>NC_091283.1:448007012-450461178 GCF_032444005.1 Ranitomeya imitator | reverse complement strand
TATGTGGGGGGGAACCACTGTTTGGGCGCATGGGAGGGCTCGGAAGGGAAGGAGCTCCATTTGGAATGAGGACTTAGATGGAATGGTCTGCAGGTGTCACATTGCATTTGCAGAGCCCCTAATGTACCTAAACAGTAGAAACCTCCCACAAGTGACACCATTTTGGAAACTAGACCCCCTAAGGAACTCATCTAGATGTGTTGTGATAGCTTTGAACCCCCAAGTGTTTCACTACAGTTTGTAACGCAGAGCCGTGAAAATTTAAAAAAAAAATCTTTCCCCCCAAAATTATTTTTTAGCCCCCAGTTTTGTATTTTCCCGAGGGTAAGAGGAGAAATTCGACCACAAAAGTTGTTGTCCAATTTGTCCTGAGTACGCTGATACCCCGTATGTTGGGGGAAACCACCGTTTGAGCGCATGGCAGAGCTCGGAAGGGAAGGAGCGCCATTTGGAATGCAGACTTAGATGGAATGGTCTGCAGACGTCACATTGCGTTTGCAGAACCCCTAATGTACCTAAACAATAGAAACCCCCCACAAGTGACCCCATATTGGAAACTAGACCCCCTAAGGAACTCATCTAGATGTGTTGTGATAGCTTTGAACCCCCAAGTGTTTCACTACAGTTTATAACGCAGAGCCGTGAAAATAAAAAATCTTTTTTTTTTCCCACAAAAAATATGTTTTAGCCCCGAGTTTTGTATTTTCCCAAGGGTAGCAGGAGAAATTGGAACCCAAAAGTTGTTGTCCTATTTGTCCTGAGTACGCTGATACCCCATATGTTGGGGTAAACCCCTGTTTGGGCACACGGGAGAGCTCAGAAGGGAAGAAGCACTGTTTTACTTTTTCAACGCAGAATTGGCTGGAATTGAGATCGGACGCCATGTCGCGTTTGGAGAGCCCCTGATGTGCCTAAACAGTGGAAACCCCCCAATTATAACTGAAACCCTAATCCAAACACATCCCTAACCCTAATCCCAACAGTAACCCTAACCACACCTCTAACCCTGACACACCCCTAACCCTAATCCCAACCCTATTCCCAACCGTAAATGTAATCTAAACCCTAACTGTAACTTTAGCCCCAACCCAAACTGTAGCCCTAGCCCTAACCCTAACCCTAATCCTAACCCTAGTCCTAACCCTAGCCCTAACCCTAACCCTAGCCCTAACCCTAGCCCTAACCCTAGCCCTAACCCTAGCCCTAACCCTAGCTCTAACCCTAACCCTAGCCCTAACCCTAGCCCTAACCCTAGCCCTAACCCTAACTCTAACCCTAGCCCTAATGGGAAAATGGAAATAAATACATTTTTTTAATTTTTCCCTAACTAAGGGGGTGATGAAGGGGGGTTTGATTTACTTTTATAGCGGGTTTTTTAGCGGATTTTTATGATTGGCAGCCGTCACACACTGAAAGACGCTTTTTATTGCAAAAAATATTTTTTGCGTTACCACATTTTGAGAGCTATAATTTTTCTATATTTTGGTCCACAGAGTCATGTGAGGTCTTGTTTTTTGTGGGACGAGTTGATGTTTTTATTGGTAACATTTTCGGGCACGTGACATTTTTTGATCGCTTTTTATTCCGATTTTTGTGAGGCAGAATGACCAAAAACCAGCTATTCATGAATTTCTTTTGGGGGAGGCGTTTATACCGTTCCGCGTTTGGTAAAATTGATGAAGCAGTTTTATTCTTCGGGTCAGTACGATTACAGCGACACCTCATTTATATCATTTTTTTATGTTTTGGCGCTTTTATACGATAAAAACTATTTTATAGAAAAAATAATTATTTTGGCATCGCTTTATTCTCAGGACTATAACTTTTTTATTTTTTTGCTGATGATGCTGTATGGCGGCTCGTTTTTTGTGGGACAAGATGACGTTTTCAGCGGTACCATGGTTAGTTATATCTGTCTTTTTGATCGCGTGTTATTCCACTTTTTGTTCGGCAGTATGATAATAAAGCGTTGTTTTTTGCCTCGTTTTTTTTTTTTTTCCTTACGGTGTTTACTGAAGGGGTTAACTAGTGGGCCAGTTTTATAGGTCGGGCCGTTACGGACGCGGCGATACTAAATATGTGTACTTTTATTGTTTTTTTTTTTTATTTAGATAAAGAAATGTATTTATGGGAATAATATTTTTTTTTTTTTTTCATTATTTTGGAATATTTTTTTTTATTTTTTTTTACACATTTGAAATTTTTTTTTTTTACTTTTTTACTTTGTCCCAGGGGGGGACATCACAGATCAGTGATCTGACAGTTTGCACAGCACTCTGTCAGATCACTGATCTGACATGCAGCGCTGCAGCCTTCACAGTGCCTGCTCTGAGCAGGCTCTGTGAAGCCACCTCCCTCCCTGCAGGACCCGGATCCGCGGCCATCTTGGATCCGGGGCTGGAGGGAGCAGGGAGGGAGGTAAGACCCTCGCAGCAACGCGATCACATCGCGTTGCTGCGGGGGGCTCAGGGAAGCCCGCAGGGAGCCCCCTCCCTGCGCGGTGCTTCCCTGTACCGCCGGCACATCGCGATCATCTTTGATCGCGGTGTGCCGGGGGTTAATGTGCCGGGGGCGGTCCGTGACCGCTCCTGGCACATAGTGCCGGATGTCAGCTGCGATAAACAGCTGACACCCGGCCGCGATCGGCGGCGCTCCCCCCGTGAGCGCTGCCGATCGCATATGACGTACTATTGCGTCCTTGGGAAGTAAAGCCCACCCCACATGGACGCAATAGTACGTCTAATGGCAGAAAGGGGTTAAAGTTGCCACGCCTTAAGTTTTTTCTTTTGCACGGTAGTGCCCCGACTTCCCATTGGCTCTGAATTTTTAGCATGACCTTAAGGTACCTTCACACTGAACAACGATATCGCTAGCGATCCGTGACGTTGCAGCGTCCTGGATAGCGATATCGTTGTGTTTGACACGCAGCAGCGATCAGGATCCTGCTGTGACATCGTTGGTCGGAGCAGAAAGGCCAGAACTTTATTACATACGTCGCTGTGCAATATACTATGTGACTGGCCAATATACTACGTGGGCTGTGCAATATATTACGTGACTGGGCAATATACTACGTGGGCTGGGCAATATACTACGTGGCTGGGCAATATACTACGTGGCTGGGCAATATACTACGTGGCTGGGCAATATACTACGTGGCTGGGCAATATACTACGTGGCTGGGCAATATACTACGTGGCAGGGCAATATACTAAGTGGCTGGGCAATATACTAAGTGGTTGGGCAATATACTACGTGGCTGGGCAATATACTACGTGGCTGGGCAATATACTACGTGACTGGGCAATATACTACGTGGCTGGGCAATATACTACGTGGCTGGGCAATATACTACGTGGGCTGTTATGATCTGGTGATTAAGGAGCGACATGCGTCTAGCTCTGAGCAGGTGGCAACTATACTGACCGCAGTCCCTAAGCTCAACACAACACTAGAAGTAGCCGTGGAATGCTCCTAACTCTACCTAGGCCTCTCGTCACAGCCTAAGAGCTAACTACCCCTAAAGATAGAAGCAGGAAAACTATCTTGCCTCAGAGAAAATCCCCAAAGGATAGTTTAGCCCCCAACAAATAATAACTGTGAGAGGAGAAGGAAATGACATACGTAGTATGAAACAAGATTTAGCACAGGAGGCCACTTCTAGCTAGATAGAAAATAGTACAGGACAGAACGCTGTGCGATCAGTAATAAAAACTAGAAAAAGTCCACCGCAAAAATCTCCACACCTGACTAAAGGTGTGGAGGGCAAACTCTGCTGCCCAGAGCTTCCAGCTTAGCTGAATAGATCCATACTGAAAAGCTGGACAAATGAACAAAAACAAAGAAAGTGCTGAACAACAAAGTCCACAACAAGAGAACTGCAAAAGGACAAGCAAGGACTTAGCTTTGATGAACTGGTCAGAGTGTCAGGAAAGTCCTAAGAGCAATGACTCCAGGCAGGAACAATTAACAACTGGCATTGAATGAGGGATAAGGCCAGACTAATATAGCCGAGCCAGAAAGACGATCAGTGAAAACAGCTGCTGAAGCTAAATCCAAGAAGCAGCCATACCACTCAAAACCACAGGAGGGAGATAAAGAGCAGAACTCACAAAAATGCTACTTACAACCACCGGAGGGAGCCCAAGAGCGGAATGCACAACAGTGGGCTGGGCAATATCCGATGCGTTAGATAGTGGCCCGATTCTAATATATATATATATATATATATATATATATATATATATATATATATATATATATATATATATATATACACACACACACACCGTATATACTCGAGTATAAGCCGAGATTTTGGGGCTGAAAGTCCCCCTCCCGGCTTATACTCGAGTCATACCTAGGGGTCGGCAGGGGAGGGGAGTCTAATAATACTCACCTGCTCCCGGCGCGGTCCCTGCAGGTCCCTGGTTCTCCGGCGCCGCAGCTTCTTCCTGTAGTGAGCGGCCACATGGTACTGCTCATTACAGTGATGAATATGAACCCGACTCCACTCCCATAGGGGTGGAGCCGCATATTCAATACTGTAATGAGCGGTAACGGTGACCGCTCACTACAAGAAGAAGCTGCGGGGCTGGAGAACCAGGGACATCGCGTCAGGAGCAGGTGAGTATAATGGCGAGGGGGAGCACTGCGCGATATTCATCTCTCCTCGCCGCTCCGTTTTCAGCATCTTCTGCAGTGACGATCAGGTTAGAGGGCGCGGTGACGTGTTTAGTGCGCGCTCTCTGCCTGAACGTCAGTGCAGAAGACGCTGAAGACGGAGTGGCGCCCGGAATAAGGAGAGGTGAATGTTGAAAGTGCCGGGGCCTGAGCGATGAGAGGTGAGTATGTGATTTTTTTTTTTTATCGCATCAATAGCATATGGGGCAAATATCTCTATGGAGCATCTTATGGGGCCATATTCAACGTTTGTGCCGAACTATATGGGGCAAGTGTCTGTATGGAGCACCTTATGGGTCATAATCAACGTTTGTGCAGCACTGTAGGGGGCAACTATCTTTATGGAGCATCTTATGGGGCCATAATCAACATTTGTGCAGCATAATATGGGGCAAATGTGTCTATGGAGCATCTTATGGGGCCATTAATAACCTTTATGCAGGATTATATGGGGCATATTTTAATATGGAGCATCTTATGGGGCCCATCATGAACTGTATGGAGCATTATATGGGGCTCCTGATTCAATATGGATATTCAAAAACACTTAACCTACTGATGTCTCAATTAATTTTACTTTTATTCGTATCTATTTTTACTTTTGAAATTTACCAGTAGCTGCTGCATTTCCCACCCTAGGCTTATACTCGAGTCATTATGTTTTCCCAGTTTTTTGTGGCAAAATTAGGGGTCAACGGCATTCTGTAGGGGGGTACCACGTGGGAGACCCCTTGAACAAAGGTCCTGACTTGCAAGTTAGCAGCAATCTTACGTTGGAACAACACAGATAACACCGAGATCTGACCCTTGAGGGGACTGAGCGCCAGGCCGGAATCCAAGCCGGACTGGAGAAATTCCAGAATGGAGGGAATTGAGAAAACGAGAGGACGACAACCGCGGAGCCTGCACCATGAGAAAAAGGCTTTCCAGGTGCGGTGATAGATGTGAGCGGACGACGCCTTGCGAGCGCTTATCATGGTGGCAATGACCTGCTGGGAAAAACCAGCTTGAGTTAGGATTCAGGTTTCAACAGCCAAGCCGTTAAACGTAGAACCCCTGAGCTCTGGTGGTAGATCGGCCCTTGGGGAAGCAGATCTGGGCGGTCTGGTAACCGCCAGGGGACGTCAGATACGAGTTGAACGAGCTCCGCGTACCCTGCGCGACGTGGCCAATCTGGGACGACAAGAATCACTGGAACCCCCTCCGTCTTGATTTTTCGGATTACTTTCGGCAGCAAAGGAAGTGGAGGAAACACGTACGGGAATTGGAACCGATGCCATATTGATATCAGTGCGTCCACCCCGATGGCCCGGGGATCCCGAGAACGTGCTATGAAGTTGGGAACTTTGGCGTTCAGTCTAGACGCCATCAGGTCCACGTTCGGAGTTTCCCAGCGAAGGGAGATTTGCTGGAAAACCTTTGGATGGAGTTCCCGCTTCCCCGAGGCGAGACCCTGACGGCTGAGAAAGTCCGCCGCCCAGTTCTCGACGCCTGGAATGTGCACTGCAGAAATGGTGGAGCGGTTGGTCTCAGCCCACCGGAGAATGTGGGAGACTTCCTGCATCGCCGCCCTGCTGCGGGTACCCCCCTGATGGTTTATGTATGCCACCGTTGTCCGATTGAATTCGAATTGGGTGACCCGCGAGCAGGAAGTGAAAACGTCTCAGGGCAAATCTGATAGCTCGAATCTCCAAGATGTTTATGGGAAGTCTCGACTCCTGAATCGTCCAACGCCCCTGGGAAGTGTGGTGGCGAAACACCGCTCCCCAACCGAGGAGACTGCCGTCGGTAGTTACCACCAGCCAGTGGATTGGGAGAAAAGACCTCCCCTGGTTGAGAGATGATTCCAAGGTCCACCATTTGAGCGCTTGCCTGATCCGTGGGGGCAGAGGACATGGGCGGTCAAGAGTTAAGGGACTCCTGTCCCAATTGTCCAGCAGGGCCTATTGTAAGGGGCGGAGATCAGTTGAGCGAAGGGAACCGCTTCCATTGCGGCCACCATTTTCCCCAAGATCTTCATGGCAAACCGAATGGACCGCGGGCAAGGGCGACAGAGCGTCCTTGCTCCCTGCTGAAGCGCTTGGGCCTAGGACCAAGGAAGGAAAACCAGCCCCTTGGACGTGTCCATGATCATGCCTAGGAAAGAGATCCGTCGGGCTGGAACGGGGGAGGACTTGTCCAAGTTGATTAACCAGCCCAGGCGCGAAAGGGAATCCAAGGTAATGCGGACGCTTGCTTCGCAGGCATGAAAAGACGTACCTTTGATCAGGAGGTCATCTAAGTATGGCAACACGACCACTCCTCGGGAGTGAAGAATGGCCATGACAGCCGCCATGACCTTTGTGAATACCCTGGGCGCAGTGGCAAGGCCGAAGGGTAAGGCCGTGAATTGAAAGTGGTCCTCTTGGATGGCAAAACGGAGGAACCTTTGATGTGGTGGGAAGATTGGGATATGAAAATAAGCATCTTTGATGTCTATTGATGCTAGGAACTCCCCTCTCTTCATTGAGGAGATGACTGACCGAAGGGATTCCACCCTGAAGTGTCGTACCTTTACACACTTGTTTAGGAGCTTCAGGTCCAAAATAGGGCGCACCGTCCTGTCCTTTTTTGGCACGACAAAGAGGTTTGAGTAAAAACCTCTGAATCTCTCGTGTTTTGAAACCGGAACAATGACCCCGTTTTGGCGGAGGGATTCGATGGCGCGGTTAAGTGCGCGAGATTGAGCTCCCGAACTTGGGAGACAAGAGGGGCAAAAACCGTGCTGGAGGGGAGGTGGAAAATTCTATTTTGTAACCAGAAGACACCAGGTCTCTCTGACCCATTCGTCGTGAATGACGGAAAGCCAGAGGTGTTGAAAAGGAAGCAGGCGTCTGCCTACTTTGGAGGTGTCGACTGGAATACTCCCCGAGTCATTGTGAGGGAAATCTGGAAGGCCTGGACCCTCTGGTTCTGGGTTGTCTAGGCTTTCCTCGCCAGGACTGATTCGGCCTGTAAGAAGGCCGAGAGTCTCCGTCTGTGCGTGGATATCGTTCTGATCTGGACGAGGCTGTGGAGGAGGACCAGAAAGGGCTCCTGCGAAAGGGACAAAAACAAAAATGTTGCTGGCGCTGATAGGCAGCTTTAGGCCTGTGATGAGGGAGGAACTTGCTTTTCCCTCCTGTAGCATCGGAAATACCGTAAGTTGGTCTAGTTTTTCTCCAAACAGACGTCCGCTCTGAAAGGGAAGGGAAATCAGAGACTTTTTTGAGGAGGAATCCGCACGCCTCTCTCTAAGCCAAATAGCTCTCCTGATGGTGATGGCATTTGAAGCTGCAGTTGCCGCACAGTCCACTGTGCTAATGACGCGTACATCACGTAATCTCCAGCCATAGCAATTTGTTTGGCGTGATCCGCCGCCTCAGACGGAAGAGCCTGGTCCTGAATGGATTTTGCAAGAGCATCTGCCCAGAAAACCATTGCTTTGGCGACCCATGCCGCAACAAAGGAGGGAGATAGTGTATGAAGCCTCAGGTTCCTCCCTGAGCGAGCCAAGGAATCTAACTGGCATTCTGTGGGATTTTTAATTGAAGCCCCATCAGGTACGGATAAAAGCTTATTGGTAGCCAAACGCGATACCGGAGGATCTACCAGAGGTGGTTCCGTCCAATCTTTGACAAGATCTGCGGAAAAGGGATACTTCGATTCCAGGGCGCTTTTTCCCGTAAAGCATTTATCCGGGCGCTCCCTGTGTCGCTGGACTATATCTAGGAAATCTGGATGAGAGGCAAACACCTTATGGGATAGTTTGGTTCTCGTAAAGGAAACCGCGTGATCCGGAGTTGAATTAGGGTCATCATCAACCTTTAGCCCATGATTGACAGCCTCAATGAGGGAATCAACAGTTGATTGAAACTCCGGAGAATCAGGGTCCAAGGATGCCTCAGACTCATACTCAGTCGTGATCGCTTCGGGCCCCTGGAGAGGGTGAGCGAGAAGTGGAGCTACCAGAGGCTGAATGGCGTGGTGAATGCTCAGGAGAGGTAGTGCGGATCCGTTTTTTGGATGTCCGTACCTCTTTCAGGTGAGAGCGGCCCCTGCTAGCCGATGCTTCCCCCGTTATAGAGGGGTCTCTTAACCCAGGAAAACGAGCGCCCCGCTCCCCAGAGGGGTCATGAAGGGATTCAATCGCTTTGGCTAGCAAAGCCATGGATTGTGACAGTGACGCGGCCCACTCAGGGGGGGGCTAGATACACTGGGGTCGGTAGCAGCGGAGGGCTCCTGGGCACATTGGGCATCACAGGCAGGGCAGAGGGGAGGTTTGAGGCCGAGGGAGGGGAGCCTGGCAGGTGGTACATGCAGAGAAAAAGGTGGTATGAACCTTAGTGGTCTTTTTAACCCTTGACTGCGACATGTTGTACCCCAATGAGAGGAAAAAAGGCTGCTAGTGGAAGCTGAGGGGTAACGCTGCAGGGAAGCACGTAGTGCCGTCTCCTTACCCAGGTCCTGTGCCCCGCAATCAGATAGGTGGCAATGAGTGGGAAAAACCTCCAGAACTGCTGACATGTGGAAGAAGCCGGCCGGCGCTGCTGTGCATTGGGAAGATGGCTGCCGAGAGTTTGGGGGTAGTCTCGCAAGGAGCGAGAAGCGCCAGGACCGGGGCAGAGCCGCAACAATGACGCGAGCATGGGCGGGGCCTATTGGGATGCGGCCTACACTAGGCCGAAGCCGGAGACTAAATTTTCGGCCTCGGCCTGCGCGCACCCACGGACAGCCGGGAAAGACGCCGCGGAGCACTTACCGGTATGGAGCCCTCCCCAAAAAACAGAAAACGCAACCCCTTAGCTGCACTTACCCCATATTGGAGTGAGGGGGGGGCCGATGTAGGACTCGGGGTAGATAGGACGGTGCAGGGTTAGGGGAGCCTCCATCCACCATCCCCGGAAAGGGGGGTGGAGAGGAACCGTCCGCCTCCTTCTATCATCCGCTTTTTCAGCGGTGATACAGTGGGGGGCTGCACGGACGCCACAGTGGAAAGTGCCTCTGAACAGCCGAGGGTGAGACCTGGTGGGCAGGGCAAGATGTCCGGCAATAGGCCTGGCTGCAGAAGAAGATACTGGAGCTCGTCTGTAAAGCAGGGGGGAAAGATCGGTGCCCTTGAAGGGGCCCGTCGCCCCAAAAGTCAGCTCAGGCAGTGGCATCCCACGTCGCAGGAGAGTATACGGAGGGGTAAAACTCCCGTGCTTGCCTGTTGTTGGTTCGGGGAGATCGGAGCCTTGAAAGGTTCTGTCGCCCCTTCGTCCAGTAAAAAGTTTAATCCAGTGTGCCTCCTACGGACACTAAGCTTGAACTGGGTCTCTGGAAGCCAGCATGAGGGTGTATACTGCAGGGGAGGAGCTAACTCTTTGTCTCAACTTAGTGTCAGCCTCCTAGTGACAGCAGCATAACACCCATGGTCCTGTGTCCCCCAATGTGGCGAAGGAGAAATATATATATATATATATATATATATATATTTTTTATTTATTTATTTTTTTTAAATAAACCGTCCTGGATAAACCCTTTACCACACATGAGAATATTGCTCACCTTGGGACACATCTCTGTGCCTTTCATGATAAGGTTCCTGGCTACTTGCAATTTGCCTGTAACTTCTTCCAGACGAGCAGAAGCAATCCAAGCTGGTGGATGATGTGGATTAGTCTCCCGCACAGACTTCAGTAGAAGGCGTGCTTTCTTAATATCACTGGTGAGTAGGGGAAAAAAAAACTTGATTAATCTAAAATGTACCACAACCAATTAAATAAAGTATCTTATACCAGAATTACCACACTTACTTGATATCTCCCCCGTGTGTTGGAATCATAGAGTTCAGGTCAGTCAGGTAACCTTTAGGATCCACCACCGTCTGACCACTAACAGAGTCTGAAACCTATAGGCATAATAAAGATGTACAAAATAATTTGTGAGTTCATAATTACAAATCCGTATTATTTACACAGAGGCCATAATGATGTGTAATTCCTCTTCCGCTAACCTGGCTCAGCCTCATGTCCATCAGAGTGTTTCTGGCCTGACCAATCTTTCTCATGTCTAGGTCTCCAGATCCAGGTGTCATTAGCCCAGGGGTCATTCCTCCTGGGTACGGGCTGTTTAGCCCTCCAGGAAAAGGGGTATTCAATCCTCCAAACTGCTAAATAAGAAAAATATACATACAACATTTGTTGAACATAGGTTCAAGGTTTCTACAGTTAAAGCACAAACACGACGCACTTACTGTCTGCCGTGGATCGACAGATGTATGATTCTCTCCAGTTTGTAAATGTTTGGCGAAGAAGCTATCAGGGACAGGGGTCAGTTTCTCATGGCGAGGATTTCTTTGGCGCTTGTTGCGGGCATCGCCAACCTCTGGGATGCTCAGCCACTCTTCTTCTGTCACTTCAGCCAGTTTTCTCTGGATATAAATAAAATAATGTAAACCTGGAAAATTCTGAGCACAGAGCAGACAACGGCAAGGCCCCAAAAAGCCAGTGTGAAAGGAGTGGTAGTGCAAATGTGTGATTACTGCTCCATTCACTGTCTATGGGACCGACTGACATCTCTGAATGCAATCTTCATCAGTCCCAAAAACAGAGGAGCAACAAAAAGCCCGTACTCTAGGGAGAAGGACATCTAGGTGACCAAAAAAACACGGCCTATAATATGACTGACAATTGTTACCAAATAGCTTCTACCTGTCATAACAAAATGCAGGAGAAATCTTAATACACAGCTGAGCTCCTAAGGGACAGAGCCAAACAAAACTACAAGGTTGTCGCCAGGCATGCGTACCTTTAAATCTGAGAACTGCTGCTGGATTTTAGGTCTCTCCATACGGTACTTCTCGATTTCCTCTTTCTCTCTCTGCTCTCTTCATAAAAAGAAAAAAACAAGAGCAGTCATTAAGAGTAGGAACTCTAGGCACAATATGGGGGGTCCCTGGCTTAACACTTCCTTTTAGGATCCTGAAAGGAGAGACGTTCTGAACAAGTGACCGCTGTTCTGCTGGACTCCATCATTTTTTACCGAAAAGTCACAATTTAATACTATACAATTATTTAGAATTTAGAAAAAACGAAGAAAAAAACGAAACAAAGTCCAAAATACAGTATAAATTACAATATTTATTAAAATATATATAATATAGTGTAACGGTGGGAAAAAATACCATAAAAGCACAACACCAGGGACATGTAAATGGCAGCACTAAAAATAAGTTAAATATATAACCACAGTGTAAGAACAACATATATGTGCATACCTGTGTCAATAAGCCATAAAATATATAGCAAGCAGATTTACCAAATGAATATTATAAAGTGCATGTGCAAATTTAATTAATTGGTGGCAAAAAGGAGACCGAATAGAGATGCTGATAATAAATATTGGTGCAATCTATTGGCGCTAAATCCGGCCGGTATATAGTATAATAGTCATAGTGACCAGTGAGCTATAAAGCACCCAGCGGGCAAGAAAAAAAAAAAAAAAAAAAAAGCCACAAAAAACAAAATAAAAATCGGAGTAGAGGTCAAAAAGAAGCCGCCTGGTATTACCTGCTGAATGGGATGAACGTCCCTGGGATGTGCCGAACCCCGACGCGCGTTTCGGCGTCTGCCTTCGTCAGGGGGTGGCTACATCCAAGGGAAGCTAGGTATTTATGTAATGGGCAGCCAATGAGAGGGGGAGCGGGTGTGGAGCGACGCGCGCCGACATAGGAGGTCATCAGAAGGCGCCGACCCACAAACCCATGCAGCCCCGGCGCCGCGATCAGCTGGCGCGACACAGGGGAACATGGGAGAGGGGGCGGAGCCAACTGGGACGCAATGACAGCGTGCGTTCCACCCGGCCCACTGTCATTGGATAAAAGAGACCATGTGATGCCGCAGGTCCTGGAAGGGTAAAAGTAAATTTATTTTATTTTTCATATTTATTATTATTATATTTATTATTATTTTTATTTATTGCATTTAGACATATTAATCTTATTTCTATTTTTTCTATATTATTTATTCCACACTTCATCTCAGTTTTTGCCAACTTTTGTTCTCTATATTTATTTTCCCCTGTATTGATTATTAGCACTAGTCTTAGATTCACTGACGATTATTATCACTAGATTTACATTTATTTGTTATCCCAGTACTCCGTTATGTTCACCTTTTCCCTTTCAGGACCTGCCACATCACATGGTCTCATTTTTCCTATTAGTTTCAACACTCCGTCTAGATTTACTTTTACCCTTCCAGGACCTGCGGCATCACATGGTCTCTTTTATCCAATGACAGTGGGCCGGGTGGAACGCACGCTGTCATTGCGTCCCGGTTGGCCCCGGATTCTCCCATGTTCCCCTGTGTCGCGTCAGCTGATCGCGGCGCTGGGGCTGCATGGGTTTGTGGGTCGGCGCCTTCTGATGACCTCCTATGTCGGCGCGCGTCGCTCCACACCCGCTCCCCCTCTCATTGGCTGCCCATTACATAAATACCTAGCTTCCCTTGGATGTAGCCACCCCCTGACGAAGGCAGACGCCGAAACGCGCGTCGGGGTTCGGCACATCCCAGGGACGTTCATCCCATTCAGCAGGTAATACCAGGTGGCTTCTTTTTGACCTCTACTCCGATTTTTATTTTGTTTTTTGGGGCTTTTTTTTTTCTTGCCCGCTGGGTGCTTTATAGCTCACTGGTCACTATGACTATTATACTATATACCGGCCAGATTTAGCGCCAATAGATTACACCAATATTTATTATCAGCATCTCTATTCGGTCTCCTTTTTCCACCAATTAATTAAATTTGCATATGCACTTTATAATATTAATTTGGTAAATCTGCTTGCTATATATTTTATGGCTTATTGACACAGGTATGCACATATATGTTGTTCTTACACTGTGGTTATATATTTAACTTATTTTTAGTGCTGCCATTTACATGTCCCTGGTGTTGTGCTTTTTATGGTATTTTTTTCCCACCGTTACACTATATTATATATATTTTAATAAATATTGTAATTTATACTGTATTTTGGACTTTGTTTCGTTTTTTCTATGTTTTCCCGATTTGTCCAATACACCTTCCATTGGTGATTTTATATATATATATATATATATATATATATATATATATATATATATATATATATATATATATATATATATATATATATATTCTCTTCTCCCATGCACAATTGCTATGTGCACCGTGCCTTGAGATATATTTAATTATTCAGAATTTGCAGAGTTGTGGGGCCCAGAGTGCTCAGCTAATCACTGCAGCACTGTCACCACCATCCTCTTGTAATACTGATATTTCACCTTCTTTCCTTCCTCCTCTCATCCATCCTCTTGTCCAGGGCAGCATAAATAGCATCAGCTTCCTCGTCATCCTTCTCATAGGGGCCACTGGAGAACAAGCTTCCAGCATAACCATTAAACTGGAGATTGGGACAAAATAGAAGAGAGACCGTTTTAAAAAACCTCACTCGTCAAAATTTTTATAAAATGTTACCCTATAGAAGGGCAGTCTGGATTGACTGACATTTTACACTCACCTCATCATAATTTGTGTCGTTCAGATCTTCATCATCGTCATCCGCTTGGTTTTTCTTCATTTGGTCGCCCACTGTCCTCTTCCCTGGCGGTGCATGGCGGTCATCTACTGGGTCATTGGCATCACGAGCTGGACCAATATCAGAACGGGTGGTGAAACCGGTAGCACTAAAAGATGACAAGGAAAGAACTAAGTCCACGGAATACTTAAACGGGCAGCAACTTACAAGATCTATGCTAACTGCCGTGCACTATGAGAAGAGCTAACCTCTGCAGCCCCCCTCTCCACGACCTTCGACAAGTGACGCGGCCCCTCTCCGCGACCGTCGACATGTAACACGGCCCCCCTCTCCGCGACCCTCGACAAGTAACACGGCCCCCCTCTCCGCGACCCTCGACAAGTAACACGGCCCCCCTCTCCGCGACCGTCGACAAGTAACACGGCCCCCCTCTCCGCGACCGTCGACAAGTAACACGGCCCCCCTCTCCGCGACCCTCGACAAGTAACACGGCCCCCCTCTCCGCGACCGTCGACAAGTAACACGGCCCCCCTCTCCGCGACCCTCGACAAGTAACACGGCCCCCCTCTCCGCGACCCTCGACAAGTAACACGGCCCCCCTCTCCGCGACCCTCGACAAGTAACACGGCCCCCCTCTCCGCGACCCTCGACAAGTAACACGGCCCCCCTCTCCGCGACCCTCGACAAGTAACACGGCCCCCCTCTCCGCGACCGTCGACAAGTAACACGGCCCCCCTCTCCGCGACAAGTAACACGGCCCCCCTCTCCGCGACCCTCGACAAGTAACACGGCCCCCCTCTCCGCGACCCTCGACAAGTAACACGGCCCCCCTCTCCGCGACCCTCGACAAGTAACACGGCCCCCCTCTCCGCGACCGTCGACAAGTAACACGGCCCCCCTCTCCGCGACCCTCGACAAGTAACACGGCCCCCCCTCTCCGCGACCGTCGACAAGTAACACGGCCCCCCTCTCCGCGACCCTCGACAAGTAACACGGCCCCCCCTCTCCGCGACCGTCGACAAGTAACACGGCCCCCCCTCTCCGCGACCGTCGACAAGTGACAGTCCCTCTATGCTACCACGCGCTCTGCGTGATTGTTGACAAGTCACACAGCCCCTCACCATGCGACGCAGGCCCCATCCATGCCAGCAACTCTTAGTAAATTCACCCCTCTCCATTTTCATGGCTGAGCACCGCAGCCCCTCGCTCTGTACAGCCACGTACCGGACACGTTACACGCCTAAAGCTACCGATACCAGCAGAACATCTTCTCCTGCCCCAGAACCAGCCCTGCGGAGCTCTTACCCTCTGCCCAGACCGGGCACATAGCCCAGCGGGGCCGGCATGCCCAGGAACGGCTTCTTCTTCTTGTTCATGGTGCCGGTGATGGACGCAGTTAGCCCGGAGGCTCCACCGGGGTTACCGGCTCCTGAGGGCCCGGGGCCGCTTCCTGACGACGAGGAGGCCGCCATTTTTTCCAGCACTGAGAAGCGACAGCAGAACGTCTCCCACAATGCACCGCGCTCTACGTGTCTGCAACTTCCGGCCGTGCGTGACCATAGAGCCGTCACCTAGGAGCCGGCGCCATCTTACGGGAGGCAGCCTGAGGAAAGTCTCCACAACAATGGCTGCCGTTACCAGGAGTTACCGCATACTATCAGTGCGTCATCCAAACCGAAAGAAATAAAAAATGTTTGGGTTCTTTGCCCCAGGGTGTGTGGGCTGCCGTGTGGTTGGTAGTGAAATGTTCTCTCACCTGTTTCAGAAAATAATGTCAAATATGAATTTGTTTTACACATAATAAAACAACATTGCGAGATGATGTTGCAGTGCCCTATTGCTGCCTGTAGATGGCGCTGTGCACTTTGGAGACGACCTATTGCTTTTGCGCCTTTTGGTGTTTTGCGCCCGGTTTTGTTTGCGCCATGTTCATTTGCGCCTTCTTTATGTTTTCATCTATTTTGGGCTTTTCTTTTAGTTCACCATTGTGAGTTGGGGTTTGGGGTTTTCAGATATTTTCGGATAAATCGTTTGTGGCTTTTCGGAAAAATCCTGAAATATTTGTGCAAATATCTTCCCATCCACAGAGTGATTTCGTGGACGCCTGGGATTTTACATTTTTCTGTCACTTTTTGCTATAAAAAAAGTAGCAGAAAATGTTGAAAGCAAAAAAAAAAAAGACCCTCCTCCCCGATTCATCGTTTTTTAAAATTTTGCTGGGGTTTTTTTTTGTTCAGGCATTTTGCTGAAGTTCCAAGATCGACTTTTTTTTTGTCCTGAATCTTGACTTTTTAAAAAGTCACACATTTCGCAAAATGTCGCAATGGGGTTGGGGTATATTGAGAACAAATTTAGTGAGTTTTCGAAACAGTCACAAATAACGAATCAGCCAAAAACATCTGTAAAAAAGTAAAAAAAACGAGCGCACACGTATCAAATTGATGTTAAAGGCGTAAATTAAAAGAATAAGGTGCATAAAAAATGCGGCAACGAAAAACTAAGCAAATGCGCAAATTCAGTGATGAATCCGGCCATGTTTTTTTGACTTTTGCACAAAATTCATGACCCACATGCGCTGCCATTTCGAATAATTTGGATCAAATAACCTGAAAAACTGAGTTACTTAAACTGTGCATCATTTAAGTGGGTGTCCTATTAGCAAAACTTTACCGTGCGTAATTTGTTTTATGCATGACAAAAAAACTAAAATTGCTTGACATATTACAGTACCCAATAGCTGCCTCTAGATGGCGATGTATCCCAGCACACAATGACCCCCCTTGCATGCCAAGTGATTTTATGGATGCCTGGAGTTTTTGCAATATTTTTGTGCTAAAAATTTTGAAAATCGATTCGCCCCAATTCATCATTTGCATTTTGTTAAGCCACTTTTCAGTCCTAGGCATGGGTTTATGTTTGCTACATGGCCCCAATATAAGATTAGTCAGAGCATGCTGGGAGTTGCTGTCTCCCCCAGCTGAAGAGACAGAGGTTGCAGACCCTTTGATGTACAGGAGCCTGCACTGAAGGAATGACAGGCCGTTGTTTCATTCCTTGGCCATTAGTGGGCGTTGTTGTTCTGTTGGATCGCAGCCTATGATAATTTATGGAAATCTGTTCTTCATGACAACAAGTTCATTGAATATTTATAGAATTAAAAAAAAAAAGCGTGAAAAGAACGTCCTGGGAGAAATGTGTGTCCTCAATGAATGTGATTAATTACATGATACAGGATTCGGTACTGCTGATCATTGACATAAACCCAAATACAGGGAGTACATGTAGTCAGCAGAGGTCACAGCAGGAGAGATGCTATGGAAGATTCGTAGCGCAAAAGTGGCAGTGACCCACCCAAAAAGTCAGTGGCCCTGGGCAAAGCTATAATGGGTGTAAACATACCAGCCTCACCTGAGCCCTGGGGGCCAAGTGGGCAAGTATTAGGCCGGCGTCACACTAGCGAGTTTTATGGACGTATGAGTGCAGAAAATACGTCCAGAAAAAACGCATTGCACACGGCCCAATGATTCTCTATGGGGCAGCTCCTATCTTGCGCATATTACGCATCCGTAATATACGGTATGTTACAGGCGTAGAAAATCGCAGCATGCTGCGTTTATCAGTGTATTGTGCAAAAATACACCAATGAAAGTCTATGGGGGCGAGAAAATTACGGATTACACACGCACCATGCGTGTGACTTGCGAGAAATTAGCAGCGGTGTTCTATAGAAAAGCCGGCAATTCAGTGCGGTGTAAAGTAAAATCACACTGATAGAATAGAATAGGTAGAATAAATGTGTACACATAGTATAAATATATAAATATATGTCAGTGAGACACATATATATATATATATATATATATATATATATATATTTATATTTAATTCAGCGCTAGATAGCAGAAAAGCTGGTAATTCAATTGCTGGCTTTTGCTATCTCCTTCACAAACCCGACAGGATATGAGACATGGTTTACATACAGTAAACCATCTCATATCCCTCCTTTTATTACATATTCCTCTTTAGTAATGTAAGAAGTGTCTTTGTGTCAAATTTGGGGTCTCTAGCTATTAAATTAAAGGGTTAAATCCCGGAAAAAAATTGGCGTGGGCTCCCGCGCAATTTTCTCCGCCACAGTAGTAAAGCCAGTGACTGAGGGCAGATATTAATAGCCTAGAGAGGGTCCATGGTTATTGGTCCCCCCCCTTGTTAAAAACATCTGCCCCCAGCCACCCCAGAAAAGGCACACCTGGAAGATGCGCCTATTCTGGCACTTAGCCTCTCTCTTCCCACTCCCGTGTAGTGGTGGGCTATGGGGTAATGAAGGGTTAATGTCACCTTGCTATTGTAAGGTGATATTAAGCCAGGTTAATAATGGAGAGGCGTCAATTATGACACCTATCCATTATTAATCCAATAGTACGAAATGGATAATAAAACATACACACATTATTAAAAAGTATTTTAATGAAATAAAGACACATGGTGTTTTAATATTTTATTATACTCTTAATCCACCTGAAGACCCTTGTCACCTGAAACAAAGTTAAAAAAAGCAAACAACAATATTCCATATCTTCCGTCGTTACAGTCTTGTCCCACGCTGTAAATCCATCTGAAGGGGTTAAATCATTTTACACCCAGGAGCTCTGCTAATGCAGCTGTGCTCCTGACTGTAAAACTTGGTGAATGAATGGAATGCAGGGGAATGTACTGTAGTTACCTCGAGTTGCGGTGATGCGCCCTCTGGATGAACTCATATGAACTCGAGCCTGGGAACTTTTCAGAATATTTTCCCACGCTCGAGTTCATATGAGTTCATCCAGCAGAGGGCGCATCAACGCGACTCGAGGTAACTACAGTACACAGGGCCGGCGTCAGCACCCGGCGCACCCAGGCAAGTGCCGGGGCCCTGGCGAGATGGGGGGGCCCATTTATGGTAGTGCACTACATCCTTGCTGTGTGTGACTACAGTGACTCAGACTACTCAGTCATTCAAATCCCTCATCCCCGGCGCGCGGCGGCGTCTCGGAAGCAGGCGGCACAGAGATCTAAGGGTTTCGCTGGCGCCTGGCACTGCGCAGCTGCAATACTCACCTCCGCCGGCCCATCGCCATGGATACAATACAAAGAGAGTCACTTCCGGGCGACGCCGGGTCATCTGTCCTGTCACTTCCGGTCGGCTTGTCATCCTAAGAGCCGGCAAGAAGAGCACAGAGAAGATCATCGGATCACATCCATTCCGTTCGTTCGCGTTGGTTCCATTCCACTTCCAGGACAGGTCCAGGCTCCAGCAGCGGCAGCGCAAAGCAGGAGAAGACGAGCAGCAGCTGCAGTCAGGACTCAGGAGGTGCACAGTCGGTGCTCCCTCTCCGTGTCCACAACGAGGGTGACGGCGCCGAGTGAAGCAGTGAGTGAGTGACTCGTCTTCGGTGACGGTCCCAACGCTGCGCATTGCGGGGGGGGGGGGGAATGGGATGCAGCCTGCCCCCCAGAGCAGCTTCATGTGCAGATCATCACCATGTCACATTACAGCAGAGCGCTTCCGGCCCGGTAATATATGAGCAGTCTCTGTCTCGTACAATGAGATGTGTATACCGAACTTGTAGTCCTCCAATAGCTGATAAGTCACGTGGTCACCTTATTACTCCCATGCAGCTTGGTAACCGAGTCCTTAGTTACCGCTTTTGTTAACAGGAATTTGTCTTCAGTTTAGTGTGCAGAGCTAAATATTGGCGGCCATTTTCCCGAAGACCAGACTGCACGTATTCCAATATCAGCGACCACGGCAATATGGTGGACATTGTGAGGACACAAACGATGCTAGTGTTAGCGAGAAAAACCTCAGTACAGCTGAAGGAGCGAGTGAGAGGAGCACAGCTGATAGAGGTAGTCCGGGTGTAGAAATGTGGGATTTAGTGCTGAGCCTGGGCCTGCTGCGTGCATCCTAATGTCAAGCTGTTTTGCTTGCTTCATTCAGAGTTTGTGAACCAGGCCTTTCCTGGTTTCTGATCCTGTTATATACTTGGTACGTGGGCTGCCTGTGTTATATACTACGTGGCTGTGCTATATAATACGTGGCTGGGCAATATATTATGTGGCTGTGCAATATACTACGTGGCTGTACAATATATTACGTGTCTGTGCAATATACTATGTGTTTGTGCTATATACTATGTGGCTGTGCTATATACTATGTGGCTGTGCTATATACTACGTGGCTGGGCAATATACTACTTGTCTGTGCTATATACTATGTGTCTGTGCTATATACTACATGGCTGGGCAATATACTACATGGCTGGGCAATATACTATGTGTCTGTGCTATATACTACGTAGCCTGTTCTATACACTACGTGGCTGTGCTATTTACTACGTGGCTGTTATATACTATGAGGGCTGTGTTATATACTATGTGGCTGTGTTATATACTATGTGGGCTGTGCTATACGCTACGTGGGCTGTGCTATATTTCTCTGCTGTATCTGTGCATCATGAATCGTGGTATGTGTTAAAGAGGGGGGCCCACTGAGACTCTTTCGCCCGGGGATCTCAAAAACCTTGAGCCGGCCCTGACAGTATATTCCCCTGCATTCCATTCATTAGCAGAGCTCCTGGGTGTAAAATGATTTAACCCCTTCAGATGGATTTACAGCGTGGGACAAGACTGTAACGACGGAAGGTATGGAATATTGTTGTTTGTTTTTTTTAACTTTGTTTCAGGTGACAAGGGTCTTCAGGTGGATTAAGAGTATAATAAAATATTAAAACACCATGTGTCTTTATTTCATTAAAATACTTTTTAATAATGTGTGTGTGTTTTATTAACCATTTCGTACTATTGGATTAATAATGGATAGGTGTCATAATTGACGCCTCTCCATTATTAATCTGGCTTAATGTCACCTTTCAATAGCAAGGTGACATTAACCCTTCATTACCCCATATCCCACCGCTACAGGGGAGTGGGAAGAGAGAGGCTAAGTGCCAGAATAGGCGCATCTTACAGATGTGCCTTTTCTGGGGTGGCTGGGGGCAGATGTTTTTAGCCAGGGGGGGTCCTATAACCATGGTCCCTCTCTAGGCTATTAATATCTGCCCTCAGTCACTGGCTTTCCCACTCTGGCGGAGAAAATTGCGTGGGAGCCCACGCCATTTTTTTCCGGGATTTAACCCTTTAATTTAATAGCTAGAGACCCCAAATTTGACACAAAGACACTTCTTACATTACTAAAGAGGAATATGTAATAAAAGAAGGGATATGAGATGGTTTACTGTATGTAAACCATGTCTCATATCCTGTCGGGTTTGTGAAGGAGATAGGAAAAGCCGGCAATTGAATCACCGGCTTTTCTGCTATCATAGTAACATAACATAGTAACATAGTTAGTAAGGCCGAAAAAAGACATTTGTCCATCCAGTTCAGCCTATATTCCATCATAATAAATCCCCAGATCTACGTCCTTCTACAGAACCTAATTGTATGATACAATATTGTTCTGCTCCAGGAAGACATCCAGGCCTCTCTTGAACCCCTCCACTGAGTTCGCCATCACCACCTCCTCAGGCAAGCAATTCCAGATTCTCACTGCCCTAACAGTAAAGAATCCTCTTCTATGTTGGTGGAAAAACCTTCTCTCCTCCAGACGCAAAGAATGCCCCCTTGTGCCCGTCACCTTCCTTGGTATAAACAGATTCTCAGCGAGATATTTGTATTGTCCCCTTATATACTTATACATGGTTATTAGATCGCCCCTCAGTCGTCTTTTTTCTAGACTAAATAATCCTAATTTCGCTAATCTATCTGGGTATTGTAGTTCTCCCATCCCCTTTATTAATTTTGTTGCCCTCCTTTGTACTCTCTCTAGTTCTGGACACAGTACTCCATGTGCGGTCTAACTAGGGATTTGTACAGAGGCAGTATAATGCTCTCATCATGTGTATCCAGACCTCTTTTAATGCACCCCATGATCCTGTTTGCCTTGGCAGATGCTGCCTGGCACTGGCTGCTCCAGGTAAGTTTATCATTAACTAGGATCCCCAAGTCCTTCTCCCTGTCAGATTTACCCAGTGGTTTCCCATTCAGTGTGTAATGGTGATATTGATTCCTTCTTCCCATGTGTATAACCTTACATTTATCATTGTTAAACCTCATCTGCCACCTTTCAGCCCAAGTTTCCAACTTATCCAGATCCATCTGTAGCAGAATACTATCTTCTCTTGTATTAACTGCTTTACATAGTTTTGTATCATCTGCAAATATCAATATTTTACTGTGTAAACCTTCTACCAGATCATTAATGAATATGTTGAAGAGAACAGGTCCCAATACTGACCCCTGCGGTACCCCACTGGTCACAGCGACCCAGTTAGAGACTATACCATTTATAACCACCCTCTGCTTTCTATCACTAAGCCAGTTACTAACCCATTTACACACAATTTCCCCCAGACCAAGCATTCTCATTTTGTGTACCAACCTCTTGTGCGGCACGGTATCAAACGCTTTGGAAAAATCGAGATATACCACGTCCAATGACTCACCGTGGTCCAGCCTATAGCTTACCTCTTCATAAATACTGATTAGATTGGTTTGACAGGAGCGATTTCTCATAAACCCATGCTGATATGGAGTTAAACAGTTATTCTCATTGAGATAATCCAGAATAACATCTCTCAGAAACCCTTCAAATATTTTACCAACAGTAGAGGTTAGACTTACTGGCCTATAATTTCCAAGTTCACTTTTAGAGCCCTTTTTGAATATTGGCACCACATTTTTTATGCGCCAATCCTGCGGAACAGACCCTGTCGCTATAGAGTCCCTAAAAATAAGAAATAATGGTTTATCTATTACATTACTTAGTTCTCTTAGTACTCGTGGGTGTATGCCATCTGGACCCGGAGATTTATCTATTTTAATCTTATTTAGCCGGTTTCGCACCTCTTCTTGGGTTAGATTGGTGACCCTTAATATAGGGTTTTCATTGTTTCTTGGGATTTCACCTAGCATTTCATTTTCCACCGTGAATACCGTGGAGAAGAAGGTGTTTAATATGTTAGCTTTTTCCTCGTCATCTACAACCATTCTTTCCTCACTATTTTTTAAGGGGCCTACATTTTCAGTTTTTATTCTTTTACTATTGATATAGTTGAAGAACAGTTTGGGATTAGTTTTACTCTCCTTAGCAATGTGCTTCTCTGTTTCCTTTTTGGCAGCTTTAATTAGTTTTTTAGATAAAGTATTTTTCTCCCTATAGTTTTTTAGAGCTTCAATGGTGCCATCCTGCTTTAGTAGTGCAAATGCTTTCTTTTTACTGTTAATTGCCTGTCTTACTTCTTTGTTTAGCCACATTGGGTTTTTCCTATTTCTAGTCCTTTTATTCCCACAAGGTATAAACCGCTTACACTGCCTATTTAGGATGTTCTTAAACATTTCCCATTTATTATCTGTATTCTTATTTCTGAGGATATTGTCCCAGTCTACCAGATTAAGGGCATCTCTAAGCTGGTCAAACTTTGCCTTCCTAAAGTTCAGTGTTTTTGTGACTCCCTGACAAGTCCCCCTAGTGAAAGACAGGTGAAACTGTACAATATTGTGGTCGCTATTTCCTAGATGCCCGACCACCTGCAGATTTATTATTCTGTCAGGTCTATTAGATAGTATTAGGTCTAAAAGTGCTGCTCCTCTGGTTGGATTCTGCACCAATTGTGAAAGATAATTTTTCTTGGTTATTAGCAGAAACCTATTGCCTTTATGGGTTTCACAGGTTTCTGTTTCCCAGTTAATATCCGGGTAGTTAAAGTCCCCCATAACCAGGACCTCATTATGGGTTGCAGCTTCATCTATCTGCTTTAGAAGTAGACTTTCCATGGTTTCTGTTATATTTGGGGGTTTGTAACAGACCCCAATGAGAATTTTGTTACCATTTTTCCCTCCATGAATTTCGACCCATATGGACTCGACATCCTCATTTCCTTCGCTAATATCCTCCCTTAAAGTGGACTTTAGACAAGACTTTACATAGAGACAAACCCCTCCTCCTCTCCGATTTTTACGATCCTTTCTAAACAGACTGTAACCCTGTAAGTTAACTGCCCAGTCATAGCTTTCATCTAACCATGTCTCGGTTATTCCCACTATGTCAAAGTTACCTGTAGATATTTCTGCTTCTAGTTCTTCCATCTTGTTTGTCAGGCTTCTGGCGTTTGCGAGCATGCAGTTTAGAGGATTTTGTTTTGTTCCAATCTCCTCGCTGTGGATTGTTTTAGAAATGTTCTTACCTCCCTTCTGAGTATGTTTTCCTGGATCTTCTTTGTTCAAGTCTAATGTTTTTCTTCCCGTCCCCTCTTCTTCTAGTTTAACGCCCTCCTGATGAGTGTAGCGAGTCTTCTGGCGAATGTGTGTTTCCCAGGTTTGTTGAGGGAAACACACATTTTTTCTAGCGCTGAATTAACTATAAATATATATATATATATATATATATATATATATGTATATATATATATATATATGCGTGTCACTGATATATATATATTTTTAAGAATATTTGAGCCGATGGATCCATGATATGTCTGTTTTGCAAGCCTGTGAGAAAAAATCGCAGTACGGAAGCCATACGGATGCCATACGGATGACACACGGATAAATTTGTACGTAAAAATCGCATCCTCGCATTGAATACGGAACAGTGTTTTGGGACAATTAATGCGTATTACGGCCGTAAAAAACGAACCGTATTTTCATACGCCTAGTGTGACGCAGGCCTTATAAATGGCATATGGCAAGTGGAAGGCATGCTAGACTCAGTCCGCACAATGGTTTTGGAGGCGGAAAAATATAACTCATTTTCTGAATCCACTTCAGGAAGCGCTTTTTTAAATTTATTTTGCTTTTCAAGCCTTTTTATCTACCTGAAGCAATTTTTAGGGGTTTTTTAAGCATTTTTTTCCAGACTTTTGACTTCAAAGGAAATTCAACATGATTTTGTCTCAAAGGAGCTGCATATCATGGCTACGGGACGTTCTTGAAAACATTGTCAAAAAAAATACTAAAAAAAACCTTCCAATGAACCGTAACGTGGATTTTACATAGAAATAAAGAAAAATAGTTTTCAAAGTACACTTGAAGAATTTAAAAAAAAATCCTTCTTGTAAAACCGTGTGAACCTAGATTGATAGTGGAATTTAACATGTTCACAACCGTGGGTGGATCGCGATTACACCCGCCAGGGCTGGACTGGGACTAAAATTCAGGCCTGGCATTTGAAGTTACACAGGCCCACTTGTCATACGGTGACTGTATAATATATTTGTACACTTGTAGGTTACAAGAAGTGAGGGGAGTGTAACACGACTATTATTATTATTATTATTCATTTTTATGGCGCCATTTATTCCATGGCGCTTTACATGTGAATGGGGACTATATAACATATAATTACAGCTGTATCCAGCATTACAGCTTGGTCCTATTTATGGCTTTTAGTTGCAGTACCAAGAAAAGCCGCTACTTTACCTACATAACTGGATCTCGTAGATAATGATGGGATTGAGACAA
Organism: Ranitomeya imitator; assembly: GCF_032444005.1. Classification (NCBI taxonomy): domain Eukaryota; kingdom Metazoa; phylum Chordata; class Amphibia; order Anura; family Dendrobatidae; genus Ranitomeya; species Ranitomeya imitator. The sequence goes on along the minus strand of NC_091283.1, from coordinate 450,435,350 downwards.
CCAAAGGCTATGGAACCTCAGTCTGATGCTCCACAGTGCCTACAGCCACTTTTGGTTCCGCTGCGCAGCACGAGACATGGTGACTTTGAAGAGCGGTGACATCAGTAACTCAGTAAAGTCACCGCTCTTCAGATAATCCGGGTCTTGCGCTGAGCTCGGCGACTGTGAAGAGCGGTATTGTTACTACCGTCACCGCTCTTCAGAGTCGCTGGGTCTCACCAGGTCTGGGCTAGTAGTGGGGGTGTCTGATAGCACCCGACGCCTGGGAATAGCGCTAACTCTACTGCTTGTCCAGCCACCACCAAAGCATTTAATTCTGGTATGTGTAATGATTTTTAGGGTTGATGTCAGCTGCATAATGTCAGCTGCTATCAATCCCTGGTGTAATTAATGGAGAGGTGTCTATCAGACACCCCCACTCCTAGCCCAGACCTGGTGAGACCCAGCGACTCTGAAGAACTACAACTGTCATCATTCTTGCCTGGTCTCCCTGCGAAGCATTTCTGTTGTATTTACATGCGCTGATCTCAGGCCACTAAACGAGTGTGATCGACAATACTGAAGTCGTTAGCTTGTTTCCCGGCCTCTTTACACCAACTGAGAAAGAATGATGGGGACAGAACAATCACAATTAGATCAATCTGACCCCATACAGTATCATGTTACAGCAATACATCTCACAGTTTACAGCAGCGATGTGCTGCTGAGAACAAGGATTTCTGTTCCCACATAAACAATCCAATCACTCGATGAATAGGCAGCATTTTGCTTGTTTAGTATAATACACCCCATAGTCCTCCATATATTATAATGTGCACCTCAGTCCTCCATATAGTATAATACACTCCTCAGTCCTCCATATAGTATAATACACTCCCCATAGTCCTCCATATAGTATAATACACTCCTCATAGCCCTCCATATATTAAAATACACTGCAATTCCTCCATATAATATAATACACTCCTCAGTCCTCCATATAGTATAATGTACTGCCACAGTCCTCCATATAGTATAATACACTCCTCATAGTCCTCCATATATTAAAATACACTGCAATTCCTCCATATAGTATAATACACTCCTCAGTCCTCCATATAGTATAATGTACTGCCACAGTCCTCCATATAGTATAATACACTCCTCAGTCCTCCAAATAGAATAATACATTCCTCATAGTGCTCCATATAGGATAATGCCCTGCCATTGTTATACATGTAGTACAATTCACTTCCCATAGTATAATGCACCCCTGTTGTGAATTCTGTGGCTGAGTTCACTTCTGTGGTCACAAGTGGTATTGCAGTCTCTGGGCTTCCTCCCTCAGGTGTTTTGGTGAGCTCGTTGGCTGCCTTGCTATTTAGCTCCACCTGAGTCTGTCTTCCTTGCTCCTTGTCAATGTTCCAGTGTTGGATCTGAGCTACTGCATCTCTCCTTGGGCCTGCTGCTCTGCTAGATAAGTGCTTCTAGTTTGTTTTCTGTTTTTTCTGTCCAGCTTGCTATTAACTTTTGCTGGAAGCTCTGAGAAGCAAAGGGGTGCACCGCCGTGCTGTTAGTTCGGCACGGTGGGTCTTTTTGCCCCTTTGCGTGGTTTTCGTTTTAGGGTTTTTTGTAGACTGCATAGTTCTCTTTGCTATCCTCGCTCTGTCTAGAATATCGGGCTTCACTTTGCTGAATCTATTTCATTCCTACGTTTGTCTTTTCATCTTGCTAACAGTCATTATATGTGGGGGGCTGCCTATTCCTTTGGGGTATTTCTCTGAGGTAAGTCAGGCTTGTATTTCTATCTTCAGGCTAGTCAGCTCCTCAGGCAGTGCCGAGTTGCATAGGTAGTTATAGGCGCAATCCACTGCTGCTTATAGTTGTGTGAGGATAGATCAGGTACTGCAGTCTACAGAGATTCCACGTCTCAGAGCTTGTCCTATTGTTTTTGGTTATTGCCAGATCTCTGTATATGCGCTGATTACTGCACGCTGTGTTGCCTAATTGCCAGCCATAACAGTACAAGGAGCCACACCAATGATTCCCAATAGAGGGAAAAAAGAAATCCTGACATCATTTTTTTTTCTTAGCTCTGTCTTCAGTCTTTTTTTTTCCCCTAGACATTAGAGTGCTTCAGGACACAGCTGTGGACATGGATATTCAGGCTCTGTGCTCCTCAATGGATAATCTCGTTGTAAATGTACAAAAGATTCAAGATACTATTGATCAGAAATCGATGCTAGAACCAAGAATTCCGATTCCTGATTTGTTTTTTGGTGACAGAACTAAGTTCCTGAGCTTCAGAAATAATTGTAAGCTATTTTTGGCCTTGAAACCTCATTCTTCTGGTAATCCTATTCAACAGGTTTTGATTATTATTTCTTTTTTGCGCGGTGACCCACAGGACTGGGCGTTTTCTCTTGCGCCAGGAGACCCTGCATTGAGTAGTGTCGATGCGTTTTTCCTGGCGCTCGGATTGCTTTACGATGAGCCTAATTCAGTGGATCAGGCTGAGAAAAATCTGCTGGCTTTATGCCAGGGTCAGGATGATATAGAAGTATATTGTCAGAAATTTAGAAAGTGGTCAGTACTCACTCTGTGGAATGAATCTGCACTAGCGGCTTTGTTCAGAAAGGGTCTCTCTGAAGCTCTTAAGGATGTAATGGTGGGATTTCCTATGCCTGCTGGTTTGAATGAGTCCATGTCCTTGGCCATTCAGATCGGTCGTCGCTTGCGCGAGCGTAAATCTGTGCACCATCTGGCGGTATTGTCTGAGAGTAAACCTGAGCCTATGCAGTGCGACAGGACTATGACTAAAGTAGAACGGCAAGAACACAGACGTCTGAACAGACTGTGTTTCTATTGTGGTGATTCTACTCATGCTATTTCTAATTGTCCTAAACGCACTAGGCGGTTCGATAGCTCTGTCGTTATTGGTACTGTACAGTCCAAATTCCTTTTGTCCATTACCTTAATGTGCTCTTTGTCATCGTATTCTGTCATGGCGTTTGTGGATTCAGGCGCTGCCCTGAATCTGATGGATTTGGATTATGCTAAACGTTGTGGATTTTTCTTGGAGCCTTTGCGGTGTCCTATTCCGTTGAGAGGAATTGATGCTACACCTTTGGCCAAGAATAAGCCTCAGTACTGGGCCCAGCTGACCATGTGCATGGCTCCTGCACATCAGGAAGTTATTCGCTTTCTGGTACTGCATAATTTGCATGATGTGGTCGTGTTGGGGTTGCCATGGCTACAAACCCATAGTCCAGTATTGGATTGGAACTCTATGTCGGTAACCAGCTGGGGTTGTCAGGGAGTACATGGTGATGTTCCATTTTTGTCTATTTCGTCATCCATTCCTTCTGACATCCCAGAGTTCTTGTCGGACTTTCAGGATGTATTTGAAGAGTCCAAGTCTGATGCCCTACCTCCGCATAGGAATTGTGATTGTGCTATCGATTTGATTCCTGGTAGTAAATTCCCTAAGGGTCGTTTATTTAATTTGTCCGTACCTGAACACACCGCTATGCGCAGTTATGTGAAGGAGTCCCTGGAGAAGGGACATATTCGCCCATCGTCGTCACCATTGGGAGCAGGGTTCTTTTTTGTAGCCAAGAAGGATGGTTCGCTAAGACCGTGTATTGATTACCGCCTTCTTAATAAGATCACTGTTAAGTTTCAGTATCCCTTGCCATTGATTTCTGACTTGTTTGCTCGGATTAAGGGGGCTAGTTGGTTCACCAAGATAGATCTTCGTGGTGCGTATAATCTGGTGAGAATCAGGCAAGGAGATGAATGGAAAACGGCATTTAATACGCCCGAGGGTCATTTTGAGTATCTGGTGATGCCGTTCGGACTTGCCAATGCTCCATCTGTTTTTCAGTCTTTTATGCATGACATTTTCCGTGAGTATCTGGATAAATTCTTGATTGTTTACTTGGATGACATTTTGATCTTCTCAGATGATTGGGAGTCTCATGTGAAGCAAGTCAGAATGGTTTTCCAGGTACTGCGTGCTAATTCCTTGTTCGTGAAGGGATCAAAGTGTCTCTTCGGTGTGCAGAAAGTTTCATTTTTGGGGTTCATCTTTTCCCCTTCTACTATCGAGATGGATCCGGTTAAGGTTCAGGCCATCCAGGATTGGACTCAGCCGACATCTCTAAAAAGTCTGCAGAAATTCCTGGGCTTTGCTAATTTTTATCGTCGCTTCATCTGTAATTTTTCTAGCATTGCCAGACCATTGACCGATTTGACCAAGAAGGGTGCTGATTTGGTTAATTGGTCTTCTGCTGCCGTGGAAGCTTTTCAGGAGTTGAAGCGTCGTTTTTGCTGTGCCCCTGTGTTGTGTCAACCTGATGTTTCTCTTCCGTTCCAGGTCGAGGTTGATGCTTCTGAGATTGGTGCAGGGGCGGTTTTGTCACAGAGAGGTTCTGGTTGCTCAGTGTTCAAACCATGTGCTTTCTTTTCCAGGAAATTTTCTGCTGCTGAGCGTAATTATGATGTGGGCAACCGAGAGTTGCTGGCCATGAAGTGGGCATTCGAGGAGTGGCGTCATTGGCTTGAGGGTGCTAAGCATCGCGTGGTGGTTTTGACTGATCATAAGAACCTTACTTATCTTGAGTCTGCCAAGCGCTTGAATCCTAGACAGGCCCGTTGGTCGTTATTTTTTGCTCGTTTTGATTTTGTGGTTTCATACCTTCCGGGCTCTAAAAATGTGAAGGCGGATGCTCTGTCTAGGAGTTTTGTGCCCGACTCTCCGGGGTTATCTGAGCCGGCGAGTATCCTCAAGGAAGGAGTCATTGTGTCTGCCATCTCCCCTGATTTGCGGAGAGTGTTGCAGAAATTTCAGGCTAATAAACCTGATCGTTGTCCGGCCGAGAAACTGTTCGTCCCTGATAGGTGGACTAGTAAAGTTATCTCTGAACTTCATTGTTCGGTGCTGGCCGGTCATCCAGGAATCTTTGGTACCAGGGAGTTGGTTGCTAGATCCTTCTGGTGGCCATCTCTGTCACGGGATGTGCGTGCTTTTGTGCAGTCCTGTGGAATTTGTGCTAGGGCTAAGCCCTGCTGTTCACGTGCCAGTGGGTTGCTTTTGCCCTTGCCGGTCCCGAAGAGGCCTTGGACACATATTTCGATGGATTTCATTTCTGACCTTCCCGTTTCTCAAAAAATGTCGGTCATTTGGGTGGTCTATGATCGCTTTTCTAAAATGGTCCATCTGGTGCCCTTGGTTAAATTGCCTTCCTCCTCTGATTTGGTGCCTTTGTTCTTCCAGCATGTGGTTCGTTTGCATGGCATTCCTGAGAATATTGTTTCTGACAGAGGTTCCCAGTTTGTCTCGAGGTTCTGGCGAGCCTTTTGTGGTAGGATGGGCATTGACCTATCTTTCTCCTCGGCCTTCCATCCTCAGACTAATGGCCAGACCGAACGAACCAATCAGACCTTGGAAACATATCTGAGATGTTTTGTTTCCGCTGACCAGGATGATTGGGTGTCATTTTTGCCGTTGGCTGAGTTCGCCCTTAATAATCGGGCCAGCTCGGCTACCTTGGTCTCTCCATTTTTCTGCAATTCTGGGTTCCATCCTCGTTTCTCTTCAGGACAGGTTGAGTCTTCGGACTGTCCTGGTGTGGATTCTGTGGTGGACAGGTTGCAGCAGATCTGGACTCAGGTGGTGGACAATTTGACCTTGTCCCAGGAGAAGGCTCAGCTTTTCGCTAATCGCAGACGCCGTGTGGGACCCCGACTTCGTGTTGGGGATCTGGTTTGGTTATCTTCTCGTCATATTCCTATGAAGGTTTCCTCTCCTAAATTTAAACCTCGTTTTATTGGTCCGTATAGGATTTCTGAGATTCTCAATCCGGTGTCTTTTCGTCTGACCCTCCCAGACTCCTTTTCCATACATAATGTATTCCATAGGTCGTTGTTGAGGAGATACGTGGCACCTATGGTTCCATCTGTGGAGCCTCCTGCCCCTGTTTTGGTGGAGGGGGAATTGGAGTATATTGTGGAGAAGATTTTGGATTCTCGTGTCTCTAGACGGAAACTCCAGTATCTGGTCAAATGGAAGGGTTATGATCAGGAAGATAATTCCTGGGTTTTTGCCTCTGATGTCCATGCCCCAGATCTTGTTCGTGCCTTTCATGTGGCTCATCCTGGTCGGCCTGGGGGTTCTGGTGAGGGTTCGGTGACCCCTCCTCAAGGGGGGGGTACTGTTGTGAATTCTGTGGCTGAGTTCACTTCTGTGGTCACAAGTGGTATTGCAGTCTCTGGGCTTCCTCCCTCAGGTGTTTTGGTGAGCTCGTTGGCTGCCTTGCTATTTAGCTCCACCTGAGTCTGTCTTCCTTGCTCCTTGTCAATGTTCCAGTGTTGGATCTGAGCTACTGCATCTCTCCTTGGGCCTGCTGCTCTGCTAGATAAGTGCTTCTAGTTTGTTTTCTGTTTTTTTCTGTCCAGCTTGCTATTAACTTTTGCTGGAAGCTCTGAGAAGCAAAGGGGTGCACCGCCGTGCTGTTAGTTCGGCACGGTGGGTCTTTTTGCCCCTTTGCGTGGTTTTCGTTTTAGGGTTTTTTGTAGACTGCATAGTTCTCTTTGCTATCCTCGCTCTGTCTAGAATATCGGGCTTCACTTTGCTGAATCTATTTCATTCCTACGTTTGTCTTTTCATCTTGCTAACAGTCATTATATGTGGGGGGCTGCCTATTCCTTTGGGGTATTTCTCTGAGGTAAGTCAGGCTTGTATTTCTATCTTCAGGCTAGTCAGCTCCTCAGGCAGTGCCGAGTTGCATAGGTAGTTATAGGCGCAATCCACTGCTGCTTATAGTTGTGTGAGGATAGATCAGGTACTGCAGTCTACAGAGATTCCACGTCTCAGAGCTTGTCCTATTGTTTTTGGTTATTGCCAGATCTCTGTATATGCGCTGATTACTGCACGCTGTGTTGCCTGATTGCCAGCCATAACACACCCCATAGTTCTTCATATAGTATAATGTATTCCCCATAGTCCTCGATACACTATTATGCAGCCCACATATAGTATAATGATGCCACCCCAGAGTATAATGCAGCCAGGCCACAAAATATATTGTAGCCCCCTGAGTATAATGTAACCCCCCAGAGAATATAATGCAGCCCCCTCATATAGTATAATGCAGCCCCTGCATATAAAATATATGGTAGCCCCCTCATAGAGCATAATGCAGCCCCCCATAGAATATAATGTAGTCCCTCCACAGAATATAATACAGCACCCCATAGAATGTAATGCAGCCAGCCCCCATAGAATGTAATGCAGCCAGCCCCCATACAATGTAATGCAGCCAGCCACCCATAGAATGTAATGCAGCCAGCCACCCATAGAATGTAATGCAGCCAGCCCCCATAGAATGTAATGCAGCTAGCCACCCATAGAATGTAATGCAGCCAGCCCCCATAGAATGTAATGTGTTATGGACCTGGTGGTTAGGAGCACCCGGAACGACCTGATGGTTAAACTAACACAGGACAAGCTCTGGGAAGTGGGAGCTCTGCTGACCGCAACCCCTAATCCTATCACACACACTAGAAATAGCCGTGGAGCGTACCTAACGCTGCCTAGACGCCTCTTCACAGCCTAAGAGCTAGCTAGCCCTAGAGAAAGAAAATAAAGCCTACCTTGCCTCAGAGAAATTCCCCAAAGGAAAAGGTAGCCCCCCACAAATATTGACTGTGAGTTAAGATGAAAGTCACAAACACAGAAATGAAACAGGTTTCAGCAAAGGAGGCCAGACTTACTAAATAGACTGAGGATAGAAAAGGTATCTTTGCGGTCAGCACAAAAACTACAAAAAGACCACGCAGAGTGTGCAAAAAGACCCCGCACCGACTCACGGTGCGGAGGTGCCACTCTGCATCCCAGAGCTTCCAGCTAGCAAGGCAAAATCATGATAGCAAGCTGGATAAGAAAACAATGAACAAAATAATTAACTAGCAGGGACTTAGCTTCTGCTGGAGTAGACAGGTCACCAGAAAGATCCAAGAGCGAACTGAACCAGTACAAGAACATTGACAGCTGGCATGGAGTAAAGATCTGAGTGGAGTTAAATAGAGCAGCCAGCCAAAGAATGAACTAAGTCACCTGTGGAAGGAACCTCAGAACCAGCCGCTCCACTCACAGCCACCAGAGGGAGTCCATGGACAGAACTCGCCGAAGTACCATTCATGACCACAGGAGGGAGTTCGATAACAGAATTCACAACAGTACCCCCCCCTTGAGGAGGGGTCACCGAACCCTCACCAGGGCCCCCAGGCCGATCAGGACGAGCCAAATGAAAGGCACGAACTAGATCGGCAGCATGAACATCAGAGGCAAAAACCCAGGAATTATCTTCCTGACCATAACCCTTCCACTTGACCAGGTACTGGAGTTTCCGTCTCGAAATACGAGAATCTAAAATCTTCTCCACCACATACTCCAACTCCCCGTCGACCAACACCGGCGCAGGAGGATCAACAGAGGGAACCATAGGCGCCACGTATCTCCGCAATAACGACCTATGGAACACATTATGGATGGCAAAAGAAGCTGGAAGGGCCAAACGAAATGACACAGGATTAAGAACTTCAGAAATCTTATATGGACCAATGAAACGAGGCTTAAACTTAGGAGAGGAAACCTTCATAGGAACATAACGAGACGACAACCAAACCAAATCCCCAACACGAAGTCGGGGGCCAACACAGCACCGGCGGTTAGCGAAACGTTCAGCCTTCTCCTGGGACAATGTCAAATTGTCCACCACATGAGTCCAAATCTGCTGCAACCTGTCCACCACCGTATCCACACCAGGACAGTCCGAAGGCTCAACCTGCCCTGAAGAGAAACGAGGATGGAAACCAGAATTACAGAAAAAAGGCGAAACCAAAGTAGCCGAGCTGGCCCGATTATTAAGGGCGAACTCAGCCAAAGGCAAGAAGGACACCCAATCATCCTGATCAGCAGAAACAAAGCATCTCAGATATGTTTCCAAAGTCTGATTAGTTCGTTCGGTTTGGCCATTTGTCTGAGGATGGAAAGCCGAAGAAAAAGACAAATCAATGCCCATCTTAGCACAAAAGGACCGCCAAAACCTCGAAACAAACTGGGAACCTCTGTCCGAGACGATGTTCTCCGGAATGCCATGCAAACGAACCACATGCTGGAAAAACAAAGGCACCAAATCAGAGGAGGAAGGCAATTTAGACAAGGGTACCAAATGGACCATCTTAGAGAAGCGATCGCAAACCACCCAAATGACCGACATCCTTTGAGAGACAGGGAGATCTGAAATAAAATCCATGGAAATATGCGTCCAGGGCCTCTTCGGGACCGGCAAGGGCAAAAGCAACCCACTGGCACGAGAACAGCAGGGCTTAGCCCGAGCACAAGTCCCACAGGACTGCACAAAAGAACGAACATCCCGTGACAAAGAAGGCCACCAAAAGGATCTAGCCACCAAATCTCTGGTACCAAAGATTCCAGGATGACCAGCCAACACCGAACAATGAACCTCAGAGATAACCCTACTAGTCCATCTATCAGGGACAAACAGTTTCTCCGCTGGACAACGGTCAGGTCTATCAGCCTGAAACTTCTGCAGCACCCGCCGCAAATCAGGGGAGATAGCAGACAAAATTACCCCCTCTTTGAGAATACCCGCCGGCTCAGGAACACCCGGAGAGTCAGGCACAAAACTCCTTGAAAGGGCATCAGCCTTCACATTCTTAGAGCCCGGAAGGTACGAAACCACAAAATCAAAACGGGAAAAAAACAGCGACCATCGAGCCTGTCTAGGATTCAACCGTTTGGCAGACTCGAGATAAGTCAAATTCTTGTGATCCGTCAAGACCACCACGCGATGCTTGGCTCCTTCAAGCCAATGTCGCCACTCCTCGAATGCCCACTTCATGGCCAACAACTCTCAATTGCCAACATCATAATTGCACTCAGCAGGCGAGAACTTTCTAGAAAAGAAGGCACATGGTTTCATCACCGAACCATCAGAACTTCTTTGAGACAAAACAGCCCCTGCTTCAATCTCAGAATCATCAACCTCGACCTGAAACGGGAGCAAAACATCTGGCTGGCACAACACAGGGGCAGAAGAAAAACGACGCTTCAACTCCTGAAAAGCCTCTACGGCCGCAGAGGACCAATTGACCACATCAGCACCTTTCTTGGTCAAATCAGTCAACGGTTTAGCAACACTAGAAAAATTAGCGATGAAGCGACAGTAAAAATTAGCAAAGCCCAGGAACTTCTGCAGGCTCTTCACAGATGTCGGCTGAGTCCAATCATAAATGGCCTGAACTTTAACAGGGTCCATCTCGATAGTAGAAGGGGAAAAAATGAAACCCAAAAATGAAACCTTCTGAACTCCAAAGAGACATTTTGACCCCTTCACAAACAAGGAATTCGCACGAAGGACCTGGAACACCATTCTGACCTGCCTCACATGAGACTCTCAATCATCCGAAAAGACCAAAATATCATCCAAATATACAATCATGAATCTATCCAGGTATTTTCGGAAGATGTCATGCATAAAGGACTGAAATACAGATGGAGCATTAGAAATCCCGAATGGCATCACCAGGTACTCGAAATGGCCCTCGGGCGTATTAAATGCTGTTTTCCATTCATCGCCCGGTTTAATACGCACAAGATTATACGCCCCTCGAAGATCTATCTTGGTGAACCAACTAGCCCCCTTAATCCGAGCAAACAAATCAGACAGCAGCGGCAAAGGGTACTGAAATTTGACTGTGATCTTATTAAGAAGGCGGTAATCAATACAAGGTCTCAAAGAACCATCCTTCTTGGCCACAAAAAAGAACCCTGCTCCCAACGGTGATGACTACGGGCGAATATGCCCTTTCTCCAAGGATTCCTTTATATAACTCCGCATAGCGGCGTGCTCTGGCACAGATAAATTGAACAGTCGGCCTTTAGGAAACTTACTACCAGGAATCAAATTAATAGCACAATCACAATCCCTATGAGGAGGTAGGGCACTGGATTTGGGCTCATCAAATACATCCCGGTAATCCGACAAGAACTCAGGGACTTCAGAAGGAGTGGAAGATGAAATTGACAGTAATGGAACATCACCATGTACCCCTTGACAACCCCAGCTGGACACAGACATTGATTTCCAATCCAATACTGGATTATGGACCTGTAGCCATGGCAACCCCAAAACGACCACATCATGCAGATTATGCAACACCAAAAAGCGAATATCCTCCTGATGTGCAGGAGCCATGCACATGGTCAATTGAGTCCAGTACTGAGGCTTATTCTTGGCCAAAGGCGTAGCATCAATTCCTCTCAATGGAATAGGATACTGCAAGGGCTCCAAGAAAAAACCACAGCACCTGGCAAACTCCAAGTCCATCAAATTCAGGGCAGCGCCTGAATCCACAAATGCCATAACAGAATAGGACGACAAAGAGCAAATCAGAGTAACGGACAAAAGAAATTTAGACTGTACCGTACCAATGGTGGCAGGCCTAGCGAACCGCTTAGTGCGCTTAGGACAATCGGAGATAGCATGAGTGGATTCACCACAGTAAAAACACAGCCCATTCCGACGTCTGTGTTCTTGCCGTTCAGCTCTGGTCAAAGTCCTATCACATTGCATAGGCTCAGGCCTATGCTCAGAGAATACCGCCAAATGGTGCACAGCTTTGCGCTCACGCAAGCGCCGATCGATCTGAATGGCCAAGGACATAGACTCATTCAGACCAGCAGGCGTGGGAAATCCCACCATTACATCCTTAAGGGCTTCCGAAAGACCCTTTCTGAAAATTGCCGCCAGGGCACACTCATTCCACTGAGTAAGCACAGACCACTTTCTAAACTTCTGACAATATACCTCCGCTTCATCCTGACCCTGACACAAAGCCAGCAAGATTTTCTCTGCCTGATCAACTGAATTTGGTTCATCATAAAGCAATCCAAGCGCCAGAAAAAACGCATCTACATCACGCAATGCAGGATCTCCTGGCACAAGGGAAAATGCCCAGTCTTGAGGGTCGCCACGCAACAAAGAAATAATGATTTTTACTTGTTGAACGGGGTCACCAGAGGAGCGGGGTTTCAAAGCAAGAAACAGTTTACAATTATTTTTGAAATTCAGGAACTTAGATCTATCCCCAGAAAACAAATCAGGAATTGGAATTCTAGGCTCTAACATCGGATTCTGAACCACAAAATCTTGAATGTTTTGTACCCTTGCAGTGAGATGATCCACACAAGAGGACAGACCCTGAATGTCCATATCTACACCTGTGTCCTGAACCACCCAGAGGTTAAGGGGAAAAGAAAGACAAAACACACTGCAGAGAAAAAAAATGGTCTCAGAACTTCTCTTATCCCTCTATTGAGATGCATTAACACTTTTGGGCCAGCTGTACTGTTATGGACCTGGTGGTTAGGAGCACCCGGAACGACCTGATGGTTAAACTAACACAGGACAAGCTCTGGGAAGTGGGAGCTCTGCTGACCGCAACCCCTAATCCTATCACACACACTAGAAATAGCCGTGGAGCGTACCTAACGCTGCCTAGACGCCTCTTCACAGCCTAAGAGCTAACTAGCCCTAGAGATGTCTCACATATGGTGTGAATAGAACATATATAAATCCACACTTATGGTACCAGATAAAAAGTTACAATTTTATTGAATCGTATAAAGACATATAAAAAACACATAACTACAAATCAAGAAAAGTGCAGTAAATCCACAAAAAGAGGGACATAAATGCCTAAGGCAAATACAAAAACCCACATAGATACTGTCACCTATATTGGTGATGACCAACTACAAAGGCCACTCAGTATATGCATGTCAGGATATAAGGGGCTACAACTAACCTTACTATTGTAAGAAAAATAATGGCAATCCTAAAGGGAAAGTAGCTCAGAGGTAGTAGCGTATCCACACAAAAGTGGCTATACCAGAAAATAATAGCTTGTAGAGGTGAGTAAAGGTAAATTACCTGATGGTACATGTGGGGTGAAAGCCTCGGCGTCCCTCTGCCCCACGCGCGTTTCGCGGTAGCTTCTTCTGGAGGCGTGTCAGGGCAGGGGGCTAGCCGGTATATATAGCAAATAATACTCCGTTCATTGGTCTATGCTAACGAATTGCCTACGAACAGCTGGGGAGAACCGGATGTCTATATGTCGCGCATGCGCCCTGTTGTGTACGGACATGGGAAGCTGAATGTGGAGAGTCGGTGTACGGACTTCCTGCTCCATAGATAGTTACCGCGCATGCGAAACCACCACATGAGTACCGCCTTAATAGTTAGTATGTAGCGCAGGTGCCAAGGCTACCGCACGAATGTACGGATACCGGAAGTACTACAGTGGTGTACGGACTTCCTCTCTCTGTAGGTATGTATCGCGCATGCGTAAAATAACCCATATTGAGCGATGGAAAGATGCCCCGATCTTAAGTGTATGGCTCCGATTCCAAGGTCTCCGCACATCTGTACGAGAACCAGATGCACTAAGGGGCCTGCGTTACAGAATATGGATATACAAACATAATAGTACCTAATGTCCATGGGGATATTGGCGCATGCACAATTGACAGCACCCGAAAAAAGGGGGAAGCCGGATCATGGTCACGGGGCCGGCAGTGCCGAGTCGTCCAATGTACGACTCAGCACCACCAAACCCCTAAAGTCCACCATCCCATGGGCCTGCAAAAAGATCATGCGTTCCCCCCACTGACATGAAAGCACAAAAAGGGACACCGAAAAAATACATAATGAAAAAAACGTGAAAAGACAAGTATATGTATGTGGACATAAAACGTGATACTTCATAAAAGCTTTTGACAATAATATAAATAATAAGCATAAAAATAAATCTACAACTTGCTAAAATTGACATATAAATGACAATATTGATGTGACTCTCGGTGCTTATCAGCATATGTGATGATGGTGTAATCAACAAAATATAAAAATGACCCAAAACTGTCCACTTTGACAACTATATAAATATATATGAACAACCCTAACTATTACGTGAAAGTAAACCAATGTGCTCAATGAGCTATAGGGGTCCCTCAATAGAAATGACTAATGTGCTCAGGGGGGGCCTGAAGTGGCTCAAGAAACACAATCCCCAAAGATAGTAACATAGGGCACATAGAGAAATCACAGATAAATATGTAAGGGAGCCAATATTGGTTAAGTAATATATTGTAACAATGCAAATTTCCAATACTATAAGTGGTGACTCATGTCCATACTGGCTCCAATATAAGTCCCATGCTATCAAGATGTAATCAAATACATTATATCCTTTAAACTACTAGGAATCTTCCTCGGCTGGAAACAATTTCTTGATTGTAGTGTCTTCATTTGAGGTTCTCCTTCCTGTTCTCCAGGCTAAGGGCAGCAATTGACAATAGCCAATATGTAAAGATGAACTGCAGTTAAACAGATAAAGATAAAATAAATAAATACAAAGAAACCAACAAACAACAATATCTAAAACCTAAATGGCTAGAAAAACTAACCCAATAGACAACCTATATCATAAAAGAAAGACCCCCCCTGCCATCCTACTTCCTCTAATTACAAAAACGCACTGAATCCAAAGCTCTCGTTAAGGCCCTGTGGTACCAAAGTGCCCAGCCTATAGATCCATTGGCACTCCTTTTTAGCCAGTCTTTTGCCAATATCACCTCCCCTGGGGCCAAGATAGAGCATGTCTATGCCTGCAGTGGCGTAACTACCGCGGTCGCAGCGGTCGCCAGTGCGACCGGGCCCGGCAGGTCAGGGGCCCTGCAGGCAGGCTCAGACTGGCAGTGCCTCCCCCCGCTCCAGGGCCCCACCCCCCCGCTCCAGGGCCCCCCCCTCCGCTCCAGGGCCCCCCCCCCCCGCCGCCGCCGCCGCCGCCGCTGCCTTGAATACTCACCCTGCTCCAGCGATGGTCTCGGCGTCTGCACTGCAGCTCGTTCCTGCTTGAGCGGTCACGTTACACCGCTCATTAAGATCATGAATATGCGCATATTCATGATCTTAATGAACGGTGTCACATGACCGCTCAAGCAGGAAGAAGGTGCTGCGCCGGCGCCGCCGCCTGGAGTCGGGACAGAGCGCGAGGGATGTCGGCACGGCCGTGCAGTGGGACAGGTGAGTATGAGGGCCGGGGGGACGGGGGATGAAGGAGGACATAAGCCGGCGCGCCGAGCAGGAGCGGAGAGATAAGCCTGCATACAGGGGGGAATATAAGCCATGCAGGGGGGAATATGAGCCATGCAGGGGGGGATATGAGCCATGCAGGGGGGAATATGAGCCATGCAGGGGGGAATATAAGCCATGCAGGGGGGAATATGAGCCATGCAGGGGGGAATATGAGCCATGCAGGGGGGAATATGAGCCATGCAGGGGGGGATATGAGCCATGCAGGGGGGAATATAAGCCATGCAGGGGGGAATATAAGCCATGCAGGGGGGAATATGAGCCATGCAGGGGGGAATATAAGCCATGCAGGGGGGAATATAAGCCATGCAGGGGGGAATATAAGCCATGCATACAGGGGGGGGGAATATGAGCCATGCAGGGGGGAATATAAGCCATGCATACAGGGGGGGGGAATATGAGCCATGCATACAGGGGGGAATATAAGCCATGCATACAGGGGCGGAATATGAGCCATGCATACAGGGGGGGAATATGAGCCATGCATACATGGGGAGATATGAGTCATGCATGCAGGAGGGGTAATATGAGCTATGTATATGGGATAGGAGGGAGATGAGCCATGCATACAGGAGGGGGGTCATTATACAGTATTGAGCATCATGTGTGGCCGTTATACAGTATGGAGCATCATTTGTGGTCATTATACAGTATTGAGCATTATGTGGGATCATTATACAGTATGGAGAACTGTGTGGCCGTTATACACTATGGAGCACTATGTGTGGGTGGTCATTATACAGTATGGAGCACTGTCTGGCCATTATACAGTATGGAGCAATGTGTGGCCATTATACACTATGGAGCATCATGTGTGGCCATTATACACTATGGAGCATCATGTGTGGCCATTATACAGTATGCAGCATCATGTGTGGCCATTATACAGTATGCAGCATCATGTGTGGCCATTATACAGTATGCAGCATCATGTGTGGCCATTATACAGTATGCAGCATCATGTGTGGCCATTATACAGTATGGAGCATCATGTGTGGTGGCCGTTATACAGTATTGAGCATCATGTGTGGCCATTATTCTATGGGGGTTACATTGAGTTGTATGGCAGGGCTGCAGGGGGGGGCCCCATTTGGAAGTTCGCACCGGGGCCCCTAACTTTGTAGTTACGCCACTGTATGCCTGTAACCACTAGAAGGCGGGAATTACATTGATGGTACCGCTTAAAAATGTCTAGGGAGAGTTTTGAGCACGGTATCATCGGTGGCCATCCTGGCCTTTTCAATGTCAAGGCAGTGCTCGCATACTCTAATCCTAAGTTCACGGCTAGTCATGCCTATGTATATCTTACCGCATGGACACATCGCATGATAGATGATACCCTTCGATGTACATGTAATATGTGCCCTTATATCAAAGGTCCTAGAGTTGTCATAGTTACTGAAGACAGTGCTCTTCCTCATGTTAGCACACCGCTTGCACACACCGCACGGAAAAAAAACCCTCCTTCCCGTGCCTACAATGTTTTTAGATTTTCTCTTGGGGTCATATGTACTGTGTACTAACTTGTCCCGAAGGCTGGGGGCTCTTTTTGCTACCATAGAGGGTCGCTCTGGTAAGATTTCCTTAAGAACAGGATCGGTGAATAGAATTTTCCAATGCTTTTGGATTACCTCACAGAGGTTATACCACTCACTACTGTAATTTGTGATAAATCTTACCTGAGTATCCTGTTGCGTTTGGGCTGGAATCACTGAATTCTTGTGGAGAAGCTGTTGTCTAGGAGTATTTTTGGTTCTCCAATACCCCTTCTGTATTACTCTCCTACTGTACCCACGATCCTTAAATTTATCTCTTAGTATCTTTGCTTGTGTTTCAAATTGTTCTTCTTCGGAGCAAATCCTTTTAATGCGCAGATATTGGCCAATAGGGATACTATTAGTAGTTGATTTGTGATGCTGTGATGATGCGTGCAGCAGCGAATTTGTGGCTGTGGACTTTCGAAATACTGTGGTGGATAGGTGTCCATCAGGTGATGCTATAACAGACAGGTCCAAGAAATCAATTTTACGCCCATATTTAAATGTAAGCTTGATGTTTTTGTCATTTTGATTCAACCTGGTCATAAGGTCCTCAAGTTCCTCCACCTTACCCTCCCAGATGAACATGATGTCATCAATAAAGCGAATCCAATTATGGACTCGCTCCATCCCCTGGACCTCTTTTTCCTGAAAAATGGGGGCAGAGGAACGCCGAGGCTTTCACCCCACATGTACCATCAGGTAAGTTACCTTTACTCACCTCTACAAGCTATTATTTTCTGGTATAGCCACTTTTGTGTGGATACGCTACTACCTCTGAGCTACTTTCCCTTTAGGATTGCCAATATTTTTCTTACAATAGTAAGGTTAGTTGTAGCCCCTTATATCCTGGCATGCATATACTGAGTGGCCTTTGTAGTTGGTCATCACCAATATAGGTGACAGTATCTATGTGGGTTTTTGTATTTGCCTTAGGCATTTATGTCCCTCTTTTTGTGGATTTACTGCACTTTTCTTGATTTGTAGTTATGTGTTTTTTATATGTCTTTTATACGATTCAATAAAATTGTAACTTTTTATCTGGTACCATAAGTGTGGATTTATATATGTTCTGTTCACACCATATGTGAGACATTGTGCTATTGGGTACTGTACATTCCGTTTGGGAGGAATATATGTCAGATTTTGAGAGCAATCATTGTGAATAAATAGCCCTAGAGATGGAAAATAAAGCCTACCTTGCCTCAGAGAAATTCCCCAAAGGAAAAGGTAGCCCCCCACAAATATTGACTGTGAGTTAAGATGAAAGTCACAAACACAGAAATGAAACAGGTTTCAGCAAAGGAGGCCAGACTTACTAAATAGACTGAGGATAGGAAAGGTATCTTTGCGGTCAGCACAAAAACTACAAAAAGACCACGCAGAGTGTGCAAAAAGACCCCGCACCGACTCAAGGTGCGGAGGTGCCACTCTGCATCCCAGAGCTTCCAGCTAGCAAGGCAAAATCATGATAGCAAGCTGGACAAGAAAACAATGAACAAAATAATTAACTAGCAGGGACTTAGCTTCTGCTGGAGTAGACAGGTCACCAGAAAGATCCAAGAGCGAACTGAACCAGTACAAGAACATTGACAGCTGGCATGGAGTAAAGATCTGAGTGGAGTTAAATAGAGCAGCCAGCCAAAGAATAAACTAAGTCACCTGTGGAAGGAACCTCAGGACCAACCGCTCCACTCACAGCCACCAGAGGGAGTCCATGGACAGAACTCGCTGAAGTACCATTCATGACCACAGGAGGGAGTTCGATAACAGAATTCACAACAGTAATGCAGCACAGCCCCCATAGAATGTAATGCAGCACAGCCCCCATAGAATGTAATGCAGCACAGCCCCCACAGAATGTAGTTGAGCACAGCCCCCACAGAATGTAATGCAGCACAGCCCCCATAGAATGTAATGCAGCCAACCCCCATAAAATGTAATGCAGCACAGCCCCCATAGAATGTAATGCAGCCAGCCCCCATAGAATGTAATGCAGCCAGCCCCCATAGAATGTAATGCAGCCAGCCCCCATAGAATGTAATGCAGCCAGCACCAATAGAATGTAATAAATCCCCCCCATAAAATGTAATACAGCACAGCCCCCATAGAATGTAATACAGCCCCCCCAATAGCCCCACAGCCACAATCCACTTATCACTCATTGATATATTTAAAAAAAAACCAAAAACACTCTCCTCACCTCTCCTCGTGCTCGTGCTGCTCCCGACTCCGGTCTCAGCAGCTGCAGTCTGCCCGCCCGACACACAGCAGGTGCGCGATGATATGATGTCATGGCGCACCCGCAGTGTCAGAGGCAGAGTGGGGAATGATGGGAGAGGGAGTGACAGCAGACGCTCTCTCCTCCATCATTGCATTCAACTGTACCGATGTCATAGACGCCGGTATAGTTGAATGCAGCGGCGCTGGCGGGGGGGTGAGTCGGCGGCAGGGGGGAGTCAGCACTGGCGAGCGGCCCACGACTGCCACCGGTCCTTCTGGCATTTGCCAGAAATGCCCAATGGCCAGTCCGGTCCTGACACCCGTGCCTTTTAGGGGCATATGTCAGCTAATGAAATCAGCTGACATGTACCAGAAAGTTGCAGACTCATTGCCGGAGCCCGCAGCAATCAAAGAGGCAACCAGTCATAAAGGAGTTAATATGACCATATAGGCATATTTTTGATAAGCGTATATACAGGTGCAATGTATATCTATCCTAAGAATAGTTGCAAAAGAGTGCAGCAGCCATATTGAATATATGACATGTAAACTGAGTGACTGCCATTATAGACTATACTTGAAGTACAAATTGGCCAATTTCTGTGTGGCCACCAGTCATGACCAGACTTTGACCCTAACTCTTTCAGGCATACCTCTGTCGGGTCATGGCCTACACTAAGACTATGTCATATATATTTTAGGCCCAGAAAAAAACTTCAAAGCGTTAAAATAACTGGAACTGGCTGAAACTTTAAAGTGTATAAAATGCTCTTTTTAACATATCCGATTATTTTTTGTGATTGTTGCTAGTGTGTCTATTTAGTGTGAAGAGTGAAGCAAATTGGGCTATGACGAGTGTGACTTACACGTTAACTACACACAGCAGGGCTTAAGCCCTACTCTGCGTAGCACAAGCGATCAGATGATCACAGCTTCTAGTCTCCCATGGAGACTATTGACGCTAGTAAAACGTTTTAAAAATATATATGAAAATAAAAGTTTAAATCACCCCCATTCACCCCATTCAAAAGATATATATATATATTTTTAAATACACATATTTGGTATCTCTACATTTAGAATCGCCCTATCTATCAATATATAAAAATAATTAATCTGATCGGTAAACGGCGTAACGAGAAAAAAATTAAAACGCCAGAATTACATTTTTTTGGTCAACGCAACATTGCATTAAAATGTAATAACTGGTGATCAAAAGATCGTATCTACACCAAAATCATATCAATAAAAGCGCCAGCTCGGCATGCAAAAAATAAACCCTCACCCAGCCCCAGATCACGAAAAATGGAGATGCTACAGCAGCCATGCTTATTCTACAAATAATGTCAATACATCTGGTTAATACAAGAAACCCTAATTTCTATATTTCTACAATATCATTAGAGAGGTGAGGGAAGGAAGAATTGATTCTAATCTTATGTGTCATAGAGGAAAATTAAAATCTATAAGACATCTATGGAAGGCAAATTTAAAAAAACTGACCGTCACATCCAAACATAAACTAGGTGTGAACAGGTGCTTACCTAGAGTCACCAACTCATATGCAATCAAACAAATAATGCAGTATTCTGTAGTGCCATTGCATAAATATATGAAATATGAAAATTGAATTGCATTACTGCAGTAGAAATATGAAAAATTGAGAATACTTAGCGCATAAACTGGCCAATTCATGTGTACCTGGAAGGCACGTTAAGGCGATTCTCATTTCCAGGACCTAACTTAATGCCAATCCTCTCTTAGAATAAAGTCTTTATCTGTATGGGAACTAAATGTGAATCCTCTCTTAGACTGAAATCTATATCTCTGTGGAGGGATAGGGTCCTGCTGTAATTAAAAACCCCTGAGGCTAAAGGACGGAGTGGTCAGTCAGAAGGCTAATGAATGACTTTATTCTAAGAGAGGATTGGCATTAAGATAGGTCCTGGAAACGAGAAACGCCTTAACGTGGCTTCCAGGTACACATGAATTGGCCAATTTATGCACTAAGCATTCTCAATTTTTCATATTTCTAGTGCAGCAATGCAATTCAATTTTCATATTTCATATTTGCATGCTGTGGTACTACAGAGTACTGGTTTATTTGTTTATTCTATGAGGAAGGGACATATCACCCTCATATTGAACATATGGGATTAATTATAACTGGGGAAGAGAGAAACTAATTATAACTGGGGACGTAAGAGAGAGCGGATATGTCATCCTCCATTGAAGTAGGGGCAACCTGCACTGACCAGGTAATTGCAACAGCATATCCATAGCTATAGGCCAAGGCTGGGATTCATTTACTCAGAGGCAGAACCCCTCTTATTTAATATCGGCTGATGGATGATGATATCCATGCCATGTTTCATCTTCATAGGTAAAATCATGATAAGAAGCGACAATATCCACCACCTGGGACCTGCAGGGGCGAAGATATCCTATAAATTGGGGATCTCATAAAATTGTAAAAGACCCAGCAAATCTCACATCCAGTCCCTAATGAGCTCATCAAGGGGAGGAATGTGGGTGTAACCTCGATCTAATAAAAATGAGAGTTGGAGTGTCTGTCATTGTTCATTCTGAAAGACATAAGTTCGCTGTGAGAGTGTTCCACTTTCCTAATCGGAGTGCTTCTCTCCATAAAGATAATAATAATCTTTATTTTTATATAGCGCTAACATATTCCGCAGCGCTATACAGTTTGCACACATTATAATCACTGTCCCCGATGGGGCTCACATTCTAAATTCCCTATCAGTATGTCTTTGGAATGTGGGAGGAAACCGGAGTGCCCGGAGGAAACCCACGCAAACACAGAGAGAACTGTTGTGATCAGGTGGCCTTGGAGCAGCATGAAAAGACCTTTGCTGGAGCAGTGGTAACTTTACTGACTGCAAACCCTGATCCTATCACCGAAACTAGAAGTAGCCTTGGGGTGTGCCTAACCAGACCTAGACACCTCGACACCTAAGGACTAAATATCCCTAAAGATGGAAATAGGAAAACTCTCTTGCCTCAGAGTAGATCCCCAAAGGATAGGTAGCCCCCCACAAATAATGACTGTGAGTAGGAGAGGAAAAGACACACGCAGACAGAAAACAGGGATAAGCAAAGGAGGCAACTTCTACCTAGATAGGAAAGGATAGTACAGGATACTATGCGGTCAGCATAAAACACTACAATATATCCACAGCAGAAAAATACAAAAACTCCACCACCTAACTAAAGATGTGGAGAGTATATCTGCGACTCCAGCGAGTCCAACTAGACTGAAAAAAACATCAGGCACAGTCTAGCAGGAACAAAATAGAAACAAGATAAGCACAGAAAATAAACACACAGCAGTGTGTCTAAAAAGTGAAGCAAACACTTATCTTAGCTGAATTGGCAGCAAGCAGGAGAGGCCAGGCAGAGGACCAACACTTCCAAAGGAACATTGACTACTGGCAAGGACTAATGAGTCCTGCACAGCTAAATACCCCAGTCAGAATTGCAATTAGCAGAAACACCTGTCCAAGACTGCTGCTCAGGAATAACTGCATTACCATCAACAACCACCGGAGGGAACCCAAGAGCAGAATTCACAACAGAGAACATACAAACTACAAACTCTTTGCAGATGTTGTCCTAGGTGGGGTTTGAACCCAGGACTCCAGCACTGCAAGGCTACAGTGCTAACCACTGAGCCACCGTGCCGCCCTGCTAAGAGCCATCCATTCCTGCAACATCAGATTTAATCATTTTCTTTTGTTATTCTTTTTTATCTTATGTAATTGTATACACTGTATTGTTTTGTTCCCATCTTGACTCATCTTTGTATATTATTTATAAACACTACCTACCTTTCTGGATTAAATATATAAAATTTAATAGCTCTGTTCCTTTTGCTCTGTAAACCGCATGCTTGAAGCCATATGCTACCTGTAATGGGTATCCAATAGGCCTGTATAAACAATTGGTGGTGGCAGCTAGTGGTTCCCTTTTGTTACTGTACAGTCAGCAGTGGCTGTACCGGGGTATATATATATTCCATGCCCTGGAATCTGAGGTGTACATACCATATGCTCACTGTGAGTTCCCAGATAACCGGCCTAGTAGTGAAAACAGCTGAGTTGCATTCCTTGACAAACTGGTGACAGCGCTGGGATCTGCACGACTCCTCCAGATATTATTCTTGACTTTATGATATTTGATAAAGGTCCTAAATTCCTCTTCTTTACCAATATAATATAAAAGTTAAAATTTGATGTAAACCGCCGCTTTCTCTTGTATGAAGCAGGACTGGACTGGACATACTGGGGTCTCTTGCAGTGTGATGAAGCGTTTCAGGGATTACAGATCTGTTTGTCCTTACATGACCTTGTACCCCATGTCACTGGATTGTCCACAGAACCGGAATCTCCTTATCTCTGGGAGGAGATGGGCCCAGACGCTTTTTTATATTAAGAGGATTGACTTCTTCTTTTCTAGCATATTGCTTTGAAGTTTCTGGATAAATTTCTCCTGCTGTGCCCTAACAACATCTGTTAACTCTTTCATTGCTTCCTAGGCAGTTTTTATTTTTATGACTTCAAATAATGTTTTGTGTAATATTTTTTTACATTTTTGGGGGGTTTATTTTTATTATTCTGTTCATGTTTTATTATTTTTCAGATACACACATCTTTTTAAGGGTTTTTGAAACAGTTTCAAATCCCAGTTTCTCACTGCCATATAATTCTGGATATATGCAAATGCCACTACAAGGGGAATTTAGAAGATCACTCAAAGAGGACCTTTCTGCATTGAAATATCTTGTAAAAATCTCTGCGTGCACCTGATTGTGCCGTTTTTTTTCCTTTTTATGATACATCACTCTTTTGCTTTTGGAAAGTGGTATGAAAAACTCTGCTTTACAGTACAACTGGGTGTTGTTTCAGGGTCTTCTCTGGGGGTATGCACTTTCACCCCTGCCTACAGGACACTGCCAGTCCCAGCTCTGCAGATCACAGATTGATAAACTGCTAGATAAGCTGCTGGGTTGTGATTGGATGCATGTGGAAGAGAAAGGTTAAATAAAACTCCACCAGAAAAGACTGTAAAGAAGTTGGACTGCAAAACAGAGATTTCTCATATGGTGCTCCAAAAGCAAAAAAATGTGAATATCTTTGCAAAGCAGTGTCTTAGCAAAAAAAAAAATATGGCAGATAGTTGGCAGAAACAGGGAAGTTCAGGGATTTTTACAAGGTATTTAACTTTATGTATGTTATTTTTTTTTAGCAACATATAGGTCTAATTTAAGGCCCTCATATATATTAGATCAGTGTTTCTCAAGTTCAGTCCTCAAAACCCCACAACAGGTCATGTTTTCATGATTTCCTTAACCCCTATCTGACCTTGGACGGGATAGTACGTCCAAGGTCAGATCCCCTGCTTTGATGCAGGGCTCCGCGGTGAGCCCGCACCAAAGCCGGGACATGTCAGCTGTTTTGAACAGCTGACATGTGCCCGTAATAGGCGCGGGCAGGATCGCGATCTGCCCGCACCTATTAACTAGTTAAATGTCGCTGTCAAACGCAGACAGCGGCATTTAACTACCGCTTCCGGCCGGGCGGCCGGAAATGACGTCATCGCCGACCCCCGTCACATGATCGGGGTCGGCGATGCGTCTCCAGTGTAACCACAGAGGTCCTTGAGACTTCTATGGTTACTGATCGCCGGTGACTGTGAGCGCCACCCTGTGGTCGGCGCTCACAGCACACCTCCATTTCTGCTACATAGCAGCGATCAGCAGATCACGTTGTGCCTGCTTCTAGCCTCCCATGAAGGCTATTGAAGCATGGCAAAAGTAAAAAAAAAAAGTTGAAAAAAATGTTAAAAAAATAAAAAAATATAAAAGTTTAAATCACCCCCCTTTCGCCCCAATCAAAATAAATCAATAAAAAAAAATCAAATCTACAAATATTTGGTATCGCCGCGCTCAGAATCGCCCGATCTATCAATTAAAAAAAAAGCATTAACCTGATCGCTAAACAGCGTAGCGGGAAAAAAATTCGAAACACCAGAATTACGTTTTTTTGGTCGCCGCGACATTGCATTAAAATGCAATAACGGGTGATCAAAACAACGTATCTGCACCGAAATGCTATCATTAAAAACGTCATCTCGGCATGCAAAAAATAAGCCCTCAACCGACCCCAGATCACGAAAAATGGAGACGCTACGAGTATCGGAAAATGGCGCAATTTTTTTTTTTTATTTTTTTTTTAGCAAAGTTTGGAATTTTTTTTCACCACTTAGATTAAAAATAACCTAGTCATGTTAGGTGTCTACGAACTCGTACTGACCTGGAGAATCATAATGGCAGGTCATTTTAAGCATTTAGTGAACCTAGCAAAAAAGCCAAACAAAAAACAAGTGTGGGACTGCACTTTTTTTGCAATTTCACCGCACTTGGAATTTTTTTCCCGTTTTCTAGTACACGACATGCTAAAACCAATGATGTCGTTCAAAAGTACAACTCGTCCCGCAAAAAATAAGCCCTCACATGGCCAAATTGACGGAAAAATAAAAAGTTATGGCTCTGGGAAGGAGGGGAGTAAAAAACGAACACGGAAAAATGAAAAATCCCATGGTCATAAAGGGGTTAATATTGCATAGGCGATGGAATTAAAGCTTGAGCAGGTAATGAAATTATCACCTGTGCAATACTAAGGAAATCCTGAAAGCGTGACCTGTTGTGGGGTCTTGAGGACTGGAGTTGAGAAACACTGTAATGCATAAACTAATAAACTAATCAATTTCTTTGGGATAAGCCAACAGTTGTATGTGTATGGTGGCCTCCCTACTTTCCAATGACAGACGTCAGGGGTGCGAAGGATCCAGCCTGTTGGAATCTCAACGGCTGATCCTTTTATTTTGGCTCTGAGGTAAACTTCTGGAAAATAAAGGTACCGTCACACTAGACGATATCGCTAGCGATCCGTGACGTTGCAGCGTCCTGGCTAGCGATATCGTCCAGTGTGACAGGCAGCAGCGATCAGGCCCCTGCTGTGCTGTCGCTGGTCGGGGAAGAAAGTCCAGAACTTTATTTGGTCGCTGGACTCCCCGCAGACATCGCTGAATCGGCGTGTGTGACACCGATTCAGCGATTTCTTCACTGGTAACCAGGGTAAACATCGGGTAACTAAGCGCAGGGCCGCGCTTAGTAACCCGATGTTTACCCTGGTTACCATCCTAAAAGTAAAAAAAACAAACGCTTCATACTTACCTACAGCCGTCTGTCCTCCAGCGCTGTGCTCTGCACTCCTCCTGTACTGGCTGTGAGCGTCGGTCAGCTGGAAAGCAGAGCGGTGACGTCACCGCTCTGCTTTCCGGCCGCTGTGCTCACAGCCAGTACAGGAGGAGTACAGAGCACAGCGCTGGAGGACAGACGGCTGTAGGTAAGTATGAAGCGTTTGTTTTTTTTACTTTTAGGATGGTATTCAGGGTAAACATCGGGTTACTAAGCGCGGCCCTGCGCTTAGTAACCCGATGTTTACCCTGGTTACCGGCATCGTTGGTCGCTGGAGAGCTGTCTGTGTGACAGCTCTCCAGCGACCAAACAGCGACGCTGCAGTGATCCGGATCGTTGTCGGTATCGCTGCAGCGTCGCTAAGTGTGACGGTACCTTAAGTTGTCAGCATATCTCCAATAGAAAACAAAGGAATGCTTACCCAAGCTCAGTGTTTCTGTGTGTGGGGGAATTGGGAGAGACAGCTGTCAGCTGCGCAATCGTTTGGTCTACTACTTTGTGTATAGGGGCCTTTACTGCAGAAAGACTTGCCATTGAATTTAATGTAAGCTGAATATACTTTGTGCAGTGAGCTCCCCCTAGTGGCAGCTGCAAGAAGACATAATGTTATGGTGTACTATGAGAGTATGAAGTGAAGCAGAGGATTAGATGCAGGGCCAGCATCACTACCCACCGCACCTGGGCAAGTGCTGGGGCCCTGAGCAAGGGGGGAGACTCACTCGCCATCGGGGACACCAACACTCTATGGGGCCCGGACTTTAAACTGTTTGAAATACCTCTCTTCATCCCCCGCTTGCCGCGGGTCTGGTCTCTTCCGTGTCTTCTTACTCTCTGACGTCTCAGGGCAGAGGGTGCGATAGTGCAGAGAGCTAGAATAGGCTAAAGATATCGGAGCTGAGGAGACCGCAGCTGCAGCGGGGAATGAGGAGAGGTGAGGATTTGATTATTTATTTTTTATGTATGGAGCCCATTCTGTATGGAGCATTATATGGGGCCCATTTTCTTTAGAGGGGCCCATTCTGTATGGAAGATTATATGGGGTCCATGATTCTATATGGAGCAATATAGGGGGCTCATTATACTGTATGGAGGACTATGTGGTGCCCATAATACTATATGGATGACTATGCTGTCTGGTCCAAAATGAAAAGTCTGCAGTCACTTTGATTGCAGACTCTTGAATCCATCCCACTGTGTGCTGCGAGGATTCACCTGTTTCTGAGCTATTGTAGAATTTACAATAGATATCACTCATGTAATGTAAGAAGTGAAATCTTTGGCATTGTGCTACACCTGTATTTCTTTGCCGTATCTGTGCCTCATGTATCATGTGTTAGAGGGGCCCACTGAGACATTTTTGCCCGGGGCCCAGGAAAACCTGGAGCCGGCCATGATTAGGTAATAAATTTTGGCTGTGGATACAGTTTTGTCTTTTTTTTCTATCACACAGGTGTCCATTATCTGCTAATAGCAGATAATTTTCTTTTGCATTTATAAATATTCAGCAGCTGCATAGGCTTTTTAAAGAATAGATAAGGATACTCCTCTGCCTAGCAAAGCAATTCACTTGAGCAAATTCAGCATTCTACACTTATCTACAGGTCCTCACTCCACCGGGACAAAGCAGTGACAGGGCTGTGAGGACACGATACACAATGCGGCCTTTAAGTGTCAGCTCCAGAAGGAAGTTCTGTATTAAAGACTCCATTGCCCCCAGGGCAGCTTAAGCCTCCTCCAAGAAGCTGGAAATGTTCTCATATCAAGTAGATGACGATCCAAGTTGGTCTTCTACAACGTGGAGATATTCTGCAGAGATTTTGTGCAGATTCCAGGGGTGCCCTGTCTACTTTAGTTTTTTCTCCCCACCTGATACCCCAGAACCACAATCCTCTTGGAACCCAGAAATAATCTTGCTCTCCCATGAGGAGATGCTTTTTCCTTCCGACTCTTTGAAGTGCCTATAAATAACTGCAGTCTTATTGACATGGATTACAGAACGGATTATTTCTAAGGAAATCCAAATTTTGCGTAGCTGTGAAAAATCATTAGTAAAGTGTGAGGGAAAGGGGTAATGACAGCCAAGCTCCACCACTGCAGGGGAGAAAAAGTGCGTGTCCGCCAGTAGTGGTTAAATGAAGCAGGTAAATGCGTCTGTTCCCTGCTACCAAGCTCCCTGACTTGCCCTTCTACACTGTATAGGGAGAGTCACACGGTCATAAAATTCGGACAAGGATCCCAATGCTGGGCTCGGACTGGCCATCAGTTCTCCTGACAGGAGCATGACAACATGTATTTCTATGCAGCTGTTGCGCCTCGGTGGGTATGCCATATGACTCTCCCCTAAAAGACAGGGAACTATGGAAAATGTACATGCTATCATACACCTTTTCCTTGGTTCTGTTACAATATATTTATATATACAGTATATGAAGCATAGATGTCTGTTTAGATTATTCAATGGCGCAAATCTTGCCAAAAATATTTTGACTCAAAGTACACCAATTCAGTCATTTGGACAACATGTATGAATGCATGCAGCAGAATCATTAATATGTCTATAAAATATTAGACCGTACAGTTTTATACACTTTACATACTGTAAATATTCCCAATAGCAAAATGTCTACAGTATAGATATCACTGCAAAGAAAAAAACTGTTCTTCTTGGCATCTGGTAATATCTCAACTTTAATTTACCAGCCTGCATAAAGAAAGTGGTACCTAGATTCCAATTAGATATACAGGCGCATCTCACAAAATTAGAATATCATCAAAAAGTTAATTGATTTCAGTTCTTCAATACAAAATGTGAAACTCATATATTATATAGAGTCATTACAAACAGAGTGATCTATTTCAAGTGTTCATTTCTGTTAATGTTGATGATTATGGCTTACAGCCAATAAAGACCCAAAAGTCATTATCTCAGTAAATTAGAATACTTTATAACATCAGCTTGAAAAATGATTTTAACACCCGAACCTACGGAAATGTATGTTCAGTAAATGCACTCAATACTTGGTTGGGTCTTGTGACAAAACACTCTGGGATCGCCTTTGCTGGGGTCAAAGGACACGTGGTTTGTGCATTGAATCTGAGGCGTACAGCAGGTTTCTGAGCAGGCTGACCTCAGGTCAGATTTATTAACGTGAAAGCAACACAAAAAACAAAACATAAAAATAAACCCTAGCCTGTCCGGCACTAACTAAACAAATACGTTGCTATCTCAACAACTGGGGGGGCTTCTCCCACCCAGCTAACATCATACAGATCTTGAGCAGAGCTCTTCACTCACGTTTGTCTCACACAGGCAGGCAATCTGTGTGCCCCAGGCAGACACTGGAACCACCCAGCTGGTCATCTTTTATTCCTGCAATCATTAACCCATTAGCACCCTGAAGATACTGAGTGGCCTAATTCACATAGGACAAACACCTGGGCGAGATATACCTGCCTCCATCTACCACACCAGCATGAGTCTTACATATCCCCCCCCCCCTTGCTCAGACCACTCCAGTCGAGCAAGAACACTTTTGAAACAGTGCACTCGGGATAGGGCATCGGCGTTCCCCATCTGCACCCCAGGTCGGTGCTCCACCGTAAAAGAGTAAGCCTGCAGGGCAAGGAACCACCTGGTTACCCGACTATTACGGTCCTTGTGGAGGTGCATCCACTTGAGAGGGGCATGGTCTGTGACCAGCCTAAACTTCCTACCAGCCAGGTAATACTTGAGGGAGTCGAGAGCCCATTTAATGGCTAGGCACTCTTTTTCAACCACGGCATACCTCTGCTCATGTACATTCAGTTTCCGACTGAGATAGAGGACCGGGTGTTCGACTCCGTCCCTCACCTGGGAAAGTACAGCTCCGACACCAGTATCAGAGGCATCAGTTTGTACCACAAACTCGCTGCTGAAATCAGGAGTCACTAGTACGGGCTGAGAGCACAAAGCCCGTTTCAGGCTGTGGAAGGCCTCTTCAGCAGCTGAGGTCCATTTTACCATGACGGAACCCTTCCCCTTGGTAAGATCCGTCAAGGGAGTAGCCATGGCTGCAAAATTGGGTATGAACCGGCGATAATAGCCGGCAATCCCCAGGAAAGCCTGCACTTGTTTCTTGTTCACTGGTTGTGGCCAGCCCTGAATTGCCTGTATTTTGTCGATCTGGGGTTTAACCACTCCTCGGCCAATCACGTAGCCCAAGTATCGGGCTTCTTCAAGCCCGATGTGGCATTTCTTGGGGTTTGCCGTTAAACCTGCATCTCGCAGGTCATCAATCACGGCTTGTACCTTCTGGAGATGAGTTTCCCAGTCCATGCTGTAAATTACGATGTCATCCAGGTAGGCAGAAGCGTACTGTCTGTGAGGCCTCAAGACTCGATCCATCAATCTCTGGAACGTTGCGGGAGCTCCGTGAAGTCCAAACGGCATATAGACATACTGGAACAGACCTTCCGGTGTAGCAAATGCCGTCTTCTCTCTGGCCGCCTCGGCCAGAGGAATCTGCCAGTACCCCTTTGTTAAATCCAGGGTCGTAATGTATCGGGCTTTACCAAGCCGGTCGATCAACTCATCGACCCGGGGCATAGGGTACGCATCAAATTTAGAAACTGCATTCAGTTTCCTAAAGTCATTACAAAACCGGATGGAGCCATCCGGTTTAGGTATCAACACAATTGGACTGGACCAGGCGCTGTGTGACTCCTCAATGACTCCTAAGTCCAACATTGCCATCACTTCCCGGGAGACGGCTTCACGGCGGGCTTCCGGAATCCGGTAGGGCTTCACATGAACAGTGACGCCAGGCTCTGTGACAATCTCATGTTTCACCAACTTCGTCCGGCCAGGTTTTTCGGAGAAAAACTGTCGGTTCTGTAACAAAAATTGCTTAACCTCAGATTTTTGTCGTTCTGAGAGAGTCTCAGCAACCTGCACCTCTGGTACAGTAGGTGAACAAACCGGACGGGGCAGATCCGCCGTTAGGGCAGAGCGGTCTTTCCAGGATTTTATCAGATTCACATGATAAATCTGTTCCGGTTTTCTCTTACCCGGCTGGTACACTTTATAGTTCACTTCACCAACTCTTTCTCGGACCTCAAATGGGCCCTGCCATTTCGCCAGGAATTTACTATCCACCGTAGGGATTAGGACCAACACCCTATCGCCGGGTGCAAATGTACGGACCTTAGCGCCTCTATCATAACTTTGCCTCTGGGCTCCCTGGGCCTGTAACATATGGTCCCTAACAATGGGCATGACAGCGGCAATACGATCCTGCATTTGTGTTACATGGTCGATTACCGTTTTAAAGGGAGTGACTTGACCTTCCCAGGTTTCTTTTGCGACGTCCAGCAGTCCCCGGGGACGACGGGCGTACAACAGTTCGAAAGGCGAAAATCCTGTGGAAGACTGGGGAACTTCCCTAATGGCAAACAGCAAATAGGGTAACAAGTAATCCCAGTTCTTCCCATCTTTGTCTATCGCCTTCCGGAGCATCTGTTTTAAGGTTTTGTTGAAGCGCTCAACCAGGCCATCTGTTTGAGGGTGATAGACAGACGTACGCAACGGGTCTATTTGTAAGAGCCTGCAGAGCTCCTTCATTACCCTCGACATAAAGGGAGTCCCCTGGTCGGTGAGTATCTGTTTTGGAATTCCCACCCGACTAAACACTTGTACCAATTCCTTGGCGATCGTCTTGGTAGCTGTGTTACGCAAAGGGACGGCTTCCGGGTAACGAGTGGCATAGTCCACGATGACGAGGATATGTTGGTGCCCACGTGCGGATCGGGGAAGGGGCCCAACCAAATCCATCCCAATTCTCTCAAAAGGGACCCCGATGATAGGAAGGGGTACCAAAGGGCTACGGAACTGAGATTTAGGGGCCGCGATTTGGCACTCTGGACAGGACTCACAATAGTTACGCACATCACAATGTATTCCAGGCCACACAAAACAATGCAATATCCTTTCTGTGGTTTTCTGTACCCCCAGATGTCCCCCCATTATATGTCCGTGGGCCAAATCCAGTACCTTCCGCCGATAAGGTTTGGGTACCACTAACCGTTGCACTGTGTCTTCCCCTTTTTTTTCTACCTGGTAGAGCAAATAATTTTCAAGAACCATATACGGGTACGCTAGCCTAGTGTCAGGTTCTACGGGTACCCCATCTATCATTTTTACATTTTTCCTAGCCGGAGTCAGGGTAGGATCTTTCATTTGCTCGCTGTGGAAGTCATCCACCTGGACTCCCAAATCTGGCAGGCAGGGTGCCGGATGGCTGTCTGCCTCCGCCTCTCGCTGAGGTTCCTCAGTTTCCTCTGTTTCCCCCGCCATGACGGAGAAGGGGTACTGAAGGTTAGATTCACTAACCTCCCCAGCAACATCTTCCTGTGGGGTCTCCTCTAGGGACTCGGGACCTCCAGATGGCATGGGAGAAGATTCACGGGTACAGCTACCGTGAAGGAGTAACTGATTCTCCCACAACTGCCAGAAATAGGGAAAATCCCTGCCCAGGATTACATCATGTAACAATGCGGGAACGAGTCCCACTTTGTGCTGCACTGACCCATAGGGAGTAGAAATCCATATGACCGCTGTTAAGTACGAGCGGGTGTCACCATGCACACACGTCACAGAAAACTTGTCAGACGGACCAGACGGAAGTGCCACCAGACTAGCTTTCACCAGAGTCACCACACTTCCAGAGTCTAGTAATGCCACAACATTTTTCCCATCAACAGATAATTCACACAGGTGTTTCACTGTATCATTTTGACCCGCATTCACACTCACTAGCTGTGTAACCAAAGACATGCGTTTTCTAGAGTCTATAACGTCGCACTGCATGGGTTCAGCGGTAACAGGACAGTTCGCAGAAACATGACCCTTCTCATGGCAGCGGAAACACCTAACAGGTCCCCTACTGAGACCACCGTCCAATACTCTTGGTCTCGGAGTGCGAGCAGTCCCGGACTCCTCCCCCACAGTTTTAAGCGATTTTCCTTCACCCGTGGTCCCTGGAACAGTCTTACCGGTTCCACGAGGAGGAGGCACAGTCCGGGGTTTGGCGGTGTCGTCGGGAAGTCCTTCTGCCACGGAATAACGCTCGACCAACTCCACAAGTTGATCCGCTGTCGTGGGATTTCCTTGGCTTACCCACCTTTTCAGCGCTGGGGGTAGTACTCTCAGGTACTTGTCCAGGACAACCCGCTGGATTATTTCGGGTATTGTCAGTACCTCGGGTTGCAGCCATTTCTTTGTCAAGTAGATCAGGTCGAACATCTGAGACCGCGCTGGTTTATCTTGCTGGTATGTCCACTGATGTACCCTCTGTGCACGGACAGCCGTCGTCACACCCAGCCGGGCCAGGATCTCAGCTTTCAGCTTCTCAAAGTCCTGAGCGACCTCCGGGTCCAAATCATGGTAAGCTTTTTGGGCCTCGCCGGAGAGAAACGGGGCAATCAAATCGGCCCATCGTGCCTTCGGCCACTTCTCTCTCAATGCCGTCCGCTCAAAAGTTGTCAGATATGCCTCGACGTCATCTTCTGCAGTCAGCTTTTGCCAGTATCGACTCACATGGATCCTTCTGGACTCTGCTTCCGGGTCAGCGTCAGGCATGCTCACCAGGCGCTGCGCCACCTGTTGGAGAAGTTGGCGGTCTGCAACCGTCATGTCCAGTAACTCCTTCAGCTGTGCGGCCATCAAGCGATTAGCTTCGTGCTGTGCGGCAGTGGCCTGCTGCTGTACGGCAGTGGACTGTACTAAGGCTTTCACCACGTCTTCCATGCTGTCGCCTGTGCCACGGTATGCCCGCGTTCTCCACCACAATGTGACAAAACACTCTGGGATCGCCTTTGCTGGGGTCAAAGGACACGTGGTTTGTGCATTGAATCTGAGGCGTACAGCAGGTTTCTGAGCAGGCTGACCTCAGGTCAGATTTATTAACGGGAAAGCAACACAAAAAACAAAACATAAAAATAAACCCTAGCCTGTCCGGCACTAACTAAACAAATACGTTGCTATCTCAACAACTGGGGGGGCTTCTCCCACCCAGCTAACATCATACAGATCTTGAGCAGAGCTCTTCACTCACGTTTGTCTCACACAGGCAGGCAATCTGTGTGCCCCAGGCAGACACTGGAACCACCCAGCTGGTCATCTTTTATTCCTGCAATCATTAACCCATTAGCACCCTGAAGATACTGAGTGGCCTAATTCACATAGGACAAACACCTGGGCGAGATATACCTGCCTCCATCTACCACACCAGCATGAGTCTTACAGGTCTCCTTTGGTATAAATTACTGCATCAAAGCGGCGTGGCATAGAGAAGATCAGCCAGTGGCGCTGCTGAGGTGTTATGGAAGCCCACATTGCTTTGATAGCAGCCTTCAGCTCATCTGCATTGTTGGGTCTGGTGTCTCATGTTCCTCTTGACAATACCCCATAGATTCTCTATGGAGTTAAGGTCAGGTGAGTTTGCTGGCCAATCAGGCACAGTGATACTGTTGTTTTTAAACAAGGTATTGGAACTTTTGGCAGTGTGGACCGACGCTGCTTTAAGGGGTTCCCTGGGGTAATATTATGGCAGCTAGATGGTATACCTTCTCACAGGTGAAGTAGATCCCCAGGGCTTCCCAGTGTGAAGATGGGAGAATAGTGAGGGGTGCAGTAAGGAACAAGGACACAGGTTTGCAGTCTCTTTACCTCGTTTACTGAAGACTTCTGCAGCCACAGTCCAGGGCACTAGATCACAAGGCAGGTAGGGTCCGGCCGGTTTGGAGGCAAGTCCAGAGTCCGCTTATCCAGGTGAAAAATAGAAGCCTTCCTTTGCGCTGTAGTGGTGTAGTCCCTTACTGCTAGAAGCTTCACATAAGGTCCTCACAGATATTATCTTTTTCTCTCTGTCCCCGGGTAGGATAGGACATAACCCGTATGACTGGTGACTTGAGCCTGTTTATAGGGTCTCTTAGATGACCTGACTCTGAAGGGTCCGTGCCTCCTGGGTTTGGGCCGGACAGGGAACTTGAAGTTCAGCTGTCCTGCCAGTCTCTGATGTAAGGCGTGGAGGTCCTTACAACCTCGGTGTTCCAGCTACCAGATTTCTGCGCCTCAGAAGGAGGCAGCCTGCTTGGGGCTGGTCTCCTTCTGGTATCCCCTCCTGTGCTTCCTCTCCTGCAGGCTCACTGCAATCAATTCTGCTTTCTAAATGTCTCTTTCCAGGAGCTTAGCACTGTGGCATGCACAGCTCTGCAAACCCTCCGTCCTCCTCAGACTGCTGTCTGGAACTCACTAACTCTCCCTACAGACTACCAGTTATATATATATGGGGAGTCACCTAGTAAATAGGATCAAAAGCTCTCCCTGGTGGCCTGGAGTGTGAACGTGTTGCATGTTTGTGGTACCTGGTTACAGTTATCCTTTCTTGCCTCCAAACGTAGCATCACTCTCACCGTGAGGAAAGCGACATTACTGTGATAACCAGGACCCTGGGGCGCCACACATCATGACACCTTGGTGGCCTAGTAGTCAGAAGAGGCATCGGGGATACCACTGGTAGTAGGAAGTTTACAGGACTCATGTCTGGCTGATGTGCCTACTGAGCCTGGGCACTGAGAATCTTTTT
This sequence comes from Ranitomeya imitator, assembly GCF_032444005.1. NCBI lineage: Eukaryota > Metazoa > Chordata > Amphibia > Anura > Dendrobatidae > Ranitomeya > Ranitomeya imitator. The sequence continues at coordinate 450,399,463 of NC_091283.1, read as the reverse complement.
GCTCAACTCTACTTTTGTCTCTCCTTTAACCCCCCAACCATCTTGTGTACACTAGACTTGCATGCATTCAGTACTGCAAAATGCAAGTCTGAGAAATTTGGTCAAGAGACACTCGTAACTGTCCAAATCACCAGAGAAAACACTGTACATACCAGAAACCAGCAAGAACTGTTTTATCTGTATTAGTCCTGTAAGGTCTAAATATGGTAAAGGATTAACTGGCTGTGTTAGGTCCAACTTTAATTGTGAGCAGCTGAAGAGTTAAGGTAGATAGGCTGTTCACCATATCTCCACTCCCGGGTGTAGTTCACAAAATAAAATGGAGTCTGTTTATTTGACACATGGTCTGTGTGTGGAGGTAAGAAGACCTCATGTCTGATGTCGCCAGCCAGTATACTGGATGCAACCCAGCCTGTGTATCCTGGACTGACTTTAACATGACTTTGTTGGAACTGCTTACTTTGTTTTGCCTGCACTGTTATTTTCCTTTGATTGTGACATGGTTTATGAAGCTTTAATAAACCAGCCTGGACATTTAAATGGAAACGGTTCCTGTGTTACCATAATAAGACGCACCCAAGTGAGTAGCATTCCCACAGACCTCATGAACCGCCATGGCACTTATAATGCCCTTTGGGAGTCCTAAGATGACCCAACGTAGATATAAACGGACAAATAATTTCCATCTATGACTAATTATTCCAAGGAGCAGCTGCATGTGAAGAAAGCATCTATTCCTGGCTTCTGGCTGATAATACAGTAGTGCTAAAGAATTTTGTACTGAAGTGGAACTAAATATAGATAATGGAGCAATTATGGTAAATTTCCTTGTTAGAGACATCTGTCCTGTACTAGAGCTGCAGTGCAGAGGAGCTTCCTGCACTTTACATCCAGAGGCAGCTGCCAATCTGCCCGCTCACAAGTGCAGAAGTGCGGTTATGGTCTGACTCTGACTGTCAGAGGAGATACACGGGGCAGGTGTCTTAGTGGGCAAGATATTTAGATACAAGTCTAGAGCAGCATTCTTTATTTTTACCCCACGTGAAAACCTAGCTATGAATCTGGAACACTCTCCCCATCACAAATCATGAGGGCAGACTTGTTTTAATTACAGCCAGAGGCGTAGCTAGAGCTTTTGCCGCCCGGGGCTGATCCCGAGTTTGGCGCCCCCCCCCCCCAGCTCAATACACACAAAGGTTACCAAAAATGGTTTTCCTGTTTTGTAGAACTTAAACTGGGCCTAATGGTGTCACCCCCACATGCCACACCTGTGACTTAATACCACCACACCATGACCAGGCCACATAGTGACCGAATAATACTACATACAAGGGACAAATACCACCGCACCATTTCCAGACCACATATTACCACCACATAGTGACTGAATACTACAATACTGATCAGTAATAAAAAAAAAACCACAATACTATCACCATAAGTGCCAGTATTCACAGGAGATCTGTACTTAGTATGCAGTGTCTGTGTAGAGGTAATACAGAGATCACTGGTGACATTATACACAGGACCTCTATATAGTATACAGTGTATAGTGTCAGTGTATAGGTAACACTGACTCACCAGTGACGTCTCTAGGTGAAGTCCTTCATCTTTCATCCAGCACAGACCGCCATCATTCCTTCCAGCCAGGACTCGTTTCTGCAGGAAATAACACAGTTATCTCGAGCTCCGCTTGCAGAACACATTACTTAATTTTTCACAACTTCTACATTACACCACATGAAGAAAAAAAGGTGATATAGTGTCACTCTGCACAGTAACAGGACCGCCCCCCCATTTAAAACAGTATACTCAAAAAATAAAATAAATACATCACTGCAGTAATAATATCCCTTAATTATCCCCTATGGTAATAATATTCCCCACCCTGGCCCCGTTTATCTCATTCCTGGCTCCAGCCATATGTTGTCGTATCCTGCCCTCATGAGTATCCATTCTACCCCATATGATCTCCCCATCCTGCCCCACCAGCCTCCATCGTATCCGTCCTGCCCCATGATCCAATCCTGCCCCGTGTCTCCAATCATGCCCCGTATCTACATTCTGCCCATGCCTCAAGTCCTGCCCCCAGTGTGTCCAGCATATTACCCCCATGTTGTCCAGCAATCTGCCCCAGTGTGTCCAGCATATTACCCCCATGTTGTCCAGCAATCTGCCCCAGTGTGTCCAGCATATTACCCCCAGTGTGTCCAGCAATCTGCCCCAGTATGTCCAGCATATTACCCCCAGTGTGTCCAGCAATCTGCCCTCAGTGTGTCCAGCAATCTGCCCCAGTGTCCAGCCTTTCCCCAGTGTGTCCAGCAGTCTGCCCCAGTGTGTCCAGCATATTACCCCCAGTGTCCAGCATTGCCCCAGTGTGTCCAGTATATTACCCCCAGTGTGTCCAGCAATCTGCCCCAGTGTCCAGCATTGCCCCAGTGTGTCCAGAAGTCTGCCCCAGGGTCTCCAGCATTGCCTCAATGTGTCCAGAAATCTGCCTCAGGGTCTCCAGTATTGCCCCAGTGTGTCCAGCAATCTGCCCCAGGGTCTCCAGTATTGCCCCAGTGTGTCCAGCAATCTGCCCCATGGTCTCCTGTATTGCCCCAGTGTGTCCAGCATTCTGCCCCATGGTCTCCAGTATTGCCCCGGTGTGTCCAGCAATCTGCCCCATGGTCTCCAGTATTGCCCCAGTATGTCCAGAAATCTGCCCCAGGGTCTCCAGTATTGCCCCAGTGTGTCCAGCAATCTGCCCCAGGGTCTCCAGTATTGCCCCAGTGTGTCCAGCAATCTGCCCCATGGTCTCCTGTATTGCCCCAGTGTGTCCAGCATTCTGCCCCATGGTCTCCAGTATTGCCCCGGTGTGTCCAGCATTCTGCCCCATGGTCTCCAGTATTGCCCCAGTGTGTCCAGCAATCTGCCCCATAGTCTCCTGTATTGCCCCAGTGTGTCCAGCATTCTGCCCCATGGTCTCCAGTACTGCCCCAGTGTGTCCAGCAATCTGCCCCATGGTCTCCAGTATTGCCCCAGTGTGTCCAGCATTGCCCCAGCCCCAGACAGTCAGACATAAAGAAAAAAAAAAAAAAAGTAAAATCCTCACCTCTCCCGTTCCCAGCGCAGGTCCGGTGCAGTCAGCGTCTCTCCGGCTCTGCGACGCTCAGGACAGAGAGGCAGAGCGGCACGCACAGTAGTGACGTCATCGCGCCCTCTGCTCTGAGACGTCGCAGAGTCAGAGGACGCTGCAGCTGCCGGCGCCGCAGGAACCAGGAGAGGTGAGTATAGAGCGGGGGGCGGGGGCGGGGGCGGGACCCGGGGGTGGGGGGAGCTGGCCCTGGTCGTGGCGGCGGACGGCGCCGCCCGAAGATTTAAAGGGGCGTCTTTTTTTTTTTTTTTTTTTTCATCTTCTTCTCCTGCAGCGCCGGCCGCCCCCAGCATTGTGCCGCCCGGGGCGGACCGCCCCCCCCGCACCCCCCTTCCTACGCCACTGATTACAGCAATGATTGAATTAGTGCTCGCACATAGGGTAAAGCCGGCAACACTGCCTACTGCAGTAATCATGCTTGAGGAAAGTAAAATTATGCTATAACACTGTGGCAAAAACCTCAGCACCAAAAAAGAAAGACATAGATGAACTTACTGCAAACATGATTTATTTTGATCCGGTGTAACAGGCCAGATTAACCCCCCCACCCAGAATATACCCGGGGTTAAAGTGGCCTAGGCCCCAGGCAGCACACAGGGGCCCCAAGCAGCACACAAGACCCCAGGCAGCACACGGGGCCCCAGGAAACACACGAGGTCCCAGGCAGCACACAGGGGCCCCAGGCAGCGCACAGGACTCCAGGCAGCACACGTGACCCCAGGCAGCACACAGGGGCCCCAGGCAGCACACAGGGCCCCAGGCAGCACATGGGGCCCCAGGCAGCGCACAGGGCCCCAGGCAGCCCACAGGGGCCCCAGGCAGTGCACAGGGCCCCAGGCAGCGCACAGGGGCCCCAGGCAGCACACAGGACCCCAGGCAGCACACGGGGCCCCAGGCAACACACGAGGTCCCAGGCAGCACACAGGGGCCCCAGGCAGCACACAGGACCCCAGGCAGCACATGTGGCCCCAGGCAACACACGAGGTCCCAGGCAGCACACAGGGGCCCCAGGCAGCACACAGGACCCCAGGCAGCACACGAGGTCCCAGGCAACACACAAGGTCCCAGGCAGCACATGGGGCCCCAGGCAGCGCAAGGGGCCCCAGGCAGCGCACAGGGGGGCAGAGACAGTGCACAAGGGAGGGGGAAGAGACAGCGTGCAAGGGGGAAAGAGACAGTGAACGGGGATCCAGGCAGCACACGGGGCCCCAGGCAGCACATGGGGCTCCAGGCAGCGCACAGGGGCCCCAGACATCACACAGGGGCCCTAGACATCTTAGGCTAGTTTCACATTCTCAGTGAAGCCCCGCCCATTGTCGCGCCCGCCAATTAAGCTCCGCCCAGGTGCGCAGGCCCTGCGGATGTTTGCGTCCGCATGCGTTGTTTTGATGATTCGGTGAACGCAAGAAAATCCAGCTTGTTGCCTTCACCGCAGGTTGCAGCACCGTCAAAAGAACATCGGCGGAGCTTAACCGGCGGGGCGCAGCAGTGGTCAAGGCTTCACTGAGAGCGTACGCATGCGCACGGCTGTACGCAAATGTGAAACTAGGATTGAGTGATATACTCAAAAGCAGGGCCCCAGACATCGCACAGGGGGTCCCAGACAGCGTATAGTGGATCCCAGATAGCGCACAGGGGGGCCCAGATAGCGCACAGGGGACATGCGCTCTGTCTATTTCCCCCCTTGCACGCTATCTCTTACCCCCTTGCTCACTGTCTCTGCCCCCCTGTGCGCTATCTGGGACCCCCTGTGGGCTGCCTGGGGTCCTGTGGGCTGCCTGGGGCCCCTGTGGGCTGCCTTGGGTCCTGTGCACTGCCTGGGGCACCGTGCGCTATTGTGGGCTCCGTGCGCTGCCTGGGGCCCCTGTGTCCTGCCTGGGGCCCCTGTGTTCTGCTCGAGGGGCCCTGTGTGCTGCCCGGGGCCCTGTGGGTTGCCTGGGGCCCCTGTGTGCTGCCTGGGGCCCCTGTGTGCTGCCTGGGGCCCTGTGCGGTGCCTGGGGCCCCTGTGCACTGCCTGGGGCCCTGTGCACTGCCTGGGGCCCTGTGCGCTGCCTGGGGCCCCTGTGGGCTGCCTGGGGTCCTGTGCACTGCCTGGGGCCCTGTGGGCTGCCTGGGGCCCCTGTGGGCTGCCTGGGGCCCTGTGCACTGCCTGGGTCCCCTGTGCGCTGCCTGATCTACAGCAGCTGGGGTATATTCTGACCTGGAGAGGTATAATCTGGGCTAGTCCAATTTATACCCCGTGGTATAGTTTGGGCTTAGCCAGAATATACCCGGGGTATATTCTGGCCCAGAGGGGTATAAACTGGACTAGTCCAATTTATACCCCGGGGTATAGTTTGGTCTAGGCCAGAATATACCCGGGGTATAATCTGGCCTAGGCCACTTTAACCCCGGGTATATTCTGGGCGGGGGGTTAAACTGGCCTGTTACACAGGTACCAATGAATAAACAGCTATAGCTTTACACTATATCCAAATACCCGGACACTTCCCATACAGAATTCCTTGATAAAGACCACAAATTTGTTCAAAATGTTGGGCAATGTCTGAGTTCAGCTACAGCTTTCTTTTTTGGTGCTGAGGTTTTCTCTACTGGATTAGTGATCGCACAAGAGCCGACTGTCACCGGGATACCATGACAGATTGGAGCCAGAACACCGCAGCGTCTGATTGCTCCCACTCCTGCGCTGAATAGAAGCACTTCACCTTCTTTTTAAATGGTGTAAATTTCTTTTGGCCGTGCAGGGGATAATATGCTCTGTTGAGAGCTCTTGGAGCTAAGGCTCTCAGCTGTGCACTGTTAGCCACTCCTATCCCCTATATAATCTGTGTCCTGACTGACGCACATTGTCAGAGATAGCTTATGCTGCATGGCTGGGAGGATAGTAGTTGGTGGTTATAAGAGTAAGCGTTTGGTGGATTTATCTGTGACTGTTGCTGGGTTTATGTGTGTTAATTCCCTTTCTTCTCCTACCTTGGTTTTACACCATCCTACACTCCCTGGTGCATTCCTCTGTTATATGCGAGTGTTTATTTGTATGACTGGTATTTTCCACTTTCACTGTTCATGTTACCTTCTTTATCTGGTTGGTGTACTACCATGCACTATTACTCCCTTCATCCCTGGGTGGGGGAAGGGTACAGATGGAGGGCGGATTTAGGAGATAAGGCAAGGATGTGGCCTTGGCATCTTCACCTTCAGAAGTAACATAGGAAACAGGGCAAGCTTGGGCGCCCCCTAACATTAAAGACAAGAAAGGAGCCCCTGGTCACGGTGTAGAGTTGCAGGGATCGGGATGTCGTCACGGACAGGAGGCAGATCAAGAGTTAACAAATTTATTAACAGATGTAAACTCCATGCAGGGATGAAATAAGTATGGTAGATAGGATAAAAAGCAATACTGGAACTGGAGGGATGAATAGGGGAAACAGGCTAGGCGAATGCCCAAAGGAGAAAAAGAGTAAAACTTATCAGTCTGTCGGCTTCTTGGTTGCAGCGTCTCGGTCTCCAACGGTGGCACCGACAACAGCGGCACATGATGTTTCGGGGTCGTCCTGGGTAGACGGAGGTCTGGTTCCACGATATAAGCAGAGAGTCTTTGCTCAACTCGGCTGGTTCCCGTTCCAGTTTTCTCGTACTGAACTCAGTTCTATATGCAATGCTGCTCTTGCTTGGCTCTGCTCCGTGGTGTACGCGGGTGAGGAGTCTGAACACTCTGGCCCAGTCACCTGATCTCGGCTAGCCGAGCGCACGCAGCAGTCACTGGTCTCACGTGTGAGTCACCTGCATGGAAGGAGCACAGTGGGTACGTAGTCGTCTGGTGTCTGAGAGTAATGGACACAGTCACAGGGGACATGAAAGGTGGGTCTGCGCTCAAGAGATGCTGCGCTGACAAGGCCTGCACCTCACTCTGCTGCGCACTCTGTCTTCCTGCCGGGACTCCTGTCTTTTTCCTGTGCGCAGCCCTTTTTAACTCTGACCCGTCCCCTGCTGACAAGTGTATAGGTCGGTCCGGGCCAGAAAGCTCTCCCCCGTGCATTAATGGTGATAGTCCCGACAGTTCCGGAACCGGCGCAAGAGAGGTACCCCCGGTCCAGTTCATCTTCTTACACCAGGTCACCCGACAACAGAGTCGTGACACCGACAATTTCCAAATCCACTTAGAATTCCTTTTTTCCCCCATATTATCCCCCCCCCATACTTGCAAATTACAAGAAGTGGTCTCAACTGTAGGTCAATAATATACATGCATTCAGGTTTGTCTCATCATAGATCTTGACTCTTCATGGGGTCATACATAGTTTCTTAATATTGGACAATCATGCCAACCATCCAAGGTGTATAAGGGCACATCTACTCTATTTTATTGGAAAGAAGAATGGAATTCTTGAAATACAACAACCGATTCCTTTTGTTTTCCAACCAGATAAACAAATGGAAGAGCTATCTGGACAGCATTTTACTCCACTTTCCCCATTAAAAACATAAACACACTCATCTGAACCAGCTTATTTGCTAACACCCAGCAAGCGAGACCCAGACATATTCCATGTGATGTTGTTCCTATCTCTCCGTTCATTTTTAATACATATGCATCCACTTTTCTGCCAGCAAACAGCCAAGATCTCGGACTCAGGAATGGCTCAATTAATTAATGCCCCATGAAACTCCAAGAGAGTAGAAATGGTTGGGCTGGCCATTCACAAGAGGAATGATAGGGTTGGTACACATGATGTTATATATTCTTGGCATACAGAATAAAGGGTTAGCATGGGAAGTTTGCCATGCATAAAAATTGAGTGAGGAGAGGGGATACGATGCTCTCATCTCCTCCTTCTGCTTCACTTTATGGCATTAGAATTCACCAAGCGAAAAGCTCGTAGAATGTGCCCAAAAGAAGGCGCTGGAAGAGGAGACAATGCCAGGACTGTGCTCTCTCTGAAAGGCTCAGATCAGGGGTCTCCGGGTATGGGAAGTTCCTGCCAAGCTCTGTGGTCACAACAAAGTCACTGTCAGCACAGAAACAATCAGATAACAGTAATATGGTGGATCTGGGTACCAGAACGTCTTAACCCTTGTGTAATACTGACTCTTGGTAGAAGTCCCTCTTTACAACAGACCCATGTAGAGGAAGGGAAGCCATGGAGAACCTCAATGCTCTAGCAACGCTGAATTGTTGATTATGGTTAGCACTGTTTCTTGGTCCTGAGTTCAAATCCCACCAAGGACAACATCTGCAAGGAGTTTGTATGTTCTCCCTGTGTTTTGTCTGGGTTCTCCGCTTTGCTCCCACACTTCAAAAACATACTGATAGGGAATTTAGATTGTGAGCCCCGATGGGGACAGTGATGATGTCTGTAAAGCGCTGCAGAATAACTTAGCAACATATAATCAGGCATAATAATTGCAGTGCAGTATTATAGGGGTGTTAGTGAATGTACCCATCAATTCAGCTTTGCGAGAGTATTCAGATTCTCCATGCCTTCCATACTTCTATAAAAAAATCCTAAAAAATTACTTTTAATGCAATTCACTTAAAAGTATATGTTAGTATTGTGGTAGATCGGCTCACTCAGCTGTACACAGAGGTTGACACTGTCTCTTTAAGATCTTTACTGGTTTATTATATATGCAGCATAAACCATGGTGAAGTAAAAAATAAACACGGCCAAAATTGGGCAAAATCAGGAAAACCAAAACAAAGTGATCCAGCACTATATATACTGTGTGAATAGTGTCGTATGCAAGCCTTACTTGTGTGCATTTTTGCTACTAGGCAGCTAACCCTTCTATTATTTAGGTGAGTGGATGGTTGTTCTCATCAGTAGCTTGCACCTGTGCTGCTCCAGCCTTTATCAGTGGGGGCCTGCTGCACCCTGCTAGTGCATTTGTCATTTGACAAGGTTTTGGTGAGTCTACTTTTCATGACGTGATTTTTTTGAGTTTCTCTATGTTAGTATAAAGTATTCCCCATAGGCAGACTCTATATAGTATACTGCACATCCGATAGACTCTGTATTGTATAATACACTCCCCATAGGCAGACTATATTGTATAATGTAGCCCCCACAGGTAGACTCTATAGTATAATGCACCCCATAGGGAGATTCTATATTGTATAATGCACCTCCATAGGCAGACTCTATATTGTATAATGCAGCCCCATAGGCAGACTCTAGATTGTATAATGCAGGCCCATAGACAAGCTCTATATAGTTTAATGCACCCCCATAGGGAAACTCTATAAAATATAATGCACCCCCATAGGCAGACTCTATATTGTATAATGCACCCACATAGGCAGACTCTATATAGTACAATGCACCTCCCATAGGGAAACTCTATAGTATAATGCACCCCCATTGGGAAACTATAGTATAATGCACCCCATAGGCAGACTCTATATAGTATAATGCACCCCCCATAGGGAAACTCTATAGTATAATCCACCCCCCATTGGGAAACCATAGTATAATGCACCCCATAGGCAAAATCTATAGTATAATGCACCCCCATAAGCAGACTGTATTGTGTAATGCACCAACATAGGCAGACTCTATAGTATAATGCACCCCCATAGGCAAACTCTATATACTATAATGCTCCCCCATAGGTAGACTCTATATAGTATAATGCACTCAATATAAGCAGACTCTATATAGTATAATGCACCCCCACATAGGTAGACTCTTTACAATAATGCATTCCCCATAGGCAGACTCTAAATAGTATAATGCATTCCCCATAGGCAGACTCTATATAGTATAATGCACCCCCATAGGCAGACTGTATATTATAGTATAATTCACCCCCCATAGGTAGACTCTATAGTATAATGCACTCACCATAAGCAGACTCTATATAGTATAATGGACTCCCCATAGGAAGATGCTATAGTATAATGCACCCACACATAGGCAGACTCTATATGGTATAATGTACCCCCATAGGCAGACTATATATTATAAAGCACACGTATAAAAAAATAAATTACTCACCTCTCCTCCTCGTTCCTCCGCTGTTCCGAGAGCCCGCACATCTCTGGACAGCGGGCGCCGAGTAGTGACATCATTGACCTGCTGTCTGTGTCTGCGTCAGTAATGTCAGATGCTGAGAGGGGGATGATGAGAGAGGGAGTGTTATGCTCTCACTCTCATCAATGTAGTCAACTGTGTCGGCATCCAACTGATACAGTTGCACTTGTGATGACTGGACTCTGTTGGCACTGGGCCCTCTCGCCTGCTCAGTGGCCCTATAGTGGGTAGCAGAGCAGGAAGATCAAGTCTCCCTGCTTTGCCACAGAGTGTAACTGTATCGGCGTGCTGTGCACGCCGATCCAGGTACACTAGCGTAGCTCCAGGTGGGCCCCCTCTGCCCCCCCCCCCGGTAGCTATGCTACTGCTCAGAAGGCTGACTATTTAAACCCCAGACCACACCTTGGGGTGGAGATAAGGTGGACAACCTCCCACCCACTTTATGGTTGTCCTCAAAAACCCAGCCCTTAAAGTGGCTGATGAACCCATCTCAACAAATAGTGTAGTGGAGCAAACTTCTGGGTTTCAAATCACTGAAGCTAATAGCCTCAGTGAAACGTAACTCTCCTCCAGCAATTTGCCAGTGACTTTGTCACAGTATATACGAAAAAGGGGAACTATAGATGGGTTACTTATAATATCAGAAACCATAATACACAAAAGGCTAGAGATCCTAATAGGCCATATCGATCTGTTTGAGGAAGTTGGCACCCTAAAAAGTCGACATGGTGTCCCCGCTTAACATCCGCATGTTTTTTCTAGTTGGTTCTTACTGATATTTGACCCCATATAGTTTAAAAAGGTTTAGTTCTCTTCCATACTTTTACTGTATTGTTTTGCAAAACAGAACCTTTACCGAGGAATGGTATTACAATATTTTATACATGTAGTAACCTGTACCTGCCTCATTTTCCACTCTCATCAGACACCACTTTGGGAGGGGTACGGTGCCTCTATCGTAATGATAACTGAATTTAAAGGGGCCTGTCACTTTAAATGTACCTGTTAATGTTCATGTATGTGTTCATATGTACAGTATATGCATTATTTAATACATACAGTATATGTGTATATCAGTACCCAGATACAAATATATATGTAATGATATAACTGCATATGTATTAAGTGCTGTTTACAAATGATGTGTGTCTCTTTCCATTATCCCAGTGGGATCCACCAGTTTGTTCCTGACACACATCCCCACTCCGCCTGCGGGGCACTGAGCTCTGCACTCAGAATTAATCCTCCCCCCAGCTCCAGACTGATCCCCCTCCCCTACTGAAGGCGAATGAGGCACGATATAATGACAGGAGAGCGCTCTTAAATTGTGTCAGCTGGGTGATACAACGGGTATATTTTCCAAGTTACTGCATATTTGTAATATTGCATTGTTCAATTTCTTCTGTGCTATGTACTAAACGGCTTTCTTGCGAAAGTATAAATATATTTTATTAAAAGGAGCACATGGATTTCAATTTAAAAAAAAAAAAGCAGAGTAATGTTAACCCCATTTCAGAGCTCCGCAGAGTCCCCAAATTCTCCCCCTCACCAGTAAAGCCCTACAGAGTGCCAGCTAAAATCAGTGGGTATCCATTGTTACAACGAATGCCCTGAGACCATCTAGAACTAAATTAGCTGCCCTAGAATTAAGAGTAATATGCCTTAAAGGGGTCTTCCAGGCATATAAAGTGGTGTCTAGAATAAACCAGGGCCGGAGTGTGACCTCTGGGAGACCACTGAAGAATGAAAAGTCACAGCCCCATTGCTGTTTTCCTTAGACAGCAGCACTCTGCCGCCACTTGCTATGCAGAGAACTATAACACAGTGACACACAGATGGTCAGAGTAGTCACCCAATCAGCCAACATCCTGTTTATTCATATGCTGCCTGAAACCCCAGAGCTAAAAGACATTTTAAATACTTAGTTCCTATAATATATAAGTCTGAGTTCACATTTGTCTTGTCATTTCCCATTTTCTTTTCCAACATTGGTAATGGAAATTAACAGTGCCTTTTGGACCCTATCGACTCTTAATAGGGTCCAAGAGGCCTGTTGTAAATTATATCTGGATCGCCCCCCGTGTAGGGCAATGGGGTACTCGGAGCTGGGCCCTTCGGTTCTCGTCAGGGATGTCACGGTGGCTGACCCGGTCCGTGGCCATAGGGGACGTCCGTTGTATATTGGGGAAAGGTCTTTAAAGGGATAGTGTTCGTGACGCCACCTGTCGTATTCGGTCAGGGTGACCGATGCTGCTTAGGGGTCCGCTGGGGTGATGTTATGGCAGCCAGATGGTATACCTTCCCACAGGTGAAATGTATCCCCAGGGCTTCCCAGAGTGTAGATGATGAATGGTGTGAGGCACAGTGAATAACGAGGACACAAGGTTGCAGTCTCTTTACCTTTGCTGAAGGCTTCAGTGTCCACAGTGCAGAGCACAGACCACAGGGCAGGCAGAGTCCGGCCGGTCTGGAGGCAATTCCAGAGTCCCCCTTATCCAGGTGGAAATCAGTAGCCTTCCTCTAGCACCTGAGTGTTGTAGTTCCTCCCTGCTGAGCTTCTCGGTGAGGTCCTCACAACTATTGTGGATGTAATGTCTCTTTCTCTCTGTCCCCCTGACGGATAGGACAAACCCGCATGACTGATGGCCTGAGGCTTTTTACAGGGACCCTACAACGCCCCAGCCCCCACAAGTTGCCACCGTGCCTCCTGGTATAAGGTCGGGCAGCCAACGTGGAATCGACTGTCCTGCCAGTCTCTGAAGCATAGAGATCCTTACTCCCTCAGTGTTCTGGCTACCGGCTTCTGCGCTTCAGAAGGAAGCAGCCTGCTCCTGGCTGGTCTCCTTCTGATCTTCCTCTGCTTTGCTATGACTTAGTTTCTCACTCACTAAAAGACAATTCCCTTTGTGTCCTTTCTTAGGATGCTGCCGCACGTGGGGCAGGCGCAGCTCCGTGGACCCTCGTCCGCTGCAGACCTCAGTCTGCTTCTGGCTCCCTCTCACTCCAGCCAGCTTCAGCTTCGGTCTCCTCTGCTCTAACTTTCTGTCCAGACTACCAGTTTTACCTAATTGTGAGGAGTGCCCTAATAGATAGAAGCATGGCTCCCCCTGGCGGCTTGGAGTGTGAAGTGTGTTGTGTGGTTAGTGATACCTGGTAAGGTGACCTCCTTTATTGCCTTCAGATGTAACATCACTCCCCATGGTGGAAGAATAACATTACTGCAACGACCAGGACTCTGGGGCGCTGCACATCCTTTAGTCAGAAAGAATAGTGTAGTATCTCTAGCTGCCTGTCCTTCTTTCCTGCAGCAAGTGCATGGGAGAAAGGGTGTCAGATCTAACATTTAGAACCATTGTGGAGTCTGGAGCCAGAATGTCTCCGAAGAGCGGAACCTTTTAGCCGGGAACCTGTAATGCAGCAGCGGGCAGCGGGGACTGGAAGCAGAGACAACCCCGTAGGAGCCAAGACCGGAAGTGGGAGCCATGGAGCGCAGCCACGGAGGGATACAGCACCTGTGAGACGGATCCGGCAGGATCTCCTGAGTGACTTCTGCCCCACAACCCGGAGGACTGGTCCTACCCCGGGCCTTCAACCCCACCAGGCCGAGTTTTTCCACGGTCCCGTGTCCCGGGAGGTGAGCCCTGTGAAGTGTCCCACAGCTATTGGGAACAGGGGGCTAGGCCCAAGTCAGGTGCCAATGTGGAAACGGGTGCTCCACGGGTCGACAGCACTACAGGGTCCGTCCCGTACCCCAGGACAATCAGTCTGGATCTCAGACATTGTTGCCCAGAAAAAGAGACGTGAGAAGGAGACTTGGGCCCAACTACACCAGTACGGAGAATATTCATTTGGGAGGCAGGCACAGACAATAAAGTATACATCAATGCTGCCTCCGTAAAACATGGGAGACCCTTGCTGGAGGGGGATTGGGTCTCTTTCTTTAAAGAAGACTGTCCCAGGGGATACTGTAGCTGTAACTTTATGTAAGGAGGAAAGTGTGCTGGACTCAGGATGGAAGCAGTCGGCTATTCGTGCAGATACTCCTCTCCACTCTGCCCGTTAGCCCCTGGCGGACAATAGGCTCTGTGGCTGAAAAGTTTCCCTCAGGCAATACTCAGGCCAGAAACACTGATGGAAAAGCGGTACGGGATGTGCACTGGTGAACTATGTGCATCTAAAGGTAAAAAGTAACTGTGGACAGTTGTGCCTGTTGCACTATGTTATGTGTCTGAAGTATGGGACTGTTCTGCATCCCCATGGGTAGAAAACCCCAAATTTGCTTCAAAGACTGGACGCAATGCGGCCGGACGGCCGGATGAAAAGTTGGAGTTACATTTGGTTTTGTTTTGTTGCACCTGTTGCGCAGTTCTGCTGGATAGTAGGACTTGGCCTTTGTTGAACTACGGGCTGTGTGCAGGCTGCCGCAACAGACTGCATCTTCTTACAGGCAGCCTGCACATCATAAAAGAGACGGTGCTCCGCTCAAAGGAAGGGGACTTTAAGACTTTGGACCCTAATGAGAAAGGTCACGGATTTGAACATTGGTACTAATTTGGACACCATCTGAGGACTGCCTAGACGGGTTCTAGTTTTATTAAGGAAGTGGACTGTTAATCCGTATGGACCCGGCTCACGTTGAGTTAATATAAATATGCTATCTCGTTTTAACGTATTTCTCCCTGCGTGGAGTGTGTGACTGTGCATAATAAAGTTTAAAGCGTTAAATGGTCGGGGACGACCATTCCTTAAGGAAAGGGGAATGTAGTGGGGTCGGGTTAGCCATCCTAATCCCCCCTAAGCATGTCCCGTTTTAGAGTATACGAATATATATATATTTGTATGTATTGTTGTCACGTATTGCTTGATAAGATGTATATTCAATATTGCTATGTATATTATTATTGTTATTATTATTTATTGTTATAGCGCCATTTATTCCATGGCGCTTTACATGTGAGGAGGGGTATACATAATAAAAACAAGTACAATAATCTTAAACAATACAAGTCATAACTGGTAAAGGAGGAGTGAGGACCCTGCCCGCGAAGGCTCACAATCTACAAGGGATGGGTGAGAATACAGTAGGTGAGGATAGAGCTGGTCATGCAGCGGTTTGGTCGATCGGTGGTTACTGCAGGTTGTAGGCTTGTCGGAAGAGGTGTGTCTTCAGGTTCTTTTTGAAGGTTTCGATGGTAGGCGAGAGTCTGATGAGTTGTGGTAGAGGGTTCCAGAGTAGGGGTGATACGCGAGAGAAATCTTGTATACGATTGTGGGAAGAGGAGATAAGAGGGGAGTAGAGAAGGAGATCTTGTGAGGATCGGAGGTTGCGTGTAGGTATGTACCGGGAGACGAGGTCACAGATGTATGGAGGAGACAGGTTGTGGATGGCTTTGTACGTCATGGTTAGGGTTTTGTACTGGAGTCTCTGGGCAATGGGGAGCCAGTGAAGGGATTGACAGAGGGGAGAGGCCGGGGAATAGCGAGGGGACAGGTGGATTAGTCGGGCTACAGAGTTTAGAATAGATTGGAGGGGTGCGAGAGTGTATATGTTATATATGTATATGACATGTATATGTTATATTTAATGTATATTTCCTAGGGAAAGTGTAGCATTAATATTGAACCACTAGATGGAGATAGTGAACATAATGTAGGATAGGAATAGTGTAGATAGTTAATGTAGGAGGGGTCACTTAGGTTAAAGGAAGGGATCTTCCTGGTTTCAGTCAGAAGGACCTGGCGCCCATAAAGCTCAGAAGGGCTTAGGTGCCCGGAAACAAGATACCCCGCAATGTTGGTGCTTAAGCATAGTGGGCTGTTGTGAATTCTGTTGTCGAACTCCCTCCTGTGGTCGTGAATGGTACTTCCGTGAGTTCTGTCTATGGGCTCCCTCTGGTGGCTATGAGTGAAGCTGCTGCTTCTGAGGTTCCTTACACAGGTGACGTGGTTTATCCTTTGGTTGGCTGCTCTATTTAATTCCTCTCAGATCGTTACTCCATGCCAGCTGTCAATGTTTTTGCATTTGTTCAGTTCGCTCCTGGATCTCTCTGGTGACCTGCCTTCTCCTGCAGAAGCTAAGTTCCTGATAGTCATTATTTTTCACTGTTTTCTTGTCCAGCTGGTTATCATGATTTTGTCTTGCTAGCTGGAAGCTCTGGGATGCAGAGTGGCCCCTCCGCACCGTGAGTCGGTGCGGAGGTCCTTTTTGCACACTCTGCGTGCAGGGCCGTATTTGCCACTAGGCACTTGAGGGCACGTGCCTAGGGCGGCGGGATGCGGGGGGGCGCCCTTGAGCTAGGTTTTTTCCTTTTTTTTTTTTTTTTTATTTTATAAAACTCCGGGGTCAAGTTTCCGCCCCCCCTCCTCCCTCCACCCTTCCCGCCCCCCCCTCCTCCCTCCTTCCCGCCCCCTTCCCTCCCTCCCTGAAGACGTAATACTCACCTTCCTCCAGCGGTGGCTGCAACTGCGTCTCAGCGCCGTCCTGTCTTCAGCGGTCACATGGTACCGATCATTAAGGGTGATGAATATGCGCATATTCATCACCCTTAATTAGCGCTACCATGTGACCGCTGAAGACAGGAAGGAAGACGCTGAGATGCCAGGAAGTTCTGTGCTGCGCGCCGGTGAGAGGTAAGTATGACAGGGAAAAAAGTGGGGTGCCGTGCACACAGGGGAGGAGGATGGGGAGCCATGCATACAGGGGAGAAGGATGGGGAGCCGTGCATACAGGGGAGAAGGATGGGGAGTCGTGCATACAGGGGAGAAGGATGGGGAGCCGTGCACACAGGGGAGAAGGATGGGGAGCCGTGCATACAGGGGAGAAGGATGGGGAGCCGTGCATACAGGGGAGAAGGATGGGGAGTCGTGCATACAGGGGAGAAGGATGGGGAGTGTTATGGCTGGCAATCAGGCAACACAGCGTGCAGTAATCAGCGCACATACAGAGATCTGGCAATAACCCAAAACAATAGGACGAGCTCTGAGACGTGGAATCTCTGTAGACTGCAGTACCTGATCTATCCTCACACAACTGGAAGCAGCAGTGGATTGCGCCTATCAACTACCTATGCAACTCGGCACTGCCTGAGGAGCTGACTAGCCTGAAGATAGAAATACAAGCCTGACTTACCTCAGAGAAATACCCCAAAGGAATAGGCAGCCCCCACATATAATGACTGTTAGCAAGATGAAAAGACAAACGTAGGAATGAAATAGATTCAGCAAAGTGAGGCCCGATATTCTAGACAGAGCGAGGATAGCAAAGAGAACTATGCAGTCTACAAAAAACCCTAAAACGAAAACCACGCAAAGGGGCAAAAAGACCCACCGTGCCGAACTAACAGCACGGCGGTGCACCCCTTTGCTTCTCAGAGCTTCCAGCAAAAGATAATAACAAGCTGGACAGAAAAAACAGAAAACAAACTAGAAGCACTTATCTAGCAGAGCAGCAGGCCCAAGGAAAGATGCAGTAGCTCAGATCCAACACTGGAACATTGACAAGGAGCAAGGAAGACAGACTCAGGTGGAGCTAAATAGCAAGGCAGCCAACGAGCTCACCAAAACACCTGAGGGAGGAAGCCCAGAGACTGCAATACCACTTGTGACCACAGAAGTGAACTCAGCCACAGAATTCACAACAGTACCCCCCCCTTGAGGAGGGGTCACCGAACCCTCACCAGAACCCCCAGGCCGACCAGGATGAGCCACATGAAAGGCACGAACAAGATCTGGGGCATGGACATCAGAGGCAAAAACCCAGGAATTATCTTCCTGAGCATAACCCTTCCATTTGACCAGATACTGGAGTTTCCGTCTAGAGACACGAGAATCCAAAATCTTCTCCACAATATACTCCAATTCCCCCTCCACCAAAACAGGGGCAGGAGGCTCCACAGATGGAACCATAGGTGCCACGTATCTCCTCAACAACGACCTATGGAATACATTATGTATGGAAAAGGAGTCTGGGAGGGTCAGACGAAAAGACACCGGATTGAGAATCTCAGAAATCCTATACGGACCAATAAAACGAGGTTTAAATTTAGGAGAGGAAACCTTCATAGGTATATGACGAGAAGATAACCAAACCAGATCCCCAACACGAAGTCGGGGTCCCACACGGCGTCTGCGATTAGCGAAAAGCTGAGCCTTCTCCTGGGACAAGGTCAAATTGTCCACTACCTGAGTCCAGATCTGCTGCAACCTGTCCACCACATAATCCACACCAGGACAGTCCGAAGACTCAACCTGTCCTGAAGAGAAACGAGGATGGAACCCAGAATTGCAGAAAAATGGAGAGACCAAGGTAGCCGAGCTGGCCCGATTATTAAGGGCGAACTCAGCCAACGGCAAAAATGACACCCAATCATCCTGGTCAGCGGAAACAAAACATCTCAGATATGTTTCCAAGGTCTGATTGGTTCGTTCGGTCTGGCCATTAGTCTGAGGATGGAAGGCCGAGGAAAAAGATAGGTCAATGCCCATCCTACCACAAAAGGCTCGCCAGAACCTCGAGACAAACTGGGAACCTCTGTCAGAAACAATATTCTCAGGAATGCCATGTAAACGAACCACATGCTGGAAGAACAAAGGCACCAAATCAGAGGAGGAAGGCAATTTAACCAAGGGCACCAGATGGACCATTTTAGAAAAGCGATCACAGACCACCCAAATGACAGACATCTTTTGAGAAACGGGAAGGTCAGAAATGAAATCCATCGAAATATGTGTCCAAGGCCTCTTCGGGACCGGCAAGGGCAAAAGCAACCTACTGGCACGTGAACAGCAGGGCTTAGCCCTAGCACAAATTCCACAGGACTGCACAAAAGCACGCACATCCCGTGACAGAGATGGCCACCAGAAGGATCTAGCAACCAACTCCCTGGTACCAAAGATTCCTGGATGACCGGCCAGCACCGAACAATGAAGTTCAGAGATAACTTTACTAGTCCACCTATCAGGGACGAACAGTTTCTCGGCCGGACAACGATCAGGTTTATTAGCCTGAAATTTCTGCAACACTCTCCGCAAATCAGGGGAGATGGCAGACACAATGACTCCTTCCTTGAGGATACTCGCCGGCTCAGATAACCCCGGAGAGTCGGGCACAAAACTCCTAGACAGAGCATCCGCCTTCACATTTTTAGAGCCCGGAAGGTACGAAATCACAAAATCAAAACGAGCAAAAAATAACGACCAACGGGCCTGTCTAGGATTCAAGCGCTTGGCAGACTCAAGATAAGTAAGGTTCTTATGATCAGTCAAAACCACCACGCGATGCTTAGCACCCTCAAGCCAATGACGCCACTCCTCGAATGCCCACTTCATGGCCAGCAACTCTCGGTTGCCCACATCATAATTACGCTCAGCAGCAGAAAATTTCCTGGAAAAGAAAGCACATGGTTTGAACACTGAGCAACCAGAACCTCTCTGTGACAAAACCGCCCCTGCACCAATCTCAGAAGCATCAACCTCGACCTGGAACGGAAGAGAAACATCAGGTTGACACAACACAGGGGCACAGCAAAAACGACGCTTCAACTCCTGAAAAGCTTCCACGGCAGCAGAAGACCAATTAACCAAATCAGCTCCCTTCTTGGTCAAATCGGTCAATGGTCTGGCAATGCTAGAAAAATTACAGATGAAGCGACGATAAAAATTAGCAAAGCCCAGGAATTTCTGCAATCTTTTTAGAGATGTCGGCTGAGTCCAATCCTGGATGGCCTGAACCTTAACCGGATCCATCTCGATAGTAGAAGGGGAAAAGATGAACCCCAAAAATGAAACTTTCTGCACACCGAAGAGACACTTTGATCCCTTCACGAACAAGGAATTAGCACGCAGTACCTGGAAAACCATTCTGACTTGCTTCACATGAGACTCCCAATCATCTGAGAAGATCAAAATGTCATCCAAGTAAACAATCAAGAATTTATCCAGATACTCACGGAAAATGTCATGCATAAAAGACTGAAAAACAGATGGAGCATTGGCAAGTCCGAACGGCATCACCAGATACTCAAAATGACCCTCGGGCGTATTAAATGCCGTTTTCCATTCATCTCCCTGCCTGATTCTCACCAGATTATACGCACCACGAAGATCAATCTTAGTAAACCAACTAGCCCCCTTAATCCGAGCAAACAAGTCAGAAATCAATGGCAAGGGATACTGAAACTTAACAGTGATCTTATTAAGAAGGCGGTAATCAATACACGGTCTTAGCGAACCATCCTTCTTGGCTACAAAAAAGAACCCTGCTCCCAATGGTGACGACGATGGGCGAATATGTCCCTTCTCCAGGGACTCCTTCACATAACTGCGCATAGCGGTGTGTTCAGGTACGGACAAATTAAATAAACGACCCTTAGGGAATTTACTACCAGGAATCAAATCGATAGCACAATCACAATTCCTATGCGGAGGAAGGGCATCAGACTTGGACTCTTCAAATACATCCTGAAAGTCCGACAAGAACTCTGGGATGTCAGAAGGAATGGATGACGAAATAGACAAAAATGGAACATCACCATGTACTCCCTGACAACCCCAGCTGGTTACCGACATAGAGTTCCAATCCAATACTGGATTATGGGTTTGTAGCCATGGCAACCCCAACACGACCACATCATGCAAATTATGCAGTACCAAAAAGCGAATAACTTCCTGATGTGCAGGAGCCATGCACATGGTCAGCTGGGCCCAGTACTGAGGCTTATTCTTGGCCAGAGGTGTAGCATCAATTCCTCTCAACGGAATAGGACACCGCAAAGGCTCCAAGAAAAATCCACAACGTTTAGCATAATCCAAATCCATCAGATTCAGGGCAGCGCCTGAATCCACAAACGCCATGACAGAATACGATGACAAAGAGCACATTAAGGTAATGGACAAAAGGAATTTGGACTGTACAGTACCAATAACGGCAGAGCTATCGAACCGCCTAGTGCGTTTAGGACAATTAGAAATAGCATGAGTAGAATCACCACAATAGAAACACAGTCTGTTCAGACGTCTGTGTTCATGCCGTTCTACTTTAGTCATAGTCCTGTCGCACTGCATAGGCTCAGGCTTACTCCCAGACAATACCGCCAGATGGTGCACAGATTTACGCTCGCGCAAGCGACGACCGATCTGAATGGCCAAGGACATAGACTCATTCAAACCAGCAGGCATAGGAAATCCCACCATTACATCCTTAAGAGCTTCAGAGAGACCCTTTCTGAACAAAGCCGCTAGTGCAGATTCATTCCACAGAGTGAGTACTGACCATTTTCTAAATTTCTGACAATATACTTCTACATCATCCTGACCCTGGCATAAAGCCAGCAGATTTTTCTCAGCTTGATCCACTGAATTAGGCTCATCGTAAAGCAATCCCAGCGCCTGGAAAAATGCATCAACATTACTCAATGCAGAATCTCCTGGTGCAAGAGAAAACGCCCAGTCCTGTGGGTCGCCGCGCAAAAAAGAAATAATAATCAAAACCTGTTGAATAGGATTACCAGAAGAATGAGGTTTCAAGGCCAAAAATAGCTTACAATTATTTCTGAAGCTCAGGAACTTAGTTCTGTCACCAAAAAAACAAATCAGGAATCGGAATTCTTGGTTCTAGCATCGATTTCTGATCAATAGTATCTTGAATCTTTTGTACATTTACAACGAGATTATCCATTGAGGAGCACAGAGCCTGAATATCCATGTCCACAGCTGTGTCCTGAAGCACTCTAATGTCTAGGGGAAAAAAAAGACTGAAGACAGAGCTAAGAAAAAAAAATGATGTCAGGATTTCTTTTTTCCCTCTATTGGAAATCATTGAAAGGCTCCTTGTACTGTTGTGGCTGGCAATCAGGCAACACAGCGTGCAGTAATCAGCGCACATACAGAGATCTGGCAATAACCCAAAACAATAGGACGAGCTCTGAGACGTGGAATCTCTGTAGACTGCAGTACCTGATCTATCCTCACACAACTGGAAGCAGCAGTGGATTGCGCCTATCAACTACCTATGCAACTCGGCACTGCCTGAGGAGCTGACTAGCCTGAAGATAGAAATACAAGCCTGACTTACCTCAGAGAAATACCCCAAAGGAATAGGCAGCCCCCACATATAATGACTGTTAGCAAGATGAAAAGACAAACGTAGGAATGAAATAGATTCAGCAAAGTGAGGCCCGATATTCTAGACAGAGCGAGGATAGCAAAGAGAACTATGCAGTCTACAAAAAACCCTAAAACGAAAACCACGCAAAGGGGCAAAAAGACCCACCGTGCCGAACTAACAGCACGGCGGTGCACCCCTTTGCTTCTCAGAGCTTCCAGCAAAAGATAATAACAAGCTGGACAGAAAAAACAGAAAACAAACTAGAAGCACTTATCTAGCAGAGCAGCAGGCCCAAGGAAAGATGCAGTAGCTCAGATCCAACACTGGAACATTGACAAGGAGCAAGGAAGACAGACTCAGGTGGAGCTAAATAGCAAGGCAGCCAACGAGCTCACCAAAACACCTGAGGGAGGAAGCCCAGAGACTGCAATACCACTTGTGACCACAGAAGTGAACTCAGCCACAGAATTCACAACAGGGGAGCCGTGCACACAGGGGAGAAGGATGGGGAGCCATGTACACAGGGGAGAAGGATGGGGAGCCGTGCACACAGGGGAGAAGGATGGGGAGCCGTGCACACAGGGGAGAAGGATGGGGAGCCGTGCACACAGGGGAGAAGGATGGGGAGCCGTGCACACAGGGGAGAAGGATGGGGAGCCGTGTACACAGGGGAGAAGGATGGGGAGCCGTGCATACAGGGGAGAAGGATGGGGAGCCGTGCACACGGGAGAAGGATGGGGAGCCGTGCACACAGGGGAGAAGGATGGGGAGCCATGTACACAGGGGAGAAGGATGGGGAGCCGTGCACACAGGGGAGAAGGATGGGGAGCCGTGCACACAGGGGAGAAGGATGGGGAGCCGTGCATACAGGGGAGAAGGATGGGGAGCCGTGCATACAGGGGAGAAGGATGGGGAGCCATGAACGCAGGGGAGAAGGATGGGGAGCCATGAACGCAGAGTGGGAGGATGGGGGAGCCATGAACGCAGAGTGGGAGGATGGGGGAGCCATGAACGCAGGGGAGAAGGATGGGGGAGCCATGAACGCAGGGGAGAAGGATGGGGAGCCATGAACGCAGAGTGGGAGGATGGGGGAGCCATGCTTGCAGGGGAGAAGGATGGGGGAGCCATGAACGCAGGGTGGGAGGATGGGGGAGGCATGAACGCAGTGTGGGAGGATGGAGTATAAATATGGAGTATAAATACTGGGCCCTATAAGGGGGACACAGTGTGAGAGGACAGTGTGAAGAGGGGACTGGTATAGAAAGGAGAGGACAGTGTGAAGAGCATGTACCATAAGAGGGACAGTGTGGGGGTCATACTTTGTGCAGACAATATAGTGAGGGGCAATTTTTTATTTGGGAGCATTATAATGACACTTGTATCTTTAAGGGCGTCATGTGGAGACTTTCTGCAAAAGAGCGGCGAAGATGGAAGTCTGCAGAGACGGCTGTGGATGAGAAAACTCATCATGGGATCTGGACAAGATGAAGAAAAGGAGAACGGCTCCAGAGGCGACGTCATCTATCAGGTACCTGGATGTAAATGTTATTTGTGATGCTAACTCTCATGTTTTTATATATGTTAGGAGATTTAAAGGGACACTGTCACCTGAATTTGGAGGGAACAATTTTCAGCCATAGGGGTGGGGTTTTCGGGTGTTTGATTCACCCTTTCCATACCCGCTGGCTGCATGCTGGCTGCAATATTGGATTGAAGCTCATTCTCTGTCCTCCGTAGTACATACTGTACCTGCACAATCTGCAATCTTGCCTTGCGCAGGCGTGTACTATGGAGGACAGAGAATGAGCTTCAATCCAATATTGCAGCCAGCATGCAGCCAGCGGGTAAGGAAAGGGTGAATCAAACACCCGAAAACCCCACCCCTATGGCTGAAAATTGTTCCCTCCAAATTCAGGTGACAGAGTCCCTTTTAAAGGGGATGTCCAGGCTTGTGATGAGTCTGCAGTCATTCTTTGTGACTGCAGACTTCTGAATTCTCACAGTGCACACTGCACGCTGTCAGGATTCTCTCATGCTGGGGATTTACATTAATGCGATCACGTGCTGACTAGACATGCGTGACCTCCGTCAATGAAAATGAACTGAGCGAGGCCGGGCACATCTAGTCAGAATGTGGTCAGAAGTCTACAAATCACATACTTGTGCTGACATGACCGTCCACCGGCAAGGGAGAATCCTAAAAGTGCAGTGCATGCGTTGTGAGAATTCAGAAGCTGCGATGTCAGGATTCAGCTCTGCAAGTTCCAGTAGTCGTCACATGGACACGTCACTCATATGCGATTTTTCAGACTTAGGGTGTGTGTCCACGTTCAGGATTGCATCAGGATTTGGTCAGTATTTTACATCAGTATTTGTAGCCAAAACCAGGAGTGGGTGATAAATACAGAAGTGGAGCATATGGTTCTATTATAGTTTTCCTCTAATTGTTCCACTCCTGGTTTTGGCTACAAATACTGATGAAAAATCATGACCAAATCCTGATGCAATCCTGAACGTGGACACATACTCTTATGGTCCTGCGACATCGAGCTTCTCTTCTGCTTCTCTTAGTTTTTCACTGAACATTGAGAGCATTAGGGAGAGGAGCTCGTGGGCACATGACTGAGTGTGCAAATCACATATGTCCTTGGCGGAGGGGGGGCACCAAAATGAATTCTTTCCCCGGGTGCCAGAAACCCTAGATACACCTCTGCTGGTATGCTACTGCGAGCGGTGATTACCGGGTGCGGTGGAGGGTGGTCTGTGCACAGGCAGTGAGGCAGGGACTGAGGGTGTGCACAGAGAGGATGGAGACCCGGAGACTGCCCGTCCCAGTCTACGCCGTAGCCTAGAGCCCTCATTATCATAGGAATATGGCAGTTAATAAATTGCTTTTCTGAAGCTTTATAGTGTAGTTTTAGGTCAGGGAGGGTTGGATAGGGATGAGCTAGCAAGGTGCAGGGACAGGTAATGATGGCTACTTGCGAACATGTGCGGCAATTGCGGTTTTGCACTTACGATGATACATAAAACACTGCTAGTAGTGTTTTTTCTCATTGCTGCAAGTACCGCATTTGCCGGATGGCGGCAAAACCGCAAGAGCCGCACATGTCTGTAAGTCCCATAGGGAATGAATGAGGCCGAACGCAGTGTTGCCCTAAGTGATCCATTACGCGGCAGATGCGGAAAAACTGTCGGATCTGCTGCAAAAGGCGACTTTCACATCAGCGATTTTTGCCAAAGTCACTGCCGATAGTGTCATACTCACCAAAGGGGGAGGCAGCACTAAAAGTGCCTAGGGCAGCAGAAACTCTAAATACGGCCCTGTCTGCGTGGTCTTTTGTAGGTTTTTGTGCTGATCGCAAAATTACCTTTCCTATCCTCTGTCTATTTAGTAAGTCTGGCCTCCCTTTGCTGAAACCTGTTTCATTTCTGCGTTTGTGACTTTCATCTTTACTCACAGTCAATATATGTGGGGGGCTTCCTTTACCTTTGGGGAATTTCTCTGAGGCAAGGTAGGCTTTATTTTCTATCTCTAGGGCTAGATAGTTCTTAGGCTGTGACGAGGCGCCTAGGTCTGGTCGGGAGCGCTCCACGGCTATTTCTAGTGTGTGTGATGAGATTAGGGCTTGCAGTCAGCAGAGCTCCCACATCCCAGAGCTCGTCCTGTATGAGGTTTAACTATCAGATCATTCCGGGTGCTCCTAACCACCAGGTCATAACAGTACAGCTGGCCCAAAGTATTAATGCATCTCAATAGAGGGATAAGAGAACTTCTGAGACCATTTTTTTTTCTTTGCACTGAGTTTTGTCTTTCTTTTCCCCTAGACCTTTGGGTGGGGGTAGGTGAAGATATGGACATTCAAGGTCTGTCCTCTTGTGTGGATCATCTCACTGCAAGGGTACAAAACATTCAAGATTTTGTGGTTCAGAATCCGATGTTAGAGCCTAGAATTCCTATTCCTGACTTATTTTCTGGGGATACCGTATATACTCGAGTATAAGCCGAGATTTTCAGCCCAAATTTTTGGGTTGAAAGTGCCCCTCTCGGCTTATACTCGAGTCACAGTAGCGGTGGGGTCGGCGGGTGAGGGGGTGAGGGCGCTGAGGCATACTTACCTAGTCCCAGCGATCATCGCGCTGTCCCTGCCGTCCCACGTTCTTCTGTGCTGCAGCTTCTTCCCCTCTTCAGCGGTCACGTGGTACCGCTCATTAGAGAAATGAATAGGCGGCTCCACCTCCCATAGGGGTGGAGCCGCCTATTCATTTCTCTAATCAGCGGTAACGGTGACCGCTGATAGAGAAAGAAGCTGCGGCACCGAAGACAGCTGTGACAGGCGGGGAGCACCAGGATCGCTGGGACTAGGTAAGTATGTCATATTCACCTGTCCGCGTTCCAGCCGCCGGGCGCCGCTCCATCTTCCCGGCGTCTCTCCATCTTCCCAGCGTCTCCGCTCTGACTGTTCAGGTCAGAGGGCGCGATGACGCATATAGTGTGCGCGACGCCCTCTGCCTGATCAGTCAGTGCAGAGACGCCGGGACGAGACGCCGGAACCGGACGCTGGGAGCTGCAAGCAAGAGAGGTGAGTATGGCTTTTTTTTTTTTTATTGCAGCAGCAGCGGCCATGGCACAGATTTATGTGGAGCATCTATGGGGATATATGAACGCTGCAGAGCACTATATGGGGCACAGCTATGGGGAGATATGAACGCTGCAGAGCACTGTATGGGGCACAGCTATGGGGAGATATGAACGCTGCAGAGCACTATATGGCACAGCCAAGGGGGAATATGAACGGTGCAGAGCACTATATGGGGCACAGCTATGGGGAGATATGAACGCTGCAGAGCACTATATGGGGCACAGCTATGGGGAGATATGAACGCTGCAGAGCACTATATGGCACAGCCAAGGGGGAATATGAACACTGCAGAGCACTATATGGGGCACAGCTATGGGGAGATATGAACGGCGCAGAGCACTATATGGCACAGCTATGGGGAAATAATGATCTATTTTTATTTTTGAAATTCACCGGTAGCTGCTGCATTTCCACCCTAGGCTTATACTCGAGTCAATAGGTTTTCCCAGTTTTTTGTGGCAAAATTAGGGGGGTCGGCTTATACTCGGGTCGGCTTATACTCGAGTATATACGGTAGATCTAGGTTCTTGAATTTCAAAAATAATTGTAAACTGTTTCTAGCTTTGAAACCCTGCTCCTCTGGTGACCCCGTTCAACAGGTAAAAATCATTATTTCTTTGTTGCGTGGTGATCCTCAAGACTGGGCATTTTCCCTTGCGCCAGGAGATCCTGCATTGCGTGATGTTGATGCGTTTTTTCTGGTGCTTGGATTGCTTTATGATGAACCAAATTCAGTGGATCAGGCAGAGAAAATCTTGCTGGCTTTGTGTCAGGGTCAGGATGAAGAGGAGGTGTACTGGTGTTGCATAATCTGCATGATGTGGTCGTTTTGGGGTTGCCATGGCTACAGGTCCATAATCCAGTGTTGGATTGGAAATCTATGTCTGTGTCCAGCTGGGGTTGTCAGGGGGTACATGGTGATGTTCCATTGCTGTCAATTTCGCCTTCCACTCCTTCTGAAGTCCCTGAGTTTTTATCAGATTACCGGGATGTATTTGAAGAGCCCAAGTCTGGTGCCCTACCTCCTCATAGGGATTGCAACTGTGCTATTAATTTGGTTCCTGGTAGTAAGTTTCCTAAGGGCCGTCTGTTTAATTTATCTGTGCCAGAGCACGCCGCTATGTGGAGTTATATAAAGGAATCCTTGGAGAAGTGTCATATTCACCATTGGGAGCAGGGTTCTTTTTTTGTGGCAAAGAAGGATGGTTCTTTGAGACCTTGTATTGATTACTGCCTTCTTAATAAGATCACAGTCAAATTTCAGTATCCTTTGCCGCTGCTGTCTGATTTATTTGCTCGGATTAAGGGGGCTAGTTGGTTCACGAGGATAGATCTTCGTGGTGCGTATAATCTTGTGCGAATTAAACAGGGTGATGAATGGAAAACGGCATTTAATACGCCCGAGGGTCATTTTGAGTACCTGGTTATGCCATTCGGGCTTTCTAATGCTCCATCTGTGTTTCAGTCCTTTATGCATGACATCTTCTGAGAGTACCTGGATAGATTCATGATTGTATATTTGGATGACATTTTGGTCTTTTCGGATGATTGGGAGTCTCATGTGAAGCAGGTCAGAATGGTGTTCCAGGTCCTTCGTGCGAATTCCTTGTTTGTGAAGGGGTCAAAGTGTCTCTTTGGAGTTCAGAAGGTTTCATTTTTGGGTTTCATTTTTTCCCCTTCTACTATCGAGATGGACCCTGTTAACGTTCAGGCCATTTACGATTGGACTCAGCCGACATCTGTGAAGAGCTTGCAGAAATTCCTGGGCTTTGCTAATTTTTATCGTCGCTTCATCGCTAATGTTTCCAGTATTGCTAAACCGTTGACTGATTTGACCAAGAAAGGTGCTGATGTGGTCAATTGGTCCTCTGCGGCTGTAGAGGCTTTTCAGGAGTTGAAGCGTCGTTTTGCTTCTGCCCCTGTGTTGTGCCAGCCACATGTTTCGCTCCCTTTTCAGGTTGAGGTTGATGCTTCTGAAATTGGAGCAGGGGCTGTTTTGTCGCAAAGAAGTTCTGATTGCTCGGTGATGAAACCCTGTGCCTTCTTTTCTAGAAAATTCTCGCCTGCTGAGCGCAATTATGATGTGGGCAATCGGGAGTTGTTGGCCATGAAGTGGGCATTTGAGGAGTGGCGACATTGGCTTGAAGGAGCTAAACATCGTGTGGTGGTCTTGACGGATCACAAGAATTTGACTTATCTCGAGTCTGCCAAACGGTTGAATCCTAGACAGGCTCGATGGTCGCTCTTTTTCTCCCGTTTTGATTTTGTGGTTTCATACCTTCCGGGATCTAAGAATGTGAAGGCTGACGCCCTGTCGAGTAGTTTTGTGCCTGACTCTCCGGGTGTTCCGGAGCCGGCGGGTATTCTTAAAGGGGTAATTTTGTCTGCCATTTCCCCTGATTTGCGGCGTGTGCTGCAAAAGTTTCAGGCTGATAGACCTGACCGTTGTCCTACGAAGAAACTGTTTGTCCCTGATAGATGGACTAGTAGAGTTATCTCTGAGATTCATTGTTCAGTGTTGGCTGGTCATCCTGGAATCTTTGGTACCAGAGATTTGGTGGCTAGATCCTTTTGGTGGCCTTCTTTGTCACGGGATGTGCGTTCTTTTGTGCAGTCCTGTGGGACTTGTGCTCGGGCTAAGCCCTGCTGTTCTCGTGCCAGTGGGTTGCTTTTGCCCTTGCCGATCCCGAAGAGGCCCTGGACGCATATTTCTATGGATTTTATTTCTGATCTCCCTGTTTCTCAAAAGATGTCGGTCATTTGGGTGGTTTGTGATCGCTTCTCTAAGATGGTCCATTTGGTACCCTTATCTAAATTGCCTTCCTCCTCTGATTTGGTGCCTTTGTTTTTCCAGCATGTGGTTCGTTTGCATGGCATTCCAGAGAACATCGTCTCGGACAGAGGTTCCCAGTTTGTTTCGAGGTTTTGGCGGTCCTTTTGCGCTAAGATGGGCATTGATTTGTCTTTTTCTTCGGCTTTCCATCCTCAGACTAATGGCCAAACCGAACGAACTAATCAGACTTTGGAGACATATCTGAGATGCTTTGTTTCTGCTGATCAGGATGATTGGGTGTCCTTCTTGCCTTTGGCTGAGTTCGCCCTTAATAATCGGGCCAGCTTGGCTACTTTAGTTTCTCCTTTTTTCTGTAATTCTGGTTTCCATCCTCGTTTTTCTTCAGGGCAGGTCGAGCCTTCGGACTGTCCTGGTGTGGATGCGGTGGTGGACAGGTTGCAGCAGATTTGGACTCATGTGGTGGACAATTTGACATTGTCCCAGGAGAAGGCTCAACGTTTCGCTAACCGCCGGCGTTGTGTGGGTCCCCGACTTCGTGTTGGGGATTTGGTTTGGTTGTCATCTCGTCACGTTCCTATGAAGGTTTCCTCTCCTAAGTTTAAGCCTTGTTTCATTGGGCCATATAAGATTTCTGAAGTTCTTAATCCTGTGTCATTTCGTTTGGACCTTCCAGCTTCTTTTGCCATCCATAATGTGTTCCATAGGTCGTTGTTGCGGAGATACGTGGCGCCTATGGTTCCCTCCGTTGATCCTCCTGCCCCGGTGTTGGTCGAGGGGGAGTTGGAGTATGTGGTGAAGATTTTGGATTCTCGTGTTTCGAGACGGAAACTCCAGTACCTGGTCAAGTGGAAGGGTTATGGTCAGGAAGATAATTCCTGGGTTTTTGCCTCTGATGTTCATGCTGCCGATCTTGTTAGTGCCTTTCATTTGGCTCATCCTGATCGGCCTGGGGGCTCTGGTGAGGGTTCGGTGACCCCTCCTCAAGGGTGGGGTACTGTTGTGAATTCTGTTGTCGAACTCCCTCCTGTGGTCGTGAATGGTACTTCCGTGAGTTCTGTCTATGGGCTCCCTCTGGTGGCTATGAGTGAAGCTGCTGCTTCTGAGGTTCCTTACACAGGTGACGTGGTTTATCCTTTGGTTGGCTGCTCTATTTAATTCCTCTCAGATCGTTACTCCATGCCAGCTGTCAATGTTTTTGCATTTGTTCAGTTCGCTCCTGGATCTCTCTGGTGACCTGCCTTCTCCTGCAGAAGCTAAGTTCCTGATAGTCATTATTTTTCACTGTTTTCTTGTCCAGCTGGTTATCATGATTTTGTCTTGCTAGCTGGAAGCTCTGGGATGCAGAGTGGCCCCTCCGCACCGTGAGTCGGTGCGGAGGTCCTTTTTGCACACTCTGCGTGGTCTTTTGTAGGTTTTTGTGCTGATCGCAAAGTTACCTTTCCTATCCTCTGTCTATTTAGTAAGTCTGGCCTCCCTTTGCTGAAACCTGTTTCATTTCTGCGTTTGTGACTTTCATCTTTACTCACAGACAATATATGTGGGGGGCTTCCTTTACCTTTGGGGAATTTCTCTGAGGCAAGGTAGGCTTTATTTTCTATCTCTAGGGCTAGATAGTTCTTAGGCTGTGACGAGGCGCCTAGGTCTGGTCGGGAGCGCTCCACGGCTATTTCTAGTGTGTGTGATGGGATTAGGGCTTGCGGTCAGCAGAGCTCCCACATCCCAGAGCTCGACCTGTATGAGGTTTAACTATCAGGTCATTCCGGGTGCTCCTAACCACCAGGTCATAACAGTGGGCAGCACGGTGGCACAGTGGTTAGCACTGCAGCCTTAGAGAGCTGGAGTCCTGGGTTCTAATCCCACTCAGGACAACATCTGCCAAGAGTTTGTATGTTCTCTCCGTGTTTGCTTGGGTTTCCTCCGGGTACTCCGGTTTCCTCCCATATTCCAAAGACATACTGATAGGGAATTTAGATTGTGAGCCCCAACGGGGACAGCGATGATAATGTGTGCAAACTGTAAAGCGCTGCGGAATATGTTAGCGCTATATAAAAATAAAGATTATTATTATGATAGTGCCCAGCCATCCAGCACCCCCATTACCAGCTTGGCCAGAGCCATGCCAGCGTCAGCAGCTTCTGGACAAAAGCTTTATTTACCAGTAGACATGGTAGGAAAGACGGGCAGGTTGCTCACCATGTGGCAGATGATTGCGTGGGCTGATGCCCTTAGAGCCGAGGCTGCTGAGGGAACCCCACATGAGGCAAGAAAACTGGACAGGGAGGAAGCTGAAATACCATATGAGACTGTAGGCCCCGGACTCGAGCTGTGTGAGGAGGAAAGGAGTGAAGGGAAAGCTGAAATGACATGACATGCAAACTCGGCTTTGGGAAAATGGCCGCCGCGATCTCTTCTGTGCACGTGCGGAATCCCGCGGCCATTTTCCTGAAGCCCCGTGCAGCAGAGCACTCCATCTGTTCACGCGTGGCCTCAGGAAGATGGCCACCCCCACCGATGACAAGGGTAATAGCGCAGATCGCGCGCTTTTTCTTCACCTGCGCGCAGTGGATTCGGCACTTGGACATGCGCACACCACTACGCCACCAACGGAAAGCTGGGGAAGAAACAGCGATGTCACCACGCCCACCCGACCTGACCAGCCTGATTGACAGGCGAAAACGGCGACTTTGGTAATGTATTTCGCAGCATAGGTGGGGAATCAGGGTACACTACATACACTATTGTAACGCACAGCGCAGGCCCTATTTAACAGTATTTTTATCTCAATCTGAAAAAACGGGGTGACAGGTTCCCTTTAATGGCAGAGTGGCCCGACGGAAGCCTCTCCTCAGTGCAAGACATATGAAAGCCTGCATAGAGTTTGCTTAAAAAACACATGAAGGACTCCCAGAGTATGAGAAATAAGATTCTCTGGTCTGATGAGATGAAGATAGACCTTTTAGGTGATAATTCTTCACCTGCCCAATCCCAACAGTGAAACATGGTGGGGCAGCATCATGCTATAGGGGTGTTTTTCAGCTGCAGGGACCTGACAACTCGCTGTCATTGAAGGAAACATGAATGCGGCCAAGTACAGAGATATCCTAGATAAAAACCTCTTCCAGAGTGCTCTTGACCTCACACTTGGCTGTAGGTACACATTCCAACAAGACAATGACCCTAAGCACACAGCTAAAATAACAAAGGAGAGGCTTCAGAAGAACTCTGTGACCATTCTTGACTGGCCCAGCCAGAGCCCTGACCTAAACCCAATTGAGCATCTCTGGAGAGACCTGAAAATGGCTGTCCACCAACGTTCACCGTCCAGCCTGAGGGAACTGGAGAGGATCTGCAAGGAAGAATGGCAGAGGATCTCCAAATACAGGTGTGAAAAACTTGTTTGATCATTCCCAAGAAGACTCGTGGCTGTACTAGCTCAAAAGGATGCTTCTACTCAATACTGAGCAAAGGATCTGAATACTTATGACCATGTGATATTTGTTGTGAATTCCGTTCTTGGGCTCCCTCCGGTGGTTGTAAATGGCACTTTTGTGAATTCTGCCCTTGGGCTCCCTCTGGTGGTTTTGAGTGGAACTGCTGCTCCTTGGGTTTAGCTTTAGCAGCTGCTTTCACTAATCATCTCTCCTGGCTCTGCTATTTAACCTGGCTCTAGTCTTCAGCCTATGCCACTTGTCAATGTTTTCTGGCTGGATTCACATCTCTGCTTGGATTCTCCTGGTTTCCTGACCAGTTCTGCTAAGATAAGTTCTGGCTTTGCTCATTTCAGTCCACATGTTGTGGACTTATTGTTCTGTGCATTCTATTTTTGTCCAGCTTGTCATTATGGATTTTTTCTGTTAGCTGGAAGCTCTGGGAAGCAGATTTACCCTCCACACCTTTAGTAAGGTGTGGAGATTTTGTAAACTCTGTGTGGATTGTTTTGTAGTTTTTATACTGACCGCACAGTATCCTTTCCTGTCCTATCTATCAAGCTAGACTGGCCTCCTATGCTAAAATCTGATTTCATCTCTGCGTATGTTATTTTCCCCTCCTCTCACCGTCAATATTTGTGGGGGGCTATCTTTCCTTTGGGGATTTTCTCTGAGGCAAGATAGGTTTCCTGTTTCCATCTTTAGGGGAAGTTAGATCTTAGGCTGTGCCGAGGGGTCTAGGGAGCGTCAGGTACCCCCCACGGCTATTTCTAGTTGCGCTGCTAGGTTCAGGGTCTGCGGTCAGTACAGATACCACCTCCTTCAGAGCTTGTCTCATGTTGTTCCTAAACCACCAGATCATAACAGTACAAGTGGCCAAAAATGAATTAAATGTATCTCAAAAGAAGGAAAAGAAAGTTCTGAACCATTTTTTTTTCTGTGCTCTGGTTTGCCTCTTTTTTCCTCTTGATATCTGGATGGTGCAGGATATATGCTCTGGCATGGATGCTCAGGGTTTGTTTTCTCGTGTGGATCAACTGGCTGCAAGAGTACAGAGTATCCAGGACTATGTTGTCCAGACTCCGGCTTTAGAGCCCAGAATTCCTACTCCGGATTTGTTCTTTGGGGACAGATCCAAGTTTTTGAACTTTAAAAATAACTGCAAATTGTTTTTTGCTTTGAAACCCCGTTCTTCAGGTGATCCCATTCAGCAGGTGAAAATCATCATATCCTTGCTGCGTGGTGATCCGCAAGACTGGGCTTTTTCTCTTGAAACAGGGGATCCGGCATTATTGAATGTAGACGCATTTTTTCAAGCGCTCGGATTATTATATGATGAACCTAACTCTGTAGAGTATGCTGAGAAAACACTGTTGGCCCTGTGTCAAGGTCAGGAAGCGGCAGAGTTATACTGCCAGAAATTTAGAAAATGGTCTGTGCTCACTATATGGAATGAAGAGGCTCTGGCTGCTATTTTCAGAAAAGGTCTTTCTGAAACCCTTAAAGATGTTATGGTGGGCTTTCCTACACCTGCCGGTTTGAACGAATCTATGTCTCTAGCCATTCAGATTGATCGGCGTCTGCGCGAGCGCAAAGCTGTGCACCATATGGCAGTATCCTCTGAGCATAGTCCTGAACCTATGCAATGTGATAGGATTTTGACTAGAATAGAACGGCAGGAATTCAGACGTCAGAATAGGCTGTGTTTTTACTGTGGTGATTCGGCTCATGTTATCTCTGATTGCCCTAAGTGTACTAAGAGAGTCGCTAGGTCTGTTACCATTAGTACTATACAGCCTAAATTTCTCTTATCTGTGACCCTGATTTGCTCATTGTCGTCCTTGTCTGTCATGGCATTTGTGGATTCAGGCGCTGCCCTGAACTTAATGGACTTAGAATTCGCCAGGCGCTGTGGTTTTTCCTTGCAGCCTTTGCAGAGCCCTATTCCTTTGAGGGGCATTGATGCTACACCCTTGGCCAAGGATAAACCTCAGTACTGGACACAGATGACTATGTACATGGCTCCTGCACATCAGGAAGATTGCCGTTTTCTGGTGTTGCATAACCTGCATGATGTTGTTGTGCTGGGATTTCCATGGTTACAGGAACATAATCCGGTGCTGGATTGGAAAACTATGTCTGTGACTAGTTGGGGTTGTCAAGGGGTACATAGTGACGTTCCTTTGATGTCAATTTCCTCTTCCCCCTCTTCTGAGGTCCCTGAGTTTTTGTTGGATTTCCAGGATGTATTTGATGAGCCCAAGTCCAGTTCCCTTCCTCCACATAGGGACTGTAATTGTGCTATTAACTTGATTCCTGGTTGTAAGTTCCCTAAGGGCCGACTTTTCAATCTGTCTGTGCCAGAGCATGCCGCCATGCGGAGCTATGTTAAGGAATCTTTGGAGAAAGGGCATATTCGGCCCTCTTCGTCACCATTGGGAGCGGATTTATTTTTTGTTGCTAAGAAGGATGGCTCCTTGAGACCCTGTATTGATTATCGTCTTCTTAATAAGATCACGGTCAAATTCCAATACCCCTTGTCTTTGCTTACTGATTTGTTTGCTCAGATTAAGGGGGCTAGTAGGTTTACTAAGATTGACCTCCGAGGGGCATATAATCTTGTTCGTATTAAACAGGGTGACGAATGGAAAACTGCATTTAATATGCCCGAAGGCCATTTTGAATACCTTGTGATGCCATTTGGGCTCTCTAATGCTCCATCTGTGTTCCAGTCTTTCATGCATGATATTTTCCGCAATTATCTTGATAAATTCATGGTCGTATATTTGGATTATATTTTGATTTTTTCCAATGATTGGGAGTCTCATGTGAAGCAGGTCAGGATGGTGTTCCAGATCCATCGTGATAATGCTTTATTTGTGAAGGGGTCTAAGTGCCTATTCGGAGTTCAGAAGGTCTCTTTTTTTGGGTTTTGTTTTTTCTCCCTCGTCTATAGAAATGGATCCTGTTAAGGTCCAAGCTATTCATGACTGGATCCAACCCACATCTGTGAAGGGTCTTCAAAAATTTTTGGGCTTTGCTAATTTCTATCGCCGTTTCATTGCCAACTTTTCCAGTGTGGTTAAGCCCCTTACTGATTTGATGAAGAAAGGCGCTGATGTGACGAATTGGTCCTCTGAGGCTGTTTGGGCCTTTCAGGAGCTTAAACGCCGATTTACTTCTGCCCCTGTGTTGCATCAACCGGATGTTTCTCTTCCTTTTCAGGTTGAGGTCGACGCTTCTGAGATTGGGGCAGGGGCCATCTTGTCTCAGAGGGAGTCTGATGGTTCTTTGATGAAACCGTGTGCTTTTTTTTCCAGAAAGTTTTCGCCTGCGGAACGCAATTATAATGTCGGCAATCGGGAGTTGTTGGCTATGAAGTGGGCATTTGAGGAGTGGCGACATTGGCTTGAGGGAGCTAAACACCGTGTTGTGGTCCTGACCGATCATAAGAATCTGATTTACCTTGAGTCGGCCAAGCGGCTGAATCCTAGACAGGCTCGATGGTCCCTTTTTTTCTCCCGTTTTGATTTTGTGGTCTCGTATCTTCCGGGATCTAAGAATGTTAAGGCTGATGCCCTCTCTAGGAGTTTTTCGCCTGATTCTCCTGGAGTCCTTGAGCCGGTTGGCATTCTTAAGGAGGGGGTGATTCTTTCTGCCATCTCCCCTGATTTGCGGCGGGTGCTTCAGGAATTTCAGGCTGATAGGCCTGACCGCTGTCCAGTGGGGAAGCTGTTTGTTCCTGATAGATGGACAAGTAAGGTAATTTCTGAGGTTCATTGTTCAGTGTTGGCTGGTCATCCTGGGATTTTTGGTACCAGAGATTTGGTTGCTAGGTCCTTTTGGTGGCCTTCCTTGTCTCGCGATGTGCGTGCTTTTGTGCAGTCCTGTGGGTCTTGCGCCCAGGCCAAGCCTTGCTGTTCTCGCGCTAGTGGGTTGCTTTTGCCTTTGCCGGTCCCTGAGAGGCCCTGGACGCATATTTCCATGGATTTTATTTCGGATCTTCCTGTTTCCCAGAAGATGTCTGTTATCTGGGTTGTTTGTGACCGGTTCTCTAAAATGGTCCATCTGGTACCTTTGCCTAAGTTGCCTTCCTCCTCAGATTTGGTTCCATTGTTTTTTCAAGCATGTGGTTCGTTTGCATGGCATTCCAGAGAATATTGTGTCTGACAGAGGTTCTCAGTTTGTCTCTAGGTTTTGGCAGGCCTTTTGTGCTAGGATGGGCATTGATTTGTCTTTTTCTTCGGCGTTTCATCCTCAGACTAATAGCCAAACTGAGCGAACTAATCAGACCTTGGAGACCTATTTGAGATGCTTTTTGTCTGCTGATCAGGATGATTGGGTGGCTTTCTTGCCGTTGGCCGAGTTTGCTCTTAATAATAGGGCTAGTTCGGCTACTTTGGTTTCACCTTTCTTTTGTAATTTTGGTTTTCATCCTCGTTTTTCTTCGGGGCAGGCTGAGCCTTCTGATTGTCCTGGTGTGGATTCTGTGGTGGACAGGCTGCAGCAGATTTGGACTCATGTGGTGGACAATTTGACGTTGTCTCAGGAAAAGGCTCAACGTTTTGCTAACCGCCGTCGGTGTGTTGGTCCCCGGCTTCGTGTGGGGGATTTGGTTTAGTTGTCTTCTCGTCATGTTCCTATGAAGGTTTCTTCCCCTAAGTTTAAGCCTTGGTTTATTGGTCCTTATAAGATTTCTGAAATTATCAATCCGGTGTCTTTTCGTTTGGCTCTTCCAGCCTCTTTTGCCATTCATAATGTTTTCCATAGATCTTTGTTGCGGAGATATGTGGTGCCCGTTGTTTCCTCGGTTGATCCTCCTGCCCCTCTGTTGGTTGAGAGAGAGTTGGAATATGAGGTTGAGAAAATTTTGGATTCTCGTTTTTCGAGGCGGAGGCTTCAGTATCTTGTCAAGTGGAAGGGTTATGGCCAGGTGGATAATTCTTGGGTTGTTGCCTCCGATGTCCATGCCGCCGATTTGGTTCGTGCTTTTCACTTGGCTCGTCCTGATCGGCCTGGGGGCTCTGGTGAGGGTTCGGTGACCCCTCCTCAAGGGGGGGGGGGGGGTACTGTTGTGAATTCCGCTCTTGGGCTCCCTCCGGTGGTTGTAAGTGGCACTTTTGTGAGTTCTGCTCTTGGGCTCCCTCCGGTGGTTTTAAGTGGAATGGATGCTCCTTGGATTTAGCAGTCTGCAGCTGCTTCCACTGATTGTCTTTCTGCTCGGCTATTTATGCCTGGCTCTTTCCTTCAGCCAGTGCCACTTGTCCATGGTTCCTGGTTGGATTCACATCTCTCTTGGATTTCCCTGATATCCTGACCAGTTCAGCAAAGATAAGTCCTTGCTTTGCTCTTTTCTGTCCACATGTTGTGGACTTATTCGTTCTGTGCATTCTATGTTTTGTCCAGCTTGTCAGTATGGATTAATTCAGTTAAGCTGGAAGCTCTGGGAAGCAGATTTACCCTCCACACCTTTAGTCAGGTGTGGAGATTTTTGTAAACTCTGTGTGGATTTTTGTCGTTTTTAATACCGACCGCACAGTATTCTATCCTGTCCTATCTATCTAGCTAGACTGGCCTCCTGTGCTACATCCTGGTTTCATTCTGTGTATGTCTTTTCCATCTCCACTCACAGTCATTACTTGTGGGGGGCTATCTATCCTTTGGGGATTTTCTCTGAGGCAAGATGGTTTTCCTGTTTCTATCTTTAGGGGTAGTTAGTTCTCAGGCTGTGACGAGGTGCCTAGGGAGTGACAGGAGCATCCCACGGCTACTTCTAGTGTTGTGTTGAGCTTAGGGACTGCGGTCAGTACAGGTACCACCTCCTTCAGAGCTCGTCCCATGTTGCTCCTAAACCACCAGTTCATAACAGGAAAGGTCTTTAAGGGGATTTGTAATGTCTATGTTCGTGATGCCACCTGTGGTTTTCGGTCAGCAGAGACCGATGCTGCTTAAAGGGGTCCTCTGGGGTGATGCTATGCAGCAAGATGGTGACGCTTCCCACAGGTGAAGCGGGTCTCCAGGGCTTCCCAGGTGTAGGGCACCGATGGTGTGGTGGATGCTATGGCAAAGAACGAGGACACAGGTTTCCAGTCTTTACCTGGTTTACTAATGATAGCAGTCCTCAGTCCAGGGTACCAAGTGCAGAGTAGCTTTGGTCCGGCCGGCAATAGGGGATCCCTCTCCTAGGTGAGGTCCGTAAGCCTTTCCTACTTGCACTACTTTAGTTGGCGAGGTCCCTTGTTATGTTTGCTAATGACAGGTGTTATGAAGGTAATCCAGAAACACAGTGTGCTTAGCGATCAGAGCGCACACAGTGATCTGACAAATACCCAAAAATACAAGAACGAGCTCTGAGACGTGGAAACTCTGTAGACTGCACACCTGATCCTATCCTAAACACAACTAAAAGCGGCTGTGGATTGCGCCTAACAACTACCTAGGCAACTCGGCACAGCCTAAGAAACTAGCTAGCCTGAAGATAGAAAAATAGGCCTGACTTGCCCCAGAGAAATTCCCCAAAGGAAAAGGCAGCCCCCCACATATAATGACTGTGAGTAAGATGAAAAGACAAAACGTAGGGATGAAATAGATTCAGCAAAGTGGGGCCCGATATTCTAGGACAGAGCGAGGACAGTAAAGCGAACTTTGCAGTCTACAAAAAACCCTAAAGCAAAACCACGCAAAGGGGGCAAAAAAAACCCACCGTGCCGAACTAACGGCACGGCGGTACACCCTTTGCGTCTCAGAGCTTCCAGCAAAAACAAAAGACAAGCTGGACAGAAAAAAAGCAACAAAAAAACAAAAAGCACTTAGCTATACAGAGCAGCAGGTCACAGGAACAATCAGGAGAAGCTCAGATCCAACACTGAAACATTGACAAGGAGCAAGGATAGCAGCATCAGGCGGAGTTAAGTAATGAAGCAGTTAACGAGCTCACCAGAACACCTGAGGGAGGAAGCTCAGAAGCTGCAGTACCACTTGTGACCACAGGAGTAAATTCAGCCACAGAATTCACAACAGTACCCCCCCCTTGAGGAGGGGTCACCGAACCCTCACCAGAGCCCCCAGGCCGACCAGGATGAGCCGCATGAAAGGCACGAACAAGATCGGAAGCATGAACATCAGAGGCAAAAACCCAGGAATTATCTTCCTGAGCATAACCCTTCCATTTAACCAGATACTGGAGTTTCCGTCTAGAAACACGAGAATCCAAAATCTTCTCCACAATATACTCC
Organism: Ranitomeya imitator; assembly: GCF_032444005.1. Taxonomy (NCBI): domain Eukaryota; kingdom Metazoa; phylum Chordata; class Amphibia; order Anura; family Dendrobatidae; genus Ranitomeya; species Ranitomeya imitator. Next base: position 450,359,087 of record NC_091283.1, on the reverse strand, counting down.
AATTCCCCCTCCACCAAAACCGGGGCAGGAGGCTCAACAGATGGAACCATAGGTGCCACGTATCTCCGCAACAACGACCTATGGAATACATTATGTATGGAAAAGGAGTCTGGGAGGGTCAAACGAAAAGACACAGGATTGAGAACCTCAGAAATCCTATATGGACCAATAAAACGAGGTTTAAATTTAGGAGAGGAAACCTTCATAGGAATATGACGAGAAGATAACCAAACCAGATCCCCAACACGAAGTCGGGGACCCACACGGCGTCTGCGATTAGCGAAAAGTTGAGCTTTCTCCTGGGACAAGATCAAATTGTCCACTACCTGAGTCCAGATCTGCTGCAACCTATCCACCACAGAATCCACACCAGGACAGTCCGAAGACTCAACCTGTCCTGAAGAGAAACGAGGATGGAACCCAGAATTGCAAAAAAATGGAGAAACCAAGGTAGCCGAGCTGGCCCGATTATTAAGGGCGAACTCAGCCAACGGCAAAAAGGACACCCAATCATCCTGGTCTGCAGAAACAAAACATCTCAGATATGTTTCCAAGGTCTGATTGGTTCGTTCGGTCTGGCCATTAGTCTGAGGATGGAAAGCCGAGGAAAAGGATAGGTCAATGCCCATCCTACCACAAAAGGCTCGCCAAAACCTTGAAACAAACTGGGAACCTCTGTCAGAAACAATATTCTCAGGAATGCCATGCAACCGAACCACATGCTGAAAGAACAAAGGTACCAAATCAGAGGAGGAAGGCAATTTAGCCAAGGGCACCAGATGGACCATTTTAGAAAAGTGATCACAGACCACCCAAATGACTGACATCTTTTGAGAAACGGGAAGGTCAGAAATGAAATCCATCGAAATATGTGTCCAAGGCCTCTTTGGGACCGGCAAGGGCAAAAGCAACCCACTGGCACGAGAACAGCAGGGCTTAGCCCTAGCACAAATCCCACAGGACTGCACAAAAGTACGTACATCCCGTGACAGAGATGGCCACCAGAAGGATCTAGCCACTAACTCTCTGGTACCAAAGATTCCAGGATGACCAGCCAACACCGAACAATGAAGTTCAGAGATAAGTTTATTAGTCCACCTATCAGGGACGAACAGTTTCTCTGCTGGACAACGATCAGGTTTATTCGCCTGAAATTTTTGCAGCACCCACCGCAAATCAGGGGAGATGGCAGACACAATGACTCCTTCCTTGAGGATACCCGCTGGCTCAGATAAACCCGGAGAGTCGGGCACAAAACTCCTAGACAGAGCATCCGCCTTCACATTTTTAGAGCCCGGAAGGTACGAAATCACAAAGTCGAAGCGGGCAAAAAATAACGACCAACGGGCCTGTCTAGGATTCAAGCGCTTGGCAGACTCGAGATAAGTCAAGTTCTTATGATCAGTCAATACCACCACGCGATGCTTAGCTCCTTCAAGCCAATGACGCCACTCCTCGAATGCCCACTTCATGGCCAGCAACTCTCGATTGCCCACATCATAATTACGCTCAGCGGGCGAAAACTTCCTGGAAAAGAAAGCACATGGTTTCATCACTGAGCAATCAGAACCTCTCTGTGACAAAACCGCCCCTGCTCCAATCTCAGAAGCATCAACCTCGACCTGGAACAGAAGAGAAACATCTGGCTGACACAACACAGGGGCAGAACAAAAACGACGCTTCAACTCCTGAAAAGCTTCCACAGCAGCAGAAGACCAATTAACCAAATCAGCACCCTTCTTGGTCAAATCGGTCAATGGTTTGGCAATGCTAGAAAAATTACAGATGAAGCGACGATAAAAATTAGCAAAGCCCAGGAACTTTTGCAGACTTTTCAGAGATGTCGGCTGAATCCAATCCTGGATGGCTTGGACCTTAACTGGATCCATCTCGATAGTAGAAGGGGTAAAGATGAACCCCAAAAATGAAACTTTCTGCACACCGAAGAGACACTTTGATCCCTTCACAAACAAAGAGTTAGCACGCAGGACCTGAAAAACCATTCTGACCTGCTTCACATGAGACTCCCAATCATCTGAGAAGATCAAAATGTCATCCAAGTAAACAATCAGGAATTTATCCAGATACTCACGGAAGATGTCATGCATAAAAGACTGAAACACAGATGGAGCATTGGCAAGTCCAAACGGCATCACTAGATACTCAAAATGACCCTCGGGCGTATTGAATGCAGTTTTCCATTCATCTCCTTGCCTGATTCTCACCAGATTATACGCACCACGAAGATCTATCTTAGTGAACCAACTAGCCCCCTTAATCCGAGCAAACAAGTCAGATAACAATGGCAAGGGATACTGAAATTTAACAGTGATCTTATTAAGAAGGCGGTAATCAATACACGGTCTCAGCGAACCATCCTTCTTGGCTACAAAGAAGAACCCTGCTCCCAGTGGTGATGACGATGGGCGAAAATGTCCCTTCTCCAGGGATTCCTTCACATAACTGCGCATAGCGGCATGTTCGGGCACGGATAAATTAAATAATCGACCTTTAGGGAATTTACTACCAGGAATCAAATTGATAGCACAATCACAATCCCTATGCGGAGGTAGAGCATCGGACTTGGGCTCTTCAAATACATCCTGATAATCAGACAAGAACTCTGGGACCTCAGAAGGGGTGGATGACGAAATCGACAAAAATGAAACATCACCATGTACCCCCTGACAACTCCAGCTGGATACCGACATGGAATTCCAATCCAATACTGGATTATGGGTTTGTAGCCATGGCAACCCCAACACGACCACATCATGCAGATTATGCAACACCAGAAAGCGAATAACTTCCTGATGTGCAGGAGCCATGCACATGGTCAGCTGGGCCCAGTATTGAGGTTTATTCTTGGCCAAAGGTGTAGCATCAATTCCTCTCAATGGAATAGGACACCGCAAAGGCTCCAAGAAAAACCCACAACGTTTAGCATAATCCAAATCCATCAGATTCAGGGCAGCGCCCGAATCCACAAACGCCATGACAGAAAACGACGACAAAGAGCATATCAAGGTAATGGACAGAAGGAATTTGGACTGTACAGTACCAATGACGGCAGACCTAGCGGACCGCTTAGTGCGCTTAGGACAATCAGAAATAGCATGAGTGGAATCACCACAGTAGAAACACAGACCATTCAGACGTCTGTATTCCTGCCGTTCAACTCTAGTCATAGTCCTATCGCACTGCATAGGCTCAGGTTTAACCTCAGGCAGTACCGCCAAATGGTGCACAGATTTACGCTCGCGCAAGCGTCGACCGATCTGAATGGCCAAAGACAAAGACTCATTCAAACCAGCAGGCATAGGAAATCCCACCATGACATCCTTAAGAGCCTCAGAGAGACCCTTTCTGAACAAAGCTGCCAGCGCAGATTCATTCCACTGAGTGAGTACTGACCATTTCCTAAATTTCTGACAATATACTTCTATATCATCCTGACCCTGGCACAAAGCCAGCAAATTTTTCTCAGCCTGATCCACTGAATTAGGCTCATCGTACAGCAATCCGAGCGCCAGGAAAAACGCATCGACACTACTCAATGCAGGGTCTCCTGGCGCAAGAGAAAATGCCCAGTCTTGAGGGTCGCCGCGCAAAAAAGAAATAATAATCAAAACCTGTTGAATAGGATTACCAGAAGAATGAGGTTTCAAGGCCAGAAATAGCTTACAATTATTTTTGAAACTTAGAAACTTAGTTCTATCTCCAAAAAACAAATCAGGAATAGGAATTCTTGGTTCTAACATAGATTTCTGATCAATAGTATCTTGAATTTTTTGTACATTTATAACGAGATTATCCATTGAAGAGCACAGACCCTGAATATCCATGTCCACACCTGTGTCCAGAATCACCCAAATGTCTAGGGGAAAAAAAAAAGTGAACACAGAGCAGAAAAAAAAAAAAATGATGTCAGAACTTTTTCTTTCCCTCTATTGAGAATCATTAGTTTGGCTCCTTGTACTGTTATGTTTGCTAATGACAGGTGTTATGAAGGTAATCCAGAAACACAGTGTGCTTAGCGATCAGAGCGCACACAGTGATCTGACAAATACCCAAAAATACAAGAACGAGCTCTGAGACGTGGAAACTCTGTAGACTGCACACCTGATCCTATCCTAAACACAACTAAAAGCGGCTGTGGATTGCGCCTAACAACTACCTAGGCAACTCGGCACAGCCTAAGAAACTAGCTAGCCTGAAGATAGAAAAATAGGCCTGACTTGCCCCAGAGAAATTCCCCAAAGGAAAAGGCAGCCCCCCACATATAATGACTGTGAGTAAGATGAAAAGACAAAACGTAGGGATGAAATAGATTCAGCAAAGTGGGGCCCGATATTCTAGGACAGAGCGAGGACAGTAAAGCGAACTTTGCAGTCTACAAAAAACCCTAAAGCAAAACCACGCAAAGGGGGCAAAAAAAAACCACCGTGCCGAACTAACGGCACGGCGGTACACCCTTTGCGTCTCAGAGCTTCCAGCAAAAACAAAAGACAAGCTGGACAGAAAAAAAGCAACAAAAAAACAAAAAGCACTTAGCTATACAGAGCAGCAGGTCACAGGAACAATCAGGAGAAGCTCAGATCCAACACTGAAACATTGACAAGGAGCAAGGATAGCAGCATCAGGCGGAGTTAAGTAATGAAGCAGTTAACGAGCTCACCAGAACACCTGAGGGAGGAAGCTCAGAAGCTGCAGTACCACTTGTGACCACAGGAGTGAATTCAGCCACAGAATTCACAACAGTCCCTGCCGCTTGAAGCTTGGTTGCAAAGTCCCCCTCTCCTGTCCTAAGACAGATGTATGTACAATAGGCAGTGCGAGCCGGTTTATAGGGACTCTATCATGACCCGGGCTCTCAGTTTACTGCTTCACCTCAGACTTGATGCGGGCAATTGACATACAGTCCTATTACCTATGGTTCTGTCACACGTCCTGGAGAACAACACGACCTCGGGCTCCCGGTACCCGCTTTCCGTGCTCCAGCTCCTAGGATGTCCTTCCGCTGTTCCCCTACTGAGCCTCTTCCTGCTCTGTGCTTCTTCCCTCTAAGCTCCTCCACTATTCAACTCCTTCAAGTTCTCACTCTTTCCAGGGGCCACAGCTCCTATGTGGCTTTCCAGCCCCTCTGTCTCTTCCAGACATCCTTCTTCTCTCTCTCCCTCCTGGAGACTAACTGTCTCTGTCCACTGTCTCTCCCAGACTGGCTGACTCCTCTTCCAGAACAGGATACCTAAAGTCTAAGGAAGCTCCCCTGAATCCGAGTCCTGAGCTCCCCCTCCTGGCCAAGATTCAGAAGTGTTGAATGTCAGTGCCTTACCTGATAGAGAGAATCTCCCTTGCCTCCAAGCGTGACATCACCCTCCCCGAAAGGAAGGCAACATCACTGTAAAAACCGGTTCCTGGGGTGTTGCACATGCGTTTAAATTCTGCATGTGTACCAACTTAAGTCAAGCTCAATTTTTGTGTTTTTTTATATCTTTGAGAGAGACAGCTCGCCAATAGCACTAGTAATCTACAGTAGAGACTACACACATCTGAGACAGTTCACCAATAGTAGTGTTCCAGAGACTACATATCTCTGAGACAGCTCACCCATAGCACTAGCGATCCAGAGATTACATATCTGAGACAGCTCACCTATAGCAGTAGTAATCAAGAGACTACATATCTGAGACAGCTCACCAAAAGCACTAGTGATCAAGAGACTACATATCTGAGACAGCTCACCAAAAGCACTAGTGATCAAGAGACTACATATCTGAGACAGCTCACCAAAAGCACTAGTGATCAAGAGACTACATATCTGAGACAGCTCACCCATGGCAGTAATGATCAAAAGATTACATATCTGAGACAGCTCACCCATAGCAGTAGTGATCAAAAAACTACATATCTCTGAGACAGCTTGTGAATACCATTGATCACGAGAGTTCATATCTCTGAGACAGCGCACCAAGAGCAGAGTGATCAGAAGACTGGTCATATCAGGAATAGTACTAGGGACCATTAGACAGCATCTCCCATAGAGACAGCTCATGTCATTGCAGCGCCCCAGAGTCCTGGTTCGTTGCAGTAATGTTATTCTTCCACCAGGGGGAGTGATGTTACATCTGAAGGCAATGAAGGAGATCTTCTGTCCAGGTATCACAGCCACACACACACTTCACACTCCAGACCACCAGGGGGAGCAAAGGTTCTATCTACTAGGCCACTCCTCACATTAGGGTAAAACTGGTGGGTTGGGGAGGAAGTTAGGGAGTTCCTGGCTGGGGACCGACGAGCAGGGCCGGCTCCAGGTTTTTGAGGGCCCCGGGCGAAAGAGTCTCAGTGCCCCCCCCCCCCCCCCCCCTTTAACACATACCACGATTCATGATGCCCAGATACAGCAGAGAAATATAGGTATAGTCCAATGCCATAATTCACTTCTTACATGAGTGATAGCTATTGTAAATTCTGCAGTGTATATATACAGGACAGGAGGAGTGGTACTGTGCGGTGTATATATACAGGGGAGAGGTACTGTGCGGAGTATATATAGAGGGGAGTGGTACTGTGAGGTGTATATATACAGGGGAGAGGTACTGTGCGGTGTATATATAGAGGGGAGAGGTACTGTGCGGTGTATATATACAGGGGAGAGGTACTGTGCGGTGTATATATACAGGGGAGAGGTACTGTGCAGTGTATATATACAGGGGAGAGGTACTGTGCGGTGTATATATACAGGGGAGAGGTACTGTGCGGAGTATATATAGAGGGGAGTGGTACTGTGCAGTGTATATATACAGGGGAGAGGTACTGTGCGGAGTATATATAGAGGGGAGTGGTACTGTGCGGTGTATATATACAGGGGAGAGGTACTGTGCGGTGTATATATACAGGGGAGAGGTACTGTGCAGTGTATATATACAGGGGAGAGGTACTGTGCAGTGTATATATACAGGGGAGAGGTACTGTGCGGTGTATATATACAGGGGAGAGGTACTGTGCAGTGTATATATACAGGGGAGAGGTACTGTGCGGTGTATATATACAGGGGAGAGGTACTGTGCAGTGTATATATACAGGGGAGAGGTACTGTGCGGTGTATATATACAGGGGAGAGGTACTGTGCAGTGTATATATACAGGGGAGAGGTACTGTGCGGTGTATATATACAGGGGAGAGGTACTGTGCAGTGTATATATACAGGGGAGAGGTACTGTGCGGTGTATATATACAGGGGAGAGGTACTGTGCGGTGTATATATAGAGGGGGAGAGGTACTGTGCGGTGTATATATACAGGGGAGAGGTACTGTGCAGTGTATATATACAGGGGAGAGGTACTGTGCAGTGTATATATACAGGGGAGAGGTACTGTGCAGTGTATATATACAGGGGAGAGGTACTGTGCAGTGTATATATACAGGGGAGAGGTACTGTGCAGTGTATATATACAGGGGAGAGGTACTGTGCAGTGTATATATACAGGGGAGAGGTACTGTGCAGTGTATATATACAGGGGAGAGGTACTGTGCAGTGTATATATACAGGGGAGAGGTACTGTGCAGTGTATATATACAGGGGAGAGGTACTGTGCAGTGTATATATACAGGGGAGAGGTACTGTGCAGTGTATATATACAGGGGAGAGGTACTGTGCAGTGTATATATACAGGGGAGAGGTACTGTGCAGTGTATATATACAGAGGAGAGGTACTGTGCGGTGTATATACTTCAACAGCCGCTCAGCCCAGGCCCCCAGCACCTGTCCTGTATATATATTATATACACTGTATCTATACAGGCTGTGCTGGGGGCTTGGGCTGGGCGGCTGCTGTAGTATATATATATATATACAGGTCCTTCTCAAAAAATTTGCATATAGTGTTAAATTTCATTATTTACCATAATGTAATGATTACAATTAAACTTTCATATATTACTGACCATGGTATTACTGTGCTCAATTGGCCTGCCAACTCTCCTGACCTGAACCCCATAGAGAATCTGTGGGATATTGTGAAGAGAAAGTTGAGAGACGCAAGACCCAACACTCTGGATGAGCTTAAGGCCGCTATTGAAGCATCCTGGGCCTCCATAACATCTCAGCAGTGTCACAGGCTGATTGCCTCCATGCCACGCCGCATTGAAGCAGTCATTTCTGCCAAAGGATTCCCGACCAAGTATTGAGTGCATAACTGAACATTATTATTTGATGGTTTTTTTGTTTGTTATTAAAAAACACTTTTATTTGATTGGATGGGTGAAATATGCTAATTTATTGAGACAGGTTTTTTGGGTTATCAGGAGTTGTATGCCAAAATCATCAGTATTAAAACAATAAAAGACCTGACAAATTTCAGTTGGTGGATAATGAATCTATAATATATGAAAGTTTAATTGTAATCATTACATTATGGTAAATAATGAAATTTAACACTATATGCTAATTTTTTTGAGAAGGACCTGTATATATGTCAGCTGCAGCCGCCCAGCCCATGGCCGCCCCCCCAGGTCACCCAGACTGTCAGAATATACAGCGATATAGCATGGCACTCACTCAGGTGCCGGTAGCAGCTCCTCCAGTCCAGAATCTGCCTGTGCCTGATTAGTTCAGCACTGCACACAGCCAGGAGAGCAGAGCAGGAGAACTCTCCGCCCACAATGTCACGCTGGCTGTGTCCTTAACCCCTATGTGCCTGGCCCCGCACTGACTGAGAAGATGCTTGTGCCAGGCAGGGCAAATTGAAAGGGTAGAAAGGGTTAAAGCGGCCAGATGGATGTATGACTGTGTGAGTGGGCCCCCCCTGTCTTGTCAGGGCCCCGGCACTTGCCCGGGTGCGCCCGCCGGGTGCTGACGCCGGCCCTGCCGACGAGGAAAGGTCTCCAGGTCGAGCTGACTAGTGATCTCTAGTCAGATCCAGACTACGGTCTGAGGAGGACGAGGGTACACGGCGCTGCGCCTGCATCCCATGCGGCAGCATCCCAGGAAAGGACACAAAGAGAATTGTGCTGTAGTGAGTGAGAAAAGAAGTCATAGCAACAGAAGTGAAACATCAGTGGGAGACCAGCTAGAAGCAGGCTGCCTCCATCTGAAGCGCAGATCCGGTAGCCAGAACACCGAGGGAGTAAAGAGCTCTATGCCGTTACTTCAGAGACTGGCAGGACAGTCAATTCCAAGTTGGCTGCCCGACCTTTATACCTAAGAAGACACAGTGGCAACTTGTGGGGGCCGGGGCGTCTCTAGGGTCCCTATAAAAAGCCTCAGGCCATCAGTCATACGGGTTTTGTTCTATCCGACCACGGGGAACAGTGAGAGGAGTAATAACAGTGAGGACCTTATTGGAGCTTATGCAAGTAGGGACCTACTGTGTTACTGTGCGCTAGGGAAAGGCTATTGAATTCCTCCTGGATAAGGGGACTCTGGATTTGCCTTCAGACCGGCCAGACTCTGCCTACCCTGTGGTCCCTACCCTGGACTGTGGATGCTGAAGCCTTCAGTAAAGGTAAAGAGACTGCACCCTTGTGTCCTCATTATTCACTGCACCTTGCATCATCCACCATCCACCATCTACACTCTGGGAAGCCCTGGGGACATACTTCACCTGTGGGAAGGTATACCATCTAGCTGCCATAACATCACCCCAGTGGACCCCTAAGCAGCGTCGGTCACCCTGACCGAATACCACAGGTGGCGTCACGAACATTATCCCCTTAAAGACCTTTCCCCCCATTTCATCAACGGACCTCCCGAGGGCCACGGACCGGGTCAACCATCGTGACATCCCCATTGACTACAGAAGGGCCCGGATCCGAGTACCCCACGGCCCACGGGGGCGCTCCATCATCACTAGCACTTAGGATGATAGGCCTGCAGTTCTCTGGAGGAAACACCTGGCCATCACAGGCAGCCTCTGATATGGAGACATGTCTACAGAAGGAAGGTGTCACCCGCATCCAACAAGCCCTGACAGAGCGCTGCACAACACCTCCAAACAACATCAAAGTGATAGCCAGAGTGTTACTGAGGATCTGCCCGCAGAGCATTGCACCCAGCTGCGCAACATCATGGCTCTGTAAGCTGCAGAGCATCTCAGGAACCCAGGAGACCTGGAAGAGAAATAGGAGATCTTGTGAGTGCAGGATATCAGTGCGACATGCAGAGCATTTATGAGGACGGGCACCAGTGAAAAGTGCAGAGCATCTCATGTGGTCAAGACACCATTCTAGGTTGCAGAGCATCTCATGTGGACAGGACACCATTCTAGGCTGCAGAACATCTCATGTGGACAGAACACCATTCTAGGCTGCAGAACATCTCATGTGGACAGAACACCATTCTAGGCTGCAGAGCATCTCATGGGGACAGGACACCATTCTAGGCTGCAGACCATCTAATTTGGACAGGACACCATTCTAGGCTGCAGAGCATCTCATATGGACAGGACACCATTATAGCCTGCAGAGCATCTAATGTGGACAGGACACCATTTCAGCCTGCAGAGCATCTCACAAGATGGTTTTATAGACACTTGAATCCTGTTTTATTTTTACTAGGCTACAGAGCATCTCATGTGGACAGGACACCATTCTAGGCTGCAGAACATCTCATGTGGACAGGACACCATTCTAGGCTGTAGAGCATCTCATATGGACAGGACACCATTCTAGGCTGCCAAGCATCTCATGTGGACAGGACATCAAGCAGGCTGCAGAGCATCTCATGTGGACAGGACACCATTCTAGTCTGCAGAGCATCTCATGTAGACAGGACACCATTCTAGGCTGCAGAACATCTCATGAGGACAGGACACCATTCTAGGCTGCAGAGCAACTCATATGGATAGGACATCATTCTAGGCTACAGAGCATCTCATGTGAACAGGGGACCATTCTAGGCTGCAGAGCATCTCATGTAGTCAAGACACCATTCTAGGCTGCAGAGCATCTCATATGTACAGTAGACCATTCTAGGCTACAGAGCATCTCATGTGGACAGGACACCATTCTAGTCTGCAGAGCATCTCATGTGGAGAGGACACAATTCTAGGCTGCAGAGCATCTCATGTGGAGAGGACACAATTCTAGGCTACAGAGCATCTCATGTGGACAGGACACCATTCTAGGCTGCAGACCATCTCATGTGGACAGAACACCATTCTAGGCTGCAGAGCATCTCATATGGACAGGACACCATTCTAGGCTGCAGAACATCTCATGTGGACAGGACACCATTCTAGGCTGCAGAACATCTCATGTGGACAGGACACCATTCTAGGCTGCAGAGCAACTCATGTGGACAGGACACCATTCTAGGCTGCAGAGCATCTCATGTGAACAGGGGACCATTCTAGGCTGCAGAGCATCTCATGTAGTCAAGACACCATTCTAGGCTGCAGAGCATCTCATATGGACAGGACGCAATTCTAGGCTGCTGAGCATCTCATGTGGACAGGACACCATTCTAGGCTGCAGACCATCTCATGTGGACAGGAGACCATTCTAGCCTGCAGAGCATCTCATGTGGAGAGGACACAATTCTAGGCTACAGAGCATCTCATGTGGACAGGACACCATTCTAGGCTGCAGAGCATCTCATATGGACAACACCATTCTAGGCTGCAGAGCATCTCATATGGACAGGACACCATTCTAGGCTGCAGACCATCTCATGTGGACAGGACTCCGGTCTAGCCTGCAGAGCATCTCATGTGGACAGGACACCATTCTAGCCTGCAGAGCATCTCATGTGGAGAGGACACCATTCTAGGCTGCAGAGCATCTCATATGGACAGGACACCATTCTAGCCTGCAGAGCATCTCATATGGACAGGACACCATTCTAGGCTGCAGAGCATCTCATTTGGAGAGGACACCAGTCTAGCCTGCAGAGCATCTCATGCGGTCAGGACACCATTCTAGCCTGCAGAGCATCTCATGTGGACAGGACACCATTCTAGGCTGCAGAGCATCTCATATGGACAGGACACCATTCTAGGCTGCAGAGCATCTCATGTGGACAGGACACCATTCTAGGCTGCAGAGCATCTCATGTGGAGAGGACACCATTCTAGGCTGCAGAGCATCTCATGTGGAGAGGACACCATTCTAGGCTGCAGAGCATCTCATATGGACAGGACACCATTCTAGGCTGCAGAGCATCTCATATGGACAGGACACCATTCTAGCCTGCAGAGCATCTCATATGGACAGGACACCATTCTAGCCTGCAGAGCATATCATATGGACAGGACACCATTCTAGCCTGCAGAGCATCTCATGTGGACAGGACACCATTCTAGGCTGCAGAGCATCTCATATGGACAGGACACCATTCTAGGCTGCAGAGCATCTCATGTGGAGAGGACACCATTCTAGGCTGCAGAGCATCTCATATGGACAGAACACCATTCTAGGCTGCAGAGCAACTCATATGGATAGGACATCATTCTAGGCTACAGAGCATCTCATGTGAACAGGACACCATTCTAGGCTGCAGAGCATCTCATGTAGTCAAGACACCATTCTAGGCTGCAGAGCATCTCATATGTACAGTAGACCATTCTAGGCTACAGAGCATCTCATGTGGACAGGACACCATTCTAGTCTGCAGAGCATCTCATGTGGAGAGGACACAATTCTAGGCTGCAGAGCATCTCATGTGGAGAGGACACAATTCTAGGCTACAGAGCATCTCATGTGGACAGGACACCATTCTAGGCTGCAGACCATCTCATGTGGACAGAACACCATTCTAGGCTGCAGAGCATCTCATATGGACAGGACACCATTCTAGGCTGCAGAACATCTCATGTGGACAGGACACCATTCTAGGCTGCCGAGCATCTCATGTGGACAGGACACCATTCTAGGCTGCAGAACATCTCATGTGGACAGGACACCATTCTAGGCTGCAGAGCAACTCATGTGGACAGGACACCATTCTAGGCTGCAGAGCATCTCATGTGAACAGGGGACCATTCTAGGCTGCAGAGCATCTCATGTAGTCAAGACACCATTCTAGGCTGCAGAGCATCTCATATGGACAGGACGCAATTCTAGGCTGCTGAGCATCTCATGTGGACAGGACACCATTCTAGGCTGCAGACCATCTCATGTGGACAGGAGACCATTCTAGTCTGCAGAGCATCTCATGTGGAGAGGACACAATTCTAGGCTACAGAGCATCTCATGTGGACAGGACACCATTCTAGGCTGCAGAGCATCTCATATGGACAACACCATTCTAGGCTGCAGAGCATCTCATATGGACAGGACACCATTCTAGGCTGCAGACCATCTCATGTGGACAGGACTCCGGTCTAGCCTGCAGAGCATCTCATGTGGACAGGACACCATTCTAGCCTGCAGAGCATCTCATGTGGAGAGGACACCATTCTAGGCTGCAGAGCATCTCATATGGACAGGACACCATTCTAGCCTGCAGAGCATCTCATATGGACAGGACACCATTCTAGGCTGCAGAGCATCTCATTTGGAGAGGACACCAGTCTAGCCTGCAGAGCATCTCATGCGGTCAGGACACCATTCTAGCCTGCAGAGCATCTCATGTGGACAGGACACCATTCTAGGCTGCAGAGCATCTCATATGGACAGGACACCATTCTAGGCTGCAGAGCATCTCATGTGGACAGGACACCATTCTAGGCTGCAGAGCATCTCATGTGGAGAGGACACCATTCTAGGCTGCAGAGCATCTCATGTGGAGAGGACACCATTCTAGGCTGCAGAGCATCTCATATGGACAGGACACCATTCTAGGCTGCAGAGCATCTCATATGGACAGGACACCATTCTAGCCTGCAGAGCATCTCATATGGACAGGACACCATTCTAGCCTGCAGAGCATATCATATGGACAGGACACCATTCTAGCCTGCAGAGCATCTCATGTGGACAGGACACCATTCTAGGCTGCAGAGCATCTCATATGGACAGGACACCATTCTAGGCTGCAGAGCATCTCATGTGGAGAGGACACCATTCTAGGCTGCAGAGCATCTCATATGGACAGGACACCATTCTAGGCTACAGAGCATCTCATGTGAACAGGACACCATTCTAGGCTGCAGAGCATCTCATGTAGTCAAGACACCATTCTAGGCTGCAGAGCATCTCATATGTACAGTAGACCATTCTAGGCTACAGAGCATCTCATGTGGACAGGACACCATTCTAGTCTGCAGAGCATCTCATGTGGAGAGGACACAATTCTAGGCTGCAGAGCATCTCATGTGGAGAGGACACAATTCTAGGCTACAGAGCATCTCATGTGGACAGGACACCATTCTAGGCTGCAGACCATCTCATGTGGACAGAACATTCTAGGCTGCAGAGCATCTCATATGGACAGGACACCATTCTAGGCTGCAGAGCATCTCATATGGACAGGACACCATTCTAGGCTGCAGAGCATCTCATGTGGACAGGACACCATTCTAGGCTGCAGAGCATCTCATGTGGAGAGGACACCATTCTAGGCTGCAGAGTATCTCATGTGGAGAGGACACTATTCTAGGCTGCAGAGCATCTCATATGGACAGGACACCATTCTAGGCTGCAGAGCATCTCATATGGACAGGACACCATTCTAGCCTGCAGAGCATCTCATATGGACAGGACACCATTCTAGCCTGCAGAGCATATCATATGGACAGGACACCATTCTAGCCTGCAGAGCATCTCATGTGGACAGGACACCATTCTAGGCTGCAGAGCATCTCATCTGGAGAGGACACCATTCTAGGCTGCAGAGCATCTCATGTGGAGAGGACACCATTCTAGGCTGCAGAGCATCTCATATGGACAGGACACCATTCTAGGCTGCAGAGCATCTCATATGGACAGGACACCATTCTAGCCTGCAGAGCATCTCATATGGACAGGACACCATTCTAGCCTGCAGAGCATATCATGTGGACAGGACACCATTCTAGCCTGCAGAGCATCTCATGTGGACAGGACACCATTCTAGGCTGCAGAGCATCTCATATGGACAGGACACCATTCTAGGCTGCAGAGCATCTCATGTGGACAGGACACCATTCTAGGCTGCAGACCATCTCATGTGGACAGAACACCATTCTAGGCTGCAGAGCATCTCATATGGACAGGACACCATTCTAGGCTGCAGAGCATCTCATGTGGACAGGACACCATTCTAGGCTGCAGAGCATCTCATGTGGAGAGGACACCATTCTAGGCTGCAGAGCATCTCATGTGGAGAGGACACTATTCTAGGCTGCAGAGCATCTCATATGGACAGGACACCATTCTAGGCTGCAGAGCATCTCATATGGACAGGACACCATTCTAGCCTGCAGAGCATCTCATATGGACAGGACACCATTCTAGCCTGCAGAGCATATCATATGGACAGGACACCATTCTAGCCTGCAGAGCATCTCATGTGGACAGGACACCATTCTAGGCTGCAGAGCATCTCATCTGGAGAGGACACCATTCTAGGCTGCAGAGCATCTCATGTGGAGAGGACACCATTCTAGGCTGCAGAGCATCTCATATGGACAGGACACCATTCTAGGCTGCAGAGCATCTCATATGGACAGGACACCATTCTAGCCTGCAGAGCATCTCATATGGACAGGACACCATTCTAGCCTGCAGAGCATATCATGTGGACAGGACACCATTCTAGCCTGCAGAGCATCTCATGTGGACAGGACACCATTCTAGGCTGCAGAGCATCTCATATGGACAGGACACCATTCTAGGCTGCAGAGCATCTCATGTGGACAGGACACCATTCTAGGCTGCAGACCATCTCATGTGGACAGAACACCATTCTAGGCTGCAGAGCATCTCATATGGACAGGACACCATTCTAGGCTGCAGAACATCTCATGTGGACAGGACACCATTCTAGGCTGCCGAGCATCTCATGTGGACAGGACACCATTCTAGGCTGCAGAACATCTCATGTGGACAGGACACCATTCTAGGCTGCAGAGCAACTCATGTGGACAGGACACCATTCTAGGCTGCAGAGCATCTCATGTGAACAGGGGACCATTCTAGGCTGCAGAGCATCTCATGTAGTCAAGACACCATTCTAGGCTGCAGAGCATCTCATATGGACAGGACGCAATTCTAGGCTGCTGAGCATCTCATGTGGACAGGACACCATTCTAGGCTGCAGACCATCTCATGTGGACAGGAGACCATTCTAGTCTGCAGAGCATCTCATGTGGAGAGGACACAATTCTAGGCTACAGAGCATCTCATGTGGACAGGACACCATTCTAGGCTGCAGAGCATCTCATATGGACAACACCATTCTAGGCTGCAGAGCATCTCATATGGACAGGACACCATTCTAGGCTGCAGACCATCTCATGTGGACAGGACTCCGGTCTAGCCTGCAGAGCATCTCATGTGGACAGGACACCATTCTAGCCTGCAGAGCATCTCATGTGGAGAGGACACCATTCTAGGCTGCAGAGCATCTCATATGGACAGGACACCATTCTAGCCTGCAGAGCATCTCATATGGACAGGACACCATTCTAGGCTGCAGAGCATCTCATTTGGAGAGGACACCAGTCTAGCCTGCAGAGCATCTCATGCGGTCAGGACACCA
The DNA here is from genome assembly GCF_032444005.1 of Ranitomeya imitator. Taxonomy (NCBI): domain Eukaryota; kingdom Metazoa; phylum Chordata; class Amphibia; order Anura; family Dendrobatidae; genus Ranitomeya; species Ranitomeya imitator. Next base: position 450,342,466 of record NC_091283.1, on the reverse strand, counting down.
TTCTAGCCTGCAGAGCATCTCATGTGGACAGGACACCATTCTAGGCTGCAGAGCATCTCATATGGACAGGACACCATTCTAGGCTGCAGAGCATCTCATGTGGACAGGACACCATTCTAGGCTGCAGAGCATCTCATGTGGAGAGGACACCATTCTAGGCTGCAGAGCATCTCATGTGGACAGGACACCATTCTAGGCTGCAGAGCATCTCTTAAGCACCTGACACCTCTGAAAGCTGCAGAGCAACTCATGAGCTCAGGACATCTGTAGCAGAAGCAGCAGCTGGCTGGGTGATAGTGACCGCGGTGTCCACCCTCCATCCATCCTCCCTCCTCCTCCTCCCCGGGTCCTGTGTCTGCTGCTGGAGGAGGGAGGCAGCCCAGCACCCGGCTGTCTGTGACCCGGACTCCCGATGTTCACTGACCTTCGAGCTCGGATCGGTGAGAGGGAGCCCTCGGGGAGAGGGGACTACAGCCCGGAGAGGGGCGGCATGGACGGTGAGTACAGCCGGGGATGAATGGGAGTGATAGAGGACAGGACACGTATGGCATGGAGGAGAATGCATGGGAAGGGAGAGAGCTGCTCCGGTGGGTGCAATCCTGGGCATGGTGGGACTGACAGAGACCATGGAATAATGGGAGTACATGGGTATAGGGCAGTATGTGATGGATGATGTATATGGGGTAGGTGTGGACAGTACATGTGTATAGGGCAGTATGTGATGTATGGGTGTATATGGGGTAGGTGTGGGTAGTACATGTGCATAGGGCAGATTATGGTGTATGGGTGTATATGAGGTAGGTGTGGATAGTACATGTGTATAGGGCAGTATGTGATGTATAAGTGTATATGGGGTAGGTGTGGATAGTATATGTGCATAGGGCAGATTATGGTGTATGGGTGTATATGGGGTAGGTGTGGGTAGTACATGTGTATAGGGCAGGATGTGATGTATGGATGTATATGGGGTAGGTGTGGATAGTACATGTGCATAGGGCAGATTATGGTGTATGGGTGTATATGAGGTAGGTGTAGATAGTACATGTGTATAGGGCAGTATGTGATGTACGGGTGTATATGGGGTAGGTGTGGGTAGTACATGTGTATAGGGTATAATGTATGATGTATATGGGATAGGTGTGGATAGTACATGTGTATAGGGCAGTATGTGATGTATGGGTGTATAGTACATGTGCATAGGGCAGTATGTGATGTATGGGTGTATAGTACATGTGCATAGGGCAGATTATGATGTTTGGGTGTATATGCGGTAGGTGTGGTTAGTACATGTGTATAGGGCAGATTATGGTGTATGGGTGTATATGGGGTAGGTGTGGTTAGTACATGTGTATAGGGCAGTATGTGATGTATGGATGTATATGGGGTAGGTGTGGGCAGTACATGTGTATAGGGTATAATGTATGATCTATAAGTGGTAGGTGGGGGTAGTATACAGTATATGTGTAGGGCAGTATCTGATGTATGGGCGTATGTGGGGTAGGTGTGGATAGTACATGTGTATAGGGCATTATGTGATGTATGGGTGTATATAGGGTAGGTGTGGATAGTACATGTGTATAGGGTATTGTATGGGTTTATATGGGGAAGGTGTGGATAGTATATGTGTATAGAGCAGTATGTGATGTTCGAGTGTATATGTAGCAGGTGTGGATAGTGCATGTGTATAGGGCAGGATGTGATGTATGGTGTATATGAGGTACGTGTGGATAGTACATGTTTGTAGTGCAATATATGAAATACGGGTGTATATGGGGTAGGTGTGGATAGTACATGTATATAGGTAATGATATATGGGTGTATATAGGGTAGATGTGGATAGTACATATGCATAGCAGAGTGTCTGATGTGATCTAAGGCTGTATATGGGGTAGGTGTGGATAGTACACATGTATAGAGCAGTATATGATATATGGATATATATAGGGTAAATGTGGATAATACATGTGGATTGGGCTGTGTATGATACATGGGTGAATGTGGGGTAGTTGTTAGTATGCATATATAGGGCAGTGTATGATACAATGTACAGGATATATGGAGTTAGTGTGAATCGAACACGTGTTTAGGATGGTATATGATATGATGTGCAGCCTCAAGTGTACATGAGACAGAATAGGTGTAGATAGTGCATGTGTTTAGGGCTGTGAATGATAAGATGTACATGTGGACATAGAGAAATTAAATATGCATGTGTATAGGGCAATGTATGATATGATGTACTAGGGTGTATTAGGATGTCTTGGACTGTGCATGTGTATATGAAAATGTATAGATTGATTTAAAGGTGTATATGGGGCAGATTGTAGAGTTGTGTGTTTTATCAAGTAAAAGTGTGTATGGGAAATGTGTGGATATTGCATATGCATATGTCATATACTGGTGTATTTGGGGTAGTTGTATATCACACTATACAAGTGTATATAATACATGTGTGTATGTACTGTGTGTATGTACAGGTGTGTATAATACATTTGTATATGTGCAGGTATGTATAATATATGTACATACAGGTGCTTTTCAAAAATTAGAATATCATCAAAAAGTTAATTTATTTCAGTTCTTCAATACAAAAAGTGAAACTCATATTATATAGAGTCATTACAAACAAAGTGATCTATTTCACATGTTTATTTCTGTTAATGTTGATGATTATGGCTTACAGCCAATGAAAACTCAAAAATCATTTTCTCAGTTAATTAGAATACTATATAACACTAGCTTGAAAAATTATTGTAAAATCCGAAATGTTGGCCTACTGAAATGTATGTTCAGTAAATGCACTCAATACTTGGTCGGGTCTCCTTTTGCATCAATGACTGCATCAATGCGGTGTGGCATGGAGGTGATCAGCCTGTGGCACTGCTGAGGGGTTATGGAAGCCCAGGTTGCTTTGATAGTTGCCTTCAGCTCGTCTGCATTGTTGGGTCTGGTGTCTCTCATCTTCCTCTTGACAATACCACATAGATTCTCTATAGGGTTAAGGTCAGGCGAGTTTGCTGGCCAATCAAGCACAGTGATACTGTTGTCTATAAACCAGATATTGATACTTTTGGCAGTGTGGACAGGTGCCAAGTCCTGCTGGAAAATGAAATTTCCATCTCCAAAAAGCTTGTCGTCAGAGTCAAGCATGAAGTGCTCTAAAATTTCCTCGTAGACGGCTCCTCTGACTTTGGTCTTGATAAAACACAATGGACCTACACCAGCAGATGACATGGCTCCCCAAACCATCACTGATTGTGGAAACTTCACACTAGACCTCAAGCAGCTTGGATTGTGGCCTCTCCACTCTTCCTTCAGATTCTTGGGACCTTGATTTCCAAATGAAATGCAGAATTTGCTTTCATCTGAAAACAACACCTTGGACCACTGAGCAACAGTCCAGCTCTTTTTCTCCGTGGCCCAGGTAAGACGCTTCTGGCGTTGTCTATTGGTCATGAGTGGCTTGACACAAGGAATGCGACACTTGTAGCCCATGTCCTGGATACATCTGTGTGTGGTGGCTCTTGAAGCAAAGACTCCAGCAGGAGTAAACTCCTTGTGAATCTCCCCCAAATTTTTGAATGGCCTTTTCTTAACAATCCTTTCAAAGCTGCGGTTATCCCGGTTGCTTGTGCACCTTTTTCTACCACACTTTTTCCTTCCACTCAACATTCTATTAATATACTTGGATACAGCACTCTGTGAACAGCCAGCTTCTTTAGTAATGACCTTTTGTGGCTTACCCTCCTTGTGGAGTGTGTCAATGACTGCCTTCTGGACATCTGTCAAGTCAGCAGTCTTCCCCATGATTGTGGATCCTACTGAAGCAGACTAAGGGACCGTTTTAAATGCTTAGGCCGGGGTCACACTTGTGATTGCAATGCGAGAAACTCGCGCATCAATACCCGGCACTGCCGCCGACACTCGGGACCGGAGTGTGCGGCTGCATGTATTTCTATGCAGCTGTACACTCCAGTCCCGAATGCCGGTGGCAGTGCCGGGTATTGATGCGAGAGACTCGCTCGAGTTACTCGCATTGCACACACAAATGTGAACCCGGCCTTAGAAAACCTTTGCAGGTGTTTTTTGTTAATTATTCTAATTTACTGAGATAATGACTTTTGGGGTTTCATTGGCTGTAAGCCATAATCATCAACATTAACAGAAATAAACACTTGAAATAGATCACTCTGTTTGTAATGACTCTATATAATATATGAGTTTCACCTTTTGTATTGAAGAACTGAAATAAATTAGCTTTGTGATAATATTTTAATTTTGTGAGAAGCACTTGTATCTACTAGTGTGTATAATACATGGGTGTATATAGATGTGTATAATACAGTAGATTTGTATATGTGCAGGTGTGTATAATAACTGTGTGTATAATACATGTGTATATGTGTTTATCTAGTAAAAGTGTGTACAATACATGTGTGTATGTTTTATGTAGGGTAAGTGTGGATATCTGATAAAGTAGTGCATGATATGTGCTAGTGTATCTGGGGGGATTGTACATGCGTGTAGGGAACAGTGAATGGTATATTATACAGGTGTGTCACTGTATAGGACAGGGAAGGACAGTATACAATAATACAGGGGTAAATAGAAAAGTATGATATGACGTACAGGTGTATATGGGGTCTGTGGGGGGAGTACATATATGTCTGGGTAGTGTATGATATGAAATATGTATATCTAAGCCTCTCCTGTGTGACACTGTCTATTGAGTTTGTGCATCTAAGTTTCTCCCATGCGATTCTGTTTCCTGAGCCTGTGTAACTAAGTCAATCGTGTGTGTCTACTGAGCCTGTGTATATAAGTTTCTCCAGTGTGATACTATCTACTGAGTCTGTGTATCTAAGTTTCTCCTGTGTGATACTATCTACTGAGCCTGTGTATATAAGTTTATCCTGTGTGATACTATCTACTGAGCCTGTATATATAAGTTTCTCCTGTGTGATACTATCTAGGGAGCCTGTGTATCTAAGTTTCTCCTGTGTGATACTGGATCGCCCCCCAGTAGCGCAGTGGGGAACTCGGAGCCGGGCCCTTCTGTTCTCAAGGGGGATGTCACAGTGGCTGACCCGGTCCGTGGCCCTAGGGGTCGTCCGTTAATAAATGGGGGGAAAGGTCTTTAAAGGGATAGTGTTCGTGACGCCACCTGTGGTATTCGGTCAGGGTGACCGACGCTGCTTAGGGGTCCGCTGGGGTGATGTGATGGCAGCTAGATGGTATACCTTCCCACAGGTGAAGTATGTCCCCAGGGCTTCCCAGAGTGTAGATGGTTTATGGTGTGAGGCGCAGTGAAGAACAAGGAAACAAGATTGCAGTCTCTTTACCTTTTTACTAAAGGGTTCAATGTCCTCAGTCCAGAGCACCGGATCACAGGGCAGGCAGAGTCCGGCCGGTCTGAAGGCAAATCCAGAGTCCCCTTATCCAGGTGGAAATCAGTAGCCTTCCTCTAGCGCCGGAGTGTTGTAGTCCCTCCCTGCTGAGCTTCTCGGTGAGGTCCTCACAACTATTGTAGATGTTAAGTTTCTTTCGCTCTGTCCCCCTGATGGATAGGATAGGACAAACTCGTATGACTGATGGCCTGAGGCTTTTTACAGGGACCCTATCACGCCCCAGCCCCCACAAGTTGCCACCGTGCCTCCTGGGTATAAGGTCGGGCAGCCAACGTGGAATTAACTGTCCTGCCAGTCTCTGAAGTAAAGCGTAGAGATCCTTACTCCCTTGGTGTTCTGGCTACCGGAATCCTGCGCCTCAGAAAGGAGGCAGCCTTTTACAGGGCAGATCTCCTTCTGGTTTCCTCTCCTTTTGCTATGACTTTGTTTCTCACTCACTACAAGACAATTCCCTTCTGATGTCTCTTTCTTAGGATGCTGCCGCACGTGGGGCAGGCGCAGCTCCGTGGAGCCTCTGTCTAGGCCTCTGACAGGATCCCACCCCTGTCAGGGACCCACAACCTGAGAGGAGCTCAGATAGCAGCTAACTGGGTGAAGCCTAGCTCACTTCTGCCTCTCTTCCTGTCCAAACCACCAGTTTTACCTAATTGTGAGGAGTGCCCTAATAAATAGAAGCATGGCTCCCCCTGGCGGCCTGGAGTGTGATGTGTGGTGTGTGGTTTGTGATACCTGGCAAAGAGATCTCCTTCATTGCCTTCAGACGTAATATCACTCCCCCTGGTGGAATAATGACATTACTGCAATGACCAGGACCCTGGGGCACTGCAATACTATCTACTGAGCCTGTGTATATAAGTTTCTCCTGTGTGATACTATCTACTGAGCCTGTGTATCTAAGTTTCTCCTGTGTGATACTATGATTGGCGTCTTTCCATCAGCCACTGGTTATACGCAGTTACTATTCATATATGTAACATTCCTCCCTCACAGAAACAATCTTATTTCTATATCAGTCACTTTGAATTAAGCCCTTTGGAAGCAATCACTGGTGGAAGCCGAGAGTCGTCCTTAACCCTTTCAGTGAACGCTCCCGCAGCCACAACATTCTATCCCAGTATCACAGGGCTCAGTCTGGCAAATATGTGTCATAGAGATCACAAGCTGCTACATCGTAGAAACCACAAAACACTATGACTGCAACTGCAAGAAGGTCTATACTGCTGAGCAATATGATGCATTACATGGCCAAAAGTATGTGAACCCTGATCATGACAGCAATAGGTGCTGGACTGTAGGTTAGCTGCATTGTGCCCAAAGCACGGGAATTATTAAGAAGTTCGTCCTCCTTCAGAAATCAGGCAGAAGACCCCCGTTGATAGGGCCCGTCTTGTTTCCGTTATGTGTCCAACTGAAAAAAATTCTGCTTTTTTTTTTTAAATTCTTAAAACTGATGCATAAAGGAAATCGGATGGACCTCACAATAATTAATGCTTCTGTGTGTATCAGGCAAGCAACAGATTTGTTATTGGACATGAATTACACTTGTTTGTTCCCTAAAAAAAGAACAGACAAATAGAATGCCAAAATGCAAGTGTTAAACCTAGCCATAGCAGCAGGAAAAGCGGAGGGGCTTTATACAGATTTCCACAGCATGTAGAGGAGGAAAGTATCTCAGAGAGGGCAGAGAAAAGAGGTTATAGAAAAGGAGGACTGCATATGAAGAGGAAATAAGCACAGGATAGAAGCTGTGCCAATAAAAGAGCTAATAAAGATAATAGTACCATGGATACACAGAATACAGTAATAGAAAGTTTTCAGCAAACCGAAATCTATTCATGTTAGAGACTCCATAACATGGACAGTGCAAAGTAGAAACACTCCATTGTGAAAAGGGCACTATATCCATTTTAGAAAGGCAGCCATATCCTGTGGCACCTCGGGGAAAAATATGTTAGAAATGAGAACCTTTATTTCTTTCCATTAAAAGAAATTACAGCTGACAAACAGTAATGATAGAAGGCTGGCCTATGCATTTTGGATTAATCATTCCTAGATACACAGATCTCACATCCAACCTGTATTACTGGGAGAGACACTCCCAACAGAGAAAAATCTGAAACTTAAATAAGGATGCAAACTGCATATCAGGGGGACTGAATGTATAAGGGAATGAAGATTACAGACTGAAGGATACCAGTAACATATGTAAAAACAAAAAAATACTTTTTTTCCATGTCAAAAGGGCCCACAGCCTTTAATGTTCTCAGGTCTCTGACTACGATAGAAATCCTGATTTATGAAGCTGCTGAAAGTGGCTGTGTTGACGCTGCCTCGAGATGAAATTTGGTCCAGGGTGGTGGGTGCTGGAACTAGCGATGGATGACTTTTGCACCTTTTACCATAAAAGCTGACCTATAGCAGAGGTGGTATCCTATAAATGTGCCACCAGGACAGCGATTCTAGTGCTAGTGGTTATCTATGGAGACTGTACTCTACTTTGTGCTCCTGCTAGCTGTAAAAGGGGCTGACATTATTAAATGCCCTAATAACAAGGGGTTCACTTACTTTTCTGCATATAGGGAAATGAGGCTCAGTCTAAAGCCAGATGTTCTTTTTTGACCAGGGATTTGCCTTTAAAGTCTAGTCCATGGTTCACATGAATATAGTAATTGGATTTGCATTTTTTTTCTTTTACACCCTCTCCTCCTCCCCCTGTAACTCGATTTCATGCCTGAGGCGTTGCTGTGAAAATGGCACTGAGAAAATAAAAGTATGGAGAAGAGCAGCTTTGTTCTCCGCTGCTGTACGGTCCCCTATAATCAGTTCGCTTCCCCAGTATTCTCGTCACATCCTCGCATGCTGCAGACAATGGGTCAGGTGATCCTCTGCTTGTCAGCGACCTTGTCCCCCCTCTCCGCCAGGCCTGGAATATGTACAGCTGCAAGGTCCTGAGGATGCAGTCACATGTTGCAGCAGTGTTTATAGAGTTCACACTAAAAAAATGAAATACTTATACAGTATATTCGCTATTTCACATTTGCACCCATGCAGTCATGGATGTGATGTCTCATGGGCGCAACCAACATCACCCTTGGAAATCAGGGGGTATACAGTCATGGCCGAAAATGTTGGCTCCCTTCAAATTGTTCCAGATATTTTAGTATTTCCCCCTGAAAATTATTGTAATTATACGATTTGTTATACAAATTTATTTCCTTTGTGTGTACTGGAACAAAACTAAAAAAGAAACGAGGAGAGATAAAAAAAAGAAAAAAGGCAAATTGGACATAATTTCCTACAAACCACCCACAATTTGACAAAATTGTGGGTTAAAACTTTGTTTCAAGCATGTGATGCTCGTTCAAACTCACCTGTGGCAAGTAACAGTTGTGGGCAATATGAGAATCACATCTTAAACCAGATAAAAGGGGAGAAGTTGCCTCAAGCTTTGCATTGTGTGTCTGTGTATGCCACACTAAGCATGGAGAACTAAAAGAGGATAAGAGAACTGTCTGAGGACTTGAGAACCAAAATTTTCTATGTCGTAAGCTTCAATTTCCCACCAGTGCCACACAGAAGTCAGCAATTGTAGCCCACCCCCTGATGCCACATGTAGCTCAGTGGTCATCGCCCACTCTTGACCTCCGTATGTTTTCATTGACAGCTGCCGCTCACTTCAGGTTTTGTCGAAATCTCCTGGAACACACAGTTTCTGCTGAGAACTTGAACCATCGTTTTCGCCGAGAGATTGGCAACAGCCTGACATGGCATGACGGCCGGGGGCACCGACCGGCTGGAAGTAGGACCATCAAACTGCTTAAACAGCCTGGGACAGAAGTGTCACAGGTATTCATCGATCATTAATCTCATTTTCTCTCTGCTCTAGTTGTGTATTTACCATATATGCGTCATGTCTTCAACTCCAGTCACATCCAGAGCTGCAGTCATAACTCATATCTCACCACTGCTGTCTTGTGGATCAGTGTACGTACAGAAATGTCCCTGATATAGTGCATTGCAAGAAATACTTGAAGGGCTGTCTGGTCTTAAACTACAAGTCTGCAGTTACTCTATGTCACTGCAGACTTGTAAATCCTCACATCGCGCACACTGAGGGCTGTGAGGATTCTCAGGGGTTATGTGATCGCAAGTATGCAATATAAATATTACCAGCCACATTCCAACTAGATGGTCTCACATAGAGTGACTGCAGACTTGTAGTTTAAGACTGAACAACCCTTTTCATTTCAATTCCTTGCCATCTTAAATATCTTGGGTTGCTTTCAGTAACTGAGAACAATTTGTTTACATAGGATGAGACTGAAAACCTGTACAGACTTTTATATTTCTCTCAGTTGAAAGTTTGCTGCAATTGTATCAGGTCTACGTTCATGGCCAAAAGTTTTGAGAATGACCCACAACTTGGTTCTCACAGTTTGCTGCTTCAGCGTTTTTACCTCTTTGAATCGGATGTTGCTATGGTTACTGAAGTACAATTATTAGCATTTCATAAGTCTTTACACTTTTATTGACAAATTCATCAAGTTTATGGAAAGACTCGGTATTTACAATGTTGTCCATTATTTTTCATGACTTCTGACCTTTGCCCCTGGCGGTTGAATATCGGCTTCTGGGCCAAATCCTGACTGATGACCGCCCATTTTTGTCTCAACGGTGCTTGGAGCTTATCACAATTTCTGTAGTTTTATTCGCCCTTGCGCTTTTTGAGGATTTATCACATTTGTCTTGTGACATGGTCTCCATCATGCTGGAAAAAGCACTGTTTATCCCCAAGCTGGATGGTTGGGAGAAGTTGTTCTTGGAGGATGTTCTTTATTCACGGCCGTGTTCTTAGGCAAAATTGTGAGTGAGCCCCCTCCATGGATGAGAAGCCCCCACACATGAATGGTCTTAGGATGCTTTACTGTTGGCAGATACAGGACTCATAGTAGTGCTTACATTTTCTTCTCCAGACAATCATTATTCCAGATATACCAAATTGTCTGAGGGGGCTTCATGAGATAAAATAGCTTTACCCCTGTCCCCTGCAGTACTTGCTATACCGTAGAATGTCAGTCTGCCCTTGATCTTTTTCTTAGAGAGAAGTGGCGTTTTTGCTATCCTTCTTCACACCAGGCAGCCTCCGAAAGCCTTCCCCTCTCAGTGTGTCCAGATGTGCTGATACTCGCTTGCTACTATTCCTGCACTTGTTTTCAACCGATCCCTTAGCTGAATCCTCTTTGATAGAGGGTTCTGGCACTTGCTGGACTTTCTTGGGTGCCCTGAAGCCTTCTTCACTGCTTCACTGTAATTGACCCTCTCTGTTTGAAGTACTTGATGATCTGATAAGTGGTTGATATAAGAGCAATGTCCTTGCCTGTAAATCCATCTTGTTGCAAAGCAATGATGACTGAACAGATTTCCTTGGAACAGAAGAAGACAATGATTTCAAGCACCAGCCATTGGAGGTAACAGTGGACACTGGTTAGCAAAAAAAAAAAATTAATTGATTTCAAGCACCAACCCCCTTTTAATGCAACTAGTCTGGTCTTATAATTAAATCACAATGGCAAAGCGATATCAGCTGCCTTGTCCTCGATAACACTTTCTCCTGAGCTAACGAGAAAAACACTGAAATGATGTAAGTAGCTCATTTTGTGGCAGAACTGAAATTAAGTTAATTTTCGTGAAATGGAATGTCTTAGCAATTTTTTACAATTCATCTGATCATTCTTCATATCAATCCGGAGTCAATGCAAATTACTGTTATAAAAACGGAAGCAGCAAACTTTGTGAAACCAAAAGTTTTATCAGTCTCAAAACTTTTCGCGACGAGTGTAGACAAAATTCTATGTACTAAACAACCTGGGCTGAAGGCAAATACATGTTACCGGCACTGATACAATGTAGCAAATTCTTAGAACAGAAGACAGTATTGTGCTGCTGATGTGTATAACAGAGTTTTGATATAATCTTAGCAAAATGAGAAGCATTAGATCAGGAGTGGAAACAATAAAATTCTATTCTTTATATGCAAGCAGAGTCATTGAGTTTTTCATTAAATTATAATGAAGCATTTTCTATGAAAAAAAAAGTTGAAAACCCGATAAATTCAATTTGAGGAGCAGGAGACTGATAATATACAAGATAATTGGTAATGAGGGCACAGTGTGGAATGCCACAGTCAGGAGGAGGGGGCTCTGCTGGACAGCTCATGTGTGACCTCCTTGAGCAAGGAGGATAATTGGGTACTGTAATTATTAGCCGCTGTACTGTCACACAGATATTACCCCTGTGCGGAGGTATTTCACTAACAGACCAGATATCGTGATGCATGAAATGAGGGAGGCGCAGTGCGGCAAATCTACAGTTAAATCCAGTCAGCCACACGTACAGTGCTGGACATTACTGTCCTGTACTTCGGAGAAAGGGACAAGTCATACCGCCATATAGTATACAGTGCCCATTATTAATATGAAAGATGCTATAGACGTAAAAAGTAAGTTACAGTGCTGCACAAAAAATAAGTGTACCCACCATACATTAGGACACTACACCAAGCCAAGGTCATACCTTCAGTATTTGGTCAGTATTTTACCTCAGTATTTGTAGTCCAAATTCAGGAGTGGGTGATAAATGCAGAAGTGGTGCATATGTTTCTATTATACTTTTCCTCTGATTGTTCCACTCCTGATTTTGGCTTACAAATACTGAGGTAAAATACTGACCAAATACTGATAGTGTGACTGCAGCCTAATACTAGGTACAGGCCGTAGTGATCACATTCAGGGACTCCTAGAGATGAGCAGTGAGGGACATGTGATAGATATACTACATGGAGGAAAGTATAGGATGCCTCCACATTACACATACAGGAGCTTTTATCACACCCCATTATAAATCCATTAATTTGGGGTTGGCCTTTTGCAGTTATCAAAACTCCCACTCTTCCGGGAAGAATTTCTACAAGATTTTGGAGGTGTCTATGAGAATTTTTACCTATTCATCCAGAAGAGCATTTGTGAGGTCAGACCCTGATGTTGGAGGAGAGGTCAGGCTCACAAGTTCCATTCTAGTTCAACATTGGATGGGGTTGAGGTCTGGCTCTATGAGAGCAGTCATGTTCTTCCCACCAAACTCCCCCAACCATGTCTTTATAGACCTCACTTTGCGCACTAGGCACAGTTGTGGTAAACAAAAAAAAACGGCCTTCTCCAAAACTATTCCCACAAAGTTGGAAGCTACAATTGTCCAAAATGTCTTGGTATAATGATGCATTCAAATTTCCTTTAACTGGAAATAAAGGCACACTTGTTTCACAAATTGTATGCAGTTTAAACAGGCTGCCAATCATTTGTTGGGTAAAATTATCTTTTGTTTTGCACAACAGATCATCGTTCTCGGCAGCACATTGTATCAACACTACTTGAGTCACTGAGAACAATGGCTGTCTATGTGCAGAACCCTCTATTACAGATAATTCCATGCACATCTGAGGTGCCTGGTCTGTCTGTGGAAACTATACTATCAAACGACCACCAATCAGCAAATAAATAGCTGATCGGTGGTCGCGTAGTGCCGCTGGTCAACTGGTGTGAATAGAACTTTAGGACCTATGCCATACCCTAAAAACGACCTTATAGCATCATCCTTCCTTCACTAAACTGTACATCTGGCACAATGCTGTCAGGTAACGTTCTCTTGTCATTCACCAAACCCTGACTTGTCCATGAGATGCCAGTAGAGAAGTGTGATCCATCACTGCACAGAACACATTTCTGCTTCTCCAGAGTCCAGTGGTGGCGGCTTTATACCACTCCATCCAACACTTAGCATTGTGCTTGGTGATGTAAGGCTGCATGCAGCTGCTCGGCCACGAAGCTCTGGGCGGGAGCACAGTTTAGTTTTGATGGTAATAGCAGAGGAGGTTTGGACTCTCCAGTTATGGAGTCAGCAGGGCGTTGGTGACTTTTACCACAAGACTTGGTGGCTTTTGAGGTCGGATTGTTGCACTTCCTTCCATTTTTTCATAATACCTCTACCAGTTCAATATCTAAGGCCGGTTTCACACGTCAGTGGCTCCGGTATGTGAGGTGACAGTTTCCTCACGTACCGGAGACACTGACTCACGTAGACACATTGAAATCAATGTGTCTCTGCACATGTCAGCGTGTTTTCACGGACCGTGTGTCCGTGTGCAAAACACGGAGACATGTCAGTGTTCGTGGGAGCGCACGGATTACACGGACCAGTCAATGGGTCTGTGTAAAACACGTACCGCACACGGACGCTGCCCGTGTGCAGTCCGTGTGCCATGCAGGAGACAGCGCTACAGTAAGTGCTGTCCCCCCCACATGGTGCTGAAGCCGCCATTCATATCTTCTCTCCAGCAGTGTTTGCTCGAGAGAAGATATGAAAAATCCTTTTTTTTTTTTTTCTCGTGTTTAAAATAAAGATCCCTGTCCCCACCCCCCTCCCACCCCCTGTGCGCCCGCCCGCTGTTAATAAAATACTCACCCGGCTCCCTCGCAGTGTCCTGTCCTCGCCGCAGCTTCTCCTGTATGCGGTCATGTGGTGCCGCCGATTAGAGTCATGAATATGCGGCTCCACCTCCCATAGGGGTGGAGCCGCATATTCATTACTGTAATGGGGGCCCCACGTGACCGCTCTTACAGGAGAAGGTGCGGCGAGGACAGGACACTGCGAGGGAGCTGGGTGAGTATTTTATTAACAGCGGGCGGGCGCACAGGGGGTGGGAGGGGGTGGGGACAGGGATCTTTATTTTAAACATGAGAAAACCAAAAAAAAAAAAGGATTATTCATATCTTCTCTCCAGCGAACGCTGCTGGAAAGAAGATATGAATGGCGGCTTCAGCACCAGATGCAGGGGACAGCGCTTATCTCTAGCGCTGTCTCCTGCACGCTCCGTGTGGTACCCAGTCAGCACACGGGCGGCACACGTGTGCCGCACGTGTGCCACACTGATGTGCCACATAAACGCACGGGCACACGGACAATTCCGGTACCGATTTTTCCGGTACCGGAATTATCTGGACGTGTGAGACTGCCCTAAGGGGGAAGAAATGTTATGAACGGACATGCTATAATGGTGGCGCTCTATTAAAGAACCATGCAAGAATTCAGGGAGTTCTCTAGATTGAGACATTTTTTCCCAATTTTTATTAGCTACCTGTGGCAATGAAAAACCTGAATACTTTTGGCCATACATTGTATGTGCAGTGCATGTTATGTAAGTGTGCGGTGCATATTATTCTGCACAGACATAGAATACACCTTGGTTAAGAGGGTTGCCCAGAGAAAACACACACAATGTAAGTGATAGCTTATTGATTGATTGGGGGTCCGACCCCCAATCAGGAGAGCGGGTCCCCGATAGAATGGAGCAGCAGTGTACATTCACCCCTACTTGGCGTTTTCCATAAGCCCCGTAGTGAATGAATAGAGCTGCTGTTGGGTATATAAGATTAAATATGCCACTTGGGGATTAAAGTTCCCCGTTCTGCATATCGGTGCCGGTCCCAGTGGTCAGACACCACTGATCAATAAGCTACTACCGATCCTGCACATACTGTAGGTTATAACTTTTTTTTGCCAGACCCCTTTAAGAATGGGATAATAGACGGATGTAATGTTTGGTGCTGTGTCTTGTCTGCATTGAGTAATTCACAATTTGTCCCCTGCGCAGGTCAGACCCAGCGATCAATATGGCATATATCACACCAGTCCGTCCTTCAGCTGCCTCACGAAACCCGTCGTCCTGTGGACTCAGCAAGACGTGTGCAAATGGCTGAAGAAACATTGTCCACACAACTATCTCACTTACGTGGAGGCCTTCTCTCACCACGCCATCACAGGTAGCTCGGCCTGGCTCATTCACACTTCTGTAGGTTACTTATTCTATGGCCGGGGTCAGACATAACGTATAAAAATACGGTCCGTTTTTTACAGACCAAATACGCAGAAATGTTCCCTGAACAGTGATCTGTATGTCATACGTAGGCAGGGTGTGGCTGCGTATTTTGCGCATGTAAACCTCCGTATGGCATCCGTATTGCGTTTTTTTCTTGCAACCTTGCAAAATGGACATATAATGGATACATAGGTTCAAATATTCGTGAAAACATATATACAGTCTATATATATATATATATATATGTCAGTGAGACATATATATATATATATATATATATATATATATATATACACACACACACACAGTATATATATATATATATATATATACAGTATATATACCTATTCTATGTGTAGACATTTATTTGATCTATTCTACTCTAACCTGTCAGTGTGATTTTACTGTACACCGCACTGAATTGCCGTGTTTTCTATAGGACACCAGTGCGCATTTCTCGCAAGGCAGATGTGTGGTCCATGTGTAATCCGTATTTTTCTCGCCCCCATAGACTTTCATTGGCGTATTTTTCTCGGAATACGCTGACAATCCCAGCATGCTGCGATTTTCTCAGCCCGTAAAATACGGCCGAGAAATATACGGCTGATGGAAGCTGCCCCATAGAGAAACATTGGTCCGTGTGCAATGCGTTGTTTTTGCGCCTCTCCCTCGTCCGTATTTCTCGCTAGTGTGACGCCGGCCTATGTCAGTGGTTTACTGCTTGTTGTGAAGCTACTACCCCCATCATCCGCTAACACACCCTCCCTGTCAGGGTATGCCATAGGTCGGGTCCTAGCCTGTGGTACGATGCCCCTCTTTCTGAATGTCAAATGTTCATGCTATGAAGTCAGCTGCCTGGTATATTTGTGGAGCCGGCGGGCTGCACGTCACGGCCATTGTGTGCCGTCTTACAGTCCTGCGCATCTGACTGCTGTAAAATCCCTGCAGACACGCACCAGCAGACACTGTGAGAACTGTATCCCGAGGCCGCGCCGGCTAAAAGTCTTAATGTACAGCGCGGATAAAATACTGAAAGGGGGCAATCCACCCCCAGGAGATAGCGATGAAGATTAGGAAGAGGGGAGGGAAGGGGAAGACTCAAGTGGACCAGTGAAATTATGAACTGAAGGGGAGGAAAAAACTCAGATAAGAAGAAGCGAATTATAAGCTGCAAAGGGAGGAGAATTAAGTTCCATAGGGATCATAAAATAAGCACTTATAGGAAGAAGAGCGAATATGGATCTAGAGAAAGAAGAGGGAATCAGAATCTATCGAATGAAGAGAGAATAACGATATATAGAATGAGGAGGGAACAAGATCTATAGCAAGAAGAGGGAATAGAGGTCTATAGGAAGAGGAGAGAATCAGGATCTATAGAAAGAGGAGGGAACAAGATCTATAGAAAGAAGAGCGAATAGAGGTCTATAGGAAGAGGAGGGAACAAGATCTATAGAAAGAGGAGGGAACGAGATCTATAGAAAGAAGAGCGAATAGAGGTCTATAGGAAGAGGAGAGAATCAGGATCTATAGAAAGAAGAGGGAATCAGTATCTATCAAATGAAGAGAGAATAACGATATATAGAAAGAGGAGGGAACAAGATCTATAGAAAGAAGAGCGAATAGAGGTCTATAGGAAGAGGAGAGAATCAGGATCTATAGAAAGAGGAGGGAACAAGATCTATAGAAACAAGAGCGAATAGAGGTCTATAGGAAGAGGAGAGAATCAGGATCTATAGAAAGAGGGGGGAACAAGACCTATAGAAACGGGAGGGAACAAGATCTATAGAAAGAGGAGGGAACAAGATCTATAGAAAGAAGAGCGAATAGAGGTCTATAGGAAGAGGAGAGAATCAGGATCTATAGAAAGAAGAGGGAATCAGTATCTATCAAATGAAGAGAGAATAACGATATATAGAAAGAGGAGGGAACAAGATCTATAGAAACAAGAGCGAATAGAGGTCTATAGGAAGAGGAGAGAATCAGGATCTATAGAAAGAGGGGGGAACAAGACCTATAGAAACGGGAGGGAACAAGATCTATAGAAAGGGGAGGGAACAAGATCTATAAAGAAAGAAGAGGGAACAAGGATCTATAAAAAGAAGAGTGAATAGAGGTCTATGAAAAGAAGAGGGAATAAGGATCTATAGAAAGAGGCGGTTATAAGATCTATAGAAAGAAGAACAAATAGAGGTCTATAGGAAGAGGATGGAACAAGATCTATAGAAAGAGGAAGGAACAAGATCTATAGAAAGGGGAGGGAACAAGATCTATAGAAAGAGGAGGGAACAAGATCTATAGAAAGGGGAGGGAACAAGATCTATAGAAAGAGGAGGGAACAAGATCTATAGAAAGGGGAGGGAACAAGATCTGTAGAAAGAAGAGGGAATAAGGGAAAGAGGAGGGAACAAGATCTATAGAAATACGAGGGTACAAGATCTATAGAAAGAGGAGGGAACAAGATCTGTAGAAAGAGGAGGGAACAAGATCTATAGAAAAAGGAGGGAACAAGATCTATAGAAAGAGGAGGGAACAAGATCTATAGAAAGAGGAGGGAACAAGATCTATAGAAAGAGGAGGGAACAAGATCTATAGAAAGAGGAGGGAACAAGATCTATAGAAAGAGGAGGGAACAAGATCTATAGAAAGAGGAGGGAACAAGATCTATAGAAAGAGGAGGGAACAAGATCTATAGAAAGAAGAGGGGATAAGGGAAAGAGGAGGGAACAAGATCTATAGAAAGAGGAGGGAACAAGATCTATAGAAAGAGGAGGGAACAAGATCTATAGAAAGAAGAGGGGATAAGGGAAAGAGGAGGGAACAAGATCTATAGAAAGAGGAGGGAACAAGATCTATAGAAAGAGGAGGGAACAAGATCTATAGAAAGAGGAGGGAACAAGATCTATAGAAAGAGGAGGGAACAAGATCTATAGAAAGAAGAGGGGATAAGGGAAAGAGGAGGGAACAAGATCTATAGAAAGAGGAGGGAACAATATCTATAGAAAGAGGAGGGAACAAGATCTATAGAAAGAGGAGGGAACAAGATCTATAGAAAGAGGAGGGAACAAGATCTATAGAAAGAGGAGGGAACAAGATCTATAGAAAGAGGAGGGAACAAGATCTATAGAAAGAAGAGGGGATAAGGGAAAGAGGAGGGAACAAGATCTATAGAAAGAGGAGGGAACAATATCTATAGAAAGAGGAGGGAACAAGATCTATAGAAAGAGGAGGGAACAAGATCTATAGAAAGAGGAGGGAACAAGATCTATAGAAAGAGGAGGGAACAAGATCTATAGAAAGAGGAGGGAACAAGATCTATAGAAATAAGAGGGAATAAGGGAAAGAGGAGGGAATAAGATCTATAGAAAGAGGAGGGAACAAGATCTATAGAAAGAGGAGGGAACAAGATCTATAGAAATAAGAGGGAATAAGGGAAAGAGGAGGGAACAAGATCTATAGAAAGAGGAGGGAACAAGATCTATAGAAAGAGGAGGGAACAAGATATATAGAAAGAAGAGGGAATAAGGGAAAGAGGAGGGAACAAGATCTATAGAAAGAGGAGGGAACAAGATCTATAGAAAGAGGAGGGAACAAGATCTATAGAAATAAGAGGGAACAAGATCTATAGAAAGAGGAGGGAATAAGGATCTATAAAAACAGGAGGGAACAAGATCTATAGAAAGAAGAGTGAATAGAGGTCTATGAAAAGAAGAGGGAATCAGGATCTATAGAAAGAGAAGGAAACAAGATCTATAGAAAGGGGAGTGAACAAGATCTATAGAAAGGGGAAGGAACAAGATCTGTAGAAAGAAGATCGAATAGAGATCTATAAAAAGAGATGGAAACAAGGATCTATAGAAAGAAAATAACTAGGATCTATAGAAAGAAGAAAGAAAAAGGATCTATAGAAAGAGGAACAAAAAAGAGATCTACAGAAAGAAGAGAGAAAGGGATATATAGAAAGAAGCGCAAATAGAGATCTATAAAAATAATCAGGATCCATAGAAAGAGGGGAGAATGGAAATCTGTAGAAAGAGGAAAGAACAAGGATCTAAAGAATCTATATAAAGAGGGGAAATAAGGGATTTATGATAGAGGAGAGAAAAGGGATCTATAGAAAGAGGAGAAACTAGGAACTATAAAAAGGGGAGAATAGGGATCCATAGAAATAGGAGGGACCAAGGACCTATGAAAACTTGAGAATCTAGATCTATAGAAAACGAGGGAATTAGGATCTATAGATGCAGGAGTATACCTGTACAGAGGAATGATGAGACAAGGCTTTATTAAAGAAGAGAGACTGCAGATCTCTAGGGAACATAATCCACATATAGGAATCCATGGAAAGGAGAGAATAGATGTTAAGGCTCCATACACATTAGACTAATGTCTGCTGAACCTGCCAATATACAGTTAGGTCCATATATATTTGGACAGAGACAACATTTTTCTAATTTTGGTTATAGACATTACCACAATTAATTTTAAACAAAACAATTCAGATGCAGTTGAAGTTCAGACTTTCAGCTTCCATTTGAGGGTATCCACAATAAAATTGGAAGAAGGGTTTAGGAGTTTCAGCTCCTTAACATGTGCCACTCGGTTTTTAAAGGGACCAAAAGTAATTGGACAATTGACTCCAAGGCTATGTCATGGACAGGTGTGGGCAATCCCTTCGATATGTCATTCTCAATTAAGCAGATAAAAGGCCTGGAGTTGATTTGAGGTATGGTGCTTGCATTTGGAAGGTTTTGCTGTGAAGTAAACATGCGGTCAAAGGAGCTCTCCATGCAGGTGAAACAAGCCATCCTTAAGCTGCGAAAACAGAAAAAACCCATCCGAGAATTTGCTACAATATTAGGAGTGGCAAAATCTACAGTTTGGTACATACTGAGAAAGAAAGAAATCACTGGTGAACTCATCAATGCAAAAAGACCTGGGCGCCCACGGAAGACAACAGTGGTCGATGATCGCAGAATAATCTCCATGGTGAAGAGAAACCCCTTCACTACAGCCAACCAAGTGACCAACACTCTCCAGGAGGTAGGCGTCTCAATATCCAAATCTACCATAAAGAGAAGACTGCATGAAAGTAAATACAGAGGGTTTACTGCACGGGGCAAGCCACTCATAAGCATCAAGAATAAAAACGCTGGACTGGACTTTGCTAAAAAACATCTAAAAAAGCCAGCACAGTTCTGGAAGAACATTCTTTGGACAGATGAAACCAAGATCAACCTCTACCAGAATGATGGAAAGAGAAAAGTATGGCGAAGGCGTGGTACAGCTCATGATCCAAAGCATACCACATCACCTGTAAAACACGGCGGAGGCAGTGTGATGGCTTGGGCATGCATGGCTGCCAGTGGCACTGGGTCACTAGTGTTTATTGATGACGTGACACCGGACAGAAGCAGCCGAATGAATTCTGAGGTATTCAGAGCCATACTGTGTGCTCAGATCCAGCCAAATGCAGCCAAACTGATTGGTCGTCGTTTCATACCACAGATGGACAATGACCCAAAACATAAAGCCAAAGAAACCCAGGAGTTTATTAACCCCTTAGCGACCGCCGATACGCCTTTTAACGGCGGCCGCTAAGGGTACTTAAACCACAGCGCCGTTAATTAACGGCGCTGTGGAAAAAGTCCATAGCGCCCCCCAGAGGCCGATTTTCTCCGGGGTCTCGGCTGCCGAGGGTAGCCGAGACCCCAGAGAACATGATTTGGGGGGTTTTTAACCCACCCCGCATTTGCGATCGCCGGTAATTAACCGTTTACCGGCGATCGCAAAAAAAAAAAAAGCGATCTCTTTTTAATTTCTCTGTCCTCCGATGTGATCGCACATCGGAGGACAGAGAAAAGGGGTCCCAGGTGGCCCCCCAATACTCACCTAGCTCCCCCGATGCTCCTCGTGTCTCCCGGTGGGCGCCGCCATCTTCAAAATGGCGGGCGCATGCGCAGTGCGCCCGCCGGCCGGCACCGGGAGAATCTTTGGGGTCTCGGCTGCCGGGGGTAGCCGAGACCCCAAAGAGCATGATCGGGGTCGGTATTACCGACCCCTGTTTTGCGATCGCCGGTAATTAACTGTTTACCGGCGACCGCAAAAAAAAAAAAAAAAAAGTAAAGTGTAATTCTCTGTCCTCAGAAGAGGACAGAGAAATAGGGGGATTCGGGGACCCTAGCATACTCACCTAGGTCCCTGGATCCTCTTGCTGCTCCTCCTGGCCGCCGGCAGCAGAACATGGCATGCCCAGTGCGCCCGCCATCTGTCTCCATCTGCCGGCCGGCAGGAGAACAGCAGTTGGGGCTAAAATTAGGGGTAGGGTTAGGGTTAGGGGTAGGGTTAGGGGTAGGGCTAGGGCTAGGGCTAGGGTTGGGGCTAAATTTAGGGTTAAGGTTGGGGCTAAACTTAGGGTTAGGCTTCTTTCACACTTACGTCGGTACGGGGCCGTCGCAATGCGTCGGCCCGACATACCGACGCACGTTGTGAAAATTGTGCACAACGTGGGCAGCAGCTGTAGTTTTTCAACACATCCGCTGCCCAATCTATGTCATGGGGAGGAGGGGGCGGAGTTACGGCCACGCATGCGCGGTCAGAAATGGCGGATGCGACGTACAATAAAACGTTTCATTGAACGTTTTTTTGTGCCGACGCTCCGCCAAAACACAACTGATCCAGTGCACGACGGACGCGACGTGTGGCCATCCGTCACGATCCGTCGGCAATACAAGTCTATGGGCAAAAAACGCATCCTGCCGGCACATTTGCAGGATCCGTTTCTTGTCCAAAACGACGGATTGCGACGGAATGCCAAACGACGCAAGTGTGAAAGTAGCCCTAGGGCTAGGGTTAGGGTTGGGGCTAAAGTTAGGGCTAGGGTTGGGGCTAAAGTTAGGGTTAGAGCTGGGATTAGGGTTAGGGTTTGGATTAGGGTTGGTATTAGGGTTAGGGTTGGCATTAGGGTTACGGTTAGGGTTGTGATTAGGGGTGTATTGGGATTAGGGTTAGGTTTGAGGTTAGGGTTGAGATTAGGATTAGGGGTGTGTTGGATTTAGGGTTTTGATTAGGGTTATGGTTAGGGTTGACATTAGGGTTGTTTGGGGTAAGGGTTGTGATTATGGTTAGGGTTAGTGATTAGGATTATGGATGAGGTTGGGATTAGGGTTAGGGGTGTGTTGGGGTTAGGGTTGGAGCTAGAATTGGGGGGTTTCCACTGTTTAGGTACATCAGGGGGTCTCCAAACACGACAGCCAATTTTGCGCTCAAAAAGTCAAATGGTGCTCCCTCCCTTCTGAGCTCTGCCGTGCGCCCAAACAGTGGGTTACCCCCACATATGGGGCATCAGCGTACTCGGGATAAAATGGACAACAACTTCTGGGGTCCAATTTCTCTTGTTACCCTTGTGAAAATAAAAACTTGGGGGCTACAAAATCTTTTTTGTGAAAAAAAAAAATATTTTTTATTTTCACGACTCTGCATTCTAAACTTCTGTGAAGCACTTGGGCATTTAAAGTTCTCACCACACATCTAGATAAGTTCCTTGGGGGGTCTAGTTTCCAAAATGGGGTCACTTGTGGGGGGTTACTACAGTTTAGGTACATCAGGGGCTCTGCAATCGCAACATAATGCCCACAGACCATTCTATCAAAGTCTGCATTCCAAAAAGGCGCTCCTTCCCTTCCGAGCTCTGCCGTGCGCCCAAACAGTGGTTTACCCCCACATATGGCACATCAGCGTACTCGGGATAAATTGAACAACAACTATTGCAGTCCAATTTCTCCTGTTACCCTTGTGAAAATAAAAACTTGGGGGCTACAATATCTTTTTTTGTGGAAAAAAAATATTTTTTATTTTCACGGCTCTGCATTATAAACTTCTGTGAAGCACTTGGGCATTCAAGGTTCTCACCACACATCTAGATAAGTTCCATGGGGGGTCTAGTTTCCATAATGGGGTCACTTGTGGGGGATTTCTACTGTTTAGGCACATCAGGGGCTCTCCAAACGCGACATGGCGTCCGATCTCAATTCCAGCCAATTCTACATTGAAAAAGTAAAACGGCACTCTTTCTCTTCCAAGCTCTGCGGTGCGCCCAAACAGTGGTTTACCCCCACATATTGGGTATCGACGTACTCAGGAGAAATTGCACAACAATTTTCGTGGTCTAATTTCTCCTGTTACCCTTGTGAAAATAAAAATTTGTGGGCAAAAAATCATTTTTGTAGAAAAAATGCAATTTTTTTTTTTCACGGCTCTACGTTATAAACTTCTGTGAAGCACATGGGGGTTCAAAGTGCGCGCCACACATCTAGATAAGTTCCTTAAGGGGTCTAGTTTCCAAAATGGTGTCACTTGTGGGGGGTTTCCACTGTTTAGGCACATCAGGGGCTCTCCAAACGCGACATGGCGTCCAATCTCAATTCCAGCCAATTCAACATTGAAAAAGTAAAACGGCGCTCCTTCACTTCCAAGCTCTGCGGTGCGCCCAAACAGTGGTTTACCCTCACATATGGGGTATCGACGTATTCAGGAGAAATCGCACAACAACTTTTGTGGTCTAATTTCTCCTGTTACCCTTGTGAAAATAAGAATTTGTGGGCGAAAAGATCATTTTTGTGTAAACAAAAGCGATTTTTTATTTTCACGGCTCTACGTTATAAACTTCTGTGAAGCACTTGGGGGTTCAAAGTGCTCACCACACATCTAGATAAGTTCCTTAAGGGGTCTAGTTTCCAAAATGGTGTCACTTGTGGGGAGTTTCCACTGTTTAGGCACATCAGGGGCTCTCTAAACGTGACATGGTGTCCGATCTCAATTCCAGCCAATTCTGCATTGAAAAAGTCAAACGGCGCTCCTTCACTTCTAAGTTCTGTGGTGCGCCCTAACAGTGGTTTACCCCCACATATGGGGTATTGGCGTATTCAGGAGAAATTGCATAACAAAATTTATGGTTACATTTCTGTTTTTACACTTGTGAAAATAAAAAAAATGGTTCTGAATTAAGATGTTTGCAAAAAAAAGTTAAATGTTCATTTTTTCCTTCCACATTGTTTCAGTTCCTGTGAAGCACGTAAAGGGTTAATAAACTTCTTGAATGTGGTTTTGAGAACCTTGAGGGGTGTAGTTTTTAGAATGGTGTCACAATTCATTATTTTCTATCATATAGACCCCTCAAAATGACTTCAAATGTGATGTGGTCCCTAAAAAAAAATGGTGTTGTAAAAATGAGAAATTGCTGGTCAACTTTTAACCCTTATAACTCCCTAACAAAAAAAAATTTTGTTTCCAAAATTGTGCTGATGTAAAGTAGACATGTGGGAAATGTTATTTATTAACTATTTTTCATGACATATCTCTCTGATTTAAGGGCATAAAAATACAAAGTTTGAAAATTGCAAAATTTTAAAAATTTTCGCCATATTTCCGTTTTTTTCATAAATAATCGCAAGTAATATCGAAGAAATGTTACCACTAACATGAAGTACAATATATCACGAAAAAACAATCTCAGAATCAGCGGGATCCGTTGAAGCGTTCCAGAGTTATAACCTCATAAAGTGACAGTGGTCAGAATTGCAAAAATTGGCCTGGTCATTAAGTACCAAATTGGCTCTGTCACTAAGGGGTTAAAGCAAAGAAGTGGAATATTATTGAATGGCCAAGTCAGTCACCTGATCTCAACCCAATTGAGCATGCATTTTACTTGTTAAAGACTAAACTTCAGACAGAAAGGCCCACAAACAAACAGCAACTGAAAACCACCACAGTGAAGGCCTGGCAGAGCATCAAAAAGGAGGAAACACATTGTCTGGTGATGTCCATGAGTTCAAGACTTCAGGCAGTCATTGCCAACAAAGGGTTTTCAACCAAGTACTAAAAATGAACATTTTATTTAAAATTATTTAATCTGTCCAATTATTTTTGGTCCCTTTCAACACAGGGTGGCACATGTTAAGGAGCTGAAACTCCTAAACCCTTCATCCAATTTTAATGTTGATACCCTCAAATGAAAGCTGAAAGTCTGAACTTCAACTGCATCTGAATTGTTTTGTTTAAAATTCATTGTGGTAATGTCTATAGCCAAAATTAGAAAAATGTTGTCTCTGTCCAAATATATATGGACCTAACTGTAGATAGTTGGATATGTTGATCTTTTCGATCTTCTGATCGCATTGTTGTCCCTGAGATAATCTGACGGCCGATGTGTCAGTCGACGGCTTTTTCATAGAGAACACAGGAGCTCATGGCCGAACAAGCCCTTCTGGACATGGGAGAGACGGCTGATATGGCTGTCAGCCGAGCGATCAGCTGCAGCATTGTTCACCCGACAGCCATCTAATGTGTATGGCCGGCTCTAGAAACGCTTCAGATCTGTTGAGAGGAGAGAACCTGCATCTACAGGAAGGCATCAGGATCTACAGAGATTATCATTACGACCTATAAAGGCTTCTCTGCAGACCCATACACCCTATGCTGGGGCTACATGGCGACTGTGGCTGCAATCCCGAAATCGTCAGGTTCAGCCGACCTCCATTTAATGCGTATGACACATTTATAGAACTTTAGGCCAAATTCTGGTTCGGCTCCCAGCTATTTCTCCCATTGCTTCCATACTCTGCCTGTCCGACTGGTTATGTGTTTCAGTCACTTTTCAGACAGCTCTGGTAGCCACCTAATTATTGTGGGTACCAGCAATTTGGCTCATTGAGCTCCAGTATGTTTTGTACTTTCTTTACCTAATGTGTAAGGCCACTTCTTATGTTTATGGCCACCGCAGACATCAGATTGTCAGCACATCTCACCAGATATACCTGGATCTGCTGATGAATAAAAAATTATACTAATCACACTCTGTGATACGATTTTCTTAGATGAGGAGAAGATAGATATAAAAAAATGGCTCCATCTTCTCCATTCTGTCAGTCAGTGAAAATCGGACTGCACTCAGATGTCATCCAAGTGCAGTCCAATTTTTTTTGACCGACCCATTGACTTGCACGGCTGAGTGTGATACGAATATTGGATGCAAATCGAACACGCTGCAATTTTTTTCCTTGGACAGACTTGGTCCAAGAAAAAAATCAGACATATGCACGGCCCCATAGAATAACATTGGTCCGAATGCCATCTGATGTTTTGTCGGATCTCACTCGGACTTAAAACATGGTCGTGACTGTGCACGAGTCCTTATGATGGCTAATTTTACGTGCTACACGGAGTCACATATACTGTACATACATAACCCTAGTGGATCATGGACCAGGAGTCAGATGAGATCACCTGGATCCCGCACTGTAGAAACTGAGAGTCGTCTGTTTACCGTTCCATTCGGCACGCTCCATTTACTACGATGTATTATACATAATTTATTAAGCATTTAGTAACCTCGCCAGCAGAGGAATCTCACATTCCCCTCCATGTTTCCTCCCCTCTCAGGCCGAGCTCTGCTGAGGCTCAACGCTGAGAAGTTACAGCGCATGGGGATCATCCATGAGTCTCAGCGGCAAGAAGTTCTGCAGCAGGTATTACAGCTGCAAGTACGCGAGGAAGTCCGCAATCTGCAGCTGCTTAGTCAAGGTATACAAGAGGTTAACGCATGGAAACGTGAATCAATATGAATAAATTGCCAGACCTTGCTTCATGTTTTATACCCTAGTAACATCCAGAGCTGCATTCATAATTCTGTTCACTTTCTGTGCAGAACTTCACTCTGGTCCATTGTTGGAGATTTATATAGTTATTCATTTTTTGTTTTTTTTGTCTTTTCTTTATAGCTTCGTTTGGAAATTTCTAATAGGACGAATTAATGAGGACACTGACAGGCACAAACCAGCATCAAACCAGCAGTGACATATGGGACACTGGGACAGACTGGGAGGCCGGACTCCCTTGTATCCGTCATGGGCATCGGTTTATATAAATACACTGGATCATGTACAACCTATGGGGGAATCAACATCTCCCACTAAATGTACCTGTGGGGGTGTCCTTGTGTTGGGCTCGATACGCCATACCGCATTACTCCACCTACTGACTAGGGTATTTCCAGTCCACAGCTTTCATAGTAAGTGCCAAATACAAAATCTTACATTGCTGCACTCAAAACTATCATTTTGGTAGTTGCACTGCAGTCTGAGGATGATGGGAGTGATACATTATGGTGCGATTTCTGGTCTAGGTAAAATGTAATTAATATTTTTAGTACTAAGGGAGAACGGTTTGCACCATAAAGGGTCCAATAATGTGTTCGAAAACTCCCCCAGTAATAATGAGGTACTGCCACAAGGGGGCGCTGTTACACTTAATGTATTATTCTAACTATACAGCATTGATGTGTTACTAGCAATACTGCAGACACCAACAACAACTATATAAAAGGTGGGCATCCTTATTGCCAGGAGTGACAACAGTTTGTAAATAGCAAATTGTAATCCTGTAATATATATGATTTCAGACAGTTTCTTAGCAATAACATACAGTACAGCCCCATCTGCAGGCTATAAGGTAGAACTGCATAAAGTGCCACCCTTGCTACATGGACAAGTCGTATCATCTAATCTATGCATCATATTTATGTGGAGAAACCTTCAGCTTTCGGAGATGTGATACGTCCCGGACGCTTCTATCACCATGTGATCCGATTTGTGTTGCTCCACCATCATTCTTTGTGGCGTCACCATGATGACCGTGCATATAAAGGATAAAACAAGGCTCATTTGGAAAGTGTAGCAGAGGTAACCTTGTATATCCAGCAGTCAGTAATCCAGATTTTTGCAAATGGGGGCGCTGTTCCATTGCCGTTTAGGGGAAATCTTTGCATTGGATGTGGTGGAACTTGGAACTGCATGTTACAGAAATTAAAGGGGCTCTTTATATTTCATATACAAAGAGAAAACACAATTTAAAAAGAGGTTGTCCACTACTTTAATATTGATGATCTATCCTTAGGATAGGTCATCAATGTCTGATCGGTCGGGGTCCCGCCGATCAGTTATTATCAGCGGTGACCAACGGCCGGAAATACTTGCAGAGCTGCTCCGTCTTCTGATAGTAGCCGCGGCAGGGTACTGCACATCCGATCCGCCTCCTATTGATTTGAGGATAGGTCATCAATGCTAAAGTAGTGAACAACTTCTTTAAAAGCAGAAAGCCGATGCAAGGATCAATCTGTTCTGCCAATTTGATGCCATTGTAATTTTATTACATTGTCATGTAATGCTCCACAATGAAGAACATTAAAAGGAATTTGTCAGAAGGTTTTTGCTGTGTAATCTGAGAGCAGCATGATATAGGGGAAGAGAGCCTGATTCCAGCAATGTGTAACTTAATTGGCTGTACTGAGCTGTTTCAATAAAATCACTGTGTTATCCATAGGGTATCATCACTACAGGACCAGCTGCCTCGTGCATCCTTGTCCAACCACAACCCACCACTGATTAACAGCTTTCTGTCAATATATAGTGTGCACAGAAAGTTACCAATCAGTGATGTGGGTAATACAGGGCTCAGCATTAGAGAACTGGTAGATCGGCAGCAGAGAATACAAGGATTGTATCAAAATGACAGCAAGTGACACATCACTGGACTCAGGGTCTCTGTCTCCTCATCATGCTGGTGTCAGATTACACAGTTAAAACTGGCTGACAGTATAGTGGGAACCCCTTTAAAAAAATTTAGCTTGACACTTTTCCTTCCTGTCCCTTTTCAATGTTAACATTGATCACTGAAATGATTGATGGAAAAAAAATAGAACCTTTGCTAATCCTTGCAAATGAGGACAACTTCAACTTCAATTTTAGATGGAGTTCCCCTTTTAATCTAGCAATATAGGACAACATGCTTATTTTGTAAAAATTGAAATTGAGCTTTTTACGGTAAAATACACATCATGTGACATTACCAACCGTGACTATTTCAGCAATAGGAGATTCTATAATATATATAATGTAAGGTATATGTAAATATTGGCTCTGTATACACTATTTATTCCTGGGACATTAGTCCCTTTAAGTTGTAGGCTCTGCTGGATTTAGCCGGGCTGTATAATAATTACTATATAAATATATGGATAATATAGCTACATGCTATTGTTTTAGATAGTAGTATATGATATATGTAATACACAAGGCGTACTGTAGATACTGGCATTTCACAGCCGTGTATAGAAACACACTGAGACGTGAATATATCAAGGTTATTAAATCCCCCAACACTATGTCAGATTCTGGAAAAGAATCATTGTCTTCCTCTTGCCCACAAAAGTGTTATGAAGAATGACTTCGGAATGTCTCTGTCATTAGAAATACCATGTTTCACCCTTTCAGCCTGTGGGAGCTTAGTATAGATAGGCTGCTATTATATTACCATTACTTTGAGGAATCATATTATTGTGAACAGTTTTCCTGTCACTGTGAATATATCTTCTGCACTGAGGAAGCAGACACTGGGGCTTTTAATGCTAAGTCATGTGGGTGCCTGTGCCATAACATATAACATATTTCACCCTCTGAGTCTATGGGAGTTTTGTACAGTTAGGAAATTGATCCAGCAAATTCTTCTGGGGAATATCATAATTTTAATGTGGGCAGACTTCCTATCACTGTGATATTATTTCCTGCACTGAGACGGACAGAGGGGCTTTACCCCTGCAACAAGTTAAAGTGCCTCCACTAGCCAGTATGGCATTTCCTGATGGTGAATGTTCCTGGTAATATGGGGTCCCCTCGTTGGAGTTCTTCCTTTTTTTTATATTGTTTTCTGAATAAACATGCATTGATATTCTGGAGGCTTATCTTTCTTACTTGCATTTTTGGATTAATATCTGCCAACAAAGCCTATGAGCACACACCTGACACTGAACAGATTCAGTTCTTTTAAAAGGACAATTTTGCAAATGTTTAATATTCACCTGAAATGGTCTGCAAGAACAGCTAGTACGAATGCTCTAATTTTAATGTTGCCCATGTTGTAGCTTCTGCTGGGTGCCGCTCTAGGGGTAACAGTGTGTGCGAGAAGTGCTAAAAGAGTATCATCAACTCTGGATGCCCCAAAAAAGGAGTTGAACAACTTTCACAAATACTCCTCACTATATTCTGTAAGCGATTGAGAATATTCTTATAGCTTCACAGACTGTATATAGGTTGAGTATGAGGTGTAGAAGACGTAAATGATCCTGCTATACGCAAAGGTGTAGCTAGAGGTTATAAACATAGCTAGGGGTTAGGAACGAGGGGGTGAAACAGATATGAGGTATCTGGTTTGGGGACACACTCAGATTTATAAAGCCAAAGGAATACCCTTTTAAAGTAATAATTCTCCTTCAGAGCTCCCCTACTAAGTAACAATGGCCAGAGTGCTACTTTAGTAAGTAGTGTCCAGATTGTGTCATAAAAATGAATAATATATCCTAGCTGGCTCTGAAAATGATGATTACTTACTGGTCATCAGATTTTCCAGAACCCACGACAGCACCATAGAGAGAGAGGATCCGCCCCAAAGACAGGAAACCCTATAGCTTAAAAAGGCGGAACCCTCCAGTACGCTTCAATGGTTTACAGAGCATGAGAGGAACACCATTTGGTTAGTTTAGTAGACATACATACATACAAGTTTAGTAATACATGTTATTCCAGTGGTATTATATCATACCCTGCACATGACTACATCCAAAGTAAAGTGTTTGGGTTTTTTTCTGCAACGCCAAGTGAGTTAAGTGTCTCCATCCACCGAGGAGAGGTGAGAAGGGGGGGAATAAGGAAGGGTGCTGTCATGGGTTCTGGACAATCTTATTACCGGTAAGTAATCATCATTTTTCCTATTCCCCAAGACGGCACCATTGGAGAGAGATTTCAGAGGAATCCCCTAGGGAGGAACCACGGCTTGTACTTTTGTAATGAAAGGAAGATCCCCAGCACCTAAATCAAACCTGTAGTGCTTGAAAAAAGTGGAGGGTGAAGACCACGTGTCAGCCCTACAGATTTGTTTCAGAGACGTGCAAGCCCTCTCTGCCCAGGATGTAGAGACAGCTTTATAGTAACATAGTAACATAGTTAGTAAGGCCGAAAAAAGACATTTGTCCATCCAGTTCAGCCTATATTCCATCATAATAAATCCCCAGATCTACGTCCTTCTACAGAACCTAATTGTATGATACAATATTGTTCTGCTCCAGGAAGACATCCAGGCCTCTCTTGAACCCCTCGACTGAGTTCGCCATCACCACCTCCTCAGGCAAGCAATTCCAGATTCTCACTGCCCTAACAGTAAAGAATCCTCTTCTATGTTGGTGGAAAAACCTTCTCTCCTCCAGACGCAAAGAATGCCCCCTTGTGCCCGTCACCTTCCTTGGTATAAACAGATCCTCAGCGAGATATTTGTATTGTCCCCTTATATACTTATACATGGTTATTAGATCGCCCCTCAGTCGTCTTTTTTCTAGACTAAATAATCCTAATTTCGCTAATCTATCTGGGTATTGTAGTTCTCCCATCCCCTTTATTAATTTTGTTGCCCTCCTTTGTACTCTCTCTAGTTCCATTATATCCTTCCTGAGCACCGGTGCCCAAAACTGGACACAGTACTCCATGTGCGGTCTAACTAGGGATTTGTACAGAGGCAGTATAATGCTCTCATCATGTGTATCCAGACCTCTTTTAATGCACCCCATGATCCTGTTTGCCTTGGCAGCTGCTGCCTGGCACTGGCTGCTCCAGGTAAGTTTATCATTAACTAGGATCCCCAAGTCCTTCTCCCTGTCAGATTTACCCAGTGGTTTCCCATTCAGTGTGTAATGGTGACATTGATTCCTTCTTCCCATGTGTATAACCTTACATTTATCATTGTTAAACCTCATCTGCCACCTTTCAGCCCAAGTTTCCAACTTATCCAGATCCATCTGTAGCAGAATACTATCTTCTCTTGTATTAACTGCTTGACATAGTTTTGTATCATCTGCAAATATCGATATTTTACTGTGTAAACCTTCTACCAGATCATTAATGAATATGTTGAAGAGAACAGGTCCCAATACTGACCCCTGCGGTACCCCACTGGTCACAGCGACCCAGTTAGAGACTATACCATTTATAACCACCCTCTGCTTTCTATCACTAAGCCAGTTACTAACCCATTTACACACAATTTCCCCCAGACCAAGCATTCTCATTTTGTGTACCAACCTCTTGTGCGGCACGGTATCAAATGCTCCACTTTTGTGGAGTGTGCCGAAGTGTAGGCCAAGGCAATCCCTATCCGGACCCATCTGGCTATGGACCCTTTGGTCTCAGCCTGGCCTCTCATGGGACACTGAAAGAGAATAAACAGGGAGGTAGATTTCCTGAATTACCTGTTTGACTCTAAGTATTGTCACAAACATCTCCAAACATCCAGGGTGTGAAATTCTATCTTCCTTACTTGTCCCACCGTCTGTTTGCATTCGGTTTCTGACCCACAATGAGGTAGTCGTCTAAATGCGGGATGAATACAATGTCCTTCTCTCTTGTATGTGTTGACATTTCTGCCACTATCTTTGTGAAGACCCTTTGGGCCCTAGATAGGGTAGGACCTGGAATTGTAGGTGTGTTAATCGTTCTTGTATGTTGACTGCCACCCTGAGGTATTTTTGATGGCTTTGAAAAATAAGCACATGATAGTAGGCATCTCGGAGATCTATCATAGCCATGAAACATCCTGGAATCAACACTTTTACTGTTGACTCTATCGTTTCCATTTTGAAGTGTTTGGGGCACTAAAAATAGATTTAGACCTTTTAAATTTACTTATGTCCTGAATGATTGTTCTGGCTTTTTCCTTAAGAATATGGGACTGTAGAAACCTTTCCCTTCTTTCCCCTTGGCAGGCGAGTGAGGGCTTCCTTCTCTAAAAGTGACCTTACTTCCTCCTCTAGGGCATTTTGATTTACCCCTACACACTGATTTTTCTGACCACATAGTTTTCTAGGGGGGTGAGAGAGGAATTCTAGTTTTAGTACCTCCCTTATGGTGCCTAATATCCAAGGGCTCATGGAAATCCTTTCCCAGGCAGTAAGAAACTGACTCACCCTTCCCCTACCTTGGGCCTGGCGTCATTGTCTCCCTGTTTTTTTTGGGGGGGAAACCCAGATAAAAAGCAACCCCTTGCAAGGTCTTTCCTTTATTTTTTTTTTTTACTTTCCCTTAATTTCTGGACTCTTTACATCGTGTCCTTTTCTTTAGGGCCTCTTTCCTTGATGGGTCAAAGTGTCTCTTAAATTTTGGGGCGCTAGTCTGAGGAAAGCCTTTCTCAGAGTCTGTGGCTTTATGCAGGATTTTGTCTAGCGACAACCTGAATAGGTATTTCCCTTCAAAGGGAATACCATAGAGTTTGGATTTAGAGTTGAAGTCCCCAGTCCAATTTTTTAGCCAGAGGTCCTTTCTACCTGAATTTGAAAAAGCATAGGCAGCGCTGTTAGACGGACAGCGTCCGCTGAGGCATCAGCCAGAAAATCTGCCGCCTTTGCGATGTTCGGTAAACTAGCAAGTAACTGATCCCTTGGGCACTTGTTTCTAATTTGTACTTGCAGCTGGTCAAGCTCCACGCTTAGGGATCTTGCCGTACATGAGGCTGCTATATTGGGTTTGAATGCTGCGGCCCCGGATTCCCAAGATCTTGTCAGAAAGCTGTCTGCTTTCTCATCATGTGGGTCCTTAAGCAGCCCTGCATTGTCGAACAGAAGCGCTGTATTGTGAGACACCTTACACACTGCCACACCAACCTTGGGTAGTTTATTTCCGAATTCTCTGTTTCAAAAGGGTACTCCCTCTTAATCTGTTTTGGGATGAAAGCCTTTCTGCTAGTTTTTTTCCATACCTTTTTGATTAGTGAGCCTATGCTCTTATGTACAGGAAACATCTACGGTATGTTTTCTGGCCTTCAGCCCCCCCAAACATCAGATTCTGTACGGATCTTGGTTCTCTATTTTCCTCCACTTTCATAGTTGCTCTGACATCTTTCACTAATTTAGTCATTTCTTCTGGCGAGAAGCAAGATGGATTCCTGCTGCTGTCAGTCGATTATGATGATGATGAGGTGTCCGTATAATAACCGCCAATTCTCCATCTTCTATCTTCTCTTCTGAAATGGAATCTGTGCAAGCTTCTCTAGTTGAGGTGCCGGCCTTAATCCCTTTGAGAGATTTCTTAATCTCTACCCTAATTATGTTTCTCATACTATCCATGAAGGAAGAGGATTCTTCTGTCAGGATTTTCACACAGTCTTTTCCCTGTGCTTAGTTTTAGATTGCGATTTCCTAGGCCTGTCCTATGAAACATACAGATTAAAAAAAATACTGAGGTTTAGAAAGGTTTTTTTCTCCTGGGATTCAACCATGACTGACCCCACCTGATGCAGGACTACTGAGGGGCTGATTCTGTAGGTTCTCCACGTTGGTTGATGTCCTCCATCTCTCAATACGCTTGTATTG
Source organism: Ranitomeya imitator (assembly GCF_032444005.1). Lineage (NCBI taxonomy): Eukaryota > Metazoa > Chordata > Amphibia > Anura > Dendrobatidae > Ranitomeya > Ranitomeya imitator. Next base: position 450,307,668 of record NC_091283.1, on the reverse strand, counting down.
AATGAAACCGGCATAGTTTTCTCCTTCCAAGCGGAGGTTGAGCGATGGCGTGCTGTTTGTGCCGAGATGCTACTATCCTGTGCGTGCTGTCGATGTCTTGAAAGGTCTAAAACGTTTTGTGGCCTACCAGAGGAAGAGTGGGATAGCAGGCAGCCCCTGGATCACTGCTCTATCATATGTTAAGGAGGTTGTCCACAGTCTAAGTAAAATTTCTGTAAACTGTACAGGTTGTCAATAGTAACAGTGTGTAATATACACACCGTTAGGATTTGGCTCCATTTGCCGGTTCCATCGATCATCAAACTAAGCAAAATTGCAAAGACTACTTGGCACGTGACACCAAGTATGCAAAATGCATAATTGCAGTCACATGACGACTGCTGGACCACAAAGCAGAGACAAGTCCTAACAGTTTATACATTACACATGGTTAGGATTCAGCAAACTGCATAGCTTGGCAAAAAATGTATTAAGGTGGACAATCCCTTTATCCTATTTTACATGCCATGCAGGGGGACTCAGCGAGCATGTGGAAGATGGTGCTCTGGTCAGATGCGACCAAAGTAGAACATTTGGGCTAAATGCAAAGCGCTATGTGTGATGGAAAACTAACTTTGCACATCACCCTGAAAACACCATCCCCACCGACAAACGTGGTGGTGGCAGCATCATGCTGTGGGGATTTTCTTCAGCAGGGACAGGGACACCACCGAAGAATGGGCACAGGGCTCTTGTTATGAGTGCTGACAATGCTGGGACGGCGTGAGCAGCGGAGGTCAACACTCAGGTTGAGAAGGGGTTTTCCAAATAGTGGGCTACTCCTTTAAGTTTGTAAGTGTAAGTTGAAAAAATGTGGAAACGTTCACAGTGTATGAATACTTTTTCAAAGCACTGTATGTGTGCATATAGGATCAATGGGCATATGGGATGAGTATATTGGATAAGTGGGTATACAGGATGTTTATATAGGATCAATGGCTATGTAGGATAGGTATAGTGGATGACTGGGTTTATGGGATTCTGTATATAAGACCAGTGGGTATATGTGAACAGTAAATATATGGGATATATATAGTGGGTACGGAAAGTACTCAGACCCCTTTACATTTTTCTCTCTTTGTTTCATTGCAGCCATTTGGTAAATTCAAAAAAGTTAATTTTTTTCTCATTAATGTACACTCTGCACCTCATCTTGACTTTAAAAAAAATCAGAAATGTAGAAATTTTTGCAAAATTAATACAAAAGAAAAACTGAAAAATGGAATATATGGGATGTGTATATAGGATCAGTGGGTATATGTGTATACATATCCCATAAGTGTGAAAGGATCAGTGGGTATATGGGATGTGTATATTGGATCAATGGATATATGTATATAGGATCAGTGGGTTTATGGGATGTGTATATAGGATTGGTGGATATATGGTATGTGTATATAAGAATTATAGGTACATAGGATTGGTGAGTATATGGAATGTGTATATGGGAACAGGCGTTATATATGGCATGTGTATATAAGAACAGATATGGGATGTGTGTACATAGGATCAGTGGGTATATGTAATGTGTATATAGGATTAGTGGGTATATGGGATGCGTATATAGGCGGAGGGTATACGGGATGTGTATATAGGATCAGTGGGTATGTGAGATGTGCATATAGGATCAGTGAGTATATGTGATGTGTATGTAGGATCAGTAGATATATGTGATGTGTATATAGGATAATTGGGTATATAGGCTGTGTATATAAGATCACTGGGTATATGGGATGTGTTTATAGGATCAGTGGATATAAAATATGTGTATATAGGATTAGTGTGCATATGGAATGTTTATAGGATCAGTGAGTATATGGCATTTTTATATAGGACCAGTTGGGATGTGTATATTGGATCAGTGGGTGAGATTTTTATATAGGATCAGTGGGTATATGGGATGTGTATATAGGATAAGTGGTTATGTGAGATGTGCACATTGGATCAGTGGGTATATGGAATGTGTATATACACTCAGTGGGTATATGTATCCAGGATCAGTGGCTATAAGGGGTGTTTGTATATAGGATCAGTGGGTATATGGGATGTGTATATAGGATAAGTGGTTATGAGAGATGTGCACATTAGATCAGTGGGTATATGGAATGTGTATATACACTCAGTGGGTATATGTATCCAGGATCAGTGGCTATAAGGGGTGTTTGTATATAGGATCAGTGGGTATATGGGATGTGTATATAGTATAAGTGGTTATGTGAGATGTGCACATTGGATCAGTGGGTATATGGAATGTGTATATACACTCAGTGGGTATATGTATCCAGGATCAGTGGCTATAAGGGGTGTTTGTATATAGGATCAGTGGGTATATGGGATGTGTATATAGGATCAATGGATATATGGGATGTGTACATATTACCAGTGGGTATATAATATGTGTGTATAGGATCAGTGGGTATATGTGTATATAGGGTCAGTATGTATATAGGATGTGTATATATGATAAGTGGGTATATAATATGTGTATATAAGATCAGTGGGTATATGGGATGTCTATAGAGGATCAATGGCTATGTGAGAGGTGCATATAGGATCAGTAGTGGGTATATGTGATGTGTATGTAGGATCAGTGGGTATACAGAATGTGTATATAAGATCAGTGGGTATATGGGATATGTATATAGGATCAGTGGTATATGAGATGTGCATATAGGATCAGTGGTATATGAGATGTGCATATAGGATCAGTGGTATATGAGATGTGCATATAGGATCAGTGGGTATACTTGATATATATGGACTCGGTGGGTATGTGTATATAGGTTCAGTGAGTATATGAGATGTGTATATAGGATCAGTAGATATATGTGACGTGTATACAGAATCAGTGGGTATATGGAATGTGTATATAGACTCAGTGGGTATATGAGGTGTGTATTTAGTATCAGTGACTACATGGGATGTGTATATAGGATCAGTGGGTATATGGGATTCTTATATAGGATAAGTGGGTATATGGGATGTGTATATAGGATCAGTGGGAATATGGGATGTGTATATAGGATCAGTGGGTATATGGGGTGTGTATATAGGATCAGTGGGTATATGGGGTGTGTGTATATAGGATCAGTGGGTATATGGGATGTGTATATAGGATCAGTGGGTATATGGGATGTGTATATAGGATCAGTGGGTATATGGGATGTGTATATAGGATCAGTGGGTATATGGGGTGTGTATATAGACTCAGTGGGTATATGGGGTGTGTGTATATAGGATCAGTGGGTATATGGGATGTGTATATAGGATCAGTGGGTATATGGGATGTGTATATAGGATCAGTGGGTATATGGGATGTGTATATAGGATCAGTGGGTATATGGGATGTGTATATAGGATCAGTGGGTATATGGGGTGTGTATATAGACTCAGTGGGTATATGGGGTGTGTGTATATAGGATCAGTGGGTATATGGGATGTGTATATAGGATCAGTGGGTATATGGGATGTGTATATAGGATCAGTGTGTATATGGGATGTGTATATAGGATCAGTGGGTATATGGGATGTGTATATAGGATCAGTGGGTATATGGGATGTGTATATAGGATAAGTGGGTATATGGGATGTGTATATAGGATCAGTGGGTATATGGGATGTGTATATAGGATCAGTGGGTATATGGGATGTGTATATAGGATCAGTGGGTATATGGGATGTGTATATAGGATCAGTGGGTATATGGGATGTGTATATAGGATCAGTGGGTATATGGGGTGTGTATATAGACTCAGTGGGTATATGGGGTGTGTGTATATAGGATCAGTGGGTATATGGGATGTGTATATAGGATCAGTGGGTATATGGGATGTGTATATAGGATCAGTGGGTATATGGGATGTGTATATAGGATCAGTGGGTATATGGGGTGTGTATATAGACTCAGTGGGTATATGGGGTGTGTGTATATAGGATCAGTGGGTATATGTATATAGGATCAGTGGGTATATGGGATGTGTATATAGACTCAGTGGGTATATGTATATAGGATCAGTGGATATATGGGGTGTGTATAAAGGATCAGTGGGTATATGGGATGTGTATATAGGATCAGTGGGTATATGGGGTGTGTATATAGACTCAGTGGGTATATGAGATGTGTATATAGGATCAGTGGGTATATGGGATGTGTATATAGGATCAGTGGGTATATGGGATGTGTATATAGGATCAGTGGGTATATGGGATGTGTATATAGGATCAGTGGGTATATGGGGTGTGTATATAGACTCAGTGGGTATATGGGATGTGTATATAGGATCAGTGGGTATATGGGATGTGTATATAGGATCAGTGGGTATATGGGATGTGTATATAGGATCAGTGGGTATATGGGGTGTGTATATAGACTCAGTGGGTATATGGGGTGTGTGTATATAGGATCAGTGGGTATATGTATATAGGATCAGTGGGTATATGGGATGTGTATATAGACTCAGTGGGTTTATGGGATGTGTATATAGGATCAGTGGGTATATGGGGTGTGTATATAGACTCAGTGGGTATATGGGGTGTGTGTATATAGGATCAGTGGGTATATGTATATAGGATCAGTGGGTATATGGGATGTGTATATAGACTCAGTGGGTATATGGGATGTGTATATAGGATCAGTGGGTATATGGGGTGTGTATATAGACTCAGTGGGTATATGGGGTGTGTGTATATAGGATCAGTGGGTATATGGGATGTGTATATAGACTCAGTGGGTATATGTATATAGGATCAGTGGGTATATGGGGGGTGTATATAGGATCAGTGGGTATATGGGATGTGTATATAGGATCAGTGGGTATATGGGATGTGTATATAGGATCAGTGGGTATATGGGGTGTGTATATAGACTCAGTGGGTATATGGGGTGTGTGTATATAGGATCAGTGGGTATATGTATATAGGATCAGTGGGTATATGGGATGTGTATATAGACTCAGTGGGTATATGTATATAGGATCAGTGGATATATGGGGTGTGTATAAAGGATCAGTGGGTATATGGGATGTGTATATAGGATCAGTGGGTATATGGGGTGTGTATATAGACTCAGTGGGTATATGGGATGTGTATATAGGATCAGTGGGTATATGGGATGTGTATATAGGATCAGTGGGTATATGGGATGTGTATATAGGATCAGTGGGTATATGGGATGTGTATATAGGATCAGTGGGTATATGGGGTGTGTATATAGACTCAGTGGGTATATGGGATGTGTATATAGGATCAGTGGGTATATGGGATGTGTATATAGGATCAGTGGGTATATGGGATGTGTATATAGGATCAGTGGGTATATGGGGTGTGTATATAGACTCAGTGGGTATATGGGGTGTGTGTATATAGGATCAGTGGGTATATGGGATGTGTATATAGGATCAGTGGGTATATGGGGTGTGTATATAGACTCAGTGGGTATATGGGATGTGTATATAGGATCAGTGGGTATATGGGATGTGTATATAGGATCAGTGGGTATATGGGATGTGTATATAGGATCAGTGGGTATATGGGGTGTGTATATAGACTCAGTGGGTATATGGGGTGTGTGTATATAGGATCAGTGGGTATATGTATATAGGATCAGTGGGTATATGGGATGTGTATATAGACTCAGTGGGTATATGGGATGTGCATATAGGATCAGTGGGTATATGGGGTGTGTATATAGACTCAGTGGGTATATGGGATGTGTATATAGACTCAGTGGGTATATGGGGTGTGTGTATATAGGATCAGTGGGTATATGTATATAGGATCAGTGGGTATATGGGATGTGTATATAGACTCAGTGGGTATATGTATATAGGATCAGTGGATATATGGGGTGTGTATAAAGGATCAGTGGGTATATGGGATGTGTATATAGGATCAGTGGGTATATGGGGTGTGTATATAGACTCAGTGGGTATATGGGATGTGTATATAGGATCAGTGGGTATATGGGATGTGTATATAGGATCAGTGGGTATATGGGATGTGTATATAGGATCAGTGGGTATATGGGATGTGTATATAGGATCAGTGGGTATATGGGGTGTGTATATAGACTCAGTGGGTATATGGGATGTGTATATAGGATCAGTGGGTATATGGGATGTGTATATAGGATCAGTGGGTATATGGGATGTGTATATAGGATCAGTGGGTATATGGGATGTGTATATAGGATCAGTGGGTATATGGGATGTGTATATAGGATCAGTGGGTATATGGGGTGTGTATATAGACTCAGTGGGTATATGGGATGTGTATATAGGATCAGTGGGTATATGGGATGTGTATATAGGATCAGTGGGTATATGGGATGTGTATATAGGATCAGTGGGTATATGGGGTGTGTATATAGACTCAGTGGGTATATGGGGTGTGTGTATATAGGATCAGTGGGTATATGTATATAGGATCAGTGGGTATATGGGATGTGTATATAGACTCAGTGGGTATATGGGATGTGCATATAGGATCAGTGGGTATATGGGGTGTGTATATAGACTCAGTGGGTATATGGGATGTGTATATAGACTCAGTGGGTATATGGGGTGTGTGTATATAGGATCAGTGGGTATATGTATATAGGATCAGTGGGTATATGGGATGTGTATATAGACTCAGTGGGTATATGTATATAGGATCAGTGGATATATGGGGTGTGTATAAAGGATCAGTGGGTATATGGGATGTGTATATAGGATCAGTGGGTATATGGGGTGTGTATATAGACTCAGTGGGTATATGGGATGTGTATATAGGATCAGTGGGTATATGGGATGTGTATATAGGATCAGTGGGTATATGGGATGTGTATATAGGATCAGTGGGTATATGGGATGTGTATATAGGATCAGTGGGTATATGGGGTGTGTATATAGACTCAGTGGGTATATGGGATGTGTATATAGGATCAGTGGGTATATGGGATGTGTATATAGGATCAGTGGGTATATGGGATGTGTATATAGACTCAGTGGGTATATGGGATGTGTATATAGACTCAGTGGGTATATGGGATGTGTATATAGGATCAGTGGGTATATGGGGTGTGTATATAGACTCAGTGGGTATATGGGATGTGTATATAGACTCAGTGGGTATATGGGATGTGTATATAGGATCAGTGGGTATATGGGATGTGTATATAGGATCAGTGGGTATATGGGATGTGTATATAGGATCAGTGGGTATATGGGATGTGTATATAGACTCAGTGGGTATATGGGGTGTGTGTATATAGGATCAGTGGGTATATGTATATAGGATCAGTGGGTATATGGGATGTGTATATAGGATCAGTGGGTATATGGGGTGTGTATATAGACTCAGTGGGTATATGGGATGTGTATATAGACTCAGTGGGTATATGGGATGTGTATATAGGATCAGTGGGTATATGGGATGTGTATATAGGATCAGTGGGTATATGGGATGTGTATATAGGATCAGTGGGTATATGGGATGTGTATATAGACTCAGTGGGTATATGGGGTGTGTGTATATAGGATCAGTGGGTATATGGGATGTGTATATAGGATCAGTGGGTATATGGGATGTGTATATAGGATCAGTGGGTATATGGGATGTGTATATAGGATCAGTGGGTATATGGGATGTGTATATAGGATCAGTGGGTATATGGGGTGTGTATATAGACTCAGTGGGTATATGGGATGTGTATATAGGATCAGTGGGTATATGGGATGTGTATATAGGATCAGTGGGTATATGGGATGTGTATATAGGATCAGTGGGTATATGGGGTGTGTATATAGACTCAGTGGGTATATGGGGTGTGTGTATATAGGATCAGTGGGTATATGTATATAGGATCAGTGGGTATATGGGATGTGTATATAGACTCAGTGGGTATATGGGATGTGCATATAGGATCAGTGGGTATATGGGGTGTGTATATAGACTCAGTGGGTATATGGGATGTGTATATAGACTCAGTGGGTATATGGGGTGTGTGTATATAGGATCAGTGGGTATATGTATATAGGATCAGTGGGTATATGGGATGTGTATATAGACTCAGTGGGTATATGTATATAGGATCAGTGGATATATGGGGTGTGTATAAAGGATCAGTGGGTATATGGGATGTGTATATAGGATCAGTGGGTATATGGGGTGTGTATATAGACTCAGTGGGTATATGGGATGTGTATATAGGATCAGTGGGTATATGGGATGTGTATATAGGATCAGTGGGTATATGGGATGTGTATATAGGATCAGTGGGTATATGGGATGTGTATATAGGATCAGTGGGTATATGGGGTGTGTATATAGACTCAGTGGGTATATGGGATGTGTATATAGGATCAGTGGGTATATGGGATGTGTATATAGGATCAGTGGGTATATGGGATGTGTATATAGACTCAGTGGGTATATGGGATGTGTATATAGACTCAGTGGGTATATGGGATGTGTATATAGGATCAGTGGGTATATGGGGTGTGTATATAGACTCAGTGGGTATATGGGATGTGTATATAGACTCAGTGGGTATATGGGATGTGTATATAGGATCAGTGGGTATATGGGATGTGTATATAGGATCAGTGGGTATATGGGATGTGTATATAGGATCAGTGGGTATATGGGATGTGTATATAGACTCAGTGGGTATATGGGGTGTGTGTATATAGGATCAGTGGGTATATGTATATAGGATCAGTGGGTATATGGGATGTGTATATAGGATCAGTGGGTATATGGGGTGTGTATATAGACTCAGTGGGTATATGGGATGTGTATATAGACTCAGTGGGTATATGGGATGTGTATATAGGATCAGTGGGTATATGGGATGTGTATATAGGATCAGTGGGTATATGGGATGTGTATATAGGATCAGTGGGTATATGGGATGTGTATATAGACTCAGTGGGTATATGGGGTGTGTGTATATAGGATCAGTGGGTATATGGGATGTGTATATAGGATCAGTGGGTATATGGGATGTGTATATAGGATCAGTGGGTATATGGGATGTGTATATAGGATCAGTGGGTATATGGGATGTGTATATAGACTCAGTGGGTATATGGGGTGTGTGTATATAGGATCAGTGGGTATATGGGATGTGTATATAGGATCAGTGGGTATATGGGGTGTGTATATAGACTCAGTGGGTATATGGGATGTGTATATAGACTCAGTGGGTATATGGGATGTGTATATAGACTCAGTGGGTATATGTATATAGGATCAGTGGGTATATGGGGGTCCTTTAGCTGTCGGCAGAAAGGACGTATCATGTGACCTCTGTGTACGGGGTCTCCTGATGTGTCCGTTATGACCGATCTCGCCCCCCTCCCTTCGGTTCTCCCCCTGTCTCCCCCCTTTCAGTACCGCGAGAGTTCGGGCTCCGGAGGCGGAGTGATCTGAGCGCATGACCGACAGCGAGCGGCGGGGCCCGGCAGGTAAGATTCCGGCACACCGGAGCCACCGTGATTCCAGAGCTGGGCCACACCCAATCCCGAACATCACCGGCCACTTGTTCTCACCTGCCGCAAATACCCCATACCTCACCTATCAGCCTGGCACCTTATACGGTATGAGGTGACAGGCTGATGGGTGAGGTGTATGTAATATCTCTTCCACCAGCCTGGCCCCTCAAACCTCAGCGATCAGCTCACTCATCAGCCTGGCACCTCATACCTCCCCCATCAGCTCACTCATCAGCCTGGCACCTCATACCTCCCCCATCAGCTCATTCATCAGCCTGGCACCTCATACCTCCACCATCAGCTCATTCATCAGCCTGGCACCTCATACCTCACCCATCAGTTCACTCATCAGCCTGGCACCTCATACCTCACCCATCAGTTCACTCATCAGCCTGGCACCTCATACCTCACCCATCAGCTCACTCATCAGCCTGGCACCTCATACCTCACCCATCAGCTCACTCATCAGCCTGTCACCTCATACCTCACCCATCAGTTCACTCATCAGCCTGGCACCTCATACCTCACCCATCAGCTCACTCATCAGCCTGGCACCTCATACCTCACCCATCAGCTCACTCATCAGCCTGTCACCTCATACCTCACCCATCAGTTCACTCATCAGCCTGGCACCTCATACCTCACCCATCAGTTCACTCATCAGCCTGGCACCTCATACCTCACCCATCAGTTCACTCATCAGCCTGGCACCTCATACCTCACCCATCAGCCTGGCATCTCATACCTCACCCATCAGCTCACTCATCAGCCTGGCACCTCATACCTCTCCCATCAGTTCACTCATCAGCCTGGCACCTCATACCTCTCCCATCAGTTCACTCATCAGCCTGGCACCTCATACCTCACCCATCAGCCTGGCATCTCATACCTCACCCATCAGCTCACTCATCAGCCTGGCACCTCATACCTCACCCATCAGCTCACTCATGAACCTGGCACCTCATATCTCACCCATCAGCTCACTCATCAACCTGGCACCTCATACCTCACCCATCAGCTCACTCATCAGCCTGGTACCTTATATCTCACCCATCAGCTCACTGATCATCCTTGGACCACATACCTCACACTTCAGCTTGTCACCTCATTTCTGGCCCATGAGCCTGGCACCTTCATACCTCACCTATGAGCCTGGCACCTCATACCTCACCCATGAGCCTGGCACCTCATATCTCACCCATGAGCCTGACACCTCACAAATGAGCATGGCACCTCATATCTCACCCATGAGCCTGGCACCTCATATCTCACCCATGAGCCTGGCAACTCAAAACTCACCCATTAGCCTGGCACCTCATCTCACCCATCAGCTTGGCACCTCATATCTCTGGCACCTGATTCCTCACCCACCAACATTGCACCTCATACAGTACCTCACCCAATAGTCTGGCACCTCCTACCTCACTGTGCACAGCCCTCTTTCTTCCTATCCCTGCTTGATGTCTTAGGCTATGTTCACACTTTGCAGATTCCACTGCGGATTTTTCCGCAGCAGAATTCCAAAATCCGCAGTGAAAACCCGTCGCGGTTTTTACTGCGTATTTATCGCGGTTTTTACTGCGTTTTCTTCTGAGGATTTTCATCTGCAGTTTTCTATTGGAGCAGGTGAAAATCCGCAGAAAAGAAGTGACATGCTGCGGAATGTAATCTGCAGCGTTTCCGCACGTTTTTTTCCGCAGCATGTGCACTGCGTTTTTTGTTTCCCATAGGTTTACATTGGACTGTAAACTCAGGGGAAACTGCTGCGGATCCGCAGCGGTCAAATCCGCTGCGGATCCGCAGCAAAATCCGCAAAGTGTGAATATAGCCTTACACCTCACTCTTCACCAGTTTCTTCATGTTTTGATAGTCCTAGCTTCCCATGGCACATCACTAGTCTAGTCCCCGGTGCCGCACGCCTCGCTGCCTGCCTTCATACATTGCTGCTTCTCACTTTGGCAGGTACTCTGCAGCCCTGTAGTTGTGACACATCGCCAGTGTGCCTGACGCCCTCAGAACCTCATCTATTACATTATGCCTCCTGCCTCACCACTCCCGGATGTACCTCACTCCTGACACTCTCAGAACATAATCTATTACTTTATGCCTCACACCTCACCGCCCCCCATGTACCTCACTCCTGACACCCCTCAGAATCTCATGTATTACTTTAAGCCTCAGTGTTCCTCACTCCTGATACCCCTCAGAACCTCATCTATTACTCAATGCCTCACACCTGATCGCCCCCCGTGTACCTCGCTCCTGACGCTCCTCAGAAACTCATCTATTACTTTATGCTTCACACCTCACTGCTTCCCGGTGTATCTCACTCCTGACGCTCCTCAGAACCTCATCTATTACTTTAATTACTTTATGCCTCACTGCCCCCCGTGTACCTCACTCCTGACGCCCCTCAAAACCATATCTATTACTTTATGCCTCACACCTCACTGCTCCCCGATGTACCTCACTCGTAATGCCCCCAGAACCTCCTCTATTACTTTATGCCTCACATCTCACCCCCCCTTGTGTACCTCACGCCTGACGCCCTCAGAACCTCCTCTATTACTTTATGCCTCACATCTCACCGCTCCTCCGTGTACCACACTCCTGACGCCCTCAGAACCTCCTCTATTACTTTATGCCTCACATCTCACCGCTCCTCCGTGTACCACACTCCTGACGCCCTCAGAACCTCATCTATTACTTTGTGCTTCACATCTCACCGCTCCCCGGTGTACCTCACTCCTGATGCCCTCAGAACCTTATCTATTACTTTATGCCTCACACCTCACCGCCCCCTGTGTACCTCACTCCTGACACCCCTTAGAACATAATCTATTACTTTATGCCTCACACCTGACTGCCCCCGTGTACCTCACTCCTGACGCCCTCAGAACTTCATCTATTACTTTAAGCCTCACACCTCACCGCCCCCCGGTGTACCACACTCCTGACGCCCCTCAGAACCACATCTATTACTTTATGCCTCACACCTCACTGCTTTCCGGTATACCTCACTCCTGACGCTCTCAGAACCCCATTTATTACTTCATGCCTCACACCTCACCACCCCCATGTACCTTACTCCTGGCGCCCTCAGAACCTCATCTATTACTTTATGCCTCACACCTCACCACTCCCGATGTACATCACTCCTGGCGCCAGTCAGAACCACATCTTACTTTATGCCTCACACCTCACCGCTTTCCAGTGTACCTCACTCCGGACGCTCCTCAGAACATAATCTATTACTTTATGCCTCACACCTCACCGCTCCCCGCCGTACCTCAATCCTGACGCCTTTAGAACCTCATCTATTACTTTAAGCCTTACACCTCCCCGCTCCCCGGTGTACCTCACTCCTGACGCCCCTCAGAACCTCATCTATTACTTTATGCCTTACACCTCACCGCTTTCCGGTGTACCTCACTCCTGACACCCCTCAGAACCTCATCTATTACTTTAAGCCTTACACCTCCCCGCTCCCCGGTGTACCTCTCTCCTGACGCCCCTCAGAACCTCATCTATTACTTTATGCCTTACACCTCACCGCTTTCCGGTGTACCTCACTCCTGACACCCCTCAGAACCTCATCTATTACTTTATGCCTTACACCTCACCGCTTTCCGGGGTACCTCACTCCTGACACCCCTCAGAACCTCATCTATTATTTTATGCCTTACACCTCACCGCTTTCCGGTGTACCTCACTCCTGATGCTCTCAGAACCCCATTTATTACTTCATGCCTCACACCTCACCACCCCCATGTACCTCACTCCTGGCGCCCTTAGAACCTCATCTATGACTTTAAGCCTCCCACCTCACCGCTTTCCGGTGTACCTCACTCCTGACACCCTAAGAACCTCATCTATTACTTTATACCTCAAACCTCACCGCCCCCCTGTGTACCTAACTCGTGATGCCCCTCAGAAGTCCATCTATTACTTTATGCCTCACACCTCACCGCTTTCCGGTGTACCTCACTCCTGACACCCCTCAGAACATAATCTATTACTTTATGCCTCACACCTCACCGCTCCTGATGTACCTCACTCCTGACACCCCTCAGAACCTCATCTATTACTTTATGCCTTACACCTCACGGCTTTCCGGTGTACCTCACTCCTGCCACCCCTCAGAACCTCATCTATTACTTTATGCCTTACACCTCACCGCTTTCCGGTGTACCTCCCTCCTGACGCCCCTCAGAACCGCGTGTATTACTTTAAACCTCACCGCTCCCCGGTGTACCTCACTCGTAATGCCCTCAGAACCTCCTCTATTACTTTATGCCTCACATCTCACCGCTCCCCCGTGTACCACACTCCTGACGCCCTCAGAACCTTATCTATTACTTTGTGCTTCACATCTCACCGCTCCCCGATGTACCTCACTCCTGATGCCCTCAGAACCTCATCTATTACTTTATGCCTCACACCTCACCGCCCCCCGTGTACCTCACTCTTGACGCCCCTCAGGACCTCATCTATTACTTTATGCCTCACCTCATCTCCCCTTGGTGTACCTCACTTCTAACGCCCCATAGCACATAATCTATTACTTTATGCCTCACACCTGACTGCCCCCGTGTGCCTCACTCCTGACGCCCTCAGAGCTTCATCTATTACTTTAAGCCTCACACCTCACCGCCCCCCGGTGTACCACACTCCTGACGCCCCTCAGAACCACATCTATTACTTTATGCCTCACACCTCACTGCTTTCCGGTGTACCTCACTCCTGACGCTCTCAGAACCCCATTTATTACTTCATGCCTCACACCTCACCACCCCCCCATGTACCTCACTCCTGGTGCCCTCAGAACCTCATCTATTACTTTATGCCTCACACCTCACCGCTCCCGATGTACCTCACTCCTGACGCCAGTCAGAAGCACATCTATTACTTTATGCCTCACACCTCACCGCTTTCCAGTGTACCTCACTCCTGACGCTCCTCAGAACATAATCTATTACTTTATGCCTCACACCTCACCGCTCCCCGACGTACCTCACTCCTGACGCCTTTTGAACCTCATCTTTTACTTTAAGCCTTACACCTCCCCGCTCCCCGGAGTACCTTACTTCTGACACCCCTCAGAACCTCATCTATTACTTTATGCCTTACACCTCACCGCTTTCCGGTGTACCTCACTCCTGACACCCCTCAGAACCTCATCTATTACTTTATGCCTTACACCTCACCGCTTTCCGGTGTACCTCCCTCCTGACGCCCCTCAGAACTTCGTGTATTACTTTAAACCTCACCGCTCCCCGGTGTACCTAACGCATTCAAAACCTCATATCTGAATTTATGCCTTGCTTCTCCCTAATTCTCATGAATTGCTGAATATGTTTGGCGCTCAGGTCGCTGCTCCCTTTTCGCCCGCCCTGCGTTATCCCAGCACCGGCCGCCATTGTGATGCCCCGCCATGACTCTGCCTTCTGTTTAACCCCTTCACAGCCATGGCTGACTCTCTCGCCACCGGATCCAGGAGGCAGTTTCCCAGGATCAGTAAATCCAGAGCTTCCACTCAGCTGCAGTTCCTGGCCTCAGACTCTGGTGAGTGTCTGCTCTTCTCAGCACATGTAAGTGGCACCACAACAGATTAGGTTTGGTTCTATCGCCCCCTATTGACATTTTGGGCACATGGCAGCAGTACCCCACACAGGACACCAGTATGCGTGATACCCCACTAATTAGACAGTGGCATCTGCCCTGCTACCAGTGATGTCTTGCCTGGTCCCTACCTCTCAGTTTTGTATCTGGTACCACCTGGTATACACCGTTCCCCTGCCAGTGAGGTTTGCAGGTGGTGCAAACTGTGGTGCCACATTTATAGCTGTTCATGGTTGACTCTCCTTGTAGTCCTGGTGCTGCGGGCACAGCACAGATCCCTCCGATACATCTTCAAAGGGCTGTGACGTGAATGCCCAGGGTACTTGTCTCGCCCAGGCTGTTCTGAATGCCATCATGCTTTGAAATTGCACCCAGGAGACCCCTTTTCTTTGCCGTTGGCTGTGAGTAAGCAGCTCAGCAATGGTTTAGTGCACAATTTCAGACTAATACAATCACCCAGCTACCAAGTATTTGCCAACAGGAGAAACGGGCTAGAGCGGCCGCTTCCCGACGGCAGAGGTCACGGCTGTCACAGCCCTGATGATTGGGCATCACCAAGTAATTATTTTTTCTTGTGCACGTCATAGTGTAAACCCTCACTGTCCTACCCTTACAGAGTGGGTACTTCCCTTCCCCCATGGTCAGTGCCAGGCTGCACAGCGTCAGTGCCCCACATTGCACTGAATGGTGACATGGAAATGGATTTTTGCATTAACAGCAAAGGTGTCCAAGTGCGTAGAGATCGCCCACTTGTTGTGGGTCCCATTAAAGGGACGTCCTCAGTCCCTTTGTGTTTCCATATATTATTTTTATTTCACCTTTAAGACCTGATTTCTGACATACAGCAAGCAAAGATGTAGGCGCTGGAGCCCTTTAAGAGCTATTTTGAATGTGTTGGATCCGGGTGTCGGCACCTTTGTAGCTAGGTGTGATCATCGCAGTATGTGATAATCCCCGCGGAGGAAGAGGGGAGATGTATAATCAGCCAGGGAATAACGGGGCACATGCTGGGAGTGCCGTACATCAGCTTCTGTAGGGAGTGGTTTTTCGGTATTTTTTTCCTAATGCAATTTTTTTTGTTTGTTTTGTATTTGGGGTGATCATTTAGAGATTTTTTGCTACATTGCAACCAAAGATGGTAACATTGCCACAATGTCCTGTCTGATTGTAAATCTTCTGTTTCCAGGAAGCTATCACAACAGGAGGATCGTTCAGAAGAGATATGCCAGACCGGGGGGCCGCGAGCTGCGAGGAATACCGGTAACACGGGCACCACTTCCTCTCTTGTGCCTGGCACAACAAGGGGAGGAGAAGTATGGGGGCCGTCCATTGTCATTACAACCCCCTGGGATATGCAGAAACTTCTGCTTCTCCCCTGCTAGTTAGGTTATATAGGTGTCAAAGGCAAATTTGGGTTCACTAGACCAGAGGTCCCCAACTCCAGTCCTCAAGGCCCACCAACAGGTCATGTTTTCAGGATTTCCTTTGCATTGCACAGGTGATGCAATTATTACCTGGGCAAGACTAAGGAAATCCTGAAAACATGACATGTTGGTGGGCCTTGAGGACTGGAGTTGGGGACCTCTGCACTAGACCACCGATTATACTCTAGAGGGGTTCCAGGCACCTTTGGACTTGCTTTCAGTTTGCCTTATTGGCACCCATTGGGCTAATACTTCTGTTACTGCATCTGTGGGTAACGGTAGCCATACAATAGACTTTGGCTAGATTCCTCCATTCATGCTCAGTCCAGCTAAGCGTGCATGTATTCTGTATAGGAGGAGCAGAGTGAGCCACTGCCAGCCACCTCTGACGGCGGCCTATCTCTTGAGAGAATGGTAGGCTCAGGCGCTGACGCTTAAGGTGCCCAATTTTTGACTCCCCTGACATCATCTGATGGGGGAGAGACTGGAGGCCCCAATAGATGATCGGCCTGTCCCACTGAAATTGCAGTTTGTGCCAACTTTATATTAATATATATGGTCTTAAATGGGTTGTCAATCCCTGGCAAATTTCCAACAAACAGTGCGGCTTGCTGAATCCTAAAGGTACCGTCACACTTTAGCGACGCTGCAGCGATACCGACAACGATCCGGATCGCTGCAGCGTCGCTGTTTGGTCGCTGGAGAGCTGTCACACAGACAGCTCTCCAGCGACCAACGATCCCGAGGTCCCCGGTAACCAGGGTAAACATCGGGTTACTAAGCGCAGGGTCGCTACATACGCGACATACTTACCTACCGCTGTCTGTCCCCGGCGCTGGGCTTCTCTGCTCTGGCTGTGAGCACAGCGGCCGGAAAGCAGAGCGGTGACGTCACCGCTCTGCTTTCCGGCTGCCCGGCGCTCACAGCCAGACCAGAGAAGCAGAGCGCCGGGGACAGACAGCGGTAGGTAAGTATGTAGCGTTTCTTTTTTTTACTTTAACGATGGTAACCAGGGTAAACATCGGGTTACTAAGCGCGGCCCTGCGCTTAGTAACCCGATGTTTACCCTGGTTACCAGCGAAGACATCGCTGAATTGGCGTCACGCACGCCGATTCAGCGATGTCAGCGGGACCTCAATGATCAAAAAATGGCCCATTCCGACACGAGCAGCGATCTCACAGCAGGGGCCTGATCGCTGCTACGTGTCACACATAGCGAGATCGCTACTGAGATCGCTGTTGCGTCACAAAACTTGTGACTCAGCAGCGATCTCGCTAGCGATCTCGCTATGTGTGACGGGGCCTATATGCACCACTTCTGTATTTATTACCCACTCCTGGTTTTGGCTACAAATACTGATGTAAAATGCTGACCAAATACTGCTAGTGTGACGGCAGCCTAACAGTATGTATATTGCGCACTGAAATATTTTTTAAATCGGCTGTTGCGGAACTACACGTACAAGGACTAAAATCTATACATATGAATGACTAAATGAAAACCCATAATAATTAATATGTAGACATGCATTGATGGCTCCCCGGGGTCTTAGCGGAGGCCGGGCGTATACAGAGCTGGGGGAGGGCCCATGCTGCCACCATGCGGCTTACCGCTATACACAATTGTGAGCATAGTGTATATACAAGGTTTTTTTCTTTAACCCCTTTTCTTTTTCAGCCCTCCCTAATCAGCGAGTGGAAAGAAATGTTTAAGACATCGTCGCGGGTGAGATGTCCAAGCTCGGGCTGCTGGGTGGAGTTTCCCAGTGTATACGGACTGAAACAACATTATCAACGATGCCAGGGGGTGAGAATAAAGAGAGAGGGTCAGTGGTGGGTACGACGCCATCAGCTCCATGATAGAGTACGCAAAATGTGAGATGCTTATTTAAAGAGAAACTGACACTATATGAATGTACAGCGATTCCCTTATATGCTTTGTGTCAGTCTGGGGCTGCAATAAAGATAGAGGAAAATGATGATATTGCACCTTCATGCGCTCACCACTAGAGGGAGCACACTAGCTACATAGTGAATTAGTATGCTGTAATCTCCTGAGCTCCCTCTAGTGGTGGCTGTAAGAAGTGATAATTATATCATGCAAGTAATGACTGCGAGGAGGGTTTATCATCAAGATATATTACAAGGTTGATATCCAAGAACATGTTATAGGTTTAATA
Organism: Ranitomeya imitator; assembly: GCF_032444005.1. Lineage (NCBI taxonomy): Eukaryota > Metazoa > Chordata > Amphibia > Anura > Dendrobatidae > Ranitomeya > Ranitomeya imitator. The sequence continues at coordinate 450,288,927 of NC_091283.1, read as the reverse complement.
GCTCTTGAAAACCCCTAGAATCATCACAAAATTTTGCAACAAATTTTTGTGGGATACAACGCCAGGGGTCGGGGTGTGTTTTGTGTCCATACAGACTGCTGCTCTCTCCCGTGCCCCTCACATCTTGCCCCTTTTCATCCAGGCCCCACCCTTGTCCCGGATGGTGCTCTCCTGCCCGCACTGTGAAGCCGTTTTTGCCGCCCGGCCGCAGCTTCAGAAACACCTAATGTGGAACCATTCGGAGAAGGAGGAGAGTGGAGAAAACAGGCCAAGCGCACACGTGGTTTCTAGTGAGCCTAAGGAGAAGTGCAAGGGGTATCCCAAAATTACAAAAAGCCTAAATATGGCAAAACAACACCTCTCCGCTATTCCTGTACCCTCATTTAGCACTGCTGCGGCCTGATAACGTCTTTGTCTTTCTTTATATTGCCCCCTCAGAGTGGTGAAAAAAGGGTCCTCTGTGAACAAAGTTTTAAAGTCGGGTACCAGGCAGACCCCACGGGAGAACGGAGACATCCCCCATGCCAAGGAGAAATGTCTATCCGATGAGGACCCAGAGAGAATGAGGCACAGTAAGGAGAGGGCTGATGGTTTTTTACTCATTCTGTGCCCCCGGCTGCTCTGTTTCTCTCTCTCCAAAATGATTTTCATTTATTCTCCATGTTTCTGCTCTTTCATGAGTCAGGAAGGAAACAGAGAACTCCGAAGAAGTTCACAGGAGAGCAGCCGTCCATCACCACCACCTTTGGCCTGAAAGGTAATTACTGAGCGGTGTGTAGACCGCTCCCGCTATGATGACCATTATTACACTTTTGGGGTCTAGATCCAGCAGGACAGGCAGGGATTTCAGGCCCTTGTCCAGGGGGGACTCATGCGGTAGTAATGTCAGCGAGACATTACTAGATGCCTGATGATGGGGGCAGCATTGGCTGTGCGGTCATTTGGATCTTTAGCCTCATAAATACACATTTTAGTAACACTATCTGGCCAAAGTATGGTTTCTCTGGACATTGTATGGTAGTGTATTGGTAATTATATGGCAGTGTGTGGGCAAAGTATTATTTAGGAACTATGAGGTTACTGTTTGGCCCCATACATGACATTACATGGGCAAAATCTGGTATTCTGCCATTACATAATACTTAGTAAAATCCCCAGTGTTCAAAATGTCCATCTGTGTGCTACGTGTGCACTGGATGCAGTAAAAGGGTCCTGTATGGTATGTATCAGGGCTATACAGCCGCCATTGACTCACTGACCGCATTAATATATTATACATATTATATTAATATCCCGTTGTCAGCCATGTGGAAGGTATACGAAGAATGGCCAGGCAATATTCTGATGTGATAAAAACAATATTTGAAAATACCCTGCAGTAAGTAAATAGCAATTGTGCATGAAAATAATATAGGGTGCTTAGTCAACATTGTTATGGTGAAAAAAAACCCATAAAAGCCATCCCACCACAGCAAGGTGGGTGAACCCTGTCGGGATGGTCATAACCTAATATTCATATGTGGCTAGTGTGAATTTGTGGCCCTATGTATTGCTCATCAATATTATTCCTACATGGTGATCATCTACTGTCATTTTAAGAAAAGGGAATTGCTTAAGTAGCAATCGCCCAACGTTATAATCAGGCAGTAGTGCTGCGACCATACAGCTTTGAAGGAACTCAGACTTTTACTACTTTACAGGTTTGGGAAAAACAGAGGATAAGTCCAGAGGGCGACAGGGGCGGATTGTACAAGGGAGAGTAGAAGAGCAAAAGAGGAAGATGGAAAGTGCGAATCTTAGGCTGGAGCACATCATGAAGCCACATTCAGGTAAGAACATACAGTCACATCTCTACAAACATCTACAATTTTATTCACTAAATTGCTACTTATAATTCTCTGAAACAACAGTAAAATTAAAATAAAGCAACTTGAGACATACAATCCCATTTTGTGCCTACAGCCAATATGCAGACTTGTGTGTCTCTATGGTTACAGACTACAAATAAACCATGTGTGTAGTCTGACTCTGCAGTTATGTAAATTCCTTGCCTCTCGGTGGATTCTCTCCGGTGATGATATATAGTGGTTGTCCATTGTTAGAAAAACAAGGCTGCTTTTTTTTCTGGCAAATGACGCCACATTTGTCCATGGTTTCTCCCTGGTATTGCAGTTTGGCTCCATTGAAGTGAATGGGGCTGAGCCAGAATACAACAAACGTTCTGTGTTATTGGGACACAGTCATAATATTTTTTTTAAATTTTGGACCTTTTAACCTCAAATGTGTATTATCTATGGTTAAAGACCCTCCACTAACAAGACTTAGGCTATGTTCACACGTAGGAAGGGGGCTGCGGGTTCTCCCGCGGGTTTTCCCGCAGCGGAGTTGATAAATCTGCAGGGCAAACCCGCTGCGGTTATCCCTGCAGATTTATTGCGGTTTGTGTTGAGGGTTCCGCTGCGGGTTTTCCTGCACTGGTTTTACTATTGATGCTGCGTATGCAGCATCAATAGTAATGTTAAAAATAATAAAATAATGATATACTCACCCTCTGACGTCCCGATCTCCTCAGCGCTGCACGCGGCGGTCCGGTTCCAGAGATGCTATGCGAGAAGGACCTTCGTGACGTCACGGTCATGTGACCGCGACGTCACCGCAGGTCCTGCTCACATAGCAAACCTGAGACCGGACGGCCGCGTGCAGCGCTGGGAGGTGAGTATATCATTATTTTTTATTTTAATCCTTTTTTTTTTTTCACACAAATATGGTCCCCGGGGCCAGGAGGAGAGTCTCCTCTCCTCCACCCTGGGTACCACCCGCACATTATCTGCTTACTTCCCGCATGTGGGCACAGCCCCATGCGGGAAGTAAGCGGATCAATGCATTCCTATGGGTGCAGAACCGCCGCGATTCTGCACAAAGAAGTGACATGCTGCGGGTTGTAAACCGCTGCGTTCCTGCACGGTTTTTCCCGCAGCATGTGGACAGCGGTTTGCGGTTTCCATAGGGTTTACATGTTACTGTAAACGCAATGGAAACTGCAGCGGACCCGCAGCTGCAAAATCGGCGCGGTTCCGCGGTAAAAACCGCTAAGTGTGACCATGACCTTAATGTTCTGTAAGGCTCAGGGCACTTTTTCAGTCCCTGATTGGCACTTTAGGTAAACTGAATTTAAAGGGATCCATCTGGTAAGAGTTTCCCTTGAGGACAGCCTTCCTGTATGCCATGTAATCAGAGGTAGGCATCAGCATGCGAAAGGACATCCCTGTGTTTGGTGAATATTTTGCTCAGGATGGGTACAGATCGCTTTCACATTTTTCCCCCTTGTACCAGGCAGTGTGGACGACAAGTGCCAACGTCTGAGCAATAAGAAGGGTGAGGTGACCTGCCCCAACTGCTCATCTGTTACACGCAAAACCATGGCCGGGCTGAGAAAACACATGGATGTATGTGAACAGGTGAGGCTGACAAAAACCTGACTTTTTTTTTTTTTTTTAAAGAAAATAAAAAGTAGATTTTCTACATTTTCAGAATTTTGACGGCAACCAAAATGGCTACAATGATTGCTGTTACAGAGCTTGTCCCTCAGCTCTTCTAGACATCTGAAAGGCAAATCTGCCACCTAGTGCAGGATAAACCTCATGCTTAATCAGATTTGCCATCACTGGCTAGGAAAGCCGAGTGATACGGTATAATAAGGACTGTAAGCTGAGGCATTGTATAATGAGGCATATAAATAGCAGCTGAAGAAGCCGCCATACTCTGACCATACCCATCTCTGATATTTAGCTTCAGGAGGCATTGAGGTGTCGGCAGTGCAGGAAGCAATTCAAGTCCAAGGCTGGTCTCAATTATCACACCATGGCCGAACACATCAATAAGGTGAGAGGTATTCTAAATACTCTACAATTACTGCAAATACCTTTGTAATGACTGAAGCTTTCAGTTTATATACTTTATAGATGCAGTCTAGAAAAGAAGTCAAGTTACTGTGTACATACATTACATTATTATTATTTATATATTTATATAGCACCATTGATTCCATGGTGCTGTACATGAGGAGGCGTTACATACAAATTACAGTAAGCAGACTACCAAAGACAGACTGATACAGAGGGGCGAGGACCCTGCCCTTGCGGGATTACATTCAACAGGATGATATGGAGGGAGACAGTAGGTTGGGGGGTTGCGTCAGCTCCGGTGTTGGTGAGAGGGAGCTCCGGTAGTGGTGAGGAGGCAGCGCGGTCAGTGCGGGCTGTAGGCTTTCTTGAAGAGGTGGGTTTTCAGGTTCCGTCTGAAGGATCCGAATGTAGTTGATAGTCGGACTTGTTGGGGCAAAGCATTCCAGAGGATGGGGGATATTCGGGAGAAGTCTTGGGGGTGGTTGGCTGAGGAGCGGATAAGTGTGGAGGAGAGAAGGAGGTCTTGGGAGGGAGATTACTTGAGGGAAGATATCGGGAGATTAGTTCAGAGATATATGGAGGAGACAGGTTATGGATGGCTTTGTAGGTTAGTATTAGTCATTTGAACTGGATACGCTGAGGGAATGGGAGCCAGTGAAGAAATCTGCAGAGGGGGGGAAGCGGAGGAGTAGCGAGGAGAGAGATGAATTTGTCGGGCAGCAGAGTTAAGGATGGACTGGAGAGGTGCAAGGGTATTATCAGGGAGGCCACAGAGCAGGAGGTTGCAGTAGTCAAGGCGGGAGATGATGAGGGCATGCACAAGAATTTTAGTAGATTGACGGTTGAGGAAAGGATGGATTCTGGAGATATTTTTGAGCTGGAGGCGACAGGAGGTGGAAAGAGCTTGGATGTGCGGTTTGAAGGACAGGGCAGAGTCAAGGGTTACTCCGAGGCAGCGAACTTCCGTTGCGGGGGAAAGCGTGATGTCATTAATTGTGATAAATAGGTCAGGGAAGGAAGATCTGTGAGATGGAGGAAAGATGATGAGTTCAGATTTGTCCACATTGAGTTTGAGGAAGCGAGAGGAGAAGGAGGATATGGCTGATAGACACTCTGGGATTCTGGACAGCAGAGAGGTGACGGGCCAGAAAGGTAGATCTGAGTGTCATCAGCATAAAGGTGGTACTGGAATCCATGGTCAAGTGTATAGATTGAGAAGAGTAGGGGTCCTAGAACAGAGCCTTGGGGGACTCCAACAGAGAGAGGGTGGGATGAGGAGGTAGTGTGGGAGTGAGAGACGCTGAATGTGCGGTTGGAAAGGTATGGGGAGATCCAGGAGAGGGCGAGGTCTTTGATGCCAAAGGAAGAGAGGATCTTTAGTAGGATCTACAAAGCCATCCACAACCTGTCCCCTCCCTATATCTCTGAACTAATCTCCCAATATCTTCCCTCATGTAATCTTCGATCCTCCCAAGACCTCCTACTCTCCTCCACACTTATTCGTTCCTCACACAACCGCCTCCAAGATTTCTCCCGAATATCCCCCATCCTCTGGAATTCCATGCCTCAACACGTCCGATTATCCACCACCCTCGGATCCTTCAGACAGAACCTGAAAACCCATCTCTTCAGGAAAGCCTACAATAACCATTCTGCCGCCTCGCCAGAGCCACCGCCTCACCCCTACCTTCTGCCCCTTCCCCACTATCCCATAGAATGTAAGTCCGCAAGTTTTTTAAAAAACTGCAGCTCTTGGCAGAAAACGCAGGTCCTTTTTTTGTCCTTTTTTGATGCGTTTTTTGATGCGTTTTTTGATGCGTTTTTTGATGCGTTTTTTTTATCCTTTTTTTTACTGTGTGTTTCCTAGGAAGCTTTTTAGGGCTAAAATGGCTGAAAATACCCTAACCCTACCCCTAACCCTACCCCTAACCCTAACCCTACCCCTAACCCTAACCCTACCCCTAACCCTACCCCTAACCCTAACCCTACCCCTAACCCTACCCCTAACCCTAACCCTATTCTAACCTTAGTGAAAAAAAAAAAAAAAAAATTCTTAATTTTTTTATTGTCCCTACCAATGGGGGTGAAAAAGTGGGGGGGGTGTCATTTACTATTTTTTTATTTTGATCACTGAGATAGGTTATATCTCAGTGATCAAAATGCACTTTGGAGCGAATCTGCCGGCCGGCAGATTCGGCGGGCGCACTGCGCATGCGCCCGCCATTTTGCAAGATGGCGGCGCCCAGGGAGAAGACGGCCGGACGGACACCGGGACGCCGGGTAAGTATAAGGGGGGGAGATTAGGGCACGGGGGGGGCATCGGAGCACTGGGGGGGGGCATCGGAGCACGGGGGGGGGGGGCATCGGAGCACGGGGGGGCGGGATCGGAGCACGGGGGGGCAGCCACACTCCGCCCACGCACTTCCGCCCGCTCCCCCGCACTTCCTGCTGCAGCGGTTCTGCACATCAAATCGCAGTAAAACCCGCAGATATATTTTTGATCTGCGGGTTTTACTGCGATTTTGACCTCACAATGGAGGTCTATGGGTGCAGAACCGCTGCGGTTCAGGAAGAAGAATTGACATGCTCCTTCTTTTTTCCGGGAGCTATTCAGCGCGGCTTTTTTTTTACAATTTCCGGACCATGTGCACAGTGTGTCCTGTTTTCCATAGGGTACAGTGTACTGTACCCTGCATGGAAAACAGCTGCGGAACCGCAGCGGCAAAACCGCCGCGGTTCCGCGGTAAAAAACGCACTGTGTGAACATGGCCTAAACATGTTTACTGTAAACGACATCTATAACCCTGTATGTTACTCCTTTCTCATGTACAGCACCATGGAATTAATGGTGCTGTATAAATGAATAATAATAATAATAGTAGAAGGTAGTGGTCAACTCTGTCAAAAGCAGAGGACAGGTCTAGAAGGAGGAGAATAGAGTATTGTCTGTTAACTTTGGCTGTAAGTAGGTCTTTAGTAATTTTGGACAAGGCAGTCTCAGTGGAATGGTGGGGTCGGAAACCAGATTGTAGATTGTCAAAGAGCAAGTTAGATGAGAGATGGGAGGAAAGTTCAGCGTGGACGTGCTGCTCCAGAAGTTTGGAAGCGAATGGGAACGGCGATATTGGGCGATAGATGGACATTACATTATCCTGTACTGGTCCTGAGTTACATCCTGTATTATACTCCAGAGCTGCACTCACTATTCTGCTGGTGGAGTCACTGTGTACATACATTACATTACTTATCCTGTACTGATCCTGAGTTACATCCTGTATTATACTCCAGAGCTGCACTCACTATTCTGCTGAGTCACTGTGTACATACATTACATTACTTATCCTGTACTGATCCTGAGTTACATCCTGTATTATACTCCAGAGCTGCACTCACTATTCTGCTGGTGGAGTCACTGTGTACATGCATTACATTACTTATCCTGCACTGATCCTGAGTTTCAGGCTGTATTATACTCCAGAGCTGCACTCACTATTCTGCTGGTGGAGTCACTGTGTACATGCATTACATTACTTATCCTGCACTGATCCTGAGTTACATCCTGTATTATACCCCAGAGCTGCACTCACTATTCTGCTGGTGGAGTCACTGTGTACATACATTACATTACTTATCCTGTACTGATCCTGAGTTACATCCTGTATTATACTCCAGAGCTGCACTCACTATTCTGCTGGTGGAGTGTTTTGATCTGGTGGTTTAGGAACAACATGAGACAAGCTCTGAAGGAGGTGGTATCTGTACTGACTGCAAACCCTGAACCTAGCAGCGCAACTAAAAATTGCCGTAGGGGTACCTGAACGCTCCCTAGACCCCTCGGCACAGCCTAAGATCTAACTTCCACTAAAGATGGAAACAGGAAACCTATCTTGCCTCAGAGAAAATCCCCAAAGGAAAGATAGCCCCCCACAAATATTGACGGTGAGAGGAGGGGAAAATAACATACGCAGAAACTAAATCAGATTTTAGCATAGGAGGCCAGTGTAGCTTGATAGATAGGCCAGGAAAGGATACTGTGCGGTCAGTATAAAAACTACAAAACAATCCACACAGAGTTTACAAAATCTCCACACCTGACTAAAGGTGTGGAGGGTAAATCTGCTTCCCAGAGCTTCCAGCTAACAGAAAAAATCAATACTGACAAGCTGGACAAATACAGTTAGGGCCAGAAATATTTGGATAGTGACAAGTTTTGTTATTTTAGCTGTTTACAAAAACATGTTCAGAAATACAATTATATACAGTTAGGGCCAGAAATATTTGGACAGTGACACAATTTTCGCGATTTGGGCTCTGCATGCCACCACATTGGATTTGAAATGAAACCTCTACAACAGAATTCAAGTGCAGATTGTAATGTTTAATTTGAAGGGTTGAACAAAAATATCTGATAGAAAATGTAGGAATTGTACACATTTCTTTACAAACACTCCACATTTTAGGAGGTCAAAAGTAATTGGACAAATAAACATAACCCAAACAAAATATTTTTATTTTCAATATTTTGTTGCAAATCCTTTGGAGGCAATCACTGCCTTAAGTCTGGAACCCATGGACATCACCAAACGCTGGGTTTCCTCCTTCTTAATGCTTTGCCAGGCCTTTACAGCCGCAGCCTTCAGGTCTTGCTTGTTTGTGGGTCTTTCCGTCTTAAGTCTGGATTTGAGCAAGTGAAATGCATGCTCAATTGGGTTTAGATCTGGAGATTGACTTGGCCATTGCAGAATGTTCCACTTTTTGGCACTCATGAACTCCTGGGTAGCTTTGGCTGTATGCTTGGGGTCATTGTCCATCTGTACTATGAAGCGCCGTCCAATCAACTTTGCAGCATTTGGCTGAATCTGGGCTGAAAGTATATCCCGGTACACTTCAGAATTCATCCGGCTACTCTTGTCTGCTCTTATGTCATCAATAAACACAAGTGACCCAGTGCCATTGAAAGCCATGCATGCCCATGCCATCACGTTGCCTCCACCATGTTTTACAGAGGATGTGGTGTGCCTTGGATCATGTGCCGTTCCCTTTCTTCTCCAAACTTTTTTCTTCCCATCATTCTGGTACAGGTTGGTCTTTGTCTCATCTGTCCATAGAATACTTTTCCAGAACGGAGCTGGCTTCTTGAGGTGTTTTTCTGCAAATTTAACTCTGGCCTGTCTATTTTTGGTATTGATGAATGGTTTGCATCTAGATGTGAACCCTTTGTATTTACTGTCATGGAGTCTTCTCTTTACTGTTGACTTAGAGACAGATACACCTACTTCACTGAGAGTGTTCTGGACTTCAGTTGATGTTGTGAACGGGTTCTTCTTCACCAAATTAAGTATGCGGCGATCATCCACCACTGTTGTCATCCGTGGACGCCCAGGCCTTTTTGAGTTCCCAAGCTCACCAGTCAATTCCTTTTTTCTCAGAATGTACCCAACTGTTGATTTTGCTACTCCAAGCATGTCTGCTATCTCTCTGATGGATTTTTTCTTTTTTTTCAGCCTCAGGATGTTCTGCTTCACCTCAATTGAGAGTTCCTTTGACCGCATGTTGTCTGCTCACAGCAACAGCTTCCAAATGCAAAACCACACACCTGGAATCCACCCCTGACCTTTTAACTACTTCATTGATTACAGGTTAACGAGGGAGACGCCTTCAGAGTTAATTGCAGCCCTTAGAGTCCATTGTCCAATTACTTTTGGTCCCTTGAAAAAGAGGACGCTATGCATTACAGAGCTATGATTCCTAAACCCTTTCTCCGATTTGGATGTGGAAACTATCATATTGCAGCTGGGAGTGTGCACTTTCAGCCCATATTATATATATAATTGTATTTCTGAACATGTTTTTGTAAACAGCTAAAATAACAAAACTTGTGTCACTGTCCAAATATTTCTGGCCCTAACTGTATATAATATGGGCTGAAAGTGCACACTCCCAGCTGCAATATGATAGTTTCCACATCCAAATCGGAGAAAGGGTTTAGGAATCATAGCTCTGTAATGCATAGCGTCCTCTTTTTCAAGGGACCAAAAGTAATTGGACAATGGACTCTAAGGGCTGCAATTAACTCTGAAGGCTTCTCCCTCGTTAACCTGTAATCAATGAAGTAGTTAAAAGGTCAGGGGTGGATTCCAGGTGTGTGGTTTTGCATTTGGAAGCTGTTGCTGTGAGCAGACAACATGCGGTCAAAGGAACTCTCAATTGAGGTGAAGCAGAACATCCTGAGGCTGAAAAAAAAGAAAAAATCCATCAGAGAGCTAGCAGACATGCTTGGAGTAGCAAAATCAACAGTTGGGTACATTCTGAGAAAAAAGGAATTGACTGGTGAGCTTGGGAACTCAAAAAGGCCTGGGCGTCCACGGATGACAACAGTGGTGGATGATCGCCGCATACTTAATTTGGTGAAGAAGAACCCGTTCACAACATCAACTGAAGTCCAGAACACTCTCAGTGAAGTAGGTGTATCTGTCTCTAAGTCAACAGTAAAGAGAAGACTCCATGACAGTAAATACAAAGGGTTCACATCTAGATGCAATCCATTTATCAATACCAAAAATAGACAGGCCAGAGTTAAATTTGCAGAAAAACACCTCAAGAAGCCAGCTCCGTTCTGGAAAAGTATTCTATGGACAGATGAGACAAAGATCAACCTGTACCAGAATGATGGGAAGAAAAAAGTTTGGAGAAGAAAGGGAACGGCACATGATCCAAGGCACACCACATCCTCTGTAAAACATGGTGGAGGCAACGTGATGGCATGGGCATGCATGGCTTTCAATGGCACTGGGTCACTTGTGTTTCTTGATGACATAAGAGCAGACGAGTAGCCGGATGAATTCTGAAGTGTACCGGGATATACTTTCAGCCCAGATTCAGCCAAATGCTGCAAAGTTGATTGGACGGCGCTTCATAGTACAGATGGACAATGACCCCAAGCATACAGCCAAAGCTACCCAGGAGTTCATGAGTGCCAAAAAGTGGAACATTCTGCAATGGCCAAGTCAATCTCCAGATCTAAACCCAATTGAGCATGCATTTCACTTGCTCAAATCCAGACTTAAGACGGAAAGGCCCACAAACAAGCAAGACCTGAAGGCTGCGGCTGTAAAGGCCTGGCAAAGCATTAAGAAGGAGGAAACCCAGCGTTTGGTGATGTCCATGGGTTCCAGACTTAAGGCAGTGATTGCCTCCAAAGGATTTGCAACAAAATATTGAAAATAAAAATATTTTGTTTGGGTTATGTTTATTTGTCCAATTACTTTTGACCTCCTAAAATGTGGAGTGTTTGTAAAGAAATGTGTACAATTCCTACATTTTCTATCAGATATTTTTGTTCAACCCTTCAAATTAAACGTTACAATCTGCACTTGAATTCAGTTGTAGAGGTTTCATTTCAAATCCAATGTGGTGGCATGCAGAGCCCAACTCGCGAAAATTGTGTCACTGTCCAAATATTTCTGGCCCTAACTGTATAGAATGCACAGAACAATAAGTCCACAACATGTGGACTGAAATGAGCAAAGCCAGAACTTATCTTTGCAGAACTGGTCAGGAAACCAGGAGAATCCAAGCAGAGATGTGAATCCAGCCAGGAAACATTGACAAGTGGCACAGGCTGAAGAAAGAGCCAGACTTAAATAGCGGACGATAAGGGAGCCCAAGAGCAGAATTCACAACAGTGGAGTCACTGTGTACATACATTACATTACTTATCCTGTACTGATCCTGAGTTACATCCTGTATTATCCTCCTACAACCCCTGGCAAAAATTATGGAATCACCGGCCTTGGAGGATGTTCATTCTGTTGTTTAATTTTGTAGAAAAAAAGCAAATCACAGACCTGGCACAAAAATAAAGTCATTTCAAATTGCAACTTTCTGGCTTTAAGAAACACTAAAAGAAATCAAGAACAAAAATTGTGGTAGTCAGTAATGGTTACTTTTTTTAAACCAAGCATAGGGTAAAAATTATGGAATCACTCAATTATGAGGAAAAATTTATGGAATCATGAAAAACAAAAAAAACACTCCAAAACATCACCAGTATTTTGTTGCACCACTTCTGGCTTTTATAACCGCTTGTAGTCTCTGAGGCATGGACTTAATGAGTGTCAAACAGAACTCTTCATCAATCTGGCTCCAACTTTCTCTGATTGCTGTTGCCAGATCAGCTTTGCAGGTTGGAGCCTTGTCATGGACCATTTCCTTCAACTTCCACCAAAGATTTTCAATTGGATTGAGATCTGGACTAATTGCAGGCCATGACATTGACCTTATGTGTCTTTTTTCAAGGAATGTTTTCACGGTTTTTGCTCTATGGCAGGATGCATTATCATCTTGGAAAATGATTTCATCATCCCCAAACATCCCTTCAATTGATGGGATAAGAAAAGTGTCCAAAATATCAACATAACTTGTGCATTTATTGAAGATGTAATGACAGCCATCTCCCCAGTGCCTTCACCTGACATGCAGCCCATATCATCAATGATTGTGGAAATTTGCACGTTCTCTTCAGGCAGTCATCTTTATAAATCTCATTGGAACGGCACCAAATAAAAGTTCCAGCATTATCACCGTGCCCAATGCAGATTCGTGATTCATCACTGAATATGACTTTCATCCAGTCATCCACAGTTCATGATTGCTTTTCCTTAGCCCATTGGAACCTTGTTTTTTTCTGTTTAGGTGGTAATGATGGCTTTCATTTAGCTTTTCTGTATGTAAATCCCATTTCCTTTAGGCGGTTTCTTACAGTTCCGTCCCAGACATTGACTCCAGTTTCCACCCATTCGTTCTTCATTTGTTTTGTTGTGCATTTCCTGCTTTGGAGACATATTGCTTGAAGTTTCCGGTCTTGACGCTTTGATGTCTTCCTTGGTCTACCAGTATGTTTGCCTTTAACAATCTTCCCATGTTGTTTGTATTTGGTCCAGATTTTGGACACAGCTGACTGTGAACAACCAACATCTTTTGCAACATTGCGTGATGATTTACCCTCTTTTAAGAGTTTGATAATCCTCTCCTTTGTTTCAATTGACATCTCTCGTGTTGGAGCCATGATTCATGTCAGTCCACTCGGTGCAACAGCTCTCCAAGGTGTGATCACTCCTTTTTAGATGCAGACTAACAAACAGATTTAATTTGATGCAGGTGTTATTTTTGGGTATGAAAATTTACAGGGTGATTCAATAATTTCTCTATCGCCTTTCATTGGGGGACACAGGAACCATGGGGTGTATGCTGCTGCCACTAGGAGGCTGACACTATGCAAATAAAAAAAGTTAGCTCCTCCTCTGCAGTATACACCCTACCGACAGGAAGTAGGATATTCAGTTTTAGCTTAGTGTCAGTAGGAGGTGGACACGGGTCTTTCATTAGACCCTTATCTACCTCAATGTGCGTCGTTTTCTTACAGGTTTCCGGAGGGATACAGGGTGAACAGTCACACCTGTACTCCCACAATACGGACTATGAGTACGGCGTGTACTGCCACCCCGTATCCTCATAGATCCCTCTCCAGGACCAAGATCCTAGCACACAAGTGTGCTCAGAAGTCCGGTCCTGGCTCCGTCCCCCACCCACTCGCCCACCAGAGCCTGTCGGTTGGAGGAGACGAGGACGTCCATCACAGCTCCGTGGACGTCTCAATCCCCTCAGGTTAGTAACTGCGTGGGATGTTTAGGTGAGTATTTCCCCTAAATTTTCAGATCTTCCCCTTACTCTCGCAGTGTGGGGGAGTAGAAGTCCCTAAATGCGCGCTGCACTATCTTCTAGGGCGGCGCTGATCCTATTTTAAAAGGGATCCCTGGGGCACCAAGTCGAGCAATAGCTCTGCACTATTGGCTATCCCCTTCATCAGGGCCGCAGTGTCCTCCCCGCGGCCGCACTGCGCAGCGGCCGCAATGTCACCTTTCTGGCGGCGCCGGCACCGCTCTCCCCTGCGGCCGCCCTGCGGGCTTCGGCGGCGCATTCCTCTTTCTGGCGGCGCCGGCCTCTAATTTAGGTCCCGGCTTCTGCCGGGGCCTACTTCGGCGTCGCGTCCCTCTGCTCCGCCTCACCCTGCGGCCCTGGCAGGTTGCAGCGCTGTTCTGCGGCGCACTGTTCCGGGGCCGCAGTCTATTTTCCAGCGGCGCCGGCCTCTAATTTAGGTCCCGGCTTCCGCCGGGGCCTACTTCCGGTACCGCGCTCCTCCACTTCCGGTTTCTTTGGGCGGGCTTTCTCCCGCCCGACAAACTGCCCTGCAATCTCCGCCCACCGGCGCCATCTGGGCTGACTCCGCCCCTTCCTCCACGTCGCTGCTGAGCACAGGGCAGGAGATTTCACTCGTGCCCACATCTTCTCCTGGGGGCACAGCACATCGTTGCAACAGAGGCCGCAGGGCAGCAGCTCCATCCTTCTGTTCCACTGCTGTTCTTCAGGGAAAGTTCCGGACAAGAGTGCCCCAGATGTGTCTACCTGTTCTACTAGGGGCTATCGTTCCAGAGGAGCATCTTCCAGGCCGTGCAGCCTTCCATCTGGACACTGCAGCGTCTGCCGTGAGTACCTCTGCACCGCAGTTTCACTCAATCCCCTGCCCCCCCCCCCTGTTCCTTAATCTTCTGACATTTCCCTCAGGGGCCCGTTCGGTCTAATTTTAAGGGAGGTCGCTCCCGGCCTCCCACCTTTTCCTGTGTCTTAGTGAAACACTTTCAGGGTTCGCCTTGTACCCGCAAGCTCCCCTCAGACAGGCCTGCAGCAACCCACATTATGTTCAGCTCCGCCTCAGAGCGAAGTCCCCACCACAGGCTGGGTCTCCCCTCTGTCTCTATCAGTAGCGGATCTCACTCCGGTTTCCCAGACCCTCGTGTCCGTGCTCGATCGGTTGCCCCTGCAGACTTCCGTAGTAGCCAGCGGGTCGCAAGAAGCTCTGTCCGAGTCTTCCAATACAGGCCGCGTAAGATCCAGACGGGAACGCCGGTCTGAGTTCTCTTCTCGATCCATCTCACGGTCCTTCTCTGTGGTCGAGCTCCCCCCCCCCCCCCGGAGTCAGAATGAGAGGCGATGCTTTCTCTGATGTGCCTTCGGAGGATAATTTGGGACCGGAGTCGAACCATATCTCAACATGAGGGATATGGTTCAAAGCCTCATTGGAGCGTCCAATCTGACCTGTGGCATCAAAGATTCCTCTACGGAACCCGCAGATCAGGCGGTTTCGTTTAGACGGGCGGAACTTCCTCCCAAGGGATTCGCTCCTCATCCTGAATCGAGGAGCTTCTGGCCAGAGAGAGAGAATTCGACCAGACGTTCTCAAAGAGGAAAGCGTCTTGGAGTCTCATATCTCTTTCCTCTGGATCTCATCGCCAACCGGAATGAGAGGCGATGGAGAACGACCTCTCCCTCTGTGGATCCGCCGGCTGCTAGACTTGCCACTAACACAGTCCTCATGCGGTCCGGTGGGGCGACTCTGACAGATTCCATCGATAGGATCATGGAATCCTTCGTGAATTCGGCTCTCGAACCTGCCGCATCATCCCTATGCCCGGCTTTCGCTTCCACTTGGGTTTCGAAGTCGGTATCCGAAGGGGCTAAAACAACTCCGTTGGGGCATTCAAGCCGGAGCTCCACCAGACTGGCTAGCGGAAGTTGCCACCCAGATTACTCACGCCGGGGAATAATTTGTTCCCTGCATGTCGCGTCTTCTGCCGCTCAGACACCCAGTAATGTTGCCAGCCGTCGCACTGCTTGGCACACGAGTCATCAAAGAAGTCCCTTACGAGCCTGCCCTCTTCAAGGATCACGTCTCTTTGGTTCCAAGCTGGACCAAATTATTAAGGACGCCACTGACGGCACCAATTCTCTTCTTAGGCGGCAACTTCTGTCCTTTCGGCCTTTTTTTCGTCGTTTCGCGACATCAGATTCCTTTTCGCAACAGAGGCCACAGGCACGTTAAGGGAAGAAGGTATTCTTCGACTCAATCCTTCCTGGTGTTCCCGCTACTCCTAAGGTGGATTCTCCAGGTCCAGGTCTGGAAGTTCCACCTAGGCAGGACCCACGACTAGACCCCAGCCCGTTTCTCAGGCTGGGCAGCCGTCTCCTGTTCCTCAAGGACGTCTGGGTCTCCTCAGTAGAGGACGCTTGGGCCAGGGCACTTGTGTCCTCTAGATACAAAATCTTCATTTCTCGGCCCTGGGATCGTTTTCTTCGAATCCCAACTTCCAAGAGACCCCGCTCTGGTCCCGTGTTTCTTTACAGCCATTGTTTCCCTCCTTAAATCCGGGGTAATCGTTCCCGTCCCAGAACAGGAACGGTTCAACGGTTCACAGGCTTCTCTTAGAATCTTTTTGTACTGACAGAGGACGACAAGGTTCGTCCCAGTCCGGATCTCAAATTGCTGAACAGGAAGTTTCGTCGGAGACACTTCAGGATGATATTCCCTCGTTCAGTAATCCCTTCCATGGAGGCTCAGGAACTTCGGTTTCAGGCTCCCGAAAGTCTATCCATCTTTCCCGACACTCTAGCCGTTGCGGGTGGCTCGTCAACAGGAAGAAGTTCAGTCTTGTTCAGTGCCTCGTATCTCCGGGCATGTTCTTCGACACTTGTCGGACCAGAGTCTTCCTTCCCGAAGACAGGATATCCCTCCTTTGTCAGGAAGTTCGCTTGCTCCAGGGTTTTCGACTCCCCTCCTTTCCGATGGGCCTTAAAGGTCTTAAGGAGGTTGGTTGCAACATCGGAAGCAATTTTCCCTTTGCCCGTTTCATTCAAGACTCCTTCAGCAGGCTATTCTATCACAGGGGGACAGGTCTCTCGTCTCCTGCATCGTCCGATCCGGCTTTCTCCCGGGTCAAACTGTTCCTCGACTGGTGGCCGAGGTCGCTTCTCTTATCCCGGAGTAGACCCTTCACAGCATATCCTTCCTTCCAGTTCCCTGGCAGGTGGTGACGACGGACGCCAGCCCGCTCGGCGGAGGCGCGGGACTTTGTCACCTGTTCTTTTCAGGTTTGTTTGGTCGGCGCAGGAGTCCTTTTTGCCGATCAAGGTCCTCGAGTTCCGGATCTTCTTTCTGTCTTTCCTTCACTGGGCAAGGATTCTCGGCAGCCTGCCAATTCGAATCCAGACAGATAATGACACAGCTGTGGCATATGTCTACCACCAGGGGTGGACTCGGCGTTCTCTGGCATCGGTTGAGATTCCAGGATCCTCCTTTGGACAGAGGCAACGGTCCTGGTGAGCTCTGCAGTGCATGTCCCCGACGTGGACATTTAGGCCGCCGACTTCCTCGGCCGCGAGGGCATCGCGGCAGGGGAATGGTACTTCAGGAGGTTTCCTATCGGATTGTTCTTCGATGGGGGACTCCAGAGGTGGACCTCATGGCGTCCCGATTGAACAGGAAGGTCCCTCGGGTCGGCCCAAGGTTTCGCGACCCTCTCACAGTGGTGTTGACATTCTGGCCATTCCTTGGTCGCAGTTCGTGCTCCCCTATCGTTTCCCTCCCCTTCCCTTGCTTTCCAAGCTTTCGAAAAAGATCAAGGCGGGATGGTTGCTGGTCATTCTGATCGTCCCGGATTGGCCCAGGAGGTCTTGGTTTGCAGACATCGTCAATCTCCTCGCGGACTCCCCTGGTGCCTTCCAAACAGACCCGAGCTGCTGTCTCAGGATCCGATTTGCCACCCGAATTATCGGTCGCTCTGTTTAACGGCGTGGCTGTGGACTCCACAGTTCTAAGAGCGTCCTGCCTTTTGGCCCGGATGAGTCACACTATAATCAAGGCTAGGAAGCCTTCGTCTTCTTCAAGGATCTTCTATCGTACCTGGAAGGCTTACTTTCGTTGATGCGAGCCCAACCGCTTTTCACCTATGTCCTTTTCCCTGCCTTCCATTTGGGTTTCCTTCAGGCAGGACTGGATTCGGGCTTCGCTCTCAGTTCCCTAAAGTGCCAGGTTCCTGTGCTCTTCTTCCCTTTAAGAAGACGTTTTCTTCTTAGCCACAGGTTAAGACTTTCCTTCAAGGAGTAGCCCACGCTGTCCCTCCGTTCAGGGCCTCTGTGGATTCATGGGATTTAAAGGGAACCTGTCACCTGAATTTGGCGGGACCAGTTTTGGGTCATATGGGCGGAGTTTTCAGGTGTTTGATTCACCCTTTCCTTACCCGCTGGCTGCATGCTGGCTGCAATATTGGATTGAAGTTCATTCTCTGTCCTCCATAGTACACGCCTGCACAAGGTAAGATTGCTTTGCACAGGCGTGTACTATGGAGGACAGAGAATGAACTTCAATCCAATATTGCAGCCAGCATGCAGCCAGCGGGTAAGCAAAGGGTGAATCAAACACCCGAAAACTCCGCCCATATGACCCAAAACCAGTCCCGCCAAATTCAGGTGACAGAGTCCCTTTAAAGGATGTGCTGGTTGTTCTAGGGGTTCCCTCTTTGAGCCTCTCAGGGAGTTTTTTCTCTGTCAGCACTATCTCGGAAGGTGGCTTATCTCAGGTCCATCTCTTCGATCCGCCGCGTTTTTGAGTCGGCGGCCATTTCTTGCCGACCTCCTTTCTTGATTTCCACCAGGACAAGGTGGTCCCAGGTCTCCGCCTTCCTTCCTTTCACGAGGTGGTTTTCATCTTTCCACCTCAACGAGGACATCGTTCTACCTTCCTTTTGTCCAGCTCCGACTCATCCTCTGGAGCGATCGTTGAACAGGCTGGACCTCGTCAGGGCAGTGAGGATCTCCCTGGCTAGCACGGCCGCTTTCCGAAAGATGGATTCTCTTTTCGCCATCCCTGATGGCGTGCGTAGAGGCCTGCCGGCTCCCATGGCGACTATTGCTCGCTCGATTAGAACGGCAATTTTGGAAGCTTACCGGGTAAAGAACAGAGTGCCCCCTCCTGAGATAAAAGCTCACTCTACCCGGGCAGTCGGCGCATCCAGTGCGGTACGTCACAGGGCTTTCGCCGACGGCTTTGCAAAGCGGCAACGTGGTCTTCCATCCACACGTTTCACCGAACTACAAGGTCCATACCTATGCTTCGGCTGACTCCAGCCTGGGCAGAAGGATCCTGCAGGCGGCAGTGGTGAGTCCTCGGACTTAATGGAAGTATGTTTTTCCCACCCCAGGGACTGCTTTGGGACGTACCATGGTTCCTGTGTCCCCCAATGAAAGGCGATAGAGAAAACAGGATTTTTGGTTGCTTACCGTAAAATCTGTTTCTCGGAGCCTTCATTGGGGGACACAGCACCCTCCCAAGTTGAACAGCTCTGTTTACTGTATACGTTTGAGTTCTTTGAACACTCTTTGAGTGTTTGAAACTGTTAATCTGTGGAGCGCCGTGGAATTTGTTGGCGCTATATAAACAAAGTTTATTATCATTATTATATTATTATTCTTTCTCTTTTACACGTTGCTTCTCCTACTGCTTTCTCACTAACTGAATATCCTACTTCCTGTCGGTAGGGTGTATACTGCAGAGGAGGAGCTAACTTTTTTTATTTGCATAGTGTCAGCCTCCTAGTGGCAGCAGCATACACCCCATGGTTCCTGTGTCCCCCAATGAAGGCTCCGAGAAACAGATTTTACGGTAAGCAACCAAAAATCCTGTTTTTTCCTCATAATTGAGTGATTCCATAATTTTTCCCCTATGCTTGGTTAAAAAAAGTAACTATTACTGACTACCACATTTTTTGTTCTTGATTTCTTTTAGTGTTTCTTAAAGCCAGGTAGTTGCCATTTGAAATTACTTTAGTTTTGTGCCATATCTGTGATCTGCTTTTTTTCTACAAAATTAAACAACAGAATGAACATCCTCAAAGGCCGGTGATTACATAATTTTTGCCAGGGGTTGTAGTAATTGGAAACGGTCATCAAACAGACACATATTGACAGCTCGTCTGTAGGGTGTACTGTAGACTGCCCTGTATAATTAAACATAACCCATATAAGGTACCATAGGTGTAATGGTGCTGCTGAGACCAACACCAGTGCGCATGTCTCGCATCAGTGCACCAGCGGGACTCTCCCAATCAGATCAATATCACATTAGAAAAAAATGGAGATAAGTCCAAGAGTAACGAAAGATATAAATTTATTAGATATAAATAACAATTGACAAATACAAAATACAAGACTAAGATCGGGAAAAATATGGGGCAGAAGTCCTAACAAATAAGGAGGCGGCGGGGGCACCTGTCCTGACTCAGCACATCATGGGTAAGCACACTTGGTGGTTATTGAACCTGGTCGCAGTTGGATGGTAGCGCGCTCTATATACTATATCCAACTAATACTTGTCCTGGGACTTAATACTGGTGTATGACCTTGGTTTCTCTATTTACGGCACTTTAGCCTGTTTTTTACCCATGATTGGTCGTTTTCCCTCTTATTTGTTAGGACTTCTGCCCCATATTTTTCCCGATCTTAGTCTTGTATTTTGTATTTGTGAATTGTTATTTATATCTAATAAATTTATATCTTTTGTTACTCTTGGACTTATCTCCATTTTTTCTAATGTGATATTGCCCTGTATAATTGCAGGTCAAATATTACCACTAACTAGAGCCAGCCCCATTTAGATACTGAAGCAGTTGGGAATTCTGGGAGATATCAGCTTTATAGATGAAAGCTTTAGTGGTGAGGACAAGATAACTGTCTGTATATTCTTATAATTTCCCCTTTCCTTAGTCTTCCAGTCCTGATGGTAACCCACTGGAAGATCCCAGGCAGCGGGAACGACTAAGGAAAATGTTGAAGCAGATGGGAAAATTGCGCTGTCCTAAGCAGGTATACAGCTAACCGTGTAATGTCGTGCGCTCTTGTTAGCTGCCCATAACTACAGCATTACGATGATTGTGCTTCTATGATCACAGAATTGCACGGCCACGTTCTCCAGCTTGATGGGGTATCAATACCACATCCAGCGTTGTGGCACCCAGCAGTGTGACCTGGAGAAGCTGCACTTTTCCTGTCCCCAGTGTAACAAGGCGTACCAGTCCAAGGCTGGGAGGGATTACCATGTGCGCTCAGAGCACTGTGCGGTGAGTGACTACTCTGAGGATAACTTTCACTTGCGTGTTCCTGTCCACAGTCTGATTACTTCAGATACCCAGTTAATATCTGCGACTTTATGAGAATCATTACCATATACACTTCATCATGGAGAAAATACAATCACAGTGTTGTGTGCTGTTGTTTCTAGCTTGCAGTTCTCCTTCCCCTCTCACAGCACACACTCTCATACACACTAGTCAGAGAGTGACAGCAAGTGCCTCCCTTCTGCTATCAATTATTTTCTATTATTACAGCCGGTCCATTTGCTGCCCAGCTCTTGCAGGCAGGGAAAATAAAGAACTACAATCTGCTACTTTCCTAGTAAAATATATTTGCAGTATCCCATCAAAACTCCTATATATATGAAGCACTATGAGAATAAAGGTGATTATGCAGCCAATTTGGTCATCTTCCCTGACCTCCACATAAACTTATTTGCTTGGCTGAGCTGCAACTACCTCGGCGTTCAGCAGTTTTTCTGTACATCTCTGCCATCTCCTATATGAAACTTAGTATAAAAGTCAAGGAGGAGGGATACGCAGCTGCAGTTTTTCTCCAAATGAAACACCATGAGGGACAGAAGGGGGAGACATCTGCTTATTTCAGAGCACACAACACACTGAGACAAGCTTAATCATGAAAGAAACTGAAAATGTACAGAAGAAAAAAATATTTTTCCAATCACTTAAAAAAAACGCAAAATTTCGACTCATAAGAAGTCTGAAATAACACATCTATATAAAATACCTAAAAGGTCACATGAACAATTAATTTTGCTAATTTATTAGGTTACAAAATATAACTAAATACTATCCTCTAAAAAGTCAGAAATGGCCCATGTATACAATACCAAGACAATTGTCTCTCAAGGAAAGCCTGGATGGAGCTGATGGAGCTCACCTGATATGTTCTGACCAGGGTTTCATGTTCTTTGCATGCGAATATCAGCGAGTAGTCACCGCAAGACAAAAAGGTACGCTTCCTGCACCACGAGTTACATGACCCCAACTGAGCAGTGTCATCTAAAGTGCCATCATTAGATTACCATAGTAGCAGTCACATGAGTTACGAAACGCACCATTAGATCATATCAGCAGTTACATGAGTCGCAAAACACGTCTTTAGATCACCATACTAGCGGCCACATGAATCACAAAATGTGTCCTTAAATCACCACAGTATCTGTCACATGAATTGTGTAATGCGTCATTAGATCACCATATTAGTGGTCACATGAGTCGCGAAACTCGTCTTTACATCACCATATTAGCGGTCACATGAGTTGCGAAACGCAACTTAGATCTAGGGCTGTGGAATCGGTATGCCAAACCTCCGACTACTGAATTTCCCTGACTCCACAGCACTGCCACGCTACTGAGCATGTACATAAAGTGCAGCACAGATTCATCTCCACAGGACCAGTCACTACTGAGCATGTACATAAAGTGCAGCACAGATTCATCTCCACAGCACTGGTCACTACTGAGCATGTACATAAAGTGCAGCACAGATTCATCTCCACAGCACTGGTCACTACTGAGCATGTACATAAAGTGCAGCACAGGTTCATCACCACAGCACTGGTCACTACTGAGCATGTACATAAAGTGCAGCACAGGTTCATCTCCACAGCACTGGTCACTACTGAGCATGTACATAAAGTGCAGCACAGATTCATCTGAACTAAAAGTCGAGATCCTTAGATCAGGAACAGAATAGACATTTCTCCTTCGCCTCATTGGGGGACCGTGGGTGTATGCTGCTGCCACTAGGAGGCTGACACTAAGTGATACAAAGAAAGTTCGCTCCTCCCCTGCAGTTTACACCCTCCTGCTGGCTCTCAGCTAACCAGTTCTTGCTTAGTGTCTGTAGGAGGCACATGGGTCTGTTTCAGACCCCAACATTTTTATTTTACTTCTTACTTTTCTGTAAATTTTTATGTTTTTAATTAACGGAGTGAAGGGGGCGACGGATCCTTTCAAGGTTCCGATCTCCCCCGAACCATCAACAGGCGAGCACGGCGAGTATACCTCCCCGTACCCTTTCCTGCGACGTGGGAAGCCATGCCTGAGCTCACTTCAGGGGCGACGGTTCCTTTCATGTTCCTGATCTCCCCACACCAGCAGCAGGCGACCACATGGAGTGTCGCCTCCATGTATCCTCTCCTGGAGCCAGGCCTAATGCCGGACAACTGGCCCTGTCCACCCAGAATGAACTCCGTGGATGTAGAGAGGCCCCTCTCTATGGCGCCCGAGCAGCCCCCACTGTCCCACCACTATGAAAGCGGATGGCACAAGGAGACGGACGGTTCCTCTCCACCTCCCTAACAAAGAGATGATGGATTGAGGTTTATCCCTGCACCGTCCTCGCTGCACAGAACAGCGCTGAAACCCACATCCGCGGCGGTTCCATGCCGGGACGCGCAACGATGGTGAGTGGATCCACCTTCAGAGGGATATCCACATGCTGACAGGCAGCCTCAGCCACTTCCCTGTGGCCCACCTCCCTGAGGTAACAGCTCTGGCCGGCTGCAAAAATTTAGCCCCCGGCTCCGGCCGATGTGTAGGCCACATCCCGGAAGCCTTGCCTGGACTATGGCGCCATAAGGCGGCTCCGCCCACTTTTCTGGCACTTTTCCGCTGGAACGCCCCTCACTTCTACCGCTGGTGTCGCCTGCCGGCTACAGAAATTTAGGCCCCGCCTTGGGCCTATTCAACATCGTGTCCATGGCTCCGCCCCCCAAATTGGCGCTTCTCGCTCTCTGCGAGATTTTTATCAACTCTGCAACTCCCAGTGGCCATCTTGGTCCACCCGGCCGGCCCACGCTGGGACGACGGTTTCTGCATTAAAGGGACACATCAACTCTACATCAGTACCTGACCAGTCCCTCGACAAGTATAAAGGCACAATGACCAGTATTCCCTGGTCTTAAAAGCACACGACCAGTATTCCCTGGTCTTAAAGGTGCATGTCCAGTATTCTCTGGTCTTAAAGGCTCATCCCTGGTCTTAAAGGGCATGACCAGTATTCCCTGGTCTTAAGGGTGCATGATCAATCCGAGGAGCCCTCCGCCGCCGACCCCAGCTTATCCCAGAATACCTAGTTCCCCTCAGTGGACTTCGTCACTGACCGCAATCCATGGTTCTCTGACCAAGAGATTGAATCCCTCCGTGTACACTCTGTGGCTCAGGGTGCTCGCTGGACCGATATACATGGTCCCTATCCTACATGGGAGCCGTCGGCTAGCAGGGGCCGCAAGTATTCTAGAAACGTACAGGCGTCTAGAAACATACAGGCATCTAGAAAACGGAAGTTTTCGTTTCCTGCTCCCTCGCCGATGATTTGATGACAACAAGGCTCTGAATATGGATCAGATATTGATTACACAGTGTCCCTCATAAGGTGACTAAACTCCCTCGTAGAGCATTTGCCATTCAGTCCGGATAAGCGATTCACTGGACAGAAGCCTCTACGTGGGATGCCATGCCTGGCCTGATTTTTAAGGGCGACGGGTCCTTTAAAGGGCACCGATCTCCCCACACTATCAACAGACGAGCACACGGTGTGTCGCCTCCATGTTTCCTCTCTGCACCCAGGCCTAACGCCAGACAACCTGTCCTGTCCAACCGGAGACCTGAACTCTGTGGATGCACAGAGGCACCCATTTTGGCGTACGAGCAACCCCCTCTGCATCACCACTCTTTAGCGGATGATGCAAGAAGCCGGACAATTCCTCTCCACTTCCCTGGTAAGAGGTTGATGGATCGAGGGTTCCTAATTTTTATCTGCACCGTCAAAAGAGAGCGGCGATGGCAAGAGACTATGAACTGCTGGAAGCAGCCACTCATTCTGCCACTGGGCAGATTAACCGGGTAGAATCTCCTGTGGTATACCTACCAGTATACCCGCCCGATGTATCATCAGTAAAAAATACAACGGACTGTCAGATAGCAAATCTGGTTCGTTCCGTCTTGCGGCTTCGGGTTCAGCGCTCTATCCTCCCTAGCCGCCGCATGGATTGCTAGAGCAATGGTCTCCTGGCTGGAGACCTTAACTACCTTGATTCACA
This sequence comes from Ranitomeya imitator, assembly GCF_032444005.1. Lineage (NCBI taxonomy): Eukaryota > Metazoa > Chordata > Amphibia > Anura > Dendrobatidae > Ranitomeya > Ranitomeya imitator. Next base: position 450,263,934 of record NC_091283.1, on the reverse strand, counting down.
CCAGTAACAACTGGCCAATCAAATCTTTTGAGCGGGAGACTGACAAGATCTAAGCGATCTTGGTTCCAAGAAGGGGAACGAAAAGTAACACCGACCCTGGACCTCAAACTTCTAACAACCTTTGACATGGTCCTCCTTCTTCGGATGGAGTTCCTCCGCTCAGCCATTACTTCAACAGAAAAAGGTGCAGTTTCCAGCATCCAGCGACATGCTTATCCTCTTCAAAAATTCCTTCGCTTTTCCATTCGTGAACAGCATTTTCAAGTCACAACCTTGTCCTTCGGCCTTGCTTCTGCACCCAGTGTGTTCGCAAGGGTCATTATTATTATTATTTATTTATATAGCACCATTAATTCCATGGTGCTGTACATGAGAAGGGGTTACATCAAAATAAAAATATCACTTACAGTAAACAAAACTAACAATGACAGACTGGTACAGAGGGAAGAGGACCCTGCCCTTGCGGGCTTACATTCTACAGGATTATGGGGAAGGAGACAGGAGGTCGAGGGTTGCAGTAGCTCCAATGGTGTTGAGGTGGCCGTGTGGTCTTTACAGGCTGTAAGCTTCCTTGAATAGGTGGGTTTTCAGGTTTCTTTTGAAGGATCCAAAAGTAGTGGATAACCGGATGTGTTGAGGCACTGAATTCCAGACGATGGGTGATATTCGGGAGAAATCTTGGAGGCGATTGAGTGAGGAGCGAATAAGCATGGATGAAAGGAGGAGGTCTTGGGAGGACCGGAGATTACGTGAGGGAAGATATTGAGAGATTAGTGTGGAAATATACGGAGGAGAAAGGTTATGGATGGCTTTGTATGTCAGTGTTAGTAATTTAAACTGGATATGCTGGGAAATTGGGAGCCAGTGAAGGGATTTGCAAAGAGGTGAAGCAGGAGTGTAGCGAGGAGAGAGATTAATTAGTCGGGCAGCAGAGTTAAGGATGGACTGGAGGGGTGCGAGAGTGTTAGAAGGTAGGCCACAGAGAGGAGTATGTTGCAGTAGTCGAGGCGGGAGATGATTAGGGAATGCACGAGCATTTTGGTAGAGTGTGGGTTGAGGAAAGGACGGATTCTGGAAATATTTTTGAGCTGGAGGCGACAGGAGGTGGCGAGAGCTTGGATGTGCGGTTTGAAGGAAAGGGCAGAGTCAAGGGTTACTCCGAGGCAGCGGATTTTGGGGACAGGGGAAAGTGTGATTTCATTTATTTTGATAGATAGATCAGGTAGGGAAGATATGCGTGATGGAGGAAAGATAATGAGTTCCGATTTGTCCACATTGAGCTTGAGGAAGCGAGAGGAGAAGAAGGAGGATATGGCCGATAGACACTCTGGTATTCTGGAGAGCATAGAGGTGACATCTGGGCCAGAGAGGTAGATCTGAGTGTCACCGGCATATAGATGGTACTGGAAGCCATAGGACCTTATGAGTTGTCCCAGGCCAAGTGTATAGATTGAGAAGAGTAAGGGTCCTAGGACAGAGCCTTGGGGGACTCCAACAGAGAGGGGGCGAGATGAAGAGGTAGTATGGGAGTAGGAAACGCTAAATGTGCGGTTGGCAAGGTATGAGGAGATCCAAGATAGGGCAACGTCTTTGACACCAAAAGAAGAGAGGATCTGTGGTAGGAGGCAGTGGTCAACTGTGTCGAAGGCAGAGGACAGGTCTAGGAGGAGCAGTATAGAGAATTGTCTGTTAGCTTTGGCTGTAAGTAAGTCGTTAGTAATTTTGGTCAGGGCAGTCTCAGTGGAATGGTGGGGACGGAAACCAGATTGTAGGTTGTCGAAGAGAGAGTTAGATGCAAACTGAGAGGAAAGTTCAGCATGGACATGCTGCTCAAGGAGTTTGGAAGCAAATGGGAGCAAAGATATGGGGCGATAGCTGGACATAGCGCTTGGGTCAAGGGATGGCTTTTTGAGGATAGGTGTGATTGTGGCATGTTTGAAGGGAGAAGGGAAGGTACCAGAAGTTAGTGAAAGGTTGAAGAGATGGGTTAGGGATGGGATTAGTGTGGTGGTGAGGTTGGGGAGGAGGTGGGATGGGATGGGGTCAAGTGCACAAGTGGTGAGGTGTGATTTGGATAGAAGATGAGCAAGCTCCCCTTCAGAGATTTTGGAGAGTGAAGTTATGGGGTTTGGGCATTGGTCTGGCATACAAAGGGGTTGAGGTGGTTGGACAACAAAGACTTGCCTTGTTTGGTCTATCTTATTTTTGAAGTGCGTGGCAAAGTCCTCGGCAACAATTAGGGAACTCGGAGGGGGCAGTGGTGGGCGAAGGAGGGAGTTAAGTGTTGAACAACTGTTTGGGGTTGTGGGATAAGGAAGATATGAGGGTTGTGAAGTAGGTCTGTTTAGCAGAGGTGAGAGCTGATTTGAATGCCAGTGTTGCTTGTTTGAGTGCAGTGAAATCATCTTGTGAATGCGTTTTCTTCCAACGCCGTTCTGCAATTCTGGATACTTGCCGAAGCTTTTTAGTGATGTTATTGTGCCAGGGTTGTCTATTGGTTCGTCGGACTCTGCTATGCATGACAGGGGCGACCATGTCAATAGCTGATGCAAGAGTGGCATTGTATAAAGCAGTGGCAGTGTCTGTGTCGTGGAGTGAGGATATAGAGGACAGTGGTAGGATAGAGTCAGAGAGTGTGTTGGTGTCTAGGTGTGCGAGGTTCCTGCGTGGGTGCGCATGGTGCTGGACATGGGTGACAGGTGAGGAGGACAGTGATGAGAAAGTGAGTAGATGGTGGTCAGATAGAGGGAGAGGGGAGGTTGTGAAGTTAGATAAGGAGCATAAACGGGTAAAGACCAGGTCTAATGTGTGTCCGTCTGTGTGGGTGGCTGAGGAGGACCACTGAGTAAGTCCAAAGGATGAAGTAAGGGACAGGAGTTTGGAGGCTGCTGACTGGTGGGTGTCAATGGGGATGTTGAAGTCACCCATGATGATGGTGGGAATGTCAGCAGAGAGAAAGTGTAGGAGCCAGGTGGAGAATTGGTCAATAAAGGCAGTGGTCGGGCCCGGAGGTCGGTATATGATGGCAATTTGGAGGTTGTAGGGGGAGTAGATGCGGACAGAGTGGACTTCAAAAGAGGGGAGGATAAGGGAGGGTAGAGGTGGGATTGGGTTGAAGGTACAGTTGGAAGAAAGGAGAAGGCCCACTCCTCCACCATGTTTGTTGCCAGGGTGAGGAGTGTGGGTGAAGTGGAGGCCTCCGTAACATAGTGCAGCAGGGGAGGCTGTGTCAGAGGGTGTCAGCCATGTTTCGGTGATGCCCAGAAAGAAAAGCTTACGAGAGGTAAGGAGGTCGTGAATCACGTGGAGTTTATTGCAGATGGAGCGGGCATTCCATAGTGATCCAGAGAGAGGGTGCCGGGGGGTGGGCGTCATGGGCACGGATTTGAGGTGGGCAAGATTTCGGGTGTTTATATTGGGTTGGGAGCGATAGGAGGGGGTAGAAGGTATGAGCTGTGGGGGCACAGAATTGGGAGATATGTCTCCAGCAGTGAGGAGAAGCAGAGAGAGAGAGAGCAGGTGGGAGAAGGAGAGTGGGCGGCTTGTTTTGTGTTTTATTAGGAGAGATCTGAGGTTGAGGAGCAGGTCAGCAGAGGAGGTCAGGTGGGGAGGCAGGAGGGAAGGAGAGATTATTACTTGGTTAGGGTGTGCTGGGGTTTGAGGATAGCGAAGGAGAGTGAGGAGTAAGGGAGCCAAAACTGTTAGAGCGTATGTCAGCATGATAAGAATAAGTGTGGTTTGAAAGGGAAAGAAATTTAATACATTTATTAACAGTGGTTAGTCTTACCTTCTGTTCACTTCTGGCTCATTTCTGGCATATTTCTGCTGTAATATTTTCAATTATCCTTTTAGAGACATCCTTTATGAGACTTTCTCCTGGTTCAATGGTTATTAGTAACTACCAATGCCAGTCTTCTCCCTATCATTGCTCTGGAGGTCCGAATGGTAGTCCTACAGCAGGTCCACTGCCTTCTGGCGGGTCACCCTATCCGAATTCAATTGGATAATGCCACGGCGGTGCCATACGTCAATCATCTAGCAGGTACTCACGGTCAGGCGCCATGACCGAGGTACCTCACATTCTCTGATGGGCCGAGATCTATCATTCGGTGATCTCCGCAGTATATATCCCAGGAGTATAACTCTGGACGGCAAACAAATTCAGCCGTCAGGGTTCCGCCTCAAATCAGTGGGAACTTCATCCCGAGGTCTTCCATCAGATCTGCCTTCACCGGAGCTCTCCAATTGTAGATTGGACGGCGTCCAAACTGAATGTCAATGTACTCGAGTTCGTGGTTCGGCCTCGAGATCCAAGAGCCATCGCACTGCATGCTCTGGTTCTGACTTGGTACCAGTTTCCATAACTCCCCTTCCACTACTTCCGAGAGCCTTTCGGATGCAGAGAGGGCCCCAGTGATCCTCCGAGATCCGCACTGACCACGTCAGTTTTTGTTTGTGGAGCTTGTATCTTCCCGCCTTAATGCAGCAAAACTGTAAGTAGGGACTTTCTTACATAGAGTGTTCACATGTAGTTCTTCCCTATCGCATGCCGTTAGATCATTGGGACCTTAATGGTCCTAGGAGTCTTACAGTAGACTCCTTTTCATCCGGGCAGACTTTACTATCAGGGAAGTTCGCCCCTTTTTTCTCTGCGATATCCTCACTCTGACGAGTCTTTGGAGCTAGCTCCCTGCTTTTTCAGACTTTTTTCCCTTATTTCCTTTCCTCAGGCCATCCCCATCCCTTGTTACCAAGGTGGCATTGTATTACCACTGTTATGAGGGCATAGTTCTTCCCTCATCTCTTTCGGCACCAGTCCACAAAATGAAATGAGTTCCCCATATTCTGGACGAAGTGAGTGCTCTGAGTAGGTACGTCTCGAGGACGGCGTCCTTCCAAAGGTTAGACGCTTTATTTGGGCTTCCTCACGGTAAGAGGAAGGCTTCCTGACGTTTTCAGGAAGGGTTTAGCCGTTTCATCGGCCATGATAGCATGGTGGATTCTTTTCACCATCCAGGAGTCCTTCCGTGCTAGATGTCAGCCTATCTCCAAGGGTTCTAGGCACCAGGCGTCGGCAAGGCACGCCTGCAAGCTTGCGGATTCGTCCAGTCCGCATGCATTCTTGAAGCACTATAATTCCCACACTTCGACAGATGTGAGTCTGGGCAGACAGACTCTGCAGGCCGCGGTGGTGCTCTTGTAAGTAGCGGTTACACAGGGCCTGATCTGATGTTGTCTCCACCCAGGGACTGCTTTGGGCCGTCAAACGGTCTGTGTCCCCCAATGAGGCGAAGGAAAAATAGGGATTTTTGTGTACTCACCGTAAAATCCTTTTCTCCGAGCCATTCATTGGGGGACACAGCTCCCACCCTGTTAATAGCTTATGCTTGTTTTTGTAATCTGACATGCTATACTCTCATATATAATATGACATGCTATACGCTCATATGTTGTTATTGATCTACTGCTTTTGCACCGAATTGGTTAGCTGAGATCCAGCATGAGGGTGTATACTGCAGGGGAGGAGCTAACTTTCTTTGTATCACTTAGTGTCAGCCTCCTAGTGGCAGCAGCATACACCCACGGTCTGTGTCCCCCAATGAATGGCTCGGAGAAAAGGATTTTACGGTGAGTACACAAAAATCCCTATTTTAAGACATTTCACAACTTTCCCAAATTCTTATGAAAAAACTTACAGCACATAGTGCATTGAACTACTGTACCCGATTAATTATATGTTTTAGGAGTCAAAGTCTGTCTATTTTATACCAGTAAAATGGACACCGACTCTACAACCCTGCTTAGATCATCATATCAGCGGTCACATAATTTGTGAAAACGTTGCTTTTTTTAAATTAATGAAATAAAAAAATACATTGTTAAATTTATTGCCGCTAGAGCGCTGTGGCTTGCTTTCCTTTTCATTATGTGAGCTATGGCATTTCTTGGGTGCAAGGACAATGGCTTGTGATTTAGAAAGTAATTTAGAAAGATGGAAAAATATTCCTTCCCTCTTATTCCAGGATTCTGAAGAACTGCAACCTGAGTCAGAGCAGACAGAGGTGGTGGAGGATTTTGAGAGGACCCCAAGTGGCAGGGTCAGAAGGCACTCTGCGCAAGTTGCAGTCTTCCATTTACAGGAAATAGCAGAGGACGAATTGGCGAGGGAAGGAAGACGGAGGAGAAAGAAGGAGGATTTGGTTCCTGATACCAAGAGGGTGAGAGGCAGATTATAAACCTACATGGCGTCTAACATTTACAGGTACAGTGCTTAACTATGCAAGTCGTACTTCCTTGCATAATATGGGAAGGTAAGTGAGCTTTCTACAGATAATGCCTGCTGTCATGTCACATCTGGAGAATACTTTCTGCAGCTGTCTAGTTATATCTGAGGTCTAGTAAGGATGTCTAACATGCATGTTGTGTGACAGCTGAACTACCTCCGTCCCGGCCTGCCGACCTTTAACCCCCAGCTCCTGGATCGCTGGAAAGCACTTGTAAAGGAGAACGGCTTCATTTGTTGCCCCAATAATGTGAGTGGATGTGGGCTTATGGAGAGGGAAACAAGACACAAATATTCATAGTTTTATTGTCAAGATTTCAGCTTTACTGGCGAGTCCATTCTCACTTGAGATCCGGATGGTGTAATGCAGGTCTGATCCCGGGTTTCGGCACCAAATTCTGTAAGCAAAATACACTCTCTTCTATGCTTTTCGCACTCGAAATTAATAAAATAGTTTTACAATTGCTCGTAAAACACGTTTTATTAATTTGGCGTTCAAAAGGCATAGAACAGAGTGCATTTTGCTCACACATTTACATCCAGAGAATGAAAACCTGAACAAACATGTCAAGAGGGATGTGTTCAGGTTAGACAATGCAATGTGAGCTTATATAGTTACCTACAGTACACCTATTCATTATAAACTCTCCTGACAAAGAGACATTTGTTTTGCTGATGGGCTAAAAAAGTTGTTTTTATCAAAGATTATTCTCCCATACGCTCAGTGACACAAAAAAAAGAAACCCAGGGTCCAGGGTTACTTTTCGCCCCTGCTCTGGTCTTTGTGAATTGGCTACAGCAGTGACTTCAACAGCTCTGCAGCCAATCACTGAGCTCCGTGGCTCATGCCATCTATGTCAACAGGTCTGCTGAGCAACTACAGGCAGCGCTATACCCCAGAAGGACGAGTAAGGGCACAATTTCTTGGTTATTTTTCATCTCTGAATCTAAGGGATAATAACTTTTTAAACGGGACAATCCCTTTAAGAACATTCACAACCAAAATACTAATTAACCATTAAGTGGTAAAAGTTGAATTTCTCAATATGAAGGAAGCTGGATAATATTAGATGAAAAACCACTTGGCATCATTTCCATCACAACACAGAGAAAATATACTCCTTTGACTCCTGCACTTTATTTTTAGTGCATATTTGCTATACGGGACTGATTTGCACAGTGTCCATTGGGGTAGTCATCTAGCTTTCCCACAAGCAGATAAATTGAGAAACGGCTGGATCGGGTGTTAAAACTTGTAATAGAAGTCCATCTGTTTATCGGGGATTATTTTATAGGGGATATGCCCTTTAATGCCCGCAGCATCACTCATCCCATACTTTGCTTTGGCAGTGTTGTGAAGCAATATACTCAAGCGTGTCTGGGTTGAAGGCTCATCTAGCAAATTGTAACAAGGTACGGCGCTCTTTCTTTCCAATTTTCAGTCTCATTACGTGGTGGTCTTCATCTGGCTGCTATTTTGTTTTCCAGGGTCATCACTCTGGGGGTAAATACAGTTGTCTGCTGTGCAAGAAGGAGTTCAGCTCTGAAAGCGGAGTGAAGTATCACATCCTGAAGACGCACTCACAGGTGAGGAGCCGAGGATGTGGAGTTATTCCACTAGGACTCCATGATCCTGAGATTGGTACTTTGCAGAGTCTATACTGAGCAGCTTGAAGGTCGAGCATGTGCTCCTCCACTTCATTCCTTCACTATGAGGCTGCCAGAAAATGCCAAGTGGGGCACTTGGCTATCTCCAGCAGTCCCATAGACAATGAATAGGAATGGAGGAGCGTATGTGAAGGACTCTCACTCCATTCAGAACTGACTGCAGAGCTCCACTCTTCCGATCATTGGAGCTGTCTGACCCCCGATGTTAATCATTTTTTGCCTATACTAACGACTGAGAATAAGTTATATATTTGGTTCAACCTCTTTAAAGAAGCAGCTATCACTCCATTGACTGAGACTGTATAAGAGGTTATTTTTTACCTGGACGAACTGGATCTTTTTGGGGTACATAATTTTTCATGGCTTCTTTTTTTGGGGGGTGGGGGCGGACGTATTTTTATATATAATATCGTTAGTAGTGCAGATTTAATATCATGATATCTTTACTGTTCCGGTCTTTACAAAAATGGCCATTATGCTCTTTTTCTAATCGTCATATTTTTCAGCATAGTAAATCAACTTTTTTTTTCCTTTTTTTAATATTTTTTTTTAGCACTTTAAGTAAATTTTTCTTACAATTTTATTTCTATTAATTTTATATTGCAGTGTAATACAGCTGTTAGATTGGTAGACCCCCGTAAACCTCTTGGGCCTCATTAAGATATCCGTTTCTCTTGATAATTTTGATCAGAGTGTGGTCCAAGTGTCAACAATTTGTCTCTTAGGCCTCTTTCACATGTCAGTGTCTCCGGTACGTGTACTGACAGTTTTCTCACGTACCAGAGACACTGACACACATAGACCCATTCAAATGAATGGGTCTATGCACATGTCTTCGTGTTTTCACGGACCGTGTGTCCGTGTTGAAAACACGGAGACATGTCCGTTTTTCGCCGGCAGCACGGTCCGCAAAGCGTCCCGCACACGTGCACACAGAGAACAGTGTGCACTCTCCTCCGTGTGCACGTACCGCCCGCAGGAGAGACAGCGCTGTCCCCCCTGCGTGTGGTGCTGAAGCCGATATTCATCCCTTCTCCCCAGCAGCGTTCGCTGGCGAGAAGGAATGAAAAATCTTTTTTTTTTTCTTTTCCCTTAAAAATAAAGTTTATACGTCCCCTCCCGCCTCCCATCCCCTGCGCATATTCCTCACTGTAATGAGCGGTACCACGTGACCACTCGCACAGGGCCTGCTGCCGGCGCTGAAGGGAGACATCGCTGTAGCTGGGTGTCGGTGAGTATTTCCTGGCAAGCGGGAGGGACGCACAGGGGATGGGAGGCGGGAGGGGACGCACAAACTTTATTTTTAAGGGAAAAGAAAAAAAATACATTTTTCATTCCTTCTCTCCACGAACGCTGCTGGGAAGAAGGAATGAATTCTGGATTCAGCACCCAAAGCAGGGGATAGCGCTTAACTGTAGCGCTGTCTCCTGCACGGTCCATGTGGTCCTCAGGCGGCACACGGCTGCCGCACGTGTGCCACACTGATGTGCTACGTTAGCACACGGACACGGATAATTCCGGTACCGATTTCTCCGGTACCGGAATTATCCGGACGTGTGAAAAAGGCCTTACATGGAGAAAAAATTAGGTTCTCCAATATTGACAGCCCGTAAAAATCAGAGCGTGATTGGCTGTAATCCAAGTGCGGTCCTATTTCTCTCACGCACCCATATGCTTGTTTTGTTGATTTTGATGTGACATTCGTATCAAAATCGTGCGTGTCTCCTCCATTTCCTGTTGATCACTCGGTGCGCAAAAAATCACGGACATGTGAACAGCCCCATAGACTATCACAGGTACGAGTTCTAAACCTTGGATAGCACTCGTATACGAACTGCTGATGTCTGAATGAGGTCTAAGGTGTCAAGATCAGCCTTGAGCATGCTAACTGCAGTTTCCATATTTTCCATAGACTGTAACGGAGGGTGACTGTATCTGCATGTCCACATCTGTGCGAGAATTTGGCACACCAGTGTGGTGTTATATTGTGGCGGTGGGGGGAGGGCTGCTTGAATAAATACGTTATGGGATTAGTGATGAGCGAAAGTGCTCAGATAAGGTGTTATCTGAACATGCTTGGGTGCTAACCGAGTGTCTTCAGCATGCTTGAAAAATATGGTCGAGTCCCCGCGGCTGCATGTCTCATGGCTGTCCGACAGCTGCAACACGTGCAGGGATTACTTGTTTGCTAGGCAGTCCCATCATGTGTTGCCGCTGTTTTGAACATATAATTCGAGCACGCTGAAGACACTCAGCACCTGAGCATGCTGGGATAACTCATTATCTGAGCACATTCGCTTATCACTATATCGGATGAAGGGGAAAAAAATAGCAGCAGAATAATCCCAGTTTTACTACCGATTGTGCATTCCCAGAACTGGTTTCGGATGTCCGCTGTTTCATCGGCTTCTAAAAGGAAAAGGAGTCCAGAACCCTCCCCCGATATCTCGGAGATAAAAGCAATGGACAAGAATAAAAAAATGAAGCTTGAGGAGAAAGCCCCAAGTCTTCCTCCAACCTCAACTCTACCCTTCACAAAAGAGACTCCATTTGCACTAAAAACCCAAACTAAAAAATCGTCAAGCAATTCCGAGGTTTGTATTGGCACCAAGGGCAAAGTGCAGAAAGGTGGCCCATCCAGGAGAGGGAAATGACCACCACGTGGTGCCACAGTCCGGATCCCACTTCAGTAGCCAACAGTAGTCGCACCAATCAATTTCCACATTCCTACGCGTGCTCAGTGCTATAACACAGGACCAAGTATACCCAGTATATCATCGTCTAGCTACTACTTGAAGTCAGGATAGAAAATAGTGACGTTATTATTGAATATTATTATATACTGTAAATCTATATGGAAAGGATGTCCGCTGTCTAAAATTAAAGCTCTAGAAAATAAGCTGATGGAAAGTACAACGGTGGGCTAGGGGGGGGACGGGGATAACATTGCATTTGGGTGCAAAGTTTGCACTAAGGATTAGCGACCATACAGGACCTTGGATACTAAATGCAATCTATACACAGTGCCAAGCGGGCTGGAGGCTCGAGGGTGCGAAATGTGTCTTAAACTGGTTACCGATCCCCTGGAGAGGGAGGAAACGCGTGATCAATGGGGCCCTCACAATCACTAGAAAGAAGACCCCGAGCACCATGTTCCTCCTTTACTGCACGAGCACAGTAAGGTGATGGTCTCTAATTCACTCTGCCGCTCCATGTAATGGCAGTATGACCCACTATGAATAAATGGGTGTTCCAAATTTACTTAATTAAAGAGACTAGCACCACTCTGGTGAATGGTTGTATTTGGTATTGCAGCTCAATTCTAGGAGTGTACATAGGACCTTTGTTAGAGGCAATACCAGTCACAGCCATGGACAACGGTGGCGCTGTTTCTGGAAAAAACCCACCAGACCTGCTGATGCAGCCCCTTTAAATAATTGTATACTGAAAAGTTCTGTCACTTTCTGATATAGTTGGGTGCAGAGTATTTGGACAAGAACAGTATTTTATTTTTTTAGCCTGTGAAGCAAAAGAGATCAAGATGTGATTTGAAGTGTGCGCCCCTTCAGCTATAAGATAAAACACAATAACGGATTAGGAATGACAGCCATTTTTTTACATCGTTTCTCGATTTTTCACAGGCTCAAAAGTAATTGGACAATTGACTGAAAAGACGATTTTGGCTAAGTTTCGACCATGCAGCAGATTTTCCGCCGTATATTTACTTGTGGAAAATCCTCTGCGTTTTACAGTGTCGGCATAGTGCGTTAGATTTTATGAAATTTTATGCAAAAAATATCTGCAGGGTAATTTGCCAAGAGATAAGGGTTTAAGAGCTAGAGAGGCAGCCGCATCACATGCAGGGATTAACAGCATGCTGCCTCGGGGACTCGAACATATTTTTCGAGCATGCCGAAGACTATCAGTTATTAGCACACTAGCATGCTCAGATAACACCTCTGAGCACCCTCACTGATCACTAGTCCTGAAGTGTTGAATTTGCATTTAGTAGCTGTTCATGGGAACCACCGAGTTTGAGTCAATGCTGGCAAAGGAAGCTATCAGAGAGCAGAAACTAGGAGCGGCTGAGTCAACAATTTGGTACGCCCTTGAAAAGGAGGACTGCCCTGGTGAACTGGGGCACACCGAAACGTCTAGAAGAGCACGGAAGACAACTATTGGGACAAATGAAGATCACTCTCGAGGAGGAAGTACCATAGACAAGCTCCGGCCGGTCTTGGTGTCAGACACTGCTGATTATGCCAGAAAGTGGCGTAAGATTTCTGACGTAAGGCATGCTGGCGTTGCACCCCCGTCCCGCTCATTTTAGCAAAACAAATTTTTGCACAAAATTTTTTACAACTTTTCTGCCATAATCACTCTGATGAATAGAGGCCTATGAACTGGAATGACAACGGTGACCTGTAATGACAGCAAGGGGTGCACAGAGGGGAACATCTGCACGGACAGATCGTCCGAAGGCGTTTGCCCGATATTGGGCTATCGTGGTGCAGAACAAGACTGCAATGGAGGTCTATCCTCTTCAGCGATGAAAGATTTTTTTTTTTTTTTTTTTTTAAATGTTTCCATTTTTTTAAAAAAATGTGCAGATCCGTAACATGTCTGTGCATCCTGTGATTTCCATATCTCCACGACTTTTCCGATGGTGCAATCTCGATGTTACGGCATGTGGCCGCTATGAGATCTACAGCACACGAAGATAAGAAGAGCTCCTACTGCCCTTTTTCTCAGTCACAAGACGTTACCTGATCGCACCTGCTTTGATGGACAAACAGAAAGCCTCACAAACAAGCAGCAACGGAAGACGACTTCAGTAAAGGCCAGCGGAAGGGAAGAAATGGAGAAAAAGGGGTTCTTCTGGAATGATTTGCATCTACTAACGTGCTGGGGTTGTGCAATGTCTAAGGTGCATCGCTATACAGAGTCTTCTACGGCCATGAAGCCTCCGTCTACGGCATCGGGGGTCAAGTTCACACCACTGTATTTTCGGTCCAAGCCCTGTCTGAAAAAAAATCGACGGCAGTAAAACCAATGTTATTCAATTGGGCAGTGCAGATGATTGATTTTATTATTCCCGCGCTGAATCTACATCAATAATAAAACCTCATCATGCACTAGTTTCTTCCATGGGCCAGATGAGAGAGTCTATGGGTGTGCAAAAAAAATAATCAGATCCCATACTGAGCCACAGAAAAACGGACTACACTGATGGCCAATGAGGAAAAAATCATCAGAGTTTTCCGGATGAATCTCAGATAATTTACACAGTTGCAGGTCTTGTGACGAGAAAGCAACCCCAAGCACTTAAACAATGTTTAACTGTTTTAATACCTGACCAATTTCAAGACGTCTACTTTATTTCAGTGAATCAAAACCTCCTCCTTTCATTTACCAGCCTCTGGCTAAAAAAAGAAAAATTCTGATGATGTCTAACTGATAAAGATCCACTACCTGAAATGCAGCATTCACGATGGGGTCTATGGTGAGCCAATGGGAATCCGTCAGCAGTTTTTTTCCCTGTGTAATCTGACAGCAGCATGATATAGGAGCAGAGATTCTGATTGCAGTGATGTTTCACTTAGTTTACTGGGTGCTGCAGTTGTGACAGAATCATGGTTTTCTCTGCTGCAGATGTAGCAGCTCTCTGAATGCTGAGCCCTTTATAACCCCTCCACACCACTGATTGGCAGCTTTCTGTGTACACTGTATATTGACTGAAAGCTGCCAATCAGTAGTCAGGTGTGGTTGAACTAGGAGGCACGAGACACCTGGTCCTATAGTGATAATTTCTTGTTGATAAAACTGATTGTTTTGAAACAGCCTAGTAAGTGACACAGCTCTGTGATCAGGATCCCGACAACATGGTAAAACTCAGAGGACAGATTTAAATTTGAGAAGTCGAGTAGTTACAGCTATAATATGGGGGCTGAATTTTAGTAAAAACGAACAGGACGCTTTTCCAGTATCTGAATTTAAGCAAGAATATTTTCATTCACTGACAGCAAGCAGAAATCTAAAACCTGGTGAAGAATTCGGGTATATTAGAAAGTCAGAACTTTTCAATGAAGTTGTTCTTCATCCAGAGGCGAGTGGAGCCTATTACGTTACGTTTCCACACTTGGCGATTGGCTAGTATGGTGCGCGTACCCATAATCTGATAAGACGCGTGTGCGATACCTGGGGATCATGTAGGCATATGGTGATATGAAATTATCGGCACCGCTCACCTCCTGTTCGGCAAGTGTTGTGCATGTGTCCTGATGGTTAGGACATATACATTACCCAAGCGATTCGGCACCTAACCTGGCAGGTCATCCGCTCCGCTCACCTTCCAGTTAACCAGTATTGTGCACATGTCTCGAAATAATGTGGAAACGCAACGTCATTGGCACTGCTCAACTCTCGATGCGAAAGCAAGCGGCGCCAAACAATCCCTTTAAATTATCCATGGCATAATCTTCCCTTAGGTCTAACTAAAAAACTCTAAAATAAGACCGCACCCTCTAGTGTCCCTGTTGACTGTCTCAGTCATAGGCTGCCGTCACACTAGCAGTATTTGGTCAGTATTTTACATCAGTATTTGTAGCCAAAACCAGGAGTGGGTGATAAATACAGAAGTGGTGCATATGTTTCTATTATACTTTTCCTCTAATTGTCCCACTCCTGGTTGTGGCTTACAGATACTGATGTAAAATACTGACCAACTACTGCTAGTGTGACGGCAGCCATACACGTTCATTACTGTAGATCATAAACGTTGCGCTGTTTTTTTGCGTTTCGTACCCCAGGTCCGTAGAATTGCACTACAGATAAACGCTAATTCCTGATTGGATGCCGGGCTTTTTACGCACCTAGATGCAATGTTCACATGCTCTACCGGCCTTTTAATCCGAAATAAACACGGCACAAAAATGAAGACAGCGGACAATAAAAATAGATGTGATTGTTTATCGACTCCGATTATATGAAACGTTTAATTTATATATGTAAGAAGCACTTACCGATCCGCCAGTGGTTAATGTCCGCTCTCAGGAGACTGCTAGACTTAGAAGATACTATGTCATAGTACATACCTGGAACATTGCTTCAGAGCAGCTAGGCCGCCATCTATATAGGACGGCCATATTGTCTACGGCGTGCTGTGTCCTTGGTAAAACTGGCTCTATCTATGGTATTGTCATGAATATGGTCTCCAACATGGACGCCTTGGTTGCGTGTATAACTGTAGACTTTAAATAAGCTTGGTTTTTGTACAATCTCAGTGCAAAATTATAATATCATGATGTTGCAATGACTCGATTTTGCTTATCTTGGCCAATGTGATGTCTTTTACTCCAGTTGCATCCAAAGCTGCATTCATATTTCTCCACCAGCAAGGGCTTGCGTCTCACTGCTACCCCGTGCTGGTTCAATGTCTGCTTGGGTGAATGGTAGGAGGCGTCTGTTGTATTTATACACTAAATCAGTGCATCAGTGTGAAAAGCCTTAAAGGGGTTGTCCAATCTAAAACTACAAGTCTGCAGTCACCAGTCTGTGTGACTGAAGACTTGTGAATCCTCACTTTGCTTGCACTGCACACTGGGGATTCTCCGGCCACAATCCGACTAGACTGTTTCTGGTGCACTCAATACTCTTAGTCTATGTGCACACGTTGCAGATTTTGCTGCGGATTTGACGCTGCGGATTCGCAGCTGTTTTCCATGCGTTGTACAGTACCATGTAAACCTATGGAAAACATCTGCAGTGCACATGCTGCGGAAAAAAACGCGCGGAAACAGCGTTTTTTCTGCAGCATGTCAATTCTTTGTGCGGATTCCGCAGCGGTTTACACCTGCTCCACAATAGGAATCCGCAGGTGGAATCTACACAAAAACCGAGGTAATTCCGCGGTAAATCTGAAGTGCGGTTTCCCTGCGGATTTACCAAAAATAGTGCGGAAAAATCCGCACACCATTCCGCAACATGGGCACATAGCCTTACATTTATTAAAGTCGCGCCCATCTAGTCGGATTGTGGCCAGGAATATGCATATCGCATAGTTGCGGTCACATGACCGCCATTCACGGTATGGACACCGGAGAATCCTCACAGTGCGCGCAATGCGAGGATGCACAAGTAGTGATGAACGAATGTGCTTGGATAAGGCATTAACCGGGCATGCTCGGGTGCTAATCGAGTGTGTTCAGTGTGCTCGAAAAATATGTTCAGGTCCCCGTGGCTGCATGTCTCACGGACAGTCACAACACCTGCAGGGATTGCCTGGTTGTTAGTGCGACACCATTGGAAATCATAGGATGCGATGTCTGCTGAAAAAGCATCTTTCTAAAAGTCGCAGCAGTTTCCACTGCATCGACAGAAATTAATTGCTAATAACTTTCCTGTTGATAACGGCTGCATGCGTTTGCACAAATTTCATGGCCGTTAAGAATAGACGAGCTGTTAGCAATTAGTTTACAACGGCGGAAAATCATTGACATTTCGGCAGACTGACTAGGGATGCGCGCTACCTGCGTGCTGAGCGCAGTGGGTGTCCCCAGCCTTATATAAGGTCAGCTAAGCTCTGCATTCATGGGCTAGTCCGCACAGTGCTCACAGATGAAAGCAGAATTCTGAGTGCAGCTTTGGATGTGACTGGAGTAGACTACACAATTGGCACAAGATGAGCATTGGCTGGAGATTAGATGAGGTGTTCGCTATCAGAGCTTCACTTTTACACTGAACACTACACTATATAAGACGTGTGCAGTCCTGGCTCTATATTATATTCCAGCCTTGGATGGCCTTGAAGCTACCCCATAACCATCCCCTTTGCTCTTTTATTTGTATCCATATATGACCAGATATTCAGCCGCAGCTTTGTAGGTGTGTAGAGAAGATACTGATTTACGCACTCAAGTGAAGCTCTGTGTTTGCCAGTTACCTGTATTTCTCCCGTCTGTCATCTCTCCGATGTTCATTATTTAGCATCCGCTACATATTACAATAAAATGATGATTCTTGTACCTGGTGTGGACTCGTGTGTCTCCGTGTTACTGTACGCAACACTTCACCCTAAAGACAGAAAACAATAATATGGCTAGACTCCTGATTGGCCGGTTTCACTCAGCATGTAGTAATACCCTACCACCACCGTACAGCAAGGACCCCTAGCTTAACTAATGTTTTGGAATGCATCGTGTTTTACTAAACTGCATCCTCAATTTTGCCAGTTTCCTATTCGCTTCTCTGAGTGACCGCTCACCTGAAATTGCTGTGGTGCATTGTTGGGGAGCAGAATGATGTAAGGGTAGAGTCCCTGATTCCAGCAATCTGTCACTTACTGGACTGCTTAATGTCCTTTTGAAAAAATCCCTGTTATAGCTGCTGTAGATCTAGCAGTCGTCAGAATACTGAGCTCTCTATATCCCCGGCCACACCACTGATTGACAGCTTTCTGCCTTTGCAGTATACACAGAAAGCTGCAAATCAGTGTTTTGGGCAGAGATATACGGAGCTCCGCATTTAGAGAACTATCAGATCTGCAGCAGATAAATGAGTGATTTTATCAAAACTGGAGCTAGCAGCCCAGTAAGTGACATATCCCTGGAATCAGGCTCTCTGCCTCTACATTATACTTCTTTCAGATTAGCTGAAAACACCTGCTGACAGATTCCCTTTAAAAATGAAATTCTGATCACAGAGCACTGACCGTATTACGGTAAACAGCACCATGTATTCTGATGACGGCCCTGATCTGCTGCTGTACTTCGCCACTGTCGATGGCAAAGCAGCAGCAAAATGTATTCACAAAGCAGTTTTACAACAAATTGCCAATTTGTCCATAAAGTTTGTGCACACCCTAATCAGGCAAGGGCAGTGGTATAGCATGGGATGCCAGCGAGAGGGGCAAGGCAAGTATTTTACCTCTTCTACACATTGATTTCTTTCCACTGCCTTAAACCAATCCAGTATTGAACCCCAAGCACATGTATTATATTTTAATAAAGCTTATTTTAAATGAAAGGAGGTGTTAGTGCAGCGCCCCAGAGACCTGGTCGTTGCAGTAATGTTGCTCTGCCACTAAGGGGAGTGATGGTTTGTCTGATGGCACTAAAGGAGTTCATCTGACCAGGTATCACAAGCACACATTACACTTCACACTCCGGCCACTAGGGGGAGCAAAAGGTTCTATTTATTAGGCCACTCCCCCACTGGTAAAACTAGGGGTTGGATAGGAAGTTAGAGAGAAGCTGACTGGGTTTTGCCCAGGCAACATCCCGTGGCAGGTGGTGTTGCGGGGGAGACTTCAGAGGGGTCCCTGTCAGGCGTGGGAACCTGACAGAGACTTAGCGACAAGAACAGATCGTTACAGAGCCGCGCCTGCACTACCTTGCGGCGGCATCTAAAGAAAGGACACGAAGCGAAGGATACTGTGGACAGTGAGAAATGAGATCAAGCATAAAGGAGAGCCAGTAGGAGTCGTGCCCCGAGAACGGCAACATCCTACTGAGGCGCGTAGCCGGTGACCGGAACACCGAGGAAGTAACTGACTTTATGCCTTACTTCAAATACCGCAGGACAGTTAATTATAGGTTGGCTGTCTACCATACATCACCTAAGCAGACATAGGGGGCGTCTCTAGGGTCCCAGAATAGCTCCGAGCCTTCCCGTCAAACGGGTGCATCCTAGCCATAACAAACTTGGGGGACGGAGAGAGAGAATAGAAAGAACGAGAACAGAAGTTGTGAGGACTATCCCGAATGCTCAGCAGGGAAGAACTACAACACACAGGCGCTAGTGGTGGGCACTGATTTCCACCTGCAAAGGGAACTCTGGATGTGCCTTCGGACCGGCCGGTCTCAGACAGCCCTGTTAACAGTGCTCTGGATTGAGGATCCCGAAGCCACCAGTAAAGAGGTAAAGAGACTGCAACCCTGTGTCCTCGTTATTGATTGCGCCTCACATCATCGCCACCTACACTACTGGGAAGCCCTGGGGACATACTTCACCAGTGGGAAGGTATACCATCTAGCTGCAATCACATCACCCCAGTGGACCCCAAGCAGCGTCGGTCACCCTGACCAAATACCACAGGTGGCGTCACGAAACCTTAGACGACTTTCATCATCCCTTTAATTGGACGCCCCTTAGCAGGGTCACGGACCGGGTCCAGCCACCGTGACAACCCCAGTACTGAGACAGAGAGGACCGGTACCGAGTAACCCGCGGCCCTGCGTCTGGGGGCACTTCATTACCAGTGTGAGACAGTTAATGACTGACAGTTTGCTTTCCTAATCGACATGTCTCACACTAGTAATTCCTCTTTTCATTTAAAATAGGCTCTGGAGGCAGATTCTCGTTGAGATCTATGTCCGGCCCATAGATCTTAACAGCTCATTTACATATTAAGAAAAATGTCTTTCTTGGGACTAACAGAAAAAAAGACTCGCACATCCAAACTAGTGTGAATAGGTGCATACCAGGAGCAGCTACCTCCATACATAAATATACAAAAAAGGTTGCACTCTATCGTGCAAAAGCATGTCTAATATGAAATATATGAAATATGAATAGCAAAATGGCTTTTGAACATTAGGAAAATATTTAAGAGACGCTTTGCACAGAATTTGATATAATCAAATAGTGTGAGCCCATCAACCAATCGTCAAGGTGGTCTCATAAAACTGATGGGTCCCTGATCTCCCTGTCCAAATGTGAACACTTACCGAAGGCCAATGTCTGTATGCCTGGGTGAATGTGGACACCTCTGTTCAGCAAAGCCTACATATGGGTTGACCGTGACCAAGTGTGATGAGATGCAATTAAAAACCACATGGTGATGGGAGGAGTGCGCAGTCAGTCAGCTAACATAGAAATGACAGAAAAAAGACTCGCACATCCAAACTAGTGTGAATAGGTGCATACCAGGAGCAGCTACCTCCATACATAAATATACAAAAAAGGTTGCACTCTATCGTGCAAAAGCATGTCTAATATGAAATATATGAAATATGAATAGCAAAATGGCTTTTGAACATTAGGAAAATATTTAAGAGACGCTTTGCACAGAATTTGATATAATCAAATAGTGTGAGCCCATCAACCAATCGTCAAGGTGGTCTCATAAAACTGATGGGTCCCTGATCTCCCTGTCCAAATGTGAACACTTACCGAAGGCCAATGTCTGTATGCCTGGGTGAATGTGGACACCTCTGCACTAGTTTGGATGTGCGAGTCTTTTTTTCTGTCATTTCTATGTTAGCTGACTGACTGCGCACTCCTCCCATCACCATGTGGTTTTTAATTGCATCTCATCACACTTGGTCCCGGTCAACCCATATGTAGGCTTTGCTGAACAGAGGTGTCCACATTCACCCAGGCATGCAGACATTGGCCTTCGGTAAGTGTTCACATTTGGACAGGGAGATCAGGGACCCATCAGTTTTATGAGACCACCTTGACGATTGGTTGATGGGCTCACACTATTTGATTATATCAAATTCTGTGCAAAGCGTCTCTTAAATATTTTCCTAATGTTCAAAAGCCATTTTGCTATTCATATTTCATATATTTCATATTAGACATGCTTTTGCACGATAGAGTGCAACCTTTTTTGTATATTTCTTGGGACTAAGACATTGGATCAGAGTGAATCAAAGTTGTCATTTTCTTCATCTTCCCATGACCTGCATGCCCATTTACACGGCGTAGGAGGGCTGATCCTACTGACAGAAGCCCTTTAATTTAAGTCAGTTTTGGGGGAAATAACCATGTCTCTTTTTAAGGTTATACCATGTTACCTGTCCCCTGAATGTGCGTGTGAGTGTCAGGGCTCAGTATTATTATTACAGAGCCTCCTGGTGTCATCTACAAGAAACCTGGAAATGCAGATTTTCAGGTAGTTTCTGTAGTGCCTGCGAGATTTGCAAACAATTATATGAGATATCCACATTTTCTGGACCAGTACCAGATTGACATGTAGCCATCACAGGTAGCGGCATATTTGGATGAAAAATAATACAGATTTAATATTGAAAGAAATTTACAATAGACGTGCCGGCCCAGCCGTCTGACATTGGGCGCCAGCTGGGACAACGGGACTCCAACATTAATGTTACCGTAAGCGCCAGTGAAATGATGATTCGGCAGTTGTCAGGAATATCAAGAATTCCCGCGTAGTAGACGATGGACATGTATGCACTCGGGCATCTGTGAGAATGGCCAAATTCTGGAGTGGGAGCGGAGGAGAGGTACGTGGCTGCGAGTTTTCCCCGTCTCCTAATAATAGAACATTCATGAGTAGGCCTTTCTGGAACAGATGCGAGTATATAGGCCAATACCCAAGGACCACATTACTTAATTAATCTTGGGGTTTGTAATGAAGTTTGATAAATGTTTGATCGCACATCAGAGTAGAGAGAAATAGGGTCCCCCGATCATTCCCCCAGTATCCCTGGTGTCCCTGCATGACCCCATGAAGTCCCCCGGGCCGCCGGCATCATCTTCCAGGAGAAAATGGCATGCGCATGCGCCCGTCGAGATCTGCCGGACATTTTTCCTATTGGTTTATTTTGATCACTGTGATAGAGCCTATCGCAGTGATCAAAATATAAAAAATAGTAAATAAAGCCCCCCTTTATCATCCCCTTTGTTAGGGGAAAAATAAAAGGATTTATTTCCATTTTCCATTAGGGTTAGAGTTGGGCTAAAGTGAGTTGGGATAAAGTTAGGGCTGGGGATTGGGTGTGTTAAGGTTAGGTTTGTGGTTAGGGTTATGGTGTGTTGGAGTTAGGTTTGTGGTTAGGGCTGGGATTAGGGTTATGGTTAGGGTTGGAGTTAGAATTGGGGGGTTTCCACTGTCTAGGTACATCGGGGGTCTCCAAACGTGACATGGAGCCACCATTGATTCCAGCCAATTTAGCATTCAAAAAGTCAAACGGTGCTCCCTCCCTTCTGAACCCGGCCATGCACCCAAACAGTGGTTTACCCCCACATATGGGTTATTGGCGTACGCAAGAGAAATTGCACAACAAATTTTGTGGTCCATTTTCTCCTGATACCCTTGTGAAATAAAAAAAAAGGAAATTTTTTGTGGAAAAAGTAAAATGTTCATTTTTTCCTTCGACATTGCTTCAGTTCCTGTGAAGCACCTGAAGGGTTAAATAAACTTCTTGAATGTGGTTTTGCGCACCTTGAGGGGTGCAGTTTTTAGAATGGCGTCACTTTTGGGTATTTTCTGTTATATTGAGCCCTCAAAATAACTTCAAATGTGAGGTGGTCCCTAAAAAAAATGGTTTTGTTAATTTTGTTGGAAAAATGAGAAATTGCTGGTTAACTTTTAACACTTGTAACTTCCTAACAAAAAAAAAAGTTTCAAAAATTGTGCTGATGTAGAGACGTGGAAAATGTTACTTATTAAAGGGAACCTGTCACCTGAATTTGGCGGGACGGGTTTTGGGTCATATGGGCGGAGTTTTTGGGTGTTTGATTCACCCTTTCCTTACCCGCTGGCTGCATGCTGGCCGAAATATTGGATTGAAGTTCATCCTCTGTCCTCTGTAGTACACGCCTACGCAAGGCAAGATTGCCTTGCGCAGGCGTGTACTACGGAGGACACAGTATGAACTTCAACCCAATATTGCGGCCAGCATGCAGCCAGCGGGTAAGGAAAGGGTGAATCAAACACCCAAAAACTCCGCCCATATGACCCAAAACCAGTCCCGCCAAATTCAGGTGACAGGTTCCCTTTAAGTATTTTGCGTGACATAGCTCTGAATTTTTATGCCATTAAATCACAAAGTTTGAAATTTTCAACATTTTCGCCATACTTCTTTTTTCAGAAATAAACGCAAGAATTTTTTACCATTAACATGAAGTACAATATGTCAAGAAAAAACAATGTCAGAATCACCGGGATCCGTTGAAGCGTACCAGAGATATAACCTCATAAAGTGACAGTGGTCAAAAAGTGACTTGGTCTTTAAGGGGTTAATCCTGCACTGTCCCCGGCATTCATGTTTACATCTGTCTGTGAGGTGATTGGAACTCGTTTTCCTATTGGTTACTGCTCTGACGCCTAATCTCTGGGTCAATATGGCTGCCCGTGTGCGCACACATAGAAAAGATAAGTCACAGGCTGCTGTCACGTGTCTATATTATCACACTGACTCTGTGAGGCCTATAGAAGCCATCTGCTCCCATGCCTGCTTGTATTTGGTAACCTAGGCAACAATACTGCGGCAGTCCCGTTTTAGCGTCGCTTACTGCCGCGGTGGCTGCCGGGAGTTGTAGTTTAATCTAAAGCTTTAGGATCTATTAAGCGTCTGCCTTGAACTACAATTCCCAACAGCCTCCACAACGCCTGCTTTTTTTTTTTTTTTTACATTCCCTTGCAATGGCGGATCCTGAGAGGGTCCGGTCTGGGAAGGAGGCACAATCTGGGGGCAAGGAAAGGTGAGAGGGAGACGAGTTCCTGAGGAAATATTGGTGTGGACTAACTACAGTACTGCTGAAGGAGGGGACATTGTAGGACTTTGGGGGTCATTGCTGTGTCTCTGTATTGCAACAGTTGTTGTGGAACTGCAAATCCCAGCTCAGTCATTCAGGTAGAATGCTGAGACTTCTAGTTCTACAGCAAAGCTGCAGCACCCTATAGTCCTCGCTATTCATTCTCACAGATCGGGCCATTGGATTTAGGGGCCATTTTTGCGGCACTAAGATTTTTTTTCTCCTTAATCCTCTCTGCTGTGCACATAGCAATGAGCAGAGGCAGACATGGTAAGTGCCAGGTCATTAGTAAGGTTTGCAAATTACTGACATACTTTGTATTGATGTCTGAATGTTAGGATCTCGGCTTGCTGTCAGTGACTAAAATGCACGCTGAAAATCGGGAGTGACCACATGCCCTGTTCACATTGGCGTCATGGCTTCCATAACTAATAAATCCTGATAGATCCGATTGGCCATGACGCGGTGTCAGATTCCTGTGGTACAGACTGAGGCTGCGTTTACTCACCATTAAATGACCGCCGATGGACTATATAGAAATTGATCGGTGATGGTTTGATCGCCTGTTTAAATAGCCCGGCCACACTTCCCGTGCACACAGGACAATCGGTAATGGATGCTCTGTGCTTGTAAACTGTCGTTATTCTCAGCATCACTGCTCCTGTGCACACAGTAACACGTGCTGCCGAGAACAATGATTTTTAAAGAGTTATTATATTTTTTTGGATATTTTTTATTTGTGTTAGATGAGGGTCCCCATCAATCACTTAAAAGACCCCAGGAGACAGGAGTGCGCACACAGCAGAGTGGGGATGCAATAGAAAGTCAGACACTCCTAAGCTGAGCAAGTCATAGGGCTCATGAGACGGCCATACATTGGGAGCTTTAACCCCTTAATACGTCATCACGTACCATTACATCATGGAGTGTGTCAGGGTGTTTGGCGCAGGCTCAGGAGCTGATCCCGCCCCACACAGGGCAGATGATGGCTATATTACATAGCTGGTATCTGCCCTTACCAGCAGCGGCTGGCATTACTGCTGATTGCTGCTGCTAACCTCTTAAGTTCTGCTGTCAATCACTATCAGTGTAATTTAAGCCCTACAGCCTTGCCCATGCGTTCATTTGGATGCCCACTTGCTGTGATTCTAGGGGCTAGCTAAAGGTCTAAATACCCGTTTCTTTTCTGACAAACAGATTTTGGCCGGCATCTTAGGAGACGCAGATTTTTTCCTATATACAGCATCACTGTGGTAGGACTACAGGAAAGCTGAATACAACGTTTCAGCTGCCTCATAGAGAATGAATGGAGCAACAGTCAAGCATGTACACAAGGGTTAATGTCTCCCATTCTGATGATTGTTAGGAGTCCCAGCGGTCGGGCCCCCCAACGATGTAGAAGTTATACAGGATAGGCTTTTAACTCTTAAGATTATTTAAGACTGTGATGTAATGTACAACTGTAATAACCCGAGTACTATATCTGATCTGGGTGTAAAGAAGAATGTTCCTATTCACTGACAGCAAGCAGAAACAAGGGAAGAAACATGTATTGAAAGTTGTCAGACCCCTTTAGGTGTAGATGACGTTACTAGAGCCACGACATAAGATGTTTCTATCCTTGCCGGGAGAAATTATCGGAGCGGATGATGGGGGTTGTAGTACAGTGATGTCACCGTGACTCCGGATTACAGCGTTTTGGCTTTGTGTCCTGTAGCAGATGTCATCAGGTCGCGGCTCTGACAGCTGAGTCCGTCCGCTGACTAAGGATTGACCTAAATTCTCGCAGCCATGGGACCCTACCGATGTATATACATAGGATGCTACTTGTACATCTGCCTCGCAGCTCCATAGGGGGCGCTCCCGCAGGATCAGTGCTGTGTAGTAGGCGTCATATGTCACCCGTTGGGACTTGCTGATTTTCAGTGATGTGCTGGTTTGGGCATTTCCAGGCCCATTTGCCCCGTTCTGAGTTCTGGGGAGATGTGATGACTGCCGCGCGTCCTGTGACCTGGCATGTTAGTTGTGATTGGTTCCGTGTGTTTTGCACAGCACAGCCATGTTACCATATTTATATCTTCCAGGCTATTAATATCAGCCTGGAACATAATCCCTACTTGAGAGGGACACACAGGCTTTTATCGGGATGAGTCTGCCCCTGTGCCCTGGTTCGGGGGTGACGGGGTGTTGGGATCTCCGGGCACACACCAGGTGAGTACAGCTTACCTGCTCCGCGCCCTGCCCTAGATAGTTCTTACTGTCCCTATAGCCCTGAGTCCCATGTATCGTGGCCATCTCTTAGAACGCTGCCCAGTTGTGCTCTTGTTTATGTTGCCCTGTGTCAGAACTGTTATGTGGCTGCCATGACAGACACTTTTGGAGCTTTGCAGTGATGCCTTGAGGATCATATGACGTCCCCTCCTCCTGACACTACTCCATCTTCCCTTCACTAAATAAACCTGCTGTCCTGCAATGTTCGGATGTGTCCTCCATGTGATCCAGCTAGGAAACCCCTGTAGAGGAGCATGCGGTAAGGATGGGCCCCATGTATGCTAGTTATGGGGGGGCTGAAGCTTCAGGACTATTGGGGGATGGGGATGATTTGTAGCATGGATCTTTATGACTATAGCAATGTAAAACGCGTTGGTGGGCTCAGCGTACGGTCGTGTCATTTTCCATTTGGCTTTGCTTTGTTCATATCACATTGGGGTATTTTCACATGTCCTTATAGGATAAGTAGGAATAGTGGCTGTGCACGTCGGTACGGTATAGGTGGGCAATCCAGCAGGAAACATTTACTGGAAGCCTATGTTATGTCATAATATGTGCCGTGACATCTAATACATGTGCCAAGCGTGAAGGGTTATTCTCATCTTTAGACATTATCTCCACTTTATAGCATGGGTGGTATCTTGCTTACCGGTGGGGGTCTAACTGCTGGGAGAACCGGGTCTGACATGTCCTTCAGTGTGAATGGAGCCGTGGCCGGACTTGCTTACCAACGCTCCAGTCATCTCTATAGGAGTACTGGAGATGGCCGAGAACCAGGACTGTGGAGTCGGTAAGCCAAACCTCCGACTCCTCAATTTCCATGACTCCGACTTCACAGCCCTGCCAAGAACAACCGCCTCATACTGACTATGTCATGGTAGAAGATGTAACTTGCTAATATCATTGGGGGGTTTGTTTTGGAACACCGTAACGTGTCCCCAGCAACCCTGTGGATCCTTCTGATTTGGTGACGTGCCCCGAACTTGTGTCGGGGGTCCTCAAATCACATAGCCGCTCAGGGCCGGATCTTTGTTGCTTCTCTTTAAAGCTAGCCTGGGAGGAAAATGGTACGAGGATGAGGGGACATTGTGTGCAGTGATATACAACTTTTTTCAGGGTGAAAATGTCAGTTAGCTCATAACCCCTTCTCACTTTTACCAGCAAGGCAAGGTGCACTAAACTTTATATACAAGCCACTAAATATACATTTTGCTCATTATCTAAAGACGTCCGATAGTTTTATCCATTATCCTGCTGCGGTGCATTTTTTTTGTTTTTTTAAACTTGCAGCATGTCACTTTTTCACCCCTTTGAATGAATAGGGAAATAAAACACATTTAAAAACATGCATATTTTATTTTACGCAGCATCTTTCCTGCCAACACTGACTTTTGCTGCAGAAAAACCTGCAGCAGAAACACTGCATGTGCATATACCCTAACGGAGTATTCACACTCTGTATACTAAGGAAGAAAGAAAAAGCCGCACTCTCCATAAGTGTATCTTTATTTTGTTTAAATTAATATGGTAGCTACGATACTGCCGGAGGAAGCTGGTGCATGTAGTCGACAGCCGTTTCGCGCTGCACTGTGCTTCATCATAGGCCAGACGAAACACAGCGTGGCACAAAACGGCCATCAACTATATGCACCTGCACCTAATGTATACTGCACTGACAGATCTAAGTGGTAGCCTGCGCTATCCTTCAATGATGGAAAAGGCCTTAGATACTTTGTGTTTATAAGAATGATGTTCTGCAGCGTGAATGAGCTGTCAATCACCATGCATCCTGTCTACAATTAGCGGCTCAGCACTGTGGGGACGTCACAAGCTTTTTTTTTTTTCAATTTCTCAGTTGTCCTTTTATTACAGGACTAACTGAAGAGCTCAGAAGTTAAAAAAAAATAGTTGACAGCACTACAGATTTATGAATGCAAGTCCTGGTTCCACTGGACCCAATGGAAAAGTAGACACCAAAAAGAAGTGAAGGACAGCATCCAATCCGGGGGAAAGATGTATCTGGCATAATAAAGAACTTATGATCTTTCACCCGGATTGGATGCTGTCCTGCACTTCTTTTTTTTTTTATCTGAAGAGCTCGGCGTTGCCCGTGCATAGTAACAAACTGTGGTTAGTTATAACAAATTATAATGATTATATTGCACATAAAAACATTTCACATCATATATTCAACACTACAGATTTGCAACACAAATTAACAAAATGATTACCAAAATATTGATATTATTTTATTTTCAAATCATTCAAGAGCCTTTTGGTAAACAACATTTTTGGTTTTTCCTTCCGGTTGCAAAGATGAACAGATTTCCCACATCATCCCATCAGCCAGAGCCACCGGACTACTACCCCTAATATCCCACATCATCTCGTCAGAGCTACCGGATTACAACTCCTGGCAAAAATTGGAATCCCCGACCTTGGGGGATGTTCATTCAGTTGTTTAATTTTGTAGAAAAAATGCAGATCACAGACATGGCACAAAACTAAAGTCATTTCAAATGGCAACTTTCTGGCTTTAAGAAACAGTAAGAGAAATCAAGAACAAAAGATGTGGTAGTCAGTAATGGTTACTTTTTGTAACCAAGAATAGGGGACAAATTATGGAGTCACTCAATTATGAGGAAAAAAAATTATGGAATCGCCCTGTAAATTTTCATTCCCAAAACTAACACCTGCATCAAATTAGATGTGCTCGTTAGTCTGCATCTTAAAAGGAGTGATCACACCTTGGAGAGCTGTTGCACCAAGTGGACTGACATGAATCATGGCTCCAACAGGAGAGATGTCAATTGAAACAAAGGAGAGGATTATCAAACTCTTAAAAGAGGGTAAATCATCACGCAATGTTGCAAAAGATGTTGGTTGTTCACAGCCCACTGTGTCTAAAATCTGGACCAAATACAAACATGGGAAGGTTGTTAAAGGCAAACATACTGGTAGACCAAGGAAAACATCAAAGCGTCAAGACCAGAAACTTCAAGCCATATGTATCCAAAACAGGAAATGCACAACAAAACAAATGAGGAACGAATGGGTGGAAACTGGAGTCAACGTCTGTGACCAAACTGTAAGAAACTGCCTAAAGGAAATGGATTTACATACAGAAAAGCTAAACGAAAGCCATCATTACCACCTAAACAGAAAAAGACAAGGTTACAATAGCAATCGTGGACTGTGGATGACTGGATGAAAGTCATATTCAGTGATGAATCGTGAATCTGCATTGGGCACGGTGATGATGCTGGAACCTTTGTTTGGTGCTGTTCCAATGAGATTTATAAAGATGACTGCCTGAAGAGAACATGCAAATTCCCACAGTCATTGATAATATGGGGCTGCATGTCAGGTAAAGGCACTGGGGAGATGGCTGTCATTACATCTTCAATAAATGCACAAGTTTATCTTGATATTTTGGACACTTTTCTTATCCCATGAATTGAAGGGATGTTTGGGGATGATGAAATCATTTTTCAAGATGATAATGCATCCTGCCATAGAGCAAAAACTGTGAAAACATTCCTTGAAAAAAGACACCTAAGGTCAATGTCATGGCCTGCAAATAGTCCGGATCTCAATCCAATTGAAAATCTTTGGTGGAAGTTGAAGAAAATGGTCCATGACAAGGCTCCAACCTGCAAAGCTGATCTGGCAACAGCAATCAGAGAAAATTGGAGTCAGACTGATGAAGAGTACTGTTAGACACTCATTAAATCCATGCCTCAGAGACTACAAGCGGTTATAAAAGCCAGAGGTGGTGCAAAAAAAATACTTGTGATGTTTTGGAGTGTTTTTTTGTTTGTCTGTTTTTCATGATTCCATCATTTTTTTTCCCCTCATGATTGAGTGATTCCATAATTTTTCCCCTATGCTTGGTTACAAAAAATAACCATTACTGACTACCACATTTTTTGTTCTTGATTTCTTTTAGTGTTTCTTAAAGCCAGAAAGTTGCAATTTGAAATGATTTTAGTTTTGTGCCATGTCTGTGATTTGCTTTTTTTTTTTTTTCTACAAAATTAAACAACTGAATGAACATCCTCCAAGGCCGGTGATTCCATAATTTTTGCCAGGGGTTATACTACCCCTAATATCCCACATCATCCTGTCAGCCAGAGCCACCGGACTACTACCCCTAACATCCCACATCATCCCGTCAGAGCCACCAAATTACTGGCCCTAATATCCATCATCCCATCAGCCAGAGCCAGCGGATTACTACCCCTAATATCCCACATCATCCCATCAGAGCCACCGTCTTACTGCCCCTAATATCCCACACCATCCCATCAGAGCCACCGGACTACTACCCCTAATATCCCACACCATCCCTTCAGCCAGAGCCACCGGACTACTACCCCTAATATCCCATATCATCCCATCAGCCAGAGCCACCGGACTACTACCCCTGATATCCCATATCATCCCGTCATAGCCAACATTGTCAGGGTGGCGCTATTGCACCGATTAAAATGATACCTGGGTTGGAGAAATCCATCTTGTGTTTCTTTTTTTAATCTGTGTTTTAAGTTAATGAAGATGCTTCATGCCAGACAAAGAGAAGTTCCTGATTCTGGGCTCCCCCTGCAGTTTGTGTAAGAGGGTGATCTGTCGGCACGGTAATAAATTGTGTTATTTCCAGCTTTACAGAAGGACGACAATGAGTCGCCCATCAGGACCGTGGGGTACTCTGTAACGGGTCCGGTCGCAATTAAAGGGGTGGTCACGGTGGCAGCGACCCGATCCGTGGCCCTGGGCGCCCAAGTAAAAGGGACGGTCTTTAAAGGGGTTGTGGAAATAAGGAAAGTTTGTGACGCCACCTGTGGTTCTCGGTCAGAGATGACTGATGCTGCTTAACCCCTTTACCCCCAAGGGTGGTTTGCACGTTAATGACCAGGCCAATTTTTACAATTCTGACCACTGTCCCTTTATGAGGTTATAACTCCGAAACGCTTCAACGGATCTTAGCGATTCTGAGATTGTTTTCTTGTAACATATTGTACTTCATGATAGTGCTAAAATTTCTTCGATATAACTTGCGTTTATTTGTGAAAAAAACGGAAATTTGGTGAAAATTTTGAAAATTTCACAATTTTCCAACTTTGAATTTTTATTCTGTTAAACCAGAGAGTTATGTGACACAATATAGTTAATAAATAACATTTCCCACATGTCTACTTTACATCAGCACAATTTTTGAAACAAACTTTTTTTTTTCAAGGAAGTTATAAGGGTTAAAATTTGACCAGCAATTTCTCATTTTTACAACCAAATTTACAAAACCATTTTTTTTAGGGACCACCTCACATTTGAAGTCATTTTGAAGGGTCTATATGGCAGAAAATACCCAAAAGCGACACCATTCTAAAAACTGCACCCCTCAAGGTGCTCAAAACCACATTCAAGAAGTTTATTAACCCTTCAGGTGATTCACAGCAGCAGAAGCAACATGGAAGGAAAAAATTAACATTTTACTTTTTAGTCACAAAAATGATCTTTCAGCAATAATCTTTTTAATTTCCCAAGGGTAAAAAGAGAAAATGGACCTCAAAAGTTGTTGTCCAATTTATCCTGAGTACGCTGATACCCCACATGTGAGGGGGAACCACTTTTTGGGCGCATGGCAGGGCTCAGAAGGAAAGGAGCGCCGTTTGACTTTTTCAAGCTAAATTTGGCTGGAATTGAGATCGGACGCCATGTCGCGTTTGGCGACCCCCTGATGTGCCTAAACAGTGGAAACCCCCCACAAGTGACCCTATTTTGGAAACTAGACCCCCTAAGGAACTTATCTAGATGTGTCATGAGCACTTTTATCCCCCAAGTTATTCACGAAAGTTTATAACGCCCGGGCGTGAAAAAAAAAATTCCTATTTTTTCCACAAACATGATCGTTTAGTCCCCAATTTTTTATTTTCTCAAGGGTAAAAGGAGAAATTGGACCCCAAAAGTTGTTGTCCAATTTGTCCTGAGTACGCTGATACCCCATATGTGGGGGGGGACCACTGTGTGGGCGCATGGCAGGGCTCAGAAGGAAAGGAGCGCCGTTTGACTTTTTCAAGCTAAATTTGGCTGGAATTGAGATCGGACGCCATGTCGCGTTTGGCGACCCCCTGATGTGCCTAAACAGTGGAAACCCCCCACAAATGACCCCATTTTGGAAACTAGACCCCCTAAGGAACTTATCTAGATGTGTCATGAGCACTTTTATCCCCCAAGTGCTTCACGAAAGTTTATAACGCCCGGGCGTGAAAAAAAAAATTCCTATTTTTTCCACAAACATGATCGTTTAGTCCCCAATTTTTTATTTTCTCAAGGGTAAAAGGAGAAATTGGACCCCAAAAGTTGTTGTCCAATTTGTCCTGAGTACGCTGATACCCCATATGTGGGGGGGACCACTGTTTGGGCGCATGGCAGGGCTCAGAAGGAAAGGAGCGCCGTTTGACTGTTTCAAGCTAACTTTGGCTGGAATTGAGATCGGACGCCATGTCGCGTTTGGCGACCCCCTGATGTGCCTAAACAGTGGAAACCCCCCACAAGTGACCCCATTTTGGAAACTAGACCCCCTAAGGAACTTATCTAGATGTGTCATGAGCACTTTTATCCCCCAAGTGCTTCACGAAAGTTTATAACGCCCTGGCGTGAAAAAAAAAATTCCTATTTTTTTCCACAAACATGATCGTTTAGTCCCCAATTTTTTATTTTCTCAAGGGTAAAAGGAGAAATTGGACCCCAAAAGTTGTTGTCCAATTTGTCCTGAGTACGCTGATACCCCATATTTGGGGGGAACCACTGTTTGGGCGCATGGCAGGGCTCAGAAGGAAAGGAGCGCCGTTTGACTTTTTCAAGCTAACTTTGGCTGGAATTGAGATCGGACGCCATGTCGCGTTTGGAGAGCCCATGATGTGCCTAAACAGTGGAAACCCCCCACAAGTGACCCCATTTTGGAAACTAGACCCTCTAAGGAACTTATCTAGTTGTGTGGTGAGAATTTTGAACCCCCACGTGCTTCACTAAAGTATATAATGCCCAGGCGTGAAAATAAAAAATCCTATTTTTTCCTACAAAAATGATATTTTAGTCCCCAATTTTTAATTTTCCCAAGGGTACCAGGAGAAATTGGACCCCAAAAGTTGTTGTCCAATTTGTCCTGAGTACGCTGATACCCCATATGTGGGGAGGAACTACTGTTTGGGCACACGTTGGGGCTCGAAAGGGAAGTAGTGACGTTTTGGAATGCAGACTTTGATGGAATGTTCTGCTGGCATCATGTTCCATTTGCAGAGCCCCTGATGTGACTAAACAGTAGAAACCCCCCACAAGTGACCCCATTTTGGAAACTGTACCCCCTAAGGAACTTATCTAGTTGTGTGGTGAGAATTTTGAACCCCCACGTGCTTCACTAAACTTTATAATGCCCAGGTGTGAAAATAAAAAATCCTATTTTTTCCCACAAAAATGATATTTTAGTCCCCAATTTTTAATTTTCCCAAGGGTACCAGGAGAAATTGGACCCCCAAAGTTGTTGTCCAATTTGTCCTGAGTACGCTGATACCCCATATGTGGGGAGGAACTACTGTTTGGGCACACGTTGGGGCTCGAAAGGGAAGTAGTGACGTTTTGGAATGCAGACTTTGATGGAATGTTCTGCTGGCATCATGTTCCATTTGCAGAGCCCCTGATGTGACTAAACAGTAGAAACCCCCCACAAGTGACCCCATTTTGGAAACTGTACCCCCTAAGGAACTTATCTAGTTGTGTGGTGAGAAATTTGAACCCCCACGTGCTTCACTAAAGTTTATAATGCCCAGGCGTGAAAATAAAAAATCCTATTTTTTCCCACAAAAATGATATTTTAGTCCCCAATTTTTAATTTTCCCAAAGGTAACAGGAGAAATTGGACATCAAAAGTTGTTGTCCAAATTGTCCTGATTACGCTGGTACGCCATATGTGGGAAAAAACTGTTTAGGCACACGTTGGGGCTCGAAAGGGAAGTTGTGACGTTTTGGAATGCAGAAATTGTCTGCGGTCGTCATGTTCCGTTTGCAGAGCCCCTGATGTGCCTAAACAGTAAAAAAAACCCACAAGTGACATCATTTTGGAACCTAGACCCCCCCCAAGGAACTTATCTAGATGTGCCCCCTTTTTGGAACTAATGTACGCTTTCTTGTAAAGTAAATTAGTAGTGCATGGAGGTGTGGTACAATCTGAAGCAATCCTTCATACACAGGCCAGGTTTTTCGGGGCAGGTGTCGCATTGATAAATGGTGTCCTTGCGTATTCCCCTTTTGTAACACACTCGGCACCTTTTTTGCGGCTTACCTTTTCTGCCGGTTGGCGGGACCACCCCCGGAAAATGCTGGCCTGGTACGATACGAGCACCTTCAGTTCCGGAAGTACTGGGGCCCTCTCCTTCCGGAGTACCAAATATCAGGGCCTTAACCACTACCTCCTGGAACTGAAGGTACGACGTATCGGTGTGGCGTGCACATCGTAACAGCAGGAAAGCGTTGAGCATTGCCATTTGTACGATGTGGACGGCCAACTTTTTGTACCACACCTTGGCCTTTCTCAAAGCACTGTATGGTTGGAGGAGTTGATCAGAGAGATCAACCCCCCCCATGCTTTTGTTGTAGCCCAGTACACAGTCCGGTTTGCAGACCTGTGTAGAGGTACCCCGTACAGTGCTGAGGGCTCTGCCATCACCATGTATGGTGGTCAAGAGAAGGACATCCCTCTTGTCCTTGTACTTGACCACCAGCAGGTGGTCGCTACATTGGGCCTTGCTCTCACCTTTTCTGAGCATCTGCCGAAGTAGCGTCTTTGGGAGGCCTCTCTGATTTTTGCGCACAGTACCGCAGGCTGCGGTACCTCGCGCAGAGAGGGATTTGTAGAGTGGGATGCTGGTATAAAAGTTATCAGTATAGAGGTGATAACCTTTATCCAGCAGTGGGTGCACCAAATCCCACACGATCTTCCCACTCACTCCCAGGACAGGAGGACACTCAGGGGGTTCAATCCTGCTGTCCTTCCCTTCATACACTCTAAACCTGTGGATGTACCCTGAGGCACTCTCACACAGCTTGTAGAGTTTGATTCCGTACCTGGCCCTTTTGTTGGGCAGGTATTGACGGAATCCGAGCCGCCCCTTAAAATGGACCAAGGACTCATCCACGCAGATGTCCCTTTTGGGCACGTACACTTCAGAAAACTTTTTGTTGAAGTGTTCGATGACCGGCCGAACTTTGAACAGACGGTCAAAGTTGGGGTCATCTCGTGCGGGACACTGTGCATTAT
Source organism: Ranitomeya imitator (assembly GCF_032444005.1). NCBI lineage: Eukaryota > Metazoa > Chordata > Amphibia > Anura > Dendrobatidae > Ranitomeya > Ranitomeya imitator. The sequence continues at coordinate 450,228,892 of NC_091283.1, read as the reverse complement.
CGGAATAATGCAGGAATTTATGGATGGCCTCAAAACGTCTCCGAACCATGGCCATTCGGAATACTGGAGTGTTATATAAAACATCTACACTCCAATATTGCCGCATTTCTGGCTTCTTCACGATCCCCATGTGGAGGACCAGGCCCCAAAACTGCATCATTTCAACTGCGTCTACAGGAGACCAGTTGGAAAATGATGTACCGGGGTTTTGCTCCAAAAATTGACGAGCATACAAATTAGTTTGCTCCACCATGAGGTTAATAAAATCCTCAGAGAAAAAGACTTTGAAAAAGTCTGTTTCTGTGAGGCCCGTGGTGTCAAACTTGATTCCTGATTCTGCCACAAAATCAGGAATCAGTGGCTCGTAATTTTCGGGGGGCGAGGTCCATGTGGGTTCCGCAGTGGGGAGCGCTGGTTCAGGAGTGGTGGGGGCTGCCTCATCTTCTGTCCTGGGGCGTCTGCGTGGTGGTTCCGCAGGACCCGAGGAGGAAGAGGAGGAGGAGGAGGAAGAGGAGGAGGAGGAGGAAGAGGATGAAGAATCAGAAAAGTGAAGAAAAGTGGGATCCTCTCCCTCGCTATCAGTGTCGGAGGCAAGGAAAGCATATGCCTCCTCCAATGAATAGCGCTGTTGGGACGAACGGGACGAGCGGGACATTTTTGTGTGAATATGGTGATTGGGTGCACTTTATTGATAACTGTATGTGTATGTGTGGGGGGATAGTGATTTGTGCAAACTTATCTGAAAAGAAAATGCTAAAAGGAGAAGAAAAACCTGTAAAAAAAAAAAAAAAGGCAGGCACAAACTCTGATAAGAGAACTGCGTCACTTATCAAAGTTTGGCGGCTGCGGGATGTGTGTACGGAGGTTGCGCAAAAAGGCTGAAGGGAAAAAAGCGAGCGCGAGAGTTGATCGGTGAACTGCGTCACCAATCAACGCTCGGCGGCTGTTAAATGGGCGCACGGAAGGAGGTGCAAAGGGGGGTAAAAAGAGGGGGAAGGGAGATGGGGGTGGAAGTGGGGATTGGGCAGGGATCAGTGATCAAAACGTACGGTTGTAGTCAGGTGGCGCAAAAGGGGGGTGAAAAAAAAAAAAGGAAAACGGCAGGCACAAACTCTGATAAGTGAACTGCGTCACTTATCAAACTTTGGCGGCTGCGGAATGTGTGTACGGAGTTGGCGCAACGGGGGTGAGGGAAAAAAAGCGAGCGCGAGCGTTGATCGGTGAACTGCGTCACCAATCAACGTTCGGCGGCTGTTAAATGGGCGCACGGAAGGAGGTGCAAAGGGGGGTAAAAAGAGGGGGAAGGGAGATGGGGGTGGAAGTGTGGATTGGGCAGGGATCAGTGATCAAAACGTACGGTTGTAGTCAGGTGGCGCAAAAGGGGGGTGAAAAAAAAAAAAAGGGAAAACGGCAGGCACAAACTCTGATAAGTGAACTGCGTCACTTATCAAACTTCGGCGGCTGCGGAATGTGTGTACGGAGTTGGCGCAACGGGGGTGAGGGAAAAAAGCGAGCGCGAGCGTTGATCGGTGAACTACGTCACCAATCAACGTTCGGCGGCTGTTAAATGGGCGCACGGAAGGAGGTGCAAAGGGGGGTAAAAAGAGGGGGAAGGGAGATGGGGGTGGAAGTGGGGATTGGGCAGGGATCAGTGATCAAAACGTACGGTTGTAGTCAGGTGGCGCAAAAGGGGGGTGAAAAAAAAAAAAGGAAAACGGCAGGCACAAACTCTGATAAGTGAACTGCGTCACTTATCAAACTTTGGCGGCTGCGGAATGTGTGTACGGAGTTGGCGCAACGGGGGCGAGGGAAAAAAAGCGAGCGCGAGCGTTGATCGGTGAACTGCGTCACCAATCAACGCTCGGCGGCTACTAAATGTGCGCACGGAGGCGGCACAAATGGGGGTGGAGGGGGTAAAAAGAGGGGGAAGGGGGGATTGGGGTGGATGAACGGGGATTGGGGTGGATGAACGGGGATTGGGGTGGATGAACGGGGATTGGGCAGGGATCAGGGATAAAACTTACGTTTAGTTGTCTTCTTTCTTTAGCAGGGATTGTGGTGCTACAGGCTGCTGTGGCACCACAATACCCAGCACGGCAGGGAGATCCAGGCACAAAATCCAGCAGGGAGATCCAGCAGTATGACCGCTCTGTAGGAATCCTCAGCTAGAATGAGGACCCTGCAGAGCGGTCATACACAGGTCAGGCAGGTGACACAGACAGGTCACAGAGCGGTCATGCTGCTGCTGTGACCTGTCATTGGTGGGATCGACCATAACATCGATCCCACCAATCAGAGCTTTCCTGGTGACCTGGCTGTGACCTGCCTAGGATCGGATCTGTTCGCGCCATCCTAGGCAGGTCACAGCCAGGTCACCTGCAGGGCACAGAGCGGTCACAGAGTGATCGCCGCTGCGCCCTGTGATTGGCGCGATCGACGATGACATCGATCGCGCCAATCGGCTCCTGCAGGCCCTGCTGGGCCTGCACTGTGTCCTATCCTAGGATCGGTGCTATTAGAGCACCGATCCACGCAGGTTCCGGCAGGGCACAGCGCGGTAATACCGCGCGGTGCCCTGCGATTGGCGCGATCGATGCGATCGGCGATCGCGCCAATCCGGGCTGTTCTTGCCGGTGCCTGGCGTTGCCAGGCACCGGACCTAGGATCGAGTACATCGGTACTCGATCCTAGCCTGTGACCTCATTGTTTCAGCCGCTCCGATTGGCTGAAACAATGAGAATGGCTGTGATTGGCTGTTCAGAATTGAACAGCCAATCACAGCGATCGAGAGGGCGGGTGGGCGGCGACAATGCCCTGGATGCCGAGGCCATCTCCCCCCAGGTGAGATGGCGTCGGAATTTTAATGCGATCACCGCGACTTAAGTCGCGGTATCGCATTAAAGGGCAGGACGTACTATCCCGTCAAGGGTCAGATAGGCCCAGGGCACCTCGACGGGATAGTACGTCCAAGGTCACAGAGGGGTTAAAGGGGTCCTCTGGGGGCGATGGTGCAGCAGCAAAGATGGTGTCGCTTCCCACAGGTGAAGCTTTGTCCCCCAGGGCTCCTGGTGTATTTGGCAGGGATGGTGAATGCCGCAAATAATTGGAGGACACAGGGTTGCTGTCTTTACCTGGTTTGCTGAGATGGTATTCAGCCTCAGTCCAGGGTACCGGTAACAGGTGTAGCTGGAGTCCAGGCAGCCTGAAGACAGGTGGAAATCCCCTTGACAGGTCAGTTTGGGAGCCTTCCACTATGCGCTGGTCTGTGGTCCCTTGCTGCCTGTAGCTCTCTAACAAGGCCCTCTTTCTTCCCTGTCCAGGGACAGTACCTGCATTGTAGGCAACTTGAGCCGTCTCTTTTGGGTCTCTGTTCACGGTGACTCTGGACTCTGATTGCTGCTGTACCTCAGGTATTATGTGAGCAAGTCCCTTTTAGTTTCCTGCCCTCTGGTTCTGCCGTGGGGCTTGCAGTCCCCCTCAGCCTCTTGCTCTCGGTACCTAGTTTCTGCACTCAGCTTAGGCTACTTTCACACTTGCGTCATTTGGAATCCATCGCAATGCGTCGTTTTGGGTAAAAAACGGATCCTAAAAAAGTGCCCACAGGATGCATTTTTTCCCCATAGACTTGTGATGCCGATGGATCGCGACGTATGGCCATACGTCGCGTCCGTCATGCACTGGATGCGTCGCGTTTTGACGGACCGTCGGCACGATAAAACTTTCACTGTAACGTTTTTTCGTACGTCGTGTCCACCATTTCTCTATCCCCATGATGGCACCACGGAGAGAGGGGTCCGCCCCCAGGGACAGGAAACCTACAGATGAAAAAGGGCGTACCTCTCTCCCACATCAGTTGGTTTCCTGTCCCTGACGGGGAACCTACAGCACGTACCTGAAGGATTCTTCGTGGGATTCCAGGGAGCTGGCCGGTCGGTTCCTGACAGGGGGCGCCCTGTCATGGCTGGATCCAGCAGGTTTTTCTCCCCCCTTTTTCTTCCGACCCTGAAGCACCACCGCTGGGGTCGGCGGGCCCTATGGGTGAGTGTAGCAGGGGGAGGCAGTGAAGAGGTTCGAGCCTGCCTTCCCCGTGGAAAAAAAAAAAAAAAAAAGGGAGGAAAGAGGAAGGTGACGGCGGTCACCGATATAGCCTCTGTACCGCTGATCGGTACATGGAGGTAGCGGCGGCTACGCTACCATGAGGGGCACAGGAGCGCTAGAGCGCGCAAATGCGGCCATGGCACCGCCGGACACGACCGCCTAAACCGGAAGTGCGGGGGGCAGCAGGACGGGGGCGGAACGATAGAACGCGCGCACAGGCGTCCCCGATAATATCCTCCCTATGGGGCGCCTGTGCCGCGAACCGGAAGTGACGCGCGCATGCGCAGATTGCCGCTTCTACCGGCGGCAGATTTAAAAAGAGCGTTCCCTAAGGGAAAAGCGTGGAAAAACCTCCTCGTTGCTAAAAACGCAGAGTGGAGCCACTATGAGCGATAAAGAGCAGCAAGAGGCACAGGAGTGTGCGCAATCATCGCCTGAGCAAGTACAGGTACAGCGGCACCCGCGCTCACAGCATCAGCGCAAGGGAAACGCTCCTCCCAGCAGCGCAGCATCAGCGCAAGGGAAACGCTCCTTCCCAGCAGCGCAGCAGCAGCGGACGCTCAGGGTCACAACGCAGCCGAGTCTCTGAAAAAACTACGCGACCGGTGACGAATCCAGCGGATATAGTCCCGAGGCCAGAGACGGTATCTCTTATTCACTAAGGGTGAGTGATCTACGTGAAAGTAATAATGTAATACGTGATTACTCTTTCTCCTAGGGAAGAAAATGTACAGACAAATCAAAGCACAAAGTGTGTGCGATATGTTTGGAAGAGCTACCTTCCTCCTGGGGAAAAAAAGCTATGCGGGTCTTGCATAGAAAAAACCATTCAGGAGGAATCCCCGGCATTCGCATCAGACCTGAAAACACTAATAAAAAATCAGGTGGAGAGTGCCCTCAAAGGCATTAAAGTCCCGAAGAAAAAACATAGATCAGGTCATAAGTCCCCTGAATCTAGCATAGACGAATCAGAAAGTGAAACATCTGACTCTAACGATTCGTCGACATCCGAGACCTCTTCACTATCATCAAAGGGGGGACGCAGTTGCTTCCCCATCGAAGAGACAGACGCACTGGTGAAGGCCATCAGAACGACCATGGGTCTGGTAGACGAACGTCCTAAAAGAACAGCACAGGACATAATGTTCAGCGGATTAGAACAAAAGAAAAGAGTATTTCCAGTAAATGAGAAAATTCATTCTTTGATCAAGAAAGAATGGAAAAAAACGGATAAAGTTCTCTTGACCCCCAAGAGAAAATACCCGTTCGACGACCCAGCCTGCTCATCCTGGAGCAAGGCACCCAAACTGGATGTGGCCATAGCAAAGGCCTCTAAAAAAATTTGCCCTGCCCTTCGAGGACATGGGCACTCTAAAGGATCCAATGGACAAAAAAGCAGACTCTTTCTTAAAAAAACTCCTGGGAAGCAGCAGGAGGTGGTCTAAAACCAGCCATCGCAGCCACCTGTACGGCCCGTGCCTTAATGGTATGGCTTGAGCACTTGGATTCCCAACTAAAGGGGAAAGTTTCAAGAGAAACAATCCAGAAGTCAGTGTCCATGATGAAAGGGGCGGCAGCCTTTTTGGCGGACGCTTCGGTGGACTCAGCGAGATTAGCAGCCAGATCGGCCTCTTTCTCAAACGCCGCAAGATGTGCCCTGTGGCTAAAGTGCTGGCCGGGGGGCTTGCAAACAAAGACCAAGTTATGCTCAATACCTTGCGAAGGTGAATTTCTGTTCGGATCAACATTGGACGACATCCTCGACAAAGCAGGAGATAAAAAGAAATCTTTCCCCGGGTTCCCTAACCAGTCATATAGGCGTTCCTTTCGGAACAGAAAGTTCATGCGGAGAAGACCCCCAAAAGGGAATAAAGACGGATGGGAAGACAGAAGGAACAAAAACAGGGGCTTCTTGTTCAACAAACCCCCCCTTCCAGATAATAAAAAATCTCAATGAAGGTACTCCCCGGGTCGGAGGGAGACTAGCCGAGTTTCTTCCAGCCTGGGAAAGAATTTCAAACAGTCCTTGGATCTTAGGTATTATACGAGAAGGCCTCAAATTCAAATTTCGTATCCCTCCCGGCAACTCCTTCATGATAACGTCTCAAAAACAATCACACGAACAGTCAGCTCTCGAGAAGGAAATTCTGAACCTAATCCAGAAAGGTGTATTGCAAGAAGTCCCATACCAGGAAAGAGGCACGGGTTTCTATTCTCCTCTCTTCCTCCGCAAGAAACCGGACGGATCGTACAGAACGATCATAAATCTCAAAAAATTAAACAGTTTCCTAGAGATACAACACTTCAAAATGGAGACAATAAAATCTTGCGTGAGAATACTCTTTCCCTTGTGTTTCATGACTGTTCTAGATTTACGAGACGCATATTACCATGTGCCCATCCACAGATTATCAAAAATATCTCAGACTGGCAGTGAATATCCAGGGGGAAGTAAAACACTTCCAATTCCGGGCTCTCCCCTTCGGGATAGCCGTCGCTTCTCAGGTATTCACGAAAATAATGTCAGAGGTAATGGCCCACATACGGGAACAGAATATCCTAATAGTTCCCTATCTGGACGACCTTCTCGTGGTAGGGAACTCATTTCAACATTGCGAACAACAGTTGAATCTGGTCATGGCTTCACTGTCGAGTCTAGGGTGGCTGCTAAACATACCCAAGTCCAAGATGGTGCCATCCCAGGTACAGGAGTACTTGGGGATAGTCCTAGACTCGATCACGCAGAAATGCTATCTTCCTCAGGAGAAGATTCAAAAAATGACACAGGCAGTGTTACAGCTGACGGTATCCCCAGTCACTACTCTGAGGAAAGCAATGTCCCTGTTGGGCTCCATGACTGCCTGTATCCCGGCCGTACAGTGGGCACAATGTCATTCCCGGGATCTACAATGGGAGACTTTAGATTCAGGCATATCTCTGCACGGAAATTTAGACTGGCAGCTAAGTATATCACCAAACACGATACACTCCCTAGTATGGTGGGCAGACCCAGGGAATTTAACCAAAGGGGTTCCTTGGACGCTACCGACAGAAAAGATTCTAACGACAGATGCAAGCCCCTGGGGTTGGGGAGCACATATAGACAATCAAGTGGCACAGGGGAATTGGTACAAAAGTCAAGAGCTAACTTCTTCCAACATGAAAGAACTGTTAGCAGTAAAACTGGCCCTAACACACTTTCTATATCTCCTCCATTCCCATCACGTAAAGGTCTTTTCGGACAACCAAGTTGTGGTCACATACCTAAACCACCAAGGGGGCACCAGGTGTCGAGCATTGATGGAGGTAACCCAATCCATCTTCCACATAGCGGAACACAGTCTAAAGTCCTTGACAGCTCTTCACTTAAAGGGCTCAGAAAACCAAACTGCAGACTTCCTGAGCAGAACATGCTTAAAGCAGGGGGAGTGGGAGCTAAACCAGTCGGTCTTCGATCAAATCGTGAATCTCTGGGGTTTACCAGAAATACACCTATTCGCGAACAGTCAAAACCACAAAGTAAAAACATTCTGCCCAATCGATCCCCGGGGGAACCCTGTAGCTCTAGACGCACTGACAATTCCTTGGAACTATCATCTCGCCTATGCGTTCCCTCCAATGTCGCTCATCCCCTTAGTATTGAGGAAAATTCGGGAGGAGAGAGCTACAGTGATAGTAATAGCGCCATTTTGGCCCTGCAGAATATGGTTTTCTTGGCTAAGAAAAATGTCCATATCAAGTCCATGGGTTCTACCAGACACCCCGAACCTTTTGTCCCAGGGTCCGGTATTCCACCCCAATGTAAAGAATTTGCACATGACAGCGTGGCTTTTGAAAGGAGGTTGCTAAGGGATAAAGGGTTCTCTCCCAACTTAGTGTCCACTCTATTACAGAGTAGAAAACCCGTAACCACTAGAATATATGGGAAAGTGTGGAAAAATTTTTTGTCGGTATCAGGTGCAGACCCGTCCGAGGTGATTCCAATAGGAAAAATCCTTGAGTTCTTACAGAAAGGTCTGGAAGGAGGGTTGGCTACAAGCACTCTAAAGGTTCAGGTGGCAGCCTTGAGAGCACTGTATAATTATGATTTGGCCAGAAATCGGTGGGTCATGCGATTTATTAAAGCCTCAAGTAGGTCCAGGCCTATTCCCCTCCACAATTCTCCTCCATGGGATCTAAACCTTGTATTAAACGCTCTAACCAAACCTCCCTTTGAACCCCTGACAGAAGTTCCCTTAAAGATTTTGTCCCTAAAAACCACACTCCTAGTGGCCCTAACCTCGGCTCGTCGCGTCAGCGACATACAAGCGCTATCTCCATGCCCATTCTTTACCCAAATACTTGATGACAGAGTCATTCTTAAAACTGACCCGGCTTACCTCCCTAAAATAGCGTCACAGTTTCATAGAACGCAAGAGATTTCGTTGCCCTCCTTTTGTCCCAACCCTAAAAATGGGGGGGAAAAAACACTGCATACCCTAGATGTAAAAAGATGTCTGATCCACTAGGGAGTGCAGGAAGGATAGGGCTCTGTTTGTCTGCTTCCAGGGTCCACGCAAGGGACAAAAAGCATCGAAAGCCACATTAGCAAGATGGATAAGAGACGCCATCGCCCTATCCTACTCATCCTGCGGGACAGCCATCCCAGAGAATATAAAGGCTCATTCGACCAGAGCAGTGGCATCATCCTGGGCGGAGAGAGCTGGCGCTTCAATACAACAGATATGTAGAGCGGCCACTTGGTCTTCCCAGTCTACATTTTTCAAGCATTACCGCTTAGACTTGACCTCCTCTGATCCTACCTTTGGGCGAAGGGTTCTAGAGGCAGTGGTCCCTCCCTTAGAGCTCTATCTGTTCAAATCTCTCCGTGGTGCCATCATGGGGATAGAGAAAATGGTAGTTACCTGCCGATAACGGTATTTCTCTGATCCCATGATGGCACCCGTATATTTCCTCCCTTTTCACACTCAGGTGTGCACTTTGTAATGTACTAGTAATTAATTTTAGTCACGGTGCCTCTGTTAAGTTAGATTGGTTAAGTTTAATTTGTGCAAATATTGAGTTGCAGCTGAAGTTCTGTATAAGGCTCTGTAATCCAACTGATGTGGGAGAGAGGTACGCCCTTTTTCATCTGTAGGTTTCCTGTCCCTGGGGGCGGACCCCTCTCTCCGTGGTGCCATCATGGGATCAGAGAAATACCGTTATCGGCAGGTAACTACCATTTTCCTACCGTGCATGCGCGGCCGGAACTCCGTCCCCTCCTCCCGGGACATAGAATGGGCAGTGGATGCTTTGAAAAACTGAATTCGCTGCCCACGTTGTGCCGAATCTGCACAACGTACGTCGGGCTGACGCATTGCAATGACCCCGTACCGACGCAAGTGTGAAAGAAGCCCTAGAGAGGCAAGTAGCGGTCTTTCTCTAGCTCCTAAGTACCTCTGTGCTCCTTCACTATCTGCTACCAACTGTCTGCTTGTCTGCCTAGAACTGACTCCTCCTCCCGACCAGAGAGAGCAGCTCCCCTAAAGTCAGATGTAGAGCTCCCCCTTCTGGCATGGAGTCAGAATGTGTTGCATGGAAAGTTACCTGCCAAAGGGATTCCTCCTGTCTCCAGGCATGGCATTACCCTCCCCGAGAGGAAGGCAATACCGCTGTGGTACCTGGGGTGCCACATTCACACCATAGAAATGATGATAATAATAATAGGCCTCAGTTACCACAACTGTCTACAAGGAAAACTGCCAATCATGGCTCAGCTTCTTTTAAACAGCTCTGGTGAAATGAAAGATGCTTAGTGATTGGTTGGGGTATGTGGAGTGGGCGTATACATACACACACACACACACACACACACACACACTCACACTCACTTACTTTTATATTTATAGATGTCCGATTGACACTTTTTTTTCCGAAGATAAACACACACACACACTATTTGCACAGTGTCAGCTGCTCACCGGTATAGCACAAGTACGGATGTATGTTGACCATTCTCCGCCTTCATTTTTCTTGTGTTTATCACTAGCACCACAGACTCAGGACATGGCTTATTACCCCCAGTGAGCCCTGGCCGATCCAGCCGAAGGCGAACAACCAGCCAGTGTAAGTCAGAGCCGCCTCTTCTCCGGACCAGCAAGAGGACCATCTACACTGCTGGACGACCACCTTGGTACAATGAACACGGGACACAGTCGAAGGAGGCTTTTGTGATTGGTAAGACTTAAAAAGGATGCCCACTACACAACTAGGCTAACATCTCTCCTTGTGGAAAGTGACATGCATGACATTCCAGTGTAAGGAGACTTATAGGCCATGCAGTGCTCCTCTGGAAAATGTATATAAGCCGGCTGCCTCTTCAGAGAGGAAGAGGACTACAGACAAATCAGATCTCATGCTTTGCACTAAGGAGGGGCAACACCCCAAAACATGTGTCTGCAAATTGAATTCAAATGTTCTTCCTCCCTGAAGGGGAAACTTGCACACCACATAAGCAGGATTTTCTGGTGATCTGATGGTGTTTTCTGTTTCGGAGCCGTTATGGTCATGTGTAGTTCTGCTTTGATACCTGTACGCAAAATATGCAACGGAGAACTTCCCTGCTTGTCTTTGGTTGACATATTGCTCCTCAAGAAGGCGTACCTTTTTCTTTCTTATTCTTTTGATGTTCTCATGTGCCAGGTCTTGGTGGTGGCAGCGCATCGGGTAAAACCACAGTAGCCAGGATGATCATTGAAGCTTTGGATGTGCCTTGGGTGGTCCTTCTATCTATGGACTCCTTTTACAAGGTAAAACTAAATCTGTCTTCACTAGGAAAAGTCAAGAAAGGGGGAAGGTGTTTTTTTTTAATTTTACTCATGAGCATTTCAAACCTTAGCCCATCCACTTCAAGTCTCTTTTTCACCACATGCTTCAGCACAGAAAGGTTACCTCAATGTCAATTCCTGAAGCATGGCTTACCAGTACTGGAGATCTGACACCTTGCAAAAGTATACAACCCCCTAGAAATTCTAGTTTGTTACTGACAGCGTTGTTGTTTTTTTTCTGCTGCCTATTTTCAGCAATCCTATGTGCAGTATAATCACGTTTTATACACTCTAATATCCGTCTTCTGTCTCAGGTGCTGACGGAAGAGCAGCAGGCTCAGGCAGCGTGCAATGAGTATAACTTTGACCACCCAGACTCATTTGACTTTGAGCTGATGATCTGTACATTGAAGAAGCTGAAACAGGGAAAGAGTGTGAAAATCCCCACGTACGACTTCACAACTCACAGTCGAACCAAAGATTGGGTGAGGAGATGGTGTAGTGGGAAGAGGAGATATTGGGGAGGACATTTAAAGGGGGAATTAGTCACCAATGTGGAAAGGATTTCTACAAGATTTCAGAGGTGTCTTCGTTAATTTTTGCTCTTTCTTCCAGAAGAGCATTTTTGAGGTCAGACCCTGATGTTGAACAAAACGGATGGGTTCACAAGCTCCGTTCTAGTTCATCTCAAAGCTGTTGGATGTGGTTGGGGTCGGGGCTCAGTGCGACCGGCATGTTTTTCCATACGCAACTTCCCCCAACCATTCCTTTTTGGACCTCACTTTGAGCACTAGGCACAGTCATGGGGAACAGAAAACTGTTCCCACAAAGTTGAAAGCTACGATTGTCCAAAATGTCTTGAATAATAAAGCGCCACTCCAGCTTTTTTTTTTTTCAGCCCTGGAGTGGTGCTTCTAATCTAAGACTTCCTGGAAGTAGTCTAATACTTACCTGCTGGCATCTTCACCTTTTGTCGGCACCGATCCAGTCCCCCGCGCCTTCTTGTGACCACAACTTCTGACTGGCTGGAACTCAGAAGTTATGTCGCAGCCTCTCAGTGCTAGTCTATGAGAGCCAGAACGAGGCCCTCACAGACTTGTATAGAAGAGACCGATGGGAGTAGCGGTGATATAAGGTGAAGACGGTGGTGGGTAAGTTTAAGACTAAGTGCATGGTTTTTAGATTTGAAGCACCACTCCAGCCGTAAAATAAAAAAAAGAAAAAAACACGCTATAGTGGTGCTTAAGATTTCCCTTCACTGGAAAAAAGGGCTTAGGCTGACCCCTGAAATACATTCCCATTGCATTATCCGTCCTCCACCAAACTTTACAGCAGCCCCAATTTAGTCAGGCATGTAATGTCCTCCTGGCATTTGCCATTCCGAGAGAGAACACATTTCCACTGCACCAGAGTCCAGTGGCGGCCAGCCGTCATTGTGCTTGGTGATGTAAGGCATGCATGTAGCTCCTCAGTTATGGAAATCCATGCCATGAAGCTTCTGGCGCAGTTTTTCTGCTCGTGGTCATACCAGAGGAAGTTTGGAGGCAGCAGAGCATTGGTGACTACGATACACGCTGCTCATCAGCCTTCGGAGACCACATACTTTTGACTATATAGTGTAAGTAAATATAATATAAATGTACATATCAAGATAATTCTAACAGTTTTTTTCTTTTCTTTTTTCATGTAATCAGAAAACCCTTTATGGAGCCAATGTAATCATATTTGAAGGGATCATGGCATTTGCACATGCAGAGCTTCTGAAGGTAGGTTTCCTGGTGATCTCATCGTGACCACTTGGGTTCAGATTTACTATTTTCTACTTAACTTACAGTCATGGCCGAAAGTGTTGGCACCCTGGACATTGTTTCAGAAAATAACGCGAGGAAAAAAAAGACAAATTGTCTGTTTTTATTGCAGCTGCTAGACATGAAGATCTTTGTAGACACAGATTCGGATATTCGCCTGGTACGGAGGCTTCGGAGGGACATTTCGGAACGAGGCCGAGATATTGAGGGGGTCCTCAAGCAGTACCATACCTTTGTGAAACCCGCTTTTGACCAGTACATACAGCCCACCATGCGCCTTGCGGATATCGTGGTGCCCAGAGGTAGTGAGTTGGAAGTGAGGATGATGAGGCTGTACCCAATGGGGTGACCGCTAACGTCTGTTACCTTGTGTTTCAGGTAGCGGTAATACGGTGGCCATTGACTTGATTGTGCAGCACGTTCATAGTCAGCTGGAGGAGGTGAGTGCAGCGACACAGCATAGGAGTCACCATATTCTTACAGACCAGATGCAACCTCCGCGCTTAAAGTGAACAGACATTTTCTTCTACCTGCATTTGACCACATTAAATATAGGATCCCATTGACAACGTACGTACATTGTGACAACGTACGTACATTGGGACCTTTGTTTGCTGCTTCTGGGGCAGAAACGAGCCAGGGAATGCGGAGTATAATGGCCGGGTGGTAGAGACCTGACATAAGGCAAGAAATTGACCATTGTGATGAAGCGCGCAGTTTACAGCCCTCTCTACCGTCACATTACACCCTTCCTGTTTAAGTGACTGACACTGCTCTGTCAGATAGCAACTGGCAAGCTGCCATTCACAAAGCGCTGCAATAAATGTAGGTTTCAATGACTGCAAATCCTGGAGCCCTTGTAACTTTCAAGAACTGCCCGCTTCATGGAGGGGTGTGCTGAGATACTCGGGTGTCCCCCTATTTCCGCATTCTAGTAGACCAGCAAATAAGGGGTGCCCAGTCGTACGCTATGTGTCTGTCTCTCTGTGTCCTCCTCACCCTGTCTGTATGTCTGTCCCATTGCTGCAGAGGGAGATCAGTGTCAGGTAAGAGACCCACAGACTCTGCTGGTTGCTGCTCTGTCAGTGTCGGTCAGCTCTTCCTGCGGAAAGATGTCTCGTTCTGAGAATCGGGCCATCAGTATACCCAACACTGCATGTGCTAGGTCCCATAGTGACGGGGTTAGGGGACATCAGAGTATTTACCACAACTACGATGTATAGGGCATTACTAAAATAAAGGTAAATATAAACATGTATTTCATGAGAGATACTCTGATAACATGGAAATAAAACCAAGAAAGCTGTGAAAAAAAATCAGACTTTGTCTCTAACTAATATATCTCAAGCGTTCTTGTACAGTGGTTTGCAAACGTATTCACCCCTTTGGCATTTTCCTGGTTTTGCTGCCTCACAACCTGGAATTTCACTGAGGGTTTGCATCTGTTCATTTTTTTTTTTTTTTTATTGTGAAGCACAGAACAAATAAGACAAAATAAATGAAACCTTCAGTGTGCATAAGTATTCACCCCATGAAGTTAGGACTTTGTAGAGCTTCCTTTTGCAGCAATTACAGCTGCAAGTCGCTTTGGATAAGTCTCTTTGTGCTTTCCATTGACAGTTCTGCCTATTCCTTAAGGCAAAAAAGCTTCAGCTCCTTCAAGTTAAAATGGTTTCCTCTGGTGGACAGCAGTGTTCAAGTCTGTAACAGGATGAAAAGCGCAGTAAGGTCTTATCTGGGTATTATGCTCACCTGTGAGGGTTGTGCGTGACACAACCATTATCGTAGCTGCAATGTTCACAGAGTGCTGTATATAATAGAAAGTCAGAATAGGTGGACTTCAAGTGCGTTGCCAATTCAGGAATGAATCGTAAACCGTTTAATTGAAGGTGGTTTATTTGTCAATGCTTTCAGAGACAAATCCGACTCCTTTCTCAGGACAACCACATGTGAAAAACTTCTGACTCTATAATCTTAAAGTCTGATCACAGATTCTCAATTGGATGAAGATATGGGCTTTGTCTACAGTTTCAGAAGTGAAGGACAGCATCCAATCCAGGTGAAGGAGATAAACACTTTATTGTGCCATAAGTGCAACGTTTCGCCCCTTGGGGGCGCCCTCTGCTGGTTGTCCCTCGAGCGTGGGAACTTTCCTAGAAAGCTCCCAGGCTCGAGTTCATATGAGGACAACCAGCAGAGGGCGCCTCACCGCGAAAGAAGGTAAATATAGGTCATTGACCTACTTTACCTTCATTCCCCGGGGTTTTGCAGCCACGAGCACCGCTGCATTAGCAGAGCTCCTGGCTGTAAAATATTTTAACCCCTTCAGATGGATTTACATCGTGGGACGTTACAGATCTTCGGAAGGTATGTATATTGTTGGTTTATTATTTTTTCTTTGTTACAGAGCGAGGGTCTTCAGATGGATTGAGCGTAGAATAAAATATTACAACAGCCTTTGTGTTTATTTCATTAAAATACTTTTTAATAATGTGTTTGTTTGTTTTTTATCCCTTTACTACTATTGGATTAATAATGGATAGGTGTCATAATTGACGCCTCTCCATTATTAATTTGGTTTAATGTCACCTCACAATAGCAAGGTGGCATTAACCCTTCATTACCCCATATCCCACCGCTACACGGGAATGGGAAGAGAGTGGCCAAGTGCCAGAATAGGCGCATCTTCCAGATGTGCCTTTTCTGGGGTGGCTGGGGGGCAGATGTTTTTAGCCAGGGGGGGGCCAATAACCATGGACCCTCTCCAGGCTATTAATATCTGCCCTCAGTCACTGGCTTTACTACTCTGGCAGAGAAAATTGCACGGGAGCCCACGCCAATTTTTTCCGCCATTTAACCCTTTAATTTAATAGCTAGAACGGCCAAATTTTGCATATACACACTACTAACATTAGTAGTGTGGAATATGCAAAAAAATGGGGATATGAGATGGTTTACTATATGTAAACCATGTCTCATATCATGTTGGGTTTAGGAAGGAGATAGCAAAAGCCGGCAATTGAATTACCGGCTTTAAAGCTATCTAGCGCTGTATGAAATATTAATATATATACATATATGTGTCTACTGACACATGACATACACATATATATATATATATATATATATATAGACAGTATATATGTTTTTTCCAGGACGTCCTCCTGACAGCACCCTGGAGGACGTCCTCCTCCCCTTGCTGGGACAGGAAACATACGAGTTTAAAAGGTCAAGTCCCACCCACAGTCCTCAGTGTTTTTCCTGTCCCTCCAAGGAAGGGACGCACGAGTGAGAAGCTGCGCAGGACTTACCGGAGCTCAGGGGGATCGTGCGGCTTGCCAATACCCTTCCCCCTGTCAAGAGGCTCAGGGCAGAAACCCTCCGGTGGGGGGTCCCTCTGCTCCAAAGACCAGGAGTGGGACGAGGCTCCTGGTGGCAGCCGCTCCTCCCGGTGGGAGGCTCTCGGCTGCGGACGCTTTCCACGCGGTGTGCGGCCATCCTGGGCAGCGTGGTATCCAGAATGGTGTCTCCAGGCAGGAAGTCGTCAGAACGCGTCACTTCCGGTCCGTCGGCATTTCGTTACCGCTACTTCCGGTAACGCTGTATGTGCGGGGGAAAGCGTGCAGTGAATCGCACAGCGGCAGAAGCGCTCCTGATCTGGCGCTGAGAGCTGCGGGGACCTGCTACCCTTATGGAAGCAAGCACTCCAACCGAGGAGGGGGTAAGTGCGCATGGCGCAAGTTCCCCTATCTATATGCAGAAGCAGGCTCACCCCAGTGCTTATCCCTTATGTCATTTAAGGATAAGGGAAACCCCGCGGGTCCTCCTGTTCAGATTAAGAAATCCGGCAAGGCATCTGGGAAATCCTTTAGATGTCCCCTTTGTAATATGAAGCTCCCGGACTCCCATGGGAAATCCTTATGCGGGGACTGCACAGCTAAGGGTACCGTCACACTATACCATTTCGATCGCTACGACGGTACGATTCGTGACGTTCCAGCGATATCATTACGATATCGCTGTGTCTGACACGCAGCAGCGATCAGGGATCCTGCTGAGAATCGTACGTCGTAGCAGATCGTTTAGAACTTTCTTTCATCGCTGGATCTCCCGCTGTCATCGCTAGATCGGTGTGTGTGACACCGATCTAGCGATGCGATCCAGCGATGCGTTCGCTTGTAACCAGGGTAAACATCGGGTAACTAAGCGCAGGACCGCGCTTAGTAACCCGATGTTTACCCTGGTTACAAGCGTAAAACTAAAAAAACACAAACAGCACATACTTACATTCTGGTGTCCGTCAGGTCCCTTGCCGTCTGCTTCCCACACTGTGACTGCCGGCCGTAAAGTGAAAGCAGAGCACAGCGGCTGTGCTTTCACTTTATGGCCGGCAGTCAGTGAGTGCGGGAAGCAGACGGCAAGGGACCTGACGGACACCAGAATGTAAGTATGTGCTGTTTGTTTTTTTTTTGTTTTACGCTTGTAACCAGGGTAAACATCGGGTTACTAAGCACGGTCCTGCGCTTAGTTACCCGATGTTTACCCTGGTTACCCAGGTACCTCGGCATCGTTGGTCGCTGGAGAGCTGTCTGTGTGACAGCTCCCCAGCGACCACACTACGATTTACCTACGATCACGGCCAGGTCATATCGCTGTTCGTGATCGTAGGTAAATCGTATAGTGTGACGGTACCTTAAGGTCGTAAGGGACGAGCAACCCACACTGCTGGCTGAAATGAGATCCCTTATACGCGAAGAAGTACAAGCTTCTTTGTCCACCATGGTGCAGAAATCCAGTCCTATCCCCAGCCGTAAGCGGGCCAGACGGGAGCAGGATTTAAGAGAACAGGAGGTTACTTCTGAGGACAAGTCTAACTCAGAGGACTTTGTCTCAGAGGAAGAGGGAGAGCTTCCGTCAGGAAGCCAAGATTATCAAAGAAAATACCTCTTCCAGGCAGAAGACAAATGATCTGGTGCAGGCGGTGCGATGCACTATGCAAATAGAGGAGTCATCTAAACCACAAACCAGGCAGGACTTGATGTTTGGGGGTCTTATGTCACGTCAGCAGACAGTATTTCCGGTTAGCGAGCACATTAAGGCCATGATTTTGGAAGAATGGAAAGAGGCAGAACGCCGGCTGGTGTTATCCAAGGACTTTAAAGCTCGTCTACCTTATGAGCCTGAAGACATAAAATTATGGGATGAAGTTCCCAAAATAGACGTTCCTGTGGCATAGGTGGCTAAGAAAACGGCCATACCTTTTGAGGACTCATCAAACCTGCGCGATCCTATGGATAGGAAGGCTGACATATTGTTAAAAAGAGCCTGGGAATCTTCTGCGGCTCTAATAAAAACAAATATAGCTGCTACTTCGGTAGCTCGGTCTATGTACCTATGGATGGGTCAATTGGAGGAGCACCTATCCAATAAGACCCCGAGATCCGAAATCATAAATTCTCTTCCTATAATGAAATCTGCCACGGCTTATCTGTCTGATATGAGTGCTGAGTCAGTCATATTTTCGGCCAGATGCAGTTCCTTATCTAACGCGGCTAGGAGGGCGGTCTGGCTAAGGTCCTGGTCAGGGGATAATGCTTCTAAATCTAAATTATGTTCAATTCCCTTCTCAGGTGAAAGGGTTTTTGGACCCTCTCTGGATACTATTCTGGAGTCAGCCTCCGACAAAAAGAAGGGGTTTCAAGAGGAGAAATCTAAGAAGCCCCAGTCCTTTCGGAGAGGATTCCCCTTCAGAAGGCAGTCTGAGTTTATAGGAGGCAGATCCAATAGAGGATCTTATAGGGGCTCCCGTAGCCAGGGCTATAGAAACAGAGGTTTCTTCTTCAGCCCTTCCTCAAAATCTAAATCGCAATGACGCCAGTCTTATAGGGGGTCGGCTCCGCCAATTTTCGCACAATTGGGCCCGGATCACCCAAAATCAGTGGGTCCTTCGGACCATCTCAGAAGGCTACAATATCGAGCTCTACTCCCCCCCCCACCAGACAGATTCATCAGTCCTACGGTAGTATCGCGAGACTCTCCCATGTTGATAGACCTAATGGAGATGCTCTCCTCAGAGGTCATAATTCCGGTACCATCTCTGGAAATAGGCCTGGGGCATTACTCCTCCCTTTTTTCCATAATGAAACCGTCCGGCGAATCTCGCACTATAATAAATCTGAAACCTCTGAATGCCTGGGTCGGGTACAAGAGGTTTCGTATGGAATCCATCCGTTCGGCAATACTCCTAATAGATCAGAATGCTGTGATGTGCACTCTAGATCTAAAAAGTGCCTATTATCAGGTTCCCGTCCACCCTTCTTCTCAGAGGCTTCTGAGGTTTGCGGTAGTTCTGCCGTCCAGGACCTGTCACTTCCAGTTTCAGTGCCTTCCATTTGGTCTTGCCTCAGCACCTCGTATCTTCACAAAGCTGGTGTCGGAGATTGTCGTTTTCCTAAGAAATCAGGGGATCAGAATAATCCCTTATCTCGACGACTTTCTCCTGGTGGCAAGAACGCCAGAAATTCTATCAGACCACAGGAACCGAACTATTTCGGTGATGGAAGAACTTGGTTGGGTCATAAATTGGCGGAAATCCGATTTAACTCCAGAGTGCAGGAAGACTTTTCTGGGAGTATGTCTAGATTCAATGAACAGAATATCCCTCTTACCCGAGTGCAAGCTGATTGCAATACAGTCTCAGATTCGGCTCCTGCTGGAGCACAGGGTGACAACAAGGACGGCCATGCGAGTCCTCGGCCTAATGACGGCCTGTATTCCGTGCGTAAGATGGGCTCAGTTCCATTCAAGACCACTGCAGAAATTGATTCTTTCCAGATGGGACAGGAGTCTGTCTTTAGAACTATCACATCGTGTAAGAAGGTCTCTCCTCTGGTGGACAGAGCCAGAGAAGTTAAGAAAAGGAGTGTTATGGTCCGCAGATCCCTACGTAGTAGTTACTACAGACGCCAGCGCTTGGGGCTGGGGAGCTCACCTAGAAGACAGGATCCTTCAGGGGAGATGGCCGGAAGACGTCATCCACAGCTCCTCCAACTTCAAGGAACTATACGCGGTCTGGGAAGCCTTGAGAAGGAACCGACACATCCTGGAGAATCGTCATGTCAGGATAATGTCCGACAATGTGACAACAGTCTCTTTCCTGAAACATCAAGGAGGTGCGAAACACCATGCGCTTCAGGAACTGACAGAGAAGATATTTCGTTGGGCAGAAAGATCGGTCCTTTCTATCTCAGCAGTCCACCTGGAGGGCTCCCAGAATGTTATAGCGGACTATCTTAGCAGAAGAAAGGTGTCTGCAACAGAGTGGGAACTCAACCAGGACGTCTTCCAGGACTTATATCTTCGCTGGGGAACCCCCTGTATAGACCTATTCGCAAGCAGGAGAAATTCAAAGGTCTCAAAATTCTTCTCTCTGAACCCGCGGGATCTTCCGGAAGGGATAGACGCTCTGAGCCAGGACTGGACGGAACCTCTCTCGTATGCATTTCCCCCTCTGGCGTTAGTTCCGGCTGTTCTCAGAAAGATCAAGGAGGATCGAGCTCTCGTCATATTGATCGTTCCATACTGGCCAAGAAGGAGTTGGTTTTCCCTTCTACTAGAGCTAGCAATCGAGAATCCAGTAGAGCTCCCTCTCAGAACGGACGTAATCCACCAGGGTCCGGTATTCCACCCAAACCCAGAGAAGCTCCATCTCTCGGCATGGATCCTGAAGGGTCCATCTTGAAGGCAAAGGGTCTATCGAGCCAAGTAATATCTACTATGAAGTCTAGTAGGAAGCCTGTTACGTCAGCAATTTACTTGAAAATTTGGAGACGGTTCTGTCTGGAGGGTGGCAGGTCTGAGGTTACGGCAGGCACTCCCGACTTACCCAGAATTTTAGATTTCTTGCAGGCTGGGTTTGACAAAGGTCTTAAACCAAGCACATTAAAGGTGCAGATCTCGGCACTTAGTTCTTTCCTTGACTATCCCCTAGCGTCACACCCGTGGATAGTTAGATTCATCAGAGCCACCCAGAGGTTGCGCCCCACTATCAGACATATGTCACCTTCTTGGGACCTTAACCTCGTCCTCAGATTTCTCTGCAAAGACCTCTATGCGTCAGTGGATAATATGCCCATTTCCATTCTTACACGTAGAACGGCATTTCTTGTGGCAGTGACTACGGCTAAAAGGGTGGGGGAAATTCAGGCCCTGTGTACTAGGGACCCATACCTCCAAATTAGAGAGGATTGTATAATTCTTAAACTCGACCCCTCTTTTATTCCAAAAGTAGGAACAACTAAAAATAGAAATCAAGAGATCGTGTTACCATCTTTCTGCAATAACCCTGCTAATGCAAAAGAAAAGGCCCTTCATTCGCTGGATGTCAGGCAGGCAGTTCTAGACTACCTGGCAGCCACCAACGCTTGGCGCATTGACCCAAACCTATTCATTTTGTATGGGGGCAAGAATAGGGGTAAAAAGGCCTCTATTGCACGGTGGATCACGTCGGTAATCTCTGAGGCCTACCAATCTGAAGGGCTCTCTTCTCCGGAGGGTCTCCATGTACATTCAACTAGAGGGATAGCTACTTCTTGGGCAGAGCGGGCAGGCGCCTCTCTAGAACAGATTTGTAAGGCCGCAACATGGGCTAGTGCCAATACCTTTTGCAAACACTATAAACTTGATGTTTTGTCTGGTCATCATACTGCATTTGGGAGAAAGGTTCTCCAAGCGGTAATCCCACCCTGAGGAGGTGCTTTGGTACTCTCCAGGGTGCTGTCAGGAGGACGTCCTGGAAAATAGGTATTAAGCTTACCGTTAAAGATGTTTCCAGGAGTCCATCCTGACAGCACAGGTAGTTCCCTCCCTGTATTATTATATTATGCATGGTATTCTAGCATGTTTGTAACCTATTCCTAGCATATGATGTAATATGTTCCTGGTTATAATGTAATATGTTTGTTACCATTAAACAAAATTTTTTCTGCATTTCCTTGAGGCGGTTCTTGTTACAACACTGAGGACTGTGGGTGGGACTTGACCTTTTAAACTCGTGTGTTTCCTGTCCCAGCAAGGGGAGGAGGACGTCCTCCAGGGTGCTGTCAGGATGGACTCCTGGAAACATAATTAACGGTAAGCTTAATACCTATTTTTTTTTACACATGGATCCCTTGTATATCCGTATGTTGGTTTTGCAAGCCTGCGAGAAAAACACGCAGTACGGATGCCATACGGATTACATACGGAGGATGCCATGCGCTAAATACGCTGACACACCCTGCCTACGGAGGAGCTACGGACCACTATTTTGGGGACTTTTCTGCGTATTACGGCCGTAATATACGGACCGTATTGTCTTACGCCGAGTGTGACGCCGGCCTTAGTGTGTGTGTGTGAGTAAAGGCTTTTTTTTCTGCCCACTCTTCCATAAAGGCCACCTCTGTGGAGTTATTGTGATTTTATGGACAGATACTCCAGTCTCTGCTTGGGAACTCTGCAGCTCCTTCTGGGTTACCTTTTGGTTTCTGTGCTGGCTCTCAGATTAATTCCCTCCTTTTCCGAGTATAGAGTTTTGATGGGCGGTCCTCTCTTGGCAGGTTTGTTGTGGTACCATGTTCTTTCCATTTGATGATGATAATGGATTTGATGGTGCTCCGGGAATCATCAGAAATTGTGATTTTTTTTTTTTTTTTGATTTTTTTTTCCTTTTTCTTTTTCTTCTGTAACCCAACCCTGACTCGTACTTCTCAACAACTTTGTCCCTGACTTGTTTGGAGATCTCCTTGGTCTTCATGGTGTTGTTTGGTTAGTGGCGTCTCTTGGTTAATGGTGTTGCAGCCTCTGTGGCCTTGCAGAAAAGGTGTGTATATACTGATGGACCAGGTGACACTTATATTGCACACAGGTGGGCTTGCTGTCACTAAGCATGTGACTTATGAAGGTAATTGCTTGCCCCAGACATTTTAGGGACTTTATAGCAAAAGGGGTGAATATATATGCACATACCAGATTTTAGTTATTCGATCCCATAAATTTTAATTTCTGCCTATATTTTTCACTTTATATTTTTACTTCATTTCACCAACTTTAGACTATTCAGTGCTGATGTATCACAAACAAATTGGATTACAAACATATTTAAACACAGGTTGTAATGTAACAAAATAGCTGAAAAGCTTGGGGCTAACCACTGTATATGGAGGCTTAAGAGAACTGCTGGTCGAACCAGCCTTCAGCCCTTCTCCCACCCACGCCTAGCAATGCAAACATTTGCACTTTCACATATAAATTATTACTTTGATAGAATATATACATCTCACTACAACATAAGGATTGGGCATTCTGACATCCGTTGGGGACAGTTGCTGACAAGCTCCTTCATTTTTCCTTTTCTCTACTGGAAGCAAAGTTCTAACCCAACTTTAAAGGGGTTTTCTGGCGAAGATAAGGTATCACCTATCGATCGATGGGGGCCAACCACTGGAACTCGGCATTGCAATGTTCGGACTAGCTGGCGGCTCTCGTGACCCGAGCGTGACAGCTCCTGTCAGTAGGGCCGCCGGCCGGTTCCTCTGACTGCCAACTGCTGAAGGGGCCGGCTGGGTGTTGAGCTCTGGTGGGTAGTTAGCACAGAGTAGCACCCGTTTAGTGAAATATATGACAATACCGAGACTTTCCCTTCCTGACGATATGTTTGTCTCTTCTCTACCCCTCCCACGTCTCGGAGAGGTTTCGCCGGAGGGGTGGAGGGGTATTTTTCCGCTGTTGGTCAGGCTATGTGGTGAGCACAGAAACCTGCCCACGCTTTTTTTTTCCACTCATCGTCCTCGCCCCCCCCAACAAACACAGGAAGCTTCCTGTCACGTCTATCAGCGAGGCCTCGCTCTGCCTGGACATCGCACCCCCAGCTGCTATTTAAAGACTTTGCTTTTATTCAGCTTTCATATAGAGATCTGTCAGAACCGCAGAGGAAGAGAACAACTGTACATTGTACAAGCTGCGCTCTATTAACATACATGATGGGGAGTGTAGCTCTGTCCGAGATACGATCACACATGGTGGGCTTGGATAGACCGCATTAGCGGACAGTAAAACACATGATGGGCGTAAGGTGCGCTCGGACGAGGGAAGTCAGGCCTGTGACTACTAGCTATAGGGTACACCTCATTATTACACGCACCCCAGATGTAGACAGCAGAAAATTAATAGGAAAGATATATTTCCTACTAATTAAAACGTCCTTGATGGCGCAATGAAGACCTTCCATCAGTATTGGGACGCCCCAGCAGCATTGCCTTCAAGTCTAGGAAAGCTAATGTCAGCCATATTGATCATCTGCAGACACAGATATTACATAAACAGTATTAATGACCTGGTGAGATAGTAGTTATGGAGCCCTCGCCTCACAGTTGATTGCTTTCCTTTTTCCCTTCTATGTGACCCCTTCTCTGCTCATTCCTTCCCTCGTTCATGTGTGTATTCTGGGCAGAGGAAGCTCCGCTGGGACATGTGAGATCCGTGTGCAGGCTGTGTGTCTTCACTCCCATTAACTCCTCTCGTGTGCTCACTCTGCATTGTTCTGTGTGCAGGCCAGTGATCTGACCCCTGCCTAACCCACGAGCATGCCTGCCTTATGTGATCTGCTGTTCCACGTCTGTAAAGTGTAGGTTCACCTTTCTACATCGGCACAGTTGGGTGATTTTGTGAGCTCTTATTTCACAACCACTCCCTGCTGCTTCAGTGTCTGCACAGAGCATGACCTGCTGTGGTGTGGAAGAATTAAGACCCCCCCAATACGCATTAGACTAATATTGACAGGTTTGGCAGCCAGTCTGTGTATGGGGCACCTGACTCTCCCCAAATTTCGGAGTGACGATCCCATTCATTTGTAAGAAATAAGCCACTTTTCGAGTTGTCTGGCCGCAGTTCTGTCTTAGAATGCGTAGGAGTAGTGAGTACTGCTAGGTAAGGGACAGTCGGGTGAACGATTAATCGAACCGCCAATCTGCTGTTAGCCTAAAGCACACTTTAGATAGTTATGGTGGGTTTTTTTTCTTTTTAAAAGGTTTTAACAGAGTATCTGCTCAAAAAAACTTTATAATGTCTTTTAAATGATTAGGGAAAGTTTAAGCATTTTTTTTTCCAACTTCAGGTTATAAAAAATGACAATCACCCAACGAACAAGCAAAACGCAAGTTTGTCAAATAACCGGATCGTGTATATCAACATAAAAATCATCGTTACCGGCAGAGATTTCATCCCGTGTAAGCAGGGGATGGGCTGCCGATAACATGATTATGTATAGGGACAGAACAAGTGTATTAACAATCATCCTGTCCTATCCGTACTCATCGCTCTGCGTAAATAAACCAGTAAACGAGCGATGATCGACTTGTACATAGCGGCTTGGCGCTCGTTAATGGGCCAGAATGGGCGCGTCTAAATACAGCGTTTGTATTCACACCTGGCACTATCGGTTGTAGAAGCGATCCTACAGTGCCGAGACCCTATATGTTGCTGGCATTTATCGTAATGCAGTGTTAACTGATTTGTAACTAGCAGAGTTGTGAATTTTGCTCTGGATGGAAATGACGTATAAACATTCTACTATTCAAGTTCTGAGAAGTTGCTTATATATCCTGAGATAAAGCAAGTCTGTCAGCACAAAATGACAGTAGGACCATTAGAACCCTAAAATAAAAATCAGATCTTTAGTATCCAAATCTGTGTTTTCCAGAAAGTCTTTTTGAATTCTGCCAATGAGGAGCTCGGTGCACCATTGTCTTGGTCGAGCAGGTCAGTGGGCCTATCTGTTATCCATCTGTCTGCTGTGAGGCCAGAGCTGTCAATCTAAAGAAGGGGAGATGGCTGGGAGAACACATATATGGGAAGTGCACTGAACTACTTCTGGAAAACCCTTCCAATTTCTTTAAAACTCAGATTTGGTCTTCTTTTTTTTTTTTTTTAATTTGGCAACCTCCCTTTTACAAAGTGTTATGTTTGATTTGAGCAGTCATTTTGTGCTGAGAAAAATCCTACCCCACGTTTGACTAAGACACCGCTGCACGCCCAGTGGGATTGTTTCCGAGGCAACCATCTGACGCCTGCCAGGTATAATGCATGTGCTTTATTACCGTAATTTTTTTTTTTTTAAAAAGGAGTACTGTTGCCGTGACAACTATACCTCTCGGCGTGCAGCATTGTCTTTGTGCTGAATCTCAGAACAAGTGGAGAGTGAGTCACTACACAAACCCTTTAATTGTCAGTGAAATGCTCGCCTTGGGAAGGAGGATATGCCAACACTTCATGATCATCGCCAGTCCTACCTCTGAGACCCCCACTGATCCCGAGAATGAAGTCTCCTTTTATTCTCACAATTAGTGGTCGAACCCCTTAACGATCATCAAATGATAGCAATCAATTTATTATGCCTTGCTTATATAGAGGTATCTTATTCCGTTGCGCTTTACAGACATTATCACCATCACTGTCCCCAATGGGGCTCATAATCTAGATTCCCTATCAGTATGTCTTTGCAGTGTGGGAAGAAACCGGAGACCCCAGACGAGACCCATGCAAACACGGAGAGAA
This sequence comes from Ranitomeya imitator, assembly GCF_032444005.1. Lineage (NCBI taxonomy): Eukaryota > Metazoa > Chordata > Amphibia > Anura > Dendrobatidae > Ranitomeya > Ranitomeya imitator. The sequence goes on along the minus strand of NC_091283.1, from coordinate 450,202,590 downwards.
CATACAAACTCCCTGCAGATGTTGTCCTTGGTGGGATTTGAGCCCAGGACTCCAGCGCTGCAAGGCTGCCGTGCTAACCACCAAGCTGCCCCGATGGGTTTAACCTATTAATGACCACAGCATTCCAGTGTATAGTCGGATATCTGTGCGAACCCCAGATAGCAGGATTATATTGAAATAATTCTCATGTGGAGTTCGGTGAGCTACATGTCCCCTCCCAAAATGTTTAGAAACCAAATAGGACAGCACCAGCCATAGGAACCAAGTTGTTAAATGTGGGTGGATGCAGGTACAACGAGGATGAGGATGATCCCCGGTCCTCAATGTTATCCAGCAATGGTGAAAACGGCAACAGCATCCAGGATAATGCGATTTCTTCTGTAGTGATTCATCACAAAATACAGTCTCCAGTAGGGATCACTTGTAATGACTCTTTCAGCACCACAGAAGCCATCATCCTCATGTTTAAAACGGCTCTATATGCAAATCAAAACAAATGATAATCTGAAACGTCTTTCTAAGCACAACTTCATCTCAATCCAGTCTAATCTCCAATGCCAAAGGGTCAGAGCTCTTTATAGAGATCACATAGACATGAATTCTTTTTAATGGAAAGAGAGCTGATTGCTGTGGGTCCAACGACTCTAAACCTGGTGATTAGCTGTTCTCTCAGGGAAAGCCATGTCTTACTATATTAATTCCCTAAGGCAGAAATGTAGAATTTCATGGTGGCCATCGTGTGCACAAACAGCCATGGTTGCCTGAGCAGGAGCCGTTCTCACAAAGCAGGGCCGGATCCTAATTGAGGCACCCACTGCTATGACATTCGTGACCTATTATTGGATATTGCCCCCACTGTATATAATGTCACCAAGACTGGTGCCCGTTTTTTTTCTACCATACGCAGAGGGCTGACTTTGCTGATGGCCAATATCAATATGCTGTTATCTAGAAATATCCAAGTCTCTGTGATGATGCCGAGATCCAAATGTGTCTTCCCTTGACTGGTTTTCATATATCCACACTAGATTGTGAAGTAATGTCCAAAGGTGACCCTACACTTCCACTACTTGCTATTTTGTTTGGAGCATTCACTCCATAGCTGCCATTAGATTTGGGTAGTGGTCTGCCATGCCACTTGGGTTCGGAATAACATCTGTCAAGGTCTACAGTTGGAGTGAAATCCAGTGCGCTGGTTGCTATGTTGCATCCTTGTAAACTTCCCAAATCATGTGGGGGTACAATCATAGTCCCTGTTCTACTAGAGAAATTAGGGCAGCCTGCCTGCTTTGCCATCTTCACTACAATCTATTCTTCCATGTTGCTGCTATGTAAAAGAGAGAACGTTACAACAATTCTGGTCAATGCAGATCTTCAGGTCCCAAGCAAAATTCCCACCTCTATATACAGTGGCATGTAAAAGTTCAGGCACCCCTGATCAAAATTACTGTTATTGTGAATAGTTAAGTCAGTTTTTAAGATGAAATGATCTCAAAAAGGCCTAAAGTTAAAGATGACCTATATTTCCTTTTGAATTTTAGGCCCAAAAATATATTTTTCATCATTTACAGATTAAAAATTATAAAAAAGAAAATGGGCCCATGCAAAAGTTTGGGCACCCTTCACAGTTAGTACCTAGTAGCACGCCCTTGTGCAGGTGTCGCAGCTTGTAAACGCTTTTTGTAGCCAACCAAGGGTTTTTCAATTCTTTGAGTTGAGGGATTTTCATCCATTTTTCCTTTGGAAAATTCTTCCTTTTCTGTGAGATTCCTGGGTCGTCTTAGATGCACTTCTATTTTGAGGTCTTGCCATAGATTTTCAAAGATGTTCAGATCAGGGCACTATGAGGGCCATTGTAAAACCTTCAGCTTGCACTTTTTGAGGTAGTCTCTTGTGGATTTCGACGTGTTTATGATTATCCATTTGTAGAAACCATCCTCTTTTCAACTTCAGCTTTTTTACAGATGGTGTTATGTGTGCATCGAGAATATGTTGAAATTTCATTGAATCCATTCTTCCCTCTACCCGTGAAATATTCTCTGTGCCATTCGCTGCAACACAACTCCAAAACATGATTGAGCCACCCCTATTCTTAATGGTTGGCGAGATGTTCTTTTCCTTAAATTCTGTGCCCTTTTTTTCTCCACACCTACCTTTTGACCATTGTGGCCAAAGAGTTTTATTTTAACCTCATCAGTCCACAGGATTTGTTTCCAAAATGTATCAGGCTTGTTTAGATGTGTTTTTTTTTTTTTTTTGCATACTTCTGACTCTGAATCTTATGGTGAGGACGCAGGAGAGGTTTTCTTCTGATGACTCTTCCATGAAGGCATATTTGTGCAGGTGTCTCTGAACAGTAGAACAATGTACCACAACTCCAGAGTCTGCTAAATCTTTGTGAAGGTCTTAGGCAGTCAAGCGGGGGGTTGTGATTTGACTTTCTAGCAATCTTACGAGCAGCTCTCACTGAAAATTTGCTTGGTCTTCCAGACCTTATCTTGACCTCCAATGTTCCAGTTAACTGCCATTTCTCAATTACATTTAAAACTGAGGAAAGGGTAGCCTGAAGGTGCTTTGCTATCTTCTTATAGCCTTCTCCTGCTTTGTGGCCTCTACCATTTTTGGAGTGCTAGGGCAGCTGCTTAGAAGCTGCTGTTTTTTTTGACACAAGGTTAGAGGAGGCTGGGTTTTTATAAAGCTGGGAAATGTGTATCACTCTAAATTTGCATATTCCTAACATGCTAATTAAGGCCTGAAAGTTTGGTTAAAGTTATCAGCACACACAAATCTCCAACTGTGCCCAAACTTTTTCATCTGCCCATTTTCCTTTTTGTAATTTTTAAAATACAAAAGATTAAAATATATATTTAATATTTTTTTGCCTAAAATGCAAAGGAAATGTGACATCTTTAAATTTAGGCCTTTTGGAGATCATTTCATCTTCAGCTTGCTTAACAGTAATTTTGACCAGGAGTGCCCAAACTTTTACATGCCACTGTATTATCAAGTTGACTTTCATAGAATTTGAGATGTTTAGGACACAATAATACAGACTATTAGGGAATCATTGGACTTATTGACTGTAGACCGGTCATCTGTGTAGGTAGAAGATATTTATCCCCTTCAGGGGCCTTGCATGCATTTTTGAACGTGTTGCCTACTACTTTCTAAGGGGTGGCTTGCTTGGCATTGGTGGATGGTAGGCTTGCCACTAACTCACATAGCATGTACAGGTAAACCATCATATCTCCCTTATCTTACTGGTTTCTCTTTTTCTGAAACTAGGGCAGCTTTGGCCTCTGCCCATCAGTCTCAGCCACTGCCAAGAACTCTCTGCGTCTTGAAGGAGACTCCTCAAGTAAGCGTTATGCACACAATTATAAGGTAGGTAAGTTGTCCATGTCTGCTGTGCAGACATGGACTCTCATGCAGAAAATGAATTGGAAAGCTTATGTGTCTCTCGCCAATGTTGTCCACCATTTAGGAATAAGGAGACGAGTCGGGACGAATTCATCTTCTATTCTCGTCGGCTCATGAGGCTTCTGATAGAACATGCCCTGTCCTTTCTTCCATTCAGGGTGAGTGAACATTGGGAATAGATAATATTTGCAGTAGTAATAAAAGAAAAAAATCATCTCACTCACAGAACAAGGAACTCTAATGTGCAGAGAAAGCCTTGTAGTATGACATCTTAAGATGTTATCTTAAGGCCCCTTTTCTGGGTTTCTACATTTTTCCTATTGGTAAAATATAATTACGGATAATGTGGTGCTCAGAAATTGGTGAAATACTTTGGCTGGACTGATCCTTTAAGGTTCTGCATCTAACACATGAGTGTAGTGATGGAGATGGGGCCGTATGGACCACTTGGTGGTCACCAACAATAGGTGAAATACCTTAGCTAAAAGGGGTTTTCTGGTTCTTACAGAAACTGTACCAGTATTACATAATTACAAGATACAGCTATTTATTTTTTTTTCTTCTTGCCCTTTGCATAGAGCTGCATTGTGCAAACACCACAAGGACATGACTACCATGGACGGACATATGACGGCAAACGGGTCAGTAATGAGGAGGCGAGTATGTGGTGGATGGTTCCGATCCTTACAAGCAGCATCCGTAGAATGCATTGGATTACTTGGACCTGCCATTGTATTGTGTGGCTGTCACAACAGTAATGTTAAAGGGAACCTGTCACCCCGTTTTTTGAGATTGAGCTATAAATACTGTTAAATAGGGCCTGCGCTGTGTGTTCCTATAGTGTATGTAGTGTACCCCGATTCCCCATGTATGCTGAGAAATAACTTACCAAAGTCGCCGTTTTCGCCTGTCAATCAGGCTGGTCAGGTCGGGAGGGCGTGGTGACATCGCTGGTTCTTCCTCAGCTTTACGTTGGTGGCGTAGTGGTGAACAAGCAGCGCGCGATCTGCGCTGTCATCCCTTTCGTCGGTGGGGGCGGCCATCTTCCTGGGGCCGCGCGTGCGCAGATCGAGTGCTCTGCTGCACGGGGCTTCAGGAAAATGGCCGCGGGATGCCGCGCGTGCGCATTAGAGATCGCGGCGGCCATTTTCCCAAAGCCGAGATGCAAACTCGGCTTTGGGAAAATGGCCGCCACGATCTCTAATGCGCACGCGCGGCATCCCGCGGCCATTTTCCTGAAGCCCCGTGCAGCAGAGCACTCGATCTGCGCACGCGCGGCCCCAGGAAGATGGCCGCCCCCACCGACGAAAGGGATGACAGCGCAGATCGCGCGCTGCTTGTTCACCACTACGCCACCAACGTAAAGCTGAGGAAGAACCAGCGATGTCACCACGCCCTCCCGACCTGACCAGCCTGATTGACAGGCGAAAACGGCGACTTTGGTAAGTTATTTCTCAGCATACATGGGGAATCGGGGTACACTACATACACTATAGGAACACACAGCGCAGGCCCTATTTAACAGTATTTATAGCTCAATCTCAAAAAACGGGGTGACAGGTTCCCTTTAAAGCCCCCTTCCACAATACACAAGGTCGAACTTGTCGCTATTGATGAGTTTGGTCGACAGTCTAATATGGTTGGAGGCCCCAGACATGAGATAAGAATCAGACATGTACAATTTCGAAGTGTTGGTCCTTTTGGTCTATAGAGATAAGTGACCAACAGAGATGTCTGCAGCGGCTGTCTCCGAGAGAACACCGGAACGCTTGGCCGAACAAGACCTCCTGTGTATGGGAGAGTCATACGAGATGTATCTAGCTGAGTATAACCGAACTATCAATTATCTGAGGGCTCCATACGGTAGATGGCCATCAACTGAATGATTCTTGGACTGATTGTTCAGCAGGCAGCCATCTTGTTCTCTCTCCCATACACAGGTGTAATCGTTCGGCCTGTGAGACCGCTGCTGTCAGACATCTCTGCCAGTGGCTTATCTCTGGAAGAACAAAGCAATCTGAAATTGGACATGCCCGATCAACATCTTCCCCGAGAATCAGTTGGCTGGCGCCCCCATACACACTAGTGTTGGGTGTGGCTGATGTTAGTTTAAAGTGTATGTGGGGCTTAGGATGTATGGGGGCTTTAGAATAATGCACCTTTTTATATCGCCATTCTGCCCCTGCTCTGTGGCACTTGTGGCTGTCATTCATTCTGTAGATGTCATCCTGTGCCGTTGTCCACCATCCAGCTTGCCAGGTCCACGTTACCTGTACCTATGATATCTCATTTCTTATCCAGATAACAGGAGTTTCAATACTGAGAGCTGGAGAGACAATGGAGCCAGCACTGAGAGCCGTGTGTAAGGACGTGAGGATTGGAACCATTCTTATCCAGACCAACCCCAGCACGGGAGAGCCAGAGGTGAGAGTCAATGGGACTAATGGGGGAGAGGTTCATAATGAGAATAAATCAGATTCACAGCATGGAGTATTATTTACAGCTCACGTAAACACCCGCCTATTGGTGATCAAGAGATTCTGTGACTTACTAGAAACGGGTCCTTGCTGTATTCTACTTTGCTGTAAATACTGCTGAGATAACAAGAAAAATGGGGAACTTGCTATATGAGAGCAAAACTAATTAATTAAATGAGTTTTCCTGGGACACCATATTGATGGACTGTCAGCATAGACAATTAATATCCGATTGGTGCGAGTACGACTCTTCACAACCACACTGATCAGCTGTTTAGAGTCAGCAGCTCCCTGCCAAGCACTTCTGCCGCCTGAGTAAATAGGATATTATTGGTTCGGTTATTGTGGTTAGGTGATTTGTGCCATATATTCACCTCATGTGATATTTATTTGCATACTATACATCATGTCTATAAGGGTTTGGTGATTTGTATAAACTCACCTTATGTGACATATATTGTACATCTACACATTGTATTAATCTGCGGTATGCATTTGCTTTTTGACTACATATTATCATTGAACACTGTTCTTTATTGCTATTGTGTTGCATATCCAGCACCAAGCACTTAAGAGTTTTCCTCATTTCTTTGCTATTTATTAACCATGTGATTGTTTGATAGGCCAGTTTTAAAACTCAACAGCCCAGCCATTTGGCTTTAAGTATTTTGTCTTACTTTTGGTTTCATGTACAATGAACATTCATTATTTTAAGTGATCCCTTTGTGCATACTTTTTTTTTTCATTTAGTTTCTGTGATCTGCTGCAGATTGATCCCTTTCTTTAGGGTGGTGCCCTCTAGTATCCATTTGTTGGCTAAATTCAGTTGTGTAATAAACAGAAATTACACAGGAGAAAATAAAAGTATTGAACACGCTTACTGAAATTTATGTAATACTTCATGCAAAAGCCTTTGTTGGTGCTGACTGCTTCAAGTCTCCTCCTGTATTGAGAAACTAGTCGCATGCATTGCTCAAGTGTGATTTTGGCCCCTTCTTCCACAAAACATTCTTCAAATCCTGAAAGTTCCGTAGGCTCCTTCTATGAACTCTGAGCTTTAGTTCCTTCCATAAATTTCCTATTGAATGCAGGTCAGGTGATTGGCTGGACCATTCTAGCAGCTTTATTTTCTTTCACTGAAACCAATTGAAAGTTTCCTTGTCTGTGTGTTGGGGATCATTGTCTTGCTGAAATGTCCACCCTCGTTTCATCTTCATCATCCAGGAAGATGGCAGATTATTATCAAGAATGTCTCAGTACATTTGAAAAATATTTAGAATTGAGAGTCCTCAGTGGTTGATACCTTTTAATGGCTAACTGAAAGGATGGTAACAAATTGCAAGCTTTCGAGACTACCAAGATATATTTCTTTCCTGTATTGATACATTTGTCCTTTCATCCAGTGCCATATGCTGAGAAACAGCCCCACACCACGATGTTCACAGCTCCAAACCTCACTGTTAGTATGGTGTGTTTGGGGTCATATGTAGTGCCTTTTGGCCTCCAAACATGGTGTGTATTATGGCATCCAAGGAGTTAAATTTTGGTCTCACCTGACCAGACTATATTCTCCAAGTATTTCACAGGCTTGTCAAAATGTTGTTAAACAAACTGTACATGCGCTTGAACATGCTTTTTGTTCAGCAATTGTGTCTTGCGTGGTGAGTGTGGATATAGGCCATGGAGGTTGAGTGCATTACTTTTATAGTTTTCTTTGAAACAATTGTACCTGCTGACTCAAGTTTTTTCTGTAGCTCTCCACAGGTGGTTATTGGCTCTTGAACAGAACAACCCTAATGATTATTTTCACTGTTGTCTGAAATCTTGCAGGGAGCACCTGTTCATGGCCAGTTTATGGTCAAATTATGATCTTTACACTTACGGATAATGGCCCCTGCAGTGCTAACTGAAACCTCCTTCTTTAGGAATTCTTCTGTAACCAATGCCATTGTGTCATTTGTCATTATTACACATAAGTTTACTTAATTTATGCACATCTATGGTTTGAATTCTTTGCTTGTTAGGATTGGAGGGGTTGTTGCTGACATTTGGTAAGAATTTCATGTCAATAGCACCTTCTAGAAATATATATACTTAGAAATTTGGTGACATGTTCAATATATTTCACTCCTGTAACTACTGTAATACTGCTATGTACAAGAGAGAGAGTGAGTAGGCAAATTGTCATGGTAAGGACAGAATTGAATTGTTGGTTTTATCTATCTTGCCCCCCCCCCCCTTTTTTTCCCCTCTCAGCTTCATTATCTCAGACTCCCGAAGGACATTAGTGAGGACCATGTTATTCTGATGGATTGTACAGTGTCTACTGGAGCGGCAGCCATGATGGCTGTTAGGGTACTGCTGGTGAGTAACTGAGGAAGGGTAGATGTTTCCTCTTATCTTCCATTGATTTGCTGTCTAATTCCTTTGATCTTTTCTCTCCTGACTAGGACCATGAAGTCCCAGAGGACAAGATCTTCCTGCTTTCCCTCCTTATGGCAGAGCTGGGAGTACACTCTGTGGCTTATGCTTTTCCCCATGTACGCATCCTAACCACAGCGGTAGACAAGAAAGTTAACGACATGTTCCGGATCATCCCTGGCATTGGTATGTCCTGCTGGATATTTCTGTGATTTTTTTTTTTTTTTTGGTACTGGTGTTGGAAACTCTAGGATGACATTAGGAGGACCGTAAAGGGAAAAAATGCCATCCGCTAAATCCAAGGCCTCCTTCACATGTCCTGATATTTCTGATACTGGAAAAAACAGTACCGGAGATATGTGTCCGTGTGTTTCATAGGCGTGGCAACTGTGTGCTGCATCAGTATAGCACAAACCGGCGCTTGAGAAAAGCTGGCACAGTTCGCGCTGTTCTCAGGCGCCGGGTGCTGAGAACCGGTCACGTCTTTGTCACCCACTTGCCCTGTCCCTGTGATCAGTGCGAGCACACATTGTACTCACCTTAACACCTAATCCCCTGAAGCCATTGTCCCCTGTAAATAAATAAAAAACAATATCCCTCACCTGTCCAAAGTTGAAAGGATCCAGAGTGTCCCACACCGTAATCCATCTGTGTGACATTTGCTAGTCTACGTGAGCTCTGGCCTGAGGCGACCGCTCATGCTGAGGAGCAGATGAGAATGACACGCTGCAGCGAGAGCGGGCCCATGAACTGCGCTGACCTCAGTGAGATCATCGCAGTTCACTGGTGAATAACATGAGTCATTGTGGATACTACATATGTGTGTTTTTTTTCTTCCCCAAATCAAACCATATCTTATTGGGAAAACCGGATTTTTTTTTTTTTTCACCAAGAATGATGAAACACATTTTAAGAATATGTATTATCCCTGCAAGGGGACTTGAGCATGCGATCCATGTAGTACAATGTATTATATTTGCCTGTCAGTGTGAAGGTGCATTTACACTGAAACATTAGCATGAGTTTTTCGGTGAAAACAGGCTGTCGACCATTGAATGAACAAGCAAAACGCGCGCAGCGCCAAAAAAAAATCCTTGTTTTCAGCTGTGCATCATCCTGTGTAAAGCAGGACTAGCGCTGCTGAGAGCAATGGCTGCCTATGCGTAGTGAGCGATCTATTACATCATTTACCGTGAATCTGCTTGTATAAACAGGCTCCTAAACGACCGTCGATCAGTGAATGTTAACTGTTCGGGGTGTTGGTGCCACCTGTCGTTCCATGTAAACGGACCCTTAGACAAACAAGTAGCCTTTTACATCCGACCTTCTTCAGTATATAATGAGCTTTGGTCTATGGCAGGACAGAGCTTGCTTCGGTCAACAGATGCATCAGCACAATTGGACATCTAAAATTAAAAAAAAAAAAATAGAAAACCCACTTATGTGACCACTACAGCTGATCAACAACTGCTGATCGGCTGCAGTCTTCACAATTTTGTCAGAACAGACGTCTTGTCTGACGGAATACTGAAAGCCTGCAGCCAATCGGTGATCCAATTGGCTATAGCCGTTATGTGAACCAAAATGTCACAAGACATCCTGGAGGTGCTGCACCATCATCTGAGAAATGGCACAAGTCCAGGAGATGTGTGTTTTTATTTTACAATGACCTTTGAAGAAAATGTCCATGCCTGATGGCAGGGGTAATAGTTTGATCAGTTCAATTAGGACACATTAAATCCATGACTATGTAATTATTTGCAAAAATAGTTAATTTGCTTCATAGCTGTATGCCACATGCACTGCTCCGTCTGTATTACTAGTAACAAACCCTCCCATTTTGGGGGATCATAGAAAATGGGTAATGAATTTTTGTTGGTTAGTTTATGTTGACATGTTTCTGTAAAGTCTACTTTTCTCAACCTGGGACCCAAATAAGTTATGTTTTTTTCGCTTTCTTTCTGTGCAGGTAATTTTGGGGATCGATATTTTGGGACAGATGCCCCAGCAGACTGGAGTGATGAAGATGATCCTGCCTGATGGGCTCTTACCCCCCGCCTATTCCCATCATTGTTCCTTATCGTGTCGCCGTGGACTAAATCCCATTTTTTTTTTTAAGTAATAAAAGAAAATATTACAAAAGTCTCTTATTTGTCTGATTATTGCAGGCACATCCATCAGTGTGTGCTGTGTGAGAGGCTTGCATTGGGGAGTGTATCCAGTGTATGATAGTGGAGCTGACAGTGGGACAATGTCATGTGTCCAGGGTATATGATGGTGGAACCGACAGTGCGGTGTAGATGACAGTGGAGCAGGCGATGTGATGTGTGCAGTGTATATGATAGTGGAGTAGGCAGCGTGACATCTGTGAATTAATGTGGAGACAGGGGAATTGGCAGCATGATAAAAACCTGAAACATCTTTTTTTATGTATGTTCATTTTTAAGAAAAGTAAGTGAACCTTTTCCATTTCCTTTTTAACTTGGGGTGCTTCATTGGGGGATACAAATGAGCCATGGGTGTTGGCTGCTACCACCAGGAAGTTGAAAGTAAGATAACACAAAGTCTGCTTTGCTCCTGTCAGACCCTCAGAACATGGCAAGGAGTGAAGATGGGATGCAGCCAGCGTTCCAGCCTTTGGGACAGTCCACTATAGCCTCCCTGCCTTGCTCCTTTTTGCGATCCTGCTTTTATTTTCAGTCTGGAAGTCTGCACCGCACCTCTGTCTTTCTGCAACAAGCGTGGTGCTGGCCTTCAGCAAATTTAGTTCTTCACTTCTGTTGTGGCCTACTCTGCTTCTCACTGGCTTCAGCCCTCTGGGCCTACGAGTGTCACTACAGGCTTTCAATATGCTCTTTCTGTCTCTGCCTATTTTTCTTCTGTTGGATCCTCTACAGGCCTGCTTTCTCCAACTTCTCATAGGCTCCACAACGGATTACAGCTCATGATTACTGCTCAGCTAGCTACGTGTTCCCAGCTTGGCACAGAGAGTCCCCCTGCAGCATACAGCAGCCTGATCATCTGCGCACTCTGTGTCTGATGGAACCCTCACCATCTGCTGTGCTATGCTCAACCCTGGGACTGATACTACTATTGTTTTCTGTACAGGTCTACTCTTGCTAGAACCGATTCTTAATTTTTCTCTTTTGTTCTCTTTTTCTCCTATAATGTCCGAATCTAGGGAAGAGTGCCAGCCAGGCCACCCTGCCCTAGTCACCTATTGTCCTTGCAAATGCAAATTACCCTGGGACCAGTCTGTTGCCAACACTCTGGCTGCAGACTGCTTAAGAGACCCCCTACTAATGAAGTTGGTGTGCCCCATCCTGAATAGGTAATTTCCTTGCTTCAGGCAGAGGTAACCATAGTTTCCCAGTTTATGGTTACCATTCCGGAGCACTTTTCTCTTTCCATGACCACTTCTTTGAGTGAGTCAGACCTACCAGTAGTGATCCCTCACCCCAGCATTTCATAAAAGCAAACCAGGCAACCATGCCTGCAAGTTTAACTCAATGTCTGCATCACCAGGAGCCCGTTTCTCATCTTTTTCCCCATCTACCTGAGAGAAGAGGGTCCTAACTAGGGGATGAGAACACCTAGATGGCTAAGCATCTAGACATTACTTGTTCTCACCAATCTTCTACACCAGTTTTGGGCTTGAAAATTTTCCTCAAACCAGCAAGAGAATAGTCCCTGGAGAAGAAAGGTGTCTTTCAAACCAACAACGTTCTGGTACCTCTGCAAATCTAACTGGTATGTCCGATCTACAGGGTGGGCCATTTATATGGATACACCTGGGTGGGCCATGTATATGGATACACCTAAATAACATGGGAATGGTTGGTGATATCATCGTCCTGTTTGTGACATTAGTATATGGGAGGGAGAAAACTTTAAGATGGGTGGTGGCCATTTTGAAGTCGGCCGTTTTGGATGCAACTTTATAAATGGCCCACCCAGGTGTATCCATATAAATGGCCCACCCTGTAGAAATAATATGCCATCTTCTGCATGATGCAGCACTCCTAACTGGGAACTCTTTGGGTGCACAGCGTTTTCTATTCGTGCAGGACATGTGTCTCTTCAGTCAATGATGTCTAGGTCAGAGAGGTAGTCTCTTCAGCACACAAAATATTTTCCGCTGCTCATTATGATAGTTTGTTTTTTTACATAATGCCTTTCGCCCTCTTTGGCTAATGACTTATATCAACATCTCCTGTATTTTTTCACTTAGGAACCTCCCTCTAAAAACATTTTTTTTATTGAAATCTATTCGTCGTTCCCATCCTTAATAGACAGCGAGGATGCCTATTTCCACATCACCATTTTTTCGATGCCTATTTCCACATCACCATTTTTTCGCCTCGCCATAGGTTCCTTTACTTTGCTATTCATAGCTCTCACTTTGTCATTCTTCCCTTTTGTGATAGTCACGGCTTGCCTGGTATTCACAAAGATGATGGCCCTTAGCTGTGCTCGGATGGCCTGATCGTCCCCTATTTGGATGATATCCTCATCAGTGCTCCTTCTCGGTCTGAGATTTGGGAATCTCTTCATATAACAATGGACATGTTCACACTTTTGATGGATCTTTTAACAGAAGAAAGGCCTCGCTGACCTGTTTCAATGCCTCCTCTTCATAAAGATGTTATTAAACTTGGCCAGAGTTTTCTTCCTGTAGGATTAGAAGACTACCTTCAGACAGGTTTGCAGGCTCAGAAGCACTCATATCGGGTTTGTCTCTGCTTTTGCATGAGGATCCTAGGCAAGATGGTATCATCCATAGAACCTATTCCCATTGTCCAGTTCCACACCTGACCCCTCATCTCCCTCTCTGGATCGCCTTGTCCTCCTAGATTGATTAGTTCAACAGTTCCTTCTCTGGTGGTTCTGCTCCTTTCCATCCATTTACTTGTAAGTAGTTACCATGGACATCATGGTTTGGAAGCGTTTGTTTTCATCAGTTCCCTGTGCATGGAACACTAGAAGTTCACCTTACTCATCAACCTAACATACTCAGGACTATTTGGCTGTCTCTATTGTCAGGGCAAGCTGTTGGATCTTCCAATACATATTCAGATTACTACACCACCGCCATGGCATATATCAGTCATTAGCGCAGAACACGCAGCCAGCAAATCATGGTGGAAGTCTCCTAGATCCTATCCTGGTCTAAGTCCTGGTGATTTCAGTAATCCATAAAACCAACTGGACGGTCACGTCACTAGATGGGGTGCAGCCTTCCTCAATACAAGTGCATGGAGTGAGGTCACGCCAACTAGACAGGACCTGGCCTGGAGTACGTATAACTCATACATGTCTCCTCTCAGAAACCGGTGAATCCCCACAGTGCACAGTGTATGCACTGAGGAAATTCATAAGTCTGCAGTCATACAGAGTGACTGCAGACTTATCGATTTGGACCGGACAACCCCTTTAACTTGTAGTGGTCTTCCATGAACCGCATTCATAGGTATTTGCAGTTCGTGGATTTTTCAATAGGTCTTTGATCCTTGGTTTCATTCTCACCTCTTTCGTTCTTACCCATTTTGGTCATGAAGATAATTTGTCTAACTAGACTGACGTATACCCTGGTCTTCAGCAATGGTTTTGTAGCCTTTTACTCCTCATGCATCCCTATATGGCCACATTTGGTCAGTATTTCCCATCAGTATTTATTCCCCTCCTAGTATTGGCTTACAATCAGAGGAAAAGTATAATTCAAACACGTCACCACTTCTGTATTTATCACCCACTCCTGGTTTTGGCTTAAAGGTACTGAGGTAAAATACTGACCGTGTGCATTTGGCCATACACGTCTTCTGATGTTCTTCTCAAGAACGGCTGGTTAGTCAGTATCCAGGCTTTGCCTACACGTATTTAAAGCTCCCACTTCTAATCTCAACTTCTTAAATAAAAAAAATATATATGTAAATTAGCTCTCGGAGAAGTCATAACCACAGAAGTTCACTTCCTTTTGTCCGGTGGATGTTTTTCTTAATGTGCTAAAAAAAAAACCTTAAAGTGGTAAAATTCTGTTATTAGTTTACATTGACTATAATTGTAACTTCGATGACAAAGCTGCCACATCTTATTGCCATAGAGTAAATGCAGAAACCCAAGTAATTTCAAAGGGGTCAACTATTTTTTTTTTTTTTTTGCAACTTGAAGATTGGCATCTTGTCTAGGAAATGTCAGCCCGCAGCTCTATCATTACAGCTATTTATGTATTTAGGTTGTGTCTGTGACCACACGGCGAGAGAGAATTAGAAAAAGAGACACGTCAGGTACATGAAGCCGATGTATTACTGGCCAGACACACTGTGGATGAAGCTCAGGCCGACAGGTAATGATTAGGTAGAATTTATTTTGCCATCGTGTCCATTTGATAAATTGAGAAGTGAGGGGACATTTTTTACATAACTTCGAAAAGTTGCTTTGTTCACAATTTTCGAAGGGCAACAACTCTGACCAGGAGTCATCTATTAAGCCCCTCTAGCAGTGTCAGTGCAGGTCCAAGCTAACCTAACTTCTCCCCTCCAAGTTCTGTTTTCAGTTTTATTAATGAAGAGAGGGTGTGTGTGTGTGTATAATGCAGCAAATTTACGTGCAATCCTATGTAAAACCACATATAATGCTTAACTCATTAGAATCAAATCATTGATATGGGGGGGGTGCAGTCTGCACCTTGAGAAATATAACCGGTAGGGCTTCTGCTGCTGGGTCTGTCCAGTTTAGATGACAGGAAACCCCCCTGACCACACACAGGAAACTCAGACTAGAAGGTCTGATAGTAGCCAATTATGTTGCACCCAGTGTCGGGGTGGGGGTTTTGGGTGCATTCTATAAATTGGGAGCTGTGATATTATATAGTGAAGATGGGACTTTAGAGTACCTGCCAGGTGAGTGATCGCTTCAGCAAACACTGTAGATGGATTTATAAAAATAATGAAATGAACACAGTGGGGCTTTATTGATAAAATCTAGTGATGAGTGAACGTGTTTGGTTAAGGTGTTATGGGAGCATGCTCGGGTGGTATCAGAGTATCTTGGGCGTGCTCGTTTATTATGTTCAAGTCCCTGCTGCTGCCTGTTTTCTAGCTCTTACACAGCCGCAACACATGAAGGGGATTCCTTAACAAGCAGACAATCCCCTCATGTGTTGCGGCTGTCTAAGAGCCACAAAACATGCAGCCGCAGGGACTCGAACATAATATACGAGCATGCCCAAAACACTCTTGGTACCACCTTCTCCGAGCACACTCGCTCATCACTAATATAACTTCCTTTAATCAAAGCTTTCCTGTCTGAATGCAAATAATAGAAGTCAGATGTATAGCACAACGGTGAGGACATTGGAAATTATTCACAAAAAGTCATTACAGATTTGATACTGGGCGCTAAATTGTGGCTCTTTAGCAATTTTGAAAACGCAGCTCGCTGAAATGCCTTGACGGATGCATCCTGTGACTTGTAGATCTCCAACAGCTGAAGAAGACCTATTTTAAGTGGCTTTAAATCTTGTAATTGATGAAGAATTAAGCCTCCCAACTTTTTTTTTGCCCTGTACATTTATGACTTTTTGTACTTTGCTTCCTCACCATTTCCATGATATTTTCTCCCAGTTACAAGGGAACATTATTTACACCTAGAGGCTGAAAACCTGCACAGTCCTAATGCGCAGGACAGCCGAGAGGTGGATGCAGTTGTGTCCAATATAAACAATCCTTGGTGTTAGGCCACGTTCACATTTTCAGTGTTTGGTCAGTATTTTACCTCAGTATTTGTAGCCAAAACCAGGAGTGGGTGATAAATACAGAAGTGGTGCATATGTTTCTATTATACTTTTCCTCTAATTGTTCCTCTCCTGGTTTTGGCTACAAATACTGAGGTAAAATACTGACCAAATACTGATAGTGTGACTGTAGTCTTATAGATATTCTACTGGTTTTTATATAAATGTTTGGGTGAGAGTGGCTGGTATTGTGTTTTTCCCCCCATTTTCCTTTTTTTATAAGAATATTTTCAGTAATTTAGATAAACAAGAAATGAAAAAAATATGCTAAATAATTCAATAAAATATATATATTTTATTTTAATTCTAGTATATTTTTAACAAAATTTAAATTAATTTTTATGAATGTGACAGTCAGAATTTGTGCTTTAACATTTTTATATATTCTAATCTTTTCATAAATAATTTTGATAATCCATCTCCGATCGTGTCTGATTCATGCCACATTAACCCCTTCTCACTCCTTGTACATGTACATCATAGTCAGAATGTGCATCTATGGAGCAGGCTCGGGAGCTGTGCTAGCTCCATTCAAGGCAGATGTAATAATACATAGCAGCCATCTGCGCTTAACAGTAAATGCTGTTTATTGAAATGCCATGTCAATCACTGACAGTGCTATTTAAATAGAGCAAATAATGGTCCGCACGCTCCCCGGCAGCCGCAGTGTAATTGTGGGGGACCGATGGGTTATCATGGCAGCTGCCATCTTGGTCTTTCTTTAGAAATGAATTTCAGCAATAGAATAACCACAATTGGAGACCACAAAAATATAAAATTATTGATCAGAGTTCCGTACGAAAAATCTAGTTGTCACACTGCTCTAATAACAAAGAGAAATTTATATCTCCATAATTTTATTTTTTATTTTCCACAAATGCGAGAATTTTTTTGTGACTACTAAAATATTAAAAAAAGTTATATAAGTTCGGTATTGCCACAATTGTATTGACCCGGAGAAACCTGTTTCCAGGTATTTTTAACTACAAAATAAGCGCCGTAAAAACAACCCAACATACCCCCCCCTTCATACAGTAGAATTGTGATTCAAAACTACAATTAAGAAAGAAAAAAAAACCTTTGTACAGCTATACAAACAGAAAAATAAAGTTATTACTCTTGGAAGGATACAACAAAAAAAAAAAAGCAGATACGAAAAATTGACCGGTCTCAGAAGTACTAGTTAAAAGACATACCGTATGTTTTTCTAGTCTCTATCACAAATTAATTTTGTGAAAAGCAAGTCGAGGAGTCCATAAAAAAAAAAAAATTGGACATGACGTATGCCAGGGGTGTCAAACTGCATTCCTCGAGGGCTGCAAACAGGTCATGTTTTCAGGATTTCCTTGTACTGCACAGGTGATAATTTAATCACCTACACACAATGATTGCAGCACCTTGTGCAATGCTAAGGAAATCTTGAAAACACGCATGGTTTGCGGCCCTCGAGGAATGCAGTTTGTCACCCCTGACGTATGCCATCTATGTTTCGTTCATGTGCTGTCTGTTTTACTGTTTAGTGGATAGAAGAACTTTAGAAAATATTTATTTTTGCATAGGAGAAAAAAGCATCTAGCACACTGATGAAAAAATATTTTTTCTCGTATGCAAATAGACATTTGAATTGGGCCCCAGTCAAAAAAAAAAAAAACCACAACTGGTTGTTGAGGGTTCATCTGAGTCTCTTACTATAAACTGATCAGAACCAGCAGCGCTAAACCAAAACAGAAGTCTGGATGATTTACCTCTGCTGCTGTTTCTGGCCTTCTCCTGCTGTTCCATGGTACACAGGTATCCATCCTATATTGCTTTTTTCATAACTACTGATCAGCGGGAGTTCCACCATAACATCCCCACAAGACCAGACAACTCCTTTAAGGGACAAGAGCTTTCATCATAAAATTAGGCATTTTTTAATCCCTTAAAGATTAGGCAATTTTTTATTTTGTGCATTTGCTTATTTCCTTCCCTTCTAAGAGCCAGAACTGTTTTATTTTTACATGAAAACAGGGATAGTTTTTGCAGGATAAGTTGTAGTTTTAAATGACATCATTCACGTAAACATTCAGTGTACTGGAAATGGAAAAAAAAATACAATGGCGCTAAAATTGTGAAAAAAATCCATTTGGCCATAGTTTTGTTTTTACAGCATTTATGCTGTGGTTAAAAAAAAAACAAAAAAACTTTAACTCATGATTCTCCAGGTCAATGTGATAACTGTTACTGTCCTAAGATGAGAGAAAATCAAACATTTGAAAAGAAAAAAACAAATAATTTTACTTAGTCCTGGCATTTTATTTTTATTTTTCCTTCAACTGAGCTGTGTGAGGGATTGTATGTTTGTGTGATGAGATGACCGTTTTATTCATACCAATTTAAGGTATATGCAATATTTCTCAAATTTTTTTTATTGCATTTAGGGAGGAGTGGACTGGTGACCCAAAAACAGCAATTCTACCATTTGTATTTTTTTGTCAATATAGCCATTTACCAATCTGATTAATTCTATATTTTGATAGATCATACTTTGCAGGACTCTGCAATATTAAAGGGAACCTGTCACCTGAATTTGGCGGGACCGGTTTTCGGGTGTTTGATTCACCCTTTCCTTACCCGCTGGCTGCATGCTGGCTGCAATATTGGATTGAAGTTCATTCTCTGTCCTCAAGATTGCTTTGCACAGGTGTGTACTACGGAGGACAAAGAATGAACTTCAATCCAATATTTCGGCCAGCATGTAGCCAGCGGGTAAGGAAAGGGTGAATCAAACACCTGAAAACTCCGCCCATATGACCGAAAAACGGTCCCGCCAAATTCAGTTGACAGGTTCCCTTTAAGGGTATGTGCACACGTCAGGATTGCATCAGGATTTGGTCAGGATTTTTCATCAGGATTTGTAAGCCAAAACCAGGAGTGGAACAATTAGAGGAAAAGTATAATAGAAACCTATGCACCACTTCTGTATTTATCACCCACTCCTGGTTTTGGCTACAAATACTGATGAAAAATCCTGACAAAATCCTGATGCAATCCTGAACGTGTGCACATACCCTAAACATTTCAATTTTAATTAGAATGAAGTTAGACTTAAAAATCTTGATTTTTTTTTTTTTTTTTTTTGCTTTAAAACATATACATTTTTTAGTCTCTTAAGGGAATTTGAACCTGCGATCATCTAATTGCTTAAACAATATAAAAAAAAATATTGCAGTATATAGTGTAGACCCATGTCTCCTATGAAGCCACGTCTATGGCCGTCCAAAATGGGCCAATGGGAGCAAGCATGCACGAGCACCAGCCAGCATCCATTTAAATGCAACTGTCCAGCAGCGATCGGTGCTCCACTCCCGCAACTGTTATACAATGCGTAACAGTCTACCATGTGTGGACAGAGAGCTCACAGGAACAAAGGGGATAAAACTGCACATTTTTAGGCAGGTGTGAAAAAATTGCTGCAAAGTAAAAATTCTTTAAAAAAATAGAAGTGTTATGTTTATTTCTAGCAAAGAAAAAAATGCAAAGTGAAGGAGCAAAAAAGAAATGTAAAATCACATCAATATTTAATGTTATCACCCATTAACTTCAAAACAGCATCAGCTCGTCTACACTGTATTGTTTGACCGTTTTACCACAATTCTCAACGTCGAGATCGGGGCTCTGTGATAAACACTTCCAGGTTCACTAACAGTGGGGGAAATAAGTATTTGATCCCTTGCTGATTTTGTAAGTTTGCCCACTGACAAAGACATGAAAGGTCTATGTCTATAATTTTAAGGATAGATTAGTTTTAACATTGAGAGATAGAATATCAAAAATAAAATCCAGAAAATCACATTGTATAAATTATATAAATGTATTTGCATTTTGCAGTGAGAAATAAGTATTTGATCCCCTAACAACCATTAAGAGTTCTGGCTCCTACAGACCAGTTAGTCGCTCCTAATCAACTCGTTACCTGCATTAAAGACAGCTGTCTTACATAGTCACCTTTATAAAATACTCCTGACATGTGCCGGAAAAGATGTGGACTCAGCGACGGACCCCACATCAAGGTAGGCTGTCCGACATTGGTGTACTTTTATGCGTGATGTCGGAAAGGGGTTAAAATAGCTTGAATAGTACATCTTAGAATTCCAGTCTGCTTTGTGCTAGGAAGAGACCTTGCTGATGCAGTATAACTACCTTGTGCCTTGTTACTGTGCTCAATCATGCCATGGTGTATGACCTGGGACATGAAGCTGTCTTCTACAACCTCACTTTTGCTGCAGAGTTTCACTGTTGGTTTCTCATAAATCTGACCATAATCGTACAAAATCCTTGATTTTGTACAAGAGTACATGGAAGAATCGATGCTGTTTTAAAGCCAAAGGGCGATCACACCAAATATTTAGCTTTTCTTCTTTCACTTTTGCATTCTGTTAGTTGATAGAAATAAACTATAATGACTTCTAGTTTCGAAACCATTCTTTTCAGCATTTTCTCCACACCAGCCTTAAAATGTTGCACAGTACTATGTGCATGTATTTATATACATATGCACACACATACAGTGTGTGTGTGTGTGTATCTATCTATCTATCTATCTATCTATCTATATATATATACATATACACACACTGCTCAAAAAAAAATAAAGGGAACTCTAATCCCACATCAGTGAATGAAATATTCCAGTTATAAATCTTTATTACATAGTGGAATGTGTTGAGAGTAAAGCCTAAAAATTATTAATGTAAATGACAACTAATATCCCACAGAGGTCTGGAGTTGGAATGATGCTCAAAATGAAGGTGGAAAATCAAGTTACAGGCTGATCCAACTTCAGTGGAAATGCCTCAAGACAAGGAAATGATGCTCAGTAGTGTGTGGCCTCCACGTGCTATGACATAGTTACATAGTTATTAAGGTTGAAGGAAGACTATAAGTCCATCTAGTTCAACCCATAGCCTAACAGCCTAACCTAACATGTTGATCCAGAGGAAGGCAAAAAAAAACCATGTGGCAAAGAGTAAGCACCACATTGGGGGAAAAAATTCCTTCCCGACTCCACATACGGCAATCAGACTAGTTCCCTGGCTCAACGCCCATATCAAGGAATCTAGTGTATGTACCCTGTAACATTATACTTTTCCAGAAAGGTATCCAGTCCCCTCTTAAATTTAAGTAATGAATCACTCATTACAACATCATACTGCAGAGAGTTCCATAGTCTCACTGCTCTTACAGTAAAGAATCCGCGTCTGTTATTATGCTTAAACCTTTTTTCCTCCAAACGCAGAGGATGCCCCCTAGTCCCGGTTTCAGGTCTATGATTAAAAAGATCATCAGAATGGTCTTTGTACTGTCCCCTCATATATTTATACATTAACATAAGATTACCCCTTAGTCTTCGTTTTTCCAAACTAAATAGCCCCAAGTGTAATAATCTATCTTGGAATTGCAGACTCCCCAGTCCTCTAATAACCTTGGTCGCTCTTCTCTGCACCCGCTCTAGTTCAGCTATGTCTTTCTTATACACCCGAGACCAGAACTGTGCACAGTATTCTAAGTGTGGTCGAACTAGTGACTTGTATAGAGGTAAAATTATGTTCTCCTCATGAGCATCTATGCCTCTTTTATTGCATACCATTATTTTATTTGCCTTTGTAGCAGCTGCCTGACACTGGCCACTGAATATGAGTTTGTCATCCACCCATACACCCAGGTCTTTTTCATTGACGGTTTTGCCCAGAGTTTTAGAATTAAGCACATAATTATACATCTTATTTCTTCTACCCAAGTGCATGACCTTACATTTATCCCCATTAAAGCTCATTTGCCATTTATCAGCCCAAGCTTCTAGTTTACATAAATCATCCTGTAATATAAAATTGTCCCCCTCTGTATTGATTACACTGCAGAGTTTAGTGTCATCTGCAAATATTGAATTTCTACTCTGAATGCCCCCTACAAGGTCATTAATAAATATGTTAAAAAGAAGAGGGCCCAATACTGACCCCTGTGGTACCCCACTGCTAACCGCTACCCAGTCCGAGTGTGCTCCATTAATAAACACCCTTTGTTTCCTATCCCTGAGCCAGCTCTCAACCCACTTGCACATATTTTCCCCTATCCCCATTATTCTCATTTTATGTATCAACCTTTTGTGTGGCACCGTATCAAAAGCTTTTGAAAAGTCCATATACACTACATCCACTGGGTTCCCTTGGTCCAATCCGGAACTTACCTCTTCATAGAAACTGATCAAATTAGTCTGCCATGAACGGTCCCTAGTAAACCCGTGCTGATACTGGGTCATGAGGCTATTCCTCTTCAGATACTCCAGTATAGCATCCTTTAGAATGCCCTCCAGGATTTTACCCACAGTAGAGGTTAAGCTTACTGGCCTATAATTTCCGAGTTCAGTTTTTGTCCCCTTTTTGAATATTGGCACCACATTTGCTATACGCCAGTCCTGTGGTACAGACCCTGTTATTATGGAGTCTTTAAAGATTAAAAATAATGGTCTATCAATGACTGTACTTAATTCCTGCAGTACTCGGGGGTGTATCCCATCTGGGCCCGGAGATTTGTCAATTTTAGTGATTTTTAGACGCCGCCGCACTTCCTGCTGGGTTAAGCAGGTGACATTTAATGGGGAATTTTTATCACTAGTCATTTTGTCTGCCATGGGATTTTCTTGTGTAAATACTGATGAAAAAAAGTCATTTAGCATATTGGCTTTTTCCTCATCCTCAGCCACCATTTCACCCAGACTATTTTTAAGGGGGCCAACACTATCATTTTTTAGTTTCTTACTATTTATGTAGTTAAAGAATATTTTAGGATTATTTTTACTCTCTCTGGCAATGAGTCTCTCTGTCTCAATCTTTGCTGCCTTGATTTGCTTTTTACAGAATTTATTTAATTTTTTGTATTTATTTAATGCCTCCTCACTACCTACTTCCTTTAATTCCCTAAATGCTTTCTTTTTGTCACTTATTGCGCCCCTTACAGCTCTATTTAGCCATATTGGTTTCCTCCTATTTCTAGTATGTTTATTCCCATACGGTATATACTGTGCACAGGTCCTATCCAGGATGCTAATAAACGTCTCCCATTTTCTTTGTGTATTTTTGTGTCTCAGGATATCGTCCCAGTTAATTGCACCAAGATCCTCTCTCATCTGTTGGAAATTTGCCCTCCCGAAGTTTAGTGTCCTTGTAACCCCTCTATTACACATCTTTTTAAAGGATACATGAAAACTTATTATTTTGTGATCACTATTACCCAAGTGACCCCCAACCCTTATATTTGATATGCGGTCTGGCCTGTTGGTTAATATTAGGTCTAGCAGTGCCCCCCTTCTTGTTGGGTCCTGAACCAGTTGTGAAAGGTAATTGTCTCTCATAGTTGTCAAAAACCGATTACCTTTGCTGGAACTGCAGGTTTCTGTACCTCAGTCTATTTCAGGGTAGTTGAAGTCCCCCATAATAATGACTTCTCCTTGAGTCGCAGCTTCATCTATTTGCTTTACGAGGATATTCTCCATTGCTTCCATTATTTTTGGAGATTTATAACAAACCCCTATCAGTAATTTATTATTTTTTCCCCCTCCCCTTATCTCCACCCACAGGGATTCTACATTTTCATTAAATTCACCTATATTATCACGCAGGATGGGTTTTAAGGACGATTTTACATATAGACACACCTCCCCCTCGCTTATCTGTACGGTCATTTCTGAACAGGCTATAGCCCTGCAAGTTAACAGCCCAGTCATGGCTCTCATCCAGCCACGTTTCAGATATCCCCACCATGTCATAATTATGCTCCAACAACACTAGTTCTAATTCGTCCATTTTGTTGGTGAGGCTTCTGGCATTAGTATACATACATTTTTATGTATCTCTCTGCACCTCTATTCTTTCTAAAATTATTAACTGTTCTAACCCCACCCCCCATGCCACCGCCACCCCCATCTTCCTTATTTGTGCCCAGGTCTCTATCTGCACTATCTTCCCCTCCTATAAAATGAATACCCTCCCCCCCCAATTCCTCGTTTAAACACTCCTCCAACCTTCTAGCCATTTTCTCCCCCAGCACAGCTGCACCTTCCCTATTGAGGTGCAGTCCATCCCTAGCGTAGAGCCTGTAGCCAACTGAGAAGTCGGCCCAGTTCTGCAGGAATCCAAACCCCTCCTTCCTACATCAATTCTTGAGCCACTTATTAACCTCCCTAATCTCCCGTTGCCTCTCTGGCGTGGCACGTGGTAAAGGCAGTATTTCGGAAAATACCACGTTGGAGGTCCTTGCTTTCAGCTTGCGGCCTAATTCCCTGAAATCATCTTTAAAGGGAACCTGTCACCTGAATTTGGCGGGACTGGTTTTGGGTCATATGGGCGGAGTTTTCGGAGGTTTGATTCACCCTTTCCTCACCCGCTGGCTGCATGCTGGCTGCAATATTGGATTGAAGTTCATTCTCTGTCCTCCATAGTACACGCCTGCACAAGGCAAGATTGCTTTGCGCAGGCGGGTACTATGGAGGACAGAGAATGAACTTCAATCCAATATTGCAGCCAGCATGCAGCCAGCGGGTAAGGAAAGGGTGAATCAAACACCCGAAAACTCCGCCCATATGACCCAAAACCAGTCCCTCCAAATTCAGGTGACAGAGTCCCTTTAAGGACCTTCCACCTACCTCTAACTTTGTCATTAGTGCCAATGTGCACCATGACCGCTGGGTCCTCACCAGCCCCTCCCAGTAATCTGTCCACTCGATCAGCGATGTGTCGGACTCGAGTGCCAGGTAGGCAGCACACCGTTCGACGATCCCTGTCTTTGTGAGATTGCCCTATCTGTTCCCCTAATAATTGAGTCGCCCACTACCAGCACCTGTCTGGCCTGCCCTTCTCTCCTATTTCCCTCCTTACTGGAGCAGTCACTCCTCCGGCTTTCAGAGGACATGCGTGGCTGCAGTAGTGCTACCCCTGTACTGGCACCCCCCTCATCTGCCAACTTAGCAAACTTATTGGGGTGTTCCAGATCAGGACTAGCCTCCCTGGCACTCTTCCCTCTACCCCGCTTCCTGTCACCCAGCTTGCTACTTCATCGTCCTGCAGCTTTATCCCACCATCCCCCTCCCCTCATCTGTCCCATTGAGCGTCTGCTCCCTGCTGCCCTCCCTACAACACCTGGGCATGCTCCGGATGAGGCGGCGGATGGTCTCCTGAGGGATCACCTCCCAGACCTGGACTTAAGCATCCGCCAACTCCTGGACAGTCTGTGGTGCAATGTGACATTGGTGGATGGTGCGAGACATGATGTCCCAGATGTGTTCAATCGGATTCAAGTCTGGGGAACAGGTGGTCCAGTCAATAGCTTTAATGTCTTCATCTTCCAGGAACTGCTGACACACTCAAACCACATGAGGTCGGGCATTGTCCTGCATTAGGAGAAACTCAGGGCCAAACGCACCAGCATATGGTCTCACAAGGGGTCTGAGGATCCCATCTCAGTACCTAATGGCAATCAGGCTACCTCTGGTGAGCACATGGACGGCTGTCGGGCTATCCAAAGAAATGCAACCCCACATCGTTACTGACCCACTGCCAAACCGGTCATGTTGAAGGATGCTGCAGGCAGATCGCTCTAAATGGCGTCTCCAGACTCTGTCACATGTGCTCAGTGTGAACCTGCTTTCATCTGTGAAGAGCACAGGGCGCCAGTGGCGAATTTGCCAATCCTGGTGTTCTGTGGCAAGCGTCCTGTACAGTGTTGGGCTGTGAGCACAACCCTCATCTGTGGACGTCGGGCACTCAGACCATCCTCATGGAGTCGGTTTCTAACAGTTTGTATAGACATGCACATTTGTGGCCTGCTGGAGGTCATTTTGCAGGGCTCTGGCAGTGCTCCTCCTGTTCCTTCTTGCACAAAGACTGAAGTAGCGGTCCTGCTGCTGGGTTGTTGCCCTTCTACAGCCCCCTCCACGTCTCCTGGTGTACTGGCCTGTCTCCAGGTAGCACCTCCAGCCTCTGGACACTACGCTGACAGACACAGCAAACCTTCTTGCTACAGCTCGCACTGATGTATCATCCTGGATAAGCTGCACTAACTGAGCCACTTGTATGGGTTGTAGAGTCCGTCTCATGCTACCACGAGTGTGAAAGCACAACTAACATTCAAAAGTGACCAAAACATCAGCCAGAAAGCATTGGTACTGAGATGTGGTCTGTGGTCCCCACTTGCAGAACCACTCCTTTATTGAGTGTGTCTTGATAATTGCCAATAATTTCCATCTGTTGTCTATTCCATTTGCACAACAGCATGTGAAATTGATTGTCAAAGTGTTGCTTCCTAAGTGGACAGTTTGATTTCACAGAAGTTTGAATTACTTGGAGTTATATTCTAAGTGTTTCCTTTATTTTTTTGAGCAGTGTATATACAGTACAGACCAAAAGTTTGGACACACCTTCTCATTTATTAAAGATTTTTCTGTATTTTCATGACTATGAAAATTGTATATTCACACTGAAGGCGTTAAAACTATGAATTAACACATGTGGAATTATATACTTAACAAAAAAGTGTGAAACAACTGAAATGATGTCTTATATTCTAGGTTCTTCAAAGTAGCCACCTTTTGCTTTGATGACTGCTTTGCACACTCTTGGCATTCTCTTGATGAGCTTCAAGAGGTAGTCACCGGGAATGGTCTTCCAACAATCTTGAAGCAGTTCCCAGAGATGCTTAGCACTTGTTGGCCCTTTTGCCTTCACTCTGCGGTCCAGCTCACCCAAAACCATCTCGATTGGGTTCAGGTCTGGTGACTGTGGAGGCCAGGTCATCTGGCGTAGCACCTCATCACTCTCCATCTTGGTCAATAGCCGCAACACAGCCTGGAGGTGTGTTTGGGGGTCATTGTTCTGTTGAAAAAAAAATGATGGTCCAAATAAACACAAACAGGATGGAATAGCATGCCACTGCAAGATTCTGTGGTAGCCATGCTGGTTCAGTCTGCCTTCCATCTTGAATAAATCCCCCACAGTGTCACCAGCAAAGCACCCCCACACCATCACACCTCCTCCTCCATGCTTCACGGTGGGAACCAGGCATGTAGAGTCCATCCATTCACCTTTTCTGCGTCGCACAAAGACACGGTGGTTGGAACCAAAGATCTCAAATTTGGACTCATCAGACCAAAGCACAGATTTCCACTGGTCTTATGTCCATTCCTTGTGTTCTTTAGCCCAAACAAGTCTCTTCTGCTTCTTGCCTGTCCTTAGCAGTGGTTTCCTAGCGGCTATTTTACCATGAAGGCCTGCTGCACAAAGTCTCCTCTTAACAGTTGTTGCAGTTGTTGTAGAGATGTGTCTGCTGCTAGAACTTTGTGTGGCATTGACCTGGTCTCTAATCTGAGCTGCTGTTAACCTGCGATTTCTGAGGCTGGTGACTGGTATAAACTTATCCTCAGAAGCAGAGGTGGCTCTTGGTCTTCCTATCCTGGGGCGGTCCTCATGTGAGCAAGTTTCTTTGTAGCGCTTGATGGTTTTTGCCACTGCACTTGGGGACACTTTCAAAGTTTTCCCAACTTTTCGGACTGACTGACCTTCATTTCTTATAGTAATGATGGCCACTCGTTTTTCTTTACTTAGCTGCTTTTTTCTTGCCATAATACAAATTCTAAGGCCAGAGTCACACTACAGCGAGATACGGCCGAGTCTCGCAGGTTAAAAACAAGCTCTGGCATCGGGACTACAGAGCGGAGCGTGCGGCTCCATGTATTGCTATGCGGCCGCACGCTCCGCTCTGGAGTGCTGGTGCCAGAGCTTGGTTTTAGCCTACAAGACTCGGCCGTATCTCGCTGTGTGTGATCCTGGCCTAACAGTCTAGGACTATCAGCTGTGTATCCACCAGACTTCTGCACAACACAACTGATGGTCCCAACCCCATTTATAAGGCAAATAATCCCACTTATTAAACCTGACAGGGCACACCTGTGAAGTGAAAACCATTTCCAGTGACTACCTCTTGAAGCTCATCAAGAGAATGCCAGGAGTGTGCAAAGCAGTCATCAAAGCAAATGGTGGCTGCTTTGAAGAACCTAGAATATAAGACATAATTTCAGTTGTTTCACACTTTTTTGTTAGGTATATAATTCCACATGTGTTAATTCATAGTTTTGATGCCTTCAGTGTGAATGTACAATTTTCATAGTCATGAAAATACTGAAAAATCTTTAAATGAGAACGTGCCCAAACTTTTGGTCTGTAGTGTGAGTGTGAGTGTGTGTGTGTGTGTGTATGTATGTGTATATATATATATATACACTACTTAGGAAGAAAAATCTGACATATTCCAGAGAGGAGAGAGGCTTATATATTACAGTTTGTTTACAGTTTTAGTAACTTTCTATCTCTGCTCTTCTTCCCATATAGAAAATGCCTCGGGTAATTTCCCTTGTACCCTGTCTGGGCTCCACCGAACACCATCACCGGAGAAATGTCCCCAGGACTGTCTGACCTGAGAATGGAGGAATATTATGGTCAATCTCAGGTCTGTCAGCCCAAGGAACATATCTTCTGAGCAACCAGAAGTAAGGACCGAAGATCTGAGGACAAGTAGCAGAATCCCACAAGATTATAATATGTCTACATTGTAGAGAATAGATGTACATTGTATTTAAATTTTACATTCAGCTTTTTACTTAAAAATTTTCTGATTAAATAATACAATGCCAACTCCATTCTCTAGTAATAGGAAGTAGCACATTCCTGTTCCTTGGAAAGCTGGATGACAACTGACATATTAGGCTCAGCACTAGTGTTGAGCGATACCGTCCGATACTTGAAAGTATCGGTATCGGATAGTATCGGCCGATACCCGAAAAATATCGGATATCGCCGATACCGATATCCGATACCAATACAAGTCAATGGGACATCAAGTATCGGAAGGTATTCTCATGGTTCCCAGGGTCTGAAGGAGAGGAAACTCTCCTTCAGGCCCTGGGATCCATAGAAATGTGTAAAATAAAGAATTAAAATAAAAAATATTGATATGCTCACCTCTCCGGCGGCCCCTGGACATCACGCTGCTAACCGGGAGGCTTCTTTGTTTAAAATGCGCGCCTTTAGGACATGCGAATGACGTCCCGGCTTCTGATTGGTCACGTGCCGCCCATGTGACCGGCACGCGACCAATCAGAAGCCGCAACGTCATTCGCAGGTCCTCAATTCCTAGAATTAGGAGTTTTTGTGAATGAGAATGACGTCGCGGCTTCTGATTGGTCGCGTGCCGGTCACATGGGCGGCACGCGACCAATCAGAAGCCGCGACGTCATTCTCATTCACTAAACTCCTAATTCTAGGAATTGAGGACCTGCGAATGACGTCACGGCTTCTGATTGGTCGCGTGGCGGTCACATGGGCGGCACGCGACCAATCAGAAGCCGGGACGTCATTCGCAGGTCCTAAAGGCGCTCATTTTAAACAAAGAAGCCTCCCGGTTAGCAGCGTGATGTCCAGGGGCCGCCGGAGAGGTGAGCATATCAATATTTTTTATTTTAATTCTTTATTTTACACATTTCTATTGATCCGATACCGATACCCGATATCACAAAAATATCGGATCTCGGTATCGGAATTCCGATACCGCAAGTATCGGCCGATACCCGATACTTGCGGTATCGGAATGCTCAACACTACTCAGCACATCAGATCCATTGCTGTATTACTACGTGAAAATGTGACAAGCCATGTGAGTGGCAATGGAGCCACCCAGCTTTCCTAAAATCAGACATTGCAAAACCCAATAATTTATGCTTGCAATTCATTGACATTAAGGGGAACACAGTGTCTGATCATGTGCAGGCAGCATAATATGGAGCAGGAGGAGCGGAACTTTGTGGTAAAAGATTCAGCATGACTAATCATTTTAATCAGTTATTTCCATGCTTAAGAGTCCAGTGGGCGGTCCTATTAAGTGATTGACATCTAGGCAAAGAGCAGCGTTAGCAATGAAACAAATGCAAGGTACGCTGAATCTTCTCCCACACGCTGTACAACAATCTGCTCATCTCCTCCTGCTCTGTAGGAGACATGTACAATTTTAGTCTTCATTTAAAGCATCAGAAGTCAGGCCCCCATATACATACAGGTTTGGCCATCACTCTGATGATAAAGGGAGATGGTAATCGGTAATGCCTTATGTCGGCCTGACAATTGCATTATTCTCCTGGAGATAAGCCACCGGCAGACATGTCTGCCAGCAGCTTCCTCAGAGAATGCTGGAAAGCAATCTGTTTTTCAGACGACTGTTAGGGTACCGTCACACAGTGGCACTTTGGTCGCTACGACGGCACGATCCGTGACGTTCCAGCAATATACTTACGATCTCGCTGTGTCTGACACGCTCCTGCGATCAGGGACCCCGCTGAGAATCGTACGTTGTAGCAGATCGTTTGAAACTTTCTTTCGTCGTCAAGTGTCCCGCTGTGACGGCATGATTGCATGGTGTAACAAAGGTGTGCACGATATTGTATACGATGTAATAGGTGGAGGAGCTTGATACGTAGGAGCGCACGACTTCAACATCGCAAATACGTCATGAAATTATCGCTCCAGCGCCGTGCATTGCGAAGTGTGACCGCAGTCTACGACGCTGGAGCGTCACGGATCGTGCCGTCGTAGCGACCAAAGTGCCACTGTGAGACGTTACCCTTACTTAATGTGTATGGCCAACTTAAAGGGGATAGGTCAACATGTATTTGCTATATAATCTGATACCAGCAATGAGTCACTTACTAGGCTGTATGTTGCCGTTTCAATAAAATCAGTGTTTTATCAGCAGGATATTATCACAACAGGATTAGGTGTATCGTGCTTCATACAATCCAAGGCTATGTGCGCACATTGCGTATTTGCTTGCAGAAATTTCTGCATCTCTTGGCGCAAAAAACGCTACAGCAAAATACACTGCGTTTTTGCATGAGTTTTTTTTCTTGTGCATTCATTGGGTCAAAAACACAGGTAAAAACGCAAGAATTGACATGCTGCAGGAAAAAACACACTGCGAATACAGACTGAAATTTACTGATGATGTGCGCAACAACTCAGGATTGTTATTGAATTACCTTGCATAAGTATTCCATGGCGTTTTTCGACCATTAACACGCGGAAAATAACACACTGAAAATGCATCAAATACGCAACGTGCACACAAAGCCTTAAAGTTGGAAGGGGCATCCAGGGTCATCGTATCCAACCCCCTGCTCTGTGCAGGATTCACTACACCATATGAGAGCAATGTCTGTCCAGCCTCTTTTTGAAGACTTCCATTGAAGGAGAACTCACCGTCACCTCTCATGGCAGCCTTTTCCACTCATTGATCACCCTCACTGTCAAAAAGTTTTTATCTAATATGCATCTTTTCCCTTCCAGTTTCATTCCGTTACTTCTTGTGTTTCCATGTGCAAATGAGAACAAGGATGATCCCTCTACACTGTGACATCTCTTCAGATATTTGTAGACAGCTATTAAGTCTCCTCTTAGCCTTCTTTTTTGCAAGCTAAACATCCTTAGATCCTTTTATCGTTCCTCATAGGACATACTCTGGAGTTCGGTCACCATCTTGGTAGCTCGTCTCTGAACTTGATCCAGTGTTTCAATGTCTTTTTTAAAATGTGGTGCCCAGAACTGGACACAGTATTGCAGATGGGGTCTGACCAAAGAGGAGTAGCGGGGGATAATTATTTCACGTGATCTAGACTCTATGCTTCTGTTAATACATCTTAGAACTGTGTTTGCCTTTTTTGCTTCCTCATCACACTGTTGACTCATGTATTGTCTGTGATCTATTACTATACCCATGTCTTTTTCACACGTGCTGTTGCTTAGTTCTATTCCTCCCATTATATAGATGTAATTTTCATTTTTCTTGCCCAGATGTAGAATCTTTAATTTCTCCGTTAAATTCTATTCAATTAGTCACTGCCCATTGTTCAAGCTTATATAGATCCTTCTGAATCCTTTCTCTGACTTCTCTAGTGTTAACTATCCCTCCTAGCTTTGCATAGTCTGCAAATTTGATAAGTTTACCTTCGGTTCTCTTATCTAGATCATTTCTATAAAATATTTGACAACATCGAGACCAGGACAGAGCCATGTCTTACCCCACTTGAAAATTCTCTTCCAATTGGACGTGCAACCATTTATCACCACTCTGAGTATGATCACTGACCCAGTTGTGAATCCATCTAACAGTTGTCTTGTCAATCCCATACTTGGTCATTTTTTCAATACGGATAGTATGAGTTACTTTATTAAATGCTTCATGGTCTATTGCTGTGTGCATCTCCACCCCCATCACTGATTCAAAGATTTCTGTCAATGCAATCAGTGGCGTGGACAGGGTCTTACAGGGCTCAGCATTCTGAGCTCTGCTCGATCTGCATCAGAGAAAACGGGGATTGTATCAAAATGACAGCATGCAGCCCAGTAAGTGACACACCATTGGAATCAGGATCTCATACACTACTCTCAGATTACACAGTAAAAACCTGCTCACATATTCCCTTTCGGGGTAAATGACTGAATGCTAGGTCCATTTTTTAGATGTTATCTATAAAATAAGGTCACATTGCTGCCAACAACAATAAACACACAATAAGGCCAGTTTCACTTGTCCTGATATTTCCAGTACCGGAAAAACCAGTACCGGAGATATGTATCCATTTGTCACATCCATGTGTACCATCCATGTGGCATCCGTGTGCTGTCCGTGTATTGAAACAATTTGTTTCAATTTTAACCCTATGACTTTAAAAATGCACACGGATGGCACACAGACGCCATCCGTGTGCAGTACGTGTTTACACGGACCCATTGACTTGTATGGGTCCGTGTGATCCGTGCAGATGCACAAAAATGGACATATCGACGTGTGGAGCACACGGTCCATGAGAAAATCCAGATATGTACACAGACCAATTAATTTGAATGGGTCTACGTGTGTAAGGGTCTCTGGTACGTGTGAAAAATGTTACCACACGTACCGGAGACACTGATGTATGAAAGCGACCTAAACTATATAGTAAGAGGACAGCTGTAGACATATCCATCAGATGCCATTTATCAAAGACAAAGTTTGATTCAGAGTAACTTTCCCTTGTCACATTGTGTCTCCTGTGTACCTCTTATTATAGTAGATGCAGAGCCTCAAAATCAATAAATGCATTTTCCCAGGAGTGTCGTCGGTGGCAGCCCAGCTCTTGTGACAGGCACACAAGAAACAGCTCATCCCTTTGGGGATGGCGATGACAGCTTCCTGCCACTCTCAGCTATTGCACAGTTTAGACAAGAAACCTTGGATAGGTTTTACTTTAGGAAAAATCACTAGAAGAATTAAAAGAGTCACTCAACGACATCAGGGTGGGGGTGTAACGTCAGATCTTTACCGGGGGGCCACAACCTTTACAAGCCAAGCCCAGTACTGGTGTCCTCTTATGTGGCAGATAGGTGGTTGGGCCTCTAAATCACAAGGGTCTGGGTACAACATCTGTATCCGTTTAACCCCTTTTTGCCCTTAGAAGTAATAAAACTAATAATCCATCCATGTGACCTGGGCCTATTTGACCAGGGACAGATTATTAAATCTGCGCGATGGGCAACGCGGGGTCCCAACTGTTGCCATGGTGACCCATGACATCCGGGTCACCAGAGATGGGAAAGATGCTGATCATGCACAGTGCATGATCAGCAAGTTTGTCTGTCAGTGCAGAGCTGACAGTTTCTACAGCATGGAGATGCTGCATCCCCATGTTGTAGAAGCGATCAGCCTGCAAAAAATGATTGTCCCACAGCGGTACAAAGTAAAAAAAAAAAATTTTTTTTTTTTTTTTAAACAACTGCACAAATACTTAAAGAAAAATCAAAAGATATTGTATCTATAAATAAATGTGAATGAAAAAAATATAAATAATAAAAGGTACACATATTTAGGATCGCCACGTCCGCAACGACCAGACCTTTAAAAGTGTCCCACTAGTTAACCCATTTACAGAATACCATTAAGAAAAAAGGCAAAAAACAATGCTTTATCACCATACCGCCGAACAAAAAGTGCAATAAAACGCGATCAAAAAGACGGATAAAAATAAACATGGTATAGCTGAAAACGTAATTTTGTCCCACAAAAATCAAGCAGTCATACAGCTCCATCAGCGAAAACATTAAAAAGTTATAGCTCTCAGAATAAAGCGATGTAAAAATTATTATTTTGTTTATAAAATAGTTTTTGTGTAAAAGCACCAAAACATTAAAAGAAAAAATATAAATGGGGTATTGCTGTAATCGTACTGACCCGAAGAATAAAACTGCCTTATCAATTTTACCACACACAGAACAGCATAACTCCCATCCACCACCCCCCAAAAAAAAAATCTTTTTAAATCCCGAATTGCTGGTTTTTGTTCGTTCCCAAAAATCGGAATGGAAAGCGATCAAAAAACGTCATCTGCCCGAAAATGGTACCAATAAAAATGTCGACTCGTCCTGCAAAAAACAAGACCTCACATGACATTGGTGATGGAAAAACTATTTTTTGCAATAAAAAGCGTCTTTTAGTGTGTGACAGCAGCCAAGCATAAAAGCCCCATATAAATCTGGTATTGCTGTAATCGCACCAACCCGAAGAATAAAGTCGACTAATCACTTATACCACGAGGAGATTTTTAAAAAAATTCTTCACTTTTTTTTTTTTTTTTTTCATTCTGCCTCCCCAAGATCGCAGTATGGCTTGGCGGACATTTATCCTGCGTTCTGATCTGAGTGCTTGCATCAGAGTTTCCATGTAATTCTCTAAAATACATAATTCAGATGGAACCTCTGGTGGAAGATTCCATATAATGAGGTAGATAGAGACACTGTAGTCGCCGCCTGACCTGTGATCCAGTGGTGTCAGTCTTTTTTAGGATTGAATAAAAATGCCCCCGACCACAGATTTGTGCACTTCTGAAAAGAAGGACATCTCAGAAAAGAGGCCAGATGGAGTCCAGAGAAACTCTGCTGCCTCATTATAGTGAATGGATGCCTCTGGGATTTCATCTGAATCGCATCACTCAGAGATTTAGATGGAAACCGTAAAGTAAGTGCTCAGCGTAGAGCGCCGGATAACTGTGATCCCAAACGTTATGTAAAATGTTCCCAATAAAAGCTTCAACTCAATCCACAAAACAAGCAAGTCCCCACTCAGATCTGTTAAGGGAAATATAGGAGGCTTCCACACTCCTCACCCACCAAAAGAAATTCCGCGAATTCTCCGCTCCCAAATCCCCCCTCTTTTTTGAGCCCCAGTGTTCCTAAACCACATATTGCATCCACATTTGGCATTTCTGAAGCGATGAGAGCCCGCCTAACTTATGGGTGCATGCCTCCAGAAGCATGGGCTCGGCATAATGTACTGGTGACTGCAACTTGTGAAGTTTCCACAATCAGTGATGGTTTGGGCGGCTATATCTGCTGATGTAGGTCCACTGTGTTTTATCAAGACCAAAGTCAGCGCAGCCGTCTACCAGGAAATTTTAGAGCTCTTCATGCTTTCCTCTGCCGACAAGCTTTTTGGAGATGGAAATTTAATTCTCCAGCAGGACTTGGCACCTGTCCTCACTGCAAATAGTACCAATACCTGGTTTATAAACAACAGTATCACTGTGCTTGATTGGCCAGCAAACTCACCTGACCTTAACCACCCCATAGAGAATCTATGGGGTATTGTCAAGAGGAAGATGAGAGACACCAGACCCAACAATGTAGATGAGCTGAAGGCTGCTATCAAAGCAACCGGGGATTCCATAACACCTCAGCAGTTCAACAGGCTGGTCGCCTCCATGCCACGCTGCATTGATGCAGTAATTGATGCCAAAGGAGCCCGACTAAGTATTGAGTGCATTTACTCAATAAACATTTCAGTAGGCCAACATTTCAGATTTTAAAATCATTTTTTCAAGCTGGTGTTATAATGTATTCTAATTTACTGAGATAATGACGTTTGAGTTTTCATTGGCTATCTTAATACTTACCTTGTAATGTCTTCACATCCTGTTCTGTCCAGATGTGTCCGGATCCCAAAATTCCAAGTGATGGGTGTCTCAATATGGAAACTGCTGGTGGTACCAGCCTCATGCGCGGTGCCACCAGCAGAACACCGTCGCACCACACACACACACTGTATACGCCATACGCACCACGCACACGAGGGAAGAAGACAGTGGTGGAGAGAGAGCGAGCAGACAATGGGGAGAGCACATGGGGTACACAGGTCAAAGAGATGACATGAGAGAAGACAGCAGATGGGGGAGAGAGACAGAGCACAGGGGGAGACAGCTCAAACGGGACAGCACATAGTAACATAGTTAGTAAGGCCGAAAAAAGACATTTGTCCATCCAGTTCAGCCTATATTCCATCATAATAAATCCCCAGATGAGGGGAGAATACAGCACAGGAAGGAGACAGCAGACAAGGGGGTAGACAGGTCAAAGAAGAGCACAGACGGGAGAAGTCAGCACATGGGGAAAGAGAGAGTGGATAGGTGGGTGAGCACATGGGGGGAGTGATTCTCAACACTGCAAAGCCTGCCCCCATCGTGACATTACCGCCCTCCATCTAGTAAGCCATAATCATCAACCTTTACAGAAATAAACACTTGAAATAGATCACTCTGTTTGTAATGACTTATATACGAGTTTCACTTTTTGCATTGAACAACAGAAATAAATACCTTTTTGATGATATTCTAATTTTGTGAGATGCACCTGTATGTGCTAAAAACATATTTGTGGGGAAAATTTGTTTTTTTTACGGCTCAGCATTATAAACTTCTGTGAAGCACCTGATGGTTCAATGTGCTCACTACACATCTAAATAAGTTCCCTGAGGAGTCTAGTTTCCAAAATAGTATCACTTGTGGGGGATTTTCATTGTTTAGGCACATCAGAGGCTCTCTGAATGCAACTTGGCATCCGCCAATTGTTCCAGCAAATTTTGCATTCAAAAAGTCAAATGGCGCGCCTGCTATTCCAAGCTCTGCCGTGTGCCCAAAGAGTGGTTTTCTCCCTCATATGGGTATCGGCGTGCTCAGGAAAAGTTACAGAACAAATTTTGGGGTCCATTTTTTCCTGTTACCCTTGTCAAAATAAAAAAAAATGGATCTGAAGTCAATTTTTTTAGTGAAGAAAAGTTAAATAATTTTTTTTCCAAAAAATTCCTGTTAAAAAGGTTAATAAACTGTGGTTTTGAGCACCTTGAGGGGTGAAGTTTTTAGAACAGTGACACTTTTTGGTATCTTCTATCATCTAGACCCCTCAAAGTGACTTCAAATGTGATGTGGTCCCTAAAAAAATAATTTTGCAAATTTTGCTGGATAAATGAAAAATCGCTGGTCAACTTTTACCCCTTATAACTTGCTAACAAAAAAAATTTGGTTCCAAAACTGTGCTAATGTAAAGTAGACATGTGAGAAATGTTATTAACTATTTTGTGTGATGTATCTCTCTGATTTAAGGGCATGAAAATTCAAAGTTGGAAAATTGCGAAATTTTCCAAATTTGCCAAATTTCTGTTTGTTTTTTTTCCCACAAATAAATGCATGTCATACCGAAGAAATGTTACCACTACCATGAAGTACAATATGTCACGAAAAAATGCTCTCAGAATCACCGGAATCCATTGAAGCGTTCCAGAGTTATTAGCTCATAAAATGCCAGAGGTCAGAATTGTACAAATTGGCAGGGTCATTAATGTGAAAACACCCTTGGGGGTAAAGGGTGTAATTACCACAAGTTTCTAATATACCGTATATACTCGAGTATAAGCCGAGATTTTCAGCCCACTTTTTTGGGCTGAAAGTAACCCTCTCGGCTTATACTCGAGTCATACGCAGGGGTCGGCAGGTGAGGGGGAGCGGAGCTGTGTAATAAAACTTTGCCTCATTTTTCAAGCAGAAGATTGAGATCATCAGAGACAGTTTTAGTTGACAACCCCCAGAGCCCTTCTTCCCAACTACCCAGCCCTCCACCTCCAAAACCAACTTCTCCACCATTACAGAAGATCGACTCTCCACTCTACTCTCAAGATCGCATCTCACCACCTGTGCACTTGACCCAATTCCCTTCCCATTTCATCCCAAACCTCGCCACAGTCTTCATCCCAACTCTAACCCATCTCTTCAACCTATCACTAACAACTGGTGTTTTCCCTTCAAGCTTTAAACATGCCTCAAACATACCTATCCTCAAAAAGCCCTCTCTTGACACATCCTCTGTATCCAACTATCGCCCTATATCACTTCTCCCCTATGCCTCAAAACTACTGGAACAACACGTCCATCTTGAACTGTCCTATCTATCTTCCTGCTCCCTCTTCAACCGCTTACAATCAGGCTTCCGGTCACACCACTCCACTGAAACTGCCCTAACTAAGGTCACCAATGACCTATTAACCGCCAAGAGCAAGCGACACTACTCTATCCTCCTCCTCCTGGACCTGTCATCTGCCTTTGACACAGTGGACCATTCCCTATTACTACAGACCCTCTCATCCCTTGGCATCACAGACTTGGCCCTATCCTGGATCTCGTCATACCTAACTGACCGAACATTCAGCGTCTCCCATTCACACACCACCTCCTCACCTCGCCCCCTATCTGTCAGAGTCCCGTAAGCTTCAGTTCTAGGGCCCCTGCTCTTCTCCATTTACACTTTTGGCCTGGGACAGCTCATAGAATCTCACGGTTTTCAGTATCACCTCTATGCTGATGACACACAGATCTACATCTCTGGACCAGATATCACCACCCTACTAACCAAAATCCCTCAATGTCTATCTGCTATTTCATCCTTCTTCTCCGCTAGATTTCTAAACCTTAACATGGACAAAACAGAATTCATTCTTTCCCCCATCTCACGCGACCACCCCAACGAACCTATCCATTACAGTAAACGGCTGCCCACTCTCCCCAGTCCCACAAGCTCGCTGCTTCGGGGTAATCGTTGACACTGATCTCTCCTTCAAACCGCATATCCAAGCCCTTTCCATTTCCCGCCGCCTTCAATTCAAAAATATTTCACGGGTCTGTACATTCCTAAATCAAGAATCTGCAAAAACCCTAGTCCATGCCCTCATCATCTCCCGCCTTGAATACTGTAACTCCTGCTCTGTGGTCTCCCCTCTAACACTCTCGCACCCCTCCAATCTATTCTAAACTCAGCTGCCCGACTAATCCACCTGTCCCCCCGCTATTCCCCGGCCTCTCCCCTTTGTCAATTTCTTCACTGGCTCCCCATTACCCAGAGACTCCAGTACAAAAGCCTAACCATGACATACAAGGCCATCCACAACCTGTCTCCTCCATACATCTGTGATCTCGTCTCCCGGTACTTTCCTGCACACAACCTCAGATCCTCACAACATCTCTTTCTTTCTCTACTCCCCACAATCGCATACAAGATTTCTCTCGTGCATCACCCCTACTCTGGAACTCTCTAACACAACATATCCGACTTTCACCTACCATCGAAACCTTCAAAAAGAACCTGAAGACCTACGTCTTCCGGCGAGCCTACAACCTGCAGTAACCACCGATTGACCAAACCACTGCACGACCAGCTTTATCCTCACCTACTGTATCCTCACCCATCCCTTGTAGATTGTGAGCCCTCGCGGGCAGGGTCCTCTCTCCTCCTGTACTAGCTGTGACTTGTATTGTTCAAGATTATTGTACTTGTTTTTATTATGTATACCCCTCCTCACGTGTAAAGCGAAATGGAATCAATGGAGCTATAATAATAAATAATAATACCTGCCCCTGGCGCGGTCCCGGTGCCGGCAGCTTGTTCCTGTAGTGAGCGGTCACATGGTACAGCTCATTACAGTAATGAATATGGCCCCACTCCACTCCCATAGGGGTGGAGCCGTATATTCATTACTGTAATGAGCGGTACCATGTGACCGCTCACTACAGGAAGAAGCTGCTGGCGCCGGGGAACAGACGTGCAGGGACCAGGCCAGGAGCAGGTGAGTATAAGGCAGTGCGTGATATTTACCTGCTCCCCGTTCCACCGTCGGCGCCGCTGCGTGTCTTCCGCATCCTCTGCAGTGACACACAGGTCAGAGGGCGTGGTGACGAGATTAGTGTGCGCGCCGCCCTCTGCCTGAGCGTCAGTGCACAGGACGGAGAAGACACAGTGGCGGTCGGCGGTGGAACGGAGGACAGGTGAATATAGCAAGTGCCGGGGGCCTGAGAGGTGAGTATGTGATTTTTTTTTTTTTTTAAATTCGTTTATTTATTAAACATAGAATAAAATTACAGTATACATATTTGTCCTTGTCGTTAATCTGCGTGGTTACATTACAGGGATTGGAAGGACAGAACATACATATGTCAATCATTTCACATATAGAAAACGTATGTACTAAATTATGAAAAGTCAGAACATAGGGTTCTTGAACTACAACCAAACTAAACCTCCAAAACTACTAAGCCGCCACTTAACCAAAGTTGAATACTTTATTTATTTTGTTCCTTTCCCATTGCGCAATATTTGCAGATCAAAGGACCAGGTAAACCACATTTCTCCCAATTAGTCAGGTCACAGAGTGAGATGAGAGGCGTTCCATCTATCCCAAATTTTGCTGAACTTATACGGGCAGCCCCTATTTTGATAAAGAGTGCGCTCATAGGGGACGACTGCATTCACCAGTTCAATCCAGGACCTAACGGAGGGGGGTGAATTCCCCATCCACCGCATAGCTAGCAGCTTCCTTGCCAAGAAAAGTGTTTCTCGTAGAAAAATCCCCGTATAGTGGTCCCAGGCCTCCTCGTCCCACACTCCAAACAGGCAAATTAAGGGTTCAAGAGGAATCGGAATTGACAGTATTGCAGTTAATAATGACGTCACCTCCCTCCAGTAATGAGAGACTATGGGGCACTGCCATATCATGTGTATAAAATCAGCGTCAGGTAAATGGCAACGCAAACATTCCGACGTCAAGTATCGACCCATCCGACAAAGTCTCAACGGAGTCAAATATGACTGGCGAATTATATATAATTGGGTCATCTTATTATTGGCTGATGGGGAGACTCTGAGGGGGGATTCCAAAATATCCTCCCATTCCTCACTTTGCATATCAGGAAAAAGCCCCTCCCATTTGCCTCTCACCGAATCCACAACAGAGTTCGTTCCCGCTGATAGCAGATATGTGTATAGGGACGAGATAAGACCCTGAGGCCCCTGGGACTTAAGAATACCTATCAGAGGTAAAGATGAGATGTTACGGTTCATCCCCTCATTCCTGACAAATGACTGAACGGCAGATCTGAGTTGCAGGTATCGAAAAAATTGAGATCTTGGAAGGTCATATTTATTTTGTAGTTGTTCAAAGGACATAAAAACCCCCTGATCATATAAATCTCCCATCAAAAGAACCCCGTAGGAAACCCAAAATTTTGTAGATGGGTGATTCACTAACGTCGGGAAATAACTGTTATCCCATAGAGGCATCTCGGCCACAATGTCCCCAAATCCAGTAACTTTTTTATTTTCTTCCAAGTGGATCTCGCCAATCGAATCATGGGCAGCAAACTAGGAGCACTTATTTTCCCCGATTCCAAAAGACCCAGCGGACACTTAGCACCAACAGAACTAAGTGATTTTCAGAATTAGGGAGATAGTTATGAGGCATCCATTTACATAATGCTTTAGCCTGTCCCGCCAAATAATATAAAAAAAAAATCTGGCAGCGCCGCTCCTCCCTCCTGTTTAGGTCTTTGCAGAGTAGTTAGTTTGAGCTTGGGCCTGCCTTTCCCCCACACAAATGAAGTAACGTGAGAATTTAAACTGGTAAAGAAGAATTTTGGTACAGTCACTGCACTATGTTGAAGGCAATAGATGAATTTAGGGAGCAAAATCATTTTTATGAGATTAATGCGACCTGCTACGGACAATGGAAGCTTACTCCAAGATGCAAATTTCAGTTTCGTGTATTCCAACAGGGGGAGAACATTGAGCTGTAGGTCCAACCCACTGCGCTGGGACATGTAGATACCCAGGTACTTAAATTTAGACACTATGGGCAGTAAAGAAAGAGTACTAAGATTGGGTGCTGGGTGTTGAGATAAAGGAAATAGGGCAGATTTATCCCAATTAATATATAGGCCTGAGAACCCACTAAATTTATCTATGGTAGCAATTATTTTTGGCAACGTTTCTTCTGCCCTATCCATGAATATTATCATGTCATCAGCATACAAACCAATGATGTCGGTGCGGTCCGCTATCTTAATACCATCAATACCAGGGGTTGAGCGCAAGCGCACAGCTAATGCCTCTATTGCTAGAGCAAATAGGGCCGGAGAAAGGGGGCACCCTTGACGGGTTCCCCTATATAGTGAAAAAGGCTCAGACATAGAGCCGTTAACAACTATACGGGCCTTGGGTTTCAGATATAACACACCAACCCATTTGAAAAATTTCTCCCCAAAGCCATATTTCTGCAGACAAGCAGACAAAAAGGGCCATTCAAGTGAGTCGAACGCCTTGGCTGCGTCCAGTGACGCCAATGCCCAGGCATTGTCTGGTAACAAAGAACTGTACTGAATCACCGACTGGACCCATCTAATATTTATAGAGGTGCTCTTACCGGGCATAAAGCCAATTTGATCTGGATGTATAATATCCAGTATAATGGAGTTCAACCTGGTAGCCAGTATCTTGGCAAGGATCTTATAATCCACATTTACCAAGGATATAGGACAATAGGATCCGCATTCCAAAGGATCTTTCCCCTCCTTCTTAAGTACAATAATATGTGCCTCATAAAAAGTATCTGGTAGACACCCTCCCTTCCATATCTCTTTAAATACTTTCAATAGAAGCGGAGCCAGTATCCCCCGGTATTTCCTATACAACTCTACAGGGAAGCCATCTGGCCCAGGAGCCTTCCCAGAGGCCATATCTGTTATAGCTTGCTCCACTTCCTCCAGGGTAAATTCAGCGTCCATAAAGGTCTGCTGGGCGGAACTCAGCACAGGGAGTGTTATATCGGACAAATATCCCAGACAATCGGAAACACCAAAACCGCTCTTAGATTCATACAGCCCCTTATAATAATTATAAAAACATTGAAGTATTCCCTCAGTAGTGGAATTCAATGAGCCGTCCGGTGAGCGAATTTGTAATATCATGTTAGATGTATTGTGTTGACGCACCAAGTAGGCCAGAAATTTCCCCGCCTGATTCCCCATTTCAAAGTACGATTGTCGCGTAAAAAACAACTTACGCTTAGACTTGGTGTCTATGTGTTGGGTGTATAGTCTTTGCAGAGTCAACCACTCAACCCTATTATCATTAGTCTGGTCAGCTGTATATATTGCCTCAGCATTTCTCAAACGTTGTTCAATCTCATCGTCCTCCCTCGATGTTACCCTTTTAATATATGAAATTGTAGAAGACAGACAGCCCCTCAGATATGCCTTAAGTGTATCCCAAAATAAGTTAATATTCTGAAGTTCTGAGTGGGACTGAATGAAGCAGTTCAGCTGGTCAACTGTCCTATCGTCCAAATCTATTAGTTTAAGCCAAAAGGGATTCAATTTCCATACTCTACCATTATTTAACGTCCCAAACACAAGTTTAAGAATAATCGGACTATGATCCGAGGTCCCTCTATTACCGTGCTCCACGCTATCCACCCACTGCACCAGGTCGCCGGATCCGAAGATATAATCTATGCGAGAGAGGGAACTTCTAGTGGATGAGTGGCAGGTATATCCCCTCTCCCCGGGGTGATGCGTCCTCCATAGATCTATCCAGCCGCTACCTTCCATGAACAATGTTAACTGAGTCGGGGTCGAGGAAGGAGAAGAAGACAAAGGTTCCCCAGGCGACCCATCTCCCAGTCGCATTCTATCTAAATTACTGTCCA
Organism: Ranitomeya imitator; assembly: GCF_032444005.1. Classification (NCBI taxonomy): domain Eukaryota; kingdom Metazoa; phylum Chordata; class Amphibia; order Anura; family Dendrobatidae; genus Ranitomeya; species Ranitomeya imitator. The sequence goes on along the minus strand of NC_091283.1, from coordinate 450,158,520 downwards.
TAACTAAGTTGAAGTCCCCCATACAAACAACATGTGCGTCCGGGTAGCTTAATGCAAAGCTCATTGCCATCTTAAGTACTGAAGTATTAGCCGGGGGGGGGGTTATATATGCATAGTATGACGTATTCGCGGGAATTAATTAATGCATGGACAAAAACAAAACGTCCCTCTAAATCTCGCCGAGTCGCCTGGGCCTCCCATTGGACATCTTTGTGTACTAATAGTGATACCCCTCTCGAGTAGCTAGTGTGAAACGCGTGAGCATACCACTGTACCCATGGTTTCTGTACACCTCTGGCTGTATCTCTGGTTAGATGTGTCTCTACCAGGGCCACAATATGAGGATGATACCGTCTAATTTGAGAGAACACCTTGATTTTCTTCCGGGGTGATTTAATACCCCGAATGTTCCATGTCATACATATCAACTCAGACCCCATATCTAGCCATTAAAAAGCATGGTATGCATTGATGGCGAGAAAAGTCCGCTAATTACGCATGGGAAGTCATAATGGCTTTGGAGGCGGCTCTTACCCAAATACCTACTAAAACTAATTAAATCTAACAGAAAAGAAAAACAACAACTTAACAAAAACTGAACAGTGGAGGAGTAAGATCCTGTACTCCTACAGTCAAATATAAAAGGGAATACCCTCACTGCAAAACTAGTGCATAAACTCAAACCCAACAGATCTTGAATAATAGAGGAGCATGCCTCCATACTCCCACAGTCAAGTAGAAACGGGGATACCCTCACTGAATTCAGTGTCCGGTATTATTGACTTCTTTCGCACCCATGTAAAGAGCTCTATTTATATTGCCATTTGATAAAGAACCCAAATTAGGGGTTTTTTTGGGCATTGGACCCTCCGTGAGACCGCAACCATTCGGCCGCCTCTGCTGGGTCTGTAAAAAACAAAGAGGATCCATCATGGACAATGCGGAGCCGGGCTGGATAGAGCATGGAATAAATTATATTCTTGTCTCGAAGTAGCTTCTTGACTTCCATAAATCGTGCCCGCTGTTTCTGGAGCTCCATGGAGAAATCCGGAAAAATCGATATGATGGCATTGTTTAATTTAATGGGGCCCTTCTGCCTCGCCAAGCGAAGAATAGCATCTCTATCTCTGCAATTAAGGAGGCGTGCCAGAAATGGTCGAGGCGGAGTTCCAGGGGGCAAAGGTCTCGTTGGGACCCTATGGGCTCTTTCCACTGAGAATGTTGAGGAGAATCCATCTCCCAGGGTGGTCTTAAGCCAGTCTTCCAGGAACTGCTCAGGCTGCTGACCCTCCGACCGCTCCGGGAGACCAATAATTCGAATATTATTTCGACGCAGTCTCTTTTCCAAATCATCCGCCTTTTGTTTCCAGGCGTTTACGGAGCCAGCAGCTTTTGTCAGTTTAGCTTCCATGGGAGTGATAGTATCTTCTATATGCGACACTCTGGTTTCAACCTCCGAAATACGCCCTCTCATAGCTTGCATGTCATGTCGCAAACGACCCACCTCAGTATGCACATCCTCTATTTTTTCCGTTAGAGATGATCTAGTGAGGGAGATAGCCTGCATTAACTGCTCGGATGCTTGTTTAAGAGTCAGTTCGTCTTGTTCTCCCTCCTCATTACTATCAGAAGGACGGCCTTTACGCTGGGCAGGTGCAGGATTATTTCTGAGAGTACGCACATTGTCCGAGGAATCGTCTCTGGCGAATTTCCTCAATTTATCAGCAGCCCCTGCTCCCTTAGAGTGCTGCATGGTGGGCAGGCAGAGGAACTCTACAAAGTAATCCTGATTATAATTGCAGATAAACTAGGCTCTAACTTCAGGTCCTATATAATATTGGACTGTACGCCAAAGGGGATCACGAGACTGGCCGATAGTGATAATGAGGATCACAGGGTGGTTGTTTAGACGGTTACTCAGGCCCTATATATCTGAACGGGCTCTCAGTCCGCACACAGGGAGGTCAGCAGGAAGGGGGTTAATTCCCAGTGTTATGGTGCTGCTAAACGAAGCGGCTGTATGACAGGGGGGGCGCAGGGCCCAATATTTCAGGGCACACACCGCATCACCCCTCCAGTTCCTTATTTGCTTGTTCTCCTTCCAAGCAGCACCGCAAGTATATGAAGCACCGCTCCCTTTGCTGTTAGGGAGCGTGCTGTGTTAATGGCTGCCGCTCCCCGTGTGCACCGCTGTCCCCCTCAGGCCTCCCAGCCTCCGTGCACAAGCACAACTCTCACCGCTGCGATCCCGTCACCGTCCACTCTGATGAGAAGAGAGCCCGGCTATAGCAGGAGACGGCGCTGCGTCCTGTGTCCTGGAGCGCGCGCACCGAAGATGGCCGCCACTGCACGTGGATCCTCCCGGCCTCTCTGTCCCCGCAGCTCCCGCCGCCTCAAATCACCACGGCAGCCGTCCGGAGGGCCCGCAAGGTTCCTCTGAGTGTGGGGTTCCAGCCCCAGTCGGTTCTACTTGCGGGGATGAGGTATATGCGGCAGGATTTTTTCCAGGATCTATGGAGCTCTTACTCAGTGCGTCCTTCTTCTTCGGCTACATAGCCACGCCCCCCTATGTGATTTTTTTTAATTATTTAATCGCAGCAACAGCATATCTGTATGGAGCATCTTATGGGGCCATGTGCAGCATTATATGGGGCAATTATCTGTATGGAGCATCTTATGGGGCCATGTGCAGCATTATATGGGGCAAATATCTGTACGGAGCATCTTATGGGGCAATTATCTGTATGGAGCATCTTATGGGGCTATGTGCAGCATTATATGGGGCAAATATCTGCATGGAGCATCTTATGGGGCTATGTGCAGCATTATATGGGGCAAATATCTGTATGGGGACATGTGCAGCATTATATGGGGCAAATATCTCTGGAGCACCTTATGGGGCCATAATCCACATTTGTGGTGCATTATAAGGGGCAAATGTGTCTATGGAGCATCTTATGGGGCCATAATCAGCATTTGTGCAGCATTATATGGGTCATATTTTAATATGGAGCATTTTATGGAGCCCATCATAAACTGTATGGAGCATTAAATGGGGCGTATTTTGTATGGAGCATCTTATGGGGCCATCATGAACTGTATGGAGCATTACCTGATTCCATATTTGATATTCAAAAACACTTAAACTACTGATGTCTCAATTATACTTTTATTGGTATCTATTTTTATCTTTGAAATTTACCAGTAGCTGCTGCATTTTCCACCCTAGGCTTATACTCGAGTCATTAAGTTTTCCCAGTTTTTTGTGGCAAAATTAGGGGGGTCGGCTTATACTCGGGTTAGCTTATACTCGAGTATATACGGTACTGTGTCTTTTCCTATTTTTTAAATTTTATTTAAAATCTATACTTGCCGTCAGTGAACTTTTACATTCATATTTACATTTTTAGGCTGAAACTATTATCAGATCCAATAGTTAGCACAGGTGAGGGTTTGGTGAAAATCTATCCAGTCCAGACAATGAGACATTACTCAAACTGGAATTTGAAACATTTTTCAAGGAATGAAATATTACAGGGGTGCACAACATTTTTTGATCCAAGGGCGCAAAAAAAAAAGGTACTTGCATGAATACATCACCAGAACCACCATCAGCACCTTAATAATTCACCGAAACCAGTTTTTTTGTATTTGGAGAGATTCCGCTCAGTTTCTGTTCCAAAAAATAAGTGTGAACATACGCTAACTTGAGTTTTTGGAGCAGAAACTCAACAAATCCTCCATCTCAAAAGTCTGAGGATTTTTAAGTTTTCACATAGCCATGAAGCATGTTGGATTGCTACACGTGTCTAATATCAGAACCACCATCAGTACATTAATGCAGCACCAGAACCACAGTCTGTACGTGAATAAATCACAAAGTTTAGTACAGTGATCAATTGCAATGTCAGGTCAGCACCATGTACCGTATATACTCGAGTATAAGCCGAGATTTTCAGCCCAAAATTTTGGGCTGAAAGTGCCCCTCTCGGCTTATACTCGAGTCACAATGGGCGGCAGGGTCGGCGGGTGAGGGGGAGAGGGCGCTGAGGCATACTCACCTAGTCCCGGTGGTCCTGACGCTCCCTCTGCCCGTCACACGGTCTTCGGTGCTGCAGCTCTTCCCCTGTTCAGCGGTCACGTGGGACCGCTCATTAGAGAAATGAATATGCGGCTCCACCTCCCATAGGGGTGGAGCCGCATAGTCATTTCTCTAATCAGCGGTGCCGGTGACCGCTGATAGAGGAAGAGGCTGTGGCACCGAAGACCGTGTGACAGGCAGAGGGAGCGGGACGCCGGGAGCAGGTAAGTATGTAATATTCACCTGTCCGCGTTCCACACGCCGGGCGCCGCTCTGTCTTCGCGTCCTCTTGCACTGACTGTTCAGGTCAAAGGGCGCGATGACGCATATAGTGTGCGCGGCGCCCTCTGCCTGATCAGTCAATGCGGAGAGACGCCGGGACCGGACGCCGGGAGCTGCAAGCAAGAGAGGTGAATATGGCTTTTTTTTTTTTTTATTGCAGCAGCAATGGCACAGCTTTATATGGCACAGCTATTGGGCAATAATGAACGGCGCAGAGCACTATATGGCAGCTATGGGGCAATAATGAACGGCGCGAGCACTGTATGGCACAGCTATGGGGCAACAATGAACGGCGCAGAGCACTATATGGCACAGCTATGGGGCAACAATGAACGGCGCAGAGCACTATATGGCACAGCTATGGGGCAACAATGAACGGTGCAGAGCACTATATGGCACAGTTATGGGGCAATAATGAACGGTGCAGAGCACTATATGGCACAGCTTTCTATGGTACATCTATGGGGAAATAATGAACGGTGCAGAGCACTATATGGCACAGCTATGGGGCCATAATGAACAGTATGGAGCATCTATTTTTATTTTTGAAATTCACCGGTAGCTGCTGCATATTCCACCCTAGGCTTATACTCGAGTCAATAAGTTTTCCCAGTTTTTTGTGGCAAAATTAGGGGGATCGGCTTATACTCGGGTCGGCTTATACTCGAGTATATACAGTACATTTGTATCGCATAAACCTACAACTCCCAGTATGTCTTTAACAATGGTAAGGAGATACTGAGATTTGTTTTTATCAGCCATCATCAGACTGTGGACCATACAGGAACAACAGTACTGATGAGATACAGGAAGGATCACAAATGAACATCTACATCCAGGTACCTTTTAGGTGACATGTCTGATTGGTGTCGTTCCCATCCCTTTAGTCTCCATGTTGTACAGATGCCATGCTGAGATTTCATACCCAGAGATAGTCTTTCCAGACTTACCTATTCTCGGTCTTCAGCAGTGCTTCCCGATACTGTGCCTTTAAAAATAAAAATATCATTATACAGCCCCATAAACATACCTATATCCCAGGCTGTGTACCTGAATAAATGCCCCTATGCTTCTTGCATAAAATGTACCCTACACATTGTACTTCTCCAAAATATTCCCTGTACACTGCCCCTCTGCAAATTGTCCCCCACACTGCTCTTCTCCAAAATATCCCCACCCACATTACCCCTCTGCAAAATATCCCCCTGCACACTTTTCTTCTAAATTAAGTACATGCCCATTAGCACTGCCTCACAGAAAACTGTTCCTTCTTTTCCAATTGTCCCCCATTATGTTCCCTAAGTAACTCCCTCCAACCCTCATCCACAATGATAAAATGGGGCATTTACAGTTGCAGTCTCCACTCCATCACTGCTGAGAGCAGCGTGATGATGTCAGCCGCATGCCAGCCTCATCATGCCGCTGCATGTCGGGGCTGAGGCTGACAAGCGCTCCTCTGCTTTGGGTATGTACGGATTTCAATTCACTGACAGCCAAAAGATGTATTTAAAAGGATGAAGACGTAAAGGCACTGTCAGCACAGTGACTGTTCAAACCAAGCACTGGAGCTCGGCGCATCATGGTGGGGCCAATCATTTACATATACTGTACCTTCCCACCTACTTGTTTTCCCTCTATAGATGGAAAACAAGTAGGCGGTAGGTGTATGTAAATGTTTGGCCCCCTCCCTCATGATGCATCGAGCGCCTGTGCTTAGTCTGAACAGTCACTTTGCTGACAATGCCTTTACAATAGGATATAGAATAGAAAGTTGCAAAAATGTTCAGATACAATGATGAGCATTGAAGCACAACATACTGATGTCTCCTTGCAGCTTTACAGTGATATATGATGACGGGGTATGGGCACCTTTATTTCTGCTGATGCCTCATTACACTGCAGGGCTCGTGTGTGTAAATCACACCAAAAATCAATGGAACATACACCGAATGTCCTGTACAAGACATTGGCTAGTGGGTACAACTACTGTACCAAGATTACCTGTTATCAACTGCAAGTCCAGTTTATTACCGTACTTTACATTCGCTCTGGCCTCCAGCATCAGCGACAAGTAAAGCACTTGGCTATCTACAGCAGATACAGTCTGGGGGTCAAATATGTGTGCCACCTCTCCATTCACTATTAAGTCATGCAACTCCTAACCCCCATTTTTATGATCGGAGTCCCAGAGTTAGTCATCACCTATCTTAGTAGTAATACAAGCCCTTTAATATTTAATATTACATCATACAGGAAGCCTTATTCTGGTGGTGGGACCCTGTGCACACATCCTACACAGTTGTCACTTTGTAGCCCGACAACCTCGTTCTAGTGGAGGAGTCTACATAATTCTATAGTAAAACTATGACACTGATGAATGTGTCAGCACTTCCCTCCACAACAATGCTGTCATAACCCAGATGCCTGTCACCTGCTTCAGCACCCTGGACAGCTCCTGTATAGTCATGTCTGTTCCCATCAGATGCTGCTGCTCCTGGTCCCTGGAGTCACTCCCGTACGCAGCATGAAGCTAATTAGCAGCGACTGAGAAGAGAGGCCCCAGGCAGGCGAGGCATCAAAATGGAAAAGAAGACAGGACAACGGCACCATGCATTGTACCTGCAAGTGTATTTCACTAGATCTGTGGGGGAACCTCCATCATCATAGCTACTTTCCAGAAATATTAGGAAATTGCTTAACTAGCAAATCCATGCAGAAAGCAGATTCTGTATATTACAAATTAAATAAAATGTTTTAAAAAAGCAGATAATCACCTTTAGCACGTTATAGTTTACCTATAGAATCAATGTACATTGTACATACGTTACATTACTTATCCTGTACTGAGCTGCACTCACTATTCTGCTGGTACAGACACTGTGTACATACATTACATTAATTATCCTGCATTATACCCCAGAGCTGCACTCACTATTCTGCTGGTGCAGTCACTGTGTACATACATTACTTATTCTGTACTGATCCTGAGTTATATCCTGTATTATACTCCAGAGCTGCACTCACTATTCTGCTGGTGGAGTCACTGTGTACATACATTACTTATTCTGTACTGATCCTGAGTTATATCCTGTATTATACTCCAGAGCTGCACTCATTATTCTGCTGGTGGAGTCACTGTGTACATACATTACTTATCCTGTATTATACCCCAGAGCTGCACTCACTATTCTGCTGGTGGAGTCATTGTGTACATACATTACTTATCCTGTACTGATCCTGAGTTACATCCTGTATTATACTCCAGAGCTACACTCGCTATTCTGCTGGTGCAGTCACTGTGTACATATATTACATTACTTATCCTGTACTGATCCTGAGTTACATCCTGTATTATACTCCAGAGCTGCACTCGCTATTCTGCTGGTGGAGTCACTGTATACATTACTTTGTACTTATCCCGACTTACATCCTGTATTAGGGTATGTACACACAGTATTTGCTGCAGAAATTTCTTCATCAAAAATGCGTCTCTTGGCAGGAAAAATGAGCCGCTCATTGGGGGACACAGGACCATGGGTGTTATGCTGCTGCCACTAGGAGGCTGACACCAAGTAAACACAAAAAGATTAGCTCCTCCTCTGCAGTATACACCTGCACACTGTCTCCAGCAGAACCGGTTCTGTGACAAAGCAGTAGGAAAACAAGAACATACTGTGAGAGTATTAAAAACTACAAACCAAAGAACATACTGAAGCCATCAGGCCAACAGGGTTGGTGCTGTGTCCCCCAATGAGTGGCTCGGAGAAAAGGATTTTACGGTGAGTGCATAAAAATCTGTTTCTCCTTCGCCTCATTGGGGGACACAGGACCATGGGACGTCCTAAAGCAGTCTCTGGGTGGGGAACCGACAGAACAGACCAAACCGCACGTACCAACTGTCTAGAGATGCGCTACCGCAGCCTGCAAGATCCATATCTGCGGAAGCCAGAGTGTGAATGTTGTAGTGCTTCAAGAATGTGTGCAGACTGAACCAAGTCGCAGCCTTTCAAACCTGTTCCGCCGGTGCCTGGTGACGAATGGCCCAAGAGGCAGCCACCGACCGAGTAGTGTGCCTTAATCCTCATTGTGATAGGCTTGCCTCTGACACGGTAAGCCTCTTGAATAGCCGAGCGTATCCACCTGGCTATTGTGGACTTTGAAGTGGCGAGTCACTTCCTGTGACACACAGGAAGAACGAATAAGATGTCTGACTTGCGGCCCTCACCAGCTACAGAGTGTGAAGAGCCCTCTCAAAATGGTGAATTAGAATCGGGCAAAACGAGGGCAGGACAATGTCCTCGTTAAGGTGAAAAGAAGAAACCACCTTGGGCAAGAATCAAATATTAATAGTAAAGCCGCACCCTATAATGGCAATGTCTCTATGGACAGCAGAGTGCACGTCCTCACCAGGGGATCCATCTCAGTAGGTAAATCCAGAAGCGCATGAAGAGAACGACAGCACCACAGCAATTGTGAAAAAACAGCTCCCGTATTTATTCTGCCATCTGCAACGTTTCGGTCCGTGCTTGAAAAAGGTCCACGGACCGAAAGGTTGCAGATGGCAGAATAAATACGGGAGCTGTTTTTTCACAATTGCTGTGGTGCTGTCCTTCTCTTCATGCGCACCGTGGGCAAGAAGGACGGGGACGGCCTGAGAACCACCTTGTCCTGGTGAAAAACTAGGAAAGCGGCTCTACAGGAAAGAGCAGCTAGCTCCTTTACCCGCCTGATTGATGTCACCGCGACAAGGAAGGCGACCTTCCATGAAAGATGGGTCAGAGAGACGTCCTGTAGCGACTCAAAAGGAGCCTCCTGTAGAACACCCAGGACCAGGTTAAGATCCCAGGCATCCAACGGCCTTCTATAGGAAGGTACCACATGGGAGACCCCCTGAATGAAAGTCTTCACCTGCAGCTTAGAAGCAATGTGAAAAACGCTTTCCTGGTGCAGTGATCAATGCGACCCGATGCGGGTTTCTGAGCACTAATCATAGTGGAAACCACCTATCGGGAAAACCCAGCTTGGGTTAGAACCAAGGATTAAACGGCCAGGCCGTTATACACAGGGCCTCTGAGTTCTGGTGGCAAATCAGCCCCTGGGAGAACAAATTTGGACAATCTGGAAGTCGCCAGGGAACGTCAACAATGAGCTGCACCAACTCCGCGTACCAAGCCCGGCTCAACCTGGAGTCTGGAGCAACTAGGATCTCTGGAATCCCTTCCTTCTTGATTTTCCTGATGACTCTCGAAAGTAATGGAAGAGGGAGAAACACGTATGGAAGACTAAATTGACGCCACAGAAGGACCAGTGTATCCGCCCCAATGGCCTCTGGATCCCGGGACCGAGCTATGAACTTGGGCACCTTGGTGTTAAGTCTTGAAGGCATCAGATTCAGGTCCAGAGTCCCTCAGCGATAACAAATCTGTTGGAAGACCTCCGGATGAAGTGACCACTCTCCCAAGGCGAGGCCCTGACAACTGAGGAAGTCTGCCGCCCAGTTTTCCACACCCGAGATGTGAAAAGCTAAGATGAGTGAGTGTGTCACCTCGACCTAGCGGATTATGGGTTTCACCTCGCGCATTGCTGCACGGCTGCGGGTGGACCGTGATGATTGATATACGCCACAGCCGTTGTGCTGTCCGACTGTATTCGTATGGGACAACCTGCCAAGACATTATAGAACCGCCACAGGGTCAACCGAATCGCCTGAATTTCCTAGACGTTGATCGGAAGCCGTGACTCCCAAGGTGACCAGCTCCCCTGGGCAGTGTGATGATGAAAAACAGCGCCCCAGCCGAGAAGACTAGCGTCGGTGGTGACCACCAGCCATTGAACAGGGAGAAAGGATTTCAAGGAAAATAGAAAAAAATGGAGTCCGGCTCAACAGGACTGGATTTTCCTTTTATTTTTCATAAGAAATTATAGCGCATACAAAAGAAAAATGAACATGGTCGACATGACCCAGTCGACGTGTTTCGACTGCACTAGGCAGTCTTACTCATGAGTCATCCAAATTTGCAGGATCGTTTTTTTTTTTCAAAATTTGCCGAATTGTGACGGCAAAAAACTGATGTGTGAAAGTAGCCTAAGCTTGAACTGGTTCGGCTGGAGCCAGTGTGCGGGTGTATACGGCAGAGGAGGAGCCAATCTTTTGTGTTTACTTAGTATCAGCATCCTAGTGGCAGCAGCATAACACCCATGGTCCTGTGTCCTTCAATGAGGTGAAGGGGAAATGCTGTGTTTTTTCCTTTAAAAATGTGCAGGAAAAATGCAACGTGTAAACATACCCTTAGGGTATGTGCACACGATGCGGATTTGCTGCGGATCCGCAGTGGATTTTACCGTGCAGAAACGCTGCAGATCCGCACTGTGATGTACAGTACAATGTTAGTTACTGGGGAAAAAAAGATGTGTAGACGGTGCGGATAAATCAGTGCGGAATTGCTGCGGATTTCAAAGAAGTGCATGTCACTTCTTTTGTGTGGATCTGCAGCATTTCTGCACCCCTCCATGTTAAAAATCCACAGTGGCAAAAACCGCAGAAAATCCGCAGCAATTCCGCATAAAAAACGCACAAAATCAGCATAAAAACCGCGGCAAATCCACGGCTGCGATTCTGCCAGGAGCTACAGATTTTGTGCAGAAAATTCTGCACCTCTTTTTCCTACGTGTGCACATAGCCTTATACTCCAGAGCTGCAGACTACAATGTCTGGAGCGTCTGGGAATCTCCTGTCCTGAACTCAACAGTTTCATACACGCCTATGTAGCGGTTGCGCTGGGGTCAGGACAACGGCAGCATACACTGGATGTGAGAAACCAGTCTAAGGCTACGTTCACATTTGCGTTCTGCCGGGCTGCGTTGGGCGCAGCCGCGGCGACGCATGCGCCATGCGCCCCTATATTTAACATGGGGGGCGCATGGACATGCGTTGTGCTGCGTTTTGCGACGCATGCGTTGTTTTTTTTGCCGCAAGCGTGGGGCGCAGAAAACGCAGCAAGTTGCATTTTTTTGCGTCCAAATTTCGGCAAAAAAGGACGCATGCGTCGCAAAATGCTGCGTTTTGTTGCGTTTTTGTTTGCGTTGTGCGTTGCGTCTCCGACGCAACTTCGCATAACGCAAATGTGAACGTAGCCTTAGAAACACAAATCACTACAGGCAGCAGAGTGAGGCAGTGCAGAACAGCAAAGATGGCCAAGTGTCTTCTAATAACTTCAGCCTGGAAAGAAGGATCTTATCCCATTTGTTGTACACTTGTAGCATCTGTTACTGAACATGTTTATTAAATATTCACTGTGTCTGTGCCAAAACCGCCTACACATCTCCTGCTCTGCAGACACCATAAAATCTCACATTACACTACTGAATCATGGGAAGAAAGAATGTGTGCTATGAAAGTAACACTAATGTATGTGTGTGTGTGTGTGCGTATATATATATATATATATATATATATATATATATATATCACTATATATTAACACCTGTGTTCAGTAGTTTACTTTCCATAATACTGCCTCAATGTACAACAATATAACTACAGTAATACTATAACACTGCCCCTATGTACAAGAATATAACTACTATAATACTGCCCCTATTTACAAGAATATAACTACTATAATACTGCCCCTATGTACAAGAATATGACTACTATAATACTGCCCCTATGTACAAGAATATAACTACTATAATACTGCCCATATGTACAAGAATATAACTACTATAATACTGCTCCTATGTACAAGAATATAACTACTATAATACTGCTCCTATGTACAAGAATATAACTACTATAATACTGCCCTCTATGTACAAGAATATAACTACTATAATACTGCTCCTATGTACAAGAATATAACTACTATAATACTGCTCCTATGTACAAGACTATAACTAATATAATAATGCCCCCTATGTACAAGAATATAACTACTATAATACTGCTCCTATATACAAGAATATAACTACTATAATACTGCTCCTATGTACAAGAATATAACTACTATAATGCTGCCCCCTATGTACAAGACTATAACTAATATAATAATGCCCCCCTATGTACAAGAATATAACTACTGTAATACTGCTCCTATATACAAGAATATAACTACTATAATACTGCCCTCTATGTACAAGAATATAACTACTATAATACTGCTCCTATATACAAGAATATAGCTACTATAATACTGCCTCCTATATACAAGAATATAACTACTATAATACTGCTCCTATGTACAAGAATATAACTACTATAATTCTGCCCCCTACGTACAAGAATATAACTGCTATAATACTGCCTCCTATATACAATATAACTACTCTAATACTGACTCCTATATACAAGAATATAACTACTATAATACTGCCTCCTATATACAATATAACTGCTATAATACTGCCTCCTATATACAAGAATATAACTACTATAATACTGCCTCCTATATCCAAGAATATAACTACTATAATACTGCTCCCCATGTACAATAATATAACTACTCTAATACTGACCCCTATATACAAGAATATAACTACGGTACTATAATACTGCCTCCTATATACAAGAATATAACTACTATAATACTGCTCCCTATATACAAGAATATAACTACTATAATACTGACCCCTATATACAAGAATATAACTACTATAATACTGCTCCTATGTACAATATTATAACTACTATAATACTGCCCCTATGTACAAGAATTTAACTACTATAATACTGCTCCTATATACAAGAATATACAGTTAGGGCCAGAAATATTTGGACAGTGACACAAGTTTTGTTATTTTAGCTGTTTACAAAAACATGTTCAGAAATACAATTATATATATAATATGGGTTGAAAGTGCACACTCCCAGCTGCAATATGATAGTTTCCACATCCAAATCGGAGAAAGGGTTTAGGAATCATAGCTCTGTAATGCATAGCGTCCTCTTTTTCAAGGGACCAAAAGTAATTGGACAATGGACTCTAAGGGCTGCAATTAACTCTGAAGGCGTCTCCCTCGTTAACCTGTAATCAATGAAGTAGTTAAAAGGTCAGGGGTGGATTCCAGGTGTGTGGTTTTGCATTTGGAAGCTGTTGCTGTGAGCAGACAACATGCGGTCAAAGGAACTCTCAATTGAGGTGAAGCAGAACATCCTGAGGCTGAAAAAAAAGAAAAAATCCATCAGAGAGATAGCAGACATGCTTGGAGTAGCAAAATAAACAGTTGGGTACATTCTGAGAAAAAAGGAATTGACTGGTGAGCTTGGGAACTAAAAAAGGCCTGGGCGTCCACGGATGACAACAGTGGTGGATGATCGCCGCATACTTAATTTGGTGAAGAAGAACCCGTTCACAACATCAACTGAAGTCCAGAACACTCTCAGTGAAGTAGGTGTATCTGTCTCTAAGTCAACAGTAAAGAGAAGACTCCATGACAGTAAATACAAAGGGTTCACATCTAGATGCAAACCATTCATCAATACCAAAAATAGACAGGCCAGAGTTAAATTTGCAGAAAAACACCTCAAGAAGCCAGCTCAGTTCTGGAAAAGTATTCTATGGACAGATGAGACAAAGATCAACCTGTACCAGAATGATGGGAAGAAAAAAGTTTGGAGAAGAAAGGGAACGGCACATGATCCAAGGCACACCACATCCTCTGTAAAACATGGTGGAGGCAACGTGATGGCATGGGCATGCATGGCTTTCAATGGCACTGGGTCACTTGTGTTTATTGATGACATAAGAGCAGACAAGAGTAGCCGGATGAATTCTGAAGTGTACCGGGATATACTTTCAGCCCAGATTCAGCCAAATGCTGCAAAGTTGATTGGACGGCGCTTCATAGTACAGATGGGCAATGACCCCAAGCATACAGCCAAAGCTACCCAGGAGTTCATGAGTGCCAAAAAGTGGAAGCAAGACCTGAAGGCTGCGGCTGTAAAGGCCTGGCAAAGCATTAAGAAGGAGGAAACCCAGCGTTTGGTGATGTCCATGGGTTCCAGACTTAAGGCAGTGATTGCCTCCAAAGGATTTGCAACAAAATATTGAAAATAAAAATATTTTGTTTGGGTTATGTTTATTTGTCCAATTACTTTTGACCTCCTAAAATGTGGAGTGTTTGTAAAGAAATGTGTACAATTCCTACATTTTCTATCAGATATTTTTGTTCAACCCTTCAAATTAAACGTTACAATCTGCACTTGAATTCTGTTGTAGAGGTTTCATTTCAAATCCAATGTGGTGGCATGCAGAGCCCAATTCGCGAAAATTGTGTCACTGTCCAAATATTTCTGGCCCTAACTGTAACTACTATAATACTGCTCCTATGTACAAGAATATAACTACTATAATACTGCTTTCTATATACAAGAATATAACTACTATAATACATACAATTACTATAATAATCATACAATTAGGTTCTGTAGAAGGACGTAGATCTGGGGATTTATTATGATGGAATATAGGCTGAACTGGATGGACAAATGTCTTTTTTCGGCCTTACTAACTATGTTACTATGTTACTATGTTAATACTGCCCCCTATATACAAGAATATAACTACTATAATACTGCTCCTATGTACAATAATATAACTACTATAATACTGCCCCTATATACAAGAATATAACTACTATAATACTGCCCCCTATGTACAAGAATATAACTACTATAATACTGCTCCTATGTACAAGAATATAACTACTATAATACTGCTCCTATGTACAATAATATAACTAACATAGTAACATAGTAACATAGTTAGTAAGGCCGAAAAAAGACATTTGTCCATCCAGTTCAGCCTATATTCCATCATAATAAATACCCAGATCTACGTCCTTCTACAGAACCTAATAATTGTATGATACAATATTGTTCTGCTCCAGGAAGACATCCAGGCCTCTCTTGAACCCCTCGACTGAGTTCGCCATCACCACCTCCTCAGGCAAGCAATTCCAGATTCTCACTGCCCTAACAGTAAAGAATCCTCTTCTATGTTGGTGGAAAAACCTTCTCTCCTCCAGACGCAAAGAATGCCCCCTTGTGCCCGTCACCTTCCTTGGTATAAACAGATCCTCAGCGAGATATTTGTATTGTCCCCTTATATACTTATACATGGTTATTAGATCGCCCCTCAGTCGTCTTTTTTCTAGACTAAATAATCCTAATTTCGCTAATCTATCTGGGTATTGTAGTTCTCCCATCCCCTTTATTAATTTTGTTGCCCTCCTTTGTACTCTCTCTAGTTCCATTATATCCTTCCTGAGCACCGGTGCCCAAAACTGGACACAGTACTCCATGTGCGGTCTAACTAGGGATTTGTACAGAGGCAGTATAATGCTCTCATCATGTGTATCCAGACCTCTTTTAATGCACCCCATGATCCTGTTTGCCTTGGCAGCTGCTGCCTGGCACTGGCTGCTCCAGGTAAGTTTATCATTAACTAGGATCCCCAAGTCCTTCTCCCTGTCAGATTTACCCAGTGGTTTCCCGTTCAGTGTGTAATGGTGATATTGATTCCCTCTTCCCATGTGTATAACCTTACATTTATCATTGTTAAACCTCATCTGCCACCTTTCAGCCCAAGTTTCCAACTTATCCAGATCCATCTGTAGCAGAATACTATCTTCTCTTGTATTAACTGCTTTACATAGTTTTGTATCATCTGCAAATATCGATATTTTACTGTGTAAACCTTCTACCAGATCATTAATGAATATGTTGAAGAGAACAGGTCCCAATACCGACCCCTGCGGTACCCCACTGGTCACAGCGACCCAGTTAGAGACTATACCATTTATAACCACCCTCTGCTTTCTATCACTAAGCCAGTTACTAACCCATTTACACACATTTTCCCCCAGACCAAGCATTCTCATTTTGTGTACCAACCTCTTGTGCGGCACGGTATCAAACGCTTTGGAAAAATCGAGATATACCACGTCCAATGACTCACCGTGGTCCAGCCTATAGCTTACCTCTTCATAAAAACTGATTAGATTGGTTTGACAGGAGCGATTTCTCATAAACCCATGCTGATATGGAGTTAAACAGTTATTCTCATTGAGATAATCCAGAATAACATCCCTCAGAAACCCTTCAAATATTTTACCAACAATAGAGGTTAGACTTACTGGCCTATAATTTCCAGGTTCACTTTTAGAGCCCTTTTTGAATATTGGCACCACATTTGCTATGCGCCAGTCCTGCGGAACAGACCCTGTCGCTATAGAGTTACTAAAAATAAGAAATAATGGTTTATCTATTACATTACTTAGTTCTCTTAGTACTCGTGGGTGTATGCCATCCGGACCCGGAGATTTATCTATTTTAATCTTATTTAGCCGGTTTCGCACCTCTTCTTGGGTTAGATTGGTGACCCTTAATATAGGGTTTTCATTGTTTCTTGGGATTTCACCTAGCATTTCATTTTCCACCGTGAATACCGTGGAGAAGAAGGTGTTTAATATGTTAGCTTTTTCCTCGTCATCTACAACCATTCTTTCCTCACTATTTTTTAAGGGGCCTACATTTTCAGTTTTTATTCTTTTACTATTGATATAGTTGAAGAACAGTTTGGGATTAGTTTTACTCTCCTTAGCAATGTGCTTCTATGTTTCCTTTTTGGCAGCTTTAATTAGTTTTTTAGATAAAGTATTTTTCTCCCTATAGTTTTTTAGAGCTTCAATGGTGCCATCCTGCTTTAGTAGTGCAAATGCTTTCTTTTTACTGTTAATTGCCTGTCTTACTTCTTTGTTTAGCCACATTGGGTTTTTCCTATTTCTAGTCCTTTTATTCCCACAAGGTATAAACCGCTTACACTGCCTATTTAGGATGTTCTTAAACATTTCCCATTTATTATCTGTATTCTTATTTCTGAGGATATTGTCCCAGTCTACCAGATTAAGGGCATCTCTAAGCTGGTCAAACTTTGCCTTCCTAAAGTTCAATGTTTTTGTGACTCCCTGACAAGTCCCCCTAGTGAAAGACAGGTGAAACTGCACAATATTGTGGTCGCTATTTCCTAAATGCCCAACCACCTGCAGATTTGTTATTCTGTCAGGTCTATTAGATAGTATTAGGTCTAAAAGTGCTGCTCCTCTGGTTGGATTCTGCACCAATTGTGAAAGATAATTTTTCTTGGTTATTAGCAGAAACCTGTTGCCTTTATGGGTTTCACAGGTTTCTGTTTCCCAGTTAATATCCGGGTAGTTAAAGTCCCCCATAACCAGGACCTCATTATGGGTTGCAGCTTCATCTATCTGCTTTAGAAGTAGACTTTCCATGGTTTCTGTTATATTTGGGGGTTTGTAACAGACCCCAATGAGAATTTTGTTACCATTTTTCCCTCCATGAATTTCAACCCATATGGACTCGACATCCTCATTCCCTTCGCTAATATCCTCCCTTAAAGTGGACTTTAGACAAGACTTTACATAGAGACAAACCCCTCCTCCTCTCCGATTTTTACGATCCTTTCTAAACAGACTGTAACCCTGTAAGTTAACTGCCCAGTCATAGCTTTCATCTAACCATGTCTCGGTTATTCCCACTATGTCAAAGTTACCTGTAGATATTTCTGCTTCTAGTTCTTCCATCTTGTTTGTCAGGCTTCTGGCGTTTGCGAGCATGCAGTTTAGAGGATTTTGTTTTGTTCCAATCTCCTCACTGTGGATTGTTTTAGAAATGTTCTTACCTCCCTTCTGAGTATGTTTTCCTGGGTCGTCTTTGTTCGAGTCTAATGTTTTTCTTCCCGTCCCCTCTTCTTCTAGTTTAACGCCCTCCTGATGAGTGTAGCGAGTCTTCTGGCGAATGTGTGTTTCCCAGGTTTGTTGAGGTGTAGTCCGTCTCTGGCGAGGAGTCCATCATACCAGTAATTCACACCGTGGTCCAGGAATCCAAATCCTTGTTGTCTGCACCATCGTCTTAGCCAGTTGTTTGCATCAAGGATCCTGTTCCATCTCCTGGTGCCATGCCCGTCTACTGGAAGGATAGAAGAAAAAACTACCTGTGCATCCAGTTCCTTTACTTTCTTCCCCAACTCTTCAAAGTCCTTGCAGATTGTCGGTAGGTCCTTCCTTGCCGTGTCATTGGTACCAACATGTATCAGAAGAAATGGGTGGACGTCCTTGGAGCTGAAGAGCTTTGGTATCCTATCGGTCACATCCTTGATCATCGCACCTGGAAGGCAGCATACTTCTCTTGCAGTTATGTCCGGTCTGCAGATGGCTGCTTCTGTGCCTCTCAGTAGTGAGTCTCCCACCACCACCACTCTTCGTTGCTTCTTGGCTGTACTTTTTGCTGTCACTTGTTGCTGTGTGCCCTTTTCTTTTTTGCTTGCTGGTATTGCTTCATTCTTAGGTGTGCCATCTTCATCCTCTACAAAGATTTGATATCGGTTCTTCAGTTGTGTGGTTGGTGATTTCTCCATGGTCTTCTTGCTTCTTTTGGTCACATGCTTCCACTCATCTGCTTTTGGAGGTTCTCTGACACTTTTTTCACCTTCTGTGACCAGTAGAGATGCTTCTGTTCTGTCTAGAAAGTCTTCATTCTCTTTGATGAGTTTCAAAGTTGCTATTCTTTCTTCCAGACCCCGCACCTTTTCTTCTAAAAGGGCCACTAGTCTACACTTCTGACAGGTGAAATTGGATTCTTCTTCTGGTCGATCTGTGAACATGTAGCACATGCTGCAGCTCACCATGTAGGTTGTCACATCTGCCATGTTGCTCCTAGATCCTGCTGACTTGCTGTGTGTTTTCCTTCTTGTGTAATCTACTCAGCCAAGCTCTCTTGCAATAATGTCCTACAGGCAAAAATTTGGTGATGCTGGCAAAAATTTGGTGATGCTAAATATGCTACTATAATACAGCCCCTATATACAGCCCCTATATACAAGAATATAACTACTATAATACTGCTCCTATGTACAAGAATATAACTACTATAATACTACCCCTATGTACAAGAATATAACTACTATAATACTGCTCCTATGTACAAGAATATAATACGGCCCTCTGCAGACATGAATATAATTGAGAACACTTGATGAAGATTAGTGATTACATTCAGAACAATCCTATCACTGATTGCACAACAGGTAGGGATAGATCAGACGACTCAACCAGACACAAAACACCCGTGCGAGACTCCTGCACCGAAACATTTATTTTACAGTAGTGGTTCAGATAACTTAACATCCTTCTGGCTTTGTTTCACGTTAGGTAATATTCAAACATACATAATGACATGCTACAAACAAAATATGATTTTCTCCCCTGCAAATGTTCAGAGGGACCTCAACGTCACCCCGACCCCAACCCAGCCCCCCGCTCTCCCAACGTACTAGACACACAAATTTGCAGACGCCAACACTTGCAACGTTTACTACTGGCAGATTGATGACAGTGGAAACTTCTCTTATAACAATACAGGGGAGCGAAAACAAATATAGGAACATTCAGAATAAAATCTGTGTAAATTGTCTGTTTGGCTTCATCAGGGGCTTCTGCAGATCTATGCGTGATACAGATTGTGAAATATCAAGGACATGCCAAAAAATAATTTGCTCACTGTTATATCTTCTACTCCAGCCCGTTCTGGAGCAGCAATTACAATTTTGTTTTCCCAAGATCTTGTACCCTGCAGCTGATTTGGGCTCTGTATCAGCTCTACTCCTTCATGGCACATTGCAGCAAAATATATGCGAGTTATGTGTGTCAGCCTAATATGGATGGCATCCAACTAGAATCTGGACGATCTTTAAATGCTGATTTGGCTGTGTGTGAAGGGACACATCATGTACTCATATCAGTAAAATAGTAAAACAAAGTAGGAATTAATCCGACCTTAATCAGTAGGGGCAACGGCAATGTCGCCAAGTGATGAGAAGAGACAGGAGCACAAGTCATGTAAGAAGATGCAAATTTGAATTATATATATTTTTTTTTTTTTTAACAGAGGAGCAATAAATATTTTACGACTATCCATTTTGCAGATAGCATCGCCATCTAGTGGAAAGTAGATGTAATTTCAGTCACTAATCCATATCACTGACAGATACATAGTTTGCCCCTTTTGCTATCCAAATAGATACTGTCTTTATAGTCGGAGTTTGGCTGGTCAAATATGACATTGCCTATGCTTACACCCTGCAAGCAAATAGAAAAAAAAGACAAGAAAATAATTCTAGGCTGTCACAAATATATAGATCTATACCCTGAATTCTTAGTCAGGTGCTTTCTCTGGACCCATGGCACGTACGGTTTGAGCTGCTCTCAGCTCAGCTGGTACTACACATAGGGATGGTGGAAGTGTAACAAGAAGAAAGTACAAAAAGCGCGAGCATTCATAGCGAATGCATAACGGTTATAGGATACGCTGCATCCAAGACAGACCACCGGACGCCCCCTACACCTGACCCTATATGCATTACGGCTGCGAGGGCCCACTGCACAGGCCATGGGTGCAAGGAAAGCTCCCAAATTCAGAAACAAGTCAATGCTGCCTTCAGAAAACATTAGGATGTTAGTTTGGTTCCCAAAGGAGAGACCGTCTGAGGGCGATAAGGGTGATGGGTGAAACTCTGTTGTGCGGTGCTGTGGATTAGAGATTGTCACAGCACTATGGGTGCTAGGACCAACCATAATCCATTGAGGAGGGCAAGGGGGCAGCTCACATATCTTTGGCATAGTCACAAGTTCTCTCTCAGCACCAGACACCATACAGCGCTGTGTATACTAGTGACACTATATACAGATAAATACAGCGCTGCAAAGTACTACTGACATTATATACAAATAAATATGGCGCCGGCTTCCTATGCCAGCAATATGCAGGCGGGGTGCGGAGCCCTGCCGTCACAACACAGTTTATTGGGGGGTTAGGGCTGTATGGAAACCAGGAGTCCCCAATATAACAGACTATGCCACTACCACTTTCCTGTTAGATGTTAACCAAATTCACTGCCCCTTACTAACAATGTATTAAAACAAGAGTATTCCCATTGCTGGGGGTGGAATCACTTACATGGGACAGGTAAAATAGGGAGAATGAGCTACAATGCATTCACTGGGGGTTCCAGTATTAATTGACACACAGCACCACCTATAGGTAAAACAGGTGTACTGTATCTCAAAAATCTAACCTCCCTAAAAGTGCAAATTTACCAAAACATTTCTAGCTTTGAGAAAAGTTTACGAAAAAAAAATCATTTATGCAACTATTTTTTTTCTCACTGGGAGTATAAATGGTTAAACCTATTCCACTATCCGACAGTAAACAATTTTATGTCGGAAAAAAAAAAAAGAAAAAGACGTTACAGCAGCAGAACAGTTCTTCTGTAAAACGCCTTCTATGCTAGAGCAGCTGATTGGGCAGCGTCTCTGTCAGTCACAAATAGCAGGCCCACCCCTGCAGTAATGCGCACTCAGACTACAATGTGACGCACACAGAATCTAACCTCATCTTGAATGGGGATGGGGGGAGGGGTGGACACAGGAAAAACACCTCAGGAAGGGATCTGTACTAAAAGGATCGCTTCCTGCCCCAGTCACGCTGCCGTGGGATATGACACTATGTATATCGAGATGGTGATGGAGGGCTGGATTCTACACGCGCTCGGAGACGGAGACTGACAAGGGGTTAAGAAGGGAGCGGGTGCGGAAGTAACAGGTCCCCATACAAAAATATACCCATTAAAAACTAGACATAAACAAAAATAAAAATAAATTAAAAAGATTTGATCATGAAAAGGAAGGTGGGGAATAGGGGCGGGGAAGGTGAGTGGTGAGCATGCGCTTTACTCCCCGGATGTTCAATCACCGCACCGAGGGGACAAGATAATAGCTGGTCAGATGATGGGGTGGGGGTATGATTACACAGAGGGCTGTTGGTTGAGATCAGTTCTCCCCCTCCTCTCTAATCCTAGTGACCTGGGGGGTCCTGCACGCGCTCAGTTAAATCCGTCGGTGCGATAGCTGGCATGGGAGTCGCTGGTGAGTTGTGTGGTCTCCGTGGCTGAGCTGGGTTGTACCATCACTGGGATATCAGCAGCATCTGAAATAGAAAAGTGCCTTTTTTAGATTTTTTTTTTTTATGGTTGAGGTTGTAAGTGACCCATAAAAAAGTTGCAACCACATGAGAAATTTTGAAGCATTTTCATATAAATAGGATATGCAAAAGGACTTGAACTCCAGTGCCACCTATTGGAAGTAGCAATCTTAAAAGTCAATATCAACCCTTTAACGAGCCTTGCCATACGACTTAGGATAAAAGCCAAACCAGCATCTCCCCTCCCACTGTCTCTCACCCTGCCAAAACAAATGTCAAGCTTCACACTAACAAGGGGCAACACCCCGGAACACCATGTCTGTAAAATTTAGATTCTAGTTTGGTTTTTATCCTAAGTTACATGGCAAGGCTCGTTAAAAGGTTCGATATTGACTGTTAGGATTGCTACTTCCAATAGGTGGCACTAGCTAGCTTTAAACAGATTTTGGGTTATCGAAAGTGATGCACACCTCGAGGAATTTTATGGCACTGTCACAACTGACAGTAAATGGCAATTTCGAAGATTAAAAGTAGATTGTATTCTGCACAACGCAGCAATTCTGGGTCCTGAATCAATATTCATTAGGGAAGTGTTACAGACCGTGAATACAGTCCTATACTTAGCTGGATCCACGCTTGCACTAACGGCTGCAAGATGTGCACATTAGTACGCTATATGGCAGATGTGAACACTCCTGTACGGTCTGACCTGCAGCCATATAAATACAACTGGTCGAAAACTGAAATTGCAATCCCGTTCTCCGCCACCTCGCTTACCCCTTTCGTCAGACTGCATTTGTGCCTCCAGGTCTTCGGGAGACACGTAAAAATCTGTCTCCTCCCCTTCAGGGGGCCGTGGTTTACATTTTCCACAACAGCAATTACAGCAACAGCACAGACAGCAGCAGCAGTAACATCCGGTGATGAGGCCACAGAACATGAAAAGAGCCTGAAAAGACAAGGAAACGTTATACACAGCAGTCCTATGTAAACTGTAGAAAAATGGGCTGCTGCATATTGCATTAAATCCCAACATACATATGGGGGTATCTGATTAGCAGTCTAAATCAATAAGGTGTGGTGGAAAATTATATTAAGTAGGAGCACACCTCCTTAATAAATATTGGCACAAACATGAGCTGGCACTACGCTATAATTTATTTTCTGTGGCAGTGACCTCTCTCACTCATTGTTAACTCCGTCCATTCTATTGTAACTTTAGAAAAGTGACGGGAAAAGTATAAAACACCAAAAGATCCCAAATTTTGTGCAAGAACGACAAGCACTAAAATAGGCTACTTGTTTGATGCCGAAAAATTGAAGTACAGGTCTTGATATGTTCATGAACTGAGGATTAATGAACTGAAAAGGTCAGAATATGGAAAGGTGAAGTTCAGAGACCCCCAGCTATACGTACTCCCCAATGTGAGGAGCCCAGAAAAACTAAGCACCCCGGCTATACATAGCACTGCTGCGACCAGGGACTCCTGTTATACAAAAATAAAACCTGGCAGAGACCAGGCACTTGAAGGAATTGTCCAGACCTACATTAAGAAAAAAAAAACACCTGGAATACTTAAAAATAAGAAAAATATACTCATCTTTCCACTCCGCTCCTCTTGGATTTTGTTTCAGCCTTTGATCTTCCTGTTCTGGTCAATCAGGCATGTGACTAATGCAGTGATTGGCTGCAGTGGTGACATATTTGTCGAGTCAAAATAGGAAGAACAGAGGCCAGCAGGGAGCCCAGGTAAAGTATAGGTAAGGCAAATATACTTTGTATATTAAAGGGACTATCCATCCAGAATGATTATAAACAGAGCCTGGGGAGATGATGGACTGACGTTTTATACCGCAACCATAGTTCCTCACGAAGGGCAAATTACAGCTATGATAAAGCACATCTACACTTGCTCTCTCCTGCGATCTCACATGGTACAATGCTCCTGCTAGCTCGGTGGTACGGTATCATGCACCCCCCATTGCTTACCTTTGCCCACCAGCTGGACAGCACAAAGTATGTGTTGACATTCTCTTCCCCAAACTGTTCCGCCACATAGAGTCCAAGTGACCCGTACTTGTCGTAGATATTCCTCTTTGTGGCGTCTGTTAGTATACCGTGTGCATTGTTGATCTCCTTGAACTTCTCGGAGGCTTCTGGATTATCGGGGTTTTTATCTGGATGGTATTTCAGTGCTAGTTTTCTGGAAGATGCAATAACACACTCTAATAAGAACCTGGGAAAGCATTGGGACAATATTTTTTCTATATATAGTATTTCATAGTATAGTGCAAATTCCTCATTAATATTAAACCTCAGTTAAAGTGTACTAGCCTAGAATATAACACAGCTGAAGGTTTGTTACAGTTTTATCCAGTTATATATATATATATATACATACACATACATATATATATATATTCACATACATACATATATACACACACAGGGGTTGGACAAAATAATGGAAACACACCGTGACATATGGTAATGTTTTGTAGTTGATTATGTGTATGTAAATTAATTGTTTGTTTTGCATAATTGTAAGAACATTGATGAGAACCTGATACCAATGGCAGACCTCTCGGATTTTCAAAGAGGCCAAATTGTTGGTGCTCGTATGGCAGGCGCTAGTGTAACAGAAAGTGCCCAAATGCTTGGCGTGTCAAGAGGTACTGTCTCCAAAGTAATGACTCCGTTTGAAAGAGAAGGAAAAACGTCCGCAGCAAAGCACAGGTCCGGCCGAAAGTCAAAGTTGACTGAGAGAGACCGTCGGACTCTAAAGCAAATTGTGAGAGAGGATTGCAAGACCACGGCTCCGAAACTCACTGCTAAGCTCAATGAACACCTACAGAACCCAGTTTCCATGAAAACTGTTCGTCGGGAGCTGCACAAATCTGGATTCCACAGAAGAGCTGCAATTAGAAAACCGCTGTTCTCAATGACAAATGTTTCCAAGCGTTTAGAGTGGTGTAGAAACCTCCAGAATTGGTCCCTCGAGCAGTGGAAACATGTGATATTCTCAGACGAATCATCGTTTACCCTATTTCCGACCGAGTATACGTTTGGAGACAGCTGAAAGAAGCATTCCATCCAGACTGCCTTCTCCCAACCGTAAAACATGGTGGAGGTTCTGTGATGATCTGGGGTGCTATTTCGTGGAGATCCGCTGGGCCAATGATATCTCTTCATGGAAGAAATAACAGCCGAGATTATTTAGGCATTTTGGGCGACCAAGTGCATCCAATGGTTCAAGCACTGTTCCCGGAGGGGAACGCCATCTTTCAGGATGATAATGCACCAATTCATACAGCTAGAATCGTTAAAGCATGGCACGAGGAACATTCTAATCAAGTTGAGCATCTCATCTGGCCCCCACAATCCCCAGACCTCAACATTATTGAGCATTTATGGTCGATTTTAGAGATTCAAGTTAGACGTTGATTTCCGCCGCCATCGTCGCTCAAAGAACTGGAGGGTGCTTTAACTGCAGAATGGGCTAAAATACCTTTGGAAACAATTCAAACCTTTGTCCATCCCCTGTATGTGTGTTTGCTCCTTATGAATAGTGTCCTTCGTACCGTTGTGGTCTATGGGAGTTTCGGGTTTTAGCCAGTAATGAAGGGTTAATGGATTATTCATGCAAGCGGGGGGATTGAAAAAAAACAAAAAAAAGACTCCCCCGGAAGAAGGCGGACGCAGCCGAAACGCGCGTAGGGGACGTGGCACCATTAGACCTGAGGTAAGGGAGGTACTGTTTTGTTTTGTTTTACTATGCCATCTTTTTTGTCTCACTATCGGCGGGTACTGTTAGAGCAGACCTTATTGGCGCCACAGACTATGGCACGATCGGTGTAGACTATATAGGAGGCTTTGAAAATTATGTATGATACATACCTCAGGTCTATGGTGTCTTTTATGACTGGTTTTTGTGCACCATCAATGGTGGTCTCTTTTAAATATATGTCTCAATAAAATTTGATATTTTTGTTCATATCTTGAGGTCTGTTTCAGTACTTTTTCTGTAGGTTTATATGTGTGTTTGTGTATGTATATATATATATATATATATATATATATATATATATATATATATATATATATATATATATATATATATATACACATATATATATATATATATATATATATATAATCTGTCTGTCATGGAAATCCAAGTCGCTGATTGGTCGCGGCAAAACAGCCACGACCAATCAGCGACGGGCACAGTCTGGAAGAAAATAGCCGTTTCTTACTCCCCGCAGTCAGTGCCCGGCGCCCGCATACTCCCCTCCAGTCACCGCTCACACAGGGTTAATGCCGGCGATAACGGACCGCATTATGCCGCGGGTAACGCACTCCGTAACCGCTGCTATAAACCCTGTGTGTCCCCAACTTTTTACTATTGATGCTGCCTACGCGGCATCAATAGTAAAAAGATCTAATGTTAAAAATAATCAAAAAACCTGCTATACTCACCCTCCGTCGTCCGATGATGCGCTAGCGCCTGCCGCCATCTTCCGTTCCCGGCGATGCATTGCGAAATTACCCAGAAGACTTAGCGGTCTCGCAAGACCGCTAAGTCACCTGGGTAATTTCGCAATGCATCCTGGGAACGGAAGATGGCGGCAGCCGCGCGCGTATCGCCGGAGCTTTGCTTGGACCCAGGGGTGAGTATATAATGATTTTTTATTTTAATTATTTTTTTTTTTTTACAG
This sequence comes from Ranitomeya imitator, assembly GCF_032444005.1. Lineage (NCBI taxonomy): Eukaryota > Metazoa > Chordata > Amphibia > Anura > Dendrobatidae > Ranitomeya > Ranitomeya imitator. Next base: position 450,131,386 of record NC_091283.1, on the reverse strand, counting down.
GAAAATGGTGCCCACACTGCTGTATACTACATGGGCTGTGTTAGATACCGCATGGCTGCTATATACTACATAGGCAATGTTATATACTATGTGGGCTGTGTTATGTACTGCGTGGGCTGTGCTATATATTACGTGGCCACTGTTATATTCTGCGTGGCTGCTATATACTGCGTGGGCTGTGCTATATATTACGTGGCCAGTGTTATATACTGCATGGCCTGGTGTTATATACTATGTCGCCTGTGTTATATACTGCGTGGCTGCTATATACTGCGTGGGCTGTGTTATATAGTACGTGGCTGTGTTATATACTGCGTGGCCACTGTTATATATTGTGTGGCCTGTATTAACGCATCGGGTATTCTACAATATGTATGTATATAGCAGCCACATAGTATATAGCCCAGGCCACGTAGTATTTGTCTGCTATATACTACATGGCTCCTATATACTACGTGGCCTGTGCTATATACTATGTGGCTGCTATATACATACATAAATACATATTCTAGAATATATATACATATATATATATATATATATATATATATATATATATATATATATATATATTTTTTTTTTACATGGGAGTCTATGACTGCAGGTTGTCACTACAAGGCAACAAAGACAGGTGGAGATTTTCCTGGCCTATATGTTAAAGGGAGGTCTTTAACGGTGGTACTCACATGGTGGCGGTATAATGCACTGCTTAAGGGCCCTACACATACATTTTGGATAGTGCTACTGGCTGACTCATGTATGAAATGATTCTTACTCACCGGTAACATCTTTTGATGTCATCAGATGTGGCATTCTTGTCCAATCCTAAAACATGATACAGGGATTCTCCGGATGTAGAGAGGGAGCGCTGCCGTTGGTCCGCCATCTTATCTCACTAGAAAGAGAAAGAATTTTAGCACTAACCACAAACATGGGGTGTTGAGAATAAAGAGGATGTAAAAGATTGAACATTCTGCAAACTGTGATATTTTAGGATTTCACTTCCTAAAACAAATGTAGCAATATAAACAGAATCTTTATAACAGAACACATAATGATAATAAGTCAAACCCTATACCAAGTGGTGAAGGAGGCTACATTAGCACGGAATACTGCCATAATTAAAGAAAACGCAGAAAAGAGCAAAAATTATCCAATATTAAATATATCAGTTTATTCAAAAAAATATTACAATGCAAAAAACTAGATAACACAAATCACACAAAAAGAAAGTGGATAGTTGATTTACACAGGTGTAAAGCACAGGGTCCACAGTTGATGGGGGAGACAAAAAAATAGCAGCAAGTCTCAAAGTGCCAGTGCCCATGCACTTATTGTTCCATACCCAGTAGGCTAGAGCCCCCCGATGAAACTCAAGCAAAACGCATGTTGGGGCTGAGGGCATTTGGTCACAGGTGAATACAATGGGTAAGAGCAAAATTTATCCTGATTTCTGCAGTTTTTGCTCCCTTAAAGAGATATACACCTCATTATTTAAGTCGTGACACACACCTTTCTTACTTATATATTTCATGCATGTGCTCTAAGTAGTTTTTCCACATGGGAACAATAACTGCATGTGCACTGACACTTTGTGAGACTTGCTGCTCTTTTTTGATCTCCCCCATCCACTACACTAACTGTGGACCGCGTGCTTTAGGCTATGTGCCCATGTTTCACTTTTTTGTTGGTTTTCCGCATAAAAAAACGCTAAAAAAACGCATACATTAAGCATCCTATTATTAAAATGCAATCCGCAATTTTCCGCAAAAAAACGCATTGTGGAAAAAAAACCGCAGCATGTTCATTAATTTTGCGGAAAATCTCCGGATTTGCCACTATATAATATAGTAGTGGAAATCTCCAGAAAAATCCGCATAAAAAACGTGGATAAAACCGCGAGCGGATTTCTTGCAGAAAAAGTCCGGCTTTGTTCAGGAAATTTCTTCAAAGAATCCTGAACGTGTGCACATAGCCTTACACCTGTGTAAATCAACTGTCCACTTTGTCTTTTATGTGATTTGTTTTATCTAGTTTTTGCATTGTAATTTTTTTAAATAAACTTTTATATATTTTATGTGAGATAATTTTTGCTCTTTTTTCTCTTTTGTGTGTTTTCAACAAATGAAGCTACCATATATCTGCTCTATGTTTATTTAACGAGTTAGTGAATATTTTCCAGCTCATTGGACTTCTCCCTCTCCTACACTAGATAGGTGGGGCACACCACTAGCAAATCCATCTATGCGGTTACCACCTAAAGGGGTTGACCTAGACCCCGTCACTGCCACCTTAACCACCTGCTTGTAACGTCAGCCGTGACTGGGCTTTGTAAGAAAACCACTTTGTTTTTATAATGCAGTACTGTAGTGTACAAGACAGTATATCACAGTGTAAAGAACAAGCGATGAAAAATGCAGGTTTAAATCCGCTATGAGGATGAAATGATTAGGTTACAGGGGCTGTCAGGTCCAAACCGATAAGTCTGCAGTCACTCTGTCTGACTGTAGACTATGAATTCTGCGTGCTGCGAGGATTTGCTGGTTTCAGAGCCGGGACTGGGGGGTACATATGTATTATACATGCTACATATGCATTATACATGCTACTGGCCAGAGGCAGTCTGGAGGGCATCGGCCACACCCACTTGACAAGTGCATGGAGCAAGGCTGCGCCCACTGGCCGGGAGTATGTATAACACATACGTACCACCCTTCGGTCCCGGCTCAGAAACCGGCGAATCCTTACGCAGAGTAATTGCAGACTTATTCATTTGGAACGGACAACCCCTTTAAAATTAAAAAGATAAAATGTGAGAATCTGAATAAACTTTTTGCTTGTGCAGATTAAGAGAATTGCTTGCAGATAGATGCTACTGTGCATGCGCTGCCAACGTTTTGTTGGAGCACAAAAAAAATTTGGGCTCCAGCAAAATGGAGGTGGATGCGCAGTAGCATCTATTGGTTTTTAAAGACCACAATATTAACTGCGACTGCGCAATCGTAGTATTTAAAATAGAAGGCAGATCACTGAAGGTTCAGTTACCTGTCATTTATACCAGAATGATGACAATGAGGCCAGAGCACCAAATAAAGCCCTGCCCACATGCCCCACAGCCCCGCCCACATGCCCCACAGCCCCGCCCCGGAGGACCAGAATCTCATTAACTGATCACTTCTAACACTGACTACACAACAACCACAAGATGGATTTCTTCACCTCAGGTATCATTTTAATAAGCATAACAGCGCCAACCTGACAATGCCTGTAGTTTACAATAGCAAGTACGGTCTTGCCATATTTAAACGAAATTTGGATTTTTGAATGGTGGAAAACAAGCCCCCATGTACCTCAACAGAAAAATAAGGAAAAGGGAGAGAAAAAAAAACAACAAAAACGAAAACGGACTGTGGCAGGAAGGAGTGGCAACAAGACGGTGTGAAAATCCACTCTTCACCAACACCAGAATGTTTTGCCAGAGGGCATTGCTATGTCCAATTGTTGAAGGGCATGGAAAGGGTTAATACAAGTATCTAATCAACAAACACATCCAATCGTCGCACTTCATCTGCTGTAGGGCAGCCATTACTATCAGGGCATAATGGGAATTGCCATTTTGCAACAGAGTATTATAGGATGGAAATCTCCTGATTTATGGGTCCATACTATTTGCATAGATGCAAACATATAACAGGCAGCAATAGAACTAAAGAGCGAGTGATTAACAGATGGCCATCGACATTTTTCCGGAATTCCTAGGACAGTGGTGTAAGGAAGGTGATGACAAATAAGCAGAGACAAGGAGTCTGTCAGAGGAGAAATGTCCTCACACAGAGTTAAATCCCCTTGGGAAGAGTCCTTTCTAATACACTGTATGATCACCCCTCCTCCCCACCATCTGCCGCACAGTGCGCTCTCTCTAATGTCTGAGGCCCTAGGTGTGAGGATGCCATCATGGATAAACCCTAAGTCATCGATGACCACAAGTCTTCTAATTATCACGACCAATGATGGGGACAAAATGCATTTCCCTAGAAGGATTACTATAGAAAAGAAAAAAAAACCTCAATCCAGTCTCTGGGATCGACTCACAGACAGTAGCAAACGATCACCAATCCTTTCCTGCTGTATGGGAACACAACACATGGTCAGACTAGTGAGACTAAGCACATCTAGCAATTGCTTCATGTTGCTGGAATTGAACTTCATCTGAAGGCAAAAAATTAGCCCATAAGCTGGAACAAGTGTATGGCACTGCCAGCCATACAAAACTGCCTGCCTGCCAATGCCGATCGGTGCTGCTTCTGTCAGAACACCACCTTAGGCTATGTGCACAAGTTCAGTATTTGCAGATTTTCTGCAGCAAAAACACTGCATAACATACACGAGTCTTTAACGCGTTTTTCGAGAATTTTTACTAAATTAATTTCAACAAGTGAAAAACGTTGAAAAAAAAAATTAATTCACTTTACTGGTAGGCTATGTTCAGACTAGGTGTTTTTGCTGCTTTTTTATGCTAATTTTCAGCTTCGTTTTACAGTACCAGCAAAGCCTATGAGATTTCAGAAATCTCATGCACACACATTGTTTTTTTTGTCATCAGTATTTTGTGCTTTGCAGCATTTTTTGGACATAGAGCATGTCACTTTCAGCATTTTTTAAGCGTTTTTCACCGATTGACTTGAATGGGTGGTGAAAAAAAACGCTGAAAAAAAAACCTCACCAAAAACGCAGGTATTAGGTTTTGCTGCGCTTTTTGTCCCAAAACCTTATTCTTTGGAATAGGACTTTTTTTCAGCACTAAACTTTATCAGCATGCACAAGAGAAATCTGGCATGTCAAAACCGCTGCAAAAAAACACAAGCAAAACTAAGGAAAACATTCTTTTTTTTCCCTGCAACTTCTTTCCTGACAAGAGATCAGGTTTTGCTGCAGAAAAAAAAACAACTACTGTGAAACACTGCAATTTTTTCACACGGCAAAAACTCTGCAAATCCACAGCATGTGAACAAACCCATAGGATTGAGATCAGAGGTGAGCAGCAACTTACCTTTGGGAACTCCCCTACACTAAACCACTCAAAACCTACTGCAGTTCCTAGGGTCCAGAAAGCAGAGATAAGAGGAGCTGTTTGATGGGTCCTGACCCAGTAGAGGAACTGTTTGATGGGTCCTGACCCAGTAGAGGAACTGTTTGATGGGTCCTGACCCAGTAGAGCAGCTTTGGATGTCCCTGCGCTGACTGCTGCACATAGTGATCATCCCTGTTCCAGCTATCTTTAACACAAGCTCCACAAGGTACATACATCAAGAATGAAAGTAGATTTAATCTTTAACCATACAAAGAACAATAATCAACCAGACAAGCAGCATTCTTGGACATCATCATCATTGGCCCATGTAAACATGGCAGTGACCAGAAGAAAAACAAGCAGGTACAAGATTGCTGTCTGATATGTGCCTAAAAAACTATCATGAGATGTGCTCTCAATAATATGCAAACCATATGGTGACTAATTGATCACTCCCCCCCTGGAGTTCTCATTGGCCCAATTAAAAAGGACTTTAATGGGCGTTGATCTACTTGTTTTATAGTTAACTGGCCTAAGTTCAGGCAGGAAATATGCCCACGAAGATGCAATTTCAGAGGAGGCCTCAGAAGTACGTTCACAGCTCTGTTGGGTCAAACAGTTCCCAATACCTCAGCTTCTTGTAACCCACAATAAAAGTATGATAAAAGTGAATAGTAGGATTACCTGGAGCCCCAAAGCCTGTCTTTTTAGTAACATAAGAATATTTCATAAGAAAGTCTCCATTTGTTCTGGCCCTTTCGTTGCCTGATGTCTGCCATTTTAGGCTAGATAGACTGAGTCTGTAGTGGTTTTCAACTGGATGAGTAGAAATGCAGAAACCTCTCCATACCATGAAAATTCAAAATTTGGAGTCCTTTGGGGAGACTTTCTGGAAATATTTAAAAATGTAAAAATCAATATTCTGGATCAATGGGGCAATTGCCCACCTATGAAAGAAGGGAGTGAAAGACCGGTCATTAACCCCTCTTCTGCCAAAGTACTAATGAAAATAAAAAAATGAACAGTTAAAAATCAATTAAATGCATAGTCCATTGATGGAGTTCGACTGATGATAACAGAAGCAAAGACATCAAAGGATTTACAGTCACATGAAAAGCTGTTTAAAGGAGAAAGGACATCCGAAAATGCAATGTTATAGGGGAAGCATCACACAAGGATATTAAGGAGTCTGGAGGTTCTCAGTACTACAGGGGTATAGGACATATGATTACGGGGGACTGGGAAGTTTCTACACTTTCTGTCTGTCATTCCACTGAAGAGAACTGCAGTGACGGACTCTTTATCGGCCAGAAAGTCATCAGTCTCTTTAAATAATACCACATTGGCACATCTACAACATCTTCGTAGTACAATGTGAATAATAGCACATCTTCTATGACTTGCTTTCTCCACAGGAGTATACATCAACCCAGAAAATCATAGTTGGGAACTATAATCAAAAAATCAAAATAACCATAAATATCTTGCCCTTTGATTCTTTAATTTCCTTTCCGTTTACTTCCTTCTCATTTTTACGGTATATACAGTTAGGGCCAGAAATATTTGGACAGTGACACAATTTTCGCGAGTTGGGCTCTGCATGCCACCACATTGGATTTGAAATGAAACCTCTACAACAGAATTCAAGTGCAGATTGTAACGTTTAATTTGAAGGGTTGAACAAAAATATCTGATAGAAAATGTAGGAATTGTACACATTTCTTTACAAACACTCCACATTTTAGGAGGTCAAAAGTAATTGGACAAATAAACATAACCCAAACAAAATATTTTTATTTTCAATATTTTGTTGCAAATCCTTTGGAGGCAATCACTGCCTTAAGTCTGGAACCCATGGACATCACCAAAAGCTGGGTTTCCTCCTTCTTAATGCTTTGCCAGGCCTTTACAGCCGCAGCCTTCAGGTCTTGCTTGTTTGTGGGTCTTTCCGTCTTAAGTCTGGATTTGAGCAAGTGAAATGCATGCTCAATTGGGTTTAGATCTGGAGATTGACTTGGCCATTGCAGAATGTTCCACTTTTTGGCACTCATAAACTCCTGGGTAGCTTTGGCTGTATGCTTGGGGTCATTGTCCATCTGTACTATGAAGCGCCGTCCAATCAACTTTGCAGCATTTGGCTGAATCTGGGCTGAAAGTATATCCCGGTACACTTCAGAATTCATCCGGCTACTCTTGTCTGCTCTTATGTCATCAATAAACACAAGTGACCCAGTGCCATTGAAAGCCATGCATGCCCATGCCATCACGTTGCCTCCACCATGTTTTACAGAGGATGTGGTGTGCCTTGGATCATGTGCCGTTCCCTTTCTTCTCCAAACTTTTTTCTTCCCATCATTCTGGTACAGGTTGATCTTTGTCTCATCTGTCCATAGAATACTTTTCCAGAACTGAGCTGGCTTCTTGAGGTGTTTTTCTGCAAATTTAACTCTGGCCTGTCTATTTTTGGTATTGATGAATGGTTTGCATCTAGATGTGAACCCTTTGTATTTACTGTCATGGAGTCTTCTCTTTACTGTTGACTTAGAGACAGATACACCTACTTCACTGAGAGTGTTCTGGACTTCAGTTGATGTTGTGAACGGGTTCTTCTTCACCAAATTAAGTATGCGGCGATCATCCACCACTGTTGTCATCCGTGGACGCCCAGGCCTTTTTGAGTTTCCAAGCTCACCAGTCAATTCCTTTTTTCTCAGAATGTACCCAACTGTTGATTTTGCTACTCCAAGCATGTCTGCTATCTCTCTGATGGATTTTTTCTTTTTTTTCAGCCTCAGGATGTTCTGCTTCACCTCAATTGAGAGTTCCTTTGACCGCATGTTGTCTGCTCACAGCAACAGCTTCCAAATGCAAAACCACACACCTGGAATCCACCCCTGACCTTTTAACTACTTCATTGATTACAGGTTAACGAGGGAGACGCCTTCAGAGTTAATTGCAGCCCTTAGAGTCCATTGTCCAATTACTTTTGGTCCCTTGAAAAAGAGGACGCTATGCATTACAGAGCTATGATTCCTAAACCCTTTCTCCGATTTGGATGTGGAAACTACCATATTGCAGCTGGGAGTGTGCACTTTCAGCCCATATTACATATATAATTGTATTTCTGAACATGTTTTTGTAAACAGCTAAAATAACAAAACTTGTGTCACTGTCCAAATATTTCTGGCCCTAACTGTATATATATATATATATATATATATACACATACATACATAGAATAGATATAAATATACATAGAATAGATATAAATATGTCACATATATAATTAGTACAGTGTTTTTGTGGCTTACTGTACTTGTATTTAATAAAAAAATGGCTTGGGATCCCCCCACATTTTATTAACCAGCAGAGGGAAAGCGGACAGCTGGGGGCTGATTTTTATAGCCTGGAAAGGGGGTAATATCCACGGAGCTTCCCATGCTATTAATATCAACTCACAGCTGTATAACTAGCTTTTCCTGGTTATTAAAATGGGGGATCCCAATAAAAATTACGGGTTGTCACGATATGGTATGAAATATCATAAGTAGCTTCTCTTGCTCAAGGCTGTGGGCTAACAAGCCCCCCTTCCCTTTCACTCAGCCAAGAGCTGCTTTGCCAATGTACTGGGGGGAGTTTTATGGCCGAAAGGTATTTACGACCGGCATTTCCTGCCGTGCAAGCTCTTGTCCAGCTATAAGTGAACTAGAAACTTCTTGGATCCATGAAAGATTCTTTGTTTGTTTTTTGTAAGATATTATGCACAATGTCTACATTAAGAACACAAAAATATATATTCGTATTCTCACTCTGTGGACCTACCCATCCCTCGAAACACGGGCTTCTAACTCCATCTGGTAAAGAAGTAGGGATTTCTCTGTAAATATGTATCCCAGATAGGACATATTTGATCTCATTAGAATGCTCACGTTAATCCGAGATGAATGATGGGTTTGTTATGACTATGACATGTTTTGTAGCGAAGTTATAGAAAGTAGATAGATCTAAGGTTGCAGTACTCAGAATGTAGAGAGAGGAGGGTCTGGATAAGCCAGCCTTTCTGTGATGTCACTAGCTGCAGGTCTTAAGTTTGTGGCAGGCTCTCAGCTCAGTCTTCTTCTTCTTCTTGCTTGCTTGCTTGCTTCTTCCCTGTGCACGTCCAATGAGCTGGGACGTATGGTTGCCTGCCATGCTTTGAACATGTGAGTGTTACCTTTTCTCATTTAATCCCTGTTTATTTCATAATTACCCTTGTACATATTTGCAATTGTCTCATTTGTAACATCTTTGTAAAATATTTTGATAAAGCACTGCCTAAATTTTGTGGGGTATATTAATTCATGCCAGTTCTTTCTCCATGCTCTAAAAACCATACCCTAAATCTTCTGAAGGGAAATACGCTACTGTGTTGGGTTAGCTTCGGACCCGTTTAATCGAAGCTGGTGGCAGCATACATTCTGTACTGGGTAGTTGAGTGGCGTTGTAGCGACTGCGGCGTTGATAATTATTGATCCTGCCTAAGTGGGAGTAGTTTATCGCGTCGCTGCAGCGTGCCCAATAGCCAGTACATAGCAGGCAGCCTTTCTGGTGACTAATTACCCAGGGTGCAGTACCTAATCTGACCTGAGAGTAAGGGGGGCGCCAGAGAGCTGCAAGTTTTAAGTGGAACTGTAAGCGGGATATACATAAATCCCTGCAGTTCGTGGTATATTGAAAAGCAGAAGGATACCAACAATAAGCCCCTGCTGTAAACTAAGAGGTCAATAGCCTTGTGTGTGTTTTCTCATCACATTGTTAGCAGTGGAGGGATAACTAAGATAAGCCCCCCTGCACATGTGATAGCCGTCTGTTGGCCCAAAGTCACCCCGACCCGTGACGTAGGGGTGACGGTCACGGTGTGAATCGTGACAAATTGGTGGCAGCGGTCAGGGGATTCCTGACAAATTGGTGGCAGCGGTCAGGGGATTCCTGACAAGGGTCCTTCTATAAATAACCAGCAAAGGCTAGGCAGACAGCTGCGGGCTGATGTTTATGGCATTTAGCCAAGTGAGCATTCAGCATATAATGGAGTCAGATTTTAAGACATTGAATGCAAACTAGAATGTTCTTATTCACTGACAAATGTTGAAAATGGTGAGGAATTTAAAAAAAAAAAGTGCTCGCAATGTAGACTTTAGTCAGTTTTCTAAACTACCGTATATACTGCTATTCATATTGCTATGAATTAGACTAGAATTGGACTGGAATTGACTGGAAGGTAAAGAAATAGAATACCACTATAATGTTTCGGTTTCTCTTCACATTCACCCCCATACTACTCTATTTCTTCCTATCTCCTGTAGTCCCTCCACCCAGTAAAGAACTAGTCATTTCTCCCTCCATCCTCCCCAGTCATCTCACCTCCTCCACAGAACTATTCCTCCACATACAATCCTTTCTCGCCAGGCACACACAGCCACATCACGACCTATCCAGCTCACACCTTCTAACGCTCTGTCTGCTGCTCCTCATTGCTGGCGACATATCCCCAAATCCTGGCCCTCCTCATCACATCCCCACACTCATTTCTAATCACCTGCCACGATCCTCTACACGTCCTCGCAACCACAGTAACCTCATACCCATTCATCCTGCCCCCGCTCCCCCAATTTCCCTATCTGGAGCACTATGGAACGCACGCTCTGTCTGCAATAAACTTCCATTTATCCATGACCTCTTTATCAATAACAAACTCTCCTTCCTCGGCATCACTGAAACCTGGCTCACCCCTTCTGACACAGCCTCCCCTGCGGCACTCTCTTACGGTGGCTTCCACCTTTCTCACACACCCCGCCCCAGCAGCAAGCATGGCGGAGGAGTTGGTTTTCTCCTGTCAGATAACTGCTCCTTCACCCCAATCCCACTGCCACCCTCTGTTATCCTCCCTTCCTTTGAGGTGCACTCTGTGCGCATCTACTCCCCCTCCAACCTCCAACTGGCTGTCATCTACCGTCCCCCAGGGCCAGCCACCACCTTCTTCGACCACTTCACCACCTGGCTACTCCACTTCCTCGCCGCTGACATCCCCACTATCATCATGGGCGACTTCAACATCCCCATTGACACTTCCCTCTCAGCTGCCACTAAACTTCTATCTCTCACTTCCTCCTTTGGCCTCACTCAATGGTCTTCTACAGCCACCCACAAAGATGGTCACACACTGGACCTCATTCTCACCCGCCTCTGCTCCCTATCTAACCTCTCAAACTCACCTCTTCCTCTTTCTGACCACAACCTACTTACATTCTCTTCCCTTTCCACTCCTTGTCTACAACCCCCACCCCACAAACTCTCACACCCTCGCAGAAATCTTAAACACCTTGATCTTCACTCACTCTCTGAATCCCTCCTCCCTCTCACAGACATAAGCTCCCTACACAATGCGGATGATGCTGCCACTCTATATAACACCACAATAGCTGCAGCTTTGGAATCTCTTGCCCCTCTCACACATACCAAAGCTCGCAAAATCAACAGACAACCCTGGCACACCAGCATGACAAAAGAACTGAGGCGAGCTTCCAGAGCTGCTGAGCGCAGATGGAAAAGATCCCACTCCATCGAGCACTTCATCGCATTCAAACAGTCCCTCACTGCTTTCAAAACCATGCTCGCCACAGCAAAACAAACCTACTTCTCATCTCTCATATCCTCCCTGTCTCACAACCCCAAACAGTTATTCAACACCTTCAACTCTCTCCTCCGTCCCCCAGCACCTCCTCCCTCCCCACTCATCTCAGCTGAAGACTTCGCCTCATTTTTCAAGCAGAAAATTGAGAACATCAGAGACAATTTTAGTAAACAACCCCCAGAACCCTTCCTCCCAACTACCCAGCCCTCCACCTCCAAAACCAACTTCTCCACCATTACAGAAGACGGACTCTCCACTCTACTCTCAAGATCGCATATCTCCACCTGTGCACTTGACCCACTCCCATGTGCCCAGCTCCATACAGCCAATACTTCCCTGTCTCCACCATGATAACGACTCTCCATCATCTCCTCATCCCCATCCTCAGCCCACCCATGTAAGAGAGAGGGAATGAAGGTTGTGTGGCTACTAGGGATGATCGATAGCTTCAGATAAGTGCTTATCCGAATAGCTAGAGCGCTTTATATATAAATAGCTGCATCGGTAACCTGGAGCGCTCCGATAATCAGCTGTTCGTGCCGCAGCTGCATGTGTTGCAGTTGATTCACAGTCACAACACATGCATGAATAGCCATGCCAGATATGCATGCCCAGCTTTCAGTTATTTGCGGAGGCAGACCAGAATACCGACAGGCATGTTTGAACTGTTTCTCAAGCACTAGTCATTTCTGCTCACAAAGCCTTGTCAGCATGTGACGTTGCACACCAGCCAGTGAGTTGGTACTTGCACGCGCTGCTGAAGCACTGCCAGAGTGGCGGCAGCAGTAGCTGACTTGGGAAAACGGGTGCTGACGTGGCATACCTTGTCCAGAAGCTCTGGTAAATATGGGTATTGTTTTCAAAAACCACTCAACTACCAAGTTGAGCACATATACCAAGCACATGATCAGTGAACACTGCGGGTTGGACACTGGGTACTTGTGCAGCATTCAACCCTTAGTGGCCAGATGTTACACCATAGTGGATGGGATTTCAAGAATTCACATGCCCACTATGCGTCGAGACATGCCTGCGGCTCACCCACGGAGATAGCCATGCGGCACGCCTCTCCAGACCGTAGCATGTCAATTTCACCAATAGAATGTATTGGGACGCAGTGAATCCGCATGGTTCAGTGAACACATGCGGTTTCACCTTCGTTCAAGACAGCGCTTTGGACGCAGTGAACACGCGATGTGTCTAAGTGCTGCCACTTCCAGATCGTCTGCACATACCCTGATAGAAGTAGGGCCAGAAATCTTAAGCGTCGGGAGCACATACGATGTACGAGTGTGACTTGGCCCCAGCCTCCACGATGTTCACCCAGTGTGCCATCAGGGAAATGTAGCATCCCTGGCCAGGTGTCGGTCGTTAAGTGGACAATGCCAGTAAGTGCATTGGTAAGGGCACGAATGATGGACACCTGCTGGTACAACGCGAGGATTCCACACTGGGAGATATAGTGGCGGCAGGGGACAGAGTACCAAGGGACAGCTGCTGCCATGAGTCGGCATAAAACCTCCGTGACTACCAGCGTAAATGGAAACATTTACAGGGCAAGCAGCCTGGAAATGTGCCCATTTAGCATTCGGGCGTGTTTGGACTTTGGGAACTTTCTTTTTCGCTCCAAGGGCCTGGGGTAGGGACAGCTAAATGCTATGCTGGGACAAGGATTTCAAAGTGCCAGATGATGGAAAGTCAGAATGTGCAAGGATAGGTGCAGGGCAGGAGTCATCTGTGTCAGTGTTTTGGACAGGTGATTGGGAAGCACCTATCACAGGGGAAAAGGCAGTGGTGTCACCAGATGGCACCAATCATGGATCCAGGCGTTCGACCCACAGAGTCGGGTGCTTAGATGATATGTGCCTGATCATGTTGGTGGTGGTTACGTTCTTAGTGGTCAGGCCCCTGATGATCTTGGCATGGCACAGGTTGCATATGGCTATTTGCTTTGTCTCAGAACTCTCTTTAAAAGAAGCCCCAGACTGGGGAACACGTAACTCTTTCATGGAGAAATTCAGGAGGTCCTCTGCGAAAAAGTTGCCCGCCTTCTCCCTCTGGCCACGCCACTCCTTTCTGTTTTGGTGCTACAGATCTCTGCCCCTCAGTGCTGCTGGCCTCGCTGTGCATACCAGCTTCCCATGTTGGGTTGTTGACTTCATCTTCCGCCACGGCACACTGATCCTCCTGACTTCGTGACTTAACAAGAAGATTTAGCGGCAACTGTGTCTCATCATCATTTTCCTCCTTATCTCAAATTTGCTGTTTCCTACTATCATGTTCTTGTGGCTACTCTAAGTTTTGTGCATCACTAAAAAGCATGCCCTATTGTCCCTCTTGGAGCATGCAGGTTGAAAGGCCACAATCAAGAAATGTTGCGGTAAAGAGCTCTTCAGGCCATGTGCACACATACAGTATTTTTCGCGTTTTTTTGCTATAAAAACGTGATAAAAACGCGAAAAAAACGCTTCCATATGCCTCCTACTATTTACAATGTATTCCGCATTTCTTGTGCAAATGTTGCTTTTCCCGCGAAAAAAAATCGCATCGCGGAAAAAAAAGCAACATGTTCATTAAATATGCGGAATTGCGGGGATTCCGCACACCTAGGAGTGCATTGATCTGCTTACTTTCCGCATGGGGCTGTGCACACCATGCGGGAAGTAAGCAGATTATGTGCGGTTGGTACCCAGGGTGGAGGAAAGGAGACTTTCCTCCACGGACTGGGCACCATATAATTGGTTAAAAAAAAAAGAATTAAAATAAAAAATAGTCATATACTCACCCTCGATGTCTTCCCGCCTCTCTGCGCTGCATGCTGCCGCTTCTGTTCCTATAGATGGTCTGTGTGAAGGACCTGTGATGACGTCGCGGTCCTGTGATTGGTCGCGCGACCGCTCATGTGACCGTGACGTCATCGAAGGTCCTTCACACACACACCATCTAAAGGAACGAACGCCGCTGAGGAGATCTGCTGTCTGCGGGTGAGTATAACCTTTTTTTTAATTTTATTATTTTTAAACATTCTATCTTTTACTATAGATGCTGCTTAGGCAGCATCTATAGTAAAAAGTTGGTCACACTTGTCAAACACTATGTTGTTTTGAGTGTGTTATATAACATAAAAAAGGACCTCAAAGAAAGTAATACTTGATGCATCAAAATATATTACATTTTTTCAGCCCCCACAAAAAAAGCTGCAGCTCTATATTTGCTGAAGGACTGCAAATTAAAAATCCCTGTCTACAGACTGGATTCTGTCACTCTCCCTGTAACTCTCCCTCCTAGGCTAAATGCAGATTGTATGTGATCCAAACAGCAAAGCACACAATTAGCCCTTAGAAGGGCTGTTAGTATGATGGCTCAGCTTCAGCACCAGCATGAACACTACAGGACTCTTGATTCATTATACTGGGCACACAGGCCTAGACAAGCACACTCTCCCTCCAAAAGGAAGTGTCACAGAGCTGTGCAATGGCATCACTGTGCCTGTCCTTTTATAATCCCTGATGTCAAATGGCCAGCCAATCACAGTAATGCCACAACCAAGATGGCTACGGCATTACAGTGACTTACAGGCATTCCCCACATGCTTTTTGGCTGGGTAAATGGCGCCAAAGTCACGGGGCAGGGATTCGAGTTTTACATGGATCATCGAGAAATGAGCACATGCGAGCACCATGATACTCTAGTGATAACCGAGTATCGCCGAGCACGTTCACTCATCCTTAGTTCTCACAGCTAAAGTTATGTTAACATTTGCATCATTGCTTTCCAATGGCAGATCCAAACGGTACATGTTGCATGGAAAAGAAATCCCTGCTTGGAAAGCCTGGCTAAGCAACAACTTGCTGACTGTTTTCAAATTACCATATTAGAATTTCCTTGTACACTGCACTGGATAAAATACATGAAAATAAATAAAAATCAGAAAGGTAAGGCTGTATAAACATGCTATACAGATAAGCCACGTCTGTCAGATTTGATTGGTGGCACAACAATACATGTAACAATAATGTTGCCAGACTGAACAAAACAAAAAAACGACAATTAATATTTATTGGTATTGGAAAGAGTGAATGTGAACCTGAAACTAAACATACTGCAAAGACGCCGGATATAATATTTGCACACTATACAGCATCCCATTAATTTTAACATCCAGGTTTTCACAGGCGCTGCAATGCACACAAGATGTTGGTCATCTGTACATGTCTTCAACGTGCAATAGTAAATCTAATAATATCTGGCTCAGTGAAACTGTGATTAAACGAAATTAAGATAGGGGATCAATATTTTCAGCTTCCTATTAAAATCACGTGGACATAATACAGAACAGGTCTCTGATTCACTAGCTTTTATTACACAGAACTGAGCCAGTTGTTGGCAAGACCATGGAATGAATCCACCTCCTGTCTGTGGAACCACATTGCCTAAATATGGACGCCGAGCTGGATATCTTTTTACCCAAGAGCTATGCCATAGTGAAGGAGAAGAATAAAATGGTACACATAGAATTTCGAATAAAAACTGGGAAAGAAAAAGCGCAATTGGGTCTAATCCGATGACAATGGGGTGTCAGGAAAAAGGGGAGATACACTCACCTTGCTGAGTTGCTAATTGGCAACACAAACGGCATGATAGGCTGGGTTCCCATTGCGTTATGGGACCGCGTTTAACGGACAGCGTTGCACGGCGAAAATAACGCCGTGCAACGCGTCCGTTAACGCGCCCATTGAAGGCAATGGGAACGCGCTTCACTAGCGCGTGCCATGTTCGTGTTAGAATTGCTCACCTGATTTTATTGAATGAAGAGCATGTAGCGATTTCGGCTGCTGCAAATCCACAAGCCGATCAACGGCCGTATGACAATATAAACTTGTGCAGGAGGTGTGGGTTAAATCCACATCTGTTGTTGTATGTGGAATATCCTGAAGAAGAGGTCGCACTGACCTTGAAACGTGTTGAATAAACCACCATTTAAATTTATTATCCTTGGAACTTCATCATTAAGGCAGCGCGGATTTAACCCACACCTCCTGCACAAGTTTATATTTTATGGGATCCAGACAGACTCTTGCATCTTTCTTCCAGCCACTGATGTTTCTGGATTGTGAGTCATGGGGAAAGCAAAAGAATCGTCAACGGATCTACGGGAAAAGGTAGTTGAACTGTATAAAACAGGAAAGGAATACAAAAAGATATCCATGGAATCGATATTGCCAGTCAGCAGCGTTCAAACTGTGATTAACAAATGGAAAATCAGGGGCTCCCTAAAAACAAAACCACAGTCAGGTAGACCAACAAAAATGTTGTCCACAACTGCCAGGAAAATTGTTCAGGGTGCAAAGAAAAACCGACAAATAACATCAGCTGAAATACAGAGCACGCTGAAAACTAGTGGTGTGGCCGTTTCAAGATGCACAATAAGGAGGCACTTGAAGAAAAATGGGCTGCATGGTCGAGTCGCCAGAAGAAAGGCATTACTGCTCAAATGTCACAAAGTATCTCACCTACAATATGCAAAACAGCACAGAGACAAGCCTCAAAACTTCTGGAACAAGGTAATTTGGAGTGATGAGACCAAAATTGAACTTTTTGGCCACAACTATAAACGTTACATTTGGAGAGAGGTCAACATGGCCTATGATGAAAGAAACACCATTCCTACTTTAAAGCATGGAGGTGAATCGCTGATGTTTTGGGGATGTGTGAGCTACAAAGGCACAGGAAACTTGGTCAAAGTTGAAGGAAAGATGAATGCAGCATGTTATCTGCAAATACTGGATCAAATTTGCAATCATCAGCACGGAAGCTGCACATGTGACGTACTTGGACGTTCCAACATGACAATCATCCAAAACACAAGGCCAACTCGACCTGTCATTGGCTACAGCAGAACAAAGAAGGTTCTGGAGTGGCCATCTCAGTCTCCTAACCTCAATATCATTGAGCCACTCTGGGGACATCTAGAATGCGCAGTTCATGATAGACAGCCCAAAAATCTACAGGAACTGGAGGTTTTTTTGCCAAGAAGAGATGGCAGCTTTACCATGTGAGAAAATAAAGAACCTCATCCACAACTACCACAAAAGACTTCTAGCTGTCATTGATGCTAGAGGGAGGTAATACATGGTGTTAAGAAATGGGGTATGTGAACTTTTGATCAGGGTCATTTGGATGTTTTGGGTTGTTATTAGGATTTAAAAAGAGAAAAAACAATAGTTTGACAATAAATGGCTTCACCCAACCACTTACCAAGAGTGGAGAAAAAGTTTTGGTGTGATCATTCATATTCTCCGAAAAAAGGCCAAGAAATCAAAAAATCTGCAGGGGTATGTAAACTTTTGAGCACAACTGTAGATTAATATGCCACCTAGATCTCTAAAAAGCCATATTATGTTGTGATGGTTGCCATTAGTGGGTATCACCAGCTAGTCTTAGGGTGAATTTACACTAGTCAATTATTGGGAAAAAGTGTTCCCAAGGCAGTGCTTGGTACCTTCGGCTTCGCACAACAATGACAGTCTATGGGCACAGAACAATCCATTACCAATTAGGAAGATCTGGCTTTCACATTAAGGCTATGTGCACACGTTGCAGATTTCCTGCGGATCCGCAGCATTTTTTTCAACGCAGAAACGCTGCAGATCCGCAAGTGATTTACAGTACAATGTATATCAATGGAAAAAAAAAATGCTGTGCTAATGGTGCTGAAAAATCCGCACGGAAAAAGCAGCGAATTAAAAGAAGGAGCATGTTAATTCTTTTGTGCGGATCTGCAGCGTTTCTGCACCCATTCGATAATAGAAATCCGCAGGGGGTAAAAACGCATGAAATCCGCAACAAAAATGCAGAAAATCCGCATGAAAAACGTGCAGATTTTGACCTGCGTTTTCTGTTAAGAGATGCAGAATCCACACAGAAAATTCCACAGGCAAATCCGCAACATGTGCACATACCCTAACACTGGTACCTTGCATAATAGGACAATGCATCACTTTGACGTATTCTGCAGTAATCACAGCAACTACAGGAGGCCATATCGAGGGAGTTATGACTATCTGTAAGATCACACCAAAATCTATCTATGATACCGTCCAAAAGATCAATAATTAAGCCAGTATATGCTCAACAAAATATAGTGCGTAATTTGGTCAATACAGAACAAATCTCTCTAAAATTAGGAGCTTATGACATCAATCTCACAAGAAGTCTGTGCATCTCTAAGTGATGTCACTTCCTGTAAGGTGGCCTCCAAAGAGCCATTCATATAATAAATGTTAGGGAGTAGATCTTCCCGTACTAAATGGTCTTCCGATGATAACGGAAGACATGTTGAGGTAGTTCAGCAGCGCTGGATGTGTAAAGGATCGGATAACAATTCCTTATTACAACACAGTGTGAAGGTACCGTCACACATAACGATATTGTTAACGATATCGTTGCTTTTTGTGACACAGCAACGATATCGTTAAGGAAATCGTTATGTGTGACAGCGACCAACGATCAGGCCCCTGCTGGGAGATCGTTGGTCGCTGGGGAAAGTCCAGAACTTTATTTCGTCGCTGGATCGGCGTGTGTGACGCCGATCCAGCGATGTCTTCACTGGTAACCAGGGTAAACATCGGGTTACTAAGCGCAGGGCCGCGCTTAGTAACCCGATGTTTACCCTGGTTACCAGCGTAAACGTTAAAAAAATAAACACTACATACTTACCTTCAGCTGTCTGTCCCCGGCGCTCTGCTTCTCTGCACTCCTCCTGCATCCTATGTCAGCGCCGGCCAGCCGGAAAGCACAGCGGTGACGTCACAGCTCTGCTTTCCGGCTGACCGGCGCTGACAATGCAGAGGACAGCAGAGCGCCGGAGGACAGACAGCGGATGGTAAGTATGTAGTGTTTGTTTTTTTTAACGTTTACGCTGGTAACCATGGTAAACATCGGGTTACTAAGCGCTGCCCTGTGCTTAGTAACCCGATGTTTACCCTGGTTACCGGGGACCTCGGGATCGTTGGTCGCTGTGTGACAGCTCTCCAGCGACCAAACAGCGACGCTGCAGCGATTGGCATCGTTGTCGGTATCGCTGCAGCGTCGCTGAGTGTGACGGTACCTTGAGGCGCAGTTAATTAAATCTTCAGCACAAATCCCCCCCCCACATTGCTATATGTGAATCTCACCAACTCTGACACTTACATGAGGGCAAAGTACTCATCTAAGCATTTCCTTTTGAGAAGAGCATACTAGAGGTTGAATATTAAAAGTTGTATACCTTTGCAACTTTTTTTATTTTCTTTCTATGCATCTATGCATTAACAAGTCAACGGGACCTGATAAAACATCTACTCTTTTGTGTATGCAGTTCTTATTACTACCTGTGTGTTCCCATGGTTACATATGTTGTCTGATCCTGCTGCAATGTGTCACTCCACTCCGTCAAAGCTAGCCTAAGGCCTTATTTAGACATACATGTTTTTCTGGATACAATACGTACCAATTAGTAAATGTGCCTGTACATATGCCAGTGTTTTGGTGTGTTTTTTTGCCAAACTACGATGAGCATGGATCAAACACAAATCAATGGGTCAGTAAAAAAAAAAAGTTCAGGCAGCACACTGATGGCATCTAGTGTATCTTGGTGTTGTCCACTTTTCACTGTTGCTAGAAACTTGAGAAGCCTCCATACGTTGTTTTTTTTTTTTTCCTTAAAGAAAAACTAATGAAACACTTAATGTTACAAACGGAAACCGGACGAAATACTGATGATTCGCAGATTCGGCACATTGATTGATGTAGATTGTTCCTTCTTTTCCCCTCCATGTATGAGAAAAAAAAGAAAGTGTCTGAATGAGGACTAATAAGACAGTGATCTTCAGGCTGTGGCCATTAATTTACTGCAAAATTACAACTCCTAGCATGGCAGCTGCACCTTGGAAGATTAAGTTTTGCAACAGCTCAATATCTCATATACAGACAGACACTGATGAAGCCAAAATAACAGAAAACAATCAAAACTCACCACAAACCCTTATCAGCAAGGGATCACATAAAGCTGTAACTCAACAGCATGAGAGAATAATTGCAGCAAGACTCGGCTCGCTCACACCCATGTAAGTTTATGGGTGCGTGTGAAACATCGGACTGCACTTGGATGTCATGCCAGTGGAGTCTGATACACGCCGAATTAGACCATGGAGGAAATGGAGAAATTAGTTTCTCCATCTCCTCCACGCCTGTGCTGCGATTTTGTCATGCGAGAGGATCGGAGCACAGCAGCATCACACTTGCAGCAGAGTCGGAGCCGAGGGTCATTAGCATATCACATCTGAGGCTGTAGCACTGGATACCATACGCTAGTGTGTTTCCAGCCTTAAGGTACCGTCAAGCGACGCTCCAGCGATATAGACAACGATCCGACCTAAACTAGATCACTGGAGCGTCGCTGTTTAGGTCGCTGTAGAGATGTCAAACACAGCAACTCCAGAACGATGCAGGAGCGATCCAGTGACGTACTTATCGTTCTCGCTGGTTGTTAGCTGAGCTCTGTGAAAAAACATTGCAGGCATCATTGCTTTTGCTGTCAAACATGACGAATCACGCCGACCTGACGACCAAATAAAGTTCTGGACTTTCAGCTACGACCAGCGATGTCACAGCAGGATCCTGATCGCTGCTGCGTGTCAAACACAACGAGATCGCTATCCAGGACGCTGCAACGTCACGGATCATTGTCATTCTCGTTGTAAAGTTGCTCAGTGTGAAGGTACCTTTACACTGTGGACCCAATGATGTCCTGAGTAATGTATTCGTTCCCATGCAGCCATATTGTTTTCACCTGCTCTCATCAGCAGAACTTTGCAATGAACTATCAGCTGTAATTTACATGTGTAGTATCATATTTGAGCACTAAATAGGTGGGCAATGTAATGATTGCCCTTAGGCTTGGAGTATATGGCAATTTTGGCCACAGCACAGGTTACGAGGCTAAAGATTGTTACACACCACTCTTAGGCCGGTGTCACATTTGCGGTTGTGTCCGCAGCGTTTCTGACGCATACATACACGTTTCTTGATTTCATATCTTTTACATTGTGGAAGCAGGTTCATGCGTTCGCCTGCGTTTGCTTACGCATACGTCTTTTCGCGGTGTGCGGCGGGGCACGGCTAACGCACCATGTCGCAATTTTTGAGGCGGCAAATTTCCGTCAAATATGCGCATGCAGATGAGTGCATTAAAAACGCATTACTGCCTATGGGAACGCATGTATTTGCTTATGCATGCGTTCGCTGCGTTTGTGTACTTCGGACTGCGCATGTCCAGGAACTGATCTAGACACGCCCTCCTGGAAATATCAAATGCATGTGCATAAAAAGCACAAACGCAGGCAAAAAACGCATACAAATGCATGCAAACGCAGCAGGCTTTTTGGCCGTCATCCGTAAGCTGATGAAGATAAAAAAAACTCTGCGTTAGCATGCGTTTGCGGACAAGACACTCAACCGAAAATGTGAAACTAGCCTTACATCACAGCATAGTGCAAGTGAATGGGGTCGCAAGGTATTGTGACAATAAAAGTCACAAAAAGTCGGAACAAGTGGAATTTTTACCAACTTACCAACTTGTTTGTTGAGGCAACTTCTGAGTCGCATGCACTAAGCTGAGATGCAACAGTTGCATACAGCGATCTTTCGCAGGACAAATTGTGTCATTGACAAAGTAGATGTGTAGCCTCTGCTTTAAGTCATGTTCAGATGGCCGTATTGAAAAACAGGACAGTCACGACGACAAATTGCGGACGCGAAACTGCATAATTGCATGCATTATTCTGGTCAGTAAGGCTATGTGCACACGTTGCGGATTAGGCTTAGGAATTTCTGGTGCAGATTTTGCCTCTCCTGGCAGAAAACGCACCTGCGGATTTGTCAGGGTTTTTTGCGGATCCGCAGCGTTTTTGCTGCATTTTTTACCCCTGCGGTTTTCTATAATGAAATGGGTACAAAAACGCTGCAGGTTCACAAAAAAGAAGTGACATGCTACTTCTTTTAAACCGCAGCGTTTCTGCAGCGGATTTTCCGCAAAGTGTGCACAGCATATTTTTTTTCTCACTGATTTACATTGTACTGTAAATCAATTGCAGATCTGCAGCGTTTCTGCACCGCAAAAAACGCTGCGGATCCGCAGAGATTCCGCAACGTGTGCACATAGCCTAAAATGGACCAAAGCAGTGCCATGTGCACTGGCAATAATGGATCCATATAGGTCCGTGGTGCACATACACCAATTACGGTATATGTTTGCCTGAATGAGCCCTTAAATGTCAACTGCAAAATCAAAACTTGACGTGCAAAGCCATCCTAATAAGTATGACGTTCAGGACAGAGATTCACATCCCCACTCTTAGTATTACTAAAAGTCCTACTGGTAAGTGATCAGTGAATTAAGATACCTTCACACATAACGATATCGTTAACGATATCGTTGCTGTTGGTGACGTTGCAACGATATCGTTAAGGAAATCGCTATGTGTGACAGCGACCAACGATCAGGCCCCTGCTGGGAGATCGTTGGTCGCTGAACAAAGTCCAGAACTTTATTTCGTCGCTGGATCTCCCGTGGACATCGCTGGATCGGCGTGTGTGACACCGATCCAGCGATGTCTTCACTGGTAGCCAGGGTAAACATCGGGTAACTAAGCGCAGGGCCGCGCTTAGTAACCCGATGTTTACCCTGGTTACCATCCTAAAAGTAAAAAAAACAAACAGTACATACTTACCTACCGCTGTCTGTCCCCGGCGCTCTGCTCTGCACTCCTCCTGTACTGGCTGTGAGCGTCGGTCAGCCGGAAAGCAGAGCGGTGACGTCACCGCTCTGCTTTCCGGCCGCTGTGCTCCCAGCCAGTACAGGAGGAGTGCAGGGAAGCAGAGCGCCGGGGACAGACAGCGGTAGGTAAGTATGTATTGTTTGTTTTTTTTACTTTTAGGATGGTAACCAGGGTAACATAGTAACATAGTAACATAGTTAGTAAGGCCGAAAAAAGACATTTGTCCATCCAGTTCAGCCTATATTCCATCATAATAAATAAATACCCAGATCTACGTCCTTCTACAGAACCTAATAATTGTATGATACAATATTCTTCTGCTCCAGGAAGACATCCAGGCCTCTCTTGAACCCCTCGACTGAGTTCGCCATCACCACCTCCTCAGGCAAGCAATTCCAGATTCTCACTGCCCTAACAGTAAAGAATCCTCTTCTATGTTGGTGGAAAAACCTTCTCTCCTCCAGACGCAAAGAATGCCCCCTTGTGCCCGTCACCTTCCTTGGTATAAACAGATCCTCAGCGAGATATTTGTATTGTCCCCTTATATACTTATACATGGTTATTAGATCGCCCCTCAGTCGTCTTTTTTCTAGACTAAATAATCCTAATTTCGCTAATCTATCTGGGTATTGTAGTTCTCCCATCCCCTTTATTAATTTTGTTGCCCTCCTTTGTACTCTCTCTAGTTCCATTATATCCTTCCTGAGCACCGGTGCCCAAAACTGGACACAGTACTCCATGTGCGGTCTAACTAGGGATTTGTACAGAGGCAGTATAATGCTCTCATCATGTGTATCCAGACCTCTTTTAATGCACCCCATGATCCTGTTTGCCTTGGCAGCTGCTGCCTGGCACTGGCTGCTCCAGGTAAGTTTATCATTAACTAGGATCCCCAAGTCCTTCTCCCTGTCAGATTTACCCAGTGGTTTCCCGTTCAGTGTGTAATGGTGATATTGATTCCCTCTTCCCATGTGTATAACCTTACATTTATCATTGTTAAACTTCATCTGCCACCTTTCAGCCCAAGTTTCCAACTTATCCAGATCCATCTGTAGCAGAATACTATCTTCTCTTGTATTAACTGCTTTACATAGTTTTGTATCATCTGCAAATATCGATATTTTACTGTGTAAACCTTCTACCAGATCATTAATGAATATGTTGAAGAGAACAGGTCCCAATACTGACCCCTGCGGTACCCCACTGGTCACAGCGACCCAGTTAGAGACTATACCATTTATAACCACCCTCTGCTTTCTATCACTAAGCCAGTTACTAACCCATTTACACACATTTTTCCCCAGACCAAGCATTCTCATTTTGTGTACCAACCTCTTGTGCGGCACGGTATCAAACGCTTTGGAAAAATCGAGATATACCACGTCCAATGACTCACCGTGGTCCAGCCTATAGCTTACCTCTTCATAAAAACTGATTAGATTGGTTTGACAGGAGCGATTTCTCATAAACCCATGCTGATATGGAGTTAAACAGTTATTCTCATTGAGATAATCCAGAATAACATCCCTCAGAAACCCTTCAAATATTTTACCAACAATAGAGGTTAGACTTACTGGCCTATAATTTCCAGGTTCACTTTTAGAGCCCTTTTTGAATATTGGCACCACATTTGCTATGCGCCAGTCCTGCGGAACAGACCCTGTCGCTATAGAGTCACTAAAAATAAGAAATAATGGTTTATCTATTACATTACTTAGTTCTCTTAGTACTCGTGGGTGTATGCCATCCGGACCCGGAGATTTATCTATTTTAATCTTATTTAGCCGGTTTTGCACCTCTTCTTGGGTTAGATTGGTGACCCTTAATATAGGGTTTTCATTGTTTCTTGGGATTTCACCTAGCATTTCATTTTCCACCGTGAATACCGTGGAGAAGAAGGTGTTTAATATGTTAGCTTTTTCCTCGTCATCTACAACCATTCTTTCCTCACTATTTTTTAAGGGGCCTACATTTTCAGTTTTTATTCTTTTACTATTGATATAGTTGAAGAACAGTTTGGGATTAGTTTTACTCTCCTTAGCAATGTGCTTCTATGTTTCCTTTTTGGCAGCTTTAATTAGTTTTTTAGATAAAGTATTTTTCTCCCTATAGTTTTTTAGAGCTTCAATGGTGCCATCCTGCTTTAGTAGTGCAAATGCTTTCTTTTTACTGTTAATTGCCTGTCTTACTTCTTTGTTTAGCCACATTGGGTTTTTCCTATTTCTAGTCCTTTTATTCCCACAAGGTATAAACCGCTTACACTGCCTATTTAGGATGTTCTTAAACATTTCCCATTTATTATCTGTATTCTTATTTCTGAGGATATTGTCCCAGTCTACCAGATTAAGGGCATCTCTAAGCTGTTCAAACTTTGCCTTCTTAAAGTTCAATGTTTTTGTGACTCCCTGACAAGTCCCCCTAGTGAAAGACAGGTGAAACTGCACAATATTGTGGTCGCTATTTCCTAAATGCCCAACCACCTGCAGATTTGTTATTCTGTCAGGTCTATTAGATAGTATTAGGTCTAAAAGTGCTGCTCCTCTGGTTGGATTCTGCACCAATTGTGAAAGATAATTTTTCTTGGTTATTAGCAGAAACCTGTTGCCTTTATGGGTTTCACAGGTTTCTGTTTCCCAGTTAATATCCGGGTAGTTAAAGTCCCCCATAACCAGGACCTCATTATGGGTTGCAGCTTCATCTATCTGCTTTAGAAGTAGACTTTCCATGCTTTCTGTTATATTTGGGGGTTTGTAACAGACCCCAATGAGAATTTTGTTACCATTTTTCCCTCCATGAATTTCAACCCATATGGACTCGACATCCTCATTCCCTTCGCTAATATCCTCCCTTAAAGTGGACTTTAGACAAGACTTTACATAGAGACAAACCCCTCCTCCTCTCCGATTTTTACGATCCTTTCTAAACAGACTGTAACCCTGTAAGTTAACTGCCCAGTCATAGCTTTCATCTAACCATGTCTCGGTTATTCCCACTATGTCAAAGTTACCTGTAGATATTTCTGCTTCTAGTTCTTCCATCTTGTTTGTCAGGCTTCTGGCGTTTGCGAGCATGCAGTTTAGAGGATTTTGTTTTGTTCCAATCTCCTCACTGTGGATTGTTTTAGAAATGTTCTTACCTCCCTTCTGAGTATGTTTTCCTGGGTCGTCTTTGTTTGAGTCTAATGTTTTTCTTCCCGTCCCCTCTTCTTCTAGTTTAACGCCCTCCTGATGAGTGTAGCGAGTCTTCTGGCGAATGTGTGTTTCCCAGGTTTGTTGAGGTGTAGTCCGTCTCTGGCGAGGAGTCCATCATACCAGTAATTCACACCGTGGTCCAGGAATCCGAATCCTTGTTGTCTGCACCATCGTCTTAGCCAGTTGTTTGCATCAAGGATCCTGTTCCATCTCCTGGTGCCATGCCCGTCTACTGGAAGGATAGAAGAAAAAACTACCTGTGCATCCAGTTCCTTTACTTTCTTCCCCAACTCTTCAAAGTCCTTGCAGATTGTCGGTAGGTCCTTCCTTGCCGTGTCATTGGTGCCAACATGTATCAGAAGAAATGGGTGGACGTCCTTGGAGCTGAAGAGCTTTGGTATCCTATCGGTCACATCCTTGATCATCGCACCTGGAAGGCAGCATACTTCTCTTGCAGTTATGTCCGGTCTGCAGATGGCTGCTTCTGTGCCTCTCAGTAGTGAGTCTCCCACCACCACCACTCTTCGTTGCTTCTTGGCTGTACTTTTTGCTGTCACTTGTTGCTGTGTGCCCTTTTCTTTTTTGCTTGCTGGTATTGCTTCATTCTTAAGTGTGCCATCTTCATCCTCTACAAAGATTTGATATCGGTTCTTCAGTTGTGTGGTTGGTGATTTCTCCATGGTCTTCTTGCTTCTTTTGGTTACTTCTTGTTTCTTTCGGGTTACTAAGCGCGGCCCTGCGCTTAGTAACCCGATGTTTACCCTGGTTACCGGCATCGTTGGTCGCTGGAGAGCGGTCTGTGTGACAGCTCTCCAGCGACCAAACAGCGACGCTGCAGCGATCCGGATCGTTGTCGGTATCGCTGCAGCGTCGCTTAATGTGAAGGGGCCTTAATTCGCTATACCATTGATAAGTTTTTTTTTTGTTTGTTTGTTTTTGAGGTGAGGTAATAACTAACACTGAAGATTTGTGGCTGAAATTTCTGAATTAGGTTTGCAGAAATCCATGTACCTGCTGCAGGCACACACCCCTTCACGTTAGAATAGGAATTTTGAATTATAGAAATGTCTGTGCCAAGTCTGCCACATATGAATATCCCCTACATGTCACCTTTATCACTCAGTACTAGCCATAATCGTAAGAATATAAAGTTATACACATAGATAGCTATATATATATATATATAACTAACAGCAGCACACTGTGCAGGACAGACTGCTGGAAGCGGAAAGACAGATGGTTCCCTTAGGTGACATTGAAGATGGAGATTAGCAAAGTGGCAAGTACATCAGTCTGTGTAGGTGTAGAGTGCGTGTTTTTGTCTAATACATACTAAACACATGCATTGGGTGCACACTATATATACTGTGTGTTAGTCTGTCTATGTATGTGTATATATATGTGTCCGTGTGAACAGTGTGTGTGTCTGTATATAGACAGTATATACGGTATGTACATACACACACTGTATATACAATGTGTGTCAGTCTATATGTTTATATATACACGTCTGTGTGTGATATATATACATACACACATACATACATATTTTGCAAGCACGTGCATGCAGTATAACGTGTGTACATATATATTTATATATAAGGAGTATACGTGTGTTGCACGCAGTATATGGTGTGTGTATATATATAATGCTAGGAGCGTCACTCTGTTCGAAGCCTTTATAGACTGCGCCAGCGTGACGTGCCTGCGCAATCTGGACGCCATTGAGTTACGCATCTGGGGATGAGGATTGTGGCCCAGGAGATCACGGTATGTGTAAGCACTGAACGCGTACCGCGATCTCCGGCACAACAATTCTCCTATCCGGCAGTAGCGTAGCTACCGAAGGGACAGATGGGGCCATTGCCCTGGGCCTGGTGCTCTGAGGGGGCCCACCCGGAGCTACGCTACTGTAACTGTATTGGCGTGCACAGCGCACCGATACGGTTACATTCTATGGCAGAGCAAGGAGAATCGATCTCCCTGCTCTGCCGCCCGGCCACTATGGGCCCCTGAGCAGGTGTGGGGGGGGCGGTGCCAGCAGTGGGCACCCCACCTATCATCGCAGGGTCAGCTGTATCGGCATCTAGCCAATGCAGCCGACTGCATTGATGAGGGAAGGAGCGCTATGCTCCTTCTCCCATCATCCCCGTCAGCGTCTGACGTCGCCGACACTGCCAGGGGGCGCGATGACATCACTGCCCGATGCCAGCGGTCCAGAAGTGAGCGGGAGCAGCGCAGGAACCAGGAAGAAGAGAGGTATTTATTTATTGTTTTTCTTTATGGGAGCTGCCTTATACCACAGGGTCTGCCTGTGGAAGGGGTGCTGCCTTATACTACAGAGTCTGCCTGTGGGAGGGGATGCCTAAGGCTGTGTGCACACGATGCAGATTTAGTGCAGATCTGCAGCGTTTTTTCTGCGCAGCAACGCTGCAGATCTGCACTGTGATTTACAGTACAATGTAATTCAATGTGAAAAAAAAAAAAGCTGTGCACATGGTGCAGAAAAATCCGCGCAAAAACGCTGCAGATTTCAAAGAAGTGCATGTCACTTCTTTTGTGCAGATCTGCAGCGTTTCTGCACCCTTCCATAATTGAAATCTGCAGTTGTAAAAACTGCAGAAAATATGCACAAAATCCACATCAATTCGGCACAAAAAAACGCACTAAAACCGCAGCAAATCCGCAGCTGCGGATTCTGCCAGGAGATGCGGATTTTGTGCAGAAAAT
The DNA here is from genome assembly GCF_032444005.1 of Ranitomeya imitator. NCBI lineage: Eukaryota > Metazoa > Chordata > Amphibia > Anura > Dendrobatidae > Ranitomeya > Ranitomeya imitator. Next base: position 450,101,905 of record NC_091283.1, on the reverse strand, counting down.
TCTGTACTTCTTTTCTTACGTGTGCACATAGCCGAGTCTGCCTGTGAGCACCACATGACAGGATGGGGATGCAAGATGAGAGCACCAAATGAAAGGATGAAGGCGCAGAATTGGAGTAGCACATACCAGGATGGGGGTGCAGGATGGGAGCAGCACATGACAGCATGGGGGTGCAGGATGGGAGTACCACATGACAGCATGGGGGCGCAGGATGGGAGCACATGACAAGATGAGGGCACAGGAAGAGAGTAGCACATGACAAGATGGAGGCGCACAAAACAGGATGAGGGCGCAGGATGGAGGCTGCACATGACAGGATGGGGGCGCAAGATGGTAGCAGAAAATGACAAGATTAGGGTGCAGGATGGAAGCAACACATACAGGATGGAGACCATATACCAATATAAATGCTCGCCACCCAGGCGTAGAACTTGTTCAATAGCATATATATACAGCACAGACCAAAAGTTTGGACACAACTTCTCATTTAAAGATTTTTCTGTATTTTCATGACTATGAAAATTGTAAATTCACACTGAAAGCATCAAAACTATGCATTAACACATGTGGAATTATATACTTAACAAAAAAGTGTGAAACAACTGAAAATATGTCTTATATTCTAGGTTCTTCAAAGTAGCCACCATTTGCTTTGATGACTGCTTTGCACACTCTTGGCATTCTCTTGATGAGCTTCAAGAGGTTGTCACCGGAAATGGTCTTCCAACAATCTTGAAGGAGTTCCCAGAGATGCTTAGCACATGTTGGCCCTTTTGCCGTCACTCTGCGGTCCAGCTCACCCCAAACCATCTCGATTGGGTTCAGGTCTGGTGACTGTGGAGGCCAGGTCATCTGGCGTAGCACCCCATCACTCTCCTTCTTGGTCAAATAGCCCTTACACAGCCTGTAGGTGTGTTTGGGGTCATTGTCCTGTTGAAAACTAAATGATGGTCCAATTAAACGCAAACCGGATGGAATAGCATGCCGCTACAATATGCTGTAGTAGCCATGCTGGTTCAGTATGCCTTCAATTTTTAATAAATCCCCAACAGGACACCAGCAAAGCACCCCCACACCATCTCACCTCCTCCTCCATGCTTCATGGTGGGAGCCAGGCCTTTTCTGCATCGCACAAAGACATGGTGGTTGGAACCAAAGATCTCAAATTTGGACTCATCAGACCAAAATAGAATTATTCTTACCGTTAATTCGGTTTCTAGGAACCTTCCACGACAGCCACTTCGGAGGTTGTCTTCCCCGCCCTAATAGGGGACAGGAACACAAGAGGTTAAATACCCCTCCCCTTCCTGCACCGCCAGTGTTTTCCTGGACACAGTAGCATGTATAGTTACCACAAAAGTGCAGGAATCATCCAATAAGAATATCAGGTAGGGAGGGAAATTAGTGCTGTCGTGGAAGGTTCCTAGAAACCGAATTAACGGTAAGAATAATTCTATTTTCTCTAGTCACCTTCCACGACAGCCACTTCGGAGTAGTACCAACAGCTAATTTCTCTAGGGAGGGACTACAGCCTGCAGAACACGTCTGCCAAACGTTAAATCCCTATTGAAATTTAGCCGGTAATGTCTGGTGAACGTATGGATGGACGACCAGGTGGCGGCTCTGCATATCTGCTCTGCTGAGGCATTCCCCCTCTCTGCCCACGATGTTGCCATTGCTCGGGTACAGTGTGCCTTCAGAGAGGCAGGTGGATCTAGTCCCTGCGATGAATAAGCCAAGCAAATAGACTGTTTGATCCAGTTTGCGATGGTGTTTTTTGCCGCCTTCTTTCCCTTATTTCGTCCGGAGAACTGAATGAATAAATTTTGATCAATTCGCCAGGCTTCAGTTTGTTGTAAGTAAAATAGAACCACCCTGCGAACATCCAAGGTGTGGAAGGCCTGTTCTTTAGGTTTGGAGGGGTTTGGGCAAAAAGAAGGAAGTAGAATGTCCTGATCTCTGTGGAAATTTGAGACCACCTTGGGTAAAAAGGATCGGTCTAGTTTTAGTACAATGCTATCCGCAGTGACCGTTAAATAGGGTTCCTGTATTGACAGGGCCTGTAATTCACCAATACGTCTAGCCGTAGTGATTGCGACTAGAAAGATTGTTTTCAAAGTTAAGTTTTTTATGGATATAGCATCCAGGGGTTCGAATGGATCCTGGGTTAGTGCGTTAAGTACAGTATTGAGGTCCCAGGAGGGTACCCTAGTACGGAGTGTAGGACGAATTCTGGATGCGGCTGTCATAAATCGCTTGATCCAGCGGTGATTGGCTAAATTTGAGTCAAAAAAGCTACTAAGGGCCGATACTTGTACTTTGAGTGTGCTAGGGGTAAGGCCTATATCCAAGCCCTTCTGTAAAAATTGTAAGATCCTTGCTATATCAGGATTGAAGGGGTCTGGAACTTCTGGGAAGCACCAGGACGTAAATTTTTTCCAGACCTTAGTGTAGATGGCATTGGTTACTGCCTTTCTGCTTTTTTGAAGGGTCTGGATTACGTCATCTGAGAGTCCTTTAGCTTTTAAGATTGTGGCTTCAGTAGCCATGCAGCCAAGTTCAGTCTGTTTAGGTCCGGATGTAGTAGAGGACCCTGGTGTAGGAGATCGGTCTTTTGAGGTAGAAGGCAGGGACCTTCCAGGGCCATATCTAATAGGGCGCCGTACCAACTCCTCCCGGGCCACAATGGGGCAACCAAGATTGTGGTCACTTCGTCTGTCCTGATTTTTTGCAGGGTTTTCGCCAGCATGGGAATGGGAGGAAAGGCATATGCAAGGTTGAATTTCCACTGGTGTGAAAAGGCATCTATTCCCTGTGCCTTGTCTTTGTAATGAAGGGAGAAAAATGTTTCCACCTTCGCATTTTGCCTGTTGGCGAATAAATCCACCTCTGGAGTACCCCATTTTTCGGCTAGGGACTGAAATACTGCTTGGTTTAGGGACCACTCTCCCGGATGAACGTCTTTCCTGCTGAGGAAATCCGCCTGAGTGTTGTCCAATCCCCTCAGATGTACTGCTGTTACCGATAGAAGGTTCCTCTCTGCCCAGAAGAATATTCTTGAGGCCACTTCTTTTAGAGAGGCATACTTTGTCCCCCCCTGATGTCGTAGATAGGCCACTGTGGTCATATTGTCCGAGTAAATACGAACGTGATGATTTTTGATCAGTGCTGATGATGCCTTTAGGGCCTCCTCCACAGCTTTCAATTCTCTTAGATTCGAGGAGCTGCTGCTGATGTCCGATGTCCATTGTCCCTGAAAGTGGAAACCCTCTACCACCGCACCCCAGCCTCTTTTGCTGGCATCTGAGCGGAGTGTTTTTAGGGGAAGGTGGTCCCAGCTGACCCCTCTCTGGAGATTTTGATAATCTAGCCACCATTTTAGCGCCGATTTCACATGGCCAGGGAGAAGAATCTTCTGATTCAATGGAGTCTGTCGTCTCCTGGAATGTAGGAGAACATAAGTCTGGAGAGTTCGTGTGTGAGCCTGGGCCCAGGAAACAGATTGTATACATGCGGTCAGGGACCCTAGTACAGACATCGATTCTCTGAGGGTCGGTGCACGCTGGCCTCTGAATTTGGTTACCTTGCGGACAAGGTTGATTTGATGATCTTTGGGTAGAAAAGATGTTCTTACATCCGAGTCCAGTAGCACCCCCAGGAATTTTCTTCTTGTGGAGGGATGGACCTCCGATTTCTCCAGATTTGGGATCCAACCCAGGGTTTGTAATATCTCTAGGGACTTTGATACGTCTGTTTCCAGACGGGAGGCAGATGGAGCCATGATAAGCAGGTCGTCTAGATACGGGACTATGCATACTCCCTGCTGACGGATGAAGATTATCGCTTCCGCCATAATCTTTGTGAAGACCCGAGGGGCCGAAGAGATGCCGAAGGGGAGAACATTGAACTGAAAATGTTTGATTTGGTGACCCTTGGAGACTGCGAACCTGAGGAATTTCCTGTGCTCTGGATGGATTGGCACATGGTAGTACGCATCCCTCAGGTCCACAGTCGCCATCATCCAACCCTGACCGATGAGGGGAATCACGGATTTGACTGTCTCCATTTTGAATCTCCTGTATCGGACAGAATCGTTTAAGGGTTTCAAATTTATGATAATTCTGTTCTTCCCCGACGGCTTGGTTATTAGAAAAAGGTGTGAATAATGACCACGTCCTTCCTCTAACTTCGGCACCTGAGAAATCACATTTGATTGTATTAATTTTTGTAGATCTTGTAACAAGGAGTTTTGGAGATCTGGGTTTTGAAGGGAGGTTATCTTTACGCAATGTGGGGGTGGTCTCACGAATTCTATTTTTAATCCTTCTTGAATGGTACGAAGGACCCACTGATTTGTGGAGATGTTTTGCCACTCGGTGAAAAATCGTGAGAGTCGACCCCCGACCGGAGTACAGTCATTGTTTATCTGGGGTTTGCTGGGCCTGAGGGGCCAGGATATTTTTTCCCCTGCCTCCCTTAGGATAACTCCATCTTCCCGTTTTGCCTTTTCCTCTCTGTGAGGTTTGATCACGGGAGGGACGAAAAAAGCGTTTTTTTGGGGTCTTTTGCTCAGGGAGAGATTTCTTTTTATCTGCCGCCTTATCCAAAATATCGTCCAGGACGGGTCCAAATACATTATGACCCTGAAAGGGTATGCTACATAATTTGGACTTGGAGACAAAATCGCCTCCCCAGGATTTTATCCAGAGTGCTCTCCTGGACGAGTTAGAGAGAACGGCAGCTTTCGCGGCTACTCGAACCGATTCAGCAGATGCATCAGCTAGGAACCCTGTAGCTTTCTGTAGTAAGGGTAGGGAGTCTAAAATCTCCTCTCTTGGGGTGCCTTGAGTCAAGTGATCCTCAAGTTTGCGTAACCAGATAAATAGAGATCTGGCCACGCAAGTAGAGGCTATATTAGATTTTAGCAGATTTGTGGAGTTGTCCCAGGACTTTTTTAATAAACTCTCTATTTTACGATCCATCGGATCCTTGAGTTGCGAAGAGTCCTCAAAGGGGAGGGCAGTTTTTTTAGTTACCCTAGACACCTGAACATCTACTTTCGGGGTCTCCCATAAGGAGTTATCCCCATCTAATGGGTACCGGTTTTTCAGTTCCGATGGTATAGTCAGACCTTTTTCAGGGAGGTCCCATTCATGCAGAATTAGATCTCGTAAGTTCTTATGCACCGGGAACCCTTTTTGGTCTTTGGGTTTCAGACCCTCAAACATCTCATCATGTACTGTGAGTGTAACTTCTTCATCCTCTACCCCCATGGTGCTTCTTACTAAACCGATTAGTTCACTCATGTCCTCAGAACTAAAATAATATTTTTTGTTTTCTGATCTACAGGTGGGGGTAGAAGTGGAGCCTTCGTTTTCCCAGTTATCCTCTGAACCTGAGGACTGGATTTCTCCCGAGTCCGGGTCGGATTCTACTGGGGCTTTTTTCCTCTTTTTTGGAGGGGGTGGCTGAGGCACCGACATCTGAGAGAAGGTAGCCATAGAAGAATGGACCTCATCTTTAATGAGGGATCTAATGCTATCCAACAGCGAGGGTTGTTCGGCGCGCAGGACCTCATCCGTACAGGATTGGCAGAGCTTTTTCCCGTATGTTGATGGGAGTTTGGCCGTACACACTTTGCATTTGCGGCTTGACTTTTTAGGGTCGGAAACCTTTTCTCCCTAAGAGAGAGAGAGAGAGGGTTTGCTAAGCCACTTAGAGGAATATCTATATATACATATATACATAAAAGCACATATGTATATAGGGGATAGCTGGGCCCAACACCTGCTACTTACTTTGGTAAGAGGGGGAACGCTGGCATCTGCAGATGCAGAGCAAGGGGGTCTGTCACTGTCCATGTCCGTCAGGTTGCTAACAGTCAGACAGCTTACCTTGCTACCCGGATCTTTTTATAAGGATCGGTGGTCCAGCGTGCAGTGCTCCTCCCCCCACGTGTGGCCCGATTGGGGTAGGTCCAAGAACGCCCCCGACGCTGTTTGTATGGCGTGCTTCTGCTGCTGGACGCCATTGCCGGCCGGCGTGCGCTCCATGGCACGCTTCCTGGTTGAACCGGAAGTGGCGCGCTTTAACCCGGAAGTCATCAGGCTCTCCGGCCCCAGCCCGGGACGCGCGCCACCTCCAGCGCTGCAGCTGTGGAGGAGGGAACCGGGGGGCTGCAGGAGGCCCCCGGCAAGCACATCACCGCCCCGCATTGCCCCCAAAGGGAGCGCCGGAGGGGCGGGAGGGTCCCGAGTCGCTCCGAAGAGAGGAGACGGGAGCGGCATTATCAAGGAGGGAAACCCGACCTTCATGCCGCCCGGCTTCTGGGTAAGTGGAGCTCCGTCGCCGGCCACGGCAGCCCCTTCAGAAACTCTTCATGCCCCATAGGGGACAGGAAAACACTGGCGGTGCAGGAAGGGGAGGGGTATTTAACCTCTTGTGTTCCTGTCCCCTATTAGGGCGGGGAAGACAACCTCCGAAGTGGCTGTCGTGGAAGGTGACTAGAGAAAGCACAGATTTCCACAGGTCTAATGTCTATAACTTGTGTTCTTTACTCCAAACAAGTCTCTTCTGCTTGTTGCCTGTCCTTAGCAGTGGTTTCCTAGCAGCTGTTTTACCATGAAGGCCTGCTGTACAAAGTCTCCTCTTAACGGTTGTTGTAGAGATGTGTCTGCTGCTAGAACTCTGTGTGGCATTGACCTGGTCTCTAATCTGAGCTGCTGTTAACCTGCGATTTCTGAGATTGGTGACTCGGATAAACTTCTCCTCAGAAGCAGAGGTGACTCTTGGTCTTCCTTTCCTGGGGCGGTCCTCATGTGAGCCAGTTTCTTTCTAGCGCTTGATGGTTTTTGCCACTGCACTTGGGGACACTTTCAAAGTTTTCCCAATTTTTCGGACTGACTGACCTTCATTTCTTAAAGTAATGATGGCCACTCGTTTTTCTTTACTTAGAATTTGTATTCTGGCAAGAAAAAAGCAGCTAACAGTCTATTCAGTAGGACTATCAGCTGTGTATCCACCAGACTTCTGCTCATCACAACTGATGGTCCCAACCCCATTTATAAGGCAAGAAATCCCACTTATTAAACCTGACATGGCACACCTGTGAAGTGAAAACCATTTCCGGTGACTACCTCTTGAAGCTCATCAAGAGAATGCCAAGAGTGTGCAAAGCAGTCATCAAAGCAAAAGGTGGCTACTTTGAGGAACTTAGAATATAAGACATATTTTCAGTTGTTTCACACTTTTTTGTTAAGTATATAATTCCATTTGTTGCAAAATCTGTAATAAAAAAAGAGAATAAATATTCATATATAGGAAAGTGAGGACTGAATAAATATACAGCCTCAGAAAGTGCAAAATGCAAGGCAACCAATCATCAATACAATATAAAGTGAAGGACCAGTGGCCCCTAAATAAATCAGCGCACACTATAACAGACTATAAATTGAACAAGTGCATGTGAGAAAACAAGAAGTTAATTTGCACAATATAATGGGTATATAGAAAGATATAATATACCTTTAAGGGGTGAATAGGTCCAGTAATACGTGCGCCCCGACGCGCGGTTCGGAAGGAGTCCTTCGTCAGGGGCTTTATCTTTCTATATCACTTTATATTGTATTGATGATTGGTTGCCTTGCACTTTCTGAGGCTGTATATTTATTCAATTCTCTTTCCTATATATGAATATTTATTCTCTTTTTTATTATAGATTTTGCAACCCCTCCCCCTTGTTCTTAATACAGACACAGTATATGGGTTTTATGATTATATTATATTTATTCACCTTTAGGGGCCTTTAAATTCTTTGCCTATATATATATATATGTTTGGCACATTTTTTCTTGGTCCAGCATACATGCGCATTTGTGTTTATATTTCTTTTATTCTTGTGAAATGTTGTTTGCCATACTATATTATAATAAAATTTAATTTATAATATCACTTTTTTTCTTGCCTGGGTCCCTTGTTTATCCACTGCTCTGAATCTGCTCTGTGTTGTATGCAGTATATGGTGTGTACCTTTATATTTATAGTGTGAGTATATGAGTATACGTGTGTTGTATGCAGTATATGGTGTGTACCTATACAGGTCCTTCTCAAAAAATTAGCATATAGTGTTAAATTTCATTATTTACCATAATGTAATGATTACAATTAAACTTTCATATATTATAGATTCATTATCCACCAACTGAAATTTGTCAGGTCTTTTATTGTTTTAATACTGATGATTTTGGCATACAACTCCTGATAACCCAAAAAACCTGTCTCAATAAATTAGCATATTTCACCCATCCAATCAAATAAAAGTGTTTTTTAATAACAAACAAAAAAACCATCAAATAATAATGTTCAGTTATGCACTCAATACTTGGTCGGGAATCCTTTGGCAGAAATGACTGCTTCAATGCGGCGTGGCATGGAGGCAATCAGCCTGTGACACTGCTGAGATGTTATGGAGGCCCAGGATGCTTCAATAGCGGCCTTAAGCTCATCCAGAGTGTTGGGTCTTGCGTCTCTCAACTTTCTCTTCACAATATCCCACAGATTCTCTATGGGGTTCAGGTCAGGAGAGTTGGCAGGCCAATTGAGCACAGTAATACCATGGTCAGTAAACCATTTACCAGTGGTTTTGGCACTGTGAGCAGGTGCCAGGTCGTGCTGAAAAATGAAATCTTCATCTCCATAAAGCATTTCAGCCGATGGAAGCATGAAGTGCTCCAAAATCTCCTGATAGCTAGCTGCATTGACCCTGCCCTTGATGAAACACAGTGGACCAACACCAGCAGCTGACATGGCACCCCACACCATCACTGACTGTGGGTACTTGACACTGGACTTCAGGCATTTTGGCATTTCCTTCTCCCCAGTCTTCCTCCAGACTCTGGCACCTTGATTTCCGAATGACATGCAAAATTTGCTTTCATCAGAAAAAAGTACTTGGGACCACTTAGCAACAGTCCAGTGCTGCTTCTCTGTAGCCCAGGTCAGGCGCCTCTGCCCCTGTTTATGGTTCAAAAGTGGCTTTACCTGGGGAATGCGGCACCTGTAGCCCATTTCCTGCACACGCCTGTGCACGGTGGCTCTGGATGTTTCCACACCAGACTCAGTCCACTGCTTCCTCAGGTTCCCCAAGGTCTGGAATCGGTCCTTCTCCACAATCTTCCTCAGGGTCCGGTCTCCTCTTCTCGTTGTACAGCGTTTTCTGCCACATTGTTTCCTTCCAACAGACTTACCATTGATGTGCCTTGATACAGCACTCTGGGAACAGCCTATTTGTTGAGAAATTTCTTTCTGGGTCTTACCCTCTTGCTTGAGGGTGTCAATGATGGCCTTCTTGACATCTGTCAGGTCGCTAGTCTTACCCATGATGGGGGTTTTGAGTAATGAACCAGGCAGGGAGTTTATAAAAGCCTCAGGTATCTTTTGCATGTGTTTAGAGTTAATTAGTTGATTCAGAAGATTAGGGTAATAGGTCGTTTAGAGAACCTTTTCTTGATATGCTAATTTATTGAGACAGGTTTTTTGGGTTATCAGGAGTTGTATGCCAAAATCATCAGTATTAAAACAATAAAAGACCTGACAAATTTCAGTTGGTGGATAATGAATCTATAATATATGAAAGTTTAATTGTAATCATTACATTATGGTAAATAATGAAATTTAACACTATATGCTAATTTTTTGAGAAGGACCTGTATATTTATATATATAATCTCCGGTCCTCCCAAGAGCTCCTTCTTTCCTCCACGCTTATTCGCTCCTCACCCAATCGCCTCCAAGACTTCTCCCGAATATCCCCATCCTCTGGAATTCTGTGCCCCAACACGTCCGGTTATCCACCACATTTGGATCCTTCAAAAGAAACCTGAAAACCCATCTCTTCAAAGAAGCTTACAGCCTGTAATGACCACACGGCCACCTCAACACCATCAGAGCTACTGCAACCCCCAACCTACTGTCTCCTTACCCATCATCCTGCAGAATGTAAGCACACAAGGGCAGGGTCCTCACCCCTCTGTACCAATCTGTCATTGTTAGCTTTGTTTACTGTAAGTGATATTTGTATTTTGATGTAACCCCTTCTCATGTACAGCACCATGGAATTAATGGTGCTATATAAATAAATAATATATAGTGTGAATATATTGTATGCAGTGTGTTATATGCAGAGTGTCGTGTGTTGTATGCAGTATATGGTGTGTACATATATATTTATATATAGTGAGTATATGGTCATACATGTGTTGTATGCAGTATATGGAGTGTACATATGTATTTATGTATAGAGTATATGTGTGATGTATGCGGTATATATATATATATATATATATATATATATATATATATATATACACTGTATATATATATAGTGTGAGTATATGGTCATACGTGTGTAGTATGCAGTATATGGTGTACATATATATATTTATATATAGTGTGAATATGAGTATACGTGTGATGTATGCAACATATGGTGTGTACCTGTATATTTATATATAGTGTAAGTATATGAGTATACGTGTGATGTATGCAGTATATGGTGTGTACCTATATATTTATATAGAGAGTATATGAGTATACGTGTGATGTATGCAGTATATGGTGTGTACCTATATATTTATATAGAGAGTATATGAGTATACGTGTGTATGCAGTATATGGTGTGTACCTATATATTTATATAGAGAGTATATGAGTATACGTGTGATGTATGCAGTATATGGTGTGTACCTATATATTTATATATAGAGTATACGTGTGATGTATGCAGTATATGGTGTGTACCTATATATTTATATATAGAGTATATGAGTATACGTGTGTTGTATGCAGTATATGGTGTGTACCTATATATTTATATAGAGAGTATACGTGTGATGTATGCAGTATATGGTGTGTACATATATATTTATATATAGAGTATACGTGTGATGTATGCAGTATATGGTGTGTACTTATATATTTATATAGAGAGTATACGTGTGATGTATGCAGTATATGGTGTGTACCTATATATTTATATAGAGTATACGTGTGATGTATGCAGTATATGGTGTGTACCTATATATTTATATATAGAGTATACGTGTGATGTATGCAGTATATGGTGTGTACCTATATATTTATATAGAGAGTATACGTGTGATGTATGCAGTATATGGTGTGTACCTATATATTTATATAGAGAGTATACGTGTGATGTATGCAGTATATGGTGTGTACCTATATATTTATATATAGAGTATACGTGTGATGTATGCAGTATATGGTGTGTACCTATATATTTATATAGAGTATACGTGTGATGTATGCAGTATATGGTGTGTACCTATATATTTATATAGAGTATACGTGTGATGTATGCAGTATATGGTGTGTACCTATATATTTATATAGAGAGTATATGAGTATACGTGTGATGTATGCAGTATATGGTGTGTACCTATATATTTATATAGAGAGTATATGAGTATACGTGTGATGTATGCAGTATATGGTGTGTACCTATATATTTATATAGAGTATACGTGTGATGTATGCAGTATATGGTGTGTACCTATATATTTATATAGAGAGTATACGTGTGATATATGCAGTATATGGTGTGTACCTATATATTTATATAGAGAGTATATGAGTATACGTGTGTTGTATGCAGTATATGGTGTGTACCTATATATTTATATAGAGAGTATATGAGTATACGTGTGATGTATGCAGTATATGGTGTGTACATATATATTTATATATAGAGTATATGAGTATACGTGTGTTGTATGCAGTATATGGTGTGTTACATATATATTTATATATAGTGAGAGTATATGAGTATACGTGTGATGTATGCAGTATATGGTGTGTACCTATATATTTATATAGAGAGTATACGTGTGATGTATGCAGTATATGGTGTGTACCTATATATTTATATAGAGAGTATATGAGTATACGTGTGATGTATGCAGTATATGGTGTGTACCTATATATTTAGAGAGTATATGAGTATACGTGTGATGTATGCAGTATATGGTGTGTACCTATATATTTATATAGAGAGTATATGAGTATACGTGTGATGTATGCAGTATATGGTGTGTACCTATATATTTATATATAGAGTATACGTGTGATGTATGCAGTATATGGTGTGTACCTATATATTTATATATAGAGTATACGTGTGATGTATGCAGTATATGGTGTGTACCTATATATTTATATAGAGAGTATATGAGTATACGTGTGATGTATGCAGTATATGGTGTGTACCTATATATTTATATAGAGAGTATATGAGTATACGTGTGATGTATGCAGTATATGGTGTGTACCTATATATTTATATATAGAGTATACGTGTGATGTATGCAGTATATGGTGTGTACCTATATATTTATATAGAGTATACGTGTGATGTATGCAGTATATGGTGTGTACCTATATATTTATATATAGAGTATATGAGTATACGTGTGATGTATGCAGTATATGGTGTGTACCTATATATTTATATAGAGAGTACACGTGTGATGTATGCAGTATATGGTGTGTACCTATATATTTATATAGAGTATACGTGTGATGTATGCAGTATATGGTGTGTACCTATATATTTATATAGAGAGTATACGTGTGATGTATGCAGTATATGGTGTGTACCTATATATTTATATATAGAGTATACGTGTGATGTATGCAGTATATGGTGTGTACCTATATATTTATATAGAGTATACGTGTGATGTATGCAGTATATGGTGTGTACCTATATATTTATATAGAGTATACGTGTGATGTATGCAGTATATGGTGTGTACCTATATATTTATATAGAGAGTATATGAGTATACGTGTGATGTATGCAGTATATGGTGTGTACCTATATATTTATATAGAGAGTATATGAGTATACGTGTGATGTATGCAGTATATGGTGTGTACCTATATATTTATATAGAGTATACGTGTGATGTATGCAGTATATGGTGTGTACCTATATATTTATATAGAGAGTATACGTGTGATATATGCAGTATATGGTGTGTACCTATATATTTATATAGAGAGTATATGAGTATACGTGTGTTGTATGCAGTATATGGTGTGTACCTATATATTTATATAGAGAGTATATGAGTATACGTGTGATGTATGCAGTATATGGTGTGTACATATATATTTATATATAGAGTATATGAGTATACGTGTGTTGTATGCAGTATATGGTGTGTTACATATATATTTATATATAGTGAGAGTATATGAGTATACGTGTGATGTATGCAGTATATGGTGTGTACCTATATATTTATATAGAGAGTATACGTGTGATGTATGCAGTATATGGTGTGTACCTATATATTTATATAGAGAGTATATGAGTATACGTGTGATGTATGCAGTATATGGTGTGTACCTATATATTTAGAGAGTATATGAGTATACGTGTGATGTATGCAGTATATGGTGTGTACCTATATATTTATATAGAGAGTATATGAGTATACGTGTGATGTATGCAGTATATGGTGTGTACCTATATATTTATATATAGAGTATACGTGTGATGTATGCAGTATATGGTGTGTACCTATATATTTATATATAGAGTATACGTGTGATGTATGCAGTATATGGTGTGTACCTATATATTTATATAGAGAGTATATGAGTATACGTGTGATGTATGCAGTATATGGTGTGTACCTATATATTTATATAGAGAGTATATGAGTATACGTGTGATGTATGCAGTATATGGTGTGTACCTATATATTTATATATAGAGTATACGTGTGATGTATGCAGTATATGGTGTGTACCTATATATTTATATAGAGTATACGTGTGATGTATGCAGTATATGGTGTGTACCTATATATTTATATATAGAGTATATGAGTATACGTGTGATGTATGCAGTATATGGTGTGTACCTATATATTTATATAGAGAGTACACGTGTGATGTATGCAGTATATGGTGTGTACCTATATATTTATATAGAGTATACGTGTGATGTATGCAGTATATGGTGTGTACCTATATATTTATATAGAGAGTATACGTGTGATGTATGCAGTATATGGTGTGTACCTATATAGAGTATACGTGTGATGTATGCAGTATATGGTGTGTACCTATATATTTATATAGAGTATACGTGTGATGTATGCAGTATATGGTGTGTACCTATATATTTATATAGAGAGTATACGTGTGATGTATGCAGTATATGGTGTGTACCTATATATTTATATAGAGAGTACACGTGTGTTGTATGCAGTATATGGTGTGTACCTATATATTTATATAGAGTATACGTGTGATGTATGCAGTATATGGTGTGTACCTATATATTTATATAGAGTATACGTGTGATGTATGCAGTATATGGTGTGTACCTATATATTTATATAGAGTATACGTGTGATGTATGCAGTATATGGTGTGTACCTATATATTTATATAGAGAGTATACGTGTGATGTATGCAGTATATGGTGTGTACCTATATATTTATATAGAGAGTATATGAGTATACGTGTGATGTATGCAGTATATGGTGTGTACCTATATATTTAGAGAGTATATGAGTATACGTGTGATGTATGCAGTATATGGTGTGTACCTATATATTTATATAGAGAGTATATGAGTATACGTGTGATGTATGCAGTATATGGTGTGTACCTATATATTTATATATAGAGTATACGTGTGATGTATGCAGTATATGGTGTGTACCTATATATTTATATATAGAGTATACGTGTGATGTATGCAGTATATGGTGTGTACCTATATATTTATATAGAGAGTATATGAGTATACGTGTGATGTATGCAGTATATGGTGTGTACCTATATATTTATATAGAGAGTATATGAGTATACGTGTGATGTATGCAGTATATGGTGTGTACCTATATATTTATATATAGAGTATACGTGTGATGTATGCAGTATATGGTGTGTACCTATATATTTATATAGAGTATACGTGTGATGTATGCAGTATATGGTGTGTACCTATATATTTATATATAGAGTATATGAGTATACGTGTGATGTATGCAGTATATGGTGTGTACCTATATATTTATATAGAGAGTACACGTGTGATGTATGCAGTATATGGTGTGTACCTATATATTTATATAGAGTATACGTGTGATGTATGCAGTATATGGTGTGTACCTATATATTTATATAGAGAGTATACGTGTGATGTATGCAGTATATGGTGTGTACCTATATATTTATATAGAGAGTATACGTGTGATGTATGCAGTATATGGTGTGTACCTATATAGAGTATACGTGTGATGTATGCAGTATATGGTGTGTACCTATATATTTATATAGAGTATACGTGTGATGTATGCAGTATATGGTGTGTACCTATATATTTATATAGAGAGTATACGTGTGATGTATGCAGTATATGGTGTGTACCTATATATTTATATATAGAGTATATGAGTATACGTGTGATGTATGCAGTATATGGTGTGTACCTATATATTTATATAGAGTATACGTGTGATGTATGCAGTATATGGTGTGTACCTATATATTTATATATAGAGTATATGAGTATACGTGTGATGTATGCAGTATATGGTGTGTACCTATATATTTATATAGAGAGTACACGTGTGATGTATGCAGTATATGGTGTGTACCTATATATTTATATAGAGTATACGTGTGATGTATGCAGTATATGGTGTGTACCTATATATTTATATAGAGAGTATACGTGTGATGTATGCAGTATATGGTGTGTACCTATATAGAGTATACGTGTGATGTATGCAGTATATGGTGTGTACCTATATATTTATATAGAGTATACGTGTGATGTATGCAGTATATGGTGTGTACCTATATATTTATATAGAGAGTATACGTGTGATGTATGCAGTATATGGTGTGTACCTATATATTTATATAGAGAGTACACGTGTGTTGTATGCAGTATATGGTGTGTACCTATATATTTATATAGAGTATACGTGTGATGTATGCAGTATATGGTGTGTACCTATATATTTATATAGAGTATACGTGTGATGTATGCAGTATATGGTGTGTACCTATATATTTATATATAGAGTATATGAGTATACGTGTGATGTATGCAGTATATGGTGTGTACCTATATATTTATATAGAGAGTACACGTGTGATGTATGCAGTATATGGTGTGTACCTATATATTTATATAGAGTATACGTGTGATGTATGCAGTATATGGTGTGTACCTATATATTTATATAGAGAGTATACGTGTGATGTATGCAGTATATGGTGTGTACCTATATAGAGTATACGTGTGATGTATGCAGTATATGGTGTGTACCTATATATTTATATAGAGTATACGTGTGATGTATGCAGTATATGGTGTGTACCTATATATTTATATAGAGAGTATACGTGTGATGTATGCAGTATATGGTGTGTACCTATATATTTATATAGAGAGTATACGTGTGATGTATGCAGTATATGGTGTGTACCTATATAGAGTATACGTGTGATGTATGCAGTATATGGTGTGTACCTATATATTTATATAGAGTATACGTGTGATGTATGCAGTATATGGTGTGTACCTATATATTTATATAGAGAGTATACGTGTGATGTATGCAGTATATGGTGTGTACCTATATATTTATATAGAGAGTATACGTGTGATGTATGCAGTATATGGTGTGTACCTATATAGAGTATACGTGTGATGTATGCAGTATATGGTGTGTACCTATATATTTATATAGAGTATACGTGTGATGTATGCAGTATATGGTGTGTACCTATATATTTATATAGAGAGTATACGTGTGATGTATGCAGTATATGGTGTGTACCTATATATTTATATAGAGTATACGTGTGATGTATGCAGTATATGGTGTGTACCTATATATTTATATAGAGTATACGTGTGATGTATGCAGTATATGGTGTGTACCTATATATTTATATAGAGTATACGTGTGATGTATGCAGTATACATATAGTGTGAGTACATTACACGTCCTCTCAGGCGGATGCACCGTGCACACATAATGCAGAATCCAGGGCAGATGTCACATCTTCCATATGACCCCCCACTATGTACACAGAGGACGCCGGTTGCCGGCTCTGCACCTATACACATATGCTGATGACTGACTACAGCCGGGGATATAGACGCCGATGTAAATCAATGGAGATTATGGCTGATGCCTATATTTAGCCGCCCCACCCCCTCCTCATCTTCCTTCGCCACCCAGTCTGCCACTCCCCGATAGTCTTTTACCCGCAGGACGCTGCTCCCCGCTTCCTTCCCCGGTTCTCTCACCTCTCCCCGGTGCCGTTCGGTTCGGCTCGGTCACGTCTCGTCAGTCAGACGCAGAGGGGGCGGTGCGTGCGCGATCCCGACCGTGACGTCACATAGGACCGCAGAATGCGCGTACCCGGAAGTGAGGGAACCTGGCGACGCGCACTCGGGTTTCCCGGGGCGGGAAGATCTGTGAGAAGAAGGTGTTTGTGCAGCACCGATGAGTGAAGGGGAGGAGGCAGAAACTGAGGGCCGGGAACTGGGGAAGAGGTCTGAGTGTTGGGGAAGAGGGTGAGAAAGGTAAAGATGAAGCAGAGTAGCTAATGCGGAGAAAGGTGGGGTTATGTACATGAGGCAAATTTGGGCAATGGGCAAAGTAACTGAAGGGGAGAGTCATAATGGGGACAGTAAGGTGAAATGAGACATGGGGAAGAGTCGGCTATCTAAAAAAATGCTTCAGGATAAAAAAAAAACTTAATAGTCTCCAAAGAAGGAGAGTAAGCTTCTGTGCACACGTTGCGGATTCCATTGTGGATTTCTCCATGCGGATTCTGCAGATTTCGCCTGTGTTTTTACACCTGCGGATTCCTATTATGGAATAGGTGTAAAACGCTGCAGAATCTGCACAAGGAATTGACATGCCGCGGAAAATAAACCGCTGCGTTTCTGCGCAGAATTTTCTAGAGCATGTGCACTGCGGATTTGGTTTCCAATAGGTGTACATGGTACTGTACGCCGCATGGAAATCTGCTGCCAAATTTGCAACGTGTGCACATACCCTTAGTCTGCTCAAGCAGTTTCCACTAGAAAACTAAAAATAAGACCATCTCAAAATGGCTTCTGAAGGAAATGTTAGATACA
This sequence comes from Ranitomeya imitator, assembly GCF_032444005.1. Lineage (NCBI taxonomy): Eukaryota > Metazoa > Chordata > Amphibia > Anura > Dendrobatidae > Ranitomeya > Ranitomeya imitator. The sequence continues at coordinate 450,083,696 of NC_091283.1, read as the reverse complement.
TGAGAGAAGTTTAGGGAGTTTTCTGATGCTCACCTGAGCTTGCACAAGGTACAGATATGGTACACCTGTCCTATGTATTGGAGACCCTTTCAGGTAATGGGGCTGATACTTGAGGGAAGGGTCTGAGGGTATGTGCATATGTTGCGGATCCGCAGCGTTTTTTGCGGTGCAGAAACGCTGTAGATCCGCAAGTGATTTACAGTACAATGTAAATCAATAGTAAAACAAAATGCTGTGCTAATGGTGCGGAAAATTCCGTGCGGAAACACTGCGGATTAAAAGAAGCATGTCCCTTTTTTGCAGATCTGCAGTGTTTTTGTACCCATTCCATTATAGAAATTCGCAGGGGTAAAAAAAACGCAGTAAATCCGCACAAAATAAAGTGTCAAATCCACACCTGCGTTTTCTGACAAGATGCAGACTCCGCACCAAAAATTCCTAAGCCCTAATCAGCAACGTGTGCGCATAGCCTAAGGGTATGTGCACGCATAGAAAGCTCCTCTGCGGATTTGATAAATCCGCAGTGCAAAACCGCTGCGGTTTTTACTGCGGATTTATCGCGTTTTTTATTGTGGATTCCGCTGCCGTTTTACATCTGCAGTTTTCTATTGGAGCAGGTGTAAAAACGCTGCGGATTCTGCACAAAGAATTGACATGCTGCAGAAAATAAAACGCGTTTCTGCGCGTTTTTTTCCGCAGCATGGGCCCAGCCTTTTTGTTTCCCATAGGTTTACATTGTACTGTAAACTCATGGGAAACTGCTGTGGATCCGCAGCAAAATCCGCATTGTGTGCACATACCCTAATAGTGGTGAAGGGAAGTGAACTCACCTCGCTGCAGCAAATTGGCGCTTGCGCTGTAGCATCTATCAGTAAGCGATAGATGCTACTGAACGAGCACCACTCCTATTTTGCAGTAGCAAAATTTTTTCCTTCAACAAAATGGCACCACCGCCGGCGCTTGTGCAGTATCATCTATCGGTAAGAGAGATGCTACTGCGCAGCCGCCGGTGCCAGTTTTCTGGATGTAAACTTTTTTTTTCTAAGCCTTACAATAGTCACAATATTATAGGTATTATCAACAATATTACATATCAAGAATATTAATAACAGTAATATCAACCATATTATATGCAGTATGTAAAATGAGAGGCAGGTCACTGAAGGATCAATGACCTGTCATAAGCCCATAAGGATGACTATGAAAACAGAGCGCCACATGAATCCCCCCACAGGCCACCCCAAAGCACGAGAATCTCATTAACTGAAAACTGCAAATACAGATTAAACAACCACCACAAGACGGATTTCATTAACCAAGGTATCATTTTAATCAATATAACAACACAAACCTGACAGTGTCTAGTTTACTGAGCAAAATCCTTCTGACCAGGTTCGCTTTAGCCCCTTAGTGACAGAGCCAATTTGGTACTTAAAGGGAACCTGTCACCCCGTTTTTTGAGATTGAGATATAAATACTGTTAAATAGGGCCTGCGCTGTGCGTTACTATAGTGTATGTAGTGTACCCTGATTCCCCATGTATGCCGAGAAATACATTACCAAAGTCGGCGTTTTCGCCTGTCAATCAGGCTGGTCTGGTCAGGTGGGCGTGTTCACAGCGTTCTTTTCTTCCCCAGGTTTCCGTTGGTGGCGTAGTGGTGTGCGCATGTCCAAGGTCCGGATTCCCTGTGCCCACGTGAAGACACAGCGCGCGATCTGCGCTGTCATTCCTTTCATCGGTGCGGGCGGCCATCTTCCTGGGGCCGCGCGTGCGCAGATGTAGTGCTCTGCTGCACGGGGCTTCAGGAAAATGGCCGCGGGATGCCGCGCGTGCGCAGAAGAGATCGCGGCGGCCATTTTCCCAAAGCCGAGTTTGCATCTCGGCTTTGGGAAAATGGCCGCCGCGATCTCTTCTGCGCACGCGCGGCATCCCGCGGCCATTTTCCTGAAGCCCCGTGCAGCAGAGCACTACATCTGCGCACGCGCGGCCCCAGGAAGATGGCCGCCCGCACCGATGAAAGGAATGACAGCGCAGATCGCGCGCTGTGTCTTCACGTGGGCACAGGGAATCCGGACCTTGGACATGCGCACACCACTACGCCACCAACGGAAACCTGGGGAAGAAAAGAACGCTGTGAACACGCCCACCTGACCAGACCAGCCTGATTGACAGGCGAAAACGCCGACTTTGGTAATGTATTTCTCGGCATACATGGGGAATCAGGGTACACTACATACACCATAGTAACGCACAGCACAGGCCCTATTTAACAGTATTTATATCTCAATCTCAAAAAACGGGGTGACAGGTTCCCTTTAATGACCGAGCCAATTTTTGCAATTCTGACCACTGTCACTTTATGAGGTTATAACTCTGGAACGCTTCAACGGATCACGCTGATTCTGAGATTGTTTTTTCGTGACATATTGTACTTCATGTTAGTGGTAACATTTCTTCGATATTACTTGCGATTATTTATGAAAAAAACAAATATGGCGAAAATTTTTAAAATTTTGCAATTTTCAAACTTTATATTTTTATGCCGTTAAATCAGAGAGATATGTCACGAAAAATAGTTAATAAATAACATTTCCCACATGTCTACTTTACATCAGCACAATTTTGGAAACAAAATTTTTTTTTGTTAGGGAGTTATAAGGGTTAAAAGTTGACCAGCAATTTCTCATTTTTACAACACCATTTTTTTTTAGGGACCACATCACATTTGAAGTCATTTTGAGGGGTCTATATGATAGAAAATAATGAAGTGTGACACCATTCTAAAAACTACACCCCTCAAGGTGCTCAAAACCACATTCAAGAAGTTTATTAACCCTTTACGTGCTTCACAGGAACTGAAACAATGTGGAAGGAAAAAATGAACATTTAACTTTTTTTTGCAAACATCTTAATTCAGAACCATTTTTTTTATTTTCACAAGTGTAAAAACCGAAATGTAACCATAAATTTTGTTATGCAATTTCTCCTGAATACGCCAATACCCCATATGTGGGGATAAACCACTTTTTGGGCGCATCGCAGAACTTAGAAGTGAAGGAGCGCCGTTTGACTTTTTCAATGCAGAATTGGCTGGAATTCAGATCGGACGCCATGTCACGTTTAGAGAGCCCCTGATGTGCCTAAACAGTGGAAACTCCCCACAAGTGACACCATTTTGGAAACTAGACCCCTTAAGGAACTTATCTAGATGTGTGGTGAGCACTTTGAACCCCCAAGTGCTTCACAGAAGTTTATAACGTAGAGCCGTGAAAATAAAAAATCGCTTTTGTTTACACAAAAATGATCTTTTCGCCCACAAATTCTTATTTTCACAAGGGTAACAGGAGAAATTAGACCACAAAAGTTGTTGTGCGATTTCTCCTGAATACGTCGATACCCCATATGTGAGGGTAAACCACTGTTTGGGCGCACCGCAGAGCTTGGAAGTGAAGGAGCGCCGTTTTACTTTTTCAATGTAGAATTGGCTGGAATTGAGATCGGACGCCATGTCGCGTTTGGAGAGCCCCTGATGTGCCTAAACAGTGGAAACCCCCCACAAATGACCCCATTTTGGAAACTAGACCCCTTAAGGAACTTATCTAGATGTGTGGTGAGCACTTTGAGCCCCCATGTGCTTCACAGAAGTTTATAACGTAGAGCTGTGAAAAAAAAAAATCGCATTTTTTCTACAAAAATGATCTTTTTGCCCACAAATTTTTATTTTCACAAGGGTAACAGGAGAAAGTAGACCGCTAAAGTTGTTGTGCAATTTCTCCTGAGTACGTCGATACCAAATATGTGGGGGTAAACCACTGTTTGGGCGCACCGCAGAGCTTGGAAGAGAAAGAGTGCCGTTTTACTTTTTCAATGTAGAATTGCCTGGAATTGAGATCGGACGCCATGTCGCGTTTGGAGAGCCCCTGATGTGCCTAAACAGTAGAAATCCCCCACAAGTGACCCCATTTTGGAAACTAGACCCCCCATGGAACTTATCTAGATGTGTGGTGAGAACTTTGAATGCCCAAGTGCTTCACAGAAGTTTATAATGCAGAGTCGTGAAAATAAAAAATATATTTTTTTTTCCACAAAAAAGATTTTTTAGCCCCCAAGTTTTTATTTTCACAAGGGTAACAAGAGAAATTGGACCCCAAAAGTTGTTGTCCAATTTGTCCTGAGTACGCTGATGCGCCATATGTGGGGGTAAACCACTGTTTGGGCGCTCGGCAGAGCTCGGAAGGGAAGGAGCGCCTTTTTGGAATGCAGACTTTGATAGAATGGTCTGTGGGCATTATGTTGCGATTGCAGAGCCCCTGATGTACCTAAACTGTAGTAATCCCGCACAAGTGACCCCATTTTGGAAACTAGACCCCCCAAGGAACTTATCTAGATGTGTGGTGAGAACTTTGAATGCCCAAGTGCTTCACAGAAGTTTAGAATGCAGAGTCGTGAAAATAAAAAATATTATTTTTTTCACAAAAAAGATATTGTAGCCCCCAAGTTTTTATTTTCACAAGGGTAACAGGAGAAATTGGACCACTAAAGTTGTTGTCCAATTTATCCTGAGTATGCTGATGCCCCATATGTGGGGGTAAACCACTGTTTGGGCGCATGGCAGAGCTCAGAAAGGAGGGAGCACCATTTGACTTTTTGAGCGCAAAATTGGCTGTCGTGTTTGGAGACCCCCTGATGTACCTAAACAGTGGAAACGCCCCAATTCTAGCTCCAACCCTAACCCCAACACACCCCTAACCCTAATCCCAACCTGATCCATAATCCTAATCACTAACCCTAACCATAATCACAACCCTTACCCCAAAACAACCCTAATGTCAACCCTAACCATAACCCTAATCAAAACCCTAAATCCAACACACCCCTAATCCTAATCTCAACCCTAACCTCAAACCTAACCCTAATCCCAATACACCCCTAATCACAACCTTAACCGTAATCCCAAACCTAACCCTAATCCCAAGCGTAACCCTAATGCCAACCCTAACCCTAATACCAACCCTAATCCAAACCCTAACCCTAATCCCAACTCTAACCCTAACTTTAGCCCCAACCCTAGCCCTAACTTTAGCCCTAACCCTAAGGCTACTTTCACACTTGCGTCGTTTGGCATCCGTCGCAATCTGTCGTTTTGGACAAGAAACGGATCCTGCAAATGTGCCCGCAGGATGCGTTTTTTGCCCATAGACTTGTATTGCCGACGGATCGTGACGGATGGCCACACGTCGCGTCCGTCGTGCACTGGATCAGTTGTGTTTTGGCGGACCGTCAGCACAAAAAAACGTTCAATGAAACTTTTTTTGTACGTCGCATCCGCCATTTCTGACCGCACATGCGTGGCCGTAACTCCGCCCCCTCCTCCCCAGGACATAGATTGGGCAGCGGATGCGTTGAAAAACCACAGCCGCTGCCCACGTTGTGCACAATTTTCACAACGTGCGTCGGTATGTCGGGCCGACGCATTGCGACGGCCCCGTACCGACGTAAGTGTGAAAGAAGCCTAACCCTAAATTTAGCCCCAACCCTAACCCTAAATTTAGCCCCAACCCTAGCCCTAACCCTACCCTTAACCCTAGCCCTAACCCTACCCCTAACCCTAATTTTAGCCCCAACTGCTGTTCTCCTGCCGGCCAGCAGATGGAGACAGATGGCGGGCGCACTGCGCATGCGCCCGCCATTTTCTTTTGCCGGCGGCCAGGAGGAGCAGCAGGAGGATCCAGGGACACAGGTGAGTATGATAGGGTCCCCGAATCCCCCTATTTCTCTGTCCTCTGATGTGCGATCACATCAGAGGACAGAGAATTACACTTTACTTTTTTTTTTTTGCGGTCGCCGGTAAACAGTTAATTACCGGCGATCGCAAAACAGGGGTCGGTAAAACCGACCCCGATCATGCTCTTTGGGGTCTAGGCTACCCCCGGCAGCCGAGACCCCAAAGATTCTCGCGGGGCCGGCCGGCGGGCGCACTGCGCATGCGCCCGCCATTTTGAAGATGGCGGCGCCCACCGGGAGACACGAGGAGCACTGGGGGAGATATGTGAGTATCGGGGGGCTATCTGGGACCCCTCTTTCTCTGTCCTCCGATGTGCGATCACATCGGAGGACAGAGAAATTAAAAAGATCGCTTTTTTTTTTTTTGCGATCGCCGGTAAACGGTTAATTACCGGCGATCGCAAATGCGGGGTGGGTTAAAAACCCGCCGAATCATGTTCTCTGGGGTCTCGGCTACCCCCGGCAGCCGAGACCCCGGAGAAAATCCGACTCTGGGGGGCGCTATTTACTTTTTCCACAGCGCCGTTAATTAACGGCGCTGTGGTTTAAGTACCCTTAGCGGCCGCCGTTAAAAGGCGTATCGGCGGTCGCTAAGGGGTTAAATCTTCCTGCACAAACAAAAGTTATGACTCTCAGAATATGGCGATTCAAAAGCAAATTATTTTTTTTAAACATCTTAACAATCGCCCTATAGTGTTTTACAGCATCTGTATTAGGGACAACTTTTGATACTAACTATTCATGGGTATCAGAAGAATATTGCAGCACTCTGCACTTTAGAAATCCAGTGCCTCTTCTGTTACCATCCTTGAATTTGAGTTGCTAACTTTATCCTCAAGCATTACAAGCCACGATAGCAAAAAGAAAATAAATTTGCTTAATTATGCATATTTGATATAAACCCCTTCAGAAAATGCATGACATGTTTTTAACTATTCACAGGTCTAAACATCTTTGTGTTCATTTGCAGAAACAGGTGTGGTTTCGAATATATTTTTTATGTTGGAACAGTGTTACTTTCATAAATTCAGTTAGCTTTTCTTTAAAGATGAGATTACAAGAAAAATTATATGTCCTGAGGTAATGTATAGTGATATATGTTTGAAAATATTAATTTACAATTGGAAAAAAAATAAAAAATCATTCCCTGACCGGGAATCGAACCCGGGCCGCGGCGGTGAGAGCGCCGAATCCTAACCACTAGACCACCAGGGAAGTTGCTATAGTATTGTTGGTTACATGTTGAAGTGTTGTACCACCACCCCCTGCTGGATCTAAAAATAATGTGTTTAATGTACTCAGCACAAAAAAAATAGACTGTACTAAATATATTTTGAACATAATTATATAGACTAAGCACATCTACACATCCTGTGAGAATATCTGTCTTCATGTTTTGTAGAATGATTTAACCTTGCTCTTAATCCACACCCACGCTAGCTAGCCCCAAAGAGAGGTGTAACTATAGAGCAAGCCTATACTTAACCCATTGAGATCCTGAGCTGTTCTGGCTAGGATCCCAATTTTCACATTTTATAATGTGTATACTTTTATACTTTAGTGTTTATATATAGTTTAATTATTTTGTATGTGAAGGACATTATTATTATGGTTATATATAAGAAAATGTATTATTTGTCATCTGATAACTCAGAAATTTATATGTTTGTAGATTGTGAGCCCTCGCGGGCAGGGTCCTCTCTCCTCCTGTACCAGTTGTGACTTGTATTGTTCAAGATTATTGTACTGTTTTATTATGTATACCCCTCCTCACATGTAAAGCGCCATGGAATAAATGGCGCTATAATAATAATAATGTTGGCACAACTGATTATTTTATTGGACAGAAAGCAAAAGAGGGTTAGAAAATATTTTTTCGGTTACAGTTTAATTTGTAACTACATCATTGAAGTATATTAACCTATTGTGTGATAACTGCTCTATAAATGATTAGTTTGTTACATGTAGCTAAAGCACGACTGTTAAACCTAAAGTTGTGCTACAAAAAGTTGCTCAAGAGCTTACGTTTACAGAGTTGGAGTCTGTATGGCAGTGTACATAGCCTTATAGGCGCTGTGGCTCCCAGTACTCAAAAGTGTTTTTGGCACATATCTGGTATAACACTAATAAGTTGCAAAAATTTTGCAACCTTTCGAATTTCAATGGCAGTTATACCCAGCTGTGCCAAAATGGACAGAACAATGACTTGACACAACTCATCTGTTGAGTACTCTGTGCTAAAAATCTTAATTAAGATTTCTGCCGAGGTACACTCCACTTTTCACACTTGCCTGATGCATTATAATAATTTGAATTTATATAGTGCCAACATATTTCGCAGCACCTTACATTACAGAGGGGACTTGTACAGACAATAGACATAGCATAACAATAAACACCGATCAAAACATACTAAGAGGAATGAGGGCCCTGCTCGCAAACTTACAAACTATGAGGAAAAAGGGGAGACATGAGAGGTGGATGGTAACAATTGCTTTCGTTGTTTGGATAAATATGTAACAGTACAGACACAGAGAGCTATTAAATGCATAAAACGTATGAGAACATAATGTGAGGAACCTGATTATGGTTTAAGTTTTTTGAATGGGCCACACTGGGATAGTTAGGTTTAATGCGTTGAGGCAGTAGGCCAGTCTGAACAAATGAGTTTTAAGGGCACGCTTAAAACTGGGGATTGGGGGTTATTCGTATTAACCTGGGTAGTGCATTCCAAAGAATTGGCGTAGCACATGAAAAGTCTTGGAGATGGGAGTGGGACGTTTTGATTATTGAGGATGTTAACCTCAGGTCATTAGCAGAACGGAGAGCATGGGTAGGGTGGTAGGCTGAGACTAGGGAGGAGATGTAGGGTGGTGCTTTGTGGATGAGGGTAATAAGTTTGTACTGGATTCTGGAGTGGATGGTTAACCAGTGTAATGACTGGCACAAGGTAGAGGCATCGGTATAACGATTGTTGAGGAATATGATCCTGGCTGCAGCATTCAGGACAGATTGGAGAGGGGAAAGTTTGGTAAGAAGGAGGCCGATTAGTAGAGAGTTACAATGGTCCAGACGAGAATGAATAAGAGAAACCGTAAGAGTTTTTGCAGAGTCGAAAGTAAGAAAAGGTTGAATTCTAGAAATGTTTTTTGAGGTGCAGATAACAAGAGCGAGCCAGTGATCGGATGTGTGGGGTGAATGAAAGCTCAGAATCAAGTATGACCCCAAGGCAGTGGGCATGTTGCTCGGGAGTAATGGTGGAACCACACACGGAGATGGCAAAGGTAGGATAGTAGAGGGAGAAAACACGAGGAGTTCAGTTTTTGACAGGTTCAGTTTCAGACAGAGGGAGGACGTGATGTTAGAGACAGCGGTAAGACAATCACTGGTGTTTTCTAAAAAGGCTGCCATGATATCAAGAGAAGAAGTGTATAATATGGTGTCATCAGCATAGAGATGGTACTGGAACCAAAATCTACTGATTTGAGTCGCCCACTAGGGCCGTGGGGTACCGTGTCCGGTGTTCACAGGGGGATGTCACGGTGGCGACCCTGTCCGTGGCCCTGGGCGCCCATGTAAAAGGAGAAATTGAATAAAGTTTATGTTTGTGAGAGTAAAGATAGAAAGGGGCGCACCAATGTATAATGTCACAATAACCATCAAGGGGTGCAATACTTAGTCTACATATAGAACATGACAAAGGAAAAGAGAAAGGGTAGACTAAAAATGGTATGCACAACCCCAAATCTAAAGACAATCGGTAGCTACATAAAGCAAAACACCTTTATTAAACACCTCAAAAAACATGTTAAAAACATTTAAAATCAAATATCCAAATCCCTATACCCACCATATCTCACAATAAATGACAGTCCCATAATACAATATGTTAACAGTAAACATATATCCTACCCTAGGTGCACCTAATCAAATGTGCTCTCCTGCAAAATGTGCCTATACAGGCCGCAAAGGACTTGACCACAATATGTCGGTATCCACTGCTAATAACCAGAAAATGCAACATCAATGCCATACATGGTCCTAGGATAAAAATGTGGTGACATGCTATATAACAGCCGTGGATACAACCTGTCCTGCGTAAATTCTGGTATATGGAGATGCAGCGATGTCAAAAGGCACAGGGCACCACAGGGGTTAAATCCACATAGAGCCAGGGAACAAAAGAGCCCCAAAATGGCCCTGAGGTAGGAGGAGGATATGGTGGGAACGCACCCTACATTCCGGTGTCTGTCCCTCGGCGCTGTGCTTCTCTGCCCTGTGTAAGCACAGCGGCCGGAAAGCAGAGCGGTGACCGCTCTGCTTTCCGGCCGCTGTGCTTACACAGGGCAGAGAAGCAGAGCGCAGAGGGACAGACAGAGGAAGGTAAGTATGTAGTGTTTGTTTTTTTTTTACTTTTACGCTGGTAACCAGGGTAAACATCGGGTTACTAAGCGCGGCCCTGCGCTTAGTAACCCGATGTTTACCCTGGTTACCGGCATATTTGGTCGCTGGAGAGCTGTCTGTGTGACAGCTCTCCAGCGACGCTGCAGCGATCCGGATCGTTGTCGGTATCGCTGCAGCGTCGCTTAGTGTGACGGTACCTTTAGAGAGTGAGCTAGATGCAGTGGGGGAGGGAGAACAGTGCATGGTATGAGGGGATTGGGAGATAATTTCCTGTCGTATATGGTCAATTTTTTCTTTGAAGTAATTGGCCAGATCTTCAGTGTGGAGATCCGTGGTTGGGGCCTGCACTCTTGGGTTGAGTAGTGAATGAAAAGTGTAGAGAAGACATAGAAGACATTCCAAAGACATACTGATAGGGATTCTAGATTGTGAGCCCCATCGGGGACAGTGATGATAATGTGTTCAAAACTGTAAAGCGCTGCGGAATATGTTAGCGCTATATAAAAATAAAGATTATTATTTATTATTATTAGAAGTTTAGGGTTATTGGACAGTGAGGTGATGAGGGTGTTGAAATTGCTTTGGAGAGGTGAAGGGCAGAGCTGTATGTTTTAAGCATTGGTGTATGTGTCTCCATAAATCAGCTACCTCTGACTGCAGCATGCCACATCATCAAGAACAATGTAAACAGTGCCGGTCTTGATGAACCCCTTAGTGACAGCCAATTTTGTCCCTATGACCAAACCCATTTTTACACTTTTCACCACTGTCACTTTACGAGGTTATAGCTCTGGAACGCTTCAACGAATCCCACTGATTCTGAGATTGTTTTTTTCGTGACATATTGTACTTCATGTTAGTGGTAACATTTCTTCGATATGAATTTCATTAATTTATGAAAAAAATGGAAATTTGGCAAAAAGTTGGAAATTTAACAAAAAGTTGAAAATTTTGCAATTTTCAAACTTAACTTTTGTGCCCTTAAATCAGAGAGTCATATTGCACAAAATAGTCAAAAATAACATTTCCCACGTCTACTTTATATCAACACAATTTTGGAAACCATTTTTTTGTACGACACTATAAGGGTTAAAAGTTGACCAGCGATTTCTCATTTTTCCATCAAAATTTAAAAAAAGACTTTTTTGGGGGGCCACCTCACATTTGAAGTGAGTTTGGGTGGTCAATATGACAGAAAATAACCAAAAGTGACACCATTCTAAAAACTGCACACCCTCAAGGTGATCAAAACCACATTCAGGTGCTTCACGAGAATTAAATGTGGAAGGAAAAAAAATGAACATTTTACTTTATTCACAAAGTGTAATAAGAGAAAATGGACCACAAAATATGCTGTGCAATTTATCCTGAATCGATACCCCGTGTGTGGGCAATAGCCACTGTTTAGGCGCATGGCAGGGCTCAAAAGGGAGGGAGCTCTGTTAGACTTTTTCAACCCAAAATTGGCTGGAAACAATGGCGAGTGCCATGTAGCGTTTGGAAACCCCCTGATGTAACTAATCAGTGGAAACCCCCCAATTCTAACTAAACATAACACAGCCCTACTCTTGACCCTAATCACAACCCCAACACCACCCTAACCCAAATACCCCAATTGTAACCCTAACACAACCATAACCCCCACACCAAAACCGTAACCCCACAACACAACTGTAACCCCAACACAATCCTACCCCCAATTCTAGCTCTAACTGTAACCATAGCCCTAATGGGAAAAATATATATATATATTTTTTATTTTATTGTTTTTAACCTAACTAAGGGGGGTTTGATTTGCTTTTTTTATTTTGGTCACTGTGATAGGTTTCTATCTGTTGTTGCCGGGCCGGTGCATGCACCAGCCATTTTCTTCCAGGAAGAAGACGCTGGGGGACAGCCAGAGGGTCCAGGAATATTGGAGATACCGGGGAGGGCTTGGGGGACCCCATTTCTCTCTCCTCTGGTATGCTAGATTGGGGACGGTAAAAACTGACCCAAATAATGTTCTCCGGGGTCTCAGCTACCACATAAGTACCCTTAACTGCCACTGTTAAAAAGCTTATTGGTGGTCGTTAAGGGGTTAATCAGAGCCTGTATGTACACAGATATTCTCGTCTTCATATACAAAGCTCAAGCATGCTATCATTTTTATTTTAAGAAGCTACAGGTATCTATAGAGGTGTGTGTGTATGTATATATATATATATCTATATAATCGTTTAAGGGGCACTTCCGTCTGTATGTCCTTAATGGAAATCCCGCTTCGCTGATAGGTCGCGGCAGGCTTAGTCCGGCCGTGTAACATATGGGCCTCAGAATTCTGGGAGTTGTAGTTTGCTTACCCTCATATGCCATGTAGTATTCTGCATTTTAACTACATTTCCCAGAGGCAGGGAGTACAGTGCGCAGAGAAGTGTCTGCATGGCTGCTATAGGGCAATAATGGTCTCCTATGTTGCGGCCGTTTATGGTGGTCTTTGGCGGCTGGCACTGAGGTAACTGGGCAGCGGAGTCCCGGAATAAGCCCCTGAAGCAGTGGACCCTCATCGTGCACCCACTGAGCAGCCTGCAGGTGAAGCTTCCGGGTAACGTACGGCTGAGACCCTAAGACCCGCTCACCTATCCGGACGTGGACTGGGTGTTCGTCATGGTGAGCGGGTGTCTTCCCTTCTCCCTGCAGAAGACACTGAGGCTCTGTATCTGTACTGCAGGTCTCTGCTGCGACCCAGTGTCTGAGCTGAGGCTGGAAACACAACGAGGCTCAGACTGCAGGAGGTCCAAGTGGCTGATGGGCGAGGGAAGAGTACGGTGTGCAGGGTACGGTGGGCAAGGTGCTGTGTGCAGGGTACGGTGGGCAAGGTGCTGTGTGCAGGGTACGATGGACAAGGTGCGGTGGGCAGGGTACGGTGGGCAAGGTGCGGTGGACAGGGTATGGTGTGCAGGGTACGATGGGCAAGGTATGGTGTGCAGGGTACGGTGGGCAAGGTGCTGTGTGCAGGGTATGGTGGGCAAGGTTTGGTGTGTGCAGGGTATGGTGTGCAGGATATGATGGGCAAGGTACGGTGGGCAAGGTGCTGTGTGCAGGGTATGGTGGGCAAGGTTTGGTGTGCAGGGTACGGTGGGCAAGGTATGGTGTGCAGGGTACGGTGGGCAGGGTATGGTGGGAAAGGTACGGTGGGCAAGGTACAGTGGGCAAGGTGAGGTGGGCAGGGTATGGTGTGCAGGGTACGGTGGGCAAGGTGCTGTGTGCAGGGTACGATGGGCAAGGTGCGGTGGGCAGGGTACGGTGTGCAGGGTACAGTGTGCCATCTCATGAGGATTTCATATCCTGATGGTCCTACATGATAGGTTCAAGGAGAACTGATCTGTTACTACAGCAGCAGTTGGCATCAATGTGTCTGTTTTATTCATCCCCTCTTTGGCACATTTGTGCCTGTCTGATGCTTTTGTGACCAGATGTCCAACGTTAGTAAAAGAGGATTACTTTTAGGCTATGCCATGTGTATCACATGGGTGAAGGCCATATCGCTGTGGTCTAAGGATGAGCAGATTCTCTCCAATCACCCCGAGACATTTGGTGAATCAAATATGCAGTATTATACTCTGAGGTCTAGCGCTATATACCCCTGTGTGTATGGTGGGAGTTCTGCACACCCCTCACCTTCCGCCGTGGTCACAGAGGTTAGTAGGGTGATGGTGCCCTGGGGTCACACTGTGATTACACTGAGGCTGCTATATAGTCTGATCGCTTTACATGCGGACTGTGCTGTGGTTTGTGGTGCGGGTTTCTCTAGATGCTCCTCCATCAATAGAATTCCCTTCAATCTGCAGTGTGTTTTCTGCGACTGTTTATTTTACTCACTTACATAACGCCATTAATTCAACAGCGCTTTACAGACATCATCATCACTGTCCTCATTGGGGCTCACAATCTAGATTCCCTATTTGGAGTACTGGAGGAAATCCCTGCAAACACTGGGAGAACATATAAACTCCTTAAAGATGTTTTACATGGTGGGATTTAAAGCCAGGACCCCAATTCCACTAAGCCACCGTGCTGCCCTATGTGTTATATGGTGGCCACTGATATGATCATCTATATAATCGTCTAAGGTCCACTTCCGTCTATCTGTCACGAAAATCCTGTGTCGCTGATTGGTCGCAGCCGGCCAGGCGCGACCAATCAGCAACATTGGCGCAGGATTTAAATCACGCTTCGCTGATTAGTCGCACCCAGCTGGACGCGACCAATCAGTGACAGGCGCAGTCCGGCCGCAAATTGGCGCTGGACTTGAACCACACTTCGCTGATCGGCCAGCCGGGCACGACCAATCAGCGATATTGGCACGAAATGTAACCCCCACTCACAGCACAATGTACATAAATATTCTAGAATACCCGATGCGTTAGAATCGGGCCACCACCTAGTGTGCATATATATATATACAGTGCAGACCAAAAGTTTGGACACACCTCATTTAAAGAATTTTCTGTATTTTCATGACTATGCAAATTGTACATTCACACTGAAGGCATCAAAACTATGAATTAACACAGGTGGAATTATATACTTAACAAAAAAGTGTGAAACAACTGAAATTATGTCTTGTATTCTAGGTTCTTCAAAGTAGCCACCTTTTGCTTTGATGACTGCTTTGCACACTCTTGGCATTCTCTTGATGAGCTTCAAGAGGTTTGACAATAAATGGCTTCACCCAACCAGTAACATACTCAAAAAAATAAAGGGAACTCTAAAATACCACTTTCTAGATATCATTGAATTAAATATTCCTTTTGCAAATCTTTATTAATTACATAGTGAAATGCGTTGAGAACCATGAAACATGAAAATGATTAATGCAAATCAAAATTTATATCCCATGGAGGACTAGATTTGGACTGATACTCAAAATCAAAGTGGAAAATCAAATTACAGGCTCATCCAACTTCAGTAAAAATGCCTGAAGACAAGAAAAATTATGCTCAGTAGTGTAAATGCTTTCACCCCTAGAGATACAGTAGCATGAGGCAGCATTTACAACCCACAGAAATTTCTCAGGTAGTGCAGCTCATCCAGGATGCACATCAATGAGATCTGTGACAAGAAGGGTAAGTGTGTCTTTCAGCACAGTGTCCAGAGCATGGAGCAGACACCTAGGAGAAAGGCCAGTACACCAAAAGATGTGGAGGGGGTCGTAGGAGGGCAACAACCAAGCAGCAAAACTTCTACCCCATCCTTTGTGCAAGGAGGAGCAGTGCCAGAGCCCTGCAAAATGATCTCCAGCAGGCCACTAACATTTATGTGTCTGCTCAAACTGTTAGAAACAGACTCCATGAGGGCCCAACACCCCCAAGCAGTTGTTGTGGCCATTTTCCCTGAGTCACCTGCACAGGAAACCATGGAACTGCGGGGGGCTCTGGCCTGTCACAAAATGTCAGCAGAGCCCCCCGCAATTCCATGGTTTCCTGTGCGGAGACACCGGCAGCAGCACCGGACAGCCCCGCAGCAGCGCCAGACACCCAATCATCCCAGCTTGCAGCAATGGTACCGGTAAGGTATATCCGCATTATAAGACACACCCCCATTTCCCCAAAAAATGTTGGGAAAAAAAGTGCATCTTATAATCTGCAAAATAAGGTATATATAATGGATATAATTCATCTGCCGTGCGTACAGTAAAATCAGAGTGACAGGAAAATATATATATATCTATAATTGTCTAAGGGTCACTTCCGTCTGTCTTTCTGTCAGTCTTTCTTTCTGTCACGGATATTCATTGGTTGCGGCCTCTGTCTGTCATGGAAATCCAAGTCGCTGATTGGTGGTGGCAAAACGCCCACGACCATTGCCATGACCAATCGTCGACGGGCACAGTCTGGCGGCAACATGGCCGCTCCTTCCTCCCAGCAGTCAGTGCCCGCTCCATACTCCCCTCCAGTCAGCCCTCACACAGGGTTAATGGCAGCGTTAATGGACCGCGTTATACCGCGGTGTAACACACTCCATTAACGCAGCTATTAACCCTGTGTGACCAACTTTTTACTATTGATGATGCCTATGCAGCATCAATAATAAAAAGATCTAATGTTACAAATAATAATAATAAAAAAAAAACGTTATTCTCACCCTCCGACGTGCGCGGTGTCTTCGGCAGTGCAAGCGGCTGGCTCCGGTGCCAAGGATGCTATGCGAGAAGGACTTTCCATGACGTCACGGTCATGTGACCGCAACGTCATCACAGGTCCTGCGCTCATACCAACCTTGGGACCGGACGCTGCCGCGTGCACTGCACACAGGTGCCAGGACTTCAAGGGGCCCCTTGGAAGGTGAGTATATGTTTATTTTAAGTCTTTTTTAACCTGTTACATATGTGTCTGGGCAATATACCACGTGACTGGCCAATATACTCCGTGTCTGTGCTGAATACTACGTGGCTCTGTGCTGTATACTACGTCGCTGTGCAATATGCTACGTCGCTGGGCAATATACTACGTGGCTGGGCAATATACTACGTAACTGGGCAATATACTACGTGGCTGGGCAATATACTACGTGGCTTGGCAATATACTACGTGGCTGGGCAATATACTACGTGGCTGGGCAATGTATTGTACTATGTAGCTGGGCAAAAACCAATAGAAAAAAAGCAGCATAAAGTCCAGATAAATATGTATAACAAACTTTATTAATAATAATTCCAGGTTTAAAAACGACAGGGGGAAATAATCCCTGTGCTGTACTCAGCACGCACCTACATGAACAGGGGACAGGTGCCTACAGTGTAAGTATATCCACATTGTAACCGAGACAGGTATCACAGAAAAATCAAAGTGACTGTGCAAGTAAATAAAGTACAAACACCTGCATTAAACACGCAGGTCCAGAGGATTGTATAAAAAAGCACATACACAATGAATAAAGCTAATATTATTATTATTATTATTATTTATTATTATAGCGCCATTTATTCCATGGCGCTTTACATGTGAGGAGGGGTATACATAATAAAACAAGTACAATAATCTTGAAAAATACAAGTCACAACTGGTACAGGAGGAGAGAGGACCCTGCCCGCGAGGGCTCACAATCTACAAGGGATGGGTGAGGATACAGTAGGTGAGGGTAGAGCTGGCCGTGCAGCGGTTTGGTCAATCGGTGGTTACTGCAGGTTGTAGGCTTGTCGGAAGAGGTGGGTCTTCAGGTTCTTTTTGAAGGTTTCGATGGTAGGCGAGAGTCTGATATGTTGTGGTAGAGCATTCCAGAGTAGGGGGGATGCACGAGAGAAATCTTGTATGCGATTGTGGGAAGAGGAGATAATAGGGGAGTAGAGAAGGAGATCTTGTGAGGATCGGAGGTTGCGTGCAGGAAAGTACCGGGAGACGAGGTCACAGATGTAATATACATACCGGTCAGTGTAAAAAAAATCTCGGCGTGGACTGGCACCTCACCCCTGTCCCCCCCGACGCGCGTTTCGGCTATTGCCTTTCTCAAGGGGTACATAAGCATAGCGCTGGGTTTAATATATAGTAAAGGGAAGCACACACTGGTGGGGGTGTAATTAGCAGGCTGACCAATCACCACATAGAGCCTAAACACTCTGCACCCAATACACCTGAACGCCACTCATCAGGGAACACATGGGGC
This sequence comes from Ranitomeya imitator, assembly GCF_032444005.1. Taxonomy (NCBI): domain Eukaryota; kingdom Metazoa; phylum Chordata; class Amphibia; order Anura; family Dendrobatidae; genus Ranitomeya; species Ranitomeya imitator. Next base: position 450,065,863 of record NC_091283.1, on the reverse strand, counting down.
CCCATGCGTCTCCAAAGAGAGAGCGTCATGCGATCGGGGACAGAGGAAATGACTGCAAATGGCTATGTAATCATAATGCGTCCGCACCTGCGCACATCGCGCCGGACGGACATATAGATGTGGACACAGAACATACCCATAACAGCGGCCATATTCTTGAAGCCTGACATGCGCAAAGGGAATGGAGACTACAGATGGCTACGTAGTCATGGTACGCCCGCGCCTGCGCACATCGCATTCGGCGGCCATAAAACTATAGGCCAAGTCCTTACTCAGCACTGCGGCCATGTTACTAGAGCCAGACATGCGCAGACAATGCGGTGCGGCCATGTTGGAAAGGTAACAGCACGGCCACCTTATTAAAGCCAGGCATATGCAGACAGAAACAAAGCGGCCGCACCTATATATACACTATCTCCACACCACCAAGGCCGGTCATGCGCAGATGAAAAAGCGCAGCCATATTGGTAGGTGCCAAAGATAACACCTAAGGGCAGAAAACATAGCCAAACATAGAAAAAATAAAGAATAAGAATAAGGATAGATGGCCATATTGACCATAGCAGTCATAAAAGACATATGGGCAAGATAACAGAAGGCGGAATACCCCAAAAATTATATGGAACAGTACGCTACCGTGCCAATACACACATCGCACAAAAACAGTGGCAATGTATATATCATCGACGAAGCCCGCTAATTAGAGATCCACCAAAACACATAAGAACAGGAGACACAAAAACACATTATAGTACAATATCAGAAGATGAGATGCACGAAATACAAACCACCATACTAGATATCTATACAGACGAACGTTTGAAAAGACTTGCTAGAGCTCAACATATGAGGATAATTATAGATGGTACTGGGCAAGATAAGATGGTCTGAATACGGGATAACAGTCTCATGTACCAATGCATATACGGAAAAAAGGGGGGAGGCATGTCCGAGAAAGTAATAATAGTAGTATGTATAGTATAGTCCAGGTGGATCTGTAGTATGCATATAAATTGTCCCAATAGATTTCTTCGACCAACCTGGTCATATGTTGCTCAAGACTTCATATATCTTCCAACAAGCTGGTTATCCTGCTCCCAAGTAGGCGGCCAAACAAGCGTCCTAAACGTGCCACAGCTATCAATACTAAGAAAGAAAACAAAAAACCCATTAAAATCACATGCATGCGGAGGCACACACAGGGAAACACACAGAAACCGGCGGACTACAAAAATGGGGCAAACGAAATATTTTCATTTAAACCCTCCGGGTGGATGGTCTGGAGGCGCCATATCCACTGCGTCTCCAATTTCGCAAGCCTTTTCGATAATTGGCCACCCCTGATATTAATTTTTAGAGTAACGATTCCTCTAACCCTCAGCAGTGATGCATTGCACCCATGGAAATCTCTGAAATGCCTAGGCAATGTTTTTAACGTGGAGGAATCCACGTGGCCACTGGCCGCCTGTATCCCCAGAACGTGTTCCCTCACACGGACCTTAAATAGACGGGTAGTCAGACCTACATAAATAAGTCCACACGGACAGGTGGCATAGTAGATCACATATCGTGTATTGCACGAAATATGTGATCTAATCGAGTAAGTTCTGACACCCTTAGAGTCCATGAAAGTATCACAGGTATCCACGTTGGGGCAGGCGACACAGCGGCCACACGGACGACATCCAGGTCCAGGAGCAAATCTCTCCAAGAAGGTTGGAGGATGCTGGCTCACATAATGGCTCCGAACTAGGCAGTCACGGAGATTCCTAGCCCGTCTAAATGTCAATAAGGGCCGGGTTGGGAGGAATTTCCCGATAATCGGATCTACCTTTAGGATGGGCCATGCCTTTTCCAACACATGGCGTATCCGATCTGATTGCAGGCTGAAGGTGGTGATGAATCTGGTCTTTTCATTGACACCTACAGCAGAACGTCTAGGGGGACCATAGATCAAACTATCCCTCGAGGTATGTTTTGCACGCAGATAGGCTCTTTTAATGGACCTCCCACTATATCCACGTTCCCTAAATCTGAGGCGAAGTTCCTCCGCTCGTTTTTCAAAATCACCCATATCAGAGCAAATGCGTTTCAAGCGGAGGAATTGCCCCACAGGGATCGATTTAACCATGTGTCTTGGGTGTCCAGAGGTGGCATGTAGCAGGGTGTTAGTTGATGTTTTCTTACGGAATATGTCCGTATTTAGGATACCCCTGCTCTCTCTCTTTATCGTGACGTCCAAAAAATCAATAGAATCGGCATCTGATACAAACATAATATGAATATTCAGATCGTTACTGTTCAGGAGAGACATAAATTGCGCCAGGTCGACGGATGTGCCCTGCCAGATGAAGAAGACATCATCGATATATCGTGCCCATAAAGGAACACGATCAATCGATCCCTGTTCATCTGACAGGGGGAGGTCCCTCTCCCACAGCCCCAGGAAAAGATCCGCATACGCGGGCGCAAAAGCCGCCCCCATAGTGGTCCCCTGGAGCTGCAGGTAGAAGGACCCCTTAAAAACAAAAAAGTTATGAGTGAGGGTGAACTCTAGAAGTTCCAGCAGAAGCGATCTCATACCCATAGACAGTGATGAAGTATCCAAAAAATATCTTACAGCATGAATGCTGTCGCTATGTCTAATATTGGTGTATAGAGATTCGACATCCGCTGAAACTAATAGAGAACCACCCTCCAAACACAATCCGTCGACCCTACGCAACAGATCCCCCGTATCCAACAGAAAAGAGCGGAGGTTACAGACAAGGGGCTGATATGTGATCTACTATGCCACCTGTCCGTGTGGACTTATTTATGTAGGTCTGACTACCTGTCTATTTAAGGTCCGTGTGAGGGAACACGTTCTGGGGATACAGGATTCCTCCACGTTAAAAACATTGCCTAGGCATTTCAGAGATTTCCACGGGTGCAATGCATCACTGCTGAGGGTTAGAGGAATCGATACTCTAAAAATTAATATCAGGGGTGGCCAATTATCGAAAAGGCTTGCGAAATTGGAGACGCAGTGGATATGGCGCCTCCAGACCATCCACCTGGAGGGTTTAAATGAAAATATTTCGTTTGCCCCATTTTTGTAGTCCGCCGGTTTCTGTGTGTTTCCCTGTGTGTGCCTCCGCATGCATGTGATTTTAATGGGTTTTTTGTTTTCTTTCTTAGTATTGATAGCTGTGGCACGTTTAGGACGCTTGTTTGGCCGCCTACTTGGGAGCAGGATAACCAGCTTGTTGGAAGATATATGAAGTCTTGAGCAACATATGACCAGGTTGGTCGAAGAAATCTATTGGGACTCTTTATATGCATACTACGGATCCACCTGGACTATACTATACATACTACTATTATTACTTTCTCGGACATGCCTCCCCCCTTTTTTCCGTATATGCATTGGTACATGAGACTGTTATCCCGTATTCAGACCATCTTATCTTGCCCAGTACCATCTATAATTATCCTCATATGTTGAGCTCTAGCAAGTCTTTCCGTCTGTATAGATATCTAGTATGGTGGTTTGTATTTCGTGCATCTCATCTTCTGATATTGTACTATAATGTGCTTTTGTGTCTCCTGTTCTTATGTGTTTTGGTGGATCTCTGTCACGCCCTACAGACGTGTCTATCGGGTGGACCCACTGGACCGCAAATACAGCGGTTACTGATACAAGGAAGGGAGAACCAGACCAGGAAAGCAGGTTCAAACGCTTTATTGTACAGTAATAAAAACACTAGGGGAGACACCCCAAAGGAAGGCCACAGGGCCACAACACCAGAAAGCCTCTAAGGAGACCAAGGCTTGGAGTGACCCCTATACAGGGATTTCCCCTAGACCACCAATAGAGGGTCCGATGAGGCAGACACCTGTGTTAAACCGACCTAGGAGGTAGGAAGAAAAGAATAAACAAAACAGGGCTGAATGTGGAACTTGGAAGCAGGAAGAAGACTGCAGGGAACCACACGGGATACTGGACTCAGGATGCTGTGGAGACCAGACTCGATCCTAGGGAAAAAAGGAACACAGCGTAAGACAGGCAAAATGGACTGATAAGCCTAGCAGGATCAGACCTGGAGCAGCAACTTCAGGATAATAGAAGTTGCCCAGGCGGCGTCCAGGAGTGACTGAGATCCTTATATACCTCCAGCCTCCAGGTAATAGGCCGGGAGGAGGGGCAGTGAGTAGGGAGGGACTGACCCTTTAAGAAGCCAGAGAGCTCACCTGCCCGCCCCCTATGCACTCCCTAGGAGAGGGAGAGAAAGGAGGAAGTGCAGCAGACATGGGAGCAAGGACCCGGGCAGCATGTCTGCAGGGACGGACCCCGGAGCGCCGGCGGACGACCGGAGCGTGACCCTGCTGGCTAAGGACAGGACCAGAAGAGGTAAGAGCAGGCGGGGAAGAGAAAGAAGGCGCCCCGGACTGCGAGGTGGTGACAATCTCTAATTAGCGGGCTTCGTCGATGATATATACATTGCCACTGTTTTTGTGCGATGTGTGTATTGGCACGGTAGCGTACTGTTCCATATAATTTTTGGGGTATTCCGCCTTCTGTTATCTTGCCCATATGTCTTTTATGACTGCTATGGTCAATATGGCCATCTATCCTTATTCTTATTCTTTATTTTTTCTATGTTTGGCTATGTTTTCTGCCCTTAGGTGTTATCTTTGGCACCTACCAATATGGCTGCGCTTTTTCATCTGCGCATGACCGGCCTTGGTGGTGTGGAGATAGTGTATATATAGGTGCGGCCACTTTGTTTCTGTCTGCATATGCCTGACTTTAATAAGGTGGCCGTGCTTTTGCCTTTCCAACATGGCCGCACCGCATTGTCTGCGCATATCTGGCTCTAGTAACATGGCCGCAGTGCTGAGTAAGGACTTGGTCTATAGTTTTATGGCCGCCGGATGCGATGTGCACAGGCGCGGGCGTACCATGACTACGTAGCCATCTGTAGTCTCCATTCCCTTTGCCCATGTCAGGCTTCAAGAATATGGCCGCTGTGATGGGTATGTTCTGTGTCCACATCTATATGTCCGTCCGAAGCGATGTGCGCAGGTGCGGACGCATTATGATTACATAGCCATTTGCAGTCATTTCCTCTGTCCCCGATCGCATGACGCTATCTCTTTGGAGACGCATGGGGCCCCATGTGTTCCCTGATGAGTGGCGTTCAGGTGTATTGGGTGCAGAGTGTTTAGGCTCTATGTGGTGATTGGTCAGCCTGCTAATTACACCCCCACCAGTGTGTGCTTCCCTTTACTATATATTAACCCCTTCCCGACCTTTGACGCATACGCTGCGTCATGAAAGTCGGTGCCATTCCGACCCATGACGCAGCATATGCGTCATGGAAAGATCGCGTCCCTGCAGGCCGGTGAAAGGGTTAACTCCCATTTCACCCGATCTGCAGGGACAGGGGGAGTGGTAGTTTAGCCCAGGGGGGGTGGCTTCACCCCCTCGTGGCTACGATCGCTCTGATTGGCTGTTGAAAGTGAAACTGCCAATCAGAGCGATTTGTAATATTTCACCTAAAAAACTGGTGAAATATTACAATCCAGCCATGGCCGATGCTGCAATATCATCGGCCATGGCTGGAAACACTTATGTGCACCCACCCCACCCCTCCGATCGCCCCCCCAGCCCCCCGATCTGTGGTCCGCTCCCCTCCGTCCTGTGCTCCGCTCCCCCGTCCTCCTGTCCGCTTCCCCCGTGCACCAATCACACCCCCCGCGCTCCAATCAAACCCCCCCGCACTCCGATCCCCCCCCGCACACAGCGACCCCCCCCCGTGCTCCGATCCACCCCCCCCGCACAGCGATCCCTCACCCCGTGCTCCAATCCTCCCCCGTGCTCCAATCCTCCCTCCCGTGTTCCGATCCACCCCCCCCATGCTCCGATCCACCCCCCCGTGCTCCGACGCCCCCCCCCCGTGCCCTGATCTCCCCCCCTTATACTTACCTGGCCGCCCGAGGTCCGTCCGTCTTCTTTCCTGGGCGCCGCCATCTTCCAAAATGGCGGGCGCATGTGCAGTGCGCCCGCCGAATCTGCCGGCCGGCAGATTCGTTCCAGAGTGAATTTTGATCACTGAGATATAACCTATCTCAGTGATCAAAATAAAAAAAATAGTAAATGACCCCCCCCTTTGTCACCCCCATAGATAGGGACAATAAAAAAAATAAAGAATTTTTTTTTTTTCACTAAGGTTGGGGTAAGAACTAGGGTTAGGGTTAGGGGTAGGGTTAGGGGTAGGGTTAGGGGTAGGGTTAGGGGTAGGGTTAGGGGTAGGGTTAGGGTTTCGGTATGTGCACACATATTCTGGTCCTATGCGGATTTTTCCGCAGCGGATTTGAAAAATCCACAGTGCTAAACCGCTGCCGATTTATCGTGGATTTACCGCGGTTTTTCTGCACATTTCACTGCGGTTTTACAACTGCGATTTTCTATTGGAGCAGTTGTAAAACCGCTGCGGAATCCGCAGAAAGAAGTGACATGCTGCGGAATGTAAACCGCTGCGTTTCCGTGCAGTTTTTCCGCAGCATGTGTACAGCGATTTTTGGTTCCCATAGGTTCACATTGAACTGTAAACTCATGGGAAACTGCTGCGGATCCGCAGCATTTTCTGCAGCGTGTGCACATACCTTTAGAATTAGGCTATGTGCACACGGTGCGGATTTGGCTGAGGATCCGCAGCAGTGTTCCATCAGGTTTACAGTACCATGTAAACATATGGAAAACCAAATCCGCTGTGCCCATGGTGCGGAAAATACCGCGCGGGAACGCTGCGTTGTATTTTCCACAGCATGTCAATTCTTTGTGCGGATTCTGCAGCGTTTTACACCTGTTCCTCAATAGGAATCCGCAGGTGAAATCCGCACAAAAAACACTGGCAATCCGCGGTAAATCCGCAGGTAAAACGTAGTGCCTTTTACCCGCGGATTTTTCAAAAATGGTGCTGAAAAATCTCATACGAATCCGCAACGTTGGCACATAGCCTTAGGGTTGGGTTGGAATTAGGGTTGTGGTTAGGGTTAGGGGTGTGTTGGGGTTAGGGTTGTGGTTAGGGGTGTGTTGGGGTTAGGGTTGTGATTAGGGTTATGGCTACAGTTGGGATTAGGGTTAGGGGTGTGTTGGGGTTAGCGTTGGAGGTAGAATTGAGGGGTTTCCACTGTTTAGGCACTTCAGGGGGTCTCCAAACGCAACATGGCGCCACCATTGATTCCAGCCAATCTTGTATTCAAAAATTCAAATGGTGCTCCCTCACTTCCGAACCCCGACGTGTGCCCAAACAGTGGTTTACCCCCACATATGGGGTACCAGCATACTCAGGACAAACTGCGCAACAATTACTGGGGTCCAATTTCTCCTGTTACCCTTGACAAAATAAAAAATTGCTTGCTAAAACATCATTTTTGAGGAAAGAAAAATGATTTTTTATTTTCACGGCTCTGCGTTGTAAACGTCTGTGAAGCACTTGGGGGTTCAAAGTGCTCACCACATATCTAGATAAGTTCGTTTGGGGGTCTAGTTTCCAAAATGGGGTCACTTGTGGGGGGTTTCTACTGTTTAGGCACACCAGGGGCTCTGCAAACGCAACGTGACGCCCGCAGACCATTCCATCAAAGTCTGCATTTCAAAAGTCACTACTTCCCTTCTGAGCCCCCACGTGTGCCCAAACAGTGGTTTACCCCCACACATGGGGTATCAGCGTACTCAGGAGAAACTGGACAACAACTTTTGTGGTCCAATTTCTCCTGAAACCCTTGGGAAAATAAAAAATTCTGGGCTAAAAAATTATTTTGAGGAAAGAAAACGTATTTATTATTTTCACTGCTCTGTGTTATGAACTTCTGTGAAGCACTTGGGGGTTCAAAGTGCTCACCTCACATCTAGATAAGTTCCTTTCGGGGTCTAGTTTCCAAAATGGGGACACTTGTGGGGGGTTTCTACTGTTTAGCCACATCAGGGGCTCTGCAAACGCAATGTGACGCCCACAGAGCATTCCATCAAAGTCTGCATTTCAAAACGTCACTACTTCACTTCCGAGCCCCAGCATGTGCCTAAACAGTGGTTTACCCCCACATATGGGGTATCAGCGTACTCAGGAGAAACTGGACAACAACTTTTGGGGTCAAATTTCTCCTGTTACCCTTGGGAAAATAAAAAATTGCGGGCTAAAATTCATTTTTGAGAAAATAATTTTTTTTTTTATTTTCATGGCTCTGCGTTATAAACTTCTGTGAAGCACTTGAGGGTTCAAAGTGCTCACTACACATCTAGATTAGTTCCTTTGGGGGTCTAGTTTCCAAAATGGGGTAATTTGTGGGGGATCTCCAATGTTTAGGCACACAGGGGCTCTCCAAACGCGACATGGTGTCCGCTAATGATTGGAGATAATTTTCCATTTTAAAAGCCAAATGGCGTGCCTTCCCTTCTGAGCCCTGCCGTGCGCCCAAACAGTGGTTTACCCCCACATATGGGGTATCTGCATACTCAGGACAAACTGGACAACAACATTTGTGGTCCAATTTCTCCTATTACCATTGGCAAAATAGGAAATTCCAGGCTAAAAAATCATTTTTGAGAAAAGAAAAATTATTTTTTATTTTCATGGCTCTGCATTATAAACTTCTGTGAAGCACCTGGGGGTTTAAAGTGCTCAGTATGCATCTAGATAAGTTCCTTGGGGGGTCTAGTTTCCAAAATGGGGTCACTTGTGGGGGAGCTCCATTGCATAGGCACACAGGGGCTCTCCAAATGCGACATGGTGTCCGCTAACAATTGGAGCTAATTTTCCATTCAAAAAGTTAAAAGGCGCTCCTTCCCTTCCAAGCCCTGCCGTGCGCCCAAACAGTGGTTTACCCCCACATATGAGGTATCGGCGTACTCAGGACAAATTGGACAACAACTTACGTGGTTCAGTTTCTCCTTTTACCATTGGGAAAATAAAAAAATTGTTGCTGAAAAATCATTTTTGTGACTAAAAAGTTAAATGTTCATTTTTTCCTTCCATGTTGCTTCTGCTGCTGTGAAGCACCTGAAGGGTTAATAAACTTCTTGAATGTGGTTTTGTGCACCTTGAGGGGTGCAGTTTTTAGAATGGTGTCACTTTTGGGTATTTTCAGCCATATAGACCCCTCAAACTGACTTCAAATGTGAGGTGGTCCCTAAAAAAAATGGTTTTGTAAATTTCGTTGTAAAAATGAGAAATCGCTGGTCAAATTTTAACCCTTATAACTTCCTAGCAAAAAAAAATTTTGTTTCCAAAATTGTGCTGATGTAAAGTAGACGTGTGGGAAATGTTATTTATTAACTATTTTGTGTCACATAACTCTCTGGTTTAACAGAATAAAAATTCAAAATGTGAAAATTGCGAAATTTTCAAAATTTTCGCCAAATTTCCGTTTTTATCACAAATAAACACAGAATTTATTGACCTAAATTTACCACTAACATGAAGCCCAATATGTCACGAAAAAACAATCTCAGAACCGCTAGGATCCATTGAAGCGTTCCTGAGTTATTACCTCATGAAGGGACACTGGTCAGAATTGCAAAAAACGGCAAGGTCTTTAAGGTCAAAATAGGCTGGGTCATGAAGGAGTTAAACCCAGCGCTATGCTTATGTACCCCTTGAGAAAGGCAATAGCCGAAACGCGCGTCGGGGGGGACAGGGGTGAGGTGCCAGTCCACGCCGAGATTTTTTCTACACTGACCGGTATGTATATTAGCTTTATTCATTGTGTATGTGCTTTTTTATACAATCCTCTGGACCTGCGTGTTTAATGCAGGTGTTTGTACTTTATTTACTTGCACAGTCACTTTGATTTTTCTGTGATACCTGTCTCGGTTACAATGTGGATATAGTTACACTGTAGGCACCTGTCCCCTGTTCATGTAGGTGCGTGCTGAGTACAGCACGGGGATTATTTCCCCCTTTCGTTTTTAAACCTGGAATTATTATTAATAAAGTTTGTTATACATATTTATCTGGACTTTATGCTGCTTTTTTTCTATTGGTTTTTGTCGATTTCAATGCAGTGGTCCAATATGGTCCTTCCTTTGGTCCCATTTTCTTTGGATTGTATATACCCTATTTGGGTCCAATTATGATGCTGGTGACCTTACACTGTTCCACCTTAGTGCTCTACTTATGCAGCTGGGCAATATACTACGTGGCTGGGCAATATACTATGTGGTTGGGCAATATACTATGTGGCTGGGCAATATACTACGTGGACATGCATATTCTAGAATACCCAATGTGTTAGAATCGGGCCACCATCTAGTATATATATATATTGTAGCATGGCTAAAGCTTGTATAGTCGATGGGAGGTATGTATCACAGAGAAGGCTTGCCGCTGTGATGTAACCCGGAGTGTTTTGTTTAATACACATAAGGCAATAAGGAATTGTTTAGGATGTTTGGGTCCGGGTTACGGGTAGCTATGAGAGATGGGAGGGTCTGGCTACCCATATACCTCACCCCTGGGTAAGGGGCATAACCATGCCTATTTATGTTTGTTTCAGGACCTGTGGTGATGTCATAGCCACATGTCTAATCATGTGACGTTACTTCACCAATGGGTGTGGTTTCAGGCTACTTAATGGAGATGTGTAGCACATGGTGAGAGAGTGTGTTTGGAAGTCTGCCAGGGTGGACACACTTCCATGTGTCCTGGCTGGACACTGCATAGTGGCCTGTGTGTTGGACGGTTCCAAGTGGGGACAGACGTCCTGAACAACACACAGAGACCATCTTTAGGCTGGAGAGCCTACGTGCTGGACATAGCACGGTCTGTGTGCCCACAGACGTGAGAGAGAGCGGAGCTCTATTATGGACATTGAGGAAACATCGATCTGAAGTAAGACTGTTTACCTGTTGTTCCTGTCTTGCTGGTTTATGGAGCAATAAACCTGAGAACTTTTAAAGAAACGTGTCTCCTGAGTGTCACCCGCCGCACCTAAGCGAGTGTCCCCTAGACCCGTAGCGGGTGAAACGCTACAATATATACTGCTCAAAAAAATAAAGGGTACACTTAAACAACAGAATATAACTGTTACACTGCCGCTGCCTCGGGTGCCTTCTCATACTCACCAGTCCACGGCGTCCCGTCAGGTGCCTTCTCATACTCACCAGTCCACGGCTTCCCGGCGCGCTTCTGCTTCTCCTGCTACTTCCGGTCTCCTGCGCGTTCGTCCCTCTCTGTCTCTCCTCGGGTGCGCACGCGCTACAGATCTTACTGCGCGCACAGCGCTCGTTGATTCTGCCGCTTCCTCCTCTCTATGCCCCTGGAGGACCCTGACCTGGAAGGTACGCTGCCGCTCTGCATATCAGGCCGCCTCTTCCGTTTGGCGGTGCCTGATTATCATTTGTATCCTTGCAAGTGACTCTGGCACAGTGTCCCTCGGCGTTCTGTCTGCAGCTAGCCTCCGTCTTGGTTTTCCTAGCTAGACTGTCTTTGTTTAACCACCGCTCTCTCCTTTGTTTTCCTTCCAGCTCCGGTCTACCTGTGTCTCCTCTCCCTCAGAGTTCCCGTATGTCTGTGCTGTCTCCTGCCCGTACCCTCACCTTGTCCGCTGGTTCGTTTCTCACCTCTCCTAGCACTCCCGTCCCCTTGTCATTACCTTCCACTTCCCTTACTCCGTACGTTTGTTTCCCTGTGCCTCTGTGTCCCTACCAGCTGCCATAGCAGTAGTCTCCCCAGGGCCTGCTCCTAACTCTCCCTTTATAGGGGGTGGTCTACATGGTCCCCTCGCCCAGGGGAGGTTCGCTGTTGCGGTCCAGTGGGTTCACCCTTAGTATTATCCCAGCTATCTGCGTAACAATAACTCCAAGTAAATCAAACTTCTGTGAAATCAAACTGTCCACTTAGGAAGCAACACTGACAATCAATTTCACATGCTGTTGTGCAAATGGAATAGACAACAGATGGAAATTATTGGCAATTATCAAGACACACTCAATAAAGGAGTCGTTCTGCAGGTGGGGACCACAGACCACATCTCAGTACCAATGCTTTCTGGCTGATGTTTTGGTCACTTTAGAATGTTGGTTTGCTTTCACACTCATGGCAGCATTAGACGGACTCTACAACCTACACAAGTGGCTCAGGTAGTGCAGCTCATCCAGGATGGCACATCAATGTGAGCTGTGGCAAGAACGTTTGCTGTGTCTGTCAGCGTAGTCAAATAAATAAGGCAGCACACTGTGGCACCAAAACCTGCAAACATGAAAATTGAATTGCATTACTGCACTAGAAATATGAAAAATTGAGAAAGTTTAGCGCATAAATTGGCCAATTTATGTGTACCTTGTAGCCACGTTAAGGCATTTCTTGTATACAAGGTCCTAGCAATGCCTTTCCTCTCTGAGAATAAAGTCTTCATCTGAATGGGAACCTAAAAGGGAGTCCTCTCTTTGACTAAAAATCTCTCTCTCTGTGGAGGGGTAGTGGACCTACTGTGATTAAAAACACCTGTGGCTAAAAGGAGGAGGCTCAGTCAGAAGGCTAATGAATACAAACTTGAAAAAACTGACCGTCACATCCAAACATAAACTAAGTGTGAACAGGTGCTGAACCTAGAGTCATCAACTCGTATACAGTCAAATAAATAAGGCAGCACACTGTGGTGCCAAAACCTGCAAACATGAAAATTGAATTGCATTACTGCACTAGAAATATGAAAAATTGAGAGTGTTTAGCGCATAAATTGGGCAATTTATGTGGACCTTGGAGCCAAAGGCTGGAGGCGCTACCAGGAGACAGGCCAGTACACCAGGAGATGTGGAAGGGGCCATAGGAGGCAACAACCCAGCAGCAGGAGGACCGCTACCTCAGCATTTGTGCGAGGAACACTGCCAGAGCCCTGCAAAATGACCTCCAGCAGGCCACAAATGTGCATGTGTCTGAGTGCCCGACATCCACAGATGGGGGTTGTGCTCTCAGCCCAACACCGTGCAGGAAGAATGGCATTTGCCACAACATCAGGATTGGCAACTTCGCCACTGGTGCCCTGTGCTCTTCACAGATGAAAGCAGGTTCACACTGAGCACGCGACAGACGTGACAGAGTCTGTAGATGCCGTGGAGAGTGATCTGCTGCCTGCAACATCCTTCAATATGACCGGTTTGGCAGTCGGTCAGTAATGGTGTGGGGTGGTATTTCTGTGGAGGGCCACACAGCCCTCCATGTGCTCACCAGAGGTAGCCTGACTGCCATTAGGTACCGAGATGGGATCCTCAGACCCTTTGTGAGACCATATGCTGGTGCGGTTGGCCCTGGGTTCCTCCTAATGCAGGACAATGCCAGACCTCATGTGGCTGGAGCGTGTCAGCAGTTCCTGCAAGATGAAGGCATTGAGGCTATGGACTGGCCCACCCTTTCCCCAGACCTGATTCCGATTGAACACATCTGGGACATCATGTCTCGCACCATCCACCAACGTCACGTTGCACCACAGACTGTCCAGGAGTTGGCGGATGCTTTTGTCCAGGTCTGGGAGGAGATCCCTCAGGAGACCATCCGCCGCCTCATCAGGAGCATGCCCAGGCATTGTAGGGAGGTCATACAGGCACGTGGAGGCCACACACACTACTGAGCATCATTTCCTTGTCGAGGCTTTTCCAATGAAGTTGTATCAGGCCTGTAACTTCATTTTCCACTTTGATTTTGAGCATCATACCAACTCAAGACCTCCATGGGATATTACCGTATATACTCGAGTATAAGCCGAGATTTTCAGCCCAAATGTTTGGGCTGAAACTGCCCCTCTCGGCTTATACTCGAGTCAAGGTGGGTGGCAGGGTCGGTGGGTGAGGGGGTGAGGGCGCTGAGGCATACTTACCTAGTCCCAGCGATCCTCGCGCTGTCCCTGCTGTCCCACGGTCTTCTGTGCTGCAGCTTCTTCCCCTCTTCAGCGGTCACGTGGGACCGCTCATTACAGAAATGAATAGGCGGCTCCACCTCCTATAGGGGTGGAGCCGCCTATTCATTTCTCTAATCAGCGCTGCCGGTGACCGCTGATTAGAGAAAGAAGCTGCGGCACCGAAGACCAGCTGTGACAGGCAGGGGGAGCCGGACGTCGGGACCAGGTAAGTATGTAATAGTCACCTGTCCGCGTTCCAGCCGCCGGGCGCCGCTCCATCTTCCCGGCGCCTCCATCTTCCCGGCGTCTGTGCTCTGACTGTTCAGGTCAGAGGGTGCGATGACGCATATAGTGTGCGCGGCGCCCTCTGCCTGATCAGTCAGCGCAGAGACGCCGGGAAGATGGAGACGCCGGGAAGATGGAGGCGCCGGAACGAGACGCCGGGAGCTGCAATCAAGAGAGGTGAGTATGGCTTTTTTTTTTTTTTTTTTTTAACTGCAGCAGCAGCGGCAATGGCACAGCTTTATATAGGTAACTATGAACGGTGCAGAGCACTATATGGGGCACAGCTATAGGGAACAATGAACAGTGCAGAGCACTGTATGGGGCACAGCTATAGGGAACAATGAACGGCATACCTCCCAAGTTTTGAAGACAGGAAAGAGGGACAAATTAGCGGCGCGCAACGTGCGCCGCGGCAAATTTTAGGCCACGCCTCTGACCACACCCATTCATAATTAGTCACACCCATATCCACGTCCCAACCACACCCATTTAGCATTGCTGATCACACTGTTTCATATACAATAATTATAAACAAAAAAATATGGCCACACGGTGCTCCATACTGTATAATGACCGCACATGATGCTCCATACTGTATAATGGCCACACATGATGCTCCATACTGTATAATGACTGCACATGATGCTCCATACTGTATAATGACCGCACATGATGCTCCATACTGTATTATGGCCGCACATGATGCTCCATAGTGTATAATGACCGCACATGATGCTCCATACTGTATAACGGCCGCACATGATGCTCAATACTGTATAATGACCGCACATGATGCTCCATACTGTATAATGGCCGCACATGATGCTCCATACTGTATAATGGCCGCACATGATGCTCCATACTGTATAACGGCCGCACATGATGCTCCATACTGTATAACGGCCGCACATGATGCTCCATACTGTATAACGGCCGCACATGATGCTCCATACTGTATAACGGCCGCACATGATGCTCCATACTGTATAACGGCCGCACATGATGCTCCATACTGTATAACGGCCGCACATGATGCTCCATACTGTATAACGGCCGCACATGATGCTCCATACTGTATATTGGCCGCACGATACTTCGTACCATATAATGGCCACACATAGCTACTCCTACACACGCGGCTGCGCTCCGTACACTTTGCACACGGCTCCGCTTCGTACACATGCACTCTGCTCCATACACCTCGCGCACACACACGTGGCTCCGCTCCATACACCTCGCACACACACGTGGCTCCGCTCCATACACCTCGCACACACACGTGGCTCCGCTCCATACACCTCGCACACACACGTGGCTCCGCTCCATACACCTCGTGCACACACACGTGGCTCCGCTCCATACACCTCGCACACACACGTGGCTCCGCTCCATACATCTCGTACAGACACGGCTCTGCTACATGCACACTGTAAACACCTCCTGACCCCACACACAAGGCATTACACGCCTTGTCAGCTCTACAGCACTGTATAGGGACCCCGCACATGTCACTGGCTGCAGTAATGTTGCAGCGATTGTTTCTCTCTAGTTGTGAATATCACCATTGATTTCGGTCTCTCTGTCCATTCCTGAGAGTTCAGGGCACACAGCCTGTCCGTCCATCCACCACCTGCTCTGCTGCTCTGTGTTACCAGCACATAGGAATTACAGCAATGGAAAATGTCTCTGAACTTCACCTATTTGTTGCTGTGTACAGACAGTGCTTTCTAGATTATTCAGCAATAATAAAGTGATTGTATTGATTGGCAGCACATTACCTCCTGCAGGACCATGTGGAAAGGTGGCAGCAACCAGCACAGCGAGCTGAGCCTGCCTTCTGCGAGTGTGCACAGGACCTGTGATGAGGTCACAGGAGGGGAGGAGTCAGGGCTCAGGGGTCACATGATCGGCAGATCGGGACCTCCGTGGATTGCAGGACTGAGGCAGCCATAGGGAAGGGTAAGGGCCTGGGGCATGGCTTAACTACACAAGGGGGCGTGTCGGTCCTGCTGTCTGCGGGATCAGAGCGTCCCGTGCGGGAGTGCGGGGCAAAGGCTGAAAACCGGGACAATCCTGCACAATGAGGGACGGTTGGGAGCTATGATGAACGGTGCAGAGCACTATATGAGGCACAGCTATAGGGAACTATGAACGGTGCAGAGCACTATATGGGGCACAGCTATAGGGAACAATGAACGGTGCAGAGCACTATATGAGGCACAGCTATAGGGAACTATGAACGGTGCAGAGCACTATATGAGGCACAGCTATAGGGAACAATGAACGGTGCAGAGCACTATATGAGGCACAGCTATAGGGAACTATGAACGGTGCAGAGCACTATATGAGGCACAGCTATAGGGAACTATGAACGGTGCAGAGCACTATATGGGGCACAGCTATAGGGAACAATGAACGGTGCAGAGCACTATATGAAGCACAGCTATAGGGAACTATGAACGGTGCAGAGCACTATATGAGGCACAGCTATATAGGGAACAATGAACGGTGCAGAGCACTATATGAGGCACAGCTATAGGGAACTATGAACGGTGCAGAGCACTGTATGGGGCACAGCTATAGGGAACAATGAACGGTGCAGAGCACTATATGGGGCACAGCTATAGGGAACAATGAATGGTGCAGAGCACTATATGAGGCACAGCTATAGGGAACTATGAACGGTGCAGAGCACTATATGAGGCACAGCTATAGGGAACTATGAACGGTGCAGAGCACTATGAGGCACAGCTATAGGGAACTATGAACGGTGCAGAGCACTATATGAGGCACAGCTATAGGGAACAATGAATGGTGCAGAGCACTATATGAGGCACAGCTATAGGGAACTATGAACGGTGCAGAGCACTATATGAGGCACAGCTATAGGGAACCATGAACGGTGCAGAGCAATATATGAGGCACAGCTATAGGGAACTATGAACGGTGCAGAGCACTATATGGGGCACAGCTATAGGGAACAATGAACGGTGCAGAGCACTATATGAGGCACAGCTATAGGGAACTATGAACGGTGCAGAGCACTATATGAGGCACAGCTATAGGGAACAATGAACGGTGCAGAGCACTATATGAGGCACAGCTATAGGGAACTATGAACGGTGCAGAGCACTATATGAGGCACAGCTATAGGGAACTATGAACGGTGCAGAGCACTATATGGGGCACAGCTATAGGGAACAATGAACGGTGCAGAGCACTATATGAAGCACAGCTATAGGGAACTATGAACGGTGCAGAGCACTATATGAGGCACAGCTATATAGGGAACAATGAACGGTGCAGAGCACTATATGAGGCACAGCTATAGGGAACTATGAACGGTGCAGAGCACTGTATGGGGCACAGCTATAGGGAACAATGAACGGTGCAGAGCACTATATGGGGCACAGCTATAGGGAACAATGAATGGTGCAGAGCACTATATGAGGCACAGCTATAGGGAACTATGAACGGTGCAGAGCACTATATGAGGCACAGCTATAGGGAACTATGAACGGTGCAGAGCACTATGAGGCACAGCTATAGGGAACTATGAACGGTGCAGAGCACTATATGAGGCACAGCTATAGGGAACAATGAATGGTGCAGAGCACTATATGAGGCACAGCTATAGGGAACTATGAACGGTGCAGAGCACTATATGAGGCACAGCTATAGGGAACTATGAACGGTGCAGAGCACTATATGAGGCACAGCTATAGGGAACTATGAACGGTGCAGAGCACTATATGGGGCACAGCTATAGGGAACAATGAACGGTGCAGAGCACTATATGAGGCACAGCTATAGGGAACTATGAACGGTGCAGAGCACTATATGAGGCACAGCTATAGGGAACTATGAACGGTACAGAGCACTATATGGGGCACAGCTATAGGGAACAATGAACGGTGCAGAGCACTATATGAGGCACAGCTATAGGGAACTATGAACGGTGCAGAGCACTATATGAGGCACAGCTATAGGGAACTATGAACGGTGCAGAGCACTATATGAGGCACAGCTATAGGGAACAATGAACGGTGCAGAGCACTATATGGGGCACAGCTATAGGGAACAATGAATGGTGTAGAGCACTATATGAGGCACAGCTATAGGGAACTATGAACGGTGCAGAGCACTATATGAGGCACAGCTATAGGGAACAATGAACGGTGCAGAGCACTATATGAGGCACAGCTATAGGGAACTATGAACGGTGCAGAGCACTATATGGGGCACAGCTATAGGGAACTATGAACGGTGCAGAGCACTGTATGGGGCACAGCTATAGGGAACAATGAATGGTGCAGAGCACTATATGAGGCACAGCTATAGGGAACTATGAACGGTGCAGAGCACTATATGAGGCACAGCTATAGGGAACAATGAACGGTGCAGAGCACTATATGGGGCACAGCTATAGGGAACTATGAACGGTGCAGAGCACTGTATGGGGCACAGCTATAGGGAACAATGAATGGTGCAGAGCACTATATGAGGCACAGCTATAGGGAACTATGAACGGTGCAGAGCACTATATGAGGCACAGCTATAGGGAACTATGAACGGTGCAGAGCACTATATGAGGCACAGCTATAGGGAACTATGAACGGTGCAGAGCACTGTATGGGGCACAGCTATAGGGAACAATGAACGGTGCAGAGCACTATATGGGGCACAGCTATAGGGAACAATGAATGGTGCAGAGCACTCTATGGGGCACAGCTATAGGGAAATAATGAACGGTGCAGAGCACTGTATGGGGCACAGCTATAGGGAACAATGAATGGTGCAGAGCACTCTATGGGGCACAGCTATAGGGAAATAATGAACGGTGCAGAGCACTCTATGGGGCACAGCTATAGGGAAATAATGAACGGTGCAGAGCACTGTATGGGGCACAGCTATAGGGACAATCATGAATGGTGCAGAGCACTATGTGGGGCACAGCTATGGGGCAATAATGAACATGCAGAGCACTATATGGCACAGCTATGGGGCAAGAATGATCTATTTTTATTTTTTGAAATTCACCGGTAGCTGCTGCATTTCCACCCTAGGCTTATACTCGAGTCAATAAGTTTTCCCAGTTTTTTGTGGCAAAATTAGGGGGGTCGGCTTATACTCGGGTCGGCTTATACTCGAGTATATACGGTAGTTGTGATTTACGTTGATCATTTTTAGGTTTTATTCTCAACACATTCAACTATGTAATGAATAAAGATTTACAACTGGAATATTTCATTCAGTGATATCTAGGATGTGTGATTTTAGTGTTCCCTTTATTTTTTTAGCAGTGTATATACACACACAGTGGGTATGGAAAGTTTTCAGACCCCTTTAAATTTTTAACTGTTTCATTGCAGCCATTTGGTAAATTAAAAAAAAAAAAAAAAATTTCTCATTAATGTACACTCTGTACCCCCATCTTTGATGCAAGGCTCCGTGGTGAGCCCGCATCAAAGCTGGGACATGTCAGCTGTTTTGAACAGAATCGCGATCTGCCCGCACCTATTAACTAGTTAAATGCCGCTGTCAAACGCAGACAGCGGCATTTAACTACCGCTTCCGGCCGGGCGGCCGGAAATGACGTCATCGCCGACCCCCGTCACATGATCGGGGGTCGGCGATGCGTCAGGATGGTAACCATAGAGGTCCTACAGAGGTCCTCCATTTCTGCTACATAGCAGTGATCAGCAGATCGCTGCTATGTAGCAGAGGCGATCGAGTTGTGCCTGCTTCTAGCCTCCCATGGAGGCTATTGAAGCATGGCAAAATTAAAAAAAAGTTTAAAAATGTGAAAAAAATAAAAAAAATATAAAAGTTTAAATCACCCCCCTTTCGCCCCAATCAAAATAAATCAATAAAAAAAAAATCAAATCTACACATATTTGGTATCGCCGCGCTCAGAATCGCCCGATCTATCAATTAAAAAAAAGCATTATCCTGATCGCTAAACAGCGTAGCGAGAAAAAAATTCAAAACGCCAGAATTACGTTTTTTTGGTCGCCACGACATTGCATTAAAATGCAATAACGGGCGATCAAAAGAACATATCTGCACCAAAATGCTATCATTAAAAACGTCATCTCAGCACGCAAAAAATAAGCCCTCAACCGACCCCAGATCACGAATAATAGAGACGCTATGAGTATCGGAAAATGGCGCAATTTTTTTATTTATTTATTTTTAGCAAAGTTTGGAATTTTTTTTACCACTTAGATAAAAAATAACCTAGTCATGTTAGGTGTCTATGAACTCGTACTGACCTGGAGAATTATAATGGCAGGTCAGTTTTAGCATTTAGTGAACCTAGCAAAAAAGCCAAACATAAAACAAGTGTGGGATTGCATTTTTTTTGCAATTTCACTGCACTTGGATTTTTTTTCCCGTTTTCTAGTACACGACATGCTAAAACCAATGATGTCGTTCAAAAGTACAACTCGTCCCGCAAAAAATAAGCCCTCACATGGCCAAATTGACGGAAAAATAAAAAAGTTATGGCTCTGGGAAGGAGGGGAGTGAAAAACGAACACGGAAAAACGAAAAATCCCAAGGTCATGAAGGGGTTAAAAGAGAAAAACTGAATTATCGCATGGTCATAAGTATTCAGACCCTTTGCTCAGTATTGAGTAGAAGCAGCCTTTTGAGCTAGTACAGCCATGAGTCTTCTTGGGAATGATGCAACAAGTTTTTTATACCTGGATTTGGGGATCCTCTGCCATTTTTCCTTGCAAATCCTCTCCAGTTCCGTCAGGTTGAATGGTGAACGTTGGTGGACAGCCATTTTCAAGTCTCTCCAGAGATGCTCATTTGGGTTTAGGTCAGGGTTCTGGTTGGGCCAGTTATGAACGATCACAGAGTTCTGAAGCCACTCCTTTGTTATTTTAGCTGGGTGCTTAGGGTCATTGTAGTGTTGGAAGGTGAACCTTTGGCCAAGTCTGAGGTCCAGAGCACTCTGGGAGAGGTTTTCATCAAGGTTATCTCTGCACTTGGCCACATGCATGTTTCCTTCAATGGCAAGCCAGTCTTCTTGTCCCTGCAGCTGAAAACCACCCTCATAGCATGATGTTGCCACGTTTCACTGTTGGGATTGTATTGGGCAGGTGATGAACAGTGCCTGGTTTTCTCAACACATACCGCTTAGAATTATCACCAAAAAAGTCTATCTTCATCTCATCAGACCAGAGTATCTTATTTCTCATAGTCTGAGAGTCCTTTTTAGCAAACTCTATGCGGGCTTTCATATGTTTTGCATTGAGGAGAGGCTTCATTCGGGCCACTCTGCCTTAGAGGCCCGACTGGTGGAGGGCTGCAGTGATAGTTGACTTTGTGGAACTATCTCCCTACTGCATCTCTGGAGCTCAGCCACAGTGATCTTGGGGTTCTTCTTTACCTGTCTCACCAAGGCTCCGTTTGGCTGGATGGCCAGGATTAGGAAGACTTTTGGTGGTCCCAAACTTCTTACATTTAAGGATTATAAAGGCCACTGTGCTTTTAGCAATCTTGAGTACTGCAGAAATTCTTTTTTAACCTTGGCCAGATCTGTGCCTTGCCACAATTCTGTCTCTGAGCTCATTGGCCAGTTACTTTGACCTCACAATTCTCATTTGGTCTGACATGCACTGTGAGGCGTCATATAGACAGTTTAATCAAAATTTAATGAAACACAGCTGGACCTGATTCATACCTCTGCCCAATGTTTGCTTGTTTTTTTAATTATTTTCTGTATGATGTCATCCCTTTTTTAATTATGTTTTAAACATGGTTTAATAAAAATTATATTTTTTATGTGATATTCTTTTGGAGGACTCTTGTGTAAGTTTTCCTGATTTTCACGGTCCTCCGTGTTTATGGTGTGGGGCATTTTGTTGGTGTTCTCATGTGATATTTTAGTTTTTATTTTTCTTCTTAGAAGTTCAACTGCCTATGTGACGTCGCGAGTGCCATGGGAAATTTTCCCACGGCGCTGACGTCAGAAAGGTGAAGTGAGTTTATTGGCCTTGAACTTCTTTTCCCTGTCTGACTGCACAGCAAACAGAACATTCTCACGCTATGAAAGGAGTCTGTGTCTTTCAATTAAAGGACTTTTTCTGGGTGTCTGTTTTCTTACAATGAGACTATGGGATTAGTAATGGGGGCGTCTAATTGGCAACCCCCCAACTATCACCCACTTGCAACCACTACAGGGCAAGTGGGAAGAGCGAGGCTAAGTGCAGGACTTGGTGCATCTTAGAACTGCGCCTTTTCTAGGGCAGCTGAGAGCTCATGTTTTTAGCCTGGAGGGGCAGTATCCATGGTCCCTTCCTAGGCTATTAATATCAAACCGAAGCTGTTTGCAAAGCCTTTGTTGGTTATTAATTATAGGGGTACTCCACATCATTTTTTTTAGGATCCCCCATTTTAATAGCCAGTAAAGGCTAAGTATACAGTTCTGAGATGATATTAATAGCCTGGGAAGCTCCATGGGTATTACCCCCTTCCTAGGCTAGAAATATCTGCCCCCAGCACTCAGCTTTCCCTCTTCTTGTGGAAATTGTGCGTGAGGCCATGCCATTTTTTTCCCCCAAAATAATCTTTTAATAATTAAATATATGTACAGTAAGCTGCACACTACTAATTGTATTTGTCACGGACATCTATATATCTACCTATTCTCATTGTATTTACTGTAAGTAATGCATCTTTTCTATCCTGTCGACTCCTGCAGTGATTTTACACTACATGGCAGATGAATTACCGGCTATTCTTCTATGAAATATAAATACTGTACATATATATATATATATATATATATATATGTGTGTGTGTCACTGACATCTATATATCTATTTATTCTATGTGTATATACAGTGGGGCAAAAAAGTATTTAGTCAGTCAGCAATAGTGCAAGTTCCACCACTTAAAAAGATGAGAGGCGTCTGTAATTTACATCATAGGTAGACCTCAACTATGGGAGACAAACTGAGGAAAAAAAATCCAGAAAATCACATTGTCTGTTTTTTTAACATTTTATTTGCATATTATGGTGGAAAATAAGTATTTGGTCAGAAACAAAATTTCATCTCAATACTTTGTAATATATCCTTTGTTGGCAATGACAGAGGTCAAACGTTTTCTGTAAGTTTTCACAAGGTTGCCACACACTGTTGTTGGTATGTTGGCCCATTCCTCCATGCAGATCTCCTCTAGAGCAGTGATGTTTTTGGCTTTTCGCTTGGCAACACGGACTTTAAACTCCCTCCAAAGGTTTTCTATTGGGTTGAGATCTGGAGACTGGCTAGGCCACTCCAGGACCTTGAAATGCTTCTTACAAAGCCACTCCTTCGCTGCCCTGGCGGTGTGCTTTGGATCATTGTCATGTTGAAAGACCCAGCCACGTTTCATCTTCAATGCCCTTGCTGATGGAACGAAGTTTGCACTCAAAATCTCACGATACATGGCCCCATTCATTCTTTCATGTACCCGGATCAGTCGTCCTGGCCCCTTTGCAGAGAAACAGCCCCAAAGCATGATGTTTCCACCACCATGCTTTACAGTAGGTATGGTGTTTGATGGATGCAACTCAGTATTCTTTTTCCTCCAAACACGACAAGTTGTGTTTCTACCAAACAGTTCCAGTTTGGTTTCATCAGACCATAGGACATTCTCCAAAAACTCCTCTGGATCATCCAAATGCTCTCTAGCAAACTTCAGACGGGCCCGGACATGTACTGGCTTAAGCAGTGTGACACGTCTGGCACTGCAGGATCTGAGTCCATGGTGGCATAGTGTGTTACTTATGGTAGGCCTTGTTACATTGGTCCCAGCTCTCTGCAGTTCATTCACTAGGTCCCCCCGCGTGGTTCTGGGATTTTTGCTCACCGTTCTTGTGATCATTCTGACCCCCCGGGGTGGGATTTTGCGTGGAGCCCCAGATCGAGGGAGATTATCAGTGGTCTTGTATGTCTTCCATTTTCTAATTATTGCTCCCACTGTTGATTTCTTCACTCCAAGCTGGTAGGCTATTGCAGATTCAGTCTTCCCAGCCTGGTGCAGGGCTACAATTTTGTTTCTGGTGTCCTTTGACAGCTCTTTGGTCTTCACCATAGTGGAGTTTGGAGTCAGACTGTTTGAGGGTGTGCACAGGTGTCTTTTTATACTGATAACAAGTTTAAACAAGTGCCATTACTACAGGTAATGAGTGGAGGAAAGAGGAGACTCTTAAAGAAGAAGTTACAGGTCTGTGAGAGCCAGAAATCTTGATTGTTTGTTTCTGACCAAATACTTATTTTCCACCATAATATGCAAATAAAATGTTAAAAAAAAACAGACAATGTGATTTTCTGGATTTTTTTTTCTCAGTTTGTCTCCCATAGTTGAGGTCTACCTATGATGTAAATTACAGACGCCTCTCATCTTTTTAAGTGGTGGAACTTGCACTATTGCTGACTGACTAAATACTTTTTTGCCCCACTGTATCTATTCTATCCTAACCTGAACAACAAAGAAATTGGAGCAAACAACCAACGTATAAAAAATATATTAAACTTTATTAAATATCATCACTAAAAGTACATATTCAAACAATATAACAATATGACACACAGAGCAAAGACTAAGGGGTTAATGGTGCACCTTGAGTGATGGCACCCCCTGGACCGGAACACAAAGCCACTATTCCATGTATGAGTAACTCATTGAAACAAAAAGCCATAAAACGCCCAGTGCATTAAATAACATGGGCTGGCTAATGCACTCTCCTAAGTCACGGGTACATAGATCCTTCCTTATAGAACAGTGATCACTTCGCCCCCTGAGGAAGCTGTTGTGAAACGCGCGTAGGGGCGCGTGGGTACCCCCATGGACGGGAGCACGGGTAAGGTCAACGGATGGTCTCGGGTATATTTTACTTTATAGCCACTGTGCTGTTCTATAAGGAAGGATCTATGTACCCGTGACTTAGGAGAGTGCATTAGCCAGCCCATGTTATTTAATGCACTGGGCGTTTTATGGCTTTTTGTTTCAATGAGTTACTCATACATGGAATAGTGGCTTTGTGTTCCGGTCCAGGGGGTGCCATCACTCAAGGTGCACCATTAACCCCTTAGTCTTTGCTCTGTGTGTCATATTGTTATATTGTTTGAATATGTACTTTTAGTGATGATATTTAATAAAGTTTAATATATTTTTTATACGTTGGTTGTTTGCTCCAATTTCTTTGTTGTTCTGATAATTTAGGAGCTCCATACGATACCATTCATCTGGGTTCCGGGTACTTGTTCTGGACCTGCTGTGTGGTATCATAATATGATATCTGTATTTGAGATATTGTTTCTATCTTTTCTATCCTAACCTGTCAGTGTAATTTTACTTTACGTTGCATGAATTGCCGGCTATTTAAATGCAATCGGTGTGTAAAAATCGGACAGCACTCGCACAGTCCTAGTACTGTAATTTTTTTTTTACACCCTTTGACTTCTATTGCGGGATGCCATCTGATTTGCGATTACAATCGCAGCATGCTGTGGCTTTTTTCCAGTCCTATCGTTATCCGATCCGAGCTGGAAAAAAAAACGCAGATGAACACACTGATAGAATAACATTGGTCCGAATTCAATCCGATCTTTTTTTCAGATTGCATTTGTCCAGTTTCATTGCAAGTGGGAATGAGCCCTTACTGCAATCTTTGGGATGCACAATGAAGAAATCAACAGCATGTAAAGAATTGGTTTTATTTATTTTTTACACCGTTCCTCGTGCAGTATAACTGATTAGACGACTTTATTGTTCG
Organism: Ranitomeya imitator; assembly: GCF_032444005.1. Taxonomy (NCBI): domain Eukaryota; kingdom Metazoa; phylum Chordata; class Amphibia; order Anura; family Dendrobatidae; genus Ranitomeya; species Ranitomeya imitator. The sequence continues at coordinate 450,039,918 of NC_091283.1, read as the reverse complement.
GGTCATTGTGATTACAGTTTACATTTTTTTATCACTTTTCTATTCTGATTTTTGGGAGGCAGAATGAACAAAGAAACAGCAATTCAGGATTTTTTTTTGGCATTCCGCTTGTGGTAAAATTGATAAGGCAGCTTTATTCTTTGGGTCAGTACGATTACAGCGATGCCACATTTATATTTTCTTAATGTTCTGGCGCTTTACACAATAAAACCTTTATAGAAAAAAAATATTTTTGCATCGATTTATTCTGAGAGCTATAACTTTTTGATTTTTATGCTGAAGGAGCTGTATGACTGCTTGTTTTTGCGGGACAAGATGACGTTTTCAGGGGTACCATGTTAAATAAATATTTGTAGATTTTATAGCATTTTGTTTGACTTGGATGTCTTTCTGGAGCATAATATTGTATCTTACAGTTATTAGGTTCTTTAGAAGGACGTAGATCTGGGGATTTATTCTGATGGAATATAGGCTGAACAGGATGGACAAATGTCTTTTTTCGGCTTTGCTAACTATGATACTATGGTATGATGATAAAGCATTGCTTTGCCTTTTTTTATGGTGTTCACTGAAGGGGTTAACTAGTGGGACAGTAATATAGGTCCGATCTTTCTGAACGCGGCAATACCAAATGTGTACTTTTGTGTTTTTATGGGTACAATATATTTAGATTTTTTTAAATTATTTTTTAATGTTTTGTTTAACCCCTTAACGACCAGAGGTATTTTTGTGTTTGTTTTTTGCTCCCTTTCTTCCCAGAGTCATAACTTTTTTAATTTTTCGGTCAAAATGGCCATGTGAGGGCTTGTTTTTTGGGGACAAGTTATCCTTAAGAACAATACCATTGGTTTTAACATATCGTGTATGGGAAAAATTTCCAAGTGCAAAAACAAAAATGCTAAAACTGACCTGACATTGATTCTCCAGGTCACCAAGAACTCAGACACCAAACATGTCTAGGTTCTTTGTTATTTAAGTGGTGAAAAAAAATCTAAACTTTTGTAAGAAAAAAAAAAGGCGCCATTTTTCGAGACCTGTAGCGTCTACATTTTTCGTGATTTGGGGATGGGTGAAGGCTTATTTTTTGCATGCCAAGCTGCCATTTTTATAGATACTATTTTGGTGTAGATACGATCTTTTGATCACCCATTATTGCAATGTAGCGACGACCAAAAAAGCCTCCTGACTCACCCCACTTGCCAACGCTGCAGGGCAAGTGGGAAGAGCGAGACTAAATGCCAGAATTGGTGCATCTTAGAGATGCACCATTTCTGGGGCCCCTGAGAGGTGATGTTTTTAGCCTGGAGGGGGGCAGTATCCATGGCCGCTTCCTAGGCTATTAATATCTGCCCGCAGCTGTCTGCATAGCCTTTGCTGGTCATTATAGGGGGACCCTAAGTTATTTTTTTTTTTAGGGTTCCCCATTTTAATAGCCAGTAAAGGCTAATTATACAGCTGTAAGCTGATATTAATACACTAGGAAGCTCCATGGGTATTACCTCCTTCCCAGCCTTTAAACATCTGCCCTCAGCCGTCGGCTTTCCCTCTGCTGGTTACGAAAATTGCGCAGGAGAACACGCCAATGTTTTCCGAAAAATAATCTTTTCTCCAGTCACCTTCCACGACAGTCACCTTGAAGGATGTCTCCCCACCCTAATGGGGGACAGGAAACACAAAAAGGTTAAATAACCCTCCCATTCCTGCTATCTCCAGTGTTTTTCCTGTCCCCCAGTGGAGCATGAAGAGGTTCGTCTCAGGTGGTCGGCGAGTGGAGCCCTTGGAAAAGCCTTACCATGCTGGGCAGCCGAGGTCGGGTGGTTCGCCTCTCCTCCACGTGGCTGCTTCCATCTCCATGGGCCATATGACTCGGGACCTCCTTCCCGCGCCTCCGAGAGGTAAAACGAGACGGTGATGTGCTACCAAGATCCTCCCGAGCTCCCCGGCATCTACCTCCCGGCATGCTGGTGAAGTTCCGGAGTCTGCGCGCACTGGAAGTGACGTCGTCGGCGCACTTCCGGTTCACGTCCTGAGGCCTCCACGCTGGAAAGCACGCGCTCCGGTGCCTTGACTGCTACTAGGGTCATTACTGGGATCCTCCCTATGAACCAAGGGGAGGAGGAGCACACAATTGACACTGGATCTCGATGTCTTCATATCCAGGTTAGGAGCCTCCAGGTAAGACACAGTGTCTCTGTGTGACTGATTAAACATGAGGTGCAAACCTCCGTGGCAGTCCATTCCCAGCCCCCTGAAAAGATGAAAATGGTATCGGTTGAAACTGACTCTGACTCGGGTGAAATTCATACCTCAGGATCAGAGGATATTTGGAAGAATGAGGGTTCCACATCCATCCCTAAACCTGATAGTCTGAGGATATGGAAAAGCTTGTTGTTTCCATAGTGAGAAACACCACAGGGGTTGAGGAAGTGGAGGTAAAGCACTCAGTTCAAGATGAAATGTTTGGAGGGCTGAAACCCAAAGGTAAAAAAGTGTTTCCTATTCATGAAAATGTCCAAAACCTTATTTTCCAGGAGTGGGCTTCTCCAGAGAAGGGACTTAGCATACCCTCAGAATTAAGGAATCGCTTTCCCCTTGAAGGTGACAATTCTATTTGTGAAATCCCTAAAGTGGACGTCCAGGTCCCTCAAGTAACCAAGAAGACGTCTCTCCCTTTCAAGAATTCTTCCCAATTAAAAGATCCTATAAATCGGAAGATAGAAAGCCACCTAAAAAAAGTCCTGGTAATCCTCTACAAATTTGCTCAAAACAAATATAGCTTCTACATGCGTCGCCAGAGCTCTATTTCTCTGGTTTCGTAAGTTGGAAGAACACCTCTCCCTGGGGACCTCCAGAGAGGAGATCCTGGACTCCCTACCCCTTCTCCAAAATGCAACGGGCTTTTTAGCCGATGCCTCAGGAGAATCCGTTCGAGTGGCAGCAAGGTTCTTAGTCCTCTCTAATTCAGCCAGGAGAGCCGTTTGGCGGAAATCGTGGGAGGATGACATCACCTCTAAGACTAAACTCTGTGCCATCCCCTTTCAGGGACACCACGTATTTGGGCCAGTCTTGGATGATATCCTTGAAAAAGCTTCGGATAGGAAAAATCGCTTCCTGAACAGAAAATTGCTAGGAAGAGTATTTTTTTCGTCCCCCTCGTGAACAGTCTTCCCAGAAGTTCAGGGGAAAAGGTAAATCTGGAGCTACCTCAAGGGGGGTAGAAGCAGGAACATCCTTGTCCCTTAACAACAGCAGACCCCTGACAAACAGTGACTCTCCAGTGGGGGGTCGACTTGCATTTTCTCGCCCAATGGCAGTCCATATCCACAAACCAGTGAATCCTCCACACCATACAATTTGGGCTGAAGTTGGAATTCGAGAGTCCCCCTCAGTGTCTGAGAATTACCCTGATACAGTCTCCAGAATTCCTTACTCCTACAAGTACAGGATCTATTGCGAGAAAAAGTTATTTCAAAAGTACCTCAGCATGAGATAGGCAGAGGCCATTATTCTTGCCCTTTCCTAATAAAGAAGCCCTCCGGAAAATGGAGGGTTATTATAAATTTAAAACCCCTGAATCAGTTCATCAAATATCGGAGGTTCAAGATGGAGTCAATCAGAATGGCAATCCCTCTTATCGGACAAGACTGGGTGATGACTACGATAGACCGGAGGGACGCTTACTACCATGTTCCGATCCATCTGGATCACAGGAAGTTCCTCAGGTTCACAGTCTTCCACAACTGGGGGATCACCCATTTCCAGTTCAACGTGCTCCTGTTCGGCATATCCTCAGCACTGAGGGTGTTCTCAAATGTCATGAGGGAAGCAGTAATCTTCATCTGTCTTCAGGGAATATGTGTCGTTCCATATTTAGACAACTTTCTTATCGTCGCTCCATCGATATCTCGGTTGAATCGGGATGTGTCAAGTACACTGGAGATCCTCGAATCCCTACGCTGGATCCCGAATCTTCAGAAGTCAGACCTCCACCCTTCCACAAAGAAAAAATTCCTGGGGATTCTCTTAGACTCAGAAAAGAGGATGTCCTTCCTTCCCGAGGATCATCAGCGCGACCTTCATCAGAGAATCTCCAGATTCAAACAACAAAGGTCACCGACATTAAGAGAGTCCATGTCCATTCTGAGGTCCCTGACTTCGTGTATTTGTGACAGTGTCCTGGGCTCAGGCACATACACAAACCCTCCAATCCCAAGTCCTTCTGTAGTCACGGAAGTATCGGAGTGTCCTGTCCAGGAAAATTCCGCTTCCCGGACACGTGAAGTTGGCCCTCTCATAGTGGTTGAATTGCCTAAACCTGCGGCAGGGGGAGAACTGGGATCAGCTCCCCCTGAAAGTACTTTGTACAGATGCCAGCTGAAAAGGTTGGGGAGCCGTGGTGGAGGAAGCATATTTTCAAGGACTATGGTCCCCGGACATAAGATCCAGATCTTCAAACCTGAGAGAACTGAAGATAGTGAAGGAAGCACTAATAGCCACTTCATCTCTCATCCAAAACCATCATGTTTGTATCTACTCCGACAATGTAACTGCGGTGGCCTACCTCCGACACCAAGGGGACACGAAATATGCCAGCTTAAAACTAATCACGGCAAGGATATTTCTCTGGGCAGAGAAGCACCTGTTGTCCATCTCAGCAGTACATCTGAAGTTCTCAGACAATATCCAGGCGGACTTCCTCAGCAGGAAGGACGTCCATCCAGGAGAATGGTTCCTGAACCAAGCTGTCTTCCTACCCCTGACCTCGAGATGGGGGAACCCAGAGGTCGCATTATTTGCAAATGCTCAAAATGCAAAATCAAAAACATATTTCTCCCTCAGTCCTGCGTACGGAGCTCGGGGGGATAGATGCTTTTGCCCATCCATGGATTTTCAACCTGGCTTACGCCTTCCCACCAATCCCTATGCTGGCAAAGACGCTGCAGAAGATTTGGTTGGACCAGGTCACGATGATCTTAATTGCTCCAATGTGGCCAGGGTGAAGCTGGTCCTGCTCCTTGATGGACATGGCTCAGGACGGTCCCTTACTTCTGCCCCAAAGGACCAACCTCCTTTTTCAGGGTCCCCACTTTACCCAAACCTCAACAGATTGAACCTTGCAGCTTGGCTACTGAAGCCAGCATCCTAAAAGCCAGGGGCTCTCGGACAGGGTAATCCAGACTCTTCAAAGGAACAGAAAACCAGTGACCAATGCCATCTATGGCAAAGTATGGAAGAAGTTCTCTTCCTGGTGTCTTCCCAACGTCCCTGATCCCTTCCACACCAACATTACTCAGGTCCTGGACTTCCTCCAGAAGGGATTAGAGCTAGAGCTTTCCCCAAGCACACTGAGGGTTCAGTTTCGGCCTTTAGTTCCTTTTTTGACCAGGACCTGGCTGGGCACAGGTGGATCAAATGGTTTATAACCTTTGCAAGCAGAATATGTCCTAGACTCCCTAGCCGGGTTCCCCCCTGGGATCTAAATTTAGTGCTCAATAGTCTAACTCAGGTCCCATTTGAACCCTTGTCTATGTTATCTTTAAAAATCCTAAGGGTACCGTCACACAGTGGCATTTTGATCGCTACGACGGCAGGATTCGTGACGTTCCAGCGATATAGTTACGATATCGCAGTGTCTGACACGCTCCTGCGATCAGGGACCCCGCTGAGAATCGTACGTCGTAGCTGATCGTTTGAAACTTTCTTTCGTCGTCTAATGTCCCGCTGTGGCGGCATGATCGCATGGTGTAACAAAGGTGTGCACGATATTGTATACGATGTGCGCATAGTAACCAACGGCTTCTACATCGCACATACGTCATGAAATTATCGCTCCAGCGTCGTACATTGCAAAGTGTGACAGCAGTCTACGACGCTGGAGCGATATTGTTACGATGCTGGAGCGTCACGGATCGTGCCGTCGTAGCTATCAAAATGCCACTGTGTGACGGTACCCTAACTCTTAAGACTGCTTTCCTTGTGGCAATTACCACGGCTAGACGCATAGGAGAATTGCAGGCCCTATCTGTACAAGACCCCTTCCTATCTCTGAACTCTGATAGTATAGTTTTGCATTTGGGTCCCTCCTTTATGCCCAAAGTTGTCTCAGACTTTCATAGGGGCCAGGATATTGTGTTGACCTCATTTTGCCCAAATCCTTCCAATGCGAAGGAAGACATTTTCCAAACTCTGGACGTCCGCAGGGTAGTCCTTCATTACCTGGAACAGTCCAAGGTCTGGAGGATTGACCAAAATCTTTTTATTAAGCTTTCAGGCCAAAATAAAGGAAAGAAAGCAGCTAAAAGCACAATTTCAAACTGGATTAAACAGGCCATCTGCCTTGCATATTCGGTAAAAGATCTCTCTCCTCCGGCCTCGCTAAAGGCTCACTCCACTCTGTCAGTCTCTACATCATGGGCAGCAAGAGGGAACGCTTCATCTGAGCAGATATGCAGAGCCGCCACCTCATCTTTTGTACATATCTTCACCAGACACTATAGACTAAATTTTGACAGGGATCTAACATTCGGCAGACGAGTTCTGCAAGCTGTGGTCCCTCCCTAAAGAAATCAACATTGGTATAACTCCAAGGTGACTGTCATGGAAGGTGACTGGAGAAAATGGAATGTCTTACCGATACTTTGGTTTCTAGGAACCTTCCGCGACAGCACTAATTTCCCTCCCTATCTGATATTCCTATTGAATGATTCCTGCACTTTGGTGGTAACTACACATGCTAGTGTGTCCAGAAAAACACTGGAGATAGCAGGAAGGGGAGAGTTATTTAACCTCTTTGTGTTTCCTGTCCCCCATTAGGGTGGGGAGACATCCTCCAAGGTGACTGTTGTGGAAGATTCCTAGAAACCGAATTACCGATAAGACTAATTCTATTTTATTAAATACATGTCTAGTAATTTGCACACACTGTAATAATTGTGTTTGCCCCTGACATCTCTATATCTACCTATTCAATTTGTACTTACTGTATGTAATCCTTCTCGTCTATCCAGGTGGCTCCTGCATTGATTTTACAGAACACGGCAGATGAATTACATTTTTTTTTCTATCTATCTATCTATCTATCTATCTATCTATCTATCTATCTATCTATCTATCTATCTATCTACAGTACAGACCAAAAGTTTGGACACACCTTCTCATTTAAAGATTTTTCTGTATTTTCATGACTATGAAAATTGTACATTCACACTGAAGGCATCAAAACTATGAATTAACGCATAACGCCTTTTGCTTTGAAAACTGCTTTGCTCACTCTTGGCATTCTCTTGATGAGCTTCAAGAGGTAGTTACCGGGAATGGTTTTCACTTCACAGGTGTGCCGTGTCAGGTGTAATTAACAAGTGGGATTTCTTGCGTTGTAAATGGGGTTGGGACTATCAGTTGTGTTGAGCAGAAGTCTGGTGGATACACAGCTGATAGTCCTACTGAATAGACTGTTAGAATTTGTATTATGGCAAGAAAAAAGCAGCTAAGTTAAGAAAAACGAGTGGCCATCATTACTTTAAGAAATGAAGGTCAGTCAGTCTGAAAAATTAAGAAAACTTTGAAAGTGTCCCCAAGTGCAGTGGGAAAAAAACATCAAGCGCTACAAAGAAACTGGCTCACATGAGGACCGCCCCAGGAAAGGAAGACCAAGAGTCACCTCTGCTTCTGAGGATAAGTTTATCCGAGTCACCAGCCTCAGAAATCGCAGGTTAACAGCAGCTCAAATTAGAGACCAGGTCAATGCCACACAGAGTTCTAGCAGCAGACACATCTCTACAACAACTATTAAGAGGAGACTTTGTGCAGCAGGCCTTCATGGTAAAATAGCTGCTAAGAAACCACTGCTAAGGACAGGCAACAAGCAGAAGAGACTTGTTTGGGCTAAAGAACACAAGGAATGGACATTAGACCAGTGGAAATCTGTGCTTTGGTCTGATGAGTCCAAATTTGAGATCCTTGGTTCCAACCACCGTGTCTTTGTGCGACGCAGAAAAGGTGAACGGATGGACTCTACATGCCTGGTTCCCACTGTGAAGCATGAAGGAGGAGGTGTGATGTTGTGGGGGTGCTTTGCTGTGACACTGTTGGGGATTTATTCAAAATTGAAGGCATACTGAACCAGCATGCTACCACAGCATATTGCCGCGGCATGCTATTCCATCCGATTTGCGTTTAGTTGGACCATCATTTATTTTTCAACAGGTCAATGACCCCAAACACACCACCAGGCTGTGTAAGGGCTATTTGACCAAGAAGGAGAGTGATGGGGTGCTACGCCAGATGACCTGGCCTCCACAGTCACCAGACCTGAACCCAATCGAGATGGTTTGGGGTGAGCTGGGCAGCAGGGTGAAGGAAAAGGGCCAACAAGTGCTAAGTATCTCTGGGAACTCCTTCAAGATTGTTGGAAGACCATTCCCGGTGACTACCTCTTGAAGCTCATCAATAGAATGCCAAAAGTTTGCAAAGCAGTCAAAGAAAAAGGTGGCTACTTTGAAGAACCTAGAATATAAGACATATTTTCAGTTGTTTCACACTTGTTTGTTAAGTATGTAATTCCACATGTGTTAATTCATAGTTTTGATGCCTTCATTGTGAATGTACAATTTTTCGTAGTCATGAAAATGCAGAAAAATCTTTAAATGGGGTGTGTCCAAACTTTTGGTCTGTACTGTATAAAATATATATTAGTGGTGCAGTGACCCATGCTGTGTTTGTGAAACAGGGTCCAGCATGATTGTATGTGTCACAGAGGGAGTCTGCACTGTAAGCAAGTATTGTTGTTCAGGGACCTGTAGTCCCACAAGTATTTGTGTAGCTTTAAAGGGAGGCTTACAGGGTTAGTTGGAGAGCTGGGCAGGACTGACTAACCACACACACCTCCCACCTATGAGGGTGGTTACAGGTACATAATGTGACCAGGGTTTGGGTCACATGTTCAGAGTGTATGGACTGGAATGGTCAGAGTGTGAGGTCCCAGATGGCCTGTGTGTTGGAATGTTGTGGAGTGGACTGGATTCCTGGAAGCACATAGGGAGTCCGTGGACTGAAGGCCTGTTTGTTGGAAGTGCCTGGGTCTGGACTTCCTGAATAGCGCACGGAAAGGCTGTATCTGCAGAGCCTGTGATGGCTACTGTGTTGGGGAAGCTACAGTTCCTTCTGCGGGTCTGGACTATCTGAGGTGCCCTGGTCACCAGGACGGTGATACCAGTTAGGCAGCTTCCCTGGGAACCAGGACTGACAGGAGTCAGTGTGTGGAGCAGGAGCTCCTGTAAGGTAACACCAGATAAAGGGGGTTATGGGCAGATGAGTATCTGCTATTGGAACAGACTGTTGGTGCTTGTTGTGTTCCGTGGATGTTAATGAACTGTTCGGCGAGTTAAAGTGTTATGGACTATGTGTAGGCCTGTGATGTGCAACATGGCCTACGGTGCGGTTTATGATGCCTAAATAAACCAAATTCTGTTTTTGTGAGAAACCGTGCCTTAGTGCTTTAATCCCATTGCAAAGTGAGTGTTCCCCAACCCACTCAGGAAGCGCTATCTCACAATATATATACATAATGTTTTGAAGAATATTTCCTTTGAAACTGATGTGTAAATGACTTAGAGAATTTCTGTATGTAAAAGCTCATGTTAAAATTGCATTGCAGTCCGATAGCAATTACACTGCATTCGGATGTAAATCGGATGCTAGGTGTGAAAAATCGAATTGTACTCGCATAAAAAACACATGATACTTGCATTACACTCGTCCGACTCTCCTGCATCAAAATGAAACAGATTTTAAAATCTCTAGATTTAAATTAAGAGTATAGCACAGTGGTAAAGTGTGCAAACTTATAAACCGAGAGCTTTGAGCTCAAATACCAGCAATGAAACTTAATTTTTATTAGTCTAGAAAAAAGTTGACTGAGGGGCGATCTAATAACCATGTATAAGTATATAAGGGGACAATACAAATATCTCTCCGAGGATCTGTTTATACCAAGGAATGTGACGGTCGCAAGGGGCATTCTCTGCGTCTAGAGGAGAGAAGGTTTTTCCACCAACATAGAAAAGTTGAGGCGTTCAAGAGAGGCATGGATGTCTTCCTTGGGCGTAACAATATTGTATCTTACAGTTATTAGGTTCTTTAGAAGGACGTAGATCTGGGGATTTATTCTGACAGAATATAGGCTGAACTGGATGGACAAATGTATTTTTTTGGCCCTGCTAATTATGTTACTATGTTAGTGTGTCTCCAGCCTAAGGCTTGGTGCACATTTATCCTGGCAATGCACTGAGTGCTTAAACCGGGGTTTCCGTGTGAATCTCTGAAATATGTGATTTAGACAGAACCCCAGTCGTAAGATTCCCTATAATGAGGCAGATGAAGGCACTGTGGATGCAGTCAGGCCTATAATCCGGAGGTGTCAGTCTTTCTAAGGCTGGGTTCCCATTGCGTTATGGGACCGCGTTAAACGGACAGCGTTGCACGGCGAAATTAACGCCGTGCAACGCGGCCGTTAACGCGCCCATTCACGCTAATGGGAACGCGCTTCACTAGCGCGTGCCATGTTCGGCACGCGCTAGCGACGCGCCGGTGATTCCTGGCGCGCCGCGGACGCTGCTTGCAGCGTCCGAGGCGCGCCCGCGGTCCGTTCCCCGCTCTCGCAGATCGGGGATCTGCGAGAGCGGGGACGTTACCGCGACCCCGACCGCAGCCCCATAGAAAACATTGCGTTAGCGCAATCCGTTAGCGCTAGCGCTAAACGGATTGCACTAATGCAATGTGACCCTAGCCTAAGGCCATGGTCACACTATCAGTATTTGGTCAGTACTTTACATCAGTATTTGTCAGCCAAAACCAGGAGAGGAACAATCAGATGAAAAGTATAATAGAAACACATCACCACTTCTGCATTTATCACCCACTCCTGGTTTGGTCTTACAAAAACTGATGTGAAATACTGACGAAATACTGATAATGTTAGGCTATGTGCACACGTTGCGGTTTTTGCTGCGGATCCGCAGCGGATTTGACGCTGCGGATCCGCAGCAGTTTTCCATGCGGTGTACAGTACAATGTTAACCTATGGAAAACAAAAACCGCAGTGCACATGCTGCGGAAAATTCAGCGCCGAAACGCTTCGGAAAAAAAGAAGTAGCATGTCACTTCTTTCTGCGGATTCCGCAGCGGTTTTCAACCTGCACCAATAGGAAAGTGCAGTTGAAAACCCGCAGAGGAATCCGCAGAAGAAACCGCGTGAAAATCCGCAGTGAAAACCGCAGTGGTTTTGCACTGCGGATTTTCCAAATCTGCTGCGGAAAAATCCGCAGCAAAATCCGCAACGTGTGCACATACCCTTACCATAGCCTAAGGGTACCGTCACACAGTGGCATTTTGATCGCTACGACGGCACGATTTGTGACGTTCCAGCGATATATCCGTGACGTTCCAGCGATCTCGCTGTGTCTGACACGCTCCTGCGATCAGGGACCCCGCTGAGAATCGTACGTCGTAGCAGATCGTTTGAAACTTTCTTTCGTCGTCTAGCGTCTCCGCTCTCCAGCGTCTCCGCTCTTGGCTCCGCCTCCAGCGTCTCCGCTCTTGGCTCCGCCTCCAGCATCTCCGCCCTTGGCTCCGCCTCTTGCGGCTCCGCCCTTGGCTCTGCCTTCTCCTTCTCTTCTCTTAGTTCCACCTTCTACTTGTTACTTAGTCCTCCTGTCTGAACAGGTTCCAACCTGTTTCACATACCTGCCTGCAGACCGGTCCCTACCGGTTCTTCCTATGTTCCAGCCGTACCCGCCTGCCTACCAGAGAGCCAGCCGTGTCCGTCTGCCCGCCAGTGTCTCTGTTGTACCCGTCTGCTTGCCTGTGTCCCAGCCGTGCCCGCTCCGTTCCTTATTGGGATCAACAGCCACAGCCAGACATCACCCTGGAGTGGCACCTGGTAGCTTCCTATTGCACAAGTCTGACCTCACCATCAGAGGCTCCAGCGAACACCTAGGAAGCTACTTAGTTACGCCCCTTCCAGGGAAGTTTGGTCTGTGGTCCAGTGGGGCCACACCCCCGTATGCCCGCGCCTACCAGTCTGGGCGCATGCGTGACACGAGGCAACATCCTACTGAGGTGTGTAGCCGGTGGCCGGAACACCGCGGGAGTAACTGACTCTAGGCCTTACTCCGAACTCCGCAGAACAGTTAATTATAGGTTGGCTGTCTCACCTAAACACCTACGAAGACATAGGGGGCAACTGTGGGAGAGGGGCGTCTCTACGGTCCCGGAAGAACTCCAGGCCTTCCCGTCATACGGGTGCGTCCTAGCGGTGCGTCCTAGCCATAACATACCTGGGGGACGTTGAACTAGTAACATCTGGAACTAAAGAAAGAGAGAGCTGTAGAGAACGAACGAGAACAGCAGTTGTGAGGACTATTCCGAATGCTCAGCAGGGTAGGACTACAACACAAACAGGCGCTAGTGGTAGGCAACGATTTCCATCTGCGAAGGAAACTCTGGAAGTGCCCATCGGACCGGCCGGTCTCAGATAGCCCTGTTAAGGGTGCTCTGGATTGTGGATCCTGAAGTCTTCAGTAAAGAGGTAAAGAGACTGCAACCCTGTGTCCTCGTTAATGACTGCACCTCACACCATTACCATCTACCTTACTGGGAAGCCCTGGGGACACACTTCACCTGTGGGAAGGTATACCATCCAGCTGCCATTCCATCACCCCAGCGGACCCCACAGCAGCGTCGGTCACCTTGACCGAACACCACAGCTGGCGTCACGAACCCTTGACAGACTGTACCACCTTTATTGGACGCCCCTTAGCAGGGTCGCAGAACTCGTGGCCCTGTGTATGGGGGCGCTCCAACTTGGCGTCACGAACAGGATCCTACTTAAGCCTGAGAAGCAGGTCATGTGTGCCTTGGAACTGTGATTGAAACGTGCTTGGACTGTGATTTATTGCAAAGACTGTGTACTGCTATTGACGCATGATTCCCGCCAAAACCGCCGCCATTGCCGCGCCACGAGGAGCGCAGGAGAAGAAGGAGGGCGTGTCATGGGAGGAGATCGAAAAAACGGCGCGAACAGCAACATCCGCCCCCTCCGACTACGGCTGTAGGACGACGAGCTCAGGAATGGAGGAGCTCAAACCCCAGAAAATGGCGGAGCCTCATGTGTGTGCCACTGCAGACCAAGGAGCAGAGCTGACAACCAGCGGGTACCTGAACGACGACGGAGTGACCCGGGATCACAGCAGCCTAGCGGAGCCGAACCAGGGCTTGCCGCCAGAGGGGAACCCAGATCCCCTGGAATTGCCGGAGGAGGCATCGGACCACCCGACTCCAGACGGGGGGTCGGCGATGGTGAGGAAATGGAAGTCGGAGCTGTGCTGGAAGGCCGCCCGGGGGGAGCCGTGGTCAGGGCCGCAGCAGACTCCAGCATCCTCGTCAGCGGAGTCGACCGACATCGGTGGAACCACATCAGACGCAGGTACCAAAAGCGACCCTGCCCCACCGACCACTCCGGCTCCGGTGACCGCTTCCCAGCCCATTGATGACTGGTCTCCCGCTACTGAGATTGTGGTGGCGGCCCTTTATGCATGAAGGGGATCCTGCCCCCGCTGCCGACACCTCTGTGTATACCGATGTACATCAGCCCCAGGGGGGTGGTCTTTGAGTGGAATGCTCCCCGGTTTCAACCAGACGGGTCCCGACAGGAGGGCTCCTACGTCATCAGGCTCACCTGGGATCAGTATAGACGAAGCTTGATCTCACAATGGGAAGACCGGGAACGAATGGAACAGACTGTCCGATCAGAGGAACGGGTGCCCCTCGTCAATTGCTGCCCTCAAAGTTTGATAAAACAAGGGATTGTGCTGGCCTTCCACCGGGGAAGGGGTTGCGGCTTCATATTAGAGCCAGGGCTGCTGACCGAGGTCTATGTGACTAGCTGCAACGTGGAACCCCAGTCCCACAGTGTACCTCCACTCCGAAACTTGTACAGAGGGGACCATGTGACCTACACCCGCCACTGGAGTGAGCGAGGGTGGTATGCCAAGAGAGTCAAACGCTGCACGCTCGTGGTCGTGCCATCTACGATCACGACCGAAACTGGTGGCGGAACTCCCCTGACCCCACAGGACCCAGCACTACCACCCCGACGTGTGGTGTCCTGCTTGCGGAGTCTGCCACCAGCATCACCGCCCGTACCCAGACCGCTGCTGATCCGACGAAGACGGTGCTGGACGGCGACACAGAGCCAGACCTTCCCCGGCCGGGACGTGGTCACCACCGGCTGGTGTCGTGTCACATCACCTATTACAGAAATAAACCTCGAAGATCCGAATATGTAAATAGTTAACTGTTTCCTGCTGTTGCTGCTTTAAACCCGTCCAGGGTTATTTCTTAAAGGGATCCCTTTGTTTACCCGGGATCCCTATTGTTTATAGTTCCTTTTCTACTTTTGCACGGAGTTATCATTGTTCCAAAGACTGCCGGATCATGGATGGTGAATGATTCAAAACTGTTTTTGTATATACTGTAGTTTGCACCTTCTTAAAGGTGCTCCCTACTGGTTTTACAAGCGAAAGAAGACTTTGCGAAGATAATGCTTCTGGACATGACGCAGAAGGTCTTGCTTTCAGTGGACTTGCAGACAGAGGGGGAATCTGCACTACCTCCTAGAGACTTGGGTCCCTCTTAAAGGGAATGTTTACATGATTGCTTTAATAAAAGTTGAAACGTTAATAATGTTGAAATTTAGAAAGTTTGATAATGTTGATAGAGACTGAGGACAGGAAAGCTTGAAAGTGAACCCGTAGGGGCTAGAGAGAGAGTCCTCCTGAGAACTGTAGAAAGATGGTCGGCACAATGACAGTAGGCCCAGCCAAGGAGCTAGGCGGTCCTGCATTGGGGAAGCTAGAACGGAAAGAAAAGTTGAGTTATTTATATAGTATTGTATGGTAGGCCTTTAGTGGGTTCAGCTTATACGCCCTTAAAGGGACACTGTCACCTGAATTTGGAGGGAACAATCTTCAGCCATGGAGGCGGGGTTTTGGGGTTTTTGATTCACCCTTTCCTTACCCGCTGGCTGCATGCTGGCTGCAATATTGGATTGAAGTTCATTCTCTGTCCTCCGTAGTACATGCCTGCACAAGCCAATCTTGCCTTGCGCAGGCGTGTACTATGGAGGACAGTGAATGAACTTCAATCCAATATTGCAGCCAGCATGCAGCCAGCGGGTAAGGAAAGGGTGGATCAAACACCCAAAAACCCCGCCTCCATGGCTGAAGATTGTTCCCTCCAAATTCAGGTGACAGTGTCCCTTTAAAGGAAAAAGTTAAATTATTGTTCAGAGTTTGCACTTGATAGAATACCCGGCTGGGTACTGAGAGTTATTTATAGTCAACATGTTATCTAAAAATATTTAATTTTGTTTGTAACGTTCAAGTGTCCTCACCTCCCATAAAGGGAAGCATTGTTTTATTTACTTGTTTTAGCATTTCCAAATTTTGTATGTCTTTTGCTGCAATGTATTGTTGTTCTTCTTCCCAGTCCAGGAGTACTGGATTTAACCGGGGGGGGGGAAGGGGGAGTGCAGCGCCCCAGAGACCTGGTCGTTGCAGTATGTCGCTCTGCCACTAAGGGGAGTGATGTTACGTCCGATGGCACTAAAGGAGTTCTCCTGACCAGGTATCAGCTGAACACTTTACACTTCACACTCCGGCCACTAGGGGGAGCAAAGGGCTTTATTTATTGGGCCACTTCTCACGCTGGTAAAACTAGGGGTCGGGGAGGAAGTTAGTCAGAAGCTGACTGGGTTGGATTCAGGCAACATTCTGTGGCAGGGGGTGTTGCAGGGAGAAGACACAGGGGGGTCCCGGTCGGGTGTGGGAACCTGGCAGGTGCCTAGTGAACAGAACAGAACGCTCTGTGAGAGCGTCACAAGCCACATTCCACTCTGAGAGGGCGTCGTGAGCCGCACCTAGCTCCCTCCCCCTCACAGTAGTGGCAACCAGAGCCCCCATTATAGGTATAATGATAACCATAGCTTTTCCACAGAAATCACCCCAAAGCAGTATAACAAGATCCAGTGGTCCCCAGAATACTCCCATTCAGTATTCTCCCATCCAGCACTCTCAGCACACTGTCACATTCAGCTTCAGGCACCTTCTTTGACAGGTAGTATCATCCTGTCTCCAGCGTACCATACTTAAATTATCTCGAAACCCTTAAGACCAGTACATTTGCATCAGATCTGCTCTTCTGTGCAGGGCTACGCACAAAATTCACCATTTTTAGATTTTCTCATACCCGTTTGCTAGACCTGCAGCTAATGCACCAAACTGGCAGACAGCCGCGAGCCACAATTCATGGGACCACGAGCCGCAGGTTGGGGACCCCTGCTTTACCGATTGAACATGAAGAGGAAAATCTGGGCTTCAGCTGCTCTCTGACTTCCTCTTAATGTTCAATCCATACGTAGGAGGTACAGTGACGCCAGCGCTGATTAGGCTCCGGGGTCACATGTTACAACCCTGCAAGGGAGCCCTGGGGAGAGCGAAGGCAGACAGCACCAGCATGGGAGTGGAGTTTTTTTTTTTTCTATTTGATTGTGGCCAAACATTTAGTGCAAGAACGGGTTGGAGCTCGGTCCTAGAGACACTATCACACTGAGTCCTATAATAAGAGCATATACCGAATGGTTAGGTTGTGTTTTGTGCCCCATTCCTTATGTGTAAGGGCAGGATTACATTTTTTTGCCAATTGAAATAGGGGGAGGGGAAAGGTTCTTTTGGTGTGCAAATCTACTAGTTTCTAGGTAACTTACAAAGCAGATAATAGGGTAATTACTGTCATTTTAAAATTCATAATTTATTTTTTTATTTTTATTTTTTTTAAAGATGGGTTTAGTGGTTAAATACATCTCTTGGAATATATGTGGTTTGAAAAATAGCTTTAAGAAACTTTTGAGTATATTTGAAAAGCTAAATCCAGCAATTATAGGCCTGAAAAAGACACATGACAAATAAATACATTAATATGCTACACCGATCTTGCATTGGATATAGCCTGCATTCTCTATACTCTAGCTACTCAAAAGGGGCCAGTCTTTCCATAAGAATATTTCCATTATATAAATTGACTCCTTTAAAGATGATGTGGGAGGTTGGTTGGTTGGTTGAAGTGAGATACAATATTTCACTTCAAATGTATTATTGTAATAATTTATATTCCTCAGTAGACTAACATACCTCAAGAGAATTCTGGGTAAACTCACTAAATAGCCAGGCATACCTTTGTTAGTTGTGAGCGACCTTAATACTTGTAACCCTGAGGATAGGTTCCCTAGAGAGCGCTGACACTTTGTCTGCCTTTGGCCGGCTTATTAGTAAATTGGGACTGATCTCTATATAGAGGTAAAGATTCCATCCTCAAAGATCTCATGTGCTTCTGCGACATTCCAATCCCTCTCAAGAATTGATATGGTTGTTTGCAACTCTCTCATGGTACCTTACATATTAAATATAGAGTATCCCCCCAAATCCTTATCAGATCACTCCCCTTTATCGTGCAGATAGCAGCCGAATCTATCGAAATCCTACTGTAAAGTTGACCCACAGACTGTTTTTCATAGAATCGCAGTTTCACTATGTACTGCATTACTCTAGTATTGCACCATATTGTGTAAGAAATAACTACTAAAAGTTCAGCTTCCTAAGGGGACTATAAATAAGGTAAAGCAAAAAAAAATAAAATATATATATATATAACTCGTATATAAACAAACTAGATGGTGGCCCGATTCTAACGTGTCGGGTATTCTAGAATATATAGGTAGTATATAGCACAGGCTACATACTATATTGCACAGTGACGTAGTATATAACAGAGCTATGTACACACAGCGTACGTAGTATATAGGAAAGCTACGTAGTATATAACAGCTACGTAGTATATAACAGCCACGTAGTGTATTGCACAGGCACGTAGTATATTGGTCAGCCACGTAGTATATCGTAGTATATTGCACTGCCACGTAGTATATTGCACAGCTGACGTAGTATATAACAGAACCGACACAGCCACATAGTATATTGCACAGCTGCGTAGTATATCGCAGTCACGTTGTATATTGCCCAGCTACATAGTATATAGCACAGAGATGTCGTATATAACACAGCCCACGTAGTATATAGCAATGTGGGCACTATATGCGTGGTTAAAGAAGACTTAAAATAAAAACTAAACATATACTCACCTTCCGAAGGCCCCTTGAAGCCCTGGCGCCTGTGTGCGGTGCACGCGGCAGCTTCCGGTCCCAGGGTTGGTATGAGCGCAGGGTCTGTGATGACGTCGCGGTCACATGACTGTGACGTCATGGCAGGTCCTTCTCGCATAGCATCCTTGGCACCGGAACCTGTCGTTTGCACTGCCGAGGACAGCAGACGACGTCGGAGGGTGAGAATAACCTTTTTTTTTTAATTATTATTTGTAACATTAGATCGTTTTACTATTGTTGCTGCATACGCAGCATCAATAGTAAAAAGTTGGTCACACGGTTAATAGCTGCGTTAACGGAGTGCAATACACCGCGGTCCGTTAACTCTGGCATTAACCCTGTGTGAGCACTCAGCGCTGACTGCAGGGCAGTAAAGCAGTGGCCAATTCGCTGCCAGAGTATGGCCGTCGCTGATTGGTCGTGACAATGGTCGTGGGAGTTTTGCCACGACCAATCAGCGACTTGGATTTCCATGACAGACAGAGGCCGCGACCAATTAATATCCGTGACAGAAAGACAGACGGAAGTGACCCTGAGACAATTATATAGTATACATTTAAAGCAAATCCCTTTTCCCATTCAAAAATCAAGACTTGAAAAAAGAGAAATTAAGACTTTTTAGTATCAAGTTTGTAAAAGTCTGATATTTAACAATTAATGATGAGCGAATATACTTGTTACTCGAGATTTCCCGAGCATGCTCGGGTGTCCTCCGAGTATTTTTTTAGTGCTCGGAAATTTAGTTTTTATTGCCACAGCTGAATGAGGAGGAGGGGTTTGTCTCTATGTAAAGTCTTGTCTAAAGTCGACTTTAAGGGAGGATATTAGCGAAGGAAATGAGGATGTCGAGTCCATATGGGTCGAAATTCATGGAGGGAAAAATGGTAACAAAATTCTCATTGGGGTCTGTTACAAACCCCCAAATATAACAGAAATCATGGAAAGTCTACTTCTAAAGCAGATAGATGAAGCTGCAACCCATAATGAGGTCCTGGTTATGGGGGACTTTAACTACCCGGATATTAACTGGAAAACAGAAACCTGTGAAACCCATAAAGGCAACAGGTTTCTGCTAATAACCAAGAAAAATTATCTTTCATAATTGGTGCAGAATCCAACCAGAGGAGCAGCACTTTTAGACCTAATACTATCTAATAGACCTGACAGAATAACAAATCTGCAGGTGGTTGGGCATTTAGGAAATAGCGACCACAATATTGTGCAGTTTCACCTGTCTTTCACTAGGGGACTTGTCAGGGAGTCACAAAAACACTGAACTTTAGGAAGGCAAAGTTTGACCAGCTTAGAGATGCCCTTAATCTGGTAGACTGGGACAATATCCTCAGAAATAAGAATACAGATAATAAATGGAAAATGTTTAAGAACATCCTAAATAGGCAGTGTAAGCGGTTTATACCTTGTGGGAATAAAAGGACTAGAAATAGGAAAAACCCAATGTGGCTAAACAAAGAAGTAAGACAGGCAATTAACAGTAAAAAGAAAGCATTTGCACTACTAAAGCAGGATGGCACCATTGAAGCTCTAAAAAACTATAGGGAGAAAAATACTTTATCTAAAAAACTAATTAAAGCTGCCAAAAAGGAAACAGAGAAGCACATTGCTAAGGAGAGTAAAACTAATCCCAAACTGTTCTTCAACTATATCAATAGTAAAAGAATAAAAACTGAAAATGTAGGCCCCTTAAAAAATAGTGAGGAAAGAATGGTTGTAGATGACGAGGAAAAAGCTAACATGTTAAACACCTTCTTCTCCACGGTATTCACGGTGGAAAATGAAATGCTAGGTGAAATCCCAAGAAACAATGAAAACCCTATATTAAGGGTCACCAATCTAACCCAAGAAGAGGTGCGAAACCGGCTAAATAAGATTAAAATAGATAAATCTCCGGGTCCGGATGGCATACACCCACGAGTACTAAGAGAACTAAAGGTACCGTCACACTAAACGATATCGCTAGCGATCCATGACGTTGCAGCGTCCTGGCTAGCGATATCGTTCAGTTTGACACACAGCAGCGATCAGAATCCTGCTGTGATGTCGTTGGTTGCTGCAGAAAGTCCAGCACTTTATTTCGTCGCTGGACTTCCTGCTGACATCGCTGAATCGGCGTGTGTGACGCCGATTCAGCGATGTCTTCGCTGGTAACCAGGGTAAACATCGGGTTACTAAGCGCAGGGCCGCGCTTAGTAACCCGATGTTTACCCTGGTTACCATCCTAAAAGTAAAAAAAAGCAAACGCTTCATACTTACCTTCCGCTGTCTGTCCTCCGGCGCTGTGCTTTCCTGCACTCACTGTGAGCACAGCGGCCGGAAAGCACAGCGGTGACGTCACCGCTCTGCTTTACGGCCGCTGTGCTCACAGCCAGTACAGAGAAGCACAGCGCCGGAGGACAGACAGCTGAAGGTAAGTATGAAGCGTTTGTTTTTTTTACTTTTAGGATGGTAACCAGGGTAAACATCGGGTTACTAAGCGCGGCCCTGCGCTTAGTAACCCGATGTTTACCCTGGTTACCGGCATCGTTGGTCGCTGGAGAGCGGTCTGTGTGACAGCTCTCCAGCGACCAAACAGCGACGCTGCAGCGATCCGGATCGTTGTCGGTATCGCTGCAGCGTCGCTTAGTGTGACGGTACCTTAAGTAATGTAATAGATAAACCATTATTTCTTATTTTTAGGGACTCTATAGCGACGAGGTCTGTTCCGCAGGACTGGCGCATAGCAAATGTGGTGCCAATATTCAAAAAGGGCTCTAAAAGTGAACCTGGAAATTATAGGCCAGTAAGTCTAACCTCTATTGTTGGTAAAATATTTGAAGGGTTTCTGAGGGATGTTATTCTGGATTATCTCAATGAGAATAACTGTTTAACTCCATATCAGCATGGGTTTATGAGAAATCGCTCCTGTCAAACCAATCTACCGTATATACTCAAGTATAAGCCGACCCGAGTATAAGCTGACCCCCCTAATTTTGCCACAAAAAACTGGGAAAACTTATTGACTCGAGTATAAGCCTAGGGTGGAAAATGCAGCAGTTACTGGTAAATTTCAAAAATAAAAATAGATGCTCCATACCGTTCATTATTGCCCCATAGATGCTCCATATACAACTGTGCTATATAGAATGCTCTATACCGTTCATTATGGCCCCATAGATGCTCCATAGAAAGCTGTGCCATATATATATTGCTCTGCACCTTTGATTATGGCCCCATAGATGCTCCTTATAAAGCTGTGCCCCATATACAATGCTCTGCACCGTTGATTATGGCCCCATAGATGCTGCTTATAAAACTGTGCCCCATATATATTGCTCTGCACCGTTGATTATGGCCCCATAGATGCTGCTTATAAAGCTGTGCCCCATATATATTGCTCTGCACCGTTGATTATGGCCCCATAGATGCTCCTTATACAGCTGTGCCCCATATATATTGCTCTGCACCATTGATTATGGCCCCATAGATGCTCCTTATAAAGCTGTGCCCCATATACGGTATATTGCTCTGCACCATTGATTATGGCCCCATAGATGCTCTTAATAAAGCTGTGCCCCATATACGGTATATTGCTCTGCACCATTGATTATGGCCCCATAGATGCTCCATATAAAGCTGTGCCATATAGAATGCTGCTGGTGCTGCAATAAAAAAAAAATCACATACTCACCTCTCTTGCTCAGGATGCCAGCGCTTTCAATATTTACCTGCTCCTCGTGCGGCTCCGTCTCCAGCACTGACGCTCAGCAGAGGGCGCGCATTGACTACGTCACCGCGCCCTCTAACCTGAGCGTCACTGCCAGAGGACGCTGCAGACGGAGCCGCACGGGAGCGAGGAGCAGGTAAATATCGCGCAGCGCTGCGCTCCCCTTACCTGCTCCCGGCGCTGCAGCTTCTTCCTGTAATTGAGCGGTCACAGTTACCGATCATTTACAGCAATGAATATGCGGCTCCTCCCCTATGGGAGGTGGAGCCGCCTATTCATTTCTGTAATGAGCGGTGCCATGTGACCACTCAGTACAGGAAGAATCTGCAGCGCCGGGGAAGCCAGGGACTGCAGGGAATGCTCCGCAGCAGGTAAGTATAACTACACAGCCCCCGCTCCCCCTCACCTGCCGACCCCCGGGTATATGACTCGAGTATAAGCCGAGAGGGGGACTTTCAGCCCCAAAAAATGGGCTGAAAATCTCGGCTTATACTCGAGTATATACGGTAATCAGTTTTTATGAAGAGGTAAGTTATAGGCTGGACCACGGTGAGTCATTGGACGTGGTATATCTCGATTTTTCCAAAGCGTTTGATACCGTGCCGCACAAGAGGTTGGTACACAAAATGAGAATGCTTGGTCTGGGGGAAAATGTGTGTAAATGGGTTAGTAACTGGCTTAGTGATAGAAAGCAGAGGGTGGTTATAAATGGTATAGTCTCTAACTGGGTCGCTGTGACCAGTGGGGTACCGCAGGGGTCGGTATTGGGACCTGTTCTCTTCAACATATTCATTAATGATCTGGTAGAAGGTTTACACAGTAAAATATCGATATTTGCAGATGATACAAAACTATGTAAAGCAGTTATTACAAGAGAAGATAGTATTCTGCTACAGATGGATCTGGATAAGTTGGAAACTTGGGAATCACCATTACACACTGAACGGGAAACCACTGGGTAAATCTGACAGGGAGAAGGACTTGGGGATCCTAGTTAATGATAAACTTACCTGGAGCAGCCAGTGCCAGGCAGCAGCTGCCAAGGCAAACAGGATCATGGGGTGCATTAAGAGAGGTCTGGATACACATCATGAGAGCATTATACTGCCTCTGTACAAATCCCTAGTTAGACCGCACATGGAGTACTGTGTCCAGTTTTGGGCACCAGTGCTCAGGAAGGATATAATGGAACTAGAGAGAGTACAAAGGAGGGCAACAAAATTAATAAAGGGGATGGGAGAACTACAATACCCAGATAGATTAGCGAAATTAGGATTATTTAGTCTAGAAAAAAGACGACTGAGGGGCGATCTAATAACCATGTATAAGTATATAAGGGGACAATACAAATATCTCGCTGAGGATCTGTTTATACCAAGGAAGGTGATGGGCACAAGGGGGCATTCTTTGCGTCTGGAGGATAGAAGGTTTTTCCACCAACATAGAAGAGGATTCTTTACTGTTAGGGCGGTGAGAATCTGGAATTGCTTGCCTGAGGAGGTGGTGATGGCGAACTAAGTCGAGGGGTTCAAGAGAGGCCTGGATGTCTTCCTGGAGCAGAACAATATTGTATCATACAATTATTAGGTTCTGTAGAAGGACGTAGATCTGGGTATTTATTATGATGGAATATAGGACAAATGTCTTTTTTCGGCCTTACTAACTATGTTACTATGTTATTATGATTTACATCTGTTAGCCAGCATAAGTACATGTGGAGATTCCCTAGCAACCAGGCAACCCCACATGTACTTATGCTGGCTAACAGATGTAAATCATTCAGCTGCGGCAATAAAAACGAAATTTCCGAGCACTAAAAAATACTCGGAGGACACCTGAGCGTGCTTGGGAAATCTCGAGTAACGAGTATATTCGCTCATCACTAATAACGATATTTTTAAAACCATACATTAAATACTGAAAACAAAAAAAAAATTACCATCACTTCACCACCCCCAATCTGCCTTCCAAATACAATAAAAAGCTATCAAAATATTGTATTAATGAAGAGTAAAGTTTAGTGCTACAAAAGCAAGTCTTCATGCATTTACAGTAAGTCTGACTAGCCCCACATGAAGTTTAGCTGTTCTCTTTTGTAATTTACAGGAAAATTGTACTAGAACAAAAAAGAATTGCATTTTCCGTAATACAAAGAGGAAAAAATTACCTGTTCTATCTCGGCACCACATTAAAGGGAACCTATTATGTCAAACAACGCTATTAACCTGCATGTTAAGTGTTCTGATGCCGTGGGGCACCGGCCCTAAGAACCCCACTGCTAGGAGGAAATGAACTTAAAATGAACTCTTAACTATAGGGGTAATGCAAACACGTTTTTACTTAGCCCTGACTGTAACCATGCCCTTGGCACTGACTGACAGCTGGCCCAAATGAGTAGCCTGCTATCAGTCAGTGCTGGAGGCATGGTTACAGACGCTGCTCTCTGTACGGTGACTGAAAGAATTGTCGGGGCCACCCCTATAACTGAAAGCCGATGGCTGCCAGAGGGAAAAAGATAACTTCATACCCGCAGCTGCGCTCTGAGTGACGGTGCCACTCTGTGTCAGAACACTTTTAACCTGTAGATTAACCCCATATCTACAGGTTTAGAGTGTTATTTTACATGTCAGGTTCCCTTTAAAATGTACCATGTTTGCCCCAATAAATAAATCCACTGAAGTCAACAAAATGTCACCTTATAAAACATCATACTTTAACCCCTTCACGACATGTGCCGTACATGCACTGCACGTCGTGTCCCTCCTTTTGATATGGGCTCCGTCGCTGAGCCCACATCTTTCCCGGCACATGTCAGCTGTTGTGAACAGCTAACATGTGCCCCTAAAAGCCGCGGGTGGAACAGTTATCAACCCATTATATGCCGCGGTTGGCACTCATAGCTAGTGAGCATTTCTGCTACACACAGGCAATCTGATCATCACCTGTGTGTAGCAGAGGCGATCGGACAACTGCAGCTTCTAGTCTCCTATGGGGACTACTGAAGCTAGCAAAATGTAATAAAGTTTTTAAAAATAAAAAATATAAAAGTTCAAATCGCCCCTCATTTTCCCCATTCAAATAAAAAAAAACCCACACATTTGGTATCGCAGAGTTCAGAATCACCCGATCCATCAAAATTTAAAAAGAATTATTCAGATCGATAAACGGCGTACCGAGAGAAAAAAAAGTAAACGCCAGAATTATGTTTTTTGATCGTATCAACACCAAAATGTTATCATTGAAAACATCAGCTCAGCACGCAGGAAATAAGCCCTCCCTCAGCAACAGATCACAAAAAATAGAGAAGTTACAGGACTCGGAAAATGACACTTTTTTTTTTTAACAAACTTTGTTTTTTTTTTTGCCATTAAAATAAAAAACAACCTATACATGTTTGGTATCTACAAACTCGTAATGACTTAGAGAATCATAATGGCAGGTCAGTTTTTATACTGATTAAAACGATACCTGGGTTGATGAAATCCATCTTGTGGTTGTTGTTTGAAATTGTAGTTTTCACATAATGATACTATTGTGCTTCGGGGCGGGTCTGTTTGTGGTGCTCTGCTTAGGTATTGATCTTTATGGTTTATGACAGGTCACTGATCCCTCAGTGACCTGCCCCTTATGTTACATATTGCATATTTTTTGGTTAGGGGGGAAAAAACAAAACAAACGACCTTCATGCAGGCGCTGTAGCATGATACGATCCATAATATCCATATTTTCATTTTTGTTAAATTTGAGAAAAAAAATTCTTAAAATGGCGCTGGTGGCCGCGCCAGCGCAGTAGCATCATTTGGAACACGATAGATGCTACTGCGCAGGTGCCGCCATTTTTGTACAGAAAATATTTTTTTGGCTCCATCAAAATGGTACCTGTGGCACCTGTGGAGAAGCATCTATCGGATCGCTGACACTATCTTAAGGATTTTTTTTTTTCCCGTCAAGAAATTTGACAAAATCAAATGCAAATATGGATATTATAGATTGTTATTATGCTACAGAGCAGGCGCCACCTGCATCATGAATGTTTTGCTTTTGAAAAAAAAAAATTCTATGCAGTATGTAAAATAGGAGGCAGGTCACTGAGGGATCAGTGACCTGTCATAAGCCCTAAGGATGAATATCTAAGCAGATTAAATAACAACCACAACCCAGGTATAATTTTAAGGGCTCATTTCCACTTGCGAGAAAAACGGACGAGTGCAATCAGATTAAAAATCGGATTGCACTCGGACCAATATTATTCAATGGGTGACATCTCATCTGATTTTTTTCTCAGCTGAAATCGGACTGAGAAAAAAATCGCAGCATTTATATTTAATGCAGCGCTAGATCGCAGAAAAGCCGGTAATTCAATTGCCGACTTTTGCCATCTTCTTCACAAACCAGACAGGATATGAGACATGGTTTACATACAGTAAACTATTTCATATCACTTTTTTTATTACATATTCCTGACTACTAATGTAAGAAGTGTTTTTGTGTAAAATTTGGTGGCTCTAGCTGTTAAAATAAAGGGTTAAATCACGGAAAAAATTGGCGTGGGCTCCCGCGCAATTTTATCCACCAGAGTGGTAAAGCCAGTGACTGAGGGCAGATATTAATAGCCAAGAGAGGGACTATGGATATTGCCCCTCCCCCCCGGCTAAAAACATCTGCCCGCAGCCACCCCAGAAAAGGCACATCTGTAAGATGCACCTATTCTGGCACTTGGCCACTCTCTTCCCACTCCCCTGTAGTGGTGGGATATGGGGTAACAAAGGGTTAATGTCACCTTGCTATTGTAAGGTGACAGTAAGCCAGGTTAATAAGGGAGAGGCGTCAATTATGACACCTATCCATTATTAATCCAATACTAGTAAATGGTTAATAAATCACACATTAGGAAAAAAGTATTTTAATGAAGTAAAGACACAGGGTGTTGTAATAGTTTATTATACTCTTAATCTAATTGAAGACCCTTGTCACATGAAACAAAGTTAAAATAAAAAACCAACAATATCCCATACCTTCCGTCGTTCAGTCTTGTCCCACGCTGTAAATCCATCTGAAGGGGTTAAGTAATTTTGGGGAATGAATGGAATGCAGGTGACAAGGGTTTTCAATTGGATTAAGAGTATAATAAACTATTACAACACCCTGTGTCTTTCATTAAAATCCTTTTTTCCTAGTGTGTGTGTGTTATTAACCCTTTATTACTATAGGATTAATAATGGATAGGTGTCTTATTGACGCCTCTCCATTATTAACATGGCTTAATGTCACCTTACAATAGCAAGGTGACATCAACCCTTTATTACCCCATATCCCACTGCTACACAGGAGTGGGAAGAGAGTGGCCAAATGCCAGAATAGGCGCATCTTACAGATGTGCCTTTTCTGGGGTGGCTGGGGGCAGATGTTTTTAGCTGGGGGGGCCAATAACCATGGTCCCTCTCTAGGCTATTAATATCTGCCCTCAGTCACTGGCTTTACCACTCTGGCGGAGAAAATTGCACGGAAGCCCACGCCAATTTTTTCCATGATTTAACCCTTTAACAGCTAGAGCCACCAAATTTTACACAAATACACTTCTTACATTAGTAGTCAGGAATATGTAATAAAATAAGGTATA
Source organism: Ranitomeya imitator (assembly GCF_032444005.1). Taxonomy (NCBI): domain Eukaryota; kingdom Metazoa; phylum Chordata; class Amphibia; order Anura; family Dendrobatidae; genus Ranitomeya; species Ranitomeya imitator. The sequence goes on along the minus strand of NC_091283.1, from coordinate 450,012,303 downwards.
TGAAATGGTTTACAGTATGTACACCGTGTCTCATATCCTGTCGGGTTTGGGAAGGAGATTGCAAAAGCCGGCAATTAAATTACCAGCTTTTCTGCTATCTAGCGCTGATATATATATATATATATATATATACTAGATTGCGGCCCGATTCTAACGCATCGGGTATTCTAGAATATGCATGTCCCTGTAATATATGGACAATGATGATTCCAGAATTCGCGGCAGACTGTGCCCGTCGCTGATTGGTCGAGGCAACCTTTATGACATCATCGTCGCCATGGCAACCATTATGACATCATCATCGCTGTGCCCGTTGCTGATTGGTCGAGGCCTGGTGGCCTCGACCAATCAGAGACGCGGGATTTCTACGTCGATGCTGTGCCGGCCTCGACCAATCAGAGAGTCGGGATTTCCAGGACAGACAGACAGACAGACAGAAAGACAGACAGACGGAAAAACCCTTAGACAATCAGAGACCGGCACAGCATCGACGTAGAAATCCCGCGTCTCTGATTGGTCGAGGCCGCCAGGCGGCCTCGACCAATCAGAGACGCGGGATTTCTACGTCGATGCTGTGCCCGTCTCTGATTGGTCGAGGCCTTCAGAGACCAATCAGAGACGTGGGATTTCCAGGACAGACAGACAGAAAGCCGGAAAAACCCTTAGACAATTATATATATACTAGATGGCAGCCCGATTCTAAAGAATCGGGAGTCTAGAATCCATATATACTTGAAATTCGGCAGGAGCTTGAAGAGCAACGTCACTGGGCCCGCCTCCACGCAGTAGAAACTTGCTGTGTGGTAAAAATTCAAAAATCACACCAAAATGGCGGGCGGAGTGTGTCACAGTACGGCACGTTTCTGATTGGTTGCTCGCAGCAGGCGGCAACCAATCAGACACTGGACACTGTTGACGTCACTTATCTCCGGACATTAGCTCCGGACAAAGCCACGGAAGTTGGCACAAATTGCAGGAAGTAGTATTCTAGGCAATTATATATTAGATATATATATATATATACATCTCAGTGACGTGTGTGTGCGTGTGTGTGTATATATATATATATATATATATATATATATATATATATATATATATATATATATATATATATACACTAGATGGCAGCCCGATTCTAAAGAATCGGGAGTCTAGAATCCATATATACTTTATTTATTCAAATGTAAGAATAATACAATTAATAAATAATAGTAAGAAAGAACAAAAATAATAGGCAGTATATGGAGAAAACACCAAACAAAAGTTCAAAATTGGTGTGAAAATGTCACTGAACCACTTCACAACTAAATATATATAGTTTTGGTAAATGGTATTATTTTTTTGACGAAATTCGGCAGGAGCTTGAAGAGCAACGTCACTGGGCCCGCCTCCATGCAGTAGAAACTTGCTGTGAGGTAAAAATTCAAAAATCACACCAAAATGGCTGGCGGAGTGTGTCACAGTACGGCACGTTTCTGATTGGTCGCTCGCAGCAGGCGGCAACCAATCAGACACTGGACACTGTTGACGTCACTTATCTCCGGACATTAGCTCCGGACATTAGCTCCGGACAAAGCCACGGAAGTTGGCAGAAATTGCAGGAAGTAGTATTCTAGGCAATTAATCTCCGGACATTAGCTCCGGACAAAGCCACGGAAGTTGGCACAAATTGCAGGAAGTAGTATTCTAGGCAATTATATATTAGACTAGATGGCAGCCCGATTCTAAAGAATCGGGAGTCTAGAATCCATATATACTTGAAATTCGGCAGGAGCTTGAAGAGCAACGTTACTGGGCCCACCTCCACGCAGTAGAAACTTGCTGTGAGGTAAAAATTCAAAAATCACACCAAAATGGTGGGCGGAGTGTGTCACAGTACGGCACGTTTCTGATTGGTCGCTCGCAGCAGGCGGCAACCAATCAGACACTGGACACTGTTGACGTCACTTAGCTCCGGACATTAGCTCCGGACAAAGCCACGGAAGTTGGCACAAATTGCAGGAAGTAGTATTCTAGGCAATTATATATAAGATACCTATTCTATCTTTTCTATCCTAATCTGTCAGTGTGATTTTACTGTACACAGCACTGATTTGCCGGCTTTTCAAAGGACATGGGTGCATAAAAATCAGACAGCAACACGGATGCTGCGATATAGAAAAAACTAAAAAAATTTGCATGACAATCACGATTTACCTCAATTTTTTCGGTCCCTAAATAGGACCGTTTTTTTTTTCTCTCAAGTGGAAATGAGCCCTAATCAGTATAACAGTGCCAACCTGACAATGTCTGTAGTTTACTGAGCAGAATCCTGCTGACAAGTTCACTTTAAGCACCCAAAAGCCAAGGTCATGAAATAGTTAGGGCCCCAAATTTATGTTCAAGAAGTTGAACAAAAGCCAATTTTTATATAATTTTTATTATGGCTTGCATAGGACTACACTCACTATTACTAGAAATGATCTCAAAGTTCTGCTTCATGGCTGAAAATTGTGCATGCGTGCACAGCCACTATCTATGGGAACTAATCTTGTCCCTCAGATTAAGCTATTTCCTACCTTCTGTGCTTGTATACTTTTTATGAATATCTCTAAGGCCTGTTTCAAACGTCAGTGTCTCCGGTACGTGAGGTGACAGTTTCCTCACGTACCGGAGACACTGACACACGTAGACACATAAAAATCACTGCATCTGTTCAGATGTCAGTGATTTTTTGCGGACCGTGTCTCCGTGTGCCAAACACGGAGACATGTCAGTGTTCGTGGGAGCGCACGTATTACACGGACCCATTAAAGTCAATGGGTCCGTGTAAAACATGTACCACACACGGACATTGTCCGTGTGCCGTGCAGGAGACAGCGCTACATTAAGTGCTGTCCCCCCCACTGGTGCTGAATCCGCGATTCATATCTTCCCTGCAGCAGCGTTTGCTGCATAGAAGATATGAATAATAGTGTTTAAAATAAAGATCTATGTGCCCCCCCCGCTGTTCTGAAAATACTCATCCGCCTCCCTCGTTGGCTGTCGCTGCTTCCTGTTCTGGCCGCATCTTCTCCTGTATGCGGTCACATGGGGCCGCTCATTTACAGTAATGAATATGCGGCTCCACCTCCCATAGGGGTGGAGCCGCATATTCATTACTGTAACGGCGGCCCCACGTGACCGCATACAGGAGAAGATGCGGCCAGACCAGGAAGCAGCAACAGCCAACGAGGGAGGCGGGTGATTATTTTCAGAACAGCGGGTGGGCGCACAGGGGGTGGGAGGGCAGGGGGCACATAGATCTTTATTTTAAACACTATTATTCATATCTTCTATGCAGCAAACGCTGCTGCAGGGAAGATATGAATCGCGGATTCAGCACGATGCAGGGGACAGCGCTAAACTTTAGCGCTGTCTCCTGCACGGTGCGTGTGGTACCCAGTGGGCACACGGGCGGCACACGTGTGCCGCACTGGTGTGCCACGTGAGCACACGGACACGGATAACTCCAGTACCGATTTTATACGGTACTGGAATTATATGGACGTGTGAAACCGTAAAAGAAAGTATTTGATACACTGCCAATTTTGTCAGTTTTTCCACCTACAAAGAATGGGGAGGTCTGTAATTTTTATCGTAGGTATAACTCAACTGTGAGCGACAATCTAAAAATAAAAAATCACATTGTATGATTTTTAAATAATTAAATTGCATTTTATTGCATGAAATAAGTATTTAACCACCTACCAACCAGCAAGAATTCTGTCTCACATACTTGTTAGTTTTTCCTTTAAAGCCTCCTACTCTGCAGTCTACCTGTGCAACTTGAACTTGTTACCTGTATAAAAGACAGCTGTCCACACAATCACACCCCAACCTCTCCACCATGGCCAAGACCAAAGAGCTGTCTAAGGACACCAGGGACAAAATTGTAGACCTGCACAAGGCTTGGATGGGCTACAGGACAATAGGCAAGCAGCTTGGTGAGAAGGCAAAAACTGTTAGCACAATTATTAGAAAATGTAAGAAACACAAGATGTCTGTCAATCTTCTTTGATCCAGGGATCCATGCAAGATCTCACCTCATGGAGTAAGGCTATGAGCACACGTTGCGGATTAGGCTTAGGAATTTCTGGTATGGATTCTGCCTCTCCTGGCAGAAAACGCGCCTGCAGATTTGTCGCGTTTTTTGTGCGGTTCCGCAGAGGTTTTTGCTGCTGTTTTCTTGCGGATTTGCTGCGTTTTTTACCCCTGTGGTTTTCTATAATGGAATGAGTACAAAAAAGCTGTAGATTCACAAAGTAGTGACATGCTACTTCTTTTAAACTGCAGCGTTTCCACAGCGGATTTTCCGCAAAGTGTGCACAGCATTTTTTTTTTCTCATTGATTTACATTGTACTGTAAATCCATTGCGGATCTGCGTTTCTGCACCGCAAAAAACGCTGCAGATCCGCAGAGAATCCGCAACGTGTGCACATACCCTCAGAATGATTCTGAGAAAGGTCAGGTATCAGCCCAGAACTACACAGGAGAACCTGGTCAATGACTTGAAGAGAGCTGGGACTACTGACTCAAACATTACTGTTACGGTATGTGCACACGTTGCGGATTCTCTGCGGATCCGCAGCGTTTTTTGCAGTGCAGAAACGCTGCAGATCTGCAATTGATTTACAGTACAATGTAAATCAATGAGGAAAAAAAATGCTGTGCACACTTTGCGGAAAATCCACTGCGGTTTAAAAGTAGTAGCATGTCACTTCTTTTTTGTGAATCTGCAGCATTTTTGTACCCATTCCATTATAAAAAACCGCAGAGCTAAAAAAACACAGCAAATCCGCAAGAAAACTGCAGCAAAAACGCACAAAAAAAGCGACAAATCCGCAGGTGCGTTTTCTGCGAGGAGAGGCAGTATCCGCACCAGAAATTCATAAGCCTAATCCAGAGGGTTTTGGCTCAGGGGGGGGGGGAACAACAAACACACGTTTCACTTCTCACATTCCAGCCATCACCATCTATTCCCAACCTGCACAACTCCTCATCCTGCTGATACCCCAATACTGAGCCGCTGCTGCCGTATGTATCTCCCTATTACTTCCCCTGATACCCCAATACTGAGCCTCTGCTGCCGTATGTGTCCCTATTACTGCACCTGATACCCCAATACTTAGCCGCTGGTGCCACATGTGTCCCTATTACTACACCCGATACCCCAATATTGAGCCGCTGCTGCCGTATGTGTCCCTATTACTGCACCTGATACCGCAATATTGAGCCGCTGCTGCCGTATGTGTCCCTATTACTCCACCTGATACCCTAATACTGAGCCTCTGCTGCCGTATGTGACCCTATTACTGCACCTACTCTGTCGTTCTCTGTACCCTCTAAATTCTAAAGCACCCCTCTATAATATAGTAATGCCGGGTGCAAGTGCCCTAGAAAACAGAGCCCACATTTTGCCCCCAAGAAAGTAATAATGCCCTCTGTGTGCCCCTTTGATAGTCACAGTAACCTGAGTTCCCCTATTACAATAAGTGCCCACTTTAAATTTAATGTCCCGAGTCTCCCCCCCCCGTACAGCTCCCCTATACACACTATAATGCCCCCTAACTGTATAGTACCACCCACACAGTATACTGACCCATTAGTAGCCTTCAAACTGTTTGATGGCTCCAACACTGTAATCCCCACACTGTATGATGGCCCCATAGATAACCGCTATATAGTATAATGTGCCAGATAGTCCTCAATATAGCACAAGGCAGCACCCCTATAGGCAGACCCTGTAGTTTAAAGCACCCCCCATAGGCAGATCCTGTAGAATAAGGCAGCAGTCCCCCCCTATAGGCGGATCCTGTATATAAGGCAGCACTCCCCCTCTATAGGCAGATCCTGTATATAAGGCAGCACTCCCCCCCTATAGGCAGATCCTGTATATACAGCATCACTCCCCCCTATAGGCAGATACTGTATATAAGGCAGCACTCCCCCCCTATAGGCAGATACTGTATATAAGGCAGCACTCCCCCCCTATAAGCAGATACTGTATATGAGGCACCACCCCCCCCCCCCCCTTATAGGCAGATACTGTTGAATAAGGCAGCCCACATAAAAACACAGCAAATACTCACCTCTCTTCCAGCGGTGCTTCCTGCTCATCTCACAGCGGGCGCTGGGCTGTGACGTCATCGTGCCCGCTGTCAGACGGTGTGGGGGATGATGGGAGGAGCGCAGCGCTCCTTCCCTCATCACTGCGGTGAGCTGTATCGGCTAGATGCTGATACAGCTCACCATGCGATGACAGGCGGGGGGCCCACTGCTGGCACCGGGACCCCCTCCCCCCCGCCCAGGGGCCCCATAGCGGAAGAGCAGGGAGATCGATTCTCCCGGCTCTGCCGCAGAATGTAACTGCATCGGCGCACTGCGCGCCGATGCAGTTACAGTAGCGTAGCTCCCGGTGGGCCCCCTCAGAGCGCGGGGCCCGGGGCGATGGCCCCCTCGGTAGCTACGCTACTGGCCTAATCCTCAACGTGTGCACATAGCCTTAGTAACACACTACGCCGTCATGGATAAAAATCACGTGGGGCACGGAAGGTCTCCCTGCTCATGACAGCACATGTCCAGGCATGTTTGAAATTCGCCAACGACCATCTGGATGATCCAGAGGCAGCATGGGAAAAAATGTGGTCAGATGAGACCAAAATAGATTTTTTTTTCCTTATCAATTCCACTCACCGTGTTTGAAGGAAGAAGGAGCACAACCCCAAGAACACCATCCCAACAGTGAAGTGTGGTGTGGGAAACATACTTTGGGGTTGCTTTTCTGCAAAGTGGACAGGATGACTGCCCTGTATTGAAGGGAGGATGGCTGGGGTCATAAATTGTAAGATTTTGGCCAACAACCTCCTTCTCTCAGTAAGAGCATTGAAGATGGGTCGTGGCTGGGTCTTCCAGCAGGAAAATGATCCGAAACACAGAGCCAGGGAAAACAAGGAGTGAATCCTTAAGAAACATTTCAAGGACCTGGAATGGCCTAGACAGTCTGTAGACCTGAACCCCATTGAAAATATTTTTGGAGGGAGCTGAAATTCAATGTTGCCCAAAAACAAATCCAAAACATGAAAAATCTGGAGAAGATCTGTATGGAGAAGTAGGTCAAAATCCCTGCATGTATGTGTGTATGCTAACTTAATCAAGAACTACAGGAAACATCTGACCTCTAATTGCAAACAAAGGCTTCTGTATCAAATATTAAGCTGTTTTTCTAATGTATCAAATACTTATTTCAGTCAATGAAATGCAAATGAATTATGTAAAAATTATACAATGTGATTTTTTTTTTTTTTAAAGATGGTCTCTCCCAGTTGAAGTGTACCTACAAAAAAAAAATTACTGACCTCTCCACTCTTTTAGGTGGGAATACTTGCAAAAATCAGCAGTGTATCAAATAAATATTTTTCCCACTGTACATGCTTCCCATAGATCAGGCAGTTGTCAGGTTCACCAACACTACAAGGAGAACGCACGAAAATACATCAGGGTATCAAAATCGTCTTGGTATTGAAGCAATAAGTAGTTTCTTTTGGGAAAGTGTCATTAAGCTGTATTCACACATTGCAGTTATTTAATGATTTTCAGTATGATTGGTGTTTTAATCATTTTCCAGGGGAAAAAAAGTAAGCACAATGTTAGAATACAACCTTGATCATTAGATTACATATAATATAGCTCCAGAAATTTTATGTTTGAAAGATGTGGAAAAGGAAGTTGCATTGAGTCAAGTTGTTTCCTATTCAGGATAATGCATTTTATTTGGTTAACTCTGGCAGTCCTAAAATTGCATTTTGAATAGGGTTAAAAATTCTCGACTTTGCAGCACAATGAAAGTAAATGTTCTCACAATGCGACCCTCAAGTTGCTGGAAAGTTGCTAGAAATCCAACTGTGCTTTCTTGTTGGAATGAATGGGAAGCTTTCTACAAGCTGATTTGAAGTGTCGTTTTCTGATGTGGACTTCGCATTAAAAAAAAACAAAACAAAAAAAACAATGGCGTAAACATGCCATAAGGCACCAGATTATTAGGTTTTGCAGGACCTGCAATAACATACGGTACATTTAAAAAAAGTATCATGACAACAGAGACATATTATACTCAAGACTGATAACAGGACTTCCTTATTGCGTGTGAAGTCACTGATGACTCATTTGTTGGAAGGCTTTCACATGACTGTATAAGAAGTCCATCTGATGGCTATATATTTTATACCAAACATGGCATTAGATCCTATTACAGAAAGAGAGATAAACCTCTCAAAGCATCAATATACAGCATTTACAGAGAGGTCAATAAACACATTTGTTTCCATAAAATTAGCTATTCAATTACAAATACATAAATATGCACAAGAAAGACAGGACACACTGATTCTACTAGTAAATATTTTATTGACATAGCTCTGCATCCACTGTTGATATAGGGAAAGAACAGAAAATCCCTGGATTCTCCCCTTTTGCAGTGCGATGAGTATGAAGAACATAAGGCCCGCAGCAGTTAAGTCTATAGGTTGCACCCCTCCGACTAAAATGTTAAACGCCAACTCACCCCCTCCATCAGTGCTGCGGTGGGATAGGAGGTAGCCCCCTAGTGGATAAATCAGGAGTTTGCAGGTATTCGCACAATTTCAATGCTTTGGTTATATGTGTCACAGTGATAAATTGGAAACAATGACATGATTACGGTACATACAACAAAGCAGACAACAAATGAACAGGATGTGAGCAGAGGCATAAATATTCCAGGTTTGTCAAGTTACACTTTCTGCCTTAAGCAATAGTGACTGTCGTTTGTTGCTGCAGTCTTACATTTCTCTAAACAAATGTTTTCTCACAAATAGGATGACATGATCACTTCCTATTCAACATGCACAATCACCTATGCGCATTAGAAACAGACATTGTATTTGGGTCTTCAAAAAAAACTGCCTCTGCCTCTTGAGTTGGCGAGAAATGTCCAAATATAGCATTCACATACTTGTACTTAATATGTGTGACTCCTAACTACAGTACTTACTACAATGACACGACACTTGTGCACACAACATATCTTACGGCCATCCTTTCTCGTGACCTTCCCCTAAGCCAGTTTTCGTTGGTAAGTTACATTGCCTCAGACTTAAAATACAAACACCACGTTTTGGCTTGTTTCTTGAACCTATATCTGTCACCTAACTAGTAGATGCAATGATCACAAATTAATTTTTAGGAGTTCATGACATTACTGTGGAATGAGGTACAAAAAAAACCTCATCTCTGCATCTCCTTGTGAAATGACGACATTACTAACTTTGAATTCACACTGGATGCTGTGGATGTCAAGAAAACTCCACTGACATACATCAAATGGGCCCCATTTACTTGATGGAAGCCAAAAATGTATCCTTTTGGCCATATGTCAGTAAACCTTTATTTCAGCTGTATGGCACAGCCTAGTCTGCTGCACCATTCCAGACATAGGTAAGTCTACATAAAAAAAAAAATCACAATGGTTTTTACATGGCAGTCTATGATTCCTATGAATCATAAAATCCTCCTCAAGTTTTCCTCTGACACACTGCAGGCTCTGTGGACAGACCCCATCTCTGCTGTTTACAGTCAACAGTTAAATATGCCCTTTATTAGCAAAAAAAAAAAATACAATGAAGTGATACATCAAGCATGTACATCGCACAAGCAATCGTTAATATGGCCCACAGAAAATGCTAGGATGGTATATAATTTTATGTATGCACTTTATTTTTTTTTATATATATATTTTTTTTTTCTTTGCATTTCTCCACTCGGGCAGCCGAGGGCATTTGCAGCAGAGCAGTTTCAAGTATCAGAGAGGTGACAGACCTTTTGAAAGCAGTTGCAAGTATTCTGCATTCACTTATTTTCCTGCATAGACACAAGACATTCTTAGAGTGTCCAGCTGTTAAGTGCAGAAAGCATTGTAAACTCGAGCCCCAAAAAAACAGCAGGTGAATCACACCAAAATAAAAACAAGGAGGAATAGTAATATTCTGTAGAGTACGCAAGATATCTGCAGCATTAATATCAATATGTCATCATATAATTTCAAGACCGCGATTGCCAGGTCTTACAATAAGGCCTGGCAGTAACTGAAGAGCTGTATGTTGAATCTCTATCTGTACCCCCTCTCCCATAGTGTTCAAATTCTACAAACAAAAGTATTATCAAAATTATGGTGCAATTACATTGGTGGTTGACTACTGTAGGGGCTTGATGACAAGAGATATATATATATATATATATATATATATCAGATCTGAGAGGCAGACTTCTAGAGGCATACTGTGATTTTATTCAACAGAGGTATATGAAATGATAACTAACCAAAAGCAAAGGATGCCTTAATTGGGTCAATGGCATTCAAGCCTTTAAGGATGTATTCACATTTTACAGCTGTGACGCATTTATTTTTTTTTTTCTGTAGTTACGAAAGGAGAAAAAAAAAAACAACAATCAGTTGTAGTTTTACACAGTTTAAGACTGTGTTAAGGACTTTCTTAAAGGGAACACGTCACCAAAAAATGTGGTCCTATCTGAAGGAATTATGTCAGAGCAGAGTAGATCGATTTATAGTTTGGTGTGAAAATATTCAGGATAACTTGTGGTTTAATCATTTAAACCTCTTATTTTTGATCCAGTGGGCAGTCCCATCAGTGATTGACAGTTATTTCTGTATACAAAGAAAGCTGTCAGTCACTGATAGGACCACCTACTGGACTAAAAACAAAAACAGAATTACATTACTACAACCCAGGTTACACTTTAGATTGATACATAATTTTGTAAGAAAATATTCTCAGCTCCCCCTATTCTACAATAGGATGCCTGCAGATTGGATTGCAATTTAATGAAGATAGGTTCTCTTTAAAAGGTATGTGTCATGTGAGGCAGTCCGTCTGTCCTCTCACGAGTTACCCCTTTTGGAACTGGCTTTGAGGAGATTTAAAAAAAAATCCTCTAACTCTGTTGGCTCCCTATACCAAAAAGAAAGAAAAAAAAAAAGTCAACCTCTTCAAATAAGAAAAACACACCAACCCTTCCTTACATTTCATTGCAAAGTTCCAGGAATTAACTCTTAGGATCAACTACACAAAACATTTCTAGATCACTTCAGATGACCATGAAAGTAAAAAATATATAACCCAATAAACAAAAGCTGATCAAGTTAGAGGGATAGGGCTGTACTAAATCTGTCACACCCTCTAAGTACAGTATATATGGCGTTGGTACTGATCAGCTAAAAGGTAAAATGGACTAGCACTACCTATAGGCCGTGCATAGAATTATACAGTTCAGTTTTGTGAATGTTAAAAAGTGTGGTACACTCATCCTTGGGGAAACGGACATGTTATTGATCTATACACTTTGAATAAAATTGGTTGCATAATAAAAGGTCTAAATGGATAGCAATACATTCATTAGCACACTTTTTGTTTTTTTCAATCAATGCCATTTTTAGCTAAAGGTTCTCCTCTATGCAGGAAAAACCATTTTGAAACGCTATATTGCTTCAGGTATAATTCAACATAGAAAATCCAGTTCTAAAGGAAAAGGTAGGGGAATATTCAAATTTTCATACAGAATCACCCAATTTCAGGGGCAAAGGTTAGTGTTATTTTTGTTTGCTGGCAGCCCTTAGGGCTTTGAGATGATGAGGTTGCTACAGGACAAAACGGGTAAACAGAAATTGAAGGTGACATGACAAATATGATCTAGAATGGAGAAGAATCTTGTGGTTTGTCTGGAGAGTGCAGATTCTGACTGCCATTTTCTCCGTCTGTAGATCCCCTGGGCTGGAAAGAAAGAAAGAAAAAAGAAAAACATTATTACATAATAGCACAAAGTACAATCCTCCTAAAAAATTGTGAGGAAGTATTGATCACGCCTCCATGATGAAATGCACTTCGACACTATTTTACAGTCCCACTGTTGGTTCTTCGGAAGGCTCTTTAGTGGTCACCATAGTGCAATCTAGTTCAGTATGGCTATAACAGTTCTTGTCTAAAATGAAAAACGGTTCTGGTGACAGATTGCTATTGATTTAGTCAAATTAAGAGGTTGAATTTGAAACAAAACCATTTAGAGAGTTCATACAATGTTTTAGTGTAATATTTTACAACATGCATCATACACACCCCAATTATTTTGTGGCTACTTTACCAGAACAAGCTGTACATGGGGATGAGGCATTTATTCCCTTACCTTTAGATTCACAACACGTTCTTCAAAGGATTTAAAGGTGGCTGAGTTTCTACAGAAGATAGAAGAAAATAAGGTCAGTATAGGCATTAATGTTAAGCATGAAGAACATTGTGATATCGGTTTTATATACAAATTTTCAAACAAAAATACATGCTTTTACCAATGCAGGTTACTGTCTATTTAAATAGGACGGATTCCATTGACATGTGAAACATATAGTTACACAATGGTATACAATGCTCACTGCTTCAAGCATCTGTTCGGAAAAGTGCAGCATACTATGCGGTTCTATACATCTTCAATAAAATCGGTGTCAAAATATACCAAACCAATGGATACCAAAACAAAACTATTGACATTGTTTGGATGAATAGAACTTTAAGGATATGTTTGACATATACACCAAAACCTTTCTGGACACCTACAACAGAGCATTGAAAACACCCCAATTCTGTTTTTTTTGCACACCCTCATCATGCATCTACACAGCCAATAAAATTATGGTGGGGCTTATCGAAACTAGGTAGATACTTTTCTACACATTACAATGTCAGCAGTGCATCTTATTGGTATAGTCCACAATTATTTTTTTATATGCCCTAACACACAGACAAAATAAAAACACACACACAGTATTTTCCGTAATGTGTGCAAAGCATAGGCTTTAAGAAATGCCGACTTAAATTACCCTGAAACATTTAGAACATGCAATTACAGCCCGAACCCTGTGGTTATACATTACCTCATTGCCGGCATGCTTATGGAGTGGCGGATTGAATAACTGCTACTCGGAAGGCATGTGGGAGCAGAAATCAGAGTTAGCGAATAGAGGTGACTATAGGACAGCACATACGTGGACAGCAACCAAGCAGTCAGTAATCGCCAGTGTTTGCTTGAAATATCCAAAATCATCCCATGATAGGGCGCAATCCGAGTTCACTAGTGTTCGAGCTACCCAAATTAATTTGCCTTTTATCGCAGTAAATGCTTAGAATATAAGCAGCGGCACTAGTAATAAAAAGTATTGGTAAGTAATAGGGAGAGTTGTGTGTGATATTAAGATATTAGCTCTAATATCATCCTCCCAAAAGGATCTTTGTGGAGATCAGAGCATGGAGATATGAGGCAAAGTAGGGATTACGGGGATAGGGGGTTTCTACACGGTCCGGTCACTCTTCCATTTGAGAAACTCAATAGTCATCCCCTCCCCACTCTTACATGAGATAACAGAGGAAAATTACTTGAACTCAAATTCATAGAGTATCTTTCATTGTGCCCTTCGTGCAATACAATTTTGTTTGTTTGGTCTGGCTGCTTGTTGCATACATCAGAATTCAACACAAAACACAAATCGCCTCCACCAAAGTACCAGCAAAAGGGACAGTGACAGACTATACAGAAACTATTCTATACATATAAACCACAAAATGAGATAATCAACAGCGCACAGGGACAGAATAGTGCATGACATGCATCTATAAGGATTACTGAATAATGTAAAACAGGGGAAAAAATGCTGATGCATCATATATTTAAGAATCGCAAGTATGAGAATTTTTTGTGGAAATTTTATATCACGAGTGGAACGCTGCTTCAGATATTAAACTGCATAAGCTTATTTTATTTGCAGGAAAGGGACAATATAAATGCTTATGAATAATAGTGCTCACTTATTCTGGTAAATTTTAATGCACTGCTAATACCGGCAAAACAGACAATATATGAATATTTACTTCCATCATGGAAGGTCAATGCTTATATAATGGAGGAAATGTTGCTTGCAACACCATATATTACTGTATAATGTTATTAATTCAATCATTTTCTTGCCATTTCCTTGAAAAAATACCCCTAAACTGGCTGACAATGGCAACAGAATACTTTGGGTTTGTGTATTAATAACTTCTGATTATACAGGGTGGGCCATTTATAAAATTGCATTCAAAAATGGCCAACTTCAAAATGGACGCCATGGTCACCACCCATCTTGAAAAGTTTTCCCCCTCCCATATACTAATGTGCCACAAACAGGAAGTTGATATCACCAACCATTCCCATTTTATTTAGGTGTATCCATGTATATGGCCCACCCAGGTGTATCCATATAAATGGCCCACCCTGTACAAGGACTATTCACCCCATTTATGTGTAATGGACAACACAGAACAGAGGCCAGGTCCTCTTACCTAAAAGACTGAGAGAAAGGGAGAGCCCTAGGAGGGAATGGAGGTGCAGACAAAAATCAGAAACACAGTATCCCCAAATTAATCACCAAGACAATAAAAAAAAAAAAAACTAAATACACAACGACAGGTCTATGTTTATCAGAACATTCAAAACCAGTGAGAGGGGCCCAACATTATGCTACCGTTTGCCATAAAGGAGATAGGAATTGGGTCACCTATTACACCACTTCTAAAAAAGTATGAAATTGTTTTTCATTGCTCTATTGCACATTGCTTAAAAATTGTCATGTTTCTAAGCAGAGCCATGTGTTTAGGAGTTTACAGTATACCAACAAACCTTTTCAGTAGTCTACTCCTGCAGTTTCCCGTTAATTACACCAAACAGTAGACGAAAGTCGGCCAAACTTGTCAATTTAAAGGGAACTTATAAGGCGATTCATACTGCCCAAATAGCAGACAGCATTAAATCATACACAGATGGTTAGCCTGTCCTCCGCAAAAGGGAATCCATCAGGCATCTCATGCTGCCCAAACCATGAACCCCATGAATCGCAGCTCAACTTCAGGGTTTCAGAGATGTATACTATCCCCGAAATACTTTGGCCTTTCAGACAAAATATACTTTGAAGATCCAGTTATGGACCACAGTCAGAGAAGAGTCACCCCTAGCCTGCTATCTGTAGGTGATCAAAAGGTCTCTCCCTCTTGTGTATATGGGTGTTTCTAGATGGCAAACCAGTAAGCCTTGTCTTTTCTTTATGCCGATCAATTTTTATGTTGTTCCCTTTAGTGGTCACCAAATTTGTAAACTTATAGTAAATATTTGTTTTTCATTATTTTTTTCACTTCCATTCTAAGGGACTTTGGGTTCATTCTATTTTGTTTATTTAGAATCTTCTTATTTTTTTCCCTCCCCCTGGTGTCCGCTTTTAGATACTACTCTTTGGATATCACAATATGCTTTCATTTCTTAGTACATTTTTTTTATGTCTGATTACGCCTTTTTTGGTCCTTAAGGGACTGTAATCTATTATGCTCTTTGAATTTGCCTTGTGGCATAAAATACCTTTTGCGCTATACACATTGCAGTTACAATTAAACATAGTAAGTCTGGCCTTGCATGTATTTAATGTTTTTTTCCCCTTTTGTTGCATATACATATTTTATTGTGTCATAAATATGAAAAATCTATGACTACTGCACTCCCCCTCCCCCCCCCCCCATGCAAATTTCCATTGAGAAGGCTGACAGTGAGAGTCTCCTTGAATAGACTGTACATGTACACTGTAACATGTAGGTCGCCCTTTGTGAAGCGAGAGGATTAATGCGTATACCTCACACGGTTTAGCAGTAAGGAACCAAGAGCTTACCATCCACTAACCTCTTCTGATTATAGTAGCACACAGTTAACATATGGTGGAGTGAGTAGTTTTAGCTAAAATGCAAAAAGTCCTTATGAAGCTCACGTGACTGAAGCAACATGCCTTTTGTGAGGAAGACTGAGCTTAAGAATGGACAGGTAATTAGACAAAAGGTCTTTTTGGGAAACAATAGCGTACATGTGATTACGCATAGAAACAGAAGTGGAAGAACCCTTCTGTCCCCAAGAAATACATTGTCGCTTCAAAAGGATGTGTTCTACATTTACACTATATGGTTTTTGTCCCTGTAAGGGAAATACTGCATCTTTGGCAGATGTGTCTGAACGAAAATATGGAATATACAAGTTTGTATGGATCTGATAGTAACGGGACATACATTTTCGGCCTTAGGGCTAAGAGTGGAAGAACATGAATGTTTTCTCATAGCTGTAGCCACTGTCTATAAGCCCCATAATGGCCAAATCACTGACCCCAGCCATGTCATGGTTGGCGTCTGGCTAACCGTAAAATCCTAATCAATATTATGGCGGCATTCTCATACTTCCGCGGTCATCCGGAGTGGCATTATTGCATAAGTTGGGATTTTCATAAAATCCTGAAGGGCTGAGGACAGTCCACAACCCAGCCTGCGTGAGGTCATCACGGGGGGAGCTGTGTGGGTGTAACTCAGGTGCCAATAAAAGATCAAGCTGAATTATGATCTGCGTTCAAGTAGAGATATGCACATTGTGTACGCATGAATCCAGTTTACTGAATGGTCCAAAGCGAAGCGCTCTCCTTCGGCTAAACTGAATCGTCTATGTAATCAGTGTAGCAAGTTCTTTTGTTAATCCCTTTCATTTTCTACAACTGTATATGTTGTATTGTTTTGTCTCTATGAAAAATATAGAAAAGATTTTACAAATAACACTTCCTCACTTTGAATTAAATATAAAATTTAGTAGTTCTGTTCCTTTTGTTCTGTAAACCACACCCCTGAAATCTATACGCTACCTGCCAGGCCTCCAGTCAGCCTGTATGAAACACGACTGGTGGTGGCAGCGAGTAGTCTGGGGTTATCGTGGAGTTAGCAGTGATCATATGGGGTATATACATATTACACACGTTTGAATCCGAGGTGTATACACCATACACTCATTGCTAGTTTCCCCAATAACCAGCCTTTTAGTGGTGACAGCCTGCGGCCTCCTACGTTAATAGTCAGCCAATCGTGTAATTGTCTGGACGATCGGTGACAACAGAGCTGTTCAATACAAAGATCACAGCGTGTTTTTCTGCATGACCTTCATGGCCTGTGATTATCTTGACATATTTAAATTTTTATTTTTATTTCTTTATGAAAACCCTTGTCTGATGAAGGTCTAGGTTACAGACCGAAATGTTACATTATCTGGTTTGGAGTTCAGATAAAACTTGTTTTCTTCTTTTCAAATTTGTGAGTGCCGAATCCTTTTTCATGTTGTATATATGGAGTGAAATTCTATCTAAGCACCCTACAAAAATGCAGTAACATTTTTGTTCCTTACGTAGAGAGACTTGTCAATCACCCAGAGTGGAGACGGAAAGACATGGGTGGGTCGAGCCGAACTAGTCTCTTCTACGGATGTGTGTGCAAAACATCAGAAATGCTGTGGCGTTTCAGAGAATCTATAGGCTGCAATCCTGCAATGCATGCTGCTCACGGTTTTGGCAGTATGAATTGCACAACATTCCCTTTAAGCGAGACATGATAACTTTGAGGAGATAAACTTTGGGCATTGGGCAATTGAAGTTACCATCCCAATAATTTTCTTTTCAAGGAAGACAAGCTGCTGCCAGAGGTGTATGGCATTGGCTTTCTTCTCTTTCCCCACTGAAAGCAAGTGCTCAGACAATTGCATGTGTATGAGGGAATGAGAAGAGAAAGCTGGCAGCCGCATGAACATTCAGTCGAAAGCTCTTGCATGTGGCCAGCCTTATTCAGGAGAAAAGGAAGACAATTGAAAGGAGTTACAAATTTGACCATAGAAAGCTTGTTTGTAGTCTGTAACAATGGAGACATATGTCTGCATAGGAGCCAATGACTTCAATCAAATTAGTATTTCATTTAAATGTAGTGGAGCTTAACAAATTGGCTGCAAAAGTGCTTATGTACATTGAGCAACCCATGACCTTTACATTCAATCAAATAATCTAGTTTTTATAGGCAGCTTTCAATTAGCCCCCCAAATTGTGTTCCTGTGGGTAGACCATCAGATCAGACATTTAATTTTCACAAAATCCTTTTATTTTATGTAAATGCAGACTGCAGATTTTTGGATCTTACAGTGATGAATACAGAATGTATAGGAAGGTAAGTAGCTGATTCAGAGGAGTAGGAGCAACTCAAGGCACACAAACTCTTACCCTCCGATCATCTCCAGAGGCATAAAAGCTGCTCTAGCCATAACCAGGCTGGAGTGTGTCAGCAGGGAAACAGACATTCGATTAAGAAAGAGTGAAAAGGTGTTTTTTGTTTTTTTTTGTTAAATCACAGCAAAGTAAATGTCTCAACATATTGCATTATATTTATACTATCTAATAGACCTGACAGAATAACAAATCTGCAGGTGGTTGGGCATTTAGGAAATAGCGACCACAATATTGTGCAGTTTCACCTGTCTTTCACTAGGGGGACTTGTCAGGGAGTCACAAAAACATTGAACTTTAGGAAGGCAAAGTTTGAACAGCTTAGAGATGCCCTTAATCTGGTAGACTGGGACAATATCCTCAGAAATGAGAATACAGATAATAAATGGGAAATGTTTAAGAACATCCTAAATAGGCAGTGTAAGCGGTTTATACCTTGTGGGAATAAAAGGACTAGAAATAGGAAAAACCCAATGTGGCTAAACAAAGAAGTAAGACAGGCAATTAACAGTAAAAAGAAAGCATTTGCACTACTAAAGCAGGATGGCACCATTGAAGCTCTAAAAAACTATAGGGAGAAAAATACTTTATCTAAAAAACTAATTAAAGCTGCCAAAAAGGAAACAGAGAAGCACATTGCTAAGGAGAGTAAAACTAATCCCAAACTGTTCTTCAACTATATCAATAGTAAAAGAATAAAAACTGAAAATGTAGGCCCCTTAAAAAATAGTGAGGAAAGAATGGTTGTAGATGACGAGGAAAAAGCTAACATATTAAACACCTTCTTCTCCACGGTATTCACGGTGGAAAATGAAATGCTAGGTGAAATCCCAAGAAACAATGAAAACCCTATATTAAGGGTCACCAATCTAACCCAAGAAGAGGTGCGAAACCGGCTAAATAAGATTAAAATAGATAAATCTCCGGGTCCGGATGGCATACACCCACGAGTACTAAGAGAACTAAGTAATGTAATAGATAAACCATTATTTCTTATTTTTAGTGACTCTATAGCGACAGGGTCTGTTCCGCAGGACTGGCGCATAGCAAATGTGGTGCCAATATTCAAAAAGGGCTCTAAAAGTGAACCTGGAAATTATAGGCCAGTAAGTCTAACCTCTATTGTTGGTAAAATATTTGAAGGGTTTCTGAGGGATGTTATTCTGGATTATCTCAATGAGAATAACTGTTTAACTCCATATCAGCATGGGTTTATGAGAAATCGCTCCTGTCAAACCAATCTAATCAGTTTTTATGAAGAGGTAAGCTATAGGCTGGACCACGGTGAGTCATTGGACGTGGTATATCTCGATTTTTCCAAAGCGTTTGATACCGTGCCGCACAAGAGGTTGGTACACAAAATGAGAATGCTTGGTCTGGGGGAAAATGTGTGTAAATGGGTTAGTAACTGGCTTAGTGATAGAAAGCAGAGGGTGGTTATAAATGGTATAGTCTCTAACTGGGTCGCTGTGACCAGTGGGGTACCGCAGGGGTCAGTATTGGGACCTGTTCTCTTCAACATATTCATTAATGATCTGGTAGAAGGTTTACACAGTAAAATATCGATATTTGCAGATGATACAAAACTATGTAAAGCAGTTAATACAAGAGAAGATAGTATTCTGCTACAGATGGATCTGGATAAGTTGGAAACTTGGGCTGAAAGGTGGCAGATGAGGTTTAACAATGATAAATGTAAGGTTATACACATGGGAAGAGGGAATCAATATCACTATTACACACTGAACGGGAAACCACTGGGTAAATCTGACAGGGAGAAGGACTTGGGGATCCTAGTTAATGATAAACTTACCTGGAGCAGCCAGTGCCAGGCAGCAGCTGCCAAGGCAAACAGGATCATGGGGTGCATTAAAAGAGGTCTGGATACACATGATGAGAGCATTATACTGCCTCTGTACAAATCCCTAGTTAGACCGCACATGGAGTACTGTGTCCAGTTTTGGGCACCGGTGCTCAGGAAGGATATAATGGAACTAGAGAGAGTACAAAGGAGGGCAACAAAATTAATAAAGGGGATGGGAGAACTACAATACCCAGATAGATTAGCGAAATTAGGATTATTTAGTCTAGAAAAAAGACGACTGAGGGGCGATCTAATAACCATGTATAAGTATATAAGGGGACAATACAAATATCTCGCTGAGGATCTGTTTATACCAAGGAAGGTGACGGGCACAAGGGGGCATTCTTTGCGTCTGGAGGAGAGAAGGTTTTTCCACCAACATAGAAGAGGATTCTTTACTGTTAGGGCAGTGAGAATCTGGAATTGCTTGCCTGAGGAGGTGGTGATGGCGAACTCAGTCGAGGGGTTCAAGAGAGGCCTGGATGTCTTCCTGGAGCAGAACAATATTGTATCATACAATTATTAGGTTCTGTAGAAGGACGTAGATCTGGGGATTTATTATGATGGAATATAGGCTGAACTGGATGGACAAATGTCTTTTTTCGGCCTTACTAACTATGTTACTATGTTACTATGTTACCCAAGGTTATGAAAATAGGCATTAGACCTACCGGTAATTATGTTTCCAGGAGTCCATCCTGACAGCACCCTGGAGGACGACGTCCTCCTCCTCCATGTCGGGACAGGAAACACGAGAGTTTAAAGGTCATGTCCCACCCCCAATTCCTCAGTGTTGTAACAAGAACCACCTCATGAAAAATGCAAATAACACTTTAATGACAATCATATTACATCATATGACATATCAACAAACCAGGGGGGAACTACCAGTGCTGTCAGGATGGACTCCTGGAAAATAAGCATTAGACCTACTGGTAATAATGTTTCCAGGATGTCCCTCCTGACAGCACCCTGGAGAGTACTAAAGCACCTCCCTAGGGTGGGATTACCGCCTGGAGAACTTTCCTACCAAAAGCGGTCTGCTGACCAGACAGTACATCAAGTTTATAGTGTTTGCAGAAAGTGTCATCACTGGCCCATGTTGCTGCCGTACAGATCTGCTCTAATGATGCTCCTGCACTCTCGGCCCAGGAAATAGATATCCCACGTGTAGAGTGGGCACATAGACCTGCTGGAGGAGAAATCCCCTCAGCTTGGTAAGCATCTGAGATTACGGTCGTGATCCAACCTGCGATTGAGGCTTTAGAGGCCTTTAAACCCTTATTATTTCCCCCGAAAAGAATAAACAGGTTTGGATCCACCCGCCAGGAACTGGTGGCCTCTAGATAATCTAAAAACGCCTGCCTGACATCCAGAGAGTGAAGAGCTTTCTCCTTCGCGTTGGAAGGATTGTTACAAAAGGAAGGTAACACTATCTCCTGATTTCGTTTTTTTTCCAGAGCCTACCTTTGGCATGAATGAGGGATCTAATTTCAGGATTAAACTATCCTCCCTGATCTGGAGATATGGGTCTCTGGTACATAGGGCTTGGATCTCCCCCACCCTCTTAGCCATGGTGATCGATACTAAGAACACAGTTTTCCGTGTGCGAATTGATATAGGCATATTTTCGCCCAGAGCGTATGATCCCTTACACAAGGACCTGAGGACCAGGTTAAGGTCCCAAGTTGGAATCAACTGCCTAATGGTGGGGCGCAGCCTCTGAGTAGCTCGAATGAACCTTACTATCCATGGGTAAGATGCTAGAGGATAGTCAAAGAAAGAGCTTAATGCTGAGACCTGCACCTTCAAGGTGCTTGGTCTAAGGCCCTTGTTGAACCCTGCCTGAAGGAAGTTTAAGATTCTAGGTATGTCCAGGGTATCTGCCACAATGTCAGACCTGCCACCCTCCAGACAGAATCATTTCCAAATTTTTAGGTAAATTGCCGATGTGACTGGTTTTCTACTGGCCTAGATAGTGGCTATGACCTGATCTGATAAGCCTTTAGCCTTCAAGATGTCCCTTTCAGGATCTAGGCTGAAAGATTGAGTTCCCCTGGGTTTGGGTGGTAAATCAGACCCTGGTGAATGACATCCTCCCGAAGGGGAAGCTCGATTGGGTTGTCGATCGGCAAGGCCCCTAGCAGAGGAAACCAGCTCCTTCTTGACCACGACGGGAAGACCAAAATGACCTTTGCTCGGTCCTCGATCTTCCGTAGCACTTACGGGATCAGCGCCAGGTGTGGAAACGCATATGAGAGAGGTTCCACCCACCTTTGGCTCAGGGCATCTATCCCGTCTGCAAGATCTAAAGGGTTCAGAGAGAAGAATTTTGAGACCTTCGAGTTTCTTCTGTTTGCAAACAGGTCTATCTTGGGGGTTCCCCAACGACGACATAACTCCTGGAAGATATCCTGGTTCAGCTCCCACTCGGTTGGGCACACCCGACATCTGCTCAGGTAATCTGCCATCTCATTCTGAGACCCTTCCAGATGAATTGCGGTTATGGATAGAACTGTACCTTCTACCCAGCTGAATATTTTTTCCGCTAGGTCCTGCAATGGTCGGTGTTTTGGGCCTCCCTGAGGTTTCAAGAATGAAACAGTTGTCACGTTGTCGGACAATATCCTGACATGAGTTTGAGAGCGTGAGCCGATTTCGTCTTAAGGCCTCCCAGATGGCATATAGTTCTTTGAAGTTGGAGGATCTCTCTTTGATGTCTACTGGCCACCTGCCCTGGAGAATGAGCTCCCCAGCCCCACGCGCTGGCATCCGTGGTGACCACTACATAAGGGGAGATGGACCATAACACTCCCACCTTTAGATTCTCTGTGTCCACCAGCGTAGAGACTTCCGTACTGGTCCCGATAGCCTCATGGGACCATCTAGTGAGGACTGGCGGCGATCCCAGATGGACAGAATCTGTCTCTACAGTAGTCTTGAATGTGACTGTGCCCATCTGACGCATGGTATACATGCCGTCATTAGGCCTAACACTTTCATAGTGACCCTTATGGAAATTCGGTGTTCCAATAGGTACCTGACTCGGACTCAAATTGCCTCCAGCTTGTCCTCTGGTAAGAGGGATATTCTGCGTCTGGAATCTAGACACTCCCAGGAAGATCTTCCTGTGATCTGGAATCAGGTCGGACGTCTGCCAGTTTATGACCCAGCCCAGGTGTTCAATTACTGATATCGTCCGAATTCTGTGATCTGTCAAAGTCTCCACTGATTTTGCTACGAGGAGAAAGTCGTCCAGGTATGGAATTATTATGATACCCTGGTTTCTCAGGAAGGCCACCACCTCTGATACCAACTTCGTGAAGATATGGGGTGCCGAAGCAAGCCCAAATGGGAGGCATTGAAACTGGTAGTGGCAGGTCCGGGTCGGCAGAGCTACCGCGAACCTTAGCAGCCTCTGTGATGAGGGATGAACCGGGACCCGATAGTAGGCACTCTTCAGGTCGAAAGTGCACATTACAGAATCCCGATCTATGAGATGAATTGCCGACCAGATAATTTCATTCGGAACCTTTTGTATCTGACCCATGCATTCAAAGATTTTAGATTTATAATAGTGCGGGTCTCTCCGGACGGTTTTGTGATGGCGAATAGGGAGGAGTAGTGTCCCCTGCCTACTACTGACGGGGAAACCGGAATTATGACTGCCAAACTGAGCATGTCCTGCAAGTCTATCAGTATGGCAGAGTCTGCAGAGACTACGGTAGGAGAGATGTACCTTTCCGGAGGGGAGTAAAGCTCGATGCTGTATCCCTCTGCTATGGTTCTGCGAACCCACTGATTCTTAGTGATTTGGGCCCAGTTTCCTGCAAAATGACATAGTCTTCCCCCAATGCAAGTGGCGTCATTGAGTTGTGATTTTGGAGGTCGGGCTAAAGAAGAAACCTTGGTTCTTATTACCTTGGCTACGGGAACCTCTGTAGGACCCTCTATTGGACCTACCCAGCCCTCTGAAGTCGTACTGTTTTCTGGAGAAGGAAACTCTCCGAAAGGGCTGAGGCCGCTTAGGTTTGTCCTCAGGGAACCCCTTTTTGTCAGATGCTGATTCTAGAATAGTATCTAAGGCTGGCCCAAATACCCTTAGCCCTGAAAATGGGATGGAGCAGAGATTGGTCTTAGAGGCGTTATCTCCTGACCAAGATCTTAACCATACAGCCCTCCTAGCTGCATTAGACAGGGAACCGTTTCTGGCTGAAAATCTAACCGACTCAGCTGTCATATCAGAAAGGAATGCCATGGCCGACTTCATAATGGGAAGGGAACTTAGAATGTCAGTCCTAGGGGGTCTTATTGGACAAATGCTCTTCCAACTGATCCATCCATAGGTACATAGATCTGGCCACCAAAGTGGCTGCTATGTTTGTCCTAATTAGGGCCGCAGAAGCTTTCCAGGCCCTCTTTAGGAGAATGTCAGCTTTTCTGTCCATAGGGTCACGCAGGTTAGACGAGTCCTCAAAAGGGATGGCAGTCTTTTTGGCGACCTTTGCTACTGGGACGTCAATTTTAGAGATCTCTTCCCATAATTTGACTTTCTCGGGGTCAAATGGTAAGCGACCCTTAAAGTCACAAGATAGCACCAGCCGGCGTTCAGAATCCTTCCACTCCTCTAGTACCATGGCCTTAATAGGTTCACTAATAGGAAAAACTGTCTCTGTGACATAAGTCCCCCGAACATCAGGTCCTGTCTGGACTGTGGCTTGGAAGTCTCCTCGATCTGCATGGTACTTCTCACCGCCTGGACAAGCTCGTCCGTTCCCTCTGACTGGAAAAGGTACTTTCTACGCTGGTCCTGGCTCCCAGAGGGGAGCTCCCCCTCTTCTTTTGAGTCCCTTAGATCTGAACCGTCATCAGAACTATACTCCGGCTCTCTGGTCTCTCTCCCGCCTGGCTCGTTTGCGGCCTGGGATGGGGCTGGAAGGATGTTGTGAGAGGCTGGACACAGAAGCCTGGACCTCCTCCCGGATTAGGGACCTCATTTCTGAAAGCAGCGATGATTGCTCATCTTTCATTACGTTTGATGTACAAGGTGCACAAAGAGTTTTGCCATGGGAGTCCAGGAGCTTACAAGGCATACAGGACATCTGTTAGACTTCGCCGAAACCTTGCCAGGTTTTTTAGCTGTGGTCGGGGGAGCAGCGGGGGTTCCCTTATCCTAAACGAGATTTATTTATTTATTTAATTGTATGAACATATATTTAAACATCATATAAGAATACATAAATGATAATCAGTGATTGAAAAGAACAAAGGAACAGAAATCAGAGTCGGATATCGAGATTTTCTATGTATGCAATAACTGTCATTTCCAGTATAGAAATCATTCTTGTCACCAGTATAAGATCTGAGTGGACATTCCTCGACAATGTGCTGAATTGTTTGATGGTCAGCTCCACAGTCACAGGCAGGAGAGTCAGATTTTCCCCACTTATGCATAATATCTGCACAGACACCAAAGTTTGTTCTGATACGATTCAAAGTGACCCAGGTTTTCCTTGGCAGATTGAAGCCTGGTGGTGTATTTTGAAAGTGAGGAAACGTTTGAGGCTCACCGTCTACTGCACTGACCCAAAGTTCACGCCATTTCTCTTCTAAATTGAAATCATGTTCATACAGGGTAATTGCAGTTCGGATGGGTGGATGTCTTGATTTCAGTCGCTGTATTTGAACATCTTGGATATTTTGATGTATTGGGAGATTTTCATTATTCACTACTTTGGTGTATTCTTTAAGTAGGAGCTTTTGTCTTCTCAGATTTGCAGGTGCGATATGGTTCAAGACAGGTAACCAGTGGACGGGCGTAGGTCTGATAGCACCAGATATTATGCGCATAGAGTTGTTCAACTGATTGTCGATGGCATTCACATGACAACTATTCAGCCATACTGGAGCACAATATTCTGCAGCAGAGTAGATGTTTGCAAGACAAGTGTGGAGGAACCCCAGGAGGATCCGCAGTGTTTTAGAATAATATTATTGCGTGCTTTCAGTTTCTGTGCTGTTTTTTCCAAGTGAGATTTGAAGGTTAGGCTTCCATCAAGGATTATGCCTAAATACTTGGGATTGCAGTTGTGTTTGATAAGTTGACCTTCAAAACGTACTTTGAGTTCAGTCTTAGCACTTGCGTTGTGTAAATGAAAGCAACATACTTCCGTTTTTGATGGACTGGGCTTTAGCCTCCATTGTCGAAAATACTTTTCCTTTACACTATAAGATCTTCTGTTAGAACCTCCTCTGCTTCCTCCATTGTTTTGCTCACTATAGCAAGTGCCCAGTCATCGGCGTATCCAAATTTCCGTGATAGTGTCAGGAATGTCAGCTAGGTACAAAGCAAACAGGAGAGGTGCCAGCACTGATCCCTGGGCCAAACCATTGTTTAAGGTTTTCTTACAACTGGTTGAATCGCCCATGATAAGTTGAAAGGTTCGATTTGCAATTATATTATTCAAAAGGTACATAATTTTCTTACATGGAATCACCTTCAGAAACTTATATAGAAGTCCTTCCCTCCACACAGTGTCATATGCGGCAGAAAGATCGATGAACGCCACTGAAACCTTCTTGTTCTTTTGAAATTCAGCTTCAATTAAAGTTGTCAAGGCTAAAACTTGGTCACAGCAGTTTCGAGCAGGTCTAAAGCCGGCTTGCTCTATAGGTATTGAGTCAAAAATCTTTAAATTGATCTTGTTATAGATTAAGCGTTTTAACATCTTGTAAAGGCAGCTCAATAAAGCAATGGGTCTATAGCTTGATGGATTATCTTCAGGCTTCCCAGGTTTTAACAATGCAATGATCTTGGCGTGCTTTAATTTACTGGGGACGAGATAACATAGGGAGTAATAGACTAGACCTGTGCCAAGATCTATCTGAGGTGAGGGTGGACTGCGCCAGGCGCACTTACCCCTCCATCCTCAAGCATGTCTCCTTCCATAGTTGTCTTCCGCAACTGCAGCCAGAAGCACCGCGGCACGACACAGGACGCTATTTGACAGAAGCGTCCACACTGCTATGCATTCCACCACCTGGAGCGCACGCACTTCCCCGCTTTCAAGACGTCACCGGAAGTGATATTACCGGAAGTGACGCAGTCCCACCGAAATTCCGGAAGCCGCTCTGGCTCGGAAGATCTGCGTACCACGCTGGATGTAGCGTCGCAAAAGACAGGGACCCTCCGCTGTCTGCGAGGAGCCCTTCACTCCAGACCTCTGCACTGTGGCACAACGTCCAGAGCAAACTGTCTCCCACCGGGAGCAACAGCTCTATCAAGGAGCCTCGTCCGGCTCCTGGCCTTTGGGGTAGAGGGACTCCCCCTCGGGAAGTTTTGACCTTGAGCCTCTTGACAGGGGGAAAGGTATTGGCAAGCCGCACGATCACCCTGAGCCCGGTAAGCCTTCACAGCTCTTCTCGTGCGTCCCTCCGTACAGGGACAGGAAAAACACTGAGGAATTGGGGGTGGGACATGACCTTTATACTCTTGTGTTTCCTGTCCCGGCAAGGAGGAGGAGGACGTCCTCCAGGGTGCTGTCAGGAGGGACGACCTGGAAAACAAAGCAATTTTTTGTCAAAATGATTGAACAGATCTCTACAACTTGGATTGAAAGAAATGCAGGCACTGGTGTGTTAATTAACACCAGTAGGTCAATTTTACTTTGCTCAGTTTTACCTTAAAATGGTTGCCTGGGACTTCTATAGTTATTCCCTATCCTGTGAATAGGTTATCAATACAAAATCGGTGGGGGACTGACACCTGGCAGCACCACCCATCAGCCGATATTTGTTCAGCCGCTGCAGAATACTGCAGTTTCTTGCTCATTCAAGTGACTGGGGAATAAGGTGCAGAACTCAGTGGTCAGACTTCTGATAATTTAAGAATACATTACGAATAATCACCAACAATTGTGCACTCTGAACATTCACCACTTCTGATAACCCAGCTTTTTGTTCTTCAGATACCTGCTGAGGTGCTTGATAGGTATAACAAACATGTCATGAGCACAAAAAAATTAATGTGACCATCAAGAGTAAAATTCAAGGTAGGTTACACTTGTAATTAAATTTAACACAGTTTTATTTAAACATTATATATTTTTTAAACCTATGTACAATTAATACATTTGTTCTTTCAAACAGACAACCTCATTGTTATATAAAGGTAAAAAAAAAAATGTTGCAATTAGGTTTCTGGCGCAGTGATGCACAAATAGAATAATCAGAAAACCCTGGGTTATAAAAAAAATATTGTTAATGGGAACCTGTACGGTCTGATTACCCTACATTTGCATGGTAATGGCGTTATCGGCAGGTTAATAGCATTATGTAGGTGCCCAGCATCAGAATCTAAAATTAATTTAATTTCTTCTGGTAGTCGCCGGCTTTCAGTCATACAGCTGTGTCCGAGGAAATTACAGTCACTGCTCACAGCAATCATGCAGTGCACCATGGCAGAATCAGCTGTCAGTGTTGGGGTGTGCCTACAGCTGCCGCTAACTGTATAGTCATTGGTGATGGTATTTGCTCTGGACACACCTGTATGACTGAAAGTCAGTGCCTTTTGAGAGAAAAAGTTCATCTTGTCCTAGGTGCCGCACTTTCATTTCTGCGGCCAGTAAAATGTCATAACCCTATTAACCTGCATATTAACCATATACAGTCATAGCCAAAAGTGTTGGCACCCTTGAAATTATTCCAGAAAGTGAAGCATTTCTCCCATAAAGTTATTGCAATTACAGAGGTTTTGTTATATGTGCCTATATCCTATGTGTGTACTGAAAGAAGAAAAAAAAAAAAAAAAAAAAAAAAGGCAAATTTGACAATTTCACACAAAACACCCAAAATAGGCAGGACAAAATTGTTGGCATTTTTCCGCAAGCAGAGTAAATACCTGTTTCAAGCATGTGATGCTCGTTCAAACTCACCTGTAGCAAGTAACAGGTGAGGACAATATGAAAATCACACATGAAAACAGATAAACAGGGAGACATTGACTCAATCTTTGAAGTGTGTGTGCGTGCGTGCGACACTAAGCACGGAAGACAGAACAAGAAGTGAACTGTGTGAGGACTAAAGAACCAAAATTGTTGAACAATATCAACAATCTCAAGGTTACAAGTCTATCTCCAGAGATCTTGATTTTCCTTTGTCCTTGATGCACAACATAATCCAGAAAATTACAACTGTGGCACTGTAACTAATCTCCCTGGATGTGGATGGTAGAGAAGAATTGATGAAAGTTTGCAAATCAGGATAGTCCGGATCGTGGATAAGCAGCCCCAATCAAAATCCAAAGAAATTCACGCTGCCCTGCAGGCTCAGGGTGCATCAGTGTCAGGGCGGACTATCCATCAACATTTCAATGAAATGAAATGTTATGGTAGGAAACCCAGGAGGACCCCACTGCTGACAGACAAAAAAAAGAAAGAAGCTAGAATACAGTTTGCCAAAATATATGCAAGCCTACAAAAAAAAAACTAACAGTACCTACAGTCAAATATTGTGGCAGTTCAAAGATGTTTTGAGGTTGTTTTGCTGCCTCTGGCACTGGGTGCAAGGCATCATGAAATCTGAAGATTACCAAAGGATTTTGGGTCTCATTGTATTGCCCAGCGTCAAAACTGGGTTTACGTCCTAAGTCAAGGGTCTTCCAGCAGAACAATGACCCCAAACAAGCACCCAGAAATGCCTGGAAACAAAGCGCTAGAGAGTTCTTAAGTGGCCAGCAATGAGTCCAGATCCAAATCCCATTGAACCCCTGTGACGAGATCTTAAAATTGCTGTTGGAAGAAGGCACCCTTCAAATATGAGAAACCTGGAGCAGTTTAAAGTGATTGATTGCAGTTATTTATTCCAAAGGGTGTGCAACCAAACATTAAGTTGAGGTTGCCAACAATTTTGTCTAGCCATTTTTGGCGGTGTGTGTGAAAGGATGTCCAATTTGTCTCCCCCCACCTCAGGTTTTTTTATGCTGTTCCAATACACATAAGGAAACCAACATCTATACAACAAAAGATGTTTAATTGCAATAATTTTCTGGGAGAAATACTTCATTTTCTGGAACAATGTCAAGGGTGCCAACACTTTCGACCACAATTGTACGAGGGGCGATCCAAAAGTAATGATAATCGGTTATTTCTATTGCACACAGAAATTAAAATAAAATGTTTTCTTCTCTCTTAGGTACCCACTAGTCCAGGAAAAAAAAAAATCACTTAAATAGACCACGATTCCCGGGAGCTACATTCATTTGAATATGAACTGCCGAGGAGTGAACATCAAAATGGAAAAAAACGAGCTCAGAGCTGTCATCAAATACCTCTGCTTGAAAAAAATGACTACCAAAGACATACACAGCGACTTGGTGGAGACATTGGGGGACTCTTCTCCTCCATATTCCACAGTTGCATGCTGGGCCAAGGAATTTAAGCTGGGAAGAACATCGACGGAAGATGAACATCGTCAAGGACGCCCATCCACGTCCCTCAATGAAGAAAACGTGAAAAAAGTTGAAGAAGTTGTATTGGCAGATCGAAGAGTGACTATCAGGCATGTTGCTGAGGTCCCAGGGATCTCATATGGCAGTATTAAAAGAATCCTTGCAAAAGAATTGCATATGAGAAAGGTCTCCGCGCGTTGGGTGCCAAAAATGTTAACCGACGAGCAAAAGAAGAAACGAGTTGACATTTCAATAGCAAATCTCGAAAAGTTCCAAGCAGACAAGGAAAATTTTTTGTCACATTTTTTGACCATGGACAAGACCTGGATCCACCACTTTGATCCCGAAACTAAACAACAATCGATGACGTGGAAACGAGCCGACGAACCAACGCCGAAGAAATTCAAAGTGTCAAGCTCAGCAGGGAAGGTTATGGCGTCCGTTTTTTGGGACGATGAAGGAATTATTATGGTGGACTATTTGGAGAAGGGAGCCACTATTACAGGCTCCTACTACGCAGAACAAATAAGAAGATTGTGGGAGGCTATCAAGGAGAAAAGGCGCGGCAAACTGCGCGGCTGGAGTGCTGTTTCACCAAGATAACGCGCCGGCTCACAAAGCTGCAGTTGCCATGGCTACCATTCAAGAAGCGGGCTTTGAACTGGTGGAACACCCCCCCTATTGGCCAGATCTAGCCCCCAGTGACTTCTTTCTCTTTCTCTTTCCTCGACTCAAGGAACACCTCCGGGGCAAGAAATTTGATGACAATAGCGACGTGATAACCGCTGTTGGGGATTTTTTTGAGGGTCAAGATCAAGAATTTTTTTCTAAGGGAATTCTAAGTTTAGAAAAGAGATGGACTAAATGTATAGACTTGATAGGAGACTATGTAAAAAAATAAAAAATTTTTTTGACTATATTCATTGTGTTTAGTATTGATTATCATTACTTTTGGATCGCCCCTCGTATATGCAGATTAATATAGTTATGGGACCGGACGAAATAAGGGTTATGAAATAAACACTAACCATTATTTCGTCAATTCCTATAACTATATAAATCTGCATACGCAATCATGGCCCAAAGTGAAATTAGAATAAACAATACCGAACAGCAGCAAGTAACATAGTAACATAGTAACTAAGGTTGAAGGAAGACCAAGTCCATCTAGTTCAACCCATCGCCTAATCTAACATGTTGATCCAGAGGAAGGCAAAAAAATCCATGTGGCAAAGAGTAAGCTCCACATTGGGGAAAAAAATTCCTTCCCGACTCCACATACAGAAATCAGACTAGTTCCCAGGATCAACGCCCTGTCAAGTAATCTAGTATAGCCAGAGATGGGTGCAAGGCCATCCCATTGTCATATACCCGTATTTTTCGCTTTATAAGACGCTCCGGATTATAAGACGCACCCCAAATTTTGAGGAGAAAAATAGGAAAAAAACATTTTTAATAAAATGGTGGTGCTTCTTATAATCAATGCATCTTATTGCTTACCGGGGTGGTGGCTGTGGTGAAGCTGGGTCTCAGCATTGCTGCTGCAGGAGGTGGGTGTTGCCGTCGCACTCTGTCCCATGCTGCCGTGTGCTGCCGCCATGCTGTGTCCCCGAAGCTTGCCATTGCACTCTGTCCCTTGCTGCCACCATGCTGTGTCCCTGATGCTTGCTGCCGTGCTCTTACCGGGTGATGCTGCCGTGCTGTGTCACCGATGCATGATTCCATGGTCTGTCTAATGCTGCCGGGTGCTGCCGCTGCTCTCTGTCCCATGCTGACACCATGCTGTGTCCCTGATGCTTGCTGCCACACTTTTTTTTACTGGGTGCTGCTGCCACGCTGTATCCCTGATGCTTGCTGCCGCGCTCTTTTACCGGGTGATGCTGCCGTGCTGTGTCACCGATGCTTGATGCCATGGTCTGTCTAATGCTGCCGGGTGCTGCCGCTGCTCTCTGTTCCATGCTGCATAGGGGAGCTCTGCAGCTCCATCCATGCTTTCCTGTTCGGTGGATTCCTTCCGGGAAAATGGCCGCCGGGAGGTAGCGCATGCGCAGATGAAGATCTCGGCAGCAAGATCTCGGTAGATGAGATTTCAGCACTGAGATCTCATCTCCCGAGACCTCCCGGCGGCCATTTTCCTGGAAAGATTCCACTGCACAGGAAGGCATGGATGGAACTGGAGAGCCCCCCCCCCCCCCATGCAGCACGGGACAGAGAGCGGCAGCAAGCACCTGCGACACAGCGCGGCGGCAGGAGCACAGGGGACACAGCGCGGCGGCAGCAGCACAGGGGACACAGCGCAGCGGCAGCAGCACAAGGCAGCATCGGGGATAGTGTGGCGGCAAGCATTGGACACCCGCAGCGGCAGCACCGATAAGGTATGTCCGCATTGTAAGACGCACCCCCCATTTTCCCCACAAATTTTGGGGGGAAAAAGTGCATCTTACAAAGCGGAAAATACGGTAACTATAATGCAAGAAAAGCAGTCAGGACTCCAAAAAATTCAGGTGAAAAAAGGGGGCTTTATTAGCCCATCTGATGTGGCAATGTTTAAGCAGTGAACAGCCTCAAGCCTTGAGAAAGGCTGTACACAGCCAAAATGTTGCATGGTTGAATGGGCTGCAATTTTGCAGTATGCCAGGACAACTCTGTGTTGTGAGATGTGGGACTGAAAAGTTTCAATACAGACTTTATCCAAGAAGTATCTATTCTCCTTGCAGAGATCGACATGCTAAGCATGCCGAGATGAAGAGACAAAGCCGTAAAGCTCCTCTGGGTAATATGCTAATCATGCAAATAGTTAGCATATTACCCATAGGAGCATTGCGGCTTTAAGTCTCTTCATCTCGGCATGCTTAGCATGTCGATCTCTGCAAGGAGAATAGATACTTCTTGGATAACGGTCTGACGCCACTCACACAGCCAAACCAGATCTCCGCTTTGCACTGACGAGGGGCAGCACCCTGAAACACAGTGTCTGCAAATTGAGATTCTGGTTTGGCTATTATCCCAAGTCATGTGACAAGGCTCGTTAAAGGGTCAACATCGACTTGTAGGATTGCTACCTTCCAATAGGTGGCATTAGAGTTCTAGCTCTTCCTCTCTGAAGAGACAATTTGCATAATTAGAATACAGACTTTACAAATTAAAGTCCTGTCCAGAACACAATCATATTTTATTTCTTCATTTGTTATTAAAAAAATATAAAATTATTTCTTCACTGACGAAGTTCACAATGCTGTACAGAACGGGATATATATTAATGTAATATTTACCTCATGTCACCCAGTTTCCTGGAGATCGCAGTGCCCATCGTAGACAGAGCAGCTGTGGTCTTTTGGCCAGCCGTAGAGAGAGTCTCCTGAGTCTTCTTGTAGCTGAAATACATGCAAAGAAAGTATATTTGCACAAAAGGCAGGACTGCAGGAGCAAGTGCTGACACAAACTGACCAGGGATGGACGAAATAATGCACAATTTATGAGCAATTTAGTCAACACCAATCATTTAGCTGGCTACTGGGCTCCTGTGCATTGTCCAAGCCGGATACATACAAACAGGGTTTAAGCCGTTCTGGGACCACCACAGCCACGTTAGTTTAAGTAGTAAGTTAGCAAAGAAAATTAGCAGCATATTATAGTATGATAGTGCATAAGATGACCGTAAATGAGCAGATGGAAGAAGATACCCATTAAAGGTTAGGCCAAACATAGCGGTAACATCACAGCTGTAACGTAGCCTAACGTGGCCGAGAACCGCAGCAGCCAGATGTCATTCTGGTTTTCAAATTGACTATTATTTGATTTTGCAGGGGCAATGGAAGGGTGGGAACAGCTGAGCAGGCAAAACAAGGCTGTCGACTGATACGCCCGCGATAAACGCCAGATGTGGCCTTACCCCTGTTTTCAACTTCTTAAACCATTACAAAAATGAATCTGGCCGCTGAGTTTTTCAGCCACTGCATTTGGCCTTTCGGTGGGTCCAAACTGTGGCCATTTGAAAGCAGCTAAATCTCTGCCCACCATAGTGGCCACTTGCAGCAGAGTTTTTTTTCCCCCATCATACAGCCAATTTCCAGCCACAGGTGACCAGAGCTTTGGCCGCACGACCAGGACCATAATGCACAGCCCTTATCCTGAGCATCTAAATCTATTCCACATGCACACACACTATTGATACAAGTGCAAATTACTAGGCTTTCTTCTCATTCTCACCATGTACTGTTCAGTTCATGTGACTTGCAGAGTTGCTCATTAGGCTACTATTAGCATGCTCAACAGAACTGTCCACCATGAACAATCAGGCAACAACACTCATTCATTTAGATATAATTGCTTTTAGCAATTGGTCCTGAGCACAAGAAAATCACGAAAATACAGTGTACACACTGTCTGCAGTGCTGACGTGTCAACAACACTGCAGCCAATCAGTGGCTCTGCTAGAGTTAACGTCACATGCTGCTCAGCTCGCTTATTGGCTGCAGTTCTGGCAACATGTAGTCAGTGATGCAGAAAAACTAAAAAGCTGCAAATACATGTTCCCCTCCCACAACTTGTCCCAGATGTCCATTCCTATGAACTGCACTTCAAGGTACAGTAGTTTAGAAAATTGCAAAAGTCCATGTGCAGTTATTCTCCCACATGTTATACGAATTATGCAATCACAGTTTGTGGTATATTTTTTCCTAACATCATGCCAGTGTTGCAAAGGGACACCAAAAAACAAGGCATGAAAATACAAAAAAAAAAAATTATATATATCCACAGGACACAGGTTGCTGAGTGCAATCCATGTCCTGTCCATAGATGGAAAGATTATTTTCGGACAACCCCTTTAAGTATAATTTCCCACATCCAATGTGTCATTCAGAGCATAGTTTTCATACATGACCCCAGTGTTTCAATATCATTAATACCACAATCAATCATATGCAGACTTTGTTATTCTATATGCAAAGCATAAACAACACACGTCTATCGCACATTCTTTAAGTAAGTTTTGCGCCCCCTACAGTAAAAGCTAGGAGAACAGCAGATCCAAAATGACTCACGCATCCGACTGCGTCACTTTATCGTTCCATTCTCCAAGTTTCTCTGATGTTTTAATGTAACTGGAACAAAATGAACACCAGGTTCGTAATGACAAAGCTGTGTATCATGCAGAAGTAGCCTGTGAGGGGTAACATAATGGTGCAAAGAGGACACATTTTCTCAAGTTACGGCATGGACGAAGCAACACCACATGCCATGGAAATCCCTGCTCTTGTGACTTTACTATTGCGTTGCATCAATAAAGGGGGGAAAAAAAAAAAAAAAAAAAATTATCGCTAGGTAAGTTTGAAAAAGTCTGATGCATTTTTAAATGACAAATCCATGTATTCAATAATTATCCATAAACTCTTACATAAAAATAAACAATGTGATACAGGTACAGTGGCATAGACTTAGGGCATGTGCACACATCAAGGCTTTTTTTTTTTTTTTTTTTGCACAAAAAAAAAGTGTTGGCAGGAAAAACGATACTTAAAATACACATTTTTCTTAAGTTTTTTTTTCTCCTATTCATTTGAGTAGGTGTAAAATGCTGCAAAAACACTGAAAATATTGACATGCTGCAGAATTGAAAAAACATGTTGATGGTTCAAATATACAGCATTAAAGTCTGTCCCCGACTGATAATATCCTTAGGACTGGCCACCACTGCATTGAGACTTAAAGACAAATGAATAGACTTTACAAGTTATAACATCTCTCTTGGGGACAAAAGGGACAACTCACGCATTAGACATTTGGACATCATGCAGACTCTTGGAGAGGTTGAGCTTCAGTTGGTTTAGAGGAGTCTGTCCCAGCTTTCTCTTCAGCTCTGCTGCATAACGCTCCTTGGCAGCCAGAACTTGCCGAAGAGTAAGAATCTCCTCCTCCACCTACAGATTAAAAACAGAGACATCTTCATATTTCTGTGATATTCAATATCTAATTATCTAAGCTGCATTGATGTGGAACTGCTTAATAAACATGTATAATCCATATAATTCAGGTGCAAGCCACTCAATCTACTGGACAGTTAGAATATATATATATATCTATCTATCTATAATATAACGCTGGGAGCGTCACTCTGTCCGAAGCCTTTATAGACAGCGCAAGCGCCGGCGCAGTCTGGACCCCACAGAGTGACGCTCCCAGGAGATCGCGGTATGCGTCAACATTGAACGCACACCGCGTTCTCCAACGGAGAAGCAGGGACGCGCCAGGAGGGTAAGTATCAGCTATATTCACCTGTCTGTCCCGTTCCAGCGCTGCGTGCGGCTCCATGTTCCGGGTCCTCTGCCTGTGACGTTCACATTTCAGAGGGCGCGATGACGCGCTTAATGCGCGCCGCCCTCTGACTGAACAGTCACAGCCAGAGGAGCCGGAACACGGAGCGGACGCAGCGCTGGAACGGGACAGACAGGTGAATATAGCAAGTGTCAGGGGCCTGAGCTAGCGGCGATACCGGCACCTGACCCCCACAGCGCACCGGTGTCCCCGCCTGCTCAGGCCCCCCAGCACTCGGCGCCCAGCGACGATAGGGGAGTATGGTATTTTTTTTTTCTTATACATATCGCAGCAGCATACGGGGCATATACTATGGAGCATCTTATGGGGCCATCAACCATAATGGAGCAGTGTACGGGGGCATATAATACTATGGAGCATGTTATGGGGGCCATAAACCTTTATGGAACAGCGTACGGGGCATACACTATGGAGCATCTTATGGGGGCCATAAACCATAATGGAGCAGAGTACGAGGGCATATACTATGGAGCATCTTATGGGGGCCATAAACCATAATGGAGCAGTGTATGGGTATGGAGCATCTTATGGGGCCATCAACCATAATGGAGCAGTGTACGGGGGGGCATATACTATGGAGCATCTTATGGGGGCCATAAACCTTTATGGAGCAGTGTACGGGGCATATGGATGGGAGCAGCAAATTACAGAACGGTGGCGCAGGATGGGAGCAGCACATGACAGAACGGGGGTGCAGGATGGGAGCAGCACATGACAGAACGGGAGCGCAGGATGGGAGCAGCACATGACAGAACGGGGGCGCAAGATGGGAGCAGCACATGACAGAACGGGGGCGCAGGATGGGAGCAGCACATGACAGAACGGGGGCGCAGGATGGGAGCAGCACATGACAGAACGGGGGCGCAGGATGGGAGCAGCACATGACAGAACGGGGGCGCAGGATGGGAGCAGCACATGACAGAACGGGGGCGCAGGATGGGAGCAGCACATGACAGAACGGGGGCGCAGGATGGGAGCAGCACATGACGGAACGGGGGCGCAGGATGGGAGCAGCACATGACAGAACGGGGGCGCAGGATGGGAGCAGCACATGACAGAACGGGGGCGCAGGATGGGAGCAGCACATGACAGAACGGGGGCGCAGGATGGGAGCAGCACATGACAGAACGGGGGCGCAGGATGGGAGCAGCACATGACAGAACGGTGGCGCAGGATGGGAGCAGCACATGACAGGATGGAGACGCAGGATGGAGCAGCACATGACAGGATGGGGACGCAGGATGGAGCAGCACATGACAGGATGGGGACGCAGGATGGAGCAGCACATGACAGGATGGGGACGCAGGATGGAGCAGCACATGACAGGATGGGGACGCAGGGTGGAGCAGCACATGACAGGATGGGGACCATATACCAATATAAATGCTCGCCCCCCCGGGCGTAGAACGGGTTCAATAGCATATAGTGGCGAGCATTTATAGTGGTATATGGTCTCCATCCTGGTATGTGCTGCTCCCATCATGCGCCCTCATCCTGTTTTTGCACCTCCATCTTGTCATGTGCTACTCTTCTGGTGCCCTCATCCTGTCATGTGCTCCCATCCAGCACCCCCATCCTGTCATGTGCTGCTCTCATCCTGCGCCCCCATTCTGTCATGTGCTGCACCCATCCAGCGCCCCCATTCTGTCATGTGCTGCACCCATCCTGCGCCCCCATTCTGTCATGTTCTGCTCCCATCTCTCTCTCTCTCTACTGCTCTACTGCCTGAGCACGGCTATACTGAGCATTCCTGTATAGCCTGAGGGCGGCTGTATAGCCTGAGGGCGGCTGTATAGCCTGAGGGCGGCTGTATAGCCTGAGGGCGGCTGTATAGCCTGAGGGCGGCTGTATAGCCTGAGGGCGGCTGTATAGCCTGAGGGCGGCTGTATAGAGCGTGCCTGCCTGTACTGCCTGAGGGCGGCTGTATAGAGCGTGCCTGCCTGTACTGCCTGAGGGCGGCTATATAAGATACAGCACCCTTGAAGCCAGCACAGTGGAGGGCTGACTCCGCCCACACTCATCACATGGTGGTGACATCATCGAAGGTCCTGGAGCTGCAGAGCATGGAGCTGCAGAGCAGGGAGCCCCCATGGCCGGTATATTGGGAGGGATACAGGGGTGTGAGGGAGCCCCCATGACCGGTATGTTGCGGGTATGCAGGGGAGCACGGAGCCCCCATGGCCGGTATATTGGGGGAGGATAAGGAAGTTGTTGTGCGGGTCCCCGGCTGCGTCACTCTGTCTGTGGGGTCCTGGCTGCGAAGGTGCATCGCGCTTGCGCAGTCTATAAAGGCTTCGGACAGAGTGACGCTCCCACCGTTATATTATAGATATACACACATACACAGTTATATGAAAAAGTTTGGGCACCCCTATTAATCTTAAGCTTAATGTTTTATAAAAATTGTTTTGTTTTTTTTTGCAACAGCTATTTCAGTTTCATATACAGTGGGGCAAAAAAGTATTTAGTCAGTCAGCAATAGTGCAAGTTCCACCACTTAAAAAGATGAGAGGCGTCTGTAATTTACATCATAGGTAGACCTCAACTATGGGAGACAAACTGAGAAAAAAAAATCCAGAAAATCACATTGTCTGTTTTTTTAACAATTTATTTGCATATTATGGTGGAAAATAAGTATTTGGTCAGAAACAAAATTTCATCTCAATACTTTGTAATATATCCTTTGTTGGCAATGACAGAGGTCAAACGTTTTCTGTAAGTCTTCACAAGGTTGCCACACACTGTTGTTGGTATGTTGGCCCATTCCTCCATGCAGATCTCCTCTAGAGCAGTGATGTTTTTGGCTTTTCGCTTGGCAACACGGACTTTCAACTCCCTCCAAAGGTTTTCTATAGGGTTGAGATCTGGAGACTGGCTAGGCCACTCCAGGACCTTGAAATGCTTCTTACGAAGCCACTCCTTCGTTGCCCTGGCAGTGTGCTTTGGATCATTGTCATGTTGAAAGACCCAGCCACGTTTCATCTTCAATGCCCTTGCTGATGGAAGGAGGTTTGCATTCAAAATCTCACGATACATGGCCCCATTCATTCTTTCATGTACCCGGATCAGTCGTCCTGGCCCCTTTGCAGAGAAACAGCCCCAAAGCATGATGTTTCCACCACCATGCTTTACGGTAGGTATGGTGTTTGATGGATGCAACTCAGTACTCTTTTTCCTCCAAACACGACAAGTTGTGTTTCTACCAAACAGTTTCAGTTTGGTTTCATCAGACCATAGGACATTCTCCCAAAACTCCTCTGGATCATCCAAATGCTCTCTAGCAAACTTCAGACGGGCCCGGACATGTACTGGCTCAAGCAGTGGGACACGTCTGGCACTGCAGGATC
This sequence comes from Ranitomeya imitator, assembly GCF_032444005.1. Taxonomy (NCBI): domain Eukaryota; kingdom Metazoa; phylum Chordata; class Amphibia; order Anura; family Dendrobatidae; genus Ranitomeya; species Ranitomeya imitator. Next base: position 449,972,097 of record NC_091283.1, on the reverse strand, counting down.
TGAGTCCATGGTGGCGTAGTGTGTTACTTATGGTAGGCCTTGTTACATTGGTCCCAGCTCTCTGCAGTTCATTCACTAGGTCCCCCCGCGTGGTTCTGGGATTTTTGCTCACCGTTCTTGTGATCATTCTGACCCCACGGGGTGGGATTTTGCGTGGAGCCCCAGATCGAGGGAGATTATCAGTGGTCTTGTATGTCTTCCATTTTCTAATTATTGCTCCCACTGTTGATTTCTTCACTCCAAGCTGGTTCGCTATTGCAGATTCAGTCTTCCCAGCCTAGTGCAGGGCTACAATTTTGTTTCTGGTGTCCTTTGACAGCTCTTTGGTCTTCACCATAGTGGAGTTTGGAGTCAGACTGTTTGAGGGTGTGCACAGGTGTCTTTTTATACTGATAACAAGTTTAAACAGGTGCCATTACTACAGGTAATGAGTGGAGGAAAGAGGAGACTCTTAAAGAAGAAGTTACAGGTCTGTGAGAGCCAGAAATCTTGATTGTTTGTTTCTGACCAAATACTTATTTTCCACCATAATATGCAAATAAAATGTTAAAAAAACAGACAATGTGATTTTCTGGATTTTTTTTTCTCAGTTTGTCTCCCATAGTTGAGGTCTACCTATGATGTAAATTACAGACGCCTCTCATCTTTTTAAGTGGTGGAACTTGCACTATTGCTGTCTGACTAAATACTTTTTTGCCCCACTGTATCTAATAACTGTTGGACACAGTAATGTTTCTGCCTTGAAATGAGGTTTATTGTACTAACAGAAAATGTGCAATCTGCATTCAAACAAAATTTGACAGGTGCATAAGTATGGGCACCCTTATTTTCTTGTTTTAAATACTCCTACCTACTTTTTACTGATTTACTAAAGCACTTTTTGTGGTTTTCTAACCTCATTGAGCTTTGAACTTCATAGCCAGGTGTATGCAATCATGAGAAAAGCTACTTAAAGTGGCCACTTGCAAGTCGTTCTCCTATTTGAATCTCCTCTGAAGAGTGGCATCATGGGCTCCTCAAAACAATTGTCTAATGATCTGAAAACAAAGATTATTCAACATAGTTGTTCAGGGGAAGGATACAAAACGCTGTCTCAGAGATTTAACCTGTCAATTTCCACTGTGAGGAACATAGTAAGGAAATGGAAGAACACAGGTACAGTTCTTGTTAAGGCCAGAAGTGGTAGGCCAATAAAAACATCAGAAAGGCAGAGAACAAGAATGGTGAGATCAGTCAAGGACAATCCTCAGACCACCTCCAGAGAGCTGCAGCATCAACTTGTTGCAGATGGTGTCACTGTGCATCGGTCAACTATACAATGCACTTTGCACAAGGAGAAGCTGTATGGAAGAGTGATGCGAAAGAAGACGTTTCTGCAAGCACGCCACAAGCAGAGTCGGCTGAGGTATGCAAAAGCACATTTGGAGAAGCCAATTTCTTTTTGGAAGAAGGTCCTGCGGACTGATGAAACCAAGATTGAGTTGTTTGGACATACAAAAAGGCGTTATGCATGGCAGCCCAAACACAGCATTCCAAGAAAAACACTTGCTACCCACAGTAAAATTTGGTGGAGGTTCCATCATGCCTTGGGGCTGTGTGGCCAATGCCGGCACCTGGAATCTTGTTAAAGTTGAGGGACGCATGGATTCCTCTCAGTATCAGCAGATTCTTGACAATAATGTTCATGAATCAGTTACAAAGTTGAAGTTACGCAGGGGATGGATCTTTCAGCAAGACAATGATCCAAAACACCGCTCCAAATCTACTCAGGCATTCATGCAGAGGAACAATTACACTGTTCTGGAATGGCCATCCCAGTCCCCAGACCTGAATATCATTGAACATGTGTGGGATCATTTGAAGAGGGCTGTCCATGCTCGGCGACCATCAAACTTAACTGAACTGGAATTGTTTTGTAAAGAGGAATGGTCAAAAATACCTTCATCCAGGAACTCATTAAAACTACAGGAAGCGACTAGAGGCTGTTATTTTTGCAAAAGGAGGATCTACTAAATATTAATGTCACTTTTCTGGTGGGGTGCCCATACTTATGCACCTGTCAAATTTTGTTTAAATGCAGATTGCACATTTTCTGTTAGTAAAATAAACCTCATTTCAAGGCAGAAACATTACTGTGTCCAAGTGTGTGTGTGTGTGTGTGTGTGTGTGTGTGTGTGTGTGTGTGTGTGTGTGTGTGTGTGTGTGTGTGTATATATATATATATATATATCTCTTTACTTTTATATAGCGCTAACATATTCCGCAGCGCTATACAGTTTGCACACATTATCATCACTGTCCCCGTTGCAGCTCACATTCTAAATTCCCTATCATAATGTCTTTGAAATGTGGGAGGAAACCAGAGTACCCGGAGGAAACCCACGCAAACATGGAGAGAACATACAAACTCTTTGCAGATGTTGTCCTTGGTGGGGTTTGAACCCAGGACTCCAGCACTGCAAGGCTGCGGTGCTAACCACTTTTTTTTTTTTTTTAAAGGCAGCTATACCTCATAGAAGCAAAAACAGAAGATTTATTCCGTGCTTGAAGTAAATGATTTTTCAGCTCCCACAATGAGCCTTTCCTTCATTAGAGAAAGGCCCAAAGTGGGAGCTGAAACCTCATTTACTTCAACCATAGAACATATCTTGATAATATTGATACAATATGTCAATTGACCACCAGATGTCAGACTGAAGGGGACATCACTATACTGAGGAGTAAATGCCCCAATACACATTAGAAAGCCATCAGATGGGCAGCTCTTGCCATTACCCTACTTCCCCCATTCTCTGTTGGGGAGTTGAGGGGTCCTAATACACATTTGACCATTTCCCAATCCTGCTGATCTTGGCAGGTTAGGTTCACTTTAAACTAGTGTTCATGGGTTCATTAACAGTGATGAGCGCAAGTGCTCATTACTCGAGTTTGACGAGGGTGCTCGGGAATGCAGCGAGTAGCGCAGATGCACGAGTGACATGTTCGCGGCCCTGCATGTTTCACGGCTGTTAAGACAGCCATAAAAAATGCCAGGATTGCATGTGTTTGTCAGGCAATTCCAGCATGTTTGTGGCTGTAACAGCCGTGGAATATCTGGACCCAAACATTTGAAATTTCAGTTTGCGGTGAAGCGAACATCTCACTCGAGCATCCACGATACCTGATGCACACCCGAGCACCCTTGGAAATATCTTGCTCATCACTGCCCATTAACACAAATGGTCTGTGATCGTCACATTGCCTTAAAATCTGATCTGCTTTCAAATCCATGACAAGGTTTCCCCGATTTGTGCTTTTGTATTCCTTTTAAATGGTATTTGCATAAGACAGTTGTGTGTAAGTTCAGGTCTTGTTTCCATGCACAAGTAGTATCTGGTCATTTTTTTTGTTCTGCCAGAGATACACACAATGAAAACAAAGATGTGCACCAGTCTGGCATCCACAGCCGGATTAGTAATTCTGAACCAATCCAGTGCAAAATGAATGGGAACGATTGTCCAAAGACATCTATGGAATAAGTTCCATCATCCGTTTACCACCAACATGTCGGTACCACGCTGGAGAGAAAAAACAAACAAACAGATGGATGGGTAAATTGAAGCAAACCCTAGGGTATGTGCACACGTTGCAGATTTTCTGTGGATCCGCAGCGTCTTTTTCCGTGCAGAAACACTGCAGATCCGCAAGTGATTTACCGTACAATGTAAATCAATGAAAAAACAAAACAAAAAAACGCTGTGCTAATGGTGCGGAAACGCTGCGGATTAAAAGTAGCATGTCACTTCTGTTTTGTGAATCTGCAGCGTTTTTGTACCCATTCCATTAAAGAAATCCGCACAAAATCCACAGTAAATCCACAGTGAATGCGCACAAAAAAAGCGACAAATCCACACCTGCGTTTTCTGCCAAGAGATGCAGGATCTGCACAATAAAATTCCTGAGCCTAATCCGTAACGTGGGCACATAGCCTTAGACTAGGAACTTCATATGAAAGTTGCATCGCGTGCAAAACCCACCTTTAATGAACAGTATATGACGCACCTTAACAAGGTCACTGCGTAGTTCCTCAGCTTCGGCCTCAGTCAAACCCTCTGGCAGCACTCCTCCAGCAGCATCAGCTGGCACTCTGGCTCCTGCTGGGCCCACTGGGACGTCCGTCATGGTGTCTGACAGCAAACCTTTGTTGGGAGAGTTAAGGTTGATGTCTGTCAGGGGAGGAGAGGGAGAGTCAGAGGGAAGGGAGCAAGCAGGGAATATTCAGAGTGAGAAACATGCATCCAGTTACTGGAAAGAAGACAGTCAAAAAAAAAAAAAGCCACCCCAAAGCCTAATAAACAGGCATATGGGGAATTCTTTGATTAGGTCAATTTGTAGTCGCCCCCCACCCACAGAAAGGCTCTTACACAGCAAACAATAAAGGGGCTAGTTGGCCATTTCACCCATGGCCAACTTTACCAAGCACTTAGCCACTGAAGCACATTAGCCCTTTGGTCCTCAAAATACTGTAATTCTAGACAGGCAAGCATGACCACAAAACGGTAGAACATGTCATGTATGAAACTGAACACATACGTAAAGGGTAACATCCAATGAGATATTAACTAGCTCTTCCAGAGGGGGATAAAAAAAAAATACAGAAAAGTTTTGACTTCTTACAAGAAAAAAAAAAGATCTACGATAATATTTGTGCGTGCAATAGATTGCAGACATGTCCATCTTTGGACCAGCGTGCAAATAAAAGGCAAGAAAACTAAAGAAAATGCAAAGAAACGACAGACAAAGCTTTAACCAAACAGAACAAGGCAGAATTAAAAAGGAGTCTGACAGCACAGAATAACTGTTCAAACCAAGTTAAAGCGCTCGGTGCATCATGGCGGGGCCAATCATTTAGCTACACAATCCCACCTGCTTGGTTTCCATCTACATCCACACCCGAGCTTCTTTGATTGACAGCTCTGGTTTCATAGGACAGAGATTGAAATTAAGCAGGTGGGAAGGTGCATATAAAAGGACTAGATGGTGACCCGATTCTAACGCATCGGGTATTCTAGAATATGCATGTCCACGTAGTATATTGCACAGCCCGCGTAGTATATGGCCCAGCCACGTAGTATATGGCCCAGTGACGTAGTATAGCTACGTAGTATATTGCCCAGTGACGTAGTATATTGCCCAGTGACGTAGTATATTGCCCAATGACGCAGTATATTGCCCAGTCACGTAGTATATTGCCCAGTCACGTAGTATATTGCCCAGTCACGTAGTATATTGCCCAGTCACGTAGTATATTGCCCAGTCACGTAGTATAGCTACGTAGTATATTGCCCATTGACGTAGTATACAGCACAGAACCACGTAGTATATTGCACAGCGACGTAGTATATTGCCCAGCCACGTAGTATATTGCCCAGTGACGTAGTATATTTCTCAGTGAAGTAGTATACAGCACAGAGCCACATAGTATATTGCCCAGCTACGTAGTATATAGCCCAGCCAGGTTTGTCACAGGTTAAAAAAAAAAAAAACAACATACTCACCTTTCCAAGGGAGCCCTTGTAGTCCATGGCAGCTTCCGGTCCCAGGGTTGGTATGAGCGCAGGACCTGTGATGACGTCACGGTCACATGACCGGGACGTCATGGCAGGTCTTTGTAGCGCAGGGCCTGTGATGACATCACGGTCACATGACCGTGACGTCATAGCAGGTCCTTCTGCCACCGGAACCTGCAACAGAAGATGGCGGCAGGTGCGAGCTGCTACGGAGGGTGAGTATAGCAGGTTTTTTTTTATTTTTTATTATTTTTAACATTACATTTTTTTACTATTGATGCCGCATAGGCAGCGTCAATAGTAAAAAGTTGGGGAAACACAGGGTTATTAGCGGCGGTAACGGAGTGCGTTACCCGCGGCATAACGCGGTCCGTTACCGCCGGCATTAACCCTGTGTTAGCAGTGACCGGAGGGGAGTATGCGGACGACAAGCACTGACTTTTCTTCCGGACTGTACCCTTCGCTGATTGGTCGCGGCAGCCATGACAGGCAGCTGGCGAGACCAATCAGCGAATGAATAACCGTGACAGAAGGACAGACAGGCGGAAGTGACCCTTAGACAATTATATATATAGATTGGCTTGTACTTGGTTTGAACAGTCATTCTGTGCTGACAATACCATGTCAGGAGAAAGGGAAAGAAAAACTGCCTGTTGCTTCACAAAACCTTTTTCTTATATTCTGCGACAGATTACATACACTGAAATGCTTACAAATTCATAAGTTAATTATTATACAGGTCAAATGGTAGGTCTACAAAGCAAAGAAGTCCCACTATTAAAACACCTAAGCGCTTGCAAAGAAAAGAAAAAAAAGAGACAGAACCTGGAGCCAGTCAGAAGGAAGCTGCCCACACACAAACAGGAAACGGCCCTCTTTCCACAGCAGCCTGTTCCTGACTTGTTGTAGAAACGGTGGTGTGATTCGATCACGAACATTAAAACTATCTGCAAAGAGCCAGACATATTCCGTGCAACTAAGGAAATTAGATCTCCCTCAATGACACATCCTACACAAACACCAGTGCCAGATAAGAGCGGCCTGCAGATGAGCTGACAGAACAAAGGAAATCACAGGAAATCCAGCTCCGGATATAGGGCCATACAAAGAATGATACTTTCTCATTAATAAGCTTTTTACACACTACATAGGAACAGGAGACTACCAATAGGCCTCGTGCACATAGCACAATCATGTGCATTAAGTCTGTATGACCTTTCTGATCACTGGGGGTCTGACTGCTAAACCCCCCAGTGAAGCCTAGAACGGGGCACTGAAATGTTCCATTCACTGTCTATTGTCATGCTCAGCATAGCACTGTATCTCCAACAGTCCCATATACAAGGAATGTAGTGCATGCACGGCCATTAGGCATTTCCGACATTTTCCTGTTCTCAGGATCGTTGGGGAAACAGTCAGCAAGTTATCACCTGTTCTGCATATAAGTGATAACTTGCAGAGTTAGCAAAAACCCTGACTTGAGGGCAATACCTGCAAGACACAAACGCCAAACATTTTCCATACAAATCAAGTGAAAAAAAAAAAACGGTACAGTACAGGTCCTTAGACTTCTAGGCGTAGCAAATTAAAGAATTGTACAGGAAAGACCCATAATACAGTTATTTACATGAGCCTCTTGATTTAGCTATAGACATGGGATGGAAAGAAGTCAAAGTCCAATGGCAAAGAGCCCTAGATCTATAAAAAAAAAACTAACACCCAGCCAATGACGACTACTAGGAAAAACTACTGTATATAAAATGGTGAGACGTTTGTCATTGTGACCAATGAATTGCTAAGTAATGAAGAAGGCTAGCGCTATGTGACGACTTGTAGTCATGGGTAGAAGATTGCATTGTTGCACTACTACAGTGCAACTGATGACAATAGTTTTATTGCAACCCACAAGTTGCCGCAATCAGACTTTCAACAGGAATCTAACTATGCACATTCCATTAGTTACAACTAGCAGCGCTACATTTGCAGTCTCAATGTGTTGTAACATTAGTCCTAGACTTCACCACACTGCAGCTTGTGTGACTGTTTCACTTCTTCATCCAAAATATTGACACTGCAGTCTTAAGAGGAACCATACCATCATTTCTCCATTTATTTACACCGTAAAAACTGTGAACAGGTTCAAGAAGCTAGACCCGTCCTTCTGGTTTCCTTCCAGTTTGAAATGCGCAAGTGATAAAATACAATGGCTACAAATACTAAAAACTGCTCAAAAAAAAAAAAAAAAGGGGCAGGGAACAAATGGCACTATAGATCAGGGTCCCCAACCTGTAGCTCGGGAGCCACATGTGGCTCGCAGTCCCATGAATTGTAGCTGTCTGTCAGCTTGCTGCATTAGCTCCAGTTCTAGCAAACAGATATGAAGAGCACATCTGAAAATGATGAATTTTTTGAGCAGCCCTGCACAAAAGAGCAGATCTGGATGCATACACCCTGGTCTTGGGGGTTTCGAAATTTAAGTATGGTACACTGGAGACAAGATGACACCACCTGTCAGAGTAGATGCTTGAAGCTGGATGTGACAGTGTCTTGGGAGTGCTTTGTAGGAGAATACTGAATGGAGGGTATTGTAGGAACCTCTGGATCTTTGTATACTGCTTTGGGGTGATTGATTTTTGTGGAAAAGTTTTGGTTATCATTATTCCTGTAATGGGGGCTTTGGTTGCCACTATTGTGAGGGGAGCAGGAGCTGAATGTGGCTCTCGGTCAGAAACGTTGGGGACCTCAGCTATAGATACATCACCCCTGCTGTGCAACTGATGCTTAAGGTTTGTCAGAGGAAACAACATGGAAGCGATACCAGAAAGGGAAGCAGATAATGACACATGCAGGACCCTGGCTGTTGAACTTCGAATTACTCTATATCCTTAATTTCCTGAAGGTTTTCTTGTGTGATTATTTTAAGTATAGAGACAATCATATATTAATGACTCTGTAGTCAGTTTGTTGTATACTGGCAATATAGTATACATGCACATCAACAATTCATGACGAGATGGGGCACGCCTTACACCACAAATCTTACTCCAGTAAGGAGTTGGCTGCTGAACACTATAGCCCCGATTCATTAAGTCAATTGAGGAGGCATGTTGGGAATCAGACGCCTCTTAAATGAATCAGAAGTGTCTAACAAGTGGCGTGTGCCTCTCTGCACCATAACACAAATCTTACTCCAGTCCCAGTCTGGAGTAAGACTTCTAGCTTAAGCAACGGCACAGCTCATCATGAATTACAAGAGCTGCAGTGTCCCAGTCTCTACCCATTTTGAAGGAGCTGGGAGGAACTTGTGAGACCACCAAAAGATGCAACATTTTTGCAGAACTCCAAATTGCACAAACAATTGTGTGATTTTGCAAAGCAATTTATGCTACAATTCTGGCGAAATTGCCTGGATGAATTGGGGCCTATCCTCATCCGCACATTTGATATACACAAAACACCCTTGCATTCCTTAAGATTCAGAAACTTAAAATATCTATGAATACAGTGGAGGAAGAGATGTTAATGCAGTTTTTCAGCTAAATTTTGTAAATTCTTTTAATGCAACACAACCTCCTTCCAAAATATTACTACAAGGAGTAACTGGATCACAGGTTAGGTAAACAGGCAACAGATGTACTAAGCGTTTACTCATCCTGATGAACCTTCTGTAGACAGCAAACGGATGCCGTTTAATGATAGTCCACAGACACTTCCTGTCTAATGGATTCAATTTGTGCTCATTTCTGTTAAAGGGAACCCGTCACCCCGAAAATCGCGGGTGAGGTAAGCCCACCGGCATCAGGGGCTTATCTACAGCATTCTGTAATGCTGTAGATAAGCCCCCGATATTACCTGAAAGAGGAGAAAAAGACGTTATATTATACTCACCCAGGGGCGGTCCCGCTGCTGGTCCGGTCGGATGGGCGTCTCTGGTCCGCTCTGGCGCCTCCCATCTTCATTACAAGACGTCCTGTTCTGATCTTCAGCCACGGCTCCGGCGCAGGCGTACTTTGCTCTGCCCTGTTGAGGGCAGAGGATAGTACTGCAGTGCGCAGGCATTGGAAAGGTCAGAGAGGCCCGGCGCCTGCGCACTGCAGTACTTTACTCTGCCCTCAACAGGGTGGCTCTGCGCTTAGTAACCCGATGTTTATTAGTAACCCGATGTTTACCAGCGAAGACATCGCTGAATCGGTGTCACACACGCCGATTCAGCGATGTCAGCGGGAGAGCCAGCGACCAAAGAAGGTTCTGGCCTTCTAGCCCCGACCAACGACATCACAGCAGGATTCTGATCGCTGCTGCGTGTCAAACTAAACGATATCGCTATCCAGGACGCTGCAACGTCACGGATCGCTAGCGATATCGTTTAGTGTGAAGGTACCTTTAGACTAAAGGAACCGTTACACTAAACGATTTACCAACGATCACGACCAGCGATACGACCTGGCCGTGATCGTTGGTAAGTCGTTGTGTGGTCGCTGGAGAGCTGTCACACAGACAGCTCTCCAGCGACCAACGATGCCAAAGTCCCCAGGTAACCAGGGTAAACATCGGGTTACTAAGCGCAGGGCCGCGCTTAGTAACCCGATGTTTACCCTGGTTACCATTGTAAAAGTAAAAAAAAAAAAAAAAAAAACACTACATACTTACATTCCTGTCACATCCCCCAGCGTCAGCTTCCCTGCACTGTGTAAGCGCCGGCCGTAAAGCAGAGCGGTGACGTCACCGCTGTGCTCTGCTTTACGGCCGGCGCTGACACAGTCAGTGCGGGAAGCTGACGCCGGGGGACGTGACAGGAATGCGAGTATGTACTGTTTTTTGTTTGTTTTTTTTTTTTACTTTTACAATGGTAACCAGGGTAAATATCGGGTTACTAAGCGCGGCCCTGCGCTTAGTAACCCGATATTTACCCTGGTTACCAGTGAACACATCGCTGGATCGGGGTCACACACTCCGATTCAGCGATGACAGCGGGTGATCAGCGACCAAAAAAAAAAAAAAGGTCCTGATCATTCCCAGCGACCAACGATCTCCCAGCAGGGGCCTGATGGTTGGTCGCTGTCACACATAATGAATTCGGTAACTATATCGTTGCTACGTCACAAAAAGCAACGATATCGTTAAGGAAATCATTATGTGTGAAGGTACCTTTAGTGGGTAAGCACTATTATATAAGCCCATTTTTGACCAATATTTACACATTCATTTAATTTCATGGATCTGGAAGAAGATGTGCCCTCTTTTGCGGCCAGATGGCTGTGATTGTGGAATACCGGCCATCCGTACAGTAGGATTCACTGGCTTGGACAGCAGAGCAATCATTATAATCTACCACATGTTACTAAATCTCAATCTGTATCCCGTCTGCAATCAGCGTGTTTAAATCTAGAATGATGGCAACTGAATACAATGATGATCAGCTCATCTGTAAAGTGAAGCTCGTACTGTTATTAGTACTGCTCCTTTCTGATTAAAAAAAACATTTCCCTGCACATCATTAGCAAAATAAGTCCTTGTGTCGCAACATTTTCAGATGCTCAATAATGCGTATTTCTAGTAAAACTGGGTAATAAGGCTCCTTAAAATCCTAAACAGCAAAGCTACCTAACCATGTGATGACAGATGTCAAACCATGCTAGGGTTGTACAGTAATTTCATAAATAAGACAGAGCCAAGGACTGAAGAACAGTGACTAAGTGAATTTCTGGTTTTAAAGGGAACCTGTCACCCCGTTTTTTGAGATTGAGCTATAAATACTGTTAAATAGGGCCTGCGCTGTGTGTTCCTATAGTGTATGTAGTGTACCCCGATTCCCCACCTATGCTGAGAAATAACTTACCAAAGTCGCCGTTTTCGCCTGTCAATCAGGCTGGTCAGGTCGGGAGGGCGTGGTGACATCGCTGGTTCTTCCTCAGCTTTACGTTGGTGGCGTAGTGGTGAACAAGCAGCGCGCGATCTGCGCTGTAATACCTTGCATCGGTGGGGGCGGCCATCTTCCTGGGGCCGCGCGTGCGCAGATCGAGTGCTCTGCTGCACGGGGCTTCAGGAAAATGGCCGCGGGATGCCGCGCGTGCGCATTAGAGATCGCGGCGGCCATTTTCCCAAAGCCGAGATGCAAACTCGGCTTTGGGAAAATGGCCGCCGCGATCTCTAATGCGCACGCGCGGCATCCCGCGGCCATTTTCCTGAAGCCCCGTGCAGCAGAGCACTCGATCTGCGCACGCGCGGCCCCAGGAAGATGGCCGCCCCCACCGATGCAAGGGATTACAGCGCAGATCGCGCGCTGCTTGTTCACCACTACGCCACTAAGCCACCAACGTAAAGCTGAGGAAGAACCAGCGATGTCACCACGCCCTCCCGACCTGACCAGCCTGATTGACAGGCGAAAACGGCGACTTTGGTAAGTTATTTCTCAGCATAGGTGGGGAATCGGGGTACACTACATACACTATAGGAACACACAGCGCAGGCCCTATTTAACAGTATTTATAGCTCAATCTCAAAAAACGGGGTGACAGGTTCCCTTTAAGGACTTTCTGAAAGGCCCTCTTACTCTATTAGAAAGTAGATGCGGTAGGGGCCCATAACCATGCACATTACGACTCCCCGATCCCTAGGTTTTATCCTATCCCCCTATTAAAAAAACATGAATGCTCGGCTAAGCGCTGATGTCTATGGGAGAGTCGTGAAAGATTAGAGACTTTGAAGGAAAATAACGTCAGCAAAAACCAAAGTCACTGCTACATTATCAGACTGTGGTGAAGAATGCTGGATGGACACACGAGACAGTTGTCAGCCAAAAGCTCGTTCAGCAGACACCTCCCTCTCCTGCACCCTCATACACATGAATGCTGGTCCAACAGTTATATGAATTTTCAATGGGGAGAGGGAAGGTTATATTCCCCTGAAAACATAAGAATCAGGAGTTGAAATTCTAACTACCCATTCCTCCTCTCTTCCAACATCATCTCTAGGGAGAGCCAGGAGGCCCGCATATATATCCTATATGATGGTCATCTAGTGTATGGGGCCTTCAGACAGCCAAATACCATATGTCTAACATTTCAACAGGATAAAACTAGAATTTACAAGGATCGTCCTCACTGTGGACAATTCATTATGTTGGAAATGTCCTCTGAGGATAAGTGGATCATATTGTAATGTAAACACCACATTTAATGTCTGTGGAGTCAGACATGATATTTGAGGTCTCTGAAAGCTTTGAAGGGGCCAGTTTATGGGGAAATAAAGATAAGAACATTTATCGTGTTATACGACTGGCCAAAGGTGAAAATGGGTTAGCTGACTAATGGCCTCATCTCAGTTTTGACTACAATAACTCCAAGTCTGTATCTTGAGGGTATATGCACACGTTGCAGGTTTCCAGCGGTTTTTCAACGCAGAAACGCTGCAGATCCGCAAGTGATTTACAGTACAATATAAATCAATGGCAAAAAAAAAAATGCTGTGATAATGGTGCGGAAAAATCTGCATGGAAAATGCAGCAAATTCAAAAAAAATAGAATTAGACTTACCGGTAATTTGGTTTCTAGGAACCTTCCACGACAGCAGGATCGGAGGATGTCTCCCCACCCTAATAGGGGACAGGAAATCAGAGAGGTTAAATACCCTCCCCTTCCTGCAACCACCAGTGTTTTTTCTGGACACCGTAGCACGAATAGTTACCACTTAAGTGCAGGAATCATCCAATAAGAATATCAGATAGGGAGGGAAATTAGTGCTGTCGTGGAAGGTTCCTAGAAACCGGATTACTGGTAAGTCTAATTCTATTTTCTCCTGTCACCTTCCACGACAGCAGGATCGGAGTGATACCAAAGCCAATTTCTTTAGGGAGGGACAACAGCCTGCAGAACACGTCTGCCAAACGATAGGTCCCTATTGAAATTTAGCCTGCAATGCCTGGTGAATGTATGGATTGACGACCAGGTGGCAGCTCTGCATATCTGCTCAGACGATGCGTTCCCTCTCAGGATGTCGAGACTGAACTGGTGGAGTGAGCTTTCAGCGATGCTGGGGGAGCAATTTCCCAGGTTGAGTATGCAAGACAGATGACCTGTTTGATCCAGTTAGCAATCGTACTTTTAGCCGCTTTCTTGCCTTTATTCCGTCCTGACCACTGGACGGAAAGGTTTTGGTCTATCCTTCATCCCTCCGTTTGTTGGAGGTAAAAGAGGACCACCCTGCGGACATCCAGGGTGTGAAAGGTTTCTTCCTTCGGATTAGAGGGATTTGGACAGAATGAGGGTAAGACAATATCTTGACTTCTGTGGAAGTCAGACTACTTTCAGCATAAAGGCAGGGTCCAGCTTAAGGATTATGCTATCCATGGTTATTGCTAGGTATGGCTCCTGTACTGATAAAGCCTGTAACTCTCCTATACGCCTAGCGGTAGTGATTGCTACCAGGAAGACAGTCTTGAGGGTCAGGATTTTTAGACTGATGGCTGATAAGGGCTCAAAGGGGTCCCTGGTCAGACTATTTAGTACGAGGTTCAGATCCCAAGGAGGGGTCTGGACCTGGAGCCTAGGATGAATCCTAGCTGCAGATACCATGAAACGTTTAACCCAACGGTGGCCTGCTAAATCCTGATCAAAAAAGGAACTTCGTGCCGACACCTGAACTTTTAAGGTGCTAGGTGAGTCCTAACTCCAGTCCCTTCTGGAGAAATTCTAATATCTCAGCGATGCTGGGATGTAATGGATCAGGATTGTTTGAGGCACACCAGGAAGAAATTTTTTTCCAAACCTTGCCATAGATGGCATTAGTTATAGGTTCCCTATTTCTTTGTAGATTTTGAATGACGCCATCTGAGAGACCTCTAGCTCTCAGAATCTCGGCCTCAGTAACCAGGCTGCCAATTTCAACCTGTGTAGGTCTGGGTGTAGAAGGGGTCCCTGCTGAAGGTCTACTATCTGAGGTAGAAGTATTGGGCCTTCCAGAGACATGTCTGTTAGTGCGCCGTACCAGCTTTTTCCCGGCCACATTGGTGCTACCAGAATTGTTGTGACTTGATCCGCCCGGATCTTCTGTAACGTCCTTGGCAACATGGGAATTGGTGGGAAGGCGTATGATAGAGCAAATTTCCAAGGATGGGAGAAGGCGTCCCAGTCCCTGAGCCCCGCCTGAGAGGTTGAGGGAGAAGAAAGTGCTCGACTCCATGTTGGGACATCCCCATCTCTGGACTAGGGAAAGGAACACCTCTTGGTTCAAGGACCATTCTCCAGGATGGAAATCTTTCCTGCTTAGGAAGTCCACCTGGGCATTGTCTGACCCCTTTATGTGTACTGCCGAGATGGACAGGAGATGACTTTCTCCCCAGGGAAAAAATCCTTGCAGCAGTTGATTTCAAGTTGGTGTATTTCGTGCCTCCCTGGTGACGGAGGTAGGCCACCGTAGTTGTGTTGTCGGACATAATCCATACATGGTCACCGTGGATGAGGACAGATGCGGCTTTTAGCGCTTCCTCCACCGCTTTCAATTCTCTCAGATTCAAGGATCTGGACCTGATGCTTGGGGGCCACAACGCCTGAAAGTGGGAACCTTCTATTATGGCACCCCAACCTCTCTGGATCGCATCTGTTGTGAGTACCTTCAGAGGCCTTTGATCCCAGCTGACTCCTCTTTGAAGGTTCTGGGAGTTCAGCCACCATGAAAGGGAGGATTTCACGTGATTGGAAAGGGGAATCCTCCTGGTTAAAGCATTCTGGGGTCCTTTTGAATGTCTCAGGATGTGGGTTTGAAGGACTCTTGTGTAAGCCTGGGTCCAGGAGACTGCCTGGATGCAGGACGTCAACGAACCCAGGATTGACATAGAGTCCCTTAGGGTCGGAGAATTCTGGCTCCTGAACCTTGAGATCCTGTGGATGAGATCGTCCTGACGGTCCCTGGATAAGAAGGACATTCTTTCCCTTGAGTCCAGAAGAACTCCCAGAAATGTTTTCCTTGGCGATGGATGGAGGTCCGACTTCTCCAAGTTCGGAATCCATCCCAGTGACTTCAGGATATCCAGGACTTTCGTCACATCCTGATTTAAACGAGGGACAGATGGAGCGATAATGAGAAAATCACCCAGGTACGGGATGATACAGATCCCCTGATGCTGGATGAAGATCACGGCTTCTGACATGATCTTGGTGAAAACGTGTGGAGCTGATGAGACTCCAAATGTGAGGACGTTGAACTGATAATGGCTGGTTCGATGGTTCTGGGCCACCGCAAATCTGAGGAACTTTCTGTGGTCGGGATGTATCGGCACATGATAGTAAGCGTCCCTCAGATCCAACGTAGCCATTACCCAGTCCTGGCCAATCAGCGAGATTGCGGATTTGATTAATTCCATTTTGAATCTGTGGTATTTGATTACTTGATTCAGGGGTTTCAGGTTTATGATAACCCGGTGTTTCCCAGAGGGTTTTTTCACCAAAAATAGGTGAGAATAGTGGCCTTCTCCTACTTCCTGAGGAGGTACCCGGGAGATTGCCCCTGCCTGAAGCAGATCGAGAATATCTGCATTGAGGCATCTCCGAAGGTGTTGAGACTGTAGGGAGGTAATTGTTAGACGGTGAGGAGGAGGACTCTCGAATTCTAACCTTAAGCCTTCCCAAATGGTACGCAGGACCCACTGATTTGTGGTGATGGCCTGCCATTGGGAAAGAAAATCTGAGAGTCGGCCTCCGACCGGAGAGCAGTCATTGTTTCTCAGGGGTCTGCTGGGGTTGAGGAACAAGGATGTTCCTAGCTTTACCCCTTTGGGGTAACTCCACTGGCCCGATTTACCTTTACCCCTGTAATCCCTCTGGGGGGACCTGCTCATGGGGGAAGGGGGACGAAAAAAGCGTTTCCTCGAGCTTTTTTGCTCCGGAAGAGCTTTCTTTTTATCCGTAGCCTTGTCTAGGATGTCATTGAGGGCTGGCCCGAACATATGTCCCTGAAAGGGAATACCACATCATTTGGATTTAGAAGTTAAGTCACCTCCCCAGGATTTAAGCCATAGAGCTCTCCTAGCGGAGTTGGAGAGAACAGCGGACCTAGCAGCTACCCGTACAGACTCAGCGGAAGCATCCGCCAGGAACCCCGTTGCCTTCTGGAGTAATGGTAGGGAATTTAACCCCTTTCTGCCATTGGATGTACTACTCCGTCCATGTGGGGTGGGCCCTACTTCCCAAGGACGGAATAGTACGTCCAGAGCGATCAGCCGCGCTCACGGCGGGAGCACGGCTGATCGCAGCTGGGTGTCAGCTGACTATCGCAACTTACATCCGGCACTATGTGCCAGGAGCTGTCACGGACCGCCCCCGGCACACTGCGATCAAACATGATCGCAGAGTCCCGGCGGTATAGGGAAGCATCGTGCAGGGAGGGGACTCCCTGCGTGCTTCCCTGAGACCCTCGGAGCAACGCGATGTGATCGCGTTGCTGCGAGGGTCTCTTACCTCCTCCTCCCTGCAGGCCTGGATCCAAAATGGCCACGGGGCTGCATCCGGGTCCTGCAGGGAGGTGGCTTACCAGTGCCTGCTCAGAGCAAGCGCTGGTAAGCGTCCCTGCTGTGCCTGTGTGATCGCTGATCTGACAGTGCACAGCAAAGTGTCAGATCAGCGATCTGTCAATAAAATGTGATGCCCCCCTCCCCGGGGCAAAGTTAAAAAACATTTTTTTACATGTGTGGAAAAAAAAATCTAAAATAAATTTAAAAAAAAAATATTGTTCCAATAAATGCATTCCTTTATCTGAATTTAAAAAAAACAAAAAAACAATAAAAGTACATGTTTAGTATCGCTGCGTCCATAATGACCCGACCTATAAAACTGTATCACTAGTTAACCCCTTCAGTGAACACCGTAAAAAAAAAAAAGGCAAAAAAACGCTTTATTATCACACTGCCGAACAAAAAGTGGAATGACTACTTTCACACTAGCGTCAGCCCGTCGCAGTGCGTCGGGCCGACGTACCGACGCATCCTGTGACAACGCAGCACAACGGGGGCAGCGGATGCAGTTTTACAACGCATCCGCTGCCCCATTGTGAGTTGCGGGGAGGAGGGGGCGGAGTTCTGGCCGCGCATGCGCGGTCGGAAATGGCGGACACGCCGCACAAAAAACGTTACAAGGAACGTTTTTTTGTTCCGACGGTCCGCCACAACACGACGCAACCATCGCACGACGGTTGCGACGTGTGGCAATGTGTCGCAATGCATCGCTAATGTTAGTCTATGGGGAAAAAACGCATCCTGCAGACAACTTTGCAGGATGCGTTTTTTCTCCAAAACGACGCATTGCGACGTGCGTCGTACGACGCTAGTGTGAAAGTAGCCTAACACGCGATCAAAAAGATGGATATAAATAACCATGGTACCACTGAAAACATCATCTTATCCCGCAAAAAAACGAGCTGCTATACAGCATCATCAGTGAAAAAATTAAAAAAAAGTTATAGTTCTCAGAATAAAGCGATGCAAAAATTATTTTTTCCGTTTTTATCGTATAAAAGCGCCAAAACATAAAACAAATTATATAAATGAGGTATCGCTGAAATCGTACTGACCCGAAAAATAAAACTGCTTTATCCATTTTACCAAACGCGGAACGGTATAAAAGCCCCCCCAAAAGAAATTCATGAATAGCTAGTTTTGGTCATTCTGCTTCACAAAAATTGGAATAAAAAGCTATCAAAAAACGTCACGTGCCCGAAAATGATACCAATAAAAAACGTCAACTCGTCCTGCAAAAAACAAGACCCCACATGACTCTGTGGAACAAAATATGGAAAAATTATATCTCTCAAAATGTGGTAACGCAAAAAACATTTTTTGCAATAAAAAGCCTCTTTTAGTGTGTGACGGCTGCCAGTTGTAAAAATCCGATAAAAACCCGCTATAGTTTATCAAACCCCCCTTCACCACCCTCTTAGTTAGGGAAAAATTAAACAATTTAAAAAAATGTATTTATTTCCATTTTAACATTAGGGCTAGGGTTAGGGTTTGGATTACATTTACAGTTGGGAATGGGGTTGGGATTAGGGTTAGGGGTGTGTCAGGGTTATGGGTGTGATTAGGGTTAGGGGTGTGTTTGGATTAGGGTTTCAGTTATAATTGGGGGTTTCCACTGTTTAGGCACATCAGGGGCTCTCCAAACGCGACACGGCGTACGATCTCAATTCCAGCCAATTCTGCGTTGAAAAAGTAAAACAGTGCTCCTTCCCTTCCAAGCTCTCCCGTGCATCCAAACAGTGGTTTACCCCAACATATGGGATATCAGCATACTCATTACACATTGGACAACAACTTTTGGGGTCCAATTCCTCCTGTAACCCTTGGGAAAATATAAAACTGGGGGCTAAAAAAAAAAATTGTGGGAAAAAGAAGATTTTTATTTTCACGGCTCTGCATTATAAACTGTAGTGAAACACTTGGGGGTTCAAAGTTCTCACAACACATCTAGATAAGTTCCTTGGGGGGTCTAGTTTCCAATATGGGGTCACTTGTGGGGGGGTTTCTACTGTTTAGTTACATCAGGGGCTCTGCAAATGCAACGTGACGCCTGCAGACCAATCCATCTAAGTCTGCATTCCAAATGGTGCTCCTTCCCTTCTGAGTTCTGCCATGCGCCCAAACGGTGGTTTCCCCCCCCCCCCCACATATGGGGTATCAGCGTACTCAGGACAAATTGGACAACTTTTGGGGTCCAATTTCTTCTCTTACCCTTGGAAAAATAAAAAATTGGGGGCGTAAAGATCATTTTTGTGAAAAAAATGTGATTTATTTTTACGGCTCTGCATTATAAACTTCTGTGAAGCACTTGGTGGGTCAAAGTGCTCACCACACATCTAGATAAGTTCCTTAGGGGGTCTACTTTTCAAAATGGTGTCACTTGTGGGGGGTTTCAATGTTTAGGCACATCAGTGGCTCTCCAAACGCAACATGGCGTCCCATCTCAATTCCGGTCAATCTTGCATTAAAAGTCAAACGGCGCTCCTTCCCTTCCGAGCTCTCCCTTGTGCCCAAGCAGTGATTTACCCCCACATATGGGGTATCAGCGTACTCAGGACAAATTGTACAGCAACTTTCGGGGTCCATTTTCTCCTGTTACCCTTGGTAAAATAAAACAAATTGGAGCTGAAGTAATTTTTTTGTGAAAAAAAGTTAAATGTTCATTTTTACTTAAACATTCCAAAAATTCCAGTGAAACACCTGAAGGGTTAATAAACTTCTTGAATGTGGTTTTGAGCAACTTGAGGGGTGCAGTTTTTAGAATGGTGTCACACTTGGTTATTTTCTATCGTATAGACCCCTAAAAATGACTTCAAATGAGATGTGGGAAATGTTACTTATTAAGTATTTTGTGTGACATATCTCTATGATTTAATTGCATAAAAATTCAAAGTTGAAAAATTGCAAAATTTTCGCAAAATTTCCATTTTTTCACAAATAAACGCAGGTAATATCAAAGAAATTTTACCACTATCATGAAGTACAATATGTCACGAGAAAACATTTGTCAGAATCACCGGGATCCTTTGGAGCGTTCCAGAGTTATAACCTCAAAGGAACAGTGGTCAGAATTGTAAAAATTGGCCCGGTCATTAACGTGCAAACCACCCTTGGGGGTAAAGGGGTTAAAATTTCCTCCCTAGATGTCCCCTGAGAAAGGTGATTTTCTAAGGTACGTAATCAGAGAAATAGCGATCTGGCAACACATCTGGAGGCCACATTTGTCTTCAGCAGATTAGTAGATGTGTCCCAGGATTTCCTTAGTAAGCGCTCAGTTTTTCGATCCATAGGATCTTTGAGCTGCGAGGAATCCTCGAAGGGTAGAGCAGTTTTTTGGTCACCCTGGACACCTGCACATCTGCCTTAGGCATCTCCCATAAAGAACAGTCCCCTTCCAGAGGTAAACGATTCTTCAATTCTAATGGGACACTCAAAGCTTTCTCAGGTAGGCCCCACTCATGAAGGATAAGGTTTTCAATATTCTCGGGAATAGTGAACCCTTTCGGGGTCCTAGGTTTTAACCCTCCAAACATGTCATCCTGAACGGAATGACTTGCTACCTCCTCTTGCACCCCCATGGTGCCCCTCACCATGGAAATCAGATCTTCCATATCTTCGGAAGAGAAGAGATATTTTTTGTCAGTTTTGGGTTGGAAGTAGAACCCTCATTCTCCCAAATGTCCTTTGAACCTGAGGTATGAATCTCGCCCGAGTCAGATACAGTAGGAGCCATCTTCCTTTTCTTAGGAGGAGGCGGCTATGGTGTCGGGGCCTGAGACAAGGCTGTCAGAGGATTGAATCTCTTGTTTGATGAGGGTTCTGATGCTGTCCAGGAGGGAAGGCTGTTCACTACGCATCACTTCATTCATGCATGGTTGGCAGAGCTTTTTCTTATAAGCTGAGTGAAGCTTGGTCGCACATGTACCACACTTGCGGCTGGATCTTTTAGGGGCAGAGACCTTGTCTCCCTACAAGAGAGAGAAAGGCTGGACCAAGTCATTTAATAAAAAACTGGACAGCAAGGGACCTCATCCTCTACTTACAGTAGGAGGGTGAACGCTGGGCTCTGCAGAAGCAGAGTGCAGGGGTTTGCCGCCATCCATAGGGTCAGTCAGTCAACGGTCAGAAGGGACACAGACAGAGGCCTTACCTGGAGGCTTCCTCCGACCAGGAATATATACACATCGAGGTCGCCGGCTAATTCCACGCTCCTCCTCCCAGGGTCCTTAGGGGTGCTGCAACTGAACCGCCTGTCATGGCTGCCACAGGCTTGGAACGCCAGTCGGAGCGCACGCAGGCTCCAGAGCATGGAGGCTTAGACCGGAAGTTCGGAAGCGTCACTTCCGTTGCGCGCTGCGTGGCCCCCAGCGGCAGCGAGGTGGGAGGAGAGCCGGGGAGCTCAGGAGGACCCCGGAGAGGTTCACCGCCCTGCTTTGCCCCACTAGGAGGCGCAAGAAGGGCGGGATGGAGGGTCCCAAGTCACGCAGTGCATGCGGTGATGGGAGCAGTCACCGAGGAGGAGAGCGGAGTCTCCCGACCTCAACTGCCCAGCTATTCAGGTAACACTGCTCCGACCACCGGCCACGGCAGCACTATCTGAGAACCTCTTAATACCCCATAGGGGACAGGAAAAACACTGGTGGTTGCAGGAAGGGGAGGGTATTTAACCTCTCTGATTCCCTGTCCCCTATTAGGGCGGGGAGACATCCTCCGATCCTGCTGTCGTGGAAAGTGACTGGAGAAAAGGACCATGTCAATTCTTTTTGCAGATCTGTTGCGTTTATGCACCCATTTCATAATAGAAATCTGCAGGGGTGAAAAAAAAAGGAAAAAATCTGCACAAAAATCTGCAAGGCGTGCACATAAAAAAAAAAAAAAAAAGCGCAGATTCTGACCTGCGTTTCCTGCCAAGAAATGCAGAATCTGCACAGAAAATTACACAGTCAAATCTGCAACATGTGCATAGAGCAACAATTATTGCAAGAGAGCTAGCCTATCCAATCTTCCCAGTGCAATACACTGCACCGTAGTTACAGACGAGTGTCAAACAACCGCCACCCTGCAGGATACGGCGGCACACAATCACCATCCTACGGGATGTATCATCGCACAATCACTGTTGTAGGGGGATAAAATGGGACACTTTGCTTTGAACTTGAACTTCTGGTTTTTAAGTACCGGTACCTTCTGAAAAGCCATTGAAATACACAGTATAAGGGCTCATACTCACATGCAAGAAACTGATGAGTCCCGCACATCAATACCCGGTATTCAGGAGCAGAGTGTGCGGCTGCATGTATTGCAATGCAGCCACACTCTCCAATCTGAGTGCCGGGTGCTGCGCCCGGTATTGACGTGCGAGACTCATGCGAGTTTCTCGCATGCGAATATGAGCCCTTAGATACACATTCCCAGCTAATATGGGACTTTCTTCATTTGAGTGTCAGGTACAAGATTCTCTAGTCTCAAAGATTAAGGTGCAGAGCATTTGGCTCTCAAAGGGCTCCAAGGTACGACGAGAGGAGAAAGTGACCAAAAAGAATTGCGTTTCTTGATAAGTAGCACATTTGTGTATGAGGCTACGTGCACACGTTGCGGAAAGTCCTGTGGATTTTTCTGGACTGATTTTGGTAAATCAGCAGGTAAACCTCACTGCGGATTACCGCGGATTTCACATGTGGTTTTACACCTGCGGATTCCTATTATGGGGCAGGTGTAAACCACTGCAGAATCCGCACAAACAATTAACATGCTGCGGGAAAAAAAACGCTACGTTTCCGTGCGTTTTTTTCCGCAGCATGTGCACTGCGGATTTTGTTTTCCATAGGTTTACATGGTACTGTAAACTCAGGGAAAACAGCTGCGGATTTGCCATGTGTGCACATAGCCTTACACAGCCCAATTCTTTTCAATGGAAAAATGTGCAACTGTTTCCTAGTTTTTAAGGTTGAAGGTAGACAAGTTGATTGAGTTCAACCTACAGCCCAACATGTTGATCCAGAGGAAGGCATCGCTTAACTTAAGGGTTTATGTACAAGTTACAGTCATAAGGTTTTTGCCGCAAATTCAGAAAATTAGGGCAAAAAAAATGCCACAACGTGAGCGCAATATGTGAATAAGATCTAAAACAATCTTGGGCTGTCCTACTCATATCTTCCAAAAGTGATGGCAATATTTATGTAGTGCACATGCTAAGAGGTATCATGGCCAGATGGAACCACACCCCAACATAGTGCAACGCCCTGCTAATGTTGGCAGCCTCCAAGCCACTCTGCTGCATTATCAGACTGTGAATAAAGCTGTTCACACACAATAGAAGGCCGTCAGCTATGTATTCATTCGGTAGGCAGCCACCTCTCCCAACTCCCTTATACAGGAGCGCTCAGCAGAGCATTTGCTTTCAGTTGAGAGAGAAGTTTAGCTCTCCCTGAAAACATAAGAATCAGGAGTTCAAATGACAGCTGCCCGATCCTCCTCGCCCTCAACATATCGGGTGTCAGGAGGCCCCACACACATCAAATGGTTGTCTGACGGTCATCCAACGTGTATGGAGGCCTTCATTTGCCATAGTCCTAACATCTGAAAAGGATAGTGCCCCTGCACCGAATTGGCTATTTTGGAAAGGTCCTCTTAGGATAAGTTAGCTACAGCCGCAATCCACATACTGCACACAACTCCATGGATGTTTTGCACTGCAGCTAAATAGTTTCATTCAATTAGTAGACAGTGCAGCCAAGGGTTAAGATATCCTGCACCGAAAGGTATGAACTGCTCCTGCCATAGAGCTAGCCTACTGCATCACCATTACAAATGAGTGGGGAACAGTGGCTGCTCTGTGGGGTATGGTAGCACCCAGCGATAGATCTACGGGATATGGGGTCTCACAAGGGCCACACTATGGGACGACGTCACAACGATACAGGGTGCTAAAATGAAAATGGAACGTGAGATATTGGGTCATCCCCCCCCAAAATAAAAACCATCAGAGGAAAAGTAGAATAGAAACACATCACGCCCACAGCCACCCTGTCCGCTGCCCCACGACACCCTCAACGCCCCGTCCGTCAACCCCACACACACCGTCACGCGCTCCCATGTGCTGTCACACCACCATTTGTGCCCCCCATACATTCCCTGGCATTGACAGCCCCCCCCATTCAATGACAACACCTCCTCCCTATTTCCCACATACACGGTGATGACTAGTTGCTCTACAGTGCCGACTATGCTCTCCCCCCCGCCTGGCAGTGACACTGACAGCTCCTTAATGACACCCAGCATTGTCACTTCCCGGGATGAGAGACCACACCGCGCCGCCCCCGGGCAGGACAACAAGCAATGCCCGCCGCCCTGGTGAGGGTCAAGAGCACGGCCATTCCCCCAAACTCCTCATAAAACCAGCCCCGCACCCGCTCCCTCCTCACCCTGCCCGCCGGGATCCATTGCTTCGCTGACCGGAAGTTGCTTTCTAATTTGGGGCGGGGCTAATTGACGGAACATTAACAGCTGAAGCAGTGTCGCATGTAAATGACGTCATGGAGGAGCGATGTCGCCGAGCTGGGAGGACAGACGCCATTGTCTTGGTTGCAGGGGGCTCACAAACATCGTACAGCTATTACACCCTGCCTGCTGTAGTTATTTTTTGTATTTGCTAAATTCACTTCTGGCTTTTAAAACGCTGTTTTTGTATTTTTCTAAAAATCCTCTGTGTCACACCACCCTTAGAGTATAGGTGCACAGGACATCTATTTCAGGGGAATATCACTCCTAAACCCACCTGGAAAAAACACCAACTAAACTTTCATGAGTGATCATATGTATTTTTGTCTGACAAATCCTTGTAGTTCTTACGTTCAGCATTTCTAAATTCTGACAACACTGCTTCAGGCTCCCAAAGATGCAAAAAGAAGTGACCGGACCGTTCCCCAGGCGTTTCCACTCTGAAGACGCTCCGTATTTTATAATACAAGTCCATGGAAAGCCTGAAAAGACCCCATTGTCGCTGCTTCAAAAACCCCAGGGGTCTCGTTCTTGTTGAATGGTGTTAAATAAAAAGTCTGTAAAACGGCAGTAAAAATAATGATGATCCAACGAGAGACAAAAACAGCATCAAAACTGCGATAAAAACTCATGTAAAAAGCTGCACTCAAAAATGCAACAAAAAATGCAAGTAACGTAATTTACATACTGAGTTGTTTTCCGGCACTATGGACTATGGATAAGGGACTTCTGAAACAATAACGGTCTCTATTTCATATACAATTATACACAAGATGGTGGGAATTGCGCTGTCATTTTACCCGACATTGTTTATGATTTATCCTGTTGCTATTTTGGATGGGGGAACTATATGACGTTATAAAGTATGGCAGCTAGCTCTGATACCAGACCAGATGGTGGAAGTATCTGACACTATAGTGGTAGCAAATCGCAACCTGGAAAGCTTCCAAACTTCCCTCTCCTATCCACTACTATGGTACCATCTGATACTATACTGGATGGTGGAAATTTCTGTTATTATACTGAATAGTGGAAATTTCTGATACCAGTTAGATTGGCGGAAATATCTGACACCAGACTGAATGGTGGAAATCTTTCATACCATCATTAGTAGGTGGAACTCTGTAATGTGGATCATTCCCTTAGCATATACTCTAAGGTTGGGGTCACACTTGTGTGTGTAATGCGAGAAACTCAATACCCGGCACTGCCGCCGCTACTCGGGACCGGAGGGTGCGGCTGCATGTATTTCTATTTCATAAAATCCCCTCCACTATGCTGTAACATCTGGACACTGCGGACTGGACGCTGCGACTGCATGCAGCGTCCAATCTGCAGTACATCCTGAAGGTTTCCTGACAGTGGAGACATAGCCTTAAACTTCTTTCCCACTTTCTATTTGTGTAATGTTTTCATTTCAGGCTAGTGTGCAATAGGGTGATTAGGACACTGACGGTGAGCGATGGCGCCACGGTGTACAAATTAGGGTGCCAAACTCCGCTATCAGAAAGGGAGAAATTGTTAGGTCGGCGTCACACTACCGTAGAATATGGGCGAGTGCGATGCGAGAAAACATCGCATAGCACTCGGCCCAGTGTTAATCTATGGGGCAGCTCACATCAGTGTTTATTTTCTTGGGCATATTCAGTGTGTGTGTAAAATCGCTGAAATTGTCACCGAGACTCGGCCAAGACTCGCCAATGCAAGCCTATGGGTGCGAGAAAAAAAAATCTCACAGCACTCAGCCCATGCGAGTGCTATCCGATTTTTACTCCCTAGTCTCCTTTGAAAAGCCGGCAATTCATGTGCCGCATACAGTAAAATCACACTAGCAGGTTAGAATAGATATATACACATAGATATATAGATGTCAGTGGCACATATATATATATATATATATATATATATATATATATATATATTACATAGATGGAAGAAAAGCCGGCAATTGATATGCTGTGTACTGTAAAATCATTGCAGGAGCCGACCGGATAGAAGAGATGGATTACATACAGTAAATACAAATAGAATAGGTAGATATACAGATGTCTGTGACAAATACAATTAGTACAGTGTGTGCAGCTTACTGTACATGTATTTAATTCATAAAAAGATTATTTTTGGAGAAAAATGGCGTGGGCTCTCGCACAATTTTCCTAACAACCAGAGGGAAAGCTGACAGCTGGGAGCCAATGTTTTTAGCCTGGGAATGGGGTAATACCCATGGAGCTTCCCAGGCTATTATTATGAACTCACAACTGTATACTTAGTCTTTACTGGAATTAAAATGGGGGACCCTAAAAATAAATGACATAGGGTCCCTCTATAATTAATAACCAGCAAAGGCTATGCAGACAGCTGTGGGCTGATATTAATAGCCTAGGAAGGAGCCATGGATACTGCCTCCCAAGGCTAAAACATCAGCTCTTGCCTGCCCCGGAAAAGGCACATCTTTAAGATGTTCCAATTCTGGCACATAGCCTCGCCCTTCCCACTTGCCCTGTAGCAGTGGCAAGCATAGTGATAGTTGGAGGGGGGTTGATGTCCCCTTTGTATTGTCAGGTGACATCAAGCCCCAAGGTTAGTAATGAAGAGGTGTCAATAAGATTCCCCCATTACTAACCCCATAGTCGACTTGTATGAAAACACAGACACCCAGAAAAAGTCCTTTAATTGAAAGAATTACACAGGCTCCTTTAATAATCTTAATTAAACCATACTTATGACCATGCCCATTCCCCCGATGCCCTTGTCTTCTGCAAAAGAGTTTACAAAAACAAACAATATTCCTCACCTTTCCGCAGAGATGCTGCTAATCCATTTGTCCCACGATGGGTCCCACCGTGTGCTCAGTGTCTCCCAGTGAACTCATATTCCCAGGGCACCGTGAGCATAAGAAAGTTCTCCTGCTCGTGGTGCTGTCAAACAGGTCCTGCTAGTTCACAGCTAATTAACACTCTTCACCTTTGTGATGTCAGTGCGAACGCCGTTGGAAAATTTCCCGCGTAGGGGTGAAAGCCTGACGCATATACAATACAGTGAAAAGCCTGAACATAAGAATAGCAAATCATAAGAAGTGCTTTAGATATGGAAAATCCGCAGGCAACATAGGCATCTTTAGTGCAATTCCGTTGCGGAAATGCATTAACAAATGTTGGTAAACCGCACATGACTGTATCAATACCAAACAGAGACAAAAAAGTAATAAAAATGTGATAAAAACGTAAGTAAACTAATTTATCCAGAAGGTGCAGAAATTCAACATCAAAAACTCACCAAAATCTCATCATGGGAATGTAACCTAAGTGTAGGGTCACGCGACAATTTTCTCCACATCTGAAAAGACAGTCCGATTATTTGATCAGATTGGGTTCCGTTTTTCTCGGAGTTGGAGAGAAAAAAAAAGTTTCTCCATTATGTCAGTCCGAGTGCAGTCTGATGTTTTTACAGAGACCCATACACCTGGCATTGTCAACTTTGATCCGACACTCGGCTCAATATTGGACAGGTTACCAATTTTTTCCTTTGACCACGTCTTTGAAAATCACGGCTAGCACTTGTCCAATTTAAATGGTCGTGTTCATGAGCCCTGCTCTGCTATAGGAACCTGTGTCATCTGGACAATTATATATCTAATAACTGACAGAAAGCAGAGACCGTAAAATTAGCGATAATTGAAGCACAAAAAGGCAGTCTTTTCAAGCTATTTATGGCAGAAAAAAAGTAGCAAATTGTCAAGTGCCCATTTTCTACACCTTTTTCTCTATTTACAACGCACTGGAAACTTTGCTAAAATGTGGATGGGGACGATTTGCTATAATTTACATCAGAAGCCTAGATTTCAGTTTTGTTTGCACGAATGGTCCGACACTTATTAACCCTGCTGTTCTGTTCGGTCTGGGGAGACCTATTTTGAACTTTGGTATTTTTTGGGGTGTTCAAGATGCGGTTCTGAAACTTGTGGTTGATTGACTTAAATGAGGATGGGTCGGTCGGCCACGGGTTTCAGAGCCGCATCTTGAATATTTTAAAGAATATTGAAGTTCAAAGTCGGTCATTTTTGACCAACAGAACAGCAGGGTTAACCCCTTCATGACCCAGCCTATTTTGACCTTAAAGACCTTGCCGTTTTTTGCAATTCTGACCAGTGTCCCTTTATGAGGTAATAACTCAGGAACGCTTCAATGGATCCTAGCGGTTCTGAGATTGTTTTTTCGTGACATATTCGTGTTAGTGGTAAATTTAGGTCAATAAATTCTGTGTTTATTTGTGATAAAAACGGAAATTTGGCGAAAATTTTGAAAATTTCGCAATTTTCACATTTTGAATTTTTATTCTGTTAAACCAGAGAGTTTTGTGACACAAAATAGTTAATAAATAACATTTCCCACATGTATACTTTACATCAGCACAATTTTGGAAACAAAATTTTTTTTTGCTAGGAAGTTATAAGGGTTAAAATTTGACCAGCGATTTCTCATTTTTACAACGAAATTTACAAAACCATTTTTTTGAGGGACCACCTCACATTTGAAGTCAGTTTGAGGGGTCTATATGGCTGAAAATATACAAAAGTGACACCATTCTAAAAACTGCACCCCTCAAGGTGCACAAAACCACATTCAAGAAGTTTATTAACCCTTCAGGTGCTTCACAGCAGCAGAAGCAACATGGAAGGAAAAAATGAACATTTAACTTTTTAGTCACAAAAATGATTTTTCAGCAACAATTTTTTTATTTTCCCAATGGTAAAAGGAGAAACTGAACAACAAAAGTTGTTGTCCAATTTGTCCTGAGTACGCTGATACCGCATATGTGGGGGTAAACCACTGTTTGGGCGCACGGCAGGGCTTGGAAGGGAAGGAGCGCCATTTGACTTTTTGAATGAAAAATTAGCTGCACTCTTTAGCGGACACCATGTCACGTTTGGAGAGCCCCCGTGTGCCTAAACATTGGAGCTCCCCCACAAGTGACCCCATTTTGGAAACTGGACCCCCCAAGGAACTTATCTAGATGCATAGTGAGCCCTTTAAACCCCCAGGTGCTTCACAAATTGATCCGTAAAAATGAAAAAGTACTTTTTTTTCACAAAAAAATTATTTTAGCCTCAATTTTTTCATTTTCACATGGACAACAGGATAAAATGGATCCTAAAATTTGTTGGGCAATTTCTCCTGAGTACACCGATACTTCACATGTGGGGGTAAACCACTGTTTGGGCACATGGTAAGGCTCGGAAGGGAAGGAGCGCCATTTGACTTTTTGAATGAAAAATTATCTCCATCGTTAGCGGACACCATGCCGCGTTTGGAGAGCCCCTGTGTGCCTAAACATTGGAGCTCCCCCACAAGTGACCCCATTTTGGAAACTAGACCCCCCAAGGAACTTATCTAGATGCATACTGAGCACTTTAAACCCCCAGGTGCTTCACAGAAGTTTATAATGCAGAGCCATGAAAATCAAAAATAATTTTTCTTTTCTCAAAAATGATTTTTTAGCCTGGAATTTCCTATTTTGCCAATGGTAATAGGAGAAATTGGACCACAAATGTTGTTGTCCCTTTTGTCCTGAGTACGCAGATACCCCATATGTGGGGGTAAACCACTGTTTGGGCGCACGGCAGGGCTCAGAATGGAAGGCACGCCATTTGGCTTTTTAAATGGAAAATTAGCTCCAATCATTAGCGGACACCATGTCGCGTTTGGAGAGCCCCTGTGTGCCTAAACATTGGAGATCCCCCACAAATGACCCCATTTTGGAAACTAGACCCCCAAAGGAACTAATCTAGATGTGTGGTGAGCACTTTGAACCCTCAAGTGCTTCACAGAAGTTTATAACGCAGAGCCATGAAAAAAAAAAAAAAATTCTTTTCTCAAAAATGATTCTTTAGCCCGCAATTTTTTATTTTCCCAAGGGTAACAGGACAAATTTGACCCCAAAAGTTGTTGCCCAGTTTCTCCTGAGTACGCTGATACCCCATATGTGGGGGTAAACCACTGTTTAGGCACATGCTGGGGCTCAGAAGGGAAGTAGTGACTTTTGAAATGCAGACTTTGATGGAATGGTCTGCGGGCGTCACGTTGCGTTTGCAGAGCCCCTGGTGTGCCGAAACAGTAGAAACCCCCCACAAGTGACCCCATTTTGGAAACTAGACCCCCAAAGGAACTTATCTAGATATGTGGTAAGCACTTTCAACCCCCAAGTGCTTTACAGAAGTTTATAACGCAGAGCCGTGAAAATAATAAATACATTTTCTTTCCTCAAAAATAATTTTTTAGCTCAGAATTCTTTATTTTCCCAAGGGTTACAGGAGAAATTGGACCCCAAATGTTGTTGTCCAGTTTCTCCTGAGTACGCTGATACCCCATGTGTGGGGGTAAACCACTGTTTGGGCACACGTCGGGGCTCAGAAGGGAAGTAGTGACTTTTGAAATGCAGACTTTGATGGAATGGTCTGCGGGCGTCACGTTGCGTTTGCAGAGCCCCTGGTGTGCCTAAACAGTAGAAACCCCCCACAAGTGACCCCATTTTGGAAACTAGACCCCCCAAGGAACTTATCTAGATATGTGGTGAGCACTTTGAACCCCCAAGTGCTTCACAGACGTTTACAACGCAGAGCCGTGAAAATTTAAAATCATTTTTCTTTCCTCAAAAATGATGTTTTAGCAAGCAATTTTTTATTTTCTCAAGGGTAACAGGAGAAATTGGACCCCAATAATTGTTGCGCAGTTTGTCCTGAGTATGCTGGTACCCCATATGTGGGGGTAAACCACTGTTTGGGCGCACGTCGGGGCTCGGAAGTGAGGGAGCACCATTTGACCTTTTGAATACAAGATTGGCTGGAATCAATGGTGGCGCCATGTTGCGTTTGGAGACCCCCTGATGTGCCTAAACAGTGGAAACCCCTTAATTCTAACTCCAACACACCCCTAACCCTTATCCCAACTGTAGCCGTAACCCTAATCACAACCCTAACCACAACACACCCCTAACCACAACCCTAACCCCAACACACCCCTAACCCTAACCACAACCCTAATTCCAACCCTAACCCTAAGGCTATGTGCCAACGTTGCGGATTCGTATGAGATTTTTCAGCACCATTTTTGAAAAATCCGCGGGTAAAAGGCACTGCGTTTTACCTGCGGATTTACCGCGGATTGCCAGTGTTTTTTGTGCGGATTTCACCTGCGGATTCCTATTGAGGAACAGGTGTAAAACGCTGTGGAATCCGCACAAAGAATTGACATGCTGCGGAAAATACAACGCAGCGTTTCCGCGTGGTATTTTCCGCACCATGGGCACAGCGGATTTGGTTTTCCATATGTTTACATGGTACTGTAAACCTGATGGAACACTGCTGCGAATCCGCAGCCAAATCCGCACCGTGTGCACATAGCCTAATTCTAAAGGTATGTGCACACGCTGCGGAAAACGCTGCGGATCCGCAGCAGTTTCCCATGAGTTTACAGTTCAATGTAAACCTACGGGAAACAAAAATCGCTGTACACATGCTGCAGAAAAACTGCACGGAAACGCAGCGGTTTACATTCCGCAGCATGTCACTTCTTTCTGTGGATTCCGCAGCGGTTTTACAACTGCTCCAATAGAAAATCGCAGTTGTAAAACCGCAGTGAAATGCGCAGAAAAACCGCTGTAAATCTGCGATAAATCCGCAGCGGTTTAGCACTGCAGATTTATCAAATCCTCTGTGGAAAAATCCGCAGAGGACCAGAATACGTGTGCACATTCCTACCCCTAACCCTACCCCTAACCCTACCCCTAACCCTACCCCTAACCCTACCCCTAACTCTACCCCTAACCCTAACCCTAGTTCTTACCCCAACATTAGTGGAACAAAAAAAAAAATTCTTTATTTTTTTTTATTGTCCCTACCTATGGGGGTGACAAAGGGGGGGGGGGGGTCATTTACTATTTTTTTTATTTTGATCACTGAGATAGGTTATATCTCAGTGATCAAAACTCACTTTGGAACGAATCTGCCGGCCGGCAGATTCGGCGGGCGCACTGCACATGCGCCCGCCATTTTGGAAGATGGCGGCGCCCAGCAAAGAAGACGGACGGACCCCGGGAGGCTAGGTAAGTATAAGGGGTGGAGATCAGGGCACGGGGGGGGGGGCGTCGGAGCACGGGGGGGTGGATCGGAACACGGGGGGGTGGATTGGAGCACGGGGGGGTGGATCGGAACACGGGGTGGGGGATTGGAGCACGGGGTGGGGGATCGCTGTGTGGGGGGGTGGATCGGAGCACGGGGGGGATCGCTGTGCGGGGGGGGATCGGGGTGCGGGGGGGTTTGATTGGAGCACGGGGGTGTGATTGGAGCACGGGGGAGCGGACAGGAGGACGGGGGAGCGGAGCACAGGACGGAGGGGAGCGGACCACAGATCGGGGGGCTGGGGGGGCGATCGGTGGGGTGGGATGGGTGCACATAAGTGTTTCCAGCCATGGCCGATGATATTGCAGCATCGGCCATGGCTGGATTGTAATATTTCACCAGTTTTTTAGGTGAAATATTACAAATCGCTCTGATTGTCAGTTTCACTTTCAACAGCCAATCAGAGCGATCGTAGCCACGGGGGGGGGTGAAGCCACCCCCCCTGGGCTAAACTACCACTCCCCCTGTCCCTGCAGATCGGGCGAAATGGGAGTTAACCCTTTCACCCGATCTGCAGGGACGCGATCTTTCTGTGACACAGCATATGCGTCACAGGTCGGATTGGCACCGACTTTCATGACGCATACGCTGTGTCACAGGTCGGGAAGGGGTTAATAAGCAAAAAAAAAAAAAAGTTGCACTCTGTAGTTCTAAAGCATGTCAATATGAAATATATGAAATATTAATTACAATACTGCTTCTGGAAACTAGGAAAAAACTGAGAAACGTAGCACATCATTTGGCCAATTCATGCATGCCCAGCAACCAACGACAAGGTGATCTCAAACTGCTGAGTCTTACGTGTCTAGTGTGAATACCTCTAGTTTGAATTCCTGGGTAAATGTGGACACCTGTCTTCAAAGTCTGAATTTATGGGTAGGTAGGATCCTGTTGCAATTAAAATCCACCACATGCTGAAGGGTAGAGGGCTTGGTCAGAGAGCTAATAAACAAATGACAAAACACTGGCACTTCCAAGCTAGTATGAACAGGTGCATACTAGGCGCAGCCACCTCCAAATATAATAAACAAAAAACTATATTCTTTTGTTTTGTCTTACAAATTTATTAAGGTACCCTAATAAATTTGACTATCCTCTCCGACCTTCTGTTTAAAAAGCAAGTCTTAATACATTTCCGCAAAATGTTATTAGCTACTTTCTTAACTTCTCAGCACACAATCCTCTATCTTCATTAACTTTAACAACCGGAAAAATCTTTTCACATGTTTAGAACTTTTCAGTCTTGACACTCCTTCACATTCTTTCCTTCCGGCTATACAAATGACATTTCTGAAGTTTTTCCTGTCATACATGTTTTTAAGTGATTGAGGAAGATTGCATGAAATTCTGTTATGTAACCTTAGAACGCCCTAAGCATTTCACTATGAGAATCCAAGGCTGATTTTCCATATCCAAGGTTTCCTCTTGGTGCAGACACGTTATCAATACAGTAGCTACAATCTGTCTTTACAAAAAAAAATACCAACTTTAACCACTGGGGGGCGTCAAAGCACAAAGAATGGTGTAACATGGCTGCACAGTCTCTGTCACATCTTTGGAAGCTCAGTTAAAGGGATATTCTCAAGTATAGAAGATATCCCAACGAATAACTTAAAGGGAACCTGTCACCTGAATTTGGCGGGACTGGTTTTGGGTCATATGGGCGGAGTTTTCGGGTGTTTGATTCACCCTTTCCTTACCCGCTGGCTGCATGCTGGCCGAAATATTGGATTGAAATTAATTCTCTGTCTTCCGTAGTACACGCCTGCGCAAGGCAATCTTGCACCTTGCGCAGGCGTGTACTACGGAGGACATAGAATGAACTTCAATCCAATATTGCGGTCAGCATGCAGCCGGCGGGTAAGGAAAGGGTGAATCAAACACCCGAAAACTCCGCCCATATGACCCAAAGCCAATCCCGCCAAATTCAGGTGACAGGTTCCCTTTAATGATCACTAGGGTCCGAACCCTAGCACCCCCATCGTTCCAAAGCATTGGGCCCTGAATGGGGTCGTGTGAATGGATCGGTGGTCAGTCATGCTCATTGCAGCTCTGTTCAGTCTTATAGGCGTGCCGAGGACCAACTAAGCGCAGCGCTCGGCTATTTCCGGCGGTCCCATTAAGAGTGAATGGAGCAGCAGTGCGTATCATTGACCACCTCTCCATTATCTTAAGGCTATAAAGCAACCCAGTTTTGGGGATTGGAGGGGGTTGATTCAATCGGATCACCAGCGATGAGCAAGTTATCCACTATCCCTTGGATAAGGGGATAACTTCCCAACTAGACAATATCCCTTTAATTAAAAAAAAAGTCATTATATGGGTTAAACTAACATTTTATAAAAACTACTTAGCTTGATAATAGTAGATCAGATAGAACAAACTACACTTGTCATTTCCAAATTCTGCCTCCATTTGTCCCAATTTTCTGCAAGGATTGATGTCGCTGCCATCTTTAACAAATTACGATGGTTCTTGCAAGCGGCACTGGAATCAGATTTCTTTAAAACTTTGTTAAGACAATTAAAAAGTATAAATATGTCAGTTTGGTCATCGTTTTCCTAGACAGTGGAATTTGGGGGGAAGGGGGGTGACTTTAGTGGCTTTCTTTTTTTTGTAGCGCAGATCCAATTAAAAACATGATCTACACTTGGTCTTAGAGGACTAGACAAGAGTGCACGCTTATCAGTGAAAAATATTTAGAATTGAGAGTCCTCAGTGGTTGATACCTTTTAATGGCTAACCAAAAAGATGGTAACACAAATATTTCTAAATATTTTTCTATCTACTGGCTAACATGTCACCAAAATATACATCATTCCTATATCATTTATCAGTGAAAATTTAAATTGTATTGCCCCTTGTGGGTGATCCCCCGATTGCCTTGAGTCTGGCTTCAATGTTATTGCTTAGAAAGTCTGCATTTAGGCCACTGTGCTGGAGGAATTTGGTAATAAATGGAGACCATTCAGCTGAGTGTCCAGAATTACGTGTGCAAGAATATGAGGTTGGAGGCTATGGAAGAAGAGCTGACACTCTCATTCCTGTACAGATATAGGAGGCATGAATTACTCTGTCACCGTTGGCAGTACAGTACAAGGGTACAGTTGTGCTCAAAAGTTTACATACCCCGGCAGAATTTGTGCTTTCTTTGCCTTTTTGAATATGAATGACATTTATTGCCAAATTACTGTGTTTTTTCTTTTTAAATCATAATGATAACCCACAACATCCAGATGAACCTGATCAAAATTACACATACCCCATTTCTTAATACCGTGTATTGCCTCGCTCTAACATCAATGACAGCTTGAAGTCTTTTGTGGTAGTTGTGGAAGAGGTTCTCTATTTTCTCAGATGGTAAAGCTGCCTACTCTTCTTGGCAAAAAGCCTCCAGATCCTGTAAATTCCTTGGCTGTCTAGCAAGAACTGCGCCCTTGAGATCTCCCCAGAGTGGTTCAATGATATTGAGGTCATGAGACTGAGATGGCCACTCCAGAACCTTCACTTTGTTCTGCTGTAGCCAATGACGGGTCGATTGGCCATGAGTAGAGAAAATATTTGGTGTTATCATTCATATTCTCTGAAAAAAAGGCCAAGAAAGCAAACATTCTGCCGGGGTATGTAAACATTTGAGCACAACTGTATGTACACACCAAGTCTTATTTAAAGGGCCACTGTCACCCCCTCCAGCCGTTATAAACTAAAAGAGCCACCTTGTGCAGCAGTAATGCTGCATTCTAACAAGGTGGCTCTTTTAGTTTTAGGTTCAAGTATACCCCAAATAAAGCGTTTTTATACTTAGCCACAATTCCTGTCTCTAGCCAGGGAGGCGGGTCCCCACTCCCCAGCTCTAACCGCTCCTCTGCCATCACTCCAATCTTCCTGCGCTTTCGGCGCCGCCCCCTCAGCGCTGTGTACGTTTCAAAACCGGCGCCTGCGCAGTGTACTGCTGTGCTGCGCAGACGCAGTAAGCTCTGGCCGTCTGACGTCCCAGCCAGGCTTGCTGACTGCGCCTGCGCGGGCATTGCGGCCAGCCACCTTTGGAATCCCCGCCCCGCACTGTGTTATGCATTATGCACAGTGTGGGGCGGGGATTCCAAAGGTGGCTGGCCGCAATGCCCGCGCAGGCGCAGTCAGCAAGCCTGGCTGGGACGTCAGACGGCCAGAGCTTACTGCGTCTGCGCAGCACAGCAGTACACTGCGCAGGCGCCGGTTTTGAAACGTACACAGTGCTGAGGGTGCGGCGCCGAAAGCGCAGGAGGATTGGAGTGATGGCAGAGGAGCGGTTAGAGCTGGGGAGTGGGGACCCGCCTCCCTGGCTAGAGACAGGAATTGTGGCTAAGTATAAAAACGCTTTATTTGGGGTATACTTGAACCTAAAACTAAAAGAGCCACCTTGTTAGAATGCAGCATTACTGCTGCACAAGGTGGCTCTTTTAGTTTATAACGGCTGGAGGGGGTGACAGTAGCCCTTTAAGAGGGCGAACCGATGTGTCTTTCAAGAGAAAGAGGCTTCAGGAAACGCTGCCATTTTTTCCACTCAATTGTCTTTTTAGCATTTTTATTTGTCGATTCATGTGCGCTTTTTCAACATTTTTGTCCGTCGACATTTTTTTTTTTTCCAGCGTGTTTGCAGTGTCCTTATTTTGCAAGGGTTTTCTGGAATAATTTTCTTTAACTCCATTTAACAATAAAGAAACCTGATCTTTCGGCCTATCTCCGGTCTATCGGCCTAGCCGACCGCTGTGCTCTGCAAACGACTTTCCACTAACCTCTGCACTAATCTGTACCTCCAACTCCCGACTACAAGACTTCTCCCGTGCTGCGCCAATCCTCTGGAATGCTCTACCCCAAGATATTAGGACCATCCACAATTTGCATAGTTTTAGGCACTCGCTCAAAACACATTTGTTCAGAGCGGCCTATCACATTCAGTAATCAAAGTCATGTTATGTTTGTGTGTGTAGCCCATTCACTATCTCCATCTATCCCTCACCCCCTGAAGATGGCTGGACCATCATTGTAAATACATCATTGTAAATACACACCTGTACTTTGTATCTCCCCCTCATTGTAGATTGTAAGCTCTCACGAGCAGGGTCGTTTTATTTCGCTTTAATTATTGTATTGTTAACATTGTTACTTATGACTGTTGTGTTTGAAACTGTTAAACTGTAAAGCGCTGCGGAATATGTTGGCGCTATATAAATAAAGATTATTATTATTATTATTATTATCTTTCAAGTAAAAACACTGTCAGTGTGCGCAAAAAGTCACCCGGCATCTTTTGAGCTTTCCCATTGACTTGTATTATGTATAGAGCATCTTCAGAGCAGAAAACGCCCTGAGCATTGCACGTTCACTTCTTTGCACCTTTGGAGACCCGAAACAGGTAAAGATGCTGAAAAGTCTCAAAATAACAGTGAGTGGCTTTTCCGTAGAAATGTATAGGTTCATTCTTTTGAGCTTTTATTTAGCATTTTCAGGCAGGTTTCGGAGCGGACCTGCCTGTACAGTAGAAGACACCGTGACTGTGAACATACCCTAACCCTTTTTTTTTTTAATGTAATGGCGAATATCAGTTCCCTATTCTTCATACCTGGTGAAGAGAGATGGTGGGGGTTAGCAGCAAAATGGGAATAGGGTGTTCCTCTTTAGGGCTTTGCCAGCCCCAGTGTTCTTATCCACATGGTCTAACAGAGAAACATCCTTCCCCTTTTTAGCACCCTAAAAAAAGACCATAACAGCAGGAGGGTGGTTGTGAGTTCCTCTTCTCTCTCCCTTCACTTCTGTTTACCTGCATTAACCCCTTCAGTGATGATCATCTGCTGTACTTCTTCATACAGGATATATAGCGGTAGGATCCTGGTGCGGTGAGACCCTGTCTCAACCATTTACGCCCAGAACCAGGGGACCATGCCATGACCATTTACTCCTAGCAATACCTGGAATGGTGTAATAATGCATTGACCATCTGCACTGGGCACAACGTGACCTACTACAGCCATCGTTCACCCATACTAATCATAATAATGTAATATCTTCCCTGCAGAATGTAAAGTGCCATGATTATCTGCTGTATACCTGGCGCCATGTGACTCCATTCTTATCATCTACACCCAGTACTGAGACCTTGTCCTTCTCTTCCACACTTGGTAATATGTAACCAACTCAATTGCCCCTTCCTCCTCCAACCCCCAAATGTATATCATCCCTTTTGTAACTCAATCCTGCGTAGGGTGCGCCATCCTATCACCCACCGACACCTGGCTCTGTCACTGCACATTATGTTTATGATCGGAGGGTCATTCGATGCTGTAGGAGGTGATGCAGTATCTATATACTGCTCCTAAATATGGCTGAATGAGGTCTTTATTTCTTTAGTGTTAAAGCACTAACCCTCCTCCCCCCCTCTCCCAAGTCCTGGAGGTACAAATCCTCCTTTGACCCTGAAAATTCCTGACCTGCTCCCCTCCCTCCAGGTGTGCCTCTCCCCCCACCCAAAGGAGAACAAAGGGCAAAGCCCGCACCACCCCCACAACCATGTACAGCCATAGGTGCGTCCCCGCTCTCCACACCGACCGCAGTAAACGCCTGGGGTGGAAGGGGTTAAATGCTATAAAAGTGCATTTACTAAAGTGCTCGTTGGCCATATATGAAGTATCGCTTATCGATGATAATCAGTCATCTCCACATGATTACTTGTTATATGACATCCTATGACTTTACTAGTAAGATAGAGATGATAGCGTTTACATTGACATATATCATCAATATTAAATTAGTTGGGGTCCGACACCTTGAACCCCCACTAATCAACTGTTTGCAGCTCACGTCACAGTGGGATGTACACTGAGTAGTGCGCAGCGCCATACACTGTGTAATGGCCATTATCTGGTACTGCAGCTCATCTCTGATTGAAGTGAGTGGGAGCAGAGGTACAGAACCCGAAAATGGCCACACTACACAGTGTACAGAACCATGCTGCAAACAATAGGGTTGCGGGGGTTAACCCCCACCAATCTAATATTGGTGGCCAAGCCGAAAGCCCACCATACACGGTGAGCCGACTGAAGGCTATCTCTCCCAAACCCTTCATACATAGGAACACTTGGCTCAGCTGACTGCTCCTGTGTTCTCTATTTCAGCAGTTTTTCTCACAGACAACAAAAGGATCATCTGTTGGAAATTCAACTTGCTGGATTCTTCTTATCATCTGTCAGAAGAAAGTCAAAAGGCTTCCCCCCATGATTTTAAA
Organism: Ranitomeya imitator; assembly: GCF_032444005.1. Lineage (NCBI taxonomy): Eukaryota > Metazoa > Chordata > Amphibia > Anura > Dendrobatidae > Ranitomeya > Ranitomeya imitator. The sequence goes on along the minus strand of NC_091283.1, from coordinate 449,932,105 downwards.
CTGCCGGCTAATTTTGTCATGTTAGTCCAATTTAGTCTAATGTGTATTGGGGCTTTAAAGATTGGTTATCAATATATAAGTCCTAGGAAAAAAGCGTAATGACATCTGAGACAAAGAGAAATAACAGCAATATACTGACATCAAAGGGCGCCAATACATATTGGATGAGAGTCCTCCCAATGTTATGTGTATGGGGGCTTACAGTCTGACCCTGGCAGGAAATACAATAATTTGCATGGCAGATTTCAACATGGCAGATTCCTGGTCCTGGCTGGAGATGAACTGCTGTCAGAGGAGCCTGGATGCAGCTTATCTCCCGTCATTCTTGAAATAAGCACTGGCTCTGGGCCTTGGTGAGAGGGCATGTTTATAGGGAGATTTCTGGGAGACAAATTAGCATCTTATATGTATGGCAAACTTTATTGTCCGTGTGTCATTGTCTCGGACCAAGATATTCTAGAACACTGATTATTTTTCCTTTTTTAAGGAGAGTGAGACTGGAGTGTCAGAGATCGTTGGCCCACCATAACCAAGGATTGGGAAGAGCCCTTTTTGTACCTAGAAATCATCCCAGTGAAAATCAGAGCTCAGTCTTGTTTGGCTCTCCCACCATAGGAGGAGAACTAGAAAGTTGCAGGGGGGGTGCAGAACGTGATGACCACCCCACTGAGACAGTGTGATAAGGAACCTATTATTATTATTTATTATTATAGCGCCATTTATTCCATGGCACTTTACATGTGAGGAGGGGTATACATAATAAAAAAACAAGTACAGTAATCTTAATCAATACAAGTCAAGACTGGTACAGTAGGAGAGAGGGCCCTGCCCGTGAGGGCTCACAATCTACAAGGGATGGGTGAGGATACAGTAAGCGAGGGTAGAGCTGGTCATGCAATGGTTTGGTGCACCGGTGGTTACTGCAGGTTGTAGGCTTGTCGGAAGAGGTGGGTCTTCAGGTTCATTTTGAAGGTTTCCACGGTAGGCGAGAGTCTGATATGTTGTGGTAAAGAGTTCCAGAGTAGGGGTGATGCGCGAGAGAAATCTTGTATGCGATTGTGGGGAGAGGAGATAAGAGGGGAATATAGAAGAAGATCTTGTGAGGATCGGAGGTTGCGTGCAGGTAAGTACCGGGAGACGAGGTCACAGATGTATGGAGGAGACAGGTTGTAGATGGCTTTGTATGTCATGGTTAGGGTTTTGAACTGGAGTCGTTGGGTAATGGGGAGCCAGTGCAGGGATTGACAGAGGAGGCCGGGGAATAGCGGGGGGACAGGTGGATTAGTCGGGCAGCAGAGTTTAGAATAGATTGGAGGGGTGCAAGAGTGTTAGAGGGGAGGCCACAGAGCAGGAGGTTGCAGTAGTCAGTTGTCATTAGTAGCTGCATCCTGATAAGTCATTGTGAAAGACCCCCAGTGAACAAATAAAAAAATATGATGTGTTACAGTGTAGTGCTGAATTCAGACGTCCAAGGATGAACTGTGATTTCCTGACAGGTTATTAGGTCTCTAGCCCCGAACTCTTCATAAATGTCAGATTCTGGGTCACGAGACCTGTGGCAAGCCTTGCCTGTAGTCACAGTAAGGGCTGCCACCAGAAATTTCAGGGCCCCATACTGTCAAAATTTTTGGGCCTCCTTGAGACTCCATCCAAGCTCCACCCCCAACTCTGCCTCCACCCCTCAAACCTTCCTCAATCCCACCGCCAACTCTTGGAAAATCTCCACTTCTGCACCTCATCCTCACCAATCACACATTAACAGTTCCCAATGAACACCAGATCACATACATAGCCAGCAGCATTTATTTTGGCCAAAAGACTTTTTAAGCCACCACCACAACAAGGTAGGCTCTATTGGCTGGACCCTACTCTACTATATTTGTTAAAATATCTTTCTTTCTTTTTCAACTTTTAAAATGACCACGAATATCAATACAGGGGTCAAATACCGTCAAACCATGACCAGACCACATTATACCACAACATAGTGACCAATAATACCATATAAATGTAACAAATACCACCACACCATGACCAGACCACATATTACCACTACATAGTGACTGAATAATACCACATACAAGGGACAATACCGCCACACCATGACCAGAACACATATTACCACATAATGACCGAATAATACCACATACAAGGAACAAATACCGCCACACCATGACTGGTCACAAATTACCACCACATAGTGACCGAATACTACAATACTGATCATTAATAAAAAAAACACACAATACTTATATTACCATGAGTGCCATTATACACTGTAGCTCTGTACATGGTGTACAGTGCCAGTCTACAGGCAATACAGTGATCACCAGTAACATTATACACAGGAGTTCTGTATATAGTGTATACATAATACAGGGATCACCAGTGACATTATACACAGGAGCGCTGTATATAATGTATAGGTAATACAGTGATCACCCGTGACATTACATACAGGAGCTCTGTATATACTATTTTTTTCCCATTTTTACATTACAACAGATGAAGAAAAAAGGTGACCTACTGCACAGTAACAGGGAATTGAAAAAAGTATCCTCAAAAATAAAATACATCACTGCAGTAATAATATTCCCCATCCTGGCCCCCTTGCGTCTCATTCCTGGCTCCAGACATATGTTCTCCCATCCTGGTCCCATGTGTCTCCATGCTGCCCCTATATGATGCCCCATCTGTTTCCATTCTGCCCCATCTGATGTCTCCATTTTGCCCCATGATGCTGCTTCATGTGCTCCATGATCCTGTCTCCATCCTGCCCCATATGTCCCATGAACCTGCTCCCATGTGTCCAATGATGCTCCCTCATCTTTCTCCATCCTGCCCAATGTGTCCTTTGATCCTGCCCCATGTGTCCCATGACCCTGCCCCATGTGTCCCATGATGCAGCGGCTTCCCCATCTGTCTCCATGTTGCCCCATCTGTCTCCATCCTGCCCAATCTGTCTACATATTATGGCTTGCCACTTTCAGTTAAAAAGAAAAAAACATTCTTTTTACCTGGCAGCAGTCCAGCGGCGTAGTCTCCTCCATCCGTTTGAGATGCAAACTCAACGTCATACGCCAGCGACGTGCGCGGCGATAACAGCTGCCGGCCTGTGATTGGCGGCGGCTTTTATCTATTGCTGTGCGAGCGTGCACGGCGATAGATTTTAACTGAACGTGCGTCCTCCTGCTCCTGGGGCCCTGTGAGCAGAGGGGCTCTCGGTTCGGGCATCCTCTGCTCACCAGACACCATAGGCCATTAAAGGCAATAATGCCCTGAGGGCGGCCCTGGTTGCAGTCTATATTCGAACTGTGATATGTGGATGTCTGAGTTTCGCCTCATATTGACCGGAACTTAACCTGCAAGATTTATAAGTTCTTCTTCCTAGCCGGAAGACCGGGAACAAGGGAGTGTGCTTAAAAGAAAAGGTGGTACTAAAGTTCTAGTCCTCTTCCTCTCTGAAGAGACAATTTGCAATTGTGCGGTCACTCAATGGAGGTTCCACACCCAGTAGGTTCATGTGTCCCAGGAGAGTCACCACTCCTAAGGCAATTCTTCACCTCAGGCCCATGACTTAGATCCTGAGGGTACATGTCGCCTATAGTTGGCTACATATACTGCCCATTGTACACCCAGTGTGAGTGTATCCATCCTCGCTCAGGCAGGATAGGAAAGGCTTCCAGATATCTCCACCCCGCCTTGATCAGAATAGATGTTTTACTTGATCTTAGCCAAAAAGGCCCAGAAGTAATTCTAGATAACTTTGTTTCATAGAATAACCTGCCATTGATGCTTGTGAGCCAAGAACAAGTCATGTTCTGACAGAAGAAGCAAACATTGATATTTGGGGTGACAGAACAAGGACACAAGAAGAAGCACACTTTGATGCTTGAGATGACAAAAGGACATGTTAATACGTTAGGAATTAGGAAAAAAACTCATGAAAATTATGCAAATAATCCCACCACTACCATCACTGTTATATATGTGGATATTTTTCCATGTGGACATTTTTCTGGTGTGAGGATTTTTTTTAGATAGAAGCACAAGGACACGGTAACACTTGGGGGGTGGGGAGTGATTCTCATGCCGATACTCGAGGGAAAAAAAGTGCAGATGTTTGAAGGAAGATGGTCATACTAATACTTGGAGAACAAGGAGATGTTGATGCTTGGGGGACAATGATGTACAGACACATGGGCCCCCTGGAAGTAGGGCATGTTAATGCTGTGTGTGACAAATGAGGACATGATGACATTTTAGGGCACCAGGACATCAGACACTGGATACCCAGAAGACCAGAGTTGGGTAATAACCTGCACATATTAGGGGCGTCTTAGCCTGTCTATGTCCTCACTGCACCCATTTTGCTCCTAGCTGATGTACTTGGAGATAAAATGCAGAATTTCTTGCTGCTGACACCCAATTCCTCTCATTTCTGTGCTGTCCAGCATAGCTGACCTGGTTTTCATTGGGTTCTGTGAGAGTACATATGTGTAAAAGAGGAATGTAGCACTGTGCAGCAGAGACACCTTTACACTGCTTGAGGTGGCACTGCAAGGAGGCATCTGCTGGGGGAAAAGTATGTGATGTCTGCAGCTCTCGCTTATGCCAATCCCCTCACCCACCCACCAGCACTATTACCTCTGTATGTTTGGCGCTACCACCCAAGCCCCCACACCCTCACCCCCACCTGGTGCATTGTGCACCCTGCTAAGAAAACTGTGGGTTTGGCAGCAAAGGGAAGGGGGTCAGCTCTGAAAGCTAAACCAGGAATAGAAACCAAGGCATGAGGATGGGAGGGGGGCTGGCAGGGGAAGGAAGGGGGGAAACAGCCCCAGGGAGAGATAAGAAGGGGGTGGGGAGGAGAGAGAGGAAAGATATTAGTAGAAAGGTCAGAGAGGGGAAGAGAATGGGGGAAGGTAGAAATGGGAGATGAATTAACCCCTGAACAACCGCCAGTCACAATCGCTAACCACTCTGCCTGCACAAAGATGGGGGTGTAATGCAATTAGTTGGTGTCTGTCTATGGGGGGAGGAGGGGTAAAGGGAGTGGAGGGGATTTCAGAGGAAGGACAAAAGAGCACAGCTAGAGATAATATCCAGATATAGAAAGGTGAAGTAGACAGAGACAATGGCAGGAGATACACAGACATAGTCAAGTGCCCCTGACGCCAGGACATGGGGGCTTCCAGATGCTCCAATCTGACATTATTTTCCTCTATATCCAGCTGATATAGCATTATGTAGGCCCGTGTCTGTGCACCTGTTCAGCAGGCCTAGCCCCCCTGATGTGTGCACATAGTCTCCTCCATATACCCTTCATCCAGGAGCGGACACAGACAGTAGATGGCCCTGTGCGGTCCAGTAGCTCATCGTAATGGAGGTAGCAGTGCCTCCCGTACCTCGTGGGCCCCTTTTCGCCCGTTATTGTCAATCAGCCCCCAATATATAATAATAATTATAATAATTTTATTTATATAGCGCCAACATATTCCGCAGCGCTTTACAAATTATAGAGGGGACTACTGTATATATCAATAATAGATATGCCCTAAATGATTGGAGGCTACTCTACTATACACAGCACGGTGGTTCAATGGTTAACACTGATACTTGATTGGGTCCCATGTTCAAATCCCACCGAAGAAAACATCTGCAAGGAGTTTGTATGGTCCCCATGTTTGCTTGAGTTTCCTTTGGTTCTCCGGTTTCCTCCCACACTCCAAAGACATACTGATAGGGAATCTAGTTTGTGAGCCCCAATGGGGACAGTGATAATAATGTCTGTAAAGCGCTGTGGGATATAGTGGCGCTAAATAAGAGTAAAATAAATAAATATAGCATCTTCCATCTACACCATCCATGATCAGAGACCATGACTAATATACATCCTACATAACTGTAATCCCATGTTTTATTATAAGTGATTGTAATATATATCTGTTAGTTACTTCCTATATACTGAATTTTCCACTTATATCCTACATGATCAAAGACTATTATTTATATTATTATGCCATTATCTTTACATACAATAAAGTTAAACCCCTTTGACATAATATGCCCATATATGATATATATCCCCCCTATAAGTATTATTATTATTTTACATGTGAATACGGGGCAAATATAGACAAATACATTAAACATGAGCAAAAAACAAGGCACACAGGTACATAAGGAGGGAGGACCCTGTAGCCCAGGTTATCAGTTTTACTAGGATTCATTATTGGTTCATTATTGCCTGACATCTCCCTATGAACAGTTACCCAGATAAGCCCCACATGCTTAGACACTTGATATGTTACCAATCTCTCCTCCCTGGTCATAATATAGTGATTGGGCACTAGATATAGCGTGGCCATATATAACTAGAAAGTATGATGCTAGCCCGTCACCCCCTACATCTAGTCCTCCCCCACACGTACATATCATAGAGGATCGGAGACTATGACTAAGTTCCTGACACCCCACCACCGCCACTTGTCCTTTTTGCAGCTTCCTTCTTATGCACTGTCTCAGTATCCCCCTAAAGGGACCTTCCCAAAGTCACACGCCTGTGACTGTGACTATAAGGTGTGGGGGTGGGATGAAGGTCATTTTATCATCAAAATCCCCCTCCTGCTATCCTCCACAGAGAAGCCATCCTTTTCACAAGGTTTTCATATCCCCAGCAAGAAACTGGAACCAAATCCTAGAACCTTAACCCATTAGTAGGATATCGTGCTAGCAGGGGCAGACATGTTTTTTAATTATGATTATTATTAACCCCCCCCCCCTCTTTTCATGGTATTGATGGAGTTAATGGGGGAATTATGTTCCCCTCCATCTGGTAGAGGCAAGGCCTCCCACTTCTCCTTGCAGAAGGGGGTTAGTTTCCTCTCTCCCCCACCTCTTTCTCAAGCCATCTGTCATCTAGAATATCTTCCTAATCTGCCCTCATCCTGGCACCTTCTCAGTCCCTGGCGATTAACCCTTCTGTTACAGGAGGGGTAGATCCTACATTCCGATCCTTTCCTTCCTGTTAATCGGGGATTGCTGCATTTGTTTTGTTTTTTTCTTCCATTACTGTAGCATATGCAGAAAATGAGGTCAGTCCCTTATTCTAAGTACTAGGGCTAATTTGGATAAAACAGCCATAGGCGAACAGGTCAGCGGCACAAGCATTAATCTGTGCTTCCATGGTAATAAAGACACATTGAAAATATATTAACCAAATGAGCATGAGACCTTTCATTTAACACAAAATACTGATGGCATTGGGGATAAATGCTCAAAAAACCTTCAGGAGCCCAAGATGTATATTGTATAAAGAAATAGTTTAAAGAAACTGGAAGGAAAGAATTATAGATGGTAATAATCCATGCTCACCTAGAAGAAATGCATCCAAAGCATGTTTCGCCTTCCTTAAGCTTTGTCAGGGAATATTGTGTAGGTACTCCTCAAGCTATCAAACATAGTTCTGCCATATTAAGTTATAGATTCCAAAAGATATGTGAAGGAGTCCTGTGGTACGTGGGACTAAGATGTCAGTAGCAGCTTCTTTAGTCCTGGAAGTTGTGAGGTGCGGCCTCCATGGATCAGACTAGTTTTTCTAGCACATTCCACAGATGATCAATTGGATTGAGATATGGTGAATTTGGCTGTCATGTCCTCACCCTAAGCTTGTTGTTATGTTCCTCAAACTATTCTGGGACAATTTTTTTCCTGTGCAGCAGCAGGGAAAATGATCCTGCTAAAAATATGCCACTGCCACTAGGAAATACTTCTGCCACTAATGGGTTCACATCAGAACGTTGCCCTAACCATCACTTTGCCTTCTCCGTCTTCTTTTCTTCCCATAGTGCATCCTGGTGCCATTCCTTCTCCAGGTTTGTGACGTTCACACATACAGTCATCCACACGATGTAAAACAAATCATCATTAATAAAACCAAGCCACCTTTTTGTATTGTTCCATGGTCCAATTCTAATGCCCATTGTAGGCAGTTTCGATGGTGGACAGAGGTCAGCATGATCAGTGATTGGTCTGTGACTACACAGCCCCAAACACACAAAGCTGTGATACTCTGCGTGATCTGACACATTTCTATCATAGTCCGCAGTAACTTTTTAATTAATTTATGCTTCAGCAACTCTTCTGTGTACCAGGAGGGCCAGTCTTCACTCTCTATGATGATAAGTAAAACTTGGAGGCCTATGACCCTGTTTCTGATTCATTGGTTGCCCTTCTTTGAGACACTTTTCGTAGTTACTATCCTAAGCCATATATTTGGCCCTTGTCAGAGTCACGGATCCTTACAGTTGGCACTTTTTCCTTCTTTAAAAACATTAACTTTAAAAAATAACCGCTGCCTAATACATCAACACACCTTCGCTACAACATAATCATTGGTATTCATTTCACCTATAAATGGGTTCAGGATCGTAGAGCTAATCGATGTCTGCGTGTATGTATATATATATATATATATACAGTGGGGCAAATAAGTATTTAGTCAGTCAGCAATAGTGCAAGTTCCACCACTTAAAAAGATGAGAGGCGTCTGTAATTTACATCATAGGTAGACCTCAACTATGGGAGACAAACTGAGAAAAAAAAATCCAGAAAATCACATTGTCTGTTTTTTTAACAATTTATTTGCATATTATGGTGGAAAATAAGTATTTGGTCAGAAACAAAATTTAATCTCAATACTTTGTAATATATCCTTTGTTGGCAATGACAGAGGTCAAATGTTTTCTGTAAGTCTTCACAAGGTTGCCACACACTGTTGTTGGTATGTTGGCCCATTCCTCCATGCAGATCTCCTCTAGAGCAGTGATGTTTTTGGCTTTTCGCTTGGCAACACGGACTTTCAACTCCCTCCAAAGGTTTTCTATAGGGTTGAGATCTGGAGACTGGCTAGACCACTCCAGGACCTTGAAATGCTTCTTACGAAGCCACTCCTTCGTTGCCCTGGCGGTGTGCTTTGGATCATTGTCATGTTGAAAGACCCAGCCACGTTTCATCTTCAATGCCCTTGCTGATGGAAGGAGGTTTGCACTCAAAATCTCACGATACATGGCCCCATTCATTCTTTCATGTACCCGGATCAGTCGTCCTGGCCCCTTTGCAGAGAAACAGCCCCAAAGCATGATGTTTCCACCACCATGCTTTACAGTAGGTATGGTGTTTGATGGATGCAACTCAGTATTCTTTTTCCTCCAAACACGACAAGTTGTGTTTCTACCAAACAGTTCCAGTTTGGCTTCATCAGACCATAGGACATTCTCCCAAAACTCCTCTGGATCATCCAAATGCTCTCTAGCAAACTTCAGACGGGCCCGGACATGTACTGGCTTAAGCAGTGGGACACGTCTGTCACTGCAGGATCTGAGTCCATGGTGGCGTAGTGTGTTACTTATGGTAGGCCTTGTTACATTGGTCCCAGCTCTCTGCTGTTCATTCACTAGGTCCCCCCCCGCGTGGTTCTGGGATTTTTGCTCACCGTTCTTGTGATCATTCTGACCCCACGGGGTGGGATTTTGCGTGGAGCCCCAGATCGAGGGAGATTATCAGTGGTCTTGTATGTCTTCCATTTTCTAATTATTGCTCCCACTGTTGATTTCTTCACTCCAAGCTGGTTGGCTATTGCAGATTCAGTCTTCCCAGCCTGGTGCAGGGCTACAATTTTGTTTCTGGTGTCCTTTGACAGCTCTTTGGTCTTCACCATAGTGGAGTTTGGAGTCAGACTGTTTGAGGGTGTGCACAGGTGTCTTTTTATACTGATAACAAGTTTAAACAGGTGCCATTACTACAGGTAATGAGTGGAGGAAAGAGGAGACTCTTAAAGAAGAAGTTACAGGTCTGTGAGAGCCAGAAATCTTGATTGTTTGTTTCTGACCAAATACTTATTTTCCACCATAATATGCAAATAAATTGTTAAAAAAACAGACAATGTGATTTTCTGGATTTTTTTTTCTCAGTTTGTTTCCCATAGTTGAGGTCTACCTATGATGTACATTACAGACGCCTCTCATCTTTTTAAGTGGTGGAACTTGCACTATTGCTGACTGACTAAATACTTTTTTGCCCCACTGTATATATATATATATATACACACACATATACACAGCGAGGAAAATAAGTATCTGATACACTGCCAATTTTGCAAGTTTTCAGAGAGGTCTGTAATTGTATGATTTAAAAAGAGAAAACACAGTAGTTTGACAATAAATGGCTTCACCCAACCACTAACCATGAGTGGAGAAAAAGTTTTGGTGTTATTATTCATATTCTCAGAAAAAAAGCCAAGAAAACAAAAGTTCTGCAAGGGTATGTAAACTTTTGAGCACAACTGTACGGTATATACATACACAGCAATCAGTTCTAAAATCGTAAACTAATTTATAGGTGAAGTAAATAACAATGATTATCTTGTACAAAGGTGTGTGATGTATTAGGGAGCTATATATATATATATATATATATATATATATATATATATACATATACAGACACACACACACATACACACGCGTGGTCAGAGGCGGACACAGAAGAGGGCACCTGGGCAAGCACAGTATATGGGCCCTTTGCAGTCAAATAATGCACCCCTTTTTTGCATTGGCCTAAATACAGTAGATGTAGGGGCTGCAATCACTCCTGGGGCCTAATGTGGTCCAAAAGGTCCCTGTAGCCCATAAGAAAAGACCTATATGAAATAGTTGGGTGCCCTGTTGGAGATTTTGCATTGTTGTCCATAAGATTCAAGTTACAACACTGCCTTTATGTATTTGTAACTACAAGCAACTTGACTTGCTGCTTTAAAGGTGTGTGAGGCAGCGACCGATGTTATTTGCGAGGGTCGCTATGTGTCCCCCAGGACGCTCTCAGAAGCGTACTGAGGCCACGGGAGTACACTACATTCACAGGCGTAGCTGTGATTGCAATGCAGAATAAAAGTGAGTGTGGTCTTGGGCGAGCGATTTATCCAAGGCAGATTTATGAAAACCTGCCATGGGCTTTTATTTTTTAAACGGACTACAGGAAAGTAGCGGGCAGTCCATTTCCTCCCACAGCCAGGTTTTCCAAATGGCCTATGGCCACAGGTTGATTGTTAATACCCCTGCAGCAGAGGGTTTGGTCTGTCAGTGTGGAGTTTGCAGCGAGCAGAGCAGATGGCTCTGCAAAAGCTCAGCCTATGTGAAGGAGCCCAGCACCAAGCAAAGCGAACTCCTGGCACCCCACAGCGTGATATGGTGGTGCAGTTGCCCTCGGCATTTATGGACTGTCTTGTTTCCCGGCTGCGATCCGGATGATATCATGTGCTGTACACTGTGTAAGTTTGGACATTAACCACCTTTTGCTTTGCGCTTTCCCTGTAGTCACTGTCTGTCACACTGCACCAACCCGCTGCACTAAATGTGGTAATGGGCCCTCTTACCTATTGCGTCCTTATATGGCTGCAGAGGTTACACCAATGGTAGCTCAAAAAGGAGGACAAATGGAGTTTTTTTTTTTTTTAATTATGTGCAAAAATCTTTATTGACACAATAATGAACATACAAAAAGACAGATAAAACCATGAGCTATAAAGGACACCACAAAAAGTGGTGGCGTTTAGAACAAAGTATAGCTCAATTCAGTAGCAAACTTAGTAATGGTAAGATGAGGACTTGCAGGTTGAGCTCAGAGAGTCACATTACAATGCCCCCTGCTGTAAGCAAAAAGTGGCATCAGTAATTATACTATCCCTATGTCTATACTAATGCCCCAGGTTGCATGGTTTGTGGTCAAGAGCCCAATGGTATGTCTGCCCCTGCATCAATTATTCCGCTTGTGTAGATGTTAGTTCTTGCATGTTCTTGCATTCGATTAATAGTTCAGGATGACCCGGGCTTAAGGTTCCTGATAGAATGGAAACATTCATATAGTACAGTTGTAGGACGTTTGGTCCAAGGTCAATAGATGTTAATATATTATTATTATTATTATTATTTATTTAGTTATATAACACCATTAATTCCATGGTGCTGTACATGAGAATGGGTTACATACAAATTACAGATATCACTTACAGTAAGCAAACTAACAATTACAGACTGATACAGAGGGGCGAGGACCCTGCCCTCGCAGGCTTACATTCTACAGGATGGTGGGGAAGGAGACAGTTGGTTGGGGGGTTGCAGCAGCTCTGGTGTTGGTGAGGAGGCAGCGGGATCAGTGCAGGCTGTAGGCTTTCCTGAAGAGGAGCCACTTAAGGTACCGTCACATTTAGCGACGCTGCAGCGATATAGACAACTAGCCGATCGCTGCAGCGTCGCTGTTTAGGTCGCTAGGAGACGTCAAACACCGGCAACAGCTGAACGATGCAGGAGCGATCCAGTGACGTACTTATCGTTTTCGCTGGTTGTTCGCTCCATGAAAAACCATTGCAGGCATCGTTGCTTTTGCTGTCAAACAGGACGATACACGCCGACCTGACGACCAAATAAAGTTCTGGACTTTTAGCTACGACCAGCGATGGCACAGCGGGATCCTGATCGCTGCTGCGTGTCAAACACAACGAGATCGCTATCCAGGACGCTGCAACGTCACGGATCATTGTCGTTCTCCTTGTAAAGTTGCTCAGTGTGAAGGTACCTTAAGTGTGGAGGAGAGAAGGATGTCTTGGGGGACCGGAAATATAAAACATGATTATGGGAAATGTTGCATCCGTAACGGTAATGTAGAAATATAAACTGTCCAAGTACTGTGCAGTATAGAAAAATATATATGTAAAAAAAAAATCTAAAAGTTTACACCCAGAACTGGCCTGAGAATTTAACAGAAAAAGACTTCTATTTGTGGTGGGGGAGTGCTGGGAGAAAACATGATTAGGATAGAGGTGTTGGGCAGATAGGTTGACAGGCCAAAGCTTCAGAAATGAGTGGATTAGGAGGACAGGTTGATAAGCATTGTATAGGACCGTGAGTCTAAAGGTACCGTCACACATAGTGACGCTGCAGCGATACCGACAACGATCCGGATCGCTGCAGCGTCGCTGTTTGGTCGCTGGAGAGCTGTCACACAGACAGCTCTCCAGCGACCAACGATGCCGGTAACCAGGGTAAACATCGGGTTACTAAGCGCAGGGCCGCGCTTAGTAACCCGATGTTTACCCTGGTTACCATTGTTAAAGTAAAAAAACAAACACTACATACTTACCTACCGCTGTCTGTCCTCGGCGCTCTGCTTCTCTGGTCTGGCTGTGAGCACAGCGGCCGGAAAGCAGAGCGGTGACGTCACCGCTCTGCTTTCCGGCCGCTGTGCTCACAGCCAGAGCAGAGAAGCAGAGCGCCGAGGACAGACAGCGGTAGGTAAGTATGTAGTGTTTGTTTTTTTACTTTAACGATGGTAACCAGGGTAAACATCGGGTTACTAAGCGCGGCCCTGCGCTTAGTAACCCGATGTTTACCCTGGTTACCAGCGAAGACATCGCTGAATCGGCGTCACACACACCGATTCAGCGATGTCAGCGGGAGAGCCAGTGACAAAATAAAGTTCTGGACTTTCTTCCCCGACCAGCGACAGCACAGCAGGGGCCTGATCGCTGCTGCCTGTCACACTGGACGATATCGCTAGCCAGGACGCTGCAACGTCACGGATCGCTAGCGATATCGTCTAGTGTGACGGTACCTTAATGGCCGTCATATAGTAGACAAGACACACAGTTCACCATTCAATGTGCCACAATGAGATGTAAAGCTGTTCAGTAAGATGCCTGTGACTTTTAGGGTCACCTACTACCGGCCAACTCATTCCAGGGTAATATTTGCATCATATTAGGAATGAATCTTGTCACAAACCATTGTGGAAACGGATTGCAACAATGAAGCAAGGATTCTTAATAAAGTTAATGTCCCATCTTTGAACAATTGTTTTCGGTCCAACATCTAGTGCTGAGTAATTTCTTAAAGGGGCTGTCCACTACTCGGAAAACTCCTCAATACCTATATTTCCCCCTGTAAAATAATAACACTTATACTCACCTCTGGTCCTGTTCAAGCAGTGTGAGCACTGGCTTTCCCAGGCTTGCGTGACTTTGGCCTCAGTGATGGTATGACATAACAATCAGTGGCCGCTTCACTGACTCTCATTTGCACAAATCAGACAAGGATGCCAATTATGTCTGCTGAAACAGCGCAGGCACCAGAAGTGAGTAAAGGTGTTATTATTTTACTTTGGGGAAACATAGTAATTGAGAAGGGGTTGTCCGAGTAGTGGGCAACCCCTTTACTATATCTGTAAAGATGTTGTCTGGGTAAAACATCCATAGGATAGAGGATAACTTGTTAATTGGCAGGGTCTGACTGTGGGGACCTGCACTGATTGGCAGAACAAGGCACTTTTATCCCCAGTAGAATGGAGCGGCAGTGCACATCCTCAATCACTGCTCCATTCATTCCCTATAGGCTGCTGAGTAGAGTTGAGCGACCTTGACCTTTTTAGAGTCGAGCCGGGTTTCGCGAAACCCGACTATCTCAAAAGTCGGGTCGAGTGAAATCGGCCGATTATGACGTAAAGTCGGGATCGACCGAAACACGAAACCCAATGCAAGTCAATGGGGCAGCATAGTCGGCAGTGAGTGGGGGCCAGGAAAACACCTAGAGTGCCCATTTTAATGTCAAAACCATCCATTCTTCTTAATGAAGCTTGTCAAGCGTAATTTACCTTATAATAATTGGAAGGCATTTGAAATTGGGGTTCATTTGGCTAAAGTTGTGGTGGGTAGAGCTGGTTCAAGTAATTAGTGGGCCCAGGAAATCTGGACCACGTCACGGCAGTGGAGCAGGGAGAGGTAAGTATTTCAACTTTGCAAGTGCTGTGAACCTGAGCAAGCAGGGGGGGCCCACTCGTTGGCATTGGCACTGGCACAGGGCCCCTCAAAGTACAGCGGTGTGTTTGCACGGCGGGGGCGCCTCCCACCAGCAGCAACACTTTTGCGTACTATGAGAGGCCCTGTGCCAGTGACGTCGCCAACTAGTATTCCTCCCCCCACCTGATGAAGGAACCTGCACTTTCATCTGCACCTTCCTGTTTGTCCCCGTGTAAGGTGGTATGGTATGCGGGAAGGGGGACCTGACTTTCAGCAGGGTCACAATCTTGCAGTGTAGCGTGCACGGGAAATGTTGCGTTATGGGTCAATGTACCAGCTGACTCATCTATCACTGGCTGGGCAATGGGCAGGATGAGGAGGAAACACAGATATAGGCCCAAAGAATAAAGTGGGCTAAATGCAGTTCAAAATTGGTAACACAGGACTAATCAGGGGGCATTGCAGTGGAGGACAACTGGAATGAGAGGCTGACACAGAGAGTAGGCCCAAATCAGTAAGTAGTCGAAATGCAGTTCAAAATTGGCAACAGTAGTAAACAGGCGGCACAGCTTTGTTCAGTGGAGGAGAACAGCAAGGAGTGGCAGACACCGATAGTAGGCCCCAACCCAACTAGTAGGCCAAATGCAGTCTAACATTAACAACTACTTAACGAGCGCCTGAAAACGGAATTTCAGGACAGGAAACCAGGAGAACAGCAAGGAGTGGCAGACACCGATAGTAGGCCCCAAACCAACTAGTACGCCAAATGCAGTTGTTCCGTTTAACCACAATTTAATGAGAGCCTGAAGATAGAAGTTCAGGAAAGGCAACCTGGAGAACACCTTGGAGTGGAACACACCATCTCTCTACACCCCATACCCAATTTGTAGGTCTAATGCAGCGTAGTTTCCAACAACTACTAAACGAGAGCATGATGATCGAAGCATTGGCGAGGAAACCTGGGGAACACCTTGGAGTGGAACACACCATCTCTCTACACCCCATACCCAATTTGTAGGCCTAATGCAGCGTAGTTTCCAACAACTACTAAACGAGAGCATGATGATCGAAGCATTGGCGAGGAAACCTGGGGAACACCTTGGAGTGGAACACACCATCTCTCTACAGTGGAACACACCATCTCTCTACACCCCATACCCAATTTGTAGGCCTAATGCAGCGTAGTTTCCAACAACTACTAAACGAGAGCCGGAAGATCGAAGCTCAGGAAAGGCAACCTGGAGAACACCTTGGAGTGGAACACACCATCTCTCTACACCCCATACCCAATTTGTAGGCCCAATGCAGCGTAGTTTCCAACAACTACTAAACGAGAGCATGATGATCGAAGCATTGGCGAGGAAACCTTGGGAACACCTTGGAGTGGAACACACCATCTCTCTACACCCCATACCCAATTTGTAGGCCTAATGCAGCGTAGTTTCCAACAACTACTAAACGAGAGCATGATGATCGAAGCATTGGCGAGGAAACCTGGGGAACACCTTGGAGTGGAACACACCATCTCTCTACAGTGGAACACACCATCTCTCTACACCCCATACCCAATTTGTAGGCCTAATGCAGCGTAGTTTCCAACAACTACTAAACGAGAGCCGGAAGATCGAAGCTCAGGAAAGGCAACCTGGGGAACACCTTGGAGTGGAACACACCATCTCTCTACACCCCATACCCAATTTGTAGGCCCAATGCAGCGTAGTTTCCAACAACTACTAAACGAGAGCATGATGATCGAAGCATTGGCGAGGAAACCTGGGGAACACCTTGGAGTGGAACACACCATCTCTCTACACCCCATACCCAATTTGTAGGCCTAATGCAGCGTAGTTTCCAACAACTACTAAACGAGAGCATGATGATCGAAGCTCAGGAAAGGCAACCTGGGGAACACCTTGGAGTGGAACACACCATCTCTCTACACCCCATACCCAATTTGTAGGCCTAATGCAGCGTAGTTTCCAACAACTACTAAACGAGAGCCGGAAGATCGAAGCTCAGGAAAGGCAACCTGGAGAACACCTTGGAGTGGAACACACCATCTCTCTACACCCCATACCCAATTTGTAGGCCTAATGCAGCGTAGTTTCCAACAACTACTAAACGAGAGCCGGAAGATCGAAGCTCAGGAAAGGCAACCTGGGGAACACCTTGGAGTGGAACACACCATCTCTCTACACCCCATACCCAATTTGTAGGCCCAATGCAGCGTAGTTTCCAACAACTACTAAACGAGAGCATGATGATCGAAGCATTGGCGAGGAAACCTGGGGAACACCTTGGAGTGGAACACACCATCTCTCTACACCCCATACCCAATTTGTAGGCCTAATGCAGCGTAGTCTCCAACAACTACTAAACGAGAGCCGGAAGATCGAAGCTCAGGAAAGGCAACCTGGGGAACACCTTGGAGTGGAACACACCATCTCTCTACACCCCATACCCAATTTGTAGGCCCAATGCAGCGTAGTTTCCAACAACTACTAAACGAGAGCATGATGATCGAAGCATTGGCGAGGAAACTTGGGGAACACCTTGGAGTGGAACACACCATCTCTCTACACCCCATACCCAATTTGTAGGCCTAATGCAGCGTAGTTTCCAACAACTACTAAACGAGAGCATGATGATCGAAGCTCAGGAAAGGCAACCTGGGGAACACCTTGGAGTGGAACACACCATCTCTCTACACCCCATACCCAATTTGTAGGCCTAATGCAGCGTAGTTTCCAACAACTACTAAACGAGAGCCGGAAGATCGAAGCTCAGGAAAGGCAACCTGGAGAACACCTTGGAGTGGAACACACCATCTCTCTACACCCCATACCCAATTTGTAGGCCTAATGCAGCGTAGTTTCCAACAACTACTAAACGAGAGCCGGAAGATCGAAGCTCAGGAAAGGCAACCTGGGGAACACCTTGGAGTGGAACACACCATCTCTCTACACCCCATACCCAATTTGTAGGCCCAATGCAGTGTAGTTTCCAACAACTACTAAACGAGAGCATGATGATCGAAGCATTGGCGAGGAAACCTGGGGTACACCTTGGAGTGGAACACACCATCTCTCTACACCCCATACCCAATTTGTAGGCCTAATGCAGCGTAGTTTCCAACAACTACTAAACGAGAGCCGGAAGATCGAAGCTCAGGAAAGGCAACCTGGAGAACACCTTGGAGTGGATCACACCATCTCTCTACACCCCATACCCAATTTGTAGGCCTAATGCAGCGTAGTTTCCACCAACTACTAAACGAGAGCCGGAAGATCGAAGCTCAGGAAAGGCAACCTGGGGAACACCTTGGAGTGTAACAAACCCTCTCTCTACACCACGGAAGGGCTGATTCTTAGGAAGGAAGGCTGTCGGAAAGAAGCAGGGCGCGTCCGAGGGTGATTATATTCTTATTAGGTATATACTCACCCTCGGACGCGCCCTGCTTCTTTATTTGTAATGAATGTTTATTTGCAATGTGGTTTTGACTTACTCTATTTTTTTGGTAAATAATGATTTTATTATTTTCATTGTTTTGCATCTTCTTGGCAATAATATAAAGAAGACGCGACAGGACAACACTCGGTGGATGCCATATCTGTGTTTAAAATTGAAAAAACCTTTCAGTTAACTACTTGCAGGAGAAAGTTATTGTAGCTGGTGGCCATTTTTAGTACTGTACAAGATTTTTGTTGTATGTGTTTGTTTTTAATGTTAAAATGTCTGCATTTGATATCTCTCCAGTATTTTCTTTTTTATAAGCAAAATACTTATTTTTATATTTTCTGATGTTGGTTCCAGGGGTACACGGGCAGCAGTGGTGTGGTCAGTGGAGGCCTAGTGGAAGGAGTGACCGCAGACAGGCATCGAAGGCCTAAAATAATAACACATGGCTGTAGGCAATTTTAAATTGGTTCCAGGGGTACACGGGCAGCAGTGGTGTGGTCAGTGGAGGCCTAGTGGAAGGAGTGACCGCAGACAGGCATCGAAGGCCTAAAATAATAACACATGGCTGTAGGCAATTTTAAATTGGTTACAGGGGTATACGGGCAGCAGTGGTGTGGTCAGTGGAGGCCTAGTGGAAGGAGTGACCGCAGACAGGCATCGAAGGCCTAAAATAATAACACATGGCTGTAGGCAATTTTAAATTGGTTCCAGGGGTACACGGGCAGCAGTGGTGTGGTCAGTGGAGGCCTAGTGGAAGGAGTGACCACAGACAGGCATCGAAGGCCTAAAATAATAACACATGGCTGTAGGCAATTTTAAATTGGTTACAGGGGTACACGGGCAGCAGTGGTGTGGTCAGTGGAGGCCTAGTGGAAGGAGTGACCGCAGACAGGCATCGAAGGCCTAAAATAATAACACATGGCTGTAGGCAATTTTAAATTGGTTCCAGGGGTACACGGGCAGCAGTGGTGTGGTCAGTGGAGGCCTAGTGGAAGGAGTGACCGCAGACAGGCATCGAAGGCCTAACATAACAAAAATGTCAATACAATGGTATTGTCAGTGGCAGGCATTGAAGGATGTCAGCGCATAGACTAAACATTGGTGGAGCTGTGAGATAATTTTGCAAGTGGTAGAGCACTGTTTGAGCTGGGGGGGGGAACTGTCTTGTGGCCGGCGGTACAGGCCCAGGGCCCCTCATATTACAACGGTGTGTCTGACGTTGGGTGCGCACCACCACCGCCAGAGACACTTTATTGTACTAGGAGGGACCGAGCGGCAGTGCCGTCGACCAAAAGCGGGCTCACCCACCTCTTCAGACAAACTGCACTCTCACGGGTGCTGTCGCCAAGTGTCGATACCACGGCCCCGTGTGGGGAGTTTGGCCATTTAGTGAGGTGTAAACATGTCGTATGCTGGACAATCAGGTGCAGAAAATTACGAGATTGGAAAAGGCATTCAGAATAGTCCACAGGCAAGACCTTTTCATAGGAAAGCTAGGTGTCAGCCGGGCAAGGTGGGGCAAAAGATTTCGAAATCCAGTTGTGGTTCATTTTAATGAAGGTTAGATCATCTACATTTTGGGTAGCCAGACGAGTCCTTTTTTCTGTTAGTATTGAACCTGCAGCACTGAATACTCTTTCTGATAGGACACTAGCTGCCGGGCAAGCAAGCTCCTGCAATGCATATTCTGCCAATTCTGGCCAGGTGTCTAATTTTGATGCCCAGTAATCAAATGGGAATGACGGTTGAGGGAGAACATCGATAAGGGATGAAAAATAGTTTGTAACCATACTGGACAAATGTTGTCTCCTGTCACTTTGAATTGATGCTGCAGTACCTGTCCTGTCTGCGGTCATAGCAAAATCACTCCACAACCTGGTCAGAAAACCCCTCTGGCCAACGCCACTTCTGATTTCTGCCCCTTTAACTCCTCTGGTCTGCTGGCCCCTGCAGCTCGTGTGAGAACGATCACGGGCGCTGTGTGCAGGGAATGCCAGAAGCAAACGGTCAACAAGAGTTGATTGTTTGGTTGCTAATATTAGTTCCAAGTTCTCATGTGGCATTATATTTTGCAATTTGCCTTTATAGCGAGGATCAAGGAGGCAGGCCAACCAGTAATCGTCATCATTCATCATTTTAGTTATGCGTGTGTCCCTTTTGAGGATACGTAAGGCATAATCCGCCATGTGGGCCAAAGTTCCAGTTCTCAAATCTGCGGTTGTGCTTGGTTGAGGGGCAGTTTCAGGCAAATCCACGTCACTTGTGTCCCTCAAAAAACCAGAAACCGGCCTTGCCGCGCCACCAATTTCCAGTGGCCCCGGAAAAGCTTCCTCATTAAAAATATAATCATCCCCATCATCCTCCTCGTCCTCCTCCTCCTCTTCGCCCGCTACCTCGTCCTGTACACTGCCCTGGCCAGACAATGGCTGACTGTCATCAAGGCTTTCCTCTTCCTCAGCTGCAGACGCCTGATCCTTTATGTGCGTCAAACTTTGCATCAGCAGACGCATTAGGGGGATGCTCATGCTTATTATGGCGTTGTCTGCACTAACAAGCCGTGTGCATTCCTCAAAACACTGAAGGACTTGACACATGTCTTGAATCTTCGACCACTGCACACCTGACAACTCCATGTCTGCCATCCTACTGCCTGTGTATCCTCCCACAAAAACATAACAGCCCGCCTCTGTTCACACAGTCTCTGAAGCATGTGCAGTGTTGAGTTCCACCTTGTTGCAACGTCTATGATTAGGTGATGCTGGGGAAGGTTCAAAGAACGCTGATAGGTCTGCATACGGCTGGAGTGTACGGGCGAACGGCGGATATGTGAGCAAAGTCCACGCACTTTGAGGAGCAGGTCGGATAACCCCGGATAACTTTTCAGGAAGCACTGCACCACCAGGTTTAAGGTGTGAGCCAGGCAAGGAATGTGTTTCAGTTGGGAAAGGGAGATGGCAGCCATGAAATTCCTTCCGTTATCACTCACTACCTTGCCTGCCTCAAGATCTACAGTGCCTAGCCACGACTGCGTTTCTTTCTGCAAGAACTCGGACAGAACTTCCGCGGTGTGTCTGTTGTCGCCCAAACACTTCATAGCCAATACAGCCTGCTGACGTTTGCCAGTAGGTGCCCCATAATGGGAGACCTGGTGTGCAACAGTGGCAGCTGCGGATGGAGTGGTTGTGCGACTGCGGTCTGTGGACGAGCTCTCGCTTCTGCAGGAGGACGAAGAGGAGGAGGAGGGGGTGCGAACGGCTACAGCCAATTGTTTCCTAGACCGTGGGCTAGGCAGAACTGTCCCAAACTTGCTGTCCCCTGTGGACCCTGCATCCACCACATTTACCCAGTGTGCCGTGATGGACACGTAACGTCCCTGGCCATGCCTACTGGTCCATGCATCTGTTGTCAGGTGCACCTTTGTGCTCACAGATTGCCTGAGTGCATGGACGATGTGCTCTTTAACATGCTGGTGGAGGGCTGGGATGGCTTTTCTGGAAAAAAAGTGTCGACTGGGTAGCTCGTAGCGTGGTACAGCGTAGTCCATCAGGGCTTTGAAAGCTTCGCTTTCAACTAACCGGTAGGGCATCATCTCTAACGAGATTAGTCTAGCTATGTGTGCATTCAAACCCTGTGTACGCGGATGCGAGGCTAAGTACTTCCTTTTTCTAACCATAGTCTCATGTAGGGTGAGCTGGACTGGAGAGCTGGAGATCGTGGAACTAGCGGGGGTGCCGGTGGACATGGCAGACTGAGAGACGGTGGGAGATGGTATTGTTGCCGCCGGTGCCCTAGATGCAGTGTTTCCTACTACGAAACTGGTGATTCCCTGACCCTGACTGCTTTGGCCTGGCAAAGAAACCTGCACAGCTACTGCAGGTGGTGCGGAAAATGGTGGCCCTACACTGCCGGAAGGGATGTTGCGTTGCTGACTAGCTTCATTGGCCGAGGGTGCTACAACCTTAAGGGACGTTTGGTAGTTAGTCCAGGCTTGCAAATGCATGGTGGTTAAATGTCTATGCATGCAACTTGTATTGAGACTTTTCAGATTCTGTCCTCTGCTTAAGGTAGTTGAACATTTTTGACAGATGACTTTGCGCTGATCAATTGGATGTTGTTTAAAAAAATGCCAGACTGTACTCTTTCTAGCATCGGATACCTTTTCAGGCATTGCAGACTGAGCTTTAACCGGCTGGCCACACTGTCCTCCAACAGGTTTTGGCTTTGCCACGCGTTTTGGGCAAGATACGGGCCCGGTAGAGGGAACCTGTTGCGATGTTGATGCCTGCTGCGGCCCCTCCTCCTCTGCTTCAGAACTGCTGCCGCCTGCACCCTGTTCCCCCAATGGCTGCCAATCGGGGTCAAGAACTGGGTCATCTATTACCTCTTCTTGTAGCTCGTGTGCAACTTCGTCTGTGTCACCGTGTCGGTCGGTGGTATAGCGTTCGTGATGGGGCAACATAGTCTCATCAGGGTCTGATTCTTGATCAGCACCCTGCGAGGGCAATGTTGTGGTCTGAGTCAAAGGACCAGCATAGTAGTCTGGCTGTGGCTGTGCATCAGTGCACTCCATGTCAGATTCAACTTGTAATGGGCATGGACTGTTAACTGCTTCACTTTCTAAGCCAGGGACGGTATGTGTAAAGAGCTCCATGGAGTAACCCATTGTGTCGCCTGCTGCATTCTTCTCTGTTGTTGTTTTTGCTGAAGAGGACAAGGAAGCGACTTGTCCCTGACCGTGAACATCCACTAACGACGCGCTGCTTTGACATTTACCAGTTTCACGAGAGGAGGCAAAAGAGCTAGAGGCTGAGTCAGCAAGATAAGCCAAAACTTGCTCTTGCTGCTCCGGCTTTAAAAGCGGTTTTCCTACTCCCAGAAAAGGGAGCGTTCGAGGCCTTGTGTAGCCTGACGACGAACCTGGCTCCACAGCTCCAGACTTAGGTGCAATATTTTTTTTCCCACGACCAGCTGATGCTCCACCACTACCACTACCCTCATTACCAGCTGACAATGAACGCCCCCGGCCACGACCTCTTTCACCATACTTCCTCATTGTTTTAAAAACGTAAACAAACTAACGGTATTTGTTGCTGTCACACAAATTACACGGTGAGCTATAACTTCAGTATGATTTAGCTACCCCTTTACAGGTGAGTGAGACCACAACGAAAATCAGGCACAATGTTACACACTCTGTTGTTGGTGGCAACAAATGAGAGAGATGCCACACACGCAGGACTGTCACTGAAGCACAAATGTAAATATTAATCTCCCACTGATTTGATTTTTTTTTTTTTTTAAGGGAGACTTTAGGAAAAAAAAAATAGAATAAAATGATTTTTTTCAGGAAGAATTTAGAAACCAAATAAAATAAAATGATTTTTTCAGGGAGAATTTAGAAAACAAATAAAACAAAAAAAGGCTTTCTATGGCCCACTGAGTGAGAGATGACGCACACAGGAGTCAGGAGTGGCACACAAGCCCAGAGGCCAATATTTATCTCCCACTGATTGATGTAGTGATTTTTTCAGGTAGATTTTGGAACCCAAATCAAGCTAAAAAAAAAATAGGCTTTCTATGGCCCACAATTGGAGAGAGAGAGAGAGATGGCACACCCAGGAGTCAAGACTGGCACACAAGCAGAAAGGGCAATATTAATCTCCCACTGATTTGTTGTTTTTTTTTCAGGGAGACTTTAGGAAAAAAAAAAAATAGAATAAAATGATTTTTTCAGGAAGAATTTAGAAACCAAATAAAATGAAATGATTTTTTCAGGGAGAATTTAGAAAACAAATAAAACAAAAAAAGGCTTTCTATGGCCCACTGAGTGAGAGATGACGCACACAGGAGTCAGGAGTGGCACACAAGCCCAGAGGCCAATATTTATCTCCCACTGATTGATGTAGTGATTTTTTCAGGTAGATTTTGGAACCCAAATCAAGCTAAAAAAAATAATAGGCTTTCTATGGCCCACAATTGGAGAGAGAGAGAGAGAGAGATGGCACACCCAGGAGTCAAGACTGGCACACAAGCAGAAAGGGCAATATTAATCTCCCACTGATTTGTTTTTTTTTTTTTTTTTCAGGGAGACTTTAGGAAAAAAAAAAAATAGAATAAAATGATTTTTTCAGGAAGAATTTAGAAACCAAATAAAATAAAATGATTTTTTCAGGGAGAATTTAGAAAACAAATAAAACAAAAAAAGGCTTTCTATGGCCCACTGAGTGAGAGATGACGCACACAGGAGTCAGGAGTGGCACACAAGCCCAGAGGCCAATATTTATCTCCCACTGATTGATGTAGTGATTTTTTCAGGTAGATTTTGGAACCCAAATCAAGCTAAAAAAAATAATAGGCTTTCTATGGCCCACAATTGGAGAGAGAGAGAGAGATGGCACACCCAGGAGTCAAGACTGGCACACAAGCAGAAAGGGCAATATTAATCTCCCACTGATTTGTTTTTTTTGTTTTTTTTTTCAGGGAGACTTTAGGAAATAAAATAATAGAATAAAATGATTTTTTCAGGAAGAATTTAGAAACCAAATAAAATAAAATGATTTTTACAGGGAGAATTTAGAAAACAAATAAAACAAAAAAAGTCTTTCTATGGCCCACTGAGTGAGAGATGACGCACACAGGAGTCAGGAGTGGCACACAAGCCCAGAGGCCAATATTTATCTCCCACTGATTGATGTAGTGATTTTTTCAGGTAGATTTTGGAACCCAAATCAAGCTAAAAAAATAATAGGCTTTCTATGGCCCACAATTGGAGAGAGAGAGAGAGAGATGGCACACCCAGGAGTCAAGACTGGCACACAAGCAGAAAGGGCAATATTAATCTCCCACTGATTTGTTTTTTTTTTTTTTTTTTTTTCAGGGAGACTTTGGGAAAAAAAAAATAGAATAAAATGATTTTTTCAGGAAGAATTTAGAAACCAAATAAAATAAAATGATTTTTTCAGGGAGAATTTAGAAAACAAATAAAACAAAAAAAGGCTTTCTATGGCCCACTGAGTGAGAGATGACGCACACAGGAGTCAGGAGTGGCACACAAGCCCAGAGGCCAATATTTATCTCCCACTGATTGATGTAGTGATTTTTTCAGGTAGATTTTGGAACCCAAATCAAGCTAAAAAAATAATAGGCTTTCTATGGCCCACAATTGGAGAGAGAGAGAGAGATGGCACACCCAGGAGTCAAGACTGGCACACAAGCAGAAAGGGCAATATTAATCTCCCACTGATTTGTTTTTTTTTGTTTGTTTTTTTTTTCAGGGAGACTTTAGGAAAAAAAAATAATAGAATAAAATGATTTTTTCAGGAAGAATTTAGAAACCAAATAAAATAAAATGATTTTTTCAGGGAGAATTTAGAAAACAAATAAAACAAAAAAAGGCTTTCTATGGCCCACTGAGTGAGAGATGACGCACACAGGAGTCAGGAGTGGCACACAAGCCCAGAGGCCAATATTTATCTCCCACTTTTTTTTTTTTGTTCCAGGGAAAATTTATAAACCCAATAAAAAAAATAATAAATAGGCTTTCTATGGCCCACTATCTGAGAGACAGAGAGAGATGGCACGCTTAGGACTGGCACACAAGCCCAAAGGCCAATATTAATCTCCCTTTTTTTTTAAGGGAGAATTTATAAAACCAAAAAAAATAAAATAAATAGGCTTTCTATGGCCCACTATTTGTGAGAGAGATGGCACGCTCAGGACTGGCAAACAAGCCCAGAGGCCAATATTAATCTCCCACTTTTTTTTTTTTTTTTCCAGGGAAAATTTATAAACCCAATAAAAAAATAAATAAATAAATAGGCTTTCTATGGCCCACTATCTGAGAGAGAGAGATGGCACGCTTAGGACTGGCACACAAGCCCAAAGGCCAATATTAATCTCCCACTGATTGATTTATTGATTTTATCAGGTAGAATTTAGAACCCAAATAAAGCAAAAAAAAAAAAAAAGGGCTTTCTATGGCCCACTGAGTGAGTGATGATGCACACAGGAGTCAGGAGTGGCACACAAGCCCTGAGGCCAATATTTTTCTCCCACTGATTGATGTAGTGATTTTTTCAGGTACATTTTAGAACCCAAATCAAGCAAAAAAATAAATAGGCTTTCTATGGCCCACTATTTGTGAGAGAGATGGCACGCTCAGGACTGGCACACAAGCCCAGAGGCCAATATTAATCTCCCACTTTTTTTTTTTTGGTTCCAGGGAAAATTTATAAACCCAATAAAAAAAAAAAAATAGGCTTTCTATGGCCCACTCTCTGAGAGAGAGAGATGGCACGCTTAGGACTGGCACACAAGCCCAAAGGCCAATATTAATCTACCACTGATTGATTTATTGATTTTTTCAGGTAGAATTTAGAACCCAAATAAAGCAAAAAAAAAAAAAAAAAAAGGGCTTTCTATGGCCCACTGAGTGAGTGATGATGCACACAGGAGTCAGGAGTGGCACACAAGCCCTGAGGCCAATACTTTTCTCCCACTGATTGATGTAGTGATTTTTTCAGGTAGATTTTAGAACCAAAATCAAGCAAAAAAATAAATAGGCTTTCTATGGCCCACTGAGTGAGAGATGGCACACACAGGAGTCAAGAGTGGCACACAAGCCCTGAGGCCAATATTTTTCTCCCACTGATTGATGTAGTGATTTTTTCAGGTAGATTTTATAACCCAAATCAAGCAAAAAAATAAATAGGCTTTCTATGGCCCACTGAGTGAGAGATGACACAGACAGGGATGGCACTCTAGCAGAAATGTCAATCTTAATCTCCCACAAAAAAAAAAAAAAAAACAGGGAGTGTCCTTCAATTACTATCTCCCTGCAGTAATCTCAGCCAGGTATGGCAGGCAGCAATAAGGAGTGGACTGATGCACAAATTAAATAAAAAGTGTGTAAAAACAAAAAAGATAGCTGTGCAGAAAGGAAGGAACAAGAGGATTTGTGCTTTGAAAAAAGCAGTTGGTTTGCACAGCGGCGTACACACAGCAATGCAGCTAAGGTGGTGTTGGGCAGTGGAAATCGCTACAGCACAAGCGGTTTGGTGGTTAATGGACCCTGCCTAACGCTATCCCTGCTTCTGACGAAGCGGCAGCAACCTCTCCCTAAGCTCAGATCAGCAGCAGTAACATGGCGGTCGGCGGGAACTCCCCTTTATAGCCCCTGTGACGCCGCAGACAGCAAGCCAATCACTGCAATGCCCTTCTCTAAGATGGTGGGGACCAGGACCTATGTCATCACGCTGCCCACACTCTGCGTTTACCTTCATTGGCTGAGAAATGGCGCTTTTCGCGTCATTGAAACGCGACTTTGGCGCGAAAGTCGCGTACCGCATGGCCGACCCCGCACAGGGGTCGGATCGGGTTTCATGAAACCCGACTTTGCCAAAAGTCGGCGACTTTTGAAAATGAACGACCAGTTTCGCTCAACCCTACTGCTGAGTGCTACGCTCTGCTTTTTCTGGCAGCTCCATAGAGGATGAATGAAGTGTCTGACTAGACGTGCCATCTTGTCATAGTAGTGAAAGTTCCTCGTCGGGGATAAAAATTCCTCAGTCTATGAAATGATGCGGGTCTCAGCATACGAATGCCCATTGATCAGCAAGTTATCCTTTGGACAGGTGATAACCTGTTTTAATCGGACAACCACTTTAAGGCCATGTGCACACGTACAGTATTTTTCGCGTTTTTTCGCTATAAAAACGTGATTAAAAAAACGCTTACATATGCCTCCTATTATTTACAATGTATTCCGCATTTTTTGTGCAAATGTTGCATTTTTTTCCGCGAAAAAATCGCATCGCGGAAAAAAAAGCAACATGTTCATTAAATTTGCGGAATTGCGGTGACTCCACACAACTAGGAATGCATTGATCTGCTTACTTTCCGCATGGGGCTGTGCACATCATGCGGGAAGTAAGCAGATTATGTGCGGTTGGTACCCAGGGTGGAGGAAAGGAGACTTTCCTCCACGGACTGGGCACCATATAATTGGTAAAAAAAAAAAAGAATTAAAGTAAAAAATAGTGATATACTCACCCTTGATGTCTTCCCGCCTCTCAGCGGTGCATGCTGCCGGTTCCGTTCCTATAGATGCTCTGTGTGAAGGACCTGCGATGACGTCGCGGTCCTGTGATTGGTCGCGCGACCGCTCATGTGACCGCGACGTCATCAAAGGTCCTGCGCGCACTATCTATAGGAACGGACGCCGCTGAGGACATCGGCTGTTTGCGGTAGGTGAGTATAACCATTTTTTAAATTTTTTTTATTATTTTTAACATGATATCCTTTACTATTGATGCTGCTTAGACAGCATCTATAGTAAAAAGTTGGTCACACTTGTTAAACACTATGTTTGACAAGTGTGACCAACCTGTCAGTCAGTTTTCCAAGCGATGCTACAGATCGCTTGGAAAACTTTAGCATTCTGCAAGCTAATTATGCTTGCAAAATGCTAAGAAAACCGCAAAAAAAACGCAAAAAAAAATGCGGATTTCTTGCAGAAAATTTCCGGTTTTCTTCAGGAATTTTCTGCAAGAAATACTGACGTGTGCACATACCCTAAATGATGGGGCGCTTCATGTTTCTGATATAGCACTACAAATTCCCTGCACAGACATAACTACATTATAAAATTCTGCAAGCAGCCACCAGTAGAGGGAGCACAGGAGTTTACTCTATACTGTTTTTTAACAATACTTTTTAGTGATATTTAACATCTATAATTATACAATAAAATAATATACACTTAGTTACAAACTCTCAGATTTAGTTTCCTTTCTTCCATTTTCAAAATGAAAGGATCACAGAGTAATTGAAAAAGAAAACAAAACATATAATTCCCCAGCTACCGTCCCTCAACCCAGACATGCAGGATATACTATTTATAGTTCCAGTGCTCACTTCTATCGTATAACTCTCTTGACCAAATAAATTCCTTGGATGTTGCACTTCCTTATTTATCGTATTGTTTTCAGACTATAAGACGCACTTCCCCCAAAAATTTTTGGCCGAAAATGAAAATTGGGGATGCATCTTATAGTCCAAAAGCAAGCTTAATGGGGGTTGAGGCGGTGGTGGAGCAGGGACCCTTCATCTCGGAGCCGGCGGTGGCCAAAGTGTGGTGATGCCACGGTCTGGTGTTGGCAGTGAACAGACCGGAGTGCATCATTGGTTTCCCTGTGGCTTTTTTTCTGAAGCCAGGGGCCACCTCCAGTAGCATGTGCCCAGATTGGGATCTTGGCCAAATCTGCCCCAGAGCCGCCTCCAGCAGCCCACGGCTTCAGGAGAGTGGCCACCAGGAAACCAATGATGCACTCTGCTCTGCTCACCGCCAACATTGAGCTGCAGCATCGCCACACTTCTGCTCCATGTAACGCACTCTGCTTTGCCTCACTGCCAACACCAGGCCTGCAGCATCGCACCGCTGGGATATCCCCTCCTCCCACCCAGGGCTCGCAGCATTGCCCCACTTCTGCCACCACCGGTTTCCTGAAGGAGGGAACATGTCTCCTGTGACCCCCCCCTCCACCACTGCCAGCCCTGAGGTAAGATACCTTAAATACCTTAAATTTGGACTGTAAAACAGACCCCCATCTTATATCAAATCTCTTTTTCCTATTTTCCAACCCAAAATTTGTGGTGAGTCTCATGGTCCGGTGCGTCTTATAGTCCGAAAAATACGGTATTCTCTTCAAAATTCTTTTTATTATGGGATTTTTACAGTATAGGAGATAATGGGTCAGCAAAGAAATGAAGGGAAAGGGGTTAGGGAGGTAGAGGAGAGAAGGAAAATGAAGGGAAATGAAGATCAACTTAACATAGTTGCACCACAACAATTAACATACCAAGTGCAAAAACAACATAAAATAAAGTATAGATTAAAGGTATTCTGACAAAGTAATAAGACATCAAATAAGAGGCTTGTCTTGCTTGGAGAAAAAAATACGTTCCAAGAGGACCATTTGGAATTATATTTAGGCAGAGAGTTATTCCGTAAAGCTAAGGACATTTCAAAGGAGTTATGAGAGAACATGATAACAATTATGTCAGAAATGTAGGGAGTATCCATTGATTTCCACTTTGATGCAATACAAAGAAAAAAATATGTAAAAAAACTTGTCTAATTTTTTGAGGGAGGTCATCAGAAACCAGAAAAAGGAGAACCAATTGGGGAGAGATTTTGACAGAAGACTCATTTATTGTATTCAATAGTAAAGACACATCTTTCCTAAGTATCGAAAGTTTGGGACATTCCCAGAATATGTGTAGAAGATTACCTCTTTGACCACAATTCCTCCAGCATAAATCGGATTGATCTGGAAATACATTTTTAAGACATCTCTATACAATGTTCTGTTAGCATGTATTATTATTATATTTTTATACAGCACCATTGATTCCATGGTGCTGTACATGAGAAGGGATTACATACAAATTACAGATATCACTTACAGTAAGCAAACTAACAACTACAGACTGATACAGAGGGGCGAGAACCCTGCCCTTGCGGGCTTACATTGTACAGGATGGTGAGGATGGAGACAATAGGTTGAGGGTTCCAGGAGCTCCGGTGTTGGTGAGGGAGTAGCTTATGTAGTGGTGAGGAGGCAGCAGGGTTAGTGCAGGCTGTAGGCTTTCCTGAAGAGGTGGGTTTTCAGGCTCCGTCTGAAGGATCCGAATGTGGTTGATAGTCGGATGTGTTGGGGCAAAGAATTCCAGAGGATGGGGGATATTCTGGAGAAGTCTTGGAGGCGGTTGGGTGAGGAGCGGATAAGTGTGGAGGAGAGGAGGTCTTGGGAGGACCAGAGATTACGTGAGGGAAGATATCGGGAGATTAGTTCAGAGATATATGGAGGCGACAGGTTATGGATGGCTTTGTAGGTCAGTATTAGTCATTTGAACTGGATACGCTGAGGGAATGGGAGCCAGTGAAGAGATTAGCAGAGAGGGGAAGCGGCGGAGTAGCGAGGAGAAAGATTAATTAGTCGGACAGCAGAGTTAAGGATGGACTGGAGAGGTGCAAGGGTGTTAGCAGGGAGGCCACAGAAAAGGATGTTGCAGTAGTCAAGGTGAGAGATGATGAAGGCATGCACAAGCATTTTAGTAGATTGACGGTTGAGGAAAGGACGGATTCTGGAGATATTTTTGAGCTGGAAATGACAGGAGGTGGAAAGAGTTTGGATGTGCGGATTGAAGGACAGGGCAGAGTCAAGGGTTACTCCGAGGCAGCGAACGTCCAGCACGGGGGAAAGCGTGATGTCATTAATTGCGATTGATAGGTCAGGTATGGAAAATCTGTGAGATGGAGGAAAGATGATGAGTTCAGACTTGTCCACATTGAGTTTGAGGAAGTGAGAGGAGAAGGAGGATATGGCTGATAGACACTCCGGGATTCTGGACAGCGGAGAAGTGACGTCTGGGCCAGAAAGGTAGATCTGAGTGTCATCAGCATAAAGGTGGTACTGGAATCCATGGGACTTTATGAGTTGTCCCAGGCAAGTATATAGATTGAGAAGAGTAGGGGTCCTAGAACAGAGCCTTGGGGGACTCCAACAGAGAGAGGGTGGGATGAGGAGGTAGTGTGGGAGTGGGAGACGCTTAATGTGCGGTTGGAAAGGTATGAGGATATCCAGGATAGGGCGAGGTCTTTGATGCCAAAGGAGGAGAGGATCTGTAGTAGTAGGCAGTGGCCAACTGTGTCAAAAACAGAGGACAGGTCTAGAAGGAGGAGTACAGAGTATTGTCCGTTAGCTTTGGCTGTAAGTAGGTCATTAACCCTGCTGTTCTGTTCGGTCTGGGGAGACCTATTTTGAACTTTGGTATTTTTTGGGGTGTTCAAGATGCGGTTCTGAAACTTGTGGTTGATTGACTTAAATGAGGATGGGTCGGTCGGCCACGGGTTTCAGAGCCGCATCTTGAATATTTTAAAGAATATTGAAGTTCAAAGTCGGTCATTTTTGACCAACAGAACAGAATGATTTTGGTCAGGGCAGTCTCAGTTGAGTGATGGGGGCGGAAACCAGATTGTAGATTGTCAAAGAGCAAGTTAGATGAGAGGTGGGAGGAAAGTTCAGTGTGGACGTGCTGCTCCAGGAGTTTGGAAGCGAATGGGAGCAGCGATATTGGGCCATAGCTGGACATAGCTGTTGGGTCGAGGGTTGGCTTTTTAAGGATAGGCGTGATTGTTACATGTTTGAAAGCAGAAGGGAAGGTGCCAGAAGATAGTGATAGGTTGAAGAGGTGGGTTAGGATGGGATAAGTGTGATGGTGAGGTATCTCTCCCCCCTTCCCCCTTTTCCCTCCACATTCGGATCAATTATTTTTAACTTCCCCAATGTTCCACCCAAGTCTTCCAATAAATACCAACTGGTCTGTTCAAAGGGCTTCACGATTTTATGAAGTTCCTCCTTTGTATAATAATTGAGTAACAGCCTTTCCATTTTATCATAAGCGATTTTGCATATCTTTACTTGTCACGTTCTGTTTCAATACTTTCCAAATGGAATATTGCCTTCACTTGGTCTATTATCTCTTTCCAATTTGGAATAAACTCAGATAACCGATGTTTTAACAAGCTTCTTTTGGCTATTAAACAGATTGTATGGGAATTGGGGTTATTTTTCCTTCTCTTTTTGTTGTAAACCTCCCTCACTCCTCCAGTAATGGAAAAGAAATGGTAACGGATATAGAGGAACACTCTTAACATCCATATCTTCCTACTGTATATACTGTACGTTTTATGTCTTTCCAGAATTCTTGTACTTTAGGGCAACTTACTGTATAGTGTTTTAGTGTTGTATTTATGATATGACCAGTATTCAATGAGCTGCCCCTAGTGGTCACTGAAAGTAGCCAGAATAATATCACTTCATATTCTCTAAGAGGGAATTTGGGGCTCTTAAACTGTAAAATGGGGTTTTAAGAGCTATACAGAAATTAATTAGTACAGCATTCTGACCTAGTTTAAAAAAAAACAAACAAACAAAACAAAATGATACTCATGGGTAAAATAAATATATATACAGTGCCTTGCGAGTATTCGGCTCCCTGGAACTTTTCAACCTTTTCCCACATATCATGCTCAAACATAAAGATATCAAATGTAAAATTTTTGGTGAAGAATCAACAACAAGTGGAACACAATTGTGAAGTTGAACAAAATTTATTGGTTATTTTAAATTTTTGTGGAAATTCAGAAACTGAAAAATGGGGCGTGCAATATTATTCGGCCCCTTTAACTTAATACTTTGCTGCGTCACCATTTGCTGCAATTACAGCTGCAAGTCGCTTGGGGTATGTCTCTATCAGTTTTGTACTGTCACGGGGGTATTGGGTAGACTAAAGCGGATTACCCGGGCCCCTGCGATATCCCTCAGACTAGGGAAAACCCTGTCTGTCCCTCTCCCAGAATTTACACTGATGGTGTGCTTGTCTGGGCCGCCAGGCCTGACCCCAACTCCTGTTTCAGCCCTATGCTGAAACCTCCACCCGCCACCCAGTGATAAGACCACACACAAACCTACACAGAAAGTACAGACAGGGAAAACTGAAAACGCTCCACGCCGCAGACACACAGGAAAACACTTTAATGTGCACAGGGCAAAAATAAACACAAATATAGGAAGGAGAAATATGATAAAGGATAATACACAACCAGATACGATACTTCAACTTCTAGACCACCACTCCAGACCGAGATCACCAGGCAGAAGACACAAGCTATAATCGGCGACACCTAAAGTCCAGAATGACTATTTAAGGGCCACGGGCGTGACCCAGCCTCCAACCAGATTACCAGCCAGATTAACCCTGGATAACCTGGATAAAATCTAGCCGGCGCCACTGAGCGTATAGTGGACAAATGTGGAATTACGGCTGTCTGTCGGACGCCCTAGTGTGAATAGCGTCCGACATGACATGTACATTGAGAGACTGAAATTCTGGCCCATTCTTCCTTGGCACACAGCTCGAGCTCAGTGAGGTTTGATGGAGATCGTTTGTGAACAGCACTTTTCAGCTCTTTCCACAGATTCTCGATTGGATTGAGGTCTGGACTTTGACTTGGCCATTCTAACACCTGGATACATTTATTTGTGAACATTCCATTGTAGATTTTGCTTTATTTTTGGGATCATTGTCTTGTTGGAAGACAAATCTCCGTCCCAGTCTCAGGTCTTTTGCAAACTCCAACGGGTTTTCTTCAAGAATGGTCTTGTATTTGGCTCCATCCATCTTCCCATCAATTTTAACCATCTTCCCTGTCCCTGCTGAAGAAAAGCAGGCCCAAACCATGATGCTGCCACCACCATATTTAACAGTGGGGATGGTGTGTTCAGGGTGATGAGCTGTGTTGCCTTTACGCCAAACATATCGTTTGGCATTGTTGACAAAAGGTTCGATTTTGGTTTCATCTGACCAGAGCAACTTCTTCCACACGTTTGGTGTGTCTCCCAGGTGACTTGTTGCAAACTTTAAATGACACTTTTTATGGATATCTTTGATAAATGGCTTTCTTCTTGCCACTCTTCCATAAAGGCCAGATTTGAGCAGTGTACGACCGATTGTTGTCCTATGGACAGACTGTCCCACCTCAGCTGTAGATCTCTGCAGTTCATCCAGAGTGATCATGGGCCTCTTGGCTGCATCTCTGATCAGTCTTCTCCTTGTTTGAGATGAAAGTTTAGAGGGACGGCCGGGTGTTGGTAGATTTGCAGTGGTATGATACTCCGTCCATTTCAATATCATCGCTTGCACAGTGCTCCTTGGGATGTTTAAAGTTTTGGAAATAATTTTGTATCCAAATCCGGCTTTAAACTTCTCCACAACAGTATCACGTCCTGCCTGGTGTGTTCCTTGGTCTTCATGATGCTCTCTGTTCTACAAACAGAACCCTGAGACTATCACAGAATAGGTGCATTTATACGGAGACTTGATTACACACAGGTGGATTTTATTTATTATCATTAGGCATTTAGGACAACATTGGATCATTCAGAGATCCACAATGAACTTGTAGAGTGAGTTTGCGGCACTGAAAGTAAAGGGGCCTAATAATATTAAACGCTCCACTTTTAAGTTTTTGAATTTCCACAAAAATTTAAAATAACCAATACATTTCATTCAACTTCACAATTGTGTTCCACTTGTTGATTCTTCATCAAAAAATTACATTTGGTATCTTTATGTTTCAAGCATGATATGTGTGAAAAGGTTGAGAAGTTCAAGGGAGCCGAATACTTTCGCAAGGCACTGTATATATATATATATATATATATATATATATATATATATATATATATATATATATACTAGCTGAAGAGCCCGGCGTTGCCTGGGCATAGTAAATATCTGTGGTTAGTTATAGCACCTCACTTCTCTTATTTTCCCATCACGCCTCTCATTTTCCCAATCACATCTTTCATTTTCCCCCTCACATCTCTCATTTTCTCCCTCACACCTCTCATTTTCTCCCTCACTCCTCTCATTCCCCCCTAACACTTGTCATTTCAACCTCACATCTGTCATTTTCTGATCACTCCACTATTTTTCCTCACTTCTCTCATTTTGCACTCACACCTTTTCATTTTAACCTCACACCTCTCATTTTCACCTCATCACCTCAGTATATACATGTTTGTCATCTCCCTTATATATAGTATACATCTGTATGTCATCTCCTGTATATAGTATATACCTGTATGTCATCTTCTATATATAGCATATACCTGTATGTCATCTCCTCCTGTATATAGTATATACCTGTAGGTAATCTGCTCCTGTATATAGTATATACCTGTGTGTCATCTCCTCCTGTATATAGTATACACCTGTATGTCATCTCCTCCTGTATATAGTATGTACCTGTATGTCATCTCCTCCTTTATATAGTATATACCTGTGTGTCATCTCTCCTGTATATAGTATATATCTGTGTGTCATCTCCCCTGTATATAGTATATACCTGTGTGATCTCCTGTATTAGACCTCGTTAACACGTTATTTGCTCAGTATTTTTACCTCAGTATTTGTAAGATAAATTGGCAGGCTGATAAATCCCCAGCCAACAGGAAGCCCTCCCCCTGGCAGTATATATTAGCTCACACATACACATAATAGACAGGTTATGTGACTGACAGCTGCCGTATTTCCTATATGGTACATTTGTTGCTCTTGTAGTTTGTCTGCTTATTAATCAGAATTTTAGTTTTGAAGGCTAATACCAGACTTGTGTGTGTTTTAGGGCGAGTTTCGTTTGTCAAGTTGTGTGTGTTGAGTTGTGTGTGGCGACATGCATGTAGCGACTTTTGTGAGATGAGTTTTGTGTGGCAACATGCGTGTAGCAACTTTTTGTGTGTCGAGTTGCATGTGACAGGTTAGTGTAGCAAGTTGTGTGCAGCAAGTTTTGCGCATGGCGAGTTTTGCGCGTGGTGAGTTTTATGTCTGGTGCCTTTTGAGTATGTGCAAGTTTTGTGTGAGGCAACTTTTGCATGTGTTGCAAATTTTGTGCATGTGGCAATTTTTCCGCATGTGCAAGTTTTGCGTGTGGCGAGTTTTCCATGAGGTGAGTTTTGCACTTGTGGCGAGTTTTGCGTGAGCCTATTTTGTGCATGTGGCGAGTTTTGCGCGTGGTGAGTTTTGAGCGGTGACTTTTGTGTTTCGACTTTTATGTGGCGAGGTTGGTGCATGTGTGGTGAAATGTGTGCTGAGGGTGGTATATGTGTTCAAGCACGTGGTAGTGTGTGGCGCATTTTGTGTGTGTGTTCATATCCCCGTGTGTGGTGAGTATCCCATGTCGGGGTCCCACCTTAGCAACTGTACGGTATATACTCTTTGGCGCCATCGCTCTCACTCTTTAAGTCCCCCTTGTTCACATCTGGCAGCTGTCAATTTGCCTCCAACACTTTTCCTTTCACTTTTCCCCATTATGTAGATAGGGGAAAAATAGTTTGGTGAATTGGAAAACGCGGAGTTAAAATTTCACCTCACAACATAGCCTATGACGCTCTCGGGGTCCAGACGTGTGACTGTGCAAAATTTTGTGGCTGTAGCTGCGACGCCTCCAACACTTTTCATTTCACTTTTTCCCCATTATGTAGATAGGGGCAAAATTGTTTGGTGAATTGGAAAGCGCGGGGTTAAAATTTCACCTCACAACGTAGCCTATGACGCTCTCAGGGTCCAGACGTGTGACTGTGCAAAATTTTGTTTCTGTAGCTGCGACGCCTCCAACACTTTTCCTTTCACTTTTTTCCCCATTATGTAGATAGGGGCAAAATTGTTTGGTGAATTGGAACGCACGGGGTTAAAATTTCGCCTCACAATATAGCCTATGACGCTCTCGGGGTCCAGACGTGTGACTGTGCAAAATTTTGTGGCTGTAGCTGCGACGGTGCAGATGCCAATCCCGGACATACACACACACATACACACACACACACATTCAGCTTTATATAGTAGACTAGCTGAAGAGCCCGGCGTTGCCTGGGCATAGTAAATATCTGTGGTTAGTTATAGCACCTCACTTCTCTTATTTTCCCATCACGCCTCTCATTTTCCCAATCACATCTTTAATTTTCCCCCTCACATCTCTCATTTTCTCCCTCACACCTCTCATTTTCTCCCTCACTCCTCTCATTCCCGCCTAACACTTGTCATTTCGACCTCACATCTGTCATTTTCCGATCACTACACTATTTTCCCTCACTCCTCTCATTTTGCACTCACACCTTTTCATTTTCACCTCACACCTCTCATTTTCACCTCAGTATATACATGTTTGTCATCTCCCTTATAGTATACACCTGTATGTCATCTCCTGTATATAGTATATACCTGTATGTCATCTCCCCTGTATATAGTATATACCTGCTGTGTGTCATCTCCCCTGTATATAGTATATACCTGTATGTCATCTCCTCCTATATATAGTATATACCTGTATGTCATCTCCTCCTATATATAGTATATACCTGTATGTCATCTCCTCCTATATATAGTATATACCTGTATGTCATCTCCTTCTATATATAGTATATACCTGTATGTCATCTCCTCCTGTATATAGTATATACCTGTGTGTCATCTCCCCTGTATATAGTATATATCTGTGTGTCATCTCCTTCTGTATATAGTATATACCTATATGTCATCTTCTATATATAGCATATACCTGTATGTCATCTCCTCCTGTATATAGTATATACCTGTAGGTAATCTGCTCCTGTATATAGTATATACCTGTGTGTCATCTCCTCCTGTATATAGTATATACCTGTATGTCATCTCCTCCTGTATATAGTATGTACCTGTATGTCATCTCCTCCTTTATATAGTATATACCTGTGTGTCATCTCCCCTGTATATAGTATATACCTGTGTGATCTCCTGTATTAGACCTCGTTAAAACGTAATTTGCTCAGTATTTTTACCTCAGTATTTGTAAGATAAATTGGCAGCCTGATAAATCCCCAGCCAACAGGAAGCCCTCACCCTTGCAGTATATATTAGCTCACACATACACATAATAGACAGGTTATGTGACTGACAGCTGCCGTATTTCCTATATGGTACATTTGTTGCTCTTGTAGTTTGTCTGCTTATTAATCAGAATTTTAGTTTTGAAGGCTAATACCAGACTTGTGTGTGTTTTAGGGCGAGTTTCGTTTGTCAAGTTGTGTGTGTTGAGTTGTGTGTGGCGACATGCATGTAGCGACTTTTGTGAGATGAGTTTTGTGTGGCAACATGCGTGTAGCAACTTTTTGTGTGTCGAGTTGCATGTGACAGGTTAGTGTAGCAAGTTGTGTGCAGCAAGTTTTGCGCATGGCGAGTTTTGCGCGTGGTGAGTTTTATGTCTGGTGCCTTTTGAGTATGTGCAAGTTTTGTGTGAGGCAACTTTTGCATGTGTTGCAAATTTTGTGCATGTGGCAATTTTTCCACATGTGCAAGTTTTGCGTGTGGCGAGTTTTCCATGAGGTGAGTTTTGCACTTGTGGCGAGTTTTGCGTGAGCCTATTTTTTGCATGTGGCGAGTTTTGCGCGTGGTGAGTTTTGAGCGGCGACTTTTGTGTTTCGACTTTTATGTGGCGAGGTTGGTGTATGTGTGGTGAAATGTGTGCTGAGGGTGGTATATGTGTTCAAGCTCGTGGTAGTGTGTGGCGCATTTTGTGTGTGTGTTCATATCCCCGTGTGTGGTGAGTATCCCATGTCGGGGTCCCACCTTAGCAACTGTACGGTATATACTCTTTGGCGCCATCGCTCTCATTCTTTAAGTCCCCCTTGTTCACATCTGGCAGCTGTCAATTTGCCTCCAACACTTTTCCTTTCACTTTTCCCCATTATGTAGATAGGGGAAAAATAGTTTGGTGAATTGGAAAGCGCGGAGTTAAAATTTCACCTCACAACATAGCCTATGACGCTCTCGGGGTCCAGACGTGTGACTGTGCAAAATTTTGTTTCTGTAGCTGCGACGCCTCCAACACTTTTCCTTTCACTTTTTTCCCCATTATGTAGATAGGGGCAAAATTGTTTGGTGAATTGGAACGCGCGGGGTTAAAATTTCACCTCACAACGTAGCCTATGACGCTCTCAGGGTCCAGACGTGTGACTGTGCAAAATTTTGTTTCTGTAGCTGCGACTCCTCCAACACTTTTCCTTTCACTTTTTTCCCCATTATGTAGATAGGGGCAAAATTGTTTGGTGAATTGGAAAGCGCGGGGTTAATATTTCACCTCACAACGTAGCCTATGACGCTCTCAGGGTCCAGACGTGTGACTGTGCAAAATTTTGTTGCTGTAGCTGCGACGCTTCCAACACTTTTCCTTTCACTTTTTTCCCCATTATGTAAATAGGGGCAAAATTGTTTGGTGAATTGGAACACGCGGGGTTAAAATTTCGCCTCATAATATAGCCTATGACGCTCTCGGGGTCCAGACGTGTGACTGTGCAAAATTTTGTGGCTGTAGCTGCGACGGTGCAGATGCCAATCCCGGACATACACACATACACACATACACACATTCAGCTTTATATAGTAGATATATATATATATATATATATACAGTATATGTATATATATATATATATATATATATATATACTAGATGGTGGCCCGATTCTAACGCATCGGGTATTCTAGAATATGCATGTCCACGCAGTATATTGCACTGCCCACGTAGTATATTGCCCAGCCACGTAGTATATTGCCCAACCAAATAGTATATTGCCCAGCCACGTAGTATATTGCCCAGTCACGTACTATATTGCCCAGCTACGTAGTATATTGACCAGTGACGTAATATATTGCCCAGCCACGTAGTATATTGCCCAGTCACGCAGTATATTGCCCAGTCACGCAGTATATTGCCCAGTCACGTAGTATATTGCCCAGTCACATAGTATATTGCCCAGTCACGTAGTATATTGCCCAGCCACGTAGTATATTGCCCAGCCACGTAGTATATTGCCCAGCCACGTAGTATATTGCCCAGCCACGTAGTATATTGCACAGGGACGTAGTATACAGCACAGAGCCACGTAGTATACAGCGCAGACTCGTAGTATACTGCCCAGTCACGTAGTATATTGGCCAGTCACGTACTATATTGCCCAGCCACGTATGTAACAGGTTAAAAAAGACTTAAAATAAAAAATAAACATATACTCACCTTCCGAGGTCCCCTTGTAGTCCTAGCGCCTGTGTGCGGTGCATGCGGCAGCTTCCGGTCCCAGGGTTGGTATTAGCGCAGGACCTGTGATGACGTCGCGGTCACATGACCGTGACGTCATGGCAGGTCCTTCTCGCATAGCATCCTTGCCACCGGAACCTGCCGCTTGCACTGCCGAGCACAGGGCGCGACGTCGGAGGGTGAGAATAACGTTTTTTTAAATTATTAATATTATTTATAACATTAGATATTTTTACTATTGATGCTGCGTTAATAGCTGTGTTAATGGAGTGCGTTACACTGCAGTCCATTAACGCTGGCATTAACCCTGTGTGAGGGTTGACTGGAGGGGAGTATGGAGCGGGCACTAACTGCGGGGAGGAAGGAGTGGCCATTTTGCCGGCGGACTGTGCCCGTCGCTGATGGGTCGTGGCAATGGTCGTGGGCGTTTTGCCACGACCAATCAGCAACTTGGATTTCCATGACAGACAGAGGCCGCGACAAATGAATATCCGTGACAGACAGACAGAAGGACAGAAGACAGAAGTATTGACACCCCTGCAATTCTGTCAGATAATACTCAGTTTCTTCCTGAAAACACAAATTCTTTGGTATTATCTTCATTTAATTTGTCTTAAATGAACAAACACAAAAGAGAATGAAGCAAAAAGCAAAACATTTACCATTTCACACAAAACTCCAAAAATGGGCCAGACAAAAGTATTGGCACCCTCAGCCTAATACTTGGTTGCACAACCTTTAGCCAAAATAACTGCGACCAACCGCTTCCGGTAACCATCGATGAGTTTCTTACAAAGCTCTGCTGGAATTTTAGACCATTCTTCTTTGGCAAACTGCTCCAGGTCCCTGATATTTGAAGGGTGCCTTCTCCAAACTTCCATTTTTAGATCTCTCCACAGGTGTTCTATGGGATTCAGGTCTGGACTCATTGCTGGCCACCTTAGAAGTCTCCAGTGCTTTCTCTCAAACCATTTTCTAGTGCTTTTTTAAGTGTGTTTTGGGTCATTGTCCTGCTGGAAGACCCATGACCTCTGAGGGAGACCCAGCTTTCTCACACTGGGCCCTACATTATGCTGCAAAATTTGTTGGTAGTCTTCAGACTTCATAAAGCCATGCACACGGTCAAGCAGTCCAGTGCCAGAGGCAGCAAAGCAACCCCAAAACATCAGGGAACCTCCGCCATGTTTGACTGTAGGGACCGTGTTCTATTCTTTGAATGCCTCTTTTTTTCTCCTGTAAACTCTATGTTGATGCCTTTGCCTAAAAAGCTCTACTTTTGTCTCATCTGACCAGAGAACATTCTTCCAAAACGTTTTAGGCTTTCTCAGGTAAGTTTTGGCAAACTCCAGCCTGGCTTTTTTATGTCTCGGGGTAAGAAGTGGGGTCTTCCTGGGTCTCCTACCATACAGTCCCTTTTCATTCAGACGCCGACGGATAGTATGGGTTGACACTGTTGTACCCTCGGACTGCAGGGCAGCTTGAACTTGTTTGGATGTTAGTCGAGGTTCATTATCCAACATTCGCACAATCTTGCGTTGAAATCTCTTGTCAATTTTTCTTGTCCGTCCACATCTAGAGAGGTTAGCCACAGTGTCATGTTCTTTAAACTTCTTGATGACACTGCACACGGTAGACACAGGAACATTCAGGTCTTTGGAGATGGACTTGTAGCCTTGAGATTGCTCATGCTTCCTCACAATTTGGTTTCTCAAGTCCTCAGACAGTTCTTTGGTCTTCTTTCTTTTCTCCATGCTCAATGTGGTATACACAAGGACAGGACAGCGGTTGAGTAAACTTTAATCCATGTCAACTGGCTGCAAGTGTGATTTAGTTATTGCCAACACCTGTTAGGTGCCACAGGTAAGTTACAGGTGCTGTTAATTACACAAATTAGAGAAGCATCACATGATTTTTCGAACAGTGCCAATACTTTTGTCCACCCCCTTTTTTATGTTTGGTGTGGAATTATATCCAATTTGGCTTTAGGATAATTCTTTTTGTATTTTTTCATTTAAGACAAATTAAATGAAGATAATAATACCAAACAATTTGTGTTTGCAATCATTTTCAGGAAGAAAATGAGTATTATCTGACAGAATTGCAGGGGTGTCAATACTTTTGGCCATGACTGTATATATATACCGTATATACTCGAGTATAAGCCGAGATTTTCAGCCCAAATTTTTGGGCTGAAAGTGCCCCTCCCGGCTTATACTCGAGTCACGGTCGGCGGTGGGGTCGGCGGGTGAGGGGGAGAGAGCGTGTCGCATACTCACCTAGTCCCGGCGCTCCCCCTGCCCGTCCCATGGTCTTCGGTGCCGCAGCTCTTTCCCTGTTCAGCGGTGACATGGTACCGCTCATTAAAGTTATGAATATGGACTCCACTCCCATAGGGGTGGAGCCGCATATTCATTTCTCTAATGAGCGGTAACGGTGACTGCTGACAGAGGAAGAGGCTGCGGCACCCGGAGACCAGCTGCCCAGGATAAGGAGCCAGGGAAGCCGGGAGCAGGTAAGTATGTCATAGTTACCTGTCCGCGTTCCACCCGCTGGGTGCTACTCCGTCTTCGCGTCCTCTTGCTCTGACAGTTCAGGTCAGAGGGCGCAATGACGTACTAATCTGCACGCCGCCCTCTGCCTGAACAGTCAGTGCGGAGAGACGCCGAGACGGGATGCTGAGGAGCTGCAAGCAAGAGAGGTGAGTATGTTGGTTTTTTTTTCATTGCAGCAGCAGTATTATATATTGCACAGATTTATGTGGAGCATCTATGGGGCAATAATCAACGGTGCAGAGCATTGTATATGGCACAGCATTAT
Source organism: Ranitomeya imitator (assembly GCF_032444005.1). Taxonomy (NCBI): domain Eukaryota; kingdom Metazoa; phylum Chordata; class Amphibia; order Anura; family Dendrobatidae; genus Ranitomeya; species Ranitomeya imitator. Next base: position 449,888,285 of record NC_091283.1, on the reverse strand, counting down.
ATATTGCACAGCTTTCTATGGAGCATCTATGGGGCCATAATGAATGGTGCAGAGCATTATATATGGGGCAGCTTTATGTGGAGCGTCTATGGGGCCATAATGAACGGTGCAGAGCATTATATATGGCACAGCTTTATGTGGAGCATCTATGGGGCCATAATGAACGGTGCAGAGCATTATATATGGCACAGCTTTATGTGGAGCATATATGGGGCCATAATGAACGGTGCAGAGCATTATATATGGCACAGCTTTATGTGGAGCATATATGGGGCCATAATGAACGGTGCAGAGCATTATATATGGCACAGCTTTATGTGGAGCATCTATGGGGCCATAATGAACGGTGCAGAGCATTATATATGGCACAGCTTTATGTGGAGCATATATGGGGCCATAATGAACGGTGCAGAGCATTATATATGGCACAGCTTTATGTGGAGCATCTATGGGGCCATAATGAATGGTGCAGAGCATTATATATGGCACAGCTTTATATGGGGCCATAATGAATGGTGCAGAGCATTATATATGGCACAGCTTTATATGGGGCCATAATGAACGGTATGCAGCATTATATGTGGCACAGCTTTATATGGAGTATCTATGGGGCCATAATGAACGGTATGGAGTATCTATTTTTATTTTTGAAATTCACCGGTAGCTGCTGCATTTTCCACTCTAGGCTTATACTCGAGTCAATACGTTTTCCCAGTTTTTTGTGGCAAAATTAGGGGGTCGGCTTATACTCGGGTCAGCTTATACTTGAGTATATACGGTATATATATTTACAGCAACTTCAGCTGGACTTTCAACAATGTCTAAATAGGTCATCACCTACGGTAATTTGCTTTTAACTTAAAGTGCCCTATATATTAGATCGGTGTCGGCCAACACCCCTCCCCCCACTTTTGGATGCACGCATGGTTCAGCTGAGCGTTTGCGTTTTCAATTAGGAAAGGAACATAAGCTGCTGACAGACATCTTTTGAGTTAAGAAAATTATTGGGTTTAAAATTCAACAAGTTCAATCCTTTTCTTTCCATTTTTTAAAGGGGTACTTTAGCCATTAAAACAGAATAAATGTAAAGTTTCTAGTTAAGGTGTATATCACATAGCACACGGCCTATACAACCCTTCAGTACAGTGCAAACTGGAGCACAGATCAAGGACATGCAAAATACTGTTCTAAACTTTTTGCAAAGCAGCCTGGGAATAATCTGCCGGGAGTTATTTCCCCAGGTAGAAGACCAGGAGCAGTAAACAAGTCAACGCTCCCTGACAACAGACACCCGTCTATAAAATGGTGTATACTAGGGGTCTCAAACAACCGGCCCGAGGCTCTGGTATGCAGCCCAAGGACCCCTGAGATGGGACAAGATTACAGTAGAGGGTACATGACTTTTGGATATGGGATGGACCCCACTCCTTCTTAAAACCACCATAACTACTGTAAACCTAGGTACTAAAATAAATACACAAAACACATTATTTTGGTTGTCAAAATGGCCACAGCTTTTATTCAAATCACAGGATTAAATAATCACAGTAGGAGTCAGGTGGAGTGCTAGTACATTGGGATTCACAAGTACTGCGATATCCCCAGCTGTACAGCACCAGGACAGACAGCCATAAAGGGGCGGCACGCACTGGCTTGCCATTCAAGCAGAGCCAGTAAACTTTCAGGGCACCAATGACCCTACGGTGGCGTAGTGGTTAGCACTGCAGCCTTGCAGCGCTGGGGTCCTGGGTTCTAATCCCACCCAGGACAACATCTGCAAAGAGTTTGTATGTTCTCTCCGTGTTTGCGTGGGTTTCCTCCGGGCACTCCGGTTTCCTCCCACATTCCAAAGACATACTGATAGGGATTCTAGATTGTGAGCCCCATCAGGGACAGTGATGATAATGTGTGCAAACTGTAAAGCGCTGCGGAATATGTTAGCGCTATATAAAAAAATAAAGATTATTATTATTATCCTCACTCCTGTGCTTAACCACTGTGCCCGCCCCTGATTGATGTTACCATTACAACGTCCTTGAGGCTGGCCACCAAAGCCGAGCCTGCTCACCACCATGAGGTTTTACATCCTCTATTAGTTAAAATGAGTCCACCTTAACTTGTCTGCAACTTCCACCTGACTCCTAAACCGCAAAGCCGTGACGGGTTATAAATTCCAAGTCTCATTTGACACCTTTTTTTTTTTTTTTAATAATTAAATCATTTTTGCAAACTTAAAAACTAGGAGTCCCTGCAAAAGCATTAATGGGACTAAACTTGGCAAACCCCCGACTCACAAAGAGTCATCCTACAGCGCTCAGGAGAGGAAAAACCCCCTGTGGAGGAAACCTCCAGGGAACCATGGCTGAAGGATTGCCCTTCCCTTGGGCTTAGAAGGTTACCGCAAATAATAACTCTTTACAGCCAATATACAATTGAACCTGGTACAAGATATACAATGACAAATACAAAAATACAATAAAGCATTTATCATTATACAAGCAATAATTAAAAAGTTTAAGGACAGAGATTATAAACAGGGCGGGAGGGCGGGTAATGTTTCCTCCTGTCCATCGAGTGAGAGCCAGAGTTGCCTCCCCTATATAAGCCCCACCCTCCTCACAGTAATACACCAGGCACAAACATCTAAACTCCTTCCTCTTAAAGCAACCACACTCTTGTTTAAAATCTACACTGCAATACAAACAAAGGCTGCAGGAGTTCTCAGTCCACCCATCCCCAAGTCATGTCCACCTCCATCTAGTCTCCGGTGGTTTCTTTATTACAGGCTGAGGGACATTACAGAATAGGGACATTATTACAGGACAGGGTACATTATTACAGGCTGAGGGACATTACAGAATAGGGACATTATTACAGGACACTGGACATTATTATAGAACAGGGGACATTATTTCAGGATTGGAGACATTATTACGGGATGTGGGGTCAGAATTACTTTATAGGGCTAATTGTAAAACTATATTATGTATGGGGCAGATTGAGGATCAAAAAAGGAAAAAATAAAAACAATGTAAAATAAAGAATGAAAAAAAATAATGGACTAATATTTGTCCACTAACAAAAAAATGCTGTTTTATGTAAATATTTAAGTAAAAGAGAAGTCCTCTACCATAACCCATATGATAAACACCATTAAAAATAATAAAATACCCTTCTCCCCGCAAAGAACGCGACCCTTCATATTCAAATTTTTTCTATGTGGAGCCCATTTAAGCAGCTGAATTTGAGACCCCTGGAATATACGATTAGTGGGAAAAATATATCTCTGTAGGGACAAAGTATCATAGTAGACAAAACTTGATGTTTTGAGATTTTCAAATCCCGAAGTGGCAAAAGAAAAGGAAACATTTAAAGAAGTTCAAAGCCAAAGTCATCATTATAGAAATGTAATTAATAAGGCAATTGACATGGGAAATGGTGTGACTAGGTTCACACTTATACAGTGATCTCTGCTGAGCATTACGTCAGGATTTGTCAGAATCCTCAAAAAACTGGATTTCTTTGGGAACCCCCATAGCCCCGATGGAGCCATTCACTTAAATGAAGCTAAAAGGGTCCCTGTATGGTCTCTGTCCCGACAGAACTCGTCTTCTTCCGACATGCAGAACACGTGTCTGATTCGTCTTTTTTCCGAAACGCAAAACACGTGACAGATTTGTCTTTTTTTCAACATAGAGAAAATATGGCAAACTCTTTGTTTTCTCACACGCAGAACACATGGCAGACCACGTTTCCCGCATGACGGTAAATGATGAATATTGTTAAGGTGGAGGCAGAATGTCAAATAAAGACAAAAAGTCTTGACAAGGCTTACGATGCTCATACCCCTTGGGCTAGGTTCACATTTGTACATTCCAGTAGACGTATACTCCTGAATTGCATAAAACTGTATTTACGGTAGATGCATGTGGCGACGTATCCATAGACTAAGTTGGGCAAGACTTGTAAAAAAAAACAAAACAAGCTCTTTTCATTACATTTTGTATCATCTTGCTTTTTTTGTACATACAAAATCCGTAGGTGACCACGTTTGTTTAGACTAACCCCCCCCCCCAAAAAAAAAACACTTAAAGATGTATCTCCCCCCCCCCCCCCAATATTCTCAGTGGGAGACGTATTGAAACCTATAACCATACGCTTCTCTATACGGTTTCCTGTCTACCATTAAAAGCTAGTTGGGAAGCGTATCCTTCCCAATTCCCCATATACATATGCACACAAGTGGAGAGGAATAAGCCCCAAGTTCTCGGAAAGCATAGCACAGACACAATGAGACCAATGTGCCCTTCGCGGACCTCTCGCCGGGGAGGGTACTCTGTACAGCAATGGTCTCCAGATGTTGGGAAACTACAACTCCTAACATGCTCTGACAGCCACAGTTTGGGGGCCGCTGCTATAGGGGATACTCTATAGGCCTTAATGGGAATTTGTGTGCAATATTTATTGGGTGGTGTCACTATGACTTATGGGGTAGTCATATTGGCACTGCACTGTGACTACTATGGCGGCATTGTGATTGGCATTCCTGTACGGATTGTCTTGTCGGCATTGATTTGGGGGCACGGAAAAGGGAATGTTTGTGTTGTGATGAGTAAAGGGGAAGGACTTGGATTTCCCAATGTTGTGGGGTGTGTACAGGATACTCCGCACTGCCCACCACTGTCTATGTGCATTAGTTCCCTCTATAAGGGCGCAGACGGCCATATAACATGACGCTGCAATGAGTGGACTGGCCGTCGCCTGTGTGACAGCTGCATAGCAATACAGGCTGTCACCCTCGGGTCAGGAGAGCCGCCGGCCAGTCCGGGCATTACGATGTGATCGTCGTACATGTTATACAGCCGCCTGACTGTGACTTACGTGAGGCTACCATAATGTCAGATGGGTTTAGCTCTAATTAGGGATTGTACCTTAATCGCCTCTTTAGTTAAAGGGGATTTCCATCTTTGGATTTTTTATTTTGTTATAACACACGAATCTCTCTCAACTCTTAGCAGGATATCTTTGAATGGACCACAAGGTACAAGACAAAAATGGAGGGAATTCACAGGAGAACGGCCGTGGTTATAGCATTTCCCTCTTTAAATATAAAAATCCCAGTAAAATTACACAGTATAGCTATCAATCTTGGGCATTGTAACCCAGCTTTCCCAGAGTCTTGACATCCAGTGGAGTAGTAATGGCAGCCACTGTGGTTGTCACGCAGCTTTCCATACAAATAAAAATGGATGCTTTATTTTTATTCGACAGGAAGACGTGATCTAGTAGAGCAGCTTTTTCCTATCAAACACATTGTCACTGCCGCCTGTTCCTCGTGTTGGTGCTGGTCAGTGTGAATCTGATATTTTGTATTATAGCCCCCCACACACATACTCCCACCATGTGACTGAGAAAGGAGGTGGGAGTCATTAGACAAAGTTCCCCTCTGGATATGAAATTTCGGGGAATAGGGAGGATCCCGGCCATCTGGCTGTGAAGTCCAAAAACCACCTTTCAATTTTGGTACTGAGGAAACAGGCCCCCACCCCCCTTTCTTTACCTCCTGGGGACTGAAGAGGAAACTTCCCAGCCTGTGGGGTGGAGGGACAAGGAAGGGGGTCAGGGGGTGGAGGCCAAGAGCAAAACCCTCACAGTATTAATACAGGAAGAGAGTGGGGGTGTATATATATATTTTTGGATGTGTTGTATACAAAGCAATAAATATGGGACGGACACATAAACGCCATACAACGCAGGGTGGTCTTTCCTCTTATTATATGCCAAACTGAGAAAAGAACTGTTTATCCAAAAGGCCTTGGAGATGTTGGGGGGGCGCAGCTCTTCGCTGATTACCACAGGAGACATAGCATTGAAAAGGCAGCAGATCATACTGTACTGGCAGATGATACACAACCCTTCCTCTTTCATAAAAGCAGGGCTCCTCTATTAACCCATTCACAGCATTACGGCCCATATTACCCCTATGGGTCTCATGTTACCTATACAGCCACTGGAAAGGAAAAGATAAGGGGGTGGGGGGATTAAACATACGGCCTAACTAGGATAAGTCTTGCAAAGGTTAAAGTGTGTTGCACCACCCCTTTCTTTTGTGCCCCCCACCCCCTTCAGAAGCTTCTAAAGTTACTTACAGGGCCTATGAAGGTAGCTAGCACCTGTGAGCTTAGGGCAAGGTAATTGTGTATTCAGGTGAGTGTATATAGACCATGCTGTCACCTGTATACAAATGGCCTGCTAATAATTTATGAGGGGTGCATGGGAAATGAAGGAGGATGGAGTTGGGGTAAACTAAGCTCACAAATACGCCAGGATACATATATAAAGCTCGCAAATACATCAGGAGTATATACAGAGGGAGCTCACAAATACACCAGGAGTATATACAGAGGGAGCTCACAAATACACCAGGAGTATATACAGAGGGAGCACAAATACACCAGGAGTATATACAGAGGGAGCTCACAAATACATCAGGAGTATATACAGAGGGAGCTCGCAAATACAACAGGAGTATATACAGAGGGAGCTCACAAATACACCAGGAGTATATACAGAGGGAGCACAAATACACCAGGAGTATATACAGAGGGAGCTCACAAATACATCAGGAGTATATACAGAGGGAGCTCGCAAATACAACAGGAGTATATACAGAGGAAGCTCACAAATACACCAGGAGTATATACAGAGGGAGCTCACAAATACATCAGGAGTATATACAGAGGGAGCTCGCAAATACAACAGGAGTATATACAGAGGAAGCTCACAAATACACCAGGAGTATATACAGAGGGAGCTCACAAATACATCAGGAGTATATACAGAGGGAGCTCACAAATACACCAGGAGTATATACAGAGGGAGCTCACAAATACACCAGGAGTATATACAGAGGGAGCACAAATACACCAGGAGTATATACAGAGGGAGCTCACAAATACATCAGGAGTATATACAGAGGGAGCTCACAAATACAACAGGAGTATATACAGAGGGAGCTCACAAATACATCAGGAGTATATACAGAGGAAGCTCACAAATACACCAGGAGTATATACAGAGGAAGCTCACAAATACACCAGGAGTATATACAGAGGGAGCTCACAAATACATCAGGAGTATATACAGAGGGAGCTCACAAATACAACAGGAGTATATACAGAGGAAGCTCACAAATACACCAGGAGTATATACAGAGGGAGCTCACAAATACATCAGGAGTATATACAGAGGGAGCTCACAAATACAGCAGGAGTATATACAGAGGGAGCTCACAAATACATCAGGAGTATATACAGAGGAAGCTCACAAATACATCAGGAGTATATACAGAGGGAGCTCACAAATACAGCAGGAGTATATACAGGGGAAGCTCACAAATACATCAGGAGTATATACAGGGGAAGCTCATAAATACATCAGGAGTATATACAGAGGGAGCTCACAAATACATCAGGAGTATATACAGAGGGAGCTCACAAATACATCAGGAGTATATACAGAGGGAGCTCACAAATACACCAGGAGTATATACAGGGGAAGCTCACAAATACACCAGGAGTATATACAGGGGAAGCTCACAAATACATCAGGAGTATATACAGAGGGAGCTCACAAATACATCAGGAGTATATACAGAGGGAGCTCACAAATACACCAGGAGTATATACAGAGGGAGCTCACAAATACAGCAGGAGTATATACAGGGGAAGCTCACAAATACATCAGGAGTATATACAGAGGGAGCTCACAAATACATCAGGAGTATATACAGAGGGAGCTCACAAATACATCAGGAGTATATACAGAGGGAGGTCACAAATACACCAGGAGTATATACAGGGGAAGCCCACAAAAAGATCAGGAGTATATACAGAGGGAGCTCACAAATACATCAGGAGTATATACAGAGGGATCTCACAAATACATCAGGAGTATATACAGAGGGAGCTCACAAATACACCAGGAGTATATACAGGGGAAGCTCACAAATACATCAAGAGTATATACAGAGGGAGCTCACAAATACATCAGGAGTATATACAGAGGGAGCTCACAAATACATCAAGAGTATATACAGAGGGAGCTCACAAATACACCAGGAGTATATACAGGGGAAGCTCACAAATACGCCAGTATATACAGAGGGAGCTCACAAATACACCAGGAGTATATACAGGGGAAGCTCACAAATACACCAGGAGTATATACAGAGGGAGCTCACAAATACACCAGGAGTATATACAGAGGGAGCTCACAAATACATCAGGAGTATATACAGAGGGAGGTCACACATACACCAGGAGTATGTACAGAGGGAGCTCACAAATACACCAGGAGTATATACAGAGGGAGGTCACAAATACACCAGGAGTATATACAGAGGGAGCTCACAAATACACCAGGAGTATATACAGGGGAAGCTCACAAATACATCAGGAGTATATACAGAGGGAGCTCACCAATACACCAGGAGTATATACAGAGGGAGCTCACAAATACACCAGGAGTATATACAGGGGAAGCTCACAAATACATCAGGAGTATATACAGAGGGAGCTCACAAATACAGCAGGAGTATATACAGAGGAAGCTCACAAATACATCAGGAGTATATACAGAGGGAGCTCACAAATACACCAGGAGTATATACAGAGGGAGGTCACAAATACAGGAGGAGTATATACAGAGGGAGCTCACAAATACACCAGGAGTATATACAGGGGAAGCTCACAAATACATCAGGAGTATATACAGAGGGAGCTCACAAATACACCAGGAGTATATACAGAGGGAGCTCACAAATACATCAGGAGTATATACAGAGGGAGGTCACAAATACGGCAGGAGTATATACAGAGGGAGCTCACAAATACACCAGGAGTATATACAGAGGGAGCTCACAAATACATCAGGAGTATATACAGAGGGAGGTCACACATACACCAGGAGTATGTACAGAGGGAGCTCACAAATACACCAGGAGTATATACAGAGGGAGGTCACAAATACACCAGGAGTATATACAGAGGGAGCTCACAAATACACCAGGAGTATATACAGGGGAAGCTCACAAATACATCAGGAGTATATACAGAGGGAGCTCACCAATACACCAGGAGTATATACAGAGGGAGCTCACAAATACACCAGGAGTATATACAGGGGAAGCTCACAAATACATCAGGAGTATATACAGAGGGAGCTCACAAATACAGCAGGAGTATATACAGAGGAAGCTCACAAATACATCAGGAGTATATACAGAGGGAGCTCACAAATACACCAGGAGTATATACAGAGGGAGGTCACAAATACAGGAGGAGTATATACAGAGGGAGCTCACAAATACACCAGGAGTATATACAGGGGAAGCTCACAAATACATCAGGAGTATATACAGAGGGAGCTCACAAATACACCAGGAGTATATACAGAGGGAGCTCACAAATACATCAGGAGTATATACAGAGGGAGGTCACAAATACGGCAGGAGTATATACAGAGGGAGCTCACAAATACACCAGGAGTATATACAGAGGGAGCTCACAAATACACCAGGAGTATATACAGAGGGAGCTCACAAATACACCAGGAGTATATACAGAGGGAGGTCACAAATACAGCAGGAGTATATACAGAGGGAGTCACAAATACAGCAGGAGTATATACAGAGGGAGCTCACAAATACAGCAGGAGTATATACAGGGGAAGCTCACAAATATCAGGAGTATATGCAGAGGGAGCTCACAAATACATCAGGAGTATATACAGGGGAAGCTCACAAATACATCAGGAGTATATACAGGGGAAACTCACAATTACACCAGGAGTATATACAGAGGGAGCTCACAAATACATCAGGAGTATATACAGAGGGAGGTCATAATTACACTAGGAGTATATACAGAGGGAGGTCACAAATACATCAGGAGTATATACAGAGGGAGGTCATAATTACACTAGGAGTATATACAGAGGGAGCTCACAAATACACCAGGAGTATATACAGAGGGAGCTCACAAATACAGCAGGAGTATATATACAGGGGAAGCTCACAAATACATCAGGATACATATATAAAGCTCGCAAATACATCAGGAGTATATACAGAGGGAGCTCACAAATACACCAGGAGTATATACAGAGGGAGCTCACAAATACACCAGGAGTATATACAGAGGGAGCTCACAAATACATCAGGAGTAGATACAGAGGGAGCTCACAAATACATCAGGAGTATATACAGAGAAAGCTCACAAATACACCAGGAGTATATACAGAGGAAGCTCACAAATACACCAGGAGTATATACAGAGGGAGCTCACAAATACATCAGGAGTATATACAGAGAAAGCTCACAAATACACCAGGAGTATATACAGAGGGAGCTCACAAATACAGCAGGAGTATATACAGAGGGAGCTCACAAATACAGCAGGAGTATATACAGGGGAAGCTCACAAATACATCAGGAGTATATACAGGGGAAGCTCACAAATATATCAGCAGTATATACAGAGGGAGCTCACAAACACATCAGGAGTATATACAGAGGGAGCTCACAAATACAGCAGGAGTATATACAGAGGGAGCTCACAAATACACCAGGAGTATATACAGAGGGAGCTCACAATTACACCAGGAGTATATACAGAGGGAGGTTACAATTACACCAGGAGTATATACAGAGGGAGCTCACAAATACACCAGGAGTATATACAGAGGGAGGTTACAATTACACCAGTATATACAGAGGGAGCTCACAAATACACCAGGAGTATATACAGAGGGAGCTCACAATTACACCAGGAGTATATACAGAGGGAGCTCACAATTACACCAGGAGTATATACAGAGGGAGCTCACAAATATACCAGGAGTATATACAGAGGGAGGTTACAATTACACCAGTATATACAGAGGGAGCTCACAAATACACCAGGAGTATATACAGAGGGAGCTCACAATTACACCAGGAGTATATACAGAGGGAGCTCACAAATATACCAGGAGTATATACAGAGGGAGGTTACAATTACACCAGTATATACAGAGGGAGCTCACAAATACACCAGGAGTATATACAGAGGGAGGTTACAATTACACCAGTATATACAGAGGGAGCTCACAAATATACCAGGAGTATATACAGAGGGAGGTTACAATTACACCAGTATATACAGAGGGAGCTCACAAATACACCAGGAGTATATACAGAGGGAGGTTACAATTACACCAGGAGTATATACAGAGGGAGCTCACAAATACATCAGGAGTATATACAGAGGGAGCTCACAAATATACCAGGAGTATATACAGAGGGAGGTTACAATTACACCAGTATATACAGAGGGAGCTCACAAATACACCAGGAGTATATACAGAGGGAGGTTACAATTACACCAGGAGTATATACAGAGGGAGCTCACAAATACATCAGGAGTATATACAGAGGGAGCTCACAAATACACCAGGAGTATATACAGAGGGAGCTCACAATTACACCAGGAGTATATACAGAGGGAGCTCACAAATACACCAGGAGTATATACAGAGGGAGCTCACAAATACACCAGGAGTATATACAGAGGGAGCTCACAAATTCACCAGTATATACAGAGGGAGCTCACAAATACACCAGGAGTATATACAGTGGGAGCTCACAAATACACCAGGAGTATATACAGAGGGAGCTCACAAATATACCAGGAGTATATACAGAGGGAGGTTACAATTACACCAGTATATACAGAGGGAGCTCACAAATACACCAGGAGTATATAAAGAGGGAGCTCACAATTACACCAGGAGTATATACAGAGGGAGCTCACAAATACATCAGGAGTATATACAGAGGGAGCTCACAAATACACCAGGAGTATATACAGAGGGAGCTCACAATTACACCAGGAGTATATACAGAGGGAGCTCACAAATACATCAGGAGTATATACAGAGGGAGCTCACAAATACACCAGGAGTATATACAGAGGGAGGTTACAATTACACCAGTATATACAGAGGGAGCTCACAAATACACCAGGAGTATATACAGAGGGAGGTTACAATTACACCAGGAGTATATACAGAGGGAGCTCACAAATATACCAGGAGTATATACAGAGGGAGGTTACAATTACACCAGTATATACAGAGGGAGCTCACAAATACACCAGGAGTATATACAGAGGGAGGTTACAATTACACCAGGAGTATATACAGAGGGAGCTCACAAATACATCAGGAGTATATACAGAGGGAGCTCACAAATACACCAGGAGTATATACAGAGGGAGCTCACAATTACACCAGGAGTATATACAGAGGGAGCTCACAAATACACCAGGAGTATATACAGAGGGAGCTCACAAATACACCAGGAGTATATACAGAGGGAGCTCACAAATACACCAGTATATACAGAGGGAGCTCACAAATACACCAGTATATACAGAGGGAGCTCACAAATACACCAGTATATACAGAGGGAGCTCACAAATACATCAGGAGTATATACAGTGGGAGCTCACAAATACACCAGGAGTATATACAGAGGGAGCTCACAAATACACCAGGAGTATATACAGAGGGAGCTCACAAATATACCAGGAGTATATACAGAGGGAGGTTACAATTACACCAGTATATACAGAGGGAGCTCACAAATACACCAGGAGTATATACAGAGGGAGCTCACAAATATACCAGGAGTATATACAGAGGGAGGTTGCAATTACACCAGGAGTATATACAGAGGGAGGTTACAATTACACCAGTATATACAGAGGGAGCTCACAAATATACCAGGAGTATATACAGAGGGAGGTTACAATTACATCAGTATATACAGAGGGAGCTCACAAATACATCAGGAGTATATACAGAGGGAGCTCGCAATTACACCAGGAGTATATACAGAGGGAGCTCACAAATATACCCGGAGTATATACAGAGGGAGGTTACAATTACACCAGTATATACAGAGGGAGCTCACAAATACACCAGGAGTATATACAGGGGGAGCTCACAATTACACCAGGAGTATATACAGAGGGAGCTCACAAATACACCAGGAGTATATACAGAGGGAGGTTACAATTACACCAGGAGTATATACAGAGGGAGCTCACAAATACATCAAGAGTATATACAGGGGGAGCTCACAAATACACCAGGAGTATATACAGAGGGAGCTCACAATTACACCAGGAGTATATACAGAGGGAGCTCACAAATACACCAGGAGTATATACAGAGGGAGCTCACAAATATACCAGGAGTATATACAGAGGGAGGTTACAATTACACCAGTATATACAGAGGGAGCTCACAAATATACCAGGAGTATATACAGAGGGAGGTTACAATTACACCAGTATATACAGAGGGAGCTCACAAATACACCAGGAGTATATACAGAGGGAGGTTACAATTACACCAGGAGTATATACAGAGGGAGCTCACAAATATACCAGGAGTATATACAGAGGGAGGTTACAATTACACCAGCATATACAGAGGGAGCTCACAAATATACCAGGAGTATATACAGAGGGAGGTTACAATTACACCAGTATATACAGAGGGAGCTCACAAATACACCAGGAGTATATACAGAGGGAGGTTACAATTACACCAGGAGTATATACAGAGGGAGCTCACAAATACATCAGGAGTATATACAGGGGGAGCTCACAAATACACCAGGAGTATATACAGAGGGAGCTCACAATTACACCAGGAGTATATACAGAGGGAGCTCACAAATACACCAGGAGTATATACAGAGGGAGCTCACAAATACACCAGTATATACAGAGGGAGCTCACAAATACAGCAGGAGTATATACAGTGGGAGCTCACAAATACACCAGGAGTATACTGTATACAGAGGGAGCTCACAAATACATCAGGAGTATATACAGAGGGAGCACACAATTACACCAGGAGTATATACAGGGGAAGCTCACAAATACATCAGGAGTATATACAGAGGGAGCACACAAATACACCAGGAGTATATACAGAGGGAGGTCACAAATACACCAGGAGTATATACAGAGGGAGCTCACAAATACATCAGGAGTATATACAGAGGGAGCTCACAAATACATCAGGAGTATATACAGAGGGAGCTCACAAATATACCAGGAGTATATACAGAGGGAGGTTACAATTACACCAGTATATACATAGGGAGCTCACAAATACACCAGGAGTATATACAGAGGGAGGTTACAATTACACCAGGAGTATATACAGAGGGAGCTCACAAATACATCAGGAGTATATACAGAGGGAGCTCACAAATACACCAGGAGTATATACAGAGGGAGCTCACAATTACACCAGGAGTATATACAGAGGGAGGTTACAATTACACCAGGAGTATATACAGAGGGAGCTCACAAATACACCAGGAGTATATACAGAGGGAGCTCACAAATATACCAGGAGTATATACAGAGGGAGGTTACAATTACACCAGTATATACAGAAGGAGCTCACAAATACACCAGGAGTATATACAGAGGGAGGTTACAATTACACCAGTATATACAGAGGGAGCTCACAAATACACCAGGAGTATATACAGAGGGAGCTCACAAATACACCAGGAGTATATACAGTGGGAGCTCACAAATACACCAGGAGTATATACAGAGGGAGGTCACAAATACACCAGGAGTATATACAGAGGGAGCTCACAAATACACCAGGAGTATATACAGAGGGAGCTCACAAATACACCAGGAGTATATACAGAGGGAGGTCACAAATACACCAGGAGTATATACAGAGGGAGGTTACAATTACACCAGGAGTATATACAGGGGAAGCTCACAAATACATCAGGAGTATATACAGAGGGAGCACACAAATACACCAGGAGTATATACAGAGGGAGGTCACAAATACACCAGGAGTATATACAGAGGGAGCTCACAAATACACCAGGAGTATACTGTATACAGAGGGAGCTCACAAATACATCAGGAGTATATACAGTGGGAGCTCACAAATACACCAGGAGTATATACAGGGGAAGCTCACAAATACACCAGGAGTATATACAGAGGGAGGTCACAAATACACCAGGAGTATATACAGAGGGAGGTTACAATTACACCAGGAGTATATACAGGGGAAGCTCACAAATACATCAGGAGTATATACAGAGGGAGCACACAAATACACCAGGAGTATATACAGAGGGAGGTCACAAATACACCAGGAGTATATACAGAGGGAGCTCACAAATATACCAGGAGTATATACAGAGGGAGGTTACAATTACACCAGTATATACAGAGGGAGCTCACAAATACACCAGGAGTATATACAGAGGGAGGTTACAATTACACCAGGAGTATATACAGAGGGAGCTCACAAATACATCAGGAGTATATACAGGGGGAGCTCACAAATACACCAGGAGTATATACAGAGGGAGCTCACAATTACACCAGGAGTATATACAGAGGGAGCTCACAAATACACCAGGAGTATATACAGAGGGAGCTCACAAATACACCAGTATATACAGAGGGAGCTCACAAATACAGCAGGAGTATATACAGTGGGAGCTCACAAATACACCAGGAGTATACTGTATACAGAGGGAGCTCACAAATACATCAGGAGTATATACAGAGGGAGCACACAATTACACCAGGAGTATATACAGGGGAAGCTCACAAATACATCAGGAGTATATACAGAGGGAGCACACAAATACACCAGGAGTATATACAGAGGGAGGTCACAAATACACCAGGAGTATATACAGAGGGAGCTCACAAATACATCAGGAGTATATACAGAGGGAGCTCACAAATACATCAGGAGTATATACAGAGGGAGCTCACAAATATACCAGGAGTATATACAGAGGGAGGTTACAATTACACCAGTATATACATAGGGAGCTCACAAATACACCAGGAGTATATACAGAGGGAGGTTACAATTACACCAGGAGTATATACAGAGGGAGCTCACAAATACATCAGGAGTATATACAGAGGGAGCTCACAAATACACCAGGAGTATATACAGAGGGAGCTCACAATTACACCAGGAGTATATACAGAGGGAGGTTACAATTACACCAGGAGTATATACAGAGGGAGCTCACAAATACACCAGGAGTATATACAGAGGGAGCTCACAAATATACCAGGAGTATATACAGAGGGAGGTTACAATTACACCAGTATATACAGAAGGAGCTCACAAATACACCAGGAGTATATACAGAGGGAGCTCACAAATACACCAGGAGTATATACAGTGGGAGCTCACAAATACACCAGGAGTATATACAGGGGAAGCTCACAAATACACCAGGAGTATATACAGAGGGAGGTCACAAATACACCAGGAGTATATACAGAGGGAGGTTACAATTACATCAGGAGTATATACAGGGGAAGCTCACAAATACATCAGGAGTATATACAGAGGGAGCACACAAATACACCAGGAGTATATACAGAGGGAGGTCACAAATACACCAGGAGTATATACAGAGGGAGCTCACAAATACACCAGGAGTATACTGTATACAGAGGGAGCTCACAAATACATCAGGAGTATATACAGTGGGAGCTCACAAATACACCAGGAGTATATACAGGGGAAGCTCACAAATACACCAGGAGTATATACAGAGGGAGGTCACAAATACACCAGGAGTATATACAGAGGGAGGTTACAATTACACCAGGAGTATATACAGGGGAAGCTCACAAATACATCAGGAGTATATACAGAGGGAGCACACAAATACACCAGGAGTATATACAGAGGGAGGTCACAAATACACCAGGAGTATATACAGAGGGAGCTCACAAATATACCAGGAGTATATACAGAGGGAGGTTAAAATTACACCAGTATATACAGAGGGAGCTCACAAATACACCAGGAGTATGTACATTGATGAGCATTGGGTGGCTCAGTTTGTCAGGGTTTGTCTGGTACAGTAACTACCCATTATTGGGCCTTCGGACTCCTAAATAAATGAGTTTTGTAGGTGTTGCCTAGCAACAATGGATGATTCTGCCAGGTGACACTGCCAGATCTCTGCTTCATTATTATGTTTTTTAATGGTGCGGTTTTAGAGGAAGCACAGGATGGTCACATATTCAGGGGCGCACAGAGGGAGGCTGTCCATATATATAGATATATGTATATACATATATATATATATATATATATATATATATATATATATATATATATATATATATATATATATATATGTAAAATGCAGTGCAGTAGAATTGCTGGCACCATATAACTAAAGAATACTATTATTATAATACACACAGGTGGGTTAAAGGTGGGTCTTCATCTGAAGCCGATAATTAGCCTGGCACACCCCTCTCCCCTCCTGTCAGCCCTCTCTCCCCTGGTGCTCTGGAAAATTACAGTTGTACAGTGGCCCTCCCACAGCCCCAGGAATCCACAGTGATCCCTCCAGTCTCCAAACTACCCCCCCAGCTCCCACCCTGTAACCTTTCTCCCACCCCCCACCTCCCCAACAACTCCCAGTACTGAGTTAACCCTCAATGTTCTTCTGTCATCGCCTGGAGCAAAGGCCAAAAATACTATTTACACGAACACACATAAAAAACCCTCGTTACTTAAAAGCCAGTGCACGCGGTAACCTAAAATAACACATGAGATGTCATACAGAACATAGAGAGGCACGCGGTGCACAGGAGGCCTAGACGTGATAGAACCAGTGGCTTATAGATATATGTAATGATGGGGGTTACTATGTACGCAGGCCAGATTTTGTGTATTCATCCCAACTATGGGAAAACAAAACTGCATGGAAAATGCAAAATTTTAGTCTATTCTTTATAAAATATCAATTGATTAACGCGTTTCAAGCTTCTAGTTGTAGTCTAACAATTTTCTTCTAGTGATGGGGTCCTGATGATTTGCAATTAAAAGCGGTTTTGTGCCATAAACATTGATGACGTATTTACTAGTTTTAATTGGTGAGGGCTCTTATGGCCAGAAGGTCAGTTGTAGCTAGTGCTGTGCCTGTTAAGGTACCTTCACACTAATCGACGCTGCAGCGATCCAGACAACGATCCGGATCGCTGCAGCGTCGCTGTTTGGTCGCTGGAGAGCTGTCACACAGACAGCTCTCCAGCGACCAACGATGCAGGTAACCAGGGTAAACATCGGGTTACTAAGCGCAGGGCCGCGCTTAGTAACCCGATGTTTACCCTGGATACCATCCTAAAAGTTAAAAAAACAAACACTACATACTTACCTACCGCTGTCTGTCCTCGGCGCTCTGCTTCTCTGCTCTGTGAGCACAGCGGCCGGAAAGCAGAGCGGTGACGTCACCGCTGTGCTTTCCGGCCGCTGTGTTCACAGTGAGTGCAGGAAAGCACAGCGCCGAGGGACAGACAGCCGAAGTTAAGTATGAAGCGTTTGTTTTTTTAACTTTTAGGATGGTATCCAGGGTAAACATCGGGTTACTAAGCGCGGCCCTGCGCTTAGTAACCCGATGTTTACCCTGGTTACCAGCGAAGACATCGCTGAATCGGTGTCACACACGCCGATTCAGTGATGTCAGCGGGAGAGCCAGCGACCAAAGAAAGGTCTGGCCCTCTAGCCCCGACCAACGACATCACAGCAGGATTCTGATCGCTGCTGCGTGTCAAACTAAACGATATCGCTAGCGAGGACGCTGCAACGTCACGGATCGCTAGCGATATCGTTTAGTGTGAAGGTACCTTTAGGTTGTCAAATACACTTAACTGGGCCAAAGTAAATATTTGAGGCAGGGGGTGTAATATTGAGAATGTTAGCAGTATGTAATAGTCACACTGTTATGATTAAGCTGTCTTTCACTCACCTGTTGACTGTCATATGACTTCTAATTCAGTTAGGTCCAGAAATATTTGGACAGTTGTACAAGTTCTGGCATTTTAGCTGTTTACAAAAACATATTCTAAACATAATTGTATAATCAATATGGGCTTAATATGCAGACTCTCAGTTTAAATTGAGTGTATCCACATCCTAAGGGACCAAAAGTAATCTCAAAAGCTCTTTAATACGCTGCATGGGTTTTTCAATTGTTACTCCAACATCGATTAAGCAAGTAAAAGGTCTGGAGCTGATTCTAGATGTGGCATCTGCATTTGGAAGCTGTTGCTGTGAACCCACAACATGCGATGAAATGAGCTCTCAATGGAAGAAAAACAGACCATCTTTACGCTGGAAAAATAAAAGAAATCCATCAGACAGATAGAAGAATTGTTAGGAGTGGCCACATAAACAGTTTGGTACATTCTGCAAGAATAACAATAATACTGATGAGCTTGGGAACTCAACAAGGGCTGACACGTCCACAGAAGACAACATTGGTGGATGATTGCAGCATCCTTTCCATGTTGAAGAAAAAACCACATCCACCCAAATGAAGAACACTCTCCAGGAAGAAAGTATTTCAGTATTTATCATAAAGCGAAGACTTAATGAGAGCAAATACAGAGGGTTCATCACAATGGTGCAAGCCATTAAATCAGCCTTAAACATAGAAAGGCCAGATTAGACTTTCCCAAAACAAACATCCAAAGAAGCTAGCACAGTTCTGGAAAGTCATTCTTTGGGCTGATGAAATAAAGATCAACCTGTACCAGAATTATGGGAAAAACAAATAATAGAGAGAAGGCTTGGAACAGCTTTTAACACAAAAGCTAAAGCAGAAAGACCCACAAACAAGCCAACAACTGAAGTCAGCTGCAGTAAAGGCAAAGCATCACAAAGGAGGAAACCCAACGTTTGGTGACGTCCATGGCTTCCAGACTTCAGGCTGTTATTGACTGCAAAGGATTCTCTACAAAGTATTAAAAATTAACATTTTTTATGGTAAAGTTCATTTGTCCAATTACTTTTGTGTCCCTGAAATGAGGAGGCTTTGTAGAAAAATGGTCGCAATCTGCTCATCAGTAGTGACTTGTGCACTAGCGATCATGTGCTGACTGCTTTTCTTTTCCACTTCTCTCAGTGGAACCCTAAGAGCTCATTCAGACGTCAGTGATTTTTCATCAGTGTTTGAATGACAAAATCAGGAGTGGAACATAAATAGAAAAACTATAATTGAAGGATGGACACCTGTTCTGTGTTTTGGAGACACTCCTGGTATTGCACTCGTGAAAAATCACTGATGTCAGAATGAGCATTAACCCCTTAACGACCGCTGATACGCCTTTTAACGGCGGCAGTTAAGGGTACTTAAACCACAGCACCGTTAATTAACGGCGCTGTGGAAAAAGTAAATAGCGCCCCCCAGAGTCCGATTTTCTCCGGGGTCTCGGCTGCCGGGGGTAGCCGAGACCCCAGAGAACATGATTCGGGTCGGTTTTTACCGACCCCGCTTTTGCGATCGCCGGTAATTAACCGTTTACCGGCGATCAAAAAAAAAAACAACGCGATTTCCCTTTTAATTTCTCTGTACTCTGATGTGATCGCACATCAGAGGACAGAGAAAAGGGGTCCCAGATAGCCCCCCGATACTTACCTGTCTCCCCCGGTGCTCCTCGTGGCTCCTGATAGGCGCCGCCATCTTTTTCCGGCAAAAAAATGGCGGGCGCATGCGCAGTGCGCCCGCCGCCTGGCACCGGGAGGATCTTTGGGGTCTCGGCTGCCGGGGGTAGCTGAGACCCCAAAGAACATGATCGGGGTCGGTTTTACCGACCCCTGTTTTGCGATCACCGGTAATTAACTGTTTATCGGCGATCGCAAAAAAAAAAAAAAAGAGCGATCTGTCATTCTCTGTCCTCTGATGTGATCGCACATCAGAGGACAGAGAAATAGGGGGACTCGGGGACCCTATTATACTTACCGGTGTCCCTGGGTCCTCCTGCTTCTTCTCCTGGCCGCCGGCATCTTCTTTGGGAAACAAAATGGCGGGCGCATGCGCAGTGCGCCCGCCATCTGTTGCCATCTGCTGGCCGGCAGGAGAAAGCAGTTGGGGCTAAAATTAGGGTTGGGGTTGGGGCTAAATTTAGGGTTAGGGTTGGAGCTAAATTTAGGGTTAGGGTTGGAGCTAAATTTAGGGTTAGGGTTGGGGCTAAATTTAGGGTTAGGCTTCTTTCACACTTACGTCGGTACGGGGCCGTCGCAATGCGTTGGCCCGACATACCGACGCACGTTGTGAAAATTGTGCACAACGTGGGCAGCGGATGTAGTTTTTCAACGCATCCGCTGCCCAATCTATGTCCTGGGGAGGAGGGGGTGGAGTTACGGCCACGCATGCGCGGTCGGAAATGGCGGATGCGACGTACAAAAAAAGTTACATGGAACGTTTCTTTGTGCCAACGGTCCGCCAAAACACAACTGATCCAGTGCACAACGGACGCGACGTGTGGCCATCCGTCGCGATCCGTCGGCAATGCAAGTCTATGGGCAAAAAACGCATCCTGCGGGCACATTTGCAGGATCCCTTTTTTTGTCCAAAACGACGGATTGCGACGGATGCCAAACGACGCAAGTGTGAAAGTAGCCTTAGGGCTAGGGTTAGGGTTGGGGCTAAAGTTAGGGCTAGGGTTAGGGTTGGAGCTAAAGTTAGGGCTAGGGTTAGGGTTGGGGCTAAATTTAGGGTTAGGGTTTAGGGCTAGGGTTGGGGCTAAAGTTAGGGCTAGGGTTGCGGCTAAAGTTAGGGTTAGAGTTGCGATTAGGGTTAGGGTTTGGATTAGGGTTGGTATTAGGGTTAGGGTTGGCATTAGGGTTACGCTTGGGATTAGGGTAAGGTTTGGGATTAGGGTTAAGGTTAGGGTTGGGATTAGGGGTGTATTGGGATTAGGGTTAGGTTTGAGGTTAGGGTTGAGATTAGGATTAGGGGTGTGTTGGATTTAGGGTTTTGATTAGGGTTATGGTTAGGGTTGACATTAGGGTTGTTTTGGGGTAAGGGTTGTGATGATCGTTAGGGTTGTGATTAGGATTATGGATCGGGTTGTGATTAGGGTTAGGGGTGTGTTGGGGTTAGGGTTGGAGCTAGAATTGGGGGGTTTCCACTGTTTAGGTACATCAGGGGGTCTCCAAACACGACAGCCAATTTTGCCCTCAAAAAGTCAAATGGCGCTCCCTCCCTTCTGAGCTCTGCTGTGCGCCCAAACAGTGGGTTACCCCCACATATGGGGCATCAGCATACTCGGGATAAATTGGACAACAGCTTTTGGGGTCCAATTTCTCCTGTTAACCTTGTGAAAATAAAAACTTGGGGGCTACAAAATCTTTTTTTGTGGAAAAAAAAATATTTTTTATTTTCATGACTCTGCATTATAAACTTCTGTGAAGCACTTGGGCATTCAAAGTTCTCACCACACATCTATATAAGTTCCGTGGGGGGTCTAGTTTCCAAAATGGGGTCATTTGTGGGGGGTTACTACTGTTTAGGTACATCAGGGGCTCTGCAATCGCAACATAACGCCCACAGACCATTCTATCAAAGTCTGCATTCCAAAACGGCACTCCTTCCCTTCCGAGCTCTGCCGTGCGCCCAAACAGTGGTTTACCCCCACATACGGCGCATCAGCGTACTCAGGATAAATTGGACAACAACTATTGCGGAACCAATTTCTCCTGTTACCCTTGTGAAAATAAAAACTTGGGGGCTACAATATATTTTTTTGTGGAAATTTTTTTTTTTTTTATTTTCACGACTCTGCATTCTAAACTTCTATGAAGCACTTGGGCATTCAAAGTTCTCACCACACATCTGGATAAGTTCCTTGGGGGGTCTAGTTTCCAAAATGGGGTCACTTGTGGGGGTTTCTACTGTTTAGGTACATCAGGGGCTCTGCAAACGCAACATAACGCCCACAGACCATTATATCTAAGTCTGCATTCCAAAACGGTGCTCCTTCCTTCTGAGCTCTGCCGTGCACCCAAACAGTGGTTTACCCCCACATATGGGGTACCAGCATACTCAGGACAAACCGGACAACAACTTTTGGGGTCCAATTTCTCTTGTTACCCTTGTGAAAATAAAAACTTGGGGGCTAAAAAATCTTTTTTTGTGGAAAAATTTTTTTTTTTTATTTTCACGACTCCGCATTATAAACTTCTGTGAAGCACTTGGGCATTCAAAGTTCTTACCACACATCTAGATAAGTTCCATGGGGGGTCTAGTTTCCAAAATGGTGTCACTTGTGGAGGGTTTCTACTGATTAGGCACATCAGGGGCTCTCCAAACGTGACATGGCGTCCGATCTCAATTCCAGCCAATTCTACATTGAAAAAGTAAAATGGCACTCCTTCTCTTCCAAGCTCTGCGGTGCGCCCAAACAGTGGTCTACCCCCACATATGGGGTATTGACGTACTCAGGAGAAATTGCACAACAACTTTTGTGGTCTAATTTCTCCTGATACCCTTGTGAAAATAAAAATTTGGGGGCAAAAAAATCATTTTTGTAGAAAAAATGTGATTTTTTTATTTTCACGGCTCTACGTTATAAACTTCTGTGAAGCACCTGGGGGTTTAAAGTGCTCACCACACATCTAAATAAGTTCCTTAAGGGGTCTAGTTACCAAAATGGGGTCACTTATGGGGGGGTTTCCACTGTTTAGGCACATCAGGGGCTCTCCAAACGCGACATGGCGTCCGATCTCAATTCCAGCCAATTCTACATTGAAAAAGTAAAACGGCACTCCTTCTCTTCCAAGCTCTGCGGTGCGCCCAAACAGTGGTTTACCCTCACATATGGGGTATCGACGTATTCAAGAGAAATTGCACAACAACTTTTGTGGTCTAATTTCTCCTGTTACCCTTGTGAAAATAAGAATTTGTGGGTGAAAAAATCATTTTTGTGTAAACAAATGCGATTTTTTTATTTTCACGGCTCTACGTTATAAACTTCTGTGAAGTACTTGGGGGTTCAAAGTGCTCACCACACATCTAGATAAGTTCCTTAAGGGGTCTAGTTTCCAAAATGGTGTCACTTGTGGGGAGTTTCCACTGTTTAGGCACATCAGGGGCTCTCTAAACGTGACATGGCGTCCGATCTCAATTCCAGCCAATTCTGCATTGGCGCTCATTCACTTCCAAGTTCTGCTGTGCGCCCAAAAAGTGGTTTACCCCCACATATGGGGTATTGGCCAGTTCAGGAGAAATTGCATAACAAAATTTATGGTTACATTGCTGTTTTTA
The DNA here is from genome assembly GCF_032444005.1 of Ranitomeya imitator. Taxonomy (NCBI): domain Eukaryota; kingdom Metazoa; phylum Chordata; class Amphibia; order Anura; family Dendrobatidae; genus Ranitomeya; species Ranitomeya imitator. Next base: position 449,864,077 of record NC_091283.1, on the reverse strand, counting down.
CACATGTGAAAATAAAAAAAATGTTTCTGAATTAAAATGTTTGCAAAAAAAAGTTAAATGTTCATTTTTTTCCTTCCACATTTTTTCAGTTCCTGTGAAGCACGTAAAGGGTTAATAAACATCTTGAATGTGGTTTTGAGCACCTTGAGGGGTGCAGTTTTTAGAATGGTGTCACACTTCGTTATTTTCTATCATACAGACCCCTCAAAATGACTTCAAATGTGATGTGGTCCCTAAAAAAAATGGTGTTGTAAAAATGAGAAATTGCTGGTCAACTTTTAACCCTTATAACTCCCTAACAAAAAAAAATGTTGTTTCCAAAATTGTGCTGATGTAAAGTAGACATGTGGGAAATGTTATTTATTAACTATTTTTCGTGACATATCTCTCTGATTTAAGGGCATAAAAATACAAAGTTTGAAAATTGCAAAATTTTAAAAATTTTCGCCATATTTCCTTTTTTTTTCATAAATAATCGCAAGTAATATCAAAGAAATGTTACCAATAACATGAAGTACAATATGTCACGAAAAAACAATCGCAGAATCAGCGGGATCCGTTGGAGCGTTCCAGAGTTATAACTTCATAAAGTGACAGTGGTCAGAATCGTAAAAATTGGCCCGGTCATTAAGTACCAAATTGGTTCTGTCACTAAGGGGTTAAGGGGATGTTTTTTTTTTTTTTTTTGTAGGATTCTTTCGAAAAGGGGCTGTACCAAAAAATGCCTGAAAAATGGCTAAAATACACTTAAAAGACTCTCCCTATTTCAGTAGAAAGAAAACGACTTTGGCTTCCATGCGTTCAGGTTTTGATCTTTTTTTTAATAGCTTTAGGTTTCCAAAAATGCCATGCGTCTAAGGGTATGTGCACACGTCCGGATTTCTTGCAGAAATTTTCCTGACAAAAAAACAGACATTTCTGCCAGAAATCCGCATGCGTTTTTGATGTGTTTTTGGTGCGTTTTTTCCCAAATGCATAGAATAGCGGGAAAAACGCAGAAAATCCGCAAAATTAATGAACATGGTTTTTTATGAGTTTTTTTCGCGGAAAAAAACGCATCATGTGCACAAAACATGCAGAATGCATTCTAAATGATAGGATGCACAATGTATGCATTTTTAATGAGTTTTTATAGCGTTTTTACAGCGAAAAAACCTGAACGTGTGCACATAGCCTAAAAGACGTGCATGTCCATGCTTCAGGCGTTTTCTGCTATGAAGCTGCCTCATCCAAAACAATGCCACAAACACACCTTGGTGTCTTTTTAAGCATTTTAAAGCTTCTTTTTAGGATTTTTTGCTTAAAAAAAGCAACATTTTATTAATTGCTTAAAAGATTTTGTGAACAGATGGTAGCAAATTACCCATAAAAAAATGTCAGGGAATGCTAAAGAAAAGTTAACAAAATCTTTATAGAAAACACTTCAGGACAGAAAAAGTGCCTAGAAAATACCACATAGAAGAAGCATGCACTCAAGCGATTTCTGCTTGAAATTGTTGTAATTTTTGACTGCCTGAAAAAAATAAAAACTTTTGTGGTCCCCATACACATCAGAATGTCCCCTTAGGCTATATGCACACGATGCAGATTTGACTGTGGAATTTTCTGTGCAGATTCTGCATTTCGTGGCAGAAAATACAGGTCAGAATCTGCGCCTTTTTTTGGTATGTGCACACGTTGCAGATTTTTGTACAGATTTCTTCCTTTTTTCACCCGTGCGGATTTCTGTTATGGAATGGGTGCAGAAACGCAGCAGATCTACACAAAGAATTGACATGGTCCTTTTTTTAATCTGCTGCGTTTTCTGTGCAGATTTTTCCGCACCATCAGCACAGCACTTTTTTGCCATTGATTTACATTGTATCAATTGCAGATCTGCAGCGTTTCTGCGCTGCAAAAAAGTTGAAGATCTGCAGGAAATCTGCAACGTGTGCACATACCCTTACACAGCAGAACTCCCCAGTATCCATCAGAACACCCCCATACACAACAGAAGGCCCCCTTACACATCAGATGGTCCCCATACACATCAGAACACCCCCATACACAACAGAAGGCCCACTTACACATCAGATGGTCCCCATACACATCAGAACACCCCCATACACAACAGAAGTCCCCAATATACATCAGAACACCCCCATACACAACAGAAGGTCCCTTAATAATAATAATTTTTATTTATAGCGCCAACATATTCGGCAGCACTTTACAATTACGCGGGGACATGTACAAACAATAAATTCAATACAAGTTAAGACAATTTAAACAGTGACATTAGGGGTGAGGTCCCTGCTCGCAAGCTTACAATCTACAAGGAAATGGGGGACACAATAGGTGAAAAGTGCTTGTTATTTCAGGTCTGGCAATTATAATAAATAGGGATTTTCATACAAAGCTGCATGATCCGGTCATCAGCCCGTGTGTTTAAGTGCAATAGTCAAGTATCAAGTGCAGTTATCGTGTGCATGGAGGGTGTGGAGACAGATGAATAGTAGGGTGCAGATTCAGAATAATATTTGGAAGGAGGGAACAAGGCAAAGTTAGTTTACTGAGTAGTTGATGTGGTAGGCTTGTTTGAGGAGATGGGTTTTTAAAGCGCGCTTGAATAGGTCGGGGCTAGGTATCAGTCTGATCGTCTGGGGAAGTGCATTCCAGAGAGCTGGCGCAGCATGAGAGAAGTCTTGGAGACGGAGGTGTGAGGTTCGGATCACGGGGGATGTTAATCTTAGGGCATTTGTAGAACGGAGGGCACGTGTAGGGTGATAGATAGAGATGAGAGCGGAGATATAAGGTGGTGCAGAACTGTGGAGAGCTTTGTGGGTGAGAGAGATGAGTTTATACTAGAGTCTGTAGCGAATGGGTAGCCAGTGTAATGACTGGCACAAGATGGAGGCATCGGTGAAGCGGCTGGACAGAAATATGACCCTGGCTGCTGCATTCAAGATGGATTGGAGAGAAGAAAGTTTGGTAAGAGGGAGCCCGATCAGAAGAGAGTTGCTGTAGTCCAGACGGGAATGAATAAGAGCGACAGTAAGAGTCTTAGCAGTTTCAAAGGTGAGAAAAGGTCGGATTCTGGAGATATTTTTAAGATGAAGGTGACAAGAGTGAGTGATCGGATATAAGGAGTAAAGGAAAGTTTGGTGTCAAATATGACCCAAGACAGCGGGCATGCTGCTTGGGAGTTATGGTTGAACCCTCCAGGGTAATTTCAATGTTGGGTAGAGTGAGGTTAGTAGAAGGGAGAAACACAAGAAGTTCAGTTTTGGAGAGATTTAGTTTCAGATAGAGGGAGGACATGATGTTAAAGACAGCAGACAGAAAATCCTTGGTATTTTTAATTAGGGTAGGAGTGATGTCAGGGGAAGAAGTGTATAATTGGGTGTCGTCAGCATAGAGATGATACTGGAACCCAAATCTGCTGATTGTTTGTCCAATAGGGTCAGTGTATAGAGAGAAGAGGAGGGGGCCTAGGACTGAGCCCTGCGGAACCCCGATAATAAGGGGACGAGGAGAGGAAGAGGAGCAGGCAAAAGATACAGTGAAGGAGCGATCAGAGAGGTAGGAGGAGAACCAGGAGAGGACTGAGTCCTTGAGGCCTATAGAGCGGAGCATAGTGAGGAGGAGCTGTTGATCCTTACACATCAGATGGTCCCCATACACATCATATGGTCCCCATACACATCAGAAGCCCCCCTACACAGCAGAAGTCCTCAACATACATCAGAACACCCCCATACACAACAGGAGGCCCCCTTACACATCAGATGGTCCCCATAGACATCATATGGTCCCCATAGACATCAAAAGGTCCCCCATACACATCAGAAGCCCCCCTACACAGCAGAAGTCCTCAATATACATCTTCGACAAGCATCCAGGGTTGCGGAGCGGCGTTGGAAGAAAACACGCCTGCCAGACGACTTCACTGCTTTCAAACAAGCTACATTTGACTTCAAATTAGCCCTCACCTCCGCTAAACAGACCTATTTCACTAATCTTGTATCTTCACTATCTTACAACCCAAAACAACTATTCAGCACATTTACCTCCCTCCTCCGCCCACCAATGCCACCTCCAACTCCCCTCATCTCTTCTGAGGACTTTGCCACCTACTTCAAAAACAAGATTGACCAAACAAGGCAAACCCTAACTGTTCCACGACCCCAACCACTCCATATACCAGACCTCTGCCCTTCCCTAATAACCTCCCTCTCCAACATCACTGAAGGAGAGCTTACTCGCCTCTTTTCCAAATCGCACCTCACCACCTGTGCACTTGACCCCATCCCCTCCCACCTGCTCCCCAACCTCACTAACATGCTCATTCCAGCCCTAACCCATCTCTTCAACCTATCGCTATCTTCTGGTACCTTCCCCTCTGCCTTCAAACATGCCACCATCACACCCATCCTCAAAAAACTAACCTTGACCCAATGACTATGCCCAGCTACCGCCCCATATCACTGTTCCCGTTTGCTTCAAAACTCCTTGAGCAGCATGTCCATGCTCAAATTTCCCCCCACCTCTCATCTAACTCTCTCCTTGACAACCTCCAATCTGGCTTCCGCCCCCACCACTCCACTGAAACTGCCCTGACAAAAATTACTAATGACTTACAGCCAAAGCTAACAGACAGTTCTCCATCCTCCTCCTTCTTGACCTGTCCTCTGCTTTCGACACAGTCGATCACTGCCTACTGCTACAGATTCTTTCTTCCCTTGGCATCAAAGACCTTGCCCTGTCCTGGATTGCCTCATACCTTTCCAACCGCACATTTAGCATTTCCCACTCCCACACCACCTCCTCATCCCGCCCTCTCTCTGTTGGAGTCCCTCAAGGCTCTGTCCTAGGGCCCCTACTTTTTTCCATCTATACCCTTGGCCTAGGACAGCTCATAAAGTCCCATGGCTTCCAGTACCACCTGCATGTGGACGACACTCAGATCTACCTCTCTGTCCCAGATGTCACCTCTCTGCTGTCCAGAATCCCGAAGTGTCTGTCAGCCATATCCTCCTTCTTCACCTCTCGCTTCCTAAAACTCAATGTAGACAAAACCGAACTCATCATCTTTCCCCCATCTCACGTATCCCCCCCTACCTGACCTATCTATTATGGTAAACGGCATCACGCTCTCTCCCGCACCTGAAATCCGCTGGCTCGGGGTAACTCTCGACTCTGCCCTGTCCTTCAAACCGCACGTCCAAACTCTTGCCACCTCCTGTCGCCTCCAACTCAAAAATATTGCCAGAATCCGTCCCTTCCTCAGCCCACAATCTACCAAAACTCTTGTGCATGCCCTCATCATCTCCCGCCTCGACTACTGCAACATCCTCCTCTGTGGCCTCACCGCTAACTCTCTCGCACCACTCCAGTCTGTCCTCAACTCTTCTGCCCGGCTAATCCACCTCTCTCCTCGCTACTCCCCTGCTTCTCCCCTCTGCAAATCCCTCCACTGGCTCCCAATTCCCCAATGAATCCAGTTCAAACTACTAACACTGATCTACAAAGCCATCCACAACCTGTCCCCTCCCTATATCTCTGAAATAATCTCCCAATATCTTCCCTCACGTAATCTCCGATCCTCCCAAGACCTCCTACTCTCCTCAACACTTATTCGTTCCTCACACAACCGCCTCCAAGATTTCTCCCGAATATCCCCCATCCTCTGGAATTCCACGCCTCAACACGTCCGATTATCCACCACCCTTGGATCCTTCAGACGGAACCTGAAAACCCATCTCTTCAAGAAAGCCTACAGCCTGCAATAACCATTCTGCCACCTCGCCATCGCCAGAGCCGCCGCCTTGCCATCGCCGCTGCCTCGCCCCCTACCTTCTGCCTCTTCCCCACTATCCCATAGAATGTGAGTCCGCAAGGACAGGGTCCTCTTCCCTCTGTACCAGTCTGTCACTGTAAACATGTTTACTGTAAACGATATCTATAACTCTGTATGTAACCCCTTTCTCATGTACAGCACCATGGAATTAATGGTGCTATATAAAAAAAATAATAATAATATACATCAGAACACCCCCATACACAACAGAAGGCCCCCTTACACATCAGATGGTCCCCATACACATCATATGGTCCCCATACACATCAGAAGCCCCCCTACACAGCAGAAGTCCTAAACATACATCAGAACACCCCCATACACAACAGGAGGCCCCCTTACACATCAGATGGTCCCCATAGACATCATATGGTCGCCATACACATCAAAAGGTCCCCATACACATCAGAAGCCCCCCTACACTGCAGAAGTCCTCAATATACATCAGAACACCCCCATACACAAGCGGAGGCCCCCTTACACATCAGATGGTCCCCATACACATCATATGGTCCCCATACACATCAGAAGTCCTCAATATACATCAGAACACCCCCATACACAGCAGAAGGCCCCCTTACACATCAGATGGTCCCCATAGACATCATATGGTCCCCATACACATCAAAAGGTCCCCACACATATCAGAAGGTCCCCTTACACAGCAGAATTCCCCAGTATACATCAGAACACCTCCATGCACAACAGAAGGCCCCCTTACACATCAGATGGTCCCCATACACATCAGAAGCCCCCCTAGAAAGCAGAAGTCCTCAATATACATCAGAACACCCCCATACACAACAGAAGATCCCATAAACATCAGAAGTCCCCCATACACAAGAGTTTGTCCCCATACACATCAGATGGCCACTAGTGATGAGTGAGTATACTCATTGCTTGGGTCTCCCCATGCACGTCCGGGTGGTCTCTGAATATTTGGATGTGCTCCGGGATTTAGTTTATGTTGCCTCAGCTGCATGATTTATAGCTGCTAGACAGCCTGAGTACATGTGGAGGTTGCCTAACAAACAGGAAATCCTCACATGTATGTCTAGCAGCCGTAAATCATGCAGCTGAGGCTGATGAAAACTAAATCTCCGAGCAGTCACAAATACTCGGAGATCACCCGAGCGTGCTTAGGAAAACCCGAGCAACGAGTACACTCGCTCATCACTGGTGGCCACCACACACCTCAGATGGCCGGACCTCCTGTACATGGGGCTAGACTTGGCCAAATGTGCATGGGTTCTGAATTGGGGAAATGTGTGCAGGCCGCTGACAGACGACTTTGGAGGAGACTTTTTTCTTGTGGCAGAAATTCAAGATATGTAATCCTTGGTTGCAATACCCGCCCGTCCGGTGAGGGTCAGAGTCCGCCCGTCCGGTGAGGGTCAGGGTCCGCCCGTCCGGTGAGGGTCAGGGTCCGCCCTTCCGGTGAGGGTCAGGGTCCGCCTCTCCGGTGAGGGTCAGGGTCCGCCCGTCCGGTGAGGGTCAGGGTCCGCCCGTCCGGTGAGGGTCAGGGTCCGCCTGTCCGGTGAAGGTCAGGGTCCGCCTGTCCCGTGAGGGTCAGGGTCCGCCCGTCCGGTGAGGGTCAGGGTCCGCCCGTCCGGTGAGGGTCAGAATCCGCCCGTCCGGTGAGGGTCAGGGTCCGCCCGTACGGTGAGGGTCAGCCCGTCCGGTGAGGGTCAGGGTCCGCCCATCTGGTGAGGGTCAGGGTCCGCCCGTCCGGTGAGGGTCAGGGTCCGCCCATCTGGTGAGGGTCAGGGGTCAGGATCCGCCCGTCCGGTGAGGGTCCCCAGTGGAGGTGGAAGCCTTATACAGAGCTGAGCTACTTTTCTCACTCATTTTTACTGGCCCTCGTCTGTTTCCGTAGTCCCCATCTCCATTAAGAGCAGAGATGGAATTAACCCTTTAAATTTAGAGAATTAAACTTCTTTGCCTTTACCCTGATTGACTGTATGACTGGCTTGCAACCTGATTTTTTTCTTATTTCACAGCCAAATCCAAAAGTGTGGAACAAAATACACAAATCACACACATTTTTGGGGTCACTTAAACTTGATGCAGCCCCCCGCCTGAAGTTTTGTGCCACTCAAGTATATTACATGACTCCATAGAAGTTCATGGACGTCCCATGGGTTCCTCCAGGTTTCCTTATGTCCTAAATATGGCACACGTGGTCAGGGCACGTCACAAGCACAGCTTACAGGGGTATAATGGGGCAGCACAATGGCCAACCACGACTGGTAGGCGACACTGACCCTGAATGGCATTTCCTTAGTCACGTGTTCCCCGAGTCCCCCACGTGGTCTTGATTCGTTATTCCCACCCCTTGCAGACAGCTCCTCCTTCCAAGCGGCTGACACATGGGCGGGACTAGTAGAATTAGCCAGTGGCTTTTGACCAATGCGGCCGGCTACGTGGGCGTGCCAGTGTATAATCCCCAGCCTCTTCCATTTAGTCACGCCCAGTTATCGTCTTCCCTTCCCTCAGTGGGCGGAGAATAGCTGTCCCCGGCTGTCAGCGCTGAGCGTCCTCCCGCTCTGTCTGATTCTGTAGACACCACGCCCCCTCCCGGCTGTGAGGAAACCCCGCCTCTGTCTCCGCCCCCAGCGCCTTCTGACAGTGTCGGGAACGCGCAGCAGAGACAGACACCGACTGACCGGACACTGGACACAGGTACAAGGCGCACAGCACCGGGCACGGCTCATAGCGGGCTGCACCGCGCGGCCGGGGGAGGGCGGCACTGCCAGGGTGGGCGGTATACCCGAGAGCCAGGGTCTGCGCGCTATGTTATTAGTATGAGTCTGGCAGCGGGTCATAATATGTCACCCAGGAACCGGGAGGAGCGGAGCTGCTGCCTGTGTGTGGCATGCGCCCCTGTGCTGGGGAGCGAAGATGTACAGTGTTACTGTAATGTGGGCATGGTATATATGTATATAATGTCATGTATATATAATGTGGGCATGGTATATATGTATATAATGTCATGTATATATATAATGTGGGCATGGTATATATGTATATAATATGTCATGTATATATATAATGTGGGCATGGTATATATGTATATAATGTCATGTATATATATAATGTGGGCATGGTATATATGTATATAATGTCATGTATATATAATGTGGGCATGGTATATATGTATATAATGTCATGTATATATATAATGTGGGCATGGTATATATGTATATAATGTCATGTATATATATAATGTGGGCATGGTATATATGTATATAATGTCATGTATGTATATATATAATGTGGGCATGGTATATATGTATATAATGTCATGTATATATATAATGTGGGCATGGTATATATGTATATAATGTCATGTATATATATATAATGTGGGCATGGTATATATGTATATAATGTCATGTATATATATAATGTGGGCATGGTATATATGTATATAATGTCATGTATATATATAATGTGGGCATGGTATATATGTATATAATGTCATGTATATATATAATGTGGGCATGGTATATATGTATATAATATGTCATGTATATATATAATGTGGGCATGGTATATATGTATATAATATGTCACGTATATATAATGTGGGCATGGTATATATGTATATAATATGTCATGTATATATAATGTGGGCATGGTATGTGTATATAGTATGTAATGAATATATAATGTGGGCATGGTATATATGTATATAATATGTCATGTATATATATAATGTGGGCATGGTATATATGTATATAATATGTCACGTATATATAATGTGGGCATGGTATATATGTATATAATATGTCATGTATATATAATGTGGGCATGGTATGTGTATATAGTATGTAATGAATATATAATGTGGGCATGGTATATATGTATATAATATGTCATGTATATATATAATGTGGGCATGGTATATATGTATATAATATGTCACGTATATATAATGTGGGCATGGTATATATGTATATAATATGTCATGTATATATAATGTGGGCATGGTATGTGTATATAGTATGTAATGAATATATAATGTGGGCATGGTATATAATATGTCATGTATATATAATGTGGGCATGGTATATATGTATATAATATGTCACGTATATATAATGTGGGCATGGTATATATGTATATAATATGTCATGTATATATAATGTGGGCATGGTATGTGTATATAGTATGTAATGAATATATAATGTGGGCATGGTATATAATATGTCATGTATATATAATGTGGGCATGGTATATATGTATATAATATGTCACGTGTATATAGTATGTAATGTGTATATATAATGTGGGCATGGTATATATGTATATATAATGTGGGCATGGTATATGTGTATATAGTATGTAATGTGTATATATAATGTGGGCATGGTATATGTGTATATAGTATGTAATGTGTATATATAATGTGGGCATGGTATATATGTATATATAATGTGGGCATGGTATATGTGTATATAATATGTCATGTATATATAATGTGGGCATGGTATATGTGTATATAGTATGTAATGTGTATATATAATGTGGGCATGGTATATATGTATATATAATGTGGGCATGGTATATGTGTATATAGTATGTAATGTGTATATATAATGTGGGCATGGTATATATGTATATATAATGTGGGCATGGTATATGTGTATATAATATGTCATGTATATATAATGTGGGCATGGTATATGTGTATATAATATGTCATGTATATATAATGTGGGCATGGTATATGTGTGTATATAGTATGTAATGTGTATATATAATGTGGGCATGGTATATGTGTATATAGTATGTAATGTGTGTGTATATATAATGTGGGCATGGTATGTGTATATAGTATGTAATGTGTGTATATATAATGTGGGCATGGTATGTGTATATAGTATGTAATGAATATATAATGTGGGCATGGTATATAATATGTCATGTGTATATATAATGTGGGCATGGTATATGTGTATATAGTATGTAATGAATATATAATGTGGGCATGGTAATAATAATAATTATAATAATAATTTTTATTTATATAGCGCCAACATATTCCGCAGCGCTTTACAAATTATAGAGGGGGCTTGTACAGACAATAGACATTACAGCATAACAGGAATACAGTTCAAAACAGATACCAGGAGGAATGAGGCCCCTGCTCGCAAGCTTACAAACTATGAGGAAATATGTATATAATGTCATGTGTATATATAATGTGGGCATGGTATATGTGTATATAGTATGTAATGAATATATAATGTGGGCATGGTATATATGTATATAATGTCATGTATATATAATGTGGGCATGGTATATGTGTATATAGTATGTAATGTATATATAATGTGGGCATGGTATATATGTATATACTAGATGGTGGCCCGATTCTAACGCATCGGGTATTCTACAATATGTATGTATATAGCAGCCACATAGTATATAGAACAGGCCATGTAGTATATAGCAGACAAATACTACGTGGCCTGTGCTATATACTATGTGGCAGCTATATACTATGTATTGTAGAATACCCGATGAATTAATACAGGCCACGCAATATATAACAGTGGCCACGCAGTATATAACAGCCATGCAGTATATAACACAGGCAACGTAGTATGTAACACAGGCCACGTAATATATAGCACAGCCCACGCAGTAAATAGCAGCCACGTAGTATATAACAGTGGCCACGTAATACATAGCACAGCCCACATAGTATATAACACTGCCTATGTAGTATATAGCAGCTATGCGGTATCTAACAGTCCACGTAGTATACAGCAGTGTGGGCACCGTATCCCTGTTAAAAAAATAATTAAAATAAAAAATAGTTATATACTCACCCAGCGGGATCCACCGAAGCTCCGGCGATACACGCGCGGCTGCTGCCATCTTCCATTCCCAGGATGCATTGCGAAATTACCCAGATGACTTAGCGGTCTCGTGAGACCGCTAAGTCTTCTGGGTAATTTTGCAATGCATCACCGGGAACGGAAGATGGCGGCGGGCGCAAGCGGATCGTCGGACAACGGAGGGTGAGTATAGCAGGATTTTTGTTTTTATTATTTTTAACATTAGATCTTTTTACTATTGATGCTGCATAGGCAGCATCAATCGTAAAAGGTTAGGGACACACGGTTACGGAGTGCGTTACCGCTGGCATTAACCCTGTGTGAGCGGTGACTGGAGGGGAGTATGCGGGCGCCGGGCACTGACTGCGGGGAGTAAGGAGCGGCCATTTTCTTCCGGACTGTGCCCGTCGCTGATTGGTCGCGGCAAAACAGCCACGACCAATCAGCGACTTGGATTTCCATGACACAGAGGCAGCGACCAATGAATATCTGTGACAGACAGACAGAATGACAGGCATACGGAAGTGACCCTTAGACAATTATATAGTAGATAATGTGGGCATAGTATATATAATGTGGGCATAGTATATAAAATGTGGGCATGGTATATATGTATATAATATGTCATGTATATAGTGCATGTATATATGGTATATAAAATGTGGGCATGGTATATATGTATATAATATGTCATGTATATAGTGCATGTATATATAGTATATATAATGTGGGCATGGTATATCAGCTGCTACATAATGTGCGTATGAGTGTATATGTAGAGTGTGTGTGTGTATATATATATATATATATATATATATATATATATATATATATATATATATATATATATATTATAAAATATGTGCGTGGAGTATATAGTGCATGTGTATATATAATGTGTGCATGGCTCCTGTATATGATGTGCTATATAATAAGTGTCTGTACATATATATGTGTATATAGATATATATCTCATGTAATGTATAGTGTATGTATGTTTGATGTGTGTACATGATATATAGTACGTCATGTGCCATATATACAATTGTGTATGCATGAATGTCTGCACGTGTGATATATATTTACTGATGTAGTGCGTGTATGTATAAAATATGCCATGTGCTAGATATACATATATACACCCACCTACAAAAATGAGCTTATGTACAATGTATGCATATTTGTGTGTGTACGTACACACTCACTCACTGTGTGTGTGTGTGTATATATATATATTATATATTTTATCCAGCACCTGGCATAAACCACACACGTACACCTGTGTGTATATGATGTATGTATATATCTCTCCAGCACATGCATACATTATACATACTGTACACACACTATAACATGCAGATGTACATGTTGCTGCTCTTGATTCTGCATCCTCACCCTGGCTATACATGTCAGACCCAGAGCTGTGTGATGCCCCCTGTTGGTCCCAGTGTACGCTTTCTCTGCCCCTGTACTCCATGGTTAGTGGGGGGCAGGTGTCTGCGTTGTTCCTGTGTACCCCGGGTGATAGAATGGACTCAGTCACTGAGGCAGAATTTTAGATTCTGAGCCCAATTTGTCATTTTGGAAACTTTTTGTTTGGTTTTGTGCATCAGACTTTAAAAATACAAATAATGTGAGAAATGACAGCCTAGCCTCCGTGTGTGCGGGTTGTGTCTCCACACTGTGGGTGGGGGTTTTTTGCCCGGGGGGGCTCCGGGTGTGACATTAGCGTGTGTTTCTAGCCTACTTACCTTTACTAGTCCCTTGTGTCTGGTGGGTTATGCGGCTGCCGCCGGGTGGGTGTCCTGGGGCCGTGTCCTCGGTGGGTGTAATGTCAATAATTGGTAAGCGCTGGGTACTTTGATAAATGGACGGCTGTGTGAAGTATTTGGGGGTGGGGGGCATTCACTTAGGAATGTAGTATTTCTGAATACATTGGCTCTGCCTGTAAACATGTGTAATGTTCTGTATCTGCGGTCAGTCCTCCCACTGACAATGTGGGATGGCTGATAACAGGGAGCAATGGCTTGTGCTCTCCTGTCCTATTCATCCTCTTTCTAGCTGAGGTGGCAGATACCAGGGAGCAAAGGCTTGCATTATATTGCTCAGCAAACTGCAGGGTAGTGCCCATTTTTAAGTTGCTACATATTAGTGATTCCTGAAGGAAAGTTTGTGGCACATCTGACAGCCAGGACCGGTAGTCACGTTGGATCCACTTTCTTAGGGAATTGCACTATGAGCGATTCCCCAGCAGTAGATCAGGCAGTATAGAGTTGCCCCCTCAGATTACTGCCCGCGTTTGCCAGCTATGTCTGTGGTCCATGCTTGTGTGCCAAGTGCTGCTTATGTTGGGGTGCAGGAGAAGGTAGGAAACTAGAGAAAAAATACTGCGATTGGGAGACATCAGCTGGCGTTGGTAGGGTGCGGCGAGGTCCTGGGTATATGCATTTGGGCCGATCTTGGGTTGGGCACCACCTGTGCCCTCATGCAGCAGGGCAGAAGTTTGCGAGCGACTATTTTTGGGGCGTTGGGGAAGGTGTTGCCTTCCTTGGGCAGGGCACTGAATGCTGTGCTTTGTACAGAGGTGGTTGCGTGCCAGGGACTGAACCTCCTCCCTTTTTTTCCCTTGCTGCCCCCCTCTATACTTTCACCTTTTCCCTTGTTTCCTCTTTTGTCTCTGTCTTCCTCACCCTACCCTTCCTCCCTTCCCTCCTCCTTCCTGTAACCTCCAAAAGGGGAATCTGCGGAGCTGTCCCCCAGGGCTGCGGAGGGAGAGGGGGTATCTAAGCTACAGCCAACGTACACAGAGGAAACCCATTATGCCGCTGCTTTACCTGAGCCTGCAGAAACCACGCAGGTGGCTATGGGGGCTGCAGGTATGGGATTTATTGCACAGCCGCCCATGAAAGTGCCAAGTTTTAATTAAATGGGTAATGGCAAGTTAACCATTTATTGTAATTGACCGGTCCCCACCCCCACCCCCAGTGCGTTGCAGGGTAATATACCCTCACAGTTGGCCGCAATGAAAACTCACAGATGGCAGGTGGGCTCGGACCCCTTCTTCTCAAATAATAATACGCTTGTGATGCTAAATAATGGGGTACAGTTCAGATTTCCATTGACTTGTTACAGACATGAAAGTCAAGGACACATGCAGAGTAGCATTCGAAGAGTTCGGGTACATTACTAAATGCCTTGGATACTTCAGTCACTCGTTCTGCTCCCAGGACATGCTGGGAGTTGTAGTTTTACTATAACCACAGGCTGGAGACCACTGACCTACTTATTATACACATCCTGTTTATATCCTCCACTGCGTTTGCTTCTTTGGGTACATCTCCACCCAACCCTACACCCCGGCCTTGGGTCACTGAAAGGCTGGCACCCCCCAATCCTAGTCCTGGCATGTACTGTAGGCAGAGGCCCTGGCATAGTGCTGTCCTGGGTGTGGTGAGTGCATGCTGCAGAAGCCATGCTGATTATATTCCATGCCCTGGCACTGATCAGCGATATATGCTAGCAGTAGGGAAGGATCTGCTGCCCCTCTGTCAGCGCTGCTGGTTGGCAGTCAGTGGCTCTCCAGCTGCTGTGAAACCCCTGAATTTTGTGGTTCCATACCCCCTCCTAAGTGGCAGCCCCATCCCCACATCTAATCAGCGGTAGGTGAGAGGGCCGCCGGGGTAAGGAGGCATTTTTAGAATTCCACTTTAGATAAGGCCAGACTGACTTGTAGGGTGGAACGATAGCCCTAAATGGTTGTCCGGATCCCTTCCCCAGAATTCTGCTAGTGGGAGCGGACACAGAACAGGGGCCCCGGTGCAAGAACAATATATGGGCCCCTTGCCATCCAACAGCTCACTATCGTGCACAATTCCACCTGCTTTGGGGGTCGTACTGGCCCCCTTACCACTTGGGCTTGTATTCGGCAGCACAGGTCGCACCAACGTTATGTCCGCCCCCTCTGGTGGGTAGGAGGTGCCATCGTAAAACCCTGGGGAATTCTCAACTTGGGCTTAACATAGCTGTCAGCAATGGATTGTTACCAGCCCCAATGGCGTGCCTTCCATCTACATTATTTCAGCCGAGCAATGGAGATGAGCGGCAACTATCTGCAACAAGGCGGCTTATCACTAGGGTAATAAAAAAATAAAAAATAAAAATGGGCATGTAAAATCCACCCTGTTAGATAATCATTGTCTATAACAGCAGCCTTGTCCATTGTATGCCAGACCCCACGACTATTAGGATCTTTGGAAAATCCCACTCAACTTGTTAGGATTCACTGGCAAAAATGTAAAGGGTATTGTACACATTTGAGCAAATGTCTATTCAAAATAACTTACCGTTTTGTGTATGCAGCTCCAATGCTGACTTGTATGTTTCTAAGGTAACAAACACACCTCTCCAGTAGTAAAACATGACTGCGGGTTCTGACTGCACACAGTAACAGTTTGTAGTCTGTAACCATAGAGACACATAGGTCTGCATAGGAGCTGCAGACACAAAACGGTAGATTTCTAACCAGGACTATTTGCAAAGTTGCTCCATTACTAATTTTTTTTTTTAGATGTTGCAGACATTATCAATTATTTTACTATCTGTTATACTCCTGTGGTCTCTTCCTGCTGCTGACTGGCCCCCACTTATCCCCCTTTTATTTGTCGCCGTCCCCCCCGTGTTCCGCACTGGACCTGGGCAGAGCGTGTTATGGCTGAGGCGTGCGCTGGGTTGGCTGATTTATTCTCCGTGTGAGCAGAGGGGCTATTGCCGGTTTATAGATCCGGAGAGCCTCGTATACAGGAGGACTGGATTAAGCGAGTGGCGGTTTGTGACTGGAGAGGAAAGTGGGCCACTTGCTCCATGTGGGGCGGATATCTGGGGCACTTTGTTCTCTCATAGTTTCTGTGCAATTTTCTTGCTCTGATTCCCTGTTACATTAGACTATATGTGCTTAAAGGGGCAGTACGCATAAACCTGGCTTCTTGGATAGTCATATACGTTAAAAAGGGGGCATGCCACCAGGGCCTGGGAATACCTTTAAGACACGATGGGTACAGTTTTAGGTGCCAGTCAGGGGGTAGAAAGTAACTTAATACATAGATCTCATCCCTTTATGAGCAGACGCCGCCAATACGCAGAGCTGGGAGCAGTCTGATTACACGCTGTACGCTCTGCCAACTGACACAGACCTGGTGGGGACAGCTGCCATCATCATCATCTTCCTGGCAGACAAGAGCGGAAATGTGAACATGACTTAAAGGGATACTCCTAATTCAAGCCGTATTACTGTAAATCCTTGATATTGGACTACCAATGATGGCCGTATTGATTGTCACTAGTGATGAGCAAATATACTCGTTACTCGAGATTTCCCGAACATGCTCGGGGGTCCTCCCGAGTATTTTTTAGTGCCAGAAGATTTGGTTTTTCTTGCCGCAGCTGAATGATTTACATCTGTTAGCCAGCATAAGTACATGTGGGGATTCCCTAGCAACCAGGCAACCTCCACATGTACTTATGCTGGCTAACAGATGTAAATCATTCAGCTGCGGCAAGAAAAACCAAATCTTCGAGCACTAAAAAATACTCCGAGGACCCCCGAGCGTGCTCGAGAAATCTCGAGTAACGAGTATATTTGCTCATCACTAATTGTCACCTATCAGGCTGGACAAAGGACGGAATGAGTGATGGGAAGTGCAGAACTGAGTACACCCCACTACGCATTTGCAGCCATATATGTCGCTGTTATCAGCCAAGGTTCTTCTGCGCTATTATAAGCCGCTGAGATTAAGAGTACTGGCCCTTTAAAATGCATGACATCGACTTTCTACCTAAATGACTAGCTGAGTTTTAAGCTGGTCACACCTTGTGTTAGATATCTTCCCATGTAGTAGGTGCTGGGGGGGTCGGCTGGGAAGTAAAAAATGAATATGTGGGAGGACGAAGCCTTTAATCTATACTGGCGGAACAAATGTCCCTACATGGCAGAGCTGCAGTCCTAGTGTTCCATGGTCTGCAAGGTTTGAATAATAAGAAAATCAGGGAGATATCGGGGTGCCCATAAAAAGTAAAGAGTATCAGAAACCTCAATATGGCGCCGTTCTTGCCTTTTGCAGGAGTGGCTGATCTGTTGCCTGTGTCGGTGGGAGATCTGTGATTGGCTGTTTCTCCTGTCGATTATATCACTTATTAATATTTTACTATCATTTTAGGAAATTTGCCACCTTCCACCCCGGGGTCTGGGACATCATGCCAGCAGCCTCACTGACACTTTGTCACCGTCAAGATTACTAAGGAGATTGGTTGAGAGAATTGCTACACACGGTGAGTTCTTGGTTTACGCATCTGTGGTCTGCCAGGGCATTCTGAGACTTATAGTTCCACATCAGCTGGGGAGCAACAGACTGAGGTCCCCAAGTCTTTTATTGCCTTTTTCCTTTTTAGCCCGGTAATGACATTTTCTGCATTTCACCTACCTGCCTGCATCTCTATTAATAGTGCATGTATCATTTACACCATCGGTGCAAAGCGTTTCCACCGAAAAACCTTAGTGCAGGGTGCGCGGCTTGGGACGGGGCCTCCATCTGCTGGATCACGCCGCTCCATGTCAGAGGTGTGAAAACCACAGTTACTTACTCATCCTGTGAGTAGAGACCAAGACCAGTAATGCTTTTGATGTCACAGACTGGTAAAGACGAGCTCTTGTGGGCACTAACCGCTAGGCGTCGATGGTGCCGCCATGTCTGTGTTCATCTCCTAACATCCTACTATCTGTGATGATGAGGTCCTACTGCCGATACCCCAGCATCCATCTCACTGGGGCAAGAATGCAATGCATGTTCAGTCACTCATAGGGTCCTGATTGAGGAACCTCTGTCCCTCCATTATCTAGACCTGCCATGTCCAAATAACTGACAGCCCTTATTGATGGAACTCCGTAGTGGAGGATGATGCCGCTGTCAGGCTTCTCCGTCTTTTATCTTTCCTTGTGTTTTCTCGGACTCGCCTCTCTCTGCTGTGGGATTGACACTAATCTCTGGGATTATTTAGACCAGGATTCAACCGCCCAAAGCAAACCCCAATAGGGTGTGGGTAGGGGTAGTGGCGTGGGGGGAGGGGAGAGTGACCCCTTTGATGTTCTCTAATGTGGAATGTCCTCTGATGTTGGATCCAGGCTCTTCAGCTCTTTTTGATCTTCAAGGGGAAACATTTGTACTTGTATGCCCGGAAACCATCATCGTTCTCCCCCCTCCTCCTCCTCAGACAGTACACCTTACTTTTTGTAAAATGTCATGTCTTTTACCTGTGGGCGTGCTGACACTTGTAGTGCACTGGGAAAATGAATGGATGTATGTTAAAAAAAAAAAGAAAAACAGAATTCCAGTGACTCCTAATTAATTTCTACTCTTTATTACCAGTTTTGTGGGGGCAGTAAACCAAAGACATCCACAAATGAATAACCGTAAGGAGGATATGGAGATCCCATCCCATTACAGGCAACTTCTAAACGAGCTCAACGAACAGCGGCAACATGGAATCCTCTGTGACGTTTGCATCATTGTGGAGGGGAAAATCTTCAAAGCGCACAAGAACGTCCTGCTGGGCAGCAGCCGGTACTTCAAGACCCTCTACTGTCAGGTACAGAAGACGTCCGAACAGACCACAGTCACCCAACTGGACATTGTCACAGCCCAGGGCTTCAAGGCAATCATAGACTTCATGTACTCGGCTCACTTGGCGTTGACCAGTAAGAACGTCATTGAGGTGATGTCTGCGGCCAGTTACCTCCAGATGACGGACATTGTCCAGGCCTGCCACAGCTTTATCAAGGCCGCTTTGGAAATCAGCATAAAATCCGAGACTTCTGATGAACTTGTAGAATATGATATGGGCGCCCCTTCCAGCAGTGCCGAGGCCTTGCTGTCCGCCGTGGTGGCTGGACGTAGTATCTCGCCATGGCTGGCTAGGAGGACGAGCCCGGCCAACTCTTCTGGAGACTCTGCCATCGCCAGCTGTCATGAAGGTGGCAGCAGTTACAGCAAGGAGGACGCCGAACAGAAAGTGGACAGTCAGGATGAGGTATCTTCTGTATGGCCAGGAGATGTGTGCTATGGACCAATGCGTATCAAGGAGGAGCAGGTCTCCCCATCTCATTACATAGCAGTCAATAAAGGGGACCCAGGAAACCTCTACGTAGAGCAAGGGGACGGCTGGCAGCACTCGGGACGCAGGAAGAACCGTAAGAATAAAGAGACTGTTAGGCATATCACACAGCAAATGGTGGAGAACTGCAGAACAGGATCCCCGGAGCCGTCCTTCATCTCCAGCACCCAGTGGCAGTACAGCAACCAAGACAATTCCGGTAAGTGCCGCCCGGTAGTGCCACGTGTCCGTCCTGTTCTACAGTATTTCACTTTTGTTTCTTGTGTTTTGTTTGCTTGTCCTTTATGTCAAATAATTCAGCTGGAATTTCTTGGATAGCTGTGCGGCAAACTCCAATTGGTTCCTACCCAGCTTCTCCTTAGATGCCATCAATGATTTATGGCGGACTAAGTAAATGGTAGGAGCTGTATGGATGAGGTACTGTATCTGTGTAAACCATAGCCGTGCCCCTTCATTTTACTAACTGGAGTCTGAAAAGTGAATCATTTAAGTGATTTTCCGGGTACAGAAAAGCCCCTGTATCCCAGTTTCAGTATGTTCTTAAATACAAACAAGCTGTTATTTTCTCACCCTCCCCGGGTCCAGCTCTGAGTCTCGGCCGCTGTGTACGTTGTATTTTATTGTCTGATGTCACATTGAAAGCACTGCAGCCGATCGCTGAACTCTGCGGCTCGTACGGCCAACTCTGGCAGAAGTGTTGAGCTCACTTATTGACTGCAGCACCGTTGAGGTGTTGTCAGCGCCGCCAACAATAAGGCCACGTTCACACGTTCTGTATTTATCACCCAATCCTGGATTTGGGTTACAAATACTGAGGTAAAATACTGACCAAATACTGAAGTGGTGACGTGTTTCTATTATACTTTTCCTCTGATTGTTCCCTTCTGGTTTTGGCTTACAACTACTGACCGTGTGAATATGGCCTAACTGACACTAGGAGCGGCTGCGGTTACTCATTGCTGGAATTGGGGACGGTGAGGGGGTGCGGTTTTTATTTTATTTATTTTTAACAAACGGCAGCCAGGGGACAGGGATTTTCCAAAATTGGGAAAACTACTTTAAGGATAGGAGATCTGTTTTTTAAGTCACAGATATCCCTTTTAATTGAAAAATCCCTGCAACTTTTTCATCATTGTCATTGTGTACAGGATCTCATTCTCGGTATCTTCACGCTACGTGAGCGTCCATGACCAGGTCCCCTCTTTCTCTACCTGTTCTGTTTCCTGTTGGTGCCTAGTTATCCGGTTACGTCGGCTGTGCCTGATAGCCGCTCATTAGTAGCTGTTACTAAGTATTTCTGGTTACTGTCAGTATCCGCCTGTGGACGGACGGCACGAAGCGTTCAGCCCATGGGTCACAGCGACCTTGTAGCTCTCGGCCTATGGGTTTCCATGGAGATCCAGAAGCCTTGCCGGCATGTTCAGATGTTACAAGATATATCCGCGGGGCTAGTTAGTAAAGTTCTCTGGGATCTCGTTAGGATAATGCACTGAAATCCCTGGATTATGCCGTTAACCAGGGCGGTGCGGGGTTTAGAGGATGGCCAGAAAGACCTGAAAGATTGGGTGTCCTGCATGGCTGCCACACATCACCCGACCTCCCTCACCCTCATTATACCAAACAAAGAAGAGTAAATGAGATGTACGTGTCTAGAGACTGATCCGTCCCCAATTACTGCCAGTCAAGACGCTCGGCTCCAATCCCTAATCCCTTTACGTGTGCGCCTCTCGGTCCAGGAAGGCTTATTAGTGATTTTCTGGTGACTGGCATGCTGTCCTGACAAGTCTTTTTTTCCCTTCACCAAGACTAGAGCAGGACATTTACCACTACTGGTGGTCAAGAAGAGGAGGCAAGCCGGATCAACCAGCAGCGGCCATGTTTGTTTGTCCTTGGTCGTAAATATGTGGCGCTTGGTTATAAAATTGTTGGCAACTGTTCCTGACCCCTCAACCTTTCTAGGGGGGCAGCCTTTCATGGAATATTAAGGATTGCATGGCACCCCGAGAAACACTTTAATAGGATGGAGGCTGAAAGGGGGCATTATAATATTTAAGTGCAGGATGTAACCACCATAAAGCGTTGCGGCCTAGAGCATGTGCGATACCATAGCGGGTGCAGTGGTTGTAGTCGTGGAGTCTAGGGGGAAAACGGCTCCATCTCTTCTCGCATGAGAAAACCATTGATAATAAAGACCTGTGATAGTTGGGGGCCCTGGTGGAGATTTTTACATTGGGGCCCATGAGCTGTGACCTGTCATAAGCGGCGATTTTCTGCTTGTGTCTTAGGCTTCTTTCACACTAGCGTCGGAATCTCCCCGTCGCAATGCGTCGGGGAGAGATTCCGACGCTAGCGTTTGCTGCATTGCAAGGTGCGGGGAGGTGGGGGCGGAGTTCCGGCCGCACATGCGCGGTCGGAAAAAGCAGTCCGTTGGGAGAAAAAAACGTTACATGTAGGGTTTTTTTCTCCCGACGGTCCGCCAAAGCACGACGCATTCGTCGCAAGACGGATGCGAAGTGTGCAAATCCGTCGCAAATGCGTCGTCAATAGAAGTGTATGGGCAAAAAACGCATCCTGCAAGCACTTTTGCAGGATGCGTTTTTTCTGCAAAACGACGCATTGTGACGGATTTAAAAAAACGCTAGTGTGAAAGTAGCCTAATTCCCACTGTTACCTTGAGTGATTTGCTTTTTTTTTTTTAAATCCACCTTATTTTTCCAGAGAGATGAGAATCTTCATTTAGTGCTTCTTTATGTTCTTTTCCAAGGGGGTGTGGAGTATAGGATTCTGTGAGTCGTGTCTTCAGACAGCTCTACATTATTACTCTAAGCCACACCGCCTTGCTTAAAACCATTAAAAAAAAAGTGCTAAATTAAAAGGCTCATATCTATGGAACCATATAGTGGATAAAAAAAACCAAAACTCAAAAAACAAAACTCCTCCTGATTCCTACAGGGAGTAGTGAGAATAAAATAACAGCAAAAACTGGCCATTTATTACTTGTAAGTGACCTCTTTAAGTTATCAGGCTGCTATTAAGAAACTGGAAAGAGGTTGGGGGCAAGGGGTGTTACTCCAGGCTGACATCTTCCAGATTTTAGTTGATGAGAACTGTCAGATTGGTCACCATAAGTACATTCCTGACTGGTGCTGGTGTCAGGCAGCGGCTATAAAGGGCCTTGTAATTATGTTTTTATTTATTTTTTTTACTTTACTGTAAGTAGAACCGAGTATGACCAAAAACAGTCAAGTCACTCTTTTAGGTATATTGTTAATCTACATGGTAATCCTTCAGAATTTCTGCTGTTTTCTTATGACTCATGGATATTCATTTAAGACTCCTTGCCATATTTTTTTTTTTCTACGTAAATAATTTATCAGCTGCTTCTTCATTTGCCTTGTGACCTCATCCACAGCTTATCAACAGTAAGCATGATTAGTGCCAAACTGCACTGAGCATATCCATAAGCTCCACCCCACTGACTCATTTACACCTAGTCCCTCCCCCCAGACATGGCACCAAGGAAGAGTCAATGGATTCACCACTGTAAAGATGATGCATGATAAAAGTAACTGTCCGTACAATAAGCACCCCACCATGTAGAAGAAATGGGGGCTCCTGTGCCTTTAACAAGGAAGGATTCAATTTCTCTCGGGACTTCAGACCCTTTTTAGAAAATCATTAAAAAGTCATTGAGTTGGAGGCTGAGCCTATTAAATCTAGTTAGATTAGAGGAGCTGTCTGGCCTAAGGCTTTTTACGTTTCACTACCTCCAGCAAATCCTCCCGGCAACTGGTTTGTTGAGAGCAATTATCCGGTGTGTGGGAGGCGGGAGACGATGTGACTCGGCCAGTGGTGTCGGGGTGGAGTTCCTGTTTGTTTTTTCTTGGTTTCTAGTAATTATTTTGGATTTTTGAGACTCTGTTGGCTTCGCTTCCTTTCTGTCACTTCCTTAGAGTTCAGGGGACGGTCATAGAGGAAAATATACTGATCGTTTGGCTAGCCATACACATATGATCGCTGACGGATGAGCCTTTATTTCGCCTACAGCCATCTCTCCCCACTTCACCATACACGCGAATGTCTGGTTTGGCCAAGTGTGCATATGTTCTCAAAGTGTGTAAGGGAGAAAGACACTGCCACAAAGATCTGGCAGCGACTTATCTCCTCAAGAACAAAAGGCTTCAGTGCTAAAATTCAAACTTTCCAAGCATTGTTTCCCCCATTTGAAAGTTGGGACCCCCACCCCCCCATTATCCGGTTTGGGCAAAAGTCTAATTCGTATCTAGATCTTTAGCCTGGCGCTAAGTATGGCCGTCCTATCAGCTTTCTATGGGTCAGGGAGTTGCATTTCTCTTCATCTGACTAAGTTGGCCAAGTAATAATCAGTCTTACAATGTTGAATGGTCTGAAATGATGACTGAACATCCTTGGAGTGTGGGGGAAGAGGGCAGGATGTCTTGTCACCCACATTCACAAGTTGTCCATCTTTAGGGACATTTTTCTATGCTTAAGTGCTAGTATTTATGGCTAAAAATATTTTTTGCAATTGGGTTTCATTAAAAAATGTTGCACAGTTTGGCTTTTACAGGCTCTGTGTCTCGCATATTCAACTTTCATGTGGTCATAAATTAGCTGCGAGGAGCTTAAAAAAAAAAAAAAAAGATAAGTGTTGCAAACTCTTCTGTCACACAGGTGATCACCGATGGATTCTCGGTTTACTCATTCCGCAGCCAGCAGTAGTCGGTGCAGCAGAGGCTGTAGAATGTAAAAGGTGTACTATTTTCAATGCAACCCTATTGCAAAAAAATGTTTATAGCCCAAATTACAAGCACATAAATTTAAAAAGCGAAAAAAAATGTCCTTAAACATGGACACCATATGTATCCTACCTTGGTGCCAGGATGGAGGATGCTCATGATGTGGCCTACGTCAGCTCTCCCTGTACATCTTGTCTCACTCAGAGCCTGGTGACCCATATCCTACTGATGAGGAAGGGAGGCACCACACCTGGCACCAAGGTTGTGGGTGACTAATGCTGCAGGTGTGTGGATGCTATAAGCCGGGCACTTAAATGTTGTTCTCAGGCTTTTTGCAGTTACTGTTCGCCCCTACCCAAGCGATGAATTGAGAGACTTTTACATCACTATGATGTAGCAAGCTGGAAGTGTTGCCTTTTAACCCCTTTAATAATGCTCTAAGTGGGGAAAAAATATATATATATATTTTTGTTTGTTCCAGAGGCGTCCTAGTTTTTCACTTGTAATATGAGCTTTATGCTACAAATGGCTGTCACTACAGACCGCGATGCTGTGGATCCGTCTCCTGCTGTACTCCCAGGCAGATGTAGGGAATTTGAGGGTTTAATTCTGTTTTCCTATCCCCACCCTACATTCCTATTTCCCCAGGCTCCAGATCTGAACCCCCCCCCCCCCCAATGTCTCTCCTCACCCCCTCCCTGTTTTCCCTATGGTAACAGCAGTGTCTGCATTCGGCTGCTTTAACCCTTGCGTGCCCCTCTTCTGGCACACCTGAGCCGATTATATTCCAGATGCGGAGCAATATCCCTATACTGAGTTGCAAGCTCCTTAGTTGGCAATGCCATCACATCTGGATCTAAAAATGCTGGTAATGGCGCACAGAACCGGGTCACTGGTTCTCGCAGATGTACGACCCAGTTTAAGACTGTGAAGACCCCGAGAAGGTTCTTTGCAGAGTTAATACATCTATAGCGATCTTCAACTTGTGTGCACACGTTCAGGATTTTCCGCGTTTTTTCCGCTATAAAAATGCGATAAAACCGCGATAAAAATGCATACATTAAGCATCCTATTATTAGAATGCAATCTGCACTTTTTGTGCACATGTGTTTTTTTTTCCTTGGCGGAATCGCATTCTGGAAAAAAACGCAGCATGTTCATTCTTTGTGCGTAATCGCCGGGATTCTGCACACTTAGGAATGCATTGATACTCTTACTTTCCCCATGTGGCTATGCCCAGCATGCGGGAAGTAAGCGGATCATGTGCGATTGGTACCCAGGATGGAGGAGAGGAGACTCTCCTCCAGGCCCTGGGAACCATATACCTGTTAAAAAAAAAATAAAAAAAAAGAATTAAAATAAAAAATCGTGATATTCTCACCTTCCAGCGGTAACTGCAGCCTTCCCGCTCCCCGCGATGCTTCCATTCCCAGTAATACCTCACGGCAATGACCTGTGATGACATAGCGGTCTCACGCGCGTGGTGTAAAATCCCTTTGCAGGTTGCAGAACTACAACTCCCAACATGCTAGGAGTGATTGTGTTGCAACAGATGGAAACCGCTGCTATACAGGATAATAGAAGTTGCAGTGGACCACAATGGTTAACAAAAAAAGTTGCAAGGCTTCTACATTCTGTGGATCTTACTCTACAGAGTGTGAAATCTGTGGGAAATGGACTATTCGGCGGCGAATATAGTTTTTGCAGAATTCACCGAAAACAGCCTGTTATGTGTTACGGAACCACTCAGCACCCAGAATATGTTGTGCAGTTATATGTATGTATAATAGGTTCCATGTGAGATGCATGTCACTAATGCATCAGCCCACAGGCTGCGCCCCTGGGCAGAGGGGACACGATATTCCCCTTTTGTCCGCCCCCCACCTTTGTAATTCCCACAGTAAATATCGGCAGGCTCCGGCCACTTGCGGCTATTGTAATGTATGTCTGGCCTGCCGCTTTTCTATTGGCCTGCCCTCTGTATCTGTGTGATATATTCTGTGTCCTGTGAGTAAAGTGTCGTCAGACTGGAAATACGTGGAGAAGCAGTGATCTTTTATATGCGCCCATGTAACCAAGCAATTCCAGCCAGCGTCCTTCATTCAGACTCCAGCCAAAGCAGATAGGACCTCCTGAAGCATGGGGTGGTACTGAAAGAGGTACCCCAGCTTGGTAGACCCCGTTACACAGCCGAATGTCATTGGAGTAAAAATTACCAAATATGTTCAGAACCGATCATCAAACATAAATTCGGCACAAATAGGGTTAGGGTACCAATATGGCACGAATATGGCAAATTCAGATTCTGCGACCGATTCCGAACATATTCGCTCAACTCTACTCAATTCCCACAATTTTCCTCAGCGTGTCGATGCTATTTGGTCAGATCTCCTCCGCTTTCTTGTACCTGTTATGTGCTGTGGATTTTCTGCCCCATATGCACAGACCCTTAGATTTCTGACCCCAAGGGCTGAGTAGGCGTGCCACAGCGGAAGGCATTAGTGCTAGGATGTGCCCTCTCTGCTATGAAGATAAGATCTGACACATTCTGCCTCCTACACCCTCCAGTACCCTCCCTCCTCAGATCATTGACTGCAGATAACTAGATCAGACCAACCAAACCTCACTCTTCCTCTCTCCAGTCTGGACTACAAGGCCACATTCACACGTTCCTTTTTATCCTGCGGGTTTTCCCGCAGCGGATTTGATAAATCTGCAGGGCAAACCCGCTGCGGTTATCCCTGCAGATTTATCGCGGTTTGTCCTGCGGGATTTACCCCTACTATTGATGCTGCATATGCAGCAATATGCAGCATCAATAGTAGTGTCCGGTTCCAAAGATGCTGTGCGACCAGGACCTTCGGTGACGTCACGGTTAATTGACCGCGACGTCACCGAAGGTCCTGGTCGCATAGCAAACCTGAGACCGGACGGCCGCGTGCAGCGCTGAGACTTCCGAGGGTGAGTATACATGATTTTTTATTTTAATTCTTTTTTTTTTTTTTAATACAAATATGGTTCCCGGGGCCTGGAGGAGAGTCTCTTCTCCTCAACCCCGGGTATAACCCGCACATTATCCGCATTACTTCCCGCATGGTGGGCACAGCCACATGCGGGAAGTAAGCGGATCAATGCATTTCTATGGGTGCAGAATCGCTGCGATTCTGCACAAAGAAGTGACATGGTCCTTCTTTTTTTCCCGCAGCAATTCTGCGCGTTTTTTTTTTGGGGTTTTCCGCATCATGTGCACTGCGGTTTCTGTTTTCCATAGGGTAACATTGTACTGTACCCTGCAGGGAAAACAGCTGCGGACCCGCAGCAGCAAAATCGCCGCGGTTTGCAGTAAAAACCGCATAGTGTGAACATGGCCCAAGGGTAAAAATTGATGCCGAGGGAGGTTATGGGGCAAAATTGGGCTGGTAACCAGGGTGCAGGTCCTCTGTGTGTGCCTGAGCCCAATTACCAACCCAGCCCCTCCCCCACCAGGATCCTGTGTGATAGAAAATCTTATCTGAAGACTAGATCTTACTGATAGCCATGTACCTTGTCCTAATTCTCTACTCAAGTCCAGTCTTCCTGTTTATGGGAGAAATGGGAGAGAGAACTGCCACGCCGACAGCAGTCTGCCGGCTATTGGAAGGGTACGCTGACAGTCTAAGGCCACGCTCACACGCTCAGTAGTTGGTCAGTATTTTACATCAGTATTTGTAGCCAAAACCAGGAGTGGAACAACCGGAGGAAAAGTATAATAGAAACATATGCACCACTTCTGTATTTATCACCCACTCCTGGTTTTGGCTTACAAATACTGAGGTAAAATAGTGATCATATACTGAACGTGTGAACGTGGCCTTATTCTTCCTGTCATGAAGAGATGGATACAGCCTGTTGGATTTTCAGCGGTAAAGGAGTTTGGCAGCGGCTTTCATGGAGAATACAGAAGTGCTTGGCTAAGTGCGGGGGAGTCAGGAGGTGCCTGTCGGCTGAACATTTCCACAATGCCTCCTAATGTTTTTATGGGGATCTTTACCCCAGAGGATCACACTAAGAAGCTGTTATCTTGGAAAGGTTCATACTATGTAGGTGGCCTCCTGCAGGTCCTTTTCTCTCCACGTAACGTGCACTTATATGGGAAGGCGCTCGTTGACTTTGATTTTCTTTTAGCTATAATAATAATATATAATAATTTTTATTTATATAGCGCCAACATATTCCGCAGCGCTTTACAAATTCTAGAGGGGACTTGTACAGACAATAGACATTACAGCATAACAGAAATCACAGTTCAAAATAGATCCCAAGAGGAGTGAGGGCCCTGCTATTATAAATTCCCTAAGTTTACATGGGTGATGTACTGTCCACCAATAATGATTTATACCCGCATAAAAGATGCTCAGCACCAAAGGGCCATCTTATATGTTTACATGTAAAAGGTCCTTAAACCCTAAGGGTCTGTTTCCACGTTCAGGAAACGCTGCGTGTTTGACGCTGCATAGAGATGCAGCGTCAAACACGCAGCGTCCAGATGTTACAGCATAGTGGAGGGGATTTCATGAAATCCCGTCTCCACTATGCGTGGTAACACGCATCTGGCGGCCTTGCGATTCCGGACATGCGGAGCGTCTTTTTTAGATCGCAGCATGTCCGTTTACCTTGCGATGCTGCGCCGCCGCAAGGTATAACACAGGGCCCTATGTGTGGGGTGCGATGATTCCAGATGTGTGCAATGAACACATCCGGCATCATCGCGTCTCCAGAAGGGGGCTGAGCTTTGGACGGAGTGAGTTTGCCGCTCCGTCAAAACCACTGGCCATCCTGAACGTGGACACGTACCCTAACGCACTTTCCTCAGGGTTTCCCCTTTAAGATAAGGGCCCTACAACAGCACTGATCCTAACAGGATAAACATCAACCCCACATTCCTGACCCTGAGAAATCCTCCCTTCCCACAGACTTGCCAACTCCCATTTCATTCTGCCACCCCCTCCCTTCCCCAGTCCTCCCACAGCCTGTTCTCACATTCCCCACCGGAGCGCAGAATGCCCCCTGCTAAATCATCTCTCACCTGCTCATCTTCCCTCTTTTATATTTAATGCATGGCCGCCAGCTACCTAGAAGCCTTTAAACAATGGCTTAAAAAAAAAAAAGTTTTCACCAATACCCTCTGATTTTTTTATTTTTTTTATTTTTATTTTTTAAGCCATTGTTTTCTGGGAAAGCTGTACTCCAAGCTTTTCTAGGGTCTTGAGTGTCACCTTGGGACACAGGTTGGGATGTGTTTCCCAGAACAAATGTTGACATTCAGGAATCTAGAAAAGCAGAGTATTGGAGGGCCCTGTCAGTCAGAGATCTGTCCTATCACTGCTCAGTCCTCCTTCACCTCCTGTGTTCTCCCCCGATATTTGAATATGACAGAACAGATGCAAGTAGATTTATAGTGGGAGCGGAAGAGTGAACAGTCTCTCGGTGAAAGGTTGCAGTTGTGAGATGTACAGAGGTCATATATGGAAGGTTTAACCCAAACCAAAACCCCCTCACCTTAACTCGTCCTCTACCTCTGTGCATCAGAGGCCCCCTTGTGCAAGACGTGACCCCCCACCTCTCATGCACCGATGTGACAACCCCTCCCCCACTCATGCACCAACATGACTCGCCACCCCCTCTTGTGCACCTACACTTTGTAACTTTGACTCGTTATGATCCCCCATTAGATCATCCCCCATTAGATCATCCCCCCCCTTTTCCCTTATCTTTATCTGTGTATTCAAACGGTAACCCTCAAACCTGCCTTTACATAGTACCCCATCTCTCAGCCTGCCCATTTTCCATACTTCAACACTAGCCCCCAAACTGGAAACCCTCTTTTAAGCCTGTGTGCCTCTGCACCCCATTTGTAACTCTTCTTCACCTTATACCAGCTTCTTCAGACAGTCACCAGTGTGATGTCATATACTGAAACTTGTCAGTGTACAGTGATGTGGCACTCCCCGTCTCCTCCACCCCCTTTAGTAAATCCAGTTAATCCCTAATTGCCCCCCTTCCTTTACTCTGAGTCGTTCACACCCAGAATCTCCATAACTCGCCCAGCACTTGTCTTTACACTGGAGATTTTGCCTTTTGAAGCACCTGTGCAACTCCTATGTGTGTATACATATGAGTGTGTGTGTGTGTATATGTGTGTGTATATATTAGGCTACTTTCATACTAGCGTCGGTACGGGCCCGTCACAGTGCGTCGGGCCGACGTACCGACGCATACTGTGAAATAAAATCACAACGGGGGCAGCGGATGCACTTTTTCAACACATCCGCTGCCCTTTTGTAAGGTTCGGGGAGGAGGGGGCAGAACCGACGGACAGCAAAAACACGACGCATCCGTCGCACGACGGATGCGACTTGTGGCAATCCGTCGCAATGCGTCGCTAATGAAAGTCTATGGAGAAAAACCGCATCCTGTGGGCAACTTTGCAGGATGCGTTTTTTCTCCAAAATGACGCATTGCAATGGAGGCCAAACGACGCTAGTGTGAAAGTAGCCTTATACACAAGCACACACGTGTATATATATATATATATACACACACACACACACACACACACACACACACACACACACACACACACACACACACACACACACACACACACACACACACACACACACACACCCTCTCAGCTGATTTATACCCACGTCAAAGTTAAAGATGCAGCGAAAGAGTTTGCTCAAGCAAAAACATTATTTTTGGCTCAAAATATATTTACTTAAAAATATATATTTATCTAAACTAAGATTAACCCTTGAATTACAGCTAATCCGGCAGCACTTGTTTGTAACACCAGGTTATCGTACAATATGGAATTACAGAAGAATGAGTGGAGAGAACAGACTCTGAGATTTCTGATGATTCTTTATCCCTTTTTATCAAATTTATTAACTTTTCAACATTAGTGTAATAACACCGCAGATCTGATGCCGATTTCCAATAACGGTGGATTCATTCTTTTCGGCTGTGATTGATAACCCCACACCAGCACCAACGGCTGGCCAAGATGGGAGAATACTCTCTGCATAGTTTAGGCTCCTTTTTTCATGTCAATGACGATCCTGCTTGTGCAGTCGTCAGGATGATGGGTTTGTGGTGTCGGCATTGGGCCAAAATTGCATTTTCCAGAGTGGTCTAATCTAAGCCTCTGTATGTCCCTTTCTTACATTCAAAGACTCTAATGCAATGACTTGTAGGTCCTAACAAAAGTGTAAACTTGACCTAAAGAGACTAAAACATTTTCAATCATGTAGTCATACATTTGTCAGATTTATGTCTGATCAATAGGAGTATAATCAGTTCACCAATGAGGCACATAATGCCTCGCTGCCCGCTATAGCAAATTGCCGGCCTTGAATTGGCTCCTCTCCGCCATGTTTAGGGTTGACTATTTCCTTCCATCCTCATGGACCCACTGGAGGCCTCCTTTGGGAAGAAGGCATCTTGCTATTTTCAATCTAAAGAAAACCTGAGGATGAGCTGCCCCTCACTCCCTATCTCTGCCATGTATCATGCACCTTGAGCTCACTGCTTTAATGGGCTCGGACTGTTCTATAATTCATGGCTGAACTAATCTGACCAGAGCTATCTCCGGTTAACTGTTTCCTTCCTGACCGTAAAATGCGCCTGGTCCTCCTCATTCTCTGGATCGTTGCGCCCGCCGACTGCTTTACATTTCCTGCAGACTAAGCTATAGGCAAATCTTGAAATGTGCCCCATATACATCACAACATTCTGCTTCCTTTCCCTTCAATTGCATCATCTCGTCAAACCTGGGCCTAACAACTGATACCATTCAGGGGAAAGGCGGCAGAATAAAGTACCGAAATACTGTCTTCATTGATGCAGGATCTTCTTCCCCCCCCCCCCCCATCATTCCGGTAACCAGTTTCCTTAGACGCCTGCATAGTAGATCTCAGCTTTTCTCTACAGTGGAAATGATTTTTCCTATGAAAATTTCTAATCCCATTACCATGGAAAGTCACCATCGCTGCCAGTAGGAAGCACTCCGCCCATTGTTATGGAAGATGATCGATGTATGGATGTCACTGGTTCTGTTACTCTATGGAAACTTCACCCACTTCATCCACCCTATACTAGGATATGGTGAATGGTGACTCTAACCAGTCCAGGCTCAAATCCAAACTAGGCACTGGTTTAGTATACACATATGTAGATTTAGACTATAAGCTGCTTGGGATAAGAGCTACTATACCTTATCTGTACAATGGTGCAGAACATATGAGCACCGTCCCAGGGATTAATAGAGTGTACACATTAATGGCTTGGGTTGTAGTAGTCCAGGTGGGGAAAGCTAAGGGGAGAAGACTTAATAACTAGGTGCCAATTGGCACCTACATAGTTAGGGCATTGCATGCCCATGTGACACCATAAATCGGGGAAGCTCTCCTGCTTAGATTACCAACTAGAGTAGGTATGAATTGACTTGCAGAGCACGGCCTATCAGTCACAAGGGTGATGTATGCAACAAGAAGGAAGGCCTGAGAATCGCCCCTTATTTGATAGCATCTGCAGCTCTTTTTTCTATTACCCAGCCTGGCGCGACGTTACATGTGCATCACGCCACAACAATGATGTTGTACCAAGCCGACTAATCAAAAGAATAGCTGGCGATGTTGGAAAGTAAGTGTGGTGGTACTCGGGTCTCCAGTCCAGTGGGCACAGATAACTGATGTGGCCTGTAAATCTATTCACACTAACTCCCAACCCCGAGAACTGGACATCACATTTATGCTCGGCTCATGCTTTATTTTATCGCTTGTCCCTGCAGTTGTACCCAGTCTGGTGACCTCATTCCTTACATGCGCCAACCATTTTAAACTCCCCCTTTCTTCCTCTCCCTCAGGTGACGACGTGACGGTGATAGAACCGGGCAGCTCTGATAGCCGGGAAGAACGTGTAGACTTGTACTCGCAAGGAGAAGAGTCCTCACAAGGCGGAGAACCCACTTACATACCTCACACGCTGAGTCTGGAGAAAGACGACAATCACCAACAGGTCACCAGCGTATCCAACCTGCGCAGTGCCCTCCTGAGCAAAAACAGCCTGTTATCCCTAAAGGCCGACGTCCTAGGGGAGGAGAGTTCTTTGCTTTTTGAATACCTGCCCAAAGGTACCCACTCGCTCTCTCGTAAGTTCCTCTTCTTTTTTTCTGTCCTTCTCGTCTTTTTACTTGGTCAGTATCAGGGCCGGGCTTCGAGGCGTTGCTGCCACTAGTCGCAGGTGGTCCTTGCAGTAGACCTCTATTATGGACAAACCTTTTTAAATGTAGACCCATGGGTGACATTTAGAGCGTGGGATGAATACTCACTGAACTTGAATCTGAGTCAGTAAGGCTACTTTCACACTAGCGTCGTGTGACGGACGTCGCAATGCGTCGTTTTGGAGAAAAAACGCATCCTGCAAAGTTGCCCGCAGGATGCGTTTTTTTTCTCCATAGACTTGCATTAGCGAGGCATTGCGACGTATTGCCACACGTCGCATCCGTCGTGCGACGGATGCGTCGTGTTTTTGGCGGCCGCGACGCACAAAAAACGTTCAATGTAACGTTTTTTTGTGCGTCGGGTCCGCCATTTTCGACCGCGCATGCAAGGCTGAAACTCCACCCCCTCCTCCCCGGAACTCACAATGGGGCAGCGGATGCGTTGTAAAACTGCATCCGCTGCCCACGTTGTGCTAATCAACCACACTGTCCGTCGGGCCGACGGACTAGTGTGAAAGTAGCCTAAGACCAATGCCACACTTTCTGATCTGGGGATAAAAATCTACAGTTTTGCTGCCCAACTTTCATGTAAAATGTTGATTAGAGATTCTATTTTGACGATCTATCAATCTGTTCTCGTGTAGCGACAAACCCCCCTCCCCCACCACCTGACGGCAGAATAAAGAAAGATTGGCAAATATCTGCCTAATGTCTCAGTATTTTAATATATCATACTTGAAATAGTTCAGGGAATTGTCACTTTTGCTCCTACTGTTATCTGGTTTCCATATCCCAACCTATTTTGCTATGGGAAAAAGAAAAAAAAAAAAGTGTATGTGTATGTATATATATATATATATATATATATATATATATATATATATATATATATATATATATATATATATATATATATATATATATATATATATATATATTTTTACTGGACACAGAGCAGGTAGTTCATTAGCTTATTAAGACCACAGTCAAAAGCTCAGTATTTAGTCAGTATTTTCCATTAGTACTTGTAAGCCAAAATCAGGAGTGGAACGATCAGAGGAAATAATAGAAACATATGCACCACTTCTGTATTTATCACCCACTCCTGGTTTTAGGTACAGATACTAATGTAAAATACTGATCAAATACTCAACGTGTGAATGTGACCTAAAATGCCTTCTACTCACCTGCTACATCCACCATTGCTCCAGTGTCATGCCACTCATGGTGCTGCCAGTCTTTGTGAACGGTCTAATGTTCCAACCACAAACACGTGACCACTGCAGCCAATGACTGACTCAGGGGTTACAGGTTGACTGTGCTACCAGCACTAATGAGACTTGTAATTGGCTGCAGTGGTCACATGCATGTGAATGGAGTTTCATCACCTTCAGACAGTTCACTAGGCCCAGTTGGACCTCTGGCGTGGCAGTGCTTCAATGTTGCGAAAAATTGAGGCAAGTTTTACATTTTTTTTTTTTTTTTTTAAACCTTTGAACTCATTTTTAGATTCTAGATGTTTTAATGAATATACTTTTTATTACTGATATGAAAACCTTGGTATGCACGTAAAATGTGAAACATTTTTATAAAAGTTTAGTTTTGGATACCCGGTCCTGATAACTGCATCTCCTCTACTGCTTTGTCACTATGACAACACTTCTTGTCTTTACGCTCATTGTTCACTTTTAATTTAGGGTGCATTTACCCTGAAGATTACTTAGAAACGACCACATTTTTCAATAATAGGCCAGTGTAAACAGGCTGCAGATCACCTGCCGAACAAGAAAACAATTACGTAATCGTTGGGTGGAAATATTGTTTTTTGCAGTTCATCGTCTAATCTGCTCTCGGCAGCACATGATCTAAACAATGACCATGTTTGCAAACTGAACTACGGTACCTATTACTGATCGTTCTGTGCGTATCGCAAGCATAGTCGGCCTGTGTAAAAGGGCTATTAAACAATTGCTGACTGGCAAACATGTAGGCCATTGGTCATTTAGTTGCCGCCATAAACTATAGTAAAGCTATCCACCCTTCAGGCTTTCACATTTACTGTCCATATCAATGTCCTCATATATACTCACGTTTTGTGGACATTGCTGTGGATGGGTAGATTGGAATCAGGCAATGTCTGTGTGTCGGGGCTGAACAATAACAGGAAGCTTTGTCATGGGGACGCCGTGACCATATTTACTGGCGACCATGCGCCGTATAAAATCCTGCTTTGCCATTAATCACTCGCCTTTTCTCTCTGATCTTTATGAAATTTGAGTAAAATAATTGATTTGCTTCTTTATAAAGTTTTATTTCCCCTCCCATCATCTACTCTGGGGTTCGCCCTGAGACCACCCATGTTTTACGATCCCTCCTGCTTCCTGCCAGGAGGTGCCGTACAGTGTGGACCCCCTGGGTGCATGCTGGGTGGTGGCACCTGGCGTGGACTCCCTGGCTTCCTGCCAGGAGGTGCCGTACAGTGTGGACCCCCTGGATGCATGCTGGGTGGTGGCACCTGTCGTGGACCCCCTGGATGCATGCTGGGTGGTGGCACCTGTCGTGGACTCCCTGGCTTCCTGCCAGGAGGTGCCGTACAGTGTGGACCCCCTGGGTGCATGCTGGGTGGTGGCACCTGGCGTGGACTCCCTGGCTTCCTGCCGGGAGGGGGCACCTGGTCTGGAGTCCCTGGCTGCATGCTGGGAGCTGGCGCCTGCTTGAACCCCCTCCCCAGGTGTGTGGCAGGAGGCGGAACATGGCGAGGACTCATTGGCTGTGTCCTGGGAGACGGCACCGGGGGAGAACCCCCTAGGCCTTGAGACATCCTGTCCTGATACCATGATGCTACGGGTGATGTCGTACATGTCATCGGATGTATTACAGGGAGGGTATAGAGTATATATTTGTCATGGGGACGCCGTGACCATATTTACTGGCAACCATGCGCCATATAAAATCCTGCTTTGCCATTGGTCATTCGCCTTTTCTCTCTGATCTTTATGAAATGTGAGTAAAATAATTGATTTGCTTCTTTATAAAGTTTTGTTTCCCCTCCCATCATCTACTCTGGGGTTCGCCCTGACACCACCCATGTTTTACAATCCCTCCTGCTTTGATGTTGGCCGTTCAGCAGGTGACATCACCAGTCAGTAGTAATTTATCCATGCCGAGTGTTTTAGTAAACTGATTATTAGAAAATTATGATGGATATTTATCATTCTGCTCTTGGAAAGAGAGGGTTAAAGTTGGTTTCCGCTTTGGGGAAATGGCCACTTCCTCTTTTCAGTTTTCAATTTTTTTTCTAAAAACAGGTAGAATATTGTGCGATTTCAACAATCTATTCTGTTTTCTAACTCGCTGAAAATCCAAGAACAATACTGCGAGATGAGGCATTAATATTAATGGATATATTGATATATGTAGATGTGTGAGGGGTAATATGATGCAATATGCAAATGTTAAAATGTTATGCGTGCCAGGAGACTCTGCCCAGCGTGAACCCCTGTGGCTGCAAGCCAGTAGGTGCTGCCCAGCGTGACCTGCATGCTGGATGGTGGCGCCTGGCGTGGACTCCCTGGCTTCGTGCCAGGAGGTGCCGTACAGTGTGGACCCCCCGGGTGCATGCTGGATGTTGGCGCCTGGCGTGGACTCCCTGGCTTCCTGCCAGGAGGTGCCGTACAGTGTGGACCCCCTGGATGCATGCTGGGTGGTGGCACCTGTCGTGGACTCCCTAGCTTCCTGCCAGGAGGTGCCGTACAGTGTGGACCCCCTGGGTGCATGCTGGGTGGTTGCACCTGGCGTGGACTTCCTGGCTTCCTGCCAGGAGGTGCTGTACAGTGTGGACCCCCTGGATGCATGCTGGGTGGTGGCACCTGTCGTGGACTCCCTGGCTTCCTGCCAGGAGGTGCCGTACAGTGTGGACCCCCTGGATGCATGCTGGGTGGTGGCACCTGGCGTGGACTCCCTGGCTTCCGGCCAGGAGGTGACGTACAGTGTGGACCCCCTGGATGCATGCTGGGTGGTGGCACCTGTCGTGGACTCCATGGCTTCCTGCCAGGAGGTGCCGTACAGTGTGGACCCCCTGGATGCATGCTGGGTGGTGGCACCTGTCGTGGACTCCCTGGCTTCCTGCCGGGAGGGGGCACCTGGTCTGGAGTCCCTGGCTGCATGCTGGGAGCTGGCGCCCGCTTGAACCCCCTCCCCAGGTGTGTGGCAGGAGGCTGTGTCCTGGGAGATGGCACCAGGGAAGAACCCCCTAGGCTTGAGACATCCTGTCCTGATAGCATGATGCTACGGGTGATGTCGTACATGTCATCGGATGTATTACAGGGAGGGTATTAGAGTATAGACTCTAATAAGTGGGTTCTGTATTCTCAGCACTGCTACAGTACAGAGTCATTGTATTGTACACTTTCAATGTTAAGACGCATTTTTTCTATGTGGTTATTGCTGTAAATCCTGAGCCGCTCTCCTCATCTCCTGCAGTCAATGAGTTCACAGTTATCCGGAAGAAGTTCAAGTGTCCGTACTGCAGCTTCTCCGCCATGCACCAGTGCATCCTGAAGAGACACATGCGATCACACACCGGGGAGCGGCCATATCCCTGCGAGATATGTGGCAAGAAGTTTACACGGCGGGAGCACATGAAGCGCCACACGCTGGTAAGAGATGGAAATAAATCTAATATATAAAGCTGTGTGTGTGTGTGTGTGTGTATGTCCGGGATTGGCATCTGCACCGTCGCAGCTACAGCCACAAAATTTTGCAGAGACACACGTCTGGACCCCGATATATACTATATACAGGGGAGATGACACACAGGTATATACTATATACAGGAGGAGATGACATACAGTTATATACTATATATAGAAGGAGATGACATACAGGTATATACTATATACAGGGGAGATGACATACAGGTATATACTATATACAGGAGATGACATACAGGTGTATACTATATATAAGGGAGATGACAAACATGTATATACTGAGGTGAAAATGAGAGGTGTGAGGTGAAAATGAAAAGGTGTGAGTGCAAAATGAGGAGTGAGGGAGAATAGTGGAGTGATCGGAAAATGACAGATGTGAGGTCGAAATGACAAGTGTTAGGAGTGAGGGAGAAAATGAGAGGTGTGAGGGAGAAAATGAAAGATGTGATTGGGAAAATGAGAGGCGTGATGGGAAAATAAGAGAAGTGAGGTGCTATAACTAACCACAGATATTTATTATGCCCAGGCAACGCCGGGCTCTTCAGCTAGTGTGTAATTAAAGGGGAGGGATTTGAGTATTGTATTAACCTCAGTTTAAGGAGATTTAGATTTCACTCTATATTATTCTATGACAGAGCTGCTCCTCAATGTATGAAAACTTGATAACATGTAATAATAATAATCTTTATTTGTATATAGCGCTAACATATTCCACAGCACTTTACAGTTTGCACACATTATCATCACTGTCCCCGATGGGGCTCACAATCTAGATTCCTTATCAGTATGTCTTTGGAGTGTGGGAGGAAACCGAAGTACCCGGAGGAAACCCACGCAAACACGGGGAGAACATACAAACTCTTTACATGGGGTAGCATTATACTAGTTATTATTGTCCATAGGAAGCAGTATTCTAGTAGTTATATTCCTCTACATAGGGGGCAGTATTCTAGTAGTTATATTCTTGTACATAGGGGCAGTATTATAGTAGTTATATTCTTGTACATAGGGGGCAGTATTCTAGTAGTTATATTCTTGTACATAG
This sequence comes from Ranitomeya imitator, assembly GCF_032444005.1. Taxonomy (NCBI): domain Eukaryota; kingdom Metazoa; phylum Chordata; class Amphibia; order Anura; family Dendrobatidae; genus Ranitomeya; species Ranitomeya imitator. The sequence continues at coordinate 449,824,447 of NC_091283.1, read as the reverse complement.
GGGCAGTATTATAGTAGTTATATTCCTGTACATAGGGGGTAGTATTATAGTAGTTATATTCCTGTACATAGGGGGCAGTATTATAGTAGTTATATTCTTGTACATAGGGGGCAGTATTATAGTAGTTATATTCTTGTACATAGGGGGCAGTATTATAGTAGTTATATTCTTGTACATAGGGGGCAGTATTATAGTAGCTATAGTCTTGTACATAGGAGGCAGTATTATAGTAGCTATAGTCTTGTACATAGGAGGCAGTATTATAGTAGCTATAGTCTTGTACATAGGAGGCAGTATTATAGTAGCTATAGTCTTGTACATAGGAGGCAGTATTATAGTAGCTATAGTCTTGTACATAGGAGGCAGTATTATAGTAGCTATAGTCTTGTACATAGGAGGCAGTATTATAGTAGCTATAGTCTTGTACATAGGAGGCACTATTATAGTAGTTATATTCTTGTACATAGGGGGCAGTATTATAGTAGTTATATTCTTGAACTTGAGTCAAATTCAGCAGGGGGTGACAATGAGCACAGGAGCAATCTGTGCTACATCACTGATTCTTACATCATGATTGACATCTAAACTATCAAGTGAATGTTAACCCTTTATTTGCTTTCATATGCATAAAATGTTTAGAATGTGGCTTAATCATTGGTGCAGGATGCAGCAGCCTAACATGACCTACTTCTGGTCTTCAGATCTGAGGTCACTTGGAGGAAATGGTCAGACTCCTCTGAGCAGCACTGCTTTGTAACCTTTATAGAGGCATTCTCTTGTATAGCAGCCCTGCAAAATAAGACATCATTACCAAGTGGCTTTCGGCCTTCAGAATGTGTCGGCCCACGTTCCCAGGAGGCTCTTCAGCCATCTGCACCTCCCTGCAATTGGTTGTTTCTGCTGCTGCAGTTCTCATTGCGTTTCAGCCTTTTGCTCAAGTATTTGCACGCAATGGCTCTGGTGCAGTCATTTGAATGTATGACCCTCGAAATCCATCTGGCGTTTCCATGGCAACAAAACAATCAAGATTTTATAATAGTCTATGATCATGTGGTCAGCTGCTCGTTCATTGTGTAATTACAAAAGCCCTCATTATAAGCATCGCTCATGTCTGATGGTAGAGAATCCCGTTGTTATAGATAAGGCAGTGGAACAGGGAGATTCTCTGCATCATTATAACCACCGCTCATCTGTAATATCACATCCCTAACCTTACAGGGGCGCCCGGGGACCAGATGGGTACGTTTAATGGGGATCTAGAATATACGTTCCCAACATGGACGTTTCTGATAAGATTGACACGCAAGAGGTCATGATTGAGAAGTGCATAACATGTCCATATTTTGACAATTGACTGGTGCAATTCACTGCTAAATTCGTTTTTCTGGGTCATAAAGAATGCCATATAAATGAAGCTTTCCCCATCTGGTAAATTCCCTGCTACTTAACAGTGATGTCACGGTCAGTGATTGGCTATAGCAGTCACAGGCGTTGACGTGATGTCATCACTGTGGCTAAGTAAGCAAAGACTGGTGGAAGTACTGTACAGCGGTAGCCCAGGAGTGGAGGGGTGTTTATTGATAAGTAATGCATCTTTGCTGATTGTGGGACACCCATATAACGCACATTATAATGATTTGACTTCTTCGCTGGGAACTATAATATTATAGAAGATCATTCCTATATAGTCGACCACATAATAAATGGGCTTCTCAGGCCTGCTGGACATTCGATCTGATCCGGTCTCCGCTGTGGGTTTTAGAGGGGCTTCTGAGCACGGGACCCCCCATGGAAGGAGGTGACCTATTATTCGCTGTGCCTTTCTGCACATTGCACCCTATTACAGAGGCCAATATAACACAAGCCCCTTATCCTGCATTAGGGTACCGTCACACAGTGCAATTTTCATCGCTACGACGGCACGATTCGTGACGTTCGAGCGATATAGTTACGATATCGCAGTGTCTGACACGCTCCTGCGATCAGGGACCCCGCTGAGAATCGTACGTCGTAGCAGATCGTTTGAAACTTTCTTTCGTCGTCTAGTGTCCCGCTGTGGCGGCATGATCGCATGGTGTAACATATATCGTATACGATGTGCGCATAGTAACCAACGGCTTCTACATCGCACATACGTCATGAAATTATCGCTCCAGCGTCGTACATTGCAAAGTGTGACAGCAGTCTACGACGCTGGAGCGATATTGTTACGATGCTGGAGCGTCACGAATCGTGCCGTTGTAGCGATGAAAATTGCACTGTGTGACGGTACCCTTAGATAGAGGGTGGTATAACCCCCTGGTTCTTCTGGAGCCTGCACTGTCCTCACCTGGGATAATTGCATGTTGCATTGCGGACGACACATCAGAAGTCAGCAGAATCTTATATGGGTCACTTTCTCTGCAGGTTCTCAGGTCGTTCCTGTCTCCTTCAGGTTACAGAGCAGCTGTGCTGAGCCAGTGACTCTTCTCTGACCATTTCCTCTTCCGTGACCTAAAATCTGCAGTGTCCACGGGCTGGAAATAGGTCAGCGCAGGGCGGCTGCTTCCTGTATAGCACACAGGTCACATGGAGACTGCCCCATATCCTGTGCGCTCCGGGTAGCTCCGAAGCAGGAAGTGTTAATGCAGCCTGGCGCCATTTTACTTGTTTGTGGCCACTGAGACTAACAAGGCGCTGTTTTTGGAATGGCACATGACTGTGTAATTTGTAGTAGCGCTTCTTTAAGAATGTTCCATTTCTGACAAGGAATCCCTTTCTTTGGATTAAGAGGCAGGAACCTGACCCAGTAACACCATTCTTGTACTAGACTAGCAATTTCCTAAATTATCCAAGTTCTGAATATTAATGAAGCCTGATTCATGGATAAGATATTGTATAGAATACAATGGAGAGCAAAGGCAATATTCTCCTTAACCTTCTCCATGTCACCCTCTGCTGAGTAATGAGTTTCTAAGAGAGGGCAAAACATCTGTAATGGTCAATTCCCTGCCCCCAGAGTCGTGGTTGTAATTTTTCAAGCTCATGAAGTCATTATAGCAAAATATCTTTCAAGCTGCTTGTCCAGTTAGGAGTGCAAAAATATCAAAGTTGGGGGGGGGGGGGAATAAGTAATTGATAGACTGCAGATTTTGTAAGTTTTCCCACCTACACAGAATCGGGAGGTGCGTAATTTTTATTGTAGGTACAACTTCAACTGTGAGGGACAGAATCTAAAAATAAAATCCAGAAAATCACATTGTATGATTTTTACATAATTAATTTGCATTTTACTGCATGAAATAAGTATTTGATCACCTACCAACCAGCAAGAATTCTGGCTCTCACAGACCTGTTAGTTTTCACACGTTGCGGATTAGGCTTAGGAATTTCTGGTGCGGATTCTTCCTCTCCTGGCAGAAACCCCACCTGCGGATTTGTCGTGTTTTTTGTGCGGTTCCGCAGCGTTTTTGGTGCGGTTTTCTTGCGTTTTTTACCCCTGTGGTTTTCTATAATGGAATGGGTACAAAAACGCTGCAGATTCACAAAAAAGAAGTGACATGCTACTTCTTTTAAACTGCACCGTTTCCACAGCATTATTTTTTTCTCATTGATTTACATTGTACTGTAAATCAGTTGCGGATCTGCAGCGTTTCTGCACTGCAAAAAACGCTGCGGATCCGCAACGTGTGCACATAGCCTACGAAGCCCTCCTACTCTGCACTCATTACTTGTATTAATTGCGCCTGTTTAAACAAATTACCTGTAGAAAAGACACCAGTCCACACACTCAAACCAAACTTTCCACCATGGCCAAGACCAAAGAGTTGTCTTAAGTACAGCAGGGACAAAATTGTAGACCTGCAAAAGGCTGGGATGGCAACAACTGTTGGCACAATTATTAGAAAATGGAAGAAACACAAGATAATAATTTATAATAATAATTTTTATTTATATAGCACCAACATATTCCGCAGCACTTTACAATTAAGTGGGGACATGTACAAGATGATCATTAATCTTCCTTTGTCTGGGGCTTCATGGAAGATTCTGAGAAAGGTCAGGAATCAGCCCAGAACTGCACGGGAGGACTTGGTCAATGACCTGAAGAGACTTGGGACCACAGTCTCAAACGTTACCGTTAATAACACACTACACCATCATGGATTAAAATCCTGCAGGGCACACAATGTCCCCCTGCTCATGCCAGCACATGTCCAGGTCCTTCTAAAGTTCGCCAATGACCATCTGCATGGTTTAGAAGAGGCATGAGAAGAACTTTTTAGTATCAACTCCACTCGCCTTGTTTGGAGGAAGAAGGATGAGTACAATCCCAAGAACACAGTCCCAACCATGAAGCATGGTGGGGAAAACCTCATACTTTGGGAGTGTTTTTCTGTAAAGGGGACAGGATGACTGCACCATATTGAAGGGAGGATGGATGGGGTCATGTATCGCAAGGTTTTGGCCAACAACCTCTTTTCTTCAGTAAGAGAATTGAAGATGGGTCGTGGCTTGGTCTTCCAGCATGACAATGACCTGAAACACACAGCAAGGGCAATTAAAAGAGCATTTCAAGGTCCTGTAGTGGCCTAGCCAGTCGCCAAACCTAAGCCCAAATCTTTGGAGGGAGCTGTTGCCCAAAGACAACCCTGAAACCTGAAAATCTGTATGGAGGAGTAGGCCAAAAATCCATGCTGCATTGTGTGCAAACTTGGTCAATAAGTACAGCAAACATCTGACCTCTGTAATTGCAAACAAAGGGTTTTTTGTATCAATTATTAAATTCAGTTTTTTTCTATTGTATCAAATATGTATCGTAATTACTTTGCATTTTATTGCTTGACATATGTAAAAACCATATAATGTCATTTTCTGGAACTAAAATGAAGATTTTGTCTCACAGTTGAAGTGTACCTACAATAAAAAAATTACAGACCTCTCCATTCTTTGTAGGAGAGGCAGTGTATCAAATACTTATTTTCCCAACTGTAGTACCTAGAGGCGATGGTTACCTGTCTGCTATTGTACCCAGATTTTTCTGCTTGGCTGATTTCTAGCTTTCCTCCATGTGATCTATGACAACAGCCCAGTTGCATCGCCTACAGGGTGTTCTCTGGTGTCATCATTGCTTTAGGCTGCAGCACTGCTTTCCAGATTGTCCGCTGTGAATGAACACCAACCATCCACATGTTCACCAGGAACTCTGTGCATGAAGAAATTATATGTGTGATAAGCGGATTAGGAAACATTTCAATTTTCCTCAGAAATTTGATGAATTTTTCTCCGTAGATTTAATGTCTTTTATTTGATCCGGAGAGACAACCCCCTGAGCATAATAAAGTGCAGATGTAAATAATTAAAAAAAAAAAAACAACCCCTAAGGGTATGTGCACACATTGAGTATTTGCTTGCAGAAATTTCTGCAAGGTTTCTGCATCTCCTGGCAGCACTCACTTCATCAGCCACTCTGTTCCTTGTCACATCGTTTGATCGCTGCCGTAAGCCCTGTAATGAATTCTAGGCTGGGACTTCTGGATCTGATGACACCCAGGATGGTTCTGCAAAAGGTCACAACCTGCTCCGTGACGCATCCTGGGCCTCCTTAGAAAGCCGGAAGTTCCAACCTTTCGTGAGAGTCCCAGGGAATCGGCCGTGATCAGAAGATGCAGCAAGGACTGGATGGGTGACGATCAAAGGGCCTAGATCTGCGTAGAAGCAAAAGACCCCCCAAAAAATCCAAATTTTGGAGAATCAGTCTTTGTAAAATTACATTGCACTTTAATATATTTGCCCATTTCTAGTTGATCTGCAGATTACTAGACCTTAGGTGGGAGAAATGTTACCTAGATTGAGAGGAATAAGCCTTCTTATGGGGGAATCTGGAGGGCTGTTTTCATGTGCCAAGAATAGAATTGGGCAAAAAGATGCTCAGGATCCTGCACCCAGAGCCTTGTGAGATCCTCCTATCTGCCATCCTTGGGGCTTCTTCTGATTGGTTAGCTTGGTGTGATGTCATCATTGTGGCATGACCGCGCTCCCGCCCTACTATTCAGAAGCTCCGGCGATGCAGGTAGGAGATGGTTTGCAGTGCACTGATCTGGTGGCTATGGATTACCGAAAAATCTTATTGCTCAACTCTGGCCAAGAATGGTAAATTACCAGTTAGAGTAATAAAACTCCTATAATACCGCCCCACGTAGGAGAGTAAAGCTTGAATATGTAGAATGTATATGCAGGGCCTTCACTTGTCCTGTATGATGTCAGGTGAGTACAGTCCTGTATGAACAAGCTGAGATCCTCAGTCATGGGACCATACAGCGCCAATGCCTCTGGCTCCCAGTAGTGGGGTTGGGGGATGAAGTGTTGCTTCATATTGGCGGTTTTTGGTCTTCCATGTACAGAACCATCTGACATCAAAACCAAATAACAGGTTCACATAAAACGCTGCCCCTTCCAAGCCCATAATATCGGGCTGGATGAGCAAAATGTGGGAATATTGTCAGGTAAGGGACAAGATGCGCGAAGTACCTGCAGCCAGAAGTGCGCACATGTTGTACAAGGCCTATATGGGGAAAGCTCAGCAGTGTCCCACTGTTATCACTAGAGTTTTATCGAATTGCCAAGAGCATCGGGGACGGATGAGGGTTTCTTTATGGCGCAAGGAGAAAAGATGCAACGACTCATTGCACACTTCCCCTTTAAGACGAACTAGTGAAGAGAAGAAGTATTTAATTCTGAGAGTTATGGGTCAATCATTCACACGCTGGGTGGAGATGGCCGCTATAACAACGGCGTCCGGAAGACTTAGATGGGAGGGATGAGTTAATGAATAATCTGCTACGGTGACAGGTCCACAGAGCCGGACACACCTTGGTGGCTGCCTAGAAGAAATGGGCAAGAAATTCTGCTGGGGACTGAATGGGACGTGCAAGGATATTTGGAGGTGGCTTGTGTACACTAAAATATAAGTTCCCTTTGGGGACTGCAGCATCTGGAATCAGTGGGAGAGGGAAACTGTCTTGTCACCCGTAGCACCCAAATAAAGGGACACGTCAAGTTATAGGGATAATAAACCAGCCGTCTGCTCTCCCTTTGCTATGCTCTTAGAAATTTATTTTGTGAAGCCAAAAAATGTAAACCTGGGCATGCAAATGTTCCTGTGTAGCACAACCAGGGGCTCGTGAGTTTGGATGGAAGCTTGTGTTTGCAGAATCTAGTTGTTATAACCTTTTAAAGGGAATCTGTCACCAGATTATTGTCACCTAATCTGAGAGCAGTATGATAGAGACCCTGATTCCAGCCATGTGTCCCTTTTACTGGGCTGCTTGCTGTAGTTTTGATCAAACCAGTTATAGCAGTAGATCTTTATAGAGGACGTGGCAGCAGGTTTAGTCCTCTATTCATGAGCTCTGTATAACCCCAACCCCACCATTGATTGGCAGTTTTCTGTGTACACTGTGCATAGGCAGAAAGCTGCCACTCAGTGATGTGGGCAGGGTTATACAGAGAACTGGTAGAGCAAAGTGATTTTAGCTCAACTAGAACAAGCAGCCCAGTATGTGACATCACTGGATCCGGATCTCTGCCCTTACATCATGCTGTTCTCAGATTGGGTAGCAAAAATCTGGTGACACATTCCCTTTAATAGAAATGACTTTCTTGTTCTGGAGTACCTGTCATGCAATGCACACACACAATCCATTGATTTGAATAGGCACTGCCTAATGCTTCATTTACCCTGTGGTGGCGCTGCAGGGAAATATAACATGTACAGCCAGGTTTCCCCATCAATAGGTGAATACTGGGGGAACTTTTGGAAATCCCTACTTAGAATGGTCGTTCTGATCATATTAATGGAGAACCCCTTTAAAAATAGTCATACAATCCACATCCATAGCAAACTCTGCTGGCGATATGGTTTCACAGACTTCTTGATCCGGACTGCAGTGAAACGTCTCCAGTCGTGCGCTGGCTTCTGCTCGTTTCCATCAGTTTGGATGACCGTAGGCGACAACTTAATTCGGTGCCCTAAATCGGCTGTCACTTTAGGCAGTAGCAGAGAGTCATGTAGATCATGAAGTTTGGGGTGCAGCAGATTTGATTTGATCAATGTCTGCTCTGAGCTCTAGTTCTGGCTGAAGATGGCTGCCTCTGTCTCTGCTGCTTTTAACCCTTCCCTGCCCCAGACACGGCCCCGGTGCCACTTCTCCAGACTCATTACACAGCCCGGACTCTCGGTTGCTATGACAGCAGTGTCTGCTCCTTCTTAGAGTGTCCTCTGCTGTCATATAATTGCACAACCATCTGTCTCTTCCTCCGACTGAGCCACGTCTCGTTCACATGTAACCAGAGCCAGCCCCGGGGACCGCGTCTTTGGCGCTCTTCCTCCAGGGGCACACACCCATCTGTCTGTATGAGGGCGCATGATCATATTTACAGCACGCGCGACATGCAAAATATTACTGGGGTGTCACTAATTCTCCATCTCGCCCTCCTTTCCAGGTCCACAGTAAAGACAAGAAATACGTATGTAAGGTGTGCAACCGGGTCTTCATGTCTGCAGCCAGCGTGGGCATCAAACACGGCTCCCGGAGACACGGGGTGTGTGTGGACTGTGCGGGCCGTGGGGTGCCCCGGGGGAGCCACTCCCCGGACGACGGCATGTACGCGGGAGAACACTATCTGGAAGATGTGGACGAGCTGAAGGTGGATGAAGACATGGGCGGGGATGAAGAGGAAGACATCAAGTGGAAAGACGAGGCGGAGACCTCACAGGACGACGTCATACTAGAGGACGATGAGATCGAGGACTGCACGCCGGACGTCAACCGGGGACCAATCAAGGAGTTTACTTGGATAGCATAGGTGTAAGGGGAGCATACGATGGGATCCCCAAGAAAATAAGTGATGGGGTGAATAGAGTAATTTTAGTCTCGTGGGGGTGGGGTGGGTGATGTTAAAAACCCATCCCACCCCCCACCTTTACACCAATGTGATATTACTGGAGAGGGGCTGGTCATGTGATCTCTAAGGGTCCACGTATCCTGTCAGACAGAATCCGGGCGTTTTTTTTGTTTGTTTGTCGCTTGGTCAGGAAATGGTTAAGTAACAGCCCTGCCGTCCTCTGTGGAATACAGGAAAGGTGAATAACTCGCCCTTCCACTGGTATTGTCGCAATGTACAGTCCCATCTCCTCCGTCTGTCCCCTCCGCTCCATGACACAGGCCTCCAGCGGTGGCAGGGGGAGCAAGACATTCACAGCAAGATGACCAGTTTTGTTTTTTTCCCTTTTCACCATCCTAAAAACTACCATCACTCTACCCTGCACCCCTCCGTGCATGCCACCTGTCCCCCTCGCTGCTGGTTTTAAACGCAGGCACGCTTTTTAATTTTTGCAAAGCTGAGATTTGTAATATATTGTAATTGCAGAACACAATCAGGATATGAGGTGCCCCCTTCTCCCCCTTGGCCCACAGTGCCGCCCCCACCACCCATCAGCACTTTGGCTCATGGTCTGGTTAGACAGCTGCTTCCTTTGGACTCGTGAAGCAGAAAAAGAAAAAAGATTCCGTGTGTAGGTGCCATAGTCCATGCGCATCACCGCCATATATGCCATTCATAGTCCTTATAAGAAGAAGGGTCCAGTATATACCAGGTGAGGGAAGGGTGGCAATAAGAGCTCCCTGTTGGTACAGCACGGGTCATAATAAGACAGAAACGACGAGGCAACAGTCCGAAACACCATGTTTGCGAATTAAGTTATTGATTTGGCTTTTATCCTAAGTCATATTGCAAGGCTCGTTAAAGGGTTGAATGTGACTTGTAGGATCGCTACTTCCAACAGGTGGCGCTATAGAGTTAAGTTCTCTTTAGAGGCAATTTGCATAATAAGACAGGAAAGGACCCAAACTGACCACCCTGGGGAGGTGGCTTTTTTCAGCCCTTCCCCCATAATTACATTACCAGCTCCTTGTTAGATGCAGCTGCCGACCACGTGCTGAAGATTATACTCTTATTTAAGGAAGATCAGATGGGGACTAAGAGGGGGGGAGGGGTGCCCAAGATGGCCACGGCCGCTGGATCTGCTGTTCCAACTCTATTTATAACCATTTCCCCTTTGCACATTTTTTTTTGTAGCCAGTAAAATCTCCCCCCTCCCTCCCAGTGCTCCCCCAGACAGCGAGGGGCGGAAGGATGTGTGTCTAATGAGAGGTTCCTGAAAACCGCAGGGCGCAGAGCAGGCCTGACACCATCCCAGAGCCAGGCTTCCTCCAAAGCTGGGACTTGTAGTGCAGACGTGAAGTACACGGCTCCAGAACCAAAGCTAACCAGTGGAGTCCTGGGGCATAACATTTCGTCAACAATGCAAAAACTGGAAGCAACATTTTTATTTTCTTCTTCCAGGATCTATAAATATAATTTTAATATTATATTTGGGGGGAGTAAAAGGGGTTGCTATGAGTGCTGCGTGTATGCTTTTCATATAGATTATACATATTATTTATTTTACCACCCCCCCCCCTTCCCTTTTCACACATTTCCAAAAAAATACGTTAAAAAAAAAAAATTCTTCTTTTGCAAGACCGTGCAATGTTGATTTATAATTATTTTTTGTTGGAATATACTATATTATATTGACTAAGAATTATTATTATAAACTTGTGTTTGTGACATTGGAGATGTTTTAATATTTTGGGTCTGTGGGTGGGATATGGAGAACAGAGAAGGGGAGGGGGGTGGTTTTGGCACTTAAACGAGCTGTGTCAATCCTGGTCTCAGCAGTCAAAGGGTTAAACCGGCTGGGTTAGATTTAGATATAATCGCAAATCAATCAGTCTAAATAAAAACAAAAACAAACACAAAACTGCTGCTACCTCTGCCTGTGCGGTGTGTGAGTTTTTGGGTTGGGGTGGTAGGGAGGGGCACGTTATGGGAGATTAAGGTTCTGAATCTGCAAATATTGTGAAATAAGCCTCCACTGATACTCATAAGTAAATCCCTCGACTCCTGGAGCCTAAAGGCCCCGTCACACTTAGCGACGCTAAAGTGATCCGACAACGATACGACCTGTCAGGGATCGTTGCTGCGTCGCTATGTGGTCGCTGGTGAGATGTCAAACAGTGAGATCTTGCCAATGACGCAGCAGTGATGCGGCGACCTGTACAACGATGTCGTTGTGACCCTGTCACATGGCAGCTATTATGACGATTCAGACCTCGATGAGGGACGTCCTGTGTGACGTTGTAGTCACACAGGCGTGCATTTGCGTTGCCTTTTCCGTGCCCATTCAGTTCCGATTGGTGGTCGCTACTGCGTTCTGATTGGTGGCGGCCTTGCCTTACGAGGCGACACAATAGCCCTTCCGTCCTTTGTTCCTGACCGCGTGGTGGTTTGCAGATCGTTGTAGAGTTCTCCGGCCTGTGACTCCTCTTCGATTTATCTATTCTTCAACGGTTCTTCTGACACCTAGGATGGAAGCGCTACTATGTCGCCTTCTGTTGAAGGCATGACCGCCAATCAGAACGCAGTAGCGACCACCAATCGGAGCGGAGGGGTGCGGAAAAGGCAACGCAAATGCACGCCTATGTGTCGGTGTCTGAGTCGTCAACGAGGTCGTTGGTAAGGTGTCAAACACAGCGATATGTGCTACCCAGCGGGACCTCAACGATCAAAAAAAGGTCCAGGCCATTCCGACACGACCAGTGATCTGACAGCAGGGGCCTGGTCGCTGCTACGAGTCAAACATAGCGAGATCGCTACTGAGGTCGCTGTTGCGTCACAAAACTTGTGACTCAGCAGCGATCTCGCTAGCGACCTCGCTGAGTTTGACGGTACCTTAAAAGCAGGCATAAGGGTTCATGCAAAGGTCCGTGCCGACGTCCCGACCCAAGTGTGACAGCGTCATAGAAACTTATGGGAAACCAGCAGCCAGTCCATACCTTAGTGGTCCGAGATCGGACCGAAATCCACAGACGTGTGCATGAGCTGTAAGAAGTATTCCACTGCCGAATGACCGGTAAGTCGATCACAGCGCCAGCCTTTACAGGCTGTGTGTGGTATTGCAGAATCCAGTCGTTCACAATTTAGGAGGATGCAAAAATGAAGCCACTAACCCCCTCTGAGACTGAGCCAATTTTGTTTTTAGACTAAACCAGTAAGATCAACTCACCCACATATATGTGCATGCAGGTCTTAGAAGATATAAAGGTGTTGGATTTCCATTTCAATTGATTGCTGCATAGAGAAGCTGAGTGCTCTGGGTGTGACCGAGAACTTAAAGGGACACTGTCACCTGAATTTGGAGGGAACAATCTTCAGCCATGGAGGCGGGGTTTTGGGGTTTTTGATTCACCTTTTCCTTACCCGCTGGCTGCATGCTGGCTGCAATATTGGATTGAAGTTCATTCTCTGTCCTCCATAGTACACGCCTGCGCAAGGCAATCTTGCACAGCGCAGGCGTGTACTATGGAGGACAGAGAATGAACTTCAATCCAATATTGCAGCCAGCATGCAGCCAGCGGGTAAGGAAAGGGTGAATCAAAAACCCCAAAACCCCGCCTCCGTGGCTGAAGTTTGTTCCCTCCAAATCCAGGTGACAGTGTCCCTTTAAACCACTGCCTCTTTAGATTGATTGACAGTTCATGTGGAAGCTATTTGTGGTATAGACGCACTGCGGAGCTCAGAAGGGGTTGGGGCATTTGGATTTGGGCGCGATTTCCCTGGATTGGATTTGGGGCTAGGATGGACATGTCACCTTTCCAGAGCTTTTGGGCTACCAGTGGCCTTGAAACTACTACTATTGCATTGACGGATAAAGGACCTAAGTGGAGACCTGATTTTGCGGGATGAGTTGAAGCTCTTATTGGAAGAATTATCAGATTTTTGAATGCAGAATGAACAGAAACCAGCCATTTAAGAATTATATTTTTTTATGCTGTTTACTGGTGAATATAAGTGATAACGCGGCCATATTCTTTGGGTCAGTACTATTGCGGTGATAACAGATTTATACTAGGTTTTTATGCTTTGGGACTTATACACATCCTTTTATTTTGCAAAACTAATTTGGAGTAGCCATTTTCTGAGAGAACTGAATTTTTTTTTTCGTTGTCTCAGCCTTATGCGGGCCTGTTAGTTAATTTTTGGGGGGATATTTTTGTTTTTTTCAGTTTGATAAATTTTTTTTAATGGTAAAAGTTTGGGCCGTTTCGGACTCGGCGATACCAGTTAAGTGTGTTTATTGTATATTTAAGATTTTTCACTATGATCTTATGGACTGCAATACATGAGACCTGTTAGTTTTACACTGACACAAGCCCTTTAGACTCTGCATATGGTTGTGGCCACTGTCAGGACCCACAATTGGCGATGTCAATAGGGTTAAAGGAAACCATTTACATCTGATAATCATTTAGGGGTTTGAACCGATAGTGACTGTGAAAATTTGTTTTCTCCTTATCTCACACGATTACAAAACTTGATACCAGATCGATCTCTCCTGCCCCTTAAGATGTCAAAGTGGGATGGGATCATAGGAGTTTCAAAATTTGGGATACAAAAACAATGTTTCCATTCACTGACAGCAACACAAATGTTGATTCAGAAAGGAAAGAGGTGGATGTTATGCTGTAGCCACCCTCCAGTCCTCAGCTACAATAAGTATTCACTAGTGATGAGTGAATATACTCGTTGCTCGGGTTTTCCTTAGCACGCTCGGGTGACCTCTGAGTATTTGACTGCTCGGAGATTTAGTTTTCTTCGCCGCAGCTGGATGATTTGCAGCTACTAGCCTGCTTGGTTACATGTGGAGATTCCCTATCAACCAGGCAACCCCCACATGTACTTAGCCTGGCTAGGAGCTGTAAATCATTCAGCTGCGGCGATGAAAACTAAATCTCCGAGCAGTCAAATACTCGGAGACCACCCGAGTGTGCTCAGGAAAACCTGAACAACGAGTACACTCGCTCATCACTTGTATTCACCATTACTTTGGGAAAGGAGGACTTCATGTCTGATGCAACAGGTTTCCCCATCAGAAAGTTTCACCTATGAATAGGGTGACCCAAAAAGCATCTTGGATCATTTTAGACTTTCTGCTTCACACAAATCTACAGATACAGCAAACGAGCCTAAACAAAGCCCAGTTCTCCAGTGGAGCAGAGCAGTTTCACCTACGTCAGGGGTCCCCAACTCCAGGCCTCGAGGGCTGCCAACAGTGCAGGTTTTCAGGATTTCTTTAGTATTGCATCGGTGGTAATGTGATCATCTGCACAGGTGATGATTCCAACCCCTGTGCAATACTAAGGAAATCCTGAAAACCTGCACTGTTGGCGGCCCTCGAGGCCTGGAGTTGGGGACCACTGACCTACGTGAAGGTGGGCACAGAGGGTCCGGGTCTCCTTCCGTGTAGTGGTCTTGTCCCTGCACTCCTGTAACTTGAAGAAGAGTAGAGAAGGTTATTGTTAGGTCCCAGAGCACTCTCAGGTCTACTTATCAGTGACATATTACCCATCGTGCCTCGGTGACGCTTCTGGTCTGGTGTCCTTCCCGCTGCAACATCGCCACATTGTTAATACATTCTGATAATTGGAATGGATCCAGTCATCGGCTTCATGCTCCCTGAACCGCAGACAGCATAAATTGAAACCTGGCAGCAAGACTGTAGACCGATACAGGTGCTTCTCACAAAATTAGAATATCATCAAAAAGTTAATTTCAGTTCTTCAATACAAAAAGAGAAACTCATATAGTCTTTACAAACAGAGTGATCTATTTCAAGAGTTTATTTCTGTTAATGCTGAGGATTATGGCTTACAGCCAATGAAAACCCAAAAGTCATTGTCTCATTAAATTAGAATAATTAACATAAAAACATCTGCAAAGGCTTCCTAAGCGTTTAAAAGGGTCCCTTAGTCTGTTTCAGTAGGCCCCACAATCATGGGGAAGACTATGAACTTAACAGATGTCCAGAAGGCAGTCATTGACACACTCCACAAGGAGGGTAAGCCACAAAAGATCATTACTAAAGAAGCTGGTTGTTCGCAGAGTGCTGTATCCAAGCATATTAATGGAAAGTAGAGTGGAAGGAAAAAGTGTGGGAGAAAAAGGTGCACAAGCAACCGGGATAACTGCAGCCTTGAAAAGATTAAGAAAAGGCCATTAAAATATTTGGGGGAGATTCACAGGGAGTGGACTGCTGCTTGAGTCATTGCTTCAAGAGCCACCACACACAGATGTATCCTGGACATGGGCTACAAGTGTCGCATTCCTTCTGTCAAGCCACTCATGACCGATAGACATGACTTAGGCTCAGAGGTCCAAGGTGTTGTTTTCAGATGAAAGTACATTTTGCATTTCATTTGGAAATCAAGATCCCAGAGTCTGGAGGAAGAGTGGAGAGGCCACAATCCAAGCTGCTTGAGGTCTAGTGTGAAGTTTCATCACAATCAGTGATGGTTTGGGGAGCCATGTCATCTGCTGGTGTAGATCCACTGTGTTTTATCAAGACCAAAGTCAGCGCAGCCGTCTACCAGGAAATTTTAGAGCACTTCATGCTTCCATCTGCCGACAAGCTTTTTGGAGATGGAAATTTCATTTTCCAGCAGGACTTGGCTCCTGTCCACACTGCCAAAAGTACCAATACCTGGTTTAAAAACAACAGTATCACTGTGGTTAATTGGCCAGCAAACTCGCCTGACCTTAACCCCATAGAGAATCTATGGGGTATTGTCAAGAGGAAGATGAGAGACACCAGACCCAACAATGCAGATGAGCTGAAGGCTGCTATCAAAGCAAAATGGGCTTCCATAACACTTCAGCAGTGCCACAGGCTGATCGCCTCCATACCATGCCACATTGATGCAAAAGAAGCCCTGACCAAGTATTGAGTGCATTTACTGAACATACATTTCAGTAGGCCAACATTTCGGAATTTAAAATAATTTTTCAAGCTGGTGTTATAAGGTATTCTAATTTACTGAGATAATGACTTTTGGGTTTTCATTGGCTGTAAGCCATAATCAACATTAACAGAAATAAACACGTGAAATAAATCACTCTGTTTGTAATGACTATATAATATGAGTTTCACTTTTTGTATTGAAGAACTGAAATACATTCACTTTTGGATGATATTCTAATTTTGTGAGAAGCACCTATATGTTTTTGTCAAACACTGCTGAATTTTGGCGAAAACACAGACGACAGAGTTTTGCAGGTGACGTCAGCCAGTCTACCTCTCTCTGCCCAGATCCCATTGATTGACATGCAGAGAAGCATCAACTGGGGCAGGGAGAAGCAGTGTAGAACAGACTTCCGACTACTCACCCAAGACGCATTGTTCCCGGCCGGCTTTTCAAAATGTTTACTCTGAAAAAGTTGCAGAGTTTGCATAGCACATACCTGGCTACAATAACGCATCTAAGCGCTGATTCATACTACCTGTGGTTCAGGTAGCTTAAAAGCAATGACAGGTTCCCTTTATTTTGTATGCAGATACATTCTGATGAGATATAAACAGGACAAATTGTAAGGCCTCTTTTCCACTTGCGAGAAACACGTCCATGTCTCGCATGTGGAAACGAAGCTCTGGCGCCGGCACTCCGGAGCGGAGCGTGCAGCTCCATGTGTTGCTATGCGGCCGCACGCTTCGCTCCGGAGTGCCGGCGCCAGAGCTTCGTTTCCACATGCGAGACACGGACGTGTTTCTCGCGAGTGGAAAAGAGGCCTAACCGTGTATACAAACAGGTTTTTTTTTTGCACCCCATACATTTTATCAAACTGCATCCACAATTCTGATTCCCAACAAACACCTATAACATGATTATAAAATTCAGTCTGCAACTGCCACTAGGGGGAGCACTCAGCTGATGTAGACAGGTAGTACTGCTTTCCAGAGGAGCTGTAATACAATGAGCTCCCCCTAGTGGAGGCTGCTGGCATTTAGCAATGTATCATGAATCGTAACTTTGAAAAGATTTGGTTTATAGACCCAAAATTGAAACAAACATGGAAACAATTTAAAATAAAGGTGGTAAAAAAAATCCCAGAGTGAAGTATCACATATTTCAGGTTGCTAATAGAGACAAATGTTCTAATATCAAGAGTGGGAAAATTGTGACGTACCGGATTATCTTGGTATGTACACAGGGCGGATACACTGCAAGTTTTCCATTTAGATAAGCGTTCGGTCATCATGCAATTGTCTGTTCTAATTTTATCACTATTAAATGGTGTTATGGCAATTTCTAACTATAAGCTGAAGTTTACGCTTCCAAAGACATATGGATAAGGGACAGCTGAATAAGAGTAGAAACCGCCAGGGATTTGTTAAAGGATTGGACATATTGGGTTTCAACTGCCCAGTCCTGTTGTTCTCACAAAGATAAGCGGCTGCCTTCTTGCTTCTTAGGAGACTGTGAAATGCCTGTATAAATGGGACCGAGATCGGAGCGCAATGCACGGACTCAGGTCGGGAGCGCCGTGGCCAGTCCGAGCACAGCCGTCTGACTACACCCTGAGAACACCGGCAGGAGATCACTATATGACCTGCCTTAGGCTGGCTATTGCAGTTCATGGACCGTATCATGCAGAAGCGTGAATTCAGCCTAAGTGGGGGTCTGCTGACCTGAACAAACAGTTCCGTAGATATATACAAGGAGGCTAGTTTGGGCAGTAGAGCCACGGTTGGGAAAAATATTGCAATCCGAGCATAGCCGTATAATAAAGACATGAGAGTCCAGCCTAAGGTTGGTGTCACACTTCCTTGAAACATGGACTGTGCTCAGATTGCAATAACCGGCCTGAACTGAGCTAACTGATTCATCCAGGGGTCAATTAGCTCAGGAGACCCGGCGGGCGGTCAAGTCTAGTGATCAAAGCACAGTCAACATTTCAACAAGCCAGTTATCTACCCATTCTAGGGTTGGTATCATACGTCCAAGGGTGGGCAGGGGTCTCGGCAAGGTGCCTATTCTTCCCATCAAATCTGTTGGATTCTGTGATGGGGTCATTTCTCCAGTCAAGACAGACAGAATATAATTAAAAGGCTCCAGTCCACATCTGCACTAATTCATTCAGCTGCTGGTTGTATACAGAAACAGAACAAGGGGCTGGACCCATTATACGACGGACTCCAATGGGACAAACATGGTAATGTCTGTCTGGTCATCATTATTGTGCCCACTGTAAAGGTACCGTCACATTGAGCGACGCTGCAGCGATATAGACAACGAGCCGATCGCTGGAGCGTCGATGTTTAGGTCGCTGTAGAGACGTCAAACACCGGCAACAGCTGAGTGATGCAGGAGTGATCCAGTGACGTACTTATCGTTCTCGCTGGTTGTTCGCTCCATGTAAAACATTGCTGGCATCGTTGCTTTTGCTGTCAAACATGACGAATCACGCCGACCTGACGACCAAATAAAGTTCTGGACTTCTAGCTACGACCAGCGATGTCACAGCAGGATCCTGATCGCTGCTGCGTGTCAAACACAACGAGATCGCTATCCAGGACGCTGCAACGTCATGGATCGTTGTCGTTCTCGTTGGAAAGTTGCTCAGTGTGAAGGTACCTTTAGTCCAGTGTGCTGCTCTTAATCCTTGAAGGTAAAACATTTTTCCAGCATTTGTGAAGAAATCTGCAACCGACCTTAAAAAGGTTGTTCACCTTTGGGGAGGGGACTTTTCTAAAATAATATATTATATATATATATATATATATATATATATATAATAATCTTTATTTTGATATAGCGCTAACATATTCCGCAGCGCTTTACAGACATTATTATCACTGTCCCCAATGAGGCTCACAATCTGAAATCCCTATCAGTATGTCTTTGGAGTGTGGGAGGAAACCCATGCAAACAAGGAGAGAACATACAAACTCTTTGCAGATGTTGTCCTTGGTGGGATATATATATGGGATATATAAATAATCTTTCTAATGGAGTTGCATTCGAAATTCTGCATCGTTTCGCTTCCTGTAGATTCAACTTTGATGAGGTCTGTGGTCATAAGTTAGCCAGCAGGGCCGGTTTTAGACAAAGTGGGGCCCTAGGCAAAAAATTTAAAGTGGGGGCCCCAAATGATAACATTGCACTGTGGCCCCCATATTTAGGGGCCTCATATCGGCCAACGGGTCTGCCACTATTAGCTGTACGCAGGGGCGTTGCTAGGGTCAGAAAAGATTGGGGGCCCAAGACAAAGAGTTGCCCCCAAACCCCTCTTAATTTTTTTTAACTCTTCAGATAAAACAGTGCTAACTCTCTGAGTACAGATAATGTAGTAGATGTCACCTGCAGTCCTATGTAACACCAGCGATAGCAGTGATAATTCTCTGAGTACAGATAATGTAGTAGATGTCACCTGCAGTCCTATGTAACACCACAGATGGCTATAGCGTTTCAGAGTAAGACTATGTTCATATGCAGCATTTTTTTTCAGTAGCCAAAACCTGTTTTTCAGCTTGTTTTGCGGTGTTCTTCACACTTTTTTCAGCTTTTTTTTTTTTTGGAGTGAGGATGTTTGTTTTGTCTACAGTATGTTTAAGGCCACATTCACACGTTGAGTGTTTGGTCAGTATTTCACATCAGTATGTGTAAGCCAAAACCCGGAGGGTGATAAATACAGAAGTAGTGACGTGTTTCTCAGGCTATGTGAACACATAGCGGATTCTGCTGTGGATCTGCAGCAGTTTTCCATGCGTTGTACGGTACCATGTAAACGTATGGAAAACAAAATCCGCGGTACACATGCTGCGGAAAATACAGCGCGGAAACGCTGCGTTGTATTTTCTGCAGCATGTCAATTCTTTGTGCGGATTCCGCAGCGTTTTACACCTGCTCCATAATAGGAATCCACAGGGGTAAAAACGCTGTTGAAAACCGCACAAAAACCGCGGTAATTCCACGATAAATCCGCGGTAAATCTGCAGGTAAAACGCCCTGCGTTTTACCTGCAGATTTTTAGGAATCTGCGTGGAAAAATCCACAGCAGATTCCACAACGTGTGCACATAGCCTCATTGTTCCACTGCTGTTTCTGCATTACAAATACTGATGTGAAATACTGAACATGTGAACGAGACCTAATCGTTTAATTCACCAAAACCACTTAAAAAATTGCAGTGAAAAATGCCGTTGCAATATCTGCAGCTTTTTTATTCTTTCATTGCTTTATACGGGTGAAAACACACTGAAAGAAGTGACACGCTACAGATTTAAAAAGCGCTACAGTTCTGAAATCCAGTCAGAAAAAAAACAAGCGCATGCAGGAGATTTTGGAAATCTCCTATGTTTTGCTGGCACTTTATAAAGCAGCTTTTCGCCATGTTCATGTGCAGAATTTTTGCAGCTTTTTCTTCTGCAAATAAGAAGTTTACAGCATTTTACAGCACAAGTAAAACTGATATTTTCAGAAATCTCCTACACACCCTTTTATTTCCCGACTGAATTTCACAACTGCAGCGTTTTTTAAATCTGCAGCGTGTCACTTCTTTCAGCAATTTGTTTCACCCGTAGAAAGCAATGAAAAAGTTTGAAAAATGCTGCAAATGTTGCAACGTTGTTTTTCGCTGTGTTTTTTGTGAATAACACTAACTTTATCAAAACAGCAAAAGCTCTAAGGGTGTGTGCACACAGTCAGAAAACGCTGCGGGTCGGCTGCTGTGTACTTGTGCAGCGTCCAACCCGCAGCGGCCACATGTTACAGTATAGTGGAGGGGATGTCAAGAAATTCCATCTTTACTATCACCTGCACCTCACCCGTAGTGACGGACATGGGGCGCGTCTGTCCTGGCTGTAGCATATCAATTTATCTGGTGTAGACGCGAGTCTCCACAAGAGAAATCTCACCCCTGCAATGCATAGGACGCAGGGACTCCGCACAGATCAATGAACACACGCGGAATCACCAGTGTTCAAAAGATGGCAGCACTTTGGACACCGCACATGTCCGAGACATCCAAAGGCCTGCCATTTCCGGATCCTCTGCACATACCCTAAAAAATGGGTGTTTTGAAAGCAGTGTTTTTACTGCCAAGAGAGCAGGCTTTGGCTGCAGAAAAAAAATGCACCAAAAACGCTGATTCCTATGCACACCTGTACTATATGTGTAGAGTTTGCCCTTATTGTAGCTGGGCAATATACATGACTGGCCAATATACTACGTGGCTCTGTGCTGTATACTACGTAACTGGGCAATATACTACGTGACTGGGCAATATACTACGTGGCTCTGTGCTGTATACTACGTAACTGGGCAATATACTACGTGACTGGGCAATATACTACGTGGCTCTGTGCTGTATACTACGTAACTGGGCAATATACTACGTGACTGGGCAATATACTACGTGGCTGGGCAATATACTACGTAACTGGGCAATATACTACGTGGCTGGGCAATATACTACGTAACTGGGCAATATACTACGTGGCTGGGCAATATACTACGTGGCTGGGCAATATACTACGTGGCTGGGCAATATACTACGTGGCTGGGCAATATACTACGTGGCTGGGCAATATACTACGTGGCTGGGCAATATACTACGTGGCTGGGCAATATACTACGTGGCTGGGCAATATACTACGTGGCTGGGCAATATACTACGTGGCTGGGCAATATACTACGTGGCTGGGCAATATACTACGTGGCTGGGCAATATACTACGTGGCTGGGCAATATACTACGTGGCTGGGCAATATACTACGTGGCTGGGCAATATACTACGTGGCTGGGCAATATACTACGTGACTGGGCAATATACTACGTGGCTGGGAATATACTACGTGGCTGGGCAATATACTACGTGGCTGGGCAATATACTACGTGGCTGGGCAATATACTACGTGGCTGGGCAATATACTACGTGGCTGGGCAATATACTACGTGGCTGGGCAATATACTACGTGGCTGGGCAATATACTACGTGGCTGGGCAATATACTACGTGGCTGGGCAATATACTACGTAGCTGGGCAATATACTACGTAGCTGGGCAATATACTACGTAACTGGGCAATATACTACATGGCTGGGCAATATACTACAAGGCTGGGCAATATACTACGTAACTGGGCAATATACTACGTGACTGGGCAATATACTACGTAGCTGGGCAATATACTACGTAACTGGGCAATATACTACGTAACTGGGCAATATACTACGTAACTGGGCAATATACTACAAGGCTGGGCAATATACTACAAGGCTGGGCAATATACTACATGGCTGGGCAATATACTACAAGGCTGGGCAATATACTACGTGGCTGGGCAATATACTACGTGGCTGGGCAATATACTACGTGGCTGGGCAATATACTACGTAACTGGGCAATATACTACGTAGCTGGGCAATATACTACGTAACTGGACAATATACTACGTAACTGGACAATATACTACGTGGCTGGGCAATATACTACGTGGCTGGGCAATATACTACGTGGCTGGGCAATATACTACGTGGCTGGGCAATATACTACGTAACTGGGCAATATACTACGTAGCTGGGCAATATACTACATGGCTGGGCAATATACTACAAGGCTGGGCAATATACTACGTGACTGGGCAATATACTACGTGACTGGGCAATATACTACGTAACTGGGCAATATACTACGTAACTGGGCAATATACTACGTGACTGGGCAATATACTACGTGACTGGGCAATATACTACGTAGCTGGGCAATATACTACGTGACTGGGCAATATACTACGTGACTGGGCAATATACTACGTAGCTGGGCAATATACTACGTAGCTGGGCAATATACTACGTGACTGGGCAATATACTACGTGACTGGGCAATATACTACGTGACTGGGCAATATACTACGTGACTGGGCAATATACTACGTAACTGGGCAATATACTACGTAACTGGGCAATATACTACGTGGCTGGGCAATATACTACGTGGCTGGGCAATATACTACGTAACTGGGCAATATACTACGTGACTGGGCAATATACTACGTGACTGGGCAATATACTACGTAACTGGGCAATATACTACGTAACTGGGCAATATACTACGTGGCTGGGCAATATACTACGTAACTGGGCAATATACTACGTAACTGGGCAATATACTACGTAACTGGGCAATATACTACGTGACTGGGCAATATACTACGTGACTGGGCAATATACTACGTGACTGGGCAATATACTACGTGACTGGGCAATATACTACGTGGCTGGGCAATATACTACGTGGCTGGGCAATCTACTACGTGGCTGGGCAATCTACTACGTAACTGGGCAATCTACTACGTAACTGGGCAATATACTACGTAACTGGGCAATATACTACGTGGCTGGGCAATATACTACGTGGCTGGGCAATATACTACGTGGCTAGGCAATATACTACGTGGACATGCACATTCTAGAATACCCGGTGCGTTAGAATCGGGCCACCATCTAGTAAACTCACTGACTGATTCTCGGCTAACTCATTCTGTAGAGAGCAATAGACAATGCGACATAGCAAGCAAATACTGCAAAAAGGATATTAGCCCCCAATGACATGCATTTCATAAAATAAAGAAAAAGTGGTCGTCCTCTCCATGCAGAGGTGAACACAAGTGGGGCCCATTGAGCACCACTGTTGTCTTGTGTCAGTACTCCGATCATTTGCAGTTTTTTTTTTCAGCTCCTATGATGGAACAGAAAACCACGTAATGCACATGTGAATTCAGCCTTACAGGAGGTTTTAAGAACTTTTAGTCTCTACTGTCGGTATCTGAAAGGAAACAATGTAAACCAAAAAATACAAAAAGAAAAATCTTTATTTTTTTCTTTACCAGGATAACTGACAAAAGGTTTAGCTCTGTGCTTGGCACATAAGTCTCCATGAGGTGGCGCTGTGTGTATACTGTCAAACAGTCACAGCCGCACATATGGAAGAAACAATTGCACAGCCTGCACCTTTTCCCTATATTTCACAAGTAAGGACCCCCTTCCCTTAGGACGTACATCTCTGCTATGGGCACAGACACTACACCCTCCTCATCCTGCGCACAAGTAGCGTGGTGCCCCTCCTGCAGGCTACAATATACCATCCCTAGTGCATATACCAGCCCGTCCCCCATTCAGCCCCTTTATCTATGGCATGTTTTTTTTTTTCTCCAGGCCAAACTTAGTGCAAGAATTTTTTATAAAATAAAGCTTATCATTACTTTTTTGCTTCATGTAACTTTGGAATGTGCCTCAGACGCGGCATGGTGCTATATCCCCACCCGTCTGTGAAATATCCGTTGCAGTGCCAAGCAGCTCTAGCACAATGGCCAACATCACACATGGCATGATGGCACGGTACAGCGCCTATGACTCTTGCATCCAACACTGCCCCCATCAGCCTTGGTTTAGGCATTCTGATGGCGAAAGACAGACGGGCAAAAAGACAGAACCCCTGCCATGCAATCCATGATTGCTGCCACTAGTTCTAGACATAACAGATGCAGAATATTCAGTCTTAAGATGGACATCGACATTAGATTATAGGTGGATCACGTGCAGTTGCAGAAATATCCACATTCATGCCATACTTGACACTATTACGTATAGCTTATATGGGCTATAAAAACTATAAAAGTGATTGTGCAACCCCGGCAGTGCCTGTGGCTTGGGTGGCACTCCTATAAGGTCAATGGCCGGCTAGGTTGTATATGACAGGCTGATCTTTGCCAGTACACATTCTCTGCGCACGGCAATGACAACATCGCCATCTACTGGTCGTTAACAAGTACTGCTACTAAATTAAATTGCAGGATTTCCCCGTCTTGACACTCCATTATATTTTAGTGTCAAGAGATCAAATGCAATCAGATGATAACGATGAAAGTTGTTGAAGATGTTACCCTGAAGGCCATTAAAGACCCCAATCATAATACCAGATTTCTATTGTGCTGCGACCGATCTTCAAAGACAACCTTGCTCCTTTCCTCTGTGTCCCCAAAATCTAGCTTCCTGCAACGGGGTTACATTTTAAAACACAAAGCACAGGGTACACAATACAGAAACATGCCAAAATTCCCTCTACACACACCACTTTTTCCCCCAGACTGTGCAAAAGTAATGGCGGAGACGCAGAATGTTCACTTCTCATCTGAAAAAAAGAAAAGATTTCAGCTAATCACATGATCGAGTGCAAATTGATGAAAGCATTGTGTGGCTGCCCACCTCGGTCTTCCCTTGGGTTGTGTAACACTGCCCCCACATGGCTAAGTGGGGGTATCGCACCATCCAGATCAATGCATCTCACCATGATCTGCATACATTACTGTGCTTGTTGCCCTGAGCCCAATTTATCAAGTGCAAAAAAAATCATCT
This sequence comes from Ranitomeya imitator, assembly GCF_032444005.1. NCBI lineage: Eukaryota > Metazoa > Chordata > Amphibia > Anura > Dendrobatidae > Ranitomeya > Ranitomeya imitator. The sequence continues at coordinate 449,799,111 of NC_091283.1, read as the reverse complement.
TCAAAGAGTAACCCTACCGAAACTGTACGAAGAAAGATACTCCATATACTTCAATAAAGTCTGCTGCCGCCCCGGGCCATCGCTCAGGCTTGGGACACATGCACCAACTATCGCTTCTAGGAAAATAAAAACACTGCAAGTGTGCAGGAAAAAATCCCCAGAATGGTTTCCTATTCAAAAATGCAAATGGCATGACAAGCAAGATGCACCGTCACCCGATCTTTCCATTTCCCAATATATAGGCACTCCTAGAGCTGAGCAGATAACGGTTATTATGGAATCAAACATGGCCAGTTGCCATAGCAACAGACAATGCGCTCATTATGATAATTATTAACAAGTGCGACCGAAAAGTGAAGATTCTACACACACACCGACCAATCAGATCACTGCTATCAATTCTCAAGCTACACTTAGACAATGGCCTGACCGCCGGTCACCGTCAGCACCGCCATCGCAAATACTTGCACCCGCTGGATTAAAGTGCGCCTATCGTTGTGTTCTCTAATAGCTAGACAGGGTCACAATTACGTGATGATTGATAGATTTTTTTTTTTATAGGGGTTAGAGATGCTTTCTGAAACAGAGCGCCAAATCTTCTGCCACATAGTACAGATGTGGCCAAAAGCTTTTGAGATTGACACAAATTTTGGTTTTCACAAAACCTGACGTCTGCCCCTCGCCCTGACAGCCGATATCGGTGAATAGGCCAAATCCTTACTGATGACCGCCCATTCTTGGCTCATAAGTGCGTGGAGTTTATCCCAAATTCTGTGGTGTGGCTTTCTTGGTCCTCTTGCTTTTTGAGGATTGACCCCAAGTTCTGACTGAGATCCGAGAATATTACTTTACCCAAGGTCTCGGCAGTGCAATCCCTGTACTTCCTGCAAAATGACTCTCCTTGATAAAGCCCCCTTCAGACTGGTGAAATGAGTGTCCGGACAAGGAAAGGTGAGCGCTACCATGAGTCCTGTATCTGCCCACAGTAAGGCATCCTGAGACCATTCATGTGAGGGGGCTTCTCATCCATGGAGGGGGTCACTCACAATTGAACACGGCCATGAATATAGAATGGGATCTAACATCCTCCAAGAGTAACTTCTCCCAACCATCCAGGAGCAATTTGGGGATGGACAATGCTTTTTCCAGCAGGATGGAGACCATGTCACAAGACAAATGTGATAATTAAGTGGTTCGGTCGAAAAAAAACATTGACATTTTGGATCCATGGCCAGAAAACTCCCCAGATGTCAATCCTATTCAGATCCTGTGGTCAATCCTCAAAAAGGACAAACAAAACCACAGAATTTGGGATAAACTCTAAGAACTGATGAGACAAGAATGGGCGGCCATCAGTCAGGATTTGGCCCAGAAGCCGATATCCAGCTGCCATGGAGAAGGGCAGACATCATGAAAGACACAACCTTATGAAGTGCTGATAATTGTACTTCAGTATCCATAAAAACATTTGACTAGAATGTGAAAAAAAACACTGAAGCTGCAAATTGTAAAAAAAAACAACAAACAACTAAATTTGTATCGGTCTCAAAACTTCTGGCCCTGACTAAGTGGCAACATTTTGGCTGTGCACCACTAGAGGGCGCTCACGATACAGATTTATTTTTCCGCTTCAGAGCACCCCCTAGTGGCATCTCATTAACCTAATCACAAAATTGTGCCCCTTAGGAAAGCTTTGATTTCACCAGCTTCTTCGTCTATGCAGCATTTACCCTACTGACGGCAATGATTTAAGGAGAGACGATACCCTCCCTCATGTGCTCATTACAGATGTAAAAAAAAAAAAAAAGGATCCTGGTCCCTTGTGCTAGGCATTCCTGGGGAAAGTCAGGGACGTTTCTGCCCTGGCACAATACTTATCATCCCTTGCAGTTCCTGAGATGGTACAGGAGGGGGCAGTGAAATGTATGACACTATTATATTGCACTGGTCATGGAGGGGGTTCTATACTATATGTTACACTACATTACACTCCTCCTGTAAGGTAGGGGAGAAATATCACAGCTGCCTTTCCTTACGTGCTTTATAGGGGGACATTAAAAATATTAAATTAACTCCTATTAATAAAATATATTTCTCAGAGCAAAGAAGGGCTCCATACACCTAGGCCACATATGCGGTCAGTGGCTATGCTGGAAAACTCCAATGTTTAGCGTGGGGAAGAAGATAGCTGCCATCTTTGTTTTTCTCCTCAAGGCTGTGCAGGATTGTAAAGAAAAAGCTGCGTGTATTTCAGAAACAGCGCCACCATTTGCCTACAGGTTGTGTCAGGTATTGTAGCGCATCTGCTTTCACTCAAATGGAGAGGAGCTGCAATACCAAGCACAACCTACATGGACCAGAGTGGCGCCGGAGTGCAATGAAAGCAGATCCTTCTCTCCAAGAAGTGCTCAATGACTGCTGTGTATGTATATATATATTCATTTTCATATTTAATTGTGCAACATGGTAATCAAGGATGATCACAAAAAGCGTCATCTTTGGGGGTCTGGCTGAGTACCCTCTTTAAATTCTCCCAGCTGCTGGTGGCCAAGCTCTAGTATTTCTCCCCTACCTGCAGATGTAGGAGCCACAAGACAGTAATGAATAAGCCTTTATGGCCCCCTCCATGTCCACAGAGCCTCCAAAAAGTGCAAAGCATAGTGCAGCAAAAATTTAAGACCACCCTACAAAAATGGGGAAGAAAGAAACAGTCAAAAATCACATCAACCCCTCCCCCTTTCCTCTCTGAGCCCTGCCCCGTACAACCCGATTCCTCATCTCATAATATCAAAAATAAAGCTCGTCTTCTTTCACTCGCTGAACAGTCCACCAAAAGGAATCTCAGAAACCCGGCAGCGCGTTACCTGAGAAGAACCTCCTCATGGCCATCTAGGCGGGGTCCAGCCCAAAAGGGGGCTCCAGACCATACAAAAAGAAATGCAGTCAATGTATAAAAATATTGGGTGTATAACAACAGTCCTGAATCATCGGGGACTTTTCACAAAAGGCTGGGAATAAAACAGTTTTTAGAGGAGGGGGGCGGAAAAAAAATATTCAAAAGCTCAGTTGCGCCCCCTAGGGGCAGTTGAGGTTTAGCGGCTGCAGCCCTCAGTCCATGAATCTCTGACAGGCCTTCTTCCAGCGGCAGGCAGTGCACCACATGTCTTTCCGTTCCATCCCGTACACCTTCCGGCATTTCTTTGCTTCCCCACGAGGCTTCCTGGGGAAGAGGGAAGAATACGTGGCCTGGATCAGAGGCGGACCTCTGTTATGCCCTTAAGATACTTGCCGGACACTTAAAGCGTGATTTTGCTGGAGCAGCTGCAGCAATCACATGACAGGGCACATCACACCATCGATTAGCCGCCGGCACAGGCACACCAGACTGCACATAACAGACACAGATGGAGGAGATTGTGCTGCTCACCGAGTCCCGGCCACTTGCTTTATGTTCGGTGGGGCGGTCAGGATTTGCGGCCTTTTCTCACTGATATTCAAAGTGGGTCGAACCTACAGCCAAAGGCAAGAAATAAAATGGTGCAATAATATGCCCTGGAGGATCCAGTAGGTCTCTTCTACAATTGGTGCAATCGATTTCCAGGTCCAGTGACCAAATCTGTAACCTATTGCTGCACAGGCAGGAAAGAGGAGGTTCGCAGGGCTCCCGTCTGACAGCCACAGATTAATGACGTGGCCGCTGGATCGGGTCCTGTGAACGGAGTCACTCCATCTCTAATCTCTGCACATCCAACTGCTGTCACCACACTCGGATTTCCACCATGTCTGTCTGCCTATGTGTTCATGCGACTTACATACATGCAGAGATCGCCATCTTTAAAAGTCTACTACTAGGACAACCCCTTCTTGATCTAAATGTATGGGCCCAATAAAATAAAACCGCCTATACTCACCTTCCATGCTGGCGCCATTCTAGTGGTATCGGCACTCGCGGTCCCGGGTCTATAATGCGGTTATTATGACATGTGAACCTCATGCCCAATCAGCGCTGGCGTCACTGTCCACGCCTACGGACGAATCGAACATGAAGATGAAGTCATATCAGCTCCAGCCCGGACTTCCTCTTCATGTTCAATCCGTAGGAAGTCGGGGACAGTGACGCGAGCGCTGATTGGGCGCCGGGCACCATACACCGCACAACAGTCCTGGGACCGCGAGTGCCATCACCGCTGGAACGGCATTGGCACGGGAGGCGAGTATAGGCTTTTTTATTTTATCGGGGGTCAAACATTTAGATAAAGAAGGGGTTGTCCTAGTAGTGGTCAACCCCTATGAGGACTGGACGATTTTTTTGTTTTTTCCTCCCTTTCTTCAAAGAGTCATAACTTTCTTATTTTTACCATGACATGTTATCAGCCGCAGGCCGAGCAGCATTTCACTGGCGGCTGTCAGAGGATGACTGAATAACACAGCCATCATTTGCCAGGACTGGAGCAGGTACAGCTCTTGAGCCTGCTCCACTCATCTGCTCCTGTCGAGTGCCGTAAATATACGATGCTCGTTATTAAATGGTTAAAGGGTCACTCCAGACAGAACTGGTACACAATGTTATACCTAGAGCAGGTACATAAGGAGCAGGGAATGACCCAGGTACTCCATTACCCTCAAGCCCTGCAAAAGATTAATTAGTTTAGCTTTGAAGTTTTATATAGAGTATGTAATCTGTTTTATTGCTGGAAAACCCTTTTAATTATTGAAGCAATACTTACTGGAGGGGCTTTGATGAGCAGGGGCGGAGGAGACTGCCAAGTGAAGTTGACCTTCGATGTAAAGGACACGCTGACAGGTGAAGGAGCCTGTGGGCAGAACAGGAGGAGAAGCCATGAAACCTCTGTCCGAGATTGTGAAGTGAGGACACATAAAGGAAGATGGCAGCATAGCTGGAAAATGGCGAGCTCCTGCAGTGTGATAAGATGACATTTACCTATAGCAGCTGCCAGTGCTTCACTTTAAGAGGAGCTAAACCCAGATCAGAATGGCCATCTCCACTAAGGCTGTACTCACTTGATAGGCGTGATCGGAGTGCACGTGGCAAAGGGTGCTGGGGGCCGACAGACTGAGGGGAGATACCAGTGGCAAGTCTATGTGGTTGGCAGCTCCAAGGGACCCAGCACAAAGGAAGGGAGCCGGGGGCCCGATGGTGGTAGGAGAAGTGGGAGTCAGACTGGACAGTCCATCTGTCAGCGTGTCCACATTCACGTCCATCTCGGTGTAGTAGAAGTCTTCTTCACCGTCATTGTGCTCTGGTTCTGCACGGGGTCTGCGGCACATAAACTTCAGGTGAGCAGACTGAGAAGAGATTTACTAAATTAATCCACCCCTTCTTCAACTAAACTAATAAGGAGAGAGGTGTAAGCTGCCATTAGCGACTTCAGCTTCTGACTACAGTTCATCTCCCTTAAGAACAATGGGATTAAGTGATCAAATCCAATATTTCCCCTTATATCAGCTGTGGGTGAAAGTATGGGAGACCCCATACTCATTTGAAGATTGGAGAGTCCACTTCATCTTCTTGTAATGTCTATGGGGGTCTTTAATGTAATTTAAGGAAAATCTGTGACTTGAGTGTCAGTTGTAATGTAGATACGGTATATCTGCAGATTTCTTGGGAGGGGAATACATTTTTTTGCTGTATGTGACATGTAACATCGGACATTGCTAATACACAATCTGTGTAAAAACCTTGCATGGTTTTGACGTTGCATGATTATCTAGATTTACATAGGACATCAAGGGTATTTGTACAAGCTAACAAACAGCTCACCGATGGCTGGTTTGTGTGTTCATGTCCTTTTTCCATACCCTCCAGAATAGATATAACATAATAGGGTTTGTCGACCTTTATCTGTCCTCTACTTTGGAATATCTGGTTAAGCCCAAGGATAGCCGACGCATTAGCAGGGGCACCCTTTCTTGATTTTTTATTTTCCATAAGTTGCCATTTTCCGCAGTTGGGGGGTGCACAATGAGTACAAGGTTATAGGGCTAGAGCACCCCACTGACATTCTTACGTGTGTCACTTTTTCACTATGTATGCACTTTATCTACACTTGAATAATTAGGGATTGTGATTTCATTATTTTATTATATACCTAATAAAGGTTATATTTTAATAAGGGTTTTTTAGAGGCTAGGGGATAACTTCCCAATTGCGAGGATCCTAACAGATCTCGACTGATCTGTGAATGGAGAAGTGGGTGACCATGCACACCTCTGCTTCATTCATTCTTAATGGGATTGCCGAAGACCAGCCAAAATTTGTACTTGGTCATCGCTAGTGGTCCTATAGAGAATGAATGGAGCAGAGGTGCACATGATTGGCAGCCAATCCATTTACACAAGGCTCTAGGAATCAGTGGTCAGATCCTTAATGATCAGAAAGATATCTCCTATCTAATGGATAAGGGAAAACTTCCAAGCCTGGTACGACCCCTTCAAGCTTTCACCTGAATGACTGAAAGACTGGCTGCTACGAATGAGCAGCTGGACAACCTCAATATAAAAACTGCACCCCGTTATCACACTCACCCCAGATGTTCAGTACGGATATGCTTCTGTATTGCAGCAGATGTGCTGAGAACTTTCTCGCAATTCTTCCAGAGACAGCGGAACATTAGCCTCCCCGAGTTCTGCAGGAACAGAATGTAGATGTCAAGATCATGTGACGGAATCACTATCGACCAATGGAGGAGGAATTAAAGATATCTCTGTGCCGTTACCTTCCTCTTCCGGGGAACAGGTTCTCCAAACAAAAAGTGAGTGGTGTCAGAGTCCTCCAGTCCGGCATCGGCACATGCCAAAGAGGGTGCGGCCTGTAGCGGAGGAGACGGCGTGGAAGGGATGGACATGTACAGTTCACAGCTGTTGGAACTGCTCGAGCTTGATGAATTGATGGCGTTCACCATGCACTGTTCACTCTGACATCCTGTAAATGCATCAGGATTAGTGATGAGCGAATATACTGGTTACTCGAGATTTCTCGAGCACGCTCGGGTGTCCTCCGAGTATTTTTTAGTGCTCGGAGATTTAGATTTTCTTGCAGCAGCTGAATGATTTACATCTGTTAGCCAGCATAAGTACATGTGGGGATTCCCTAGCAACCAGGCAACCCCCACATATACTTATGCTGGCTAATAGCTGTAAATCATTCAGCTGAGGTGAGGAAAACTAACTCTCCGAGCACTAAAAAATACTCGGAGGACCCCCGAGCGTGCTCGAGAAATGTCGAGTAACGAGTATATTCACTCATCACTAATCAGGATCAAAGGGGTCAAAACAGTTCAAAAATGTATAATAAGTCATGGATGGCAGGTTTAAATGGAAACTAAACTTACACTGCGCGTTGTGAGAATTTTCTGGTGCCGATGGTGAGAGCAAGCAGTCATATAACCACAAGTATGCAATATGCATGCTCCCAGCCACATTCCGACTAGACGTGTGAGGCCTTGCTCAATACAAGTGAACTGAGTAAGGCCGTGTACGTGTAGTCGGAATGTAGTCAGAAACATACATATTACATACTTGCAGTCACATGATTGCTCGGTCTGGTTGCAGGGGTCACGTGGGTAAAAGGCTAAACAAAATACCAGAAGGGAAGATCGGAGGTACCATCTTTTCCCAGGAACGTGCTGCTTGACAAGCCTATTTATAAAGATCATGGATGTTAGACATCAGGTACCCAGCAGCCAGACAATACAGAAAGACTCGGGAGAATCTGCAGAGCAGTAGTCATGCCATGCCAGTCCCCAGCTCAGCAGCAGGGCACAGATGGGTGAACACCTCCTTTACTGCCCTGTATCGTGAAAGCTATAGACGTATATGGATACCTGTTCCTGCTGGCAGCACCAAAGGCCCCGAGGACAGGCTGGTCAGAGCGGCTGCTGCGATCGCCTCATCAAGCCTGGAGAGAAAACAGATGTGTGATCAAGAGTCAAAGTCAACTTCTCACCCACTGGTAACAAGTAAACGATATTTCTGTTCACAGACACAAAGCAGAGTTAGGGAGCAGGGAATGTAAACATTTCCCTGCAATAGACGTAGATTATTCCGGCGATTAAGGTGGAACAGTGCAAAAATGACCGCGCACGAGTGCAGCCCTCGTTCACCTGTGTTTAGGGACAGGAATAACGGAGGGTAATGTTGGTTGGATTCGGTTCTGCACAGGCTGAGACCCGGATGCTGTTGATCGGGGGTACGGCAGGCCTCCATGGAAACTGTCCTGGTACTGCCCAGATGGCGTGTTCTGCATCTTGCCAAAGTGAAAGGATGTTCTTACATTGTTGTAATACACGGAGACCTGAAGGTGAGAGATCATACATGGGTTATTCACTGGTCTGTGCCGCTGGCTTAATTTGGGGCGTATCAACCCTGGAATGTATCTGTCAAACAGTAATGTGAGAATGGAAAAGCGTAACTCTGGAAATGGGGAAGACAATAAAAAATGTCAACCATCTTATTTACACATCTGCTCTGCTGCCCTCTGGTGGCCACAGGTGGTTGTGACGAGTAGGTGGTGTGTACACTAAATTCACACCCTATATAGAGCATACAGGACCCTATACACAGCCGTACTACATCATGAACCCAAAAATTGAGAAGGAATGAAAACAAAATGTGCATGGGGCAAGTGTCTATTCTAAAAACCTGAATATAAACAACATGGTCATGTGTCATGATCCCATCTGTACGCCTGAGCCACTTTTTTAAAGAGAAAGTTGACCAACTCAATTTGGCCATCAAATGGGATCGCTGCATAATAAAAAGTTCCACATTCTTAAACACTCTGAGATTAATATCACCATCTCTGATTGCGGTCAGTGAATGGGAAATGGACTCCTTTAAGTCTAGAGACTGAGAAGCTCCATAGACTTGGTATTTCTGATAGCTGAGAGTTTGTGGCAATGTATCAGTGCAGGGGAGATGCCTGGCCTGGAGCCCAGGCTGTTTGGCTCACAGGATTGTGTAGGCCAGATACAATTTTAACAAACCCTCAGCTGTGAGACAACGTCTATACAGTGCAGAGATTATGAGGCAGCCGTGGAGCTGAAGCACACACATTAGCTGTAGAATGGCGCCTCTGGGATACAGGAGGTGGAGAGGCCGCTGCTCACGAATCCTGTCCTGGCTCCAGGTGGACAACAAGTGAAATACTAGACCGGGATCTGTCCCCCGGAGCTCACAAGCTAATCAGCCATTGGGACCAATGTGCCATAGAGGACACAGAAATCTAAGGTGAACCCAGTGATGGCATCAGTCCTGCTGAGACCTGTAGTGCCACAAGAGATCTCCGCCAACAACATTGTCACCAGTTTCCCCAAACACCAAGAAGAGTCCTCAGATTCCAAGTGACACTGTGACCATCACTATTTGAGCCAGACGATCGGTCACAGTGTCACTTGGAACCTGAGGACACTTCTTGGTGTTTGGGGAAACCGGTTGACAATGTTGTTGGCGGAGATCTCTTGTGGCACTACAGGTCTCAGCAGGACTGATGACATCACTGGGAAAATACATTGACGATGGAAGTGACAAGGAGGGAGGAATCTGCTGTGCAGATGGGGCGTGCGGTGATATAGGGTGCTATCTCCAGTGATGCTAGGGGTCACTACGAGGAGGGGTGTGTGTGGCCCCCGGTGACACTGAGAGGAGGGGGTGTGTGTCCCCCGGTGTCACTGAGAGGAGGGGGTGTGTGTCCCCCGGTGTCACTGAGAGGAGGGGGTGTGTGTCCCCCGGTGTCACTGAGAGGAGGGGGTGTGTGTCCCCCGGTGTCACTGAGAGGAAGGGGTGTGTGTCCCCCGGTGTCACTGAGAGGAGGGGGTGTGTGTGTCCCCCGGTGTCACTGAGAGGAGGGGGTGTGTGTGTCCCCCGGTGTCACTGAGAGGAGGGGGTGTGTGTCCCCCGGTGTCACTGAGAGGAGGGGGTGTGTGTCCCCCGGTGTCACTGAGAGGAGGGGGTGTGTGTCCCCCGGTGTCACTGAGAGGAGGGGGTGTGTGGGCCCCGGTGTCACTGAGAGGAGGGGGTGTGTGTCCCCCGGTGTCACTGAGAGGAGGGGGTGTGTGTGGCCCCCGGTGACACTGAGAGTAGGGGGTGTGTGTCCCCCGGTGTCACTGAGAGGAGGGGGTGTGTGGGCCCCGGTGTCACTGAGAGGAGGGGGTGTGTGTCCCCCGGTGTCACTGAGAGGAGGGGGTGTGTGTCCCCCGGTGTCACTGAGAGGAGGGGGTGTGTGTGGCCCCCGGTGACACTGAGAGGAGGGGGTGTGTGTCCCCCGGTGTCACTGAGAGGAGGGGGTGTGTGTCCCCCGGTGTCACTGAGAGGAGGGGGTGTATGGGCCCCGGTGTCACTGAGAGGAGGGGGTGTGTGTCCCCCGGTGTCACTGAGAGGAGGGGGGGTGTGGGCCCCGGTGTCACTGAGAGGAGGGGGGGTGTGGGCCCCGATGTCACTGAGAGGAGGGGGTGTGTGTCCCCCGGTGTCACTGAGAGGAGGGGGTGTATGGGCCCCGGTGTCACTGAGAGGAGGGGGTGTGTGGGCCCCGGTGTCACTGAGAGGAGGGGGGGTGTGGGCCCCGATGTCACTGAGAGGAGGGGGTGTGTGGCCCCCGGTGTCACTGAGAGGAGGGGGTGTGTGTCCCCCGGTGTCACTGAGAGGAGGGGGTGTGTGGGCCCCGGTGTCACTGAGAGGAGGGGGTGTGTGGGCCCCGGTGTCACTGAGAGGAGGGGGTGTGTGTCCCCCGGTGTCACTGAGAGGAGGGGGGGTGTGGGCCCCGGTGTCACTGAGAGGAGGGGGTGTGTGGGCCCCGGTGTCACTGAGAGGAGGGGGTGTGTGGGCCCCGGTGTCACTGAGAGGAGGGGGTGTGTGGGCCCCGGTGTCACTGAGAGGAGGGGGTGTGTGTCCCCCGGTGTCACTGAGAGGAGGGGGTGTGTGGGCCCCGGTGTCACTGAGAGGAGGGGGTGTGTGTCCCCCGGTGTCACTGAGAGGAGGGGGGGTGTGTCCCCCGGTGTCACTGAGAGGAGGGGGTGTGTGGGCCCCGGTGTCACTGAGAGGAGGGGGTGTGTGGGCCCCGGTGTCACTGAGAGGAGGGGGTGTGTGGGCCCCGATGTCACTGAGAGGAGGGGGTGTGTGTCCCCCGGTGTCACTGAGAGGAGGGGGTGTGTGGGCCCCGGTGTCACTGAGAGGAGGGGGTGTGTGGGCCCCGGTGTCACTGAGAGGAGGGGGTGTGTGGGCCCCGGTGTCACTGAGAGGAGGGGGTGTGTGTCCCCCGGTGTCACTGAGAGGAGGGGGTGTGTGTCCCCCGGTGTCACTGAGAGGAGGGGGTGTGTGTCCCCCGGTGTCACTGAGAGGAGGGGGGGTGTGTCCCCCGGTGTCACTGAGAGGAGGGGGTGTGTGGGCCCCGGTGTCACTGAGAGGAGGGGGTGTGTGGGCCCCGGTGTCACTGAGAGGAGGGGGTGTGTGGGCCCCGATGTCACTGAGAGGAGGGGGTGTGTGTCCCCCGGTGTCACTGAGAGGAGGGGGTGTGTGGGCCCCGGTGTCACTGAGAGGAGGGGGTGTGTGGGCCCCGGTGTCACTGAGAGGAGGGGGTGTGTGGGCCCCGGTGTCACTGAGAGGAGGGGGTGTGTGTCCCCCGGTGTCACTGAGAGGAGGGGGTGTGTGGGCCCCGGTGTCACTGAGAGGAGGGGGTGTGTGGGCCCCGGTGTCACTGAGAGGAGGGGGTGTGTGGGCCCCGGTGTCACTGAGAGGAGGGGGTGTGTGGGCCCCGGTGTCACTGAGAGGAGGGGGTGTGTGTCCCCCGGTGTCACTGAGAGGAGGGGGTGTGTGGGCCCCGGTGTCACTGAGAGGAGGGGGTGTGTGGGCCCCGGTGTCACTGAGAGGAGGGGGTGTGTGGGCCCCGGTGTCACTGAGAGGAGGGGGTGTGTGTCCCCCGGTGTCACTGAGAGGAGGGGGTGTGTGTCCCCCGGTGTCACTGAGAGGAGGGGGTGTGTGGGCCCCGGTGTCACTGAGAGGAGGGGGTGTGTGGGCCCCGGTGTCACTGAGAGGAGGGGGTGTGTGGGCCCCGGTGTCACTGAGAGGAGGGGGTGTGTGTCCCCCGGTGTCACTGAGAGGAGGGGGTGTGTGGGCCCCGGTGTCACTGAGAGGAGGGGGTGTGTGGGCCCCGGTGTCACTGAGAGGAGGGGGTGTGTGGGCCCCGGTGTCACTGAGAGGAGGGGGTGTGTGTCCCCCGGTGTCACTGAGAGGAGGGGGTGTGTGGGCCCCGGTGTCACTGAGAGGAGGGGGTGTGTGGGCCCCGGTGTCACTGAGAGGAGGGGGTGTGTGGGCCCCGGTGTCACTGAGAGGAGGGGGTGTGTGGGCCCCGGTGTCACTGAGAGGAGGGGGTGTGGTGTGTAGCGGTGTTCCGTCCGCCCCACCCCCTCGTACCTCAGCTCTTTCTGCACCGGCTCCTAGATTCTGCGATGTTTCTTCGATACGGGCGGCCGGATTTACAGGTTGGTGGAGGCGGAGCGGAACCCCGGTGCTCCCGCCCGCTCTATCAAAACCTCCGGTGCTTAACGCCGCCATCTTCCAGAGGAGAAGGGGGGAGGGGCAGGGGAGAGAAACGACCAACGGAGAGCGCGCACCGGGACCCCGCCCACTCTGCCGCCTTCAGCACTGGGCACGCCCTCCTCCGCCTTCCGAACTCAAATCGCTTTCTATTGGCTGCCGCCAGATATCAACAAGACTCCGCCCTCCCTTGCTCTCTGGCACGTGGCCAGACCCTGCTCTCTCATTGGCTGGTGCTTGTTGTTGTTCACCGGCTAGGTCACGTGCTGAGGATAGGGGCGTGGCGGGCTTCTGGAGCATTCTTAACTCTTTCGTGGTCAGAGGGGGGCGTGGTGCTGCTGGCAGTCACTGGACTCTTGTGCTTGTTGTCGCTGTGTGGCCACTGTAACTCACCGTCACCTGTTCCTGCAGGGCTGAGCGGGCTGGCACCGGCTGTCACACAGCCACATGTCCTCAGCTGCACAATTTCCTCTCTCCCTTCTGATCTTCAGAACTTTAGTAAAGCTGGGTGACATCCTGTCTTCTCTCATGTCCCCAGTCCTACATGACAGTGACATGGCACCGTGTGATCAACACTGTTCTGGAATTTAGGAAATTCCTTTGTCAGAAAGGGAAATTTAAAAAAAATGGATGAAAAAAAAAGCAGAAAGAAACAAAATGGAGCAACAAATCAGCTTTCAGTTCTCATCCACTCACTCTCCTTGGAGAAATGAAAGCTGGAGTCTTATTGGTTGCTAGGGGCAACAGCTCCATTTTCTGCCTGTGCTATTCTTTATAGAAAATGGCAGCAACAGAGGAAGAGGGGGCGGCAATATAATGAGACAATGACATGAACACCCATTTTATACATAAAAAACACTGAGGGTTTACGGAGAAAACGTTTAATCCATTAAAACATAATAGCAAAACAAAATATTAACGTACATGTAAAGGTTTATATAACAGTACGGGATTTCATCCTCAAAAACCCCAAGTGGTCCTCGTCCTGGAGTCAGGTACTTGTGTCAATTAACAGTCAATAAAGCTGGTTGAAATCAATATGGCTGCCATGGTATTGTCACCCCTATTCCTGCAACGCAACTGGGACCAATTGGCCTCATGGGCCGAAGGGCCTTTTTGGGGCTCCAGGGCCGGGTGCTCCCACTGCCGTTACACTCCTAGTAATACACCCGCACCTCCTATATCCAGGTGAAAGACCCCATACACAGCCCCAAAACGGACTTTGAGAACAACACCGACAGCCATGTTGTTGGCCGTGACCTGACACACCGTGACAGAACAGGAGGACTCCAGGACTGATGGGCACTTTGGATTTGAGGGAGAATTAATGATCTCAGTGACAGCCTCAGTGTCTTCGCTTTCCTGTCGTTGGTGACTTGTCTTTTGCACATTGTAGCAGACGGGATGTGAATACTTTTACATTCGCTTTCTTTTCAGTTACCATAAAGGATGACAGCAGAAACTAAAAGTAAGAAAAATTCTAAACAGTGTGAATCATTTTCATGGACGACTTGTACGTGGCGTTTGCCTTCACCACATGAGGCCATTTTGTGTTTTTACATTGTGATTGCACAATGTAATGCAGTCAGTGAGTACGAGGAGATGATGGGGAACCAAGCCTGCAGTTAGCATTAGGAATGGGGTGCTGTCTAATGTAAGCCAACGGGGTGCTGACTAATGTAAGGTAACGGAGTGCTGCCTGATGTAAACCAATGGGGCGCTGCCTAATGTAAGGTAACGGAGTGCTGCCTGATGTAAACCAATGGGGCGCTGCCTAATGTAAGGTAACGGAGTGCTGCCTGATGTAAACCAATGGAGCGCTGCCTAATGTAAGGTAACGGAGTGCTGCCTGATGTAAACCAATGGGGCGCTGCCTAATGTAAGGTAACGGAGTGCTGCCTGATGTAAACCAATGGGGCGCTGCCTAATGTAAGGTAACGGAGTGCTGCCTGATGTAAACCAATGGGGCGCTGCCTAATGTAAGGTAACGGAGTGCTGCCTAATGTAAACCAATGGGGTTCTGCCTAATGTAAGGTAACAGGTGCTGACTAACGTAAACCAATGGGGTTCTGCCTAATGTAAGGTAAGGGGTGCAGCCTAACGTAAACCAACAGGGTATGGCCTAATGTAAGGTAACGGGGTGCAGCCTAACATAAGGTAACGGGGTGCAGCCTAATGTAAGGTAACGGGGTGCAGCCTAACATAAGGTAACGGGGTGCAGCCGAACGTAAACCAACAGGGTACTGCCTAACGTAAGGTAATGGTGCGGCCTAATGTAAACCAACAGGGTGCTGACTAATGTAAGGTAACAGGTGTTGACTAACGTAAATCAACGAGGTTCTGCCTAATGTAAGGTAAAGGGGTGCAGCCTAATGTAAGTTAACTGGGTGCAGCCTAACGTAAGGTAACGGGGTGCAGCCTAACGTAAACCAACGTGATGTGGCCTAATATAAGGTAACAGGTGCTGACTAACGTAAACCAATGGGGTTCTGCCTAATGTAAGGTAACGGGGTGCAGCCTAACATAAACCAACAGGGTACTGCCTAAGGTAAGGTAATGGTGCTGTCTAATGTAAACCAACAGGGTGCTGACTAATGTAAGGTAACAGGTGTTGACTAACGTAAATCAACGGAGTTCTGCCTAACGTAAGGTAAAGGGGTGCAGCCTAATGTAAGTTAACTGGGTGCAGCCTAACGTAAACCAACGTGATGTGGCCTAATGTAAGGTAACGGGGTGCAGCCTAACGTAAGGTAACGGGGTGCAGCCTAACGTAAGGTAACGGGGTGCAGCCTAACGTAAGGTAACGGGGTGCAGCCTAACGTAAGGTAACGGGGTGCAGCCTAAGGTAAGGTAACGGGGTGCAGCCTAACGTAAGGTAACGGGGTGCAGCCTAACGTAAGGTAACGGGGTGCAGCCTAACGTAAGGTAACGGGGTGCAGCCTAACGTAAGGTAACGGGGTGCAGCCTAACGTAAACCAACGGGATGGGGCCTAATGTAAGGTAACGGAGTGCTGCCTAATGTAAACAACAGGGTGTGGCCTAATGTAAACAACAGGGTGTGGCCTAATGTAAGGCAATGGTGCGGCTTAATGTAAACCAACGATGTGCTGCCTAATGTAAGGTAACAGGTGCTGACTAACGTAAACCAACGGGGTACTGCCCAATGCAAGATAATGGTGGTACTGACTAATGTAAGATAATGGGGTGTTGACTAATGTAAACAACTCTTGAATGTGAGGGAAAGCACACTTAAAGGGGTTGTCTGGTTACAATAGCTTACCTATGTGCAGGACCTTACATATAGGTGGGTGTCCTACGGCTGACACCAGCATACTTGTGACAAGACGGAGCGTCAACGTAAACAGCCGACCGCCAATTTCCTATACAGCTGCTGGGAACAGCAGAGGTTAGCAGCACCAGAAGGAATGAATGGAGCACGTATTTCCATGGCATACTTATGGGGATAAAACATCTGCCAACCGCTGAGGACCCCCAGCTGTTGGACCCCACCCGATCAGCAAGTCATCACCTATCCTGCAGATATGGGGTAAAACTTGTTTGAACTGGACGCCCCCTTTAATGAGAGGCCAGTTAATCGTTCAGGTGCCATCCTCCTCTGAAAAGAGCCCGTATTGATGCCAGGTTGCCTTTAAGGCTTGGGCTATACAGCAATTTTGGCTCCAACACAGGTCGCTCGGCCAAATATCGGTGTTACTACAAGGGAATGGGATCGCGCTGCAAACCGCTGGGTGCCGTGAGCGTGACAAACAAGTCACTGAATGTCAGAATCAGATGCATTTGTTTGGAACTCGCCTATCGGGGGCAAAGTACATTTGGGGGTCACAATACAATTTAAAGGGGAACACCACCCTAAAACTATTGATGACAATATTAGACTCAGGAGATGTTACCATGGGGTCAGTGAACTGAAAGTTTCCTTATTTCATGCTATTACCCTCACCACATTTAGAGAAACAGAATATTGTGCCACCACTTTAAAAAAGGGATTCAGTGGGTGACCATTACTACCGCCCCAACACTAACTTCACCTTTAAATACGGTTTACAGTAAATACAGGACAATCATTATACTGAAAAGGTCTGCGGCTTTCTGTGACACTTATGCCCCATCTGTGCTTGCTGTCATTGAATGGGAACTGGATCCATGGTCACACATCGGAGGAATGGTACAGATGTTACTTAACCAAGAGTGTTCTTGTTACTGACAGCATGCACAGATCTTGAAAAACGGTACCAAACACAAACCCCAAGTCCTCCTCCCTTTAAGCATAGACTTCAGAAGCCGTGCTGCAGTTAGTGTGATGGCTGCTCATGTCGCTTATACTCTCGTACAAGTTTTCTTCAGGTTGATTGATGGGGGTCTCGGAGTGAACGACCTCCTCTTCGTTACACGTCTTTATTAACCCCTCGGTGCTCTCCGTTTCTCTCACCTTCATTTTCTTCTGTACTTTGGAGTACATGTCTTCAAGCTGCAAGACAAAGATAGAAAAAAAAAACCTAAAATAATTTCTAGGATTTGCAAAAATGTTGCAGCGCCTCTGGCTTCCCGCCTTCTGACGGTCACAAGTTACTATAAGATGGATTCTATAGAGAGCAATGGAGAGATTGCCATCTGCTGGACACATGTGGCACTGCATATGACTATAATGAAACCTACACTCTAATGTGTCTGGACATCCGAAGTCTTCTATTATGTCATGCATGGGTCCTGTAGTATATACTTAAAAGGGCAGAAGTTGCAGAATGAGACCCGTACACATAAGAAGATAGGGGTTGTCCAAAGGCCTGATTGGCAACTAGCAGTTCCTCTCAATACTCCTCTATACATTGAGAGTGCACTCCTGCCTGGCCTTTCTTTCTTCTGATCTAATGGAGCTCAACGTCTCTGCCTGAAATAACAATTGCAGCGTTGATTGGCTGCAGATCTCTTGGCATTCCATCAGTGCTGCAGACAATTACAAACTGTGAGAAACAGTCAAGAATTGGTGCTGGACCTGGGGAGAGTGAGTAAACGGCTTTGTTTTTTAAGCTAGACAGGGTTTTTTGTTTTTAAACCAGAGAACCCCTTTAAATGGGAATTCTCATCTCATATATCGATGACAGATCCAAGTGATATGGTAGAAATATATAGTACATGTGGACCCCACCAATGGGATTTTAATCTCTCTCGATGCTGCGGCGGGGGCTGGAGAGACAGACAGAATTCTCATTCATTTCTATCGCAATTTTGCACAGGAGGCCGAGCGTGATGGAGGAGACAGATGTAAATCCCATGGGTGGGGGATCTACCTCTACTGTACATTCCTGATCTGACCCATGGGTGTGATATAAATGTATGAGATAGGAATAACCCATCAAGTCATACCCGGTCTGTAAGCCTGATGGGGTCTGAAAAACACCAATATTATAAATGTGGGGGCGTTACTATGGATTCTGCATGAGGTTTTACGTGTGGGATTATCACTAGATCAAGATTCACCAACAGGCCCGGTTGTCTGCTTTTGCGAGATTGCAATGCCCTTGTGGAAACACTGTGGATCATCAACACTTCTGCACTATTGGATGCCAGATTAAAGATATCCGCCACAATTCAAATACTATACAAATTGTCCAGACCCCTGACATATGGACCATGGCACAAATGAGGGTCCATGTACAATCCCACTTAGAAATCCTGAAACACAAGGGCCCCTGATTGTGCTGAACGTGCCAAGAATCTCAGTATGCCAAGGACAGGGACATGCTGGTCCGATGTGGCTGAATAGGCTTTATTGTCTCCGAAAAATCTGTGTGGTAACCAATCTCACCGTCAGAAGAGCTGCCACCCAGCTTTCCTAGAGATGTGAATGGAAGACCCTGGTGGGCATCTTGGTTATAACGCAGCTTTTCCAACAATAGGAATGACCGAAAAGAAAAAATAACAATGGAGGACATTGCCACGCAATAGCCCAGGACACGTACGGTCAGATCAGCTGAGCGACTCGGAAGACAAGGTTCTCCAGAAGATGCCGCGGGTTGGGTCTTCTCCTCTTCCCTGGTGTCTGGGGCCCTCTGGTTTGCTGCCTTCTTCACCTTCCGCACACAGGCGTACTCAGCAGTGACAACATTGACCTGAGGTTCGCTAATTGACGACTCCATGTCCGCCCGAGACCCCACACATTCATACAGAGAGTTCTTAGGGTTGTAGTTTAGGTTAGAGTAGGTTGCATCCTCGTTGGAGGAGGCATTTGGTGTTGGCCACCTTGGGGGGTGGTAGAGCGGATCCATACTGACTGGCCTTAGGTCTGGAGAAGGGAATTAAAAAAAAATAATAATTAGGCAGGGTTTCTGCTTGTTCAGTATCTGCATAGTGCAAGCTCTGGTGATTTCCATTCTGAAAAAGGTCATGCTCAGACCTCCACTGTACAGTCATCTGGAAGAAGCAAATAGCTCCCAGTATCCCCTGTAAAACTTAGCTAAGATGTTACAGTGTGTGTCTGACAGTGTATTGTCTGCTTCTAATAACAAGTAAAATAATAAGTGCAGCTCTGGATGATAATACAGGATAAGTAATGTAATGTATGTACACAGTGACTCCACCAGCAGAATAGTGAGTGCAGCTCTGGAGTATAATACAGGATGTAACTCAGGATCAGTACAGGATAAGTAATGTAATGTATGTACACAGTGACTCCACCAGCAGAATAGTGAGTGCAGCTCTGGAGTATAATACAGGATATAACTCAGGATCACTACAGGATAAGTAATGTAATGTATGTACACAGTGACTCCACCAGCAGAATAGTGAGTGCAGCTCTGGAGTATAATACAGGATGTAACTCAGGATCAGTACAGGATAAGTAATGTAATGTATGTACACAGTGACTCCACCAGCAGAATATTGAGTGCAGCTCTGGAGTATAATACAGGATATAACTCAGGATCACTACAGGATAAGTAATGTAATGTATGTACACAGTGACTCCACCAGCAGAATAGGGAGTGTAGCTCTGGAGTATAATACAGGATGTAACTCAGGATCAGTACAGGATAAGTAATGTATGTACACAGTGACTGCACCAGCAGAATAGTGAGTGCAGCTCTGGAGTATAATACAGGGTGTAACTCAGGATCAGTACAGGATAAGTAATGTAATGTATGTACACAGTGACTCCACCAGCAGAATAGTGAGTGCAGCTCAAGAGTATAATACCGGATATAACTCAGGATCACTACAGGATAAGTAATGTAATGTATGTACACAGTGACTCCACCAGCAGAATAGTGAGTGCAGCTCTGGAGTATAATACAGGATGTAACTCAGGATCAGTACAGGATAAGTAATGTAATGTATGTACACAGTGATTCCACCAGCAGAATAGTGAGTGTAGCTCTGGAGTATAATACAGGATGTAACTCAGATCAGTACAGGATAAGTAATGTAATGTATGTAAACAGTGACTGCACCAGCAGAATAGTGAGTGCAGCTTTGGAGTATAATACAGGGTGTAACTCAGGATCAGTACAGGATAAGTAATGTAATGTATGTACACAGTGACTGCACCAGCAGAATAGTGAGTGCAGCTCTGGAGTATAATACAGGATGTAACTCAGGATCAGTACAGGATAAGTAATGTAATGTATGTACACAGTGACTGCACCAGCAGAATAGTGAGTGCAGCTCTGTAGTATAATACAGGATGCAACTCAGGATCAGTACAGGATAAGTATTGTAATGTAATGTACATTCCCTTTAATGGTACAATCTATGCTTCCTGTCAACTGCTGCCTATCGCCCTGTAACAATTCCTTAAATGTGCCTGCTGAATGTGTGCTAAATTCATTTGTTGTATTGTATTAAATATTTACTGCTGCACATCCATTCTGGGGTCACGGGAGATACTATCTTGTGCAAGGAGGTGTTCGAGCACATGGTTGTAGCCAGATTCAGTGCCTTTGATCATGTAACCTCCCTCGAGGTGTTGGCCAATTGCTAATTTATCCCCAAGCAGGTTCCACAATCCCTCTCACCTGATCCTTTACTCAGTCCTATAAATTTAGTAGCATCTTAAGGGGTGCACGCGTGTGGGGTCAGGCACGCACATCCGTGCAGCAAAGCATCACGCAGCAGTTATTTCAACGGCAGTAGTCAGGACCCCACTCTATGTATCTGTCTCTTTTGGGTATGTCTGCTGAATAAGCACTTCTAATTACTTGAATCTTGCTTTTCTATTAACCCATCTTACTCCTTAACCTTCGTCCGGCTGAGTAGGTACAATTGTAACTATTCCGTTTTAAAATTGCAATAACTTTTTTTTTCGAAAAGCCGTAGAGGGCTGAAATTTCGTGACATCTCTGCAGTTTTAGTCCAGAATATATTGGCCAAATTTCAATAAAATATATATGAAGGTACAATTGTACTTCTGCAGCCTGTTAACGTTGTAAAATAACGCAGCCTGACGAAGGTTAATCATGTTTACATATGCCCTTACAGTGTTTGCTCCACTAATCCTCTCTCCTTCGCTGTCCACAAACCCCAGCACCCTCTAACCAAATAACCATCTCCTCTCCCCTTCCCTCTTACCTACCAACCTGTCCTCCTCTGCTTACCTGCTCCTCAACCTCAAATCTGTCCTAATAAAACATAAAACAAGTCGCCCACTCTTTTTCTCCCACCTGCTCTCCCTTTCTCTGCTTCTCCTCACTGCTGGCGACATACATCCTGACCATGGACCCCCACAGCTCATACCTCCCATGACTACCCCCTCCTATCGCTCCCTATCTAATACGAACTACTGCAATCTTTCCAACATAAAACCCGTGCCCCTGAGGCCCACTCCCCTGCTCCCTCTCTCTGGAGCACTCTGGAATGCCCGCTCAATCTGCAATAAGCTTCATGTGATTCATGACCTTTTTCTCTCTCACAATCTTGCCTTCCTTGGCCTCACAGAAACATGGCTAACACTCTCTGACACCGCCTCCCCTGCTGTGCTGTGTTACGGTGGCCTCCACTTCACCCACACCCCTCGTCCCGGCAATAGACATGGTGGAGGAGTGGGTCTTCTCCTTTCTTCTAACTGCACCTTTAACCCAATCCCACCTCTACCCTCCCTTATCCTCCCATCTTTTGAAGTCCACTCTGTCCGCATCTACTCTCCCTCCAACCTCCCAAGTGGCCGTCATATACCGACCTCTAGGTCCAGCCACTGCCTTTATTGACCAATTCTCCACCTGGCTTCTTCACTTTTTCTCTGTTGACATTCCCACCATCATCATGGGTGACTTCAACATCCCCACTGATACCCCTCAGTCAACAGCCTCCAAACTTCTGTCCCTTACTTCATCTTTTGGACTTACTCAGTGGTCCTCCGCAGCCACCCACAGACGGACATACACTAGACCTGGTCTTCACCCGTCTCTGCTCTCTATCTAACTTCACCACCTCCCCTCTCCCTCTATCCGACCACCATCTGCTCACTTTCTCATCCCTGTCCTCCTCACCGGTCACCCATGTCCAGCAACATGCGCACCCCCGCAGAAACCTTGCACAGCTAGACTCCCACACTCTCTGACTCTATCCTACCACTGGCATTCATATCCTCACTCCACGACACAGACCGTGCCACTGCTTTCTACAATGCCTCTCTTGCATCAGCTATTGACACGGTCACCCCTCTCGTTCATGGCAGAGTGCGACGTATCAATAGACAACCCTGGCACAATAACACCACTAAAAAGCTCCAGCAACTGTCCGGGGTTGCAGAGCGGTATTAGAAGAAAACACATTCGCAAGACAACTTCACTGCATTCGCTTTTAAATCTGCTCTCACCTCTGCTAAACAGGCCTATTTCACAACCCTCGTATCCTCCCTATCCTACAACCCCAAACAGTTATTCAAAACATTTAACTCCCTCCTCTGCCCCCCACTGCCCCCTCCAACCTCCCTCATCTCTGCTGAGGACTTTGCCACACACTTTAAAAATAAGATCGACCAAACAAGGCAAGTCTTCATTGTTCAACCACCACAATCCCTTTGTATACCAGATCAATGCCCAAACCCCATAACCTCCCTCTCCAAGATCACTGAAGGGGGCTTAACTGTCTCCTCTCCAAATCGCACCTCACCACCTGTGCGCTCGACCCCATCCCATCCCACCTCCTCCCCAACCTCACCACCACACTTATCCCATCCCTAACCCACCTCTTCAACCTATCACTAACTTCTGGCACCTTCCCTTCTGCTTTCAAACATGCCATAATCATGCCTATCCTTAAAAAGCCAACCCTCGACCCAACAGCTATGCCCAGCTATCGCCCAATATCGCTCGCTGCTCCCATTAACTTCGAAACTCCTGGAGCAGCATGTCCACCCTGAACTTTCCTCCCACCTCTCATCTAAGGCTTCTTTCACACTTCCGTCTTCTGCTGTGCGTCATTGTGCAGTGAAATGACGTATCGACGGACGTTATGAAAATAGCAGGATCCTGCATTCTCAAAAATCGACGGATTGTGACGGAAGCTGAAAGACGGAAGTGTAAAAGAGGCCTAACTTGCTCTTTGACAATCTACAATCTGGTTTCTGCCCCATCACTCAACTGAGACAGCCCTGACCAAAATCGCTACAGCCAAAGCTAATGGACAATACTCTTTACTCCTCCTTCTAGAGCTGTCCTCTTTTGACACAGTTGACCACTGCCTCCTACTACAGATCGTCTCCTCCTCTGGCATCAAAGACCTCGTCCTATCCTGGATCTCCTCATACCTTTCCAACCGCGGGCATTCAGCGTCTCCCACTCTACCTCCTCATCTCACCCTCCCTCTGTTGGAGTCCCCCAAGGCTCTGTTCTAGGACTCCTACTCTTCTCAATCTACACACTTGGCCTGGGACAACTCATAACGTCCCAAGGATTCCAGTACCACCTTTATGCTGATGACACTCAGATCTACCTTTCTGGCCCAGACGTCACTTCTCCGCTGTCCAGAATCCCGGAGTGTCTATCAGCCATATCCTCCTTCTTCTCATCTCGCTTCCTCAAACTCAATGTAGACAAATCTGAACTCATCATCTTTCCTCCATCTCATAGATCTTCCATACCTGACCTATCTATCGCAATTAACAACATCACGCTTTCCCCCGTAATGGAACTCAGATGCCTCAGAGTAACCCTTGAGTCTGCCCTGTCCTTCAAACCGCACATCCAAGCTCTTTCCACCTCCTGTCACCTCCAGCTCAAAAATATCTCAAGAATCTGTCCTTTCCTCAACCGTCAATCTACTAAAATGCTTGTGCATGCCCTCATCATCTCCCGCCTCGACTACTGCAACACCCTCCTCTGTGGCCTCCCTGCTAACACCCTTGCACCTCTCCAGTCCATCCTTAACTCTGCTGCCTGGCTAATTCATCTCTCTCCTCACTACTCCTCCACTTCCCCCCTCTGCAAATCTCTTCACTGGCTCCCATTCCCTCAACGTATCCAGTTCAAATTACTAATACTAACCTACAAAGCCATCTATAACCTGTCTCCTCCATATATCTCTGAACTAATCTCCCGATATCTTCCCTCACATAGTCTCCGGTCCTCCCAAGATCTCCTTCTTTCCTCCACACTTATCTGCTACTCACCCAACCACCTCTAAGACTTCTCCAGAATATCCCCCATCCTCTGGAATTCATTGCCCCAACACATCCGACTATCGACCACATTCGGATCCTTCAGACGGAACCTGAAAACCCACCTCTTCAGGAAAGCCTACAGCCTGCACTGACCCCGCTGCCTCCTCACCACTACCGAAGCTACCGCCTCACCAACACCGGAGCTCCTGGAACCCTCAACCTATTGTCTCCATCTCCACCATCCTGGAGAATGTAAGCCCGCAAGGGCAGGGTTCTCGCCCCTCTGTATCAGTCTATAATTGTTAGTTTGCTTACTGTAAGTGATATCTGTAATTTGTATGTAACCCCATCTCATGTACAGCACCATGGAATCAATGGTGCTATATAAATAATAATATTTATACAGGGACTCTCCTTTTTGCATTGACTAATTCTACATGTAACCATTCAAAAGACTTTAGCTGATTAAGCCCTTGCATCAAAGTTGGTTGAGTTTGCAATAAAACAAAAAAATGTCAGCCGAGCTCTTTAGAGAGGAAGACGGTGACTTACGAAG
The DNA here is from genome assembly GCF_032444005.1 of Ranitomeya imitator. Taxonomy (NCBI): domain Eukaryota; kingdom Metazoa; phylum Chordata; class Amphibia; order Anura; family Dendrobatidae; genus Ranitomeya; species Ranitomeya imitator. The sequence goes on along the minus strand of NC_091283.1, from coordinate 449,774,392 downwards.
GTCTTCTGGCCGTGGTCTCTTGATTTCATGCAGTTTGGTATCAGATTTGCTGAGTGATCGTAGTTGAGTCTGACGGAGCAATGTCTATAAGATACAAAGAAAAAGGATCAATTCGCAAACTTAACTACCCTTAAATAAAAGTTATAGACTATTGATGCATTTGGAGTTTATACAGGATCCTAATCTATGAGAACAGCTACACAGAGCGTCTCGCACATGAAAGTATTACATAGACCAGCGCATTGATTTCAATGGGAACCGTGTAATAGTTCATTTCCCCTGTGGTGGGAACTGAATTTGGACACATTCATCCTCTGATCATATCTGATCTCTAGGACTCCAGACAGCAGCACGCTGTGTAATGTGCGGATTATCAAGGGACCGGTCTAACAAACAGGGATTGTCCAAATGGAGCCTCCCGGACACTCTACAGTCAGCATTTGGCCGAGGTATCAGTAACCGATGGACATGACTCTTCCCGGCCTCCATTTAGAAGTAATGCAGAGAATATAGTCCAGCGTTTTTGACACCAGTGAGGGAGGAAATAAGAAATGTTTCATCGCCATAATTTACTATGGAAATCGATACAGATTTTATGCTTGAATTGGAAGGAAGGCATGAGAATTAGCACTATTGCCCGGGGCACAGACTTTGGACTGCTTATGATATTTTAATGAAAATGCCCTGTAAGAAATCATTTACCACGTCAACGAGAGCAACTCCACCGGAATATGCAGTCCTCATCCTCCTCTTCTTCCTAATTAACGGCAAAAAAAAAAAAATTAACTTATTGCTAAAAAAAAAAGTGTCCATTGTCTTCTGTGGTGCCATTGTGCCAATGGGTGTGTTGTGGTACGCTGGCAATGTTACGGTGCACATATATCCCACTTTCCCAGCCTCCCTTTCCTGTAGGCATGCACACTGCTGCTTTTCAATGGGAAAAGGTGAGTAAACCATCATATACCTAAAGGGTTGCAATTTCACAAGCCCGATCATTCTTTCCTCTAAATCTCACCTGTCAGTAAGCAGCCCCTATACACTACAGACCCCATTAACTTTTATCCAAGAGCCCTTTATAATAGTAACTACACTGCAATGTAATCCGCTATATGGAGACTTATGTTATGGGCGATTTATGCAATCGGTAAAACAGTGCAGCCCCCTTTTCAATGGAGCCACCATCTATCCATCCTTCTTTATAAAACCAGTGACCTTCCTATATTTATTAAGTAGCTATAGTGGGTGTACAGGGAGTCATGCATGGCGCCTAGGGCGGCCCAAAGGCTCTTCTGTCACATGAGAAGTCGCTAGTATTACAAATAGCACATAGATCGCAGAGCCATTTACAGATTAATCATTGGGACGTACAATCAAGTTACTCCGCTGCCCATACAAGCCCTGATATTGTTAGTACATAGTCCTCTCCTGCTGATCAAACACTTATTTTATTGAAACCGCAACAAGTGATACATTGCTGGAATTGGAATCTCTGCCCCTACATCATGCTGCTTTTGGATTACATAAAACCCTGCTGACATATTCCCTTTAATAGTACTCCCATAGGCACGACTTGGAGACTAGGCTAAGGTTAGGGCTACATCCCGGTATCGCATTGTGCTTTCCTTTGGCGTCTCGATCTGCACGTACCTCTTTTTGCAGAACATGCACAGGCTGCAGAGCAGCAGGAACAGCGCCATGGCAGAGCAAAGAGGAGTGAGGACGTGGCCTTCAGACTCGGAGGTGACAAGTCTTGGCGCCATAATGGCAACCTTGACTTGGTATCTGTACGAGAAAAAAAAAAAGTTGGAGTAATGCCGTACTACAGTCACTTGTAAAATGCCATTAGCGATGAGATGATTTTCCAAAAATCATTTTGAGTTTCTGTGCCGTCAGCTGTAGATGCACGGGCTGCAGCGTCCTCGCTCTGTGCTGTTATACCACTTCCTGTGCAGACGCAGGTGCGCTGGTTTGCAGCACATGTGGTTTTGCACAGCAGATTTTACCAGCTGAAGGGAGCGGGTTGTATCTGATCAGGCGCAATCAACGGGGAACTAAACACCATGACTCTAAGGTCAAGTTTAGGCTGACAGTGCATGCTGGGGCTTTCATTTCACTATAACCACAGGTTAGATTTGCCGGTTATTTCCATGCAGTAGCTGTGCTTATTTAATCATACAAATCCATGGAGGAGTCTTCCTTCATACAGCTCTCCACAAACCCTGAATGCCAAGGATCTACAGGTCATTCAAAGTCTATGGTGACCACCCATTTGGGCATTGTAATGGCTGCAATTTCTGGTTTCCACTCATTGGCTTTGAGCACAGAGTTTTTCAAGAAGTTTTTGGAGCAGAAATCTAGAGGAAACTGAGCAGAAACTCCAAATCCTTCTCAAAAATCCAAAACCCTTCAAAAGTTCAGAGTTTCTGCTCCGAAAAAGGAGCAAGAAGACTACGTGTGCCCATAACCACTGACTGTGTAAGAGCTTTTTGAATCCAGCATGTCTGATAAATGACCCTGATAACATTCATAGAGCTGGAACCAATTTATACTGAGGTTCTCCAAATGGCCACGTTGCACCAAATCCACCTTCTTCTACAACGGGGCCTCCTACGAACAACCGTAAAACTCTTCTAAACTTACATCAGTTTTCCAAATCACTAATAAAAGAAAGCTGAGATACAATGAGAAAAATAGCAGAACCACCAGCATCTTCAACCTTATCCTTAATTAAATGGGCTTCTCAATGATGGGCTCAACACACCCATGGGAAGATTACATCAGTGTGAAGTCAGAAGCAAGATCGCCCAATACTCACTGTTAGAAGAGAATCTTCTCTCGCCTGAAAACCCCTAAAGTGTTATTCTGATCATTAATCCAAAGGAAAGGAGACATCTGGCAGACTACAGCCTAGTTCCTGGGACAGATTGATGTCCCAATGATCTGCAAGAAATCACCTATCCTTTGAATAAGTGATCATGCTACTGAAAAGGGGAATCGAGACATGCGAGGCTCAATAGGACAATGATCCTGGAATCTAACCATGTAAGGGAGATGTAAAACGTTATTCCCATAAGATACAAAATATTGAGGAACATCTCAGATCTTACCAAGAACTGGTCCATGTCTAACCTAATATCAGAAAGATGTCTTGGAATTACGTTATCATCATGGTCCCATCACAGCTAGCGATATCGTCCCGCACTCTTCTAGCACCCCACACCATCACTTCCACTTCTCACTTCCTCCTTACCTTTACAGAGGATCTCAGGCCATTGGGTTTTTAGCCAACAATGACCACTTTGTCCTAAGATGAAGATATAGGAAGCGCTTGTTGGCTGCAGAATAGCGCGCAAGAGAGCAAGATGGAGTAGACTGCAGCGAGCAGACGGTGAACTTCAGATGCAGGAGATATCACGAACACCAGAAGACAAGATGGTACAAAGAATAGAACCTAAAGAAGCAACAGAAGGAGCAAGAAGGGCAGAACAGAGCAGAAGGATGTGAAAATGAGGACAAGAAGAGTCGACGGGGAATGCAGACTACTCACAGGAAGCCGCTTGTGGTGTGGCACTCCCTTGACTTGCACATCATGACATTGAAAGGAAAGGGGAGGTGGGGGTTAGAAGACGAACCCAGGTGGAGGCATCAGGCTGCCCAAAATAAGAATTTCATGGAACGTTGCGTAAAAAAAAAAAAATATTTATTTTTTGTAAGTCTCAAAAACAAATGGGGAATATACATCATGTTACATAGGTCATACAGTCTCGCTGATCAATACAGGGGTATGTACATGGAGCGCCGGCTCAAAACTGCGTCATCTTCTTGTGCGTGTCCGCCTTCTTCTGCTCTCTCTGCAGACTCCTCTCCTGCTGCTGTAGGTCTGCGAGCTCAGAGCGAGCATTCGAGAGACGAGATTCCAGCTGCACGCTCACAACGCTGTCTCTGCGAGAGGGTGAAAAGCAAGAAAAAGGTGAAACAAGAGCCAGGCCCGTTGTATACATGTGCATAGAGGCTTGGCATCTCACCAGACGGCTGCAGCTGTTTCTTATGCATAGAGGCAGGGATTGTACGGACTCAGACAGAACATAGGGAAAATTCTAAGACTGCAATTTATCATTTGCGTTCTTTTAACTCACTTTGCTTTTTACTTTTGCTCTTTTGGTATTCGTTTTAGTTTTTTTTGTGTGCCAAATTCTTCAAAATGAATGCATTTTGAGTAAAGTCAAAACAGTTTTTTTATTTTTGGCTTTGACTTGTTTTGTTACCTTTCAGTGCAAAAAGTCACAAGGTTAGCAATATGGTGCCAAAATAACAGGCATACAAAAAAATAAATAAAAATCACGCTGAGGAGGTCTGCAGTACATTTTTTAGCCAGATTTTGTGACCCTTTCATAAAGTCTCACTTAATTAATCACCCGAAAACATCCAGAAACCCCAAACTGTGCTAACAATGGTAAATATAAAAACACAAGAAAAAAAAAACAAGACAAAGGTGAACAAATGAAGTAGACATTAAAAAAGGCGCAACATAAAAGAATTAGGAGAAAGTGAAACACTAGACAACAAATAAGGTGCAATTGCAATAATGAACCCGGGACCTATATTGTTCTAATATTCATTGGCACGACTCATCAAGAATGGGGATGTTGAGGCCGGTCTTGATGAGGCAGCACATGTACAGTCAGATGCTCCCGATTCATTAAGGGGCGCATGCAGAATCCGGAGTGTATGACAAGTGGGGTACACCTCCGTTACTGGACTAAGATTTCTGGCATAAGGAACATCACAGCTCATCATGACTTAGAGTCGTGCCCCCATTTTACCGCAACTGCACCCATTTAGGTAGAGCTGGGCAAAACTGTCATGAAACCGCCAACGGATGAATATTTTTGTCATTTTGCACACATCTGATCAGCTAAGAGTCATATAACGCTGCTGGGCTGTTCCTGCAGCTGCACACTCATTTATACTAGATGCACCAATGGACCCAAATCATTTTGGCTTACCTTCCCACGTTACGTGCCAAAGCCTCAGCCATCCTCCCGATCTCTCTCTGCTTCTGCTGGATCTTCTCCGTCGTCTGTGCTAGCGCAATGTTCAGAGCCCGCTTGCTGTCCTTACTGGCATTGTACACTTCCTTGCCTTTCCTCTCAATGCCGCTCTCTGCCGTCTGCTTAAGAGACGAATTGTGTTCCAGTTTCTCATTTAAAAAGTCAAAGATATTGCGGCGCGTATTGCCGCTCTGCTCAACTCTTGGTGCCTTGGACTGGCGCTTTTTCTTGGCTTTGGGAACAGGTCGCCCTCCTTTCTGCTTCCGCTGTTGAAATTCTAAGCATTGATCCAGAGATTTTCCTTTAGGTAAGACCACGGCCTGAACGGGCTCCACTCGCCCCTCTGAATTCTTTCCAAGACCTGAAAAATGCAGATAAAATATTTGATGACTGGGGCAGAGCTATACTCTCATAATAAGGGCTTAATGGGAATCTGTCAATAGGATTTTGCTACCCTATCTATGAACAGCATGATGTAGAGACAGAGACCCCTATCCAGTGATGTATTTCTTACTGGACAGCTTACTGCAGTTTTGTAAAAATCACTGGTTTCTCTGCTGCAGATCTACCTGTTCCACGAATGCTTATCTCTGTATAACCCCGCCCACTTATTCGATTGGCAACTTTCTGCCTATGCACAGTGCACACAGAAAACTGCCAATCAGTGGTGGGGCGGTGTTTTACAGAGCTCATGAATATGGAGGACTACATGGCAGCAGTTTACTAGTCATCTAGTGATAAAATCCCTGGTTTATCAGCAGATTATCCCAGGCTGGATTAATAGCAGAGGGTCCTCATGCACATGCTAGTGCTGCAGTGATGTCCTGACACTACAGAGGTGGTGTGTGCACACGGACATGAGCGTACAAGGCTAGAGCACTGGGGGATGCAAGGAGAAAAATAATACCATCTAGTAAGAGCCACCAGAAAGACGGTAAAATACCTATAGGTGTCTCATGATTCGGGCTCTCTGCCAGTCCTTAGGATGCTGTATTAGCTAAATATTACTCTATATGGTAATTTAGGTATACCCAAAGTAGGGCATTAAAAACAGACATTCCTTAAAAGTAGTTGTTTAGAGTTCTTAAATGGTAAAAAAATGCAAAGTGCTTGTACCAACAAGCAACTTTACAATTTACCTCTGTTAAAAAGTGATTTTTCATTTTAAAGTTTATAAATTGTTGCCAAAGTTATTGGCCCGCCTCAGAATGACCGGATACCTTGGAGGAACACGTGCCGCTTGCTCTGAAGCTAGTTGAATCCGAACAGACTGATTTTCCTTGTGCTGCTTTTCTGAACTGAAATTTCAGAAGCGCACCACCCAAGGCAACCTGGAAGCCGGGAGGCAGGGGAGCAGCACGCTCCTGAACGCAGAAGATTACAACACCCCTGTGACCTCTTAATCAGCCTTGCAAATAACATTCCGGATTATCAGACTCACCAAATAATCACCCACCTTTTCCTATCTCGTATCCCATACGCGCCATGAGCTTGGACCCGATCCCACGGGTATGAGCCTCCCATCCAGCAAATTCAGAGCTGCAGGGTGTAACGCCAACTTCTTCATTGTCCATGAGGACTACAGAACAGAGAAAGGTATCCATGAAACATGTGCAGAAGAGCAGAAATACAGAAGGGGTTTTCGAGATTCATGTAACCAATGCTAAATCATTGTATGATAGAAATTAGAATTGGCATTTCATGGTAATATCTCCGCTTGCTAACCATGAATACAACCATTATTCTCACATTCAGATACTGAAAACCTACAGCTATCCATTCCAGACCATCCTCTGTGAGCTGCAAGCATCGCCAGAAAACGTTTGTTACAATGTATCCATGACGGTAAAAGTTATTAGTCTGTAATCAAGGTTGTTTAGATAAAAGAGGACTTTCTTGACTGGATACAATTGTAACAAACCCTCTGCTGCACAAAGTATGAGACATGATGGGCCCAAGTATATTAGAAAGGTGCAGAACTTTACCCACTTACAGCGAAAGCCAACTTTACATTTACCTTTAGCATACCCAGAATCGTCCACGTCGTCCTCATCGGAGGATGAGCTGTCGCTCTCCCGCAGAGGCAGAATAATGGCGTCAGCCTCCAGAACCGCATCTTTCAGCAGCAGGGAGTCAAATTTCACCGTGTAAAAGTTGTCATCAATATCTGTAGAACGGGACCGGGGTGAACAGTCAGTGTGTGACCCACAGGACACAGAGAGGGGCAACGTGGCAGCTTCAGATTTTACCTATGATTCGTGCTGGGTACCAGATGCCATCCTCATGTTTGGCAAGGCAGGGAGTATCAATCCTAAGATTGCTGAGATCTGGTTCTTCGAAGACTCGGAGCTCGCTGACGGGCACAACCTGTCCATGAGAAAACCTGAGCACAATCGGAAAATGGTGACAGTGAAATTCCTCTGCACCACAAGATCCTCCACCCTTTACTTTCCTAAGCCAGTAACTTCTCTCCTGAAATACTCTGTGCTGCTGGAAGGGACTGCTCTCCACATGTATCATGACAGGGTTCTAACTACCATTGATGGACAGGTCACTACTGCTCACAAAATGAGCACAATCCTCTCCTGAAATACTCTGTGCTGTTTGGGGACCCTGCTTCCTCCATTATATATAGTCACCCTCAGTCTGTGGCCACCTATTTGTCTGTATTGCCCTCCTAACATTAGGATTCTGCTCCATCACAGTCAGACCTGACTTAATTATTAACTTATAAGAGAACGTGTCTCTCTTCTCCTTAAATACTCTGTGCAGCACATTCACCTGCAGTTTTCATTAAAGCGGCATTTTCCATCCAGAAAGTAAGGGCACGGTTTCATAGCCTTGTGTGTGGGGTAAAGGTACAGGACACGTACACCGGCACCTCCATTTTCCATGTGTTCTGAACCCACGACCATGGCATTGTGATATTCTAGGGTCCCCCATGTGCTGTAATAAGGGGCTTTTACTTTCATTCCACTGCTTTCTTCATCTTCCTCGTCTTCTTCCTCCTCAGAATTAGGATCTGTTGTCTCCAGAGGTTCACCTTCATTACTTAGCTCTCCGATCGCCTCTTTGAAGGCCTCGTACTCATCATCCTGAGACGATGAGGGTGGTGGCTCGCCGAGGGCTGACAGCAGGTTGGACTTCTGGACGGACAGCAGGCTGGACTCGGTCAGCTCTATGAGCTGCTGTAAGTCGCCCTGCAGCTGGAGGAGGTCCGCCCTCTGCGCCGGGTCCACGTCTCCGTGGAGGGTGAGCGTCACCTGCTCCAGCTGGGCCCTGTAGGTCTGTACAGCAGACACCAGACTCTCTTCATCCATGTTGTCCTGTGACAGACGGATCACAGAGCTGCAAACGGAAACATCAACATTAGCCGGGAAGATGCCATATAATGAGCGAGCGGGAAAAGACGCGTCCAGCGCCCACCATACGTTATATAAAACGCCTCAGGACGACCATGCCACATTGCATCCTGAATAGTGCACCCTGCAGTAACCTCCTATAACAAATGTCATGGTACAATCTCATCTGTGGCCCTTAGGGGCCACAGACATTCAGTAGTTAATCCTCCAAAGCAACTTCTTCACTACATTGACTCAAGGTGACACTAGCCTGCACATGCTGGGACTTCTAGTTCTACCCCAAGCCCTGACGACAGAAACTGCGTATTTTACACACTGAATACATAAATACAGCCCTCTAGGCTGATAAGCTGTTGTAAACCTTACCAGCCTCCTATAAAGACGCCATGACACCGGCTCGATGGCGTCACCATCAGCCATAGAGTTCTGCCCTGACATCGCCGCCGCCATTTTGGTGTAGCTCATTCGTCGTAGGCAGCTAGTTTCTCTGTTCTTACTAACGGGTTTGAGATATTGTTCTATAAAAGTTTTCGGTGAGGTCAAATGAGATGATTTTTTTTTAATAATGCAGAAAGGGGCTCTGGCGTTTCGTTTGCCACACACAAGATGGCCGCCACGTTTTGACAGGCGCATTTGGTATCCCATGATGCTGTGCAGGTCAGGACAACGGCGGAAGTTGTTGTTAGCCGACTTGAGGCCCGAGTAGTGGCGGGGGTGGATGGGGAGAAGGTGAGTTTGGGGGTTTTGTGAGGGGCACGGCTGGTGCTAGAGGGGGAACTTATTGCACTGTGCTGTCCTGGGGGGGGGGTTGCTTCTGTAACCAAAATGACTCCTGGGGAGGGGGCAGAAGTCTGCAAAAAGATATGGTCTCCAGATGGAGCCTCTGTAAATGCTGTGGGTACAGGTCAGGGGTCTAGTAGGGGGTTGCCCTGGGCTGAGGGTGTTTGTCCATATGGTACCAGTGGTGAGTTAGGATGAGGTTCTTTAAAGCCCCCCAAAAAAAACTGCAGTGTAAAGCATGGGGGGCCATGCAGTAGTCTAACCTCTGACCTAAGTACAGTCTATTTCAGACTTCGAAAGACAATGCAGCTAGGCTGGAGTCACTGATTACAGCTGCCCACTGAGCAGAGCTGCAGTGCAAATCATGGGGACAGGGCAGCTACCTAATGACCTAGAGAATGCAGTGCGGATCACTACACAATGAGAATGTGCATGTAGTAGAGGCCATAGCCGTGCCTAGGAGTGACGCCGGGGCTGTATGGATGGACAGACACTTTACCAGCACTTAGGGTAATAATTGAGATGACTTATCTTTTTCTTTTTACATAGGTATTTAACCCATTGTACTGCCTCCTACAGGTCACTATCATGTATACTCTGCTGTCCGGTCTTTATAAGTACATGTTCCAGAAGGATGAGTACTGTATCCTGATCCTGGGACTGGACAATGCTGGCAAGACGGTGAGTTTTGGGGCGACCGCAGCTTTTATGTAGTGTGATTTGTGCTATACCGGAGATGGCATCATAGTGACGGTGCCAGTGTGGGATAGCAGGGCTATAATATGAGAGGGACAGCTGTGGTTTGGATGTATTAGATCTGACAGTGCAGGGTGTCCAGAGATGTGCTTATGGTCTGGTACTAGGCTGGATTGGGAGGTGTATCCAGGTAGGTCAACTATGTGTGTAAAATATATATATATATATATATATATATATATATATATATATATATATATATCACACTAGATGGTGGCCAGATTCTAACGCATCGGGTATTCTAGAATATGCATGCCCGCGTAGTATATTGCACAGAGCCACATAGTATATTGCACAGAGCCACGTAGTATATTGCCCAGACACGTATGTAACAGGTTAAAAAAGACTTAGAATTAAGAATAAACATATACTCACCTTCCGAGGGGCCCCTTGTAGTACTGGCGCCTGTGTGTGGTGCACACACAGTAGCTTCTGGTCCCAGGGTTGGTATGAGCGCAGGACCTGTGATGACGTCGTGGTCACATGACTGTGATGTCATGGAAGGTCCTTCTCGCATAGCATCCTTGGCACCAGAGCCTGCCGCTTGCACTGCCGAGCACAGGGCGCGACGTCGGAGGGTGAGAATAACTTTTTTAAAATTATTATTATTATCTATAACATTAGATCTTTTTACTATTGATGCTGCATACACAAAAAGTTGGTCACACAGGGTTAATAGCTGCGTTAATGGAGTGTGTTACACCGCGGCATAACGCGGTCCATTAACGCTGCCATTAACTTTGTGTGAGGGCTGACTGGAGGGGAGTATGGAGGCACTGACTGCGGGGAGGAAGGAGCGGCCATTTTGCCGCCGGACTGTGCCCGTCGCTGAATGGTCGTGGGTGTTTTGCCACGACCAATCAGCGACTTGGATTTCCATGACACAGAGGCCGCGACCAATGAATATCCGGGACAGACAGAAAGGCAGAAGGACAGACGGAAGTGACCCTTAGACAATTATATAGTAGATATATATACTGTGTGTGTGTGTGTCTTGATAACTGCCAACTTCCATCTGTTGTCTATTCCATTTGCACAACAGCATGTGAAATTGATTGTCAGTGTTGCTTCCTAAGTGGACAGTTTGATGTCACAGAAGTTTGATTTACTTGTAGTTATATTCTGTTGTTTAAGTGTTCCCTTTATTTTTTCGAGCAGAGTGTATACTATATATATATATATATATATATATATATATATATATACAGTGGGGCAAAAAAGTATTTAGTCAGTCAGCAATAGTGCAAGTTACACCACTTAAAAAGATGAGAGGCGTCTGTAATTTACATCATAGGTAGACCTCAACTATGGGAGACAAACTGAGAGAAAAAAATCCAGAAAATCACGTTGTCTGTTTTTTTAACATTTTATTTGCATATAATGGTGGAAAATAAGTATTTGGTCAGAAACAAAATTTCATCTCAATACTTTGTAATATATCCTTTGTTGGCAATGACAGAGGTCAAACGTTTTCTGTAAGTCTTCACAAGGTTGCCACACACTGTTGTTGGTATGTTGGCCCATTCCTCCCTGCAGATCTCCTCTAGAGCAGTGAAGTTTTTGGCTTTTCGCTTGGCAACACGGACTTTCAACTCCCTCCAAAGGTTTTCTATAGGGTTGAGATCTGGAGACTGGCTAGGCCACTCCAGGACCTTGAAATGCTTCTTACGAAGCCACTCCTTTGTTGCCCTGGCGGTGTGCTTTGGATCATTGTCATGTTGAATGACCCAGCCACGTTTCATCTTCAATGCCCTTGCTGATGGAAGGAGGTTTGCACTCAAAATCTCACGATACATGGCCCCATTCATTCTTTCATGTACCCGGATCAGTCGTCCTGGCCCCTTTGCAGTGAAACAGCCCCAAAGGATGATGTTTCCACCACCATGCTTTACAGTAGGTATGGTGTTTGATGGATGCAACTCAGTATTCTTTTTCCTCCAAACACGACAAGTTGTGTTTCTACCAAACAGTTCCAGTTTGGTTTCATCAGACCATAGGACATTCTCCCAAAACTCCTCTGGATCATCCAAATGCTCTCTAGCAAACTTCAGACGGGCCCGGACATGTACTGGCTTAAGCAGTGGGACACGTCTGGCACTGCAGGATCTGAGTCCATGGTGGCGTAGTGTGTTACTTATGGTAGGCCTTGTTACATTGGTCCCAGCTCTCTGCAGTTCATTCACTAGGTCCCCCCGCGTGGTTCTGGGATTTTTGCTCACCGTTCTTGTGATAATTCTGACCCCACGGGGTGGGATTTTGCGTGGAGCCCCAGATCGAGGGAGATTATCAGTGGTCTTGTATGTCTTCCATTTTCTAATTATTGCTCCCACTGTTTATTTCTTCACTCCAAGCTGGTTGGCTATTGCAGATTCAGTCTTCCCAGCCTGGTGCAGGGCTACAATTTTGTTTCTGGTGTCCTTTGACAGCTCTTTGGTCTGCACCATAGTGGAGTTTGGAGTCAGACTGTTTGAGGGTGTGCACAGGTGTCTTTTTATACTGATAACAAGTTTAAACAGGTGCCATTACTACAGGTAATGAGTGGAGGAAAGAGGAGACTCTTAAAGAAGAAGTTACAGGTCTGTGAGAGCCAGAAATCTTGATTGTTTGTTTCTGACCAAATACTTATTTTCCACCATAAAATGCAAAAAAAAATGATAAAAAAACAGACAATGTGATTTTCTGGATTTTTTTTTCTCAGTTTGTCTCCCATAGTTGAGGTCTACCTGTGATATAAATTACAGACGCCTCTCATCTTTTTAAGTGGTGGAACTTGCACTATTGCTGACTGACTAAATACTTTTTTGCCCCACTGTATGTATATATATATATATATATATATATATATATATATATATATATATATATATATATATATATATATATATATATATATATATATATATATATATATAGTATACACTCTGCTCTAAAAAATAAAGGGAACACTTAAACAACAGAATATAACTACAAGTAAATCAAACTTCTGTGACATCAAACTGTCCACTTAGGAAGCAACACTGACAATCAATTTCACATGCTGTTGTGCAAATGGAATAGACAACAGATGGAAGTTGGCAGTTATCAAGACACACTCAACAAGGGAGTGGTTCTGCCGGTGGGGACCACAGACCACATCTCAGTACCAATGCTTTCTGGCTGATGTTTTGGTCACTTTTGAATGTTGGCTGTGCTTTCACGCTTGTGGTAGCATGAGACGGACTCTACAACCCACACAAATGGCTCAGGTAGTGCAGCTCATCCAGGATGGCACATCAATGCGAGCTGTGGCAAAGTTTGCTGTGTCTGTCAGCGTAGTGTCCAGAGGCTGGAGGCGCTACCAGGACAGGCAAGTACACCAGGAGATGTGGAGGGGGCCGTTAGAGGGCAACAACCCAGCAGCAGGACCGCTTCCTCAGCCTTTGTGCAAGGAGGAACAGGAGGAGCACTGCCAGAGCCCTGCAAAATGACCTCCAGCAGGCCACAAATGTGCATGTGTCTGCACAAACGGTTAGAAACCGACTCCATGAGGATGGTCTGAGTGCCCGACGTCCACAGATGGGGGTTGTGCTCACAGCCCAACACCGTGCAGGACGCTTGGCATTTGCCAGAGAACACCAGGATTGGTAAATTCGCCACTGGCGCCCTGTGCTCTTCACCGATGAAAGAAGGTTCACACTGAGCACGTGTGACAGAGTCTGGAGATGCCGTGGAGAGTGATCTGCTGCCTGACCAGTTTGGCAGTGGGTCAGTAATGGTGTGGGGTGGCATTTCTTTGGAGGGCTGCACAGCCCTCCATGTGCTCGCCAGAGGTAGTCTGACTGCCATTAGGTACAGAGATGAGATCCTCAGACCCCTTGTGAGACCATATGCTGTTGCGGTTGGCCCTGGGTTCCTCCTAATGCAGGACAATGCCAGACTTCATGTGGCTGGAGTTTGTCAGCAGTTCCTGCAAGATGATGGCATTGAGGCTATGGACTGGCCCGCCTGTTCCCCAGACCTGAATCTGATTGAACACATCTGGGACATCACGTCTCGCACCATCCACCAACGTCACGTTGCACCACAGACTGTCCAGGAGTTGGCAGATGCTTTAGTCCAGGTCTGGGAGGAGATCCCTCAGGAGACCATCCGCCGCCTCATCAGGAGCATGCCCAGACGTTGTAGGGAGGTCATACAGGCACGTGGAGGCCACACACACTACTGAGCATCATTTCCTTGTCTTGAGGCATTTCCACTGAAGTTGGATCAGCCTGTAATTTGATTTTCCACTTTGATTTTGAGTATCATTCCAAATCCAGACCTCCATTGGATATTCATTTTGATTTACATTGATCATTTTTATGTTTTATTCTCAACACATTCCACTAGGTAATAAATAAAGATGTGCAACTGAAATATTTAGTGATATCTAGGATGTGGTACTCTATTGTTCCCTTTATTTTTATATATAAATTTTATATGTGCCAGTGATTTGGGTATATCTGAAGTGCCCAGTATATTATGGGACTGCGGCCAATGGATATTCACAGTTCAACATCTTTTCTTCCAGACGTTTTTAGAACAGACGAAAATTCGATTCTGCCGCAACTACAAGGGGATGAACCTCAACAAGATCACAACGACCGTGGGCCTGAACAGTGAGTAGAGTAAATATATAGGATGGGGACGTGTTGTTGTGGATGTGCGGTGCTGTTACCCTCTCATCCATAGTTGGCACCATTGACGTGGGAAAAGTCCGGCTGATGTTCTGGGACCTCGGGGGGCAGGAGGAGCTCCAATCTTTATGGGATAAGGTGAGACGCACAACACTAATCTCTGGACCTGAGTAGTAGCTGCAGACCTGGAAAGTACTAAGTTACAAGTGGAGCAACTATCTCAATGTACGCTCTTGTAGTATTTTTCTATATATTTTTTTCTCTCTCCAGTATTACGCAGAGTCCCATGGAGTTATATATGTGATTGATTCCACCGATGAGATGCGCCTATCGGAGTCCAAACATGCTTTCGGTAAGTCCATAGAAAATGTCACCCCTCGCTGATGTTGCGTAGTTCAGAATGTATCATGTATATTCCTGTGTTCTAGAGCTTTGTAGGATAGAAAATAAAGGCTGTTCCATCTGCTGTCATAACTCGTTAATGGATTTTGAGAAGGATCAGTTTCGTGTATTATTAATATAAAATATATATATATATATATATATATATATATATATATATATATATATATATATATATATATATATATATATATATATATATATATATATATAATTTTTTTTTTTTTTTTGTAGAGAAGATGATCAGCAGTGAAGCTCTGGAAGGTGTGCCCATCCTGGTCTTGGCAAACAAACAAGATGTGGAGGTATTCTGAGGAGGGCGACCTCTATTCTGTTGACGTATATCTCTTATTGCCTGGTAAATATAACTCTGAATCTCCAGTCTTATGGGCCACCATGATGAACATATAACTAAATCAAAACTCCATGGTAAGGTCAAAGCTTTATGGCTTTTGCATCCTCCTGACACTTGCATTTAAAGGGAATCTGCCAGCAGGTTTTTGCTATTTAATCTGAGAGCAGCATGTAGAGGCAAAGACCCTGTTTCCAGGGATGTGTCACTTACTAGGCTGTGTGATGTAGTTTCTATACAATCAGTGTTTTATCAGCAGGTGATTATCACTGCAGGACTAAGTGTCTCATGCAATATAGTCCAGCTAATCTGTATAACCCCACCCCATCCATTGATTGACAGCTTGCTGACAATGCACATTGTATGCAGGAAGCTGCCAATCAGAGCTGTGGGCAGGGTTATACAGAGATCAGCATTCATAGCACTGCTACATCTACAGCAGATATAACAGGGATTCCATCAAAACTGCACCAAGCAGCCCAGTAAGTGATGTCACTGGAATAAGCATCTCAGCCCATACATCATGCTGCTCTCAGATTCTATAGCAAAAACCTGCTGAGAGATTCCCTTTAAAATATCATTATTTATGCTTGCCACTAGTGGGTGCTATAACCTAACCTAAAATGCCACTTCTAGTGTGATCAGCTTAGATGTGAATTAGTGTCAAGTTTAATAAGTACCCTGACCATCGGGGTTCCTATTAGGGTGGTACCGCAGATATTAAATAAAACTTCCTGTCCTTTAGGGTTGTCTCTCCATTCCTGATATCAAGACGGCCTTCAGTGACTGCATTAATAAGATTGGGAAGAGGGATTGCCTGACCCAGGCCTGTTCTGCCCTATCCGGGTAAGGTTTGGATGCAGTGATGGTTGCGTTTTTTAATTATTTTACACCATTTGGTCAGTATGTTTTTTGTAATCCATAGTACGGTGTCCCACAGAAAGTGTCATAAATCTGTATGCAATTGTTGTGGATTACATATGTACGTTGTGTATTTTGATTTCTGCTGCTTTTCATCAGTCTTCCAGTTTTGAGTGCATCATTTTTATGCTCCAGTCACATCCAGAGCAGCATTGTTTTTTGCATTTCTCTGTTATGACAGCCAATAGGATTGTAAATGCAGCTCTGGATGGGAACATTGTATAAGATGCGACGTCTGGTGCGATTATGGTCCCCAAACAGTTGTCCTTTTAATAATTATCCTGAGAGCACCTCTCTTTGTTCTTGCAGGAGGGGAGTGAATGAAGGAGTAGAATGGATGGTAAAATGCGTCATGAGAAACATTCATCGCCCTCCCAGACAGAAGGACATCACATAGAGACATCTATACCAGCAGCAAGTGACCGATATGATGATGATGATCAGAGCTGTAAATGCCCATCCAGCAGACTGGAATATGTGTGTGTATATATACTCCTCCAGAAAGATGTGTAGATAATTTATATAGAGATCTATTTATGTCCTTCCTTCCTACAAACTCCTCTTCAGTTCGGGTGATGTAATCAGTATGGTGACAGTCTCGGTATAATTGCGCCTTTGTTTTGGCTGCACGTGACCAAAGAGGAAGTTGCTGTATACTGGTGGCTGCCTGTGGGGGAAGATTCCATGTACTTGTGACTGCCACTGTAAAAAAAAAATTAATTTACTGGCAGCTGCCACTAGAGGGAGTATTTGTGTTACCGGTGACTGCCACTAGGAGGAGCACTTCATCGTTTCTTTTTATTTTGCCTGTAGCATTACTTAAGTGCATAGACTTCTATGTACTATAACTAAAAAGGTTGTCCAGTGAAAAACAAGTTATCACCCATTGATCAGTAGGGGTCCAGCCATTGGAACCCACTCCGATCTGCAGAACAGGAACTTTAACACTCTTTGGAGTGCAGCGGCATGGCGTATAATCAACCTCAGCCCCATTCATTTTCTATGGGACTGCCATGGAGAATGAATGGAGGAAGGGTTATTGTGTCTCTTTCCCTTCATTTTGTTACGTGGGATATATATGTATCTGACAATCAGTGCTGTTCCCTTTGGTCAAGCACCCATCAGTAAGCAAGTGATCACTGGACAACCCCTTTAATAACTACATTTTTTGTGTCTGGGCCACTTAGACAGCCGTATGTGTAAACCAATATTCTTGGGCATACATTTGGGGCCCAATTCAACATTTGCAGCTTTTTTTAATCATTTTTTTTCTTGTATTTAGTTGCCGTTTTTTTTTTTTCCCTCCAAATTCTTCACAATGGCACACCTGGTTCTTAAATTTGTGCACATAATAAAAAATGTGCTTTATTATTTGATAATTTTTAGCATGTTTTGCTAAATTGGTGCTAACTTTAAGCAAAATTGTAAGACTTACATAAAATTACTTCAGGGGGAAACTGAAGTACAGTGCAACATTTTTGAAACTTCTTAAAAGACTCAATGGATGAGCCCAAAACTCCACCAATAGTAACAAACAATAAGAAAAAAAAAACAGAAATAAAAATGGCAAAAAAAGGCAAGAATTAAAAATGGGTGAAAAATACAGAAAATTGGTCAAAAAGGCACAAATGCAGTAATTGGGTCCTTAGTTCTTTGTGTACACTGGTTATGAAATATCTAATTGTGCAGCACTGAATTAGTTAAAAGAAATTTGTAAGGTAAGAAAAATATTCTTTCCTCCAGAAACAGCACAACCATAGGTTTTGTCTATTATTGCTGCTCAGCCCTATTCACGTAGTGGCGCTATGTCTACGATATGGCAGCCATGTTTTTCTCATCTCTTGCAATCCCTTTAATTAACGGGGCGCTCAGGAATACTGGTTTCACTATTTATTTTTTTTCTGGCTTATTGTTGGGATTCATTGATCAGATCTAGTACACTGACCACAAAAATAAATTGTTTTCTTTTGGACAGTCAGCTGAGGGTGATAGTGTGTCTGGATTTTTTCTTTCTTCTTAAATTTCTATAAAATTGACATTCCTTTTTTTTTTTTTTAACTAATTTTTGAGATTTGTGAAAAAATGACAAATAACATATACAGAAACAACATACGCATGAAGTTTGTATGGCTAAGTAAAACCCCATGAAACCTTTAACGATGGGAGTGCATAAACAGCCGAGATCCAGCAGACAACTACCGGCAAACGCATAACATAAGCAATCCACTTAATACTAGATGATATTACCCAGCCATGTTCAATCTATAACATAACCAAGGACTGACAAAAACACAATCACACAGGAAGAATGAGGAAATGGAGAGAAGTGTACAAGAATTATCCATTGTATTGAGCCCAAAAATAATCCCAGGGCACCCAAATTGGCTCAAATAGTTCAACCCCTGCACTGAGGACCATCGTCATATATATTCCATGCTCCTAGTACTGTCACCTGTTTGGCATTAATTTTACCATCAGTGAATAATATTTACAGGGCCAAATACAGTTTCCTATATTAAATGGTTTTGATCAAGTTTGAACATTATCATATGCACTGAATAGAGGATCACTTCCGATCACTGGGGGTATGACCACCATGGCCCCCACCGAGGCTCTGAAGAGTGTTGGCTGAAGGTAGCAGAGGTCGGTCATGCGCACTCTCTATGTATTCTAGTAGGACTGCTCTGCTGGGCGATCTCCGCCACTCTCGGTAAGGAAGAATGGACTGGTAGTGCGGATAATCTGTTTTTTTTTTTAATTCATAAACTGCTCAGCATAGCCAAACAAAAAGAGTATTGTGGCAGATAGAAAACAAAGTAAATAGTCCATACAGTAGTGTGAGGTCGCCCGCTCAGGTTTAGTGTCCAGCTCTTGAGTCCTTTAGCAAACACAAGCAATACTGGAGGTCTACACACCTCAGTGTTAAGGTACCTTCACACTGAACAACTTAACAACGATATCGCTAGCGATCCGTGACGTTGCAGCGTCCTGGATAGCGATATCGTTGTGTTTGACACGCAGCAGCGATCTGGATCCTGCTGTGACATCGTTGGTCGGAGCAGAAAGGCCAGAACTTTATTTCTCTAGTCACCTTCCACAACGGCATATGGAGGTTGTCTCTTTGCCCTAATGGGGAACAGGAAACACAGAGAGGTTTAAAAGGACCTCCCACCTGCCAGTGTCTTTCCTGATCCCCATGGGACAGGGAGAGGTCTCCAGGTGCTGTTGTGGCCGGCGACTGCGGTACCTTTGTGCAGGCTCTGCCTGTTGTAGCCGGGTAGCTGATGGTCGCGCTCCGCCTCCTCCCCTGCTGCTCCCTTCGTCCTGCTATGCAGGTGCCTCAGGGACCCCCTCCCGGCCTTCCCGCGCCCCCACGAGGGCAAAGCAGGCCTGGGATCCCTCGCCGGGCTCCTCCATGAGCTGCTCGGCGTTCTCCCCCTCCATTGCCGGCTCGGCGTTCCGGATGTGACGTCGGCGGTCTCGCGCGTCACTTCCGGTCCTTCGTTCTCCTGGAGGCCGCTTCTTCCGGGTTCGCCGGCCGGCGTGTCGGACTGATGGCGTCCCCTCACATGGATCCCGGAGGGGGAGGGGGAACTGTTGATTGCTGGAGGCAGATGCGGACAGCGTTCTTAAACCCTGCTGAACCACCACTGAGGTAAGACTATTTTTCCCAGTATGGATGGTTCCTTGTGCCCTGCATCTGCGGAGCCCAGCGCTACCCCTGCTACAGTAAGTGTTTTGCAGGGATAGGATCCGGGAGGTAGTACCTATAGGGGGTTTAATGTCCTCACTCCCCTCTCCCTTGTCATTTCAGGGAGAGAAGTCTGCCCCTAAAGCCGCTATTAAAAAGAAGTGCCCAGTCTGTTCTACTAAATTCCCTCTTAACTGGGACAAAAGACTCTGCCAGCCATGTACTGACAAGATTGTAAAAGCTGAGCAACCATCTCTGCTGGATGAAATTCGCTCCTTAGTAAAACAGGAGGTGCAATCTTCGTTAGCAGCTTTTACTACTCCTCCTCCACCTCCGCCACGACATTCCCCAGCTAAAAAGAGAAAAATTCAGGTGGTCGAATCGGACTCTGATTCAGACCTCTCCCATACTTCATCTGTGGGCTGGGAAGATCCTGTATCACCTAAAGCTGAGGTCAGGAAATACCTCTTTTCCTCAGATTATATTGAGGATTTAGTATCTGCTGTCCGTAATACTATGGGCCTAGAAGAGGAATATGAACCACAGTCCGTACAGGATCAGATGTTTGGTGGACTCAGATCGGAGAAGAGAGTGGGGTTCCCGGTGCACGCTAACATCGTTAGTATGATTAATCAGGAATGGGAACAGCCTGAGAAACGCCTCACTACCCCTGCAGAAATGAAGCACAGATTTCCTCTAGAGGGTGAAGTAATCAAATTGGACATTCCAAAGGTTGATGTGCAGGTAGCTAGAGTCGCCAAAAGAACAGCACTCCCTTTTGAGGATTCTTCACAATTAAAGGATCCTATGGACAGAAAGATTGAAAGTCTCCTAAAGAAATCTTGGGAAACTTCTACGTCTATCCTTAAGGCCAATGTCGCTTCCACTTGTGTTGCCAGGGCCCTCTCCTGCTGGTTGGAGAAATTAGAGTCTCATATATCTCAGGGTACCCCGAGAGGTGAGTTATTAGATTCACTTCCCATCCTGCAAAGAGCCTCTGGGTTTCTGGCTGACGCTTCTCTAGAATCTGTTAGAGTGGCTGCCAGATCTCTCGTACTCTCCAACTCTGCTAGAAGAGCCCTCTGGCTTAAAATATGGAGCGGTGATATCACCTCAAAGGCCAAGTTGTGTGCTATACCCTTTAAGGGAGATTATGTTTTCGGTCCGGCCTTAGACGATATTCTTGACAAGGCTACTGACAAGAAAAAGGCACTCCCGGAGCAAAAACAACCGAGAAAACGTTTTTTTCGTGCCCCACAGTCTCAGCCCCCTCAAAGAGGGAAAGGCAAAACCGGCAGGTGGAGTTACGCAAAGGGTAGAGGGAAAAATATTTTTGTCCCCCAGCAGCAGCAGCAACAGTCCCAACAGGACAAGCAATGACTCCGACCCGGTAGGGGGGAGACTCTCGAAATATGTGGGTCAGTGGGAAAATATCACCAGTTCCCACTGGGTCCTCAATGTCATCAAGGAGGGCCTATTAATAGAGTTAATTTCTTCCCCCCCTCAGGGTCTAAAAATTACTACCCTTCCGACTTCAAGAGATCACAGTTTATTGACGTTAGGTCTCGGGGATCTTATGAAATCAAATGTGATCTCCCCAGTTCCACTTTTGGAACAGGGAAAAGGACATTATTCCCGGCTGTTCTTAGTACCCAAACCCTCAGGGGATGTAAGAATTATTATAAACCTAAAAGGTCTAAACCAACATGTGAAATATCGCAAGTTCAAGATGGAGTCTGTAAGATCTGCAATTCCTCTGATAGGACATCACTCCTTTATGGCAACCATCGACCTAAAGGATGCATATTTTCACATCCCTATCCACCCGAGACACAGAAAATACCTCAGGTTTGCGATACAGGGGAGTCATCGTGTGGAGCACTATCAGTTTGGAGTCCTTCCCTTCGGCATTTCCTCAGCACCAAGAGTATTCTCCAAGATCATGGCAGAGGCAGTGTCATTTATCCGGAGCCAAGGTGTCTGTATAGTGCCCTACCTGGACGATCTCCTGATAGTAGCCCCCACCAAGATGACCCCTGATGTCCCATGTGTCAACCACTTTGGAGATATTGAAGTCTCTGGGTTGGATTCCAAATATGAAGAAATCACAGCTTCAACCCTCAAAAACCAGAAAGTTCTTGGGTGTGGTTCTGGACTCAGCAAAACAGATGTCCTTTCTCCCAGACGATCACAGGCTACCATTAGTAGCAAAAGTCAGAAGATTCAAGGAGACGAGATTTCCTACTCTTCGGGAGGGAATGTCTCTCTTAGGCTCCATGACAGCCTGCATACAATCAGTGGCTTGGGCTCAAGCTCACTCGAGAATTCTTCAAACCCACATACTAGACAGATGGGATGGTCGTCCTGCCACTCTAATAAAAAGGATTCACACCCGGTCGAGTGAAAGCATCCTTAACATGGTGGATGAATTCCACAAACCTCCTGAAAGGTGTAAGTTGGATTCAGCTTCCGCTAGTCACAATCAAGACAGATGCCAGCAGGAGGGGCTGGGGAGCCATAATAAATCATGTTCCTTACCAAGGTCTTTGGAACCAGTCAATCAGCAACAAATCGTCAAATTTCAGAGAACTCAAAGCTGTGGAAGAGGCCCTGTTGGCAGCAAGCCGTCAGATTTCTGGTCAACATGTCCAGATCTATTCAGACAATATGACCACGGTGGCTCATATCAAGCACCAGGGCAGTACAAAAATCCTCAGTCTGAAAAAGATCTCCGCTCGAATTTTTTATTGGGCCGAAAAACACTTGCTGTCCCTGACGGCAATTCACCTAAAAGGGACTGCAAATATTCAAGCAGATTACCTGAGTCGCCAGGACATTCATCCTGGCGAATGGAGCCTGGATCTTCAGACGTTCAATATGCTAGTTCAAAAGTGGGGTCTTCCAGAGGTCGACCTCTTTGCCTCTCACCAGAACGCAAAAGTCAAAACCTTCTTTTCCTTGAACCCAAGAGGCAATCCCAGAGGTCTGGATGCCCTAGTCCAAGATTGGCACTTCCAGCTTGCCTACGCATTTCCGCCAATCCCAATCCTGGCAAAGGTTCTAAGGAAGATACGATCAGAAGGGACTCCGACTATCTTGATAGCTCCTTTTTGGCCCAAGAGAAGTTGGTTCAACTTGGTCATCCAACTACAAGTGGATGGACCGGTAATATTACCTCAAAAGAACAATCTCCTCTCTCTGTGTCCTATTCTCCACGCAGACCCTCAGAAATGGAACTTAGCAGCGTGGTTACTGAAGCCCACGTGTTGAGAGCAAAAGGTCTATCGGACCCCGTCATAGCTACTCTCCAAAAGTCGAGAAAGCCAGTAACCAACGCCATATACAACAAAATATGGAAACAGTTTTCGTCTTTTTGTTTACCTAACCTTCCAGACCCTCTCAAGCCTAATATACCTAACATCTTAGATTTTTTACAAAAAGGCTTAGAAATGGGTCTTAGGCCCAGTACTCTCAAAGTCCAGGTCTCTGCACTTAGCTCCTTTTTTGATCAAGATCTAGCAGGTCATCGCTGGATCAAAAGATTCTTAACATCAGCAACTAGGATGAATCCTAGAAAACAGATAATAGTTCCCCCATGGGATCTTAATGTGGTGCTTCAAGGTCTTACAGGCCCGCCTTTTGAACCTTTGTCCTCCTGCTCTCTTCAAAATCTTGCCTATAAAACTGTGTTTTTGGTAGCCATAACTTCGGCTAGAAGAGTGGGTGAACTACAAGCCTTATCTATAAGAGAGCCGTATCTTCTAGTGAGAGATGACTCAATAGTACTTCGTCTAGATCCTTCTTTTCTTCCGAAGGTAGTCTCTGATTTTCATCGTTCCCAAGAGATTATTCTACCAACCTTTTGCCATAATCCTGCAAATTCGGAAGAAAGAAGATTCAACACTCTGGACGTCCGACGTGTTGTGCTGCAATACTTAGATCAGACCCGTGCTTTCAGAATCGATCATAACCTCTTTGTCCATCCCTCTGGGCAAAATAAGGGTAAAAAAGTAGCTAAAAGTACCATTGCTACATGGATCAAAAAGGCTATAACGGAAGCCTACCTTGCTCAAAACAAAATACCTCCAGTAGGGATCAAGGCCCATTCAACAAGATCTACGTCAGTCTCCTGGGCAGAAAGAGCAGGTGCATCCCCAGAGCAGATCTGCAGGGCAGCAACATGGTCTTCACTTCATACTTTCTCTAAACATTACAGATTAGATGTATTGTCCAATAAGGACTTAGTCTTCGGCCGTAAAGTTCTGCAGGCCGTTGTCCCTCCCTAGTGCCAAATTAGTTGGTATTCCTCCATATGCCGTCGTGGAAGGTGACTAGAGAAAATAGAATTATTCTTACTGTTAATTCGGTTTCTAGGAACCTTCCACGACGGCACTAATTTCCCACCCGATACATATTCCTGGACTAGTTCTGGGATTCAGAAGGTAAACCGGTGCTATGGTTTCAGTTGTAAGTCACTGGCAGGTGGGAGGTGGGAGGTCCTTTTAAACCTCTCTGTGTTTCCTGTTCCCCATTAGGGCAAAGAGACAACCTCCATATGCCGTCGTGGAAGGTTCCTAGAAACCGAATTAACGGTAAGAATAATTCTATTTTCGTCGCTGGATCTCCCCCAGACATCGCTGAATCGGCGTGTGTGACGCCGATTCAGCGATGTCTTCACTGGTAACCAGGGTAAACATCGGGTTACTAAGCGCAGGGCCGCGCTTAGTAACCCGATATTTACCCTGGTTACCAGTGTAAATGTAAAAAAAAAAAAACACTACATACTTACATTCCGGTGTTTGTCGCGTCCCCCGGCGTTCTGCTTCCCTGCACTGTCAGCGCCGGCCGGCCGTAAAGCAGAGCACAGCGGTGACGTCACCGCTGTGCTTTACGGCCGGCGGTTACACAGTGCAGGGAAGCAGAACGCCGGGGGACGCGACAGACACTGGAATGTAAGTATGTAGTGTTTGTTTTTTTTGCATTTACTCTGGTAACCAGGGTAAACAACGGGTTACTAAGCGCGGCCCTGCGCTTAGTAACCCGATGTTTACCCTGGTTACCCGGGGACTTCGGCATCGTTGGTCGCTGGAGAGCTGTCTGTGTGACAGCTCTCCAGCGACCACACAGCGACGCTGCAGCGATTGGCATCATTGTCTAGATCGCTGCAGCGTCGCTACCTTTACAGACCCTGAATGATACACCTTGATCTCCTTTGTATCTGCCATACCATGTCCCCGGGGTGGGGGTATGTGAGCAGCCAGTCCCACCCATCTCTTTGCTCGTAAACTCGGCCCTGATTTTCCCTATTAACTCTGTCAGCACTATACGTGCTGGAGCTTGCTTTCCCTGGCTTACATCACCGAAGCTACCAACCTCAATGATACATATCTCCCCTCAAGGTCCTGTCCGGCGGTCATCTAACAACCTTTATAAAATAACACCCCTCTTGCCTCTGGTGCCGTTTCGGTGGTATTGGCACTGGCTCTCCCGAGGCTTGCGTGATGTTATGTCACACTTTGCCCTGTGCCAATCAGCAGCTGCTCCACCCTCCCCTCCTTTGGACAGATCTGACATCTGGAGGAAATGAGTGGGCAGCCGCATCTCTAGTTCCCTCCAGAAGTCAGTTATGTCCAAAGGGGGGGGAGGGGGGAAGTGAAGTGGCCACTGTTGGCTGAAGTGATTCCGTGTCATAACAGTGGCACACGAGTCTTAGGAGCATCAGTGCCGATACCGCTACAACTGTGCCTGCCTTAAGGCTATGTGCACACGGCAGGATTTTCCTGAACAAAACCGGACTTTTTCTGCAGGAAATCCGCATGCGTTTTTTTCCGCGCATTTTCAACGCTTTTTTTCCGGAGCTTCCCAATGCATTAAATAGCGGGAAAACGTGAAAAATCCACTAAATTAATGAACATGCTGCATTTTTTACCGCAAAGTGTTTTTTTGGCAGAAAAAAAACGCATCATGTGCACAAAAATTGCCGAATGCATTAAAAATTATGGGATGCTTATGTATGCGTTTTTTAAGGCAAAAAATCCTGAACGTGTGCACATAGCCTAAAGGTGAGTATACTTGCTATTTTATAAAGGGGGCCATAGTCATTGAAAAGTGGTTGTCCGAGTAGGGCACAATCCTTTTAAACATTTGAAGGCTTTCATGTCTTCCGGAGTACCAGAGTTCTCTTTGCATCCTTATAGCAGAAGTTACTGGACCAACCCTCTGCTCTTCTACCATAAAAGACTGTAGAAGTCGTCTATTTTTTCTTTTTTACTACAGCGCATAACTGACTGTGGGTCCAATCACTGGGATCCCCAGTGATCCAAAGAATTGGGTTCTGCAGAGATCTGTCTTGAGTGGAGTTGAGGTGCACATGGCTCAACGTCCACTTCATTTATTGTTTATGGGACTGCCAGAGAAAGCCAAACTGGGCTATTTACAACACTTCCATAGACAATGGATCACCGGGGATCCCTGTAGTTGGACCCCCAGTGAGCAGTAAGTTATAACCTACCTTATGAATAATTGATAAATGACTATTTCTCCATCGTCTCATTGGGGGACACAGGACTGTGGGTGTATGTTATTGCCGCCAGGAGGCTGACACTAAGTAGACAAAAAAAAAGTTAGCTCCTCCTCCATAGTATACACCTTGACACTGGCCCTGACAGCTCCAGTTTATGCTTAGTGTCCGTAGGAGGCACATCTCTGGGTTTTCCCAGATACATTGTACTTTGAGGATAAGATAGGGGCGACGGACCTTTTTGAAGGGGTCCGATCTCCCCAAACCAACAACGGGCGAGCACGTGTGAGTGTCGCCTCCACGTATCCTTTCCCGCGACGTGGGATTGCCGGACTAAAAACCTGACCACCCTGAGGTAACGAAACCCTAGGTTGTACAGGCATTCATGCATTGTCCGTGCAGCCTCCACTTCAATCACCAATGCATTGGACAGCGGTGCTTAAAGGAGGCAGACGGTCCCTCTCCTCACCTTCTGAAGGGTGAAGGAGTTAGGGTGCCTGCACCGTCTTTTCCTATATATATATATATATATTTTTTTTTTTAATTTATTTATATGTGGATTTATGTGTATGCCTCTTTTCTAACCTTGTGTGTTGTCAGAGGCTGTTGGGGGTGGGGGGGGTTGCTCCTGCTTCATTGTGCGGTCTCATGTGGTAAAACGCCATGCTGCACTCGGTGCGGTGCCGGTTCCAGGTTGTCTCTCCATAGCTAAAGCACGGGCGGAAGTCCCGCCCCTAGCAACTTTCTTCCGGCGGCCCGCTGCATCATGGTCGCTGTAGTTTCCTGCAGGGTCATGGGCGGAAGTTCCACCCCTAGCAACTTTCTTCCGGCGGCCTGCTGCATCATGGTCGCTGTAGTTTCCTGCAGGGTCATGGGCGGAAGTTCCGCCCCCTTCGGCGGCGCGTACTTCCGGTTTCGCGCACCCAGCGTTTCTAGGAGAGCGCAGGAATGGGGAAAGTCAAGTCCCCTGCTTTGGCCTATGCACGATCCTTATGGCGGCTCCTCCCCCTTTCATCCGCTCATGATCTTCTACATAAGGGAGGTTTCTCTGCTCAGAGCTCGGTTTAGTGTGGTGCTCAGAACCGACGGGGACACAAAACTGGGGTAAGTGCTACTTCCCTCAGCCTGACAGCAGTTTTTTGTTCTAGACCCAGTAGCTCATAAGGCGTTTCATAGCAGCAACAGCAGCAATAGTCATCATGTCTAGAAGGACTAAGTCTCACACAGTCCTGTATACCTCATGCATTACTTGCCGGGCTTCTTTTCCGCATGCGCAAACTAGCCATTTCTGTGAAACTTGCGATTCCAAACGCGCTCAGGAGCCCCCGCCTGCTACCCCGCCTGCTATCCTGCCGGGTATGCCTGTATCTGAGACTGCGGCATCTCCCCCTGAGTGGGTCGTATCCTTAACGCAATCTATGGCGTCTCTAACAAAGGCGGTTGAGTCCCTTCAAGCCCCTGTCAGGGACGTTCATCCATCTGTTTCGGAAAGATCCTCCGATTCTCAGGACCCTCCGGCCTGCAGGGGCCGTACTCCCTCTAGGCAGACGCGAGGGAAGCATACCCTTACAGAGTCTCCCGGTCCGTCGGGTGCATCTGCATCTTTGAATTCCATCTCTCGGTCTCCCTCACCTGTGGGAGTGAGTGAACATGGTTCGGACTTTGACTCTGAAGGGTCTTTTGATTTAGAAGCTCCTGATTATCAGGAATCAGTTGACAGTCTCATTGAGGCCGTTAACCAGTCTTTGGGAGTAGAGGATGTAGCCACCTTACCTTCAGGTCATAAGGTGTCTTTTAAAAGATTCAAGCAACCTCATAAGGTGTTTTCTTCTCATCCTGAGTTTGAGGATTTAGTTCAACGTCACATGGAGCGACCGGATAAACGTTTCTTAGGCCAGAGGGCCCTGGGTACCAGGTATCCTTTCGCACCCGAGATTTGTAAAAAATGGGCAGAATCTCCTTCTGTGGATCCTCCCGTGTCCCGTTTGGCCTCTAACACACTGCTGTCTCTTCCTAATGGGTCTGCTATTAAAGATCCAACTGATCGGCTCTTAGAGAGTCTAGCTCGGTCGGTGTTTGAGGCTTCAGGGTCAGCCCTCGCGCCGTCTTTTGCGGCGACATGGGTTGCCAAAGCTATGATAGCTTGGTCAGAGTCCGTCACTAAGGCTCTTTAGGATAGGGAATTACCTGTAGAAGTGATAGAGATGTCTAATAAGATATCCTTAGCTGGGAATTATCTGATTAATGCATCTTTGGATGCGGCAAATTGTTCAGCATTGGCAGCTGCAAATGCTATCGCTATCAGAAGGGCTCTATGGCTGAGAAATTGGCGGGCGGACTCTACTTCAAAAAAGTCCCTTACATCCCTTCCTTATCAAGGTGGCCGATTATTTGGCGCAAAGTTGGATCAACTTATATCTGATACCACAGGAGGAAAGAGTAATTTCCTTCCACAACAAAGGGTTAAGCAACCTTTCTTTATCGCCTCTCATTGGGGGACACAGGAACCATGGGTGTATGCTGCTGCCACTAGGAGGCTGACACTATGCAAATAAAATAGTTAGCTCCTCCTCTGCAGTGTACACCCCACCGACTGGCATTAAACTCTTCAGTTCAGCTTAGTGTCAGTAGGAGGTGGACACGGGTCTTTCATTAGACCCTTATCTACCTCAATGTGCGTCGTTTCTTTTCAGGTTTTTTCCGGATGGGATACAGGGTGAGCAGTCACACCTGTAGTCCCACAAGCGGACTATGAGTACGGCGTGTACTGCCACCCCGTATCCTCATAGATCCCTCTCCAGGACCAAGATCCTAGCACACAAGCGTGCTCAGAAGTCCGGTCCTGGCTCCGTCCCTCACCCACTCGCCCACCAGAGCCTGTCGGTTTGGAGGAGACGAGGACGTCCATCAGCTCCCTGGACGTCTCATACCCTTCCTGTCAGGTTAGTATCGGCGTGGGATGTTTTAGGTGAGTATTTCCCCCATTCCCATCCCACATCTTTTATAGGGGATGGGGGGGGGGGTCTTGTTAGGGGCATCCCAGCCTCTTTTCATACCTGTCATCACCTGCGTCCATACAGTGACGCGGCCGGGATTGTTGTGTCGCGCTGCGACATCCGTAGGTGCGCTTTCTTCCCCCCACAGCACCTCTTCCCCCAATTCAGATACGGGGGCCCTCTGCCTTCTTTCCGGCGCGGGGCCCTTACAGGCTGCTGCGCCGTTCTTCTGTATGCCTGCACGTTGGGCTGCCATACGTTCCCCCCTGCGGCGCACCACTCGGTGCTGCGGCTCTTCATGGGGCACCATCCACAGCGCGGCAGCCCTGCAGGCTGTCGCGCCGCTTCTCCCTGCGGCGCTCTGCTCCGGCGCCGCAGGAGGTCTTTCTCTGGGCGCCCTTCAGCGGCGCAGCCTGTTGGGCGACCGCGCCGCTAGCTGTCTCTTAGGGCGCTCTATTCCGGCGCCGCGGCTCCTTTCCTCGGCCGCCGGCCCCTAATTTAGGCCCCGGCTTCAGTCGGGGCCTACTTCTGGTTTTCGGCCCCCTCACTTCCGGTTCTGCGGGCGGGTTTTTTCCCGCCCGACTTACTGTGCCCTGCCTACCGGCGCCCCTGCGTCTGGCTCCGCCCCCTTCCTTCTGGGACACTCGTCTGGTGTGAGCACCGCTTTGTACCGGCAGCAGCACCAGCTCTCGCAAGCGCACCCGCACCTTCGCACGCATCTTCTGTGGGCACAGCTCTATCTGCGCTGAATACAGCTCCTCAGGGCACTCCATCGATAAGTGGGACATCTTCCAGGACCGAGTCCGTGAGTAGCTGCACTGCAGACTGACACCCCCCTCTGCCCACTGTCCCCTAACCCACTGGCATCTTCAGGGTCCCTCAAAATGTCTACCTCTAAAGGGGGCCGCTCTCGCCCCCCTACTTCTTCATCTACTGCCTTAGTCACGTACTTTGCATGTTCGTCCTGTAACAGCAAACTTCCCTCAGGTCAGTCCTCCCCGCTGTGTCAGTCCTGCAGCAACCCGATTGTTCCCACCGCCCAGGATCCCCCGGCTGTTCCGCCCGAGAGTGATCCCCCCATCCCAGGCTGGGCCGCCTCTCTGTCACAATCGGTGGCCGATTTACCACGGGTATCTCAAACCCTAGTGTCCGCGCTGGATCGGTTACCCCTGCAGACCCCTGCAGTGGCCAGCGGGTCGCAGGAACCGCCGCCCGAGCCCTGTCGGTCTGAGTCCTCTTCGTGCTCCATCTCGCCGCTCGGCCCTCCCCCGCGGTTGGTGTCCCACCGATCCTCCTC
This sequence comes from Ranitomeya imitator, assembly GCF_032444005.1. Taxonomy (NCBI): domain Eukaryota; kingdom Metazoa; phylum Chordata; class Amphibia; order Anura; family Dendrobatidae; genus Ranitomeya; species Ranitomeya imitator. The sequence continues at coordinate 449,743,609 of NC_091283.1, read as the reverse complement.
CCCTGAGTCAGGCGAGGCATTATCTGATGCGCCCTCGGAGGATATTTCGGAGCTGGATCCTAACCAAATCGCCACCATGAGTGAGACAGTCCAGAACCTCATTGGGGCAATAAACCAAACCTGTGGCATCAAGGATCCCTCTACGGAACCCGCAGATCAGGCGGTTTCGTTTAGACGGGCCAAACCACCTTCTAAATTTTTCGCTCCTCATCCTGAATTCGAGGAAATCTTGTCCAGAGAGAGAGAGAACCCCACTAGGCGTTTTCAGAGGGGAAAACGCCTGGGTGTGCTATATCCTTTTTCTCCAGAACTTACCGCCAATTGGACGGTCTCTCCCTCGGTGGATCCACCTGTGTCCAGGCTGTCCACCAACACGGTGCTTCCTCTGTCCGGCGGAGCATCTCTGAAGGATTCTAACGATATAGTTATAGAATCCTTCGCGAAATCTGCTTTTGAAGCGGCTTCAGCGGCTCTATGTCCAGCTTTTGCGTCCACTTGGGCTTCAAAATCCATCTCAAAATGGGCCAAGGATCTTCGGCGAGGTATCCTGGACGGGGCGCCTCCCGCGCAATTAGCGGAACTTGCCAACCAGATTTCCCACGCTGGTGAATACCTGGTTTCCGCCTCCCTGGATGTCGCGTCTTGTGCGGCTCAGGCTTCCAGCAATGCCGTTGCCATCCGCCGGACCGTTTGGCTCAAGGCCTGGCAGGCGGACTTGTCCTCCAAAAAGTCCCTCACTAGTCTGCCCTTCCAGGGCTCTCGTCTCTTTGGTTCCCAGCTGGACCAAATAATTAAGGACGCCACCGGGGGTACAAGTTCTATTCTCCCCCAGGCTAAGCCTCGTCGCCCTCCTCCTAGATGACAGTTTCGTTCTTTTCGGCCTTTTTGTCGCTTTGCTGCGTCAAACTCCTTTTCCCAGCAGCAACAGAGGCCACAGGCACATCAAGAGAAGAAGGCGGTGTCCTTTAGGCCCACTCCATCCTGGCGTCCTCGCTTCTCCCAGGGTAGATCCTCCAGGCCCAGGACTGGAAGATCCACCTCGGCATGACTCTCGGCAAGACTCCAGCCCAACTCCCAGATTGGGCGGCCGTCTTCTCCTTTTCAGGGACGTCTGGATTTCCGCAGTAGAGGATGCATGGGTCAGGGAAGTTGTATCCTCGGGATACAAAATAGAGTTCGCTTCCCGACCTCGGGATCGTTTCTTCCAATCCCGTCCTCCAAGAGATCCCGCTCTAGTTCCGGGCTTCTTCTCAGCCATCGCTTCTCTGCTCAAATCCGGGGTAATCGTTCCCGTCCCAGAAAAAGAACGCTTCACGGGTTTCTACTCGAATCTTTTTGTGGTACTGAAAAAAGACGGCAAGGTTCGCCCCATTCTGGACCTCAAATTGCTGAACAGGAGAGTTCGCCTGAGACACTTCAGGATGGAATCCCTTCGTTCAGTAATTGCTTCCATGGAGGCTCTGGAGTTTCTATGCTCAATAGATATCCAGGACGCCTACCTCCATGTCCCGATATTTCCCGGACATCACCGTTTCCTGCCATTCTGTCTCAGTGAGACAGGTCGGTCTTCTCCCTGGATCGGCCGATCAGACTCTCCTTTCGGGTCAAGCGGTCTCTCAACTGGTGGCTGACGTCACCTCTCATCTCCCAGGGCAGGTCCTTCCTTCCGGTTCACTGGCAGGTGGTGACAACGGACGCCAGCCTGATTGGCTGGGGTGCGGTTTTTCGCCACCTGACGGTTCAGGGCCGTTGGTCGCCGCAGGAGTCATCTCTGCCAATCAACGTCCTTGAAATTCGGGCCATCTTTCTGTCCCTCCGCCACTGGGAAAGGATCCTCAGGGGCCTTCCAGTCCGGATCCAGACGGACAACGCCACGGCTGTGGCATATGTCAACCATCAGGGGGGGACTCGGAGCTCCTTGGCCCTTGCCGAGGTATCCAAGATCCTCCTTTGGGCAGAGGCAACGGTTCCAGTGATATCCGCGGTGCATATCACCGGCGTGGAAAACTGGGCCGCCGACTTCCTCAGCTGCGAGGGCCTCGCGGCAGGGGAATGGTCCTTGCATCCGGAGGTCTTCCATCAGATTTGTCTTCGATGGGGAACTCCGGATGTGGATCTCACGGCATCTCGAATCAACAGGAAGGTTCCGCAGTTCGTCTCCAGGTCCCGCGATCCTCTCGCAGTGGGCGTCGATGCTCTGGCCATTCCTTGGTCACAGTTCGAGCTGCCCTACCTGTTCCCACCCCTTCCATTACTTCCCAAACTGTTGAAGAAGATCAAAGCGGAAGGGGTGCCAGTCATCCTGATCGCCCCGGATTGGCCCAGGAGAGCTTGGTTCGCGGAGCTCGTCAACCTTCTCGCGGACGCTCCCTGGCGCCTTCCAGACAGGCCCGATCTGTTGTCCCAGGGTCCGATCTGCCACCCGAATTCTCGGTCGCTCAGTTTAACGGCGTGGCTGTTGAGACCGCGGTTCTAAGAGCGTCCGGCCTTTCGGACCGGGTGATTCACACCATGATTCAGGCTCGGAAGCCTTCGTCTTCCAGGATCTACTACCGCACCTAGAAGACCTACTTCCGTTGGTGCGAGTCCAACCGCGTTCCGGCTATGGTTTTTTCCCTGCCTTCTCTTTTGGCCTTCCTTCAGGCAGGACTGGATTCGGGCCTGGCTCTTAGTTCCCTGAAGGGTCAGGTCTCTGCGCTTTCCATCCTCTTTCAGAAGACCTTGGCCTCTCGGCCACAGGTCAAGACCTTTCAGGGGGTAGCCCACGCCGTCCCACCGTACAGGGCCCCTGTGGAGGCATGGGACTTAAACCTGGTACTGGACGTTCTGAAGGTTTCTCCCTTTGAACCTCTTTGGGAGATTCCTCTATCAGTTTTATCGTGGAAGGTGGCCTTTCTTGTGGCCATCATGTCCATTCGCCGCGTTTCCGAGCTGGCGGCCCTGTCTTGCCGTCCTCCGTTTTTGGTCATTCACCAGGATAAGGTGGTCTTCCGGCCCCCACCTTCTTTTCTTCCTAAAGTGGTTTCCACCTTCCACCTCAACGAGGACATCGTTCTACCTTCCTTTTGTCCAGCTCCGACTCATCCTCTGGAGCGATCGTTGAACAAGCTGGACCTTGTGAGGGCAGTGAGGATCTATCTGGACATAACGTCCACTTTCCGGAAGACGGATTCCTTTTTCGTCATTCCTGATGGCACGCGCAGAGGCCAACCGGCTTCTAAAGCGACTATTGCTCGCTGGATCAGAATGGCAATTTTGGAGGCTTACCGGGTCAAGAACAGTGCCCCCTCCTGGGATTAAGGCTCACTCTACCCGGGCAGTCGGCGCCTCCTGGGCGGTGCACCACAGGGCTTCCGCCCTACAGCTTTGCAAAGCGGCAACTTGGTCTTCCATCCACACGTTCGCCAAATTCTACAAGGTCCATACCTACGCTTCGGCGGACGCCAGCCTAGGCAGAAGGATCTTGCAGGCGGCAGTGGTGAGTCCTCTGACCTGATGGAAGTCTGTTTTTCCCACCCGTGGGACTGCTTTGGGACGTCCCATGGTTCCTGTGTCCCCCAATGAGAGGCGATAAAGAAAACAGGATTTTTGGTTGCTTACTGTAAAATCTGTTTCTTGAAGCCTCCATTGGGGGACACAGCTCCCTCCCAATGTTTTTGTTATATGTTCTCTGACTGTTCTCACGTTTACAGTTCTCAAGTTTGTGGTTATGGTTTTTCAACCTTGTTCTTTCTCCTACTGCTTTCTCACTAACTGAAGAGTTTAATGCCAGTCGGTGGGGTGTACACTGCAGAGGAGGAGCTAACTTTTTTATTTGCATAGTGTCAGCCTCCTAGTGGCAGCAGCATACACCCATGGTTCCTGTGTCCCCCAATGGAGGCTTCAAGAAACAGATTTTACGGTAAGCAACCAAAAATCCTGTTTTTCGTCGCCAATTTCAAGCAAGGTTTAAATCCTTTCGTAACACCCGGTGGTCTGCAGCACCAAGCTCAGGTCCTCCAAGTCGGTCTAACCAAGACAGGGAGCACCAGGTCTCATATAGAGCCAATCCATTGGCAAGAATGCGATATCAACCGTCAAGATCTAGGGGATCTAGATATCCTCGGTCTTCGGCTAAATGACTGGAGGCAGCCTCATGTCGTCTTCAACAGAGTAGGCGGTCGCCTACTACTGTTCCATCAGTCCTGGCTGTCAGTCGTTCACGACAGATGGGTGAGAGAACTGGTGGTTTCAGGGTACAAAATAGAGTTTCTCTCCCTCCAAGCCGGTTTTTTCCATCCAGTCTTCCCAGTTCAAAATCCCGTCTAAGGGCTTTATTCAAAGCAGTCGAGTCTCTTCAGTCCAACGGGGTCATTGTCCCCGTTCCAGGGGTAGAAAGGTTCCAAGGATTCTATTCCAATCTGTTTACGGTCCCCAAAAAAGACGGGACTGTAAGATCCATTCTGGACCTAAAGTGTTTGAACAAGTTCGTCAGCACTCGTCACTTCCGTATGGAGTCGCTCCTCTCGGTTATTGCGGCTATGGAAAAGGGAGAATTCCTAGCTTCCATAGATATCCAAGATGCCTATCTGCATGTCCCCATATTTCTTCCGCATCAAAGATTTCTACGTTTTTCCATAGGCGAACGTCACTTCCAATTCACAGCATTACCTTTCGGTCTCGCCTCTGCTACCAGGGTGTTCACAAAGGTGATGTCAACAGTTGTGTCCATTCTGCACTCTCGGGGCATAGTCATTTTGCCATACTTGGACGATCTCTTGGTCAAGGGGCCAACTTTTCAAGCATGCAAAGAGAACGTCAGCATCACTTTGGACACTCTATCCCGACTAGGGTGGCTGGTCAATTTAAAAAAGTCATCTCTAGTCCCATCTCGAAAGATTTCTTTTTTAGGAATGATCTTCGATACTTCTCGGGGTCTGACTATCCTACCCCAGAACAAGGTACTCTGCCTTCGGCAGGAAGTGAAAATACTGCAGCAGCCGAGTTTCCACTCAATCCGGTTTTGCATGAGGGTCTTGGGCAGGATGGTGGCGGCCATGGAAGCAGTACCATTCGCCCAATTTCATCTTCGCCCTCTCCAGCAGGCAATTTTGTCAGCCTGGAACAGGAGTCATGCTTCTCTCAACCTCCGGTGCCGTCTGTCTCCCGGGTCAGGCAATCTCTCATATGGTGGATGAGGAGCTCCTCTCTGCTGCAGGGGAAAGCCTTTTCTCCAGTCCATTGGCTGGTAGTTTCTACAGACGCCAGTCTTCTCAGTTGGGGAGCAGTGTTTCACCAACACACAGCACAAGGTTATTGGTCCCCAGGGGAATCAACTCTTCCAATCAATCTGTTGGAGATAAGGGCAATTTGGCTGGCTCTGCAGCACTTTCACCATCTTCTGGCGGGTCACCCAGTCCGGATCCAATCGGACAATGCCACGGCTGTGGCTTACGTAAATCATCAGGGGGGCACCCGCTGCAGGTCAGCCATGCGCGAGGTAGGGCAAATCCTCCGCTGGGCCGAGAACAACCACTCCGTGATCTTGGCAGTTTACATCCCGGGCAAGGAGAACTGGGCAGCGGACTGTCTGAGCCGTCAGGGTCTTGCGTCCGGGGAATGGTCTCTTCACCCCGACGTTTTTCGGCAGATTTGCCAACGCTGGGGTATCCCGGACGTGGATCTAATGGCATCCGGGTGGAATGCCAAGGTCCCCAGGTTCGTAGCTCGTTATCGAGATCCAAGAGCTCTCGCCGTAGACGCACTGGTCCTTCCTTGGAACCAGTTTCGTCTTCCATATCTGTTTCCTCCTCTGGCGCTCCTACCAAGGGTAGTCAGGAAGATCAAGATAGAGGGAGTTCCGGCAATTCTAGTCGCCCCAGATTGGCCTCGGAGGTCATGGTACGCGGACCTCGTTCAGCTGATTGCCGGGGTTCCTTGGCAGCTACCAATGCGGCCAGATCTTCTGTCGCAGGGGCCGATATTCCACCAGAACTTAGGGGCCCTGCGTTTGACGGCTTGGCCGTTGAATCTTGGATTCTGACCCAGGCCGGTTTTTCTCAAAAGGTAGCTTCCACTATGATTAATGCTCGAAAGACGGTTTCTGCGCGCATTTACCACCACACCTGGAAAGTCTTTCTCTCGTGGTGCAGGAAGCAGGGTCTTCCTCCTCTACGGTTCTCCGTTCCTAATATTTTAGCTTTTCTCCAAGCTGGTTTAGACTCAGGTCTCGCTCCAAGTACCCTTAGGAGGCAAATATCAGCCTTATCGGTTCTTTTCCAGCGCAGGATTGCTACCATTTCACAGGTCAAGACTTTTTTGCAGGGAGTCTCTCACATGGTCCCCCCTTACAGAGCCCCGCTAGAAGCTTGGGACCTTAATCTGGTCTTGAGCGCTCTTCAGGAAGCCCCATTTGAGCCCCTCCAAGAAGTTTCTTTAACGTATCTTTCTTGGAAGGTTTTGTTTTTGGTAGCTATAACCTCCATTAGGCGGGTGTCGGAATTGGCGGCCTTGTCCTGCCAGTCGCCGTTTCTGCAATTTCATCAGGATAAGGTAGTATTAAGACCAGCTCCCTCTTTTCTGCCAAAGGTAGTTTCCTCTTTTCACATCAATGAGGACATAGTCTTGCCTTCTTTTTGTCCTGCACCTTCACACCGTGTGGAAAAAGCTCTCCATACTCTGGACCTGGTGAGAGCGCTGAGAAGATATGTTTCTCGGACCGCTTCTTTTCGACAGACGGATGTCCTGTTCGTTCTTCCTGTGGGTCACAGAAAGGGATTCGCAGCCTCTAGGTCGACCTTAGCCAGATGGATACGAGCCACCATTCAGGAGGCATCAAGGGTGCAGCCATCCCGGCTGGGATCAGGGCACACTCTACTCGAGCGGTAGGGGCTTCCTGGGCACTTCGGCACCAAGCTTCAGCAGAACAGGTTTGCAAAGCGGCAACTTGGTCCAGCCTGCACACTTTCTCTAAACATTATAATATCCACACTCAGGCCTCTGCTGATGCAAGTTTGGGAAGGAAAATTCTTCAGGCTGCGGTATCGCACCTATAGGCGGTAAGTGCCTAAGGGTTTATTCCAGTGAGTCTTTTTCCCACCCTGGGACTGCTTTGGGACATCCCACAGTCCTGTGTCCCCCAATGAGACGATGGAGAAACAGGGATTTTTGTGTTACTCACCGTAAAATCCTTTTCTCCGAGTCATTCATTGGGGGACACAGCTCCCTCCCTATTTCACCTTATTTTTCTACGGAGTTGTTCAGACTGTAGTATTATTCTAGACATGTTGTCTTTGCTCTAATGCTGTTTTGTTTTCTCTATCTCCTACTGCTTGTGCACCAAACTGGAGCTGTCAGGGCCAGTGTCAAGGTGTATACTATGGAGGAGGAGCTAACTTTTTTTTTGTCTACTTAGTGTCAGCCTCCTGGCGGCAATAGCATACACCCACAGTCCTGTGTCCCCCAATGAATGACTCGGAGAAAAGGATTTTACGGTGAGTAACACAAAAATCCCTGTTTCGGTTATAACCCTATAAGGATTCTGAAGGACAAAAAAAGAGTAATTAATCTGAAGTGACATTTCTCACACCATATTATAGTAGATACAATGTCCCTAGCTCCATTATATCCTATGGCTGCATATGTAAATAGAATAATCAGCTGTAATCAAATGTGACTAATGGCTGAAAAAGAACTACATTAAAGGGGTTGTCCACTACTTTCAGTTAACCCCCCAATGTATCCTCCCGGGGCCCCAAATAAATTGCGTAAATACCTTCCGTTGCCGTTTTCGTCTGTGAGCGGCGCTATGCTGGCAGCTGAGTCTGGGTCAAGTGACCCCCAGGCTGCAGCCGCCGCTAATTTCCGCCGACGTCACGTCAATTTCCAGAGTCTGGAAATTGACGTGACGTCAGCAGCAGGCGTGACCCAGCCTCCACAGACAGCGGTCACTCATCAAGAGTGACTGGGCTGTGGGCGGCGCTGGGGGCTGCAGTGCTGTGCTGGGGGTGGGCGGGACTAGGCAAGGATGTGCGGGTGCTGTGGGTCTGCGTGCCAGTGCCGGGATGTGCGGACGCTGGGGGTCTGCGTGCCGGTGCCGGGATGTGCGGGCACCGGGGGTCTGCGTGCCGCCGCTGGGATGTGCGGGCGGTGCTGGGGTGTGTGTGGTGGGTCTGCTGGCCATGCTGGAATCTGCTGCAGGGGAGGGGGTGGTCATTGGTGTGTGTGTGTCTCTGTGTGCAGGCATCGTCTGATGGGTCTACAAGTCCCATCGGGCTCTGCCTGCTACAGTGACAGTGAGTGACACATTAGCCAATGATGGGACAGTAGTAGTCCCATCATCCGGCTAATGTGTTGAATGTAAAAAAAAAAAAAACATACACACATATACAGAACATACAGACATACAACATACACATGTGACATCTAACATGCGACATCATGTGACATGCAACATGCGACGACATGCAACATGTTATGACATGCGGCATGCAGCATGCGACGACATGCGCCATGTGACGACATGCAACATGTGACATGGAACATGCGACATGTTACAACATGCAGCATGTGACATGCGACGACAGGCGACATGCGATGACATGCGGCATGCGACAACATGTGACATGCAACGGCATGCAACATGCCACGTACAGTACATACATACAGTACATACATATAGACATACAGTACATATAACAGAGTACATACTCACCATCACCTTGTCACTTTGATCCCCGAAGCCAGTGTCATCTGTAAAAAATATTAAAATAATAAACAAACACTATACTCCCTGATCCGCAGAAATCCAGTTAAAACAAGTGTCCCATGACGATCTCCCGTGGAGAATAGTAGCATCAGCAGATGTGACTGCTCTCCAGGGGCTCCAGGAATACAATAATGGAGGGTATCCTTCCTCAATGTATTCCTCACAATGTATTCCTATGCCCCTCTGAGAAAATAGTCCCTAGTCTCACTTTTGGCACTGCTGTGTGAGAAAGTTCCCACGCAGCAAATGCCATAAAGTGAGACCAGTGAACTAAGGCAACGTCTCAGTGATGCACTGCAGGAGCCATTGTCTCCTGTCAGTGTGTCACTGAGGGTCCTATAGAGCAGTGACATCACCCGATGTCACTTCTATAGGGGAGATCATCGTGGGACACTCGTTATTAATTGGACTAGGGCGGACAGGGAGTATACAGTTTATTATTTTACGTTTTTTGCAGACGCTGAAGTATGGTAAGTATGGTTAAATTAAGAATATTAAAATACTTTTTTCTGGCTGTGTCTTTTATTTTTTTTAAACTCATTACTCTAGGATTAATAATGGATAAGCGTCATATTGACGCCTCTCCATTATTAACCCGGCTTAATGTCACCTTACAATAGCAAGGTGACATTAACCCCTTATTACCCCATATCCCTCTGCTACTCGGGAGTGGGAAGAGAGGGGCTAAGTGCCTGAATTCGCCATTTCTGGGACGGCTGCGGACTGGTATTTGTAGCCGGGGGGGGGGCAATATCCATGGCCCCTCCCTTGGCTATGAATATCAGCCCGCAGCTGTCTGCGTAGCCTTTCTGGCTATAAAATTTTTTTTTTTTTTTTGGGGGGGTCCCCTATTTTAATAGCCAGTAAAGGCTACACAGACAGCTGCGGGCTGATATTCATAGCCAAGAGAAGGGCCATGGGTATCACCCCCTTCCCAGGCTACAAATATTGGCCCCCGGCCGTCGGCTTTTCCTCTCTGGCGCAGAAAATTGTGTGGGAGCCCACACCATTTTTTTTTTTTAACTGAAACATTGTTCATTAACCCCTTTCTGGCAGCTGACGGAATACTACGTCAGCTGGCAGTATCCCTCGCTTTGAGGTGGGCTTCGGCGGTGAGCCCACTTCAAAGCCGCAACATGTCAGCTGTTTTCAATACAGCAAAAAAAATGTACATGATCGCTAAACGGCGTAGCGAGAAAAAAAAAATCAAAAGCCAAAATTATGTTTTTTTGGTAACCGCGACATTGCATTAAAATGCAATAACGGGCGATCAAAAGAATGTATCTACACAAAAGAGGTATCATTAAAAACGTCAGCTCAGCACGCAAAAAATTAGCCCTCACCCAACCCGATATCTCAGAAAATATAGACGCTACGGGTATCACAAAATGGCGCAATTTTTTTTTTTTTTTTTTAGTAAAGTTTGGAATTTTTTTTCACCACGTAGATAAAAAAATAACCTAGACATGTTTGGTGTCTATGAACTCGTAATCACCTGGAGAATCATAATGGCAGGTCAGTTTTATGCTGTGTGCACATGTTACAGATTTGGGTGCAGAATTTTCTGCACAAAATCTGCGTCTTTTTGCAGAAAACACAGCTGCGTTTTTGATACATTTTTTGCGCGGTTTTGCTGCGGGTTTTTTGTGCGGTTTTGCTGCAGTTCTTGTGCGGTTTTTGGTGTCTTTTTGCGCGCTTTTGATTCAGTTTTTGCTGCAGTATTTGGTGCGGTTTTTTGCGTGGTTTTGATTCAGGTTTTTTATGCAGTTTTTGATGCGGTTTTGGTGCAGTGTTGATGCAGTTTTTGGTGCGGTTTTGATGCAGTTTTTGGTGGTTTTTTTTGTGCGGTTTTGATGCATTTTGTAATTTTTTTATTGGTGTGGTTTTTGCACAGTTTTTGTGCGTTTTTGAAAGCTAAATAAAGATGTATTATTGAACAAAAAAAGATTTGTGATGTCATTATTGTCCAACCTCCTCTTTTACATTTGTCCAACCCACACTCAATTACACACAGATAGACTGATGAAATGGATAGACAGATCTACATATAGATAGATCTATAGATGCATACATCTATCTATTCATATATCTATCTATAGATATATCTGAATAGATATATCTATTGATAGATGTATGGCTAGTGTAGGGTGCGTGTCCACTGTCCGGATTACATCCGAATTAGCTGCAGATTGGATGCTGCGTACTTGTAGTCCCATCGGATGATGCCTGCACACACACCCCAAAAGACCCATCCCCACAGCCCCGCACACACCCGAACAGTCCCGCATACACCTGAACAGCCAGGCACACACCCAAACAGTGCCGCACAGCGCCGCACACATCCGAACAGCCCGCTGACCCTGCCCGCACACATCTGAACAGCCCGCAGACCCTGCCCGCACACACATACACAGTCACCGCCCACACACTTCCCTCCTCCCGAACTGCAGCGCTTCTCAGACCCACATCCGCAGCAAAACTGCAGATCTTTTTTACATCTGCGGTTTTGCTGCGGATGTGCCCGACTCAATGAAAGTCTAAGGCTGCCGTCACACTAGCAGTATTTGGTCAGTATTTTACATCAGTATTTGTAAGCCAAAACCAGGAGTGGGTGATAAATGCAGAAGTGGTGCATATGTTTCTATTATACTTTTCCTCTATTTGTTCCACTCCTGGTTTTGGCGTACAAATACTGATGTAAAATAGGGACCAAATTCTGCTAGTGTGACGGCAGCCTCAGGGTGCAGAAACTCTGCAGTTCTGCACAAAAGAAGTGACATTCTGCGGGAAACAAAAGCTGCGTTTCGGTGCTGCTTTTTCCACAGCATGTGCCCAACAAGTCTGCGACTCCCATAGACTTACATTGGTTGTTGTGCACTACACTGCGGATTTGATGCAATTCTGTGCAGCAAAAAACCCTGCGGATCTGGAATCAAACCTGCAACGTGTGCACACAACCTTAGCATTTAGTGAACCTAGCAAACAAGCCAAGCAAAAAACAAGTGTGGGATTTGTACTTTTTTTGCAATTTCATCGCACTTTGAATTTTTTTCACATTTTCTGTTACACTACATGGTAAAACCAATGATGTCGATCAAAAATACAACTTGTCCTGCAAAAGATAAGCCCTCACATGGCCATATTGACGGAAAAATTATGGCTCTGGAAAGAAGGGGAGCGATAAACGATAAAAAGCTCCAGGGGTGAAGGGGTTTAGAAACATGGAAATAGACATAGATATGTAGATACACATACCTCCCAACTTTTGAGGAAGGGAAAGAGGAACAAAGCTAGCGGCGCGCGCATCGCACCACAGCAAATTTTAAGCCACACCTCTGACCACATCCATTTCACAACTAATCACGCCCCCAACCACACCCATTTAGCACTTCTGATCTCAATGTTTCGTAAACAATAATTATAAACAAAACAATATGGCCACACAGTGCTCCATACTGTATAATGGCCACACATGATGCTCCATACTGTATAATGGCCCCACATGATGCTGCATACAGTGTACTGGCCCCACGTGATGCTCCATACAGTATAATGGCCCCAAATGATGCTGCATACAGTGTACTGGCCCCACGTGATGCTCCATACAGTATAATGGCCCCAAATGATGCTGCATACAGTGTACTGGCCCCACGTGATGCTCCATACAGTATAATGGGCCCACATGATGTTGCATACTGTATAATGGCCACACATGATGCTCCATACTGTATAATGGCCACATTATGCTCCATACTGTATAATAGCCCTGCATGATGCTTCGCACTGTATAATTGCTACACATGATGCTGCGTACTGTATAATGGCCACACATGATGCTCCATACTGTATAATGGCCACACATGATGTTCCTTACTGTATAATGGCTCCACATGATGCTCCATACTGTATAATGGCCACACAGTGCCCCATACTGTATAATGGCTACACATAATGCTCCATACTGTGTAATGGCCACATTATGCTCCATACTGTATAATGGCCCCACATGATGCTGCGTACAGTATACTTGCCCCACGTGATGGTCCTTACAGTATAATGGCCCCACATGATGCTTTGTACAGTATAATGGCCCCACACGATGCTGGGTACAGTATAATGGCCCCACACAATGCTGGGTACAGTATAATGGCCACACATGGTTACCCCCCACCCCCATCATTGCCTTCTCCATCACTACACACACACACCTTTCACCGCGCACCCTCGCAGCAGCCGGCAGCTTCCACTCCTACAGCGCTGAATGGTGTCATCCAGCTGCACCGCTGACTGCTCACGTTGCTGCAGCTGTGATACGCCACTGATATAGACCTCTCCGTGTCTCCTGTGCCAGTCGGTGTCAGAGCAAGGAGCAATATCTGCTCCGATCCAACTTAGCCAGCGTCTGCTCCGTACACCTTGTACACATGTGGCTCCGCTCCGTACACCTCATACACACGGCTCCTCCCCATACACCTCATACACACACGGCACCACTCCGTACACCTCGTACACACACGGCTCCGCTCCATACACCTCGTACACACGGCTCCGCTCTGTACACCTCGTACACACACGGCTCCGCTCCGTACACCTCATACACACGGATCCACTCCGTACACCTCGTACACACGGCTCCGATCCATACACATTGCACACGCTGCTCAGCTCTGTATACCTTGCACACACGGATCCTCTCCGTACATCTCGTACACACGGCACACTCCATACACCTCGTACACACACTGCTCTATACACATTGCACACGCTGCTCTGCTCCGTATACCTTGTACGCAGATGGCTCTGCTCACCTCGTACACACGTGGCTCTGCTCTGTACACCTCGTACACACGTGGCTCCGCTCCATACACCTCATACACACACGACTCTGCTCCATACACCTTTCACACTCTGCTCCGATCCGCACACCTTACACACGACTCTGCTCCATACACCTTTCACACGCTGCTCCGCTCCGTACACCTCGTACACACACGACTCCGCTCCATACACCTTTCACACGCTGCTCCAATCCGTACACCTCGTCCACACGCGGCTGTTCTCCGTACACCTCATGCACACGGCTCCGTACACCTCTTACAACACGACTCCGCTCCATACATCTTTCACACGCTGCTCCAATCCGTAGACCTCGTACACATGTGGCTGCGCTCCGTCCACCTCATGCACACGGCTCCGTCCACCTCTTACACACACGACTCCGCTCCATACACCTTTTACACGCTGCTCCGATCCATACACCTCGTACACACACGGCTCTGCTACATCCACACTGTAAACACCTCCTGACCTCACACATACGCTTACCCTCGTCCGGCGCCATGGTAACCAGCAGAGTCCTGTACACGGAGGTCCTCCCGATCATGTGACCCCTGACTCCTCCCCTCCTGTGACCTCATCACAGGTCCTGTGCGCACAGAGCAGCCAATATGTGGTGTGCTGCTCTGCGGGTGCAGGGACTCAGGGAGCTGATCGGGTGATATTATGTAAGGAGGTTGCTTTCCCTGCTCCTTGCCTGGAACCACTTAGACAGCTGGGTTGTTGGGGGGAAGACTTTCTGCCCTGGACAGAGGGGACCAGGTGACTGCTGGGAGGAGAGAGGGGTGTGGTCAGACAAGAGCAGGAGAGCAGAGAGAGGACAGCACGCCAAAGAGAGGGCAGGCTGCAGCGCCGTGCTCCCCGTGAGGGCACTGAGGCTGAGATACCCACCAGAGTGAAGGCTAGATGTGAGAGTGTGGACTTGGCAGCCTCCGTAATCTGAAAAGACGCATCTCCTGACAGTGACTTGAGCGTGCAGCCCCTGTGACCGCGGTGACAAGCCAGAACCCCTGAGTGTGACAAGTAAACTGCTCAGTGTGTGTGTAGCATTGCTACTGCAGAAAGCCTGCCAGCCTGATAAACAGACTCCCAGCAGAGTGGCTGAGTTACTTCCTGCTTTCAGCTTCACTGGAAGAAAAGACTTAGGCCGGCTTCACACTTGCGAGTTTTACGGACGTAAGAGCGCAGAAACTACGTCCGTAAAACTCGCAAAAAATACGGCACAATTATTCTCTATGCCTCTGCTCCTATCTGCCGTATTTTACTGATCAGTATTATACGGCTTTCTACGGCCGTACAAAATCGCAGCATGCTGCGTTTGTCACCGTACTGCGCAAGAAATACGCCAATGAAAGTCTATGGAAACGTGAAAAATACGGATTACACACGGACAAGCAGTGTGACTTGCGAGAAATACGCAGCGCTGTTAGAGAGAAAAGCCGGCAATTCAGTGCGGTGTACAGAAATATCACACTGACAGCTTACAGTAGAATAGGTAGAATAAATGTGTACACATAGAATAGGTATATATATATATATATATGTCAGTGAGACACATATATGTATATATATTAATATTTTTTCCAGCGCTATACAGCTTGAAAGCCGGTAATTCAATTACCGGCTTTTTCTTTCTCCTTCCTAAAACCCGACATGATTTGAGACATGGTTTACATACAGTAAACCATGTCTTCTCTCCATTTTTTTTGCAGATTCCACACTACTAATGTCAGTAGTGTGTATCTGCAAAATTTGGCCGTTCTAGCTCTTAAAATAAAGGGTTAAATGGCGGAAAAAATTGGCGTGGGCTCCCGCGCAATTTTCTCCGCCAGAGTAGTAAAGCCAGTGACTGAGGGCAGATATTAATAGCCTGGAGAGGGTCCATGGTTATTGGCCCCCCCTGGCTAAAAATATCTGCCCCCAGCCACCCCAGAAAAGGCACATCTGGAAGATGCGCCTATTCTGGCACTTGGCCACTCTCTTCCCTTTCCCGTGTAGCGGTGGGATATGGGGTAATGAAGGGTTAATGCCACCTTGCTATTGTAAGGTGACATTAAGCCTAATTAATAATGGAGAGGCGTCAATTTTGACACCTATCCATTATTAATCCAATTGTAGTAAAGGGTTAAATAAAAGACAAACACAATATTTAAAATTATTTTAATGAAATAAAAACAATGGTTGTTGGAGTATTTTATTCTACGCCCAATCCAGTCACTGAAGACCCTCGTTCTGTGAAAGATAAAACATAATAAACCAACAATATACTTACCCTCCGCAGATCTGTAACGTCCAACGATGTAAATCCTTCTGAAGGGGTTAAAACAGTTTGCAGCAAGGAGCTTTGCTAATGCAATGCTACTCCTCGCTGCAAAACCCCGGAGAATGAGTCTAAATATAGATCAATGAGCTATATTTAGCTTCATTTGCGGTGAGGCGCCCTCTGCTGGGAGCCTGGGAGCTTTCTAGGTAATTTCCCACGATCTATGAACAGCCAGCAGAGGGCGCCTCACCGCAAATGAAGCTAAATATAGCTCATTGATCTATATTTAGACTCATTCTCCGGGGTTTTGCAGCGAGGAGTAGCATTGCATTAGCAAAGCTCCTTGCTGCAAACTGTTTTAACCCCTTCAGAAGGATTTACATCGTTGGACGTTACAGATCTGCGGAGGGTAAGTATATTGTTGGTTTATTATGTTTTATCTTTCACAGAACGAGGGTCTTCAGTGACTGGATTGGGCGTAGAATAAAATACTCCAACAACCATTGTTTTTATTTCATTAAAATAATTTTAAATATTGTGTTTGTCTTTTATTTAACCCTTTACTACAATTGGATTAATAATGGATAGGTGTCAAAATTGACGCCTCTCCATTATTAATTAGGCTTAATGTCACCTTACAATAGCAAGGTGGCATTAACCCTTCATTACCCCATATCCCACCGCTACACGGGAATGGGAAGAGAGTGGCCAAGTGCCAGAATAGGCGCATCTTCCAGATGTGCCTTTTCTGGGGTGGCTGGGGGCAGATATTTTTAGCCAGGGGGGGGCCAATAACCATGGACCCTCTCCAGGCTATTAATATCTGCCCTCAGTCACTGGCTTTACTACTCTGGCGGAGAAAATTGTGCGGGAGCCCACGCCAATTTTTTCCGCCATTTAACCCTTTATTTTAAGAGCTAGAACGGCCAAATTTTGCAGATACACACTACTGACATTAGTAGTGTGGAATCTGCATAAAAAATGGAGAGAAGACATGGTTTACTGTATGTAAACCATGTCTCAAATCATGTCGGGTTTTAGGAAGGAGAAGGAAAAAGCCGGTAATTGAATTACCGGCTTTCAAGCTGTATAGCGCTGGAATAAATATTAATATATATACATATATGTGTCTACTGACATATATATATATATATATATATATATATATATATATATATATACAGTATATATATATATATATTTTTTTTTTATCTTTTTGGGACACATGGATCATTTCTATAGCGGTATGTCGGTTTTGCAAGCCTGCGAGAAAACCACGCAGTACGGATGCCATACGGATTACATACGGAGGATGCCATGCGCAAAAAACGCTGACACACCCTGCCTACGGAGGAGCTACGGACCACTATTTTCGGGACATTTCAGCGTATTACGGCCGTAATATACGGACCGTATTTTCATACGCTGAGTGTGAAGCCGGCCTTAACCACAGAGTCTCCAGTTCCCAAGAGACAGAGGAGAGACTTCAGGATCTCAAGCACTGCTGGTGATTGTACCCGCGTTGGAATAAGGACCCTCCAGTCAGGACCTCCCTGGATTGATAAGATACAAGAACATTCGTTAACCGTTGCGATTCCGCTTAACTGTTTACGGTTTGCTTTATCTCTATTAACCCGCTGTTTACTCCCTGCAAGGAGAATCTTACTCCTGTTAATAAATTCCCCCCAACAGTTGGTCTGTCTGTTCCGTGGTGACATACTCAACCCTGCACTCTATTACACTTACACACCTCCCAACCAGTGCGGGATAACTAATGTCCCGCCCGAGATCGCGGGGCTGACTGTCAAAATCGGGACAGTCCCGCTGGATCCGGGACGGTTGGGAGGTATGGATACATATCTATCTATCTGTCTATCTATCTGTCTGTCTGTCTGTAATGGAGTGTGGGTTGGACAAATGTAAAAGAGGAGGTTGAACAGAAATGACATCACAAATCTTTTTGAAGAGATAGGGGGGAGAGAAGGGAGGGGTTTGGGTGTGTTTTGGAGTGGGTGTGGTAGGTTCGAGCTTAGTGGCCAGTGCAATGCATCATGGAACTTGTAGTATTAGAGCACAATAACTCAGGAGAAAGGAAGTTGTTGATTAACTCCATGAGAGCTGGATCCAGCACTGAAGATGTGCTGCTACAGTATGATAAAAGGTAATATTGCTAAAATAAACACAGTGGATGTTTTCAGTGGCACATAATAGCAAGATTTATGAAAAAAAAATTATTGTAGTGGACAACTTCTTTAATTGAAAACTGTGCAAACCCAATAAATGAAATATTATACCGATACCAGTACATAGAAAACCAAACCAGAAACCTGTCTCCATAATATAAGAATTACGGGGAAACCCACTGCAGCCCAAGGCATTATACTGCCAAGTGCAGCTTTGTCAGGGATAGCGCTAAGGCTTCGTTCACACATCACGTCAGTGGTTTTCATGGATAGTACTCTTACCTGTGATAGTCTATGGGGTTGTGCACGTCAGTGATTTCTTTGCGGACTGAGTGGTCCTTGCAATATTGCAGAGGCATGTCTGATATTGATCGGAGTGTCTGCAATGAAAGTCAATGGGTCAGCACTTGGATGCCATCTATGTGCTGTCGCTTTTCACTGACTGATAAGATAAAAGAAGGTGGAGAACTTTTTCATCCATGAAAAAACTGATAAATCTCTAACCAATCACTCATGAAACTTGGCTCATTTTTCTTGAACTTAAAAATCCCCTGCCATCTGAATGAAGCCTGAGGCCGGCGTCACACTAGCGAGTTTTACGGATGTATGAGAGGTGCAGAAAATACATACGGATTGCACACGGTACAATGATTCTCTATGGCCCAGCTCCTATCTGCTGTATTTTACTGATCCGTATTATATGGTCTTCTACGGCTGTAGAAAATCGCAGCATGCTGCGTTTGTCAGCGTATTGCGCAAAAAAAAAATCGCCAATGAAAGTCTATGGGGGAGAGAAAAATACGGGTTACACACAGACCATGCATGTGACTTGCGAGAAATACGCAGCATGTTCTATAGAAAAGCCGGCAATTCAGAGCGGTGTACAGTAAAATCACACTGACAGGTTAGAATAGAATAGCTAAAATAAATGTCTACACATAGTATAGGGGTATATATATATATATGTCAGTGAGACATATAAATATATTTATATTTCATACAGCGCTAGATAGCAGAAAAGCCAGTAATTCAATTGCCGGCTTTTCCTATCTCCTTCACAAACCCGACAGGATATGAGACATGGTTTACATACAGTAAACCATCTCATATCCCTTCTTTTATTACATATTCCTCTTTAGTAATGTAAGAAGTGTCTTGGTGTAAAATTTGGGGGCATTAGCAGGCTTCTGCTTGTAAAATTAGTTAACCCTTTCAGATGGATTCACAGCGTGGGACGAGACTGATCGTCGGAAGGTATGGAATGTTGTTGTTTGTTTTGTTTACATTTGTTTCATGTGACAAGGGTCTTCAGGTGGATTACCAGTATAATAAAATATTACAACAACCTGTGTATTTATTTCATTAAAATACTTTGGAATAATGTGTGTGTGTTTTTTTTAACCATTTCATACTATTGGATTGCCGGCTTTTCCTATCTCCTTCACAAACCCGACAGGATATGAGACATGGTTTACATACAGTAAACCATCTCATATCCCTTCTTTTATTACATATTCCTCTTTAGTAATGTAAGAAGTGTCTTGGTGTAAAATTTGGAGGCTCTAGCTATTAAAGGGTTAAATTGTGGAAAAAATTGGCATGGGCTCCCGAGCAATTTTCTCCGCCAGAGTGGGAAAGCCAGTGACTGAAGGCAGATATTAATAGCCTGGAGAGGGTCCATGGTTATTGGCCCCCCCGGCTAAAAACATCTGCCCCCAGCCACCCCAGAAAAGGCACATCTGGAAGATGCACCTATTCTGGCACTTAGCCTCTCTCTTCCCACTCCCGTGTAGCGGTGGGATATGGGGTAATGAAGGGTTAATGTCACCTTGTTATTGTAAAATGATATTAAGCCAGATTAATAATGGAGAGGCGTCAATTATGACACCTATCCATTATTAATCCAATAGTACGAAATGGTTAATAAAACACACACATTATTACAAAGTAATTTAATGAAATAAAGACACAGGGTGTTTTAATATTTTATTATACTCTTAATCCACCTAAAAAAGACTGAGTCTGGATCGGATGTTTTCTTGGATCTGGAAACGCAGAGTTCCAGGAAATGGTGAATTCGCTTATTGAGACCGTCAACCAGACTTTGAAGGTTTACGAGAATTCCGGTTCTATCCTGGATCGAGCAATGTCATTCAAGAGGACTAGACGCCTCCATAGGTCCAGGTTACAGTTACCGGCACAGGGAGTGATCAGATAAGCACCTCACATGTTCTGTTCCAGATCACGCAGTGTTCTCAAAAAGGACTAACCTCCCTCATAGAACATTTGCCATTCACCTGGACCGGGAGCGTACGGATAAGCAATTCACTGGGCAGAAGCCTCTTGAAGCGCAGTATCCTTTTTCAGCCAACAGGCGAGCACTTGGAGTGTCACCTCCACGTATCCTCCCCTGCGACATGGGATGCTATGCCGGGTCTGGTTTTCAGACCAAAACATCCTTTTTCATTTTTCATCGTATGACAGGGGCGACAGATCCTTTAAAGTTTCCGATCTCCCCAAACCAACAACAGGCGAGCACGTGGAGTGTCGCCTCCATGTATCCTCTTCTGCGGCAAGGCTTAATGCCGGACAATCAGTCCTGTCCACCTGGGGGCCTGAACTCTGTGGATGTACAGAGGCACCCCTTTTGGCATCCGAGCAGCCCCCACTGCAACACCACTGTTTAGCGGATGATGCAACGAGGCGGACGGTCCCTCTCCACTTCCCTGTTAAGGGGATGGTGGATCGAGGGTTCATCACTTTAACCCTGCACTGTCTAAAGACAGCAGCGACAGCAAGAGATGGTTCATCCTGACCTGCTGGATACAGCTGCGCATTCTACCACCCGGCAGCTTCTCCGGGTAAGTGCGAAAAAAAAATCTGAGGGAAGATTGGGCCGAATCTCCTGTAGTATACCCACTGGTATCCCGACGGGCAACAGTAACCTTCTCCCAGAGGCAGTACAGCTCGCCAAGCAAATCTCTCGAGCGGGAGGCTATGTGGTTCACGCCTCTTTGGATGCAACTACTTGCGTGGCGCTGTCAGCAGCAAATGCCATTACAATCAGAAAGGCATTATGGCTCAGAGAATGGAAAGCGGAATTTGCATCCAATCAAGTCTCTGACATCACTCCCTTACCAGACTGGTCGGTTATTCGATGAGAAGTTGGAACCAATCCAGGATGGCCCACTACTTCTTCCAAATCAGGATGTTTCCCTCTCAGGAACAAAGGATCGCAAGTTTCCTATGGACCCAACCAACAGTGGAATGGTTGTCCAAGACAGTCTAGATCCAAGGGATCCAGGTACCAAAAGGATAGAAAAGTAAGACCCACCCTGGACCTCCAAGTTGTAACAAGTTTGTCAAGGTCCGCCTTTTTCGGATGGAGTTCTTCTGTTCGGTCATTACCTCAATGGAAAAAAGTGGAGTTTCTGGCATCCATCGTCATTTGGGATGCTTACCTCCATATTCCAATTTTTCCCCCCTCACCAAAAATTTCTGCGCTTCGCCATTCGCTTACAGCATTTTCAGTTTGCTGCTTTGCTCTTCGGCCTTGCTACCACTCCCTGAGTGTTCACAAAGGTCATGGCGCAGGTCATGTCCATCTTGCACTCTTGGGGTGTGGTCGTCCTGTCCGATCTGGATGACTTTCTAATCAAGGGACCAGCTGTATCACTTGCGATACCCTTTCTCTCCTGGGCTGGCTGATAAACTTAAGCAAGTCTTCTCCATCTCCAGCCCAGCAGATATCCTTTTTGAGGATGATCCTGGACACCTCTAGAGGGTTAGTGATTCTCCCTTGAGACAAGGCCTTGGTCCTCCAACAGGGAGCTCGCTCACTTTGTCACTTGTCCCCTCATTCCATCCAATTTGCTGTGAGGGTTCTGGGAAAAATGGTGGCGGCAATGGAAGCAGTCCCTTTCGCTCCGCTTGTCTCTGTGGGTCAGGCTCTCAGATGGTGGACTTTGAACTCCTCCCTCAACCAAGGGAGATCCTTTCTCCCGGTTCAATGGTTAGCAGTGTCTACCGATGCCAGTCTTCTGGGCTGGGGAGCGTCATCACACTGCTCAAGGCCGCTGGTCAACTCGGGATTCCAGACTCCTAATCAATGTTCTGGAGATCCAAGCGATGTCCCTAGTCCTACAGCAGTTCCACTGTCTTCTGGTGGGTCACCCCATCTGAATTCTATCGGTTAACACCACGGCTGTGGTGTACATCAATCATCAAAGGGGGGACCCGCAGCTGGGCGGCCACGGTCGAGGTAGCTCACATTTTCCGATGGGCGAAGATCAATCACTCGGTAATCTCGGCAGGGCATATCCCAGGAGTAGAAATCTGGGCGGCAGACTCAGGCAAGTGGGAACTTCCTCTGGAAGTCTTCCAACAGATCTGCCTTCGCTAGGGAACTCTGGCTGTAGATCAGATGGCGTCCAGACTGAATGCCAAAGTACTCGAGTTCTGATCCAGGCGGGACTCTCACAACAAGTTGTGAGCGACTAGTGCTTTAAGCCCACCTCAGTACGCATATTGCTTGGGGCAGGGATCACAGATGCCTTCCCCTTTTTCCCTCAAAACAATCTGGAGTCAGGCCTGGCTCTCAGTTCGCTGAAAGTCCAGATTTTGGCCTTATCGGTCTTATTGCAACAAAACTGCAAGTAAGGACTTTCACGCAGGGAGGTTCACATATGGTACTCCCCTATCGCATACCGCTATATCTTTGGGACCTTAATTGGTCCTGGGGGTCTTAAGGGAGGCTCCTTTTGATCCGGACTGACTTTACTGTCATGGAAGGTCGCCTTTTTTCTTTGCGGTCACGTCATTCAGGTGCGTTTTCGGAGCTAGCTGCTCTGTCCTTTCAGACGCCTTTCCTTGTTTCCATCAAGTCAAGGTTGTCCTCAGGCCGTTTCTGTCCCTTGTGGCCAAGGTGGTATCGTACTTCCACCATTATGAGGACATAGTTGTTCCCTCGTCTTGTTTGACACCAGTCCACAAAGCGGAACGGGTTCTCAATACTCTGGACGTAGTACGAGCTCACACGGTACTTATCGAGGTCAGCGTCCTTCCGAAGGTCGGACGCTTTATTTGGGCTTCCTGATGGTCACAGGAAGGGTTTTGATGCTTTATCGGCTATGATATCCAGGTGGATTCGTTCCACCATCCAGGAGTCCTTCTGCATCAGAGGTCAGCCTATCCCAGCGGGGATTATGACACACTCCACTCAGTCGATAGGGGTTTCTTGGGACATTAGCCACCAGGCGTCGGTGAGCAGGCTGCGGTTTCGTCCAGTCCGCACACATTCTTGAAGCATTATAATATTCACATCCAAATTTCAAGATGTGAGTCTCGGCAGGCGGACTCTGCAGGCTGCGGTAGCGCACTTTTATGCAGCGGTTTCGCAGGACCCGATCTGCTATGTTGTCCCCACCGAGGGACTGCTTTGCGACATCCCATTGTCTGTGTCCCCCAATGAGGCGAAGGAGAAATAGGGATTTTTGTGTATTTGCCGTAAAATCCTTTCATCCGAGCCAATCATTGGGGGACACAGCAACCCACCCTGTTAATGGCTTTGTGCTTGTTCTGTAATTTGACATGTTATTCTCTTGTATGTTGTTATTGATCTCCTACTGCTTTTGCACTGAATTGGTTCTCTGGGAGCCAGCATGAGGGTGTATACTGCAGAGGAGAAGCTAAATTTCTTTGTTTTACTTAGTGTCAGCTTCCTGATGGCAGCAGTATAACACCCATGGTCTGTGTCCCCAATGATTGGCTCGGAGAAAAGGATTTTACGATGCGTACACAAAAATCCCAATTTTTTTTTTCCTTGCAAATTTTTTTTCAACTCTGCAGCATGTCACTTCTTTCAGCATTTTTACAGCATTTGTGACCCATTCAAATGAATGGGGGAAATAAGAATCATATTTTCCTGACAACACTGATTTCTGTTACAGAAAAATCAGCTGCAACAAGGGCACGTAGCTCTACAAGTAACAGCAGTATAAAGAAGAAAAAGGAAATAGTACAAGACCATGACCTAAATGGCTGAGGACATACTCCTTGTCCCAAATTTTTATCTTCTGTATCATGTGATTTCCTTATAGTGCTTCCTCATAGATGGGGTTTAAAGGGTAAAAACCGGTCAGCTGCAGCAAATTTCCTGCTTCCTTGTGCAAAGAAACCACATTTTATAGCTATAGAGCCAGCGCATCTCAGCCCTTCGTGTGATAAAGACAGGGTATGTAAGTTTTTTATGCACGATACTTTTTACACAACAAGTGTATCTAACTCTATTGTGTATTAGTATCTAGGCCTATGTTCATACATTCAGTATTCTGTCAGGATTTAACATATTTTTGCCATAGATCCAAGTTTCAGATTTCTGAAAAATCTATGGTGTCTTTGGCTTAGGCCGGAGTCACGACAAACGTATGAAAAATCGGTCCGAGTCTCCCTGCCGAGTCGCACGAGTGTAATGCAAGCGTTATGCGAGTACAATCCAATATTTCACACCTAGCATCCGATTTACATCCGAATGTAATGCGATTTTAACATGAGCTTTTACATAGAGCAATTCTCTGTCATTTTCACATCGATTTCAAAGAAAATATTCATCAAAACACACACATTATATAATAAATAGAATAAAAGCTGGCAATTCATGTGTAGCATACAGTATAATCACAGTGTGACAGGTTAGAATAGATATATACACATAGAATACATAGATGTATAGATGTCAGTGACACACACACACATACAGTGGATACGGAAAGTTTTCAGACCCCTTTAAATTTTTCACTCTATGTTTCATTGCAGCCATTTGGTAAATTCAAAAAAGTTCATTTTTTTCTCATTAATGTACACTCTGCACCCCATCTTGACTGAAAAAAAAAACAGAAATGTAGCAATTTTTGCAAATTTATTTAAAAAACCTGAAATATCACATGGTCAATTTATGTTGAATTGTGACCTAACACAGATATGATTTCTTGATATTTTGGGCACTAGGGAGCCCAATGGTTTTCTCACTACTGATGTTTCCTCTAAACCAACAGACTCCAATAGCCTCCTCCATTATCAGAGCGGTCACCCGACCTCCATTAAACACAGTTTACACTGTTCACAATTCAAGCGTGTGGCACGCATAGTCTCGAAGCCCAACCTATTATCCGAACGACTTGATGAAATGTCCCGTAAATTCACAGCCAGGCATTATCCGAAGAGCCTACTAGATAGAGAGAAAATGTTGGCCTTAAACCCATCCCCCAGCCTGATGACTCAACCCAAACCTGTAAGGGTTCCTTTTATCCATACCCACCATCCTGTCATGCCTAAGGTATATAGTGTAATTCGTAAACACTGGCCCATGCTGAAACATTCGTATCCCCACATCGAGGCTTTTTCAACACCACCACTTATGTGCAAACGAAGACCTAACAATATTAGGGATAGAGTGGTCAAGGCTTATGTGGGCAGTTCTTCCAGATTACCCAGACAAACTTTCCTGGGCACTGAAAGGGGTGGTACGTTCCCCTGCCTAGGTTGTGCATGCTGCTCAAATGTTATCAAATCCAGCTCAATCACCCACACTCACCCTGGTAAACAGTATGGGATTAAGGGATTTTTCACGTGTGACTCCAATAATGTCGTGTACGTGATAAAATGCCCCTGTGGCCTGCTTTACGTTGGCGAAACGACACAACACATCCGTGATAGGATTGCTTCTCACAAATCTACCATACCATGCAAAAAAACGTGGCTTCCCCTTCCCCATCACTTTGCATCTGCCAATCATTCCGTCTCCCAATTACGTTTTCAGGTACTTGAGCAGGTTGACAGACCACGCAGGGGCGGTAATTATACTAAATTATTAAGGGAACGAGAATCTCACTGGATATACACTTTGCAAACTCTTACACCAAAAGGCCTAAATTGGGAACTTGACCTGATTTTCTGAGAGTGTTCCTTAGCCACCTGGTCTCCTGCTGTATTAAACTACATATTCTATAGTTTTTTTTAATGTATATTTTTATGATTATGCTATATATCTTCTCAATATATTATTGTTGGCGGTTTGGTGTCTAACAGACTGTTCTGTCTTCATACACGTTGTGACGGTGTGTGATCCGACATACGGCATAAACCACTTCTGTCTCCCAAATAAGCAGACTGTTCTCTGTAGTCTAACTTGTTTATTGGTAAACATGAGCGCGGTAAAACTATAAGAATACAAATGATTTGTATAAGTATTGGGCAAATAATAACATGACTGCAACTAACAGGGAAAGCATACAGGATGATGCAACTTCTATAATAACTACATACAGCAGGTAACCAAAAATCACATTTCCTGTGTACTAGCTGCTATACAGTTAATCACACTCTGTACAACATTACATAGCAAGAACAGGGATAATGGTCTTACCGGATAATCTTAACCGGAATGGCAAGTAAGTGAGGTAGTTCAACACAGCAGATTAACACGTGTGTCCAGGGAAATACACAGAGAGAAAATGGAGTTTCCCCTTCCCATGATACCTTGGTGAATCCCAGAATGCAACACTCTAATAGTTACTGAAAAACACAGGTAATAAATTTAACCACCACTGGGTGGTGCTATAACACAGCAAAACCAAAACTATGGTATTAAACCTTTTTAAAGCTAGATACGAAACCTGACCTTCGCTAGAATGGGCAGAACACTCCCCGCTTGGCATCAACCGATGCCACCCACAGGTTCTTTTGGCGAAAACAGTAAGACAAGTTCCGCAACTGGTCTGAGGAATAGTTTACTCTCCCCGGACTTGCCTACTTTGACCTCGACCTTACGCACCTTCCCATCTTTGCTTGGGAGTATCTTAGTGATGAGGCCTAGTGGCCACTCATTACGGGGAGACTGGCTGTCTTTCATGAGAACGACATCACCGGTTTTGATGTTTGGTTTGTCGGTCTGCCACTTCTTCCTGGGTTGTAAGGTAGAGAGGTACTGCTTCCTCCATCTGTCCCAGAAGGTATTGGAGAGACTTTGGACTTGTCTCCATTGTCGTCTGTAGAGGTCCTTGTTGCTAAATTCTCCAGGTGGAGCGCTGAGAACGCTGGCTTTCTGAGTAAGTAACATGGCAGGAGTGAGAATGGTCGGATCCTCATAGTCACTAGAAAGTGAAGTCAATGGTCTAGCATTAATAATGGCCGAAACTTCTGCCAGGAATGTGGTCAAACTTTCATGTGTGAGTCTTGCGCTACCTGCTTGCAAGAAGATGGAGTCAAGGATTCTGCGTGCCATTCCTATCATCCTCTCCCAAGCGCCTCCCATGTGAGAAGAGTGTGGAAGATTGAAAGTCCAGGTGCATCCCTGCTCATTCAAGTACCTTTCCACACTGGTGGTGTCTAGGTTGGAAGGAATTTGAAGTTCTTTCACTGCTCCTACAAAGTTGGTACCTCTATCGGAGCGTATGTGCTTCACGGGCCCTCTGATGGCGATGAAACGTCGGAGTGCATTTATAAACCCTGAAGTGTCCATGGACTCAATTACTTCGATGTGGACTGCTCTGATGGACATACAGGTGAACATAACCGCCCAGCGTTTGGCGTTGGCTTGGACTCTTCTAGTGTGCCGTGCAACCACAGACCATGGCCCGAATACGTCCAGTCCGACGTTGGTAAAAGGAGGTTCTGTACTAAGTCTGTCTGGTGGGAGATTGGCCATCTTTGGCTTTTGAGTCCCGCCACGGAGTTTGCGACAAATCACGCAGTTGTAAATGAGTTTACTCACGCACCGCTTTGCTCCAACTATCCATAGTCCAGCAGTTCATAGATTTCCTTCGGTAAACAGTCGGCCCTGATGTTTCACCAAGACGTGGTGGTGTTGCACAAGTAGGGTCGTGACATGATGATGTCCAGGAATTATTATAGGGTGTTTCTCCCCAAATTCCACTTCAGCTTCTTGAAGACGACCTCCAATTCTTAACAGCCCATCTTGGTCGATGATTGGATCAAGCTTCTTCAAGACACTGTCTCTAGAGACAGGTTGGTTTTTATTGAGGTTATCTATTTCTTTGGCATAACATTCACGTTGTATGGTACGAATTATAACGTTCTTGGCATTTTCCATGTTTGGAACGGTAAAGGCAAGCTTGCAGTGGTGTCAACCTTTGCAAGGTTCCTGGATGGCGGGTGACGTTGACTTGTAGGATCGAGCCGCATGAATTAAACAAGCGAGGGCACGAACAAGCGAGTTCCAAGTTGAGAACCTATTGAAACGGTGGGATTTGAGGTGATTGTCTTTAGTCACCGTACGTAGGACGGATACCTGAGGGCGGATTTCTTTATCTGCCTCCGGATCTACCAGCTCAAAGATGTTTGACTCGTCCGTGTATGGCGTCGAACGGTGTAAGAATGTTGGGCCAGTAAACCAGGTTGTGTCCTTAAGGTGTCTTGCTTCAATGGATCTGGTTGCGTGGTCCGCAGGGTTGTGGTTTGTGGACACATAATGCCACTGTTTAGGGTCAGTGGATCTCCTGATCCTTAGCACCCGATTGCTGACGTAGACATAGAAACGACGAGTTTCATTGCAAATGTACCCCAACACTACCTTGCTGTCGGTGTAGAACTCGATTTCTTTGACCTCTAGGTCCATTTCTGTCGAGATAAGCTCAGCTAACTCTACTGCTAACACAGCTGCACAGAGTTCCAGTCTGGGTACTGTGTGTTCACGGAGTGGGGCCAATTTTGTCCGGCTCATAACAAGCCTCACGTGGCATTGTTCATTGATGTCAGTAGTTTTCAAATACGCCACTGCTGCAATTGCTTTGGTTGAGGCATCGCAGAAGATACAAAGCCTTTGCATCTTGATTTCTGTTGATGGTACAGAAGCATATGGTCATGCAACGTAGAGACTTGACAGGGCTTCTAACGAGTTCTTCCATCTTACCCACAAGTCTCTTTTCTCACTGGGAAGCGGATCATCCCAATCGGACGTCTCTTGGGTGAAGTCTCTCAACATCATTTTACCTTGGATAGTTACAGGAGTTACAAATCCCAGAGGATCGTACAAGCTGTTCACAACGGACAGGACGCCTCTACGCGTGAAAGGTTTCTCTTCTTCGCTGATCTGGAAGGTGAATGCATCCCTTTTCAAATCCCAAAGTAAACCCAGGCTCCGCTGCATAGGGAGGGAGTCCGTGCTTAAATCCAAGTCTTTTAAATCGGTTGAGTAATCTTGAGAGGGAAAGGCTGCCATTAGTTTTTGGCTGTTGGAAGCAATTTTGTGCAACCTCAAATTGGATGAAGCGAGCATTTCTTGCGCCCTTTTCAGGAGACTGACTGCCGACTCATCTGTGGGTGTGGATTTCAGGCAGTCATCTACGTAGAAATCCTTTTCCACAAAAGATCTTACATCCGATCCGTACTTTGCTTCACCCTCTCTGGCTGAATCTCTAAGCCCATAGATAGCGACAGCAGGGGAAGGGCTGTTCCCGAAGATGTGTACCTTCATACGATATTCCACGATGTCCTTGTAGGGGTCATTATCGCGGTACCAGAAAAACCTCAAGTAGTTTCTGTGTTCTTCTTTAACAAGGAAGCAGTGAAACATCTGTTGTATGTCGGCCATAAATGCTACTGCATCTTTGCGGAAACGAAGAAGTACTCCCAGAAGTCTGTTGTTGAGGTCTGGACAAGATAGAAAGACGTCGTTTAAAGAAACACCTTCGTATCTGGCACTTGAGTCAAATACCACTCTTATCTGACCAGGTTTCTTCGGATGATACACGCCGAAAATAGGTAAGTACCAACATTCCTCGGAATCTTGAAGTACAGGTGCAATTTCCGTGTGGCCACTCTGGAATATTCTCTCCATGAAGGTAAAGAAGTGTTCTTTTGTCTCTGGTGATTTCTGCAGTTTGCGTGTAAGGGAGACAAATCGACTGTACACAAGTTCTCTGTTGTTGGGTAAGTGTTGCTTCTGTGGTTTGAATGGTAAAGGTGCGACCCAACTCTTTGATTTATCTCTTACTATCTCCCGCTCCATGATGTCCAAGAACAGTCTGTCCTCTATGGACGTTGCTACCTGGTTGTCTTCTCTTGTCCTGTGGAAAACTGTGCACCCTATATGATCTTCCTCACCATCGCATGCATGGTCTTCACAGGAAGGATCAGCTAACGGACAAGGTGGAAGGGCGTTGTGTGGCAATTCTTTAATCAGGAAACTGCTCTCGCATGGCTGGAAGAGAGACGGGCGTCCATTCTCGAGGGTATTGGTGAGCATGCTGTTGACTGATGTCTGCCTGTGTGCTCCACCCAAACAGACGTCTCCCACAATGACCCATCCTAGGTCAAGTCTCTGAGCATATGGGGCGTTTTGTGGGCCGTTGATCTGTCCTCTAGCCTTGTGGACCTGTAAAATGTCTCTTCCGAGGAGTAAGACGATAGGAGCTCCTTGGTCAAGCTCCGGTATCAGGTGAGCTATACATTTCAAGTGGGTATGATGAGCTGCTACCTCTGGTGTAGGTATCTCCGACCTGTTGTCGGGAATTTGATTGCACTCCAGTATCGATGGCAAGGATAAGCAGGTTTGACCGTCTATAGACTCTACTTTGAATCCGGTCGCCTTTCTCCCCGCCGTCTCGACAGTACCTGCACATGTCTTCAAGGAGTACGGAGAGCCGGGACCAGCAATGTTGAAGGTGTTGAAGAAAAAGGACTTAGCTAGAGACCTGTTGCTCTGATCGTCCAATATTGCATATACCTTGATTGCCTTATCCCGTTGGCTCACTGGGAATACTCTGACAAGACAGATCTTCGAGCAGGATCTCCCTGCTACAAATTCCTTGCAGATCTCTGTACACTGAGAAGTGACCACTGGGGTGTCAATGTCAGTGTCCGTCTGTTTTTCGGCAGACTCTTCTACTCGTGACGATACCCCTGAGGGTGGTCCAGGGTGTAAAGCCGTGTTGTGCTCCACACTACTGCATTCTGCGCATTTCACACTGGTTTCACAGTTCTTGTCGAAGTGTGAGGTAGTCGCGCAGCATCTGAAGCATATCTTGTTTTCCCTTAGGAAGCTCTTACGGTCTTCTAGAGGCTTCTCCCTGAAGGCTCTACATTTTAGTAGAGGATGAGGTTTCTTGTGTAGGGGGCAGTGTTTGCTGAGATCCTGAGGTTTGTCCTCCTCTGGAGAGGACTTACTTGCCCTGTAAGGAAAACCTGTGGAGGTAACATTAGTTTTGTGTACTGCCACTGGTGTTTTACTGGGTTTTACACCGGAGGCAGTGGTACATGACATAGTGAAATCGAAACTGGGGTCATTTCTAACTTTAGCCTGCTGAGCAACAAAGTCTACAAACACCCTGAAAGGAGGAAATGGCACCTTATGAGCCTGTTTGTAAGGGGACCCGTGACTGACCCACTTTTCTTGTAAATTGTAAGGGAGCTTTTGGACAATCGGGTTGACACCTCTGGCAGTGTCCAGGAATGCCAACCCTGGTAGGTCACCTTCTGCCTGAGCAGCATGTACCTCCATTAACAAGTCGCTCAGTTCCCTGAGCTTTTGATAACCCTTATTTGCTATCTTGGGGAAATCATCAATTCTTTTATACAAAGCATTTTCTATAGCTTCTATTGACCCATAACATTCTTCGAGTCTCTCCCACACCATGCGAAGTCCTGTGTGTGGGTACTTTATGTTAATGTTCCTGATTCTTTTGGCGTGTTCAGCTGACTCGTTCCCAAGCCACTTAACCAGCAGATCTAACTCTTCACTACTGGAAAGATGCAAGTCTCTGATGGCGTTCTGGAAGGAGGCTCGCCAAGCTCTGTAGCTTTCAGCTCGATCGGTGAACTTTACAAGTCCCTTGGTCACCAGCTCCCGGCGGGTAAAGAACCTTGCAAAGTTCATAGTGGCTGAGTCAGTGTCAACATGAGCTGGTGTGCTGCTGTCATGCAGTGTGTGTGGTGCATCCTCATACCTGGTAGGAGCTTCTGGCTTAGGAAAGTCTGTATAAAACCGTTCTGAAGCGAAGGGTGTCCCTGTCAGTCTGGGAGGAGGCCGTACCTTCTGTTCTGTAAGACGATAGTGGTGGTTGACGTCGTTTCGCAGTATACCTTCCTGCTTCCAGTACGGTGTTTGGGGGAAGGATCTCTGGTAATCTGTATAGGCTGGTTGGTGTAACGGATCAGAGTTGTCTTCAATTCCGGGATGTTGGTGGACATATTCTGAGACGCGTTGAGCAGGGTCCTGACGATCAAGGTCTGGTCCACGTACGTCGCTGTCACGCTCAGATTCGGGAAACTCCACGGCTTCTAAGAACTCAGCTTTGGCTATTGCGGCTGCTGCTTCTTTTTCGGCGGAAAGCCTTTCTAAGGTCTCTTGCAGGCGTGCTGTATCTGCGTCTCTATCGGCTTGCAGGCGGGCTCTTTCTGCTTCTTGCTCGGCTTGCAGGCGGGCTCTTTCTGCTTCTTGGCAGGCTCTTTCTGCTTCTCTATCTGCTTGCAGGCGGGCTCTTTCTGCTTCTTGCTCTGCTTGCAGGCGGGCTCTTTCTGCTTCTCTATCTGCTTGCAGGCGGGCTCTTTCTGCTTCTTGCTCTGCTTGTCTTAACTTTAACTGCATCTCTTGTGCAGCGAAGGAGGATCTTACCTTCGCCGCCTCAGCTTCTGCTCGGGCGAGGGTGACAGACCTTTTCGAGGAAGACTTGCTAGAGCGGCTTGTTTGAGACCTCGTCCTGACTGAGGATGCTCGACTTGCAGACATCGTGTGTCCGTTTGCAGGCTGTAGGACGTCTCAGAGCGGGTAGGAATGACTTCAGCGTAGACTGAGACGTGTAGCACTTGGCGGGCAATATGGCGGCCGCTGCGGTATCTGCAGGCTGTGCGGTGAGGTACAAGCGGCTGTGTAAGTGGTCTTGTTATTGCTGGCGTCTAGCCTGGTTTTGCTAGCCTCCGCTGGTATTTAGCTTCTGTTTTTCTGCTTGCTGGTATCTAGCCTGCGTTTTACTGGCCTCCGCTGGCGTCAAGAATCCGTTTTACTGGCCAAGCTGGCGTCAAGAATCCGTTTTACTGGCCAAGCTGGCGTCAAGAATCCGTTTTACTGTTCTGTCTTCATACACGTTGTGACGGTGTGTGATCCGACATACGGCATAAACCACTTCTGTCTCCCAAATAAGCAGACTGTTCTCTGTAGTCTAACTTGTTTATTGGTAAACATGAGCGCGGTAAAACTATAAGAATACAAATGATTTGTATAAGTATTGGGCAAATAATAACATGACTGCAACTAACAGGGAAAGCATACAGGATGATGCAACTTCTATAATAACTACATACAGCAGGTAACCAAAAATCACATTTCCTGTGTACTAGCTGCTATACAGTTAATCACACTCTGTACAACATTACATAGCAAGAACAGGGATAATGGTTTTACCGGATAATCTTAACCGGAATGGCAAGTAAGTGAGGTAGTTCAACACAGCAGATTAACACGTGTGTCCAGGGAAATACACAGAGAGAAAATGGAGTTTCCCCTTCCCATGATACCTTGGTGAATCCCAGAATGCAACACTCTAATAGTTACTGAAAAACACAGGTAATAAATTTAACCACCACTGGGTGGTGCTATAACACAGCAAAACCAAAACTATGGTATTAAACCTTTTTAAAGCTAGATACGAAACCTGACCTTCGCTAGAATGGGCAGAACACAGACTGACGTGTTGTTTTCTTGCGCACTAACTCTATGCTTTCAGGCTATCTGACCTCCACAATCTGTTACACCCGACTGGGGTAAGTTCCTAGAAAATAAAATTTTCTTTTCAATTTTTTCCTTTTTTTCATTTTAGTTTTATTCTTATTATTTTTATTCTCATTTTTATTTATTATTTTTTCCTTATTCTTCTCTTTTTCTTATTTTTATTTTCACTATTTTTCATTTTTATTACCTTTATTATTTTTCATTTTACATTTACTATAATTTTTTCTATGTTTATTTTTTCTTTAATTTCTATTTTTTTTTTCTTATTTTTAAATATATTTTTCATATACTTTGGTAAACATTATTCTTTCCCATTTGTCATTATTTTTTAGTTTTATTAATCTACCTTCCATCACATGTTCATCATTCATAATTCTAGTAGCCCCTTTTTTCAATCATTTTTATTATTATTATTAATTTTTTTTGTTTATATTTATTTTCATTTTTCCTTCTTTTAATCTCTATTGTCCATATCACCTTTCACCTTTTTCCTTGCGTTCATCTGGTTCCTATTCTTTCTGTCATCTACCATAATACTTCATTCATATCTCCCCCTCTGTTCCGTAGGTTACATTCTCGCCGCTTCTCCCCAGCGTGCTTTGCGCACCTCTCACAGATGCCCACCCCTCCCAGCGCCTCATCACCTTTGGCATGCTCTGCACACACTTCAGCTATTCACTCCTGCGATCACGCAGGTGCCCGCCTGGCTCTGCGTTCCAACCCTCTCTCTCAGGCTACCCACTGGGCATGCGCTATCCCCGCGCGATCCCCCTGCATTTCCTACCCCGGCACTATAACTTCCCGCTGACCACCAATGCCAGCGCACATCACCACAGGGACCTTAACGCCCCGGACCCGCAGGTACAGCTCATGCCTTCTACTTGGATTCTTACTACCATGCTTCTGGGCCATGTTTCTCATTATTATGTATGTATTTCCTCTAGCTCGGACTGGGACCGCATCCCCTCCTTAAATCTTACCATATTCCTACCTATAGTGCCAGTAGATATGTCCTTCATTTTGTTCTTTTTTCATTTCCTTTTTTTCTTTCTTTCTCCTCCTCTTTATTTCCTTAATTTAGCATATCTATTCCTTCCACAGCTCTGCCTAGGAGCCCTTTTCAAAAAAAATGTTTTCCTTCTGCGGTGTTTCCCTGTTTTTCTACTGTGGCGTTTCCTCCCTATAATTGATTCCACAACAAGGTCAGTTGATTTGTTTACACTCCCCCGGTATATTAATATGTCATAACAAGATTCCCAGTGTAACAGGCCAGATTAACCCCGGGTATATTCTGGGCGGGGGGTTAATCTGGCCTAGGCCAGATTGTACCCCGGGTATATTCTGGCCTAGCCCAAACTATACCCCTGGGTACAAATTGGACTAGTCCAGTTTATACCCCTCCAGGTCAGAATATACCCCAGTTACTGTAGATCAGATTTTTCAGGCTTTTAAGAACCATTGAGTGACATTCTTAACAGGCAGCACACAGGGGCCCCAGGAAGCGCACAGGGGCCACAGGCAGCGCATGGGGCCCCAGGCAGAGCACAGGGGCAACAGTTAGTGCATGGGGCCCCAAGCAGCGCACAGGGGCCCTAGGCAGCGCACAGGACCCCAGGCAGCCCACAGGGGCTTCAGGCAGCCCACAGGGCCCCATGCAGCCCACAGGACTCCAGGCAGCGCATGGAGCCCCAGGCAGCAAACAGGGGCTCCAGGCAGCGCACAGGGCTCCAGGCAGTGCAAAGGGGCCCAAGGCAACGTACAGGGCCCCAGGCAGTGCACAGGGTCCCAGACAGAACACAGGGCCCCATGCAGCGCACAGGGCCCCAGGCAGCACACAGGGGCCCCAGGCAGCGCACAGGGCCCCAGGCAGCACACGGGATCCCAGGCAGCACACGGGATCCCAGGCAGCACACAGGGGCCCCAAGGCAGCACACGGGGCCACAGGCAGAGCACAGGGGCCCAGACAGCGCACAGGGGCCCCAGGCAGCACATGGGGACCCAGGCAGAGCACAGGGCCCCTGGCAGCACATGGGCCCCAGGCAGCACACGGGGCAGATACAGCAAATGGGGCTCCAGGCAGCACACAGGGCACCAGGCAGCACACAGGGGTCCCTGGCAGTACACGAGGCCCCAGGCAGCACACAGAGTGGCAGAGACAGTGCACAAGGGAGGGGGAAGAGACAGCGTGCAAGGAGGGAAGAGACAGTAAACGGGGACCCAGGCAGCACACAGGGCCCCAGGCAGCGCACAGGGGGGCAGAGACAGTGCACAAGGGAGGGGGGAAGTGACAGTGTGCAAGGGGGAAAGAGACAGCGTGCAGGGCCCCTGTGCGCTGTCTCTGCCCCTGTGCGCTGTCTGGGATCCCATGTGCGCTGTTTGATGTCTGTGGCCCCGTTCTTGAGTATATTAAAGATTAAAGCATATTAAAGATCAGATTTTTCACGTTTATGAGCACCATTGAGTGATAGACTCAAGAATTACATAATTTTTCAACATTTTAGTGTTTAACCCCTTACCGGCATCGGACGTACTATACCGTCCGATGCCGGCTCCCCTGCTTTGATGCAGGGCTCCGCGGTGAGCCCGCACCAAAGCCGGGACATGTCAGCTGTTTTGAACAGCTGACATGTGCCCGTAATAGGTGCGGGCAGAATCGCGATCTGCCCGCACCTATTAACTAGTTAAATGCCGCTGTCAAACGCAGACAGCGGCATTTAACTACCGCTTCCGGCCGGGCGGCCGGAAATGACGTCATCGCCGACCCCCGTCACATGATCGGGGGTCGGCGATGCGTCTGGATGGTAACCATAGAGGTCCTAGAGACCTCTATGGTTACTGATCGCCCGTCGCTGTGAGCGCCACCCTGTGGTCGGCGCTCACAGCACACGTGCAATTCTGCTACATAGCAGCGATCAGCAGATCGCTGCTATGTAGCAGAGGCGATCGTGCTGTGCCTGCTTCTAGCCTCCCATGGAGGCTATTGAAGCATGGCAAAAGTAAAAAAAAAAAAGTTTAAAAAAATGTGAAAAAAATAAAAAAAACGTAAAAGTTTAAATCACCCCCCTTTCGCCCCAATCAAAATAAATCAATAAAAAAAATATCAAATCTACGCATATTTGGTATCGCCGCGCTCAGAATCGCCCGATCTATCAATTAAAAAAAAGTATTAACCTGATTGCTAAACAGCGTAGCGGGAAAAAAATTCGAAACGCCAGAATTACGTTTTTTTGGTCGCCGCGACATTGCATTAAAATGCAATAACGGGCGATCAAAAGAACGTATCTGCACCGAAATGCTATCATTAGAAACGTCATCTCGGCACGCAAAAAATAAGCCCTCAACCGACCCCAGATCATGAAAAATGGAGACGCTACGAGTATCGGAAAATGGCGCAATTTTTTTTTTTTTTAGCAAAGTTTGGAATTTTTTTTCACCACTTAGATAAAAAATAACCTAGTCATGTTTGGTGTCTATGAACTCGTACTGACCTGGAGAATCATAATGGCAGGTCATTTTTAGCATTTAGTGAACCTAGCAAAAAAGCCAAACAAAAAACAAGTGTGTGATTGCACTTTTTTTGCAATTTCACCGCACTTGGAATTTTTTTCCCGTTTTCTAGTACACGACATGCTAAAACCAATGATGTCGTTCAAAAGTACAACTCGTCCCGCAAAAAATAAGCCCTCACATGGCCAAATTGACAGAAAAATAAAAAAGTTATGGCTCTGGGAAGGAGGGGAGCGAAAAATGAACACGGAAAAACGAAAAATCCCCCGGTCATGAAGGGGTTAAAACTCTAAAGACACAGACTTTTTTTTTACTTCAACCTGAAAACCTTGTTCATAAAAAAACTGTTCAGGATATAATAAAAGTTATAACATTCTGAAACTTCAACTTATAAAGGTACTTTTACATGCAGCGATTATTGGTTCCAGAGAGGCTTTCGGCTGATAATCGTACACATGGCTGGTGACAGGACACTACAATATAAACGTTCAAAGGTAATCACTGATAACAACATTAAAATGATTAGTAAACACTGATAACATTAAAATGATCATGATTGTTTTCAAGATAAAGTGCATGTTCTGTAGTTGACTGCAGATTGAAGCTTGCGGGATAGGTCAACCAATCCATGGTGTCGATAAATAAAGAAACAAAAAACGGAGCAGCACAGTCCCCAAATCAGAGGTTCTCCCACATCAGCTAAAGCCCCTGTACCTGCCATAAACCCCAATGGGCCAATCGAACATGGAATCTCTCCCTCTGGGACATTACTGGCCTCAGCTATATTATTAAACATTTTGAAAAGATGGATTTTTCTGATGGATTTGAATAGGTCAATTTTGAAATCAGTCATGTTGAAGTCCTGTGGAATGCAGAACCCCAAACCCTTCGACAACAATGACAGATGAGCCGGAGACTAAACATGATCAGTCAAATTGATTACTGTGTCTTCAGCTGGAGCATTTAATATCTCCGAGTCCAGGCGACTTGCTTCCGTTTGTACTGTTTGACTGCACTGGCTCTTCCTTCTACCCCTCCGGGCCTTTCTCCTAAAGGGGTCGACACTTCAAGGGTTTCAGTCTCTGCTGTAGGTAATAATTCCAACGAACTAACAGAAGTGCCCGCCCCATCGCTCAGGCTCGATTCAGATTCAGTGGTTAAATAGTCTCTTTTGCGATCCTTATTCTTACTCCCATTCCTTTTCCTCCAATGGGTAGTGCTCCTACCTCCGCTGCCACTCTCTTTAGCATTAGACCAGGTAAAAATACGGCCTGTGTCAAAATCGATCTTATCACGGACAAATTTGTCTCTTTTTCTCTGTTTAACATTGGCTTGGATAGGCGTGAGTCTGCTATCTAATTTTTTATTAAAAGCAGTCCATTGATTCTCAGATAGCCTAGATTTCAATTCCTTTATTGTGCAATTGTATACTGGGCAGTCACCCCCTCCAAGAGTGGGTATGTGGAGAGTGGCTGTTGATCAGGTATTTGCACCTGTGTTGCTAACATCTTGCTTTATGGGCTGGCTGCACCCTGCAGTGCATTTGTTCCAAGATCTGGGCAGGTAAGTGTTGCTGCCTTTTTTTCTGCTGTTGAAAATAGATTTCAATTCCGTTTGTGTTTTAATCAGTTCCTCATTTAATGCATTATAGCTCTGCAATTAGTTCTCAAAACCAGGGATACTAACTCCTGTGAACATTTCAGCATAATGCTCTCCCACTCCTTTCGGAAGGCAATATCATCGTTATGCTGTGATATCGGTTTCCAGACCCTCAGTCCACGCGGGACTCTCCCATTCTCACAGTACGATTTCAGGGACCTGTTCGTCCAGAATAATTTAATCTCTTTTTCAGCCAAATTTGTCATTTTGTACTCCAAAGCTTTAGTGCTCAGTGAGTCTATCCCCTCCACCTGCTCACACTCTTGAAAATAACTTTCGACATCCTCTCGGCCAGCTTGTAACCCCAATCTGGTTTGAGCGGCTGCCAATTCCATCTGTTCCATCTGATGATCAGACCCAACCACTCTTCACACCTGTAGGTCTTACCTCGGACGTGCTCAGCCCCAAAAACAAGTAGCTGTGATATAAAATCGATAAATAAAGAAACAAAAAACGGAGCTGCACAGTCCCCAAATCAGAGGTTCTTCTCAGACTACTAGCAGGGCGTGTTGGTCGCCAACAGTGTACTACGCAGCCATATAATCCAGACCTTGGGTGCTCCTCTGAAACTAGACGTCCATCTGCACAATGCACACATAAGAAAATATGAGGGCACTCACCGGTCTTCACAAGATTCAAACCTTTATTGGTAACATA
Source organism: Ranitomeya imitator (assembly GCF_032444005.1). Classification (NCBI taxonomy): domain Eukaryota; kingdom Metazoa; phylum Chordata; class Amphibia; order Anura; family Dendrobatidae; genus Ranitomeya; species Ranitomeya imitator. The sequence goes on along the minus strand of NC_091283.1, from coordinate 449,704,016 downwards.
TCAACATAAAATTCATGGCCGGAGGTGAAGGAGCTGCAGCTCATGTGAGCAGGGAAGAACAGGGACGACGGCCGTTTCGCGCTGTGCTTCTACGGGTCAATGTGCAAAGGTAAGGTGGCGGAAATATAGTGCCGGCCATGACACCTCCCCCCACCAACCAATACCCTCCCACAACCTTAAAATACACTAACTTTAAAAGCACACGTATCACCCATCCCAAATGTTAATACAGGGAAAAGATTTACTTTTGGTTTTGCATATAGCAATATGGATCGACAGATACGGTTGGCTATCAAAAAGAATTGGCATATCTTAGGGCGAGACAAGGAGTTGGCGGAGGTTGTAGCCAGAGGCCCGTTGATAGCCAATAAGCGAAGTGTCAGATTGAGAGATAAATTAGTGAGAAATCGCATCACTAGGCAAAATCAGAATTGGTTGAATACTTCGGTTCCGAAAGGTAATTTCAGGTGCGGGCACTGTCCTTTTTGTAAACAACATGCAACAGATCGAGTTCTACATATGGGGGCATTGGAACATGTAGTTAACGATATTATTACATGTAAAACAGACCACGTAGTTTACGTGGTCTTTTGCCCCTGCATGCACTACTACATAGGGAAGACGATCCGGCCGATGTATGTCCGGTTCCGTGAGCATTGCAGGTCAGTGTTAACAGGTAAAGGGGTACCACGTCTGATCACCCATATAAAAGAAAAACATGGGGCAACACGGAAAGCCTTACCTTTGTGGGAATTGAGAAAGTCAGTTTACCAGCTAAAGGGGGTGATCTGGATAACTTGCTCCTTAGGTGTAAGGCAAGGTGGATCATGCGCAGTAATGCATTGGGACCTTTGGGCTTCAATTATAGGATAGACATGTCTATATTTCTATAATTAGGTAGTGCCAGAGCCTGAAGGTCTTGTTAATTGAATTGGTGGATAGTGCAAGAGATTTTTATAATTAATATTGTCTGTAATTGTGTTTATCCGTTCCCCGGGAATAACAGCATATGCTTAAATTATCAGCCATAGTTTGTAAGTTGTAAAGTTATTTGTAACATTTATTTTGGTTTTTAAGTGTGCTTTTAAAGTTAGTGTATTTTAAGGTTGTGGGAGGGTATTGGTTGGTGGGGGGAGGTGTCATGGCCGGCACTATATTTCCGCCATCTTACCTTTGCACATTGACCCGTAGAAGCGCAAGCACAGCGCGAAACGGCCGTCGTCCCTGTTCTCCCCTGCTCACACGAGCTGCGGCTCCTTCACCTCCGGCCATGAATTTTATGTGGATATGTTACCAATAAAGGTTTGAATCTTGTGAAGACCGGTGAGTGCCCTCATATTTTCATATATGTGGATTGTGCAATCCATGGTGTCACCAACTTTGGTGTGGATGACGATGTCACAACTCAACAGATTTGCTGTGGCCATGATTTCAGCATCAGTTGCCCAGACTCCATCACAAGAGATGCCAGAGGTATTCACATATTCATTCACATCTTGATTACAGTAGCCCTGTAGCTTTTTTGACAAGTCAGTTTTCATGTGGTGGATGACTTTAGCTCTGAGAAGAGAGTAATTGTCCTCTGTTCCTGTCAGGAAATAGCTGATGGCCTGAAAATAGCAGTTCCCATCACCTTTGGTTTTATATGTACGCTGTGGTTGTCCAAGATCTCTTGTGCCTCCAAAGTACACAACCCTATTAAATGTAAGGTCAAGAGTGGTGGTAAGATACTACCTTCCTGAATTTGGTAGTGGGTTGAAAGTCTTGGTTTGCTGGTGTTTCTGTGTGGCAGAGTCACTGGGACAGTCATCAGGGGACTGGGGTGGTAGAGAAGTCTCTTCATCCTGGTAAATCTTAAGGTTGCTGGCATGGTAGGTATTTGCTTACTATCTTGCCAGTCTTAGGCTATATTCACACTTTGCGGATTTCACTGCGGATCCGCAGCGGATTTGACCGCTGCGGATCTGCAGCAGTTTCCCATGAGTTTACAGTACAATGTAAACCTATGGGAAACCAAAAACGCAGTGCACATGCTGCGGAAAAAACCGCGCGGAAACGCTGCGGATTACATTCTGCAGCATGTCACTTCTTTTCTGCGGATTTTCACCTGCTCCAATAGAAAACTGCAGATGAAAATCCGCAGAAGAAACCGCAGTAAAAACCGCGATAAATCCGCAGTAAAAACCGCGACGGGTTTTCACTGCGGATTTTGGAATTCTGCTGCGGAAAAATCCGCAGTGGAATCTGCAAAGTGTGAACATAGCCTCATTGTTCTTAAGTTTTTCTCGTCCCTTGGTTAAGGATTCCACAACTAAGTAGGGTCCAACCCAGCGTGGTGCCATCTTTGAACCCATGCGATGAATGTTATATATCAAGAATCAATGTCGCATTCATCGCATGGGTTCAAAGATGGCACCACTGCTGGCAGTGATTTCTTTGTTGCTCTTGTGTCGGCGATCAAAGACACTCTTTTGGTGTTCCTGAGCAGAATGGATGTTGGTACTTAAAGTTGTGAGGATCCTCTTATGAATGGTTGTGAGTGTATTTAGCACATCAGGGTTGGCATCATCTGAAAGCGACATGACATCCACAGTGTCATTTGCTGATGGATTAAGGTCAATAGGAAGCTTAGCCTTTCGTCCATACATGACCTCAAATGGAGTGCACTTGGTTGAGGCATGCACAGATGTGTGATAGGCAAACAAAACACCAGGGATGAACTGGTCCCAGTTGGTTCCTTGGTCATTGACAAGCTTGCAAAGAGATTCTTTGAGTGTTCGATTGTCACGTTCCCGCTGGCCATTTGTTTGTGGGTGGTAGGCAGATGAAATGCGGTGATCTGTTTTAAAATGATCCATCAGGTTGTCGATTATCGAGTTCACAAACTCTTTTCCCTGGTCACTAATCAGATTGTCCATACAGCCTAAGCAGCAAATAATGTTGTACATAAATTTTGCTACTGACATGGCACTTTTGTCTGGAACAGCTGTTGCTTCAGTCCACTTCGAGAAATGATCAGTGACAGCAACTATATATTTGTTGCCGTTTGATGTTTCCTGAAGAAGACCAATCATATCAATCCCAACTAAGCTCCACTCTTTTGCAGGCACTGGTATACTGTTGAGTGGTGGAGCTTCTTTGCTGATTTTGGGACATGTGACAAAACATTTTTGACAGGCTTTGACATGTTGGTAAACATCATTCTTCATTCCCTTCCAGTAATAGCGGTCAGAAATTTCGGCAAATGTTTTATCTCTGCCAAAATGGCCACCAGAAGTTGGGTTGTCGTAACGGGCCTTCAGGATATTTGGCTTTTAGTGAGAACCTCCTTTTTTCCATAATAAATTATCCCTTTCTCTGCTCGATATGGCTTAGATGTTTGTCTAAACTGAGACTTGGTAGATCGTAGATTCACTGGGGGTACTTTTGTTCTGTTGCAGTGTAAAATCTCAAAAACTGATCATATAGTTGGTCTTCCATTGTTGTCAAAATTGGAAAACTTTTTTTTGTTGTTGGAGGTGTTCCAAGTTCACTTTATATACCTTATCAGGATAGAATAGGAACTCACACTGGAGAACTTAAGGTGCATATCATAGAGAGCAGGGAGAAACATACATAACAAGTTACAACACATAACATTAACTATGCACTGATGGAACTGCACCATCTACTGTCAGTTCAATGTAATGCCTCCAACACATGCTATAAGTCTAGTCCACCCATGACCGCGTATCGCCAAGACTGGGTCTTCTCCGTACCCAATCTTCCTAACCCCATACCCTGCACCATTCACTACTCTGCCTGCCAACTATTAAAATTAAAACAAAACACATAAATTTCTTTGGATAAGCTGGCCACAGCGGCCATTTTATTAATCAAATAATAACATGAATAACAACATGTATACCATTGCATATGTAAAACCTTGAGGGGAGGGTTCTTGGAGCTAAGAAATCTGGCTCAAAAATAGGCAGAAAGCCACCACCAAAATGTAAAACCAAACACTTCTTTACCCTCAGCCGTGACCACCAGCTCGAGGGCACCATGTAACCCATTTCGGGCAAACCCAAACCCCAAAGCTCCCGAGGTAAACTCCCCGTCCAGAGCCCGTAAACAAAAGCCAGATCAACCCCATAAAACGTCATCATCAACTCCAAGAACCCCACCCCCCGCCACACACGAACAGCCCTCACCACCTCAGGCTCGTGAGTGCCCCACCACCACCAAAGCTCTTTCTACTCCTTCCTGTAGACCGAGCGCCCATAAATCCATACCTATATCATTGAGATGCACTCCATCATCCCTCCAAAAATTGCCGATCCCAGCCTCCAGCTCAAAACGTCTCACGGCAATACCCCCGTTCCGAGACACAAAACTTCACCCGGGCCCTATTAATCCCTTTATGAGGACGTGCATCCCGCCACTTCCGCCGTGGCACAATGTCTGACCAAATTGTCAAAACACCAGGGAAAGATACCCACAATCTCAAAAAATCGAAACGGATATCCCGATGAACCACCAAAATGTCCGGGGGTCGATCAAGTCTAGCGGCGTTAGAAAATTCCGACAACAACCTCCCCCATAACATACCCCAAAAGCCCAACCATCTAATAACCACAGCATCCCGGCTAAAACCTAATTGCCTACCATTTGGCCTAGCATCCGCCCGAAGCGCACCCCAGTGAACGAATGAATGTCCGACAATCCAGGCCAGGAGGGAGGTTCGACCTAGAAAACATAACAACGGTTAACACCACGCCATAACTCGCCCCCAGTACCCTTGACTTAATGCCTAACATAAGACAGATAACGATTCGAACTCCATCTGCCTATTCTCTTGTGTGACCCGAAATTCTTCGGGTTAACGCCCAGCAATCCCAAACCTCTTTTCAGTATAGCCGTAAATTGAAAACGCGACAAGAATTCCCCATTCTGGTGTCGTAACAAAGGGCCTGCCCTCAGTGACCACAGACTCAAGTAATGCTGCGGGCACATCCCGGTACCGCCGACTCTTCCCAGCACCACTCCCTTACCCCTACCGAGCTGATCAGTCTTAGAACGCCCGATCCAAAAAACAATACCTCCTGCCCAAAAATCGACATCTTCCGTTTACAGACCACCCGCCTTGTCTTTATTCGGGGAAACCAACTCCTCCAAGCGCAAAGCGCCAAAAAACGCTAAAGAAAAGGCCAACCGAAAAAGTAAGACCTCGAACTGGGAACTACAAATAACACCCAACGCATCCCCCAGCCGTTCCAGCATTCCAAAAAAAATCGGCCTACGCATATCAAAAGTCACATTGCCTTTCCGAAAACCCTTCAAAGCCTGCCTTATCACAAAATCTTTTGTCACGTCAGCTGAACCTTGCAAACGAAAACCGAAAGCCAGACCCGCAATAACTTTGTTTAACCTCGACACGGACCATCCCCATTCGGCCGCCTTACCCATCAATGCCAACAACGCCATAGTCCTATCGCTGTCAGACTCTACTGAGCCGCATTGGACCAACCAACCTTCCCACATATCCCATGCCGCTTCATAATCTGACCATGTCCGGCTCGAAATGGAGGCTTGGATCAACCGACCTCCCGGTCTGCAACAATCTGCCACAGATGCGAAGGACATCCCGCTCCTGTAGGTTCCGAATCTGTTGCCAATTCCCGGAAGTGATCCCACTGCAAACGAGACAAAGCATCGGCTATAGCGTTTTGGACACCTGGCACATGCACAGCCGAAATCCAAGAATTCAATTCCAAACACCTCAACACCAATTGCCTAACCAACCTGATCACCGGGGGGGAAGCAGAAGATAGGCTGTTAATTACTGACACCACGCTCAAGTTATCGCAATGAAAGCGTACACGTCAATCCTTAAAAATGTTGCCCCAAATAAACGCTGCCACCACGATTGAGAACAATTCCAACAACGCCAAATTTCTGGTAAGCCCATTTTGTCGCCACTCTTCCGGCCACACTCCGACACTCCATTTACCTCCGCAATAGGCACCATAACCAACTCCTCCTGCTGCGTCCGTATAAATTTCACAATCAAAGGCATTCAAATCCTCCTGTTGAATCAACGCCCTGCCATTATAATTTTCCAGGAAACGCTGCCAAACTAGCAAATTGTCCCTGTGCTCTCTACTCAAGCGTATGAAATGATGAGCTGCACGGACTCCCGCCGTAGCTCTGGACAACCTGCGGCAAAAAATCCTGCCCATAGGCATGATACGGCACGCAAAATTCAGGCGACCCAGCAACGACTGCAACTCCTTCAACTTCGCTTTTCTCAATTTTCCGATTCTAAGCACCTCCTGCTTAAGCAACAACTTGTCATCAGGCAACCTGCACTCCATCTTTCCTGAATCGATAATAATCCTGAGAAAACTTAAAACCGTGCAGGGGCCCTCTGTTTTCTCCTGCGCCAACGGGACGCCGAAATGCCCGGCCACCCATTCCGCCAGTAAATTTCCACACACAGCAGAGTCCGGAGGACCAACAAACAAAAAATCATCTAAGTAATGAATGACTGAAGGAACATCAGAAACGTCTCCAACAACCCATTCCAGAAAAGTACTGAAAGTCTCAAACAACGAACAAGAAATCGAACAGCCCATAGGCAAAAACCTGTCCAAATAAAAACCTCCTTTCCAACAGCAACCTAGTTGCGGAATGCTCCCCGGATGCACCGGCAGAAGCCAAAAGGCAGACTCGATGTCTGTCTTTGCCATCAAAGCCCCTGCCCCGTACAAACGAACCCACTGCACTGCCGCGTCAAACGACGTGTAAACAACAGAGCATAATTCCTCCGCGATGCCATCGTTCACAGAACAACCTTTAGGGTACGACAGATGCTGAATTAAATGAAACCTATTCGGCTCCTTCTTGGGCACCACTCCCAACGGAGAAACAATCACCCCTTCCATGGGCAGCTAACTAAATGGCCCCTCCATTCTCCCCAGCTCCACCTCTTTCGCTAGCTTAGCCGTAACAACATCCGCATGCAAACCCGCTGACCTGAAATTTTTTGTAGAAAACGGGACCACATGAGTTGGGCGAGGAATCCTAAAACCTTCAGCAAAACCGTCCCTAATGACCACCGCCTTCAACCGGTCCGGATATCTACTTAGATAAGGGGCCATCTTTTGAAGCCTCACTGGCGTCACCCCCATGACCGCTACCCACTGATGGCTTGCCCCTTGCTTTTTTGAAATATTTTGAAGCCCCGTGGGAGGCCCCGCTACAATGGGAGCATACGTGCTTGAACTTGCAGGTAATGCCATACTTGCACTGGCCGTCATTAAACTGCCAGCACGTACCCATTTTTTCTTTAACCCCCTGTGACCCCTGTCCTCCTCCTCCCCCTTGTCCTGATTGCTGACTCCTACCCCCCCCTGAAAGGACTGCCCGTACCGCACAGGGGCCATCACCTTCAGCCACAATCCAATGTCCTTTTGATCCCATTTAATCTCGGGCCTAACCACCTTCCGCTGCCTAAATTGCTCATCGTAGCGCAGCCAAGCCTGGCCCCCATACGTACGATGTGCTTCACCAATGGAATCGAGGTAACAAAAAAAACCCGAGCAATTTTCAGGGAATTTTTCTCCTATCACACTGGCCAAGATAGCAAAAGCCTGTTGCCAATTTACGAACGTCTGCGGAATCAAGCGCCAACGTCTCTTTTCCTCCTCCTCCTTTTTGCTATCATCCTTCTTCCCTTTGTCCAAGTTAAATTTTTCCAAAGGGAGGAGGGAGAAAATCTCCACGTATTCGTCCTTCCAAATCTTTTCCTTCACCTCCTTCTTTAAATGGGAACCAAGGGGACCCTCAAAACACACGTAAACCTCCCCTTTCGCCCTATCGTCTAATTTCACCTCATCCTTCTTTCCCATCTCCGTTTGAACCGACACCCCAGCTGTCTTAGCCGATGCAGCAGCACCAGACCTCACTATCTCACCAGCGCCCTCCCTCCCTGCTGCGTTACCGGAATCTGCCAACCAAGCCCCCGCGGGTGACGCCCCCACACTATCTGCCGCACCCCCGTCAAATCTCCTCAAAATATGCGACATACCCGCCAAAAGCTCTCTAACGCCAGGAAACCCTGAACTAGCCTCCCCCACCCCTTCCGCTAACCCCACCGCACCTGGAACTGAAAAAAGACTAGACATATACTCACGAGGCTGCGCGGGTGCTGTGTTCCCACCAGCCGTGTCTTCGGAATCCCGCTGCTCACCATCGTCTGGATGCTCGCTCTCCGATCCGGAGTTGTTGCTACCTCTGTGTTGCCCCAGGCCCGCGCCCCTGGCCTCCACGTCACCAGGAGGGACCAAGACTGGCGAAGCGTTCCTGTCACTTGACCTCCTGGTGGATCGTGACCTGTCGGTAGTCCTCTGCGGCCTCCAGCAAGGCTGGCTCCGCCGGCACCCGTAGCCCGACCTCCGCATCCCGGGCCCAGCTGAACCGCCACCGTCAGCCTGCCCGTCATCCTGCTCTGCCGTCTGGTGCCACTGCCAGGCCCACCTGGGGACCGTGATCCCGGTGCGCCCGCCGCTGCACTCCCCGCCACGGAACTTCTGGTCACAGGTGTCGTCTCTGGGCTCCTCAATAGCTCTGCCGCTGTCTGCGCGGTACTCCGGAGGGTCCTAGCTCCACTAGAGGACGCTGCACTTCCAGCGCGCCCAGGGCTAGGCCGCACTTCCGGTGCGGCCCTGACTTCCGGTGCGGCCCTGGCATCTGGCCGCGCCTGGCTCGTCCCCACTCCGTGCCGCCGATTTGCGCCGGCAGAGCCGCCGGGTGGATTCCTGCTTGAGGGGGGAGCGGGCGGGGTAATCGCGCCGTGTCCCACGGTCCCCGCGGTCCGCGTCTGCCGCGCAGTGCCATGTCGGGGGACAACCTCTCCGGTGGCCTCGTCCTCCTGCCCCGGCTCCCGCTGTCTCCCAGCAGCCTGGTGAGCTGCTGCTCCAGCCATCCGTCGCTCCTGGACCGTGCTTCCCTGCGCAGCTGCACCACAAGGCTGTCATGGTGAGTAGTGCTTGTGTGACAGGTCTTCTCTCCTCCTCAGTCACCGCACTAATGAATTCTTCCCGCACTTTTCCAGCCCCCGCCTCCTTGTGCCCCAAAAAAACGCCCCCCCATTCAAAATTCCCACCCATCTCGTGACGATCCCTGTTTTTATTCAAACTGCAAACCCCTCCTCTCGGCAACGCAGTCATGTGGGGGCTTCCATCAAGCTGCGCCCATTACAACCCCCCCCCCTTTCCCTTTCACTAGATTTGCTGCTGATTTTCAACAGGGAAAAAATCAGCAGTCAATCTGCATCAAAATCCGCATCCCAACAATGTGGATTCTTTTGTGCAGAAGCACAGCAGATTTCTCCGTGTCATGTGGAAGAGGGAAATCTGCTGCAAACTGCATGGAAATCTGACAAAAGCCACATGAAATAGTATATGGTTTGTGTATGTGCATCTATATATACTGTAGCACTAGAGCAGCAAAAATGTATTATACCTAGGCCAGATAATACTCCTCCGGGCCAGAATATACCCCTGCTGCTGTAGATCAGTTTTTTCACGCTTATGAGAACCATTGAGTGATGTACTCAAGAACGGAGCCCAAGACATCGCACAGGGGCCCCAGACATCGCACATTGCACAGGGGCCCTAGACATCTTAGGCTAGTTTCACATTTGATCACGGCTGTGTACGCTTTTAGTGAAGCCCCGGCCACTTCCGTACCCGCTAGTTAAGCTCCGTCGAGGTACGCATGCGGCCGCAAGCGGCCTGCGTAGCCTATCTTTATCATTGGGTACGCAGGCACTGCGGATGTTTGCGTTTGTGTCCGCATACGTTGTTTTGACGATTCAGTGAACGCAAGAAAATCCAACTTGTTGGCTTCGCCGCGGGTTGCAGCACCGTCAAAAGAACGTGGGTGGAGCGCAGCAGTGGTCACAGCTTCACTGAGAGCGTACGCATGGGCACAGCTGTATGCAAATATGAAACTAGCCTTACAGGATTGAGTGATATACTCAAGAGCAGGGCCCCAGACATCGCAAAGGGGGTCCCAGACAGCGTACAGTGGGTCCCAGATAGCGCACAGGGGGTCCCAGACAGCGCACAGGGGACATGCCGCTCTATTTCCCCCCCTTGTGCGCTATCTCTTACCCCCTTGCTCACTGTCTCTGCCCCCCTGTGCGCTATCTGGGACCCCCTGTGGGCTGCCTGGGGTCCTGTGGGCTGCCTGGGGTCCTATGGGCTGCCTGGAGCCCTGTATGCTGCCTGGGGCCCTATGGGCTGCCTGGGGTCCTGTGCGCTTCCTGTGGCCCCTGTGCTCTGCCTGGGGCCCCGTGCACTGCCTGAGGCCTCTGTGCTGCCTTGGGCCCTGTGCACTGACTGGGGCCCCTGTGTGCTGCCTGGGGCCCCGTGCACTGCCTGGGGCCCTGTGCGCTGTCTGGGGCCCCTGTGGGCTGCCTGGGGTTCTGTGTGCTGCCTGGGACCTCTCTGTGCCGCCTGGGGCCCTTTGCGCTGCCTGGGGCCCCTGTGTGCTGCCTGGGGCCCTGTGCGCTGTCTGGGGCCCCCGTGTGCTGCCTGGGGCCTTGTTTGCTGCCTGGGGCTTCATTATTGATTATATCACTCAATGGTTCTGAAAAATCTGATCTACAGCAGCTGGGGTATATTCTGATCTGGAGGGGTATAATCTGGACTAGTCTAATTTATACCCCAGGGTATAGTTTGGGCTAGGCCAGAATATACCCGGGGTATAATCTGGCCCAGAGGGGTTTAAACTGGACTAGTCCAATTTATACCCCGGGGTATAGTTTGGGCTAGGCCAGAATATACCCGGGGTATAATCTGGCCTAGGCCACTTTAACCCCGGGTATATTCTGGGCGGGAAGGGGGGGTGGGGGTGTTAATCTGGCCTGTTACACTGGTGCCGGCATTGGCCACACAGCCCCAAAGCATGATGGAACCTCCACCAAATTTTACTGTGGGTAGCAAGTGTTTTTCTTGGAATGCTGTGTTTTTTGGCCCCCATGCATAACGCCTTTTTGTAGGACCAAACAACTCAATCTTGGTTTCATCAGTCCACAGGACCTTCTTCCAAAAAGAGATTGGCTTCTCCAAATGTGCTTTTGCATACCTCAGCCGACTCGGTTTGTGGCGTCCTTGCAGAAACGGCTTCTTTCGCATCACTCTCCCATACAGCTTCTCCTTGTGCAAAGTGCATTGTATAGTTGATCGATGCACAGTGACACCATCTGCAGCAAGTTGATGCTGCAGCTCTCTGGAGGTGGTGTGAGGATTGTCCTTGACTGATCTCACCATTCTTCTTCTTTGCCTTTCTGATGTTTTTCTTGGCCTGCCACTTCTGGCCTTAACAAGAACTGTGGCTGTGTTCTTCCATTTCCTTACTATGTTCCTCACAGTAGAAATTGACAGGTTAAATCTCTGAGACAGCTTTTTGTATCCTTCCCCTGAACAACTATGTTGAATAATCTTTGTTTTCAGATCATTAGACAGTTGTTTTGAGGAGCCCATGATGCCACTCTTCAGAGGAGATTCAAACAGGAGAACAACTTGCAAGTGGCCACTTTAAGTAGCTTTTCTCATGATTGCATACACCTGGCTATGAAGTTCAAAGCTCAATGAGGTTAGAAAACCACAAAAAGTGCTTTAGACAGTCAGTAAAAAGTAGGTAGGAGTATTTAAAACAAGAAAATGATAAGGGTGCCCATACTTATGCACCTGTCAAATTTTGTTTGAATGCAGATTGCACATTTTCTGTTAGTACAATAAACCTCATTTCAAGACAGAAACATTACTGTGTCCAACAGTTATTAGATATATGAAACTGAAATAGCTGTTGCAAAAAACCCAATTTTTAAAAAACATTAAGCTTAAGATTAATAGGGGTGCCCAAACTTTTTCATATAACTGTATATTATACATGTATTGTATATACATGTCACTGTATATAGTTCCACATGCATTGTTCTATTGGTATCGGATCTCTTTCTATTGATATCGGATCTTATTCTATCCGATTGGCATTATGATGTTTGTATATAATTCTTGCATAGCGCTTTTTATTTCATTTATTCTCTTTCAACATCTAATGTTCTGTATCTTTATTATTTTTTCCAGTGAGGTTCGATAAATGCCCATTACGGGGTCAAAACATTACCTCAACACCTTTATGAATACAATAAAATGTCACTCAATTTTTGCATTTGAAAATCTATACCTTGCGTGCGGCTGTTTTTTTTTTTTTATAAATCTATATAGATATCAGTGACCCAAATACACATATAGTGGGTACGGAAAGTATTCAGACCCCTTTAAATTTTTCACTCTTTGTTTCATTGCAGCTATTTGGTAAATTCAAAAAAGTTCATTTTTTTCTCATTAATGTACACTCTGCACCCCATCTTGACTGAAAAAAAACAGAAATGTAGTAATTTTTGCTAATTTATTTAAAAAACCTGAAAGCTTACATGGTCATAAGTAAAATATTTAGAATTGAGAGTCCTCAGTGGTTGATACCTTTTAATGGCTAACTGAAAAGATGGTAACAAATTGCAAGCTTTCGAGACTACACAGGTCTCTTCATCAGGCAAAGACTAAAACAAATTCTGAAGAATCACATATTTATGCACAACATAGTATAGGGAAAAAAAAAAAAAAAGGGGAAAAGAAATCATGGATAAGCCAGGTGACATGAAGCAGAATTACCATGGGTGATAAACAGTTACGTCCATTTTTCCAACATCAGTGCCCAGGAGAGAAAGGCCATACAGTCTCTGAAAACCAGCAAAGAAATCATCATCAAACCTGCTGACAAGGGCGGTGCAATAGTCATGATGAACACATCAGACTATATGAGGGAAGCAAACAGACAACTTATGGACACACGCTACTACAAAAAATTGGAGTCGGATCCTACACAGGATTATTACAAGGAACTAAACAAGTTGGTATCTTGTCTGCCCGACGAATCCATAAGAGCCAATGACCTAATACTAGACAGTCCAAGAACAGGGACATTCTACATGCTTCCCAAAATCCACAAATCTGGAAATCCAGGAAGACCAATTATTTCGTGTGTGGGCACCCTTACTGAGCAGGTATCTGGATGGGTACAGGGTATTCTTAAACCCCTCGTAAAAGATACACCCAGCTTCATTCAGGACACAACTGACCTATTGAATAAACTATCAGCAATAGGTCTTCTACCAGAAGGAACCATCCTGGCCACCATGGATGTGGAATCTTTGTATTCCAATATCCCACACCAGGATGGATTAAATGCCTGCAAATTCTTCCTGGAAAACGCAGGGACTGATGCAAATTCTGTGGTGAAACTTATAAAATTCATCCTCACCCACAATTACTTTGAATTTGACAAGAAGATCTATCTACAGGAGACTGGCACAGCAATGGGAAGTAAAATGGCCCCACAGTATGCAAATCTTTTCATGGCCAAGCTTGAAAGCGACTTTTTGTCCTCATGCCCCATCAGGCCTCTGGCGTACTACCGCTACATTGATGACATTTTAATCATCTGGACGGAGTCTGAGCCACAGCTAAAGACGTTCCATGATCAGTTTAATCAATTTCACCCTACCATCAACTTGACACTCAACTACTCCTGCACTGAAATTAACTTTTTGGACACCATAATTAAGCTGCAGAACAATAAAATAGAGACATCCCTGTATCAGAAGCCAATCGACCGCCCAACATACCTTAAATGGGACAGTTTCCATCCAAAACACATAAAAAACTCTATTGTCTACAGCCAAGCCATCAGATACAATCGTATTTGTTCCAACTCCATGGATAGGGATGAACCCCTTGGTCGCCTCAGAAAGATCTTTTTGAATCAGGGCTACCATCCAAGAACAATTGAAAATCAGATCACAAGAGCCACCAGAATATCAAGGAATCACCTGCTACATTACAAAACTAAAGAAGAAAATAACCGGGTACCTCTAGTAGTTACCTACAATCCAAATCTGGAGGTGCTAAGGGGAGCTGCACGGAAATTGCAACCTTTACTGCAAAAAGATGCCCACTTACAATCCATTTTTCCAGACCCCCCACTACTGTGTTTTAGGCAGCCCCCAAATCTAAGAAGCATCATTGTCAAGAGCTCCTTGTCCTCTCCAACAGCTGCAGGTACCTTTCCTTGCAACCAGAAAAAATGTAAAACTTGTCCATTTATAATGACCACGGACAAGATAAAGATCCCCAATTCACATCAGGACTACAAGATCCCAGGTACTTTCAGCTGCGTCACTTCTAATGTGGTGTACCTAATTATATGTACTAAATGTCCAACTGGGGGTCTGTATGTGGGGGAGACAGGGCAGAAGCTTAGAACAAGAATGAACTCCCATCGCCATACAATAAGAGAAAAAAGAATGGATCTACCGGTGGCAATACATTTCTGTCTCCCAAATCATAACATTATGGACATGAAATTACTTGTATTGAAAGGAAACTTCAAATCGCAGAAAGACAGGAGAGTCTGGGAATATAAACTGATGACGACCTTTGACACTCTTAATGCAGGAATGAATGTGTCACATGGATTTATGTCTTTTTACATCAACTAAGGAACTTGCCCCTCAGACCATGAAGGGTCATTACAACAGAGACCCTAATCACAGGACAATAAAACAATCCTTATCTAAGAATTGGCCCAATATTTATGGACGTAACTGTTTATCACCCATGGTAATTCTGCTTCATGTCACCTGGCTTATCCATGATTTCTTTTCCCCCTTTTTTTTTTCCTATACTATGTTGTGCATAAATATGTGATTCTTCAGAATTTGTTTTAGTCTTTGCCTGATGAAGAGACCTGTGTAGTCTCGAAAGCTTGCAATTTGTTACCATCTTTTCAGTTAGCCATTAAAAGGTATCAACCACTGAGGACTCTCAATTCTAAATATTTTTCTATCCACTGGCTAAAACGGTACCAAGATATATTTCTTTCCTATGGTCATAAGTATTCAGACCCTTTGCTCAGTATTGAGTAGAAGCACCGTTTTGAGATAGTACAGCCATGAGTCTTGGATTTGAGGATCCTTGGCCATTCTTCCTTGCAGATCCTCTCCAGTTCCGTCAGGTTGGATGGTGAACGTTGGTGGACAGCCATTTTCAAGTCTCTCCAGAGATGCTCAATTTGGGTTTAGGTCAGGGCTCTGGCTGGGCCAGTCAAGAATGGTCACAGAGTTGTTCTGAAGCCACTGTGTTGTGAATTCTGTGGCAGAGCGCCCTCCTGTGGTCACAAGTGGTACTTCGGCTGATTCTCTCTGTAAGCTTCCGTTGGTGGAGGGAAGTGGTACTGCGGCTTCTGAGTTTCCTCCCTCAGGTGATGTGGTGAGGTCGTTAGGTGCTACTCTACTTAACTCCACCTAGTGCTTTGATCCTGGCTTCCTCTCAATGTTCCAGTATTGGACTTGTTTTCCTCCTGGATCGTTCCTGTGGCCTGCTGCTCTGCATAGCTAAGTTTTCCTTTGCTATTTTGTTTGCTTTTCTTCTGTCCAGCTTATCTATTTGTTTGCTGGAAGCTCTGGGACGCAGAGGGTGTACCTCCGTGCCGTTAGTTCGGTACGGAGGGTCTTTTTGCCCCCTTTGCGTGGTTTTTAGGGTTTTGTGTTGACCGCAAAGTTACCTTTCCTATCCTCGCTCTGTTCAGAAAGTCGGGCCTCACTTTGCTAAATCTATTTCATCTCTACGTTTGTCTTTTCATCTTACTCACAGTCATTATATGTGGGGGGCTGCCTTTTCCTTTGGGGTATTTCTCTGAGGCAAGGTAGGCTTATTTTCTATCTTCAGGCTAGCTAGTTTCTCAGGCTGTGCCGAGTTGCATAGGTAGCGTTAGGCGCAATCCACGGCTGCCTCTAGTGTTGTTGGATAGGATTAGGGATTGCGGTCAACAGAGTTCCCACGTCTCAGAGCTCGTTCTATGTTTTTGGATTATTGTCAGATCACTGTATGTGCTCTGACCTCTATGTTCACTGTGGTACTGAATTGCCTAATCATAACAGTACAGGAAGCCAAGGTACTAATGATTCTCAATAGAGGGGAAAAAGAAGTTCTGATACCATTTTTTTTTCTCTGCACTGTGTTTTGCCTTTTTTTTCCCCTAGACATTTGGGTGGTTCAGGACACAGGTGTAGCAATGGACATTAGAAGTCTGTCTTCATGTGTGGATCAGCTCTCGGCAAGAGTACAAAAGATTCAAGACACTATTGATCAGAAATCTATGTTAGAACCAAGAATTCTTATTCCTGATTTGTTTTTTGGTGATAGAACTAAGTCTCTGAGTTTCAAAAATAATTGTAAACTATTTCTGGCCTTGAAACCTCGCTCCTCTGGTGATCCAGTTCAACAGGTTTTGATCATTATTTCTTTTTTGTGTGGCGGCCCTCAGGACTGGGCATTTTCTCTTGTGCCAGGAGATCCTGTATTAAGTAATATCGATGCGTTTTTCCTGGCGCTTGGATTGCTGTACGATGAGCCTAATTCTGTGGATCAGGCAGAAAAAAATTTGCTGGCTCTTTGTCAGGGTCAGGATGAGATAGAGTTATATTGTCAGAAATTTAGAAAGTGGTCCGTGCTCACTCAATGGAATGAATCTGCGCTGGCAGCAATGTTCAGAAAGGGTCTCTCTGAAGCCCTTAAGGATGTCATGGTGGGATTTCCTATGCCTGCTGGTTTGAATGAGTCTATGTCTTTGGCCATTCAGATTGGTCGACGCTTGCGTGAGCGTAAATCTGTGCACCATTTGGCGGTATTACCTGAGCTTAAACCTGAGCCTATGCAGTGCGATAGGACTTTGACCAGAGTTGAACGGCAAGAACACAGACGTCTGAATGGGCTGTGTTTCTACTGTGGTGATTCAACTCATGCTATCTCTGATTGTCCTAAGCGCACTAAGCGGTTCGCTAGGTTTGCCACCATTGGTACAGTACAGTCAAAATTTCTTCTGTCCGTTACCTTGATCTGCTCTTTGTCATCGTATTCTGTCATGGCATTTGTGGATTCAGGCGCTGCCCTGAATTTGATGGACTTGGAGTATGCTAAGCATTGTGGGTTTTTCTTGGAGCCCTTGCAGTGTCCTATTCCATTGAGAGGAATTGATGCTACGCCTTTGGCCAAGAATAAGCCTCAGTACTGGACCCAGCTGACCATGTGCATGGCTCCTGCACATCAGGAGGTTATTCGCTTTCTGGTGTTGCATAATCTGCATGATGTGGTCGTGTTGGGGTTGCCATGGCTACAAGTCCATAATCCAGTATTAGATTGGAAATCCATGTCGGTGTCCAGCTGGGGTTGTCAGGGGGTACATGGTGATGTTCCATTTCTGTCAGTTTCGTCATCCACCCCTTCTGAGGTTCCAGAGTTCTTGTCTGATTACCGGGATGTATTTGATGAGCCCAAGTCCGATGCCCTACCTCCGCATAGGGATTGTGATTGTGCTATCAATTTGATTCCTGGTATTAAGTTCCCAAAAGGCCGATTGTTTAATTCATCTGTGCCTGAGCACGCCGCTATGCGCAGTTATGTGAAGGAGTCCCTGGAGAAGGGGCATATTCGCCCGTCCTCGTCGCCATTAGGAGCAGGGTTCTTTTTTGTAGCCAAGAAGGATGGTTCGCTGAGACATTGTATAGATTACCGCCTTCTAAATAAGATCACGGTTAAATTTCAGTACCCCTTGCCGTTGTTATCTGATTTGTTTGCTCGGATTAAGGGGGCTAGTTGGTTCACCAAGATAGATCTTCGTGGTGCGTATAATCTTGTGCGAATTAAGCGAGGCGATGAATGGAAAACTGCATTTAATATGCCCGAGTGTCATTTTGAGTATCTAGTAATGCCATTCGGACTTGCCAATGCTCCATCAGTGTTTCAGTCCTTTATGCATGACATCTTCCGAGAGTACCTGGATAAATTCCTGATTGTGTACTTGGATGACATTTTGATCTTCTCGGATGATTGGGAGTCTCATGTGAAGCAGGTCAGAACGGTTTTTCAGGTCCTGCGTGCTAATTCTTTGTTTGTGAAGGGATCAAAGTGTCTCTTTGGTGTGCAGAAGGTTTCATTTTTGGGGTTCATCTTTTCCCCTTCTACTATCGAGATGGATCCTGTTAAGGTCCAAGCCATCCATGATTGGACTCAGCCGACATCTCTGAAAAGTCTGCAAAAGTTCCTGGGCTTTGCTAATTTTTATCGTCGCTTCATCTGCAATTTTTCTAGTATTGCTAAACCATTGACCGATTTGACCAAGAAGGGTGCTGATGTGGTCAATTGGTCTTCTGCTGCTGTGGAAGCTTTTCAAGAGTTGAAGCGTCGTTTTTCTTCTGCCCCTGTGTTGTGTCAACCAGATGTTTCACTTCCGTTCCAGGTCGAGGTTGATGCTTCTGAGATTGGAGCAGGGGCTGTTTTGTCGCAGAGAGGTTCTGATTGCTCAGTGATGAAACCGTGCGCCTTCTTTTCCAGGAAGTTTTCCCCTGCTGAGCGAAATTATGATGTGGGCAACCGAGAGTTGCTGGCCATGAAGTGGGCATTCGAGGAGTGGCGTCATTGGCTTGAAGGAGCTAAGCATCGCGTGGTGGTCTTGACTGATCATAAGAACTTGACTTATCTCGAGTCCGCCAAGCGGTTGAATCCTAGACAAGCTCCTTGGTCGTTGTTTTTTGCCCGTTTTGACTTTGTGATTTCATACCTTCCGGGCTCTAAAAATGTGGCGGATGCTCTGTCTAGGAGTTTTGTGCCCGACTCTCCGGGTGTATCTGAGCCGGCGGGTATCCTCAAGGAAGGAGTAATTGTGTCTGCCATCTCCCCTGATTTGCGGCGAGTGCTGCAAAAATTTCAGGCTAATAAACCTGATCGTTGTCCAGCGGAGAAACTCTTTGTCCCTGATAGGTGGACGAATAAAGTTATCTCTGAGGTTCATTGTTCGGTCTTGGCTGGTCATCCTGGAATCTTTGGTACCAGAGAGTTAGTGGCTAGATCCTTTTGGTGGCCATTTCTGTCGCGGGATGTGCGTACTTTTGTGCAGTCCTGTGGGATTTGTGCTCGGGCTAAGCCCTGCTGTTCTCGTGCCAGTGGGTTGCTTTTGCCCTTGCCAGTCCCGAAGAGGCCTTGGACACATATCTCTATGGATTTTATTTCAGATCTTCCCGTTTCTCAAAAGATGTCAGTCATTTGGGTGGTCTGTGATCGCTTTTCTAAGATGGTCCATTTGGTACCCTTGTCTAAATTGCCTTCCTCCTCTGATTTGGTGCCATTGTTCTTCCAGCATGTGGTTCGTTTACATGGCATTCCAGAGAATATAGTTTCTGACAGAGGTTCCCAGTTTGTTTCGAGGTTTTGGCGAGCTTTTTGTGGTAGGATGGGCATTGACTTGTCTTTTTCCTCGGCTTTCCATCCTCAGACTAATGGCCAGACCGAACGAACCAATCAGACCTTGGAAACATATCTGAGATGTTTTGTTTCTGCTGATCAGGATGACTGGGTGTCCTTTTTGCCTTTGGCTGAGTTCGCCCTTAATAATCGGGCTAGCTCGGCTACCTTGGTTTCGCCATTTTTCTGCAACTCTGGGTTCCATCCTCGTTTCTCGTCAGGACAGGTTGAGTCTTCGGACTGTCCTGGTGTGGATACTGTGGTGGACAGGTTGCAGCAGATTTGGACTCAGGTAGTGGACAATTTGACCTTGTCCCAGGAGAAGGCTCAACGTTTTTCTAATCGCAGACGCTGTGTGGGTCCCCGACTTCGTGTTGGGGATCTGGTTTGGTTATCTTCTCGTCATATTCCTATGAAGGTTTCCTCTCCTAAGTTTAAACCTCGTTTCATTGGTCCGTATAGGATTTCTGAGGTTCTTAATCCTGTGTCTTTTCGTCTGACCCTTCCAGATTCTTTTTCCATACATAACGTATTCCATAGGTCATTGTTGCGGAGATACGTGGCACCTATGGTTCCTTCTGTTGACCCTCCTGCCCCGGTTTTGGTGGAGGGGGAGTTGGAGTATATTGTGGAGAAGATTTTGGATTCTCGTGTTTCAAGACGGAAACTCCAGTATCTGGTTAAGTGGAAGGGTTATGCTCAGGAAGATAATTCCTGGGTCTTTGCCTCTGATGTCCATGCTCCCGATCTTGTTCGTGCCTTTCATGTGGCTCATCCTGGTCGGCCTAGGGGCTCTGGTGAGGGTTCGGTGACCCCTCCTCAAGGGGGGGGTACTGTTGTGAATTCTGTGGCAGAGCTCCCTCCTGTGGTCACAAGTGGTACTTCGGCTGATTCTCTCTGTAAGCTTCCGTTGGTGGAGGGAAGTGGTACTGCGGCTTCTGAGTTTCCTCCCTCAGGTGATGTGGTGAGGTCGTTAGGTGCTGCTCTACTTAACTCCACCTAGTGCTTTGATCCTGGCTTCCTCTCAATGTTACAGTATTGGACTTGTTTTCCTCCTGGATCGTTCCTGTGGCCTGCTGCTCTGCATAGCTAAGTTTTCCTTTGCTATTTTGTTTGCTTTTCTTCTGTCCAGCTTATCTATTTGTTTGCTGGAAGCTCTGGGACGCAGAGGGTGTACCTCCGTGCCGTTAGTTCGGTACGGAGGGTCTTTTTGCCCCCTTTGCGTGGTTTTTAGGGTTTTGTGTTGACCGCAAAGTTACCTTTCCTATCCTCGCTCTGTTCAGAAAGTCGGGCCTCACTTTGCTAAATCTATTTCATCTCTACGTTTGTCTTTTCATCTTACTCACAGTCATTATATGTGGGGGGCTGCCTTTTCCTTTGGGGTATTTCTCTGAGGCAAGGTAGGCTTATTTTCTATCTTCAGGCTAGCTAGTTTCTCAGGCTGTGCCGAGTTGCATAGGTAGCGTTAGGCGCAATCCACGGCTGCCTCTAGTGTTGTTAGATAGGATTAGGGATTGCGGTCAACAGAGTTCCCACGTCTCAGAGCTCGTTCTATGTTTTTGGATTATTGTCAGATCACTGTATGTGCACTGACCTCTATGCTCACTGTGGTACTGAATTGCCTAATCATAACAGTACAGGAAGCCAAGGTACTAATGATTCTCAATAGAGGGGAAAAAGAAGTTCTGAGACCATTTTTTTTTCTCTGCACTGTGTTTTGCCTTTTTTTTCCCCTAGACATTTGGGTGGTTCAGGACACAGGTGTAGCAATGGACATTAGAAGTCTGTCTTCATGTGTGGATCAGCTCTCGGCAAGAGTACAAAAGATTCAAGACACTATTGATCAGAAATCTATGTTAGAACCAAGAATTCCTATTCCTGATTTGTTTTTTGGTGATAGAACTAAGTTTCTGAGTTTCAAAAATAATTGTAAACTATTTCTGGCCTTGAAACCTCGCTCCTCGCTGTATGTGCTCTGACCTCTATGTTCACTGTGGTACTGAATTGCCTAATCATAACACCACTGCTTTGTTATTTTAGCTGTGTTCTTAGGGTCATTGTCTTGTTTGAAGGTGATATTTCGGCCAAGTCTGAGGTCCAGAGCACTCTGGAAGAGGTTGTCCTGTCCCTGGAGCTGAATAGCATCATAGCATGATGCTGCCACCACGTTTCACTGTTGGGATTGTATAGGGCAAGTGATGAGCAGTACCTGGTTTTCTCCACACATGCCGCTTAGAATTATCACCAAAAAGGTCTATCTTCGTCTCATCAGACCAGAGAATCTTATTTCTCATAGTCTGGGAGTCTTTCATGTGTTTTTTAGCAAACTATGTGGGCTTTCATATGTCTTGCACTGAGGAGAGGCTTCTGACTGGCCACGCTGCCATAAAGGCCCGACTGATGGAGGGCTGCATATGGTATTGAAAAAACTTGACACTCAAGGAGTGGTTGCATTTGAGAAATAACGTTCCGTTTATTATGCATTCATCAAAGTCGCTAAACGTTCTTGGTCCAGGTAGGGACCTTCGTCAAAACTGGCACAATTGCAGAAAATTGTATTTTCCAGTGTAGATACCTTGCATTCTAGTGGTACTTCTTAAAGAGACTCAGGCTGCCTGGATGCTGGAAGGAAAAGGAACCCGTGTAGGCTAGCGCATTGTGGTATGCGATCTGCATCGCCCATTCCATCAACGTCATTGTCATCTGCAAAAGAGTTAAAAAAACAAACAATATTCCTCACCTTTCCGCATAGATGCTGCTAATTGTCCCACGACGGGTCTAGCTCTGCTACATCTTGATGGCAGGCTGCGTGGTTGGTTGCATGATGCGTCTATACATCCTAACATCCAGCAGAGACACTGTGCACCGTGTGCTCAGTGTCTCCCTGTGAACTCCTCTTCCCTGTCTGAGGGCACCGCGAGCATGAGAAAGTTCTCCTGCTTGTTGTGCCATCAGACAGGTCCTGCGAGTTCACAGCCAATGAACTCACTTCACCTTTCTGACGTCAGTGCAAGCGCCATGGGGAATTTTCATCACCTTGCCTTTCCTAATGATTATAGTGAACAAGCCATAACCCTAAGGTTGGAGACACACTAGCGATTTAAAAATCGGTCCCATTTTTATGCAGGAGAATCAGACGAGTGCAATGCAATTGTCATGCGTTTTTTTGTGCGAGTACAATCCGATTTTTCACACCTAGCACTCGATTTACATCTGAATGCAGTACGATTGCTATCAGACAGCAATGCAATTTTAACATGAGCATTTACATAGAGAAATTCTTTGTCATTTACGCATCAATTTAAAGGGGAACACTTAAACAACAGAATATAACTCCAAGTAAATCAAACTTCTGTGAAATCAAACTGTCCACTTAGGAACCAACACTGTTTGACAATCAATTTCACATGCTGTTGTGCAAATGGAATAGACAACAGATGGAAATTATTGCCAATTATCAAGACACACTCAATAAAGGAGTGGTTCTGCAGGTGGGGACCACATCTCAGTACCAATGCTTTCTGACTGATGTTTTGGTCACTTTTAAATGTTGGTTGTGTTTTCACACTCATGGTAGCAAGAGACGGACTCTACAACCCACACAAGTGGCTCAGGTAGTGCAGCTCATCCAGGATGGCACATCAATTCGAGCTGTGGCAAGGTTTGCTGTGTCTGTCAGCGTAGTGTCCAGAGGCTGGAGGTGCTACCAGGAGATAGGACAGTACACCAGGAGAGGCGGAGGGGGCTGTAGGAGGGCAAAAACCCAGCAGCAGGACCGCTACCTCAGCCTTTGTGCAAGGAGGAACAGGAGGATCACTGCGAGAACCCTGCAAAATGACCTCCAGCAGGCCACAAATGTGCAAGTATCTGCACAAACTGTTAGAAACCGACTCCATGAGAATGGTCTGAGTGCCCGATGTCCACAGATGGGGGTTGTGCTCACAGCCCAACACCGTGCAGGATGCTTCGCATTTGCCAAAGAACACCAGGATTGACAAATTCACCACTGGCACCCTGTGCTCTTCACAGATGAAAGCAGGTTCACACTGAGCACATGTGACAGTTTTTAGACGCCATGGAGAACGATCTGCCTGCAACATCCTTTAGCATGACCTGTTTGGCAGTGGGTCACTAATGGTGTAGGGTGGCATTTCTGTGGAGGGCTGCACAGCCCTCCATGTGCTCGTCAGAGGTAGTCTGACTGCCATTAGGTACAGAGATGAGATCCTCAGACCCCTTGTGAGACCATATGCTGGTGCGATTGGCCCTGGGTTCCTCCTAATGCAGGACAATGCCAGACCTCATGTGGCTAGAGTGTGTCAGCAGTTCCTGCAGGATGAAGGCTTTGAAGCTATGGACTGACCCGCCCATTCCCCAGACCTGAATCCAATTGAACACATTTGGGATCTCATGTCTCGCACCATCCACCAACGTCACGTTGCACTACAGACTTTCTAGGAGTTGGTGCATGCTTTAGTCCAGGTCTGGGAGGAGATCTCTCAGGAGACCATCCGCCGCCTCATCAGGAGCATGCCCAGGCGTTGTAGGGAGGTCATACAGGCACGTGGAGGCTGCATACACCCAACAGAACATCATTTCCTTGTCTTGAGGCAATTCCACTGAAGTTGGATCAGCCTGTAACTTCATTTCCACTTTGATTTTGAGCATCATTCCAACTCCAGACCTCCGTGTGATTTTCGTTGATCATTTTTAGATTTTATTGTTCTCAGCACATTCCACTACGTAATGAATAAAGATTTTCAACTGGAATATTCATTCAGTGATATCTAGGAAGTGGGTTTTTACTGCTCCCTTTATTTTTTTTGAGCAGAGTGTGTGTGTGTGTGTATGTATATACATATATATATATCTTTATATTTTATAGACAGATAGAAGAATAGCCATTAATTCATTTGTCGGCTTCTGTAATATCAATGCAGAAGCCGACAGGATAGGAGATATGGATTACATATAGTAAATCCATGCAGGATAGTTAGATATATAGATGTCAGTTACCAATACAATTAGTATAGTGTGTGTGCAAATTAGGCTTCTTTCACACTTCCGTCGGTACGGGGTCGTCGCTAAGCGTCGGTACCGACGGACGTTGTGAAAATTCGGCACAACGTGGGCAGCGGATGCAGTTTTTCAACGCACCCGCTGCCCATTCTAAAGTCCCGGGGAAGAGGGGGCGGAGTTCCAGCCGCGTATGCGCGATAGGAAATGCAGGACCCGATGTACAAAAAAAAGTTCCCTTTAACATTTTGTCGTGACGGCGGTCCGCCAAAACACGACGCATCCAGTGCACAACGGATGCGACGTATGGCCATACGTCGCGATCCATCGGCAGTACAAGTCTATGGGAAAAAAAATGCATCCTGCGGGCACATTTGCAGGATGCGTTTTTTCCCCAAAACGACGCATTGCAACGGAGGCCATATGATGCAAGTGTGAAAGTAGCCTTAGGGGACATGTATGTATTCAATAAAATAATCTTTTCGGGGAAAAAATTGGTGTGGGCTCCCGTGCAATTTTCTGCGCCAGAAAGGGAAAGCCAGCGACTGGCGGACCGACGTTTGTAGCCTAGGAAGGGGTTTATACCCATGGATCTTCCCAGGCTATGAATCTCAGCCTGCAGCTGTATATTTAGCCTTTACTGGCTATTAAAATAGGTGGACTCCCCAAAAAATGACATGTAGTCCCCCTATAATTAATAGCCAGAAAAGACTATGCAGACAGCTGCAGGCTGAGAATCATAGCCTAAGAAGGGACCATGGTTATTGGCCCCCCGGCTACAAACACCAGCACTCCGCCACCCCAGAAAAGGTGCATCTGTAAGATGCGCTAATTCTGGCACTTAGCCTCTCTCTTCCCACTGCCCTGTAGTGGTGGCATATGGGGTAATAAGGGGTTAATGTCACCTTTGAATTGCAAGGTGACATTAAGACCTTTAGTAATGGAGAAGTGTCAATAAGACATCTATCCATTTCTAATCCTATAGTTTGTAAAGGGCTAAATAAACACACACATGCAGAATAAAGTATTTTAATGAAATAAAACACTAGTGTAAACACTGTTTGACCATTTTATTGTTACTGGTAATCCAAGCAAAGCCATCAATCTCCTTTAAAAAATGAAAAAAGAATCCAACAATATACCCATACTTGTCCGGCGTACAGTCAGTCCCACGCCGTAAACCATATCTGGGGTATATACAGTTTACAACCGGGAGTGGAGCTAATGCGACGGTCCCAGTTGTAAACTACTGGGGAATGAATGAAATGCTGGTATCGGAGCTTCAGTGACTAGCGTTGCCGTCCCTGAAGCTGCGCTCCCTGCCGGCCTGAACTAAGATGAGCTCTTCAGCTTGGGAAAATTGCTGGCATTTTCCCACGCTCAATAGTTCATGCCATTGACTTCTATTGCGGGATGTGATCCGTTTTCTATCACTCCAATATTTTCCCCTCACTCCTCTCATTTTCCATTCACACTTCTTCATTTTCACCTCACACCTCTTATTTTCCCCTCACTCCACTATTTTCCCCTCACTCCTCTCATTTTCCCCTCACACTTCATTTTCACCTCACACCTCTTATTTTCCCCTCACTCCTCTCATTTTCACCTTACTCCTCTCTTCCCCTCACACATGCACAGCAACTTCCTGTTATGAGCACTGCGGTGTAATCCATGAGGCTCCTCCCTTTCCCTTGACGTCATGCCTCACAGGAGCAACTCCATTCTAAGACACGACTGAGCTAGATGTGGCCTGTGCCTGCCGCACATTGATACTCTAAAGGTGGCGGCCCTGATTGTAGATTGTAGCTTGCAGTGGCTGGGATGTCGCAGCCGGTGAGTTTTGCAAGGTGAATTTCGAGGTGAATGTGCCTCTGCCTGTGTGCGCTAACAATGTGGGCCGTGTGGACGCGACTTTGCGTGTGTAGTGAGTGTGGCTATGCGGTGTGGGCGTGGCTTGATACGTATACACACACATACATACACTCAGCTTTATATATATAGATGGTGTCAATGAAATATCTGCACAGAACATTGAGGGGTCCATTAATAGGATGTTTCTATGAAAGCCCTCATTCATGGGTATAATTGAAGCTGTACTGGAAGTGAATAAGAAAAATAAAATGCCTCGGAAATGCAACCTGAAGCTTTTGGGCCCCACCTTAAAATCTGTGACAGGGGCCCTAACTAGCATGTGCCATGTATAATTCTGCTATCATACCATGAGGTTGAATGGTTCCTCAGGCACAATGGCCTGGGTGCAATAGATACCTCTACAGTTACACCCCTGGCCACAAATGTGAATGGGACTTCATGAGCTTTTTAGTGGAAGGGGTTGCCAATAGCAACCGAAATCCAGCTTTCATCCACTAAGGTTGGTTTCATAAGTCTATCTGGGCCGACTGAAACCGGCCAAATGTGCACAATAGATGTGAGCAGGAATCGGATCACTGTTTAGTTTGTATAAATTAAAAAATAAACTAGTGATTCGATTAGTTGGTAACAAAACCACTCAGACAACAATAATGTACGGTGACCTAAGGAAATGGCGATCTGACTAGTACTCGGTCATAAGCTGGGATTTTGATGGCAGTTTCATGCTGGCGTGGTTTATAGGGCACCGTTTGGCTGTCATCACAGTGCATTTAGGCTGGCACTGCCTATGGCATTAGTGATCTTTGCAGGGGCCACCTATCTCTGATTACGGGGACCCTCCGGTGCCACTATTTATGCCATTAATTGTCAGGCACGCCATGGTTGGTGCCGTTTATGCTATTGGCTTTTATTATTGGGGCACTTCATGGCTGGCAATGGTTATTATAGGGGCACTTTGAATCTGGCATGGTTTATGCTACTTGCTGCTATTATTTGGGCACTCCATGGCTGGTAAAGGCTGTTATTATGAGGGGCACTGCGTGGCTGGCACTGTTTATACTACTGATATTATTTGGGCACTCCATGGCTGGTGATGGTTATTATGGGGGCACTGCGAGGCTGGCACTGTTTATGCTACTGACTGGTATTATTTGGGCACTCCATGGCTGGTAATGGCTGTTATTATGTGGACACTTAGTCGCTGGCCTTATTTATGCCACTGGCTACCATTATTTAAGTGCTCGATAGCTGTCCTGAACAGAGCTCTATAATGCTAGAAATGTGTAGTTTCACGACATGGAAAAGCTGAACGATGCTTGTAATGTCGGCCATATTGTTTGTCTCCAGGCTTTCCTAGAATTAGATAATACCAAGAATGCAGATATTTCTTAGATTGACAGAAGAGGAGGCCCCAGGATGGAACACACACACCTTTTTAGTTTTTTCCCCCCTCTGTGAGGCTGCCGTCACACTAGCAGTATTTGGTCAGTATTTTACATCAGTATTTCTAAGCCAAAACCAGGAGTGGGTGATAAACACAGAAGTGGTGCATATGTTTCTATTATACTTTTCCTCTATTTGTTCCACTCCTGGTTTTGGCTACAAATACTGAGGTAAAATACTGACCAAATACTGCTAGTGTGACGGCAGTCTGACGCCTGATTGTTTTGTATTACAAGTCCGCCAGTTTCATTATGAATACTGCTGCGTATTGTCCATGGTTTTGGAGACGTGCCTGGTGGATTAGTCTACTTATTTGTCTCTGTGGAATCTGATCCGTCACAGTCAGCCATGATTCAGCTTGAGGCCTCCTCAAGCAATAAGTTGCGTAGCGGGTGGTCAGAGAAGGACTTTCCATACTATTTCTAATTCTGCCATTTTGATTATATTAAGCGTCCTTCCCGTTAGATATGTGGGGGTCCTATATTTACTACCCCCAGTGTTACCATAAATAAGACCCCACAAGTCTCTGGCTGCTCTCTCAATAAGCGTTTTCCGACTTTACCATTCACCTCCAGCTTTATTAAAACCTCAGATTTGTCCACCTCTGTCAATGTAAGAATGCTAAATCCACCGGTTATACTATTTATGGACCAGAATGAACTATATAAGTAGCAGCCATTGTGGGGACTTTGTTGAATATAAGAAAAAACAAAACACAAAATTATACAAAATATCTTTTTTTTCTGAAAAAGTCAATTTTACAACAAAGACATTAATGTATATCAATGGGAGAGGGGAGGTTTATAATAAATTAATGAATGGTCGGAGGTAACATCCATGCAACAGAACTGAAATTCAAAAACTTTGCCAAAGTTATAAAAAGTAATTCTTCAAAATGTAAGTATCCATGATCCTATGTCCATTGACTTCCAAAGATGAAATGATACAGAGTCACGGCTCATTGAGACATCAGGTTTTTTTGTGTATGAGATAAACTGATTTTTACTTATATACATATGTATAATATATATAAATGTTCATACTCACGCACACACATAATTCTGAGATTGTCATTATCTTTTGGTTTGTGTGCTTGTTTTTACAATCAGCGTGGCATCCAATTTTCTCATAAGCAAAAAAAATAAATACATTTTCCAATCCCATCCTACCCATTTGGCAGTAAAAAACGCACAGGATTCATATGGCATCCATGCGCTGTCTGAGGTTTTCCATGATCCGTAGACTTGAATGTGCGATTTTGATCCCTGAAACAGATCAAAATCACACGTCTACGTATTATTATTCTTTTATGCAAACGCTCCGTCCACAGGAAAAAACAACAACACAGATATGTAAACAGCCCAATAGACTATAATGGGCACATGTTCTATCATTAGAAAACACAGTGGAGTTTCATGTAACTAAACAATTCTCTATTTCAGTAGTTGCTATGCCTTATGGTGTGTTCGTTTGAACCTGTTGATATGTTTTGTTTTAGTTGTGTATTGTATTATCAAACAATACAAATTTTGAATAAGAAAACACAGAACATGTATGTGAATCACGGACGTCGGATTGAGCCTACAAGATATAAGGAACTGGCCATGGTCGTTACTCAGAATTTACAAATCTTCCTGCTGGGTGAATCTATTCTGTAACTTTTTTTCCAGATGTGAAATTTTGGCTTTTTTCAAGATATTCAAAAGTCGTGGGAGCAGAGGGCGATTCTGGTCTCGGTCTTTTAAGTCCTTTAAGAGACTTCTAACCCTTCTGTGGGTCGCAGGCTTCTTTCCTTTGTGCGGTTTGTGCAGAATGCTGTTTTCCAGTTTGCGGTAGGTGCTATTGGAAATATTCAGACTCACGATATAATCTATTACGAGCTCGTCGCATTCTTCATCATCTGTAGGGAGAGTAAAGGCCGAAAATATGAGTAGACAGCAAAAAAAGAAAAATGGCTGCTATGGGGTCTGGAGACGTTCTATGAATAGGGTAAGTTTCTCCACCTTTCCCATTCAGACAGTCTGTGAAGATCGGACTGCCCTCGGATGTCATCCGAGTGCAATTCGATTTTTTTCATGGACCCATTAACTTTCATTAATTTCCAATTTTGATCCGACCATCAGATCAAGATCGGACATGTCCCAGCGATTTTCCGCAGACAGAGAGGACAATCACGGATATGGGAATTGCCCCATAGGCTACAACAGGTACGAGTGCCATCTTTTAAAAACACAGCACTCGTATGTTAATATTGGCCGTGTGCATGAGCCCCTACCAAGAACTTTTTTTTTCCGTTAGTTATCCATCACTCACCTTCCTCTTGCTGGTTTTCATCAATGTTGCACCGTAGATCTTTGACGCAGTAGTGGCCACTGCGGTGGTAGCCAGGCTGGCACTCGCACACCCTGTTGTGCGTGGAATTACACTCGTGTTTTACTTGTTCCCCTTCCTGACAGATGACATTGCAGAATCGGCATTTGTCCAGGTAATTCCAGTACTGGGCATAATGCTCATCTGGGCACTCTTTACATATAGTGTCTGTTTTAGAGGAGCAATGGAGGTCCACATAGGTCCCCGGTGGGCACTTCTGACACGTAAGAGTCTCGCCTGTTTGATCAGTCCACTCGTAGGTGGGAGTCGACCTGTTTGCTGTTGCTATGGTTACAAGAAATAAACTTGCCACAACCTAAGAGGAAGAAAGCAACAAAGCGTTAGCTTCAAAATCCCCCCCAAAATGATCCATCATTCATTCATGACAGTATTTACAGCAAAGGTGGTGGATTACATGTCTGTTGTAAATGCCCCAGCTTACACCATGGTAAAAACTACCTGGCTTCACTAAGATAATGAAGAAGTTATATAAAAGAGCGTTAGAATAAAAAAAAAAAAAATATATATCCTTAAGGCCTCATTCACATGACAGTAGTTGGCATCAGTATGCGTAAGCCAAAACCAGGAGTGGACCTGGAAACACTAGAATTGACAGATGGACACCTGTTCTGTGTTTTGGAGACACTCCTGGTTTTGGCACAAAAATACTGATGTGTGAATAAAGCCTAATAAAGGTTTTCTTGCAATGTGATTGACCTTTGCCCATGTAACCGAGACAAGAAAGAGACCCTTGTATTGTTTAGATTATTAAAATAGACCCCATAGAAGCTATCTAATAAAGTTACCATAATTAGGGGAGTATGCCAATATGTTCTATGTGTATAGACAGTATAGAAATTAAACATCTATCATTTAATTAATTGGGCAGTTTATAAAAAAATATATACAAAAATCATTTAATTAATCAGTCACTTTATAAAAAAAATTATAAAAATCATCATTTAGTCATTTTATATATATTTTTTTTAAATCATCGATTAGTCCCTTTATAAAAAATATAATTTAATTAATCAGTCACTTTGTACAAAAAAAATCTATAAAAAAAAAAAATCATCATTTGGGTTTACATCCCATGCAAATCTCCATAAGTCCCGACTCTGACGTCTGATCCCTTATTGTACATTCCCACGGGACCCGCGGATATAGTTGAGATTTGGCCTTTGCATTACAGATTTAAAAAGTCTCCAAAAATAATGCTGCAATGACATTTCCGCTTCATAAATTGACACGCCGCACATTTTAGATCCGAGGCGCCAGATAATTAAAGCTGCGGATTTTCCCCACAGGATATAAATGAGATTTAGTGAAATCTCTTTCCCAACAATGCCAATATAATAATAATAATAATCTTTATTTGTATATAGCGCTAACATATTCCGCAGCGCTTTACAGGTTGCACACATTATCATCACTGTTCCCGATGGGGCTCACAACCTAGATTCCCTATCAGAATGTCTTTGGAATGTGGGAGGAAACCGGAGTGCCCGGAGGAAACCCACGCAAACACGGAGAGAACATACAAACTCTTTACAGATGTTGTCCTGGGTGGGATTAGAGCCCAGGACCCCAGCGCTGCAAGGCTGCAATGCTGACCACTGTACCACCGTGCCACCCAATGTAATACGCAGCATGTGACATGAATGCAAATTCACAGAGGAAAATCTGCCCAGTGAGAACAGAACCTTAGAGGGGTGTTCGGCTTTTACATTCTAAGGCTGCCGTCACACTATCAGTATTTGGTCAGTATTTTACCTCAGTATTTGTAGCCAAAACCAGGAGTCGGTGATAAATACAGAAGTGGTGCATATGTTTCTATTATACTTTTCCTCTATTTGTTCCACTCCTGATTTTGGCTACAAATACTGATGTAAAATACTGACCAAATACTGCTAGTGTGACGGCAGCCTAATAGTCCACAGGGTTGAAAATAATGAAATGAACCTCAGGCTGCGATCACGTGCAGCAGCAGGGAGACGGCTCTTTCACCTTCATGATCGTGGACGGTTTAGAAGATGAGAAATTGATTCCCAGCAAGACTAAATGACCCAACCTTGACCCTCTCTTACATGTCTATGAAGATGTCCAGTTTAGGAGACCTGTGGCCCGTCCCTGCATCGTGGCCTGCACTGGGCAGCAAACTACAGATGTGACTCTGACCTTACTGACCGACTGCTGCTGCATAGTTGCCAGCAGGGAGGCAGCCCCCGTATGTATGGCAGATATTGGTATTTTTTAAAGGCGCAAACCTGTAGAGCATTACAATATAAAAGTGGAGCACCTCGTTATACTGCCCACGCAGCGGACAGGAGGCAGCAGTCGGACGGTTTAGAGGATTTTGTCCTCTACACTCATCATAGATATGAGATGTATTGGTAGACCGTTGGCAGGGCCAGCTAATCTTGGCGAGATCTACTGACAATCTGATGTCTTTGGTGGTCGCACACCTAAAGTTACATGTGCAATACCAATTCATCAAAGGCTGTGTCAACTGGCAGCCATCGTACTCGACTACCCCCAAACACATGAAAGTTCGTCTCATGTGTTTTCAACAGGAACAGCAGAGAAAACCGCGGCCATACAGCCCTGGTGTCGGCTCATCTGTAGAGAATAAAACATTGAAAACATTGGGAGTATAACCGATCCTTATTTTCCCCCATATCACCCGTAGGGGAAGGTTCAGGAGGTCTCCATTCACATTAACTTGTCAGGTTCATCAGGGGCTTAAAGGAAATCTATCAGTAACATTTGCCTTAAAGAGGTATTCCCATCTCCAAGATCCTGTCCCAATATGTAGTAGGTGTAATATTAATATTATCAAATACTTCCAATTAGAAATGTAGTATAGTTCTTCTGATTCGCTATGTCTCTTTCCTCATGTGCAGACATTACAGGACCTTAGCTATCCATGGTATAGTGACAGTTAGTTAGGTATCCATGGTTACGACCACTAGCAACTAAGGTCCTGCAATGCCTGCACATGAGGAAAGCGACATAGCGAATCAGAAGAACTATACTACATTTCTAATTGGAGGTATTTGCTAATATTAATATTACACCTACTACATATTGGGATATGGTCTTGGAGATGGGAACACAGCTTTAAGGGCAGCACAGTGGCGCAGTGGTTAGCACTGCAGCCTTGCAGCGCTGGGGTCCTGGGCTCTAATCCCACCCAGGACAACATCTGCAAGGAGTTTGCGTGGGTTTCCTCTGGGTTCTCCGGTTTCCTCCCACATTCCAAAAAGACATAATGATAGGGATTCTAGATTGTGAGCCCCATCGGGGACAGTGATGATAATGTGTGCAAACTAAAGCACTGCAGAATATGTTAGCGCTATATAAAAATAAAGAATATTAATAAAGATTATTATTTAAGCTAGCAGATGTAGTGCAAGATAGGAATTCATAAAAATGGTTTCCACTGCCCTCTTTCACCACTATCCGGTTGCCCTATTGGGCAGACATTTTATTTTAGTCACACAGATAGGTGTATGCGTGGTCATTGGCTCCACTAAGGCTACGTTCACATTTGCGCCGCTCCCGGCTGCGTCGGGCGCAGCCGCGGCGACGCACGCGCCATGCGCCCCTATATTTAACATGGGGGCGAATGGACATGCGTTGCATTTGCGTCGCATGCGTCGCTGCAGCGCATGCGTCAGGGCGCAGGGAACGCTGCATGATGCAGTTTTTCCTGCGCCCAAAACCCTGCAAAAAGCGACGCATGCATCGCAAAACGCAGCGTTTGTGCATGCGTTCATATTTGCGTTACGTCGCCGACGCAGCGCCGCACAACGCAAATGTGAACGTAGCCTTAGCTTCTCCCTGCCAGCGCTGCTTTCTTCTGCTTAAGGACAGGTGCAGACAACCTTATTTTCACCCAGAGTGTGATCCAACAAAACACAGGCTTGTACCCAGACCAATATTATGCTATGGGGTCGCTCAAATGACAGATTTTTTTCCACGGACAGCGCCAGTCCGAAGAAAGTAACTACAGTGTGCCCAAGTTTGATCTGATATTCGCACTCGGCCATGCAAGTCAATGAGGCCATGGAGAACATCAGACTGCACTCAGATGACAGCTGAGTGCGGAATGATTTCAACAGACTGTTACAATGGAGAATTTTTTTTCTCCATCTTCTCATCCAAGAAAATCGGATCACTCCAATCACAGTTTGATTAGTATATGTTGACCAGATTTTCTAGGATGAGAGAATACACGGTCGTCTGCGCCTGACCGAATTAATGAAGAGTGGAGGGGACGTCTTACATCCCCTTGCCTATCAAGAGAGCGCCATCGACAGGAAGAAGCAAAGAGGACTGGATGTGCAGTGAGATCATACCGCCACTTGCAAGCCTACTGTGCATATAAAGAAAATACGAATTACTGTGTAATGTGGCACCGGATAGTAGTGAAATAGGTATTCATGGAAATGGTTTCCTTATCCTGCACTTACCGCGCTAGCCTAAAGCAAACGTTACTGACAGTTCTCCCTTTAAGATTAATGACAGATTACCAAAAAAGCGTAATCTGCCAGTGATCTGCAGATAAATACATGGTGTGTAAGAATGGCTGTGGGATCGGATGGCACAGAGTGTTCAGAATCTGTTCCCGCACACGGATTAGTGCCATCTAAAATGGAGAGAAATCCTCAGCAGTCTATACACAGATCTCTGACATATACCATGTGTACGCTGCACTTTGACCACAACGTGCGGACAAGACCTTACGAAGCACGTCTCCAGCATGTATTGTCAGAACAGCTCCCTGACGGGCATGCTGGGTGTTGTGGTTCTATAAACGCTCGAGAACATGTTTGGTAGGTTACGTCTTACCTGGACGGTGCTGGAGTAAGTCATCTTGTTGCTGTCAGTCATTTGCTCCTCATCTCAGGTGACGGTGGGGCAGGAGAGCCTGGGGCAGAGAGCAGATGTCATTGTAAATGCAGGCACACAACCCAAACAGTACCCCGTTCACCGGAGGAAGACGGATCTCCATACTGTACAGAAGGACTGCGCCCCCTCCCCTACACACACTACACTCACTTCCTCTGCGCCCACCCCTCCATTACTCAGAGCCGCACTCACCTTCTGTGCTCCAAGGTTTGGTGAGCCCAGCATTGTTATATAGACCGGACCCTTCATTATTTCTGGAGTGACTCACCAACATGTGATTGGGGCATTCCCACAGAGCAGTAGGTGGAAGGTGCACCACTCCCACTGCAATCCCTATACTGTCACATATTACATGCCCGATTGGTCCTCACATTAACGTGCGCTTCCACTTTTGAGGCTTTGACGGTAAAAGGTAAGAGGGGATTCGCCCTGAATGACCATGCCAAAGTTAACCCCTTTCCGACCAGGCTTTTTTTTTTTTTTGAGCTCCCCCCCCGACCCCTCAAGTGCTATGTCTTTTTTTTTTTAAAAAAAAATTTTCTATCAACATCACCGTACGAGGGCTTGTTTTATGTGGAACAAATTGTAGTTTTAACGGACACCATTTATTTTACCATTCACTGGAGAACATAAAAATAAAGAATTATAATAATAATTACACTATTTTTTTGTTGTTGTCACAACATTCATTGTGCGGGAAAAATAAGGCTACTTTCACACTAGCGTCGGAATATCCCCGTCGCAATGCGTCAGGGAGAGATTCCGACGCTAGCGTTTAACGCATTGCACAATGGAGGCAGCGGATGCATTTCTCCGGCGCATCCGCTGCCCCATTGTAAGGTGCGGGGAGGTGGGGGCGGAGTTCCGGCCGCGTATGCGCGGTCGGAAAAAGCGGTCCGTCAGGAGCAAAAAACGTTACATGTAGCGTTTTTTGCTCCCAGCGGTCCGCAAAAGCACGACGCATCCGTCGCTCGACGGATGCGACGTGTGGCAATCCGTCGCAAATGCGTCGTCAATACAAGTCTATGGGGAAAAAACGCATCCTGCAAGCACTTTTACAGGATGCGTTTTTCTGCAAAACGACGCATTGTGACGGATTGCAGAAAACGCTAGTGTGAAAGTAGCCTAACCTGGTTAAATAAAATGTGTAGGTTTTTTTAATTAGGAGATGAAAATTGTGTTCCCATTTTTCCACGCCCTGTAACATTTTCCTTTTAACATTGATGGAATACAGTGAGGGCTTGTTTTTTTTTTTTTTAGTAGCGAGCCAATACTTATTGATTGACTTTCGGTGTGATCAATGTTTTGATCGCTTATTGCATTTTCTGGCAAAAAAAAATTAATTCTGATGTCTTGATTTTTTTTCTGTACAATTTTGATATACTAGATTTTTACAGATGCACAAATACCAAATGTTTTTATGTATCTATTTTTAATTATCGCTTTCCGTGATTGTCACAGTGGCAATTAAGTGATTAAACAGCAGCGATCGAAGCGCACGCCAGCATCTGCTATTACACCATCATGTTGCGGGCTTAGCTCCTAAGCCCCCTCAATACATGGGTGACTGACATGCCATACCAGTATGTTATATGGCAGGAAGGGGTTCAAAATATTGCTCAAATTATTTTAATTGATCTTCTAAACGCTGAAGAATATTAATATTAGTAGAAACAGCAGCTTTTTCCACTTCTGTAAAAACGGCCATGCGCCTCACTAACAACTAGAGGGCGACATACAGTTTCAGAACAACTGGGCTGTATCACAGCATCTCAGTAATGGCAGGCATTGTCGGGCGTTCTCGGTACGTGGCTAGTACTTTGAAGAATGATCCATGGTAGGACGAGAGTTGGCTTCATTCTGTCCGTTTTTCTCATGTAATGATTATTTTGATCACCGATTGCCATCAGTCTATCTCGTATGTGGAGAGAAAGAGAAACAAAAAAGTTTCTCCGCCTTCTAATTTCTTTATTGTCCATGAAAATCAGATTGTACTCAGATGTCATCCAAGTGCAACCTGATTTTTTCACGGACATCTAGACTTGCATTGCCGATTTTGATGGATGTGTGAATGACCCAATCTGCTATCCACGGAGAAACGGACGTCTAAATGAGGCCTTTACCTGCGACAGGGACATTGATGTATGTGGTGACTTACAGAGTAATTAAACATTCACTGTATTTCTTCATATTTTGCAGGCACTTTAATTGCTTGCAGATTGGGGTGTGGGGCTCAGTCCTGAGACCCTTGCTGCTCGCCTAATTGATCATCCCATTGTGCCCAGCACAGAAGTCCACAACACATAATTAGACACCCTGCCCAGGGGAGAATAGCCTATGCTTTCTATTGAATCCACTCTCTGCTGTGTGTGAACTCAGACTGACGCTGTGCGCAGCAGACCCCTGAGCTGCGCACTGTTCGAGGGTCTATTGAGCGAGCGATGTTAGTCTCAGGACTAGACGTGAGTGAACGTGCTCAGATTTGTTAGGCAATCCCTGTCGAACAGTCGCGGGAGATTGAATATATCATTCGAGCACTCAGAAGACACTCGGTTAGCACCCGAGCATGCTCTGATAGCACCTTATCCGAGTACAACCAACAATTTAAATTGCCTGCCAAATATGAAAAAAAGCCATGAAAGTTTAATTAATGGATACGTTAAGGAGTCTAATGTTCATGTCACACTGAAAAAATAAAAAAAAGAAATAGTATAAGATTGATAGGAAACAGGCCAAGGTGATGAACTGGGCTCTAAATGATCGAGATCTCAATCCGACCAAGCATCAGACGTGCTGGGAAACCAAAAGTGATCCAGGGAGGCCGAATCTTGAGTCTTACAAGATCTGCTGCTTATGTCATGGCGCCGGATGGGGTCAGAGCCATTTTAGTAGCACAAGGGGGACTGTAGAATATTAGCTAAGAGGTTTTAATGCTATGGCTGAATGGAGTAAGTAATCAGATGTAATGAATTTTAGGGTATCTGTACACATTCAGGATTTGGCAGTCTGGAAAGAGTCACTGCATGTCTGTCTCCGAGGGTCTCTGGACGCATAGTGGGCATGGGGTTTCTTGAAATCCCATCCACTATGCTGTAACCACTGGATGCTGCACAAGTACACAGCGTCCAACCCGCAGCGATTACTGATCGCGGGCTCACACCCTTAGGATATTTCTATTATTACATTATAATTCTGAATTGGACTGTGGAACATATGACATAATATCTAATTGAATGAGGATAATAAGAAACGACTATTATAAGCAGTGTGGTGAACTAACATTTTGAACATTTAGATCCTGGCAATGATATGAAATTTGTTTTACATTCCAAATTCCGAAACTGCGTAATCAGAAACCTCAACACCATGATCTATATTTGACGATGTTCCCATCACTGGTTTTAAGAGACTGACATTTACAATAATGGAAAAGGGATTCATATTAGTCACACTAATCACAAAAACTCTCCTTTTGAGGGAAAGAACATTCCTGGCAAAATTCATTTTACGGTCCTATGACTAATTTAGAGCCTAGAGCCACAAAGCATGACTTGCAGATCTAAAGACATTCGCACAACCCTGTGTCATTCTTTCTAAAGCAAAACACAAGCCGTACCATGATCATGATATCATGGTGTCAAGTGTCAAAATCATGAAAGCAGATTAACCTTTTTATCCATAAGGACTGAGTCAGACTGTCGTATACCTTGTGTGAGGATCGCACAATGTCATCATGAGATAATAGGGTCACAGAGTCACACCAGAATAAAGAAGTCTAAGGGCTTGTTATGTCAACACATTTTGCAGCAAGGAGCTTTGCTAATGCAATGCTACTCCTCGCTGCAAAACCCCGGAGAATGAGTCTAAATATAGATCAATGAGCTATATTTAGCTTCATTTGCGGTGAGGCGCCCTCTGCTGGATGTTCATAGATCGTGGGAAATTACCTAGAAAGCTCCTTGCTGCAAAATGTTTTAACCCCTTCAGAAGGATTTACATCGTTGGACGTTACAGATCTGCGTAGGGTAAGTATATTGTTGGTTTATTATGTTTTTTCTTTCACAGAACGAGGGTCTTCAGTGACTGGATTGGGCGTAGAATAAAATACTCCAACAACCATTGTTTTTATTTCATTAAAATAATTTTAAATAATGTGTTTGTGTTTTATTTAACCCTTTACTACAATTGGATTAATAATGGATAGGTGTCATAATTGACGCCTCTCCATTATTAATTAGGCTTAATGTCACCTTACAATAGCAAGGTGGCATTAACCCTTCATTACCCCATATCCCACCGCTACACGGGAATGGGAAGAGAGTGGCCAAGTGCCAGAATAGGCGCATCTTCCAGATGTGCCTTTTCTGGGGTGGCTGGGGGCAGATATTTTTAGCCAGGGGGGGGCCAATAACCATGGACCCTCTCCAGGCTATTAATATCTGCCCTCAGTCACTGCCTTTACTACTCTGGCGGAGAAAATTGCGCGGGAGCCCACGCCAATTTTTTCCGCCATTTAACCCTTTATTTTAAGAGCTAGAACGGCCAAATTTTGCAGATACACTCTACTGACATTAGTAGTGTGGAATCTGCAAAAAAAATGGAGAGAAGACATGGTTTACTGTATGTAAACCATGTCTCAAATCATGTCGGGTTTTAGGAAGGAGAAAGAAAAAGCCGGTAATTGAATTACCGGCTTTCAAGCTGTATAGCGCTAGAAAAAATAGTAATATATATACATATATGTGTCTACTGACATATATATATATATATATATAGACAGTATATATATATATATTTTTCTTTTTGGGACACATGGATCACTTCTATAGCGGTATGTTGGTTTTGCAAGCCTGCGAGAAAACCACGCAGTACGGATGCCATACGGATTACATACGGAGGATGCCATGCGCAAAATACGCTGACACACTCTGCCTACGGAGGAGCTACGGACCACTATTTTCGGGACTTTTCAGCGTATTACGGCCGTAATATACGGACCGTATTTTCATACGCTGAGTGTGAAGCCGGCCTTACTGTGTAGCAAACGCCATGGTTTGTTAGGAATTTGACAAGCAGCAGTTGCCTCACCCCCCCCCCCAATTCTGCACACTCCCCCATCCTCCATACACAAAACTACTATAATACTGCCCCCTATGTACTAAAATA
This sequence comes from Ranitomeya imitator, assembly GCF_032444005.1. Taxonomy (NCBI): domain Eukaryota; kingdom Metazoa; phylum Chordata; class Amphibia; order Anura; family Dendrobatidae; genus Ranitomeya; species Ranitomeya imitator. The sequence continues at coordinate 449,663,823 of NC_091283.1, read as the reverse complement.
TAACTACTATAATATTCCTATGTACAAGAATATAACTACTATAATACTGCTCCTATGTACAAGAATATAAATACTATAATACTGCTCCTATGTACAAGAATATAAATACTATAATACTGCCCCTATGTACAAGAATATAACTACTACAGTACTGCTCCTTTGTACAAGAATATAGCTATTATAATATTGCTCCTTGTATACAAGAATATAACTACTACAATACTGCTCCCTATGTAGGAGACTACAGCTACCATAATACTGATCCTATGTACAACAATATAACTACTATAATATTGCTCCCTATTGCCCCCCCCATGGACATGAATATAAAACTAGAATACTGCCCCTATGTACAAGGATATGACTACTATAATACTGCACCCTATATACAAGAATATAACTACTATAATACTGCCGATTTGTTCAAGAATATCACTACTATAATACTGCACCCTACGTACAAGAATATATCTACTATTATACTGCCCATATGTACAAGATTATAACTACTATAATACTGCCCCCATGTACAAGAATATACCTACTATAATACTGCCTCCTATGTACAATAACTACTATAATACTGCTCCTATGTACAAGAATATAACCACTATAATACTGCCCCATGTACAAAAATATAACTGCTATAATACTGCCCCCTATATACAACAGTATAACCACTACAATATTGCCCCTATGTACAAGAATATAACTACTATAATACTGCTCCTATGTACAAGAATATAACTACTATAATACGGCTCCTATGTACAAGAAAATAACTACTATAATACTGCTCCCTATGTACAAGAATATAACTACTATAATACTGCTCCTATGTACAAGAATATAACTACTATAATACGGCCCCTATGTACAAGAATATAACTACTATAATACTGCTCCTATGTACAAGAATATAACTACTATAATACTGTTCCTATGTACATGAATATAACTACTATAATACGGCTCCCTATATATAAGAATATCATTACTATAATACTGCTCCTATATACAAGAATATAACTGCTATAATTTTGCCCCCTATGTACAAGAATATAACCTCTATAATAATACATCTCTAGATTATTATTTATATAGCACCATTGATTCCATGGTGTTGTACATGAGAAGGGGTTACATACAAATTACAGATATCACTTAAGGTACCATCACAATAAGCGATGCTGCAGCGATATAGACAACGATGCCGATCGCTGCAGCGTCGCTGTTTAGTCGTTGTGTGGTCGCTGGAGAGCTGTCACACAGACAGCTCTCCAGCGACCAACGATGCCGAAGTCCCCGGGTAACCAGGGTAAACATCGGGTTACTAAGCGCAGGGCCGCGCTTAGTAACCCGATGTTTACCCTGGTTACCATTGTAAATGTAAAAAAAAAACAAAAAACACTACATACTTACATTCCGGTGTCTGTCGCGTCCCCCGGAGTCAGCTTCCCTGCACTGTGTAAGCGCCGGCCGTAAAGCAGAGCGGTGACGTCACCGCTGTGCTCGGCTTTACGGCCGGCCGGCGCTGACACAGGGGGACGCGACAGACACCGGAATATAAGTATGTAGTGGTTTTTTTTTTTTTACATTTACAATGGTAACCAGGGTAAATATCGGGTCACTAAGCGCGGCCCTGCACTTAGTAACCCGATGTTTACCCTGGTTACAAGTGAACACATCGCTGGATCGGCGTCACACACGCCGATTCAGCGATGTCAGCGGGAGGTCCAGCGACGAAATAAAGTTCTGGCCTCCTAGCTCCGACCAGCGATGTCACAGCAGGATCCTGATCGCTGCTGCGTGTCAAACACAACGATATCGCTATCCAGGACACTGCAACGTCACGGATCGCTATTGTTCTAAAGTTGCTCAGTGTGAAGGTACCTTTACAGTAAGCAAACTAACAATCACAGACTGATACAGAGGGGAGAGGGCCCTGCCCTTGCCAGCTTACATTCCACAGGATTAACAGGATTTGTACATTACACACATTTTTAGGCTACTTTCACACTAGCGTCGTGCACTGCATGTCGCAATGCATCGTTTTGGAGAAAAAACGCATCCTGCAAAATTGCTTGCAGGATGCGTTTTTTCTCCATTGACTAACATTAGCGACGCATTGACACACGTCGCAACCGTCGTGGGACGGTTGCATCGTGTTGTGGCGGACCGTTGGCAGCAAAAAACGTTACATGTAACGGTTTTTGCTGCGTTGTGCCCGCCATTTCCGACCGCGCATGCGCGGCTGGAACTCCGCCCCCACCTCCCCACAACTCACAATGGGGCAGCGGATACGCTGGAAAAATGCATCCGTTGCCCCCATTGTGCAGCGCTTGCACAGTATGCGACGGCCCCGTACCGACGCTAATGTGAAAGTAGCCTTATCTGGATATCGAGTGAATCACTTCACGTGGAGTTTATTAAGTAATTATTACGCTTTACAGTCACACACTTAACACAGTTTTCAATTGCACAATTTATCCGGCTCCATGTATGATTCATGCATTATTTTGCTGGCAAGTATACAAGTATGTGAAACATTGCCAACTTTAAAGGTTACTGCTTTTTTTTATTTTTTATAGATGTTGCCATCATTTACAACAGCAGCGTTTGTCATCACAGTTTAGTCCATGGACAAGGGTGATGTTTTTTCAGGAGAGGGGGGGGGGTGGGGTCAGACATTTTACTTATTCTGGGCAGCCTTTTTAAACATTACTTATCCTTAACGTTGATCACGTTGCATTATATCTCATACTCCAATCACATCCAAAGCTGCACTTAGTATTCAAAATCATCATCAGTAACGTTAGTGGGACAGGGTGACTTGTAACTTGAAAATACATCATTAATTTTACCAGATAATGCACTGGAAAATGATTCCAAGTGCAGTGAAGTTGTGACCATCCCCCTCCCTCTGGCAATGATGACATTGTTTTTACGGCGTAGACTTTGTGTTGAAATTAACCTGCGATACAATTCTGATCAGTAAGGTTACGTCGTATTTCTGATATCCATAACGTTTTCATTTTTGGATCCATGGAGCTGTGTGATGGTTTTTTTTTTTTTTTTTTCTTGGCAGGGCGAGAATGTTTTTATTTATACGATTTTGAGACATTTTCATCACTTGTTACAAAACGTTTTGTGGTATTTCACCACCCCCCTTCCCCCCCTCCCAAAAAAAACACATAATTTTGACATTGTTGAACTTCTTTAATTTTTAGTGTTTATTGATCTGGTTAATTATTTTTAGATTTTGATAGTTCAAACTTTTCTGAACATAATGATACCACATACAGTGGGTACGGAAAGTATTCAGACCCCTTTAAATTTGTCACTATTTGTTTCATTGCAGCCATTTGGTAAATTCAAAAAAGTTCATTTTCTTCTTATTAATGTACACTCTGCACCTCATCCTGACTGAAAACCCCCCCGAAATGTAGACATTTTTGCAAATTTATTAAAAAAGAAAATCTGGAATATCACATGGTCATAAGTAGTCAGACCCTTTGCTCAGTATTGAGTAGAAGCCCCCTTTTGAGCTAGTACAGCCATGAGTCTTCTTGGGAATGATGCAACAAGTTTTTCACACCTGGATTTGGGGATCCTCTGCCATTCTCCCCTGCAGATCCTCTCCAGTTTCGTCAGGTTAGACGGTGAACGTTGGTGGACAGCCATTTTCAGGTCTCTCCAGAGATGCTCAATTGGGTTTAGCTTAGGGCTCTGGCTGGGCCAGTCAAGAATGGTCACAGAGTTGTTCTGAAGCAACTCCTTTGTTATTTTAGCTGTATGCTTAGGGTTATTGTCTTGTTGGAAGGTGAAATTTTGGCCAAGTCTGAGGTCCAGAGCACTCTGGAAGAGGTTTTCATCCAGGATCTCTCTGTACTTGGCCGCATTCATATCTCCTTCAATGACAACCAGTCGTCCTGTCCCTGCAACTGATAAACACCCCCACAGCATGATGCTGCCACCATGTTTCACTGTTGGGATTGTATTGGACAGGTGATGAGCAGTGCCTGGTTTTCTCCACACATACCACTTAGAATTATTACCAAAAAGTTCTATCTTCGTCTCATCAGACCAGAGAATCTTATTTCTCATAGTCTGGGAGTCCTTCATGTGTTTTTTAACAAATTCTATGCAGGCTTTCATATGACTGAGGAGAGGTTTCCGTCGGGCCACTCTGCCATAAAGGCCTGACTGGTGGAGGGCTGCAGTGATAGTTGACTTTACTGCAGAAATTCTGTTGCAACCTTGGCCAGATCTGTGCCTTGCCACAATTCTGTCTCTGAGCTCCTTGGCCAGTTCCTTTGACCTCATGATTCTCATCTGGTCTGACATGCACTGTGAGCTGTGAGGTCTTATATAGACAGATGTGTGCCTTTCCAAATCAAGTCCTATCAGTTTAATTAAACACAGCTGGACTCATCTCAAAGATGATCACAAGGAAATGGACAGCATGTGACTTAAATATGAGTGTCTGAGCAACGGGTCTGAATACTTATGACCATGTGATCTCAGTTTTTCTTTTCTATTAAATTAGCAAAAATTTCTACATTTGTTTTTTTCAGTCAAGATGGGGTGCAGAGTGTACATTAATGATAAAAAAAATGAACTTTTTTGAATTTACCAAATGGCTGCAATGAAACAAAGCGTAAAAAATTTAAAGGGGTCTGAATACTTTCCGCACCCACTGTATGTGTATTTTTAAAAATTATTTTTAATGGGGGAAAATAGGGGAGATTTGAATTTTTACGTTTATTTATTTATTTTTTTAAAACTTTTTTGTTGTTTTTCTTTACTTCTTGTTAGTCCCCAAAGGAGACTTGAAGCTGCAATTATCTGATCGCTTGTGCTATAATACAGAAATACCACAGCATTGCTGTATATAGCAAGAGTCATGGTCTCCTTTGAAGCCCGACCTCATGCGGTGACATCACTGGGAAGAGGAACAGAACGGCAAGGGACACCGAAGAGAGCGTCAGTAGGACTGTATATTACACTCACACTACATGCACATATACAGACATTTAATGAAAAAAATATTAATGGGATAGCTTATTCTAATGTGTATGGGGTCCCCAACACCAGAGGATGTGGGCAGCCCCTTATCTCCATCACCCTGCAGATACTTTATGTACGAGATGAATGTAGAAGTTTATTGGGGGCGCTCAAGACATCTGCTATGTATAGTTGTGCAGTTGTTATCTGCCCTTCTTTCAGCAATGCATTTAACAAAGCGATATATCACTACATTTTAACTGTGAGATGATCTCCACCCCAAATATAGCTTAAAAGTGCACTGTCTCTTTATGACACCCCCATACAAATGGCAATTGCTTGACTGAAGTGTATCAAATAATTTATTACAAAATGTACAATGAAATCCACAGGAGTAAAGGGCAGAGCCATGTATGTCACTTCTAGTCTGAGTATATAATGTCCTGCCAGGTCAACGAACCCAGATGGTGTCCTAACGGGAAATCAAATGGTGAAGGTTTCTAAACAGGTGACGGGAAGTCTGAGGAAACAATCAGATTAACATCATAAAAAAAACAAAACCTAATTCCTTTAATCTGGCATTCAATACTCCAGATGAATTGATATGTTATTCTTCAAACAGTGCTACACCTGCCTACAGGTTGTCTGTGGTATTGCAGCTCAGCAGAGATGCAATATCACATACAACCTGTAAGTGGGAGTGGCGCTGTTTCACTTCCTCTCAGAGTAAAAAACTGTATATGTCCTCCATAGAATTGGAGAGGTGAGGAAGACTTCCTTTAGTGGTGCATTTTCTTCTCCAGGACCAGGGTAAGTGCATATTTTGCGGCTTGAATCCATTCTCCACTGCAAAAACGTCTTTGACCTCAAGAGGGTGCCATGAAAAACACCTGTCCTAGTTGGTGCTTTTTGATGCTACTTTTGCAGTTGGGACACAGTTTGCTCTTCTGAAAAGAAAAAAAAAATTAAAAAGATCAAAATGTGCCAATAAATTCATGCTCAAAACATGGATTACCTAGTCTTAAATATTTACGTGCTGCACGTACACCCTTTGAAGTCCACAAACCTTTAGGAGCTGGTCCCAGCATGCTCTGCAACAGTAGAAGTCACATGATGTGCATTTAAAAGGCACAGACCCTTTCATTTTGCAGTGGGGACAGGTTGGACCCTCTGGGGAAATAAAAGGGAAGAAAGTCCTAACCTCAGGACCTTCAATGGTGGTCTACAATTTTTATAGGGCACATGTCCAACCTCCTGCATTGAGCAGGACGCGATGACCCTCGAGGTCCCTTCCAACTCTAACATTCTGTGATTCTATGTCACAGTGATAGAAACATGTCTGTTATTGACCCTTTTTAGTTAAATCCTTATTGCATTTTAGAAAGGACCAACCAATATGGCCGCCATTCACTTTTCCTAACCTCAGGACCTTCAAAGGTGGTCTACAAATTTTTATAGGACACATGTCCAACCACCTGCATTGAGCAGGACGCGATGACCCTTGAGGTCCCTTCCAACAGTAACATTCTATGATTCTACGTCACAGTGATAGAAACATGTCTGTTGACTTTTTTTAGTTCAATCCTTATTGCATTTTAGAAAGGACCAACCAAAATGGCCACCGTTTACTTTTTATAGGTTTCTTGACTATCATACTGTTATCTCCCTTTCTGCAGCTTATCAGGCCTCTATGAAAGCTGCCATGATGGCCAATGTAGTTTTTCTAGGATTAGCTTTCCTAAGAACAGAATTGGCAGATATGAACGACTTCAGGGTTTTTGGCTGGAGCAGCTACAATAAGACTGCGGATTTCTTATGAATCACTTATCTGGTCCCGGGGAAGGAAAGACACTGAGCTCCCTGCTGGAGGCATAATGTAGGCTTGTGTAAAGCTCTGTGATTATGGATGAGGTCACTTCTGCTTTCTACCAAGTTATCTTCCCTGGCATCTGTTTTCTGACAGTGCCGCCACTCCTTACTGGAAATACTACACTATGGGGTATCACCAGGCTTCCAAGAAGGTGCCCGTCTAGAAAACTAGGGGGAAACAATTAAGATAAAAAGATTTCTCAACAAGTACAAATGTTTCTCCATTCATTCCTTTGCCATTACAACACTTAGAAATATCCCCAGGATTACTGCAACTAAACTTTTAAGGAAAACTAAAATATCGAACTTTAAAGAGGGACAGCAGCCCTCTTTCCTTTCCACAGATGGAGATAACACAAATAGGAAAGAGTTCCTGTAATTGAGAAAATGTATTTAGCTCACCACGTCTGCCACAGGGTAAATGCACTGGGATCTGCCAGCGGTGGGGGCTGAATCCAGCTGGTGAAGAAGTGCCAAAATATGACCGAAAAGAGAGGAAAGATTCCGGCACATCCATCTGCTAAAATCAATGTTCTTTATTCCAATTTCCATGAAAACAAAAGGATCCATGTAACAACTTTAAAAAACTAACGCGTTTCTGGCACGACAATCGCCCTTAACCCCTTAATCCCATATGACGTACTATCCCGTCCAGGTGACCTGGGACTTAATTCCCATGGACGGGATAGTACGTCATATGCGATCGGCCGCGCTCACGGGGGGAGCGCGGCCGATCGCGGCCGGGTGTCAGCTGCCTATCGCAGCTGACATCCGGCACTATGTGCCAGGAGCGGTCACGGACCGCTCCCGGCACATTAACCCCCGGCACACCGCGATCAAAGATGATCGCGATGTGCCGGCGGTGCAGGGAAGCATCGCGCAGGGAGGGGGCTCCCTGCGGGCTTCCCTGAGACGATCGGTACACGGTGATGTGCTCACCGTGTACCGAGCGTCTTCTCCCTGCAGTCCCCGGATCCAAAATGGCCGCCGGGCTGCATCCGGGTCCTGCAGGGAGCACTTCCGGGTCAGGATCAGGCTGCAGCTGCAGCTCTAATCCTGCCCGGCTGTATGTCAGATCACCGATCTGATAGAGTGCTGTGCACACTGTCAGATCGGTGATCTGTGATGTCCCCCCCTGGGACAAAGTGAAAAAGTAAAAAAAAAAATTTCCACACTTGTAAAAAAAAAAATAAAAAAAAAATTCCTAAATAAAGCAGAAAAAAAAAAATATTATTCCCATAAATACATTTCTTTACATAAAAAAAAAACAAAAAAACAATAAAAGTACACATATTTAGTATCGCCGCGTCCGTAACGACCCGACCTATAAAACTGGCCCACTAGTTAACCCCTTCAGTGAACACCGTAAGAAAAAAAAAAAAAAAACGAGCCAAAAAACAACGCTTTATTATCATAACGCTGAACAAAGAGTGGAATAACACGCGATCAAAAAGACGGATATAAATAACCATGTTACCTCTGAAAACGTCATCTTGTCCCGCAAAAAACGAGCCGCCATATAGCATCATAACCAAAAAAATAAAAAAGTTATAGTCCTCTGAATAAAGCGATGCCAAAATAATTATTTTTTCTATAAAATAGCTTTTATCGTATAAAAGCGCCAAAACATAAAAAAAATGATATAAATGAGGTGTCGCTGTAATCGTACTGACCCGAAGAATAAAACTGCTTCATCAATTTTACCAAACGCGGAACGGTATAAACGCCTCCCCCAAAAGAAATTCATGAATAGCTGGTTTTTGGTCATTCTGCCTCACAAAAAAATCGGAATAAAAAGCGATCAAAAACTGTCACGTGTCCGAAAATGTAACCGATAAAAACGTCAACTCGTCCCGCAAAAAACAAGACCTCACATGACTCTGTGGACCAAAATATGGAAAAATTATAGGTCTCAAAATGTGGAGACGCAAAAACTTTTTTGCTATAAAAAGCGTCTTTCAGTGTGTGACGGCTGCCAATCATAAAAATCCGATATAAAAAACTCGCTATAAAAGTAAATCAAACCCCCCTTCATCACCCCCTTAGTTAGGCTAGGTTCACATTGCGTTAATGGGTTAACGCTAACGGACAGCGTTGCACGGCGAAAATGTCACAATTAACGCCGTGCAACGGGTCCGTTAGCACAACCATTGACAGCAATGTGATTTTCAGGTGTAGCGCATCGCTAGAGCGTGCCATTTTCGGCTCGCGCTAGCAAGGTGCCATTCTTTTGTGGCGCGCCTCAGACGCTGCTTGCAGCGTCCGCGGCGCGCCCGAGGTCCGATCCCCGATCTTCCAGAGCGGGGACGTTAACGCGACCACTAAACACGACACCTAAAAAGACATTGTGTTAGCGCAATCCGCTAGTGCTAAACGGATTTCCCTAACGCAATGTGAACCTAGCCTTAGGGAAAAATAATAAAATTAAAAAAAATGTATTTATTTCCATTTTCCGGTTAGGGTTAGGGTTAGGGCTAGGGTTGGGGCTAGGGTTTGGATTACATTTACGGTTGGGATTAGGGTTGGGATTAGAATTAGGGGTGTGTCTGGGTTAGGTGTGTGGTTAGGGTTACAGTTGGGATTAGGGTTAGTGGTGCGTTTGGATTAGGGTTTCATTTATAATTGGGGGGTTTCCACTGTTTAGACACATCAGGGGCTCTCCAAACGCGACATGGCGTCCGATCTCAATTCCAGCCAATTCTGCATTGAAAAAGTAAAACAGTGCTCCTTCACTTCCGAGCTCTCCCGTGCGCCCAAACAGGGGTTTACCCCAACATATGGGGTATCAGCGTACTCGAGACAAATTGGACAACAACTTTTTGGGTCCAAGTTCTCTTGTTATCCTTGGGAAAATAAAAATTTGGGGGGCTAAAAATCATTTTTGTGGGAAAAAAAAGGATTCTTATTTTCACGGCTCTGCGTTGTAAACTGTAGTGAAACACTTGGGGGTTCAAAGTTTTCACAACACATCTAGATAAGTTCCATGGGAGGTCTAGTTTCCAATATGGGGTCACTTGTGGGTGGTTTCTACTGTTTGGGTACATCAGGGGCTCTGCAAATGCAACGTGACGCCTGCAGACCAATCCATCTAAGTCTGCATTCCAAATGGCGCTCCTTCCCTTCCGAGCTCTGCCATGAGCCCAAACAGTGGTTCCCCCCCACATATGGGGTATCAGCGTACTCAGGACAAATTGAACAACAACTTTTGGGGTCCAATTTATTCTGTTACCCTTGTAAAAATACAAAGCTGGGGGCTAAAAAATCATTTTTGTGAAAAAAAAAAGAATTTTTATTTTCACGGGTCTGCGTTATAAACTGTAGTGAAACACTTAGGGGTTCAAAGTTCTCACAACACATCTAGATAAGTTCCATGGGAGGTCTAGTTTCTAATATGGGGTCACTTGTGGGGGGTTTGTACTGTTTGGGTACATCAGGGGCTCTGCAAATGCAACGTGACTCCTGCAGACCAATCCATCTAAGTCTGCATTCCAAATGGCGCTCCTTCCCTTCCGAGCTCTGCCATGCGCCCAAACAGTGGTTCCCCCCCACATATGGGGTATCAGCGTACTCAGGACAAATTGGACAACAACTTTTGGGGTCCAATTTATTATGTTACCCTTGTGAAAATACAAAACTGGGGGCTAAAAAATTTTTGCGAAAAAAAAAAAAATTTATTTTAACGGCTCTGCGTTATAAACTGTAGTGAAACACTTGGGGGTTCAAAGCTCTCAAAACACATCTAGATAAGTTCCTTAGAGGGTCTAGTTTCCAAAATGGTGTCACTTGTGGGGGTTTTTAATGTTTAGGCACATCAGGGGCTCTCCAAACCAACATGGCGTCCCATCTTAATTCCAGTCAATTTTGCATTGAAAAGTCAAATGGCGCTCCTTCCCTTCCGAGCTCTGCTATGCACCCAAAAAGTGGTTTACCCCCACATATGGGGTATCGTCGCACTCAGGACAAATTGCACAACAACTTTTGTGGTCTAATTTCTTCTCTTACCCTTGGGAAAATAAAAAATTGGGGGCGAAAAGATCATTTTTGTGAAAAAATAAGATTTTTTATTTTTACGGCTCTGCATTATAAACTTCTGTGAAGCACTTGTTGGGTCAAAGTGCTCACCACACATCTAGATAAGTTCCTTAAGGGGTCTACTTTTCAAAATGGTGTCACTTGTGAGGGGTTCCAATGTTTAGGCACATCAGGGGCTCTCCAAACGCAACATGGCGTCCCATCTCAATTCCAGTCAATTTTGCATTGAAAAGTCAAATGGCGCTCCTTTCCTTCCGAGCTCTGCCATGCGCCCAAACAGTGGTTTACCCCCACATATGGGGTATCGTCGCACTCAGGACAAATTGCACAACAACTTTTGTGGTCTAATTTCTTCTCTTACCCTTGGGAAAATAAAAAATTGGTGGCGAAAAGATTATTTTTGTGAAAAAATATGATTTTTTATTTTTACGGCTCTGCATTATAAACTTCTGTGAAGCACTTGTTGGGTCAAAGTGCTCACCACACCTCTAGATAAGTTCCTTAAGGGGTCTACTTTCCAAAATGGTGTCACTTGTGGGGATTTCAATGTTTAGGCACATCAGGGGCTCTCCAAACGCAACATGGCATCCCATCTCAATTCCAGTCAATTTTGCATTGAAAAGTAAAATGGCGCTCCTTCCCTTCCGAGCTCTGCCATACGCCCAAACAATAGTTTACACCCATATACGGGGTATCAGCGTACTCAGGACAAATTGGCCAACAATTTTTGAGGTTCAATTTCTTCTCTTACTCTTGGGAAAATAAAAAATTGGGGGCGAAAAGATCATTTTTGTGAAAAAATATGATTTTTTATTTTTACGGCTCTGCATTATAAACTTCTGTGAAGCAATTGGTGGGTCAAAGTGGTCACCACACATCTAGATAAGTTCCTTAGGGTGTCTACTTTCCAAAATGGTGTCACTTGTGGGGGGTTTCAATGTTTAGGCACATCAGTGGCTCTCCAAACGCAACATGGTGTCCCATCTCAATTCCTGTCAATTTTGCATTTAAAAGTCAAATGGCACTCCTTCCCTTCCGAGCTCTGCCATGCGCCCAAACAGTGGTTTACCCCCACATATGGGGTATCAGCGTACTCAGTACAGATTGTACAACAATGTTTGGCATCCATTTTATCCTGTTACCCTTGGTAAAATAAAACAAATTGGAGCTGAAATAAATTTTGTGTGAAAAAAAGTTAAATATTCATTTTTATTTAAACATTCCAAAAATTCCTGTGAAACCCCTGAAGGGTTAATAAACTTCTTGAATGTGGTTTTGAGCACCTTGAGGGGTGCAGTTTTTAGAATGGTGTCACACTTGGGTATTTTCTATCATATAGACCCCTCAAAATGACATCAAATGAGATGTGGTCCCTAAAAAAAAATGGTGTTGTAAAAATGAGAAATTGCTGGTCAACTTTGAACCCTTATAACTCCCTAACAAAAAAAAATTTTGGTTCCAAAATTGTGCTGATGTAAAGGAGACATGTGGGAAATGTTACTTATTAAGTATTTTGCGTGACATATCTCTGTGATTTAAGGGCATAAAAATTTAAAGTTGGAAAATTGCGAAATTTTCAAAATTTTCGCCAAATTTCCGTTTTTTTCACAAATAAACGCAAGTTATATCGAATAAATGTTACTACTAAAATGAAGTACAATATGTCACGAGAAAACAATGTCAGAATCGCCAAGATCCGTTGAAGCGTTCCAGAGTTATAACCTCATAAAGGGACAGTGGTCAGAATTGTAAAAATTGGCCCGGTCATTAACGTGCAAACCACCCTCGGGGCTTAAGGGGTTAATGACAGGAGGTTTTAAAGTGGTTACATGGATCCTATGGTTTTAATGGGAATTTAAACAAAGAACATTGATTTTACTGGATGATGTGATAAAATTCATATAATTGAGGTACTCCTTATAAGAAGAGGTCACCCACGATCAGCGAGCTTCTATGTGAAAGAGGCTAATGAAAAGGCCAGTCACTCCAAAACCAGTGCACCCCTAATATACATCAACTTGGCCATAATGTTCTAAAGATGAACTGTTCTGAACCCCAGCCAAAACTACTACTTCTAGCACCCATAGTAGTTGTCACCCTGTTTGCAAACCCTCAGCATTAAAATCTGCAATGTTCTGCAGCACTGAACCCCTTTTTGTAGCTCTCATACTATTGCTATCTACTTATGCACTATGACACTTATGCAAGGCATTCTATACCACACCAGAGTAGGCTTCTATCGCCCCTAAAAAGATATATACAGTGGAGAAAATAAGTATTTGATACACTGCCCATTTTTCAAGCTTTCCATCCACAAAGAATCGGGAAGGCTCCAATTTTTATCATAGGTACACTTCAACTGTGAGAAACAGAATCTAAAATTTAAATCCAGGAAACTACATTGTGTGATTTTTACATAATTAATTTGCATTTTATTGCATGGAATAAGTATTTAATACAATAAAAAAACAGAACTTAATATTTGGTACAGAAATCGGTGTTTGCAATTACAGAGGTCAGACGTTTCCTGTAGTTCTTGACCAAGTTTGCACACAGTGCAGCAGGGATTTTGGCCCACTCCTCCATACAGATTTTCTTCAGATCTTTCAGGTTTCGGGTCTGTCGCTCGACAACATTGAGTTTCAGCTCCCTCCAAAGATTTTCTATTGTGCTCAGGTTTGGAGACTGGCTAGGCCACTCCAGGACCTTGAAATGCTTCTCATGGAGCCACTCCTTCGTTGCCCTGGCGGTATGTTTTGGGTCATTGTCATGCTGGAAGACCCCGCCACGACCTATCTTCAATGCTTTTATTGTGAGAAAGAGGTTGTTGGCCAAAATATCACAATACATGACTCCATTCATCCTCCCTACAATACGGTGCAGTTGCCCTGTCCACTTTGCAGAAAAGCAACACCAATGTATGATATTTTCCCCACCATGCTTCATGGTTGGGATGGTGTTCTTGGGGTTTTACTCATCCTTCTTCTTCCTCCAAACACGGAAAGTGGAGTTGATACCAAAAAGGTCTATTTTGGTCTAACACAGATGGGTCATTGGCGAACTTCAAATGGGCCTGGACATGTGCTGGTGTGAGCAGGGGGACCTTGCACGCCCTGGAGGACGATAATCCATGATGGCATAGTGTGTTACTAACGGTAATGTTTGAAACTGTGGTCCCACCAATCTTCAGGTCATTGACCAGGTCCTCCCATGTAGTTTTGGGCTGATTTCTAAACTTTCTTAGAATTCTCCTTACCCCACGAGGCAAGATCTTGCATTGACAGTCATCTTGTGTTTATTTCATTTTCTAATTGTGCCAACAGTTGTTGCCTTCTCACCAAGTTGATTGCCTATTGTCCTGTAGCCCATCCCAGCCTTGTGCAGGTCTACAATTTTGTCCCTGGTGTCTTTAGACAACTCTTTGGTCTTGGCCATGGTGGAGAGGTTGGAGTGTGATTGAGTGTGTGGACAGGTGTCTTTTATACAGGTAACTAGTTCAAACAGGTGCAATTAATACAGGTAATGAGTGCAGTGTAGGAGAGCATCTTAAAGGGAACCTGTCACCCCCCCAGGCGTTTTTAACTAAAAGAGCCACCTTGTGGAGCACTAATGCTGCATTCTGTCAAGGTGGCTCTTTTAGTTCAGGTCCCTGCAAACGCTGAAATAATCGCTTTTATAATGTGCCCCTCATATCTGAATTTGTGAGGGGGGGCATTTCTTTTCCCCCCTGACACAAATGCCTCCCAGCCGTCACTTAGGGCCTCCGGGCACCGCCTCCATTTCCTTCCTGAACGTCCCCGGCGCCTGCGCTGTAATTTTTTTTTTTTCGGGCATGCGCAGTTTGCGCTGCCCTTCGAACTTACAGTGCAGGCGCCGGGGACGTTCAGGAAGGAAATGGAGACAGCGCCCGGAGGCCCTGAGTGATGGCTGGGAGGCGTTGGTGTCAGGGGGGAAAAGACGTGCCCCCTGACAAATTCAGGTATGAGGGGCACATTATAAAAGCGATTATTTCAGCGTTTGCAGGGACCCGAACTAAAAGAGCCACCTTGACAGAATGCGGCATTAGTGCTGCACAAGCTGGCTCTTTTAGTTAAAAACGCCTGGGGGGGGTGACCGGTTCCCTTTAAAGAAAAACTAACAGATCTATGAGGGCCAGAATTCTTGCTGGTTGGTAGGTGATCAAATACTGATTTCACGCAATAAAATGCTAATTAATTATGTAAGAATCATACAATGTGATTTTCTGGATTTTCTTTTTAGATTCTGTCTCTCTCAGTTGAATTGTACCCATGATAAAAATTACACACCTCTCCATTCTTTGTAGGTGGGAAAACTTGCAAAAACAGAAGGGTATCAAATACTATTTTCCCCAGTATATGTAATTACCTAATAAAAGTTCCTTATAGACTGCCCGATTAATGCTTACAGCAAATGTTAAAAAGAAAATTAAAATCCTATAATGGAAACATATTTAGAATTGAGAGTCCTCAGTGGTTGATACCTTTTAATGGCTAACTGAAAAGATGGTAACAAATTGCAAGCTTTCGAGACTACACAGGTCTCTTCATCAGGCATAGACTAAAGCAAATTCTTAAGAATCACATATTTATACACAACACAGCACAGAACTGTCATTATGGGAGAGTGATAAGTGATAAACAGTTGTGTCCATAAGTATTGGAAAGTTCCTAGATTAGGAGTGAATGTTTTGTTGTCCTCCGATTGGGGTCTGGTTCTGTTATGATGACCCCACATGGTCTGATGTGCAAATTCCTTACTTGATGTAAAAAGACATAAATCCATGCGACACTTTAATTCCTGCACTAAAACACATAAAAAACTCTATTGTCTACAGCCAAGCCATCAGATACAATCGTACAGTCATGGCCAAAAGTATTGACACCCCTGCAATTCTGTCAGATAATACTCATTTTCTTCCTGAAAATGGTTGCAAACACAAATTATTTGGTATTATTATCTACATTTAATTTGTCTTAAATGAAAAGACACAAAAGAGAATGAAGCAAAAAGCAAAACATTTATCATTTCACACAAAACTCCAAAAATGGGCCAGACAAAAGTATTGGCACCCTCAGCCTAATACTTGGTTGCACAACCTTTAGCCAAAATAACTGCGACCAACCGCTTCCGGTAACCATCAATGAGTTTCTTACAATGCTCTGCTGGAATTTTATACCGTTCTTCTTTGGCAAACTGCTCCAGGTCCCTGATATTTGAAGGGTGCCTTCTCCAAACTGTCATTTTTAGATCTCTCCACAGGTGTTCTATGGGATTCAGGTCTGGACTCATTGCTGGCCACCTTAGAAGTCTCCAGTGCTTTTTCTCAAACCATTTTCTAGTTCTTTTTGAAGTGTATTTTGGGTCATTGTCCTGCTGGAAGACCCATGACCTCTGAGGGAGACCCAGCTTTCTCACACTGGGCCCTACATTATGCTGCAAAATTTGTGGGTAGTCTTCAGACTTCATAATGCTATGCACATGGTCAAGCAGTCCAGTGCCAGAGGCAGCAAAGCAACCCCAAAACATCAGGGAACCTCCGCCATGTTTGACTGTAGGGACCGTGTTCTTTTCTTTCAATGCCTCTTTTTTTCTCCTGTAAACTCTATGTTGATGCCTTTGCCCAAAAAGCTCTACTTTTGTCTCATCTGACCAGAGAACATTCTTCCAAAACGTTTTAGGCTCTTTCAGGTAAGTTTTGGCAAACTCCAGCCTGGCTTTTTTTATGTCTCGGGGTAAGAAGTGGGGTCTTCCTGGGTCTCCTACCATACAGTCCCTTTTCATTCAGATGCCGACGGATAGTACGGGTTGACACTGTTGTACCCTTGGACTGCAGGGCAGCTTGAACTTGTTTGGATGTTAGTCGAGGTTCTTTATCCAACATCCGCACAATCTTGCGTTGAAATCTCTTGTCAATTTTTCTTTTCCGTCCACATCTAGGGAGGTTAGCCACAGTGCCATGGGCTTTAAACTTCTTAATGACACTGCACACGGTAGACACAGGAACATTCAGGTCTTTGGAGATGGACTTGTAGCCTTGAGATTGCTCATGCTTCCTCACAATTTGGTTTCTCAAGTCCTCAGACAGTTCTTTGGTCTTCTTTCTTTTCTCCATGCTCAATGTGGTACACACAAGGACACAGGACAGAGGTTGAGTCAACTTTAATCCATGTCAACTGGCTGCAAGTGTGATTTAGTTATTGCCAACACCTGTTAGGTGCCACAGGTAAGTTACAGGTGCTGTTAATTACACAAATTAGAGAAGAATCACATGATTTTTCGAACAGTGCCAATACTTTTGTCCACCCCCTTTTTATGTTTGGTGTGGAATTATATCCAATTTGGCTTTAGGACCATTCTTTTTGTGTTTTTTTATTTAAGACAAATTAAATGAAGATAATAATACCAAATAATTTATGTTTGCAATCATTTTTAGGAAGAAAATGAGTATTATCTGACAGAATTGCAGGGGTGTCAATACGTTTGGCCATGACTGTATATGTTCCGACCCAATGGATAGGGATGAACATCTTGGTCGCCTCAGAAAGACCTTTTTGAAATCAGTGCTACCATCCAAGAATAATTGAAAACCAGATCACAAGAGCCACCAGAATATCAAGGAATCACCTGCTACATTACAAAGCTAAAGAAGAAAATAACCTGGTGCCTCTAGTAGTTACTTACAATCCAAATCTGGAGGTGCTAAGGGGAGCTGCACGGAAATTACAACCTTTACTACAAATAGATTCCGGCTTACAATCCATTTTTCCAGACCCCCCCACTACTGTGATTTAGGCAGCCCCCAAATCTAAGAAGCATCATTGTCAGAAGCTCCCTGTCCTTTCCAACAGCTGCAGGAACCTTTCCTTGCAACCAGAAAAAATGTAAAACCTGTCCATTTATAATGACCACGGACAAGATAAAGATCCCCAGCTCACATCAGGAATACAAGATACCAGGTACTTTCAGCTGCGACACTTCTAATGTGGTGTACCTAATTATTTGTACTAAATGTCCAACTGGGGGTCTGTATGTTGGGGAGACAGGGTAAAAACTGAGAACAAGGATGAATTCTCATCGCCATAAAATAAAAGAAAAAAGAATGGATCTACCTGTGGCCAAACATTTTTGTATGGCTGATCATAGCACTATGGATCTGAAATTACTTGTATTGAAAGGTGGCTTGGGAGTATAAACTTATGACGACCTTTGACACACTTAGTGCAGGAATGAATGTGTCGCATGGATTTATGTCTTTTTACATCAAGTAAGGAATTTGCACTTCAGACCATGTGGGGTCATCATAACAAAACCAGACCCCAATCAGAGGACAACAAAACATTCACTCCTAATCTAGGAACTTTCCAATACTTATGGACACAACTGTTTATCACTTATCACTCTCCCATAATAACAGTTCTGTGCGGTGTATAAATGTGATTCTTCAGAATTTGCTTTAGTCTGTGCCTGATGAAGAGACCTGAGTAGTCTCGAAAGCTTGCAATTTGTTACCATCTTTTCAGTTAGCCATTAAAAGATATCAACCACTGAAGGCTCTCAATTCTAAATATTTTTCTATCTACTGGCTAACACGGTACCAAGATGTTTATCTTTCCTGTAATCCTATAATGAAAATATCTGCAGTAATTGTGTATTATTGGATGTATTGCAGGTACTTTTCTACAGCTGGATATACAGTAGAAACTTTGCATGCACAAAAAAGGCAGACTTAACCTCAATTTTTGCCAAACATCAGTTTTTGTGACGTGAAAAAGCACTGCAGATGCCAACTGATGGCAAACACCCTACAAAGTGGATCTTTTGTGCTGGATTTCTTTAAATATGCAGCTGAAAAGTTGATGATCAATGGAAACCCAAGCAAGATAATGGTAGAGATCAATCTGTGATTTTATTCTTATCACTTATAGCATTTGAGATGATGACTTACCTACCATGAACGACCAGAAGTTCCTAAATGTACATATTCATGATAAACAAAGCAGTCCAGCTACATATTACTTGTACTGCATACATAGGATAAGGCCTCATTCACATGTCCAGTTTTCTCATCAGAGTGCTCGTACTCGCACCCATGAGATTCTATTGGGCTGTGCACATGTCCGATTTTTTTCCTTGCACCAAGTGGTCCGTTGACATGTCCGTTGACATGTCTGATTTTGACCCAATATAGGGTTGGATCGAAATCGCCAATGCAAGTCTATGGGTCCATGAAAAAAAAAAGAATGGTCTGTTCTCGGATGACATCTGAGTGCAGTATGATTTTCACGGACTATCAGAATGGAAAAGGTGGAGTTTTTTTTTTTATTTCTCCATGTACGAGAAAAAATGGATGACCCTAGGACTACACTCTGATCAGAATAATAGGAGCATTTTCCTCGTCTTTGAAAAAATTGGACGTGTGAATGAGTCCTAACAGGAAGTATAGAAATAATCCAGCGACTAGTCAGAACACAGTGCAATTTCTCAGCAATATTATAAATGCATACATGCCACCCACTCTAATGATACATTAAAGTAAATGTTTCAGTAGAAAATGACATATACTGTTTAACCCTTCATGACCCAGCCTATTTTGACCTTAATGACCTGGCCATTTTTTGCAATTCTGACCACTGTCCCTTTATGAGGTAATAACTCAGGAATGCTTCAACGGATCCTAGCGATTCTGAGATTGTTTTTTCGAGACATATTGGGCTTCATGTTAGTGGTAAATTTAGGTCAATAATTTTTGCGTTTATTTGTAAAAAAAAAAAAAAAAAAAAAAATCGGAAATTTGGCAAAAATTTAGAAAATTTCGCAATTTTCAAATTTAGAATTTTTCTTTTGTTAAACCAGAGAGTTATGTGACACAAAATAGTTAATAAATAACATTTCCCACATGTCTACTTTACATCAGAACAATTTTGGAAACAATTTTTTTTTTGCTAGGAAGTTTTAAGGGTTAAAATTTGACCAGCAATTTCTCATTTTTACAACAAAATTTACAAACCATTTTTTTTAGGGTCCACCTCACATTTGAAGTCAGTTTGAGGGGTCTATATGGCTGAAAATACCCAAAAGTGACACCATTCTAAAAAACTGCACCCCTCAAGGTGCTCAAAACCACATTAAAGAAGTTTATTAACCCCTCAGGTGCTTCACAGCAGCAGAAGCAACATGGAAGGAAAAGATGAACATTTAACTTTTTAGTCACAAAATGATCTTTTAGCAACAATTTTTTTTATTTTTCCAAGGGTAAAAGGAGAAACTGGACCCCGAAAGATATTGTACAATTTGTCAACGCTCTGCATTTTACCTGCGGATTTCCAGTGTTTTTTGTGCGGATTTCACCTTCGGATTCCTATTGAGGAACAGGTGTAAAACGCTGCGGAATCCGCACAAAGAATTGAGATGCCGAGGAAAATACAACGCAGCGTTTCCGTGCGGTATTTTCCGCACCATGGGCACAGCGGATTTGGTTTTCCATAGGTTTACATGGTACTGTAAACGTGATGGAAAACTGCTACGAATTTGCAGCAACCCATCCGCTGCGGATTCGCAGCCAAATCCGCATCATGTGCACATAGCCTAATTCTAACCCTAAGTCTAACCCTAACCACAACCCTAATGCTAACCCTAACCCTAGCTCTAACCCTAACCCTTCTTCTAGCCCTAACCCTAGCGCTAACCCTAACCCTAGTTCTAACCCTAGTTCTAGCCCTAACCCTACTTCTTGCCCTAGCCCTAACCCTAGTTCTAACCCTAACCCTAGTGGAAAAATAAAAGTAAATATATTTCTTTATTTTATTATTGTCCCTACCTATGAGAGTAATAAAGGGGGGGGGTTATTCATTATTTTTTTTATTTTGATTGCTGTGATAGAACCTATCACAGCGATCAAAATGTACCTGTAATGAATCTGCCGGCCGGCAGATTCGGCGGGCGCACTGCGCATGCGCCCGCCATTTTGGAAATGGCGGCGCCCATGGAGAAGACAGACGGACACCGGGAGGGACACCGGAGCTCAGTAAGTATGCGGGGGTGGGATCGAACAGCGGGGAGATCGAACTGCGGGGGGAGCGGACAGGAGGACGGAGGGGAGCAACAGGTACCACTCCCCCTGTCCCTGCAGGTCGAGTGAAATTACAGTTAACCCTTTCACCCGACCTGCAGGAGCGCGATCCGACCATGACGCATATGCTGCGTCACAGGTCAGATTGGCAAAGGTTTTCATGACGCATACGCTGCGTCAAAGGTAGGGAAGGAGTTAAATAAGGTTTGTTTGTTAAATGTATTTTTAAACATTTTTTGGTAAAGATTTTTTTCCTCATTTACGATCTTTGTTAAAAATTTGAAATCTTTTCATTTTCACACTGGTCACTGAGCCTATTTACGGCTAAGTTCACACTGGGAGTTTTTGCTGCTTTTTTTTCTGCAGCAAAACCTGAGTGCTTGGCAGGAAAGAAGCAGCGGCAAAATAGCAGGTTTTGCTGCGTTTTTCATGCTTTTTCTTTCAATTCAATGCGTGGAAACCGCTGAAAGAGGTGACATGCTCTATGTTAAAAAAAAAACAAGCAAAGCACAAAATACCGATGACAAAAAAAAAACAAGCTGTGTGCATGAGATTTCTGAAATCCCATAGATATAGCTGCTACTGTAAAATGCAGCTGAAAATTTGCACTAAAACACGCATAAAAAAATGTAACAAAAACGCCCAGTGTGAACTCTAACTTCCTGTTTCAGGAAATTTGCATGTAAATTATCAGCAATGAATTGACTCCGACTATATCTTTTGGATTGTATTGAAACATCTAATGAGCATGTGCAAAAGTAATTGTCAGTGGTTCTGATATCAGCTGCTGTGATTGGTGGATCCTGTGTTATCAGCTGTATATATTAGCAGTGTTATTTGTTATGACCTGGTGGTGAGGACAATAATGGACCTGGTGGTTAAGAGCACATGGAATGACCTGATAGTTACTAATAATACAGGACAAGCTCTGAGACGTGGGAACTCTGCTGACCGCAATCCCTAATCCTATCACACACATTAGAAATAGCCGTGGAGCTCTCCTGACGCTCCCTAGGCGCCTCGTCACAGCCTACGGAACTAGCTAGCCCTAAAGATAGAAAAATAAAGCCTACCTTGCCTCAGAGAAATTCCCCAAAGGAACAGGCAGCCCCCCACATATAATGACTGTGAGTAAAGATGAAAATTACAAACACAGAGATGAAATAGATTTAGCAAAGTGAGGCCCGACTTACTGAACAGACAGAGGATAGGAAAGGTAACTTTGCGGTCAGCACAAAAAACTACAAAAAGACCACGCAGAGGGCGTAAAAAGACCCTCCGCACCGACTCACGGTGCGGAGGCGCTCCCTCTGCGTCCCAGAGCTTCCAGCAAGCAAGACAAAAATCAAAATAGCAAGCTGGACAGAAAAATAGCAAACAGAGAAAAACAAGCAGGAACTTAGCTTCTGCTGGGAAGACAGGTCACAAGAACGATCCAGGAGCGAACTAGACCAATACTGGAACATTGACAGGTGGCATGGAGCAATGATCTAGGTGGAGTTAAATAGAGCAGCCAGCTAACGAATTAACCTCGTCACCTGTGGAAGGAACCTCAGAAGCCGCCGCCCCACTCACAACCACCAGAGGAAGCCCATGGACAGAACCAGGCGAAGTACCATTCATAACCACAGGAGGGAGCTTAACAACAGAATTCATAACAGTTATTATTATTATTTATTTATATAGCACCATTAATTCCATGGTGCTTTACATGAGAAAGGAGTTACGTACAGAGTTATAGATATCGTTTACAGTAAACAAATTTACAATGACAGACTGGTACAGAGGGGAGAGGACCCTGTCCTTGCGGACTTATATTCTCTGTGTTATCAGTCATCGTTTTTCTGACTCTGATGATTATGAACCTGCTGAAAACTGTTCCTGAAGGAACAAGAAGCATATGATTTACATAGCTAGTGTGAAAATTGTAAGATTATTTTTTTCTTTATAAAGATTGTAATATGACAAAAAAATTACAAAAAGTACATGTAAGAAAAATCTGATCTAAATAGTCTCTTAAGGAACTATTAGGTTTCTTTAAAGGAAATCGGTCGCCCCAATTTTCACCTATAAGATAAGGCCACCGGAATCAGGGGCTTATCTAAAGCATTCTGGAATGCTGTAGATAAGCCCCCGATGTAACCTGAAAGATAAGAAAAACAAGTTAGATTATACTCACCCAGGGGCGGTCCGGTCCGATGGGCGTCGCGGTCCGACGCCTCCTATCTTCTTACGATGTCGTCCTCTTTTCTTCCTTCCGCGGCTTCTGCGCAGGTGTACTTTATCTGCCCTATTGAGGGCAGCGTAAAGTACTGTAGTGCGCAGGCACCGGGAAAGGTCAGAGAGGCCCAGTGCCTGCACACTGCAGTACTTTGCTCTGCCCTCAACAGGGCAGACACAGTACGCCTGTGCAGGAGCCGCGACAGGAAGAAAAGAAGAGGACGTCATCGTATGAAGATGAGCAGACCCGGATCACGATGCCCATCAGACCGGACCGGGACCGCCCCTGGGTGAGTATAATATATTATCTTATCTTGCAGGTTACATTGGCGGTGGCCGCATCTTATAGGCGAAAGTTGGGGTGACAAATTCCCTTTAACGTAAAAGTCATTAATAAAACACCATATTGTTCTATTGTTTAGGTCTTGATTACAGTGCTGATTATGATCTTAATATTAATATATTTTTTATGTTGGTGGGAGATGATTTTCTTGCACAAAGATGCAAATCCCTGGCGTAGCTAGGGCTAAAAAATTTAATTACAACAATCTGAAACTGCCACTAGAGGGAGCCTATGAGCAAACTGCATATTGTTTACATAGTGAAGCCATAAGTAAATCAGTATGCAGTGAGCTCCCTCTAGTGGTGACTGTAGGCAGACAGGATTTTTTCATGTAACCTTTGGTGAAGAGAATTTGGCGCTCTGTATTCAGGAAAAAAAAAAAAACTTTAGTGTGCAGTGTTTTCTCTTAGACTTTCTGTAGATCTATGCAGAGATACATGAAAGTGATAAAGGAAGACATCAGTTGTCACCCTTTACCACCAATTATTATCATTCTAAAAGACTGGCAGACTTTTATAAGCAAATCAAAGAATTATCTGGAAGAACAGATGAGGAAATGTATATGGAAACTCAGAAGAGTATTTTCTCTCTAAACTGATGGATGTACGAGATACATACCCTGTGGTCCCGGGTCAGAAACTGGCGAATCCCCGCAGGCACAGCCGTGTGCTGGGGGGATTGCCAAGTCTGCAGTCACACAAAGAGACTGCAGACTAATTGGTTTGGACAGGAAAACCCTTTTAAAGGGAAATATAATTAACCAATGCCAAAACCTTCCAGCAGACTTCTTATTAATTTCCTGAGAATCTGAGCTGAGCACTACAGTCAGTTAATGGGGGCAGGGAACACGTTTCCTCAATCACTATGAAATTACATTAGTTTCCAGAGAACTTCTAGTGAATTGTAGCGCACAAGGACGCTCATGTGGTGTCCTGACGTGGCATCAGCATGGATATTCAATAAAACAGAGGTCCAGACTAGTGATGAGCGAGTGTGCTCGTTACTCGGGTTTTCCGAGCATGCTCGGGTGTTCTCCAAGTATTTTGGACGTGCTCATAGATTATGTTTTTGTCTCCGCACCTGAACACATGCAGGGATTGCCTGTGTTAGGGAATCCCCACATGTGATCGTGCTGTATATCAGCCACAAATCATGCAGCTGCGGAGACAAAAACATAATCTACGAGCATGCCCAAAATACTCAGAGACCACCCGGAAAACTCAAGTAACGAGCACACTCGCTCATCACTGGTCCAGACCTACAAACGCACGCTCCATCTGCAACAAACTGACATTTATCCATGACCTCTTCATCACCAACAAACTCTCCTTCCTCGGCCTCACTGAAACCTGGCTCACCCCCTCTGACTCGGCCTCTCCAGCTACGCTCTCCTATGGCGGATTCCACCTCTCTCACACCCCTCGCCCCAGCAACAAACGCGGTGGAGGAGTTGGCTTGCTCCTGTCCGACACCTGCTCCTTCACTCCAATCCCGCTACCACCCTCCGCTACTCTTCCCTCGTTTGAGGTGCACTCTGTCCGCATCTATTCCCCCTCCAACCTCCAGCTGGCTGTCATCTACCGCCCCCCAGAACTAGCCATCTCCACCTTTCTCGACCACTTCACCACCTGGCTACTTCATTTCCTCTCTGTTGACATCCCCACTATCATCATGGGTGATTTCAATGTCCCCATTGACACTTTCACCTCAGCTACCTCTAAACTTTTATCACTGACTGCCTCCTTTGGCCTCACTCAATGGTCCTCTGAGGCCACTCACAAAGATGGCCACACGCTGGACCTCATCTTCACCCGCCTCTGCTCCCTTACTAATCTCACTAACACACCCCTCCCCCTGTCTGACCACAACCTACTGACATTCTCGTCCCTCTCCTCTCCTAGTGTGCAACCCCCACTCCACAAACTCACTCACCCTCGCAGAAATCTCAAACATCTGAACTTACAATCACTCTCTGAGTCCCTTCTCCCTCTCACAGACATAGCTTCCCTTCATGACACAGATGCTGCTGCCACTTTTTATAACACCACAATAACAACAACACTCGATTCGGCCGCCCCACTCATGCATAGTAAAACTCGTACAATTAACAGGCAGCCCTGGCTGACCAGCCTGACCAAAGAATTGAGACGGGCTTCCAGGATTGCTGAGCGGAGATGGAAGCGATCCCACTCTGCCGACCACTTCACTGCATACAAGCAGTCCCTCGCCAGCTTCAAGTCTGCGCTCACTGCCGCAAAACAAACTTACTTCTCATCCCTCATATCCTCCCTGTCCCACAACCCTAAACAGCTTTTCAACACTTTCAATTCTCTACTCCGTCCCCCCGCACCTCCTCCCTCCCCCCTCATTTCTGCTGATGACTTCGCCTCTTTCTTTAAACAGAAGATCGATACGATCAGAGAAAGCTTTGGCCCACAGCGCCCACTGCCCCTCTTAGCTGCTCAACCCTGCTCCTCCAAAACCAGCTTCTCCACCATGACAGAAGATCAGCTCTCCACCCTCCTGTCAAGATCACACCTCACCACCTGCACGCTTGACCCGCTCCCATCCCACCTCATCCCTAACCTTTCCACGGTCTTCATCCCAACCCTAACGCACCTCTTCAACCTCTCACTCACAACAGGTGTCATTCCCTCATCCTTCAAGCATGCCAAGATCACACCCATCCTCAAAAAGCCCTCCCTCGACCCATCCTCTGTGTCTAGCTATCGCCCAATATCTCTTCTCCCTTATGCCTCCAAATTGCTGGAGCAACACGTCCATCTTGAACTGTCCTCCCACTTCTCCTCCTGCTCCCTCTTTGATCGGTTACAATCAGGCTTCCGTTCCCATCACTCAACTGAAACTGCCCTAACTAAAGTCACCAATGACCTACTAACTGCCAGGAGCAAGCGACACTACTCTGTCCTCCTTCTCCTGGACTTGTCTTCTGCCTTTGACACTGTTGACCACTCCCTTTTGCTACAAATCCTCTCATCCCTTGGCATCACAGACTTGGCCCTTTCCTGGATCTCGTCATATCTAACAGACCGAACATTCAGTGTCTCCCTCCCCCACACCACCTCCTCACTTCTCCCCTTGTCAGTCGGTGTTCCTCAAGGCTCTGTTCTAGGACCCCTGCTTTTCTCCATCTACACTTTCGGCCTGGGAGAGCTCATAGAATCCCACGGTATGCAGTACCATCTCTACGCTGACGACACGCAGATCTACCTCTCCGGACCTGACCTCTCCTCCTTGCTTACCAAAATCCCGCACTGTCTGTCTGCCATTTCAGCCTTCTTTTCTGCTCGCTTTCTACAACTGAACATGGACAAAACAGAATTCATCATCTTTCCCCCATCTCACTCTACCCCTCCACCAGACCTATCCATCAATGTCAATGGCTGCTCACTATCCCCAGTCCCACTCGCCCGGTGCCTCGGGGTGATCCTCGACTCTGCCCTCTCTTTCAAGCCACATATCCAAGCCCTTGCCTCCTCCTGTCGTCTCAAACTCAAAAATATTTCCCGGATCCGTGCTTTCCTTGACTGCAACACTGCAAAAACGCTAGTGCATGCCCTTATCATCTCCCGCCTCGACTACTGCAACCTCCTACTCTCTGGACTCCCCTCTAGCACTCTGGCACCACTCCAATCCATCCTACACTCTGCTGCCCGACTAATCCACCTGTCCCCCCGCTATTCCCCAGCCTCTCCCCTGTGTCAAGCCCTTCACTGGCTTCCTATCGCCCAGAGACTCCAGTTCAAAACCCTCACACTGACATACAAAGCCATCCACAACCTGTCTCCTCCATACATCTGTGACATGGTCTCCCGGTACCTACCTACACGCGACCTCCGATCCTCCCAAGACCTCCTTCTCTACTCCCCTCTCATCTCTTCTTCCCATAACCGCATCCAAGACTTCTCCCGTGCTTCCCCCATACTCTGGAACTCTCTACCTCAACACATCAGACTTGCGCCTACCATAGAAACCTTCAAAAAGAACCTAAAGACTCATCTCTTCCGACAAGCCTACAGCCTGCAGTGATCCTCAACCTACTGAACAGCCGCACAGCCAGCTCTTCCCTCTCCTAGTGTATCCTCACCCACCCCCTGCAGACTGTGAGCCCTCGCGGGCAGGGTCCTCCCTCCTTATGTACTCGTGTGCCTTGTTATCTGCTCATGTTTAATGTATTTGTCTATATTTGCCCCGTATTCACATGTAAAGCGCCATGGAATAAATGGCGCTATAAAAATGTATAATAATAATAATAATAACAAACACATATTAAACTGGAAACACTCGTTCTAGAGCTGGGGACCAATCTCAGCTGGCAGAGTCAAGGTAAACTATCTATCTACGCACATGGTCGCAAGAAGATAGAGAACAAAATCTCTATCTTCTCCATTCTGTGAATCTTCAAAAATCAGACTGCACTCAGATGTAATCCGATGATTTCCAAGCACCTACAGACTTAAATAGGTATGTGCCACCTGATTTGCACTCCATAGAATAACATTGGTTCGAGTGCTATCCGATAAAACCTCAGATAGCACTCGTCCGATGTACGCTTGTGTACGCGAGCCCACAATGTATCAGTGCAGGTAGAATGCAGCAGTCTTTATATGAAGAAAGAAGTGGGTGGCACTCACCAGTCTCCTTTATTGAAAAACAGTTAAAACATCTTCATCGGGAGAATGGGAGATGGAGTGCATGAGTGACGATGGCCGTTTTGCGCGGTTGCGCTTCTACAGGTGCCACCCACTTCTTTCTTCATATAAGGACTTTCAGTGTTGTTGCTTTCCTGGTGGGCACCCTAAGTCTCAGGTGTAATTTGCCTGCAGCGTAGCTATGCACCTTACAAACATGTTTGGCCACAGCGGTAACTAGCGGTGCAGATTACTTTCTTTCTTCCTTGGGAGAATGCATCAGTCTGATGACCAGATGGATTATCCCATATAGCATTGTTTAGGCTAAAAACAAAAGTATATTAGAAAGTTGCAGACAGAACATTTTATAATGGAGATCACCACACGATTCACTTTGACATGCACTGGTTTCCATTGGTCACTGTAGCATCAGATAGTGAGATATCACAGTCTAATGCTACTGGGGTTTCAGACCGTAAGAAGAATACTGCACCATATCCGGTACCACAACCCACCTGATTCTGGTGTAAAAGGAAGTAGAGGAGAAGCGGATCTAATCCTTATCTGGGTCCCATTGACCACAGATTGCATTTCTGTTTTTCTGGCAACTAAAAATATAAGCAAAAAAATGTGAAAGGGAAGTGACAGAGGAGACGCTGGTTGCTAGGCTCCCACTGTAGAGACAACTAATACGGCTGCCTCTGCTCTATCTATTGCCCATATCACATTGGTGATACAACCCTTGAGTGACAACATACCCACCTTGTGACTGGTCACTCGGTCCATCTCCACATTGGTCGTCAGGCCCCTCTGGTCCACCTTGCCTACTGATGTCGTCACATACTACAGAGGATGCTAGCGGTTTTGCATCACTACAAGAAGCCTGATTTGCTGTTTTTCTACCCATGCAGCCTTCTCCAGTTAATTCTTCACAAAGCTGGTTAAACTTCTTCTTGTGAGATACTCGGATAAACCTGTGAAATTCTATGTAAAAGAGAAAAATAAGGAGGGTCCAAATTTATCCTTAGAATTTGCCATCAATGTAGGATTGGTTGAGCTTTGCCTCTTGGCTTTCCCGCTAATCCGCTATTTGATTGGCTGCAGCTCTCAGAAGTGCAGTGCCCGGTTTCACCTGCCCAGAGCTGGGTAACCAGCGGGGGTGTAGAACATTAGGCACCCAATCAATCAGAAGTTCCCTTTACAGGGAAAAATGGTAGAAGATCACGCGAGTATTGAGGATGCTCAATGAAGTGTTGGTGATAATCCCAAAACTACCCGCTACTGAAGTCCAATTAAATTTGGTAAATTGGGTCCACCAGATTCTGATATTTCTTTTTCATTTTGGTGCCTCTCCCTCTACCATGTACTCATGTGTACAATGTGGCACTGTCTGAAACTACTACTTTTACAACTAAATCCCTTTGTATGCATTCTGGGATACCTATAGGGAAGTTGGCAATGGGAAGATTCTGCATTCTAATATTTACGCGTCATCATCCTATAAACAGTTGACAGATGAGAACTTGCAAATTACCACAATATCATCAAATTATAGAGAACCTGTCAGCAGGATTGAGCTGAGTAACTTACAGAGTCAGGTCGGCGCTGTTATACTGATTAAAATGATACCTGGTGATGAAATCTGTCTTGTGGTTGTTGTGTAATCTTTATTTTCAGTTTTTAGTTAATGTACAATAGGGGGCAGGTAACAGAGATCAGTGACCTGTCTGATGCCATACAGAAGAATACCTAAGCAGATCACCACACACACAGTCCCGCCTCGGGGCACGAGCATATCATTAACTCAAAAACTGAAAACAAAGATTAAATAACAACCACAAGACGGATTTAGGTATAATTTTAATCAGAATAACAGCATCAACCTGACACTGTGCACAATCCTGCTGACAGGTTCCCTTTAAGGAGTAATTGTCAGGTATGTTCTACAAAGGTGCTTCTTCCGCTGCCCTTTGCAGGTCTGGTTGCCATACCTCTCAGTAATCTGTAGTGCTCCGGCTTCTCTGTTAGCAGTGCTGCAACCCCACACACCATAGCTTCATAGTTATCAGTCTTCTTATAGGAGGAGAGGGAAGCGGAGAATCGCTGAAAGTTGGATGGACCCAAGGCTTCCTTTACCTGCTTCAGGTATAAAGATGCTTGCATCTGATGTGCCTTGTTCGGAGGTGGTGGAGCGAGGCTGTAGTTATTTGCTGGACATAAAGAAAAAAATAAAACTGCTGCTAATTATCAGCTTTAGTTTATTAGCAATGATTACATGAACAAGGCTGAACCTTGGTCTCTTATGTCACCCAACTCTCATTTTCTTTCTTTTCCAGGAAAAGCTGGGTTACCACAATGACCAGTCTTGGCAGAAACGATCACCCAACTTTCTAGGCTAGTCTTAAATTAGCATTGACAGTACTTTTAGTCATTATTCCCATATTATCACAGCCTCTCACCACACTGAAATATCGGTCAATGACGAGGAACAAATTCTTATTGCTATGGGTGCTTTCACACTGCTCTTTCTCCCACAATGGTTGGTCTTGTCGGACACCCAGTGTACTACGTTTGAGTGTCCGCCTCCAGTATGTGCATAGGCCAGACAATAATGCATGACAGAGCATGTTTTCTCCATCGGCACCATCATAGTCAATGGCCCCTTCGGCGCATATGCTTGAATCCCACTTTCATGGGGGTTCAGATGTATGCCTTGACAGGACCAACTTCAATGGCCAAAGTCAGCTTGGATGGCCAAAGCAAATAGGGCTGGGTATAGAAGAAAATCCTTGACGGGTCCTTTTTTTCAACAAGGAGGATGTTGGGTTGTTATTCACCAGAATCTTGGCTCTAGGAGATGCATAAATTAAATGGATCAATTTTCTGGTCTAAATGCATCAGATCAAAAATTACCTTATTAACCCCTGGAACCAGAATCTTGGTGAAAATCTTGTAATCAACATTTACTAAGCAAATATACCCGAAAGAGCTACAATCTAACATTTTGTTCCCTGTATAAAAGGCAACCTGTCACCAGGCTTGCCCAATATGAGATACGGCACCAGCTTTCAGCACTCATATACAGCATACTAATATGCTGTGCATATGCCCCCAATCCGGACTGCAACAAAACACCTTTACAGTTGTGGCCAAAAGTATTGACACCCCTGCAATTCTGTCAGATAATACTCAGTTTCTTCCTGAAAATGATTGCAAACACAAATTCTTTGGTATTGTTATCTTCATTTAATTTGTCTTAAATGAAAAAAAAACACAAAAAGAATTGTCCTAAAGTCAAATTGGATATAATTCCACACCAATCATAAAAAAGGGGGTGGACAAAAGTATTGGCACTGTTTGAAAAATCATATGATGCTTCTCTAATTTATGTAATTAACAGCACCTGTAACTTACCTGTGGCACCTAACAGGTGTTGGCAATAACTAAATCACACTTGCAGCCAGTTGACATGGATTAAAGCTGACTCAACCTCTGTCCTGTGTCCTTGTGTGTACCACATTGAGCATGGAGAAAAGAAAGAAGACCAAAGAACTGTCTGAGGACTTGAGAAACCAAATTGTGAGGAAGCATGAGCAATCTCAAGGCCATCTCCAAAGACCTGAAAGTTCCTGTATCTACCGAGCGCAGTGTCATCAAGAAGTTTAAAGCCCATGGCACTGTGGCTAACCTCCCTAGATGTGGATGGAAAAGAAAAATTGACAAGAGATTTCAACGCAAGATTGTGTGGATGTTGGATAAAGAACCTCGACTAAAGGCCCCTTCACATTAAGCGACGCTGCAGCGATACCGACAACGATCCGGATCGCTGCAGCATCGCTGTTTGGTCGCTGGAGAGCTGTCACATAGACAGCTCTCCAGCGACCAACGATGCCGGTAACCAGGGTAAACATCGGGTAACTAAGCGCAGGGCCGCGCTTAGTAAACCGATGTTTACCCTGGTTACCATCCTAAAAGTAAAAAAAAACAAACGCTACATACTTACCTACAGCCGTCTGTCCTCCAGCGCTCTGCTTCTCTGCACTCCTCCTGCACTGACTGTGAGCACAGCGGCCGGAAAGCAGAGCGGTGACGTCACCGCTCTGCTTTCCGGCTGACCGACGCTCACAGCCAGTGCAGGAGGAGTGCAGAGCACAGCGCTGGAGGACAGACGGCTGTAGGTAAGTATGTAGCGTTTGTTTTTTTACTTTTAGGATGGTAACCAGGGTAAACATCGGGTTACTAAGCGCGGCCCTGCGCTTAGTTACCCGATGTTTACCCTGGTTACCAGTGAAGACATTGCTGGATCGGTGTCACACACGCCGATCCAGCGATGTCAGGAGGAGTCCAGCGACGAAATAAAGTTCTGGACTTTCTTCAGCGACCAACGATCTCCCAGCAGGGGCCTGATCGTTGGTCGCTGTCACACATAACGATTTCATTAACGATATCGTTGCTACGTCACAAAAAGCAACGATATCGTTAACAATATCGTTATGTGTGAAGGTACCTTAACATCCAAACAAGTTCAAGCTGCCCTGCAGTCCGAGGGTACAATAGTGTTAACCCGTACTATCCGTCGGCATCTGAATGAAAAGGGACTGTATGATAGGAGACCCAGGAAGACCCCACTTCTTACCCTGAGACATAAAAAAGCCAGGCTGGAGTTTGCCAAAACTTGCCTGAAAAGCCTAAAACATTTTGGAAGAATGTTCTCTGGTCAGATAAGACAAAAGTAGAGGCATCAACATAGGCAAAGGCATCAACATAGAGTTTACAGGAGAAAAAAAGAGGCATTCAAAGAAAAGAACACGGTCCCTACAGTCAAACATGGCAGCACACTGCAGCGCTAGAACATACAAACTTGAAAAACGAAATTTGAACTGCATTACTGCACTAGAAATATGAAAAATGAGAGCTTTTAGCGAATAAAAATGGCCAAGTTTATGTGTACCTGGTAGCCCCGTTACGGCATCTCTCTTATACCAGGTCCTAAACTTGCCTTACCTCGCTGAGAATAAACGTCTCCATCTGAATGGGTACATGTGAAAACCTCTTACTAGACTAAAATTCTCTCTCTGTGGAGGGGTATTGGACCTGCTGTAATTAAAACACCTGACGCTAGGAGGTGGAGTGCACGATCAGAAGGCTAGAGAATACATTTCAAAAACCTGACCGGCATATCCAAACCGGCATTTCCGTCTATTTGTCTGTAATTTCCGTAACGGAAATCCCGGGTCGCTGATTGGTCGCGCTCGGCCGGCAGCGACCAATCAGCTATATTGGGGCGGGATTTACCGCTTCACTTTTTACTATTCATGCTGCCTAGGCAGCATCAATAGTAAAAACATATGTTAAAAATAATAAAAAAAAAAATTATATATATATATATATATATATATATATATATATATATATATATATATATATATATACATATATATATATATATATATATATATATATATATATATATATATATATATATACTATATTCTCACCTTCTGCCGCCGTCCGCGCCGGCCTTTCACGCTCCTTGCGATGCTCCGGTCCCAAGAATGCATTGCGGCAATGACCCGAGATCACATGGCGGTCTCGCGAGACCGCTACATGATCACGGGTTATTGCCGTGAGGCATTACTGGTAATGGAGCGTCGCAACAAGCATCGCTAAAGACCTCGGCTGGATCCGGGGGCAGACGGAAGGGGAGTATATAACTTTTTTATTTTCATTGTTTTTTAACTGCGTGGGCTGTGTTATATACTGCGTGGGCTGTGCTATATACTATGTGGGCTGTACTATATACTACGTGGGCTGTGTTAAATACTGCATGGGCTGTGTTATATTCTACCTCTCTGTGCTATATACTACGTGGGCTGTGCAATATACTACGTGGCTGTGCTATATACTACGTGGGCTGTGTTATATACTACGCGGCCTGTGTTATATACTGTGTGGGCTGTGCAATATACTACGTGAGCTGTGCTATATACTACGTAGGCTGTGCTATATACTACGTAGGCTGTGCTATATACTACGTAGGCTGTGCTATATACTACGTAGGCTGTGCTATATACTACGTAGGCTGTGCTATATACTACATGGTTTGTGTTATATACTACGTGGGCTGTGTAATTTACTACGTGGGCTGTGCAATATACTACGTGGGCTGTGCAATATACTATGTGGCTGTTTTATATACTGCGTGGGCTGTGTCATATACTGCATGGGCTGTGCTATATACTACGTAGGCTGTGCTATATACTACGTGTTGGTCGCGCCCGGCTGCAAACAATCAGCGATAGGTGCAGTCTGGCCGCAAATTCACGCGGGATTTGAACCACGCTTCGCTGATTAGTCGCGCCCGTCCGGCCAAATCCTGTGTATTCATTGCATTATTCTACAATCTTCATAAATAAACTACATACATATTCTAGAATACCCGATGAGTTAGAATCGGGCCACTATCTAGTTCAGTATAAACTTATTACCCTCACCCATAAAGTGCTCCACGGCTCAGCACCATCCTACATCTTCTCCCTTGTCTCAGTCTACCACCCCACCCGTGCCCTCCGTTCTGCTAATGACCTGAGGTTAACATCCTCAATAATCAGAACCTTCCATACCCATCTCCAAGACTTTAGGTGCTGTGCCAAATTTTTGGAATGCAAAACCCAGGTTAATTAGGTTAATCTCCAATGCCCACAGTTTTAAGCGTGTACTAAAAACGCACTTCTTCAGACTGGCCTACAACACATTACTCTAACTATTTCTGTGTTTCCCATTCAAAATTTTTACCATAACCAGGTTCCTTGCATCATGCTCTCGTACGCTTTATGCATTTATTAGCCCTCTGTGTCTGTACTTTTACATACTCTGGCTGATAACCGATACTTGTAGCATTACATGAACACCCAATTTCTTACATTATGGCTGGTCTGAATAATGAAAGCAATTGTTACCATCCACCTTTAGTGTCTCCCCTATTTCCTCATAGATTGTAAGCTTGCGAGCAGGGCCCTCATTCCTCTTGGTATCTGTTGATCTATGTGTTTATTGTTATGCTTAATGTCTATTGTCTGTACAAGTACCCTCTAAAATGTAAAGTGCTGCGGAACATGTTGGCGCTATAGAAATTAAATTAGTATTATTATTATTAATAAATGCCTCTCTGAATGTGTTTTATGGCATACACCCAAATGGCACCATTACTAGAACCAAATACACAATCTAAAGAAAATAAGGTATGTTTGCTAGTATGACAAGTACATTCTTAACAACGACAATGATAAGGGCACCATAAATCTATCCAGTCATTATCCATAAACATTGAACTTTGAAAAGGTGGCAGGTGAGAGTATCTATAGGTGTGTTCATCTCACCCCAGGAATCTGTTTACACAGTTTTCCATGACTAAAGTTAAAATCTCTCATACATAATGCATGGACATCTCTGGGTAACTTAATGCAAAGCTCACCACCCGGTCACTCACCTCGAGTAGAGCCGGTGGAGGGTTACAAATGAACAGTATAACATTTTATTTAGAAATAATTTCAACATTTATAAAAACAAAACGACTCTCAGAGTCTCTAAGTGCAATCCTAACATTCCTGTACGCAGACGCCTCTTGAAAATGTGAGGATGATATTTCCTAATTTGTGAAAATACCTTCACTATTTTTTGAGGAACCCAGACCTCAAGACATACCCAGCTTTTACGCCACAAAGTAAATGTTTGCAACGCTTTCCTTCGGCGCTGGAGAGGAGCATTTGCCATGTCTGTCCATCTGATTCATAAGGGTAGGTGCACACGGCCAGTAAACGCTGCGATGCGCATGCAGACGTGCTGCGTCCAAAGCGTTGCCAATTACTGACCGTGGGCACATACCCTAAGAAGTGCCTGCAGTTTTTTCGCAACAAATGTTACTCCAGTTATGACAATATATTACCACCATAAATAGAGCACCAGAGACTCACAGAGTATAATCCTAAAATAATTTTATTAAAGTTCAATGTAATAAGAATAAATTCATTAAAATGGAGACTGTTATGCAAAAAGAGAGAGAGCTTAGAGACTGACTAATTAAAGTGCATAGTGCAATTGTATTAACCATTCAGCCATATGGAGCAGTAAAACAATAGCTACAGGTAAGTACAAGACTGGAGTCCACCTTATGACTAAGAGGATTAAGCGGTGACCTAACACAGAGTGCTTGACAAATCGGGCACAATAGTGGCCACAAATAGACTGTCCCAAGTGGGTGCCGTCACATGCATAAGAGGAAATGCCATAAATGAAAAACAAGTCAAAGACTAGAATACAATCAGTACTAATGCATATGACGCATAAGCCATGGCCAGAGGTATCTTGCAGCAGCTTTCTCCCATTTCCTCCTCAACAACGCATGCAGGCTCTGCCTAATTCGATGTGCATGTGAATGCGGAGCTGGGAAAGTTAGCTGGTGGCCAAACTTTAAGGCGATGATCACATATTGCAGAATATGTCCACTTTGGATTTGTTCATGAATCTGAAAGCATAATCCGTATGTGTTACTTGAGGTATCATTGCGGATTTTGCTTTGAATTAGGATAAAATCGTCAAAGAAAATCCATAGCAGAATGAGCGTGCTGCAGATGTGAAACAAGAAAGGAATACTTACAGGTGCTTCTCACAAAATTAGAATATCATCAAAAAATTTATTTCAGTTCTTCAATACAAAAAGTGAAACTCATATATTATATAGAGTCATTACAAACAGAGTGATCTATTTCAAGTGTTTATTTCTGTTAATGTTGATGATTATGGCTTACAGCCAATGAAAACCCAAAAGTCATTATCTCAGTAAATTAGAATAATCAACAAAAAACACCTACAAAAGCTTCCTAAGTGTTTAAAAAGGTCCCTTAGTCTATTTCAGTAGGCTCATGGGGAAGACTGCTGACTTGACATGTCCAGAACACAGTCATTGACACACTCCACAAGGAAGGTAAGTAACAAAAGGTCATTGCTAAAGAAGCTGGCTGTTCACAGAGTGCTGTATCCAAGCATTTAAGGATTGTTAAGAAAAGGCCATTCAAAAATTTGGGGGAGATTTACAAGGAGTGGACTGCTGCTGGAGTCATTGCTTCAAGAGCCACCACACACAGACGTATCCAGGACATGGGCTACAAGTGTCTCATTCCTTGTGTCAAGCCACTCATGACCAATAGACAACGCCAGAAGCGTCTTACCTGGGCCAAGGAGAAAAAGAACTGGACTGTTGCTCAGTGGTCCAAGGTCAGATGAAAGTACATTTTGCATTTAATTTTGAAATCAAGGACCCGGAGTCTGGAGGAAGAGTGGAGAGGCCACAATCCAAGCTGCTTGTGGTCTAGTGTGAAGTTTCCACAATCAGTGATGGGTTGGGGAGCCATGTTATATGCTGGTGTAGGTCCATCGTGTTTTATCAAGACCAAAGTCAGCACAGCAGTCTAGCAGGAAATTTTAGAGCACTTCATGCTTCCCTCTGAGGACAAGCTTTTTGAAGATGGAAATTTAATTCTTCAGCAGAATGAAAGTACCAAGAAAACCCGCCTGACCTTAACCCCATTGACAATCTATGAGGTTTTGGCAAGAGGAAGATGAGAGACACCAGACCCAACAATGCAGAAGATCTGAAGGCTGCTATCAAAGCAACCTGGGCTTCCATAACACCTCAGCAGTGCCACAGGCTGATTGCCTCCATGCCACGCCACATTGACGCAGTAATTGATGCAAAAGGAGCCCCGACTAAGTATTGAGTGCATTTACGGAACATACATTTCAGTAGGCCATATTCATCAACATTAACAGAAATAAAACACTTGAAATAGATCACTCTGTTTAACTTTTTGATGACATTCTAATTTTGTGAGAAGCACCTGTAGGTATTTTTAGTCCTGGAAAATCCCTGTAGTGATGTCAGGAACATTTTTTATAGGGCTGTTGGGTGTGCAAACTAACCGCAATCACTTGATCCTCTAAACTGAAAAGAAGCAAAAATAATAGAATAAACCTGTTACGCACAGATGTTTTGTGAAGTTTTAGTATAAATAGCAACTAATCCATGAGTCAATTCACCACATCAAAGCCATATATTCTGGTGCATGACTTCTTTAAATACATCTAGTAAGGAAAATAAAGAGCGGCCTCGTGACTCATGGAATAAATCTGCCCATTAAGCCTCGGGGCAAGAAGAAAAAAAGAAAATGCAAAGTCATGTGACGCAAAGAAACACCGCATGCTACAACCACGGCTGTATCCCTATGAATAGGATAAACACAGTAACCCCAATGCTATACTTCCACCAGAAACTTGAAGAAGGGAGATTTTAGCTACAAATAAATCTAATTTAAGGCTCATGCAGACGACCGTAGTTTCAGTCTGAGTGCAATCCGTCAAACCATCGGATCGCACTTGGACCAATGTTATTCAACGAGACAGTGCACATGTCCGTTTTATTCCTGGTTCCAAGTGGTCTTAGGAACAAAAAATATTGCAGCATGCATGATTTGATTTCAATAATTGGATGACACTCAGCCACTCATGCGTATGGGTCCACGGAAGACATCAAACTGCACTATGATGACATCCAAGTGCAGTCCAAATTTCACAGACAGACTGAATGAATGAAGAATATGGAGCATTTTTTCACACCCGAGTTTGATCAAAGCGTGATTATCATAAAGCCACTTTCACTCAGTCCATATTTTACATCAGTATTTGTACCCAAAACCAGGATTGGGTGAGAAATACAGAAGTGGTGACGTGTTTCTATTATACTTTCCCTCTGATTGTGGCCCCAATACTGATATAAAATACTGACCAAATACTGAAAGTGTGAACGTGGCTTAATCGGACAGATTTTCTCAGAAGGAGAACATAAGGTTGTTTGCACCTGCCTTTATCAAGTTTGTCATATAAGGTTTCCTAACTTCGCAGTTTGATTCCTTCACATTTTCAAGTTTTCTTCTTGCTGTCAGTCAATAAGAACACTTATTACATCCGGAAGACTGAAAACCAGTTCTCCAGGGTTTGTTACATAAAAAAAACCATGATACATTGTAACGATCCTTGTACTGGTGCCATAAAATCTCACTGGAGACGTTTCTGAAAATTCTTGTTGCCTTAGGTTTCTACAAAGCTTTACTACTTTCCAATTCACTTTGTCTTTCGATTTCTCAGATGTTCAGTGAAAAAACGTCTGGAGGCTAAAAGCCTGTCCTAGATATGTGCTGCTAAACACTCCATATTAAGTTGGCTGAACCTTCTGATTCCGAACTGGCTGACCGACTAATGTGCATCCGTGTCTCCCGACAGAGACAACGATAGGCCATGTTGGATTTCAATGTCCGATGCTGGAACACATGTACATTCGTCAGAGTCAAGTATGCAAAGCCACTGGTGTCCCCACTGCAACTAAATCATCAAAGAGGTGAATAGACCCCAATAAATCTGCAGGGTTAATTACAACAGCATATTGTAATGACACCTGCATCGTTAAAGGGATTATCTCACGGATACGACTTCTTTCCATATGTCACATGGACGTCATAGAAAAAACCCGCCACCCCGACCCCGAGTGGAAAGCTATGCTTTAAGATCGGATCTCGCTATGGCTGACCAGGTCTGTCCATGTATTATAAGGTCAGCCACCAAATTTGTAATCTGTACCTACATGCAAAGCGTAATTTTCATCATCCAAGAGTTTTAATACTTTTGTATATTTGTTTTCTAATCTGACACTGGATTAAAGGAATTTGACCGTGTCTATATAAGCATTAATACTACAAAGCCATAAGTATCGGAAGAGAAGGAAATAAGACTGAGGCGGAAAATGAAAAACAAAAACCAAAGAATTAATATTTTACAGACAATAGATCTGCTAATTTGCAATGTCACAATAGTCAATTTCCCACATGTGTCATTGCAGCACGTGCACGCTCCTGCCATAGGGCTTGGACACAGACCAGTTCCTCATCGAGATGGAAGGAGAAGCAGTGTGCAGACATACGGAAAATTACCTTGATTACAATGGTCACCTTTCATCTAGTCACATGACTTATTTTATTTATATATACTTATTTATACTTGGGGCATAAAGAAACTGAAAACACGAGGATAGCAAAACCATTTCCTCCAAAGAGACAGTAAAAATATAAAAATGGCAGCCAATAAACGTCATCTAATTTATTCACTTCCCGTTTTCTTATTTTAGCCTCTGTGATACTTCGCCCACAGTATTTATACAGGACGTCATTTGCATTCTTATGTAAATAGTGCAGCGGCGCTATAGAAAATTTCCATAAAAAAAAACTTTTATGTAAGTCCCCTATCATATAATGTTCAGTGCAATCATACTTTCGCCATGCAATCAGACATAAGTCTTGAATCAGGCAATTGTACCACCCATAAGGCTATGTTTCCGCGGGGCGTATTGGCAGCGCTTTGGACGCAGCGGATACCCCACTCCGCCCTCTGTTGTACGCGTGGTGATTCCAGATGTGTTCATTGAACACATCCGGAATCGCTGCATCGTATTCATAGACCGGGTTATTTATCTTGCTGAGACGGAGCGTCTTC
Source organism: Ranitomeya imitator (assembly GCF_032444005.1). Lineage (NCBI taxonomy): Eukaryota > Metazoa > Chordata > Amphibia > Anura > Dendrobatidae > Ranitomeya > Ranitomeya imitator. The sequence continues at coordinate 449,623,013 of NC_091283.1, read as the reverse complement.
GCAAGATAAATAGACATGCTGCAGTCGGTAAAGACGCGCCGCATGTCCGGAAACGCAGGGCCGCCGATGCGGCCGTGCGCACATAGTGGTGACGGATTCCATAAAAATCCCCTCCACTATGCTGTAACATCTGGACGCTGCGGATTGGACGCTGCGGCTGTACACAGTGTCCAATCCACAGCAAATACTGAACGAATACACCCCGTGGAAACATAGCCTAAAACAGTGGCGTGTCGCCATATCTGGTGTCAGCACAATCCTTTTAATATTTTGCAATAAGCTCCTGAGAACCCTCTTGTGGTGGCTGCAGGCAGGGGATTCGGATCTCTGCATCAGACAATTGACGTCCGACCACTACAAAGATAGATTGACAAATTACTCATAACTTTAGATGGATGTTTGTAGAATATATTCACTATACAGCATTTCAGGCTGTACTGGCCCCATCAAGAACAGTGTAATCACCTCTATACGCATTAGATAGCCAACGGCCAATTGATCATTCAGGCAACAATGAACTCTACTGACTTTAAACAGTACATATGAATCTCAAAGGGGAGAGATTGACCAGTCTAAATGCACCATAATGTTATGTGGCAGATCCCTCTTGTTTCCTACTACTGTTGGGTCAAATTCAGCCTGACGCTGTCGAGTTTGGGTAGAAGAACCGCGACCAGTCTGTGTATCGTGGTCTGTACTCAGGACGTCTGAATTCAGCCTTATCTGTTGTTAGTAATATTATTATTTATTTATATAGCACCATTGATTCCATGGTGCTGTACATGAGAAGGGGTTACATACAAATTACAGATATCACTTACAGTAAAGGTACCGTCACACTCAGCGACGCTGCAACAATACCGACAACGATGTCGATCGCTGCAGCGTCGCTGTTTGGTCGCTGGAGAGCGGTCACATAGACAGCTCTGCAGCGCCCAACGATGCCGGTAACCAGGGTAAACATCGGGTTACTAAGCGCAGGGCCGCGCTTAGTAACCCGATGTTTACCCTGGTTACCAGCGTAAAAGTAAAAAAAAACAAACACTACATACTTACCTTCTGCTGTCTGTCCCCCGGCGCTGTGCTTTCCTGCACTGGCTGTGAGCACAGCGGCCGGAAAGCAGAGCGGTGACGTCACCGCTGTTGTGCTTTCCGGCCGCTGTGCTTACACAGTGCAGAGAAGCACAGCGCCGGGGGACAGACAGCGGAAGGTAAGTATGACACGGCCTTTTCACGTAATAGACCACAGACTTATGAGCTAACATCTAAAAGCAAACCTGACAGATACGCACAAACACGCAGTGACACGCCCTGCAGGAGCCGCTGTCACAGATAAACATAATGAAAAGAGCACACTGCATTCCCCCAACTATCACTGTTCTTTAAAGTGAACCTGTCATGTTGAAACTTGTATCTCATCTGCGGGGAAAATTTAACAGAGCACGGGAGATGATCCAATTTGCATTTTATTACTTGAAATCCATGATGTTTGTATGGATACGAGTCCAGTGGGCGGTCCGACTCAGTGTCAATTACTAGTAGGACCACCCACTGGACTCCTATATCAGACAAACAGCAGCGATTTCAATGCATAAAATATTAGTAATACTGAATCTTTGCCAACAAACCTATATATTATTATGCTTAGCTTCTCCAGCTCTATGATACGGTCCACAAATGGTAATTAATGTACAACATAGCAGGTTCCTTTTAAAGATCTACTAATGGATTAGATTATACCTGTTTTTTGCTGCCGGGACTAAGAAAATTGAAGCGGAGTAAATTCATAAGTGTAAAAAAGTGAATGAGACCACAGCCGAGAGGCTGACAACAGTGGCTGCACCATGCCCTCTGCCACCGCTATCCACAGCATGCGGATAGCAGTGAATACAATTGTGGAAGACAAAGCAGGCGGCTCCTTCTTCCACCAAACATCATTTGAGATAGCAGACAGGATGATGTCATTACATTGCACTGCTGCTGATGATACTCAGTGCACACCAGGGGAACGTGAGCAAGGTGAGAATGTGTTGTTGTTTTCTTTCTTTCATTTGTGTATGGGATGTTTACATATTAATGGGAAGCTTATACTGTATATAGGAGGTTATGTGCAGGCTCAAACTGTATATAGGAGGCTATGTAGGGGCTTATACAGTATATAGAGGCTATGTGGGGGCTCATGATGTATTTTAGATGGCTACGTAAGGGCTCACACTGTTTATATAGAGCTATGTGGGGGCTCATCCTGTATTTATAATACTCTTTATATCTATAGCGCCAACATATTACATTTACATTACAGTACAGAGGATTTAACAATTATACAGCAGGAGTTTTGTTAACAATCCAGGAAATTGGCACTTCCACTACAATGAAACAGCGGCAAAGTGGTCTTCCTCCTGGGAATTCAGATGAATTATTTAAAACCAGTTAAAAACACACACAATGCTTTTTGACTGAGAACAGCCTTCTTCAGGTATCTATTGGTGTAGAAACCTGAGGAAGGCTGTTCTCCGCAGAAGCACATTGTATGTGTTTTAAACTGGTTTTAAATAATTCATCTGAATTCCCAGGAGGAAGACCACTTTGCCGCTCTTTCATTGTGGTGGAAGTGCCAATTTCCTGGATTGTTTCCATTTTCGTCCACTGTTGGAATTCCATTGGAGAAACTCTCCACTGGTTGTCTGCAGTCCACTGCACATTCACTTACTTATACCTCGTGTTGCGCCACATTTTTCTCCTTTTGAAGGGCCTTCTAATTATTGATGTCAGGAATCTTGGTTTTAGCCGATGCAGAATGATATCTATTACTGTATACAGGCTAGTACCAGAGTCATTTATGACCAATTTAAGGGGAATATCCATATATGAAAACGGATTTTCATACAGCCTAATAAATAATTCTGGGTTACTAAAGGGGCCGCTCAATTCACAACATTTATCGCTTGGCCAAAGTGGAGCATGGCTACAAAGAGAATCACTGCCCGGAAAGACCTGCCCTGTAATTCACACATTAATTTTAATTGGCACAGTGCAATGCTTTATTTCTCCTGTGGTGGAGCTGCAGAAAAACTGAACAAACATTCCCCACAGGATACAGCTAATCACTGGGAACTACAGCAGAATAAACAGACTGAGATCTGCTTATTGTCAGAGAACCCCACCATACTAAATGTTCACATATCACTAGGATCTGCTACATTTACTTGTGGGACCACTGGATACCCCATCCCTAAAAACTAAATAAGAAGAGTTGCTGCACCTCAACAGCTCCCCTGAGGATCAGTAGTATTGTAAAACCCTCTTAACAAATTCCAGTACATAAGATGACTATTGCTCCAAGCTGTGACCTCACATGCATACCTTTCAGTGCTTCAGAGCTTAAGTGCCCCCCTCCATGGTTCAGGTGTTCAGATGAGCTCTCGGAGAAGGTCACTTTGCAGTCAGATGTAGCTTGTGCTGCAGGCACCATAAACAAGGAAATTCACAACACTGAAGGAGATATAATGCTATAATATTTAGAAAAATAAAAAAAACAAAAACGAAATCTGACCCTTTTCACGCTCGTCCCGCGGTATACTGTGCTCTGGTTTGTATCCACACCCAATTCCTGTTAACTCCTTGCACGCCGAATCAAACTCTTTCTTATGGTGGGGTCTAATAAACTGGTAAAAACCTAAAGAATAAAAAAAAAAAAAAATAACAGGTGTTAATTATAGAAGAGGCAGAACAGAGTTGGGTTCCAGGTGAATGGGAGAAATAAGTGAAGCAGCATCGCATGTGAATAGCAACAGTAGTTTGTAAGGGCTGGTCATAACTGGCGCTGAATATTAATGTGGATGGGCAGGACATAGCTGGCACGATGTAAATAAAATTAGTAATGTGGAGGGGAAGGTCATAGCTGGCGCCAAGTGAATAAGATTAGTAATGTGGAGGGGAAGGTCATAGCTGGCACGATATGAATAAGATTAGTAATGTGGAGGGGAAGGTCATACCTAGCGCCAAGTAAATAAGATTAGTAATGTGGAGGGGAAGGTCATAGCTGGCACGATGTAAATAAAATTAGTAATGTGGAGGGGAAGGTCATAGCTGGCGCCAAGTGAATAAGATTAGTAATGTGGAGGGGAAGGTCATAGCTGGCACGATATGAATAAGATTAGTAATGTGGAGGGGAAGGTCATACCTAGCGCCAAGTAAATAAGATTAGTAATGTGGAGGGGAAGGTCATAGCTGGCACGATATGAATAAGATTAGTAATGTGGAGGGGCAGGTCATAGGTGGCGCCAAGAGAATAAGATTAGTAATGTGGAGGGGCAGGTCATAGCTGGCACGATGTGAATAAAATTAGTATTGTGGAGGGGAAGGTCATAGCTGGCGCCAAGTGAATAAGATTAGTAGTATGGAGGGGAAGGTCATAGCTAGCGCCAAGTGAATAAGATTAGTAATGTGTAGGGGCAGGTCACAGCTGGTGCGTCATAGCTGGCACGATGTGAATAAGATTAGTAATGTGGAGGGGAAGGTCATAGCTGGCACGATGTGAATAAGATTAGTAATGTGGAGGGGAAGGTCATAGCTGGCGCCAAGTGAATAAGATTAGTAATGTAGAGGGGCAGGTCATAGCTGGTGCCAAGTGGATAAGATTAGTAATGTGGAGGGGCAGGTCACAGCTGGCGCCAAGTGAATAAGATTAGTAATGTAGAGGGGCAGGTCATAGCTGGCGCCAAGTGAATAAAATTAGTAATGTGGAGGGGCAGGTCATAGCTGGCACGATGTGAATAAGATTAGTAATGTGGAGGGGAAGGTCATAGCTGGCGCCAAGTGAATAAGATTAGTAATGTGTAGGGGCAGGTCATAGCTGGCACGATGTGAATAAGATTAGTAATGTGGAGGGGAAGGTCATAGCTGGCACGATGTGAATAAGATTAGTAATGTGGAGGGGAAGGTCACAGCTGGTGCCAAGTGAATAAGATTAGTAATATGGAGGGGAAGGTCATAGCTAGCGCCAAGTGAATAAGATTAGTAATGTGTAGGGGCAGGTCATAGCTGGCACAATGTGAATAAGATTAGTAATGTGGAGGGGCAGGTCATAGCTGGCACGATGTGAATAAGATTAATAATGTGGAGGGGAAGGTCATAGCTGGCGCCAAGTGAATAAGATTAGTAATGTGGAGGGGCAGGTCATAGCTGGTGCCAAGTGAATAAGATTAGTAATGTGGAGGGGCAGGTCACAGCTGGTGCCAAGTGAATAAAATTAGTAATGTGGAGGAGCAGGTCATAGCTGGCACCAGGTGAATAAGATTAGTAATCTGGAGGGGCAGGTCATAGCTGGCGCCAAGTGAATAAGATTAGTAATGTGGAGGGGAAGGTCATAGCTGGCACCAAGTCATTGAGATTAGTAATATGAAGGGGTAGGTCATAGCTGGCACGATGTGAATAACAATAGTAATGTGGAATGGCAGGTCATAGCCGGTTCCAGGTGAATAAGAATACAGTTAGGTCCATATATATTTGGACAAAGACAACATTTTTCTAATTTTGGTTATAGACATTACTACAATGAATTTTAAACAAAACAATTCAGATGCAGTTGAAGTTCAGACTCTCAGCTTTCATTTGAGGGTATCCATATTAAAATTGGATGAAGGGTTTAGGATTTTCAGCTCCTTAACATGTGCCACCCTGTTTTTAAAGGGACCACACACGCCGATTCAGCGATGTCAGCGGGTGATCCAGCGACGAAATAAAGTTCTGGCCTTCTAGCTCCGACCAGCGATCACAGCAGGATCCTGATCGCTGCTGCGTGTCAAACACAATGATATCGCTATCCAGGATGCTGCAACGTCACGGATTGTTATCGTTCTAAAGTTGCTCAGTGTGAAGGTACCTTTAGTCCTACTAGGGGACTTCAGCAAGCAATCTTTCGATCACCTGTATGAACACATTGCAATACTATAAAGGCCTTGTTTAGATGGCCATGTTTTCGGCCAGCCTGCTTTCCTCGTATGCTACAGACTACATGCTGACTATGTTAGCGTACGTACCAGTGCACATGGGCGTTTTTACATACGGACCTTTGTGTAGTTTGCAGCATGCATAAGTCTTTTCCAGTTTACAGAATCCAATAGTGTATGTTATAGTAGGCAGCTCCTGCACCTAGCCACGATGCGAACAAGCACAGGGAGATGCACATTGAGCTAGATACGTCTGCAATTTGCAGAATAGACGGGACTGATTAATACAACGATTGGCTAAATTCAGCCTAAGTCCTACTGATCTGAGTACTAAAAATGGCAGGTCTAAAGGCCTTTATTAGATCCCCAGCTGCAATGGCATCTCACAAGCATCCTAGAAGGCATCTCACAGGGAAAAGGTAATGAGGTTACAGAAGCCTCTCTAATCTAATCACTTACTTGGTGCAGCCTCAAAGATGTTAAAAACTGGTTGGCTCCTCGATCCCGGATGCAGGCTAGATGCGTAACACATGGGGCGCTGCCTAGGAGCTCAGCTCGTTCATCCAATTTCTTGACACTTGTACAGCGAATTTCAGGAAGGGGGTAAGCTAATACTGGAAATGGACCATGCAATATAGCAAACTTACCACCTGTTGGCAGAGGACCTCACCTCTCATCAAGATATGCTTCCCGGATTCTTGGCAGAAAAAGCTGCATAATTTCATAATGAGGTTCTTCAGGTCATCACTTTTCTTATACTCCGTCAAAGCCGCCGAAAAGAGGTTGTAGCTCTCCTGACTGAGACATTGCTTCACGGATTTCATGAACATGGACGCGCTGCTCATCTTCTTGCTTGGCGAAGAACTCTCTTCTAGAGTCTGCAAAAGGATAACACCAAGCTAAGAAATACATGATAGCGGTCTCTGAGATTATCACTTCTTAAAGGCGGAAAAGAGATGAGGGCACCTCTTGTTCTGCCACCTTCAAAAGTTTCGCAGTCACATTCATTATCTGTTTCCATACATTCTCTACGCCAACCCCAGGAATTTGTGCATGGCTGTACAGCTTTCACATTTTGTACACGAGTCTTAATGAACTTTGCGCTGGAATAAGATGCGCCTCTTAATAAATCAGCGCATCTTTCAATTGCCAAGTTCCACCACCAGAAATGATTTCCCAGTTTGTCACTGGAATACATTTCTGTCATAACTTACTCCACTTTTCGTGGCCTAAATTCTGTTAACTTTGTTGTCTTACACTTGGCAATGACCTGCCTCAATTGTGCCCATTGTTGTTTCAGAAAGTTGGAGGAGGAGTGGTAAAATCAACAAAATCTTTTATCAACTTTGTGAGTGCAAAAATAGGCGATATTTCAAGAAGAAATGTGGCAAAAACTGCTTTATGAATAGGGGACAAACTCTTTCCATTGCTTTCAAAGCCAATCACATCCCGACCCTTATACAAGGTAAAAGTATTTTGGAGAGATCTCTTCCTGTCTGGCATCAACCTGACAATACAGATTGCCGCTACTTAAAAACCTACTAAATGATGCAAAGACCTGAATACTGGCATGCCAGAAGCCCTCCTAATTGCCAAGGTCAGTCTGCTCTAAAGGGTGGAATTTCAATTATTTCTCTCAATGGGAGCGAATAACCTTACAACAGGCAAATACTCTATTTTTTTTCTTCCCAGTTTACCGTAATTATGGTGCTTGAACCCTCTAGGTTCAAGCAACATATTGTAATCTGATTTCTTATATTTTATTATTCTTCTATATTTTATTATTATTATTATTCTTCTTCTCTGCGTTTTCTGCAATTAATGCGGCCCGAACCGCTCGGCGCAGAGACCCCGCTCAGGCGGCGTTACGAAGCCCTCGGGGACAGGTGTGCTATGTATTTTTGGAGTCGCTCCGATTTGTAGTTTAAAAGAAAAAAAAAAAAAAAAAAAAAATCGCATTTAAAAAAAAAAATCCCATAGGAATTAATGGCGACCTTTCCATGACCCCCAACTGACATGAATTGAAGCCACAGCGCAGCTGCACTGACCTTACAAAGATGGCAGCTATTGAAATGTACGGTGTCTGTATATAGAGGGATGTCTGTATATAAGTAAGATAAATAAGTGACCCCCCGTCCTGTGTGTGATAAGTAAGTGCCCCCCCTGTCCTGTGTGTGACAAGTGCCCCCATCCTGTGTGATAAGTAAGTGCCCCCGTCCTGTGTGTGATAAGTGCCCCCCCATCCTGTGTGTGATAAGTGCCCTCTGTCCTGTGTGTGTGATAAGTTAGTTCCCCCATCCTGTGATAAGTAAGTGCCCCCCCATCCTGTGTGTGATAAGTGCCCCCCGTCCTGTGTGTGATAAGTGCCCCCCGTCCTGTGTGTGATAAGTGCCGCCCCGTCCTGTGTGTGATAAGTGCCCCCTGTCCTGTGTGTGATAAGTAAGTGCCGCCCCGTCCTGTGTGTGATAAGTGCCCCCTGTCCTGTGTGTGATAAGTGCCGCCCCGTCCTGTGTGTGATAAGTAAGTGCCCCCCCGTCCTGTGTGTGATAAGTGCCCCCCCGTCCTGTGTGTGATAAGTGCCCCCCTGTCCTGTGTGTGTTAAGTAAGTGCCCCCCGTCCTGTGTGTGATAAGTAAGTGCCCCCCGTCCTGTATGTGAAAAGTAAGTGCCCCCCTGTCCTGTGTGTGAAAAGTAAGTGCCCCCCCGGTCCCGTGTGTGAAAAGTAAGTGCCCCCCCCGGTCCCGTGTGTGAAAAGTAAGTGCCCCCCTGTCCTGTGTGTGAAAGGTAAGTGTCCCCACCCCACTCCTGTGTGTGAAAAGTAAGTGCCCCCCCCCCCAGTGTGTGAAAAGTAAGTGCCCCCCCGATCCTGTGTGTGAAAAGTAAGTGTCCCCACCCCACTCCTGTGTGTGAAAAGTAAGTGCCCCCCCGATCCTGTGTGTGAAAAGTGCTGCTGTAAAGCTGGCAGCGCTGTTAAAGGACCATGTATTTCCTTCAGGAAATGCCCATCTAGTTTCTTATTCTTTTCCTTTCAACCACTCCCCTCCGCTGCGCAATATGACTCCAAGTAATCAGACATAGGAATTTAAGTATTGACATTTACCTTTGTGGCTACTAAACTGACTGATAGCTTAGTCATGTTTCGCCATCTATCCCAGGGTCATCTAAAGCTCGCTCAAGGTTTGTATGATCTGTCATGATTCTCATTCTTGTACATGAATGTATACCTCTGTAGACCTCCATTGAACATTAGAAACCCGATATCATATCCTTGTCAAAATGAGATGACCAACATCTACTTTGCATTTTAAATTCTGGGAGTTTTTACTGTAACTTTGTATTTTTTTTTTTCCTTTCTCACTTCGTCAACCCCTTATTTTATGAAGGCCTGGTAAAAGATAGCATTGTAGAGTGCTGTGAATTGCCTGGGACTAAAAACGAGAGGCCACTTCATTTATTGACTGGTGGGAGCCCCATGTAAGCATGTTGGTGATGGCATATAACCAAAGACAAGAAAAATGCGAAAGGCAGGGATCACCAAAAATTAACAAATTTTATTGGGACACACAAAACCACAAAAGCATTTTTTAAAACCATTTAAAAACAAAAGTGATTACAAATACCCACAGGAAACCACAATTCATGCCAAGCATATGAATAAATATCATATTTGGAATACTTGATAATATATCAAAAAGTGTGTCTGTTTCTTTATAAAAAAAAAAAATAAAGCAACATAGAGACAAATTTAACCTCTTTCTGACCTCAGATGGGATTGTACGTCCGAGGTCAGATACCACGCTTTGATGCAGGCTCCGGCGGTGAGCACGCATCAAAGCCGGGACATGTCAGCTGTTTTGAACAGCTGACATGTGCCCGCAATAGCGGCGGGTGAAATCGCAATTCACCCGCCGCTATTAACTAGTTAAATGCCGCTGTCAAACGCTGACAGCGGCATTTAACCGGCGCTTCCGGTCGGGCGGCCGCAAATGAGTGCATCGCTGACTTCTGTCACATGATCGGGGGTCAGCGATGCGTCAGAACGGTAACCATAGAGGTCCTTGAGACTTCTATGGTTACTGATGCAGGCCTGCTGTGAGCGAACCCCCTGTGGTCGGCGCTCATAGCACACCTGCATTTCTGCTGCATAGCAGCAATCTGATGATCCCTGCTATGTAGCAGAGCCGATCGAGTGGTGCCAGCTTCTAGCCTCCCATGGAGGCTATTGAAGCATGGCAAAAGTAAAAAAAAAAAGTTAAAAAAAAAAATGTGAAAAAAATAAAAAAAATATATAAAAGTTTAAATCACCCCCCTTTCGCCCCATTCAAAATACATCAATAAAAAAAAAAATTAAACCTGCACAGATTTGGTATCGCCGCGTTCAGAATCGCACGATCTATCAATAATTTTTTTTAATTTATTTATCGTTTCTATAAGTTACAATGGGTGGTGACATTAAAGTTTTAAGCTGGAATGTTAGGGGCCTTGCAAATGCTACTAAGCGTACAGCTATTTTCCAATATGTACTGAAACAGAGGCCCTCAGTGATATGCCTACAGGAAACCCACCTGGTGGAGGAAAAAGTAGCTATGCTGCAAAAGAGATGGGTGAGAAATGCGTATCACTCGACATTATCAACTCATGCGAGAGGAGTGTCCATGCTAAAACACACTGGTGTCCCCATTTGAAGAGATAGCGGTTACCATTGATAAAGATGGTCAATATGTGTTTCTAGTATGCAAGATATTTAATAGACTAATGTGTATTGTGTCAATATATATTCCACCACCATACGCCAAGAAAAAGCTACAGGAGATTCTGGAAATCACGGCAAGGTGGGACGGGGTCCCTCTCCTACTAGTGGTGATGTAAACAACATAGCCAACGATCACTGGGACAAGGGAAGGCACGCTGTGCTGAGAGGTGAGGGGAATTCTACTCCTTTTGGAAATTACTTAAGGGAAATAGGTTGGATAGATCTATGGCGGGTACGGAACGCTGATAAATATACCTACCTTTGCTATTCGATAACATACGGCTCTTTGTCTCGTATTGACGTTGCTTTGTGGAATGAAGGAATGAATAACTTAATACATGAGGTGGAGTATAGGCCTAGAGTACTATCGGATCATAGCCCATTATTGGTATCACTACAATTGGCAGAACAGGGTAAATTAGGGGGGATGGGATGGAAATTTCACCCCTCCTGGTTGCAGCTTTTGGATATGGAACAGGTGGGTGCAGAATTAGTGGAGTTTCTTAGGATTAATGAAGGGAGCGCAGGGGGTCATGTAGTGTGGGACACTATGAAGGCGTACCTGAGAGGAATCTTATTACGGGACATTTCAAGACACAAAACTAGGTCTGTATAGGCAGCATCAATAGTAAAAAAGTTGGTCACACAGGGTTAATAGCAGCATTAAAGGAGTGCGTTACCCGCGGCATAACGCGGTCCGTTAACACTGCCATTAACCCTGTGCGAGCGCTGACTGGAGGGGAGTATGGAGCGGGCGCCGGGCACTGACTGGCGGCCGCGACCTAGCAGCGACGCGGGATTTCGAGGACAGACAAAGACAGACAGATGGAAGTACCCCTTAGGCAATTATATAGTAGATAGCTAATTAGCAACTCAGCACAGCTGTAGGGGATGCCGCATGGAGTGCTGACTGCAAGCCTCCGGGAGTCCAAGTACTATAGCAATAGAAGTATCCATGCCCGACAGGCATGACTGCACATACATAGCCATTGTTATGGTGATAAAGCAAGCTACTTGCTTGCATGGGAGAGTAGACAGACATTATATCGTAATCAAATCTTAATACCAATGCACACATATCGTATGCAGTCACCTGACCCATAGGTCCTTTATCTAAGATTCACAGTGGTATGGTGCAATAGATCTAGTGTCTGCACCACAAACATAATACTGCATACCAGCCGTTATCATAGAGATAGAGCAAGCTTACCTCCTGCAAAAAGGCATACGTAAACATCAAGCTATAGTCCAACCTATGCACTGATGTACACACCTCAGGTACAGTCACATGACCCGCAGGTCCTTTATCCAAGGTGCACGAGGGTACAGTACAACTGCGATAAATAAAGTGCAGACGCCACAGGCATGGTTGTGCATACACAGTTATTATCATGGTGGTAAGGTAAGTATACATCTTTCATAAGAATATATGTGAACATCATACCATACTCTAGTCTATGCACTAATATACATTCATCAGATGTAGTCACATGACCTTCAGGTCCTTTGTCCAGGATGCGCAAGGGTAAAATACATGTGACAAACTGAATTGCATGGCCCACAGGTCCTTTTTCAAGGGTCACCAATGATAAATATAATTATACAACATACAGAGGGATCCCCTAAGGTATTAAGCCACTGGGGCTTAACTATAGAAATGTCACAAATGTCCCTATAGAGGCGCAGACTTTGATACCAATACCAAACCAATTCTAATCCCCAGATGTGTGCCCGATCAATAAGCCAGAGTCAATCTATGGTATAAATTCGCAACTATCAGATGTCTGGTGCTGCCACATCAACACTGCTAAGATGTCATGAGTAGAAGCATGAATATTTACACAAAAATCCTTTAGAATTTCATTAAAATAATGCAAATATAATACACCAATATATCTACGTCAGGTATAAAGATAGGGTCAAGGGGGGCTTAGCCCCCCATTTTCCATATGTAGAGAACCATACCGGGAGAAACAAATAGATTGAAATAATAGCTAATCCCAATATTTCTACAACACACAGGGCAAGAGGTCAGCGGTATTTAACGGGCTAACAGCCACGAGTGGATCATGATTCCGCCCGCAGCTGTTAGAGGCACATGTGACGGGAAAGATGTGAGCTCAGCACCAGAGCCCACATCAAAGGGAGGGATTCCGACGTGGGCATACTATTACGCCCAACGTCGGAAAGGGGATAAAAAGCTGCACCCTAAGGTATTCAAAACCATATTTAGGAAGTCTGTTTACCCTTCAAGTGCTTCACAGGAACTCAGTAGCAATAAAAAAAAATGAAAAATTTCCCACAAAAATGTTGCTATAGCCCAAATTTTTCATTTTCACACAGGTAACCGAAGAAAATGGATCATATAATTTGATGTGCAAGTTATCCTGAGCATAACGATGCCCCTTATATAGGGAAAAACTACTGATGGACACACGCAGGGCACAGAAGGTAAGAAGCGCTATTTGAATTTTAGAATAGAATTTTAGATGGAATTGATTGACTAGTCCATGCTGCATTTGCTACGCCTCAGAGGTACAAAAAGAGTAGAAACCCCCCACAACGGACACCATTTTGGAAACTAAACCCTTCAACGCAATCAGCTACGTGTGTGGGGACAATCTTGAATCCGCAGGTACTTCACAGAATTTTTTTAACATTGGGATGTGAAAATGAAAAATTAAGTACTGTATTTTAACAAAACTATTGCTTTAGCTCAAAATTTTTCAGTTTCCCAAGGGTAAATGAGAAAATGGACTGCAAAATTTGTTGTGAAATTTTTCCCTGAGTACACATATACATACCCCATATGTGATAGAAAACTACTGTTTGGGTGCATAGCAGGGCTCGGAAAGGAAGGAGTACCATTGAAATTCTGAGATGCCAGGGGGCCCTCAAATGCATCATGGCGTCCCCAATCTGTTCCAGCCCAAACAGCAGAAAACTTGCAAAAATGATTCCATTTTGAAAACTACAACTCTCAGAGAATTCATCGGTGAGTATCTTAAACCCACAAGTGGTTCATGGAATTGTATAACATTGAGTTGTCAAATTAAAAAAAAAATTTCACAAAAAAAAGTTGCTAGAGAAATTGGAAGGCACAATTTTTTTGTGCAATTTCTCCAGAGTACAACGATACCCCATATGTGGTCTCTGTTTGGGCACACACAACAGGGCTTGGAAGGATGGAGCGCTATTGGAATTTTTAAGTGCCATTTTGGTTGGAATAGATTGCGGATGGCATGTCACATTTGAAGAGCCCCTGACATGCCAAAATAGTAGAAACCCCCACAAGTTAACTCATTTTGGATGCTACACTTCTCGAGGAATTTGTCTAGGGGTGTGGTGAGCTTCAGTTGATTTATGGAATTACGGTATATAACATTATTGAAAATTAAAGATTACCATTTTTTTCCCACTAAATTGTTGCTTTGGCCCCAAGTTTAAAATTTTCAAAAAGGTTAATAGGAGAAAATTAAAGTTACAATTTGGTACACAATTTCTCCTGAGTTTGCCAAATCTGCACATGTGGTTGAAAACTAGTTTTGATGCCAAGAGCAAATCTAAGAAGAGAAGGAGCACCATATTGGAGTGCAGATTTTGCAGGATTGGTTTGAGGATGCCATTTCACCATGGCAGAGCCCCTGAGGTGCCAAAACAGCAGAACCCACGATAAGTGACCTAATTTTACAAACTACACCGATTTTTCAGCATAATGTAAGTTATTTATTGTTTGGCCATTTTACAACATACATGTCTTTTACACACTTGATAAATAGGCAACCAAACCTGCATCATATATTAGGCTAAACCAGCCTTTCGTGTTTGGTATCCTTTATGTATATTATTCAAATGATTTTCAACACTAATGACATGTGATTAATAATGCTTGATCTTATGTGGGCCACCATTCTTTTACGCTCTTTGATTGCCACGTGCTTTTACATTTTTTTCAATAAAGTTCAATTTTAGAGACTATAGACACCCAGTGGTATTTTGTGTTGTTGGTACTTATTAGTTCAGGTGAGTCTCTGGATATTTCTCAATTTAATGATTTGGGTTCTTTATGTTGGTGGTCATTTATTCTGAGAGCTGTAGCTTTTCTTCATTTCTCAGCTGATGAAGCTGTATGGGGGCTTTTTTTTGTGGGACAAGATGACGTTTTCAGATACACCATTTATATTTACATTCAACATTTTGATTGCATTTTAGTTCACGGTTAGGTTAGCTGTATGATGAGAAAACAGTTTTTATTCCCTTTTTTTACTGTGTTTATTGTAGAGGTTAAATAGTTTGACAGTTTTATACATCAGGTCATTCCGGATACAGTGAGACCAAATATGTGTACTTTTCCATTTTTGTTTTTACATAAATATGTGTATTTATTGGCATCATTTTTTTTAGATTATTTTAGTCCTTTTTTAAAATATTTTTACAGGATTTTTTTTTCCTTTTTCACTTAGTCCCTCTCTATGGCATTTTAACTTTCATTAGTCTGATTACTAGTGTAATACATTGCGATATACATGTACTGTCAGTGTTACAAAGACATAGCAGGATCTAACAGGAAATCTTTTTGCAGCCCGTGTTTACATTGAGGGAGTGCCGATCAGGTGGGAGAGGGCTAAACAACAGGTAGCGATGTGGGCACTCACCCTAGCTGTCACAGCTGGAGCTGTCACTTAAACGAGCTCCAGGTGGCGATCGGGCGGGCACAGCTCTTGTGCTCACATAATTGCCATGACGGGAAATACCCACAAGATATGACGTACCAGTACGTCATATATTGGGTAGGGTTTAACCCCTTCACGACATGCGCCATACGGCGAATATCGGGTCTCCACCTTTGCCGAGCCGACAACTTTTCCGGCATATATCAGCTGATTTGAACAGCTGACATGTGCCCCTAACAGCCGAGGGTGGAATCGGGATCTGTTAAATTCCGCTGTCAATCTCTGACGACGGCATTTAACATGATCGTGCCAGAAGTGCGTCACTAATCCCACCCATCAGCGTCTGTGTCACATGACCGCGGGTGGCCGAAGAGTTGGCATGACAACCCGGGGTCTGTAGGAGAGCCCAGTGGTTGTCATTGCCGGATTGCTATGACCGCCGACTAGCAAATGAGAATTTCTGCTACACAGAGCAGGACTGCAGCCCTGCTCTGCGTAGCACAATTGATCGGATGATCACAGCTTCTAGTCTCCCATGGAGACTACTTAATCCAGTGTAAAGTAAGAAAAAAATGTTCTTAAAGATATAAAAAATAAAGAAAACAATAAAAGTTTGAATTACCCCAAATTCGCTTGACTGAAACTAAAACAATTTAAAAAATAAAAAAATGCACATATTTGGTATCACTGTGATCCGAATAGCCCGATCAATATATAAAAAGAATTAATACGATCGGTAAATGGCGTAACGAGAAAAAAGTCAAAATGCAAGAATTAAGGGTTTTCTTGGCCGCAGCAACATTGCATTAAAACGCAATAACGTGTGATCAAAACATTGTATCTATATCTTGGTATCAATAAAAACGTCAGCTCGGCGCGAAAAATATGGATTTTTGTGTAGTACTCACCGTAAAATCCTTTTCTCCGAGCCATTCATTGGGGGACACAGACCGTGGGTGTATGCTGCTGCCACTAGGAGGCTGACACTAAGTGATACAAAGAAAGGTAGCTCCTCCCCTGAAGTATACACCCTCCTGCTGGCTCTCAGCTAACCAGTTTGGTGCAAAAGCAGTAGGAGATCAATAACATATGAGCGTATAGCATGTCATATTATATAAGAGTATAGCATGTCATATTATAAAACAAGCATAAGCTAATAACAGGGTGGGAGCTGTGTCCCCCAATGAATGGCTCGGAGAAAAGGATTTTACGGTGAGTACACAAAAGTCCCTATTTTTCCTTCGCCTCATTGGGGGACACAGACCGTGGGACGTCCCAAAGCAGTACCTGGGTGGGGACAACATCAGATCAGGCTCTGTGTAACCGCTACTTACAAGTGCGCCACCGTGGCCTGCAGAGTCCACCTGCCCAGACTCACATCTGTGGAAGTGTGGGAATTATAGTGCTTCAAGAATGCATGCAGACTGGACGAATCCGCAAGCTTGCAGGCGTGCTTTGCGGACACCTGGTGCCTAGAACCCACGATAGACAGGGAGATAGGCTGACATCTAACACGGAAGGACTCCTGGATGGTGAAACGAATCCACCAGGCTAACATGGCCGATGAAACGGCTAAACCCTTCCTGTAAACGTCAGGAAGCCTTCCTCTTACCGTCAGGAAGCCCAAGATAAAGGTGTCCATCCTTGGGAAGTACGCCGTCCTTGAGGCGTACCTACTCAGAGCACTCACTTCGTCCAGAATATTCCATTTTGTGGACTGGTGCCGAAAGAGATGAGGGAAGAACGATGCCCTCATAACAGTGGTAATACAATACCACCTTGGTAACAAGGGACGGGGAGGGCCTGAAGACAATCTTGCCTTGAAGGTAATGAGGTAAAAAAAAGGCTGAAAAAACAGAGCAGCTAGCTCCGAGGACTCGTCAGGATGAGGATATCGCAGAGAAAAAAGGGCGACCTTACCTGATAGTAAAGTCTGTCCGGATCAAATAGCAGTCTACTGTAAGACTCCTAGGACCAATGATCTAACGGAATGCGATAGGGAAGAACTACGTGTGAAAACTCCCTGCGAGAAAGTCCCTACTTGCAGTTTTGTTGCAATAAGGTGGAAAGAAACTAGCTCCGCAAACAAAAAACTGACGTGGTCAGTGCGGATCTCCGAGGATCACTGGGGCCTTATCGGCTTCCGAAAGGCTTTCGGAAGTAGTGGAAGGGGAGTTATGGAAACTGGTACCACGGAAGAACCAGAGCATGCAGTGCGATAGCTCTTGGATCTCGAGGCCAAACCACGAACTCGAGTACATTGACGTTCAGTCTGGACGCCATCCGATCTACAACTGGAGAGCTCCAATGAAGGGAGATCTGATGGAACACTTCCGGGTGAAGTTCCCACTCACTTGAGGCGGAACCCTGACGGCTGAATATGTTTGCCGCCCAGAGTTCTACTCCTGTGATATGTACTGCCGAGATCACCGAATGATAGATCTCGGCCCATCAGAGAATTTGAGGTACCTCGGCCATGGCGCCTGACCGTGGTTACCTGCTAGATGATTGACGTATGGCACAGCCGTGGCATTATCCAATTGAATTCGGATGGGGTGACCCGCCAGAAGGCAGTGGACCTGCTGTAGGACTACCGTTTGGATTTCCAGAGCAATGATCAGGAGAAGAAGACTGGCATTGGTAGTTACTAATAACCATTGAACCGGGAGAAAGGCCCTGGATGAAGAAGGAGCTCAGAGACTACCGTCTGAAAGTCTGTTTGACTTGCTGAAAATGAGCGGAGCAAAGGAAACGGCTTCCATTGTCGTCACCATTTTTCCTCAGAACCCTCCTAGCAAATCAAATGAAATGTGCGGATGAGTGATCAAGTACGCAAGCTCCCTGTTGAAAGGCCATGACCTTGTCTCGAGGGAGAATTACCATCCTTCTGGAAGCGTGCAGGATCAGCCTCAAAAAGGATATCTGTTGGGCTGGAAATGAGGAGAACTTGTCTAAGTTTAGCTGCCAGCCCAGGTGAGAGGGTATCGCAAGTGATATAGACTACTCCACGTAGTCCTGGAAGGGCGGCTAGACAGTCGACCAAACAGGGCAGGAAGACCACGCCTCTAGGGTGCAAGAGAAACACGACAGCCGCTATGAGCCTTGCGAATACTCTGGATGCGGTAGCAAGGCCTAAGGACAAGGTCGTGACTTGAAAATGCTGTTCACGAATGCAAACGCAAAAGAATTTTTAAAGAGGGGAAAAATAGGAATGTGAGGGTAAGCATCCCGAATATCGATGGATGCCAGAAACGGCACCTTATTCTGTTGAAGTAATGGCTGAGCGGAGGAACTCCATTCGAAGAAGGAGCACCTTGTCAAAGGTTGTTAGAAGTTTGAGGACCAGGATCGGTCTTACTTTTTGTTCCCCTTTTTGGAACCAAGATCCCTTAAATCTAGACTGTCATGGACAACCCTTCCACTGCTGGTTGGGGCTGTAGGAAACATACGATCCTTTGTTAGTCTCCCACTCAAAAGATTTGATTGGCCAGATGAATTGTCTTCGGGAAAAGGTTACTGGTGTGAATCAAAGTAGTTAAGGTCTCCAGCCAGGAGACCATTGCTCTAGCAATCCATGCGGCGGCTAGGGAGGGTAGAGCGCTGAACCCGAAGCCGCAAGACGGAACGAACCAGATTTGCTATCTGACAGTCCATGGTATTTTTAATTGATGATACATCAGGCAGGGATACTGGTAGGTATACCACAGGAGATTCTACCCGGTTAATCAGCCAAGTGGCAGAATACGCGGCTGCGTCCAGCAGGTCATAGTCTCTTGCCATCGCAGCTCTCTTTTGACAGTGCAGAGTTAAAAATTAGGAACCCTCGATCCACCATACTCTTAACAGGGAAGTGGAGAGGGATCATCCGCCTTCTTGCATCCTCTGCTAAATAGTGGTGATGCAGAGATGGGGGGGGGGGCTCGGATGCCAAAAAGGGTGCCTCTGTACATCCACAGAGTTCAGGTCTCCGGGTGGACAGGACAGGTTGTCTGGCGTTAGGCCTGGATACAGAAGAGGATACATGGAGGCGACACTCCGTGTGCCCGTCTGTTGATGGTGTGGGGAAATCGGTGCCCTTTAAAGGACCCGTCGCCCTTAAAATTCAGACCACGTGTGGCATCCCACGTAGAGGCTTCTGTCCAGTGAATCGCTTATCCGGACTGAATGGCAAATGCTCTATAAGGGAGTTTAGTCTCTTTATGAGGGACACTGCATAGTCTAGAGCAGGATCGGAGTCCTCGTCAATGTACAGAGATTGGTTGATGATATAAATAGGCGAGTTCATCCTTTACTGAAGCTCTGGCAAGTCCAGGTCCAAGGCAATATCCGATCCATATTCAGAGTCTTGTTCTCAGCAAATCCTTGGGGAGAGAGATCATGAAATGAAAGCTTCTGTTTTCTAGATGCCTGTACGTTTCTAGAATACTCGTGGCCCCTGCTAGCCGACGGCTCCCATGTAGGAGAGGGACCATGTATATCGGTCCTGCGAGCACTTCGAGCCACAAACGGATCAAGGAGGGATTCAATCTCTTGGTCAGAGAAACCATGGGTTGCGGCAGTGACGAAGTCCACTGAGGGAACTAGGTACTATGGGATAAACTGGGATCAGCGGCAGAGGGCTCCTGAGCTCATTTAGGGTGACCGGCTTCGGATTGGTAATGTGCCTTTAAGACAAGGGATATTGGTCGTGTGCCTTTTAGACCAGGGAATACTGGTCGTGTGCCTTTTAGACCAGGGAATACTGGTCGTGTGCCTTTAAGACCAGGGAATACTGGTTGTGTGCCTTTAAGACTAGGGAATATTGGTCATGTGCTTTTAAGACCAGGGAATACTGGTCATGTGCCTTTAAGACCAGGGAATACTGGTCATGTGCCTTTAAGACCAGGGAATACTGGTCATGCCTTTAATGCAAAGTCATCGCCCCTGTGTGAGCTGGCCAGGTGGACCAAGATGGCCACCGGGAGTTGCAGAGGTGATAAAATCTCGCAGAGAGCGAGAAGCGCCAATTCAGGAGGCGGAGCCACATGCATGATGTAGGCGGAGCCTTGAGACTTCCATGAATAGGCCCAAGCCGGGCCTAAATTTCTGCAGCCGGAGGGAGCGATACCAGCGTTAGAAATGAGAGACGTTGTAGTGGCCGAGAAAACTGAGCGCTTCCGTGCCAGGCGAGAAGCGCCAGAAAAGCGGGCAGAGCCGTCTTAGGGCACTTCTGGGGAGCGGCCTACACATCGGCCGAAGCCGGGGGCTAAATTTTTGCAGCCGGCCGGAGCGTTACCTCAGGGAGGTGGGCCTGAGACTGCCTGTGAGCATGTGAATATCCCGCTGCAGAGGCCCACCGCTGACAGGATCCACTCACCATCGGTGCGCGTCCCGGCATGGAGCCACCGCGGATGACTGCAGGTCGGGTATTGCAGCGTGGACGGTGCAGGGATAGAGGGATAAACCTCAATCCATCATCCCTTTGTTAGGGAGGTGGGGAGGAACCGTCCGCCTCCTTGTGCCATCCGCTTTCACAGTGGTGGGACAGTGGGGGCTGCTCAGACGCCATAGAGGGGCCTCTGTACATCCACAGACTTCAGGTCTCCGGGTGGACAGGACAGGTTGTTCGGCATTAGGCCTGGCTCAAGGAGAGGATACATGGAGGCGACACGCCATGTGGTCGCCTGCTGCTGGTGTGGGGAGATCGGGACTCGAAGGAACCGTTGCCCCTGAAGTGAGCCCAGGCATGGCTTCCCACGTCGCAGGAGAGGGTACGGGGAGGTATACTCCGCGTGCTCGCCTGTTGATGGTTCGAGGGAGATCGGAACCTTGAAAGGATCCGTCGCCCCTTTCACTCCGTTAATTAAAAAATTAAAATTTACAGAAAAGTAAAAAATAAAATAAAAACGTTGGGGTCTGAACCAGACTGCCTCCTACAGACACTAAGCAAGAACTGGTTAGCTGAGAGCCAGCAGAAGGGTGTATACTGCAGGGGAGGATATCACTTTCTTTGTATCACTTAGTGTCAGCCTCCTATTGGCAGCAGCATACACCCACGGTCTGTGTCCCTCAATGAGGCGAAGGAGAAAAATAAACCCTCACCCAGATCACGAAAAATGGAGATGCTACGAGTCTTGGAAAATTACGCCATTTTTTTTTCTAACAAACGTTGATTTTTTTTCCCCCACCTAAATAAAAAAAAAACCTAGACATGTTTGGTATCTACGAACTCGTAATGACCTGGAAAATCATAATGGGAGCATTAGTTAGCATTTGGTGAACATGGGAAAAAAAAAAAACCAATTGTGGAATTGTACTTTTTTGCAATTTCACCGCACTTAGAATTTTTTTTCCACGTTTTCCAGTACATGATATGGCAAAACCCCAATGGTGTTGTTCAAAAGTACAACTCGTCTCGCAAAAAACAAGCCCTCACTTGGCAATATTGACAGAAAAATAAAAAAAAGTTATAGCTCTGGGAAGAAGGGGAGCAAAAAACACAAACGCAAAAACAAAAATGGGCTGCAGCATGAAGGGGTTAAGGATTTACTTTAAAAAAAAAAAATCTCTAAAGATTAGCATTTTCTAATGGTATAAAATGTGAAAAATAATTTAAACAGTATTGATATATTCAACTTTTTTAGGGGGAGCAGCTGCTGAAATTTGCCATGAAAACCTAGCGCACTGCTGGCTCGCATTACAACTGCAGTAAATATGTCTGACATCACTCATCCCATTTCCTGCCAGGTGCTTGCAAAAGGATAAAGACAGTGTCACTGTGGTCACCATCTAGAATTCCACTGTAATCTCTAATGTGTTTTGCTTAACTGCTATATACTACTATACAGTCAACGTATGACAATAATATTGGTCTTTGCATAATTTTTTTTTTCAGCAGCAGCATTGTCATATGCTGAGGTTCTCCTATACCCACTAAGATTAGGATGCACCCCCATAGTTGCAAACATGGCTACCTAGGTTTTCCCCCCTCTCCACACCTCTATCCCCATGGCAAGTCATTACTTTTCTCATACTCTGTTAAAGCCCCATGGCAGATTTTTGGGTTTACCCCATACAAGGGATTTACAAATAAAAGAGATGAAGTTATATAAAACAGACATACTTGGTTCTGGACGATCTTTATCTTCTTCTTGCCCCCTCTCTGCTCCTCGATCAATTTCTTGTCATATTGTAAAGACAACGTCGAAAGATGGGTTATCTGTAACAAGGAGAAAAGTCACGTAGGGAAAATAAGTAAAAAATAAATAAAATAAAATTGTTGATGCCAACACATTCTGCAGTATCACCTTATCATCCGAGCTTTGCTCTCCTTGCAGTCTCTTCTCGCTGTGATCCAATGCATCCAGTAATCCAGCTGGGCGTCGAGAAGTGACCTCAATATTTTCTTCATAACCCTCACAAATGTCAGATTGGGGCTCCATGCCACCCCCTAACATGATACACAGATGTTTTTTAAATATTTATAGAATCTACAAAAGTAGTTACATGAAAATGAAAAAAAAAAAAAAAAAAACAGGTATTTGTGTCCATACAACAATGATGGTTAAAAATCTAGGTAAAGGTTAAAGGGGTATTCCCATCTCCAAGAGCCTATTGCAATATGTAGTAGGTGTCATAATAATAATATTAGCAAATACCTCCAATTAGAGATGTAATATAGTTTTCCTGATTCACTTTCTTTCTACATTTGCAGGCTTTGCAGGACCTTAGGTGTCCATGGTTATGACCACTAACAACTAGCTAACTCACTGTCACTATATCAGTGGTCGTAACCATGGATACTTAAGGTCCTGCAATGCCTTCACTTGAGAAAAGAAAAACTTCCTCATACAAGATATGACTCTTGGGGACCTCTAGGTAAATTATGAACAGTCATTGATGCTAGTCCCATATAGCTATGGCTGCCATGATAAAATACAGGACACATACTGACCTCCATCTCTTTTCCTTTTCAAGCTGGGTACATGAGAGTCCAGGGATTTAGCCTTTTTTAGATTTTCACGTATTCTAGAAGCGGCATATGAAGACTGGGAGTGAGATGGAGAATCAGAGGCTGACAAACAAGAGCCTTTCTCTTTCAGTGTGGGTTTTTGCCCAGGAGGTGGCATCTGCAAAAACAACGTTTATACATAAATTATACATATCTGATTATGTCCTTATTAATTTGACTGCACCATTGCTTTTGGATCTCTCAGTACCACTATCGGTCTCTAGGCACATCCCCTGGCTGTGGAGTTCCCTTTTTAATTGCTAGTGTAGTGACCCCCCCACAAATATAAAGTATTGACTCTTATCAGTTGCACTAGATGGTGGCCCGATTCTAACACATCGGGTATTCTAGAATATGCATGTCCACGTAGTATATTGCCCAGTGACGTAGTATATTGGCCAGCCACGTAGCATATTGCCCAGCCACGTAGCATATTGCCCAGCCACATAGTATATTGCCCAGCCACGTAGTATATTGTCCAGCCACGTAGTATATTTCCCAGCGACGTAGTATATTGCCCAGTGACGTAGTATATTGCCCAGCTACATAGTATATTGCGCAGCCACGTAGTATATTGCCCAGTGAAGTAGTATATTGGCCAGCCACATAGTATATTGCCGAGCTACGTAGTATATTGCCCAGTGGCATAGTATATTGCACAGTGACGTAGTATACAGCACAGAGCCACGCAGTATATTGCACAGCGACGTAGTATACAGCACAGAGCCACGTAGTATATTGCAGAGTGATGTAGTATATTGCCCAGCCACGTAGTATATTGCACAGCCACGTAGTATATTGCCCAGACACGTAGTATATTGCCCAGTGATGTAGTATATTGCCCAGCCACGTGGTATATTGCCCAGTCACGTAGTATATTGCCCAGTCACGTAGTATATTGCCCAGTCACGTAGTATATTGCCCAGTCACGTAGTATATTGCCCAGTCACGTAGTATATTGCCCAGTGACGTAGTATATTGCCCAGTGACGTAGTATACAGCACAGAGCCACGTAATATATTGCCCAGCCACGTAGTATATTGCCCAGTGACGTAGTATATTGCCCAGTCACGTAGTATATTGCCGTCACGTTGTATATTGCCCAGTCACGTAGTATATTGCCCAGTCACGTAGTATATTGCCCAGTGACGTAGTATATTGCCCAGTGACGTAGTATACAGCAGAGCCACGTAATATATTGCCCAGTCACGTAGTATATTGCCCAGTCACGTAGTATATTGCCCAGTCACGTAGTATATTGCCCAGTCACGTAGTATATTGCCCAGTCACGTAGTATATTGCCCAGTCACGTAGTATATTGCCCAGCGACGTAGTATATTGCCCAGTCACGTAGTATATTGCCCAGCCACGTAGTATATTGCCCAGCCACGTAGTATATTGCCCAGCCACGTAGTATATTGCCTAGCTACGTAGTATACAGCACAGAGCCACGTAGTATATTGCACAGCGACGTAGTATATTGCCCAGTGACATAGTATACAGCACAGACCCACGTAGTATATTGCACAGTGACGTAGTATATTGCCCAGCAACGTATGTCACAGGTTAAAAAATAAAAAATAAACATAGTTACCTTCGGATCCGAGGGCCCACTGTAGTTGTAACATACTCACCTTCGGATCTGACGCAGGCGATGAGCGCGCGGCTGCAGGATGCATTGCGAAATTACCCAGAAGACTTAGCGGTCTTGCAAGGCCGCTAAGTCTTCTGGGTAATTTTTCAATGCATCGCCGGGAACAAAAGATGGCAGCCGTCGCGAGTGGCTCGGCGGACAACGGAGGGTGAGTATAGCAGGTTTTTTGTTTTTTTATTATTTTTAACATTAGATTTTTTACTATTGATGCCGCATAGGCAGTTGAGGACACACAGGGTTAATAGCGGCAGTAACGGAGTGCGTTACCCGCGGCATAACGTGGTCCGTTACCGCCGGCATTAACCCTGTGTTAGCGGTGGCTGGAGGGGAGTATGCGGGCGCCGGGCAGTGACTGCAGGGAGTAAGGAGCGGCCATTTTCTTCCGGACTGTGCCCGTCGCTGATTGGTCGTGGCTTTTTTTCCGCGACCAATCAGCGACTTGGATTTCCTTGACAGACAGAGTCCGCGACCAGTGAATATCCGTGACAGACAGACAGACAGAAGGACAGACGGAAGTGACCCTTAGACAATTATATAGTAGATTGTGGATGTCAATACTCACAATTTTCTGTGCCACTCGAAAGAATTGTGATACATCGCGTATTATATGTCCAAAATTATCATAGACATGGGTGTAAGGACGGACCCAGGAGGGGAGCTGAGCCCGAGAATCGCTGTTACTAAACCTGTGAATGAAAAAATGCAAAAAAAAGTGCATTATATTCCAACCTAGAACCAAGACTATACATAATACTCAAGAATACACCAGATTTGTATTACACGGTGGACAATAAAACTGCTACATGTGTTGTCTATAAATCCCACATTATTACCCTTCCAGTAGTCCAAGTAGGGGGAGAACTTAGCTACTTCCACCAGCACCAATACCTCCATTGAACTGGATTTAAAAGAAAAAAAATTTCTACAACTACAGATTATAAATTTAGGTATAATCTTTTGGCCTGACATGAAAAAAACCCAAAACATATGACAATGAGAGAGACAAGGTAGGGTCTTCTCACTGTGACCTCCAGCAAGGGAAACTTGCGAGAGGATTGGAAGATGTGGAGACTCTGCATGACCTGATGATGTAAAAAGCAGCACCATGACAGCCAATATGGCTGACGTCCAGTAGACGTGCTGCCTGTACATACCTACTGTGAACAGAATCTTAATTCAACATAGCTGGTTGTCATTCTGACCTATTTAGGACTCTATGGAATATCGTTAGACAATGGATTTGGGATTGTTTATGACACAGTGGTGCTTAAAAATTTATAAACCCTTCAGAATTTTCCATATTTCTGCATAAATTTGATATAAAACCACATCAAATTTTCACACAAGTCCGAAACATATTTAAAGAAAACTAAATCAAACAAATACAGGAAAAATGTTACGGCTGTCTTTTTTATTTATTGAGGAAAATGATCCAAAATAATGCCTGTGAGAGGAAAAGTGAGCGATTCTTTAGGATGGGCAGATTATTTGAATGTTAAACTAGAGTCTGGTGTTCTCAATCAATGGGACGACAATCAGGTGTGGAGTGTGTGACCTGTTTTATCTAAAGAATAGAGATCTATTAAAGTCTGATTTTCTCAACAAATATTTTTGGATGGTATGGCCACATGGACACTGAGTATTTGATGACTTTTTCCTCAGTACGTGTAAGCCAAAATCAGGAGTGGAACAGTCAGAGGAAAAGAATAATAGAAACACGTCACCATTTCTGTATTTATCACCCACTCCTGGTTTTGGATTAAAAATACTGAGGTCAAATACTGACCAAATACTGACTGTGTGAACGTGGCTTATCATGGCACAAATAAAGGAAATGGCTGACGGCCTCAGAAGATGACATGTTGAAGTTCATCAGGCTGGAAAGCTTACAAAACAATCTCTAAGTACTTTGGATTCCACCAATCCATAATGAGACAAATTCTGAAGGATTCACGAACTTTCAATCACGACTGTACATGAGATCAGGACTTACAAATTAGCCCTTGTATTAAACATGAATGTTGTGTGTCACAGTAAATACAATTACTTGCTTTTGTTATTCCTGGGTGGGTGCAAAATATTCCCTTATTGCAACGTACATTTTTTTGGGTGACTTATCCACGGTGTTTGACTACTGCGATTATATAATGACTTCACCAGGGTGTGGTGTTCACAAAGTTTTGATTTTAGTCATTGCCAATAAAAATGGTAAGAAACTTAAAGTAGTTTACATAATGATCGATCTTGCTCCTTCTTACACCTTTAAGGGCTTTCCTGGATGTGTCATGGCCATAAAGCAAACTTTTTATTACATGTGATATTTACCAATGAGTGGTCCAGGAAGTTTGGTGACAACCCTTAAGCCAGTGTTTATGCGGCCATATTGGCCTTTCCAGAAAAAGACAATAGGATAATTCAAGAACTGTTTATTAAAATGTTGATTTCGCATGACAAAAAAGTCACTATGAGGCTATGTGCACACGTAGGAAATGTGGTGCAGAAGTTTCTGCACTAAATCTGCATCTGCAGATTTGATGCAGTTTCTGTGCAGTTTCTATGCAGTTTCTGCGCAGTTTCTGTTCAGTACAATGTAAATCAATGTGAAAAGAAAAAAGCTGTGCACATGGTGCAGAAAAATCTGCTGCAGAAACGCTGCAGAACTGCACAAAAGAAGCGACATGCACTTCTCTGAAATCTGCCGCGTTTCTGCGCGGATTTTTCTGCACCATGTGCACAGCTTTTTTCTTTTCACATTGATTTACATTGTACTGTAAATCACAGTGCAGTTCTGCAGCAGAAAAATCTGCTGCAGTTCTGCACCAATTCTGCACTAAATCTGCATCGTGTGCACATACCCTGAGACCATCACAAAATTTCAGAACTCTCAGTTTAGGTGACCTGTGAAGAACCCTAGTCATCAAAGGGTTTCTCAAAATACATAGTGGTGGCGTGATGTTGGGACAAGTAACCAATGACCGATCATTGGGGGTCCGATTATTATGACCCCACTGAACCATGGTACCGGTAGAAGGAAAGCTCAATGCCACGTTAGTCTTCTCTTGGCTTTCTCTGTGCAAACGCATTAATGTCATTAAGTTCTCACCATGTTGTCCATGATCAAGCACTAGGTCCTGACAGCCATCTGCCCTGTATGAATAATAGCCTCAAAGTAAATATCTTGCCTATCGAGTTTCTTCTGAGAGTTTTGAAGAAACTGTTTATGGCTAGCATTAAATTTATTCATTAGGAATAAACACAATGTAAAATATCAGGACCAACCCTATCCACTAGTCCTAACTGGGCATATCAGAGAAGGTTCCCACCATGAATGGCATCCAAGACTAAATTTTCCACTTCAGACAATGGCACCATCACCAGGAAAAAAAATCAGCTGTTTTCTGGTGGTCTCAGGGTCCAGGCTCCGTGATAGGACAACCCCTTTTAGGGAATTTTGTTACAATGCAATTCTGTCGCTATTTAATGAAGCTTCCCAGTAACAAAATGACTTGGCTAAACGACATCTCATCAGCATTTTATGTAAAAACCCTAAAACTGCAATGTGGCAGCCGACAATTGACCCCCTAAGAGTGTCTGCCTCCAAAACCACTGCCATGTCTGACAGTAAATGCAAGTCATTATTGGGAGAAATTAGAGGACGTGGGTAGATGACGCCACCGACTTCCCCAGTATGTGGTCATCTCTGATCGAAGACAAGAGGCTGTGTCCAGCAGTGGAACATTTATTTCACAAACCGCATTAATCAGGATGACTTTGGAAGAATTATGAATCACACCTAAAAACCTTTAAAAGTTGACATAACAGTAAACAGTTTGCGGGAAGCTCCGCCACACAGAGCATAAGTGTTTCTTAAGAAATCCACAATCTATTTTTTTATGTGAGGAAACAGAACTGTGTGGTTCATCATCACGTAACATAAGTGAATTGGAAGTTTACAGAATTTGCAGTGAACAGCCATGTGTCATTCAGAAAGTAGACAGAAGCACCATGACTGCTGGAGATTCGTTACAATTGCATCCAGTCTACAACCAAATAAGATTTTACTTTCACTGATACACTAGAGCAGGGGTGGGCAATTCATTTTCCCAAGGGGGCACATGAGTGACCGTGACTGTTATGGAGGGCCGAACCAATAAGCTGAAATTATTTTTGCTCAGTATTAATAATAGCATATAATTATTTTTATTCTATATTAATATTAAATTTATTGCTTGAAATTCAGCACAAGTATCTTGCCTCAATGCTAAGGCGAATACATATTACAATAGGGCTTAATCTAAGATATATTCTTACCGTAGCCGGTAATTAAACACATCATTTACTGCTTTTAATATATATATATATAATTATAAAGTTTATAAATCATATGCTCCTGTAATTCAGCTCTTGTACCTTGACCAATATCTCCCACACACAGTATGATGGTCCTTACAGTCCTTCACAAACAATGTGATGGCCCCCACCATCCTCCCACACACAGTATGCCGGTTGGCACACCTTTCACCCACAGTATGATGGCCCCAACAGTCCCTCAAATAATATTCTCCCAGAGGTCCCCAACACAATAGGATGCCCCCCCCCCACACACTCTAAATCAATCCTCACAGCCCTCCACAGAAGGTATGATAGTCCTCACAGCCTACCTACACATAGTATAATCACCCACAGCCCCTATACTGAGCCTTCTCCAACACAGTATGATGGTCCCACAGTCCCCTACACAGTAGTAAAATACTATCACAGCCCCCACACAGTAAGATGGTGTTCAACTCTCCTCTATACACAGTATACCACCCTACAATTCCCCCCATCTTACAGCCTCCCAAAGTTCCCCACAAAGTATAATACTCCAGCAGCCCTGGACACAGTATGATGGCCCCCACAGTCAGCACAATAGTCCCCAACCTCACACACACACTATGAGGGTCCTCACAGCCCCCCCATATTTGGTATGATTCTCCTTACAGCCCCATAGTATTGATGGCTCTCAAAGCCCCCAACATACATACGGTATGACAGATGTCATAGTCCTCCACACATGGTATGATAGTACTCATAGCTCCGCTATCTTAATATATACTTACCTTTTAATGTCTTTACATCCTGTTTCGTCCAGATGTGTCCGGATCCCAGAATTCCAAGCGGTGGAAGTTCACCGACCGCCATATTGGGACACGTAAGTGATGGGTGCCTCAATTTGGAAACTGCTGGTGGTACTAGCCTCTTGCATGGTACCACCAGCGGAACACCATCGCAACACACACACACACTGTATACGCCGTACGCACCACAGACACACACTGTATATGCTGTACGCACCATACACACACTGTAACGCCGTACGCACCACACACACACTGTATACCTTGTACGCAGCCTCTTGCGCGGTACCACCAGCAGAACACTGTCACGAACACGCCGTCGCTGGTATCAGCTGAATGATCCACTGACCACCGCCATCTATGTACAGGAGGAGCACATGCGCAGTTTTAATGTGACCGCCGCTGTCTGTCTGCACAAAGATGGCGGCGGTCTGATTTACTGCGCCTGCGTGAATTCCGTGCATGCGCAGTGAATCATTCGGCTGGTCCTGGCGGCAGATGCACGACGTGTCTACAGGCAGAGGAAGCCGATCACATTAACCCCTTAATCCCATTGGACATACTATCCCGTCAAGGTGACCTGGGACTTAAAACGTCCAGCATGATCAGCTGCGCTCACAGGGGGAGCGTAGCCGATCGCGGCTGGGTGTCAGCTGACTATCGCAGCTGACATCCGGCACTATGTGCCAGGAGCAGTCACGGACCGCCCGTGGCACATTAACCCCTGGCACACTGCGGTCAAACATGATCGCAGTGTTCCGGTGGTATAGGGAAGAATCGCGCAGGGAGGGGGCTCCCTGCGTGCTTCCCTGAGACCCTCGGAGCAAAGTGATGTGATCGCATTGCTCCAAGGGTCTCCTACCTTCTTCTGCCTGAAGGCCCCGGATCCAAAATGGCCGCGGGGCTGCATCCGGGTCCTGCAGGGAGGTGGCTTACAAGCGCCTGCTCAGAGCAGGCGTCGGGAAGCCTCCCTGCTGTGCATGTCAGATCACTGATCTGACACAGTGCACAGCAAAGTGTCAGATCAGCGATCTGTCACTTTACTGTGATGTTCCCCCATGGGGCAAAGTATAAAAATATATATTTACATGTGTAAAAAAAAAAATCCTAAATAAATAATAAAAAAAAATATTGTTCCAATAAATACATTCCTTTATCTAAATAATAAAAAAACAAGAAAAGTACACATTTAGTATCACCGCGTCCGTAACGACCCGACCTATAAAACTGTCCCACTAGTTAACCCCTTCAGTGAATGAAGCAAAAAACGAGGCAAAAAAACAACGCTTTATTATCATACCGCCAAACAAAAAGTGGAATAGCACGCAATCAAAAAGACATATATAAACATGGCACAGCTGAAAACGTCATTTTATCCCGCAAAAAGAGAGCCGCCATACAGCATCATCAGTGAAAAAATAAAAAAGTTATAGTCCTCAGAATAAAGCGATGCAAAAATAATAATTTTTTCTATAAAATAGTTTTTATCGTATAAAAGCGCCTAAACATAAAAAAATGATATAAATGAGGTATCGCTGTAATCGTACTGACCCGAAGAATAAAACTGCTTTATCGATTCTACCAAACATGGAACGGTATAAAGGGCTTAGGGTTAGTATTACATTTACGGTTGGGATTAGTGTTAGGGGTGTGTCAGGGTTAGGGGTGTGGTTATGGTTATGATTGGGATTAGGGTTAGGGGTGTGTTTGGGTTAGGGTTTCAGTTAGAATTGGGGGTTTCCATTGTTTAGGCACATCAGGGGCTCCCCAAACGCGACATGGCGTCCGATCTCAATTCCAGCCAATTCTGCATTGAAAAAGTAAAACAGTGCTCCTTCCCTTCCGAGTTCTCCCATGCGCCCAAACAGGGGTTTACACCAGTATATTAGCGTACTCAGGACAATTTGGACAACAACTTCTGGGGTCCAATTTCTCTTGTTAACCTTGGGAAAATAAAAATTTGGGGGGCTAAAAAAACATTTTTGCAGGAAATTTTTTTTTTTTATTTTCACGGCTCTGCCTTATAAACTGTAGTGAAATACTTAGGGGTTCAAAGTTCTCACAACACTTCCAGATAAGTTCCTTGGGGGGTCTAGGTTCCAATATGGGGTCACTTGTGGGGGGTTTCTACTGTTTAGGTACATTAGGGGCTCTGCAAATGCAACGTGACGCCTGCAGACCAATCCATCTAAGTCTGCATTTCAAATGGCGCCCCTTCCCTTCCAAGCTCTGCCATGCGCCCAAACGGAGGTTCCCCCCCACATATGGGGTATCAGCGTACTCAGGACAAATTGGACAACAACTTTTGGGGTACAATTTCTCCTGTTACCCTTGGGAAAATACAAAACTGGGGGCTAAAAAATAATTTTTGTGGAAAAAAAATAAAAGAATTTTTATTTTCACGGCTCTGCGTCATAAACTGTAGTGAAACACTTGGGGGTTCAAAGCTCTCACAACACATCTAGATAAGATCCTTAGGGGGTCTACTTTGCAAAATGGTGTCACTTGTGGGGGGTTTCAATGTTTAGGCACATCAGATGCTCTCCAAATGCAGCATGGTGTCCCATCTCAATTCCAGCCATTTTGCATTGAAAAGTCAAATGGCGCTCCTTCCCTTCCGAGCTTGGCCATGAACAGTGGTTTACCCCCACATATGGGGTATCAGCGTACTCAGGACAAATTGCACAACAACTTTTGGGGTACAATTTCTTCTAGTACCCTTGGGAAAATAAAATATTGGGGGCGAAATATTCATTTTTGTGAAAAAATATTTTTTATTTTTACGGCTCTCCATTATGAACTTCTGTGAAGCATTTTTTTGGGTCACGGTGCTCACCACACATCTAGATAAGTTCCTTAGGGGGTCTACTTTCCAAAATGGTGTCACTTGTGGGGGGTTTCAATGTATAGGCACATCAGGGGCTCTCCAAACGCAACATGGCGTCCCATCTCAATTCCAGCCAATTTTGCATTGAAAAGTCAAATGGCGTTCCTTCCCTTCCAAGCTCTGCCATGCGCCCAAACAGTGGTTTACCCCCACATATGGGGTATCAGTGTACTCAGGACAAATTGCACAACAACTTTTGGGGTACAATTTCTTCTAGTACCCTTGGGAAAATAAAACAAATTGGAGCTGAAATAAATTTTTTGTGAAAAAATATTAAATGTTCATTTTTTTTTAAACATTCCAAAAATTCCTGTGTAGCACCAGAAGGGTTAATAAACTTCTTGATTGTGATTTTGAGCACCTTGAGAGGTGCAGTTTTTAGAATGGTGTCACACTTGGGTATTTTCTATCATATAGACCCCTCAAAGTGACTTCAAATGAGATGTGGTCCCTAAAAAAAATGGTGTTGTAAAAATGAGAAATTGCTGGTCAACTTTTAACCCTTATAACTCCCTAACAAAAAAAAAAATGTGTTTCCAAAATTGTGCTGATGTAAAGTAGACATGTGGGAAATGCTACTTATTAAGTATTTTGTGTGACATATCTCTGTGATTTAAGGGCATAAAAATTCAAAGATGGAAAATTGTTAAATTTTCGCCAAATTCCGTTTTGTCACAAATAAACGCAGGTAATACCAAAGAAATTTTACCACTATCATGAAGTACAGTATGTCTCGAGAAAACAGTGTCAGAATCACTGGGATCCGTTGCAGCGTTCCCGAGTTATAACCTCATAAAGGGACAGTGGTCAGAATTGTAAAAATTGGCCCGGTCATTAACGTGCAAACCACCCTCGGGGCTTAAGGGGTTAAAAAGCAAATATCAATGGCAACATGGCTCCTCCTAAAAAAGTACGCCAATGACAATGAGAGAACATATGAGGGAAGAAGACAGCACAGTGGTGGAGACAAAAGAAGAACCCAAGTATGGAAGTCAATCTATCAATAAATACAAATTACAGTACCGAAAAAAAGGCCCATAAAATAGTAATAATAATAATAATAATAGTATAAAAAATAGATGTAATACTTAGACTAAAAATGAAAGGACGAAGTCGAACGATGACACTCAAATAAAATGCCTTTATTGAAAAATAGTATGAATATACATATTTATTTGGGCAATAGTTGGCAACAACAAACTGTGCCTGTAACTGGAGGAGACAAAATACAAAAGGTATATATACAACAATAATAAAAAATATATATCTATTTATTTATAGCGGTAACGGACTCCCAGGAGGTGGGGTAAGTATATAAGAAATATATTATAATACTAGTAAATACTCCGATACTCTAAAAGTCTGGCTCTGCATAGGTAGTACGAGGTAGCATATGTATGTACAAAAAATATATATAGGAATTATATAAATAATAATGTATGAAAAGAGTGTGTGTGTATGTACATAGGAAGTATATCAGTAGTGCAAAAAAACAAACAATGAAACAAATGAAAAAAAGTAAAAAGTATATGTATATGGGGAAAAAATAATAATAAAACAGTGAAAAAATGTATATATGAGTAAAATATATATATATAATCAAAATATAACCAATATATGTGAAATGAAAACCATGGAAAAAAATAATACCTACAGTGTGTGCAAAAAATATATAAAAACCAAGTGTATGTGGAAAAAATTACGTATATATATATAATAAAATTAGAGGACTATAAATAAGGTGAATAAGTGTATGTATGTGAATAAGTGTATGTATGATATATGCTGGTGCACTACAAAAAAGGTGCCAAAATAAAGGAAATATGTAGGGTCAAAGAGGCCAGTAATGGCTGACACATGTGGTAAATATGCCAGTATATACTCTAATATTAGAAGGCAATCAGATCTTTAACACCAAAGTGTAAAAAGGAGTAAAGTGCAGAGTGCATATGTGCAAGGTAAATCCAGAAGCGCCAGAGCCATATACTAAAACGGCAAAGCCCAGAACCATGAGTATCAGGAAGCAAGGTCCTAATGGCAATAAATAACAAATTACCTCCTCCTGAAGCCGCCCGAACCTCCAGATACAGTGCACTGTATCTATTTTTCAATAAAGGTATTTTATTTGAGTGTCATCGTTCGACTTCGTCCTTTCATTTTTAGTCTAAGTATTACATCTATTTTTTATACTATTATTATTATTATTATTATTACTATTTTATGGGCCTTTTTTTCGGTACTGTAATTTGTATTTATTGATAGATTGACTTCCATACTTGGGTTCTTCTTTTGTCTCTATAACCGAATGGTATGCCATTCATTCACTTAGTGGGGATAGTTTTTTATGTGCATTCTATCCGGCACCTTGGGCACAATCGCACTTTGTGTGTTCTAATTTAGTTTATATATTTTGCCCGCTTGATTTTATACTGTCCACTGCTATTTTTCTACAGTGGTGGAGAAAAAGAGAGCAGACAAGGGGAAGAGCACATGGGGTACACAAGTCAAAAAAGAGATGACATGAGAGAAGACAGCAGATGGGGGAGAGAGAAAGCGCACAGGGGTGAGAGAGACAGGGCACAGGGGGAGACAGCTCAACCAGGACAGCACATGAGGGGAGAACACATCACAGGAAGGAGAGAGACAGCAGACAAGGGGGATAGCACATGGGGTAGACAGGTCAAAGAAGAGAGCACAGACGGGAGAAGTCAGCACATGGGGAAAGAGTGGATAGGTGGGTGAGCACATGGGGGGGGAGAGATTCTCAATGCTGCAAAGCTTGCCCCCATCGTGACATTACCGCCCTCCATCTAGTACACAATATAATCCCCAATTCCCTCTCCCCCCATCCCAGTATGATGGCAATGACAGCCCACCAAATGGTATGATGCTCACACACATTCACCCACAAGTAAAAAATAAATAAAATACTGACCTTACTCCTGTTCCCCAGAGCTCTGCTTCAGTCTTTGCAGTGTGCACACTCCGCACAGCACACAGGGCCAAGTGACATCATAGTGTCTGATGTCCGAGTCTCAGTCACACGGGCTGAATGGTGGAAGAAGGAGCAGGCGGCTTCCTCCTCCACTATTATACTCATGGGTGTCTACATCCTGAGGATGCAGGTAACAGTGAGATCATGACAACGGGCGGGGGACAGCGGCCGCACAGTACGGCCCGTGGGCCACTATTTTCAGCCCTTTGGCTGTGAATGTCTTTAACTCTCTGAGGATTGTCCACTCTGTATACAACTGCAGCAGACCCTCAACTGTGAGAAGTAGTGGATCAGGACTGATCGATAGAAGGAAAAGTCTTAATTCACTGACAGCAAGCAGCACAGAAGATACTGAAACAAAACCTTGCAGACAGTTTCCAAAATGTTTCAGTTTAAAATAAGTAAATTAATTTCCTGGGCTCAGAAAGATCTCTCTCCCCAGGCATAGTGTGTTTTAGAAAACAAGCAAACCTTGCTTTACTCTCCCTCACCGGGTCCCGAATCGAATGTCTGCCGCCAATCAGTGAGCTCAGCATGCTCTGAGAGGTTCATGTCATCAGTCAGAGACATTGAGCTCAGAGATTGACTGCAGCACTGACAATGTGACATCATTAATGCAGACACTAGGCGCAGTGGCCGAGACTCAGTGCAGGACCCAGGGAGGGGGAGTGAAGCATTTTATGGGAACCTGCACAATTGCAGCCAGGTATATATTTCTCTGAAACGTTAGCCAGAGACAAGCCCGCCCCAGCTGACTCTTACCAGGGCAGAGCAGTGCAGAGAGAAGCTGGCCATGGATTTTCCATGCGCTGCACCAGCATTACTGCCCAGAAGTCTAGAAAAGCTGGGAGTTTGCCTTTAATTGTGCAGATTTTGTGTGTCAACAGCGTTCCAAAGGCCACACAAATTTCTAGTAACTTGACAGATTACGACAATTAACACGTTAGCTATGATTGCTTACCCCATGTACAGGGTATTGCAGGAGATTAGGTATCCATGGTTACGACCACTAACAGCTAACTAACTCACCATATTAGTGATCATAGCAATGGCTTGCATACGGGGTAAGCAACATAGCTAATCAGAAGAACTATACTTCATTTCTAATTGGAAGTATTTGCTAATACTATTATTACACCTACTACATATTTGGTTACGAACTTGGAGATCGTAATACCCCTTTAATAAATGATGTATTCTACTATATTATCATTTTTAGTCCTCACAACGATTCAGGAACGCACAGGGACAACACGGTGATGACTGCACATAGCTAATCAATATAGTCACTTACAAAAGAGTTCTAAAAATATCTCCTGTTCATCATCAGTTCTTATGACAACTTCCTTTTACATGTACGAAGAAAACCACCTTCCTTTTTTTCCTTCAGTTCGTGTAAATATAATTAGAAGTTATTCATTAGCAGTCATTTCTGAACACCGACCGGTCATGGTTTTAGCAGACTTCCTTTAAGGGCTCGCTCACACGAGAGTATAAATCGAATGAAGGCAGCTTTGTTAGGGATGTTATATGGATTAAAATGATACCTTGGTTGATGAAAACCATCTTGTGGTTCTTTTTTAATCTTTGTCAGTTTTTAGTTAATGATATTCGTGACTGGCCTACTAGTCTATATATATATATATATATATATATATATATATATATATATATATATATATATATATATATATATATATATATATATATATGTATATATCTCTCTCTATATCTATATATATAATTGTCTAAGGGTTTTTCCGTCTGTCTGTCTGTCCTGGAAATCCCACGTCTCTGATTGGCCTCGACCAATCAGCGACGGGCACAGCATGGCGACGATGATGTCATAAAGGTTTCCTCGACCAATCAGCGACGGGCACAGTCTGCTGCGAATTCGCCTCGACCAATCAGCGACGGGCACAATATCGACGTAGATGTCATAATGGTTGCCATGGCGATGATGATGTCATAAAGGTTGCCTCGACCAATCAGCGACGAGCACAGTCTGCCGCGAATTCTGGAATCATCATTGTCCATATACCCCCGTAGTATATTCTACAGAGATAATCGTGAAGACGCCCCCGGAAGAAGCAGAGAGCGAAACGCGCGTCGGGGCGCCAGAGGAGGACATCCACTATACGGGCACTTGCCTGGTAAGATGCGGACGGTTTTGTATATATCATCCTGGGCTGTTAATATACCGAATCCTTTGCACTTGTTATGATTCCCGTCGGTTCAGTACTATTGGGATGCGGTTTTCTGCACTCATTGTAGATAGAGTTCCGATGGGCACAGTATGCTTATGTGAATAGGTGCTTCAGCCTGGGTTTACTATATGTGATTGCTTTCTTTCCAGCAGACTTATAGATTATCTCTGTATATATATATATGTGTATTGGCTTGTGGGTGGATGTTCCCCTCTGATATGGGGTTATTGTTCGTGTCTTTATATGTGGCCTTTTGGATCTTTTTAAATATTCTTTAATAAATGTTATATTTTAAAAAGTATTTTTTGATTGGTGAGCTTCATTGAGTTGACCATAATTTACGGTCGCTCTGGTGTTGTACGTGTCGAGAACTACCAATATTTCTATATAGTGGGAGATTTTTGGTGATTTATATACTATATACCTGTATGTCATCTCCTCCTATATATAGTATATACCTGTATGTCATCTCCTGTATATAGTATATACCTGTATGTCATCTCCCCTGTATATAGTATATACCTGCTGTATGTCATCTCCTCCTCTATACACCTGTGTGTCATCTCTTTTATATAGCATATACCTGTATGTCATCTCCTGTATATAGTATATACGTGTGTCATCTCCTCCTGTATATAGTATGTACCTGTAAGTCATCTCCTCCTGTATATAGTATATACCTGTGTATCATCTGCTCCTGTATATAGTATATACCTGTGTGTCATCTCCTCCAGTATATAGTATATACCTGTATGTCATCTCCTCCTGTATATAGTATATACCTGTGTGTCATCTCCACTGTATATAGTATATACCGTGTGTCATCGCCCCTGTATATAGTATATACCAGGTTGTCATCTCCTCCTGTATACAGTATATACCTGTATGTCATCTCCTCCTGTATATAGTATATACCTGTGTGTATTCTCCCCCTGTATATAGTATATACACCTGTGTCATCTCCTCCTGTATATAGTATATACCTGTGTGTCATCTCCTCCTGTATATATAATATATGTGTGTCATCTCCTGTATATAGTATATACCTGTAAGTCATCTCCCCCTGTATATAGTATATACCTGTGTGTCATCTGCTCCTGTATATAGTATATACCTGTGTGTCATCTCTCCTGTATATAGTATATACCTGTGTGTCATCTCCTCCTGTATTAGACCGCGTTCACACGTTATTTGGTCAGTATTTTTACCTCAGTATTTGTAAGCTAAATTGGCAGCCTGATAAATCCCCAGCCAACAGGAAGCCCTCCCCCCTGGCAGTATATATTAGCTCACACATACACATAATAGACAGGTCATGTGACTGACAGCTGCCGTATTTCCTATATGGTACATTTGTTGCTCTTGTAGTTTGTCTGCTTATTAATCAGATTTTTATTTTTGAAGGATAATACCAGACTTATGTGTGTTTCAGGGTGAGTTTCATGTGTCAAGTTGTGTGTGTTGAGTTGCATGTGGCGACATGCATGTAGCGACTTTTGTGAGATGAGTTTTGTGTGGCAACATGCGTGTAGCAACTTTTTGTGTGTCGAGTTGCATGTGACAGGTTAGTGTAGCAAGTTGTGTGCAGCAAGTTTTGCGCATGGCGAGTTTTGCGCGTGGTGAGCTTTATGTGTGGTGCGTTTTGAGTATGTGCAAGTTTTGTGTGAGGTAACTTTTGTGCATGTGGCAATTTTTCCACGTGTGCAAGTTTTGCGTGTGGCCAGTTTTCCATGAGGTGAGTTTTGCACCTGTGGTGAGTTTTGCGTGAGCCTAGTTTTGCATGTGGCGAGTTTTGAGCGGCGACTTTTGTGTTTCGACTTTTATGTGGTGAGGTTGGTGCATGTGTGGTGAAATGTGTGCTGAGGGTGGTATATGTGTTCAAGCACGTGGTAGTTTGTGGCGCCTTTTGTGTGTGTGTTCATATCCCCGTGTGTGGTGAGTACCCCATGTCGGGGCCCCACCTTAGCAACTGTACGGTATATACTCTTTGGCGCCATCGCTCTCACTCTTTAACCCCTTAGTGACAGAGCCAATTTGGTACTTAATGACCGAGCCAATTTTTGCAATTCTGACCACTGTCACTTTATGAGGTTATAACTCTGGAACGCTTCAACGGATCCCGCTGATTCTGAGATTGTTTTTTCGTGACATATTGTACTTCATGTTAGTGGTAACATTTCTTCGCTATTACTTGCGATTATTTATGAAAAAAACGGAAATATGGCGAAAATTTTTAACATTTTGCAATTTTCAAATTTTGTATTTTTATGCCCTTAAATCAGAGAGATATGTCATGAAAAATAGTTAATAAATAACATTTCCCACATGTCTACTTTACATCAGCACAATTTTGGAAACAAAATTTTTTTTTGTTAGGGAGTTATAAGGGTTAAAAGTTGACCAGCAATTTCTCACTTTTACAACACCATTTTTTTTTTAGGGACCACATCACATTTGAAGTCATTTTGAGGGGTCTATATGATAGAAAATAATGAAGTGTGACACCATTCTAAAAACTACACCCCTCAAGGTTCTCAAAACCACATTCAAGAAGTTTATTAACCCTTTACTTGCTTCACAGGAACTGAAACAATGTGGAAGGAAAAAATGAACATTTAACTTTTTTTTGCAAACATCTTAATTCAGAACCATTTTTTTTATTTTCACAAGTGTAAAAAGAGAAATGTAACCATAAATTTTGTTATGCAATTTCTCCTGAATACGCCAATACCCCATATGTGGGGGTAAACCACTTTTTGGGCGCACCGCAGAACTTAGAAGTGAAGGCGCGCCGTTTGACTTTTTCAATGCAGAATTGGCTGGAATTGAGATTGGACGCCATGTCACGTTTAGAGAGCCCCTGATGTGCCTAAACAGTGGAAACTCCCCACAAGTGACACCATTTTGGAAACTAGACCCCTTAAGGAACTTATCTAGATGTGTGGTGAGCACTTTGAACCCCCAAGTGCTTCACAGAAGTTTATAACGTAGAGCCGTGAAAATAAAAAAATCGCTTTTGTTTACACAAAAATTATCTTTTCGCCAACAAATTTTTATTTTCACAAGGGTAACAGGAGAAATTAGACCACTAAAGTTGTTGTGCAATTTCTCCTGAGTACGTCCATACCCAATATGTGGGGGTAGACCACTGTTTGGGCGCACCGCAGAGCTTGGAAGAGAAAGAGTGCCGTTTTACTTTTTCAATGTAGAATTGGCTGGAATTGAGATCGGACGCCATGTCGCGTTTGGAGAGCCCCTGATGTGCCTAAACAGTAGAAATCCCCCACAAGTGACCCCATTTTGGAAACTAGACCCCCCATGGAACTTATCTAGATGTGTGGTGAGAACTTTGAATGCCCAAGTGCTTCACAGAAGTTTATAATGCAGAGTCGTGAAAATAAAAAATATTTTTTTTTCCACAAAAAAGATTTTTTAGCCCCCAAGTTTTTATTTTCACAAGGGTAACAAGAGAAATTGGACCCCAAAAGTTGTTGTCCAATTTGTCCTGAGTATGTTCGTACCCCATATGTGGGGGTAAACCACTGTTTGGGCGCACGGCAGAGCTCGGAAGGAAGGAGCGCCGTTTTGGAATGCAGACTTTGATAGAATGGTCTGCGGGCATTATGTTGCGTTTGCAGAGCCCCTGATGTACCTAACCAGTAGAAACCCTCCACAAGTGACCCTATTTTGGAAACTAGACCCCCCAAGGAACTTATCTAGATGTGTGGTGAGAACTTTGAATGCCCAAGTGCTTCACAGAAGTTTAGAATGCAGAGTCGTGAAAATAAAAAATATTTTTTTTTTCCACAAAAAAGATATTGTAGCCCCCAAGTTTTTATTTTCACAAGGGTAACAGGAGAAATTGGACTGCAATAGTTGTTATCCAATTTATCCCGAGTACGCTGATGCGCCATATGTGGGGGTAAACCACTGTTTGGGCGCACGGCAGAGCTCGGAAGGAAGGAGCGCCGTTTTGGAATGCAGACTTTGATAGAATGGTCTGCGGGCATTATGTTGCGTTTGCAGAGCCCCTGATGTACCTAAACAGTAGTAACCCCCCACAAGTGACCCCGTTTTGGAAACTAGACCCCCCAGGAACTTATATAGATGTGTGGTGAGAACTTTGAATGCCCAAGTGCTTCACAGAAGTTCATAATGCAGAGTCATAAAAAAAAAATATATATATATTTTTCCACAAAAAGGATTTTGTAGCCCCCAAGTTTTTATTTTCACAAGGGTAACAAGAGAAATTGGACCCCAGAAGTTGTTGTCCAATTTATCCCGAGTCCGCTGATGCCCCATATGTGGGGGTAACCCACTGTTTGGGCGCACGGCAGAGCTCAGAAGGGAGGGAGCACCATTTGACTTTTTGAGCGCAAAATTGGCTATCGTGTTTGGAGACCCCCTGATGTACCTAAACAGTGGAAACCCCCCAATTCTAGCTCCAACCCTAACCCCAACACACCCCTAACCCTAATCCCAACCTGATCCATAATCCTAATCACTAACCCTAACCCTAATCAAAACCCTAAATCCAACACACCCCTAATCCTAATCTCAACCCTAACCTCAAACCTAACCCTAATCCCAATACACCCCTAATCACAACCCTTAACCTTAACCCTAATCCCAAACCTAACCCTAATGCCAACCCTAACCCTAATGCCAACCCTAACCCTAATGCCAACCCTAACCCTAATACCAACTCTAATCCAAACCCTAACCCTAATCCCAACTCTAACCCTAACTTTAGCCCCAACCCTAGCCCTAACTTTAGCCCCAACCCTAACCCTAAGGCTACTTTCACACTTGCGTTGTTTGGCATCCGTCGCAATCCGTCATTTTGGACAAGAAACGGATCCTGCAAATGTGCCCGCAGGATGCGTTTTTTGCCCATAGTCTTGTATTGCCGACGGATCGTGACGGATGGCCACACGTCACGTCCGTCGTGCACTGGAGCAGTATTTTGGCGGACCGTCAGCACAAAAAAAGTTCAATGTAACGTTTTTTTGTACGTCGCATCCGCCATTTCTGACCGCGCATGCGTGGCCGTAACTCCGCCCCCTCCTCCCCAGGACATAGATTGGGCAGCGGATGCGTTGAAAAACTTCATCCGCTGCCCACGTTGTGCACAATTTTCACAACGTGCGTCGGTATGTCGGGCCGATGCATTGTGACGGCCCCGTACCGACGTAAGTGTGAAAGAAGCCTAACCCTAAATTTAGCGCCAACCCTAACCCTAAATTTAGCCCTAACCCTAATCCTAGCCCTAACCCTACCCCTAACCCTACCCCTAACCCTAGCCCTAACCCTACCCCTAATTTTAGCCCCAACTGCTCTTCTCCTGCCGGCCGGCAGATGGAGACAGATGGCGGGCGCACTGCGCATGCGCCCGCCATTTTCTTTTGCCGGCGGCCAGGAGGAGCAGCAGGAGGATCCAGGGACACAAGTGAGTATGGCAGGGTTCCCGAATCCCCCTATTTCTCTGTCCTCTGATGTGCGATCACATCAGAGGACAGAGAATTACACTTTGACTTTTTTTTTTTTTGCGGTCGCCGGTAAACAGTTAATTACCGGCGATCGCAAAACAGGGGTCGGTAAAACCGACCCCGATCATGCTCTTTGGGGTCTCGGCTACCCCCGGCAGCCGAGACCCCAAAGATTCTCGCGGGGCCGGCCGGCGCACTGCGCATGCACCCGCCATTTTGAAGATGGCGGCGCCCACCGGGAGCCACGAGGAGCATCGGAGGAGACAGGTAAGTATTGGGGGGCTACCTGGGACCCCTTTTCTCTGTCCTCCGATGTGCGATCACATCGGAGGACAGAGAAATTAAAAAGAGATCGCGGTTTTTTGGTTTTTTTTGCGATCGCCGGTAAACGGTTAATTACCGGCGATCGCAAATGCGGGGTGGGTTAAAAACCCCCCGAATCATGTTCTCTGGGGTCTCGGCTACCCCCGGCAGCCGAGACCCCGGAGAAAATCCGACTCTGGGGGGCGCTATTTACTTTTTCCACAGCGCTGTTAATTAACGGCGCTGTGGTTTAAGTACCCTTAGCGGCCGCCGTAAAAAGGCGTATCGGCGGTCGCTAAGGGGTTAAGTCCCCCTTGTTCACATCTGGCAGCTGTCAATTTGCCTCCAACACTTTTCCTTTCACCTTTTCCCCCATTATGTAGATAGGGGCAAAATTGTTTGGTGAATTGGAAAGCGCGGGGTTAAAATTTCACCTCACAACATAGCCTATGACGCTCTCAGGGTCCAGATGTGTGACTGTGCAAAACTTTGTGGCTGTAGCAGCGACGCCTCCAACACTTTTCCTTTCACTTTTTCCCCATTATGTAGATCGGGGCAAAATTGTTTGGTGAATTGGAACGCGCAGGGTTAAAATTTCGCCTCACAACATAGCATATGACGCTCTCGTGGT
The DNA here is from genome assembly GCF_032444005.1 of Ranitomeya imitator. Lineage (NCBI taxonomy): Eukaryota > Metazoa > Chordata > Amphibia > Anura > Dendrobatidae > Ranitomeya > Ranitomeya imitator. The sequence continues at coordinate 449,578,361 of NC_091283.1, read as the reverse complement.
CCAGACGCGTGACTGTGCAAAATTATTTTGTGGCTGTAGCTGCGACGGTGCAGATGCCAATCCCGGACATACACACATACGTACACACACACATTCAGCTATATATATATATACATATATATATATATATATATATATATATATATATATATAATATTATATACATATATACAGCGTAAGTCGGACCATACATTCATACGGTACTGTACCATAATAACAGTACAGTACTGCAAACACTTAGCCTATCCAAACACCTATCCTAACACATAATTAGGGTGTTATGGCGTGCAGGAGACTCGTTTTTCTCGTGTAACCGGGTTCAGTGTACAGTACTAGACTCTATTCTTCCGATGCTGTGCGTAGTTGCATGTAGTTCGACTTACGACGCAAAACCGTGTAAGTCGGAATGAGGCGTCGTATAAAGCGTTGTAACCACGAAACGATGTAACTCGAGACAGTTGTAACCCGAGAACTAACTGTATATATATCTATAATATAACGCTGGGAGCGTCACTCTGTCCGAAGCCTTTATAGACTGCGCAAGCGCCGGCGCAGTCTGGCCCCCACAGAGTGACGCTCCCAGGAGATCGCGGTATGCGTAAACACTGAACGCACACCGCGATCTCCACCGGAGAGGCAGGGACCGTGAACGCGCCATGTTGTGAATTCCGCTCTTGGGCTCCCTCCGGTGGTTGTAAGTGGCACTTTTGTGAGTTCTGCTCTTGGGCTCCCTCTTGTGGTTTCTAGTGGTATGGCTGCTCCTTGGAGTTAGCTGTCATCAGCTGCCTCCACTTATCGTCCGCTATTTAAGTCTGGCTCTTTCTTCAGCCTGTGCCACTTGTCAATGTTTCCTGGCTGGATTCACATCTCTGCTTGGATTCTCCTGGTTTCCTGACCAGTTCTGCAAAGATAAGTTCTGGCTTTGCTCATTTCAGTCCACATGTTGTGAACTTATTGTTCTGTGCATTCTATATTTGTCCAGCTTGTCAGTATGGATTTTTTCTGTTAGCTGGAAGCTCTGGGAAGCAGATTTACCCTCCACACCTTTAGTCAGGGGTGGAGATTTTGTAAACTCTGTGTGGATTGTTTTGTAGTTTTTATACTGACCGCACAGTATCCTTTCCTGTCCTATCTATCAAGCTAGACTGGCCTCCTATGCTAAAATCTGATTTCATTTCTGCGTATGTTATTTTCCCCTCCTCTCACCGTCAATATTTGTGGGGGGACTATCTTTCCTTTGGGGATTTTCTCTGAGGCAAGATAGGTTTCCTGTTTCCATATTTAGGGGAAGTTAGATCTTAGGCTGTGCCGAGGGGTCTAGGGAGCGTCAGGTACCCCCCACGGCTATTTTTAGTTGCGCTGCTAGGTTCAGGGTTTGCGGTCAGTACAGACACCACCTCCTTCAGAGCTTGTCTCATGTTGTTCCTAAGCCACCAGATCATAACAGCGCCAGGAGGGTAAGTATATTCACCTGCCTGTCCCGTTCCAGCTCTGCGTGCGGCTCAGTCTCCCGGGTCCTCTGCTGTGACGTTCACAGTTCAGAGGGCGCGATGACGTGCTTAATGCGCGCAGCGCTGGAACAGGGGACAGGTGAATATAGCAAGTGCTGGGGGGCCTGAGCTAGTGGCGATACCGGCACCTGACCCCCACAGCGCACCGGTGTCCCCGCCTGCTCAGGCCCCCCGCCTGCTCAGGCCCCCCAGCACTCAGCGCCCAACGACGATAGGTGAGTATGGTATTTTTTTATATATATATATCGCAGCAGCATACGGGCGATATACAATGGAGCATCTTATGGGGGCCATCAACCATAATGGAGCAGTGTACGGGGGCATATATTATGGAGCATCTTATGGGGACCATAAACCATAATGGAGCAGTGTACAGGGGCATACACACTGGAGCGTCTTATGGGGGCCATAAACCTTTATGGAGCAGTGTACGGGAGCATACACACTGGAGCGTCTTATGGGGGCCATAAACCTTTATGGAGCAGTGTGAGGGGGGCATACACACTGGAGCGTCTTATGGGAGCCATAAACCTTTATGGAGCAGTGTACGGGGGCATACACACTGGAGCGTCTTATTTGGGCCATAAACCTTTATGGAGCATCTTATGGGGGCCATAAACCATAATGGAGCAGTGTACGGGGGCATATACTATGGAGCATCTTATGGGGGCCATCAACCATAATGGAGCAGCGTATGGGGCATATGGATGGGAGAAGCAAATTAAAGAATGGTGGCGCAGGATGGGAGCAGCACATGACAGAACGGGGGCGCAGGATGGGAGCAGCACATGACAGAATAGGGCAGCACATGACAGAACGGGGATGCAGGATGGAAGCAGCACATGACAGAACGGGCGCAGGATGGGAGCAGCACATGACAGAACAGGGGCACAGGATGGGAGCAGCACATGACAGAACGTGGGCACAGGATGGGAGCAGCACATGACAGGATGGGGGCGCAGGATGGGAACAGCAAATGACAGAATGGAGGCGCAGGATGGGTGCAGAACATGTCAGAATGGGGGCGCAGGATGGGTGCAACACATGACAGAATGGGGGCGCAAGATGGGTGCAACACATGGCAGGATGGGGGCGCAGGATGGGTGCAGCACATGACAGGATGGGGATGCAGGATGGAGCAGCACATGTCAGAATGGGGGTGCAGGATGGGAGCAGCACATGTCAGAATGGGGGTTCAGGATGGGTGCAGCACATGACAGAATGGGGACGCAGGATGGAGCAGCTCATGACAGGATGGGGACGCAGGATGGAGCAGCACATACCAGGATGGAGACCATATACCAACGCATCGGGTATTCTAGAATATGCATGTCCACGTAATATATTGCCCAGCCCGCGTAGTATATTGCCCAGCCCGCGTAGTATATTGCCCAGCCCGCGTAGTATATTGCCAAGCCCGCGCAGTATATTGCACAGCCCGCGCAGTATATTGCACAGCCCGCGCAGTATATTGCACAGCCCGCGCAGTATATTGCCCAGCCCGCGCAGTATATTGCCCAGCCCGCGCAGTATATTGCCCAGCCCGCGTAGTATATTGCCCAGCCCGCGTAGTATATTGCCCAGCCCGCGTAGTATATTGCCCAGCCCGCGTAGTATATTGCCCAGCCCGCGTAGTATATTGCCCAGCCCGCGTAGTATATTTCCCAGCCCGCGTAGTATATTTCCCAGCCCGCGTAGTATATTGCACAGCCCACGTAGTATATTGCACAGCCCATGTAGTATATTACACAGCCCACATATTATATAGCAATGTGGGTATCATATCCCTGTTAAAAAAAAAGAATTAAAATAAAAAATAGTTATATACTCACCTTCCGTTGGCCCCTGGATCCAGGAAGCGTTTACTGACGCTCCTCGCGCGCTCCAGTCTCAAGAGTGCATTGCGGTCTCGTGAGATGATTACGTAGCGGTCTCGCGAGACCGCTACGTCATCATCTCGCGAGATCGCAATGCATGGATTGGTCACCAGAGCGTCGCGAGGAGCGGGAAAGGCGCCGGAAGGTGAGTATATGATGATTTATTTTATTTTTTTTTTTTATTATTTTTAACATTAGATCTTTCTACTATTGATGCTGCATAGGCAGCATCAATAGTAAAACAGTTGGTCACAGAGGGTTAATAGCAGTGTTAATGGAGTGCGTTGCATAACGCGGTCCATTAGCGCTGCCATTAACCCTGTGTGAGCGCTGACTGGAGGGGAGTATGGAGCGGGCACTGACTGCGGGGAGGAAGGAGCGGCCATGTTGCTGCTGGACTGCGCCCATCACTGACTGGTCGTGGCAATGGTCGTGGGCGGCGTTTTGCCACGACTAATCAGCGACTTGGATTTCCATGACAGACAGAGGCCGCGACCAATGAATATCCGTGACAGAAAGACAGACAGACAGACGGAAGTGACCCTACGACAATTATATAGTAGATATATATATATATATTTATATATATACTGTACATATCTTGAAGAAAGAAAAAAAAACCTTCTGCAGGCAGGGACTGGCAGCGGCGCCGGCACTGCACCGTAATCACATGTATAATGTGTATATAATTCATTTGTTTGAAGTTATTCTAAAATTCATTTAAAAAAAATCTGATTGAAAATGGCAATGGCCGCACCTGCGCAGTAGCAGCTATCTGAGATCCGAATACTGCTACTGCGCAGGCAGCGCCGGCTTTGTAAAGAAAATACATTTCCTTCTCGAAGATATGCATATGGCCTCTCATCTAGCCTCTTCTCCAAGAGGGCACCCATCCTGCCCTCATTTATCACCATAGATCCGCTGACACACATGAAAAGTGCATGGAGCAGCGCTTCAGCATTCTTAAGGTACCTTCACACTAAACGATATCGCTAGCGATCCGTGACGTTGCAGCGTCCTCGCTAGCGATATCGTTCAGTTTGACACGCAGCAGCGATCAGAATCCTGCTGTGATGTCGTTGGTCGGGGCTAGAAGGCCAGAACTTTATTTGCTCGCTAGCTCTCCCGCTGACATCGCTGAGTCGGCGTGTGTGACACCGATTCAGCGATGTCTTCGCTGGTAACCAGGGTAAACATTGGGTTACTAAGCGCAAGGCCGCGCTTAGTAACCCGATGTTTACCCTGGTTACCATCCTAAAAGTATAAAAAAAACAAACGCTTCATACTTACCTTCCGCTGTCTGTCCTCCGGCGCTGTGCTTTCCTGCACTCACTGTGAGCACAGCGGCCGGAAAGCAGAGCGGTGACGTCACCGCTCTGCTTTCCGGTCGCTGTGCTCACAGCCAGTACAGAGAAGCAGAGCGCCGGGGACAGACAGCGGAAGGTAAGTATGAAGCGTTTGTTTTTTTTTAACTTTTAGGATGGTAACCAGGGTAAACATCGGGTTACTAAGCGCGGCCCTGCACTTAGTAACCCGATGTTTACCCTGGTTACCGGCATCGTTGGTCGCTGGAGAGCTGTCTGTGTGACAGCTCTCCAGCGACCAAACAGCGACGCTGCAGCGATCCGGATCGTTGTCTGGATCGCTGCAGCGTCGTTTAGTGTGAAGGTACCTTTAGCCGGAATTGACACACTTAAGGAGCCCAAATACATGAGCTAGGGGTCATGTACACACCCATTGGCTTACAGGTGCCTCTCCCGCACTCATGCCTGGCGTAGCGTTCATGAGCTCTTTACAAGGAGTGGAGCTAGCTGCCGCCAGACACCTCTAACAAAGGATTACACATTGAGATAGAACATACCTGATGCTTCTCTCAAAGTTAACTCCTGGAAAAATGTTAATCCATGGTCCAATAGTAAACAATGGTGTTGAGAAAAAGAAAAAAAAAAAAAAGATTTGCAGGATCCTGGTCCAAAACCACGTTACAAGTCTGTGACTGCCGGACCAGAGCACTGCGAACGCAAGACATTGTGGTGGGATGTCACAGGTAGTACAGGTGTGGATACTGACGTGGCAGCTAGATCAGCAATTTTTTTGCTCAAATCTAGTAACCAACATCTAATACGGAACAGTGCCCAAAATTCTCTTATTGGGTGCTTTATCTCTAACTGTGGAAGCGCTTTGCTTTTTTCTAAAAGCACAATGAGGCCCATACTTGGGACTACTAAGCATCTTTTATAAGAACCGGTTATCAGTCTCTCAATGCATTTCTATGGCGGCGTGAATTTTATAGAAATAAAGAGACTGATTCCGGTCTACACAGCATACCCTCTATGTTTTTAAGTAGTTTATTGACAGTTTCCTATGACAACCATTAGAAAGAATTATAGAGAGGATATCTTAGGCTTTATCCAATAAAAGGCCTGGAACCTACTGCTTGTTAAACCAGGACCCTCTAGATTCGGCCTAATCTGCCATTCCTCTGTAGATGGGAAACGTCAGCAGTGCATCCTGTATGCATACGTATGGTGCGGTTATTTTAACCCCTTAGTGACCGAGCCAATTTGGTACTTAATGACCGAGCCAATTTTTACAATTCTGACCACTGTCACTTTATGAGGTTATAACTCTGGAACGCTTCAAAGGATCCCGCTGATTGTTTTTTCGTGACATATTGTACTTCATGTTAGTGGTAACATTTCTTCGATATTACTTGCGATTATTTATGAAAAAAAACGGAAATATGGCGAAAATTTTTTAAATTTTGCAATTTTCAAACTTTGTATTTTTATGCCCTGAAATCAGAGAGATATGTCACGAAAAATAGTTTATAAATAACATTTCCCACATGTCTACTTTACATCAGCACAATTTTGGAACCAAAATTTTTTTTTGTTAAGGAGTTATAAGGGTTAAAAGTTGACCAGCAATTTCTCATTTTTACAACACCATTTTTTTTTAGGGACCACATCACATTTGAAGTCATTTTGAGGGGTCTATATGATAGAAAATAACCAAGTGTGACACCATTCTAAAAACTGCACCCCTCAAGGTGCTCAAAACCACAATCAAGAAGTTTATTAACCCTTTACGTGCTTCATAAGAACTGAAACAATGTGGAAGGAAAAAATGAACATTTAACTTTTTTTTTGCAAACATTTTACTTCACAACCATTTTTTTTTTTAATTTTCACAAGTGTAAAAACAGAAATTAAACCATAAATTTTGTTGTGAAATTTCTCCTGAATACGCCGATACCACATATGTGGGGGTAAACCACTGTTAGGGCGCACCGCAGAGCTTGGAAGAGAAGGAGCGCCGTTTGACTTTTTCAATGCAGAATTGGCTGGAATTGAGATTGGATGCCATGTCACGTTTAGAGAGCCCCTGATGTGCCTAAACAGTGGAAACGCTCCACCAGTAACACCATTTTGGAAACTAGACCCCTTAAGAAACTTATCTAAATGTGTGGTGAGCACTTTGAACCCCCAAGTGCTTCAGAGAAGTTTATAACGTAGAGCCGTGAAAATAAAAAAATCTAATTTTTTCTACAAACATGATCTTTTTGCCACCAAATTTTTATTTTCACAAGGGTAACAGGAGAAATTAGACCACAAAAGTTGTTGTGCAATTTCTCCTGAGTACGTCGATAGCCCATGTGTGGGGGTAAACCACTGTTTGGGCGCACCGCAGAGCTTGGAAGAGAAGGAGTGCCGTTTTACTTTTTCAATGTAGAATTGGCTGGAATTGAGATTGGACGCCATGTCGTGTTTGGAGAGCCCCTGATGTGCCTAAACAGTAGAAACCCCCCACAAGTGACCCCATTTTGGAAACTAGACCCCTTAAGGAACTAATCTAGATGTGTGGTGAGCACTTTAAACCCCCAAGTGATTCACAGAAATTTATAAAGTAGAGCCGTGAAAATAAAAAATCCTTTTTTTTCCCTCAAAAATGATTTTTTAGCCTGCAATTTATTATTTTCTCAAGGGTAACAGGAGACATTGGACCCCAAAATCTGTTGACCAGTTTGTCCTGAGTATGCTGATACCCCATATGTGGGGGGGGGGCACTGTTTGGGCACCTATCGGGGCTCGGAAGGGAGAGAGCGCGGTTTGGAATGCAGACTTTGATAGAATGGTCTGCGGGCGTTATGTTGCGTTTGCAGAGCCCCTGATGTACCTAAACAGCAGAAACCCCCCACAAGTGACCCATTTTGGAAACTAGACCCCCCAAGGAACTTATCTAGATGTGAATGCCCAAGTGCTTTACAGAAGTTTATAATGCAGAGTCGTGAAAAGAAGAAATATTTTTTTTTCCACAAAAAAGATTTTTTAGCCCCAAGTTTTTATTTTCACAAGGGTAACAGGAGAAATTGGACACCAAAGGTTGTTGTCCAATTTATCCCGAGTACGTTGATGCCCCATATGTGGGGGTAAACCACTGTTTGGGCGCACGGCAGAGCTCAGAAGGGAGGGAGCACCATTTGACTTTTTGAGCGCAAAATTGGCTGTCGTTTTGGAGACCCCCTGATGTACCTAAACAGTGGAAACCCCCAATTCTAACTCCAAACCTAACCACAACACACCCCTAACCCTAATCCCAACCCGATCCATAATCCGAATCACAACCCTAACAATAAGCACAACCCTAACCCCAAAACAACCCTAATCAAAACCCTAAATCCAACACACCCCTAATCCTAATCTCAACCCTAACCTCAAACCTAACCCTAATTCCAATACACCCCTAACCCTAATCCCAACCCGAACCTTAACCCTAATCCCAAACCTAACCCTAATCCCAAATGTAACCCTAATGCCAACCCTAATACCAACCCTAATCCAAACGCTAACCCTAATCCCAACTCTAACCCTAACTTTAGCCGCAACCCTAGCCCTAACTTTAGCCCCAACCCTAGCCCTAACTTTAGCCCCAACCCTAAGGCTACTTTCCCACTTGCGTCGTGTGGCATCCGTCGCAATCCGTCGTTTTGGACAAAAACAGATCCTGCAAATGTGCCAGCAGGATGTGTTTTTTGCCCATAGACTTGTATTGCCAACGGATCGCGACGGATGGCCACACGTCGCGTCTGTCGAGCACTGGATTCGTTGTGTTTTGGTGGATCGTTGTCACAAAAAAAAACGTTCAATGTAACTTTTTTTGTACGTCGCGTCCGCCATTTCTGACCGCGCATGCGTGGCCGTAACTCCGCCCTCTCCTCCCCAGGACATAGACTGGGAAGCGGATGCGTTGAAAAACTGCATCTGCTGCCCACGTTGTGCACAATTTTCACAACGTGCATCAGCCCCAACCCTAACCCTAAATTTAGCCCCAACCCTAACCCTAAATTTAGCCCCAACCCTAAATTTAGCCCAACCCTAACAGTAACTTTAGCCCCAACCCTAACCCTAAATTTAGCCCCAACCCTAACCCTAAATTTAGCCCCAACCCCAACCCTAAATTTAGCCCCAACCATAACCATAAATTTAGCCCCAACCCTAACCCTAAAATTTAGCCCAAACCCTAACCCTAAATTTTAGCCCCAACCCTAACCCTAAATTTAGCCCCAACTCCTCTAGCTGCCGGCCGGCAGATCATGGCGGGCGCACTGTGCATGTGCCCACCATTTTCTTACCGGATGAAGAAGCCGGCGGGCAGGAGGACCCAGGGACACCGGTAAGTATGATAGGGTCCCCGAATCCCCCTATTTCTCTGTCCTCTGATGTGCTACCACATCAGAGGACAGAGAATTACAGATCGCTTTTTTTTTTCTTTTTTTTTGCGGCCGCCGGTAAACCGTTAATTACTGGCGATCGCAAAACAGGGGTCGGTAAAAACCAACCCCGATCATGTTCTTTGGGGTCTCAGCTACCCCTGGCAGCTGAGACCCCAAAGATCTTCCGGATGCCGGCCGGCGCCCGCCATTTTTAGGCCGGAACAAGATGGCGGCGCCCATCGGGAGGCACGAGGAGCACCGGGGGGAGACAGGTGAGTATCAGGGAGCTATTGGGGACCCCATTTCTCTGTCCTCTGATGTGCGATCACATCGGAGGACAGAGAAATTAAATGGGAAATCGCGTTTTTGGGGGGGGTTTTGCGACTGCCGGTAAACGGTTAATTACCGGCAATCGCAACCCGGGGGTCGGTAAAAAAACCCTGAATCATGTTCTCTGGGGTCTCGGGTACCCCCGGCAACTCTGGGGGGCGCTATTCACTTATTCCACAGCGCCGTTAATTAACGGCGCTTTGGTTTAAGTACACTTAACTGCCGCCGTTAAAAGGCGTATCGTCGGTCGTTAAGGGGTTAATATATCTTAAATGATGATGAAAAACATTATATCGTAGGTATAGAGCTCCTATGCAATCTCCATGCTAACAGCCTGCAAATAAATGGGAGGACTAATGAAGTTATATTTTATTCTGCTCCCTCTGACCCTCTTTTCCCTAACCTATCTGCAGTATTAAAAACCTGGAACACATGACAATAGGCTCAGACTACACAAGATTTGTCTTCTGTAACAATAGAAAACACTTAAGAAGCATTTACAATGAAAGATTATAGCGGGCGTGGATTCCTACGAACACTCGTTTCTTGATAATCTTTCAGTGTAAACAGCCTGTCAATCACCACGTGTAGAAACCAAATTCATCGGAACTGAAGTGATTTTTTTAAGCTTGCATAAAAAAGTTCGTTCTCAGCAGCATATTGTTCTGTGTAAAAAAAAATAGCAGGCTATGCTCACTGAGATATCTATTACAGATCATTCAGTGAGTATCCTTAAGGGTACCGTCACACTATACCATTTCGATCGCTACGACGGTACGATTCGTGACGTTCCAGCGATATTGTTACGATATCGCTGTGTCTGACACGCAGCAGCGATCAGGGATCCTGCTGAGAATCGTACGTCGTAGCAGATCGTTTAGAACTTTCTTTCATCGCTGGATCTCCCGCTGTCATCGCTAGATCGGTGTGTGTGACACCGATCTAGCGATACGATCCAGCGATGCGTTCGCTTGTAACCAGGGTAAACATCGGGTAACTAAGCGCAGGGCCGCGCTTAGTAACCCGATGTTTACCCTGGTTACAAGCGTAAAACTAAAAAAAAACAAACAGCACATACTTACATTCTGGTGTCCGTCAGGTCCCTTGCTGTCTGCTTCCCGCACTGTGACTGCCGGCCGTAAAGTGAAAGCAGAGCACAGCGGCTGTGCTTTCACTTTCACTTTACGGCCGGCAGTCAGTGAGTGTGGGAAGCAGACGGCAAGGGACCTGACGGACACCAGAATGTAAGTATGTGCTGTTTTTTTTTTTTTAGTTTTACGCTTGTAACCAGGGTAAACATCGGGTTACTAAGCGCGGTCCTGCGCTTAGTAACCCGATGTTTACCCTGGTTACCCGGGTACCTCGGCATCGTTGGTCGCTGGAGAGCTGTCTGTGTGACAGCTCCCCAGCGACCACACTACGATTTACCTACGATCACGGCCAGGTCATATCGCTGGTCGTGATCGTTGGTAAATCGTATAGTGTGACGGTACCCTTAGAATGGTCTCCATGAACAAACATGACTGCCGGTCAGTAAATATTTACAGATCTGTGGTGATTTAGTGTCGCCGTTCAGTTCCATGGGCCCGCCACAAGAGCTGTGTACACAAAGTTATCTTTAGTCAAGGCTACTTCCGACATTTTTTTTTTCAGTCTACACAACCTTTAGGCTATGTGCACACATCAGGATTTCTGGCAGAAATTTTCCTGACAAAAACCTGACATTTCTGCCAGAAATCCGCATGCTTTTTTTCGCGTTTTTTTTCTCTCGCGGTTTTGATGCGTTTTTTGCGCGTTTTTTTATGCGTTTTTTCTTGCGTTTTTTTCCAAATGCATAGAATAGTGGGAAAAACGCAGAAAATCCGCAAAATTAATGAACATGCTGCTTTTTTTTACCGTGATGCGTTTTTTTCGCGGAAAAAAACGCATCATGTGCACAAAAATTGCAGAATGGATTCTAAATGATAGAAAGCATAAATATGCGTTTTTAATGAGTTTTTATCGCGTTTTTATCGCGAAAAAAACGTGAAAAAACCTGAACGTGTGCACATACCCTTAAAGCATCACATGAGATATGAACATTTTACCTGTGATCACACAAAAAGATGGCGCCATAGTCTTGCCGATGTCGGATGACTCTGCCTATGGCCTGATTAACGGCTCGGGAAGCCTGTTGTCGATACCACTCTTGTCCAGATAGAAACTGTTTGGGTAGACAAAATTATGAGTGTGGACATTTATGATTTACTAGAACAAAAAAAGACAAGATATAATCTGTACACCTGCAATTACATGACAGCTGCTCAAATGGAGGGGTCACCATGTAATGTCTAATCCCCCGATTGACATCAATATACAGATATGTGACATGAAGCTAAAAATCACATTACAAAGTCTGTAACTGGTCCACTCTCCTTTGGAAACAGAGCTACTACTACTGCACCCATAGGAAACATCTGTCCATAAGCCCAAAAATGCATATCAGTGTGGCTTGCCCTGTGAAGACAACTCATTTAAATCCATATCCATGAAATAAAAAAAACGTACATGCAAGCCAAAAATAAAAACTGCCAACATAATAGTAAATATTGGTACCTTCCCAGCAGAGCCTTGTGTCTTTCTCATCTCATCCAGGAACTGCATCTTCAGAATTACTCGAGGATCCATTCGTGGAGGGAACGGAAGGCCAGTTATGATCACGCCTCGGCCATTACAGTCTGCAAAATCTAACCCCTCACTAGCCTGGAAAGGAACAGCCACTATATAAATACGGACTGTATAAGTTAGGCCGCTAGGCATTATAAAGATAAAACACACACCTTGCCCCTACATACAGCAAAGAAACTGGCACCACTGCTGTTGGGGACTTGTATTCGCTCATAAAATGAGTCAATTATCTAGAAGATAAAAAAAATAGAAAACATAAGTAGGGATGATCAAATAGCTTTGGATAAAAGCTTATCCTAATAGCTATAGCGCTTACCGAATAAGCTGCATCGGGAACCCGGATACCTGGAGTGCTCCAGATAATCAGCTGTTCGGCTCTGCAGCTGCATGTGTCGCGGCGGTGTGACAGTCACAACACATGCATGGACAGCCCAACACACAGGCTCTCCATGCATGTGTTGTGATAGTCACACAGCCGCAACACATGCAGCTGCGGAGCCGAACAGCTGATCATCGGGAGCGCTTCAAGTATTCGGGTTCCCGATGCAGCTTATTCGGTAAACGCTATAGCTATTCGAATAAGCACTTATCCAAAAGCCAACAGCTATCTAATGTGTATGGGGGGCTTAAGACCGAGCCTGGGAAGTGGACCTTTTTGTGATTTGGAGTCAGATTCTCCAGTTTCATTATTCTCCCTTTTTTTAATTGTATGAAGTCCTTTAAGACGTTAATTTAAAGAGCGTTGTAGCATGCCGAACAGAGAAGGGGATGAGGGTTTTGTTTGTGAAGTTTTTTTTTGCGAAGTTAGAAAAGTCTTCATTTATTGGTATGATGTTTTTTCTCGGCTTTATGGTTAGATAACAGGATTTTTGGTTGCTTACCGTAAAATCTGTTTCTCGGAGCCTTCATTGGGGGACACAGAAACCATGGGTGTATACTGCTGCCACTAGGAGGCTGACACTATGCACAAAAAAGTTAGCTCCTCCACTGCAGTGTACACCCCACCGACTGGCATTATGCACCTCAGTTAGTGAGAAAGCAGTAGGAGAAAAACAATAAGGTTGAAATAACATAACCACAAAAGTGAGAAACAGTAAACACAAGAACAGTCATAGAACATAGAACAACAGAAACTGAATAACCAAGGAGGGTGCGGTGTCCCCCAATGAAGGCTCCGAGAAACAGATTTTACGGTAAGCAACCAAAAATCCTGTTTTCTCTATCACCTTTCATTGGGGGACACAGGAACCATGGGACGTCCCAAAGCAGTCCCTGGGGTGGGAAAAACAGACTTCCATCAGGTCAGAGGACTCACCACTGCCACCTGCAAGATCCTTCTGCCTAGGCTGGCGTCCGCTGAAGCGTAAGTATGGACCTTGTAAAATTTGGCGAACGTGTGGATGGAAGACCAGGTTGCCGCTCTGCCCAGGTAGAGTGAGCCTTAATCCCAGGAGGGGGCACTCTGTTCTTGACCCGGTAAGCCTCCAAAATTGCTGTTCTGATCCAGCGAGCAATAGTCACCTTGGAAGCCGGCAGGCCTCTACGCTTGCCATCTGGAATGACGAAAAGAGCATCAGTCTTCCGGAAAGCGGCCGTTCTAGCCGGGTAGATCCTCACTGCCCTGACTAGGTCCAGCTTGTTCAACGATCGCTCCAGAGGATGAGTCGGAGCTGGACAAAAGGAAGGTAGAACAATGTCCTCGTTGAGGTGGAAGGTGGAAACCACCTTAGGGAGGAAGGAAGGCAGAGGCCTGAGGACCACCTTGTCTTGGTGGATAACCAAGAAAGGAAGACGGCAAGAAAGGGCCGCCAACTCTGAAACGCGGAGGATAGAAGTGATGGCCACAAGAAAGGCCACCTTCCAGGAAAGGGCTGACAGGGAAACCTCCCTGAGGGGCTCAAAGGGGGAACCCCTCAGAATGTCCAGCACAAGATTTAAATCCCATGAATCCACAGGGGCCCTGTACGGAGGGGCAGCATGGGCTACTCCTTGAAGGAAGGTCTTAACCTGTGGCCGAGAAGATAACGTCTTCTGAAAAAGGATGGAGAGCGCAGAAACCTGGCCCTTTAGGGAACTAAGAGCAAGGCCCGAATCCAGTCCTGCCTGAAGGAAAGCCAAAATGGAAGGCAGGGAAAAGGACATAGGTGAAACGCGGTTGGACTCGCACCAACGGAAGTAAGCCTTGCAGGTACGATAGTAGATGCTAGAAGACGAAGGCTTCCTAGCCTGGATAATAGTTCTAATCACCCGATCCGAAAGGCCGGACGCTCTTAGAATCGCGGTCTCAACAGCCACGACGTCAAACTGAGCGACTGAGAATTCGGGTGGCAGATCGGACCCTGGGACAGCAGATCGGGTCTGTCTGGAAGTCGCCAGGGGGCGTCCGCGAGAAGGTTGACGATCTCCGCAAACCAAGATCTCCTGGGCCAATACGGAGAGATCAGAATGACCGGCACCTCTTCCGCCTTGATCTTTTTCAAGAGCTTGGGAAGCAAGGTGGAAATAGATAGGGGAGCACGAACTGCGACCAAGGAATGGCCAGAGCATCGTCGCCCACTGCGAGTGGATCGCGGGACCTGGAGACGAACCGAGGTACCTTCATGTTCATTCGGGACGCCGTGAGGTCCACATCCGGAGTCCCCCATCGAAGACAAATCTGATGGAAGACCTCCTGATGCAAGAACCATTCCTCTGCCGCGAGACCCTGGCGGCCGAGGAAGTCGGCGGCCCAATTGTCAGTGCCGGGGATATGTACCGCGGATATCACCGGAACCATTGCCTCTGCCCACAGGAGGATCTTGGGCACCTCGGCCAAGGAGCTCCGAGTCCCCCTTGATGGTTGACATATGCCACCGCCGTGGCATTGTCCGTCTGGATTCGGATAGGTAGACCCCTGAGAATCCCTTACCAGTGAGGAAGGGAGAGAAAGATGGCCCGAATCTCGAGTACGTTGATCGGCAGAAAAGACTCCTGCGCCGACCAACGACCCTGAACAGTCAGGTGGCGAAACACCGCACCCCAGCCAAGCAGGCTGGCGTCTGTCGTCACCACCTGCCAGTGAACTGGAAGGAAGGACCTGCCCTGGGAGATGAGAGGTGACGTCAGCCACCAGTTGAGTGACCGTTTGACCCGGGGAGAGAGGCGGATCAAACGATCCAGGGAGAAGACAGACCTGTCCCACTGATACAGGATGGCCTGCTGAAGAGGTCGCAAGTGAAATTGGGCGAAGGGAATCGCTTCCAATGTCGCTACCATCCTCTCCAGAACCTTCATAGCCGATCGGAAGGAAGGAAGACGAGGACCCTGAAGCGAGCGAACGTCCCGACGAAGGGTGGATTTCTTGTCCTCGGGAAGGAAGACTAGGGCTAGGGGTGTCGAGGACGATGGACAGACTTTCGTGAGCCTGAGAAAAGGACAGAGCCTTGATAAGGATGTCGAAGTACGGAAACAGAACCAGGCCTCTGACCCTCAAGATGGCTATCAGCGCCGCCATGATCTTCGTGAAAACCCTGGGAGCGGTTACAAGACCGAACGGCAGGGCGACGAACTGAAAATGGTCCTGGAACACCGCAAAGCGCAGGAATCTGTGATGTCCCAGGAATATTGGGACATGGAGGTAGGCGTCCTGAATATCTATGGAACACAGAAATTCCTGAGCCTCCATGGAAGCAATTACTGAACGAAGGGATTCCATCCTGAAGTGACTCAGATGAACTCTCCTGTTCAGCAATTTGAGATCCAGAATGGGACGAACCTTGCCGTCTTTTTTCGGTATCACAAAAAGGTTTGAATAGAAACTTGTGAACCGTTCTTTTCCTGGTACGCTGGCAACGATTACCCCAGCTTTGAGGAGAGAAGCGATGGCTGCGAAGAAACCCGGAACTAGAGCGGGGTCTCTTGGAGGTCGGGATTCGAAGAAACGATCCCGGGGTCGTGAAACGAACTCTATCTTATATCCCGAGGATACAACTTCCCTGACCCATGCGTCCTCTACTGAGGAGATCCAGACGTCCCTGAAGAAGAGGAGACGGCCGCCCAGCTTGGGAAGTGAGCTGGGGTCTTGCCGAGAGTCATGCCGAGGTGGATCTTCCAGTAGCGAGAACGCAAGGAAGGAGTGAGTCTAAAGGATACTGCCTTCTTCTCTTGACGTCCCTGTGGCCTCTGTTGCTGCTGGGAAAAGGCGTTTGACGCCGCGAAACGACGAAAAGGCCGAAAAGACCGAAATTGCTGTCTAGGAGTAGGGCGACGAGGTTTAGCCTGGGGAAGAAGAGAACTTGTGCCCCCGGTGGCGTCCTTAATGATTTGGTCCAGCTTGGAACCAAAGAGACGTGAACCCTGAAAAGGCAGGCTGGTAAGGGACTTTTTAGAAGACAAGTCCGCCTGCCAGGCCTTGAGCCAAACGGTGCCAGGCCTTGAGCCAAACGGTCCGACGGATGGCAACAGCGTTGCTGGACGCCTGGGCCGCACAAGACGCAGCATCCAGGGAAGCGGAGACCAGGTATTCGCCCGCATGAGAAATCTGGTTGGCAAGCTCCGCCAGCTGTCCGGGTGGAGCCCCGTCCAGGATGCCCTGACGGAGTTGTTTGGCCCATTTGGATATAGATTTAGAAACCCAAGTGGAAGCAAAGGCCGGGCATAGAGAGGAGGCAGCCGCCTCGAAGGCTGACTTCGCAAAGGACTCTAACTCTATCATTAGAGACTTTTAGAGATGCCCCGCCGGATAGCGGGAGGACCGTGTTGGTGGACAGCCTGGAAACTAGAGGATCCACCGAGGGAGAAGCCGTCCAATTAGCGGTGAGCTCCGGAGAAAAAGGATATAGAATGCCAAGGTGCTTTCCTCTCTGAAAGCGTCTGGTCGGATTCGCTCTTTCTCTTGTCATGATGGTGGTTTAGACCGTCTAAACAAAACCGCCTGATCTGCGGGTTCCGTAGAGGAATCTTTGATGCCACAGGTCTGATTTATCGCTCCAATGAGGTTCTGAACCATATCCCTCATGTTGGAGATTTGGTTCGAATCCAGCTCCGAAATATCTTCCGAAGAACGCCTTGCCTGACTTGGGGGAGGAGGACCCTGGGGAAGTCAACCGCAGAGAAGGACCGTGGGGCGAGATGGAACGGGAAGAGGACTCAGACCGGCGTTCCTGTCTGGACCTTTTGCGGCCTATAACAGAAGGCTCGGATGGGGCCTCCTGCGACCCGCTGGCTACTGCGGGGGTCTGCAGGGGCAACCTATCAAGCACGGACACAAGAGTTTGAGACACCCGTGTTAGATCCGCTACGGATTGTGACAAGAGAGGAAGCCCAGGCTGGGGTGGAGGCTTCGCTCTCGGGCGGAACAGCAGGAGGGTCCTGGGCGGTGGGCATAATGGGGTTGCTGCAGGCCTGACAGAGGGGAGAGGACTGACCTGACGGAAGTTTGCAGTTACAAGTCAAACACGCAAAGTGTTTGACTAAGACAGAGGAAGTAGAGGCAGAAATAGGAGGACGAGAGCGACCTCCCTTGGAATTAGACATGGCGAGTGAACCCCTGAGGAATGCCTGAAGGTTAGGGGACAGGAGGTCAGAGGAGAGTGTCAGTCTGCAGAGCAGAGCTACTCACGGCAGGCGATGCGATTTTCGGATGGAAGGCTGCACGGCTTTGAAGATGCGCTTCAGTGATGATCCTTAAAGCAGGAGTGCAGGCAGACGGAGCAGACCTCTGAAACTCTCCTGTCCGGGACCAGCTGTGGGGCTGAGGCGACCGCAAGTAAGGAGGACGCCAGAATTCGCGCTCTTGGAGGAGGGGCGTAACAAGGCACTCCTGGTGCGAAAATACAGAATGTGGTGGACAGGGCTTATTGCCTGGCCAGGAGCACCAAGATGGCGCCGGGGGCAGAGCTCGCAGAGACAGTCAGGCGGGACAAAAACCTGCCCGAGAACGCAGGAAGTGGGCGGAGTCGCGGCCGGAAGTAGGCCCCGGGAGAAGCCGGGACCTAAATTAGAAACTGGCGGCCGCCGGAGAGGGCCGCGGGACCGGAAACGGTAGGGGGCCGTGCCGCACGGGCCAAAGATATGGCCGCAGACAAGGCAGTGTGTCTGCCTGTAAAAGTGCGGCCGCCGGGAGAACGGATCGGACTGTCGCCAGGCGCCAGGACAGAGGAAAAGTGCGGCCGCAGTAACAGCAGCGCGGCTGCCACAGGGCGCCGCACCGAGCAAAGATGCGGCCGCAGGAGCCCATATTTCCCTGTTCTGTGACAATAAAGAGGATCGCGCACCCTGTAACAGGGAATCCGCAGGGACCACCCATGAGCACCCCGACTTGAGGAGACGGAAGGTTAGGGGACAGAAGGGCAGGTGGGAAGGTAAAAGGATACTCACCTAAACATCCCACGCCGTCCGTTACTAACCTCAAACCGTGGAAGGTATTAGACGTCCGTTGAGCTGGACGTCCTCGTCTCCTCCAGCCGACAGGCTCTGGTGGGCGAGTGGGTGTGGGACGGAGGCAGGACCGGTCTTCTGAGCACACTTATGTGCCAGGCTTTCCCAGTGAGGAGTTCTTTGATCCTGCAGTCGGATCTATGAGGAGACAGGGTGGCAGTACACGCCGTACTCATAGTCCGTAATGTGGGATTACAGGTGTGACTGATCACCCTGTATCCCTCCGGAAAACCTGATAAGAAAACGACGCACATTGAGGTAGATAGGGGTCTAATAAAAGACCCGTGCCCACCTCCTACTGACAGTAAGCTAAACTGAGGTGCATAATGCCAGTCGGTGGGGTGTACACTGCAGAGGAGGAGCTAACTTTTTTTGTGCATAGTGTCAGCCTCCTAGTGGCAGCAGCATACACCCATGGTTCCTGTGTCCCCCAATGAGAGGCGATAGAGAAATATACTTTTTTTTTTTTATTCTTGTGTTTCTCACCTCTGTGAAAGATCCCTTCCCTCTTGGCTCCACGAACATTGGCTTTACATCATCAATTCGTGAAGTGAGGCCATTCTCCTGCAGGAAAATAACAAAAACAGGACAATATGACAGCACATACTGACACATGAATGTGACAAGGTCAACTTCATGACATCCTCACCCTCCAGAACTCCAGGCTTTTATCCATGACTGGGTAAGAAGGAAAAAAGACCAACAGACCGTGAGGAACCACACGAGTGATGTTACCTGGAAGCAAACAAAGATTCTGAGAACAACTGATAATATGAAAAAGTCAAGTGGCAGTGACTAGCCCAAAAGAAAGAGAAGCAGAATTAGAAGGGAAGACCATCGTAACGCTCAGAGAAGGGCTAGTTCCATGCACAAAGGAGAATGTTGATGTCCATGCATAGAAAAAAAAAGGGAAGAGACGAGAGTTCACCCCATGCACAGACTGATGGGCATTACACAAAAAGTCAATCCCCTGCATGGGGAAAAAGACAGGAAGCCCATCCTCTGGCACAGACAGGACAGGATTGGCGAGATCTCCATCTCCACAATAGGCAAGTGGGAACTATACAAAAAATATATATTGCAGAGAAAGGTGGGGGGTCAGACAATTTGACCATCATCTGTAGAGAAAAATGGGGATCAGACAGGAAGACCATCCTCTGCAGAGAAAGGTGGGGATCAGACAAGAAGACCATCCTCTGCAGAGAAAGGTGGGGATCAGACAAGAAGACCATCCTCTGTAGAGAACGGTGGGGATCAGACAAGAAGATCATGCTCTGCAGAGAAAGGTGGGGATCAGACAAGACGATTGTCCTCTCCGTGGGTGGCACAATAATAACACCCCGGCAGCGGGCACGCTGTCTGGGTGTTACGTTTGACACCAATCTCTCCTTCACATCCCATATACAATCTCTTGCCCACTCTTGCAGCTTACACCTAAAGAACATCACTAGAATCCGCCCTTTTCTCACCATGGAAACAACCAAAAACCCTCACTGTCGCCTTGATCCACTCCCGCCAGGACTACTGTAACGCTCTATTAATTGGCCTCCCTCTTAGGCTACATTCACATTTGCGTTGTTGTGTGTTGCGTCTGCGACGCAACGCACAACGCATGCAAAACGCATGGTTTTGTGACGCATGCGTCCATTTTTGGTTTGCTTTTGGACGCAAAAAAATGCAACTTGCTGCGTCCTCTGCGCCCTGACGCTTGCGCCAAAAATGACACATGCGTCACAAAACGCAAGACAACACATGTCCATGCGCCCCCATGTTAAATTAGGGGCGCATGACGCATGCGTCGCCGCGGCTGCGCCCGACGCAACGCTAATGTGAACGTAGCCTTACTCGACTTTCCCCTGGCTGCCCATTCACTACAGGATCCAATTCAAAGTGCTTGTTCTCACCCACAAAGCTCTACACAGTGCGGCACCCCCTTACATCTCCTCCCTCATTTCTGTCTATCGGCCTAGCCGATCGCAGCACTCTGCAAACGATTTGCGACTAACCTCTGCACTAATCCGTACCTCCCACTCCCGTCTTCAAGACTTCTCCCGCGCTGCACCAATCCTCTGGAATGCTCTACCTCAAGATATTAGGACCATCCACAATTTGCATAGTTTTAGGAGCTCCCTCAAAACACATTTGTTCAGAGTGGCCTATCACTTTCGCTAGTCAAATTCATTTTATGTGTAAGGGCGTGTGTGTAGCCCAATTCACTACTTCCATTTATCCTCCACTCCATCAAGATGGCTGGACCATCATTGTAAATACATAATTGTAAATACACACCTGTACTTTGTATCTCCCCCACCTCATTGTAGATTGTAAGCTCTCACAAGCAGGGTTGTCCTAGTTTGCTTTAGTTATTGTATTAAGAACGTTGTTACTTATGACTATTGTGTTTGAAACTGTTAACCCCTTAGTGACCGAGCCAATTTGGTACTTAATGACCGAGCCAATTTTTGCAATTCTGACCACTGTCACTTTATGAAGTTATAACTCTGGAACGCTTCAACGGATCCCGCTGATTCTGAGACTGTTTTTTCGTGACATATTGTACTTCATGTTAGTGGTAACATTTCTTCGATATTACTTGCGATTATTTATGAAAAAAAAACGGAAATATGGCGAAAATTTTTAACATTTTGCAATTTTCAAACTTTGTATTTTTATGCCCTTAAATCAGAGAGATATGTCACGAAAAATAGTTAATAAATAACATTTCCCACACGTCTACTTTACATCAGCACAATTTTGGAGTTATAAGGGTTAAAAGTTGACCAGCAATTTCTCATTTTTACAACACCATTTTTTTTTTTAGGGACATCACATTTGAAGTCATTTTGAGGGGTCTATATGATAGAAAATAACCAAGTGTGACACCATTCTAAAAACTACACCCCTCAAGGTTCTCAAAACCACATTCAAGAAGTTTATTAACCCTTTACGTGCTTCACAGGAACTGAAACAATGTGGAAGGAAAAAATGAATTTAACTTTTTTTTGCAAAAATTTTAATTCAGAACCATTTTTTTTATTTTCACAAGTGTAAAAACAGAAATGTAACCATAAATTTTGTTATGCAATTTCTCCTGAATACGCCAATACCCCATATGTGGGGGTAAACCACTGTTTGGGCGCACCGCAGAACTTGGAAGTGAAGGAGCGCCGTTTGACTTTTTCAATGCAGAATTGGCTGGAATTGAGATTGGACGCCATGTCACGTTTAGAGAGCCCCTGATGTGCCTAAACAGTGGAAACCCCCCACAAGTGACACCATTTTGGAAACTAGACCCCTTAAGGAACTTATCTAGATGTGTGGTGAGCACTTTGAAGCCCCAAGAAATTCACAGAAGTTTATAACGTAGAGCCGTGAAAATAAAAAAATCGCATTTGTTTACACAAAAATGATCTTTTCGCCCACAAATTCTTATTTTCACAAGGGTAACAGGAGAAATTAGACCACAAAAGTTGTTGTGCGATTTCTCCTGAATACGTCGATACCCCATATGTGAGGGTAAACCACTGTTTGGGCGCACCGCAGAGCTTGGAAGTGAAGGAGCGCCGTTTTACTTTTTCAATATAGAATTGGCAGGAATTGAGATTGGACGCCATGTCGCGTTTGGAGAGCCCCTGATGTGCCTAAACAGTGGAAACCCCCCACAAGTGACCCCATTTTGGAAACTAGACCCCCCAAGGAACTTATCTAGATGTGTGGTGAGAACTTTGAATGCCCAAGTGCTTCACAGAAGTTTAGAATGCAGAGTCGTGAAAATAAAAAATATATATTTTTTCCACAAAAAAGATATTGTAGCCCCCAAGTTTTTATTTTCACAAGGGTAACAGGAGAAATTGGACCACTAAAGTTGTTGTCCAATTTATCCCGAGTACGCTGATGCCCCATATGTGGGGGTAACCCACTGTTTGGGCGCACGGCAGAGCTCAGAAGGGAGGGAGCACCATTTGACTTTTTGAGTGCAAAATTGGCTGTCGTGTTTGGAGACCCCCTGATGTACCTAAACAGTGGAAACCCCACAATTCTAGCTCCAACCCTAACCCCAACACACCTCTAACCCTAATCCCAACCCGATCCATAATCCTAATCACTAACCCTAACGATAATCACAACCCTTACCCCAAAACAACCCTAATGTCAACCCTAACCATAACCCTAATCAAAACCCTAAATCCAACACACCCCTAATCCTAATCTCAACCCTAACCTCAAACCTAACCCTAATCCCAATACACCCCTAATCACAACCCTAACCTTAACCCTAATCCCAAACCTAACCCTAATCCCAAGCGTAACCCTAATGCCAACCCTAACCCTGATACCAACCCTAATCCAAACCCTAACCCTAATCCCAACTCTAACCCTAACTTTAGCCCCAACCCTAGCCCTAACTTTAGCCCCAACCCTAAGGCTACTTTCACACTTGCGTCGTTTGGCATCCGTCGCAATCCATCGTTTTGGACAAAAAACGGATCCTGCAAATGTGCCCGCAGGATGTGTTTTTTGCCCATAGACTTGTATTGCCGACGGATCGTGACGGATGGCCACACGTCGCGTCCGTCGTGCACTGGATCAGTTGTGTTTTGGCGGACCATCGGCACAAAAAACGTTCAATGTAACTTTTTTTGTACGTCGCGTCCGCCATTTCTGACCGCGCATGCGTGGCCGTAACTCCGCCCCCTCCTCCCCAGGACATAGATTGGGCAGCGGATGCGATGAAAAAATACATCCGCTGCCCACGTTGTGCACAATTTTCACAACGTGCGTTGGTATGTCGGGCCGACGCATTGCGACGGCCCCGTACCGACGTAAGTGTGAAAGAAGCCTAACCCTAAATTTAGCCCCAACCCTAAATTTAGCCCCAACCCTAACCCTAAATTTAGCCCTAACACTAACCCTAAATTTAGCCCGAACCCTAACCCTAGCCCTAACCCTATCCCTAACCCTATCCCTAACCCTAGCTCTAACCATAGCCCTAACCCTAATTTTAGCCCAAACTGCTCTTCTCCTGCCGGCCGGCAGATGGCGATAGATGGCGGGCGCACTGCGCATGCGCCCGCCATTTTCTTTTCCCCGGCAGCCAGGAGGAGCAGCAGGAGGACCCAGGGACACCGGTGAGTATGATAGGGTCCCCGAATCCCCATATTTCTCTGTCCTCTGATGTGCGATCACATCAGAGGACAGAGAATTACACTTTGCTTTTTTTTTTTTTTTTTTTTGCGGTCGCCGTTAAACAGTTAATTACCGGCGATCGCAAAACAGGGGACGGTAAAACCGACCCCGATCATGTTCTTTGGGGTCTCGGCTACCCCCGGCAGCCGAGACCCCAAAGATTCTCCCGGTGCCGGCCGGCGGGCGCACTGCGCATGCGCCCGCCATTTTGAAGATGGCGGCGCCCATCGGGAGCCACGAGGAGCACCGGGGGAGACAGGTGAGTATCGGGGGGCTACCTGGGACCCCATTTCTCTGTCCTCCGATGTGCAATTACATCGGAGGACAGAGAAATTAAAAAGAAATCAAGTTTTTTTTTGTTTTTTTTTGCGATCGCCGGTAAACGGTTAATTACCGGCGATCGCAAACGCGGGGTCGGTAAAATAAAAAACAAATCATGTTCTCTGGGGTCTCGGCTACCCCCGGCAGCCGAGACCCCGGAGAAAATCCGACTCTGGGGGGCGCTATTTACTTTTTCTACAGTGCCGTTAATAAACGGCGCTGTGGTTTAAGTACCCTTAGCGGCCGCCGTTAAAAGGCGTATCGGCGGTCATTAAGGGGTTAAACTGTAAAGCGCTGCGGAATATGTTGGCACTATATACAGATATTATTATTATTATTATTATTATTATTCTTAAAGGTGGGGATCAGACAAGAACACCATCCTCTGGAAAGAAAGGTGGGGATCAGACAAGACAATTGTCCTCTGCAGAGAAAGGATGTGATAAAACAGGAATTCCTTCCCCTGCACACATATGTGGAGGAGCAATGTACAAAAAGTCCAAAAAATACATATATAAAAGATTTTGCGCTAAAATGTCAGTATAAAAATATAAATAAAGACATAACACCTTATTGAATAAACCAAGTATTAATTAGGTGCAATCACATATGGCATACTTCAGTCCTTATGTGCTGTGTATAGTCGTGTTTCCCCTTGTGGTAACATAGTAACATAGTTAGTAAGGCCGAAAAAAGACATTTGTCCATCCAGTTCAGCCTATATTCCATCATAATAAATACCCAGATCTACGTCCTTCTACAGAACCTAATAATTGTATGATACAATATTGTTCTGCTCCAGGAAGACATCCAGGCCTCTCTTGAACCCCTCGACTGAGTTCGCCATCACCACCTCCTCAGGCAAGCAATTCCAGATTCTCACTGCCCTAACAGTAAAGAATCCTCTTCTATGTTGGTGGAAAAACCTTCTCTCCTCCAGACGCAAAGAATGCCCCCTTGTGCCCGTCACCTTCCTTGGTATAAACAGATCCTCAGCGAGATATTTGTATTGTCCCCTTATATACTTATACATGGTTATTAGATCGCCCCTCAGTCGTCTTTTTTCTAGACTAAATAATCCTAATTTCGCTAATCTATCTGGGTATTGTAGTTCTCCCATCCCCTTTATTAATTTTGTTGCCCTCCTTTGTACTCTCTCTAGTTCCATTATATCCTTCCTGAGCACCGGTGCCCAAAACTGGACACAGTACTCCATGTGCGGTCTAACTAGGGATTTGTACAGAGGCAGTATAATGCTCTCATCATGTGTATCCAGACCTCTTTTAATGCACCCCATGATCCTGTTTGCCTTGGCAGCTGCTGCCTGGCACTGGCTGCTCCAGGTAAGTTTATCATTAACTAGGATCCCCAAGTCCTTCTCCCTGTCAGATTTACCCAGTGGTTTCCCGTTCAGTGTGTAATGGTGATATTGATTCCCTCTTCCCATGTGTATAACCTTACATTTATCATTGTTAAACCTCATCTGCCACCTTTCAGCCCAAGTTTCCAACTTATCCAGATCCATCTGTAGCAGAATACTATCTTCTCTTGTATTAACTGCTTTACATAGTTTTGTATCATCTGCAAATATCGATATTTTACTGTGTAAACCTTCTACCAGATCATTAATGAATATGTTGAAGAGAACAGGTCCCAATACTGACCCCTGCGGTACCCCACTGGTCACAGCGACCCAGTTAGAGACTATACCATTTATAACCACCCTCTGCTTTCTATCACTAAGCCAGTTACTAACCCATTTACACACATTTTCCCCCAGACCAAGCATTCTCATTTTGTGTACCAACCTCTTGTGCGGCACGGTATCAAACGCTTTGGAAAAATCGAGATATACCACGTCCAATGACTCACCGTGGTCCAGTCTATAGCTTACCTCTTCATAAAAACTGATTAGATTGGTTTGACAGGAGCGATTTCTCATAAACCCATGCTGATATGGAGTTAAACAGTTATTCTCATTGAGATAATCCAGAATAACATCCCTCAGAAACCCTTCAAATATTTTACCAACAATAGAGGTTAGACTTACTGGCCTATAATTTCCAGGTTCACTTTTAGAGCCCTTTTTGGGCAGCACGGTGGCTCAGTGGTTAGCACTGCAGCCTTGCAGCGCTGGGGTCCTGGGTTCTAATCCCACCCAGGACAACATCTGCAAAGAGTTTGTATGTTCTCTCCGTGTTTGCGTGGGTTTCCTCCGGGCACTCCGGTTTCCTCCCACATTCTAAAGACATACTGATAGGAATTCTAGATTGTGAGCCCAACGGGGACAGTGATGATAATGTGTGCAAACTGTAAAGCGCTGCGGAATATGTTGGCGCTATATAAAAATAAAGATTATTATTATTATTATTATTATTTTTGAATATTGGCACCACATTTGCTATGCGCGAATCCTGCGGAACAGACCCTGTCGCTATAGAGTCCCTAAAAATAAGAAATAATGGTTTATCTATTACATTACTTAGTTCTCTTAGTACTCGTGGGTGTATGCCATCCGGACCCGGAGATTTATCTATTTTAATCTTATTTAGCCGGTTTCGCACCTCTTCTTGGGTTAGATTGGTGACCCTTAATATAGGGTTTTCATTGTTTCTTGGGATTTCACCTAGCATTTCATTTTCCACCGTGAATACCGTGGAGAAGAAGGTGTTTAATATGTTAGCTTTTTCCTCGTCATCTACAACCATTCTTTCCTCACTATTTTTTAAGGGGCCTACATTTTCAGTTTTTATTCTTTTACTATTGATATAGTTGAAGAACAGTTTGGGATTAGTTTTACTCTCCTTAGCAATGTGCTTCTCTGTTTCCTTTTTGGCAGCTTTAATTAGTTTTTTAGATAAAGTATTTTTCTCCCTATAGTTTTTTAGAGCTTCAGTGGTGCCATCCTGCTTTAGTAGTGCAAATGCTTTCTTTTTACTGTTAATTGCCTGTCTTACTTCTTTGTTTAGCCACATTGGGTTTTTCCTATTTCTAGTCCTTTTATTCCCACAAGGTATAAACCGCTTACACTGCCTATTTAGGATGTTCTTAAACATTTCCCATTTATTATCTGTATTCTCATTTCTGAGGATATTGTCCCAGTCTACCAGATTAAGGGCATCTCTAAGCTGTTCAAACTTTGCCTTCCTAAAGTTCAATGTTTTTGTGACTCCCTGACAAGTCCCCCTAGTGAAAGACAGGTGAAACTGCACAATATTGTGGTCGCTATTTCCTAAATGCCCAACCACCTGCAGATTTGTTATTCTGTCAGGTCTATTAGATAGTATTAGGTCTAAAAGTGCTACTCCTCTGGTTGGATTCTGCACCAATTGTGAAAGATAATTTTTCTTGGTTATTAGCAGAAACCTGTTGCCTTTATGGGTTTCACAGGTTTCTGTTTCCCAGTTAATATCCGGGTAGTTAAAGTCCCCCATAACCAGGACCTCATTATGGGTTGCAGCTTCATCTATCTGCTTTAGAAGTAGACTTTCCATGGTTTCTGTTATATTTGGGGGTTTGTAACAGACCCCAATGAGAATTTTGTTACCATTTTTCCCTCCATGAATTTCAACCCATATGGACTCGACATCCTCATTCCCTTCGCTAATATCCTCCCTTAAAGTGGACTTTAGACAAGACTTTACATAGAGACAAACCCCTCCTCCTCTCCGATTTTTACGATCCTTTCTAAACAGACTGTAACCCTGTAAGTTAACTGCCCAGTCATAGCTTTCATCTAACCATGTCTCGGTTATTCCCACTATGTCAAAGTTACCTGTAGATATTTCTGCTTCTAGTTCTTCCATCTTGTTTGTCAGGCTTCTGGCGTTTGCGAGCATGCAGTTTAGAGGATTTTGTTTTGTTCCAATCTCCTCACTGTGGATTGTTTTAGAAATGTTCTTACCTCCCTTCTGAGTATGTTTTCCTGGGTCGTCTTTGTTCGAGTCTAATGTTTTTCTTCCCGTCCCCTCTTCTTCTAGTTTAACGCCCTCCTGATGAGTGTAGCGAGTCTTCTGGCGAATGTGTGTTTCCCAGGTTTGTTGAGGTGTAGTCCGTCTCTGGCGAGGAGTCCATCATACCAGTAATTCACACCGTGGTCCAGGAATCCAAATCCTTGTTGTCTGCACCATCGTCTTAGCCAGTTGTTTGCATCAAGGATCCTGTTCCATCTCCTGGTGCCATGCCCGTCTACTGGAAGGATAGAAGAAAAAACTACCTGTGCATCCAGTTCCTTTACTTTCTTCCCCAACTCTTCAAAGTCTTTGCAGATTGTCGGTAGGTCCTTCCTTGCCGTGTCATTGGTGCCAACATGTATCAGAAGAAATGGGTGGACGTCCTTGGAGCTGAAGAGCTTTGGTATCCTATCGGTCACATCCTTGATCATCGCACCTGGAAGGCAGCATACTTCTCTTGCAGTTATGTCCGGTCTGCAGATGGCTGCTTCTGTGCCTCTCAGTAGTGAGTCTCCCACCACCACCACTCTTCGTTGCTTCTTGGCTGTACTTTTTGCTGTCACTTGTTGCTGTGTGCCCTTTTCTTTTTTGCTTGCTGGTATTGCTTCATTCTTAGGTGTGCCATCTTCATCCTCTACAAAGATTTGATATCGGTTCTTCAGTTGTGTGGTTGGTGATTTCTCCATGGTCTTCTTGCTTCTTTTGGTCACATGCTTCCACTCATCTCCTTTTGGTGAAAGGTCCTTTTGATAATGTCCGTTGGGTGCCGATATATAGATGCTGACAAGTGCCAATAAAAAATGGCTGATGAAAAAGCTAAATTGTAGATGCCAATATTTCGGGGGTCGCCGTCCCGGCCGGTGACAGGCGTACCTCCCCGCAGAAAGCTGGACAGAATGTGCCGTGCACAGGCACGATTCCGAAACGCGTTGGAATTTGGTCTGGTGTGCGTTCCGTAGCCGGTCACGTGACTCATCACGTAGCAGTGACGTCACGCAAGGTCCTGCAGCCGCTCTGCACCTTGCCGGCTCTATTCTTCTGATAGAGCTTTCTGTGCCTGTGCACGGCACATTCTGTCCAGTTTTCTGCGGGGAGGTACGCCTGCCACCGGCCGGGACGGCGACCCCCGAAATATTGGCATCTACAATTTAGCTTTTTCATCAGCCATTTTTTATTGGTACTTGTCAGCATCTATATATCGGCACCCAACGGACATTATCAAAAGGACCTTTCACCACAAGGGGAAACACGTCTATACACAGCACATAAGGACTGAGGTATGACATATGCGATTGCACCTAATTAATACTTGGTTTATTCAATAAGGTGTTATGTCTTTATTTATATTTTTATACTGACATTTTAGCGCAAATATACATTTTATATCTTTTATAGTGTTTATCTTTGGATGAATAGGGTGGTCTTCATCACTATATTTGCTGCAAATTGATTCAGTTTTTAGGGCAGCGCCTTCTGGACATTTGTTTATTTTATAAAAAATACATATATGCACAAAAAAATATGCAAAATTAGGAGGAAGTGTAGTGTAAATTACCAATTGTCTTCCCCAAAGATGATAAATAATCTGCTGAAAATCTGTGGAGAAAAAAAAATACAAAATATAAGTAACACAGGATACATACTGTATATGATCAGTTTTAATACCTTTACCCCCAAGGGTGGTTTGCCCATTAACGACCGGGCCAATTTTTACAATTCTGACCACTGTCCCTTTATGAGGTTATAACTCTGGAACGCTTCAACGGATCATGATGATTCTGACATTGTTTTCTCGTGACATATTGTACTATGGTAAAATTTCTTTGATATTACCTGCGTTTATTTGTGAAAAAAACGGAAATTTGGCAAAAATTTTGAAAATTTCGCAATTTTCCAACTTTGAATTTTTATGCCCTTAAATCACAGAGATATGTCACACAAAATACTCAAATAACATTTTCCACATGTCTACTTTACATGATCACAATTTTGGAAACAAAATTTTTTTTGTTAGGGAGTTATAAGGGTTCAAAGTTGACCAGCAATTTCTCATTTTTACAACACCATTTTTTTTTTAGGGACCACATCACATTTGAAGTCACTTTGAGGGGTCTATATGATAGAAAATACCCAAGTGTGACACCATTCTAAAAACTGCACATCTCAAGGTGCTCAAAATCACATTCAAGAAGTTTATTAACCCTTCAGGTGTTTCACAGGAATTTTTTGAATGTTTTAAAAAAAATGAACATTTAACTTATTTTCACAAAAAATTTACTTCAGCTCCAATTTGTTTTATTTTACCAAGGGTAACAAGAGAAATAGGACCCCAAAAGTTGTTGTGCAATTTGTCCTGAGTACGCTGATACCCCATATGTGGGAAGGGACCACCGTTTGGGCGCATGGCAAAGCTCGGAAGGGAAGGAGCGCCGTTTGGAATGCAGACTTAGATGGATTGGTCTGCAGGCTGTTGTGATAGGCAATTCAGTATCACAATGGACATAGCGGTCAGAGCACATACAGTGATCTGACAATAACCCAAAATAATAGAACGAGCTCTGAGACGTGGGAACTCTGCAGACCGCAATCCCTAATCCTCTCCAAACAACACTAGAGGCAGCCGTGGATTGCGCCTAACTCTGCCTATGCAACTCGGCACAGCCTGAGAAACTAACTAGCCTGAAGATAGAAAATAAGCCTACCTTGCCTCAGAGAAATACCCCAAAGGAAAAGGCAGCCCACCACATATAATGACTGTGAGTAAGATGAAAAGACAAACGTAGGGATGAAATAGATTCAGCAAAGTGAGGCCCGACTTTCTTAACAGAGCGAGGATAGGAAAGATAACTTTGCGGTCTACACAAAACCCTAAAGAAAACCACGCAAAGGGGGCAAAAAGACCCTCCGTACCGAACTAACGGCACGGAGGTACACCCTTTGCGTCCCAGAGCTTCCAGCAAAACAATTAGACAAGCTGGACAGAAAAAATAGCAAACAAATAGCAAAGAAGAACTTAGCTATGCAGAGCAGCAGGCCACAGGAATGATCCAGGGAAAAACAAGTCCAACACTGGAACATTGACAGGAAGCATGGATCAAAGCATTAGGTGGAGTTAAGTAGAGAAGCACCTAACGACCTCACCAGATCACCTGAGGGAGGAAACTCAGAAGCCGCAGTACCACTTTCCTCCACAAACGGAAAATCCCAGAGAGAATCAGCCGAAGTACCACATGTGACCACAGGAGGGAGCTCTGCCACAGAATTCACAACAGTACCCCCCCCCCTTGAGGAGGGGTCACCGAACCCTCACCAGAGCCCCCAGGCCGACCAGGATGAGCCACATGAAAGGCACGAACATGATCGGGAGCATGGACATCAGAGGCAAAAACCCAGGAATTATCTTCCTGAGCATAACCCTTCCATTTAACCAGATACTGGAGTTTCCGTCTTAAAACACGAGAATCCAAAATCTTCTCCACAATATACTCCAATTCCCCCTCCACCAAAAGCGGGGCAGGAGGGTCAACAGATGGAACCATAGGTGCCACGTATCTCCGCAACAATGACCTATGGAATACGTTATGTATGGAAAAAGAATCTGGGAGGGTCAGACGAAAAGACACAGGATTAAGAACCTCAGAAATCCTATACGGACCAATGAAACGAGGTTTAAACTTAGGAGAGGAAACCTTCATAGGAATATGACGAGAAGATAGCCAAACCAGATCCCCAACACGAAGTCGGGGACCCACACGGCGTCTGCGATTAGCGAAACGTTGAGCCTTCTCCTGGGACAAGGTCAAATTGTCCACTACATGAGTCCAAATCTGCTGCAACCTGTCCAACACAGTATCCACACCAGGACAGTCCGAAGACTCAACCTGTCCTGAAGAGAAACGAGGATGGAACCCAGAATTGCAGAAAAATGGTGAAACCAAGGTAGCCGAGCTGGCCCGATTATTAAGGGCAAACTCAGCCAAAGGCAAAAAGGACACCCAGTCATCCTGATCGGCAGAAACAAAGCATCTCAGATAGGTTTCCAAGGTCTGATTGGTTCGTTCGGTCTGGCCATTAGTCTGAGGATGGAAAGCCGAGGAAAAAGACAAGTCAATGCCCATCCTACCACAAAAGGCTCGCCAAAACCTCGAAACAAACTGGGAACCTCTGTCAGAAACGATATTCTCTGGAATGCCATGCAAACGAACCACATGCTGGAAGAACAATGGCACCAAATCAGAGGAGGAAGGCAATTTAGACAAGGGTACCAGATGGACCATCTTAGAAAAGCGATCACAGACCACCCAAATGACTGACATCTTTTGAGAAACGGGAAGATCTGAAATAAAATCCATAGAGATATGTGTCCAAGGCCTCTTCGGGACCGGCAAGGGCAAAAGCAACCCACTGGCACGAGAACAGCAGGGCTTAGCCCGAGCACAAATCCCACAGGACTGCACAAAAGTACGCACATCCCGCGACAGAGATGGCCACCAAAAGGATCTAGCCACTAACTCTCTGGTACCAAAGATTCCAGGATGACCAGCCAACACAGAACAATCAACCTCAGAGATAACTTTATTCGTCCACCTATCAGGGACAAACAGTTTCTCCGCTGGACAACGATCAGGTTTATTAGCCTGAAATTTTTGCAGCACCCGCCGCAAATCAGGGGAGATGGCAGACACAATTACTCCCTCTTTGAGGATACCCGCCGGCTCAGATAAACTCGGAGAGTCGGGCACAAAGCTCCTAGACAGAGCATCCGCCTTCACATTTTTAGAGCCCGGAAGGTACGAAATCACAAAGTCAAAACGGGCAAAAAACAGCGACCAACGAGCCTGTCTAGGATTCAAACGCTTAGCAGACTCGAGATAAGTCAAGTTCTTATGATCAGTCAATACCACCACGCGATGCTTAGCTCCTTCAAGCTAATGACGCCACTCCTCGAATGCCCACTTCATGGCCAGCAACTCTCGGTTGCCCACATCATAATTTCGCTCAGCAGGCAAAAACTTCCTGGAAAAAAAAGCGCATGGTTTCATCACTGAGCAATCAGAACCTCTCTGCGACAAAACAGCCCCTGCTCCAATCTCAGAAGCATCAACCTCGACCTGGAACGGAAGAGAAACATCTGGTTGACACAACACAGGGGCAGAAGAAAAACGACGCTTCAACTCTTGAAAAGCTTCCACAGCAGCAGAAGACCAATTGACCAAATCAGCACCCTTCTTGGTCAAATCGGTCAATGGTTTGGCAATACTAGAAAAATTGCAGATGAAGCGACGATAAAAATTAGCAAAGCCCAGGAACTTTTGCAGACTTTTCAGAGATGTCGGCTGAGTCCAATCATGGATGGCTTGGACCTTAAAGGATCCATCTCGATAGTAGAAGGGGAAAAGATGAACCCCAAAAATGAAACCTTCTGCACACCAAAGAGACACTTTGATCCTTTCACAAACAAAGAATTAGCACGCAGGACCTGAAAAACCGTTCTGACCTGCTTCACATGAGACTCCCAATCATCCGAGAAGATCAAAATGTCATCCAAGTACACAATCAGGAATTTATCCAGGTACTCTCGGAAGATGTCATGCATAAAGGACTGAAACACTGATGGAGCATTGGCAAGTCCGAATGGCATCACTAGATACTCAAAATGACCCTCGGGCGTATTAAATGCAGTTTTCCATTCATCGCCTCGCCTGATTCGCACCAGATTATACGCACCACGAAGATCTATCTTGGTGAACCAACTAGCCCCCTTAATCCGAGCAAACAAATCAGATAACAATGGCAAGGGGTACTGAAATTTAACAGTGATCTTATTAAGAAGGCGGTAATCTATACAAGGTCTCAGCGAACCATCCTTCTTGGCTACAAAAAAGAACCCTGCTCCTAATGGCGACGATGACGGGCGAATATGACCCTTCTCCAGGGATTCCTTCACATAACTGCGCATAGCGGTGTGCTCAGGCACGGATAAATTAAACAGTCGACCTTTTGGGAATTTACTACCAGGAATCAAATTGATAGCACAATCACAATCCCTATGCGGAGGTAGGGCATCGGACTTGGGCTCATCAAATACATCCCGGTAATCAGACAAGAACTCTGGAACCTCAGAAGGGGTGGATGACGAAATTGACAGAAATGGAACATCACCATGTACCCCCTGACAACCCCAGCTGGACACCGACATGGATTTCCAATCCAATACTGGATTATGGGCTTGTAGCCATGGCAACCCCAACACGACCACATCATGCAGATTATGCAACACCAGAAAGCGAATAACCTCCTGATGTGCAGGAGCCATGCACATGGTCAGCTGGGTCCAGTATTGAGGCTTATTCTTGGCCAAAGGCGTAGCATCAATTCCTCTCAATGGAATAGGACACTGCAAGGGCTCCAAGAAAAACCCACAACGCTTAGCATATTCCAAGTCCATCAAATTCAGGGCAGCGCCTGAATCCACAAACGCCATGACAGAATACGATGACAAAGAGCAGATCAAGGTAACGGACAGAAGAAATTTTGACTGTACTGTACCAATGGTGGCAGACCTAGCGAACCGCTTAGTGCGCTTAGGACAATCAGAGATAGCATGAGTGGAATCACCACAGTAGAAACACAGCCCATTCAGACGTCTGTGTTCTTGCCGTTCAACTCTGGTCATAGTCCTATCGCACTGCATAGGCTCAGGTTTAATCTCAGGTAATACCGCCAAATGGTGCACAGATTTACGCTCACGCAAGCGTCGACCGATCTGAATGGCCAAAGACATAGACTCATTCAAACCAGCAGGCATAGGAAATCCCACCATGACATCCTTAAGGGCTTCAGAGAGACCCTTTCTGAATATAGCTGTCAGCGCAGATTCATTCCATTGAGTGAGCACGGACCACTTTCTAAATTTCTGGCAATATACCTCTATCTCATCCTGAGCCTGACAAAGAGCCAGCAAATTTTTTTCTGCCTGATCCACTGAATTAGGCTCATCGTACAGCAATCCAAGCGCCAGGAAAAACGCATCGATATTACTTAATGCAGGATCTCCTGACGCAAGAGAAAATGCCCAGTCCTGAGGGTCGCCACGCAAAAAAGAAATGACGATCCTAACCTGTTGAACTGGGTCACCAGAGGAGCGAGGTTTCAAAGCCAGAAATAGTTTACAATTATTTTTGAAACTCAGAAATTTAGTTCCATCTCCAAAAAACAAATCTGGAATAGGAATTCTCGGTTCTAACAAAGAATTCTGAACCACAAAATCTTGAATATTTTGAACTCTTGCCGTGAGCTGATCCACACATGAAGACAGACCTTTAATGTCCATTGCTACACCTGTGTCCTGAACCACCCAAATGTCTAGGGGAAAAAAAAGGCAAAACACAGTGCAAAGAAAAAAAAATGGTCTCAGAACTTCTTTTTTCCCTCTATTGAGAATCATTAGCACGTATGGCTTCCTGTACTGTTGTGATAGGCAATTCAGTATCACAATGGACATAGCGGTCAGAGCACATACAGTGATCTGACAATAACCCAAAATAATAGAACGAGCTCTGAGACGTGGGAACTCTGCAGACCGCAATCCCTAATCCTCTCCAAACAACACTAGAGGCAGCCGTGGATTGCGCCTAACTCTGCCTATGCAACTCGGCACAGCCTGAGAAACTAACTAGCCTGAAGATAGAAAATAAGCCTACCTTGCCTCAGAGAAATACCCCAAAGGAAAAGGCAGCCCCCCACATATAATGACTGTGAGTAAGATGAAAAGACAAACGTAGGGATGAAATAGATTCAGCAAAGTGAGGCCCGACTTTCTTAACAGAGCGAGGATAGGAAAGATAACTTTGCGGTCTACACAAAACCCTAAAGAAAACCACGCAAAGGGGGCAAAAAGACCCTCCGTACCGAACTAACGGCACGGAGGTACACCCTTTGTGTCCCAGAGCTTCCAGCAAAACAATTAGACAAGCTGGACAGAAAAAATTGCAAACAAATAGCAAAGAAGAACTTAGCTATGCAGAGCAGCAGGCCACAGGAATGATCCAGGGAAAAACAAGTCCAACACTGGAACATTGACAGGAAGCATGGATCAAAGCATTAGGTGGAGTTAAGTAGAGAAGCACCTAACGACCTCACCAGATCACCTGAGGGAGGAAACTCAGAAGCCGCAGTACCACTTTCCTCCACAAACGGAAACTCCCAGAGAGAATCAGCCAAAGTACCACATGTGACCACAGGAGGGAGCTCTGCCACAGAATTCACAACAGCAGGCGTCACATTGCATTTGCAGAGCCCCTGATGTAGCTAAACAGTAGAAACCCCCCCCACAAGTGACCCCATATTGGAAACTAGACACCCCAAGGAACTTATATAGATGTGTTCTGAAAACTGAACACCCAAGTGTTTCACTACAGTTTATAACACAGAGCCGTGAAAATAAAAAAATAAAAAAAATTTCCACAAAAAATATTTTTTAGCCACCGGTTTTGTATTTTCCCAAGGAGAATAGGAGAAATTGGACCTCAAAAGTTGTTGTTGCTGTCGTCCAATTTGTCCTGAGTACGCTGATACCCCATATGTTGGAGTAAACCCCTGTTTGGGCGCACGGCAGAGCTCGGAAGGGAAGGAGCACTGTTTTACTTTTTCAACGCAGAATTGGCTGGAATTGAGATAAGACACCATGTCGCGTTTGGAGAGCCCCTGACGTGCCTAAACAGTGGAAACCCCCCAATTCTAACTGAAACCCTAACCCAAACACACCCCTAACCCTAATCCCAACCATAACCCTAACTACACCTCTAACCCTAATCCAAACCGTAAATGTAATCCAAACCCTAACTTTAGCCCCAACCCTAACTTTAGCCCCAATCCTAACCCTAACTTTAGCCCCAACCCTAGCCCTAACTTTAGCCGCAACCCTAACCGAAACTTTAGCCCCAACCCTAACTGTAGCCGCAACCCTAACTTTAGCCCCAACCCTACCTTTAGCCCGAACCCTAATAGGAAGGGATAATGGAAATAAATATATATTTTTTATTTTATTATTTTTCCCTAACTAAGGGGGTGATGAAGGGGGGTTTGATTTACTTTTATAGTGGTTTTTTTTTATTTTTTTTATTGGTAGCTGTCACACACTAAAAGACGCTTTTTATTGCAAAGAATAGTTTTTGCGTCTCCACATTTTGAGAGCTATAATTTTTCCATATTTTGGTCCACAGAGTCATGTGAGGTCTTGTTTTTTGCGTGATGAGTTGACGTTTTTATTGGTACCATTTTCGGGCATGTGACATTTTTTGATCGCTTTTTATTCCGATTTTTGTGAGGCAGAATGACCAAAAACCATGAATTTCTTTTGGGGGAAGGGGGAGCGCTTATACCGTTCCACGTTTGGTAAAATTGATAAAGCCGTTTTATTCTTCGGGTCAGAACGATACCTCATTTATATCTTTTTTATGTTTTGGCGCTTTTATACGATAAAATCTATTTTATAAAAAAATTAATTATTTTTGCATTGCTTTATTCTGAGGACTAGAACTTTTTTATTTTTTCGCTGATGATGCTGTATGGCGGCTCGTTTTTTGAGGGGCAAGATTACGTTTTCAGCGGTATCATGGTTATTTATATCCATCTTTTTGATCGTGTGTTATTCCACATTTTGTTTGGCGGTATGATAATAAAGAGTAGTTTTTAGCCTCGTTTTTTTTTTACGGTGTTCACTGAAGGGGTTAACTAGTGGGACAGTTTTATAGGTCGGGTCGTTACGGACGCGGCGATACTAAACATGTCTACTTTTATTGTTTTTTTTTATTTAGCTAAAGAAATGTATTTATTAGAATAATTTTTTTTTCTTTATTTAGGAATTTTTTTTTCTTACACATGTAAATATTTTTTTTTACTTTTTTACATTGCCCCAGGGGGGACATCACAGTATAGTGACAGATCGCTGATCTGACACTTTGCAATGCACTGTGTAAGATCAGCGATCTGACAGGCACTGCAGGGAGGCTTCCCGGCACCTGCTCTGAGCAGGTGCTTGAAAGCCACCTCCCTGCAGGACCCGGAAGAAGCCCCGCAGCCATTTTGGATCATATCGCGTTGTACCGAGGGTCTCAGGGAAGCACACAGGTAGCCCCCTCCATGCGCAATGCTTCCCTATGCCACCGGAACGCTGTGATCATGTTTGATCGCAATGTTCCAGGGGTTAATGTGCCAGGAGAGGTCCGTGACCTCTCCTGGCACATAGTGCCGGATGTCAGCTGTGATAGTCAGCTGATACCCGGCCGCGATCCCCCCGTGAGCGCGGCTGATCGCGTTAGACGTACTATCCCATCGGTGGTCATACTGGCCCATACTACCTTGACGGGATAGTATATCTAATGTCAGAAAGGGGTTAATATCAAATGATTGGTTGAAAAATGTAATAAGCAGTAAACTGCTAAATTGCAGATTATCTACAAGAACTATCTGACAATACTGCTTTTATGAAGATGGGAATAACCTTTTAATATTCACCTTAAATAGGTAGTTATAAAAGGAGAAGAAACTTACCGTATATACTAGTGTACAAGCCGAGTTTTTCAGCACATTTTTTGTGCTGAAAATGCTCCCCTCGGCTTATACACGAGTCATTATCCCCTGAAGATGGCGGGGAAGGGGGATCGGTGGAGCAGTGGGTGACAGGAGGTAGAAGCCGGCTACAGCAGATAAAGCCTGAGCCCGCTGCCAAAAAGAAATGAATATTCACTGCACTTGCAGTGAACATTCATTTCTCCTATAGAGCACGCACAGTGTCAGCAGCAGTCGCCGGCTTCAAAGCAGCTGCCGGGCTCTCACGGGTGCCCGCTCATTAAGATAATGAATATTCATCTCTCTCCACTCCCATAGGCATGGAGAGAGGAGAATATTCATTATTTTAATGAACGTTGACATGTGATTGCTCGGTCACAGTAGCTGCTGGCACTGGAACTAGATGCTGCGAGGGTGTGCAGGGATGGTAAGTAGGATGTTTTGGTTTTTTTAATGCTTTTCTCATGGGGCCATACATACAAGGATGGGGATGAGGAACCATGCAGACAAGGATGGGAATAAAGAGCCATGCATACATGGTTGGGAATAAGGAGCCATGCATACATGGTTGGAAATAAGGAGCCATGCATACAAGGATAGAAATAAGGAGCCAAGCAGACAAGGATGGGAATAAGGAGTCATGCATACAAGAATAAGATAAGTAGCCATGCAGACATGGATGGGAATAAAAAGCCATACAGAAAAGGGTGGTGTCACAGATCCCACCGCTGCCACCAATTGTCAAGGATCCCTTTCCGTGGTGTCACTAATTTGTCACATACTCGCTCTCAGCACGTGACTTGGGGGTTGTGCCTGCAAAGGTAAAAAACTCTTGCTCTCCTCTCTCAGTCCAGCATTCAACTTCTGTCCTATGCTGTAATGGGAGCATAAATCACACACCGACCCAGGCCACACACCCGCTCATACACGCTGCCACCTCTCACCGAATACACGGGCGATGAGTCCCGGAAATATTACTAATAATGTCTACCACTCATAAGGCTCACACACCTTAGGCTATGGATTCGTTAGAACATTCAAGGTTCAACTTGTTAAAAATTTTATACTTTAATACAAAATGGTTCAGTGCTTACAGTAAAGAAAAGGGTATAAAAAATGATAATAAAAAGACATACAACTATGCAAAACAGTATAAAATAAATAGGAGAAAACTTACAGAAATCATCTAACTTTGTAGTCTGCTTTCTGCTCCCTGAGGGGGGATGAATACGGAGTTGGTGGAACACATCAGCTTCCCTCACATGTGAACACGATTCTATGTATACAGGCCTAATTTATAGCTTTACTCTGGGAGGTAAGATTTCCAGACCAGCCCCTCGGGTTAATATA
This sequence comes from Ranitomeya imitator, assembly GCF_032444005.1. Taxonomy (NCBI): domain Eukaryota; kingdom Metazoa; phylum Chordata; class Amphibia; order Anura; family Dendrobatidae; genus Ranitomeya; species Ranitomeya imitator. The sequence goes on along the minus strand of NC_091283.1, from coordinate 449,538,460 downwards.
ATTGCTTGTTTTTTGATTGGACCGTGGCTGTTCCCCACCCCTCCCCCCAGTGAATATATTATATGCTCTGAGATTCCCTGTGTAAAAGTTCTCACAAATAGATGGTGTCAGGCTGTAATTGACATCTCTCTTCAAAGAGCTAGGAGGTGTCAAATGTTTCCCTTTTTCTTGGTTCCCAGCACGACCTCCTAGCGAGAGTGGAGACAGTAGTCTGCCTTCTCAAGATATGTATGCTGTACCCTCTGTGAGGCCTGCAGTTTCAGGACAGATGGTCAACTACTGCTAGTTACACATATAACCCTAGACATACAGTTGTGGCCAAACGTATTGACACCCCTGCAATTCTGTCAGATAATACTCAGTTTCTTCCTGAAAATGATTGCAATCACAAATTCTTTGGTATTATTATCTTCATTTAATTTGTCTTAAATGAAAAAACACAAAAGAGAATGAAGCAAAAAGCAAAACATTGATAATTTCACACAAAACTCCAAAAATGGGCCAGACAAAAGTATTGGCACCCTCAGCCTAATACTTGGTTGCACAACCTTTAGCCAAAATAACTGCGACCAACCGCTTCCGGTAACAATCAATGAGTTTCTTACAACGCTCTGCTGGAATTTTAGACCATTCTTCTTTGGCAAACTGCTCCAGGTCCCTGATATTTGAAGGGTGCCTTCTCCAAACTGCCATTTTTAGATCTCTCCACAGGTGTTCTATGGGAGTCAGGTCTGGACTCATTGCTGGCCACCTTAGAAGTCTGCTGCAAAATTTGTTGGTAGTCTTCAGACTTCATAATGCCATGCACACGGTCAAGCAGTCCAGTCCCAGAGGCAACAAAGCAACCCCAAAACATCAGGTAACCTCCGCCATGTTTGACTGTAGGGACCGCGTTCTTTTCTTTGAATGCCTCTTTTTTTTCTCCTGTAAACTCTATGTTGATACCTTTGCCCAAAAAGCTCTACTTTTGTCTCATCTGACCAAAGAACATTCTCCCAAAACGTTTTAGGCTTTTTCAGGTAAGTTTTGGAAAACTCCAGCCTGGCTTTTTATGTCTTGGGGTAAGAAGTGGGGTCTTCCTGGGTCTCCTACCATACAGTCCCTTTTCATTCAGACGCCGACAGATAGTACGGGTTGACACTGCTGTACCCTCGGACTGCAGGGCAGCTTGAACTTGTTTGGATGTTAGTCGAGGTTCTTTATCCAACATCCGCACAATCTTGCGTTGAAATCTCTTGTCAATTTTTCTTTCCATCCACATCTGGGGAGGTTAGCCACAGGCTTTAAACTTCTTGATGATACTGCGCACGGTAGACACAGGAACATTCAGGTCTTTGGAGATGGACTTGTAGCCTTGAGATTGCTCATGCTTCCTCACAATATGGTTTCTCAAGTCCTCAGACATTTCTTTGGTCTTCTTTCTTTTCTCCATGCTCAATGTAGTACACACAAGGACACAGGACAGTGGTTGAGTCAGCTTTAATCCATGTCAACTGGCTGCAAGTGTGATTTAGTTATTGCCAACACCTGTTAGGTGCCACAGGTAAGTTACAGGTGCTGTTAATTACACAAATTAGAGAAGCATCACATGATTTTTCGAAGAGTGCCAATACTTTTGTCCACCCCCTTTTTTATTATTTGGTGTGGAATTATATCCAATGTGGCTTTAGGACAATTCTTTTTGTGTTTTTTCATTGAAGACAAATTAAATGAAGAGAATAATAACAAAGAATTTGTGTTTGCAATCATTTCAGGAAGAAACCGAGTATTATCTGACAGAATTGCAGGGGTGTTAATACTTTTGGCCACAACTGTATGTCACTACGCACATATAGATATATACATATTTCACTACAGATGGGAATAAGGAGCCATGCAGACAAGGATGGGAATAAGGATGAGGAACCATGCATACCAGAAAAGGGGTTAGGGGACAATGCATACCCGGATTATATTCTAGTCAATAAGTTTTCCCAGTTTTTCGAGGCAAAATAAGGTGCCTCAGCCTACAATGGGTTGGCTTATACACAAGTACATACGGTATGTCCAATTAGTTGTCTATAAGATGCGAGAAACAGTGGTTCCCACCTTGGCAATCTCGCCATGTCATATTACAGAAGTCTATAAAAGAGAAGATTTTATGAAGCTTGATTTCTACCTTCTATCAAATGCAGAACTGAGTTGAGCTCCATCAGGGCCACGAGGAACAACGCCAACCCAAATCTGGTGTTTTTCAATGACGTGTGGGTTTTCCAGAGACACTGGAAAAGGGCTGAAAATTCAGAAAATACAACTGACCATCATACAATAATAAGCGAGAGCAGCTTGTACCATAAACACCATGAAAAAGACACATATACACAGACATTGTGTCCGCACATCAATGGTCTCCAACTTCACGCGACAATACAACTTCCACCATGTGTTAGTTGACTCACATCTGCATTTCCATGGTGAAGGAGCTGAGGGGGCACAAGGTCCCGCTGGTCAGAATAATGCTCCGTACTCCATATCTCACTAGGTCATTCATTGTGTAGCCAGGACTGAAGCACCAGTAGCTGAGCACCTTCCCTGCAGGATGGAAGAAAATAAGGTGGAAAAGGTAAAGCGACTACAATACCACTGATGCTAATGTATTGCTGTCCTCGGAGGAACATGAATAGTGAACTGCTCTGGGGCCACCTATCAGGAGGAAAAGGAGCCCAAAAAAAACTCTCCTACACATTATAAAATTCAACAGATCCTGCCAAAATCCCAAAGAAACAATATAAAGAAACGTTTGTGGGCTGTCCCCAATAAGCCTTTGTGGTAGTAACCTGAAACAGAGCATAGGAAGAGCTCTCACCTCCCTGCCTTCTGCTGTTACTCCAGATATCCCCACGAGGCTTCTTCCTCTGGCTGGTGTCTGGATGGATATGGACCTGAAAACAAGTAAAGAACATGGATGGAGATACTATGTACTCACCTTCACATAAATGAGAAACAGGTTTCAGAGCTGGGATCTTCCAACATTCCCTGTTTACACAGCGAGTGTCACAGAACAGCACAGAAGCTCAGCTACGCTACAGGTAGGTTGTCAATGAGCTTGCTGAAGGTTTACAACAGCAGGAGAATTGTGAATGCAGCCCTGGATACAGGCTATATGATTAGTACTATAATGTAATATATATACACCGTGATTCCACCAGCAGAATAGTGAGTGCAGCTCTGGAGTATAATACACAGGATGTAACTCAGGATCAGTACAGGATAAGTAATGTAATGTATGTACACAGTGACTGCACCAGCAGAATAGTGAGTGCAGCTCTGGAGTATAATACAGGATGTAACTCAGGATCAGTACAGGATAAGTAATGTAATGTATGTATGCAGTGACTCCACGAGCAGAATAGTGAGTGCAGCTCTGGAGTATAATTCAGGGTGTAACTAAGGATCAGTACAGTATGAGTAATATAATGTATGTACTCAGTAACTCCACAAGCAGAATAGCGAGTGCATTAATGTACACATTCATTATATATACATGTAATCTAAGTTAAAAAGATGGAAATATTGCCAAGTTTCATCACTGACCTTGTAGGATTTGGATATTTGAGGCTTCCTAGGTGGAGGAGCTGAGCCCTCGGGGATGTCAACATTAAATACAATCTGCATAACACAAAAAATATGTTATATAAAATCTGCAGCATTAAACCATGGCACAAATATCTATCAGAAGTATAGGAAAGCTGGGTAAAAATGCATGTGAAACGCCTAATAGAGGCCACATTGGCTTTTATTATCACCCATCTGTATAAAACAGCAAAGGGTTGAAAGCCAACCAAGATTTAGACAAAAAAAGGGGGTACCCACAAATTAATTAGTAAAAAGCATGAATATGAAGATACCACATGAAAGATGCCCCCTCCTATTCAGTTAATCAGAAATCCAATGGATCAATACACGACTCCATAGACCATTCCTATTCAGGACCACCTCCCTAGGCATTTCATCCCAGAGGGGAATCATCAGGGGAAAGGGCAGTCAATTAGTGATCTTGATAATAAAATGCTCTGCCATCATAGAGGCCTGGGACGAAACGCGTAGGGAGGTGGTCCTGAATAGGAATGGTCTATGGAGTTGTGTATTGATCCATTGGATTTCTAATTAACTGAATAGGAGGGTGTATCTTTCATGTGGTATCTTTCATCATTTGGTGAAAATGTTCCATATTGCTTCATTATGTACCCCCATTCATTTTTGCAAGCATATTATGGGTGATCATCAGTGGTACTGATTTGTTTCTCGTAATTAAGTATAGGTATGCTGGTACGGACAGTAGCATTAATATCTGTATTGGGTTTATGCATTTGGATCCCCTGCTGAGCTTAAGTAAAGCTCATTTAATTGTCTTAGGAGTACAGAGGACCAATCTGTGTGTAGTATTGCTGTTCTCTCTCTTGAACAATAATCAGTCTAACGTCTGATTAACTGTTGGTTAATGCACATGTTTGTTCTTATATGTTGTGTGTTTGTCATTTTAATAGATTAAATGCTATGTTTTAGGTCCCCTTTTTTATCACCCATCTGTCCTAAAGGCAGATATCCCTGAAATAAGAGAACGGCTCAAGATATTTTAATTGGTAGTAGAAAAAAATTTACCTGGATAATGTCAGACAACTTCTGAAGTCCCAGTGTGCTTGTAAAGACCCCAGAACCTGAAAACCAAAAATGTTCAAAACTCATTAAAACCTATTCACCAAATATTAATATGGGTAAGGCCCACATCAGAGGACTCCTTACTTCCGCCCACATGCTGTATGATCTGATCGAGCAACTCCAAGAGACTGGTTCTCGTTTCGTATGTGATCCCCGCAGAAGCGAAGAGCTCGAAGATGTAACTATACAAAGATGAGGAAATGAGAGGTATCAACTGAGCATTCACATTCTAAGCTAAACACACACATCTAGTGATACAGCACACAGGCATTGTATACGGGAGCGCCACGCTTATAGGTGCCTTCTCCCTCCATAATGATTAATGTCACTTATGAACGGAAATATACATAGGCATTCAGCCATCAAAACGGAGGCGGATGCGTGGGGAGACGCACTAGCGTCATCTCAGATTTATCTTCTAGTTATGGGTATCTAAATAAACATGCAGTAAAGTAGAGAAAAAAAACCCTTGGGAGAGCTAATGATATTGTCATTTAGCTGTGTGAAAAACAAACTGTCTGAATAGAATACTTACAGGTGCTTCTCAAAAATTAGAATATCATCAAAAAGTTAATTTATTTCAATACAAAAAGTGAAACTTATATTACATAGAGTCATTACAAACAGAGTGATCTATTTTTAGGGTTTAATTCTGTTAATGTTGATGATTACGGCTTGCAGCCAGTGAAAACCCAAAAGTAATTATCTCAGTAATTAGAATTAACAAAAAATACACCTGCTAAGGCTTCCAAAGTGTTTAAAAAGGTCCCTTAGTCTGTTTCAGTAGGCTCCACAATCATGGGGAAGACTGCTGACTTGACAGATGTCCAGAAGGCAGTCATTGACACACTCCACAAGGAGGGTAAATAACAAAAGGTCATTGATAAAGAAGCTGGCTGTTCACAGAGTTCTGTATCTAAGCATAGAAAGTTGAGTGGAAGGAAAAAGTGTGGTAGAAAAAGGTGCACAAGCAACCAGGATAATCGCAGCCTTTAAAGGATTGTTAAGAAAATGCCATTCAAAAATTTGGGGGAGATTCACATGGAGTGGACTGCTGGAGTCATTGCTTCAAGAGCCACCATACACAGACGTATCTAGGACATGGGCTATAAGTGTCGCATTCCTTGTGTCAAGCCATTCATGACCGATAGACAACGTCAGAAGCGTCTTACCTGGGCCAAGGAGAAAAAGAACTGGACTGTTGCTCAGATGTTCAAGGTATTGTTTTCAGAAGAAAGTAAATTTTACATTTCATTTGGAAATCAAAGTCCCAGAGTCTGGAGGAAGAGTGGAGAGGCCACAATCCAAACTGCTTGAGGTCTAGTGTGAAGTTTCCACAATCAGTGATGGTTTGGGAAGCCATGTCATCTGCTGGTGTAGATCCACTGTGCTTTATCAAGGCCAAAGTCAGCGCAGCTGTCTACCAGGAAATTTTTAGAGCACTTCATGCTTCCCTCTGCTGACAAACTTTTTGGAGATGGAAATTTCATTTTCCAGCAGGACTTGGCACCTGTCCACACTGCCAAAAGTACCAATACCTGGTATATAAACAACAGTATCACTGTGCTTGATTGGCCAGCAAACTCGCCTGAACTTAACCCCATAGAGAATCTATGGGGTATTTTCAAGAGGAGGATGACAAACACCTGACCCAACAATGCAGATGAGCTGAAGACTGCTATCAAAGCAACCTGGGCTTCCATAACACCTCTGCAGTGCCACATGCTGATCGCCTCCATGCCACACTGTATTGATTCAGTAATTGATGCAAAAGGAGCCCCGACCAAGAATTCAGTGCCTTTACTGAACATACATTTCAGTAAGCCAACATTTTGGATTTTAAAATCATTTTTCAAGTTGATGTTATAAAGTATTCTAATTTACTGAGATAACTTTTGGGTTTTCATTGGCTGTAAGCCATAATCATCAACATTAACAGAAATAAACACTTGAAATAGATCACTCTGTAATGACTCTACATACGGTAATTAATATAAGTTTCACTTTTTATATTGAAGAACTGAAACAAATTGACTTTTTGATGATATTCTAATTTTGTGAGAAGCACTTGTAGGTATGAGAAAGATGATAGATAGGGCAGATATCTATACAGTTAGTAGATGCTTAGATGTTAGTAGTTTCGCTTCTTTGTAGCATACATTTTGGAGGTAGTGGCTTCCTCCATTGTTTGCGAAGCATCCCTTATAAAATGCTATTTTTATTTAATGCTGGATTCTATTTCACTTTATAAATATCTTGGCTTTTGGCTAAGAAGAGGTACTGTAATTCCAATAGAAAAGTTTTCATAACTTTCCCAAAATCTTATGAAAAATCCTGCAGCACATACTGCATTGTACTACTGTACCAAATTTATTATATATTTTAGGACTCAGAACATTTTATATAGCACTCCAACAAAATGGACACCGACTCCACAGTCCTGCTTCCAGGTACACTTGCACAGAACATCTTGTAGAACTAAATACAGATCTTCTGTGGATGTCGTTTGCTCAAACCATTTAGTCTTTCATGTAATCCGAGACAGACTGGATGATGTGAGATCAGCACTTTATGGGGGCCGTATCATCACATCCAGGACTTGTTCTTCTTTATGCAGAAGATAGTTCTTAATGACATTGGCTGTATGTTTGGGGTTCCTTGTACTGCTGCGGCAGAATAAATTTGGAGCCAGACATGTCCCTGATGGTATTACATGATGGATAAGTATCTGCCTGTATTTCTCAATATTGAAGACACCATTAATCTTGACCAGATATACAACTCCATTTGCTGTAATGCAGCCCTAAACTTAGAGTATCCTCCACCGTGCTTCACAATTCCTGCTACAGACACTCATTATTGCACCGATCTACAGCAAACAAGCGGCCTTCTGTGTTACACCCACATATTGCACATTTTGACTTACCAGTCCAGAACACCTGCTGCCATTGTCTGCAGCCAAGTTCCTATACTTTCGTGTATAGTTGAGTCGTTTAACTTTTTTTGCAAGTTGATGCTATGGTATTAAGTAGGCAATTCTTCTGGCCAGACTTTCCCAAACAGCAGATAGGTGTACCTGGTCCCACTAGATGCTGCCAGGTCTGAGCTGATGGTACTGCTGGACATCTTCTAATTTCGAAGGGAATTAAGCATGAAGTGTCTTTCATCTGCTCTGCTGCACTAAGTTTCCTTGGCTGACCATACGGTCCTAAATGTTGCCCATTTTTTGTGGTCTTCACCGCTGATAAATACAGGCAGATACTTACCCACCATGTAATATCATCAAGGAGGCATCTGATTGGCTCCTATTTTCTTCTGCAGAAGGACAACATCTACAAACATACAGCCAATGTAATTAAGAAACATCTTCAGCGTAATGAAAAACAAGGAGTCCTGGAAGTGATGATACGGCCCCACAGAACCCTGATCTCACATCATCCAGTCTGTCTGGGATTACACAAGGAGACAGAAGGATTTGTACCAGTGACATCCACAGATTTGTGGTTAGTTCTCCAAGATGTTTGGAACAATCTCCCTGCTGAGATCCTTCAAAACCTGTGTGCAGGCGCATGCGCGGGACTTGGCTGAGTCGGACATGACCGGCTGAGCTCCGCATCCCAACGAGCCAATTTAACCCCACAAAGCACCAGGATCGCAGCGAAAACTACGGCTTAAGCGGGGACTCACCACAGGGCACCACAGGAGCGATTATGCCGAAGAAAGGGAGCGCAGGTCAGTCGGCAAACCGCACAATAGAGGAGCTCCTTCTAAACAGCAGCGTGGGCAAGATGGCCGCCGCAGCAGCTCCCTCCTCAGCCTCCCTCACAGCGGTAAGCAGCGGCGCTGAAATAGAGGAACCTAGCACAGCAGGGGAGGCAGTGGTTCCCACGGCAGCCTTAGTAAAGACATTACAAGAGACATTCCGCTCTGAGCTGAAATCAGTTATGCATAACGTTACCTCACAGATCCAGGAGATAATGCAGCGTACCTCCAACCTAGAAGATAAGATGGAGGCGGCAGTAGAGGCCCAGGAGGAGGACCAAGAGACCATTAATATCCACACTGAGCGCATAATGGATCAGGAGCTAAAGTGTGAGGACTTTGAGAACAGGTCCCGTAGAGGCAACATACGCATTAGAGGCCTCCCAGAGTCTATCATAGGTCTTAAAGACCCAGCTACAGCGCTGTTTAAAGCACTACTCCCAGATGTGGACACCACACTACTTCACATTACAAGGATCCACAGAGCCTTGGGCAGACCGAGAACATCTGAACTCCCCAGGGATGTTGTGCTTAAAATGCACTATGAAGAGTCAAGAGACCTAATCCTGTCAGCAACCAGAGAAATGTCCTCCCTACCTGGGCTGCCAAATTCAGTGCGACTTTTTGCTGATTTATCACCCTCTACGCTTGCGAGGAGAAGGTCACTTAAACCGGTCACAGCAGCACTTCAGGCATTAAATATCAAGTACCGATGGGAGTTCCAGTTTGCATTATTATTTACCCATGGAGGCGAGTCGTTTATATGCCGGTCCTTAGAGGAAGGAACAAAAGCTCTTGAACGCGCTGGAATACCAATCCTGGAAACCATACCTCCTCAACCGAGACGAAAATCGCGCCCGCAGAGAGAATGGACACAGACTCCTAGAACCAGGAGCCAGAATGCGCGGGTCACTTGAATCACTCCTAGGACCACATGGTGAACTCCTCCATGATTAGAGCTATAGTGCCATAGCTCTGGTGCCTACAATAGGCTCCCCTGGATAGTTAACAGCAGAGTCAGCCTGCTGTAGTTGAAAGTTAAAATTGCAGTTGGTTGTAACCTATATTCAGTATATGATCCATCCATACTTATTTTATAATTAGCAAGGGTTAGGCTGTTGGGCTCCAGTACATGCTGCCTGACTGGGCCGACTTCTGGGATTCCTTTTATTATGGGACCCCGGAACACTGCCTTAAAAGGGTATTTTACCCAAATGTTCAATTGTTCTTTGTCTAATGTCTTTGTCTCCCCTTGTGTTGTCTTTTCCCCTTCGTTTCTCTACAGATGTGAATATGCTCCACTGCTCTACTTATCTCTGACGCAACTTCCCGGCAAGTTGACGAGATCGGGCGATAGTCACTGGCGGATCATTAGCGGTAACAAATTTTACACCCATGTGTAGAGTATTGTCCCATAACGTACATGGGTTTAACTCACCCATGAAGCGTAAAAAGGCATTTCTAGACTATCACAAACACAAACCAGACTGTTGTGAATTCTGTGGCTGAATTCACTCCTGTGGTCACAAGTGGTACTGCAGCTTCTGAGCTTCCTCCCTCAGGTGTTCTGGTGAGCTCGTTAACTGCTTCATTACTTAACTCCGCCTGATGCTGCTATCCTTGCTCCTTGTCAATGTTTCAGTGTTGGATCTGAGCTTCTCCTGATTGTTCCTGTGACCTGCTGCTCTGTATAGCTAAGTGCTTTTTGCTTTTTTGTTGCTTTTTTTCTGTCCAGCTTGTCTTTTGTTTTGCTGGAAGCTCTGAGACGCAAAGGGTGTACCGCCGTGCCGTTAGTTCGGCACGGTGGTTTTTTTTTTGCCCCCTTTGCGTGGTTTTGCTTTAGGGTTTTTGGTAGACTGCAAAGTTCGCTTTACTGTCCTCGCTCTGTCCTAGAATATCGGGCCCCACTTTGCTGAATCTATTTCATCCCTACGTTTTGTCTTTTCATCTTACTCACAGTCATTATATGTGGGGGGCTGCCTTTTCCTTTGGGGAATTTCTCTGGGGCAAGTCAGGCCTATTTTTCTATCTTCAGGCTAGCTAGTTTCTTAGGCTGTGCCGAGTTGCCTAGGTAGTTGTTAGGCGCAATCCACAGCCGCTTTTAGTTGTGTTTAGGATAGGATCAGGTGTGCAGTCTACAGAGTTTCCACGTCTCAGAGCTCGTTCTTGTATTTTTGGTTATTTGTCAGATCACTGTGTGCGCTCTGATCGCTAAGCACACTGTGTTTCTGGATTGCCTTCATAACACCTGTCATTAGCAAACATAACAGTACAAGGAGCCCAACTAATGATTCTCAATAGAGGGAAAGAAAAAGTTCTGACATCATTTTTTTTTCTGCTCTGTGTTCACTTTTTTTTTTTTCCCCTAGACATTTGGGTGATTCTGGACACAGGTGTGGACATGGATATTCAGGGTCTGTGCTCTTCAATGGATAATCTCGTTATAAATGTACAAAAAATTCAAGATACTATTGATCAGAAATCTATGTTAGAACCAAGAATTCCTATTCCTGATTTGTTTTTTGGAGATAGAACTAAGTTTCTAAGTTTCAAAAATAATTGTAAGCTATTTCTGGCCTTGAAACCTCATTCTTCTGGTAATCCTATTCAACAGGTTTTGATTATTATTTCTTTTTTGCGCGGCGACCCTCAAGACTGGGCATTTTCTCTTGCGCCAGGAGACCCTGCATTGAGTAGTGTCGATGCGTTTTTCCTGGCGCTCGGATTGCTGTACGATGAGCCTAATTCAGTGGATCAGGCTGAGAAAAATTTGCTGGCTTTGTTCCAGGGTCAGGATGATATAGAAGTATATTGTCAGAAATTTAGGAAATGGTCAGTACTCACTCAGTGGAATGAATCTGCGCTGGCAGCTTTGTTCAGAAAGGGTATCTCTGAGGCTCTTAAGGATGTCATGGTGGGATTTCCTATGCCTGCTGGTTTGAATGAGTCTTTGTCTTTGGCCATTCAGATCGGTCGACGCTTGCGCGAGCGTAAATCTGTGCACCATTTGGCGGTACTGCCTGAGGTTAAACCTGAGCCTATGCAGTGCGATAGGACTATGACTAGAGTTGAACGGCAGGAATACAGACGTCTGAATGGTCTGTGTTTCTACTGTGGTGATTCCACTCATGCTATTTCTGATTGTCCTAAGCGCACTAAGCGGTCCGCTAGGTCTGCCGTCATTGGTACTGTACAGTCCAAATTCCTTCTGTCCATTACCTTGATATGCTCTTTGTCGTCGTTTTCTGTCATGGCGTTTGTGGATTCGGGCGCTGCCCTGAATTTGATGGATTTGGATTATGCTAAACGTTGTGGGTTTTTCTTGGAGCCGTTGCGGTGTCCTATTCCATTGAGAGGAATTGATGCTACACCTTTGGCCAAGAATAAACCTCAATACTGGGCCCAGCTGACCATGTGCATGGCTCCTGCACATCAGGAAGTTATTCGCTTTCTGGTGTTGCATAATCTGCATGATGTGGTCGTGTTGGGGTTGCCATGGCTACAAACCCATAATCCAGTATTGGATTGGAATTCCATGTCGGTATCCAGCTGGGGTTGTCAGGGGGTACATGGTGATGTTCCATTTTTGTCGATTTCGTCATCCACCCCTTCTGAGGTCCCAGAGTTCTTGTCTGATTATCAGGATGTATTTGACGAGCCCAAGTCCGATGCTCTACCTCCGCATAGGGATTGTGATTGTGCTATCAATTTGATTCCTGGTAGTAAATTCCCTAAAGGTCGATTATTTAATTTATCCATGCCCGAACACGCCGCTATGCGCAGTTATGTGAAGGAATCCCTGGAGAAGGGACATATTCGCCCATCGTCATCACCACTGGGAGCAGGGTTCTTCTTTGTAGCCAAGAAGGATGGTTCGCTGAGACCGTGTATTGATTACCGCCTTCTTAATAAGATCACTGTTAAATTTCAGTATCCCTTGCCATTGTTATCTGACTTGTTTGCTCGGATTAAGGGGGCTAGGTTGGTTCACTAAGATAGATCTTCGTGGTGCGTATAATCTGGTGAGAATCAGGCAAGGAGATGAATGGAAAACTGCATTCAATACGCCCGAGGGTCATTTTGAGTATCTAGTGATGCCGTTCGGACTTGCCAATGCTCCATCTGTGTTTCAGTCTTTTATGCATGACATCTTCCGTGAGTATCTGGATAAATTCCTGATTGTTTACTTGGATGACATTTTGATCTTCTCAGATGATTGGGAGTCTCATGTGAAGCAGGTCAGAATGGTTTTTCAGGTCCTGCGTGCTAACTCTTTGTTTGTGAAGGGATCAAAGTGTCTCTTCGGTGTGCAGAAAGTTTCATTTTTGGGGTTCATCTTTACCCCTTCTACTATCGAGATGGATCCAGTTAAGGTCCAAGCCATCCAGGATTGGATTCAGCCGACATCTCTGAAAAGTCTGCAAAAGTTCCTGGGCTTTGCTAATTTTTATCGTCGCTTCATCTGCAATTTTTCTAGCATTGCCAAACCATTGACCGATTTGACCAAGAAGGGTGCTGATTTGGTTAATTGGTCTTCTGCTGCTGTGGAAGCTTTTCAGGAGTTGAAGCGTCGTTTTTGTTCTGCCCCTGTGTTGTGTCAGCCAGATGTTTCTCTTCCGTTCCAGGTCGAGGTTGATGCTTCTGAGATTGGAGCAGGGGCGGTTTTGTCACAGAGAGGTTCTGATTGCTCAGTGATGAAACCATGTGCTTTCTTTTCCAGGAAGTTTTCGCCCGCTGAGCGTAATTATGATGTGGGCAATCGAGAGTTGCTGGCCATGAAGTGGGCATTCGAGGAGTGGCGTCATTGGCTTGAAGGAGCTAAGCATCGCGTGGTGGTATTGACTGATCATAAGAACTTGACTTATCTCGAGTCTGCCAAGCGCTTGAATCCTAGACAGGCCCGTTGGTCGTTATTTTTTGCCCGCTTCGACTTTGTGATTTCGTACCTTCCGGGCTCTAAAAATGTGAAGGCGGATGCTCTGTCTAGGAGTTTTGTGCCCGACTCTCCGGGTTTATCTGAGCCAGCGGGTATCCTCAAGGAAGGAGTCATTGTGTCTGCCATCTCCCCTGATTTGCGGCGGGTGCTGCAAAAGTTTCAGGCGAATAAACCTGATCGTTGTCCAGCAGAGAAACTGTTCGTCCCTGATAGGTGGACTAATAAACTTATCTCTGAACTTCATTGTTCGGTGTTGGCTGGTCATCCTGGAATCTTTGGTACCAGAGAGTTAGTGGCTAGATCCTTCTGGTGGCCATCTCTGTCACGGGATGTACGTACTTTTGTGCAGTCCTGTGGGATTTGTGCTAGGGCTAAGCCCTGCTGTTCTCGTGCCAGTGGGTTTCTTTTGCCCTTGCCAGTCCCAAAGAGGCCTTGGACACATATTTCGATGGATTTCATTTCTGACCTTCCCGTTTCTCAAAAGATGTCAGTCATTTGGGTGGTCTGTGATCGCTTTTCTAAAATGGTCCATCTGGTGCCCTTGGCTAAGTTGCCTTCCTCCTCTGATTTGGTACCTTTGTTCTTTCAGCATGTGGTTCGGTTGCATGGCATTCCTGAGAATATTGTTTCTGACAGAGGTTCCCAGTTTGTTTCAAGGTTTTGGCGAGCCTTTTGTGGTAGGATGGGCATTGACCTATCCTTTTCCTCGGCTTTCCATCCTCAGACTAATGGCCAGACCGAACGAACCAATCAGACCTTGGAAACATATCTGAGATGTTTTGTTTCTGCAGACCAGGATGATTGGGTGTCCTTTTTGCCGTTGGCTGAGTTCGCCCTTAATAATCGGGCCAGCTCGGCTACCTTGGTTTCTCCATTTTTTTGCAATTCTGGGTTCCATCCTCGTTTCTCTTCAGGACAGGTTGAGTCTTCGGACTGTCCTGGTGTGGATTCTGTGGTGGATAGGTTGCAGCAGATCTGGACTCAGGTAGTGGACAATTTGATCTTGTCCCAGGAGAAAGCTCAACTTTTCGCTAAATCGCAGACGCCGTGTGGGTCCCCGACTTCGTGTTGGGGATCTGGTTTGGTTATCTTCTCGTCATATTCCTATGAAGGTTTCCTCTCCTAAATTTAAACCTCGTTTTATTGGTCCGTATAGGATTTCTGAGGTTCTCAATCCTGTGTCTTTTCGTTTGACCCTCCCAGACTCCTTTTCCATACATAATGTATTCCATAGGTCGTTGTTGCGGAGATACGTGGCACCTATGGTTCCATCTGTTGAGCCTCCTGCCCCGGTTTTGGTGGAGGGGGAATTGGAGTATATTGTGGAGAAGATTTTGGATTCTCGTGTTTCTAGACGGAAACTCCAGTATCTGGTTAAATGGAAGGGTTATGCTCAGGAAGATAATTCCTGGGTTTTTGCCTCTGATGTTCATGCTTCCGATCTTGTTCGTGCCTTTCATGCGGCTCATCCTGGTCGGCCTGGGGGCTCTGGTGAGGGTTCGGTGACCCCTCCTCAAGGGGGGGTACTGTTGTGAATTCTGTGGCTGAATTCACTCCTGTGGTCACAAGTGGTACTGCAGCTTCTGAGCTTCCTCCCTCAGGTGTTCTGGTGAGCTCGTTAACTGCTTCATTACTTAACTCCGCCTGATGCTGCTATCCTTGCTCCTTGTCAATGTTTCAGTGTTGGATCTGAGCTTCTCCTGATTGTTCCTGTGACCTGCTGCTCTGTATAGCTAAGTGCTTTTTGCTTTTTTGTTGCTTTTTTTCTGTCCAGCTTGTCTTTTGTTTTGCTGGAAGCTCTGAGACGCAAAGGGTGTACCGCCGTGCCGTTAGTTCGGCACGGTGGTTTTTTTTTGCCCCCTTTGCGTGGTTTTGCTTTAGGGTTTTTGGTAGACTGCAAAGTTCGCTTTACTGTCCTCGCTCTGTCCTAGAATATCGGGCCCCACTTTGCTGAATCTATTTCATCCCTACGTTTTGTCTTTTCATCTTACTCACAGTCATTATATGTGGGGGGCTGCCTTTTCCTTTGGGGAATTTCTCTGGGGCAAGTCAGGCCTATTTTTCTATCTTCAGGCTAGCTAGTTTCTTAGGCTGTGCCGAGTTGCCTAGGTAGTTGTTAGGCGCAATCCACAGCCGCTTTTAGTTGTGTTTAGGATAGGATCAGGTGTGCAGTCTACAGAGTTTCCACGTCTCAGAGCTCGTTCTTGTATTTTTGGGTATTTGTCAGATCACTGTGTGCGCTCTGATCGCTAAGCACACTGTGTTTCTGGATTGCCTTCATAACACCTGTCATTAGCAAACATAACACCAGACATCACATGCTTACAGGAAACCCACTTCTCTAAAACTTCTAGCCCTAAATACTTTGACTCCAACTACTCTCGTTTTTATCTGGCGGCATGGGAGTGTAAGACTAGAGGCGTAGCCATACTACTTAAAAATAGGCTACCATTTCAGGTGGAGGGCACAGTTGAGGACCCGGAGGGCAGATTCATTATCATATATGGTAACAAAGCATCTGCATAATAAACAGTTACATGCCCACTGCAACTCAAACGCTAGTATTTATATCAATACTATCTAAGATATCGGTAATCTACTATCAACATTTGATCTGGTGTGGGGACTTTAACTTCACTTTGAACCCCGCTCTTGACTGCACTGCAGCAAAGCGATCAGACATATCAAAGAGAGACAGACGAAGGATAATTAAATTGATGAGTGAGAATAGACTAGTCGATGTATGGAGGGAGACGAATGGTTCCACAAAAGGATATACCTTTTTGTCTACTGTACATAAAACTTACTCAAGAATAGACTTACACATAACCACAGCAAACACATTGCCGGGGGTTCTGTTCTCTCGCCATGTTCCGTCCTCTTGGTCGGATCACGATGCAGTCCTCTCAGTATTCAAGTTTAACATAAGCACATCTAAACTGTTCAGATGGTGGCTAAATAACTCTCTATTCACAGACCCAGAAATAGCGGCGACCATCAGCAATGAACTTAAGCTCTACTTTCAAATGAACGTTAATGAAGAGTCATCCCCGGGAAACATATGGCTAGCGCATAAGAAATATATCACGGGCACCATAATTAAGCTGGCAACAGCTAGGAAAAAAAACAGATCGGAATTACAAACCAAACTAGAAAACAAATTACTAAATGTTGAACAAGCAAACCAGCAGTCCTCTTCACGGTATCTAATCAAGCAGATACAAGACGTCAAACTCCAGTTAAATACCGTCCTCACACATAGAACAGAACGTGCCCTAGCATGGACAAGGGCCTCTTTTTATAGACTGGCAAACAAGCCAAGCAAATTACAAGCACGACAATTGCGCCAAAAAGAGTCCTTAAATACTATCCACTCAATCAAAAATAGTAACGGACATGTCTCTGCCCATCCTGAAGATATCTATAGTGAGTTCCATAATTTTTATCAAAATTTATACTCATCACCTAAGTCCCCTCCCCCGCATTCTCTGCAAACCTTCCTACAACACCTATCACTCCCTAAACTTAATGAATCTTCTTCCCAATTACTGCAGGCTGAGATATCAAACGAAGATGTGGAGCTAATAATCCAAAAACTGAAAACTGATAAAGCCCCTGGGCCTGACGGTCTTACAGCGCCATACTATAAAAAATTTAAAGAAACTCTCACGCCACGCATTACAAAATTCTGTAATGCACTTTTAAATGGTACCCAAATGCCCCCAGAATTCTATATAGCTCATGTTGCAGTGATTCCCAAACCCAAAAAGGATCACCTGTTAACTAAAAATTACCGACCTATCTCGTTACTTAATGTTGACTTAAATATATTCACATCCATTATTACAGATAGAATCAACAAAGTACTCCCTTCCCTTGTACACAGAGACCAAGTAGATTTTATACCGAGGAGACAGGGGCCGGATAATATAAGACGTAACCTAGATATAATACACTCAGCAACCAATTCTCAGCGGCCTACTATGCTTCTAGCCTTAGACATTGAAAAGGCTTTTGACTCAGTGTCATGGCCATACCTTTTCAAAGTACTATCTTTGTTCGGTCTGCCCCACAAACTAGTCAATTGCCTAACTTTACTATACGATAAACCAACTGCATATCTTAAGCTCCCGTCGCTGCAACCCTCCCCAATAAACATAATGAGAGGAACTAGACAGGGATGCCCTCATTCGCCAGTTCTGTTCGCCTTGGCAATGGAACCTCTCGCTGAAGCCATAAGGAAAAACCCTGACATCTTAGGACCTGCTGAGCTGGGCGATCAATATAAAGTTAGTCTGTTTGCCGACGATTTGCTTCTAACCCTCACTAACCCCCATACCACCCTTCCAAATTTATTCTCACTACTTCGCGACTTTGAGTCGGTATCAGGGCTTAAAATAAATATAGATAAGTCAGAGGCCCTCTTCCTGAACACATCTGAAAAAGATCAAGCATATCTAGTGTCGCAATTTGGATTTGAAAAAAAAAAAGAACACTACCTAACCTATTTGGGGATTAACCTTACGTCTAGCAGATCTACCTTACATAAATGGAACTATACCCCCCTTATAAAGAATTTTCAACGAGATCTGACTAAATGGTCGTCGCTGACACTTTCATGGCTAGGCAGAATAAACGCCATAAAAATGGTCTCTCTCCCAAGGTTTCTATACCTGTTCCGCTCCCTCCCCATTCCAGTTCCCTCGAGAGTATTACGCGATATACACTCTATGGTTTCCAAATTTATATGGCAGGGGAAAAAGCCTAGGATCAAACAACAGATCATGTTTATTCACCGAAAAAAAAGGAGGATTCTCCTTACCTAATTTCATAAATTATTTTAAAGCGGCCCAGATTGCCCAGCTAACCAGAATATGCTCAACTGCAGATAAACCTAGATGGGTCCAACTGGAGTCATTCTCATTGAAACCTTACTCTCTGATGGGCCTGCTGTGGACTGAAGCTAAGCTCCCTAAACATATCGGTAATATCTCGCCTTTCGCGGCTCAGTCTCTGCTCCTCTGGAGGAAGGAGAGGTTTAAGAATGAGCTGCAAACCAAGAACACGCCACTAAATTCATTATTTTGCAACCCAATCTTCCCCCCGGGTCTTGATCCCCAACCCTTTTCCTGGTGGATTCTGAGAGGAATAACTACAATAAAACATCTCTGCTTCCCGTTAAACATAGTCCTATCTAAACAGGAGTTCATTCAAAAGTATGACCCGCCAGTCCGAGAAGCATTCCGTATTAACCAAATCTTTGATTTTGTTAGAAAGAGTGTACCGGGTGGGAGGCCTTTCCGAATCACTGGATTTGAACAAAAATGTTCAAGTGATCCACTGGGCGGGGGGGGAAGGGGGGTTATCTCTTATTTATACTCTTCCTTTGCTATTATACAAGAGGAGAAAAAGCTTAGATTTATGCAACAGTGGGAAGAGGATCTGGGGTTTGACATCTCGCTGAGGGAATGGCAGAGCTGTTGTAACGCCTTATCAAGAGGCTCCCACAAGGTATCTCTAGTTGAATCTTCCCTCAGAGTTTTACATAGAACATACCTGGTCCCTACGAGGCTGCATGCCATATATCCTCAGGTTTCTGACAAATGTTTTAGAGGTTGTGACGCACCTGGAGATATGGTCACATATGGTGGACCTGCCCGGTGGTGACTGATCTATGGCGGGAGTTAAAGCTCTTGGTGGATAGGATGTATGGAAAAGAGACACCAATGAACCCATTGACCTTCCTCCTGGGATTAAAACCGCAGGGATTATCCAAAAATTTACACAGACTGGTGGTCCTATTGGGAATGGCGACCAAAATACATATAGCGTCAAAATGGAGGTCTCCTTCATTATCTCTTGTCAAAGATAGAATGAACACTATCATGATATATGAGCGCATCCAAGCGACGAGAACTGATAACTGGAATTCCTTTTTTCAAATCTGGTCGCCATGGCTGGAACTACATCCGGATGATCAAATGAAGTTAGCTCTCACCCTTTCTCCGTGAGGCGTTGACTCCTTTCTTCCTCTTTGATGGACTGAGGATACCTGATCTGGCCGGTGTTGATGTCCGACTGATATTTGTTGATATGAGAGAAATTTTTTGTAATATCGTAGAGTGGTTTTATATTGTTCATGATCTTGAGCTTATCCCCTTTTGTTTCTGTCTTGTCTTAAATTAATCAACATTTATAACTCCCTCATATAATACCATGTTATTGTTGATATTTATGTGATTTCTGTACATTCAATACTCCTATGTTGGGAGATCTTTGTGATATCTTTCAAATAAAAATTATTGAAACAAAAAAAACGAAAACCTGTGTGCAAGTGACAATTGTACCTAGATGAAGTTGTGCAGTTTAGAAAAACAAAGGGCGGTCACAGCAATTATTGATGCGATTTCTCTTTTGTTCATTGAAACAAAATAAACCGTCAACACTTCTATTTTTTTTAAAGAATTCTCAATTTACAGAATTTTTTCCACACCTGCTTTCACAATGCTACATTAGCTTCATTTGGTTATGAGAGGCTTATCAAATATTTAATTTTTTTTGTAGATATATCAAGATAAACATGAAAAAGGACTTATTAGCTAATTCATGTTACCCTGCAGTCCTCGACACTTGGGTTGTCAAACTTCAGAGTAGACTGCTAGAATAGTAGATAGAAAATAAGACAAGCAGATATGAGAGAGATATACGACATCAGTAGATATGACGGATAGATAGGAGAGTACCAGTCTGTGACATACTGGAGCGGGTGTGCAAATAAACACATTTCATCTAAAGTTGAATGAAACTTTCCAGTTCTCTCTCTATCTGAAATTCTACCGAACTGCAGAAAGAAGTTTGTACACAATTCCTGGAAGAATGGCGTAACTTGTTCCTGGATGACGAGACCTCTACGTTCTATGCTGTGCACCCTATGTAAGCAGCAGGAATGTTATAAACATATGCCAGCACTGGGTGAACATTAACACTTCAGGAACATTTCGTACCAAAAAATACACAGCAAAAATAAAACCTTTGATTAGTTTGTCAAATTCCTAAAATGCATTTTTTTTTTTTTTTTTTTCGGGGGTGAGAGATTATGCAGGAAAGGCATTTAAATAAACTATGCGTATTCACCAATTTCTCAGCCGGCTTTACAGACCCCTGCATAGCAAATTCTGCCATATTAAGCAATAATACAAGTCCTGCCACATAGTAATGTTGTCACAGAGAATGCAGAAAAATGTGGCTTACATTATATTGGGGGAGTGATGATGCATCTGGCTTCACAGTATACATGCATTTGTTTTGCCATAGGGACAACCTTTTTCTATATGCCCCATTAGGGCATATAGATTTCAGAAACCCCTTCCTTTCACCACCCTGAGAGGAGAGTTACAAATAAGCGGTGCCTCACACCCAGAGTTTAAGCTGGCCATGCACATTAGACGTCCGTCAAACGAAGCATCATTTGGCCATCTAATGTGTATGGGCAATTTAGGATCCCCATAGTGCCCAACTTATTAGTGGCACTGTGCTCAGGTTCGTTCGGCCAACAGTCATTTCAGACAACTCTCCAATACACAGAGGCGCACGTTTGTTTCTCACTGATGTGTCGGCTGTCAGCTTATCTCCCCGAGTATAATGCAATCCACATAATAAAACCGGCCATGCGTGATCAACATCAATCCCGATCGTCAGTTAGCCAGAGACCCCATTCACATTAGACCGTTGACCAAACGCGTTACAATCAGTGGGTATTGAGGCCTTTAGGCATTTCATGATCATCTATTACATAGGGGCAGCCATCAATGCAAGCAGATGCCAGATATTCTGAATTACTTGACAGAGATAGGTAGATATAGATATATATATATATATATATATATATATACACACACATGCACACATTACCATTCAAAAGTTTAGGGTCACGTAGCAATTTCCAAAGCAGTTATTCCAATGAACCTAACATTAACCCCTTAAGCCCCGAGGGTGGTTTGCACGTTAATGACCGGGCCAATTTTTACAATTCTGACCACTGTCCCTTTATGAGGTTATAACTCTGGAACGCTTCAACGGATCTTGGCGATTCTGACACTGTTTTCTCGTGAGATATTGTACTTCATGTTAGTGGTAAAATTTATTCGATATAACTTGCGTTTATTTGAGAGAAAAAATGGAAATTTGGCGAAAATTTTGAAAATTTCGCAATTTTCCAACTTTGAATTTTTATGCCCTTAAATCACAGAGATATGTCATGCAAAATACTTAATAAGTAACATTTCCCACATGTCTACTTTACATCAGCACAATTTTGGAACCAAAATTTTTCTTTGTTAGGGAGTTATAAGGGTTAAAAGTTGACCAGCAATTTCTCATTTTTACAACACCATTTTTTTTTTTAGGGACCACACCTCATTTGAAGTCATTTTGAGGGGTCTATATGATAGAAAATAACCAAGTGTGACACCATTCTAAAAACTGCACCCCTCAAGGTGCTCAAAACCACATTCAATAAGTGTATTAACCCTTCAGGTGTTTTACAGGAATTTTTGGAATGTTTGAAAAATAGTTAAATGTTCATTTTTATTTAAACAAAATTTATTTCAGCTCCAATTTGTTTTATTTTACCAAGGGTAACAGGAGAAAATGGACCCCCAAAGTTGTTGTACAATTTGTCCTGAGTACGCTGATACCCCATATGTGGGGGTAAACCACTGTTTGGGCGCATGGCAGAGCTCGGAAGGGAAGGAGCGCCATTTGACTTTTCAATGCAAAATTGACTGGAATTGAGATGGGACGCCATGTTGCGTTTGGAGAGCCCCTGATGTGCCTAAACATTGAAACCCCCCACAAGTGACACCATTTTGGAAAGTAGACCCCTTAAGGAACTTATCTAGATGTGTTTTGAGAGCTTTGAACCCCAAGTGTTTCACTACAGTTTATAACGCAGAGCCGTGAAAATAAAAATTCTATTTTTTTTTCCCACAAAAATGATTTTTTAGTACCCAGTTTTGTATTTTCACAAGGGTAACAGGATAAATTGGACCCCAAAAGTTGTTGTCCAATTTGTCCAGAGTACGTTGATACCCCATATGTGGGGGGGGGAACCACTGTTTGGGCGCATGGCAGAGCTCGGAAGGGAAGGAGCGCCATTTGGAATACAGACTTAGATGGATTGGTCTGCAGGCGTCACGTTACATTTGCAGAGCCCCTGATGTACCCAAACAGTACAAACCCCCCACAAGTGACCCCATATTGGAAACTAGACCTCCCAAGGAACTTATCTAGATGTGTTGTGAGAACTTTGAACCCCCAAGTGTTTCACTGCAGTTTAAAACGCAAATCCGTGAAAATAAAAAAATCTTTTTCCCACAAAAATGATGTTTAGCCCCCCAAATTTTTATTTTCCACAAGGATAACGAGAGAACTTGGACCCCAAAAGTTGTTGTCCAATTTGTCCTGAGTACGCGGATACCCCATATGTTGGGGTAAACCCCTGTTTGGGCGCACCGGAGAGCTCGGAAGGGAAGGAGAACTGTTTTACTTTTTCAACGCAGAATTGGCTGGAATTGAGATCGGACGCCATGTCGCGTTTGGAAAGCCCCTGATGTGCCTGAACAGTGGAAACTCCCCAATTCTACCTGAAACCCTAATCCAACAACACCTAATCCCAACGGTAAACCTAACCACACCCCTAACCCTGACACACCCCTAATTCTAATCCCAACCCTAATCCCAACCGTAAATGTAATCCAAACCCTAACCCTAATTTTAGCCCCAACCCTAACCCTAACTTTAGCTCCAACCCTAGCCCCAACCCTAACCCTAGCCCTAACCCCAACACTAGCCCTTATGGGAAAATGGAAATAAATAAATTTTTTTAATTTTATTATTTTTCCCTAACTAAAGGGGTGATGAAGGGGGGTTTGATTTACTTTTATAGCGTTTTTTATATCGGATTTTTATGATTGACAGCTGTCACACACTAAAAGACGCATTTTTATAGCAAAAAAGTTTTTGCGTCTCCACATTTTGAGACCTATAATTTTTCCATATTTTGGTCCACAGAGTCATGTGAGGTGTTGTTTTTTGCGGGACGAGTTGACGTTTTTATTGGTAACATTTTTGGACATGTGACAGTTTTTGATCACTTTTTATTCCGATTTTTGTGAGGCAGAATGACCAAAAACCAGCTATTCATGAATTTCTTTTGGGGGAGGCGTTTATACCGTTCTGCGTTTGGTAAAATTGATAAAGCAGTTTTATTCTTCGGGTCAGTATGATTACAGCGATATCTCATTTATATCATTTTTTTTATGCTTTGGCGCTTTTATACGCTAAAAGCTATGTTATAGAAAAAATAATTATTTATTAAATGGTTATTTACATCCGTCTTTTTGATCGCGTGTTATTCCACTTTTTGTTTGGCGGTATGATAGTAAAGCGTTGTTTTTTGGCTCGTTTTTTTTTTTCTTACGGTGTTCACTGAAGGGGTTAACTAGTGGGACAGTTTTATAGGTTGGGTTGTTACGGACGCGGCGATACTAAATATGAGTACTTTTATTGTTTTTTTGGTTTTTTTTAGATAAAGAAATGTATTTATGGGAATAATATTATTTTTTAATATATTTAGGAAATTTTTTTTTTTTTTTACACATGTGGAAATTTTTTTTTTTACTTTTTTACTTTGTCCTAGGGGGGGACATCACAGATCGTCGATCTGACAGTTTGCATAGCACTCTGTAAGATCGGCGATCTCACTCACAACGCTGCAGGCTTACCAGCGCCTGCAGTCAACCCGGAAGTACTCCCTGCAGGACCTGGATGCAGCCCCGCGGCCATTTTGGATCCGGGGACTGCAGGGAGAAGACGCTCTGTACAAGGTGAGTACATCACCTTGCACCGATCGTCTCAGGGAAGCACGCAGGGAGCCCCCTCCCTGCGCGATGCTTCCCTGTACCGCCAGCACACCGCGATCATGTTTGATCGCGGTGTGCCGGGGGTTAATGTGCCGGGAGCGCTCCGTGACCGCTCCTGGCACATAGTGCCGGATGTCAGCTGCGATAGTCAGCTGACACCCGGCCGCGATCGGCTGCGCTCCCCCCGTGAGCGCGGCCGATCGCTATGACGTACTATCCCGTCGGTGGGAATTAAGGCCCACCCCACCTCGACGGGATAGTACGTCATATGGGATTAAGGGGTTAAATGATTTACTAACCGTGTAAGAAGGCTAATGGATGGTTAGAATACCCTTGAAAACCCTTGTTCGAGTATGTTAGCACAGCTGAAAACAGTTTGGCTGATTAGAGAACCTATAAACCTGACCTTCCTTTGAGCTAGTTGAGAATCTGGAGCATTACATTTGTTGGTTCCATTAAGCTCTCAAAATGGCCACACAAAAAAAGAACTTTCATGTGAAACTCGACAGTCTATTCTTGTTCTTAGAAATGAAGGCTATTCCATGTGAGAAATTGCCAAGAAACTGAAGATTTCCTACGACGGTGTGTACTACTCCTTTCAGAGGGGAGCACAAACAGGCTCTAACCAGAATAGAAACAGAAGTGTGAGGCCCCGCTGCACAACTGAGCAACAAGACAAGTACATTAGAGTCTGGAGTTTGAGAAATCAATGCTTTATAGGTTCTCAACTGGCAGCTTTACTAAATAGTACACGCAAAACGCCAGTGTCAACATCTACAGTGAACAGGTGACTCTGGGATGCTGGCCTTCAGGGCAGAGTGGCAAAGAAAAAGCCATATCTGAGACTGGCTAATAAAAGGAAAAGATTAATATGGGCAAAAAAAACACAGACATTGGACAGAGGAAGACTGGAAAAAATTGTTATGGACAGACGAATCCAAGTTTGAGGTGTTGGGATCATACAGAAGAACATTTGTGCGACGCAGAACAACTGAAAAGATGCTGGAAGAGTGCCTGACGCCATGTGTCAAGCATGGTGGAGGTTATGTGATGTCTGGGGTTGCTTTGGTGCTGGTAAAGTGGGAGATTTGTACAAGGTAAAAGGGATTTTGAATAAGGAATGCCATCACTCCGTTTTGCAACGCCATGCCATACCCTGTGGACAGCGCTTGATTGGAGCCAATTTCATCTTACAACAGGACAATGACCCAAAGCACACCTCCAAATTATGCAAGAACTATTTAGGCAAGAAGCAGGCAGCTGGTATTCCATCTGTAATGGAGTGGCCAGCGCAGTCACCAGATCTCAACCCCATTGAGGTACGCGAAAAGTGCCCATCAAGCCAAACCAACTTGTGGGAGGGGCAAAGGGAGCATTCTTTGACGAATGCAAAGTTTGAAGGAGAAAATTATTATTTCAATTAAAAAATTTTTTTTTGAACCCTTACAATGTCTGGACTAGATTTTCAATTCATTTGGCAACGCATTTGATTAATAAAAGTATAAGTTATCATGGAAAACACAAAATTGTCTGGGTGACCCTAAACTTTTGAACGGTAGTGTGTGTATGTGTGTGTGTGTGTGTGTGTGTGTGTGTGTGTGTGTGTGTGTGTGTGTGTGTGTGTGTGTGTGTGTGTGTGCGCGCATGTATACACACACACACACACACATATATACACACACACAAAACTGAGAAGTAATCATACAAAATCTAGTTTTCTCAGATCAAGTTTCTGAAATATATTATGTTTCAGCTCTGCATATTCAGTTACCAAGTACAGGAGTGTTGGGTGATGCACAGGTAAATCTACAGATGCCGTAGTCTATCTGATGATACAATTGTTCTGCGCAGTCACTTACCTTCCTTCTCTGGTAATACCATTGCCATTGGTTGGAAGTGTTATAGCGTCAATGGCACTCTCAATTTGCAGGAGGGCTCCTAGGATGGAAAAAAAAACCATACAGTAATGTAAAGACATATCGAGCTTATGTTATGCAACTATCCTCTCCAGAGAGGAAAAGGACTAGGACTTCAGTGCCAACTATTGTGGGTACGAATCCTAAAAGTCAATATCGATCCTTTAACGAGCCTTGCCATATGACTTAGCATTGCATGGCCTATAACATCTGATGGACCTTGATGCAAAAGTTGGACCTGGTCCCCTCAACCCCCCTCGCATGTTGGTCAGATGTATGAGTCCTTGTAGTTTTGCAAATACTATAAGGACATGTGTGTTATCCCCAGTCCCTCTTTATGTAGTATGGGCCCTTTCCTGGTATATACAGTTGTGCTCAAAAGCTTACATACCCCGGCAGAATTTTTGCTTTCTTGGCTTCTTTTTCAGAGAATATGAATGATGACCCCAAAACTTTTTCTCCACTCATGGTTAGTGGTTGGGTGAAGCTATTTATTGTCAAACTACTGTATTTTCTCTTTTTAAATCAGAATGACAACCCAAAACATCCAAATGACCCTGATCATAAGTTTACATACCCTGGTGACTTTGGCCTGATAACATGCACAGAAGTTGACATAAATGGGTTTGAATGGCTACTAAAAGTAACATCCTCACTTGTGACCTGTTTGCTTGTTATCAGTGTGCATAAAAGCTGAGTGAGATTCTGGGATCCAGACAGACTCTAGCATCTTTCATCCAGCCACTGAAGTTTCTGGACAATGAGTCATGAGGAAAGCTTAAGAATTGTCAACGGATCTACGGGAAAAGGTAGTTGAACTGTATAAAACAGGAAAGGGATACAAAAAGATATCCAAGGAATTGATAATGCCAGTTAGCAGAATACAAACTGTGATTAACAAATGAAAAAACCAGCGGCTCTGTAAAAACAAAACCACGGTAAGGTAGACCAACAAAAATTTCATCCACAACTGTCAGGAAAATTGTTCAGGATGCAAAGAAAAACCCACAAATAACATCAACTGAAATACAGGACTCTCTGAATACTAGCGGTGTGGCTGTTTCAAGATGCACAATAAGGAGGCACTTGAAGAAAAATGGGCTGCATGGTTGAGTCGCCAGATGAAAGCCATTACTGCTCAAAGTATCTCACCTACAATACGCAAAACAGCACAGAGAAAAGCCTCAAAACTTCTGGAACAAGGTAATTTGGAGTGATGAGACCAAGATTTAACTTTTTGGTCATAACCATAACATTACTTTTGGAGAGATGTCAACAAGGCCTATGATGAAAGGAACACCATTCCTACTGTAAAGCACAGAGGTGGATCACAAATGTTTTGGGGATGTGTGAGCTACAAAGGCACAGGAAACTTGGTCAAAGTTGAAGGAAAGATGAATGCAGCATGTTATCAGCAAATACTGGAGGCAAATTTGCTCTCATCTGCCCGGAAGCTGCGCATGGGACGTACTTAGACGTTCCAAGATGACAACAATCCAAAACACAAAGCCAAGTCGACCTGTCATTGGCTATAGTAGAACAAAGTGAAGGTTCTGTAGTGGCCATCTCAGTCTCCTGACCTCACTATCATTGAGCCACTTTGGGGAGATCTCAAGGGCGCAGTTCATGCTAGACAGCCCAGGAATTTACAGGAACTGGAGGCTTTTGACCAAGAAGAGTGGGCAGCTTTACCATCTGATAAAATAAAGAAACTACTTATTTTATTTGTTTGTTTTGTCATTGAAAGTTTGATTTTTTTCATTGATATTGTGAATGATAATGTGTTGGATTACTCTGATTTTACACTGCAATGTCACATGTCTGTTATATTATTTTGTGGAATCTTTCAATAAAAAGAGTTTAAAAAAATAAATAAAATAAAGAACTTCATCCACAACTACCACAAAAGACTTCAAGCTGTCATTGATGTTAGAGGGGGCAATACACGGTATTAAGAAATGGTGTATGTAAACTTTTGATCAGGGTCATTTGGATGTTTTGGGTTGTCATTATGATTTAAAAAGAGAAAACACAGTTTTACAATAAATGGCTTTACCCAACCACTAGCCATGAGTGGAGAAAACGTTTTGGTGTTATCATTCATATTCTCTGAAAAAAGACTAAGAAAGCAAAAATTCTGCTGGGGTATGTACACTTTTGAGCACAACTGTATGTCCCCCATCCTAGTATAGAGGTCTCAGATTCTGGCACATATATGTCCACATCTTGAGCCCATCTGGGTATATATGTTTCCCATCCTGGTATATATGTCCCCCATCTGAGCCCATCCTGGTATATATGTCCCCTATCTGGGCTCATCCTGGTATATACAGCTCCGGCAAAAATAAGAGACCACTGCAAAGTTTTATAAAAAATCAGCTTCTCTACATGTCTGACAGTCATTCCATTCCAGTGTTAGTTGAATTCCAACCAGAGTACACCTCATTCTACTTAATGTGCTTCTGATTAGGTAATCACATAAACCAAATCTTATTTAACGAAGGAAAGTATGAAAAACACTGCTGTGGCGTTCACAATTTTCTTGCAACAGGACAAGCTGGATGGCAAAACAAGTGCTAGTAATGTCCCAAAAGTAATAGGAATGAAAAAATAACCTTTAACCATGCCAAAGGAGTTGAAAAGAAAAGTCTTGAGTGAGGAAAAGAAGGGCTCAATTCTGGCTTTACAAGCAGAGGGACACAGTGAGCGTCATGTGCCTCCATCCTTAAAATTTCTGAGATGGCAGTCCATTACATCAAGGTCAAGCAGCAGACATTGGGGATAACAAAGCTACAGACCAACAGAGGGAGAAAACTACTCTCCACTGACCGGGATGGCCGTCATCTTATTCGAATGTCATTCAGCAACTGCAGGATGACATCAAGTGACCTACAAAAGGAATCACAAATGGCAGCTGGGGTGAAGTGCACAGCAAGAACAGTTCATAACAGGCTCCAAGAGGCAGGACTCAACTCATGTAAAGCTAGAAAAAAGCCTTTCATCAGTGAGAAGCAAAGGAGAGCCAGGCTGAAGTTTGCCAAAGACCATAAGAATTGAACCATAGGACTGGAGTAAGGTAATCTTCTCTGATGAATTTAATTTTCAGCTTTCCCAAAACCTGGTCATCTAATGGTTAGACAGAGACCTGGAGAGGTGTACAAGCCACAGTGTCTTGCAGCCACTGTGAAATTTGGTGGAGGATCAGTGTTGATCAGGGGATGCTTCAGCAAGGCTGGAATTAGGCAGGTTGTACTTTGCGAAAGATGTATGAATCAAGCCGCATACAAGGTTATCCTGGAAAAACAGTTGATTTCTTCTGCTCAGGCAATGTTCCTCAAATCTGAGGACTGGTTTTTGCAGCAGGACAATGCGCCATGCCACACAGCTAGGTCATTCAAGGTGTGGATGAAGGACCACCACATCAAATCCCTGTCATGCCCAGCCCAATCTCCAGACCTGAACCCCATTGAAAACCTCTGTAATGTAATCAAGAGGAAGATGGATAGTGACAAGCCATCAAACAAAGAAGAAGTGCTTACATTTTTGTACCAGGAGTGGCATAAGGTCACCCAAAAGTAGTGTGAAAGACTGGTGGAAAGCATGCCAAGACGCATGAAAGCTGTGATTAAAAATCATGGTTATTCCACAAAATATTGATTTCTGAACTCTTCCAGAGTTAAAACATTAGTATTGTTGTTTCTAAATGATTATGAACTTGTTTTTTTTGCATTATTTGACGTCTGCAAGCAATGCATTTTTTTTTTGTTATTTTGACCAATTCTCATTTTCACAAAATAAATACAAAATGTATTGCTTGGAACTTCGGAGACATGTCAGTAGTTTATAGAATAAAAGAGCAATTTACATTTTACTCATAAATATACCTATAAAGAGAAAAATCAGGCAAATTGAAAATGTTGCACTGGTCTTAATTTTTGCCAGAGCTGTATATATCCTCCATCCTGGAATGTCTTCCATTTGGGCCCATCCTGGTATATTTATACATCTCCTATCTCGGCTCATCCTGGTATATATGTCACCCATCCTTTTATATATGTCTCCCATTCTGGTGTATACAGTTAGGTCCATATATATTTGGACAGAGACAACATTTTTCTCATTTTGGTTATAGACATTACAATGAATTTTAAACAAAACAATTCAGATGCAGTTGAAGTTCAGACTTTCAGCTTTCATTTGAGGGTATCCACATTAAAATTGGATGAAGGGTTTAGGAGTTTCAGCTCCTTAACATATGCCACCCTGTTTTTAAAGGGACCAAAAGTATTTGGACGGATTCAATAATTGTAAATAAAATGTTCAGTTTTAGTACTTGGTTGAAAACCCTGTGTTGGCAATGACTGCCTGAAGTCTTGAACTCATGGACATCACCAGACGCTGTGTTTCCTCCTTTTTGATGCTCTGCCAGGCCTTCACTGCGGTGGTTTTCAGTTGCTGTTTGTTTGTGGGCCTTTCTGTCTGAAGTTTAGTCTTTAACAAGTGAAATGCGTGCTCAATTGGGTTGAGATCAGGTGACTGACTTGGCCATTCAAGAATATTCCACTTCTTTGCTTTAATAAACTCCTGGGTGGCTTTGGCTTTATGTTTTGGGTCATTGTCCATCTGTAGTATGAAATGACGACCAATCAGTTTGGCTGCATTTGGCTGGATCTGAGCACACAGTATGTCTCTGAATACCTCAGAATTCATGCGGCTGCTTCTGTCCTGTGTCACATCATCAATAAACACTAGTGACCCAGTGCCCCTGGCAGCCATGCATGTCCAAGCCATCACACTGCCTCCGCCGTGTTTTACAGATAATGTGGTATGCTTTGGATCATGAGCTGTACCATGCCTTCACCATACTTTTCTCTTTCCATCATTCTGGTAGAGGTTGATCTTGGTTTCATCTGTCCGAAGAATGTTCTTCCAGAACTGTGCTGGCTTTTTAGATGTTTTTTAGCAAAGTCCAGTCTAGCCTTTTTCTTCTTGATGCTTATGAGTGGCTTGCACCATGCAGTGAACCCTCTGTATTTACTTTCATGCAGTCTTCTCTTTATGGTAGATTTGGATATTGATACACCGACCTCCTGGAGAGTGTTGTTCACTTGGTTGGCTGTTGTGAAGGGGTTTCTCTTCACCCTGGAGATTATTCTGCCATCATCCACCACTGTTGTCTTCCGTGGGCGCCCAGGTCTTTTTGCATTGATGAGTTCACCAGTGCTTTCTTTCTTTCTCAGGATGTACCAAACTGTAGATTTTGCCACTCCTAATATTGTAGCAATTTCTCGGATGTTTTTTTTCTGCTTTCGCAGCTTAAGGATGGCTTGTTTCACCTGCATGGAGAGCTCCTTTGACCACATGTTTACTTCACAGCAAAACCTTCCAAATGCAAGCACCACACCTCAAATCAACTCCAGGCCTTTTATCTGCTTAATTGAGAATGACATAACGAAGGGATTGCCCACACCTGTCCATGAAATAGCCTTGGAATCAATTGTCCAATTACTTTTGGTCCCTTTAAAAACAGGGTGGCACATGTTAAGGAGCTGAAACTCCTAAACCCTTCAACCAATTTTAATGTGGATACCCTCAAATGAAAGCTAAAAGTCTGAACTTCAACTGCATCTGAATCGTTTTGTTTAAAATTCATTGTGGTAATGTCTATAACCAAAATTAGAAAAATGTTGTCTCTGTCCAAATATATATGGACCTAACTGTATGTTCCCTGTTCAGTCGCTGTTCTCTAACGCATAGAAAATAAATAATTCTACTCACTTTCCCTCCTGCTCCCTCACCTTGCAGAGTTTTCTTTTAAAGCCGACAGCTGATTTCACTGCGTAAGAGACGGGTGGCGCATGACGTCACTGCCATGTGCCCCCCAATCACAGGTACGCCAACGTCAGCTGGCATCTGACTGGCTGGTGGCGTGTATTGCAGCTCAGGGACCCGGGGGTCTGTGCACGGAAATACACTTCAGCTGAATGTGCAGCCCGCTGTGGTCTGCGGCACAGATCCTATTGCAATCTCTGCAATCACGATCGTTATGCCCCTGACTATAAAAGTCTCCTTAAAGGGAACCTGTCACCCCGTTTTTTCAAGAAGAGCTAAAAATAGCGTTAAATAGGGGCAGAGCTGGGCTTTACATTAGTGTATTTTGGAGCCTTTATTCCCCACCTATGCTGCCGAAATACCTTTGTAAAGTCGCCGTTTTGGGCTGTCACTCACGCTGGTCAGGTCATATGGGCGTGGTGACAGCGCTGTTTCTCCCCCAGATCTCCTTGGTGGCGTAGTGGTGTGCGCATGTCCAAGTGGCGAATCCACTGCGCAGCTTCAAGGAAAATGGCTGAATAGCGCAGATCACGCTATTTTCCTTGAAGCTGCGCAGTGGATTCGCCACTTGGACATGCGCACACCACTACGCCACCAAGGAGATCTGGGGGAGAAACAGCGCTGTCACCACGCCCATATGACCTGACCAGCGTGAGTGACAGCCCAAAACGGCGACTTTACAAAGGTATTTCGGCAGCATAGGTGGGGAATAAAGGCTCCAAAATACACTAATGTAAAGCCCAGCTCTGCCCCTATTTAACGCTATTTTTAGCTCTTCTTGAAAAAACGGGGTGACAGGTTCCCTTTAAGATGGCTGGACACTCTCCACAAGGAGAAACGTCCCCCCTTTTGGACACCATGCATATGTTAGAACATTCATCTCCTATGATACAATATACACGCACCTAGTGCCATCTAGAGACAGAGGTTGGGAGAGTCATAATAAGCATAAGAGAAAATAGTACACTGCCCTCTAGAGGACATAACTTGGTATGACATCATGAAATAAAATGGAACTCACATTTCACAATATTTTTTCCCTCGTTAAATAAATAACAGGGTATTGCAGATACCATGCATAAAAAGCATGCAGATATTTCCTTATGCTTAATATGACGTTACAGCAAGAGGAGAAAAAAAAAAAAAAAAAAAAACAATCGCAAGGGAACACTTCACCTTTTATCTTGGCCAGATCTTCAAGTTCTAAGTTTAAACCTGCAAAGAAAAGATCTTAGTTTTAGCAAGGTCGCCAATTTGCCATCACTGCAATAGGCAGTAATTGCACAGATTTCCTATGAAGGACCAAACTTCATACTACTGAAAGGGGGGTATTTTTTTAACTGAAGTTTTATTACATTTTCAAAAATAAGATTACAGAATGACAACATAAAATCTAAATATTAAAAATATATGCTGCATAAATTAACACCATCACCCCAAAGTTTGTTGTTACTTTCCTGACCAGGCCAAATTAAGGATTCTGACTTGCCACTTTAAAAAGGTAATAACTCTGGAACGCTTCAACGTATCCCACTGATTCCGAGAATGCTTTTTCGTGACACATTGTAATTTATATTGGTGGTAAATTTAGATTGATACGTTTTGTGTTTATCTGTGAACATATTGTAATTTTGACAAAAATTTGGAAAATGTAGCCATTTTCAAACTTTAAATTTTTATACCCTTAAATGAGTTAGTCATGCTTTACAAAATACTAAATAAATAACATTTCCCACATGTTTACTTTACATCAGCATCACTTCTGAAAGATATTTTTTTTGTTAGAAAAACTAGGAGTTAGTCATACCGGTAACGGTATTTCCAGGAGTCCATCATGACAGCACCACAGGAGGTTGCTCTTCATATCCTTGATAGGGACAGGAACACAGAAGAGGTTAAATAGCCCCTCCCCACCTCCACCCCTCAGTGATTTTACAAAGTACCACATCAGGATGGATACAACACAATTTTATTGAACTTCCTCTCTACATGTTCATATCACATATTAGACAAGAGTTCAAGGGGGGGCAAATAATGGGTGCTGTCATGATGGACTCCTGGAAATACCGTTACCGGTATGACTAACTCCTAGTTTCCAGGTCGTCCACATGACAGCACCACAGGAGAAATACCAAATAACTCCTATTAGGGCGGGATTACAGCTTGGAGGACTTTTCTCCCAAAGCTAGTCTGCTGCTTTGAGAGAACGTCCAGCTTGTAGTGCTTGCAAAAGGTATTTGAGCTAGACCAAGTTGCCGCCCGGCAAATTTGGTCCATGGATGCACCCGCACTCTCTGCCCATGAAGCAGATACTGCTCTCAGTGAGTGGGCTTTTAGGTGATCTGGAGGAGATTCACCGGCTGAAGTATACGCAGCGCAAATGGTAGATTTGATCCATCTAGCCAGAGTCGCTTTTGAGGCTTTTTTGCCTCTATTCTTCCCAGACATCTGGATAAAGAGATTTGAGTCAATTCTCCAGCTGTCTGTAAGTTTTAGATACTGCAATACTGTTCTCTTAACATCCAGGGAATGAAAAGAACGTTCTTTTTCGTTATTGTAGTTCTGGCAGAACGTAGGCAAAACTATTTCCTGGTTTCTGTGAAAGTCCGTCACAACTTTTGGAAGAAATGAAGGATCCAACTTTAAAACGATGCAATCTTCCTGTATCTTTAAGTATGGATCTGTTATGGACAGGGCTTGAATTTCGCCTATTCGCCTTGCTGTCGTTATTGCGACGAGGAAAACAGTCTTGAATGTCACAGATTTTAGGTCTGCCTGATCAAGTGGCTCGTATGGAGCTTTCCGTAGCTCATTTAGCACCAAAGTGAGGTTCCATGAGGGTACTGAGCTTCGTATTGTTGGTCTAAGACGTTGTGTAGCTTTGATGTATCTCATTATCCAGGGATGATTCGCTAATGGATAGTCATAAAAGGCAGTTAAAGCTGAGATTTGTACCTTTATCGTACTAGGTCTCAAGCCCATATCAAAACCTGTTTGGAGAAAATTTAGTATTTGAGGAATATCTGGTTGTTGGAGAACGGATATTGGAGTATTGGTCTGTGCACAAAATTTCTTCCAAATCTTCTGGTATACAGCCGAGGTCACCGGCTTTCTACTTTTTTTCATAGTTGAGATAACTGACTCACACAGTCCCTTTGATCTCAAGATCTCCCTTTCAAGATCCATGCTGAAAGTTGTAGCATCTTTAGATTTTGATGGACCAATGGTTCCAGTATTAGAAGATCCCGTCTCAGTGGTAGTAACACTGGGTCTTCCACCGCCATCCACTTCAGCAGAGGAAACCAGCTCCTCTTGGGCCAATATGGCACTATTAGGGTCACTACCGCTAGACTTTCCTGGATTTTCCTCAGAACTCTGGGAATTAGGGCTAGTGGCGGGAACGCGTATGCGAGTTCCATGTCCCAATGTTGAGCCAATGCATCTATGCCAGTTGGATTGTCTCTTGGATTTAGCGAAAAAAATTCTTTCGTTTTTGTATTGCTCCTTGAGGCGAATAAATCTATTTGTGGGGTGCCCCACTGTTGGATTAACTGAGTAAAAATTTCTTCGTTTAGAGACCATTCTGACGGCTGTACCTTCTCTCTGCTGAGAAAGTCCGCTATTTGGTTCTGTGAACCTTTTAGGTGTACTGCCGTGATGGACTTTACGGTATTTTCCGCCCAGGAGAATATTTCTTCTGCTAGTGCCTGAAGTGGACGGTGCCTTGGTCCTCCTTGATGTAGGAGAAAAGCTACCGTGGTCGAGTTGTCTGAGAAGACTCGGATGTGGTGTCCCTGAATCTCGTGTTGGCACTTTTTTAGTGCTTCCCAGACCGCTCTGAGTTCCCTGTAGTTGGAGGAACTGTCGCGTATCGATGGTGGCCATGTCCCCTGAAGGTATCGACCTTCTATGTGGGCTCCCCAGCCCCTTGAGCTTGCATCGGTGGTTATATTTATGCATGGAGATATTTTCCATGGTTTTCCTCTTTTGAGGTTTTTTATGTTGATCCACCATGAGAGGGACTGCTTTACCCTGCTGGGTAACCACATCCTGTTGTCTAGTGAATCTTTTCTTCCGTTCCATACCGAAAGAACTTCCCTTTGAAGCGTTCTGGAGTGAAACTGGCTTCACTGTACACTGGGAATGCATGAGGTCATCAGACCTAGAATCCTCATTGCTTTCCTGATAGAGATGTATTTCCATTTTTTTATTGATTGAAGTTCTTTTTTTATTGACCGTTGTTTTTGGTCTGGTAGGAAGGAGTATTCTAGTTCGGAATTTAGTAGTACCCCTAGAAATATCTTCTGCGTCTCTGGTTCGAGACTCGATTTTTTTGCATTTATTACCCACCCCAGACGTTTCAGGAGTGACGTGGTAATTTCTAAGGATTCTTCCATCTGTTGGGATGAATCTGCGATCAGCAACAGATCGTCCAGATATGGTGCGATGAGAACTTCCTTCTCTCTTAAGTAGGCCATGACCTCCGCCATGAGCTTCGTAAATATCCTTGGGGCAGAGGAGAGACCAAATGGTAGGCACTGAAACTGGAAATGAAGTATTTTCTTGTGGTTTCTTATTGCGAACCTGAGGAATTTTTGATCTGAGGGATGGATGGGAACATGATAGTAAGCATGTTTGAGATCTATCGTGCACATTACAGAGTTCTTTTTTATTAGCGGTGTAATTGATTTGAGAGATTCCATCTTGAAGCGTTTGTACGCCACCCATTTGTTTAATGGTTTTAAGTTTATTATTGTTCGGTAATCTCCGTTTGGTTTTCTTATGGAGAACAGACTGGAGTAATGCCCCTGAAAAAGTTGATGATGGGGTACCGGTATTATGACGTTTAATTCTAAGAGTTCCTGTATGTCTGTTATCAGCCTTTGATGTACTGCTGATGACTCTGTCTGTGTTACGCAGAATCTCTTGGGGGGTAGATGAGTAAACTCTATCCTGTAACCCTGTGCCACTGTCTGTAGAATCCACTGATTCTGAGTAATGTTCTGCCATCCTTCTTGGAAGTATTGTAGTCTCCCTCCTATATTGTTGGCGTCATTGTTTGCTGGGTCCTGTTGATTGGTCTCGAAAGGAACCTCTTCCTCTGCCTCCTTTAGGGTAGCTCCACCTACCGGACTTCCCCTTGCCTCTGTAGTCCTGTCTTGGGTGGGAGCGAGTTTTTCGAAAGAATTGCGGTTTCTTTGGCTTCTCCTCAGGGAAGCCTTTCTTCTTATCAGATGCTTTTTCAAGTAGCTCGTCAAGGACTGGACCAAAGACGTGAGAACCTGAGAATGGAATCGAACACAGCTTGTTCTTGGATTGGGTATCTCCCGTCCACGATCTCAGCCATAAGGCCCTTCTTGCTGCGTTTGACAGTGCATTATTCCGGGCAGCAAAGCGTACGGATTCCGCTGAAGCATCTGCCATGAAATCAGTCGCCATCTTTAAAACTGAAAAGGATTTAAGGATTTCTTCCCTTGGAGTTCTATTTTTAATATGACTCTCCAGCTCGTCCACCCAAAGACTCATGGACCTTGCTACAGAGGTAGCCGCTATATTCGTCTTCATAATGGCGGCTGACGATTCCCAGGCTTTCTTAAGAAGATCTTCTGACCTCTTATCCATTGGGTCTTTTAACCCTGACGAGTCCTCAAAGGGAATAGCCGTTTTCCTTGTGACTTTGGCCACAGGAATGTCGATCTTTGGAACCGACTCCCAGACTTTAGTTTCTTCTGGGTCAAAGGGAAGACGGTATTTGAAGTCTCTCGGGACTACTAATTTTTTTCCTACGTCTTCCCACTCTTCCATTATCATCGCAGTTATGTGATTGTTGACTGGAAAAACTCTATTCCTGCGAGTTCTCAGGCCCCCAAACATCTCGTCTTGAACCGATAGAGGCTCAGACGAGTCTTCTATTTTCATCGTGCTTCTTACTGCTTTTAGTAGTATATCCGTATTTTCGGATGAGAACAAGTATTTCTTCCGTTCTTCTGGAAGCACAGTAAATGTATTGTCCTCTTCATCCGAGCCCGGATCGGAATAACCTGAGACCTCTCCTTCTTCGGAACTCGCATCTATATCCCATCTAGGCCTTTTAGGCCGCGGAGACTGGGGTGGCACCATTGTAGACACTGTAGCTTGGACTTCGTCTCTAATCATGGATTTGATATTATCCAACAGCGAAGCCTGTTCGTCTTTAAGAAGTTTAGCGATGCATTTTTCGCATAATTTCTTCTTATATCCTTCTGGGAGTTAGATGCCCATTGTGCACCACCAAACAGTCCTTTTTTTAGTAGCTGACCTCTCGGGAATGTCCTTATCCTGAAAATGTAAAGGAGATCCCTGTAGCTACGGAACTAAAGTTCTGTAATGCATCCCATACCAAGTACTACTCACATGGTCCGTGGCTAGCTCTAAGGATTGGACGTCTGGGCGAGTAGCACCTTCCATCTTCCTGAGTCAAATGTGCTGTCAGATGTCCGTCATTAAGTAGTCAATCTTACCCAGCTTCAAGACATCTGATTCGTCCTCCTTCCGAGCTCAGCTGCTGGCCTCCACGGTGATTTCAGGTCCCCAGCTGTACTGCGCATGCGTCATCTGGAACGCACGCCGACCAGCCTGGGACCTTTCCTGGCGCATAGTCCGGATGCTGTTCCGGTCTTTGTTCTCCCCCCCGGCCTTCCCGCAGCTTCCCGGCGCCCCGGAAATGCCTTTGCGCTGCCGACCCCGGGAATCCGGCCACGCCCCCCGGAAGTAGTCACTCGACCGGAGCGCCGGACCGGAAGTCCCGGGTACAACGCCAGCACCGGCCGCACGTGGAGCCTGGGGGGAGCGCTCAGCACCGCCGCCGCAGCTGCTGTCTCAGAGCCCCTTGTAAGGGGATGAGGCAGTCTTATGGGGAGCACACAGCTCTACCCGGTCGCGGAGGGACCTCCGTCGGTATCCTGCGACCTCCGGATCCTCGCGGCCAGAGCCCCCTCCAGAAGGATGGGACCGCACACGGGAGCTCCTGCTCGACCGAAACCTGATTTCCTATCAGGTAAAATCTTGATCTTCCTGGAGATCTCTCTCCTGCGTCCGTCCCTGATAGGGACAGGAAAAACACTGAGGGGTGGAGGTGTGGAGGGGCTATTTAACCTCTTCTGTGTTCCTGTCCCTATCAAGGATATGAAGAGCAACCTCCTGTGGTGCTGTCATGTGGACGACCTGGAAATGAGAAATCGCTGGTCAACTTTTAACCCTTCTAACAAAATTTGCAAAACCATCTTTTTTAGGGACCATCTCACATTTGAAGTGACTTTGATGGCCTATATCACATACAATACACAAAGCCCTCCACAACCTGTCTCCTCCATACATCTGTGACCTCGTCTCCCGGTACTTACCTACACGCAATCTCCGATCCTCACAAGATCTCTTTCTGTACTCCCCTCTTATCTCCTCTTCCCACAATCGCATACAAGATTTCTATCGCGCATCACCCCTACTCTGGAACTCTCTACCACAACATAACAGACTCTCGCCTACCATCAAAACCTTCAAAAAGAGCCTGAAGACCCACCTCTTCTGACAAGCCTACAACCTGCAGTAACCACCAATCGGCCAAACCGCTGCATGACCAGCCCTACCCTCGCCTACTGTATTCTCACCCATCCCTTGTAGATTGTGAGCCCTCACGGGCAGGGTCCTCTCTCCTCCTGTACCAGTTGTGACTTGTACTGTTCAAGATTATTGTACCTGTCTTTATTATGTATACCACTCCTCACTTGTAAAGCGCCATGAAATAAATGGCGCTATAACAATAAATAATAATAATACAATACCAAAAAGTGACACCATTCTAAAAACTGCACCCCTCAAATTGCTCAAAACCACATTCACATAGTTTATTAACCCTTCAGGTGCCTCACATGAATTAAAGCAATATGGAAGGAAAACATTTAC
Organism: Ranitomeya imitator; assembly: GCF_032444005.1. NCBI lineage: Eukaryota > Metazoa > Chordata > Amphibia > Anura > Dendrobatidae > Ranitomeya > Ranitomeya imitator. The sequence continues at coordinate 449,498,453 of NC_091283.1, read as the reverse complement.
ATTTTAACTTTTCACACAAATATGATCATTTTGCCCCAAATTTAGCATTTTGAAAAGGATAAGGGGAGAAAAGGGTCATACAACTTGTTGCGCAAGTAAGCTAAAGTCCCATATGTGGAGGAAAACTTGTTTGGGTGCATGTCAGGGCTTGGATAGGTAGGGGCGTCAATTGGACTCTGAAGTGCAATTTTGGCTGGCATAGATTGCGGATGCCATGCCACATTTGAAGAAGAGCAAGTGACAAACCAAAAACCGGTTTTTACGTACCGGTAATAGGATTTTACAGAGTCCACGACAGCACCCACAACGAGAGAGGGGATCCGCCCACCTTCCGGACAGGAACCTACAGGTTAAAAAGGGGCGGTCCCCCTCGCCCTCCAGTTTGTGTTCCAGAGTACAAGGGATACCGCCAATGAATCAGTACATGACAATATTATCTTAGACACTACTAAATACCACCACCTCTATAGAGTGATCCCTAAAGGCACACCTTCCAACAGAGTGCAAGAATAAGTAACTAAATACGGGGGGGGGGAGGGGGAATGTATGGGTGCTGTCGTGGACTCTGTAAAATCCTATTACCGGTACGTAAAAACCGGATTTCCTATCGCCACGACAGCACCCACAACGAGAGACTTTCAAAGATTATCTATTTGGGAGGGACCACAGCACTAAGTACTGAACGGCCAAACTGTAAGCTGGAATTGGCAGATAGATCAAGGCGATAGTGCTTATAAAAGGTGGAAGGTGATGACCAAGTTGCCGCCTTACATATCATTTCAATGGGGACATCTGCCTTCTCCGCCCAAGATGATGCCATAGCCCGAGTGGAATGCGCCCTGATGCCTTCTGGTGGTGTTACTCCCCTGGCAGAGTAAGCAAGACATATCGCTGCTCTAATCCATCTAGCGATAGAATTCTTCGTGACACTTGAACCCTTTTTTCGATTCTGGAAAGAAACAAACAAAACCCTACTCTGTCTCCAGCTTTGTGTCCTATTCAAGTATTCTAATATCGCCCTCTTTACATCCAGAGTATGATATTTTTTCTCCTTTTCTGAACCTGGATTTTCATAAAAAGATGGTAAATAAATCTCCTGACTTCTATGAAATTTATTTGCTACTTTTGGCAAGTATGCAGGATCAGGTTTTAAGACAATCTTATCCTGGAGAATTATTAGAGAGTGAGGATCTACTGATAACGCATGTATATCACTGACCCTCCTGGCAGATGTTAACGCTAAAAGTAGAGCTGTTTTTAAGGTTAAATTTTTTATCGAAATAGAATCCAACGGCTCGAAAGGAGGTTCAGTCAACGCCTCAAGCACCAAATTTAGATCCCAAGGGGGTAACCTTACAATATGGATTGGGTTAGAACGCTGACATGCCTTAATAAACCTAGCAACCCATCTATTACCAGCTATATCACTGTTATACAGAGCCCCTAAGGCTGAAACATGAACTCTCAGAGTATTGACTGCTAAACCCAATTCCCAGCCTTTCTGAAGGAATTCTAGAATAGCCGAAATCGGAGCTTTATTTCCTAATGGTTGCTGATAAAATGTAAGGAATTTTTTCCAAATTTTAGTGTAGATTTTTGTAGTGACCTCCTTCCTGCTTTTCAATAAGGTAGCTATTAAAGCATTGGAGAACCCCCTCTCCTTCAGAAGCTCCCTCTCAAGTTCCAAGCCGTTAAGTGAAGAGTCTCCAAATTTGGATGACGAAATGGACCTTGAGAAAGGAGTTCCGGAACCACTGGCAACACCCAGGGATCGGTCACAGACATTGTCCTGAGGAGAGAGAACCAAGGCCTCCTGGGCCAGAAGGGGGCAATTAAGATCACTCTGGCTCTTTCCTCCCGGATCTTTCTGAGAACTATCGGAATCAGACACATTGGGAGAAAGGCATATGCCAGCTGGAAGTCCCAACGGATACGAAGGGAATCCACTAAGAACAGTCGGTCTGCTATGTGTAATGATGCAAACTTCCTGACCTTCCTGTTCTCCCTCGTAGCAAAGAGATCTATTACCGGCAACCCCCAAAGACTGACTATCCGATCGAATATCTGTTTGTTTAAAGACCATTCCCCCTGACGAAGGGAATGGCGACTGAGATAGTCTGCCTCTATATTGAGTTCCACTTTTATATGAACTGCCGACAGGGAATGCAAGTGATTCTCGGCCAGGGACAATATCTGTGCTGTAGTGGTCATTAGGGATCGTGACCTTGTCCCCCCCTGATGATTGATGTAGGCCACCACAGTCATATTGTCGGTTTGTATTTGTACATGCGAATTTTTCAGGGATGGTAGTAAGTGAAGAAGAGCCTGATTGACCGCAGCAAGCTCTCTCAAATTTGAGGAATTCTGGGATTCTTGGATCGACCATCGCCCCTGGGTTAGAATGTCTCCCATATGGGCCCCCCAACCGAACGGACTGGAGTCTGTTGTAACTACGTTGTCCGGAGTGATGGTCCATAGAACTCCCTTTGATAAATGTGCTAGATTGAGCCACCATCTCAGATCGTGAAGAGTGGCGGGTGATAGACTGAACTTTCTGCTTAGAGAACCCCGAAGATCTTTCTCTGCTTGAAGAACTTCGTATTGAAGCATTCGAGTATGAGCCTGAGCCCATCTCACCGCCGGTATACACGCAGTCAATGATCCTAGTAGAGACATTGCGTCTCTTAAACATAAGTTTGGAACTTTCCTTACGGCCATGATCTTCCGAATGATCTTCTGCTTCTTCTCTTCTGGTAGAAAGGATGACTGATTTTCTGAGTCTAGAAGAACTCCTAGGAACATTTGACATCTTGTAGGTTCTAGTTTTGACTTTTCCCTGTTGATTATCCATCCGAGTTTCTGTAGGGATGATATTATGGCATTTACCCTAGCCGTACACTGAGCAATTGAATTCCCGACTATTAAAAAATCATCTAGATAAGGCACTACAAGGGTTTCTCTTTCCCTGATATGGGCCATTACTTCCGAAATAACCTTTGTAAAAACTCTAGGTGCCATGTACAGGCCAAAGGGCATTGCCAGAAATTGGAAATGTTTAATCTGATGGTTTACCCATACTGCCATCCTGAGGAATTGTTGGTGATTTCTGTGAACTGGAAGATGGTAGTATGCATCTTTTAGATCCAAGACCGACATGTAGCACCTAGGAAACAAAAGCTTAGTTGTTGATTTAATGGATTCCATCTTAAAAGCGTGGTACTGAAGATATTTATTTAATTTACGCAAATTTATGATAGTCCTCTAGGACTGCTCGGTGAGGCCGTTTCTTATCTTGTTCACCACTAAAGATTGTACCCTTGATAAAGACCTTTTTACGGTCGAAACGTTGGGAAAATCTCTCATTATACTTTGTTTCATGGCTGTGAACCCCCAGAATTAATGAATAAAATTGCATCATTGTGAATTGAAGACAAGACTTTTCTCACCTTTTTTAGGTGTGCTGGAGGTTGTTCTATTCTATTGACTTTATTTTTTTTCCTCCTAAGCACCTACTTGTATTGAGTGCAAAGTGATCCTGATTATTCATATAGTCCTCTAGGACCCATCAGGTTTGGAAATCAAAAATAGCGGAGAATAAAAACCCGACTTCTCCTGATGTTTTGGAACCTCTTCAATAACTCGCTTTGTAAGCAATTGTTGAATCTCTAATTCTAAGGCCTGTTGTTGGGCCGGAGAGTCCAGCGATGTTGTTACAAAGTGATCTGGGGGGATTCTCAAAAATTCTAATTTTAACCCTGACTCAACTACCCCCATTATCCAGGCACTAGAAGTTATTTTTTTCTATTCATCTGAGAAGAACCTCAGTCTCCCCCCTACTGGTAGATCTGTTCTATCTGTAGTTACGTCTACGTCTTGAGAAAGATGAAGGGTTCTTATAGTATCCACCTTTCTTCTTTTGATCCGATGTTTCCCAGTCACGATTATATCCCTGCTGGTCTGACTGAAATCTCCTGAAGGGCATGCGTCTCCGGAAGGCGTTCCTAAAAGTGGGATTAAATGTTTTAGGAAATCCCTTCTTTCTATCTTCTGCCTTTGCAAGGATGTCATCCAGCACCGGGCCGAATAGGTACTCACCCCTACACGGAATGGAGCACAACTTGGCTTTAGCCTGAGCATCCCCCTTCCAGGTCTTAAGCCATAGTGCCCGTCGGGCTGCATTTGAAAGACCCGCCGATCTTGCGGCCAATTTTAAGGAATCAATCGAAGCATCAGCTAGATAAGCCGCTCCTTCTCTGACCTAAGACAGGGAATTCAATAATTTATCCCTAGGTACTTTTGCTTTGAGATGTTCCTCCAGCTGAGTCACCCAGACCATAATTGATCTAGCAGTACAGGTGCCTGCGATTGCGGGTTTAAAGGCTCCAGATGATGACTCCCACAGCTTCTTAAGGAGCATGTCAGCCTTCCTATCTGAGGGATCCTTAAGGAGTCCTACATCCTCTAGTGGTAGCGAGGCTGTTTTTGAAGTAGAGGCCACTGCCGCATCTACTTTAGGAATCTTCATCCACTGAGATAAGGCATCATCCTCAAAGGGGTACCTTCTTTTTGCGGCCGAAGGTAAGAACCCTTTATCCAGCTTGTCCCACTCCCGTTTGACCAGATCTTTAATTGAATCTACCACCGAGAAAGCTCTACGACTTCTCTGGCTCAGCCCCGCGAACATAATCTCCTGGGTTGTTTTCCCTTCTTTACTTTCTGCAACCCCCATAGTCGCAAGGACTGCCTTAATTAAAAGTCTCCATATTGTCAACGGAAAAGCAAGGCCTTCCCTCCTCATCCGAGGAGGATGGTGAAGAACTTTCCGAGCATTCGCCCTCTTGTAACGAAGGGCTAGAATCGGACACCATCTCCATACTGATCTTTTCTTGCCATCTAGATTTAAGGGACGATTTTATTTCTTCCCAAATTACTTCCCTCAAATCCGATACCCGGAGAGGGGCCTCTTCTTCTAAAGGACGGCATATACACGTCTGACACAACTTCTTTAAATAGCTGTCAGGTAGTGGCTCCGTGCATAAAGCACACTGTTTATGCTTAGATTTAGAAACCTTCTTCCCCTATAACAAAGCATAGTACAGAAAACAATTGTATCAGCCACCGGCTCGGATATAACACTCACCACTGCTGAAAAATATGGAGTACCGGTTTCTGAGGGGGCGAGGTGCGACGTGACGTCGGGTTGCCAGAGTCCTGGTGCCCGTGTACCACATCACCGCTACGAGATCTGCTGCTGCTCTCTCAGCTGTCGGTGTTCGGCGTCTCCTGTAGAAGACATGCTGCCGCACACACTCACCAAGCGCTGCCTTTCTTTTAAAAGTCCCGCGCTCCTCCTCCCGGTCTCCTCCGGAAGTCGAAAGTGTACTTCCGGGTCATAGGCGCCGACCTGCTCCAGCAGCATAGCGCGCGTGGACGACCCAGGGCGGCATGTCTTCCCCCAGGAACGCCACTGATCCTTGCCAGACGAGGGGGGAAGCTGAACACAGGACTTCCCCCAACGCTGCTTCCGGGCCCCCGACTCTGCCGTTCCCCCCGGACACCTCACAGAGGCTTGGCAGACCCGGGTAAGACGAAAACCTGCAGGCTCCAGCCGTCCGGACAGGAACCCAAACTGGAGGGCGAGGGGGACCGCCCCTTTTTAACCTGTAGGTTCCTGTCCAGAAGGTGGGCGGATCCCTTTTCTCGTTGTGGGTGCTGTCGTGGCGATAGGAAAACAGTAGATATAGCTCCTGAAGGGAAGAGGCACTATTTCACTTATGGTTGGAAAAGATAGTGGACACTGTCGCGTTTGGACAGCCCCTGATGTGCTTAAACAGTTGAAACCCCACATAAGTGACCCCATTTTGGAAAATACACCCCTCAAGAAATGCATCTAGATATGTGGTGAGCACCTTGAAGCCAGGAGGTGCTTCACAGATTTTTTTCCCACAAAAATACACTGCTCAAAAAAATAAAGGGAACACTTAAACAACAGAATATAACTCCAAGTAAATCAAACTTCTGTGAAATCAAACTGTCCACTTAGGAAGCAACACTGTTTGACAATCAATTTCACATGCTGTTGAGCAAATGGAATAGACAACAGATGGAAATTATTGGCAATTATCAAGACACACTCAATAAAGGAGTGGTTTTGCATGTGGGGACCACAGACCACATCTCACTACCAATGCTTTCTGGCTGATGGTTTGGTCACTTTTGAATGTTGGTTGTGCTTTCACACTCGTGGTAGCATGAGACGGACTCTACAACCCACACAAGTGGCTCAGGTAGTGCAGCTCATCCAGGATGGCACATCAATGCGAGCTGTGGCAAGAAGGTTTGCTGTGTCTGTCAGCGTAGTGTCCAGAGGTTGGAGGTGCTACCATGAGACAGGCCAGTACACCAGGAGACGTGGAGGGGGCCGTAGGAGGGCAACAACCCAGCAGCAGGACCACTACCTCAGCCTTTGTGCAAGGAGGAACAGGAGGACCACTGACCTCCTGTAGGCCACAAATGTGCATGTGTCTGCGCAAACGGTTAGAAACCGACTCCATGAGGATGGTCTGAGTGCCCAACATCCACTCACAGCCCAAAACCGTGCAGGACGCTTGGCATTTGCCACAGAACATGGTCTGAGTGCCCGACGTCCACAGATGGGGGTTGTGCTCACAGCCCAACACCGTGCAGGATGCTTGGCATTTGCCACAGAACAACAAGTTTGGCAAATTCGCCACTGGCACCCTGTGCTCTTCACAGATGAAAGCAGGTTCACACTGAGCACATGTGACAGAGTCTGGAGACGCTAAGGAGAGCGATCTGCTGCCTGCAACATCCTTCAGCATGACCGGTTTAGCAGTGGGTCAGTAATGGTGTGGGGTGGCATTTCTTTGGAGGGTCGCACAGCCCTTTATGTGCTCGCCAGAGGTAGCCTGACTGCTATTAGGTACCGAGATGAGATCCTCAGACCTCTTGTGAGATCATATGCTGGTGCAGTTGGCCCTGGGTTCCTCCTAATGCAGGACAATGCCAGACCTCACGTAGCTGGAGTGTGTCAGCAGTTCCTGCAAGATGAAGGCATTGAAGCTATGGACTGGCCCGCCCGTTCCCCAGACCTGATTCCGATTGAACACATCTGGGACATCATGTCTCGCACCATCCACCAACGTCACGTTGCACCACAGACTATCCAGGAGTTGGCGGATGCTTTAGACCAGGTCTGGGAAGAGATCCCTCAGGAGACCAGCCGCTGCCACATCAGGAGCATGCCCAGGCGTTGTAGGGAGGTCATACAGGCACGTGGAGGCCACACACACTACTGAGCATCATTTCCTTGTCTTGAGGCATTTCCACTGAAGTTGGATCAGCCTGTAACTTCATTTACCACTTTGATTTTGAGCATCATTCCAACTCCAAACCTCCGTGGGATATTAGTTGTGATTTACGTTGATAATTTTTAGGTTTTATTGTTCACAACACATTCCACGATGTAATGAATAAAGATTTACAACTGGAATATTTCATTCAGTGATATCTAGGATGTGGGATTGTATTTTAGGCCTAAATATTTCATTTTCACAAGGTTAACAGGAGAAAATGGATTGTACAATTTGTAGTGCAATTTTTCCTGAGTACGCCAATACCCCATATGTAGTGGAAAACTACTGCTTGGGCGCATTGCAGGACTCGGCAGGGAAAGAGCACCAATTGAATTCTGAAGCGCAATTTTGGCTAGAATAGATTATGGACGCCATGTCATATTTAAAGGGAACCTGTCACCCCCAAAATCGAAAATGAGCTAAGCCCACCGGCATCAGGGGCTTATCTACAGCATTCTGGAATGCTGTAGATAAGCCCCGACGTATCCTGAAAGATGAGAAAAAGAGGTTATATTATTCTCAACCAGGGGCGGTCTGTTGTGAATTCTGTTGTCGGGCTCCCTCCTGTGGTCATGAATGGTACTTCGGCTGGTTCTGTCCATGGACTTCCTCTGGTGGGTGTTTCTGAGTTTCCTTCCACAGGTGACGAGGTTAATTCGTTAGCTGCTGCTCTATTTAACTCCACTTAGATCTTTGCTCCATGCCACCTGTCAATGTTCCAGTATTGGTCTAGTTCACTCCTGGATTGTTCTTGTGACCTGTCTTCCCATCAGAAGCTAAGTTCCAGCTTGTATTTCTTTGGTTTGCTATTTTTCTGTCCAGCTTGCTATTTAATTTGTTGTCTTGCTTGCTGGAAGCTCTGGGACGCAGAGGGAGCGCCTCCGCACCGTGAGTCGGTGCGGAGGGTCTTTTTGCGCCCTCTGCGTGGTCTTTTTGTAGGTTTTTGTGCTGATCGCAAAGTAACCTTTCCTATCCTCGGTCTGTTCAGTAAGTCGGGCCTCACTTTGCTTAATCTATTTCATCTCTGTGTTTGTATTTTCATCTTTACTCACAGTCATTATATGTGGGGGGCTGCCTTTTCCTTTGGGGAATTTCTCTGAGGCAAGTTAAGCTTTATTTTTCTATCTTCAGGGCTAGCTAGTTTCTTAGGCTGTGCCGAGTTGCATAGGGAGCGTTAGGCGCAATCCACGGCTATTTCTAGTGTGGTTGATAGGTTTAGGGATTGCGGTCAGCAGAGTTCCCACGTCCCAGAGCTCGTCCTTTATTATCAGTAACTATCAGGTCATTCCGTGTGCTCTTAACCACCAGGTCCATTATTGTCCTGACCACCAGGTCATAACAGTACAGGTGGCCCAAAGTACTAATGCATCTCAATAGAGGGATAAGAGAAGTTCTGAGACCATTTTTTTTTCTTTGCAGTGTGTTTTGTCTCAATTTTCCCCTTTACCTCTGGGTGGTTCAGGACACTGGTGTAAACATGGACATTCAAGATCTGTCCTCTTGGATGGATAATCTCACTACAAGGATACAAAACATTCAAGATTTTGTGGTTCAGAATCCGATGTCAGAGCCTAGGATTCCTATTCCTGATTTGTTTTTTGGTGATAGATCTAAGTTCTTGAATTTCAAAAATAATTGTAAATTGATTCTTGCCTTGAAACCTCGCTCCTCAGGTGACCCTGTTCAACAAGTAAAGATCATTATTTCTTTGTTACGTGGTGACCCTCAAGACTGGGCATTTTCCCTTGCGCCAGGAGATCCGGCATTGCGTGATGTTGATGCGTTTTTCCTGGCGCTTGGATTGCTTTATGACGAACCTAATTCAGTGGATCAGGCAGAGAAAATCTTGCTGGCTCTGTGTCAGGGTCAGGATGAAGCGGAGATATATTGTCAGAAGTTTAGAAAGTGGTCTGTGCTCACTCAGTGGAATGAATGTGCCCTGGCAGCAATCTTCAGAAAGGGTCTCTCTGAAGCCCTTAAGGATGTCATGGTGGGGTTTCCCATGCCTGCTGGTCTGAATGAGTCTATGTCCTTGGCCATTCAGATCGATCGACGCTTGCGTGAGCGTAAAGCTGTGCACCATTTGGCGGTACTATCTGAGCATGGGCCTGAGCCTATGCAATGTGATAGGACTTTGACCAGAGCTGAACGGCAAGAACACAGATGTCGGAATGGGCTATGTTTTTACTGTGGTGATTCCACTCATGCTATCTCCAATTGTCATAAGCGCACTAAGCGGTTCGCTAGGTCTGCCACCATTGGTACGGTACAGTCTAAATTTCTATTGTCTGTTACTCTGATTTGCTCTTTGTCATCCTATTCTGTTATGGCATTTGTGGATTCAGGCGCTGCCCTGAATTTGATGGACTTGGAGTATGCTAGGCGCTGTGGTTTTTTCTTGGAGCCCTTGCAGTATCCTATTCCATTGAGAGGAATTGATGCTACGCCTTTGGCCAAGAATAAGCCTCAGTATTGGACCCAATTGACCATGTGCATGGCTCCTGCACATCAGGAGGATATCCGCTTTCTGGTGTTGCATAATCTGCATGATGTGGTCGTTTTGGGGTTGCCATGGCTACAGGTTCATAATCCAGTATTGGACTGGAAATCTATGTCTGTGTCCAGCTGGGGTTGCCAGGGGGTACATGGTGATGTTCCATTTTTGTCTATTTCGTCTTCCACTCCTTCTGAAGTTCCAGAGTTTTTGTCGGATTATCGGGATGCATTTGATGAGCCCAAAGTCAGTGCCCTACCTCCTCATAGGGATTGCGATTGTGCAAGTAATTTGATTCCTGGTAGTAAGTTTCCTAAGGGCCGATTGTTCAATTTATCTGTGCCAGAACACGCCGCTATGCGGAGTTATATAAAGGAATCCTTGGAGAAAGGCCATATTCGCCCATCGTCATCACCGTTAGGAGCAGGGTTTTTTTTTGTGGCCAAGAAGGATGGTTCTTTGAGACCTTGTATTGATTACCGCCTTCTTAATAAAATTACAGTCAAATTTCAGTATCCTTTGCCGTTGCTGTCTGATTTGTTTGCTCGTATTAAAGGGGCTAGTTGGTTCACCAAGATAGATCTTCGAGGGGTGTATAATCTTGTACGTATTAAACAAGGCGATGAATGGAAAACAGCATTTAATATGCCCGAGGGCCATTTTGAGTACCTGGTTATGCCATTCGGGCTTTCCAATGCTCCATCAGTATTTCAGTCCTTTATGCATGACATCTTCCGAGAGTACCTGGATAAATTCCTGATTGTGTATTTGGATGATATTTTGGTCTTTTCGGATGATTGGGAGTCTCATGTGAAGCAGGTCAGAATGGTGTTCCAGGTCCTTCGTGCGAATTCCTTGTTTGTGAAAGGGTCAAAGTGTCTCTTTGGAGTTCAGAAGGTTTCATTTTTGGGGTTCATTTTTTCCCCTTCTACTATCGAGATGGACCCTGTTAAAGTCCAGGCCATTTACGATTGGACTCAGCCGACATCTGGGAAGAGTCTGCAAAAGTTCCTGGGCTTTGCTAATTTTTATCGGCGCTTCATCGCTAATTTTTCTACTGTTGCTAAACCGTTGACTGATTTGACCAAGAAGGGTGCTGATGTGGTCAATTGGTCTTCTGCGGCTGTAGAGGCTTTTCAGGAGTTGAAGCGTCGTTTTTCTTCTGCCCCTGTGTAGTGCCAGCCAGATGGTTCGCTTCCGTTTCAGGTTGAGGTTGATGCTTCTGAGATTGGAGCAGGGGCCGTTTTGTCGCAAAGAAGTTCTCATGGCTCGGTGATGAAGCCATGTGCTTTCTTTTCTAGAAAGTTTTCGCCTGCTGAGCGTATCTATGATGTTGGTAATCGTGAATTGTTGGCCATGAAGTGGGCATTCGAGGAGTGGTGTCATTGGCTGGAAGGAGCCAAGTATCGCGTGGTGGTCTTGACAGATCACAAGAATTTGACTTATCTTGAGTCTGCCAAACGGTTGAATCCGAGACAGGCTCGATGGTCGTTATTTTTCTCCCGTTTTGATTTTGTGGTTTCGTACCTTCCGGGATCTAAGAATGTGAAGGCTGATGCCCTGTCAAGGAGTTTTGTGCCTGACTCTCCGGGTTTGTCTGAGCCGGCGGGTATTCTCAAAGAGGGGGTAATTTTGTCTGCCATCTCCCCTGATTTGCGGCGGGTGCTGCAAAAATTTCAGGCTGATAGACCTGACCGTTGCCCAGCGGAGAAACTGTTTGTCCCTGATAGATGGACTAGTAGAGTTATCTCTGAGATTCATTGTTCAGTGTTGGCTGGGCATCCTGGAATCTTTGGTACCAGAGATTTGGTGGCTAGATCCTTCTGGTGGCCGTCTTTGTCGCGGGATGTGCGTTCTTTTGTGCAGTCCTGTGGGACTTGTGCTCGGGCTAAGCCCTGCTGTTCTCGTGCCAGTGGGTTGCTTTTGCCCTTGCCGGTCCCGAAGAGGCCCTGGACGCATATTTCTATGGATTTTATTTCGGATCTCCCCGTCTCTCAAAAGATGTCGGTCATTTGGGTGGTTTGTGATCGCTTTTCTAAGATGGTCCATTTGGTACCTTTGTCTAAATTGCCTTCCTCCTCTGATTTAGTGCCATTATTTTTCCAGCATGTGGTTCGCTTACATGGTATCCCGGAGAACATCGTTTCTGACAGAGGTTCCCAGTTTGTTTCAAGGTTTTGGCGATCCTTTTGTGCTAGGATGGGCATTGATTTGTCTTTTTCCTCGGCTTTCCATCCTCAGACAAATGGCCAAACCGAACGAACTAATCAAACTTTGGAAACATATCTGAGATGCTTTGTTTCTGCTGATCAGGATGATTGGGTGTCCTTCTTGCCGTTGGCTGAGTTCGCCCTTAATAATCGGGCCAGCTCGGCTACTTTGGTTTCGCCGTTTTTCTGCAATTCTGGTTTCCATCCTCGTTTCTCTTCAGGGCAGGTTGAGCCTTCGGACTGTCCTGGTGTAGATACTGTGGTGGATAGGTTGCAGCAGATTTGGACTCATGTGGTGGACAATTTGACATTGTCCCAGAAGGCTCAACGTTTCGCTAACCGCCGGCGCAGTGTGGGTCCCCGACTTCGTGTTGGGGATTTGGTTTGGTTGTCGTCTCGTTATGTTCCTATGAAGGTTTCCTCTCCTAAGTTTAAGCCTCGTTTCATTGGTCCGTATAAGATTCCTGAGGTTATCAATCCTGTGTCATTTCGTTTGGCCCTTCCTGCTTCTTTTGCCATCCATAATGTGTTCCATAGGTCGTTATTGCGGAGATACGTGGCGCCTGTGGTTCCATCCATTGATCCTCCTGCCCCGGTGTTGGTTGAGGGGGAGTTGGAGTATGTGGTGGAGAAGATTTTGGATTCTCGTGTTTCGAGACGGAAACTCCAGTACCTGGTCAAGTGGAAGGGTTATGGTCAGGAAGATAATTCCTGGGTTTTTGCCTATGATGTTCATGCTGCCGATCTGGTTCGTGCCTTTCATTTGGCTCATCCTGGTCGGCCTGGGGGTTCTGGTGAGGGTTTGGTGACCCCTCCTCAAGGGGGGGGGTACTGTTGTGAATTCTGTTGTCGGGCTCCCTCCTGTGGTCATGAATGGTACTTCGGCTGGTTCTGTCCATGGACTTCCTCTGGTGGGTGTTTCTGAGTTTCCTTCCACAGGTGACGAGGTTAATTCGTTAGCTGCTGCTCTATTTAGCTCCACTTGGATCTTTGCTCCATGCCACCTGTCAATGTTCCAGTATTGGTCTAGTTCACTCCTGGATCGTTCTTGTGACCTGTCTTCCCATCAGAAGCTAAGTTCCAGCTTGTATTTCTTTGGTTTGCTATTTTTCTGTCCAGCTTGCTATTTAATTTGTTGTCTTGCTTGCTGGAAGCTCTGGGACGCAGAGGGAGCGCCTCCGCACCGTGAGTCGGTGCGGAGGGTCTTTTTGCGCCCTCTGCGTGGTCTTTTTGTAGGTTTTTGTGCTGATCGCAAAGTAACCTTTCCTATCCTCGGTCTGTTCAGTAAGTCGGGCCTCACTTTGCTTAATCTATTTCATCTCTGTGTTTGTATTTTCATCTTTACTCACAGTCATTATACATTGGGGCAAAAAAGTATTTAGTCAGTCAGCAATAGTGCAAGTTCCACCACTTAAAAAGATGAGAGGCGTCTGTAATTTACATCATAGGTAGACCTCAACTATGGGAGACAAACTGAGAAATAAAAATCCAGAAAATCACATTGTGTTTTTTTAACAATTTTTTTGCATATTATGGTGGAAAATAAGTATTTGGTCAGAAACAAACAATCAAGATTTCTGGCTCTCACAGACCTGTAACTTCTTCTTTAAGAGTCTCCTCTTTCCTCCACTCATTACCTGTAGTAATGGCACCTGTTTAAACTTGTTATCAGTATAAAAAGACACATGTGCACACCCTGAAAGATTCTGACTCCAAACTCCACTATGGTGAAGACCAAAGAGCTGTCAAAGGACACCAGAAACAAAATTGTAGCCCTGCACCAGGCTGGGAAGACTGAATCTGCAATAGCCAACCAGCTTGGAGTGAAGAAATCAACAGTGGGAGCAATAATTAGAAAATGGAAGACATACAAGACCACTGATAATCTCCCTCGATCTGGGGCTCCACGCAAAATCCCACCCCGTGGGGTCAGAATGATCACAAGAACGGTGAGCAAAAATCCCAGAACCACGCGGGGGGACCTAGTGAATGAACTGCAGAGAGCTGGGACCAATGTAACAAGGCCTACCATAAGTAACACACTACGCCACCATGGACTCAGATCCTGCAGTGCCAGACGTGTCCCACTGCTTAAGCCAGTACATGTCCGGGCCCGTCTGAAGTTTGCTAGAGAGAATTTGGATGATCCAGAGGAGTTTTGGGAGAATGTCCTATGGTCTGATGAAACCAAACTGGAACTGTTTGGTAGAAACACAACTTGTCGTGTTTGGAGGAAAAAGAATACTGAGTTGCATCCATCAAACACCATACCTACTGTAAAGCATGGTGGTGGAAACATCATGCTTTGGGGCTGTTTCTCTGCAAAGGGGCCAGGACGACTGATCCGGGTACATGAAAGAATGAATGGGGCCATGTATCGTGAGATTTTGAGTGCAAACCTCCTTCCATCAGCAAGGGCATTGAAGATGAAACGTGGCTGGGTCTTTCAACATGACAATGATCCAAAGCACACCGCCAGGGCAACGAAGGAGTGGCTTCGTAAGAAGCATTTCAAGGTCCTGGAGTGGCCTAGCCAGTCTCCAGATCTCAACCCTATAGAAAACCTTTGGAGGGAGTTGAAAGTCCGTGTTGCCAAGCGAAAAGCCAAAAACATCACTGCTCTAGAGGAGATCTGCATGGAGGAATGGGCCAACATACCAACAACAGTGTGTGGCAACCTTGTGAAGACTTACAGAAAACGTTTGACCTCTGTCATTGCCAACAAAGGATATATTACAAAGTATTGAGATGAAATTTTGTTTCTGACCAGATACTTATTTTCCACCATAATATGCAAATAAAATGTTAAAAAAACAGACAATGTGATTTTCTGGATTTTTTTTTCTCAGTTTGTCTCCCATAGTTGAGGTTACATAGTTACATAGTTACATAGTTATTAAGGTTGAAGGAAGACTATATGTCCATCTAGTTCAACCCATAGCCTAACCTAACATGCCCTAACATGTTGATCCAGAGGAAGGCAAAAAAAAACCCATGTGCAAAGAGTAAGCTCCACATTGGGGAAAAAAATTCCTTCCCGACTCCACATACGGCAATCAGACTAGTTCCCTGGATCAACGCCCTATCAAGGAATCTAGTGTATATACCCTGTAACATTATACTTTTCCAGAAAGGTATCCAGTCCCCTCTTAAATTTAAGTAATGAATCACTCATTACAACATCATACGGCAGAGAGTTCCATAGTCTCACTGCTCTTACAGTAAAGAATCCGCATCTGTTATTATGCTTAAACCTTTTTTCCTCCAACCGCAGAGGATGCCCCCTTGTCCCTGTTTCAGGTCTATGATTAAAAAGATCATCAGAAAGGTCTTTGTACTGTCCCCTCATATATTTATACATTAAAATAAGATCACCCCTTAATCTTCGTTTTTCCAAACTAAATAGCCCCAAGTGTAATAACCTATCTTGGTATTGCAGACCCCCCAGTCCTCTAATAACCTTGGTCGCTCTTCTCTGCACCCGCTCCAGTTCAGCTATGTCTTTCTTATACACCGGAGACCAGAACTGTGCACAGTATTCTAAGTGTGGTCGAACTAGTGACTTGTATAGAGGTAAAATTATATTCTCCTCATGAGCATCTATGCCTCTTTTAATGCATCCCATTATTTTATTTGCCTTTGTAGCAGCTGCCTGACACTGACCACTGAATTTAAGTTTGTCATCCACCCATACACCCAGGTCTTTTTCATTGACGGTTTTGCCCAGAGTTTTAGAACTAAGCACATAATTATACATCTTATTACTTCTACCCAAGTGCATGACCTTACATTTATCCCCATTAAAGCTCATTTGCCATTTATCAGCCCAAGCTTCTAGTTTACATAAATCATCCTGTAATATAAAATTGTCCTCCTCTGTATTGATTACCCTGCAGAGTTTAGTGTCATCTGCAAATATTGAAATTCTACTCTGAATGCCCCCTACAAGGTCATTAATAAATATGTTAAAAAGAAGAGGGCCCAATACTGACCCCTGTGGTACCCCACTGCTAACCGCTACCCAGTCCGAGTGTGCTCCATTAATAACCACCCTTTGTTTCCCATCCCTGAGCCAGCTCTCAACCCACTTGCACATATTTTCCCCTATCCCCATTATTCTCATTTTATGTATCAACCTTTTGTGTGGCACCGTATCAAAAGCTTTTGAAAAGTCCATATACACTACATCCACTGGTTTCCCTTGGTCCAATCCGGAACTTACCTCTTCATAGAAACTGATCAAATTAGTCTGACATGAACGGTCCCTAGTAAACCCGTGCTGATACTGGGTCATGAGGTTATTCCTCTTCAGATACTCCAGTATAGCGTCCCTTAGAATGCCCTCCAGGATTTTACCCACAGTAGAGGTTAAGCTTACTGGCCTATAGTTTCCGAGTTCAGTTTTTGTTCCCTTTTTGAATATTGGCACCACATTTGCTATACGCCAGTCCTGTGGCACAGACCCTGTTATTATGGAGTCTTTAAAGATTAAAAATAATGGTCTATCAATGACTGTACTTAATTCCTGCAGTACTCGAGGGTGTATCCCATCCGGGCCCGGAGATTTGTCAATTTTAGTGATTTTTAGACGCCGCCGCACTTCCTGCTGGGTTAAGCAGGTGACATTTAATTGGGAATTTTTATCACTAGACATTTTGTCTGCCATAGGATTTTCTTGTGTAAATACTGATGAAAAAAAGTCATTTAGCATATTGGCTTTTTCCTCATCCTCATCCACCATCTCACCCAGACTATTTTTAAGGGGGCCAACACTATCATTTTTTAGTTTCTTACTATTTATGTAGTTAAAGAATATTTTAGGATTATTTTTACTCTCTCTGGCAATGAGTCTCTCTGTCTCAATCTTTGCTGCCTTGATTTGCTTTTTACAGAATTTATTTAATTTTCTGTATTTATTTAATGCCTCCTCACTACCTACTTCCTTTAATTCTCTAAATGCTTTCTTTTTGTCCCTTATTGCGCCCCTTACAGCTCTATTTAGCCATATTGGTTTCCTCCTATTTCTAGTATGTTTATTCCCATACGGTATATACTGTGCACAGGTCCTATCCAGGATGCTAATAAAGGTCTCCCATTTTCTCTGTGTATTTTTGTGTCTCAGGATATCGTCCCAGTTAATTGCACCAAGATCCTCTCTCATCTGTTGGAAATTTGCCCTCCTGAAGTTTAGTGTCCTTGTAACCCCTCTACTACACATCTTTTTAAAGGATACATGAAAACTTATTATTCTGTGATCGCCATTTCCCAAGTAACCCCCAACCCTTATATTTGATATGCGGTCTGGCCTGTTGGTTAATATTAGGTCTAGCAGTGCCCCCCTTCTTGTTGGGTCCTGAACCAGTTGTGAAAGGTAATTGTCTCTCATAATTGTCAAAAACCGATTACCTTTGCTGGAACTGCAGGTTTCTGTTCCCCAATCTATTTCAGGGTAGTTGAAGTCCCCCATAATAATGACTTCTCCTTGAGTCGCAGCTTCATCTATTTGCTTTACGAGGATATTCTCCATTGCTTCCATTATTTTTGGAGATTTATAACAAACCCCTATCAGTAATTTATTATTTTTTCCCCCTCCCCTTATCTCCACCCACAGGGATTCTACATTTTCATTAAATTCACCTATATTATCGCGCAGGATGGGTTTTAAGGATGATTTTACATATAGACACACCCCTCCCCCTCGCTTATCTGTACGGTCATTTCTGAACAGGCTATAGCCCTGCAAGTTAACAGCCCAGTCATGGCTCTCATCCAGCCACGTTTCAGATATCCCCACCATGTCATAATTATGCTCCAACAACATTAGTTCTAATTCGTCCATTTTGTTGGCGAGGCTTCTGGCATTAGTATACATGCACTTTATGTTCCTCTCTGTACTTCTATTTCTTAAATTATTAACTGTTCTGACCACACCCCCCATGCCACCGCCACCCCCAACTTCCTTATTTGTGCCCAGGTCTCTGTCTGCACTATCTTCCCCTCCTATAAAATGAATACCCTCCCCCCCAATTCCTAGTTTAAACACTCCTCCAAACTTCTAGCCATTCTCTCCCCCAGCACAGCTGCACCCTCCCCATTGAGGTGCAGCCCGTCCCTAGCGTAGAGCCTGTAGCCAACTGAGAAGTCGGCCCAGTTCTGCAGGAACCCAAACCCCTCTTTCCTACACCAATTCTTGAGCCACTTATTAACCTCCCTAATCTCCCGTTGCCTCTCTGGCGTGGCACGTGGTACCAGCAGTATTTCGGAAAATACCACGTTGGAGGTCCTTGCTTTCAGCTTGCAGCCTAATTCCCTGAAATCATCTTTAAGGACCTTCCACCTACCTCTAACTTTGTCATTAGTGCCAATGTGCACCATGACCGCTGGGTCCTTCTATGATAGGTCTACCTATGATGTAAATTACAGACGCCTCTCATCTTTTTAAGTGGTAGAACTTGCACTATTGCTGACTGACTAAATACTTTTTTGCCCCACTGTATGTGGGGGGTTGCCTTTTCCATTGGGGAATTTCTCTGAGGCAAGGTAGGCTTTAGTTTTCTATCTTCAGAGCTAGCTAGTTTCTTAGGCTGTGCCGAGTTGCATAGGGAGCGTTAGGCGCAATCCACGGCTATTTCTAGTGTGGTTGATAGGTTTAGGGATTGCGGTCAGCAGAGTTCCCACGTCCCAGAGCTCGTCCTTTATTATCAGTAACTATCAGGTCATTCCGTGTGCTCTTAACCACCAGGTCCATTATTGTCCTGACCACCAGGTCATAACAGCGGTCCCGTCCGATGGGCGTCGCGGTTCGGTCCAGCACCTCCTATCTTCATAGGATGACGTCCTCTTCTTGTGTTCATGCTGCGGCTCCGGCGCAGGCGTGCTTTGTCTGCCCTGTTGAGGGCAGAGCAAAGTACTGCAGTGCGCAGGCGCTGGGCCTCTCTGACCTTTCCCGGCGCCTGCGCACTGAAGTACTTTGCTCTGCCCTCAACAGGGCAGACAAAGTACGTCTGCGCCGCAGCGTGAAGTCAAGAAGAGGATGTCATCCTATGAAGATGGGAGGCCCAGGACCGCGACGCCCATCGGACTAAACCGCAGCGGGACCACCCCTGGGTGAGTATAATCTAAGCCCCTGATGCCGGTGGCCTTAGCTCACCATTTTGGGGGTGACAGGTTCCCTTTAAAGAGCTCCTGACTTGTCAAAACAGCACATATCCCCACAAGTTACACCATTTTGGAAACTACAGCACTTGAGGAATTCATCTAGGGAGAAATAATATAAAATTTTCTCAGACAATTCACAGAATTGTATAACATCGGGCTTAGTCTATGGAAAATTACCATTTTTTCACTAAAATGTTGCTTTGGCTTCAAGTTTTCAATTTTCACAAGGGGTAATAAGAGAAAATGAAGGGTACAATTGGTTACATTTTTATGCAATTTCTGAGAGTGCGCCTTTACTCCATATGTGGCCGAAAACTACTTTTGAAGCACCTGTGCAAAGCTCAGAACAGAAGGCACTTAACATTGGTCTGCAGATTTTGCTGGAATGGTTTGCAGGTTTGCAGGTGCCATGTCACATTGGCAGAGCCCCTAAAGTCTCAGAATAGCGGAACACCCACAAGTAAGTCACCCCATTTTACAATCTACACATCTCAATGAATTCATCCAAGGGTGCAGTGATCATATTCACACCATGGATGTGTCACAAAATGGTATAACATTGGGCACAGAGGAAAAAAATATAATATTTTTGCCACTAAAATTAACTTTTAGTACCAAATATTGCATTTTCACAGGGAAAAGGAGTAAAAATGGCACTGCTTAAGCTACACGGCAAGACTCGGGAGGCAAGGAGCGCTACTTGACTCTTGGAGAACAAATTATCGTAGAATAGTTTGCAGACTGCATATTCAGAGCACCTGAGTGCTAGAAGAACAGAATCCCCCTCAAGTGACCGCATTTTGGAAATTTCACCCCTCTGGGAATTTATCTACAGGTGTAGTGACGATTTTGACTCCATGGGTGTTTGCCAGAAACAAGCAGCAGTGAATGTTACTGAGTGAATTGCAAATCTGCTATTGTACTGCCCGTACGTTATAGTGACCAGAACACTGTAGTTCCCAGCTCATGTTTCTGGAGACATGGACCCCGTAAATTAAGTGGGCTCCCATCGCTAGAGAGATGCCAAACTTGTGGATGCCCAGGCACACTGGGGCTCAGAAGGGAGGGAACATTTGGACTTGGAAGAGCAGAATTCCATGGATTTCTTTTGGGGAGCGACGAGACATTATGCTTTTCTAGAACCTTTGTACTACCTGTAACATGGAGGCACCCTATATTTCCATTGAGAGATTATGGACACGAGTGAGAACTTGCTTTTTTGTGAATTCAGCTGAAGTTTTTAATTGGAACATTTTACATAAAGTTTGGGGTCACATTTATCCTGCACTCTACACTGAGCACTTACATTGGGGTTTCAATCTAAATCTCCGAATGACGTGATTCAGATGAAACCCGAGGGATCCATTCACTATAGTGAGGCAGCAGAGTTACTCTGGACACCGCGTGGCCTCTGCTCAGCGTTGTCTTTCCTTTTAAAAGTGCATAAAACAATGGTCGACTGTGCTTTTACGCAAGCTTGAAAAATATGGACACCACGAGATCATAGGCCAGACAGTTATCCACAATGCCTCCATCAGCCTCATTGTAGGAAATCTTCCACTGGGGGTTCCGTCTGAATCATGTATTTCAGAGATTTATTAACCCCTTTACCCCCAAGAGTGGTTTGCACGTTATGGACCGGGCCAATTTTTACAATTCTGACCACTGTCCCTTTATGAGGTTATAACTCTGGAATGCTTCAATGGATCCCGGTGATTCTGACATTGTTTTCTCGTGACATATTGTACTTCATGATAGTGGTAAAATTTCTTTGATATTACCTGCGATTATTTGTGGAAAAAACGAAAATTTGGCGAACATTTTGAAAATTTCGCAATTTTCCAACTTTGAATTTTTATGCAATTAAATCACAGAGATATGTCACACAAAATACTTAATAAGTAACATTTCCCACATGTCTACTTTACATCAGCACAATTTTGGAACCAAAATTTTTTTTGTTAGGGAGTTATAAGGGTTAAAAGTTGACCAGCAATTTCTCATTTTTACAACACCATTTTATTTTAGGGACCACATCTCATTTGAAGTCATTTTGAGGGGTCTATTTGATAGAAAATACCCAAGTGTGACACCATTCTAAAAACTGCACCCCTCAAGGTTCTCAAAACCACATTCAAGAAGTTTATTAACCCTTCAGGTGCTTCACAGGAATTTTTGGAATGTTTAAATAAAAATTAACATTTAACTTTTTTTCACAAAAAATTTACTTCAGCTCCAATTTGTTTTATTTTACCAAGGGTTACAGGAGAAAATGGACCCCAAACGTTGTTGTACAATTTGTCCTGAGTACGCTGATACTCCATATGTG
Source organism: Ranitomeya imitator (assembly GCF_032444005.1). Taxonomy (NCBI): domain Eukaryota; kingdom Metazoa; phylum Chordata; class Amphibia; order Anura; family Dendrobatidae; genus Ranitomeya; species Ranitomeya imitator. Next base: position 449,476,886 of record NC_091283.1, on the reverse strand, counting down.
GGGGTTACCCACAGTTTGGGCGCATGGCAGAGCTCGGAAGGGAAGGAGCGCCGTTTGACCTTTCAATGCAAAATTGACAGGAATTGAGATGGGACGCCATGTTGCGTTTGGAGAGCCACTGATGTGCCTAAACATTGAAACCCCCCACAAGTGACACCATTTTGGAAAGTAGACCCCCTAAGGAACTTATCTAGAGGTGTGGTGAGCACTTTGACCCACCAAGTGCTTCACAGAAGTTTATAATGCAGAACCGTAAAAATAAAAAATCATTTTTTTTCACAAAAATTATCTTTTCGCCCCCAATTTTTTATTTTCCCAATGGTAAGAGAAGAAATTGGACCACAAAAGTTGTGGCACAATTTGTCCTGAGTACGCTGATACCCCATATGTGGGGGTAAACCATTGTTTGGGCGCATGGCAGAGCTCGGAAGGGAAGGAGCGCCATTTGGAATACAGACTTAGATGGAATGGTCTGCAGGCGTCACATTGTGTTTGCAGAGCCCCTAATGTACCTAAACAGTAGAAACCCCCCACAAGTGACCCCATATTGGAAACTGGACCCCCCAAGGAACTTATCTAGATGTGTTGTGAGAACTTTAAGCCCCCAAGTATTTCACTACAGTTTATAACGCAGAGCCGTGAAAATAAAAAATCTTTTTCCCACAAAAATTATTTTTTAGCCCCCAGTTTTGTATTTTCCCAAGGGTAACAGGAGAAATTGGACCCCAAAAGTTGTTGTCCAATTTGTCCTGAGTACGCTGATACCCCATATGTTGGGGTAAACTCCTGTTTGGGCACACGGGAGAGCTCGGAAGGGAAGGAGCACTGTTTTACTTTTTCAATGCAAAATTGGATGGAATTGAGATCGGTCGCCATGTCGCGTTTGGAGAGCCCCTGATGTGTCTAAACAGTGGAAACCCCCCAATTATAACTGAAACCCTAATCCAAACACACCCCTAACCCTAATCCCAATGGTAACCCTAACCACACCTCTGACCCAGACACACCCCTAATCCTAATCCCAACCGCAAATGTAATCCAAACCCTAACCCTAACTTTAGCCCCAACCCTAACTGTAGCCTTAACCCTAACCCTAGCCCCAACCCTAGCCCCAACCCTAACCCTAGCCCTAACCCTAGCCCTAACCCTAACCCTAATGGGAAAATGGAAATAAATACATTTTTTTAATTTTTCCCTAACTAAGGGGGTGATGAAGGGGGGTTTGATTTACTTTTATAGTGGGTTTTTTAGCGGATTTTTATGATTGGCAGCCGTCACACACTGAAAGACGCTTTTTATTGCAAAAAATATTTTTTGCGTTACCACATTTTGAGAGCTATAATTTTTCCATATTTGAGTCCACAGAGTCATGTGAGGTCTTGTTTTTTGCGGGACGAGTTGACGTTTTTATTGGTAACATTTTCGGGCACGTGACATTTTTTGAACGCTTTTTATTCCGATTTTTGTGAGGCAGAATGACTAAAAACCAGCTATTCATGAATTTCTTTTGGGGGAGGCGTTTATACCGTTCCGCGTTTGGTAAAATTGATAAATCAGTTTTATTCTTCGGGTCAGTACGATTACAGCGACACCTCATTTATATCATTTTTTTATGTTTTGGCGCTTTTATACGATAAAAACTATTTTATAGAAAAAATAATCGCTTTATTCTGAGGACTATAACTTTTTTATTTTTTTGCTGATGTTGCTGTATGGCGGCTCGTTTTTTGCGGGACAAGATGACGCTTTCAGCGGTACCATGGTTATTTATATCCGTCTTTTTGATTGCGTGTTATTCCACTTTTTGTTTGGCGGTACGATAATAAAGCGTTGTTTTTTGCCTCGTTTTTTTTTTTTTTTTTTTTTCTTACGGTGTTTACTGAAGGGGTTAACTAGTGGGACAGCTTTATAGGTCGGGTTGTTACGGACGCGGCGATACTAAATATGTGTACTTTTATTGTTTTTTTTTATTTTATTTAGATAAAGAAATGTATTTATGGGAATAATATATTTGTTTGTTTTTTTTCATTATTTAGGATTTTTTTTTTTTTTTTTGCACACTTTGAAAAAAAATTTTTTAACTTTTTTACTTTGTCCCAGGGGGGGACAATACAGATCGGTGATCTGCCAGTTTGCACAGCACTCTGACAGATCACCGATCTGTCTCAGAGTGCTGCAGCGTTACCAAGTGCCTGCTCTGAGCAGGCACTTGGTAAGCCACCTCCCTCCCTGCAGGACCCGGATCCGCGGCCATCTTGGATCCGGGGCTCGAGCAGGGAGGGAGGTGAGGAGACCCTCGCAGCAACGCAATCACATCGCGTTGCTGCGGGGGTCTCAGGGAAGCCCGCAGGGAGCCCCCTCCCTGCGCGATGCTTCCCTGCACCGCCGGCACATCGCGATCATCTTTGATCGCGGTGTGCCGGGGGTTAATGTGTCGGGGGCGGTCCGTGACCGCTCCTGGCACATAGTGCCGGATGTCAGCTGCGATAAGCAGCTGACACCCGGACGCGATCGGCCGCGCTCCCCCCGTGAGTGCGTCCGATCGCGCTGGACGTAATATTCCGTCCTTGGGAATTAAGGCCCACCCCACATGGACGGAATATTACGTCCAATGGCAGAAAGGGGTTAAAGGAGACCCCGATGTAAGCTCTCAGCGTGGAGAACAGGATAAGTGTGAGCTGAGCATTGCTGGGATCTTTGGGAGGCAGAATGAATAAATCAACAGCAGGTGAAGAATTTTTATTTATTTTTTATGCCATTCCTCATGCAGAGTGGGTGGTGCTGAGGATGCATAAGTGTGACTGTTACAGAATTGGGGGACAGAGTACAGATGCTAATTAATTTATATATTTATTGGGTGGAGAAAGTGGCTATTTATAGTTTGTGGGGGTACAATGGTGGATTACAATTTATATTTGGAATAATGGGTTGCATAATAACTAATTATATATTAATGGTGGGTGCATGTTTACATTCAGCTGTGTAGTGTACAAGTCGAGGAGAAACTGGGGAATGTGCGCTTTAAGTGGTGCTCTAGCTAATTGTGTGTTATTTTATGCAGAGACGAGTCCTGGCTGGAAGAAGTGATGGTGGTGTGTTCTGGATGAAAAAGAAAAGCGAAGATGAACGACTTCAACTAGGGACGTCACCGGTGAGTCAGTGTATTATCTATACACTTACACTATATACAGAGCTCCTGTGTATAATGTCACTAGTGATCCCACTATGTGGTGGTAATGTGTGATCTGGTCATGAATTTGTCACTTGTATGTGATATTATTCGATCACTTTGTGAAGGTAATAATTTGGTCTGCTAATGGTGTGACGTTATTTCTGCAGCGGCTGCGCGCTGCTATTTTTAGGCTGGGGAGGGCCAAATATCCATGGACCAGCCTGAAAACACCAGCCCCCATCAGTCTGCTTTATCTTGGCTAGTTATCAAAAATAATCATTTATTTATTTAAATCTTTTAAAAAAACGGCATGGGTGCCCCTCCAATTTTTGATAACCAGCCAATATAAAGCAGATAGCTGAAGATTACAGCCTGCAGCAGGCTACTTTATCTGCGCATGTTATCAAAAATACAGGGGACCCCACATCTTTGTTTTTTTTTTTATTATTATTATTATTATTATTATTATTATTAATGTTTTTTGTAACATACTGCTCCATTCAATCACAGCCATGCCACTGGAAAAAGCTTGATGATTGGCTTCAACAAGCTTAATTCAGGCTTCTGCGCCCCAACAGTAACATGGACTTCTGGGAGAAGACCGTGTCCAATATGGCCCCCGAACTTTACCATTTGGGTTCACCCATCACTAGAGACAACCACTGAGTCTCCCTATCCATAAAATGTTATTGCCTTTATTTTTCTATGGCTATCCTTTAATCCACATCTCATCAGGTCCTATGATGATGGATTAGAGGAAGGTAAGTGAATATTTAGTAGAGGCTACAATACCACCATATGAAACAAAAATCTTGGACAGAGCCAAGGCATACAGAAAACGTCCGTTGTCTGCTCTTCATACAGTCACTCACCTGAACTGGGCGCCTCCATGTTGAACTCTGCACTTATATGTTTCTGCTCCAGGTTGTCTGTCAGCTCCTTGATCACCAGATCCAAAGCATCGATCCCAGAAGCCAAGTCATACGGAGTCAGGTCAAAAGAAGCCGACTCCTCACACATCCTCTCCTGGGGGTGAAGGAGACCACGAGTCATGGGCAAAATAACTCATCGAGACCATTATGGCACAAGACTGATGCTCAGTACATACCACATTGTGCGCCTCATCAAATATCACAACCGTTCCCTTCAGATCAATGTTGTGCGCCTTACGACTCTGGAAAACAAGAATCGGGTGTTTTATTTCACTTCTTAAATGAGACTTAAAAAGCATTTCTCAGAAGTAGATGTGCACGGCCATTGTAGTAAATTCTCAGCTCTGGATACACTGTATACAGGAGCTTAGCCTCTGGAAGTAAACAGGAATGCGCTCATTCACTGACAGCAAGCAAAGATCATGAAAAGGTTCAAGAATATTTTTAATCCCAATTTATTCCCTTGAAAGTGATAATAGATTTCCTAAGGGAGCATATTTTATGATAAACCAGGAAATAGTATAGTCTAGCACCTGCTGAGGCCCATTGGCGCCAGATTGATGAAATTTTACTGTATAAGGGTCTAGGCACACGTTGCAGATTTGTCACAAAACCTGAAAGGTTTCCTGATGTCAGCAAAGTGAACGAGAATCCTGAAATCTCAAGCACATGTTGCTTATTTTTGTCTTGCATTTAAGTCTGCATCATGTCAATTCTTTCAGTGTTTTTGCTGCAGATTTCACTCATACTAATGAGTGGGTAAAAATCTGCACCAAAACGCGTGTTTAAAAAAAAAAAAAAAGGAAAAAAAAAGGTCCAACTTACATGGCGAATTTCCTGCCAAGAGATGCAGAAATTCTTGCACCAAATATTTAATGTGTGCACATAACCTAAAAAATGTGTACACCTTGCTTATTCGGTGCAGATATTTCTGCATATCTTAGCAGGAAAAATACTGCGTAATAGGCATGTTTTTGCTGCTTTTTTTACATGCGTTTTTTTGGTGTAGCTTTTTCCCCACTCATTAGTATGAGTGAAATCTGCAGCAAAAATGCTTAAAGAATTGACATGAAGCAAACTTAAATCTGCAAGGAAAAAACAAGCAATGTGTGTATGAGACTTCAGGATTCTCGATCCCTTTGCTGGAATCAGGAACCTTTCAGGTTTTGTGACAAATCTGCACTGAAAAAAAAAAAACTGCGACAAAAAATGCAAAAAATCTGCCAGGAGTGCTCAGGCCCCAAACTTTACTAGTGTCTGCATTGTCCAAATCAAATCGTATATAACACTCATGATGTCGTTTATGATGTCTGGGTGAAACCAAAACGATCCTCTAAGAGAAATCCACCCTGCTCCATGATCTAAAGGACAGTGCTGGAGTTATGGATCTCTTCTAATACAGTATACAGCACATACAGGTACTGGAAGCAGAGGTTAGAGAAGGGAAAATACTAATACCTTAGAGTCCAGGAGATAATTATAGGGCATGAATATGATGTCCGCCTGCTGTTTCAGATTCCTGGAGAGGTAGTAGGGGCAGGCCCTGCACAAAGATTGACACTTAGAACATAATATACTGTATACTGTGCACCTCAAATGGCTGACCAAATTGGAAAATCCTCCTCAAAAGAAAAAAATGCATAACAACTAGCTGGTTTGGATTCTGAAAGCATACTGTCCTTTAACACAAAACCTGGCAGTAAGCATGGTTTTCCTCTCCTCGTGCAGTTAAAATTGCTTTTGGTGAACATACCAGTCTCCTATGTTGAGAAGCTGCCCCAAATCTCATGCTCTAGAATTTATCATCTTGACTTTTTGAGCCTCCTATAGCATTAAGTACTGCAACTTCCTTTCCCTGAACTTTCGGCTCCCGCAATTGTTTAACAACTTGCCTGCACTGAATTAAAGGGGATGTCTGAGAAAATATTTTTGTTGGGTGTATTAAATCAAAAAAACTAAGCTATACAAATCTATTGGCACTTACCGGGATCAAGTGCAGGCCGTTTTGTGGTCTCCATTTACACCGGAAGGAAGACGTCATCATTCAATATGGCAGCAGGACCACTGGGACCTATGATTGGCTGCCGAAGAAAAGTGACTTCAGTCGCACATCACCATAGATAGCAGTGAGGACGTGCTGCTGAAGCCAATAGACCAAGGCAGCTAATCACAGGTAGCAGAGGTCCTGCTGCCACTTTGTAGCAGGTCTGTGGAGTCAGAGTCGTGGAGTCGGAGCCCATCGGAGTCATGGAAATTTAAAAGTCGGAGGTTTGGCTTACTGACTCCACAGCCCTGACAGGGGAGCCAATTTTGGTGGAGTCGGTGTCATGGAAATTGAGGAGTCGGAGGAGATTTGGCTTACTGACTCCACAGCCCTGCTATGTAGGCTGACAACCTTTTTCCAATGTAAATGCAGAATACAGAGTGGCCTGCGCTGAATTCCCTTTGAGTTTCTTTCACCATTTTTAATATACCAAGCCACTGGTAAAATTATGATTTCGCCCAGACAACCCCTTTAAAAGACGGTCTGTTTGTTATGTAGTGTGGCAGACAAAAAAAAAAAATAAAGGGATGTGTAGGTTACCTATTTATCACAATTTTCTATCAAGGGAGATCCTGTTACCTAAAAGTACAGGGATAACTGAAACCCCTTGTCAAAATCACTGAACTCTGCAGTAGGACATACGTGAGGCCGCACATGTCCACTGCAGCACACCAAATCCATCAGAGCAAGATCTGCAAGCTGCAGTGCATCTACAAGGAGAGGACTCTTCTCCATAATTTTAATAATAAGACATACGAACAGGGGTTGTCCAGTTGTTGCAAAGGTTTAGTCAAAGAGGACTCCGGAAGTACCTGTGCTTGGTGCCGCTCTTCACCAGGTCCTCGATGTCCAGTATAGGAGTGGTGAGATCCCTCTCCGTGCTCTTTTCTAGGGAAAACATTTTTTTATCCTGTAACAGTTTGCCTTGCTGTCTCAATGAACACTACTTTCCATTTATAAGATGAATGATGTTGGGTTATTAAAGAGGAACTCCAAAACGCAGAGAGACTCCTTGAAGTTGTAAAACTACAACACTAAGTACGTGTGTGTGACATGTTGGTAGTCATCCTTTTTGAAAAGGTGAAACAAAGGATGGAGAGCTCTGTTCACAATACGTGGGGGCTATCGCCTCATAGGGGGTACGACCTGGTATTCGGAAGTATGTGCAAGGCAGAAAGAAGGTGGAAGACTTGTCAACACAAGGCATTTTTATCACCTGGTTCTTTCTGATGCCTAATTAACTGGTCATAATGGACACAATTTCTTAACAGCATCCTCTAGCACTTACCCTCCACATTATTATAGTAGTGACAGGAGCGGGTAGACACCTTAGAGCGACACATATGGACCTGAAAAAAAACAACACAGTACAAGACATTTTATTCTGGATGCAAACAATGAAAACTGATATATACTCAATATTTATACCTTAACATGATTATTCTCCTGCTTCTTCACATCCGGGTGAATACATAACTGCTCCCGTGAGCCCAGGACGCTGACTTTAGGCCTGAAAAAAAAAAAATTAATGCAGCTTTCCAAAAAAAAGAAAAAAGTTATTAAGCGATCTATACATTATGTATGATGGTATAGAGTGCCAAATTACCTACTTTCCTTCACACAGCCATGAAAGTACATGATAAAATGTATGTATGACTGCAGCCACCACTAGAGGGAGCTCATTGCACACAATTTCTCATGCTGTCACTTGATGTACGCTGACAATACGCTGGCTGCATGACTGCAGACAGGTATATTTTTTTATCTGAAATGTGCCATTTTTTTCATTGAAAGTTAACTTTAAATATCCAAAACCGCTGCACGTGATTCGCAGGTCTTTCCCTCTTGTGTACATAGGGACAGATCTATCCATCACTTAGACCAGTGCTGAGAACTTGGCCGGGGGGAGTGCTGGAGTAGGCTTCTCCCCAGCTATGGTCCCTGGCCGGACCTTTAAAGATGATTTTCTCTGAAATGCCGAAGTGTTTCAGAGAAAAATATACCTGGCTGCAACTGTGCAGCCAGGATCTGATTCATGCTGTCCGTGGTTTTAGCAGCATGAATCAAAAGACAGGTTTCCTTTAACCCCTTAGTGACCACCAATACGTCTTTTTAGGGACCTGAGATATAGCATCCCCATACAGGTGACAATCCAGCAGCTGTTGGCTGTACACTAGAGCTGACAACTTGCTGCTTCAGCCACGATCAGTGTGGCACAGTCCATGGCTGTTTAACCTCTTAGATGCTGCTGATAATAGTTTTACACAGTAACTACAGACAATAGGTTTACACAGTAAAATATCGATATTTGCAGATGATACAAAACTATGTAAAGCAGTTAATACAAGAGAAGATAGTATTCTGCTACAGATGGATCTGGATAAGTTGGAAACTTGGGCTGAAAGGTGGCAGATGAGGTTTAACAATGATAAATGTAAGGTTACACACATGGGGAGAAGGGATTAATATCACCATTACACACTGAACGGGAAACCACTGGGTAAATCTGACAGGGAGAAGGACTTGGGGATCCTAGTTAATGATAAACTTACCTGGAGCAGCCAGTGCCAGGCAGCAGCTGCCAAGGCAAACAGGATCATGGGGTGCATTAAAAGAGGTCTGGATACACATGATGAGAGCATTATACTGCCTCTGTACAAATCCCTAGTTAGACCGCACATGGAGTACTGTGTCCAGTTTTGGGCACCGGGGCTCAGGAAGGATATAATGGAACTAGAGAGAGTACAAAGGAGGGCAACAAAATTAATAAAGGGGATGGGAGAACTACAATACCCAGATAGATTAGCGAAATTAGGATTATTTAGTCTAGAAAAAAGACGACTGAGGGGCGATCTAATAACCATGTATAAGTATATAAGGGGACAATACAAATATCTCACTGAGGATCTGTTTATACTACTGATAGGGATTCTAGATTGTGAGCCCCATCGGGGACAGTGATGATAATGTGTGCAAAACTGTAAAGCGCTGCGGAATATGTTAGCGCTATATAAAAATAAAGATTATTATTATTAAGGAAGGTGACGGGCACAAGGGGGCATTCTTTGCGTCTGGAGGAGAGAAGGTTTTTCCACCAACATAGAAGAGGATTCTTTACTGTTAGGGCAGTGAGAATCTGGAATTGCTTGCCTGAGGAGGTGGTGATGGCGAACTCAGTCGAGGGGTTCAAGAGAGGCCTGGATGTCTTCCTGGAGCAGAACAATATTGTATCATACAATTATTAGGTTCTGTAGAAGGACGTAGATCTGGGGATTTATTATGATGGAATATAGGCTGAACTGGATAGACAAATGTCTTTTTTCGGCCTTACTAACTATGTTACTAGTGACTATGGTATCTTGATGGTTAACAGAGTGTGGAGGCTCCCTATTTAACTCCATCGGCATTCTGAAACTATGATTGCATGGTCCTGATGTTTGCCATTGCAATTCCAGGCCAATAATGGCGTTAGAGTCTGACATGTATAGTGACCTGATGAGAATTTAGGCAACATTTAGGTGGTAAAAATACAATTTTTCATTCCTGTCATGCCACTTTTCATTAATTCCTGAAAAGCACCTGAAGGATTAATAAACTACCTGACAGCAGTTTTGAATATATTGAGGAGTGCAGTTTTTATAACGGTGTCACTTTGGGGGGGTTTTCCAATTTATGTTTAGGACCCCAATATTCACTTCAAACCTGAATAGGTCCCTAAAACATTTTTTTGCAAATTTCCTTGAAAAAAATGAAAAATTACTGCTACATTTTTAAACCGTCTAAAATGCTAACAAAATAAAACAACATTTTACAAATGGTGCTGATGTAAGTTAGAGATGAGGGAAATGTTATTTATTAAATGTTTTTCTGTGGTATGACTATCTGGATTGAATGGATAATCATTCAAAATTTGAAAATTGCAAATATTTTGCCTTTTCTGTCAAATCTCTGATATTTTTATAAATACGCACAAAACATATCATCCTAAAATATAATGGGACACGAAAAAAAAAAAACAATCTCAAAATTACTGGGATATGTACTGGGATACGTTGAAGCATTCCAGAGTCATTACCATATAAAGTGACATTGGTCAGTTTTAAATAAAATTTGCCTTCGTCACTTGGGTATCCCACTAAATGCATATACAGTATCATCTGGTGGGCCGATGACTGGCATCCCCTTCATTAGCCACAAGAATTGGGTCCGAAAGTTCTGTGTGTGACTGCAGCGTGGATCCAATCACACATGAGAGTGTGGGTCTCCTATTAAGATCAAAAATCAATAAGTAAAAAATGTAATTTGATTTTCCACTTTGATTTTGCGTATCATTCCAAATCCAGACCTCGGTGGGATATTTAGATTTACATTGATCATTTTTATGTTTTATTGTTCTCAACACATTCCACTATGCAATGAATAAAGATTTGCAACTGGAATATTTCATTCAGTGATAACTAGGAGGTGATATTTTAGTGTTCCCTTTATTTATTTTCTTTTTAGACGTGTATATTCCACAGTGACTAAAACAGCAGTGCATCTTTTTGATCAGTAGATGGCACTATGTAGTATTATTATTACGGTATTTATTTTTAGGGCACCATTGATTCCATGGTGCTCCATGGTGATTCCATAACTTATGTAGCAAGGACTGAAGTTATGAACCATTGTGGTCATCATCTCCTCCCTTTCTGCACAGTGTCCCACAAATTACCTGTACTTTGTCTGCTTCAGTTCACTTATGACCTGAGCCAGCTGAGAATGGGTCCTGGATGCGTAAATGATCTTGGGGATATCGCTGTAGTATGCTGTAAAATCAAAAGAAGTATATGTGTAAGCCTGCAATATGCGCCTCCTTTTTGCTCATCTACCAAATATTAGTAGGTTGTTAATATGGCTGTGCGTTCCATTATGTTTCAAGTACTGTGGCCGGCCGCCTATGGTTCCATAGCCGCTTGTTTTTGTACTTTTTGTTAAACCCCTTTCTTATGTCCGTGGCTCCTGTATGTGTGGCATCCGTTTTCATAGGTACCTATTAAAGGGAACCTGTCATCTGAATTTGGCGGGACTGGTTTTGGGTCATATGGGCGGAGTTTTCGGGTGTTTGATTCACCCTTTCCTTACCTGCTGGCTGCATGCTGGCTGCAATATTGGATTGAAGGTCATTCTCTGTCCTCCATAGTACACACCTGCACAAGGCAAGATTGCTTTGCGCAGGCGTGTACTATGGAGGACAGAGAATGAACTTCAATCCAATATTGCAGCCAGCATGCAGTCAGCGGGTAAGGAAAGGGTGAATCAAACACCCAAAACCTCCGCCCATATGACCCAAAACCAGTCCCGCCAAATTCAGGTGACAGAGTCCCTTTAACACTTATGATGATCTTCCGTGTAAATTCCTACAGCACATGGATGACATCCGTGTGCCATCTGTGTGACACGTACCGCAATTAAATGCATTCAATAAATTACTGATTTTTATGTGTTAAAGATGTGCAAAGATGCGCAAAGATGATAGATAGATAGATAGATAGATAGATAGATAGATAGATAGATAGATAGATAGATAGATAGATAGATAGATAGATAGATAGATAGATAGATAGATAGATTATTGGATCATTAGATTATTGGTAACAGAAAAGGTAAAGCAGGCAGCTGTGAGCCGATGTTATCAGGCTGCGAAGGTCTCTGGTTATCGGGCCCTTCCCAGCCTAAAAATACCAGCCCGCACCCGTCCCAGTAGTGGAACATCACAAGAGATGCTCCAATTCTGGGGCTTCGTCTTGGCTATTCCCGATGCCCTGGTGCTGTGGCAATATGAGTAATGGTGCTTTGAGTTGATGTCATCTGTGAAATGTCCAAAAACACAGCGGATATAAAGCTCTGGTGCTAGTAATGGAGAGGTGTCTATCAGACACACCATTATTCAGTAATAAAAAGGAAACACATAAAAAAAACACTATAGAAGTAAACACTCCCTGACTCTTTCCCTAATTCACCACTTTATTTAAAAGGAAAAAAAAAATAGCACACAGCTCCGGCGTAGTCTACCAAATCCAACAAAGTCCTGCAAATCCGCCGTAGAGACTATGCAGCCTTGTTCCGACAATATATGGGCTTTGCAAACAACCACTTCCGGGTCACGCAGCGCTGCATGAGACCCAGCAATGTCAGTAACTTTACCGCTCTTCACAGTCAAAGGGTTTTGCACAGCGCTGTGTGACCCAGAAGTGGTTGTTTGTAAAGACCATGTAGCATCAGAACAAGGCTCCATTGGCTTTGTACGTCGGATTCGCTGAACTACATCGGACCTGCATGGGATTTTTTTTCTTATCTAATAAAGTAGTGATCAAGGGAAAGCATGGGGTAGTGTTATTTCAATAAAGTGGGTTTTTTTGCTTGATTCCTTTTTATTTATGGGTTAGTAATGGGGTGCCTGATAGACACCTCTCCATTACTAGAACCAGGACTTGATGTCAGCTGTGGTTTTGGACACTTCATAGCGGACATCAACCCCAAGCACCATTACCCCCATGACACTCGCTACGCTGAGATGTGTGTTGTTTCAGAACGCTCGCTGCAGAAACAGGAACAGCGGGGGGAACGAGGAAGAGACAGGAGTGTTGTTATTTTAAAAATATGTATCAGTAGGTTCATTGTGGTCGCCATAATACTGTATGAAGTATTATGGGGAGTGCATTATACTGTATGGATGACTCTGGGGACTGCATTATACTGTATGGAGTACTATGAGGACTGCATTATACTATATGGAGGACTATGGGGAGTTCATTATACTATATGGAGGACTATGGGGAGTGCATTATACTATATGGAGGACTATGGGGAGTGCATTATACTATATGGAGGACTATGGGGAGTGCATTATACTATATGGAGGACTATAGGGGTGCATTTTACTATATGTAAGACTATGGGGAGTGCATTATACTATATGGAGGACTGTGTGGAGTGCAATATAGTATCTCGATGACTGTGGGGGGGTTCATTATACTATATGGAGGACTATGGGCAATACAAGGCGAAAAGCCAGAGTTAGAGTGACTCATGTGATGCTCCACTTCTGGGGCTGCTGCAGGCTGATATTTTTAGACTGAGAAGGGCCCAACACCATGGATCTTCTCAGCCTGATAATATCAGCTCTTAGATGTCTGCTTTACCTTTGCTGGTTACGAAAAATGAGGGGGACCCCGCGTCATTTTTTTTCCAATTATTAGGTTAATGGAAAGATATACAACAAGCTACACATGCAAGGCACAAATTACCATATTTTGCAAATTATAAGAGGCACCCCAATGGTGGTGCGTGTTAAAATCCACTTTTATGGTAGCTTACCTGGGAGGCTGCGGCTGTGGAGCGGGGTCCCAGGTGGCAGGGTCGCTACTTCAGGAAACTGGTAGAGACAGGAGATGCTGTGGGCCCCAGGCTGGTAAAACAAGGTGTTTTTGTGAAAGCCTGGAGCCTCACGCTTTTTATAGTTCTTAATGTGGTGGACTCTGGAAAAATGGCTGCCGGAGATGGCGCATGCTCAATCGAGATCTTGGGAGCAGAGATCTCAATCTGTGCATGCACCACATACGGCGGCCATTTTCCCGGAGTCCATCACATTGAAGATTATGGAAAGTGCGGGGCTCCAGGATTTCATAATCCTACCGTACCATTCCCCACTCCTGCATCCGCCGGTAGCTTCCTGCAGCAGCGACCATAGGACCCCACTCCATGGCAGTCGGAAAGCTACCCCAGAGCTACAATTTGCATTATAAAGACGCACCCACTTTTTCCCCAAAATTTGGTGGGGGGGCTGGAGTGCGTCTTATATATAATCCGAAAGATATGGTATATATGTGTCGAATATCTATCTAATATCTTTGCACATCTTTAACACACAAAATTCAGTACATTCTAGAATGCATTATATTACGGTTTGTGGTACACGGACAGCACACGGATGGTACACACGGAAAGCCAACAGAGAGCCACACGGATAATTTCACGCAAACTTTTTTTTTTAAGTGGATGTGTGAAGTGGTCCTTCCACAGCGAGAGGAGGAGAATCACATGTCACAGATTCTCCTCCTCGCCCTGCAGTCTGTCAGCGCTGACTCTGGGGTCATTTTTATTGGCTCTCTCATTCAAGAGTTCATGCTTTCAAACAAGACGTAGTTCATGACTATAGCTGTGATCTAGACGGATATATCACAAATGGAAGTGAGAACTGTCGACAAACCTGCAGGTCTGACATTAACCCAAGATATCTAAGTCTCGATTGCGACTAGATCTTTAAAACGAGCTCTGAATCTCAGCACTAACTGTGATCTAGGCATGGGTAGCCAGGACATACATCCTTGGGTACTGATGAGCCTACCTGCAAGAATGTATAACTTACATGCTTAGGCTGTCGTCACACTATCAGTATGTGGTCAGTATTTTACATCAGGATTTGTAGCCAAAACCAGAAGTGGAACAATTAGAGGAAAAGTATAATAGAAACATATGCACCACTTCTGTGTTTATCACCCACTCCTGGTTTTGGCTACAAATACTGATGTAAAATACTGACCAAATACTGATAGTGTGATGGCAGCCTTAGCAGGGAAGGGTTAGCAGGGAAGGGTTAGCATGCATCAGTCAGTAGTCCAGGCTGTTTAGTTCACAAAGTATTGGGTAGAATTGAAAAAACCCTCTAAGAAGTTTTAGGAGTATACAAGGGTTCAGAGTCACTGGGTATTTCCATATGCAAATTTTCTCTTCAGAGAGGAAGAGGACTTGAACTCTATAGTGTCACCTGTTGGAAGCAGCAATCCTACAAGTCACTATTGAACTATTGACCCTTAACGAGCCTTTTCCATTCACTAAAAGGGCTGATTTCATTTCAAGAGTTCTGACTAGTGTCAGTGCAAACTGATTTGCAAGACTGGTCCAGTAGCCACATCACTAATCTGTGCCACTTCCTACCTGTCGGCATCTGTGGCTCTTATTTTGATTATCTGGCCTGGTGTGATGCCAACATTGTGGCAGGATGCGACCTATGATGTCGCTCCACGCCGGCAAATCAAACGAAAAGTCTTGGATGCTGTCA
Organism: Ranitomeya imitator; assembly: GCF_032444005.1. Lineage (NCBI taxonomy): Eukaryota > Metazoa > Chordata > Amphibia > Anura > Dendrobatidae > Ranitomeya > Ranitomeya imitator. The sequence continues at coordinate 449,461,635 of NC_091283.1, read as the reverse complement.
AATAGGCAGTTCTCAGGGCTCCTATTCAGAGGCCAAATATTACTGACGTAGCCCTTGGGCCAGGTCCCGAAAATCAATTATTACCAACTCTAATTCAGATATGATATCTTGGATTGCCATGGTAAGAAATTAAAACAAACTTTATTAGAAAGATTCAGAACTTTACAGTATATCACCACTTGTACAACAAACTGCTCGCCCTCATTCCCAGCGAATAGCTGATCTTGGTGCTGAAGCCATAGTCTGCTAGAACAAGCACCATACACACAGAGCAGCATTCCATTCTAGCATACAAGTGACATCCATACGCCCTATTGTTATCATGGGACAACCTCTTTTAACCCCATTATATTGCAGCTCCGCTCCTACTAACCTTAATAAATGAGATTCCTTTCGGGGGAGTGAGTGTTCACTTTTTCCCTTGCATGACAAGGACCATTTATAAGTAGGAGACGTCACTCTGGTAAAGAGAAATATGCCCCCAGAAGATAAGAAGAACATGTCTTCTCCTGTGACATATAATGACAGACAGCCCCGATCTCTGCAGTTACTGTGAAGTATAGGAGGGAGCCGAGCGTGATTACTAACACTTTTAGCTTTCATCTCACAGCAGTCAGTGTGGGGGAATGTGGAGTACAGCTGAGTTCAGGTCAGCACTGCTATAATCCACTGCTCCCACACTAACTATTCTGAGTTGAAAGTTGGAGGTGCTTGCAAACACACTCAGCTCTGCTATACTCTACATGGTAACTGCAGAGATCAGAGCTGATGGACGTTACATCACAGAAGGCATTTTCTTCTGACCTTCTGGAAGGGGTGTGGTATTTTATTTCACCTGGTTGACGCCTCCAGTTTATGATTGGTCAACCTCATACAGGGGGGAAAAAAGTGCACACCCATTAGGCTTATCATAAATTATAACCAAAACTTCACAAGCTAATATCTCAGGAAAACAGACAAAAATTCAAAAGCAAAAATGTTTATAAATCTGCTTTGCAGACACTATTCCATAATGTGGCCAGTTTTACGTGCTTAAACTCTTGAAAGGTCCTTTTTTAGCAACAAATAATATCTATATGGCAACAGCCACAGAACAAGTGGGAAACGTCTATCACATAGAAAATATGGATGGCCTCTGTTACCCTCATACTCTGTCACAGAAATCATCTTGTACCTGAACTCTGTCCACCAGACTCTCCACTCCCCCAGTCTGCAGTAGGTCGGTCGGGAAACATTTCTGCTCCATGCATGCGCTCTTGGATTTTGCGGGCAGTTATGCTATCCTTAAAATGCTGGCGCCAGGCTAAGGTGGCACATAGTAAGCACAGCGTCTTTCCGGTGCCAGTTGGACTCTCCAGGACACCATTGACCCCCTGACAACAAACAAGTAACAAGAAAAAGATTGATATTGGAGTTGCTGAAAGACTGGAGAATTCTCCCAGTGTGCAAGCTCCTCCTAGGTGTCTGCTATCCTGTGCTATGCCTTAGCACTCCGACTCTGAAACACAGCAACTCACAGTCCTAATACAAGCCTCCCCGCTGTGTCTCCAAAGTGTGAGCCCCACCAACTGTGCTTTACTAGTGCAAGCCCCCACAGCTGTGCATCACTAGTGTAAGGCCATGTTCACACTTTGCGGTTTTTACCGCGGAAACGCGGCGATTTTGCAGCTGCGGGTCCGCTGCAGTTTCCATTGCGTTTACAGTAACATGGAAACCCTATGGAAACGCAAACCGCTGTGCACATGCTGTGGGAAAAACCACGCGGGAACGCAGCGGTTTACAACCCGCAGCATGTCACTTCTTTGTGCAGAATTGCGGCGGTTCTGCACCCATAGGAATGCATTGATCCGCTTACTTCCCGCATGAAGCTGTGCCCACCATGCGGGAATTAAGCGGATAATGTGCGGGTGGTACCCAGGGTGGAGCCCCGGGAACCATATTTGTGTAAAAAAAAAGAATTAAAATAAAAAATAATGATATACTCACCCTCTGAAGTCTCAGCACCGCACGCGGCCGTCCGGTCTCAGGTTTGCTATGTGACCAGGACCTGCGGTGACGTTGCGGTCACATGACCGTGACGTCACGAAGGTCCTTCTCGCAGAGCATCTTTGGAACCGGACCGCCGCCTGCAGCGCCGAGGAGATCGGGACGTCAGAGGGTGAGTATATCATTATTTTTATTATTTTTAACATTACTATTGATGCTGCATATGCAGCATCGATAGTAGGAGTAAATCCCGCAGCGGAACCCGCAGGACAAACCGCGATAAATCTGCACGGATAACCGCAGTGGGTTTGCCCTGCAGATTTATCAAATCCGCTGCGGGAAAACCCGCGGGAGAACCCGCAGCCCCCTTCCCACGTGTGAACATAGCCTAAGCCTTCCCCATCGGTGTATCAATAGTGCTAGCCTCCCTCCGCTGCGCATCACTAGTGCAAGCCTCCCTCAGCTGCGCATCGCTAGTGCAAGCCTCCCTCAGCTGCGCATCGCTAGTGCAAGCCTCCCTCAGCTGCGCATCGCTAGTGCAAGCCTCCCTCAGCTGCGCATCGCTAGTGCAAGCCTCCCTCAGCTGCGCATCGCTAGTGCAAGCCTCCCTCAGCTGCGCATCGCTAGTGCAAGCCTCCCTCAGCTGCGCATCGCTAGTGCAAGCCTCCCTCAGCTGCGCATCGCTAGTGCAAGCCTCCCTCAGCTGCGCATCGCTAGTGCAAGCCTCCCTCAGCTGCGCATCGCTAGTGCAAGCCTCCCTCAGCTGCGCATCGCTAGTGCAAGCCTCCCTCAGCTGCGCATCGCTAGTGCAAGCCTCCCTCAGCTGCGCATCGCTAGTGCAAGCCTCCCTCAGCTGCGCATCGCTAGTGCAAGCCTCCCTCAGCTGCGCATCGCTAGTGCAAGCCTCCCTCAGCTGCGCATCGCTAGTGCAAGCCTCCCTCAGCTGCGCATCGCTAGTGCAAGCCTCCCTCAGCTGCGCATCGCTAGTGCAAGCCTCCCTCAGCTGCGCATCGCTAGTGTAAGCCTCCCTCAGCTGCGCATCGCTAGTGTAAGCCTCCCTCAGCTGCGCATCGCTAGTGTAAGCCTCCCTCAGCTGCGCATCGCTAGTGTAAGCCTCCCTCAGCTGCGCATCGCTAGTGCAAGCCTCCCTCAGCTGCGCATCGCTAGTGCAAGCCTCCCTCAGCTGCGCATCGCTAGTGCAAGCCTCCCTCAGCTGCGCATCGCTAGTGCAAGCCTCCCTCAGCTGCGCATCGCTAGTGCAAGCCTCCCTCAGCTGCGCATCGCTAGTGTAAGCCTCCCTCAGCTGCGCATCGCTAGTGTAAGCCTCCCTCAGCTGCGCATCGCTAGTGTAAGCCTCCCTCAGCTGCGCATCGCTAGTGTAAGCCTCCCTCAGCTGCGCATCGCTAGTGTAAGCCTCCCTCAGCTGCGCATCGCTAGTGCAAGCCTCCCTCAGCTGCGCATCGCTAGTGCAAGCCTCCCTCAGCTGCGCATCGCTAGTGCAAGCCTCCCTCAGCTGCGCATCGCTAGTATAAGCCTCCCTCAGCTGCGCATCGCTAGTGTAAGCCTCCCTCAGCTGCGCATCGCTAGTGTAAGCCTCCCTCAGCTGCGCATCACTAGTGTAAGCCTCCCTCAGCTGTGCATCACTAGTGTAAGCCTCCCTCAGCTGCGCATCACTAGTGTAAGCCTCCCTCAGCTGCGCATCACTAGTATAAGCCTTCTCCATCGGTGTATTAATAGTGCAAGCCTCCCTCAGCTGCGCATCGCTAGTGCAAGGCTATATGCACACATCAGGATTTCTTGCAGAAATTTCCTGAACAAAACCAGACATTTTCTGCAAGATATCCGCATGCGTTTTTTTACGCATTTTTTTTGCGTTTTTTTTCCCGGAGATTTCCCAATGCAATAATATAGTGGGAAATCCGCAAAATCAATGAACATGCTGCGTTTTTTACAGCGATGCATTTTTTTTCGCGGAAAAAAACGCAACATATGCACAGAAATTGGGAAATGCATTATAAATGATGGGATGCATGTGTTTTTTATAGCGAAAAAATGTGAAAAATCCTGAACGTGTGTACACAGCCTAAGCCTCCCACAGCTGTGCATCAGTGTAACCCTACCTCCCATCTGTGCCTAGTTATCACAAGCCCCTCCCATCTGTGCCTAGTTATCACAAGCCCCTCCCATCTGTGCCTAGTTATCACAAGCCCCTCCCATCTGTGCCTAGTTATCACAAGCCCCTCCCATCTGTGCCTAGTTATCACAAGCCCCTCCCATCTGTGCCTAGTTATCACAAGCCCCTCCCAGCTGACTCCACCATCTAATGCAATGTCTCCCTAGTACAGGCCCCTCCCAGTTCTCCCCATAATGGTGCACGCTCCTCCTCCTCTGTGACTTAGAAACCCAGTCAGACATGGCGCCTCCAGCCAGGACTCGCACCTTCTGCAGACACTCCAGCACCTTGGCCATGTAATCCTCCTGACATTTGTACGGAGTGAACGGGAAGTCCACGGTGACCCCGCCGAGCTCCAGCTGCGGCATCCTTAACAGCGGCGAAGACCCTCCAGGTCCCGGACTGGCTTCACAATTCCCGCCTGTACGTCGTGACGTCACTCAGACGTGCTCTCGCCTGGTGACGTTCCCCACTGCCCCGGTCTCCGCTGTGCCGCCTGTGTCCTCTGTGCGACTCGCAGCAGTACCCATCCCCATGTTACAGCCTGGTACCGGCGGGCGCCATGTCTGAAGACACCGGAGTCTGAGGCTCCACAACAATGGCTCCTGCAGAACATGGGAGTGTGTCAGTGTGCGCGGAGCATGCCGGGAGTAGTAGTTTGTCAGTAGTTCTTGATTACATAAATGTAGTCACCTAATATTAAGATTTCCTGTTGCCCCTAGCAATCATTTTGTACATATATTTCATTTTCGTGCCTGATGCAGACTTCGACACCATAATTTGCATGAATTACCTTTAGAGATCATCATTACCCCCATAAATGCAACCCCAGTGGGCAATGTCATCTGTTTCAGTAACAAAATGAGCATCGTCCATTAGGATTCTGCATTGAGCCATCTTCCTATTATTCCTCCTTAAAATATTGCAATGTGTTAATAGTTCATCGTTTATGCGTCTGTATAATAAACTACTTTAGGTTAATAAACTACCCTATCTACTATATAATTGTCTAGGGGGTACTTCCGTCTGTCTGTCCTTCTGTAACGGTTATTCGTTCGCTAATTGGTCTCGGCAGCTGCCTGTCATGGCAGCCGCGACCAATCAGTGACGTACACAGTCCGGAAGAAAATGGCAGCTCCTTCCTCCCCGCACTCACTGCCCGGCGCCCGCATACTCCGCTCCAGTCTGCCCTCACACAGGGTTAATGGCAGCGGTAACGGACTGCATTATGCCGCGGTGTAATGCAGTCCGTTACCGCTGCTATTAACCCTGTGTGACCACATTTTTTTACTATTGACGCAGCCTATGCAGCGCCAATAGTAAAAACATCTAATGTTAAAAATAATAAAAAATGATTATATACTCACCTACGCTGCCTTTCCCGCTCCTCGCGATGCAACCACGTACCGGTCGCACGGATGGTCTGGCAGAAGGACCTGCCATGTGACCGCGACGTCATCACAAGTTCTGTGTGCCTGCGTGGAGAGGACCTGCCGTGACGTCACGGTCACGTGACCGCCACGTCAGCACACCCTGGGACCGGAAGATGCCGCCTGCACCCCACACAGGCGACAGTGCTACAACGCGCGTGCGGAAGGTGAGTATATATTTATTTTTTTAACCTGTGTCATAGGCGGCTGGGCAATATACTACATGGCCTGTGCAATATACTATGTGGCTCTGTACTGTATACTACGTCACTGGGCAATATACTACGTCACTGAGCAATATACTATGTGGCTCTGCTGTATACTACATCACTGGGCAATATACAATGTAACTGGGCAATATACTACGTCACTGGGCAATATAATACGTGACTGGGCAATATACTATGTGGCTGGGCAATATACTATGTCACTGGGCAATATACTACGTGGCTGGGCAATATACTACGTAACTGGGCAATATACTACGTGGCTGGGCAATATACTATGTGGCTGGGCAATATACTACGTGGCTGGGCAATATACTACGTGGTTGGGCAATATACTACGTGGCTGGGCAATATAATACGTGGCTGGGCAATATAATACGTGGCTGGGCAATATACTACGTAACTGGGCAATATACTACGTGGCTGGGCAATATAATACGTGGCTGGGCAATATACTACGTAACTGGGCAATATACTACGTGGCTGGGCAATATACTACGTGGCTGGGCAATATACTACGTGGTTGGGCAATATACTACGTGGCTGGGCAATATAATACGTGGCTGGGCAATATAATACGTGGCTGGGCAATATACTACGTAACTGGGCAATATACTACGTGACTGGGCAATATACTACGTGGCTGGGCAATATACTACGTGGCTGAGCCATATACTACGTGACTGGGCAATATACTACGTGACTGGGCAATATACTACGTGGCTGGGCAATATACTACGTGGCTGGGCAATATACTACGTGACTGGGCAATATACTACATGACTGAGCAATATATTACGTGACTGGGCAATATACTAAGTAGCTGGGCAATATACTACGTGGACATGCATATTCTAGAATACCCGATGCGTTAGAATCGGGCAACCATCTAGTTTAATATACGGACGGATGCCTATCTGGCAGACACGACATTCATGTAGGTGCAGCAAGGCCGAATACTTCCTTGGTCCACACATCCTTGAAGGTGATCTCCAGAAAACTAAACTTCAGTATAAATTCAAAAATACCTTAAATTAGCTAAAGTTAAAGGGGTGGTTAGAAACTAAACAACTAATTACTTATCTGTCCAGCTCGGCTACGGTCAGGCCATCAATTGCTTAGTTTCATACTACCCATTCAGGGTCGGACTGGCCCACCGGAGGATTCTCCGGTGGGCCCAGGCACTGACACCTGATGGCATATTGGCCAGCAGCTGCCTAGGGCCCCCACTGCTCCAGGGGCCCCCCAGCCAGTAGAGTGTCACTAATAGCGGACACCCAGCTGTTATGGGGCCCCTGAATCAAGGGGGGCCCTCCTGGTGCCAGAGAGCAGCAGCTGGACAGGAGCCTGTCCCCGCTGCTAAAGAGAAATGAATATTCACGCTTCCCCATGCCCCCATGGGCGTGGAGAGGCGTGAATACCATTTCACTTTAATGGCGGGCAGCTTTAGCCGCAGGCTGAGGCTAACACTGCCTGCCGCTGCTGCTGAATGGGGGGCCTCGAAGGTGGGCCCCTAACGGGCAGCGATCCTTGATTGCGATCCCTGCCGCTTGGGACCAGAGCAGAGCTGCAGGGATCCACGCCGTCCTCCTTCCTGCCCGGAACTTCCTGTATGACTCAGCACGTCTGGATGATGTCATCATTCAGCGCGGCTGTGTCAGAGAGAAAGTTGCCGGGATGTGCTGCGGCTGCTGGGAATGTGCGGAGAGGTGAGTGGGTGCTGTGTGTGTGTGTACCTGCGTGTGTGTGCGGCTGTTTGTGTGTCTGTGTGTGCGTCTCTGCCTGCGTGTGTGTCTCTGCCTGCAGCTGTGTGTGGTGTGGGGGGGAGGCAATGATGATGGTGCTGGAGGCAATGATGATGGTGGTGGGGGCAATGATGATGGTGGTGGGGCAATGATCATGATGGTGCTGGAGGCAATGATGATGGTGGTGGGGGCAATGATGATGATGGTGGGGGCAATGATGATGATGATCCTGGAGGCAATGATTATGGTGGTGGGGGCAATGATGATGATCGTAGTGGGGGAGGCAATGATGATGATGGTGGGGAAGCAATGATGGTGGTAGTGGAGGTAATGATTATGGTGGTGGTGGGGGAGGCAGTGAAGGTGGTGGGGAAGAAAGCAATGATGGTTGTGGTGTAAAGGACAATGGTGGTGGGGAAGAGGCAATGATGGAGGTGGTAATGAATACAATGGTGGAGGGGGAGAACAATGGTGATGGTGGAGGGGGCTGCATTATACCCTTTCAGGGGGCTGCATTATACCCTATGAGGGGGCTACATTATAATTCTGTGGGGTGCTGCATTATATTCTGTGGGAGGCTACATTATATTCTATGAGGGGGCTACATTATATTTTATGAGGGGTTTACCCCAACCCCTGCTACATAATTAAGACGTGTACTACCTTATATTATACCCTGATATTAGCGTCTTTTACAACACAATTGGTGGTCTTGTATTTATTTCTATGTAGCTACATAGTGGGCCCCAAGAATGATTTTCTCTGGTGGACCCAAGGTGCTCCAGTCCGACACTGTACATGTAGATAAAAACGTGGGAAAAAAAGTAAAACTGAAGAGTATCTCACTAAAAACATTTTTAAAAGAGTCCATTAGGATCAAGGCACTACCAGATCCTAAATATTTTTAAAGAAAGGGAGCAAAACTAATGACTTCATTTAGTCCATTAGATTGAAGTGAATCAATTTTTGAGATCCTTCTAGTCTCCAACTGGGCCAATTTGGTCTTAATATCTCCACTTCTTGAGTCCTTCAGAATTCAATCAATGCCGATCACTCTGAGCAGGTTTGGATTAGAGACATGGGCTGTTTTAAAATTGCGAGGTATCGGTTTCAGTAGTGTAAAATCCGTCACATCACGGGCATTTTATTATATCGTGAACATGCTCCCTGGTTCGCATCTTCAGTTGTCGCATGGTCATCCCTATGTATACCAAAGGACAGGGACAGGAGGCGTAATAGCTAACATGGTCAGTAATACATGTAATATTGTGGGTGATGTTAAAAATTCTGTCTCCGAGATGCAAACTCGGCTTTGGGAAAATGGCCGCCGCGATCTCTTCTACGCACGCGCGGCATGCCGCGGCCATTTTCCTGAAGCCCCGTGCAGCAGAGCACTCCATCTGCGCACGCGCGGCCCCAGGAAGATGGCCGCCCCCACCGATGACAGGGGGTAATAGCGCAGATCGCGCGCTGCTTCTTCACGTGCGCGCAGTGGATTCGTCACTGCGACATGCGCACACCACTACGCCACAGGCACAGGCAGTGATTTGAAAGATAGAAAGCCATCAAACATCCACATTTCCCAATAAGAACCGGAAAATAAAGACCAATAGACTATTTTCTGATGACACATTCCCTTGAAATGGCCATATAAGAACGTAATGGGATATCGCTAAGGCCTCTTTTCCACTTGAGAGAAAAAAAATGGTCCGATTTACGGACCGAAAAAACGGAGGAAAATCATGCGAGTGTCATGCGAGTGTCATGCGATTTTTTTATCGCAACATCCTTATGACATCCGTATTGCTGTCCGATTTTTAGGCACCGGTGTCCTTTGAAAAGCCAGTAATTCAGCACGGTGTACAGTAAAATCACACTGACAGGTTAGAATAGAGTAGATATATACACATAGAATAGGTATATATGCCTATATATATGTCAGTGAGACACCTATATTTATATTTAATGCAGCGCTAGATAGCAGAAAAGCCGGTTATTCAATTGCCGGCTTTTGCTATCTCCTTCACAAACCCGACAGGATATGAGACATGGTTTACATACAGTAAACCATTTCCTATCCCTTATTTTATTAGATATTCCTGACTACTAATGTAAGAAGTGTCTGTGTGTAAAATTTGAGGGCGCTAGCTGTTAAAATAAAGGGTTAAATCACGGGGAAAAATGGCGTGGGCTCCTGCGCAATTTTCTCCGCCAGAGTGGTAAAGCCAGTGACCGAGGGCAGATATTAATAGCCTAGGGAGGTACCATGGTTATTGGCCCCCCGTGGCTAAAAACATCTGCCCCAGCCACCCCAGAAAAGGCACATCTGTAAGATGCGCCTATTCTGGCACTTGGCCACTCTCTTCCCATTCCCGTGTAGCGGTGGGATAAGGGGTAATAAAGGGTTAATGTCTCCTTGCTATTGTATGGAGACATTAAGCCAGGTTAATAATGGAGAGGCGTCAATAGGACACCCATCCATTATTAATCCAATACCAGTAAATGGTTAATAAAACACACACACATTAGGAATAAAGTATTTTAATGAAATAAAGACACAGGGTGTTGTAATAGTTTATTATACTCTTAATCCAATTGAAGACCCTTGTCACCTGAAACAAAGTTAAAATAACAAATCAACAATATCCCATACCTTCCGTCGTTCAGTCTTGTCCCACGCTGTAAATTCATCTGAAGGGGTTAAATAATTTTTACAGCCAGGAGAATGCCAAGAGTGTGCAAAGCAGTCATCAAAGCAAAAGGTGGCTACTTTGAAGAACCTAGAATATAAGACATATTTTCAGAATTTTTCACACTTTTCTGTTAAGTATCTAATTCCACATGTGTTAATTCATAGTTTTGATGCCTTCAGTGTGAATTTACAATTTTCATATATATACTGCAGTCATGACTGAACGTGTTGGCACACATTAAATTTTTCCAGGAAATGAAATATTTCTCCCATAAAATTATTGCAATTACACTTGTTTTCTTCTACATATATTTTTTACCATTGTGTGGCACTTTCCAAAATTGTGGATAAACAAGTTTGATTCAAGCACGTTCAGGTGGCAGGTGTGGGCATTGAACCCTCAACCCCAGCACTGCGACCATCACTAAGCTCCAAACCTGTAGGAAAAAGGTGTGTGCCGTGGGGGAGACCACTTCATGTAACTACCATGATCTCAGCACATCCACCTAACATCACGTAGCCCATATATGAAACTACCTCGATCTCAGCACGTCCATCATGTAGCTTCATATATGACATGACACCTCCATCTCCACCTAACAAGGTGCAGCTTCATAGATGCCATGACACTCCATGATCCCTGGTTCCACCGCACACAGTTATATATACATACACCAGTTATATATACATACCTCCTCTCTATTTATATGCCGGTGATGGCACAGACGCTTACCTTATGGAGACTTTAAAAAAAAAATCAACAGTGACCTGCTGAGAAAATGACCCTCCCCTGCTGAGAAAATGACTGCCCCTGCTGAGAAAATGACCGCCCCTGCTGAATATTTAGGAGAAATTTGTTGTGAAGTCGGTTGTTTTTCCCATGAGCTAATTTGCATATATTCATGAACAAGCGCTGTGATTGGCTGGCTGTAGAATGCTGCATCTCCAGCCATCTCAGAGAAGGGAACGCCACTTAGTGATGGGTACAGACATGGGGTTGTGGGTTCAATGCCCACACCTGTCACCTGAACGAGTATCATGTGCTTGAAACAAACTTGTTTATCCACAATTTTGGAAAGTGCCACACAATGGTAAGAAATATATGTAGAACAAAACAAGTGTAACTGCAATCATTTTATGTAAGAAATATTTCACTTCCTAGAACAATTTAAAGTGCGCCAACACGTTGGGTCATGCCTGTGTGTATATACACATATCTATAATATAGCCGGAGATGTGTCCTTCTGTCAGAAGCCTTTGGCGCCACAGTCAGCGCATGCGCATACAGGACTTTGACGCCATTTTATTGGAGAGGAGGGGCGGCGCTATCTGATGTGATCGGGGCCATCTCCATCATATTGACTGTGGCAGCGGCTTCACCGGTGGGGATGAGGACACCGGGGTCTGCTGCTCTGCTGGTGAGACACCAGGACTGTGGGTACTGAACCTCCCAGCCGCCAGTCACCTTTCAGACCAGACAGGACAAGCACCAAGAAGGAAAGTGTATGTGGTGTGCGAATTCCTATAGTGTCTTCAATAAATGGCTCCGGAGATCGCGGTATGCGCACACACTGACTCTGGCCCCATTATATGGAAGTAAAGTACTACAAAACTAAAGGGAACCCGTCACCAGAAATAACGACCTAAACCTGCAGATATGCGGTTAGTCTGCAGGATAATAGCGTTATTATGCTGCCCGGTGCCTGCACTGACAGCAGGCCTCAATGTAGAGCCAGTGTCAGTCAGGGCCGGGGGCCGCTGTATATTCAGAGCAGTGACAGAAGCTGCGGCACCCCACCTCCATGACTCAAACCGAATGCTGGCGGGGTGAATCAAGTTAATTCAATGGTGCAATTTATTTGACAGTTGAATAAAATAGCGCATCAGTCAGCGCATACCGTGTCTATGCCCGGCGCGTGCGCACTGTTGACAATGTTATACCCAAAAGGAGGGAAGTGCACAACCCAAGATAAAATGAAAACTTTTTCTAATATAAGTCAAATAAAAACAGATTCTAGAGAAAAAATATGTACATAATACAGCAGGAAGGGTGAAGAACCCTAAGCAGAGTGACGTCCCAGCAGCCAATTAAAAATCAAGTGAAGCAGATAAATACACACATTTTATAAAAAAAATATATATATATTGTAACCGAATGCTGTGAATGATTTTATAATGTCAACCCAGTGGAAAGATTACTTTCAACACAGATACAGTGTATACAGAAACATATAGATATATGAGTGTGTTGGCAGCACACTATTGCGAAGTCTATGTGAATACGTGTTGAGTGTGAACTCATACACAACCCGGGTAGTAAGTTTTAAAATATTATATTGCACATGGAAAGATAAGAGACAGATATGCCCAACAAAGTAAATATATTAAGGTGCAAGTGCTTGAAAGTGCATAGAGACCATTGTAACAACAGGGTCACAGCAAAGGGGTTACCAAAAGAAGTGCTGCCAGTACCTGTGAAAATGAAGGCGCTTAGGAGGGAAAAACCCCGACGCGCGTTTCGCTATCTCTTCTTCCTGGGGGGCCGTAGATATGAACGGATAGTAGTGCTGGCTTTTTAAATGCTGTGGGAGGTATGGCGCTCGCGTCAGCCCTGCATGGAGCTGGAAGCGGCGGATCCGGCGTCCCACGTCATCAGTCCCCGCCCACCTCTGACATGTCAGTAGTGATGCGACGGGTTACCATGGCAACCCAGTCCAGCCGGCAGACACAAGCGCACATTGCTAACAATGACTCGTAGGCCATGATGGGAAATCTGATACTGCGCAAAGGGTAGGACACAATGTGTAATGACGAAAAAGAAGGAGCCGGTAGTGAAAATATAAGAGGGAACCGGTAATGAGGATGAAAGTTGTGGAATATATCTAAAAAAAGGGGGGGAGTGTGGAGACTATAAATGCAGTGTCACAAGTATGGATAAACACAAGGGTATGTAACAATTTATATAAGTGACAATTAGCTAAAAATTCCCCAAAAAATCATGATATGAGATGGGGCAAACCTAGCGCAAAGAAAAATAAAAAAAAAAGTGAAAAATAACTATGTAAAAAACTTGTAAATCTATATTTATATAACGAAAACACATAGAGTGCACATAGTGGAGATGCTGCAAAAGTCAGCAATTAAAAAATTACATGAAAAGATCACGTGCATGCAGTGCATAAAGCAAATATACCACAAGATCCAGCAATAAAAAATATACACTTAAGTGAAAAAAAATATAAAATGAATAAAAAATGAGTCCTTAATGTCGACATGTAGTGGATAGGACATCATGCATCCTCTTTGTTGACACGCAGTTCCTTATTATCATAAGTGGGAAAAGAAGAATGTACGCACAAATCAGAACACATCAGGGCTTAAATTCAAGGAGCAAAATCTGAAAACAGAGAAAAGGGGAAATAAAGTACATATACAGGGTCGGACTGGCCCACCGGAGAACCGGAGGATTCTCCGGTGGGCCCAGGCACTGACACCTGATGGCATATTGGCCAGCAGCTGCCTGGGGCCCCCACTGCTCCAGGGGCCCCCCAGCCAGTAGAGTGTCACTAATAGCGGACACCCAGCTGTTATGGGGCCCCTGAATCAAGGGGGGCCCTCCTGGTGCCAGAGAGCAGTAGCTGGACAGGAGCCTGTCCCCGCTGCTAAAGAGAAATGAATATTCACGCTTCCCCATGCCCCCATGGGCGTGGAGAGGCGTGAATACCATTTCACTTTAATGGCGGGCAGCGTTAGCCGCAGGTTGAGGCTAACACTGCCCGCCGCTGCTGCTGAATGGGGGGCCCCGAAGGTGGGCCCCTAATGGGCGGCGATCCTTGATTGCGATCCCTGCCGCTTGGGACCAGAGCAGAGCTGCAGGGATCCACGCCGTCCTCCTTCCTGCCCGGAACTTCCTGTATGACTCAGCACGGCTGGATGACGTCATCATTCAGCGCGGCTGTGTCAGAGAGAAAGTTGCCGGGATGTGCTGCGGCTGCTGGGAACGTGCGGAGAGGTGAGTGGGTGCTGTGCGTGTGTGTACCTGCGTGTGTGTGTGCCTGCCTGTGTGTGCCTGTGTGTGTGTCTCTGCCTGCGTGTGTGTGCCTGCGTGTGTGCGGCTGTTTGTGTGTCTGTGTGTGCGTCTCTGCCTGCCTGCGTGTGTGTCCCTGCCTGCAGCTGTGTGTGGGGGGAGGCAATGATGATGGTGCTGGAGGCAATGATGATGGTGGTGGGGGCAATGATGATGGTGGTGGGGCAATGATGATGATGGTGCTGGAGGCAATGATGATGGTGGTTGGGGCGATGATGATGGTGGTGGGGCAATGATGATGATCGTGGTGGGGGAGGCAATGATGATGATGGTGGGGAAGCAATGATGGTGGTAGTGGAGGCAATGATTATGGTGGTGGTGGGGGAGGCAGTGATGATGATGATGGTGGTGGGGGAAGCAATGATGGTGGTGGGGAAGAAAGCAATGATGGTTGTGGTGTAAAGGACAATGGTGGTGGGGAAGAGGCAATGATGGAGGTGGTAATGAGTACAATGGTGGAGGGGGAGAACAATGGTGATGGTGGAGGGGGCTGCATTATACCCTTTCAGGGGGCTGCATTATACCCTATGAGGGGCTACATTATAATTCTGTGGGGGGCTGCATTATATTCTGTGGGAGGCTACATTATATTATATGAGGGGGCTACATTATATTTTATGAGGGGTTTACCCCAACCCCTGCTACATAATTAAGACGTGTACTACCTTATATTATACCCTGATATTAGCGTCTTTTACAACACAATTGGTGGTCTTGCATTTGTTTCTATGTAGCTACATAGTGGGCCCCAAGAATGATTTTCTCTGGTGGACCCAAGGTGCTCCAGTCCGACACTGTACATGTAGATAAAAACTAATGACTTCATTTAGTCCATTAGATTAAAGTGAATCATTTTTTAAAATCCTTCTAGTCTCCAACTGGGCCAATTTGGTCTTAATATCTCCATCTCTTGAGTCCTTCAGAATTCGATCAATGCCGATCACTCTAAGCAGGTTTGGATTAGAGACATGGGCTGTTTTAAAATTGCGAGGTATCGGTTTCAGTAGTGTAAAATCCCTCACATCACGGGCATTTTATTATATCGTGAACATGCTCCCTGGTTCGCATCTTCAGTTGTCGCATGGTCATCCTTATGTATACCAAAGGACAGGGACAGGAGGCGTAATAGATAACATGGTCAGTAACACATGTAATATTGTGGGTGATGTTAAAAATTCTGTCTCCATTGGTGGATTTAAAGTTCACAGCCTTATCCATGTTGGTACATGCTAGGCAGTTTTTACAAGGAAAAAAGCCCCATGTATGTCATTTGGAACAAGGGTCATTTGTCAGGGCCAGCACAATCTCCAGACCTGAACCCCATTGAAAACCTCTGGAATGTAATCAAGAGGAAGATGGATAGTCACAAGCCATCAAACAAAGAAGAACTGCTTACATTTTTGTACCAGGAGTGGCATAAGGTCACCCAAAAGCAGTGTGAAAGACTGGTGGAAAGCATGCCAAGACGAAAAAAAGCTGTGATTTAAAATCATGGTTATTCCACAAAATATTGATTTCTGAACTCTTCCTGAGTTAAAACATTATTGTTGTTTCTAAATGATTATGAACTTGTTGGTTTTTTTTGGCATTATTTGAGGTCTGCAAGCAATGCCTTTTTTTGTTATTTTGACCATTTCTCATTTTCAGAAACTAAATACAAAATTTATTGCTTGGAACTTTGGAGACATGTTGTCAGTAGTTTATAGAATAAAAGAGCAATTTTTGCCAGAGCTGTATGTACACACACACACAGGCAGTGATTTGAAAGATAGAAAGCCATCAAACATCCACATTTCCCAATAAGAACCGGAAAATAAAGACCAATAGACTATTTTCTGATGACACATTCCCTTGAAATGGCCATATAAGAACGTAATGGGATATCGCTGAGGCCTCTTTTCCACTTGAGAGAAAAAAAACGATCCGATTTACGGACCGAAAAAATGGAGGAAAATCATGCGAGTGTCATGCGATTTTTTTATCGCAACATCCGTATGACATCCGTATTGCTGTCCGATTTTTACGCACCGGTGTCCTTTGAAAAGCCAGTAATTCAGCGCAGTGTACAGTAAAATCACACTGACAGGTTAGAATAGAGTAGATATATACACATAGAATAGGTTTATATGCCTATATATATGTCAGTGAGACACCTATATATATATATATTTATATTTATTGCAGCGCTAGATAGCAGAAAAGCCGGTAATTCAATTGCCGGCTTTTGCTATCTCCTTCACAAACCCGACAGGATATGAGACATGGTTTACATACAGTAAACCATTTCCTATCCCTTATTTTATTAGATATTCCTGACTACTAATGTAAGAAGTGTCTGTGTGTAAAATTTGAGGGCGCTAGCTGTTAAAATAAAGGGTTAAATCGCTGAAAAAAATGGCGTGGGCTCCCACGCAATTTTCTCCGCCAGAGTGGTAAAGCCAGTGACCGAGGGCAGATATTAATAGCCTAGGGAGGTACCATGGTTATTGGCCCCCCGTGGCTAAAAACATCTGCCCCCAGCCACCCCAGAAAAGGCACATCTGTAAGATGCACCTATTCTGGCACTTTGCCACTCTCTTCCCATTCCCGTGTAGCGGTGGGATAAGGGGTAATAAAGGGTTAATGTCACCTTGCTATTGTAAGGAGACATTAAAGGTACCTTCACACATAACGATATTGTTAACGATATCGTTGCTATTTGTGACGTAGCAACGATATCGTTAAGGAAATCGTTATGTGTGACAGCGACCAACGATCAGGCCCCTGCTGGGAGATCGTTGGTCGCTGAACAAAGTCCAGAACTTTATTTCATCGCTGGACTCCCTGAAGACATCGCTGGATCGGCGTGTGTGACACCGATCCAGCGATGTCTTCACTGGTAACCAGGGTAAACATCGGGTAACTAAGCGCAGGGCCGCGCTTAGTAACCCGATGTTTACCCTGGTTACCATCCTAAAAGTAAAAAAAAACAAACACTAGATACTTACCTACCGCTGTCTGTCCTCCAGCGCTGTGCTCTGCACTCCTCCTGTACTGTCTGTGAGCCGGAAAGCAGAGCGGTGACGTCACCGCTCTGCTTTCCGGCTCACAGACAGTACAGAAGGAGAGCAGAGAAGCAGAGCGCAGCGCTGGAGGACAGACAGCGGTAGGTAAGTATCTAGTGTTTGTTTTTTTTTACTTTTAGCATGGTATCCAGGGTAAACATCGGGTTACTAAGCGCGGCCCTGCGCTTAGTTACCCGATGTTTACCCTGGTTACCGGCATCGTTGGTCGCTGGAGAGCGGTCTGTGTGACAGCTCTCCAGCGACCAAACAGCGACGCTGCAGCGATCCAGATCGTTGTCGGTATCGCTGCAGCGTCGCTTAATGTGAAGGGGCCTTAAGCCAGGTTAAAAATGGAGAGGCGTCAATAGGACACCCATCCATTATTAATCCAATACCAGTAAATGGTTAATAAAACACACACACATTAGGAATAAAGTATTTTAATGAAATAAAGACACAGGGTGTTGTAATAGTTTATTATACTCTTAATCCAATTGAAGACCCTTGTCACCTGAAACAAAGTTAAAATAACAAATCAACAATATCCCATACCTTCCGTCGTTCAGTCTTGTCCCACGCTGTAAATTCATCTGAAGGGGTTAAATAATTTTTACAGCCAGGAGAATGCCAAGAGTGTGCAAAGCAGTCATCAAAGCAAAAGGTGGCTACTTTGAAGAACCTAGAATATAAGACATATTTTCAGAATTTTTCACACTTTTCTGTTAAGTATCTAATTCCACATGTGTTAATTCATAGTTTTGATGCCTTCAGTGTGAATTTACAATTTTCATATATATACTGCAGTCATGACTGAACGTGTTGGCACACATTAAATTTTTCCAGGAAATTAAATATTTCTCCCATAAAATTATTGCAATTACACTTGTTTTCTTCTACATATATTTTTTACCATTGTGTGGCACTTTCCAAAATTGTGGATAAACAAGTTTGATTCAAGCACGTTCAGGTGGCAGGTGTGGGCATTGAACCCTCAACCCCAGCACTGCGACCATCACTAAGCTCCAAACCTGTAGGAAAAAGGTGTGTGCCGTGGGGGAGACCACTTCATGTAACTACCATGATCTCAGCACATCCACCTAACATCACGTAGCCCATATATGAAACTACCTCGATCTCAGCACGTCCATCATGTAGCTTCATATATGACATGACACCTCCATCTCCACCTAACAAGGTGCAGCTTCATAGATGCCATGACACTCCATGATCCCTGGTTCCACCGCACACAGTTATATATACATACCTCCTCTCTATTTATATGCCGGTGATGGCACAGACGCTTACCTTATGGAGACTTTAAAAAAAAAATCAACAGTTGCCTGCTGAGAAAATGACCCTCCCCTGCTGAGAAAATGACTGCCCCTGCTGAGAAAATGACCGCCCCTGCTGAATATTTAGGAGAAATTTGTTGTGAAGTCGGTTGTTTTTCCCATGAGCTAATTTGCATATATTCATGAACAAGCGCTGTGATTGGCTGGCTGTAGAATGCTGCATCTCCAGCCATCTCAGAGAAGGGAACGCCACTTAGTGATGGGCACAGACATGGGGTTGTGGGTTCAATGCCCACACCTGTCACCTGAACGAGTATCATGTGCTTGAAACAAACTTGTTTATCCACAATTTTGGAAAGTGCCACACAATGGTAAGAAATATATGTAGAACAAAACAAGTGTAACTGCAATCATTTTATGTAAGAAATATTTCACTTCCTAGAACAATTTAAAGTGCGCCAACACGTTGGGTCATGCCTGTGTGTATATACACATATCTATAATATAGCCGGAGATGTGTCCTTCTGTCAGAAGCCTTTGGCGCCACAGTCAGCGCATGCGCATACAGGACTTTGACGCCATTTTATTGGAGAGGAGGGGCGGCGCTATCTGATGTGATCGGGGCCATCTCCATCATATTGACTGTGGCAGCGGCTTCACCGGTGGGGATGAGGACACCGGGGTCTGCTGCTCTGCTGGTGAGACACCAGGACTGTGGGTACTGAACCTCCCAGCCGCCAGTCACCTTTCAGACCAGACAGGACAAGCACCAAGAAGGAAAGTGTATGTGGTGTGCGAATTCCTATAGTGTCTTCAATAAATGGCTCCGGAGATCGCGGTATGCGCACACACTGACTCTGGCCCCATTATATGGAAGTAAAGTACTACAAAACTAAAGGGAACCCGTCACCAGAAATAACGACCTAAACCTGCAGATATGCGGTTAGTCTGCAGGATAATAGCGTTATTATGCTGCCCGGTGCCTGCACTGACAGCAGGCCTCAATGTAGAGCCAGTGTCAGTCAGGGCCGGGGGCCGCTGTATATTCAGAGCAGTGACAGAAGCTGCGGCACCCCACCTCCATGACTCAAACCGAATGCTGGCGGGGTGAATCAAGTTAATTCAATGGTGCAATTTATTTGACAGTTGAATAAAATAGCGCATCAGTCAGCGCATACCGTGTCTATGCCCGGCGCGTGCGCACTGTTGACAATGTTATACCCAAAAGGAGGGAAGTGCACAACCCAAGATAAAATGAAAACTTTTTCTAATATAAGTCAAATAAAAACAGATTCTAGAGAAAAAATATGTACATAATACAGCAGGAAGGGTGAAGAACCCTAAGCAGAGTGACGTCCCAGCAGCCAATTAAAAATCAAGTGAAGCAGATAAATACACACATTTTATAAAAAAAATATATATATATTGTAACCGAATGCTGTGAATGATTTTATAATGTCAACCCAGTGGAAAGATTACTTTCAACACAGATACAGTGTATACAGAAACATATAGATATATGAGTGTGTTGGCAGCACACTATTGCGAAGTCTATGTGAATACGTGTTGAGTGTGAACTCATACACAACCCGGGTAGTAAGTTTTAAAATATTATATTGCACATGGAAAGATAAGAGACAGATATGCCCAACAAAGTAAATATATTAAGGTGCAAGTGCTTGAAAGTGCATAGAGACCATTGTAACAACAGGGTCACAGCAAAGGGGTTACCAAAAGAAGTGCTGCCAGTACCTGTGAAAATGAAGGCGCTTAGGAGGGAAAAACCCCGACGCGCGTTTCGCTATCTCTTCTTCCTGGGGGGCCGTAGATATGAACGGATAGTAGTGCTGGCTTTTTAAATGCTGTGGGAGGTATGGCGCTCGCGTCAGCCCTGCATGGAGCTGGAAGCGGCGGATCCGGCGTCCCACGTCATCAGTCCCCGCCCACCTCTGACATGTCAGTAGTGATGCGACGGGTTACCATGGCAACCCAGTCCAGCCGGCAGACACAAGCGCACATTGCTAACAATGACTCGTAGGCCATGATGGGAAATCTGATACTGCGCAAAGGGTAGGACACAATGTGTAATGACGAAAAAGAAGGAGCCGGTAGTGAAAATATAAGAGGGAACCGGTAATGAGGATGAAAGTTGTGGAATATATCTAAAAAAAGGGGGGGAGTGTGGAGACTATAAATGCAGTGTCACAAGTATGGATAAACACAAGGGTATGTAACAATTTATATAAGTGACAATTAGCTAAAAATTCCCCAAAAAATCATGATATGAGATGGGGCAAACCTAGCGCAAAGAAAAATAAAAAAAAAAGTGAAAAATAACTATGTAAAAAACTTGTAAATCTATATTTATATAACGAAAACACATAGAGTGCACATAGTGGAGATGCTGCAAAAGTCAGCAATTAAAAAATTACATGAAAAGATCACGTGCATGCAGTGCATAAAGCAAATATACCACAAGATCCAGCAATAAAAAATATACACTTAAGTGAAAAAAAATATAAAATGAATAAAAAATGAGTCCTTAATGTCGACATGTAGTGGATAGGACATCATGCATCCTCTTTGTTGACACGCAGTTCCTTATTATCATAAGTGGGAAAAGAAGAATGTACGCACAAATCAGAACACATCAGGGCTTAAATTCAAGGAGCAAAATCTGAAAACAGAGAAAAGGGGAAATAAAGTACATATACAGGGTCGGACTGGCCCACCGGAGAACCGGAGGATTCTCCGGTGGGCCCAGGCACTGACACCTGATGGCATATTGGCCAGCAGCTGCCTGGGGCCCCCACTGCTCCAGGGGCCCCCCAGCCAGTAGAGTGTCACTAATAGCGGACACCCAGCTGTTATGGGGCCCCTGAATCAAGGGGGGCCCTCCTGGTGCCAGAGAGCAGCAGCTGGACAGGAGCCTGTCCCCGCTGCTAAAGAGAAATGAATATTCACGCTTCCCCATGCCCCCATGGGCGTGGAGAGGCGTGAATACCATTTCACTTTAATGGCGGGCAGCGTTAGCCGCAGGTTGAGGCTAACACTGCCCGCCGCTGCTGCTGAATGGGGGGCCCCGAAGGTGGGCCCCTAATGGGCGGCGATCCTTGATTGCGATCCCTGCCGCTTGGGACCAGAGCAGAGCTGCAGGGATCCACGCCGTCCTCCTTCCTGCCCGGAACTTCCTGTATGACTCAGCACGGCTGGATGACGTCATCATTCAGCGCGGCTGTGTCAGAGAGAAAGTTGCCGGGATGTGCTGCGGCTGCTGGGAACGTGCGGAGAGGTGAGTGGGTGCTGTGCGTGTGTGTACCTGCGTGTGTGTGTGCCTGCCTGTGTGTGCCTGTGTGTGTGTCTCTGCCTGCGTGTGTGTGCCTGCGTGTGTGCGGCTGTTTGTGTGTCTGTGTGTGCGTCTCTGCCTGCCTGCGTGTGTGTCCCTGCCTGCAGCTGTGTGTGGGGGGAGGCAATGATGATGGTGCTGGAGGCAATGATGATGGTGGTGGGGGCAATGATGATGGTGGTGGGGCAATGATGATGATGGTGCTGGAGGCAATGATGATGGTGGTTGGGGCGATGATGATGGTGGTGGGGCAATGATGATGATCGTGGTGGGGGAGGCAATGATGATGATGGTGGGGAAGCAATGATGGTGGTAGTGGAGGCAATGATTATGGTGGTGGTGGGGGAGGCAGTGATGATGATGATGGTGGTGGGGGAAGCAATGATGGTGGTGGGGAAGAAAGCAATGATGGTTGTGGTGTAAAGGACAATGGTGGTGGGGAAGAGGCAATGATGGAGGTGGTAATGAGTACAATGGTGGAGGGGGAGAACAATGGTGATGGTGGAGGGGGCTGCATTATACCCTTTCAGGGGGCTGCATTATACCCTATGAGGGGCTACATTATAATTCTGTGGGGGGCTGCATTATATTCTGTGGGAGGCTACATTATATTATATGAGGGGGCTACATTATATTTTATGAGGGGTTTACCCCAACCCCTGCTACATAATTAAGACGTGTACTACCTTATATTATACCCTGATATTAGCGTCTTTTACAACACAATTGGTGGTCTTGCATTTGTTTCTATGTAGCTACATAGTGGGCCCCAAGAATGATTTTCTCTGGTGGACCCAAGGTGCTCCAGTCCGACACTGTACATGTAGATAAAAACTAATGACTTCATTTAGTCCATTAGATTAAAGTGAATCATTTTTTAAAATCCTTCTAGTCTCCAACTGGGCCAATTTGGTCTTAATATCTCCATCTCTTGAGTCCTTCAGAATTCGATCAATGCCGATCACTCTAAGCAGGTTTGGATTAGAGACATGGGCTGTTTTAAAATTGCGAGGTATCGGTTTCAGTAGTGTAAAATCCCTCACATCACGGGCATTTTATTATATCGTGAACATGCTCCCTGGTTCGCATCTTCAGTTGTCGCATGGTCATCCTTATGTATACCAAAGGACAGGGACAGGAGGCGTAATAGATAACATGGTCAGTAACACATGTAATATTGTGGGTGATGTTAAAAATTCTGTCTCCATTGGTGGATTTAAAGTTCACAGCCTTATCCATGTTGGTACATGCTAGGCAGTTTTTACAAGGAAAAAAAGCCCCATGTATGTCATTTGGAACAAGGGTCATTTGTCAGGGCCAGCACAATCTCCAGACCTGAACCCCATTGAAAACCTCTGGAATGTAATCAAGAGGAAGATGGATAGTCACAAGCCATCAAACAAAGAAGAACTGCTTACATTTTTGTACCAGGAGTGGCATAAGGTCACCCAAAAGCAGTGTGAAAGACTGGTGGAAAGCATGCCAAGACGAAAAAAAGCTGTGATTTAAAATCATGGTTATTCCACAAAATATTGATTTCTGAACTCTTCCTGAGTTAAAACATTATTGTTGTTTCTAAATGATTATGAACTTGTTGGTTTTTTTTGGCATTATTTGAGGTCTGCAAGCAATGCCTTTTTTTGTTATTTTGACCATTTCTCATTTTCAGAAACTAAATACAAAATTTATTGCTTGGAACTTTGGAGACATGTTGTCAGTAGTTTATAGAATAAAAGAGCAATTTTTGCCAGAGCTGTATGTACACACACACACAGGCAGTGATTTGAAAGATAGAAAGCCATCAAACATCCACATTTCCCAATAAGAACCGGAAAATAAAGACCAATAGACTATTTTCTGATGACACATTCCCTTGAAATGGCCATATAAGAACGTAATGGGATATCGCTGAGGCCTCTTTTCCACTTGAGAGAAAAAAAACGATCCGATTTATGGACCGAAAAAATGGAGGAAAATCATGCGAGTGTCATGCGATTTTTTTATCGCAACATCCGTATGACATCCGTATTGCTGTCCGATTTTTACGCACCGGTGTCCTTTGAAAAGCCAGTAATTCAGCGCAGTGTACAGTAAAATCACACTGACAGGTTAGAATAGAGTAGATATATACACATAGAATAGGTTTATATGCCTATATATATGTCAGTGAGACACCTATATATATATATATTTATATTTATTGCAGCGCTAGATAGCAGAAAAGCCGGTAATTCAATTGCCGGCTTTTGCTATCTCCTTCACAAACCCGACAGGATATGAGACATGGTTTACATACAGTAAACCATTTCCTATCCCTTATTTTATTAGATATTCCTGACTACTAATGTAAGAAGTGTCTGTGTGTAAAATTTGAGGGCGCTAGCTGTTAAAATAAAGGGTTAAATCGCTGAAAAAAATGGCGTGGGCTCCCACGCAATTTTCTCCGCCAGAGTGGTAAAGCCAGTGACCGAGGGCAGATATTAATAGCCTAGGGAGGTACCATGGTTATTGGCCCCCCGTGGCTAAAAACATCTGCCCCCAGCCACCCCAGAAAAGGCACATCTGTAAGATGCACCTATTCTGGCACTTTGCCACTCTCTTCCCATTCCCGTGTAGCGGTGGGATAAGGGGTAATAAAGGGTTAATGTCACCTTGCTATTGTAAGGAGACATTAAGCCAGGTTAAAAATGGAGAGGCGTCAATAGGACACCCATCCATTATTAATCCAATACCAGTAAATGGTTAATAAAACACACACACATTAGGAATAAAGTATTTTAATGAAATAAAGACACAGGGTGTTGTAATAGTTTATTATACTCTTAATCCAATTGAAGACCCTTGTCACCTGAAACAAAGTTAAAATAACATATCAACAATATCCCATACCTTCCGTCGTTCAGTCTTGTCCCACGCTGTAAATTCATCTGAAGGGGTTAAATAATTTTTACAGCCAGGAGAATGCCAAGAGTGTGCAAAGCAGTCATCAAAGCAAAAGGTGGCTACTTTGAAGAACCTAGAATATAAGACATATTTTCAGAATTTTTCACACTTTTCTGTTAAGTATCTAATTCCACATGTGTTAATTCATAGTTTTGATGCCTTCAGTGTGAATTTACAATTTTCATATATATACTGCAGTCATGACTGAACGTGTTGGCACACATTAAATTTTTCCAGGAAATTAAATATTTCTCCCATAAAATTATTGCAATTACACTTGTTTTCTTCTACATATATTTTTTACCATTGTGTGGCACTTTCCAAAATTGTGGATAAACAAGTTTGATTCAAGCACGTTCAGGTGGCAGGTGTGGGCATTGAACCCTCAACCCCAGCACTGCGACCATCACTAAGCTCCAAACCTGTAGGAAAAAGGTGTGTGCCGTGGGGGAGACCACTTCATGTAACTACCATGATCTCAGCACATCCACCTAACATCACGTAGCCCATATATGAAACTACCTCGATCTCAGCACGTCCATCATGTAGCTTCATATATGACATGACACCTCCATCTCCACCTAACAAGGTGCAGCTTCATAGATGCCATGACACTCCATGATCCCTGGTTCCACCGCACACAGTTATATATACATACCTCCTCTCTATTTATATGCCGGTGATGGCACAGACGCTTACCTTATGGAGACTTTAAAAAAAAAATCAACAGTGACCTGCTGAGAAAATGACCCTCCCCTGCTGAGAAAATGACTGCCCCTGCTGAGAAAATGACCGCCCCTGCTGAATATTTAGGAGAAATTTGTTGTGAAGTCGGTTGTTTTTCCCATGAGCTAATTTGCATATATTCATGAACAAGCGCTGTGATTGGCTGGCTGTAGAATGCTGCATCTCCAGCCATCTCAGAGAAGGGAACGCCACTTAGTGATGGGCACAGACATGGGGTTGTGGGTTCAATGCCCACACCTGTCACCTGAACGAGTATCATGTGCTTGAAACAAACTTGTTTATCCACAATTTTGGAAAGTGCCACACAATGGTAAGAAATATATGTAGAACAAAACAAGTGTAACTGCAATCATTTTATGTAAGAAATATTTCACTTCCTAGAACAATTTAAAGTGCGCCAACACGTTGGGTCATGCCTGTGTGTATATACACATATCTATAATATAGCCGGAGATGTGTCCTTCTGTCAGAAGCCTTTGGCGCCACAGTCAGCGCATGCGCATACAGGACTTTGACGCCATTTTATTGGAGAGGAGGGGCGGCGCTATCTGATGTGATCGGGGCCATCTCCATCATATTGACTGTGGCAGCGGCTTCACCGGTGGGGATGAGGACACCGGGGTCTGCTGCTCTGCTGGTGAGACACCAGGACTGTGGGTACTGAACCTCCCAGCCGCCAGTCACCTTTCAGACCAGACAGGACAAGCACCAAGAAGGAAAGTGTATGTGGTGTGCGAATTCCTATAGTGTCTTCAATAAATGGCTCCGGAGATCGCGGTATGCGCACACACTGACTCTGGCCCCATTATATGGAAGTAAAGTACTACAAAACTAAAGGGAACCCGTCACCAGAAATAACGACCTAAACCTGCAGATATGCGGTTAGTCTGCAGGATAATAGCGTTATTATGCTGCCCGGTGCCTGCACTGACAGCAGGCCTCAATGTAGAGCCAGTGTCAGTCAGGGCCGGGGGCCGCTGTATATTCAGAGCAGTGACAGAAGCTGCGGCACCCCACCTCCATGACTCAAACCGAATGCTGGCGGGGTGAATCAAGTTAATTCAATGGTGCAATTTATTTGACAGTTGAATAAAATAGCGCATCAGTCAGCGCATACCGTGTCTATGCCCGGCGCGTGCGCACTGTTGACAATGTTATACCCAAAAGGAGGGAAGTGCACAACCCAAGATAAAATGAAAACTTTTTCTAATATAAGTCAAATAAAAACAGATTCTAGAGAAAAAATATGTACATAATACAGCAGGAAGGGTGAAGAACCCTAAGCAGAGTGACGTCCCAGCAGCCAATTAAAAATCAAGTGAAGCAGATAAATACACACATTTTATAAAAAATATATATATATATTGTAACCGAATGCTGTGAATGATTTTATAATGTCAACCCAGTGGAAAGATTACTTTCAACACAGATACAGTGTATACAGAAACATATAGATATATGAGTGTGTTGGCAGCACACTATTGCGAAGTCTATGTGAATACGTGTTGAGTGTGAACTCATACACAACCCGGGTAGTAAGTTTTAAAATATTATATTGCACATGGAAAGATAAGAGACAGATATGCCCAACAAAGTAAATATATTAAGGTGCAAGTGCTTGAAAGTGCATAGAGACCATTGTAACAACAGGGTCACAGCAAAGGGGTTACCAAAAGAAGTGCTGCCAGTACCTGTGAAAATGAAGGGGCTTAGGAGGGAAAAACCCCGACGCGCGTTTCGCTATCTCTTCTTCCTGGGGGGCCGTAGATATGAACGGATAGTAGTGCTGGCTTTTTAAATGCTGTGGGAGGTATGGCGCTCGCGTCAGCCCTGCATGGAGCTGGAAGCGGCGGATCCGGCGTCCCACGTCATCAGTCCCCGCCCACCTCTGACATGTCAGTAGTGATGCGACGGGTTACCATGGCAACCCAGTCCAGCCGGCAGACACAAGCGCACATTGCTAACAATGACTCGTAGGCCATGATGGGAAATCTGATACTGCGCAAAGGGTAGGACACAATGTGTAATGACGAAAAAGAAGGAGCCGGTAGTGAAAATATAAGAGGGAACCGGTAATGAGGATGAAAGTTGTGGAATATATCTAAAAAAAGGGGGGGAGTGTGGAGACTATAAATGCAGTGTCACAAGTATGGATAAACACAAGGGTATGTAACAATTTATATAAGTGACAATTAGCTAAAAATTCCCCAAAAAATCATGATATGAGATGGGGCAAACCTAGCGCAAAGAAAAATAAAAAAAAAAGTGAAAAATAACTATGTAAAAAACTTGTAAATCTATATTTATATAACGAAAACACATAGAGTGCACATAGTGGAGATGCTGCAAAAGTCAGCAATTAAAAAATTACATGAAAAGATCACGTGCATGCAGTGCATAAAGCAAATATACCACAAGATCCAGCAATAAAAAATATACACTTAAGTGAAAAAAAATATAAAATGAATAAAAAATGAGTCCTTAATGTCGACATGTAGTGGATAGGACATCATGCATCCTCTTTGTTGACACGCAGTTCCTTATTATCATAAGTGGGAAAAGAAGAATGTACGCACAAATCAGAACACATCAGGGCTTAAATTCAAGGAGCAAAATCTGAAAACAGAGAAAAGGGGAAATAAAGTACATATACAGGGTCGGACTGGCCCACCGGAGAACCGGAGGATTCTCCGGTGGGCCCAGGCACTGACACCTGATGGCATATTGGCCAGCAGCTGCCTGGGGCCCCCACTGCTCCAGGGGCCCCCCAGCCAGTAGAGTGTCACTAATAGCGGACACCCAGCTGTTATGGGGCCCCTGAATCAAGGGGGGCCCTCCTGGTGCCAGAGAGCAGCAGCTGGACAGGAGCCTGTCCCCGCTGCTAAAGAGAAATGAATATTCACGCTTCCCCATGCCCCCATGGGCGTGGAGAGGCGTGAATACCATTTCACTTTAATGGCGGGCAGCGTTAGCCGCAGGTTGAGGCTAACACTGCCCGCCGCTGCTGCTGAATGGGGGGCCCCGAAGGTGGGCCCCTAATGGGCGGCGATCCTTGATTGCGATCCCTGCCGCTTGGGACCAGAGCAGAGCTGCAGGGATCCACGCCGTCCTCCTTCCTGCCCGGAACTTCCTGTATGACTCAGCACGGCTGGATGACGTCATCATTCAGCGCGGCTGTGTCAGAGAGAAAGTTGCCGGGATGTGCTGCGGCTGCTGGGAACGTGCGGAGAGGTGAGTGGGTGCTGTGCGTGTGTGTACCTGCGTGTGTGTGTGCCTGCCTGTGTGTGCCTGTGTGTGTGTCTCTGCCTGCGTGTGTGTGCCTGCGTGTGTGCGGCTGTTTGTGTGTCTGTGTGTGCGTCTCTGCCTGCCTGCGTGTGTGTCCCTGCCTGCAGCTGTGTGTGGGGGGAGGCAATGATGATGGTGCTGGAGGCAATGATGATGGTGGTGGGGGCAATGATGATGGTGGTGGGGCAATGATGATGATGGTGCTGGAGGCAATGATGATGGTGGTTGGGGCGATGATGATGGTGGTGGGGCAATGATGATGATCGTGGTGGGGGAGGCAATGATGATGATGGTGGGGAAGCAATGATGGTGGTAGTGGAGGCAATGATTATGGTGGTGGTGGGGGAGGCAGTGATGATGATGATGGTGGTGGGGGAAGCAATGATGGTGGTGGGGAAGAAAGCAATGATGGTTGTGGTGTAAAGGACAATGGTGGTGGGGAAGAGGCAATGATGGAGGTGGTAATGAGTACAATGGTGGAGGGGGAGAACAATGGTGATGGTGGAGGGGGCTGCATTATACCCTTTCAGGGGGCTGCATTATACCCTATGAGGGGCTACATTATAATTCTGTGGGGGGCTGCATTATATTCTGTGGGAGGCTACATTATATTATATGAGGGGGCTACATTATATTTTATGAGGGGTTTACCCCAACCCCTGCTACATAATTAAGACGTGTACTACCTTATATTATACCCTGATATTAGCGTCTTTTACAACACAATTGGTGGTCTTGCATTTGTTTCTATGTAGCTACATAGTGGGCCCCAAGAATGATTTTCTCTGGTGGACCCAAGGTGCTCCAGTCCGACACTGTACATGTAGATAAAAACTAATGACTTCATTTAGTCCATTAGATTAAAGTGAATCATTTTTTAAAATCCTTCTAGTCTCCAACTGGGCCAATTTGGTCTTAATATCTCCATCTCTTGAGTCCTTCAGAATTCGATCAATGCCGATCACTCTAAGCAGGTTTGGATTAGAGACATGGGCTGTTTTAAAATTGCGAGGTATCGGTTTCAGTAGTGTAAAATCCCTCACATCACGGGCATTTTATTATATCGTGAACATGCTCCCTGGTTCGCATCTTCAGTTGTCGCATGGTCATCCTTATGTATACCAAAGGACAGGGACAGGAGGCGTAATAGATAACATGGTCAGTAACACATGTAATATTGTGGGTGATGTTAAAAATTCTGTCTCCATTGGTGGATTTAAAGTTCACAGCCTTATCCATGTTGGTACATGCTAGGCAGTTTTTACAAGGAAAAAAGCCCCATGTATGTCATTTGGAACAAGGGTCATTTGTCAGGGCCAGCACAATCTCCAGACCTGAACCCCATTGAAAACCTCTGGAATGTAATCAAGAGGAAGATGGATAGTCACAAGCCATCAAACAAAGAAGAACTGCTTACATTTTTGTACCAGGAGTGGCATAAGGTCACCCAAAAGCAGTGTGAAAGACTGGTGGAAAGCATGCCAAGACGAAAAAAAGCTGTGATTTAAAATCATGGTTATTCCACAAAATATTGATTTCTGAACTCTTCCTGAGTTAAAACATTATTGTTGTTTCTAAATGATTATGAACTTGTTGGTTTTTTTTGGCATTATTTGAGGTCTGCAAGCAATGCCTTTTTTTGTTATTTTGACCATTTCTCATTTTCAGAAACTAAATACAAAATTTATTGCTTGGAACTTTGGAGACATGTTGTCAGTAGTTTATAGAATAAAAGAGCAATTTTGGCCAGAGCTGTATGTACACACACACACAGGCAGTGATTTGAAAGATAGAAAGCCATCAAACATCCACATTTCCCAATAAGAACCGGAAAATAAAGACCAATAGACTATTTTCTGATGACACATTCCCTTGAAATGGCCATATAAGAACGTAATGGGATATCGCTGAGGCCTCTTTTCCACTTGAGAGAAAAAAAACGATCCGATTTATGGACCGAAAAAATGGAGGAAAATCATGCGAGTGTCATGCGATTTTTTTATCGCAACATCCGTATTGCTGTCCGATTTTTACGCACCGGTGTCCTTTGAAAAGCCAGTAATTCAGCGCAGTGTACAGTAAAATCACACTGACAGGTTAGAATAGAGTAGATATATACACATAGAATAGGTTTATATGCCTATATATATGTCAGTGAGACACCTATATATATATATATTTATATTTATTGCAGCGCTAGATAGCAGAAAAGCCGGTAATTCAATTGCCGGCTTTTGCTATCTCCTTCACAAACCCGACAGGATATGAGACATGGTTTACATACAGTAAACCATTTCCTATCCCTTATTTTATTAGATATTCCTGACTACTAATGTAAGAAGTGTCTGTGTGTAAAATTTGAGGGCGCTAGCTGTTAAAATAAAGGGTTAAATCGCTGAAAAAAATGGCGTGGGCTCCCACGCAATTTTCTCCGCCAGAGTGGTAAAGCCAGTGACCGAGGGCAGATATTAATAGCCTAGGGAGGTACCATGGTTATTGGCCCCCCGTGGCTAAAAACATCTGCCCCCAGCCACCCCAGAAAAGGCACATCTGTAAGATGCACCTATTCTGGCACTTTGCCACTCTCTTCCCATTCCCGTGTAGCGGTGGGATAAGGGGTAATAAAGGGTTAATGTCACCTTGCTATTGTAAGGAGACATTAAGCCAGGTTAAAAATGGAGAGGCGTCAATAGGACACCCATCCATTATTAATCCAATACCAGTAAATGGTTAATAAAACACACACACATTAGGAATAAAGTATTTTAATGAAATAAAGACACAGGGTGTTGTAATAGTTTATTATACTCTTAATCCAATTGAAGACCCTTGTCACCTGAAACAAAGTTAAAATAACAAATCAACAATATCCCATACCTTCCGTCGTTCAGTCTTGTCCCACGCTGTAAATTCATCTGAAGGGGTTAAATAATTTTTACAGCCAGGAGAATGCCAAGAGTGTGCAAAGCAGTCATCAAAGCAAAAGGTGGCTACTTTGAAGAACCTAGAATATAAGACATACTTTCAGAATTTTTCACACTTTTCTGTTAAGTATCTAATTCCACATGTGTTAATTCATAGTTTTGATGCCTTCAGTGTGAATTTACAATTTTCATATATATACTGCAGTCATGACTGAACGTGTTGGCACACATTAAATTTTTCCAGGAAATGAAATATTTCTCCCATAAAATTATTGCAATTACACTTGTTTTCTTCTACATATATTTTTTACCATTGTGTGGCACTTTCCAAAATTGTGGATAAACAAGTTTGATTCAAGCACGTTCAGGTGGCAGGTGTGGGCATTGAACCCTCAACCCCAGCACTGCGACCATCACTAAGCTCCAAACCTGTAGGAAAAAGGTGTGTGCCGTGGGGGAGACCACTTCATGTAACTACCATGATCTCAGCACATCCACCTAACATCACGTAGCCCATATATGAAACTACCTCGATCTCAGCACGTCCATCATGTAGCTTCATATATGACATGACACCTCCATCTCCACCTAACAAGGTGCAGCTTCATAGATGCCATGACACTCCATGATCCCTGGTTCCACCGCACACAGTTATATATACATACCTCCTCTCTATTTATATGCCGGTGATGGCACAGACGCTTACCTTATGGAGACTTTAAAAAAAAAAAAAAAAAAAAATCAACAGTGACCTGCTGAGAAAATGACCCTCCCCTGCTGAGAAAATGACTGCCCCTGCTGAGAAAATGACCGCCCCTGCTGAATATTTAGGAGAAATTTGTTGTGAAGTCGGTTGTTTTTCCCATGAGCTAATTTGCATATATTCATGAACAAGCGCTGTGATTGGCTGGCTGTAGAATGCTGCATCTCCAGCCATCTCAGAGAAGGGAACGCCACTTAGTGATGGGCACAGACATGGGGTTGTGGGTTCAATGCCCACACCTGTCACCTGAACGAGTATCATGTGCTTGAAACAAACTTGTTTATCCACAATTTTGGAAAGTGCCACACAATGGTAAGAAATATATGTAGAACAAAACAAGTGTAACTGCAATCATTTTATGTAAGAAATATTTCACTTCCTAGAACAATTTAAAGTGCGCCAACACGTTGGGTCATGCCTGTGTGTATATACACATATCTATAATATAGCCGGAGATGTGTCCTTCTGTCAGAAGCCTTTGGCGCCACAGTCAGCGCATGCGCATACAGGACTTTGACGCCATTTTATTGGAGAGGAGGGGCGGCGCTATCTGATGTGATCGGGGCCATCTCCATCATATTGACTGTGGCAGCGGCTTCACCGGTGGGGATGAGGACACCGGGGTCTGCTGCTCTGCTGGTGAGACACCAGGACTGTGGGTACTGAACCTCCCAGCCGCCAGTCACCTTTCAGACCAGACAGGACAAGCACCAAGAAGGAAAGTGTATGTGGTGTGCGAATTCCTATAGTGTCTTCAATAAATGGCTCCGGAGATCGCGGTATGCGCACACACTGACTCTGGCCCCATTATATGGAAGTAAAGTACTACAAAACTAAAGGGAACCCGTCACCAGAAATAACGACCTAAACCTGCAGATATGCGGTTAGTCTGCAGGATAATAGCGTTATTATGCTGCCCGGTGCCTGCACTGACAGCAGGCCTCAATGTAGAGCCAGTGTCAGTCAGGGCCGGGGGCCGCTGTATATTCAGAGCAGTGACAGAAGCTGCGGCACCCCACCTCCATGACTCAAACCGAATGCTGGCGGGGTGAATCAAGTTAATTCAATGGTGCAATTTATTTGACAGTTGAATAAAATAGCGCATCAGTCAGCGCATACCGTGTCTATGCCCGGCGCGTGCGCACTGTTGACAATGTTATACCCAAAAGGAGGGAAGTGCACAACCCAAGATAAAATGAAAACTTTTTCTAATATAAGTCAAATAAAAACAGATTCTAGAGAAAAAATATGTACATAATACAGCAGGAAGGGTGAAGAACCCTAAGCAGAGTGACGTCCCAGCAGCCAATTAAAAATCAAGTGAAGCAGATAAATACACACATTTTATAAAAAAAATATATATATATTGTAACCGAATGCTGTGAATGATTTTATAATGTCAACCCAGTGGAAAGATTACTTTCAACACAGATACAGTGTATACAGAAACATATAGATATATGAGTGTGTTGGCAGCACACTATTGCGAAGTCTATGTGAATACGTGTTGAGTGTGAACTCATACACAACCCGGGTAGTAAGTTTTAAAATATTATATTGCACATGGAAAGATAAGAGACAGATATGCCCAACAAAGTAAATATATTAAGGTGCAAGTGCTTGAAAGTGCATAGAGACCATTGTAACAACAGGGTCACAGCAAAGGGGTTACCAAAAGAAGTGCTGCCAGTACCTGTGAAAATGAAGGCGCTTAGGAGGGAAAAACCCCGACGCGCGTTTCGCTATCTCTTCTTCCTGGGGGGCCGTAGATATGAACGGATAGTAGTGCTGGCTTTTTAAATGCTGTGGGAGGTATGGCGCTCGCGTCAGCCCTGCATGGAGCTGGAAGCGGCGGATCCGGCGTCCCACGTCATCAGTCCCCGCCCACCTCTGACATGTCAGTAGTGATGCGACGGGTTACCATGGCAACCCAGTCCAGCCGGCAGACACAAGCGCACATTGCTAACAATGACTCGTAGGCCATGATGGGAAATCTGATACTGCGCAAAGGGTAGGACACAATGTGTAATGACGAAAAAGAAGGAGCCGGTAGTGAAAATATAAGAGGGAACCGGTAATGAGGATGAAAGTTGTGGAATATATCTAAAAAAAGGGGGGGAGTGTGGAGACTATAAATGCAGTGTCACAAGTATGGATAAACACAAGGGTATGTAACAATTTATATAAGTGACAATTAGCTAAAAATTCCCCAAAAAATCATGATATGAGATGGGGCAAACCTAGCGCAAAGAAAAATAAAAAAAAAAGTGAAAAATAACTATGTAAAAAACTTGTAAATCTATATTTATATAACGAAAACACATAGAGTGCACATAGTGGAGATGCTGCAAAAGTCAGCAATTAAAAAATTACATGAAAAGATCACGTGCATGCAGTGCATAAAGCAAATATACCACAAGATCCAGCAATAAAAAATATACACTTAAGTGAAAAAAAATATAAAATGAATAAAAAATGAGTCCTTAATGTCGACATGTAGTGGATAGGACATCATGCATCCTCTTTGTTGACACGCAGTTCCTTATTATCATAAGTGGGAAAAGAAGAATGTACGCACAAATCAGAACACATCAGGGCTTAAATTCAAGGAGCAAAATCTGAAAACAGAGAAAAGGGGAAATAAAGTACATATACAGGGTCGGACTGGCCCACCGGAGAACCGGAGGATTCTCCGGTGGGCCCAGGCACTGACACCTGATGGCATATTGGCCAGCAGCTGCCTGGGGCCCCCACTGCTCCAGGGGCCCCCCAGCCAGTAGAGTGTCACTAATAGCGGACACCCAGCTGTTATGGGGCCCCTGAATCAAGGGGGGCCCTCCTGGTGCCAGAGAGCAGCAGCTGGACAGGAGCCTGTCCCCGCTGCTAAAGAGAAATGAATATTCACGCTTCCCCATGCCCCCATGGGCGTGGAGAGGCGTGAATACCATTTCACTTTAATGGCGGGCAGCGTTAGCCGCAGGTTGAGGCTAACACTGCCCGCCGCTGCTGCTGAATGGGGGGCCCCGAAGGTGGGCCCCTAATGGGCGGCGATCCTTGATTGCGATCCCTGCCGCTTGGGACCAGAGCAGAGCTGCAGGGATCCACGCCGTCCTCCTTCCTGCCCGGAACTTCCTGTATGACTCAGCACGGCTGGATGACGTCATCATTCAGCGCGGCTGTGTCAGAGAGAAAGTTGCCGGGATGTGCTGCGGCTGCTGGGAACGTGCGGAGAGGTGAGTGGGTGCTGTGCGTGTGTGTACCTGCGTGTGTGTGTGCCTGCCTGTGTGTGCCTGTGTGTGTGTCTCTGCCTGCGTGTGTGTGCCTGCGTGTGTGCGGCTGTTTGTGTGTCTGTGTGTGCGTCTCTGCCTGCCTGCGTGTGTGTCCCTGCCTGCAGCTGTGTGTGGGGGGAGGCAATGATGATGGTGCTGGAGACAATGATGATGGTGGTGGGGGCAATGATGATGGTGGTGGGGCAATGATGATGATGGTGCTGGAGGCAATGATGATGGTGGTTGGGGCGATGATGATGGTGGTGGGGCAATGATGATGATCGTGGTGGGGGAGGCAATGATGATGATGGTGGGGAAGCAATGATGGTGGTAGTGGAGGCAATGATTATGGTGGTGGTGGGGGAGGCAGTGATGATGATGATGGTGGTGGGGGAAGCAATGATGGTGGTGGGGAAGAAAGCAATGATGGTTGTGGTGTAAAGGACAATGGTGGTGGGGAAGAGGCAATGATGGAGGTGGTAATGAGTACAATGGTGGAGGGGGAGAACAATGGTGATGGTGGAGGGGGCTGCATTATACCCTTTCAGGGGGCTGCATTATACCCTATGAGGGGCTACATTATAATTCTGTGGGGGGCTGCATTATATTCTGTGGGAGGCTACATTATATTATATGAGGGGGCTACATTATATTTTATGAGGGGTTTACCCCAACCCCTGCTACATAATTAAGACGTGTACTACCTTATATTATACCCTGATATTAGCGTCTTTTACAACACAATTGGTGGTCTTGCATTTGTTTCTATGTAGCTACATAGTGGGCCCCAAGAATGATTTTCTCTGGTGGACCCAAGGTGCTCCAGTCCGACACTGTACATGTAGATAAAAACTAATGACTTCATTTAGTCCATTAGATTAAAGTGAATCATTTTTTAAAATCCTTCTAGTCTCCAACTGGGCCAATTTGGTCTTAATATCTCCATCTCTTGAGTCCTTCAGAATTCGATCAATGCCGATCACTCTAAGCAGGTTTGGATTAGAGACATGGGCTGTTTTAAAATTGCGAGGTATCGGTTTCAGTAGTGTAAAATCCCTCACATCACGGGCATTTTATTATATCGTGAACATGCTCCCTGGTTCGCATCTTCAGTTGTCGCATGGTCATCCCTATGTATACCAAAGGACAGGGACAGGAGGCGTAATAGATAACATGGTCAGTAACACATGTAATATTGTGGGTGATGTTAAAAATTCTGTCTCCATTGGTGGATTTAAAGTTCACAGCCTTATCCATGTTGGTACATGCTAGGCAGTTTTTACAAGGAAAAAAGCCCCATGTATGTCATTTGGAACAAGGGTCATTTGTCAGGGCCAGCACAATCTCCAGACCTGAACCCCATTGAAAACCTCTGGAATGTAATCAAGAGGAAGATGGATAGTCACAAGCCATCAAACAAAGAAGAACTGCTTACATTTTTGTACCAGGAGTGGCATAAGGTCACCCAAAAGCAGTGTGAAAGACTGGTGGAAAGCATGCCAAGACGAAAAAAAGCTGTGATTTAAAATCATGGTTATTCCACAAAATATTGATTTCTGAACTCTTCCTGAGTTAAAACATTATTGTTGTTTCTAAATGATTATGAACTTGTTGGTTTTTTTTGGCATTATTTGAGGTCTGCAAGCAATGCCTTTTTTTGTTATTTTGACCATTTCTCATTTTCAGAAACTAAATACAAAATTTATTGCTTGGAACTTTGGAGACATGTTGTCAGTAGTTTATAGAATAAAAGAGCAATTTTTGCCAGAGCTGTATGTACACACACACACAGGCAGTGATTTGAAAGATAGAAAGCCATCAAACATCCACATTTCCCAATAAGAACCGGAAAATAAAGACCAATAGACTATTTTCTGATGACACATTCCCTTGAAATGGCCATATAAGAACGTAATGGGATATCGCTGAGGCCTCTTTTCCACTTGAGAGAAAAAAAACGATCCGATTTACGGACCGAAAAAATGGAGGAAAATCATGCGAGTGTCATGCGATTTTTTTATCGCAACATCCGTATGACATCCGTATTGCTGTCCGATTTTTACGCACCGGTGTCCTTTGAAAAGCCAGTAATTCAGCGCAGTGTACAGTAAAATCACACTGACAGGTTAGAATAGAGTAGATATATACACATAGAATAGGTTTATATGCCTATATATATGTCAGTGAGACACCTATATATATATATATTTATATTTATTGCAGCGCTAGATAGCAGAAAAGCCGGTAATTCAATTGCCGGCTTTTGCTATCTCCTTCACAAACCCGACAGGATATGAGACATGGTTTACATACAGTAAACCATTTCCTATCCCTTATTTTATTAGATATTCCTGACTACTAATGTAAGAAGTGTCTGTGTGTAAAATTTGAGGGCGCTAGCTGTTAAAATAAAGGGTTAAATCGCTGAAAAAAATGGCGTGGGCTCCCACGCAATTTTCTCCGCCAGAGTGGTAAAGCCAGTGACCGAGGGCAGATATTAATAGCCTAGGGAGGTACCATGGTTATTGGCCCCCCGTGGCTAAAAACATCTGCCCCCAGCCACCCCAGAAAAGGCACATCTGTAAGATGCACCTATTCTGGCACTTTGCCACTCTCTTCCCATTCCCGTGTAGCGGTGGGATAAGGGGTAATAAAGGGTTAATGTCACCTTGCTATTGTAAGGAGACATTAAGCCAGGTTAAAAATGGAGAGGCGTCAATAGGACACCCATCCATTATTAATCCAATACCAGTAAATGGTTAATAAAACACACACACATTAGGAATAAAGTATTTTAATGAAATAAAGACACAGGGTGTTGTAATAGTTTATTATACTCTTAATCCAATTGAAGACCCTTGTCACCTGAAACAAAGTTAAAATAACAAATCAACAATATCCCATACCTTCCGTCGTTCAGTCTTGTCCCACGCTGTAAATTCATCTGAAGGGGTTAAATAATTTTTACAGCCAGGAGAATGCCAAGAGTGTGCAAAGCAGTCATCAAAGCAAAAGGTGGCTACTTTGAAGAACCTAGAATATAAGACATATTTTCAGAATTTTTCACACTTTTCTGTTAAGTATCTAATTCCACATGTGTTAATTCATAGTTTTGATGCCTTCAGTGTGAATTTACAATTTTCATATATATACTGCAGTCATGACTGAACGTGTTGGCACACATTAAATTTTTCCAGGAAATGAAATATTTCTCCCATAAAATTATTGCAATTACACTTGTTTTCTTCTACATATATTTTTTACCATTGTGTGGCACTTTCCAAAATTGTGGATAAACAAGTTTGATTCAAGCACGTTCAGGTGGCAGGTGTGGGCATTGAACCCTCAACCCCAGCACTGCGACCATCACTAAGCTCCAAACCTGTAGGAAAAAGGTGTGTGCCGTGGGGGAGACCACTTCATGTAACTACCATGATCTCAGCACATCCACCTAACATCACGTAGCCCATATATGAAACTACCTCGATCTCAGCACGTCCATCATGTAGCTTCATATATGACATGACACCTCCATCTCCACCTAACAAGGTGCAGCTTCATAGATGCCATGACACTCCATGATCCCTGGTTCCACCGCACACAGTTATATATACATACCTCCTCTCTATTTATATGCCGGTGATGGCACAGACGCTTACCTTATGGAGACTTTAAAAAAAAAATCAACAGTGACCTGCTGAGAAAATGACCCTCCCCTGCTGAGAAAATGACTGCCCCTGCTGAGAAAATGACCGCCCCTGCTGAATATTTAGGAGAAATTTGTTGTGAAGTCGGTTGTTTTTCCCATGAGCTAATTTGCATATATTCATGAACAAGCGCTGTGATTGGCTGGCTGTAGAATGCTGCATCTCCAGCCATCTCAGAGAAGGGAACGCCACTTAGTGATGGGCACAGACATGGGGTTGTGGGTTCAATGCCCACACCTGTCACCTGAACGAGTATCATGTGCTTGAAACAAACTTGTTTATCCACAATTTTGGAAAGTGCCACACAATGGTAAGAAATATATGTAGAACAAAACAAGTGTAACTGCAATCATTTTATGTAAGAAATATTTCACTTCCTAGAACAATTTAAAGTGCGCCAACACGTTGGGTCATGCCTGTGTGTATATACACATATCTATAATATAGCCGGAGATGTGTCCTTCTGTCAGAAGCCTTTGGCGCCACAGTCAGCGCATGCGCATACAGGACTTTGACGCCATTTTATTGGAGAGGAGGGGCGGCGCTATCTGATGTGATCGGGGCCATCTCCATCATATTGACTGTGGCAGCGGCTTCACCGGTGGGGATGAGGACACCGGGGTCTGCTGCTCTGCTGGTGAGACACCAGGACTGTGGGTACTGAACCTCCCAGCCGCCAGTCACCTTTCAGACCAGACAGGACAAGCACCAAGAAGGAAAGTGTATGTGGTGTGCGAATTCCTATAGTGTCTTCAATAAATGGCTCCGGAGATCGCGGTATGCGCACACACTGACTCTGGCCCCATTATATGGAAGTAAAGTACTACAAAACTAAAGGGAACCCGTCACCAGAAATAACGACCTAAACCTGCAGATATGCGGTTAGTCTGCAGGATAATAGCGTTATTATGCTGCCCGGTGCCTGCACTGACAGCAGGCCTCAATGTAGAGCCAGTGTCAGTCAGGGCCGGGGGCCGCTGTATATTCAGAGCAGTGACAGAAGCTGCGGCACCCCACCTCCATGACTCAAACCGAATGCTGGCGGGGTGAATCAAGTTAATTCAATGGTGCAATTTATTTGACAGTTGAATAAAATAGCGCATCAGTCAGCGCATACCGTGTCTATGCCCGGCGCGTGCGCACTGTTGACAATGTTATACCCAAAAGGAGGGAAGTGCACAACCCAAGATAAAATGAAAACTTTTTCTAATATAAGTCAAATAAAAACAGATTCTAGAGAAAAAATATGTACATAATACAGCAGGAAGGGTGAAGAACCCTAAGCAGAGTGACGTCCCAGCAGCCAATTAAAAATCAAGTGAAGCAGATAAATACACACATTTTATAAAAAAAATATATATATATTGTAACCGAATGCTGTGAATGATTTTATAATGTCAACCCAGTGGAAAGATTACTTTCAACACAGATACAGTGTATACAGAAACATATAGATATATGAGTGTGTTGGCAGCACACTATTGCGAAGTCTATGTGAATACGTGTTGAGTGTGAACTCATACACAACCCGGGTAGTAAGTTTTAAAATATTATATTGCACATGGAAAGATAAGAGACAGATATGCCCAACAAAGTAAATATATTAAGGTGCAAGTGCTTGAAAGTGCATAGAGACCATTGTAACAACAGGGTCACAGCAAAGGGGTTACCAAAAGAAGTGCTGCCAGTACCTGTGAAAATGAAGGCGCTTAGGAGGGAAAAACCCCGACGCGCGTTTCGCTATCTCTTCTTCCTGGGGGGCCGTAGATATGAACGGATAGTAGTGCTGGCTTTTTAAATGCTGTGGGAGGTATGGCGCTCGCGTCAGCCCTGCATGGAGCTGGAAGCGGCGGATCCGGCGTCCCACGTCATCAGTCCCCGCCCACCTCTGACATGTCAGTAGTGATGCGACGGGTTACCATGGCAACCCAGTCCAGCCGGCAGACACAAGCGCACATTGCTAACAATGACTCGTAGGCCATGATGGGAAATCTGATACTGCGCAAAGGGTAGGACACAATGTGTAATGACGAAAAAGAAGGAGCCGGTAGTGAAAATATAAGAGGGAACCGGTAATGAGGATGAAAGTTGTGGAATATATCTAAAAAAAGGGGGGGAGTGTGGAGACTATAAATGCAGTGTCACAAGTATGGATAAACACAAGGGTATGTAACAATTTATATAAGTGACAATTAGCTAAAAATTCCCCAAAAAATCATGATATGAGATGGGGCAAACCTAGCGCAAAGAAAAATAAAAAAAAAAGTGAAAAATAACTATGTAAAAAACTTGTAAATCTATATTTATATAACGAAAACACATAGAGTGCACATAGTGGAGATGCTGCAAAAGTCAGCAATTAAAAAATTACATGAAAAGATCACGTGCATGCAGTGCATAAAGCAAATATACCACAAGATCCAGCAATAAAAAATATACACTTAAGTGAAAAAAAATATAAAATGAATAAAAAATGAGTCCTTAATGTCGACATGTAGTGGATAGGACATCATGCATCCTCTTTGTTGACACGCAGTTCCTTATTATCATAAGTGGGAAAAGAAGAATGTACGCACAAATCAGAACACATCAGGGCTTAAATTCAAGGAGCAAAATCTGAAAACAGAGAAAAGGGGAAATAAAGTACATATACAGGGTCGGACTGGCCCACCGGAGAACCGGAGGATTCTCCGGTGGGCCCAGGCACTGACACCTGATGGCATATTGGCCAGCAGCTGCCTGGGGCCCCCACTGCTCCAGGGGCCCCCCAGCCAGTAGAGTGTCACTAATAGCGGACACCCAGCTGTTATGGGGCCCCTGAATCAAGGGGGGCCCTCCTGGTGCCAGAGAGCAGCAGCTGGACAGGAGCCTGTCCCCGCTGCTAAAGAGAAATGAATATTCACGCTTCCCCATGCCCCCATGGGCGTGGAGCGGCGTGAATACCATTTCACTTTAATGGCGGGCAGCGTTAGCCGCAGGTTGAGGCTAACACTGCCCGCCGCTGCTGCTGAATGGGGGGCCCCGAAGGTGGGCCCCTAATGGGCGGCGATCCTTGATTGCGATCCCTGCCGCTTGGGACCAGAGCAGAGCTGCAGGGATCCACGCCGTCCTCCTTCCTGCCCGGAACTTCCTGTATGACTCAGCACGGCTGGATGACGTCATCATTCAGCGCGGCTGTGTCAGAGAGAAAGTTGCCGGGATGTGCTGCGGCTGCTGGGAACGTGCGGAGAGGTGAGTGGGTGCTGTGCGTGTGTGTACCTGCGTGTGTGTGTGCCTGCCTGTGTGTGCCTGTGTGTGTGTCTCTGCCTGCGTGTGTGTGCCTGCGTGTGTGCGGCTGTTTGTGTGTCTGTGTGTGCGTCTCTGCCTGCCTGCGTGTGTGTCCCTGCCTGCAGCTGTGTGTGGGGGGAGGCAATGATGATGGTGCTGGAGGCAATGATGATGGTGGTGGGGGCAATGATGATGGTGGTGGGGCAATGATGATGATGGTGCTGGAGGCAATGATGATGGTGGTTGGGGCGATGATGATGGTGGTGGGGCAATGATGATGATCGTGGTGGGGGAGGCAATGATGATGATGGTGGGGAAGCAATGATGGTGGTAGTGGAGGCAATGATTATGGTGGTGGTGGGGGAGGCAGTGATGATGATGATGGTGGTGGGGGAAGCAATGATGGTGGTGGGGAAGAAAGCAATGATGGTTGTGGTGTAAAGGACAATGGTGGTGGGGAAGAGGCAATGATGGAGGTGGTAATGAGTACAATGGTGGAGGGGGAGAACAATGGTGATGGTGGAGGGGGCTGCATTATACCCTTTCAGGGGGCTGCATTATACCCTATGAGGGGCTACATTATAATTCTGTGGGGGGCTGCATTATATTCTGTGGGAGGCTACATTATATTATATGAGGGGGCTACATTATATTTTATGAGGGGTTTACCCCAACCCCTGCTACATAATTAAGACGTGTACTACCTTATATTATACCCTGATATTAGCGTCTTTTACAACACAATTGGTGGTCTTGCATTTGTTTCTATGTAGCTACATAGTGGGCCCCAAGAATGATTTTCTCTGGTGGACCCAAGGTGCTCCAGTCCGACACTGTACATGTAGATAAAAACTAATGACTTCATTTAGTCCATTAGATTAAAGTGAATCATT
Source organism: Ranitomeya imitator (assembly GCF_032444005.1). NCBI lineage: Eukaryota > Metazoa > Chordata > Amphibia > Anura > Dendrobatidae > Ranitomeya > Ranitomeya imitator. Next base: position 449,417,815 of record NC_091283.1, on the reverse strand, counting down.
TTTTAAAATCCTTCTAGTCTCCAACTGGGCCAATTTGGTCTTAATATCTCCATCTCTTGAGTCCTTCAGAATTCGATCAATGCCGATCACTCTAAGCAGGTTTGGATTAGAGACATGGGCTGTTTTAAAATTGCGAGGTATCGGTTTCAGTAGTGTAAAATCCCTCACATCACGGGCATTTTATTATATCGTGAACATGCTCCCTGGTTCGCATCTTCAGTTGTCGCATGGTCATCCTTATGTATACCAAAGGACAGGGACAGGAGGCGTAATAGATAACATGGTCAGTAACACATGTAATATTGTGGGTGATGTTAAAAATTCTGTCTCCATTGGTGGATTTAAAGTTCACAGCCTTATCCATGTTGGTACATGCTAGGCAGTTTTTACAAGGAAAAAAGCCCCATGTATGTCATTTGGAACAAGGGTCATTTGTCAGGGCCAGCACAATCTCCAGACCTGAACCCCATTGAAAACCTCTGGAATGTAATCAAGAGGAAGATGGATAGTCACAAGCCATCAAACAAAGAAGAACTGCTTACATTTTTGTACCAGGAGTGGCATAAGGTCACCCAAAAGCAGTGTGAAAGACTGGTGGAAAGCATGCCAAGACGAAAAAAAGCTGTGATTTAAAATCATGGTTATTCCACAAAATATTGATTTCTGAACTCTTCCTGAGTTAAAACATTATTGTTGTTTCTAAATGATTATGAACTTGTTGGTTTTTTTTGGCATTATTTGAGGTCTGCAAGCAATGCCTTTTTTTGTTATTTTGACCATTTCTCATTTTCAGAAACTAAATACAAAATTTATTGCTTGGAACTTTGGAGACATGTTGTCAGTAGTTTATAGAATAAAAGAGCAATTTTTGCCAGAGCTGTATGTACACACACACACAGGCAGTGATTTGAAAGATAGAAAGCCATCAAACATCCACATTTCCCAATAAGAACCGGAAAATAAAGACCAATAGACTATTTTCTGATGACACATTCCCTTGAAATGGCCATATAAGAACGTAATGGGATATCGCTGAGGCCTCTTTTCCACTTGAGAGAAAAAAAACGATCCGATTTACGGACCGAAAAAATGGAGGAAAATCATGCGAGTGTCATGCGATTTTTTTATCGCAACATCCGTATGACATCCGTATTGCTGTCCGATTTTTACGCACCGGTGTCCTTTGAAAAGCCAGTAATTCAGCGCAGTGTACAGTAAAATCACACTGACAGGTTAGAATAGAGTAGATATATACACATAGAATAGGTTTATATGCCTATATATATGTCAGTGAGACACCTATATATATATATATTTATATTTATTGCAGCGCTAGATAGCAGAAAAGCCGGTAATTCAATTGCCGGCTTTTGCTATCTCCTTCACAAACCCGACAGGATATGAGACATGGTTTACATACAGTAAACCATTTCCTATCCCTTATTTTATTAGATATTCCTGACTACTAATGTAAGAAGTGTCTGTGTGTAAAATTTGAGGGCGCTAGCTGTTAAAATAAAGGGTTAAATCGCTGAAAAAAATGGCGTGGGCTCCCACGCAATTTTCTCCGCCAGAGTGGTAAAGCCAGTGACCGAGGGCAGATATTAATAGCCTAGGGAGGTACCATGGTTATTGGCCCCCCGTGGCTAAAAACATCTGCCCCCAGCCACCCCAGAAAAGGCACATCTGTAAGATGCACCTATTCTGGCACTTTGCCACTCTCTTCCCATTCCCGTGTAGCGGTGGGATAAGGGGTAATAAAGGGTTAATGTCACCTTGCTATTGTAAGGAGACATTAAGCCAGGTTAAAAATGGAGAGGCGTCAATAGGACACCCATCCATTATTAATCCAATACCAGTAAATGGTTAATAAAACACACACACATTAGGAATAAAGTATTTTAATGAAATAAAGACACAGGGTGTTGTAATAGTTTATTATACTCTTAATCCAATTGAAGACCCTTGTCGCCTGAAACAAAGTTAAAATAACAAATCAACAATATCCCATACCTTCCGTCGTTCAGTCTTGTCCCACGCTGTAAATTCATCTGAAGGGGTTAAATAATTTTTACAGCCAGGAGAATGCCAAGAGTGTGCAAAGCAGTCATCAAAGCAAAAGGTGGCTACTTTGAAGAACCTAGAATATAAGACATATTTTCAGAATTTTTCACACTTTTCTGTTAAGTATCTAATTCCACATGTGTTAATTCATAGTTTTGATGCCTTCAGTGTGAATTTACAATTTTCATATATATACTGCAGTCATGACTGAACGTGTTGGCACACATTAAATTTTTCCAGGAAATGAAATATTTCTCCCATAAAATTATTGCAATTACACTTGTTTTCTTCTACATATATTTTTTACCATTGTGTGGCACTTTCCAAAATTGTGGATAAACAAGTTTGATTCAAGCACGTTCAGGTGGCAGGTGTGGGCATTGAACCCTCAACCCCAGCACTGCGACCATCACTAAGCTCCAAACCTGTAGGAAAAAGGTGTGTGCCGTGGGGGAGACCACTTCATGTAACTACCATGATCTCAGCACATCCACCTAACATCACGTAGCCCATATATGAAACTACCTCGATCTCAGCACGTCCATCATGTAGCTTCATAGATGCCATGACACTCCATGATCCCTGGTTCCACCGCACACAGTTATATATACATACCTCCTCTCTATTTATATGCCGGTGATGGCACAGACGCTTACCTTATGGAGACTTTAAAAAAAAAATCAACAGTGACCTGCTGAGAAAATGACCCTCCCCTGCTGAGAAAATGACTGCCCCTGCTGAGAAAATGACCGCCCCTGCTGAATATTTAGGAGAAATTTGTTGTGAAGTCGGTTGTTTTTCCCATGAGCTAATTTGCATATATTCATGAACAAGCGCTGTGATTGGCTGGCTGTAGAATGCTGCATCTCCAGCCATCTCAGAGAAGGGAACGCCACTTAGTGATGGGCACAGACATGGGGTTGTGGGTTCAATGCCCACACCTGTCACCTGAACGAGTATCATGTGCTTGAAACAAACTTGTTTATCCACAATTTTGGAAAGTGCCACACAATGGTAAGAAATATATGTAGAACAAAACAAGTGTAACTGCAATCATTTTATGTAAGAAATATTTCACTTCCTAGAACAATTTAAAGTGCGCCAACACGTTGGGTCATGCCTGTGTGTATATACACATATCTATAATATAGCCGGAGATGTGTCCTTCTGTCAGAAGCCTTTGGCGCCACAGTCAGCGCATGCGCATACAGGACTTTGACGCCATTTTATTGGAGAGGAGGGGCGGCGCTATCTGATGTGATCGGGGCCATCTCCATCATATTGACTGTGGCAGCGGCTTCACCGGTGGGGATGAGGACACCGGGGTCTGCTGCTCTGCTGGTGAGACACCAGGACTGTGGGTACTGAACCTCCCAGCCGCCAGTCACCTTTCAGACCAGACAGGACAAGCACCAAGAAGGAAAGTGTATGTGGTGTGCGAATTCCTATAGTGTCTTCAATAAATGGCTCCGGAGATCGCGGTATGCGCACACACTGACTCTGGCCCCATTATATGGAAGTAAAGTACTACAAAACTAAAGGGAACCCGTCACCAGAAATAACGACCTAAACCTGCAGATATGCGGTTAGTCTGCAGGATAATAGCGTTATTATGCTGCCCGGTGCCTGCACTGACAGCAGGCCTCAATGTAGAGCCAGTGTCAGTCAGGGCCGGGGGCCGCTGTATATTCAGAGCAGTGACAGAAGCTGCGGCACCCCACCTCCATGACTCAAACCGAATGCTGGCGGGGTGAATCAAGTTAATTCAATGGTGCAATTTATTTGACAGTTGAATAAAATAGCGCATCAGTCAGCGCATACCGTGTCTATGCCCGGCGCGTGCGCACTGTTGACAATGTTATACCCAAAAGGAGGGAAGTGCACAACCCAAGATAAAATGAAAACTTTTTCTAATATAAGTCAAATAAAAACAGATTCTAGAGAAAAAATATGTACATAATACAGCAGGAAGGGTGAAGAACCCTAAGCAGAGTGACGTCCCAGCAGCCAATTAAAAATCAAGTGAAGCAGATAAATACACACATTTTATAAAAAAAATATATATATATTGTAACCGAATGCTGTGAATGATTTTATAATGTCAACCCAGTGGAAAGATTACTTTCAACACAGATACAGTGTATACAGAAACATATAGATATATGAGTGTGTTGGCAGCACACTATTGCGAAGTCTATGTGAATACGTGTTGAGTGTGAACTCATACACAACCCGGGTAGTAAGTTTTAAAATATTATATTGCACATGGAAAGATAAGAGACAGATATGCCCAACAAAGTAAATATATTAAGGTGCAAGTGCTTGAAAGTGCATAGAGACCATTGTAACAACAGGGTCACAGCAAAGGGGTTACCAAAAGAAGTGCTGCCAGTACCTGTGAAAATGAAGGCGCTTAGGAGGGAAAAACCCCGACGCGCGTTTCGCTATCTCTTCTTCCTGGGGGGCCGTAGATATGAACGGATAGTAGTGCTGGCTTTTTAAATGCTGTGGGAGGTATGGCGCTCGCGTCAGCCCTGCATGGAGCTGGAAGCGGCGGATCCGGCGTCCCACGTCATCAGTCCCCGCCCACCTCTGACATGTCAGTAGTGATGCGACGGGTTACCATGGCAACCCAGTCCAGCCGGCAGACACAAGCGCACATTGCTAACAATGACTCGTAGGCCATGATGGGAAATCTGATACTGCGCAAAGGGTAGGACACAATGTGTAATGACGAAAAAGAAGGAGCCGGTAGTGAAAATATAAGAGGGAACCGGTAATGAGGATGAAAGTTGTGGAATATATCTAAAAAAAGGGGGGGAGTGTGGAGACTATAAATGCAGTGTCACAAGTATGGATAAACACAAGGGTATGTAACAATTTATATAAGTGACAATTAGCTAAAAATTCCCCAAAAAATCATGATATGAGATGGGGCAAACCTAGCGCAAAGAAAAATAAAAAAAAAGAGAAAAATAACTATGTAAAAAACTTGTAAATCTATATTTATATAACGAAAACACATAGAGTGCACATAGTGGAGATGCTGCAAAAGTCAGCAATTAAAAAATTACATGAAAAGATCACGTGCATGCAGTGCATAAAGCAAATATACCACAAGATCCAGCAATAAAAAATATACACTTAAGTGAAAAAAAATATAAAATGAATAAAAAATGAGTCCTTAATGTCGACATGTAGTGGATAGGACATCATGCATCCTCTTTGTTGACACGCAGTTCCTTATTATCATAAGTGGGAAAAGAAGAATGTACGCACAAATCAGAACACATCAGGGCTTAAATTCAAGGAGCAAAATCTGAAAACAGAGAAAAGGGGAAATAAAGTACATATACAGGGTCGGACTGGCCCACCGGAGAACCGGAGGATTCTCCGGTGGGCCCAGGCACTGACACCTGATGGCATATTGGCCATCAGCTGCCTGGGGCCCCCACTGCTCCAGGGGCCCCCCAGCCAGTAGAGTGTCACTAATAGCGGACACCCAGCTGTTATGGGGCCCCTGAATCAAGGGGGGCCCTCCTGGTGCCAGAGAGCAGCAGCTGGACAGGAGCCTGTCCCCGCTGCTAAAGAGAAATGAATATTCACGCTTCCCCATGCCCCCATGGGCGTGGAGAGGCGTGAATACCATTTCACTTTAATGGCGGGCAGCGTTAGCCGCAGGTTGAGGCTAACACTGCCCGCCGCTGCTGCTGAATGGGGGGCCCCGAAGGTGGGCCCCTAATGGGCGGCGATCCTTGATTGCGATCCCTGCCGCTTGGGACCAGAGCAGAGCTGCAGGGATCCACGCCGTCCTCCTTCCTGCCCGGAACTTCCTGTATGACTCAGCACGGCTGGATGACGTCATCATTCAGCGCGGCTGTGTCAGAGAGAAAGTTGCCGGGATGTGCTGCGGCTGCTGGGAACGTGCGGAGAGGTGAGTGGGTGCTGTGCGTGTGTGTACCTGCGTGTGTGTGTGCCTGCCTGTGTGTGCCTGTGTGTGTGTCTCTGCCTGCGTGTGTGTGCCTGCGTGTGTGCGGCTGTTTGTGTGTCTGTGTGTGCGTCTCTGCCTGCCTGCGTGTGTGTCCCTGCCTGCAGCTGTGTGTGGGGGGAGGCAATGATGATGGTGCTGGAGGCAATGATGATGGTGGTGGGGGCAATGATGATGGTGGTGGGGCAATGATGATGATGGTGCTGGAGGCAATGATGATGGTGGTTGGGGCGATGATGATGGTGGTGGGGCAATGATGATGATCGTGGTGGGGGAGGCAATGATGATGATGGTGGGGAAGCAATGATGGTGGTAGTGGAGGCAATGATTATGGTGGTGGTGGGGGAGGCAGTGATGATGATGATGGTGGTGGGGGAAGCAATGATGGTGGTGGGGAAGAAAGCAATGATGGTTGTGGTGTAAAGGACAATGGTGGTGGGGAAGAGGCAATGATGGAGGTGGTAATGAGTACAATGGTGGAGGGGGAGAACAATGGTGATGGTGGAGGGGGCTGCATTATACCCTTTCAGGGGGCTGCATTATACCCTATGAGGGGCTACATTATAATTCTGTGGGGGGCTGCATTATATTCTGTGGGAGGCTACATTATATTATATGAGGGGGCTACATTATATTTTATGAGGGGTTTACCCCAACCCCTGCTACATAATTAAGACGTGTACTACCTTATATTATACCCTGATATTAGCGTCTTTTACAACACAATTGGTGGTCTTGCATTTGTTTCTATGTAGCTACATAGTGGGCCCCAAGAATGATTTTCTCTGGTGGACCCAAGGTGCTCCAGTCCGACACTGTACATGTAGATAAAAACTAATGACTTCATTTAGTCCATTAGATTAAAGTGAATCATTTTTTAAAATCCTTCTAGTCTCCAACTGGGCCAATTTGGTCTTAATATCTCCATCTCTTGAGTCCTTCAGAATTCGATCAATGCCGATCACTCTAAGCAGGTTTGGATTAGAGACATGGGCTGTTTTAAAATTGCGAGGTATCGGTTTCAGTAGTGTAAAATCCCTCACATCACGGGCATTTTATTATATCGTGAACATGCTCCCTGGTTCGCATCTTCAGTTGTCGCATGGTCATCCCTATGTATACCAAAGGACAGGGACAGGAGGCGTAATAGATAACATGGTCAGTAACACATGTAATATTGTGGGTGATGTTAAAAATTCTGTCTCCATTGGTGGATTTAAAGTTCACAGCCTTATCCATGTTGGTACATGCTAGGCAGTTTTTACAAGGAAAAAAGCCCCATGTATGTCATTTGGAACAAGGGTCATTTGTCAGGGCCAGCACAATCTCCAGACCTGAACCCCATTGAAAACCTCTGGAATGTAATCAAGAGGAAGATGGATAGTCACAAGCCATCAAACAAAGAAGAACTGCTTACATTTTTGTACCAGGAGTGGCATAAGGTCACCCAAAAGCAGTGTGAAAGACTGGTGGAAAGCATGCCAAGACGAAAAAAAGCTGTGATTTAAAATCATGGTTATTCCACAAAATATTGATTTCTGAACTCTTCCTGAGTTAAAACATTATTGTTGTTTCTAAATGATTATGAACTTGTTGGTTTTTTTTGGCATTATTTGAGGTCTGCAAGCAATGCCTTTTTTTGTTATTTTGACCATTTCTCATTTTCAGAAACTAAATACAAAATTTATTGCTTGGAACTTTGGAGACATGTTGTCAGTAGTTTATAGAATAAAAGAGCAATTTTTGCCAGAGCTGTATGTACACACACACACAGGCAGTGATTTGAAAGATAGAAAGCCATCAAACATCCACATTTCCCAATAAGAACCGGAAAATAAAGACCAATAGACTATTTTCTGATGACACATTCCCTTGAAATGGCCATATAAGAACGTAATGGGATATCGCTGAGGCCTCTTTTCCACTTGAGAGAAAAAAAACGATCCGATTTACGGACCGAAAAAATGGAGGAAAATCATGCGAGTGTCATGCGATTTTTTTATCGCAACATCCGTATGACATCCGTATTGCTGTCCGATTTTTACGCACCGGTGTCCTTTGAAAAGCCAGTAATTCAGCGCAGTGTACAGTAAAATCACACTGACAGGTTAGAATAGAGTAGATATATACACATAGAATAGGTTTATATGCCTATATATATGTCAGTGAGACACCTATATATATATATATTTATATTTATTGCAGCGCTAGATAGCAGAAAAGCCGGTAATTCAATTGCCGGCTTTTGCTATCTCCTTCACAAACCCGACAGGATATGAGACATGGTTTACATACAGTAAACCATTTCCTATCCCTTATTTTATTAGATATTCCTGACTACTAATGTAAGAAGTGTCTGTGTGTAAAATTTGAGGGCGCTAGCTGTTAAAATAAAGGGTTAAATCGCTGAAAAAAATGGCGTGGGCTCCCACGCAATTTTCTCCGCCAGAGTGGTAAAGCCAGTGACTGAGGGCAGATATTAATAGCCTAGGGAGGTACCATGGTTATTGGCCCCCCGTGGCTAAAAACATCTGCCCCCAGCCACCCCAGAAAAGGCACATCTGTAAGATGCACCTATTCTGGCACTTTGCCACTCTCTTCCCATTCCCGTGTAGCGGTGGGATAAGGGGTAATAAAGGGTTAATGTCACCTTGCTATTGTAAGGAGACATTAAGCCAGGTTAAAAATGGAGAGGCGTCAATAGGACACCCATCCATTATTAATCCAATACCAGTAAATGGTTAATAAAACACACACACATTAGGAATAAAGTATTTTAATGAAATAAAGACACAGGGTGTTGTAATAGTTTATTATACTCTTAATCCAATTGAAGACCCTTGTCACCTGAAACAAAGTTAAAATAACAAATCAACAATATCCCATACCTTCCGTCGTTCAGTCTTGTCCCACGCTGTAAATTCATCTGAAGGGGTTAAATAATTTTTACAGCCAGGAGAATGCCAAGAGTGTGCAAAGCAGTCATCAAAGCAAAAGGTGGCTACTTTGAAGAACCTAGAATATAAGACATATTTTCAGAATTTTTCACACTTTTCTGTTAAGTATCTAATTCCACATGTGTTAATTCATAGTTTTGATGCCTTCAGTGTGAATTTACAATTTTCATATATATACTGCAGTCATGACTGAACGTGTTGGCACACATTAAATTTTTCCAGGAAATGAAATATTTCTCCCATAAAATTATTGCAATTACACTTGTTTTCTTCTACATATATTTTTTACCATTGTGTGGCACTTTCCAAAATTGTGGATAAACAAGTTTGATTCAAGCACGTTCAGGTGGCAGGTGTGGGCATTGAACCCTCAACCCCAGCACTGCGACCATCACTAAGCTCCAAACCTGTAGGAAAAAGGTGTGTGCCGTGGGGGAGACCACTTCATGTAACTACCATGATCTCAGCACATCCACCTAACATCACGTAGCCCATATATGAAACTACCTCGATCTCAGCACGTCCATCATGTAGCTTCATATATGACATGACACCTCCATCTCCACCTAACAAGGTGCAGCTTCATAGATGCCATGACACTCCATGATCCCTGGTTCCACCGCACACAGTTATATATACATACCTCCTCTCTATTTATATGCCGGTGATGGCACAGACGCTTACCTTATGGAGACTTTAAAAAAAAAATCAACAGTGACCTGCTGAGAAAATGACCCTCCCCTGCTGAGAAAATGACTGCCCCTGCTGAGAAAATGACCGCCCCTGCTGAATATTTAGGAGAAATTTGTTGTGAAGTCGGTTGTTTTTCCCATGAGCTAATTTGCATATATTCATGAACAAGCGCTGTGATTGGCTGGCTGTAGAATGCTGCATCTCCAGCCATCTCAGAGAAGGGAACGCCACTTAGTGATGGGCACAGACATGGGGTTGTGGGTTCAATGCCCACACCTGTCACCTGAACGAGTATCATGTGCTTGAAACAAACTTGTTTATCCACAATTTTGGAAAGTGCCACACAATGGTAAGAAATATATGTAGAACAAAACAAGTGTAACTGCAATCATTTTATGTAAGAAATATTTCACTTCCTAGAACAATTTAAAGTGCGCCAACACGTTGGGTCATGCCTGTGTGTATATACACATATCTATAATATAGCCGGAGATGTGTCCTTCTGTCAGAAGCCTTTGGCGCCACAGTCAGCGCATGCGCATACAGGACTTTGACGCCATTTTATTGGAGAGGAGGGGCGGCGCTATCTGATGTGATCGGGGCCATCTCCATCATATTGACTGTGGCAGCGGCTTCACCGGTGGGGATGAGGACACCGGGGTCTGCTGCTCTGCTGGTGAGACACCAGGACTGTGGGTACTGAACCTCCCAGCCGCCAGTCACCTTTCAGACCAGACAGGACAAGCACCAAGAAGGAAAGTGTATGTGGTGTGCGAATTCCTATAGTGTCTTCAATAAATGGCTCCGGAGATCGCGGTATGCGCACACACTGACTCTGGCCCCATTATATGGAAGTAAAGTACTACAAAACTAAAGGGAACCCGTCACCAGAAATAACGACCTAAACCTGCAGATATGCGGTTAGTCTGCAGGATAATAGCGTTATTATGCTGCCCGGTGCCTGCACTGACAGCAGGCCTCAATGTAGAGCCAGTGTCAGTCAGGGCCGGGGGCCGCTGTATATTCAGAGCAGTGACAGAAGCTGCGGCACCCCACCTCCATGACTCAAACCGAATGCTGGTGGGGTGAATCAAGTTAATTCAATGGTGCAATTTATTTGACAGTTGAATAAAATAGCGCATCAGTCAGCGCATACCGTGTCTATGCCCGGCGCGTGCGCACTGTTGACAATGTTATACCCAAAAGGAGGGAAGTGCACAACCCAAGATAAAATGAAAACTTTTTCTAATATAAGTCAAATAAAAACAGATTCTAGAGAAAAAATATGTACATAATACAGCAGGAAGGGTGAAGAACCCTAAGCAGAGTGACGTCCCAGCAGCCAATTAAAAATCAAGTGAAGCAGATAAATACACACATTTTATAAAAAAAATATATATATATTGTAACCGAATGCTGTGAATGATTTTATAATGTCAACCCAGTGGAAAGATTACTTTCAACACAGATACAGTGTATACAGAAACATATAGATATATGAGTGTGTTGGCAGCACACTATTGCGAAGTCTATGTGAATACGTGTTGAGTGTGAACTCATACACAACCCGGGTAGTAAGTTTTAAAATATTATATTGCACATGGAAAGATAAGAGACAGATATGCCCAACAAAGTAAATATATTAAGGTGCAAGTGCTTGAAAGTGCATAGAGACCATTGTAACAACAGGGTCACAGCAAAGGGGTTACCAAAAGAAGTGCTGCCAGTACCTGTGAAAATGAAGGCGCTTAGGAGGGAAAAACCCCGACGCGCGTTTCGCTATCTCTTCTTCCTGGGGGGCCGTAGATATGAACGGATAGTAGTGCTGGCTTTTTAAATGCTGTGGGAGGTATGGCGCTCGCGTCAGCCCTGCATGGAGCTGGAAGCGGCGGATCCGGCGTCCCACGTCATCAGTCCCCGCCCACCTCTGACATGTCAGTAGTGATGCGACGGGTTACCATGGCAACCCAGTCCAGCCGGCAGACACAAGCGCACATTGCTAACAATGACTCGTAGGCCATGATGGGAAATCTGATACTGCGCAAAGGGTAGGACACAATGTGTAATGACGAAAAAGAAGGAGCCGGTAGTGAAAATATAAGAGGGAACCGGTAATGAGGATGAAAGTTGTGGAATATATCTAAAAAAAGGGGGGGAGTGTGGAGACTATAAATGCAGTGTCACAAGTATGGATAAACACAAGGGTATGTAACAATTTATATAAGTGACAATTAGCTAAAAATTCCCCAAAAAATCATGATATGAGATGGGGCAAACCTAGCGCAAAGAAAAATAAAAAAAAAAGTGAAAAATAACTATGTAAAAAACTTGTAAATCTATATTTATATAACGAAAACACATAGAGTGCACATAGTGGAGATGCTGCAAAAGTCAGCAATTAAAAAATTACATGAAAAGATCACGTGCATGCAGTGCATAAAGCAAATATACCACAAGATCCAGCAATAAAAAATATACACTTAAGTGAAAAAAAATATAAAATGAATAAAAAATGAGTCCTTAATGTCGACATGTAGTGGATAGGACATCATGCATCCTCTTTGTTGACACGCAGTTCCTTATTATCATAAGTGGGAAAAGAAGAATGTACGCACAAATCAGAACACATCAGGGCTTAAATTCAAGGAGCAAAATCTGAAAACAGAGAAAAGGGGAAATAAAGTACATATACAGGGTCGGACTGGCCCACCGGAGAACCGGAGGATTCTCCGGTGGGCCCAGGCACTGACACCTGATGGCATATTGGCCAGCAGCTGCCTGGGGCCCCCACTGCTCCAGGGGCCCCCCAGCCAGTAGAGTGTCACTAATAGCGGACACCCAGCTGTTATGGGGCCCCTGAATCAAGGGGGGCCCTCCTGGTGCCAGAGAGCAGCAGCTGGACAGGAGCCTGTCCCCGCTGCTAAAGAGAAATGAATATTCACGCTTCCCCATGCCCCCATGGGCGTGGAGAGGCGTGAATACCATTTCACTTTAATGGCGGGCAGCGTTAGCCGCAGGTTGAGGCTAACACTGCCCGCCGCTGCTGCTGAATGGGGGGCCCCGAAGGTGGGCCCCTAATGGGCGGCGATCCTTGATTGCGATCCCTGCCGCTTGGGACCAGAGCAGAGCTGCAGGGATCCACGCCGTCCTCCTTCCTGCCCGGAACTTCCTGTATGACTCAGCACGGCTGGATGACGTCATCATTCAGCGCGGCTGTGTCAGAGAGAAAGTTGCCGGGATGTGCTGCGGCTGCTGGGAACGTGCGGAGAGGTGAGTGGGTGCTGTGCGTGTGTGTACCTGCGTGTGTGTGTGCCTGCCTGTGTGTGCCTGTGTGTGTGTCTCTGCCTGCGTGTGTGTGCCTGCGTGTGTGCGGCTGTTTGTGTGTCTGTGTGTGCGTCTCTGCCTGCCTGCGTGTGTGTCCCTGCCTGCAGCTGTGTGTGGGGGGAGGCAATGATGATGGTGCTGGAGGCAATGATGATGGTGGTGGGGGCAATGATGATGGTGGTGGGGCAATGATGATGATGGTGCTGGAGGCAATGATGATGGTGGTTGGGGCGATGATGATGGTGGTGGGGCAATGATGATGATCGTGGTGGGGGAGGCAATGATGATGATGGTGGGGAAGCAATGATGGTGGTAGTGGAGGCAATGATTATGGTGGTGGTGGGGGAGGCAGTGATGATGATGATGGTGGTGGGGGAAGCAATGATGGTGGTGGGGAAGAAAGCAATGATGGTTGTGGTGTAAAGGACAATGGTGGTGGGGAAGAGGCAATGATGGAGGTGGTAATGAGTACAATGGTGGAGGGGGAGAACAATGGTGATGGTGGAGGGGGCTGCATTATACCCTTTCAGGGGGCTGCATTATACCCTATGAGGGGCTACATTATAATTCTGTGGGGGGCTGCATTATATTCTGTGGGAGGCTACATTATATTATATGAGGGGGCTACATTATATTTTATGAGGGGTTTACCCCAACCCCTGCTACATAATTAAGACGTGTACTACCTTATATTATACCCTGATATTAGCGTTTTTTACAACACAATTGGTGGTCTTGCATTTGTTTCTATGTAGCTACATAGTGGGCCCCAAGAATGATTTTCTCTGGTGGACCCAAGGTGCTCCAGTCCGACACTGTACATGTAGATAAAAACTAATGACTTCATTTAGTCCATTAGATTAAAGTGAATCATTTTTTAAAATCCTTCTAGTCTCCAACTGGGCCAATTTGGTCTTAATATCTCCATCTCTTGAGTCCTTCAGAATTCGATCAATGCCGATCACTCTAAGCAGGTTTGGATTAGAGACATGGGCTGTTTTAAAATTGCGAGGTATCGGTTTCAGTAGTGTAAAATCCCTCACATCACGGGCATTTTATTATATCGTGAACATGCTCCCTGGTTCGCATCTTCAGTTGTCGCATGGTCATCCCTATGTATACCAAAGGACAGGGACAGGAGGCGTAATAGATAACATGGTCAGTAACACATGTAATATTGTGGGTGATGTTAAAAATTCTGTCTCCATTGGTGGATTTAAAGTTCACAGCCTTATCCATGTTGGTACATGCTAGGCAGTTTTTACAAGGAAAAAAGCCCCATGTATGTCATTTGGAACAAGGGTCATTTGTCAGGGCCAGCACAATCTCCAGACCTGAACCCCATTGAAAACCTCTGGAATGTAATCAAGAGGAAGATGGATAGTCACAAGCCATCAAACAAAGAAGAACTGCTTACATTTTTGTACCAGGAGTGGCATAAGGTCACCCAAAAGCAGTGTGAAAGACTGGTGGAAAGCATGCCAAGACGAAAAAAAGCTGTGATTTAAAATCATGGTTATTCCACAAAATATTGATTTCTGAACTCTTCCTGAGTTAAAACATTATTGTTGTTTCTAAATGATTATGAACTTGTTGGTTTTTTTTGGCATTATTTGAGGTCTGCAAGCAATGCCTTTTTTTGTTATTTTGACCATTTCTCATTTTCAGAAACTAAATACAAAATTTATTGCTTGGAACTTTGGAGACATGTTGTCAGTAGTTTATAGAATAAAAGAGCAATTTTTGCCAGAGCTGTATGTACACACACACACAGGCAGTGATTTGAAAGATAGAAAGCCATCAAACATCCACATTTCCCAATAAGAACCGGAAAATAAAGACCAATAGACTATTTTCTGATGACACATTCCCTTGAAATGGCCATATAAGAACGTAATGGGATATCGCTGAGGCCTCTTTTCCACTTGAGAGAAAAAAAACGATCCGATTTACGGACCGAAAAAATGGAGGAAAATCATGCGAGTGTCATGCGATTTTTTTATCGCAACATCCGTATGACATCCGTATTGCTGTCCGATTTTTACGCACCGGTGTCCTTTGAAAAGCCAGTAATTCAGCGCAGTGTACAGTAAAATCACACTGACAGGTTAGAATAGAGTAGATATATACACATAGAATAGGTTTATATGCCTATATATATGTCAGTGAGACACCTATATATATATATATTTATATTTATTGCAGCGCTAGATAGCAGAAAAGCCGGTAATTCAATTGCCGGCTTTTGCTATCTCCTTCACAAACCCGACAGGATATGAGACATGGTTTACATACAGTAAACCATTTCCTATCCCTTATTTTATTAGATATTCCTGACTACTAATGTAAGAAGTGTCTGTGTGTAAAATTTGAGGGCGCTAGCTGTTAAAATAAAGGGTTAAATCGCTGAAAAAAATGGCGTGGGCTCCCACGCAATTTTCTCCACCAGAGTGGTAAAGCCAGTGACCGAGGGCAGATATTAATAGCCTAGGGAGGTACCATGGTTATTGGCCCCCCGTGGCTAAAAACATCTGCCCCCAGCCACCCCAGAAAAGGCACATCTGTAAGATGCACCTATTCTGGCACTTTGCCACTCTCTTCCCATTCCCGTGTAGCGGTGGGATAAGGGGTAATAAAGGGTTAATGTCACCTTGCTATTGTAAGGAGACATTAAGCCAGGTTAAAAATGGAGAGGCGTCAATAGGACACCCATCCATTATTAATCCAATACCAGTAAATGGTTAATAAAACACACACACATTAGGAATAAAGTATTTTAATGAAATAAAGACACAGGGTGTTGTAATAGTTTATTATACTCTTAATCCAATTGAAGACCCTTGTCACCTGAAACAAAGTTAAAATAACAAATCAACAATATCCCATACCTTCCGTCGTTCAGTCTTGTCCCACGCTGTAAATTCATCTGAAGGGGTTAAATAATTTTTACAGCCAGGAGAATGCCAAGAGTGTGCAAAGCAGTCATCAAAGCAAAAGGTGGCTACTTTGAAGAACCTAGAATATAAGACATATTTTCAGAATTTTTCACACTTTTCTGTTAAGTATCTAATTCCACATGTGTTAATTCATAGTTTTGATGCCTTCAGTGTGAATTTACAATTTTCATATATATACTGCAGTCATGACTGAACGTGTTGGCACACATTAAATTTTTCCAGGAAATGAAATATTTCTCCCATAAAATTATTGCAATTACACTTGTTTTCTTCTACATATATTTTTTACCATTGTGTGGCACTTTCCAAAATTGTGGATAAACAAGTTTGATTCAAGCACGTTCAGGTGGCAGGTGTGGGCATTGAACCCTCAACCCCAGCACTGCGACCATCACTAAGCTCCAAACCTGTAGGAAAAAGGTGTGTGCCGTGGGGGAGACCACTTCATGTAACTACCATGATCTCAGCACATCCACCTAACATCACGTAGCCCATATATGAAACTACCTCGATCTCAGCACGTCCATCATGTAGCTTCATATATGACATGACACCTCCATCTCCACCTAACAAGGTGCAGCTTCATAGATGCCATGACACTCCATGATCCCTGGTTCCACCGCACACAGTTATATATACATACCTCCTCTCTATTTATATGCCGGTGATGGCACAGACGCTTACCTTATGGAGACTTTAAAAAAAAAATCAACAGTGACCTGCTGAGAAAATGACCCTCCCCTGCTGAGAAAATGACTGCCCCTGCTGAGAAAATGACCGCCCCTGCTGAATATTTAGGAGAAATTTGTTGTGAAGTCGGTTGTTTTTCCCATGAGCTAATTTGCATATATTCATGAACAAGCGCTGTGATTGGCTGGCTGTAGAATGCTGCATCTCCAGCCATCTCAGAGAAGGGAACGCCACTTAGTGATGGGCACAGACATGGGGTTGTGGGTTCAATGCCCACACCTGTCACCTGAACGAGTATCATGTGCTTGAAACAAACTTGTTTATCCACAATTTTGGAAAGTGCCACACAATGGTAAGAAATATATGTAGAACAAAACAAGTGTAACTGCAATCATTTTATGTAAGAAATATTTCACTTCCTAGAACAATTTAAAGTGCGCCAACACGTTGGGTCATGCCTGTGTGTATATACACATATCTATAATATAGCCGGAGATGTGTCCTTCT
The DNA here is from genome assembly GCF_032444005.1 of Ranitomeya imitator. Classification (NCBI taxonomy): domain Eukaryota; kingdom Metazoa; phylum Chordata; class Amphibia; order Anura; family Dendrobatidae; genus Ranitomeya; species Ranitomeya imitator. Next base: position 449,400,635 of record NC_091283.1, on the reverse strand, counting down.
GTCAGAAGCCTTTGGCGCCACAGTCAGCGCATGCGCATACAGGACTTTGACGCCATTTTATTGGAGAGGAGGGGCGGCGCTATCTGATGTGATCGGGGCCATCTCCATCATATTGACTGTGGCAGCGGCTTCACCGGTGGGGATGAGGACACCGGGGTCTGCTGCTCTGCTGGTGAGACACCAGGACTGTGGGTACTGAACCTCCCAGCCGCCAGTCACCTTTCAGACCAGACAGGACAAGCACCAAGAAGGAAAGTGTATGTGGTGTGCGAATTCCTATAGTGTCTTCAATAAATGGCTCCGGAGATCGCGGTATGCGCACACACTGACTCTGGCCCCATTATATGGAAGTAAAGTACTACAAAACTAAAGGGAACCCGTCACCAGAAATAACGACCTAAACCTGCAGATATGCGGTTAGTCTGCAGGATAATAGCGTTATTATGCTGCCCGGTGCCTGCACTGACAGCAGGCCTCAATGTAGAGCCAGTGTCAGTCAGGGCCGGGGGCCGCTGTATATTCAGAGCAGTGACAGAAGCTGCGGCACCCCACCTCCATGACTCAAACCGAATGCTGGCGGGGTGAATCAAGTTAATTCAATGGTGCAATTTATTTGACAGTTGAATAAAATAGCGCATCAGTCAGCGCATACCGTGTCTATGCCCGGCGCGTGCGCACTGTTGACAATGTTATACCCAAAAGGAGGGAAGTGCACAACCCAAGATAAAATGAAAACTTTTTCTAATATAAGTCAAATAAAAACAGATTCTAGAGAAAAAATATGTACATAATACAGCAGGAAGGGTGAAGAACCCTAAGCAGAGTGACGTCCCAGCAGCCAATTAAAAATCAAGTGAAGCAGATAAATACACACATTTTATAAAAAATATATATATATATTGTAACCGAATGCTGTGAATGATTTTATAATGTCAACCCAGTGGAAAGATTACTTTCAACACAGATACAGTGTATACAGAAACATATAGATATATGAGTGTGTTGGCAGCACACTATTGCGAAGTCTATGTGAATACGTGTTGAGTGTGAACTCATACACAACCCGGGTAGTAAGTTTTAAAATATTATATTGCACATGGAAAGATAAGAGACAGATATGCCCAACAAAGTAAATATATTAAGGTGCAAGTGCTTGAAAGTGCATAGAGACCATTGTAACAACAGGGTCACAGCAAAGGGGTTACCAAAAGAAGTGCTGCCAGTACCTGTGAAAATGAAGGCGCTTAGGAGGGAAAAACCCCGACGCGCGTTTCGCTATCTCTTCTTCCTGGGGGGCCGTAGATATGAACGGATAGTAGTGCTGGCTTTTTAAATGCTGTGGGAGGTATGGCGCTCGCGTCAGCCCTGCATGGAGCTGGAAGCGGCGGATCCGGCGTCCCACGTCATCAGTCCCCGCCCACCTCTGACATGTCAGTAGTGATGCGACGGGTTACCATGGCAACCCAGTCCAGCCGGCAGACACAAGCGCACATTGCTAACAATGACTCGTAGGCCATGATGGGAAATCTGATACTGCGCAAAGGGTAGGACACAATGTGTAATGACGAAAAAGAAGGAGCCGGTAGTGAAAATATAAGAGGGAACCGGTAATGAGGATGAAAGTTGTGGAATATATCTAAAAAAAGGGGGGGAGTGTGGAGACTATAAATGCAGTGTCACAAGTATGGATAAACACAAGGGTATGTAACAATTTATATAAGTGACAATTAGCTAAAAATTCCCCAAAAAATCATGATATGAGATGGGGCAAACCTAGCGCAAAGAAAAATAAAAAAAAAAGTGAAAAATAACTATGTAAAAAACTTGTAAATCTATATTTATATAACGAAAACACATAAAGTGCACATAGTGGAGATGCTGCAAAAGTCAGCAATTAAAAAATTACATGAAAAGATCACGTGCATGCAGTGCATAAAGCAAATATACCACAAGATCCAGCAATAAAAAATATACACTTAAGTGAAAAAAAATATAAAATGAATAAAAAATGAGTCCTTAATGTCGACATGTAGTGGATAGGACATCATGCATCCTCTTTGTTGACACGCAGTTCCTTATTATCATAAGTGGGAAAAGAAGAATGTACGCACAAATCAGAACACATCAGGGCTTAAATTCAAGGAGCAAAATCTGAAAACAGAGAAAAGGGGAAATAAAGTACATATACAGGGTCGGACTGGCCCACCGGAGAACCGGAGGATTCTCCGGTGGGCCCAGGCACTGACACCTGATGGCATATTGGCCAGCAGCTGCCTGGGGCCCCCACTGCTCCAGGGGCCCCCCAGCCAGTAGAGTGTCACTAATAGCGGACACCCAGCTGTTATGGGGCCCCTGAATCAAGGGGGGCCCTCCTGGTGCCAGAGAGCAGCAGCTGGACAGGAGCCTGTCCCCGCTGCTAAAGAGAAATGAATATTCACGCTTCCCCATGCCCCCATGGGCGTGGAGAGGCGTGAATACCATTTCACTTTAATGGCGGGCAGCGTTAGCCGCAGGTTGAGGCTAACACTGCCCGCCGCTGCTGCTGAATGGGGGGCCCCGAAGGTGGGCCCCTAATGGGCGGCGATCCTTGATTGCGATCCCTGCCGCTTGGGACCAGAGCAGAGCTGCAGGGATCCACGCCGTCCTCCTTCCTGCCCGGAACTTCCTGTATGACTCAGCACGGCTGGATGACGTCATCATTCAGCGCGGCTGTGTCAGAGAGAAAGTTGCCGGGATGTGCTGCGGCTGCTGGGAACGTGCGGAGAGGTGAGTGGGTGCTGTGCGTGTGTGTACCTGCGTGTGTATGTGCCTGCCTGTGTGTGCCTGTGTGTGTGTCTCTGCCTGCGTGTGTGTGCCTGCGTGTGTGCGGCTGTTTGTGTGTCTGTGTGTGCGTCTCTGCCTGCCTGCGTGTGTGTCCCTGCCTGCAGCTGTGTGTGGGGGGAGGCAATGATGATGGTGCTGGAGGCAATGATGATGGTGGTGGGGGCAATGATGATGGTGGTGGGGCAATGATGATGATGGTGCTGGAGGCAATGATGATGGTGGTTGGGGCGATGATGATGGTGGTGGGGCAATGATGATGATCGTGGTGGGGGAGGCAATGATGATGATGGTGGGGAAGCAATGATGGTGGTAGTGGAGGCAATGATTATGGTGGTGGTGGGGGAGGCAGTGATGATGGTGGTGGGGGAAGCAATGATGGTGGTGGGGAAGAAAGCAATGATGGTTGTGGTGTAAAGGACAATGGTGGTGGGGAAGAGGCAATGATGGAGGTGGTAATGAGTACAATGGTGGAGGGGGAGAACAATGGTGATGGTGGAGGGGGCTGCATTATACCCTTTCAGGGGGCTGCATTATACCCTATGAGGGGCTACATTATAATTCTGTGGGGGGCTGCATTATATTCTGTGGGAGGCTACATTATATTATATGAGGGGGCTACATTATATTTTATGAGGGGTTTACCCCAACCCCTGCTACATAATTAAGACGTGTACTACCTTATATTATACCCTGATATTAGCGTCTTTTACAACACAATTGGTGGTCTTGCATTTGTTTCTATGTAGCTACATAGTGGGCCCCAAGAATGATTTTCTCTGGTGGACCCAAGGTGCTCCAGTCCGACACTGTACATGTAGATAAAAACTAATGACTTCATTTAGTCCATTAGATTAAAGTGAATCATTTTTTAAAATCCTTCTAGTCTCCAACTGGGCCAATTTGGTCTTAATATCTCCATCTCTTGAGTCCTTCAGAATTCGATCAATGCCGATCACTCTAAGCAGGTTTGGATTAGAGACATGGGCTGTTTTAAAATTGCGAGGTATCGGTTTCAGTAGTGTAAAATCCCTCACATCACGGGCATTTTATTATATCGTGAACATGCTCCCTGGTTCGCATCTTCAGTTGTCGCATGGTCATCCCTATGTATACCAAAGGACAGGGACAGGAGGCGTAATAGATAACATGGTCAGTAACACATGTAATATTGTGGGTGATGTTAAAAATTCTGTCTCCATTGGTGGATTTAAAGTTCACAGCCTTATCCATGTTGGTACATGCTAGGCAGTTTTTACAAGGAAAAAAGCCCCATGTATGTCATTTGGAACAAGGGTCATTTGTCAGGGCCAGCACAATCTCCAGACCTGAACCCCATTGAAAACCTCTGGAATGTAATCAAGAGGAAGATGGATAGTCACAAGCCATCAAACAAAGAAGAACTGCTTACATTTTTGTACCAGGAGTGGCATAAGGTCACCCAAAAGCAGTGTGAAAGACTGGTGGAAAGCATGCCAAGACGAAAAAAAGCTGTGATTTAAAATCATGGTTATTCCACAAAATATTGATTTCTGAACTCTTCCTGAGTTAAAACATTATTGTTGTTTCTAAATGATTATGAACTTGTTGGTTTTTTTTGGCATTATTTGAGGTCTGCAAGCAATGCCTTTTTTTGTTATTTTGACCATTTCTCATTTTCAGAAACTAAATACAAAATTTATTGCTTGGAACTTTGGAGACATGTTGTCAGTAGTTTATAGAATAAAAGAGCAATTTTTGCCAGAGCTGTATGTACACACACACACAGGCAGTGATTTGAAAGATAGAAAGCCATCAAACATCCACATTTCCCAATAAGAACCGGAAAATAAAGACCAATAGACTATTTTCTGATGACACATTCCCTTGAAATGGCCATATAAGAACGTAATGGGATATCGCTGAGGCCTCTTTTCCACTTGAGAGAAAAAAAACGGTCCGATTTACGGACCGAAAAAATGGAGGAAAATCATGCGAGTGTCATGCGATTTTTTTATCGCAACATCCGTATGACATCCGTATTGCTGTCCGATTTTTACGCACCGGTGTCCTTTGAAAAGCCAGTAATTCAGCGCAGTGTACAGTAAAATCACACTGACAGGTTAGAATAGAGTAGATATATACACATAGAATAGGTTTATATGCCTATATATATGTCAGTGAGACACCTATATATATATATATTTATATTTATTGCAGCGCTAGATAGCAGAAAAGCCGGTAATTCAATTGCCGGCTTTTGCTATCTCCTTCACAAACCCGACAGGATATGAGACATGGTTTACATACAGTAAACCATTTCCTATCCCTTATTTTATTAGATATTCCTGACTACTAATGTAAGAAGTGTCTGTGTGTAAAATTTGAGGGCGCTAGCTGTTAAAATAAAGGGTTAAATCGCTGAAAAAAATGGCGTGGGCTCCCACGCAATTTTGTCCGCCAGAGTGGTAAAGCCAGTGACCGAGGGCAGATATTAATAGCCTAGGGAGGTACCATGGTTATTGGCCCCCCGTGGCTAAAAACATCTGCCCCCAGCCACCCCAGAAAAGGCACATCTGTAAGATGCACCTATTCTGGCACTTTGCCACTCTCTTCCCATTCCCGTGTAGCGGTGGGATAAGGGGTAATAAAGGGTTAATGTCACCTTGCTATTGTAAGGAGACATTAAGCCAGGTTAAAAATGGAGAGGCGTCAATAGGACACCCATCCATTATTAATCCAATACCAGTAAATGGTTAATAAAACACACACACATTAGGAATAAAGTATTTTAATGAAATAAAGACACAGGGTGTTGTAATAGTTTATTATACTCTTAATCCAATTGAAGACCCTTGTCACCTGAAACAAAGTTAAAATAACAAATCAACAATATCCCATACCTTCCGTCGTTCAGTCTTGTCCCACGCTGTAAATTCATCTGAAGGGGTTAAATAATTTTTACAGCCAGGAGAATGCCAAGAGTGTGCAAAGCAGTCATCAAAGCAAAAGGTGGCTACTTTGAAGAACCTAGAATATAAGACATATTTTCAGAATTTTTCACACTTTTCTGTTAAGTATCTAATTCCACATGTGTTAATTCATAGTTTTGATGCCTTCAGTGTGAATTTACAATTTTCATATATATACTGCAGTCATGACTGAACGTGTTGGCACACATTAAATTTTTCCAGGAAATGAAATATTTCTCCCATAAAATTATTGCAATTACACTTGTTTTCTTCTACATATATTTTTTACCATTGTGTGGCACTTTCCAAAATTGTGGATAAACAAGTTTGATTCAAGCACGTTCAGGTGGCAGGTGTGGGCATTGAACCCTCAACCCCAGCACTGCGACCATCACTAAGCTCCAAACCTGTAGGAAAAAGGTGTGTGCCGTGGGGGAGACCACTTCATGTAACTACCATGATCTCAGCACATCCACCTAACATCACGTAGCCCATATATGAAACTACCTCGATCTCAGCACGTCCATCATGTAGCTTCATATATGACATGACACCTCCATCTCCACCTAACAAGGTGCAGCTTCATAGATGCCATGACACTCCATGATCCCTGGTTCCACCGCACACAGTTATATATACATACCTCCTCTCTATTTATATGCCGGTGATGGCACAGACGCTTACCTTATGGAGACTTTAAAAAAAAAAATCAACAGTGACCTGCTGAGAAAATGACCCTCCCCTGCTGAGAAAATGACTGCCCCTGCTGAGAAAATGACCGCCCCTGCTGAATATTTAGGAGAAATTTGTTGTGAAGTCGGTTGTTTTTCCCATGAGCTAATTTGCATATATTCATGAACAAGCGCTGTGATTGGCTGGCTGTAGAATGCTGCATCTCCAGCCATCTCAGAGAAGGGAACGCCACTTAGTGATGGGCACAGACATGGGGTTGTGGGTTCAATGCCCACACCTGTCACCTGAACGAGTATCATGTGCTTGAAACAAACTTGTTTATCCACAATTTTGGAAAGTGCCACACAATGGTAAGAAATATATGTAGAACAAAACAAGTGTAACTGCAATCATTTTATGTAAGAAATATTTCACTTCCTAGAACAATTTAAAGTGCGCCAACACGTTGGGTCATGCCTGTGTGTATATACACATATCTATAATATAGCCGGAGATGTGTCCTTCTGTCAGAAGCCTTTGGCGCCACAGTCAGCGCATGCGCATACAGGACTTTGACGCCATTTTATTGGAGAGGAGGGGCGGCGCTATCTGATGTGATCGGGGCCATCTCCATCATATTGACTGTGGCAGCGGCTTCACCGGTGGGGATGAGGACACCGGGGTCTGCTGCTCTGCTGGTGAGACACCAGGACTGTGGGTACTGAACCTCCCAGCCGCCAGTCACCTTTCAGACCAGACAGGACAAGCACCAAGAAGGAAAGTGTATGTGGTGTGCGAATTCCTATAGTGTCTTCAATAAATGGCTCCGGAGATCGCGGTATGCGCACACACTGACTCTGGCCCCATTATATGGAAGTAAAGTACTACAAAACTAAAGGGAACCCGTCACCAGAAATAACGACCTAAACCTGCAGATATGCGGTTAGTCTGCAGGATAATAGCGTTATTATGCTGCCCGGTGCCTGCACTGACAGCAGGCCTCAATGTAGAGCCAGTGTCAGTCAGGGCCGGGGGCCGCTGTATATTCAGAGCAGTGACAGAAGCTGCGGCACCCCACCTCCATGACTCAAACCGAATGCTGGCGGGGTGAATCAAGTTAATTCAATGGTGCAATTTATTTGACAGTTGAATAAAATAGCGCATCAGTCAGCGCATACCGTGTCTATGCCCGGCGCGTGCGCACTGTTGACAATGTTATACCCAAAAGGAGGGAAGTGCACAACCCAAGATAAAATGAAAACTTTTTCTAATATAAGTCAAATAAAAACAGATTCTAGAGAAAAAATATGTACATAATACAGCAGGAAGGGTGAAGAACCCTAAGCAGAGTGACGTCCCAGCAGCCAATTAAAAATCAAGTGAAGCAGATAAATACACACATTTTATAAAAAAAATATATATATATTGTAACCGAATGCTGTGAATGATTTTATAATGTCAACCCAGTGGAAAGATTACTTTCAACACAGATACAGTGTATACAGAAACATATAGATATATGAGTGTGTTGGCAGCACACTATTGCGAAGTCTATGTGAATACGTGTTGAGTGTGAACTCATACACAACCCGGGTAGTAAGTTTTAAAATATTATATTGCACATGGAAAGATAAGAGACAGATATGCCCAACAAAGTAAATATATTAAGGTGCAAGTGCTTGAAAGTGCATATAGACCATTGTAACAACAGGGTCACAGCAAAGGGGTTACCAAAAGAAGTGCTGCCAGTACCTGTGAAAATGAAGGCGCTTAGGAGGGAAAAACCCCGACGCGCGTTTCGCTATCTCTTCTTCCTGGGGGGCCGTAGATATGAACGGATAGTAGTGCTGGCTTTTTAAATGCTGTGGGAGGTATGGCGCTCGCGTCAGCCCTGCATGGAGCTGGAAGCGGCGGATCCGGCGTCCCACGTCATCAGTCCCCGCCCACCTCTGACATGTCAGTAGTGATGCGACGGGTTACCATGGCAACCCAGTCCAGCCGGCAGACACAAGCGCACATTGCTAAAAATGACTCGTAGGCCATGATGGGAAATCTGATACTGCGCAAAGGGTAGGACACAATGTGTAATGACGAAAAAGAAGGAGCCGGTAGTGAAAATATAAGAGGGAACCGGTAATGAGGATGAAAGTTGTGGAATATATCTAAAAAAAGGGGGGGAGTGTGGAGACTATAAATGCAGTGTCACAAGTATGGATAAACACAAGGGTATGTAACAATTTATATAAGTGACAATTAGCTAAAAATTCCCCAAAAAATCATGATATGAGATGGGGCAAACCTAGCGCAAAGAAAAATAAAAAAAAAAGTGAAAAATAACTATGTAAAAAACTTGTAAATCTATATTTATATAACGAAAACACATAAAGTGCACATAGTGGAGATGCTGCAAAAGTCAGCAATTAAAAAATTACATGAAAAGATCACGTGCATGCAGTGCATAAAGCAAATATACCACAAGATCCAGCAATAAAAAATATACACTTAAGTGAAAAAAAATATAAAATGAATAAAAAATGAGTCCTTAATGTCGACATGTAGTGGATAGGACATCATGCATCCTCTTTGTTGACACGCAGTTCCTTATTATCATAAGTGGGAAAAGAAGAATGTACGCACAAATCAGAACACATCAGGGCTTAAATTCAAGGAGCAAAATCTGAAAACAGAGAAAAGGGGAAATAAAGTACATATACAGGGTCGGACTGGCCCACCGGAGAACCGGAGGATTCTCCGGTGGGCCCAGGCACTGACACCTGATGGCATATTGGCCAGCAGCTGCCTGGGGCCCCCACTGCTCCAGGGGCCCCCCAGCCAGTAGAGTGTCACTAATAGCGGACACCCAGCTGTTATGGGGCCCCTGAATCAAGGGGGGCCCTCCTGGTGCCAGAGAGCAGCAGCTGGACAGGAGCCTGTCCCCGCTGCTAAAGAGAAATGAATATTCACGCTTCCCCATGCCCCCATGGGCGTGGAGAGGCGTGAATACCATTTCACTTTAATGGCGGGCAGCGTTAGCCGCAGGTTGAGGCTAACACTGCCCGCCGCTGCTGCTGAATGGGGGGCCCCGAAGGTGGGCCCCTAATGGGCGGCGATCCTTGATTGCGATCCCTGCCGCTTGGGACCAGAGCAGAGCTGCAGGGATCCACGCCGTCCTCCTTCCTGCCCGGAACTTCCTGTATGACTCAGCACGGCTGGATGACGTCATCATTCAGCGCGGCTGTGTCAGAGAGAAAGTTGCCGGGATGTGCTGCGGCTGCTGGGAACGTGCGGAGAGGTGAGTGGGTGCTGTGCGTGTGTGTACCTGCGTGTGTGTGTGCCTGCCTGTGTGTGCCTGTGTGTGTGTCTCTGCCTGCGTGTGTGTGCCTGCGTGTGTGCGGCTGTTTGTGTGTCTGTGTGTGCGTCTCTGCCTGCCTGCGTGTGTGTCCCTGCCTGCAGCTGTGTGTGGGGGGAGGCAATGATGATGGTGCTGGAGGCAATGATGATGGTGGTGGGGGCAATGATGATGGTGGTGGGGCAATGATGATGATGGTGCTGGAGGCAATGATGATGGTGGTTGGGGCGATGATGATGGTGGTGGGGCAATGATGATGATCGTGGTGGGGGAGGCAATGATGATGATGGTGGGGAAGCAATGATGGTGGTAGTGGAGGCAATGATTATGGTGGTGGTGGGGGAGGCAGTGATGATGATGATGGTGGTGGGGGAAGCAATGATGGTGGTGGGGAAGAAAGCAATGATGGTTGTGGTGTAAAGGACAATGGTGGTGGGGAAGAGGCAATGATGGAGGTGGTAATGAGTACAATGGTGGAGGGGGAGAACAATGGTGATGGTGGAGGGGGCTGCATTATACCCTTTCAGGGGGCTGCATTATACCCTATGAGGGGCTACATTATAATTCTGTGGGGGGCTGCATTATATTCTGTGGGAGGCTACATTATATTATATGAGGGGGCTACATTATATTTTATGAGGGGTTTACCCCAACCCCTGCTACATAATTAAGACGTGTACTACCTTATATTATACCCTGATATTAGCGTCTTTTACAACACAATTGGTGGTCTTGCATTTGTTTCTATGTAGCTACATAGTGGGCCCCAAGAATGATTTTCTCTGGTGGACCCAAGGTGCTCCAGTCCGACACTGTACATGTAGATAAAAACTAATGACTTCATTTAGTCCATTAGATTAAAGTGAATCATTTTTTAAAATCCTTCTAGTCTCCAACTGGGCCAATTTGGTCTTAATATCTCCATCTCTTGAGTCCTTCAGAATTCGATCAATGCCGATCACTCTAAGCAGGTTTGGATTAGAGACATGGGCTGTTTTAAAATTGCGAGGTATCGGTTTCAGTAGTGTAAAATCCCTCACATCACGGGCATTTTATTATATCGTGAACATGCTCCCTGGTTCGCATCTTCAGTTGTCGCATGGTCATCCCTATGTATACCAAAGGACAGGGACAGGAGGCGTAATAGATAACATGGTCAGTAACACATGTAATATTGTGGGTGATGTTAAAAATTCTGTCTCCATTGGTGGATTTAAAGTTCACAGCCTTATCCATGTTGGTACATGCTAGGCAGTTTTTACAAGGAAAAAAGCCCCATGTATGTCATTTGGAACAAGGGTCATTTGTCAGGGCCAGCACAATCTCCAGACCTGAACCCCATTGAAAACCTCTGGAATGTAATCAAGAGGAAGATGGATAGTCACAAGCCATCAAACAAAGAAGAACTGCTTACATTTTTGTACCAGGAGTGGCATAAGGTCACCCAAAAGCAGTGTGAAAGACTGGTGGAAAGCATGCCAAGACGAAAAAAAGCTGTGATTTAAAATCATGGTTATTCCACAAAATATTGATTTCTGAACTCTTCCTGAGTTAAAACATTATTGTTGTTTCTAAATGATTATGAACTTGTTGGTTTTTTTTGGCATTATTTGAGGTCTGCAAGCAATGCCTTTTTTTGTTATTTTGACCATTTCTCATTTTCAGAAACTAAATACAAAATTTATTGCTTGGAACTTTGGAGACATGTTGTCAGTAGTTTATAGAATAAAAGAGCAATTTTTGCCAGAGCTGTATGTACACACACACACAGGCAGTGATTTGAAAGATAGAAAGCCATCAAACATCCACATTTCCCAATAAGAACCGGAAAATAAAGACCAATAGACTATTTTCTGATGACACATTCCCTTGAAATGGCCATATAAGAACGTAATGGGATATCGCTGAGGCCTCTTTTCCACTTGAGAGAAAAAAAACGGTCCGATTTACGGACCGAAAAAATGGAGGAAAATCATGCGAGTGTCATGCGATTTTTTTATCGCAACATCCGTATGACATCCGTATTGCTGTCCGATTTTTACGCACCGGTGTCCTTTGAAAAGCCAGTAATTCAGCGCAGTGTACAGTAAAATCACACTGACAGGTTAGAATAGAGTAGATATATACACATAGAATAGGTTTATATGCCTATATATATGTCAGTGAGACACCTATATATATATATATTTATATTTATTGCAGCGCTAGATAGCAGAAAAGCCGGTAATTCAATTGCCGGCTTTTGCTATCTCCTTCACAAACCCGACAGGATATGAGACATGGTTTACATACAGTAAACCATTTCCTATCCCTTATTTTATTAGATATTCCTGACTACTAATGTAAGAAGTGTCTGTGTGTAAAATTTGAGGGCGCTAGCTGTTAAAATAAAGGGTTAAATCGCTGAAAAAAATGGCGTGGGCTCCCACGCAATTTTGTCCGCCAGAGTGGTAAAGCCAGTGACCGAGGGCAGATATTAATAGCCTAGGGAGGTACCATGGTTATTGGCCCCCCGTGGCTAAAAACATCTGCCCCCAGCCACCCCAGAAAAGGCACATCTGTAAGATGCACCTATTCTGGCACTTTGCCACTCTCTTCCCATTCCCGTGTAGCGGTGGGATAAGGGGTAATAAAGGGTTAATGTCACCTTGCTATTGTAAGGAGACATTAAGCCAGGTTAAAAATGGAGAGGCGTCAATAGGACACCCATCCATTATTAATCCAATACCAGTAAATGGTTAATAAAACACACACACATTAGGAATAAAGTATTTTAATGAAATAAAGACACAGGGTGTTGTAATAGTTTATTATACTCTTAATCCAATTGAAGACCCTTGTCACCTGAAACAAAGTTAAAATAACAAATCAACAATATCCCATACCTTCCGTCGTTCAGTCTTGTCCCACGCTGTAAATTCATCTGAAGGGGTTAAATAATTTTTACAGCCAGGAGAATGCCAAGAGTGTGCAAAGCAGTCATCAAAGCAAAAGGTGGCTACTTTGAAGAACCTAGAATATAAGACATATTTTCAGAATTTTTCACACTTTTCTGTTAAGTATCTAATTCCACATGTGTTAATTCATAGTTTTGATGCCTTCAGTGTGAATTTACAATTTTCATATATATACTGCAGTCATGACTGAACGTGTTGGCACACATTAAATTTTTCCAGGAAATGAAATATTTCTCCCATAAAATTATTGCAATTACACTTGTTTTCTTCTACATATATTTTTTACCATTGTGTGGCACTTTCCAAAATTGTGGATAAACAAGTTTGATTCAAGCACGTTCAGGTGGCAGGTGTGGGCATTGAACCCTCAACCCCAGCACTGCGACCATCACTAAGCTCCAAACCTGTAGGAAAAAGGTGTGTGCCGTGGGGGAGACCACTTCATGTAACTACCATGATCTCAGCACATCCACCTAACATCACGTAGCCCATATATGAAACTACCTCGATCTCAGCACGTCCATCATGTAGCTTCATATATGACATGACACCTCCATCTCCACCTAACAAGGTGCAGCTTCATAGATGCCATGACACTCCATGATCCCTGGTTCCACCGCACACAGTTATATATACATACCTCCTCTCTATTTATATGCCGGTGATGGCACAGACGCTTACCTTATGGAGACTTTAAAAAAAAAAAAAAAAAATCAACAGTGACCTGCTGAGAAAATGACCCTCCCCTGCTGAGAAAATGACTGCCCCTGCTGAGAAAATGACCGCCCCTGCTGAATATTTAGGAGAAATTTGTTGTGAAGTCGGTTGTTTTTCCCATGAGCTAATTTGCATATATTCATGAACAAGCGCTGTGATTGGCTGGCTGTAGAATGCTGCATCTCCAGCCATCTCAGAGAAGGGAACGCCACTTAGTGATGGGCACAGACATGGGGTTGTGGGTTCAATGCCCACACCTGTCACCTGAACGAGTATCATGTGCTTGAAACAAACTTGTTTATCCACAATTTTGGAAAGTGCCACACAATGGTAAGAAATATATGTAGAACAAAACAAGTGTAACTGCAATCATTTTATGTAAGAAATATTTCACTTCCTAGAACAATTTAAAGTGCGCCAACACGTTGGGTCATGCCTGTGTGTATATACACATATCTATAATATAGCCGGAGATGTGTCCTTCTGTCAGAAGCCTTTGGCGCCACAGTCAGCGCATGCGCATACAGGACTTTGACGCCATTTTATTGGAGAGGAGGGGCGGCGCTATCTGATGTGATCGGGGCCATCTCCATCATATTGACTGTGGCAGCGGCTTCACCGGTGGGGATGAGGACACCGGGGTCTGCTGCTCTGCTGGTGAGACACCAGGACTGTGGGTACTGAACCTCCCAGCCGCCAGTCACCTTTCAGACCAGACAGGACAAGCACCAAGAAGGAAAGTGTATGTGGTGTGCGAATTCCTATAGTGTCTTCAATAAATGGCTCCGGAGATCGCGGTATGCGCACACACTGACTCTGGCCCCATTATATGGAAGTAAAGTACTACAAAACTAAAGGGAACCCGTCACCAGAAATAACGACCTAAACCTGCAGATATGCGGTTAGTCTGCAGGATAATAGCGTTATTATGCTGCCCGGTGCCTGCACTGACAGCAGGCCTCAATGTAGAGCCAGTGTCAGTCAGGGCCGGGGGCCGCTGTATATTCAGAGCAGTGACAGAAGCTGCGGCACCCCACCTCCATGACTCAAACCGAATGCTGGCGGGGTGAATCAAGTTAATTCAATGGTGCAATTTATTTGACAGTTGAATAAAATAGCGCATCAGTCAGCGCATACCGTGTCTATGCCCGGCGCGTGCGCACTGTTGACAATGTTATACCCAAAAGGAGGGAAGTGCACAACCCAAGATAAAATGAAAACTTTTTCTAATATAAGTCAAATAAAAACAGATTCTAGAGAAAAAATATGTACATAATACAGCAGGAAGGGTGAAGAACCCTAAGCAGAGTGACGTCCCAGCAGCCAATTAAAAATCAAGTGAAGCAGATAAATACACACATTTTATAAAAAAAATATATATATATTGTAACCGAATGCTGTGAATGATTTTATAATGTCAACCCAGTGGAAAGATTACTTTCAACACAGATACAGTGTATACAGAAACATATAGATATATGAGTGTGTTGGCAGCACACTATTGCGAAGTCTATGTGAATACGTGTTGAGTGTGAACTCATACACAACCCGGGTAGTAAGTTTTAAAATATTATATTGCACATGGAAAGATAAGAGACAGATATGCCCAACAAAGTAAATATATTAAGGTGCAAGTGCTTGAAAGTGCATATAGACCATTGTAACAACAGGGTCACAGCAAAGGGGTTACCAAAAGAAGTGCTGCCAGTACCTGTGAAAATGAAGGCGCTTAGGAGGGAAAAACCCCGACGCGCGTTTCGCTATCTCTTCTTCCTGGGGGGCCGTAGATATGAACGGATAGTAGTGCTGGCTTTTTAAATGCTGTGGGAGGTATGGCGCTCGCGTCAGCCCTGCATGGAGCTGGAAGCGGCGGATCCGGCGTCCCACGTCATCAGTCCCCGCCCACCTCTGACATGTCAGTAGTGATGCGACGGGTTACCATGGCAACCCAGTCCAGCCGGCAGACACAAGCGCACATTGCTAAAAATGACTCGTAGGCCATGATGGGAAATCTGATACTGCGCAAAGGGTAGGACACAATGTGTAATGACGAAAAAGAAGGAGCCGGTAGTGAAAATATAAGAGGGAACCGGTAATGAGGATGAAAGTTGTGGAATATATCTAAAAAAAGGGGGGGAGTGTGGAGACTATAAATGCAGTGTCACAAGTATGGATAAACACAAGGGTATGTAACAATTTATATAAGTGACAATTAGCTAAAAATTCCCCAAAAAATCATGATATGAGATGGGGCAAACCTAGCGCAAAGAAAAATAAAAAAAAAAGTGAAAAATAACTATGTAAAAAACTTGTAAATCTATATTTATATAACGAAAACACATAAAGTGCACATAGTGGAGATGCTGCAAAAGTCAGCAATTAAAAAATTACATGAAAAGATCACGTGCATGCAGTGCATAAAGCAAATATACCACAAGATCCAGCAATAAAAAATATACACTTAAGTGAAAAAAAATATAAAATGAATAAAAAATGAGTCCTTAATGTCGACATGTAGTGGATAGGACATCATGCATCCTCTTTGTTGACACGCAGTTCCTTATTATCATAAGTGGGAAAAGAAGAATGTACGCACAAATCAGAACACATCAGGGCTTAAATTCAAGGAGCAAAATCTGAAAACAGAGAAAAGGGGAAATAAAGTACATATACAGGGTCGGACTGGCCCACCGGAGAACCGGAGGATTCTCCGGTGGGCCCAGGCACTGACACCTGATGGCATATTGGCCAGCAGCTGCCTGGGGCCCCCACTGCTCCAGGGGCCCCCCAGCCAGTAGAGTGTCACTAATAGCGGACACCCAGCTGTTATGGGGCCCCTGAATCAAGGGGGGCCCTCCTGGTGCCAGAGAGCAGCAGCTGGACAGGAGCCTGTCCCCGCTGCTAAAGAGAAATGAATATTCACGCTTCCCCATGCCCCCATGGGCGTGGAGAGGCGTGAATACCATTTCACTTTAATGGCGGGCAGCGTTAGCCGCAGGTTGAGGCTAACACTGCCCGCCGCTGCTGCTGAATGGGGGGCCCCGAAGGTGGGCCCCTAATGGGCGGCGATCCTTGATTGCGATCCCTGCCGCTTGGGACCAGAGCAGAGCTGCAGGGATCCACGCCGTCCTCCTTCCTGCCCGGAACTTCCTGTATGACTCAGCACGGCTGGATGACGTCATCATTCAGCGCGGCTGTGTCAGAGAGAAAGTTGCCGGGATGTGCTGCGGCTGCTGGGAACGTGCGGAGAGGTGAGTGGGTGCTGTGCGTGTGTGTACCTGCGTGTGTGTGTGCCTGCCTGTGTGTGCCTGTGTGTGTGTCTCTGCCTGCGTGTGTGTGCCTGCGTGTGTGCGGCTGTTTGTGTGTCTGTGTGTGCGTCTCTGCCTGCCTGCGTGTGTGTCCCTGCCTGCAGCTGTGTGTGGGGGGAGGCAATGATGATGGTGCTGGAGGCAATGATGATGGTGGTGGGGGCAATGATGATGGTGGTGGGGCAATGATGATGATGGTGCTGGAGGCAATGATGATGGTGGTTGGGGCGATGATGATGGTGGTGGGGCAATGATGATGATCGTGGTGGGGGAGGCAATGATGATGATGGTGGGGAAGCAATGATGGTGGTAGTGGAGGCAATGATTATGGTGGTGGTGGGGGAGGCAGTGATGATGATGATGGTGGTGGGGGAAGCAATGATGGTGGTGGGGAAGAAAGCAATGATGGTTGTGGTGTAAAGGACAATGGTGGTGGGGAAGAGGCAATGATGGAGGTGGTAATGAGTACAATGGTGGAGGGGGAGAACAATGGTGATGGTGGAGGGGGCTGCATTATACCCTTTCAGGGGGCTGCATTATACCCTATGAGGGGCTACATTATAATTCTGTGGGGGGCTGCATTATATTCTGTGGGAGGCTACATTATATTATATGAGGGGGCTACATTATATTTTATGAGGGGTTTACCCCAACCCCTGCTACATAATTAAGACGTGTACTACCTTATATTATACCCTGATATTAGCGTCTTTTACAACACAATTGGTGGTCTTGCATTTGTTTCTATGTAGCTACATAGTGGGCCCCAAGAATGATTTTCTCTGGTGGACCCAAGGTGCTCCAGTCCGACACTGTACATGTAGATAAAAACTAATGACTTCATTTAGTCCATTAGATTAAAGTGAATCATTTTTTAAAATCCTTCTAGTCTCCAACTGGGCCAATTTGGTCTTAATATCTCCATCTCTTGAGTCCTTCAGAATTCGATCAATGCCGATCACTCTAAGCAGGTTTGGATTAGAGACATGGGCTGTTTTAAAATTGCGAGGTATCGGTTTCAGTAGTGTAAAATCCCTCACATCACGGGCATTTTATTATATCGTGAACATGCTCCCTGGTTCGCATCTTCAGTTGTCGCATGGTCATCCCTATGTATACCAAAGGACAGGGACAGGAGGCGTAATAGATAACATGGTCAGTAACACATGTAATATTGTGGGTGATGTTAAAAATTCTGTCTCCATTGGTGGATTTAAAGTTCACAGCCTTATCCATGTTGGTACATGCTAGGCAGTTTTTACAAGGAAAAAAGCCCCATGTATGTCATTTGGAACAAGGGTCATTTGTCAGGGCCAGCACAATCTCCAGACCTGAACCCCATTGAAAACCTCTGGAATGTAATCAAGAGGAAGATGGATAGTCACAAGCCATCAAACAAAGAAGAACTGCTTACATTTTTGTACCAGGAGTGGCATAAGGTCACCCAAAAGCAGTGTGAAAGACTGGTGGAAAGCATGCCAAGACGAAAAAAAGCTGTGATTTAAAATCATGGTTATTCCACAAAATATTGATTTCTGAACTCTTCCTGAGTTAAAACATTATTGTTGTTTCTAAATGATTATGAACTTGTTGGTTTTTTTTGGCATTACTTGAGGTCTGCAAGCAATGCCTTTTTTTGTTATTTTGACCATTTCTCATTTTCAGAAACTAAATACAAAATTTATTGCTTGGAACTTTGGAGACATGTTGTCAGTAGTTTATAGAATAAAAGAGCAATTTTTGCCAGAGCTGTATGTACACACACACACAGGCAGTGATTTGAAAGATAGAAAGCCATCAAACATCCACATTTCCCAATAAGAACCGGAAAATAAAGACCAATAGACTATTTTCTGATGACACATTCCCTTGAAATGACCATATAAGAACGTAATGGGATATCGCTGAGGCCTCTTTTCCACTTGAGAGAAAAAAAACGGTCCGATTTACGGACCGAAAAAATGGAGGAAAATCATGCGAGTGTCATGCGATTTTTTTATCGCAACATCCGTATGACATCCGTATTGCTGTCCGATTTTTACGCACCGGTGTCCTTTGAAAAGCCAGTAATTCAGCGCAGTGTACAGTAAAATCACACTGACAGGTTAGAATAGAGTAGATATATACACATAGAATAGGTTTATATGCCTATATATATGTCAGTGAGACACCTATATATATATATATTTATATTTATTGCAGCGCTAGATAGCAGAAAAGCCGGTAATTCAATTGCCGGCTTTTGCTATCTCCTTCACAAACCCGACAGGATATGAGACATGGTTTACATACAGTAAACCATTTCCTATCCCTTATTTTATTAGATATTCCTGACTACTAATGTAAGAAGTGTCTGTGTGTAAAATTTGAGGGCGCTAGCTGTTAAAATAAAGGGTTAAATCGCTGAAAAAAATGGCGTGGGCTCCCACGCAATTTTCTCCGCCAGAGTGGTAAAGCCAGTGACCGAGGGCAGATATTAATAGCCTAGGGAGGTACCATGGTTATTGGCCCCCCGTGGCTAAAAACATCTGCCCCCAGCCACCCCAGAAAAGGCACATCTGTAAGATGCACCTATTCTGGCACTTTGCCACTCTCTTCCCATTCCCGTGTAGCGGTGGGATAAGGGGTAATAAAGGGTTAATGTCACCTTGCTATTGTAAGGAGACATTAAGCCAGGTTAAAAATGGAGAGGCGTCAATAGGACACCCATCCATTATTAATCCAATACCAGTAAATGGTTAATAAAACACACACACATTAGGAATAAAGTATTTTAATGAAATAAAGACACAGGGTGTTGTAATAGTTTATTATACTCTTAATCCAATTGAAGACCCTTGTCACCTGAAACAAAGTTAAAATAACAAATCAACAATATCCCATACCTTCCGTCGTTCAGTCTTGTCCCACGCTGTAAATTCATCTGAAGGGGTTAAATAATTTTTACAGCCAGGAGAATGCCAAGAGTGTGCAAAGCAGTCATCAAAGCAAAAGGTGGCTACTTTGAAGAACCTAGAATATAAGACATATTTTCAGAATTTTTCACACTTTTCTGTTAAGTATCTAATTCCACATGTGTTAATTCATAGTTTTGATGCCTTCAGTGTGAATTTACAATTTTCATATATATACTGCAGTCATGACTGAACGTGTTGGCACACATTAAATTTTTCCAGGAAATGAAATATTTCTCCCATAAAATTATTGCAATTACACTTGTTTTCTTCTACATATATTTTTTACCATTGTGTGGCACTTTCCAAAATTGTGGATAAACAAGTTTGATTCAAGCACGTTCAGGTGGCAGGTGTGGGCATTGAACCCTCAACCCCAGCACTGCGACCATCACTAAGCTCCAAACCTGTAGGAAAAAGGTGTGTGCCGTGGGGGAGACCACTTCATGTAACTACCATGATCTCAGCACATCCACCTAACATCACGTAGCCCATATATGAAACTACCTCGATCTCAGCACGTCCATCATGTAGCTTCATATATGACATGACACCTCCATCTCCACCTAACAAGGTGCAGCTTCATAGATGCCATGACACTCCATGATCCCTGGTTCCACCGCACACAGTTATATATACATACCTCCTCTCTATTTATATGCCGGTGATGGCACAGACGCTTACCTTATGGAGACTTTAAAAAAAAAATCAACAGTGACCTGCTGAGAAAATGACCCTCCCCTGCTGAGAAAATGACTGCCCCTGCTGAGAAAATGACCGCCCCTGCTGAATATTTAGGAGAAATTTGTTGTGAAGTCGGTTGTTTTTCCCATGAGCTAATTTGCATATATTCATGAACAAGCGCTGTGATTGGCTGGCTGTAGAATGCTGCATCTCCAGCCATCTCAGAGAAGGGAACGCCACTTAGTGATGGGCACAGACATGGGGTTGTGGGTTCAATGCCCACACCTGTCACCTGAACGAGTATCATGTGCTTGAAACAAACTTGTTTATCCACAATTTTGGAAAGTGCCACACAATGGTAAGAAATATATGTAGAACAAAACAAGTGTAACTGCAATCATTTTATGTAAGAAATATTTCACTTCCTAGAACAATTTAAAGTGCGCCAACACGTTGGGTCATGCCTGTGTGTATATACACATATCTATAATATAGCCGGAGATGTGTCCTTCTGTCAGAAGCCTTTGGCGCCACAGTCAGCGCATGCGCATACAGGACTTTGACGCCATTTTATTGGAGAGGAGGGGCGGCGCTATCTGATGTGATCGGGGCCATCTCCATCATATTGACTGTGGCAGCGGCTTCACCGGTGGGGATGAGGACACCGGGGTCTGCTGCTCTGCTGGTGAGACACCAGGACTGTGGGTACTGAACCTCCCAGCCGCCAGTCACCTTTCAGACCAGACAGGACAAGCACCAAGAAGGAAAGTGTATGTGGTGTGCGAATTCCTATAGTGTCTTCAATAAATGGCTCCGGAGATCGCGGTATGCGCACACACTGACTCTGGCCCCATTATATGGAAGTAAAGTACTACAAAACTAAAGGGAACCCGTCACCAGAAATAACGACCTAAACCTGCAGATATGCGGTTAGTCTGCAGGATAATAGCGTTATTATGCTGCCCGGTGCCTGCACTGACAGCAGGCCTCAATGTAGAGCCAGTGTCAGTCAGGGCCGGGGGCCGCTGTATATTCAGAGCAGTGACAGAAGCTGCGGCACCCCACCTCCATGACTCAAACCGAATGCTGGCGGGGTGAATCAAGTTAATTCAATGGTGCAATTTATTTGACAGTTGAATAAAATAGCGCATCAGTCAGCGCATACCGTGTCTATGCCCGGCGCGTGCGCACTGTTGACAATGTTATACCCAAAAGGAGGGAAGTGCACAACCCAAGATAAAATGAAAACTTTTTCTAATATAAGTCAAATAAAAACAGATTCTAGAGAAAAAATATGTACATAATACAGCAGGAAGGGTGAAGAACCCTAAGCAGAGTGACGTCCCAGCAGCCAATTAAAAATCAAGTGAAGCAGATAAATACACACATTTTATAAAAAAAATATATATATATTGTAACCGAATGCTGTGAATGATTTTATAATGTCAACCCAGTGGAAAGATTACTTTCAACACAGATACAGTGTATACAGAAACATATAGATATATGAGTGTGTTGGCAGCACACTATTGCGAAGTCTATGTGAATACGTGTTGAGTGTGAACTCATACACAACCCGGGTAGTAAGTTTTAAAATATTATATTGCACATGGAAAGATAAGAGACAGATATGCCCAACAAAGTAAATATATTAAGGTGCAAGTGCTTGAAAGTGCATAGAGACCATTGTAACAACAGGGTCACAGCAAAGGGGTTACCAAAAGAAGTGCTGCCAGTACCTGTGAAAATGAAGGCGCTTAGGAGGGAAAAACCCCGACGCGCGTTTCGCTATCTCTTCTTCCTGGGGGGCCGTAGATATGAACGGATAGTAGTGCTGGCTTTTTAAATGCTGTGGGAGGTATGGCGCTCGCGTCAGCCCTGCATGGAGCTGGAAGCGGCGGATCCGGCGTCCCACGTCATCAGTCCCCGCCCACCTCTGACATGTCAGTAGTGATGCGACGGGTTACCATGGCAACCCAGTCCAGCCGGCAGACACAAGCGCACATTGCTAACAATGACTCGTAGGCCATGATGGGAAATCTGATACTGCGCAAAGGGTAGGACACAATGTGTAATGACGAAAAAGAAGGAGCCGGTAGTGAAAATATAAGAGGGAACCGGTAATGAGGATGAAAGTTGTGGAATATATCTAAAAAAAGGGGGGGAGTGTGGAGACTATAAATGCAGTGTCACAAGTATGGATAAACACAAGGGTATGTAACAATTTATATAAGTGACAATTAGCTAAAAATTCCCCAAAAAATCATGATATGAGATGGGGCAAACCTAGCGCAAAGAAAAATAAAAAAAAAAGTGAAAAATAACTATGTAAAAAACTTGTAAATCTATATTTATATAACGAAAACACATAAAGTGCACATAGTGGAGATGCTGCAAAAGTCAGCAATTAAAAAATTACATGAAAAGATCACGTGCATGCAGTGCATAAAGCAAATATACCACAAGATCCAGCAATAAAAAATATACACTTAAGTGAAAAAAAATATAAAATGAATAAAAAATGAGTCCTTAATGTCGACATGTAGTGGATAGGACATCATGCATCCTCTTTGTTGACACGCAGTTCCTTATTATCATAAGTGGGAAAAGAAGAATGTACGCACAAATCAGAACACATCAGGGCTTAAATTCAAGGAGCAAAATCTGAAAACAGAGAAAAGGGGAAATAAAGTACATATACAGGGTCGGACTGGCCCACCGGAGAACCGGAGGATTCTCCGGTGGGCCCAGGCACTGACACCTGATGGCATATTGGCCAGCAGCTGCCTGGGGCCCCCACTGCTCCAGGGGCCCCCCAGCCAGTAGAGTGTCACTAATAGCGGACACCCATCTGTTATGGGGCCCCTGAATCAAGGGGGGCCCTCCTGGTGCCAGAGAGCAGCAGCTGGACAGGAGCCTGTCCCCGCTGCTAAAGAGAAATGAATATTCACGCTTCCCCATGCCCCCATGGGCGTGGAGAGGCGTGAATACCATTTCACTTTAATGGCGGGCAGCGTTAGCCGCAGGTTGAGGCTAACACTGCCCGCCGCTGCTGCTGAATGGGGGGCCCCGAAGGTGGGCCCCTAATGGGCGGCGATCCTTGATTGCGATCCCTGCCGCTTGGGACCAGAGCAGAGCTGCAGGGATCCACGCCGTCCTCCTTCCTGCCCGGAACTTCCTGTATGACTCAGCACGGCTGGATGACGTCATCATTCAGCGCGGCTGTGTCAGAGAGAAAGTTGCCGGGATGTGCTGCGGCTGCTGGGAACGTGCGGAGAGGTGAGTGGGTGCTGTGCGTGTGTGTACCTGCGTGTGTGTGTGCCTGCCTGTGTGTGCCTGTGTGTGTGTCTCTGCCTGCGTGTGTGTGCCTGCGTGTGTGCGGCTGTTTGTGTGTCTGTGTGTGCGTCTCTGCCTGCCTGCGTGTGTGTCCCTGCCTGCAGCTGTGTGTGGGGGGAGGCAATGATGATGGTGCTGGAGGCAATGATGATGGTGGTGGGGGCAATGATGATGGTGGTGGGGCAATGATGATGATGGTGCTGGAGGCAATGATGATGGTGGTTGGGGCGATGATGATGGTGGTGGGGCAATGATGATGATCGTGGTGGGGGAGGCAATGATGATGATGGTGGGGAAGCAATGATGGTGGTAGTGGAGGCAATGATTATGGTGGTGGTGGGGGAGGCAGTGATGATGATGATGGTGGTGGGGGAAGCAATGATGGTGGTGAGGAAGAAAGCAATGATGGTTGTGGTGTAAAGGACAATGGTGGTGGGGAAGAGGCAATGATGGAGGTGGTAATGAGTACAATGGTGGAGGGGGAGAACAATGGTGATGGTGGAGGGGGCTGCATTATACCCTTTCAGGGGGCTGCATTATACCCTATGAGGGGCTACATTATAATTCTGTGGGGGGCTGCATTATATTCTGTGGGAGGCTACATTATATTATATGAGGGGGCTACATTATATTTTATGAGGGGTTTACCCCAACCCCTGCTACATAATTAAGACGTGTACTACCTTATATTATACCCTGATATTAGCGTCTTTTACAACACAATTGGTGGTCTTGCATTTGTTTCTATGTAGCTACATAGTGGGCCCCAAGAATGATTTTCTCTGGTGGACCCAAGGTGCTCCAGTCCGACACTGTACATGTAGATAAAAACTAATGACTTCATTTAGTCCATTAGATTAAAGTGAATCATTTTTTAAAATCCTTCTAGTCTCCAACTGGGCCAATTTGGTCTTAATATCTCCATCTCTTGAGTCCTTCAGAATTCGATCAATGCCGATCACTCTAAGCAGGTTTGGATTAGAGACATGGGCTGTTTTAAAATTGCGAGGTATCGGTTTCAGTAGTGTAAAATCCCTCACATCACGGGCATTTTATTATATCGTGAACATGCTCCCTGGTTCGCATCTTCAGTTGTCGCATGGTCATCCCTATGTATACCAAAGGACAGGGACAGGAGGCGTAATAGATAACATGGTCAGTAACACATGTAATATTGTGGGTGATGTTAAAAATTCTGTCTCCATTGGTGGATTTAAAGTTCACAGCCTTATCCATGTTGGTACATGCTAGGCAGTTTTTACAAGGAAAAAAGCCCCATGTATGTCATTTGGAACAAGGGTCATTTGTCAGGGCCAGCACAATCTCCAGACCTGAACCCCATTGAAAACCTCTGGAATGTAATCAAGAGGAAGATGGATAGTCACAAGCCATCAAACAAAGAAGAACTGCTTACATTTTTGTACCAGGAGTGGCATAAGGTCACCCAAAAGCAGTGTGAAAGACTGGTGGAAAGCATGCCAAGACGAAAAAAAGCTGTGATTTAAAATCATGGTTATTCCACAAAATATTGATTTCTGAACTCTTCCTGAGTTAAAACATTATTGTTGTTTCTAAATGATTATGAACTTGTTGGTTTTTTTTGGCATTATTTGAGGTCTGCAAGCAATGCCTTTTTTTGTTATTTTGACCATTTCTCATTTTCAGAAACTAAATACAAAATTTATTGCTTGGAACTTTGGAGACATGTTGTCAGTAGTTTATAGAATAAAAGAGCAATTTTTGCCAGAGCTGTATGTACACACACACACAGGCAGTGATTTGAAAGATAGAAAGCCATCAAACATCCACATTTCCCAATAAGAACCGGAAAATAAAGACCAATAGACTATTTTCTGATGACACATTCCCTTGAAATGACCATATAAGAACGTAATGGGATATCGCTGAGGCCTCTTTTCCACTTGAGAGAAAAAAAACGGTCCGATTTACGGACCGAAAAAATGGAGGAAAATCATGCGAGTGTCATGCGATTTTTTTATCGCAACATCCGTATGACATCCGTATTGCTGTCCGATTTTTACGCACCGGTGTCCTTTGAAAAGCCAGTAATTCAGCGCAGTGTACAGTAAAATCACACTGACAGGTTAGAATAGAGTAGATATATACACATAGAATAGGTTTATATGCCTATATATATGTCAGTGAGACACCTATATATATATATATTTATATTTATTGCAGCGCTAGATAGCAGAAAAGCCGGTAATTCAATTGCCGGCTTTTGCTATCTCCTTCACAAACCCGACAGGATATGAGACATGGTTTACATACAGTAAACCATTTTCTATCCCTTATTTTATTAGATATTCCTGACTACTAATGTAAGAAGTGTCTGTGTGTAAAATTTGAGGGCGCTAGCTGTTAAAATAAAGGGTTAAATCGCTGAAAAAAATGGCGTGGGCTCCCACGCAATTTTCTCCGCCAGAGTGGTAAAGCCAGTGACCGAGGGCAGATATTAATAGCCTAGGGAGGTACCATGGTTATTGGCCCCCCGTGGCTAAAAACATCTGCCCCCAGCCACCCCAGACAAGGCACATCTGTAAGATGCACCTATTCTGGCACTTTGCCACTCTCTTCCCATTCCCGTGTAGCGGTGGGATAAGGGGTAATAAAGGGTTAATGTCACCTTGCTATTGTAAGGAGACATTAAGCCAGGTTAAAAATGGAGAGGCGTCAATAGGACACCCATCCATTATTAATCCAATACCAGTAAATGGTTAATAAAACACACACACATTAGGAATAAAGTATTTTAATGAAATAAAGACACAGGGTGTTGTAATAGTTTATTATACTCTTAATCCAATTGAAGACTCTTGTCACCTGAAACAAAGTTAAAATAACAAATCAACAATATCCCATACCTTCCGTCGTTCAGTCTTGTCCCACGCTGTAAATTCATCTGAAGGGGTTAAATAATTTTTACAGCCAGGAGAATGCCAAGAGTGTGCAAAGCAGTCATCAAAGCAAAAGGTGGCTACTTTGAAGAACCTAGAATATAAGACATATTTTCAGAATTTTTCACACTTTTCTGTTAAGTATCTAATTCCACATGTGTTAATTCATAGTTTTGATGCCTTCAGTGTGAATTTACAATTTTCATATATATACTGCAGTCATGACTGAACGTGTTGGCACACATTAAATTTTTCCAGGAAATGAAATATTTCTCCCATAAAATTATTGCAATTACACTTGTTTTCTTCTACATATATTTTTTACCATTGTGTGGCACTTTCCAAAATTGTGGATAAACAAGTTTGATTCAAGCACGTTCAGGTGGCAGGTGTGGGCATTGAACCCTCAACCCCAGCACTGCGACCATCACTAAGCTCCAAACCTGTAGGAAAAAGGTGTGTGCCGTGGGGGAGACCACTTCATGTAACTACCATGATCTCAGCACATCCACCTAACATCACGTAGCCCATATATGAAACTACCTCGATCTCAGCACGTCCATCATGTAGCTTCATATATGACATGACACCTCCATCTCCACCTAACAAGGTGCAGCTTCATAGATGCCATGACACTCCATGATCCCTGGTTCCACCGCACACAGTTATATATACATACCTCCTCTCTATTTATATGCCGGTGATGGCACAGACGCTTACCTTATGGAGACTTTAAAAAAAAAATCAACAGTGACCTGCTGAGAAAATGACCCTCCCCTGCTGAGAAAATGACTGCCCCTGCTGAGAAAATGACCGCCCCTGCTGAATATTTAGGAGAAATTTGTTGTGAAGTCGGTTGTTTTTCCCATGAGCTAATTTGCATATATTCATGAACAAGCGCTGTGATTGGCTGGCTGTAGAATGCTGCATCTCCAGCCATCTCAGAGAAGGGAACGCCACTTAGTGATGGGCACAGACATGGGGTTGTGGGTTCAATGCCCACACCTGTCACCTGAACGAGTATCATGTGCTTGAAACAAACTTGTTTATCCACAATTTTGGAAAGTGCCACACAATGGTAAGAAATATATGTAGAACAAAACAAGTGTAACTGCAATCATTTTATGTAAGAAATATTTCACTTCCTAGAACAATTTAAAGTGCGCCAACACGTTGGGTCATGCCTGTGTGTATATACACATATCTATAATATAGCCGGAGATGTGTCCTTCTGTCAGAAGCCTTTGGCGCCACAGTCAGCGCATGCGCATACAGGACTTTGACGCCATTTTATTGGAGAGGAGGGGCGGCGCTATCTGATGTGATCGGGGCCATCTCCATCATATTGACTGTGGCAGCGGCTTCACCGGTGGGGATGAGGACACCGGGGTCTGCTGCTCTGCTGGTGAGACACCAGGACTGTGGGTACTGAACCTCCCAGCCGCCAGTCACCTTTCAGACCAGACAGGACAAGCACCAAGAAGGAAAGTGTATGTGGTGTGCGAATTCCTATAGTGTCTTCAATAAATGGCTCCGGAGATCGCGGTATGCGCACACACTGACTCTGGCCCCATTATATGGAAGTAAAGTACTACAAAACTAAAGGGAACCCGTCACCAGAAATAACGACCTAAACCTGCAGATATGCGGTTAGTCTGCAGGATAATAGCGTTATTATGCTGCCCGGTGCCTGCACTGACAGCAGGCCTCAATGTAGAGCCAGTGTCAGTCAGGGCCGGGGGCCGCTGTATATTCAGAGCAGTGACAGAAGCTGCGGCACCCCACCTCCATGACTCAAACCGAATGCTGGCGGGGTGAATCAAGTTAATTCAATGGTGCAATTTATTTGACAGTTGAATAAAATAGCGCATCAGTCAGCGCATACCGTGTCTATGCCCGGCGCGTGCGCACTGTTGACAATGTTATACCCAAAAGGAGGGAAGTGCACAACCCAAGATAAAATGAAAACTTTTTCTAATATAAGTCAAATAAAAACAGATTCTAGAGAAAAAATATGTACATAATACAGCAGGAAGGGTGAAGAACCCTAAGCAGAGTGACGTCCCAGCAGCCAATTAAAAATCAAGTGAAGCAGATAAATACACACATTTTATAAAAAAAAAATATATATATTGTAACCGAATGCTGTGAATGATTTTATAATGTCAACCCAGTGGAAAGATTACTTTCAACACAGATACAGTGTATACAGAAACATATAGATACAGTGGGGCAAAAAAGTATTTAGTCAGTCAGCAATAGTGCAAGTTCCACCACTTAAAAAGATGAGAGGCGTCTGTAATTTACATCATAGGTAGACCTCAACTATGGGAGACAAACTGAGAAAAAAAAATCCAGAAAATCACATTGTTTGTTTTTTTAACATTTTATTTGCATATTATGGAGGAAAATAAGTATTTGGTCAGAAACAAAATTTCATCTCAATACTTTGTAATATATCCTTTGTTGGCAATGACAGAGGTCAAACGTTTTCTGTAAGTCTTCACAAGGTTGCCACACACTGTTGTTGGTATGTTGGCCCATTCCTCCATGCAGATCTCCTCTAGAGCAGTGATGTTTTTGGCTTTTCGCTTGGCAACATGGACTTTCAACTCCCTCCAAAGGTTTTCTATAGGGTTGAGATCTGGAGACTGGCTAGGCCACTCCAGGACCTTGAAATGCTTCTTACGAAGCCACTCCTTCGTTGCCCTGGTGGTGTGCTTTGGATCATTGTCATGTTGAAAGACCCAGCCATGTTTCATCTTCAATGCCCTTGCTGATGGAAGGAGGTTTGCACTCAAAATCTCACGATACATGGCCCCATTCATTCTTTCATGTACCCGGATCAGTCGTCCTGGCCCATTTGCAGAGAAACAGCCCCAAAGCATCATGTTTCCACCACCATGCTTTACAGTAGGTATGGTGTTTGATGGATGCAACTCAGTATTATTTTTCCTCCAAACACGACAAGTTGTGTTTCTACCAAACAGTTCCAGTTTGGTTTCATCAGACCATAGGACATTCTCCCAAAACTCCTCTGGATCATCCAAATGCTCTCTAGCAAACTTCAGACGGGCCCGGACATGTACTGGCTTAAGCAGTGGGACACGTCTGGCACTGCAGGATCTGAGTCCATGGTGGCGTAGTGTGTTACTTATGGTAGGCCTTGTTACATTGGTCCCAGCTCTCTGCAGTTCATTCACTAGGTCCCCCGGCATGGTTCTGGGATTTTTGCTCACCGTTCTTGTGATCATTCTGACCCCACGGGGTGGGATTTTGCGTGGAGCCCCAGATCGAGGGAGATTATCAGTGGTCTTGTATGTCTTCCATTTTCTAATTATTGCTCCCACTGTTGATTTCTTCACTACAAGCTGGTTGGCTATTGCAGATTCAGTCTTCCCAGCCTGGTGCAGGGCTACAATTTTGTTTCTGGTGTCCTTTGACAGCTCTTTGGTCTTCACCATAGTGGAGTTTGGAGTCAGACTGTTTGAGGGTGTGCACAGGTGTCTTTTTATACTGATAACAAGTTTAAACAGGTGCCATTACTACAGGTAATGAGTGGAGGAAAGAGGAGACTCTTAAAGAAGAAGTTACAGGTCTGTGAGAGCCAGAAATCTTGATTGTTTGTTTCTGACCAAATACTTATTTTCCACCATAATATGCAAATAAAATGTTAAAAAAACAGACAATGTGATTTTCTGGATTTTTTTTTCTCAGTTTGTCTCCCATAGTTGAGGTCTACCTATGATGTAAATTACAGACGCCTCTCATCTTTTTAAGTGGTGGAACTTGCACTATTGCTGACTGACTAAATACTTTTTTGCCCCACTGTATATGAGTGTGTTGGCAGCACACTATTGCGAAGTCTATGTGAATACGTGTTGAGTGTGAACTCATACACAACCCGGGTAGTAAGTTTTAAAATATTATATTGCACATGGAAAGATAAGAGACAGATATGCCCAACAAAGTAAATATATTAAGGTGCAAGTGCTTGAAAGTGCATAGAGACCATTGTAACAACAGGGTCACAGCAAAGGGGTTACCAAAAGAAGTGCTGCCAGTACCTGTGAAAATGAAGGCGCTTAGGAGGGAAAAACCCCGACGCGCGTTTCGCTATCTCTTCTTCCTGGGGGGCCGTAGATATGAACGGATAGTAGTGCTGGCTTTTTAAATGCTGTGGGAGGTATGGCGCTCGCGTCAGCCCTGCATGGAGCTGGAAGCGGCGGATCCGGCGTCCCACGTCATCAGTCCCCGCCCACCTCTGACATGTCAGTAGTGATGCGACGGGTTACCATGGCAACCCAGTCCAGCCGGCAGACACAAGCGCACATTGCTAACAATGACTCGTAGGCCATGATGGGAAATCTGATACTGCGCAAAGGGTAGGACACAATGTGTAATGACGAAAAAGAAGGAGCCGGTAGTGAAAATATAAGAGGGAACCGGTAATGAGGATGAAAGTTGTGGAATATATCTAAAAAAAGGGGGGGAGTGTGGAGACTATAAATGCAGTGTCACAAGTATGGATAAACACAAGGGTATGTAACAATTTATATAAGTGACAATTAGCTAAAAATTCCCCAAAAAATCATGATATGAGATGGGGCAAACCTAGCGCAAAGAAAAATAAAAAAAAAAGTGAAAAATAACTATGTAAAAAACTTGTAAATCTATATTTATATAACGAAAACACATAGAGTGCACATAGTGGAGATGCTGCAAAAGTCAGCAATTAAAAAATTACATGAAAAGATCACGTGCATGCAGTGCATAAAGCAAATATACCACAAGATCCAGCAATAAAAAATATACACTTAAGTGAAAAAAAATATAAAATGAATAAAAAATGAGTCCTTAATGTCGACATGTAGTGAATAGGACATCATGCATCCTCTTTGTTGACACGCAGTTCCTTATTATCATAAGTGGGAAAAGAAGAATGTACGCACAAATCAGAACACATCAGGGCTTAAATTCAAGGAGCAAAATCTGAAAACAGAGAAAAGGGGAAATAAAGTACATATACAGGGTCGGACTGGCCCACCGGAGAACCGGAGGATTCTCCGGTGGGCCCAGGCACTGACACCTGATGGCATATTGGCCAGCAGCTGCCTGGGGCCCCCACTGCTCCAGGGGCCCCCCAGCCAGTAGAGTGTCACTAATAGCGGACACCCAGCTGTTATGGGGCCCCTGAATCAAGGGGGGCCCTCCTGGTGCCAGAGAGCAGCAGCTGGACAGGAGCCTGTCCCCGCTGCTAAAGAGAAATGAATATTCACGCTTCCCCATGCCCCCATGGGCGTGGAGAGGCGTGAATACCATTTCACTTTAATGGCGGGCAGCGTTAGCCGCAGGTTGAGGCTAACACTGCCCGCCGCTGCTGCTGAATGGGGGGCCCCGAAGGTGGGCCCCTAATGGGCGGCGATCCTTGATTGCGATCCCTGCCGCTTGGGACCAGAGCAGAGCTGCAGGGATCCACGCCGTCCTCCTTCCTGCCCGGAACTTCCTGTATGACTCAGCACGGCTGGATGACGTCATCATTCAGCGCGGCTGTGTCAGAGAGAAAGTTGCCGGGATGTGCTGCGGCTGCTGGGAACGTGCGGAGAGGTGAGTGGGTGCTGTGCGTGTGTGTACCTGCGTGTGTGTGTGCCTGCCTGTGTGTGCCTGTGTGTGTGTCTCTGCCTGCGTGTGTGTGCCTGCGTGTGTGCGGCTGTTTGTGTGTCTGTGTGTGCGTCTCTGCCTGCCTGCGTGTGTGTCCCTGCCTGCAGCTGTGTGTGGGGGGAGGCAATGATGATGGTGCTGGAGGCAATGATGATGGTGGTGGGGGCAATGATGATGGTGGTGGGGCAATGATGATGATGGTGCTGGAGGCAATGATGATGGTGGTTGGGGCGATGATGATGGTGGTGGGGCAATGATGATGATCGTGGTGGGGGAGGCAATGATGATGATGGTGGGGAAGCAATGATGGTGGTAGTGGAGGCAATGATTATGGTGGTGGTGGGGGAGGCAGTGATGATGATGATGGTGGTGGGGGAAGCAATGATGGTGGTGGGGAAGAAAGCAATGATGGTTGTGGTGTAAAGGACAATGGTGGTGGGGAAGAGGCAATGATGGAGGTGGTAATGAGTACAATGGTGGAGGGGGAGAACAATGGTGATGGTGGAGGGGGCTGCATTATACCCTTTCAGGGGGCTGCATTATACCCTATGAGGGGCTACATTATAATTCTGTGGGGGGCTGCATTATATTCTGTGGGAGGCTACATTGTATTATATGAGGGGGCTACATTATATTTTATGAGGGGTTTACCCCAACCCCTGCTACATAATTAAGACGTGTACTACCTTATATTATACCCTGATATTAGCGTCTTTTACAACACAATTGGTGGTCTTGCATTTGTTTCTATGCAGCTACATAGTGGGCCCCAAGAATGATTTTCTCTGGTGGACCCAAGGTGCTCCAGTCCGACACTGTACATGTAGATAAAAACTAATGACTTCATTTAGTCCATTAGATTAAAGTGAATCATTTTTTAAAATCCTTCTAGTCTCCAACTGGGCCAATTTGGTCTTAATATCTCCATCTCTTGAGTCCTTCAGAATTCGATCAATGCCGATCACTCTAAGCAGGTTTGGATTAGAGACATGGGCTGTTTTAAAATTGCGAGGTATCGGTTTCAGTAGTGTAAAATCCCTCACATCACGGGCATTTTATTATATCGTGAACATGCTCCCTGGTTCGCATCTTCAGTTGTCGCATGGTCATCCCTATGTATACCAAAGGACAGGGACAGGAGGCGTAATAGATAACATGGTCAGTAACACATGTAATATTGTGGGTGATGTTAAAAATTCTGTCTCCATTGGTGGATTTAAAGTTCACAGCCTTATCCATGTTGGTACATGCTAGGCAGTTTTTACAAGGAAAAAAGCCCCATGTATGTCATTTGGAACAAGGGTCATTTGTCAGGGCCAGCACAATCTCCAGACCTGAACCCCATTGAAAACCTCTGGAATGTAATCAAGAGGAAGATGGATAGTCACAAGCCATCAAACAAAGAAGAACTGCTTACATTTTTGTACCAGGAGTGGCATAAGGTCACCCAAAAGCAGTGTGAAAGACTGGTGGAAAGCATGCCAAGACGAAAAAAAGCTGTGATTTAAAATCATGGTTATTCCACAAAATATTGATTTCTGAACTCTTCCTGAGTTAAAACATTATTGTTGTTTCTAAATGATTATGAACTTGTTGGTTTTTTTTGGCATTATTTGAGGTCTGCAAGCAATGCCTTTTTTTGTTATTTTGACCATTTCTCATTTTCAGAAACTAAATACAAAATTTATTGCTTGGAACTTTGGAGACATGTTGTCAGTAGTTTATAGAATAAAAGAGCAATTTTTGCCAGAGCTGTATGTACACACACACACAGGCAGTGATTTGAAAGATAGAAAGCCATCAAACATCCACATTTCCCAATAAGAACCGGAAAATAAAGACCAATAGACTATTTTCTGATGACACATTCCCTTGAAATGGCCATATAAGAACGTAATGGGATATCGCTGAGGCCTCTTTTCCACTTGAGAGAAAAAAAACGGTCCGATTTACGGACCGAAAAAATGGAGGAAAATCATGCGAGTGTCATGCGATTTTTTTATCGCAACATCCGTGTGACATCCGTATTGCTGTCCGATTTTTACGCACCGGTGTCCTTTGAAAAGCCAGTAATTCAGCGCAGTGTACAGTAAAATCACACTGACAGGTTAGAATAGAGTAGATATATACACATAGAATAGGTTTATATGCCTATATATATGTCAGTGAGACACCTATATATATATATATATTTATATTTATTGCAGCGCTAGATAGCAGAAAAGCCGGTAATTCAATTGCCGGCTTTTGCTATCTCCTTCACAAACCCGACAGGATATGAGACATGGTTTACATACAGTAAACCATTTCCTATCCCTTATTTTATTAGATATTCCTGACTACTAATGTAAGAAGTGTCTGTGTGTAAAATTTGAGGGCGCTAGCTGTTAAAATAAAGGGTTAAATCGCTGAAAAAAATGGCGTGGGCTCCCACGCAATTTTCTCCGCCAGAGTGGTAAAGCCAGTGACCGAGGGCAGATATTAATAGCCTAGGGAGGTACCATGGTTATTGGCCCCCCGTGGCTAAAAACATCTGCCCCCAGCCACCCCAGAAAAGGCACATCTGTAAGATGCACCTATTCTGGCACTTTGCCACTCTCTTCCCATTCCCGTGTAGCGGTGGGATAAGGGGTAATAAAGGGTTAATGTCACCTTGCTATTGTAAGGAGACATTAAGCCAGGTTAAAAATGGAGAGGCGTCAATAGGACACCCATCCATTATTAATCCAATACCAGTAAATGGTTAATAAAACACACACACATTAGGAATAAAGTATTTTAATGAAATAAAGACACAGGGTGTTGTAATAGTTTATTATACTCTTAATCCAATTGAAGACCCTTGTCACCTGAAACAAAGTTAAAATAACAAATCAACAATATCCCATACCTTCCGTCATTCAGTCTTGTCCCACGCTGTAAATTCATCTGAAGGGGTTAAATAATTTTTACAGCCAGGAGAATGCCAAGAGTGTGCAAAGCAGTCATCAAAGCAAAAGGTGGCTACTTTGAAGAACCTAGAATATAAGACATATTTTCAGAATTTTTCACACTTTTCTGTTAAGTATCTAATTCCACATGTGTTAATTCATAGTTTTGATGCCTTCAGTGTGAATTTACAATTTTCATATATATACTGCAGTCATGACTGAACGTGTTGGCACACATTAAATTTTTCCAGGAAATGAAATATTTCTCCCATAAAATTATTGCAATTACACTTGTTTTCTTCTACATATATTTTTTACCATTGTGTGGCACTTTCCAAAATTGTGGATAAACAAGTTTGATTCAAGCACGTTCAGGTGGCAGGTGTGGGCATTGAACCCTCAACCCCAGCACTGCGACCATCACTAAGCTCCAAACCTGTAGGAAAAAGGTGTGTGCCGTGGGGGAGACCACTTCATGTAACTACCATGATCTCAGCACATCCACCTAACATCACGTAGCCCATATATGAAACTACCTCGATCTCAGCACGTCCATCATGTAGCTTCATATATGACATGACACCTCCATCTCCACCTAACAAGGTGCAGCTTCATAGATGCCATGACACTCCATGATCCCTGGTTCCACCGCACACAGTTATATATACATACCTCCTCTCTATTTATATGCCGGTGATGGCACAGACGCTTACCTTATGGAGACTTTAAAAAAAAAATCAACAGTGACCTGCTGAGAAAATGACCCTCCCCTGCTGAGAAAATGACTGCCCCTGCTGAGAAAATGACCGCCCCTGCTGAATATTTAGGAGAAATTTGTTGTGAAGTCGGTTGTTTTTCCCATGAGCTAATTTGCATATATTCATGAACAAGCGCTGTGATTGGCTGGCTGTAGAATGCTGCATCTCCAGCCATCTCAGAGAAGGGAACGCCACTTAGTGATGGGCACAGACATGGGGTTGTGGGTTCAATGCCCACACCTGTCACCTGAACGAGTATCATGTGCTTGAAACAAACTTGTTTATCCACAATTTTGGAAAGTGCCACACAATGGTAAGAAATATATGTAGAACAAAACAAGTGTAACTGCAATCATTTTATGTAAGAAATATTTAACTTCCTAGAACAATTTAAAGTGCGCCAACACGTTGGGTCATGCCTGTGTGTATATACACATATCTATAATATAGCCGGAGATGTGTCCTTCTGTCAGAAGCCTTTGGCGCCACAGTCAGCGCATGCGCATACAGGACTTTGACGCCATTTTATTGGAGAGGAGGGGCGGCGCTATCTGATGTGATCGGGGCCATCTCCATCATATTGACTGTGGCAGCGGCTTCACCGGTGGGGATGAGGACACCGGGGTCTGCTGCTCTGCTGGTGAGACACCAGGACTGTGGGTACTGAACCTCCCAGCCGCCAGTCACCTTTCAGACCAGACAGGACAAGCACCAAGAAGGAAAGTGTATGTGGTGTGCGAATTCCTATAGTGTCTTCAATAAATGGCTCCGGAGATCGCGGTATGCGCACACACTGACTCTGGCCCCATTATATGGAAGTAAAGTACTACAAAACTAAAGGGAACCCGTCACCAGAAATAACGACCTAAACCTGCAGATATGCGGTTAGTCTGCAGGATAATAGCGTTATTATGCTGCCCGGTGCCTGCACTGACAGCAGGCCTCAATGTAGAGCCAGTGTCAGTCAGGGCCGGGGGCCGCTGTATATTCAGAGCAGTGACAGAAGCTGCGGCACCCCACCTCCATGACTCAAACCGAATGCTGGCGGGGTGAATCAAGTTAATTCAATGGTGCAATTTATTTGACAGTTGAATAAAATAGCGCATCAGTCAGCGCATACCGTGTCTATGCCCGGCGCGTGCGCACTGTTGACAATGTTATACCCAAAAGGAGGGAAGTGCACAACCCAAGATAAAATGAAAACTTTTTCTAATATAAGTCAAATAAAAACAGATTCTAGAGAAAAAATATGTACATAATACAGCAGGAAGGGTGAAGAACCCTAAGCAGAGTGACGTCCCAGCAGCCAATTAAAAATCAAGTGAAGCAGATAAATACACACATTTTATAAAAAAAATATATATATATTGTAACCGAATGCTGTGAATGATTTTATAATGTCAACCCAGTGGAAAGATTACTTTCAACACAGATACAGTGTATACAGAAACATATAGATATATGAGTGTGTTGGCAGCACACTATTGCGAAGTCTATGTGAATACGTGTTGAGTGTGAACTCATACACAACCCGGGTAGTAAGTTTTAAAATATTATATTGCACATGGAAAGATAAGAGACAGATATGCCCAACAAAGTAAATATATTAAGGTGCAAGTGCTTGAAAGTGCATAGAGACCATTGTAACAACAGGGTCACAGCAAAGGGGTTACCAAAAGAAGTGCTGCCAGTACCTGTGAAAATGAAGGCGCTTAGGAGGGAAAAACCCCGACGCGCGTTTCGCTATCTCTTCTTCCTGGGGGGCCGTAGATATGAACGGATAGTAGTGCTGGCTTTTTAAATGCTGTGGGAGGTATGGCGCTCGCGTCAGCCCTGCATGGAGCTGGAAGCGGCGGATCCGGCGTCCCACGTCATCAGTCCCCGCCCACCTCTGACATGTCAGTAGTGATGCGACGGGTTACCATGGCATCCCAGTCCAGCCGGCAGACACAAGCGCACATTGCTAACAATGACTCGTAGGCCATGATGGGAAATCTGATACTGCGCAAAGGGTAGGACACAATGTGTAATGACGAAAAAGAAGGAGCCGGTAGTGAAAATATAAGAGGGAACCGGTAATGAGGATGAAAGTTGTGGAATATATCTAAAAAAAGGGGGGGAGTGTGGAGACTATAAATGCAGTGTCACAAGTATGGATAAACACAAGGGTATGTAACAATTTATATAAGTGACAATTAGCTAAAAATTCCCCAAAAAATCATGATATGAGATGGGGCAAACCTAGCGCAAAGAAAAATAAAAAAAAAAGTGAAAAATAACTATGTAAAAAACTTGTAAATCTATATTTATATAACGAAAACACATAGAGTGCACATAGTGGAGATGCTGCAAAAGTCAGCAATTAAAAAATTACATGAAAAGATCACGTGCATGCAGTGCATAAAGCAAATATACCACAAGATCCAGCAATAAAAAATATACACTTAAGTGAAAAAAAATATAAAATGAATAAAAAATGAGTCCTTAATGTCGACATGTAGTGGATAGGACATCATGCATCCTCTTTGTTGACACGCAGTTCCTTATTATCATAAGTGGGAAAAGAAGAATGTACGCACAAATCAGAACACATCAGGGCTTAAATTCAAGGAGCAAAATCTGAAAACAGAGAAAAGGGGAAATAAAGTACATATACAGGGTCGGACTGGCCCACCGGAGAACCGGAGGATTCTCCGGTGGGCCCAGGCACTGACACCTGATGGCATATTGGCCAGCAGCTGCCTGGGGCCCCCACTGCTCCAGGGGCCCCCCAGCCAGTAGAGTGTCACTAATAGCGGACACCCAGCTGTTATGGGGCCCCTGAATCAAGGGGGGCCCTCCTGGTGCCAGAGAGCAGCAGCTGGACAGGAGCCTGTCCCCGCTGCTAAAGAGAATTGAATATTCACGCTTCCCCATGCCCCCATGGGCGTGGAGAGGCGTGAATACCATTTCACTTTAATGGCGGGCAGCGTTAGCCGCAGGTTGAGGCTAACACTGCCCGCCGCTGCTGCTGAATGGGGGGCCCCGAAGGTGGGCCCCTAATGGGCGGCGATCCTTGATTGCGATCCCTGCCGCTTGGGACCAGAGCAGAGCTGCAGGGATCCACGCCGTCCTCCTTCCTGCCCGGAACTTCCTGTATGACTCAGCACGGCTGGATGACGTCATCATTCAGCGCGGCTGTGTCAGAGAGAAAGTTGCCGGGATGTGCTGCGGCTGCTGGGAACGTGCGGAGAGGTGAGTGGGTGCTGTGCGTGTGTGTACCTGCGTGTGTGTGTGCCTGCCTGTGTGTGCCTGTGTGTGTGTCTCTGCCTGCGTGTGTGTGCCTGCGTGTGTGCGGCTGTTTGTGTGTCTGTGTGTGCGTCTCTGCCTGCCTGCGTGTGTGTCCCTGCCTGCAGCTGTGTGTGGGGGGAGGCAATGATGATGGTGCTGGAGGCAATGATGATGGTGGTGGGGGCAATGATGATGGTGGTGGGGCAATGATGATGATGGTGCTGGAGGCAATGATGATGGTGGTTGGGGCGATGATGATGGTGGTGGGGCAATGATGATGATCGTGGTGGGGGAGGCAATGATGATGATGGTGGGGAAGCAATGATGGTGGTAGTGGAGGCAATGATTATGGTGGTGGTGGGGGAGGCAGTGATGATGATGATGGTGGTGGGGGAAGCAATGATGGTGGTGGGGAAGAAAGCAATGATGGTTGTGGTGTAAAGGACAATGGTGGTGGGGAAGAGGCAATGATGGAGGTGGTAATGAGTACAATGGTGGAGGGGGAGAACAATGGTGATGGTGGAGGGGGCTGCATTATACCCTTTCAGGGGGCTGCATTATACCCTATGAGGGGCTACATTATAATTCTGTGGGGGGCTGCATTATATTCTGTGGGAGGCTACATTATATTATATGAGGGGGCTACATTATATTTTATGAGGGGTTTACCCCAACCCCTGCTACATAATTAAGACGTGTACTACCTTATATTATACCCTGATATTAGCGTCTTTTACAACACAATTGGTGGTCTTGCATTTGTTTCTATGTAGCTACATAGTGGGCCCCAAGAATGATTTTCTCTGGTGGACCCAAGGTGCTCCAGTCCGACACTGTACATGTAGATAAAAACTAATGACTTCATTTAGTCCATTAGATTAAAGTGAATCATTTTTTAAAATCCTTCTAGTCTCCAACTGGGCCAATTTGGTCTTAATATCTCCATCTCTTGAGTCCTTCAGAATTCGATCAATGCCGATCACTCTAAGCAGGTTTGGATTAGAGACATGGGCTGTTTTAAAATTGCGAGGTATCGGTTTCAGTAGTGTAAAATCCCTCACATCACGGGCATTTTATTATATCGTGAACATGCTCCCTGGTTCGCATCTTCAGTTGTCGCATGGTCATCCCTATGTATACCAAAGGACAGGGACAG
This sequence comes from Ranitomeya imitator, assembly GCF_032444005.1. NCBI lineage: Eukaryota > Metazoa > Chordata > Amphibia > Anura > Dendrobatidae > Ranitomeya > Ranitomeya imitator. The sequence goes on along the minus strand of NC_091283.1, from coordinate 449,360,194 downwards.
GAGGCGTAATAGATAACATGGTCAGTAACACATGTAATATTGTGGGTGATGTTAAAAATTCTGTCTCCATTGGTGGATTTAAAGTTCACAGCCTTATCCATGTTGGTACATGCTAGGCAGTTTTTACAAGGAAAAAAGCCCCATGTATGTCATTTGGAACAAGGGTCATTTGTCAGGGCCAGCACAATCTCCAGACCTGAACCCCATTGAAAACCTCTGGAATGTAATCAAGAGGAAGATGGATAGTCACAAGCCATCAAACAAAGAAGAACTGCTTACATTTTTGTACCAGGAGTGGCATAAGGTCACCCAAAAGCAGTGTGAAAGACTGGTGGAAAGCATGCCAAGACGAAAAAAAGCTGTGATTTAAAATCATGGTTATTCCACAAAATATTGATTTCTGAACTCTTCCTGAGTTAAAACATTATTGTTGTTTCTAAATGATTATGAACTTGTTGGTTTTTTTTGGCATTATTTGAGGTCTGCAAGCAATGCCTTTTTTTGTTATTTTGACCATTTCTCATTTTCAGAAACTAAATACAAAATTTATTGCTTGGAACTTTGGAGACATGTTGTCAGTAGTTTATAGAATAAAAGAGCAATTTTTGCCAGAGCTGTATGTACACACACACACAGGCAGTGATTTGAAAGATAGAAAGCCATCAAACATCCACATTTCCCAATAAGAACCGGAAAATAAAGACCAATAGACTATTTTCTGATGACACATTCCCTTGAAATGGCCATATAAGAACGTAATGGGATATCGCTGAGGCCTCTTTTCCACTTGAGAGAAAAAAAACGGTCCGATTTACGGACCGAAAAAATGGAGGAAAATCATGCGAGTGTCATGCGATTTTTTTATCGCAACATCCGTATGACATCCGTATTGCTGTCCGATTTTTACGCACCGGTGTCCTTTGAAAAGCCAGTAATTCAGCGCAGTGTACAGTAAAATCACACTGACAGGTTAGAATAGAGTAGATATATACACATAGAATAGGTTTATATGCCTATATATATGTCAGTGAGACACCTATATATATATATATTTATATTTATTGCAGCGCTAGATAGCAGAAAAGCCGGTAATTCAATTGCCGGCTTTTGCTATCTCCTTCACAAACCCGACAGGATATGAGACATGGTTTACATACAGTAAACCATTTCCTATCCCTTATTTTATTAGATATTCCTGACTACTAATGTAAGAAGTGTCTGTGTGTAAAATTTGAGGGCGCTAGCTGTTAAAATAAAGGGTTAAATCGCTGAAAAAAATGGCGTGGGCTCCCACGCAATTTTCTCCGCCAGAGTGGTAAAGCCAGTGACCGAGGGCAGATATTAATAGCCTAGGGAGGTACCATGGTTATTGGCCCCCCGTGGCTAAAAACATCTGCCCCCAGCCACCCCAGAAAAGGCACATCTGTAAGATGCACCTATTCTGGCACTTTGCCACTCTCTTCCCATTCCCGTGTAGCGGTGGGATAAGGGGTAATAAAGGGTTAATGTCACCTTGCTATTGTAAGGAGACATTAAGCCAGGTTAAAAATGGAGAGGCGTCAATAGGACACCCATCCATTATTAATCCAATACCAGTAAATGGTTAATAAAACACACACACATTAGGAATAAAGTATTTTAATGAAATAAAGACACAGGGTGTTGTAATAGTTTATTATACTCTTAATCCAATTGAAGACCCTTGTCACCTGAAACAAAGTTAAAATAACAAATCAACAATATCCCATACCTTCCGTCGTTCAGTCTTGTCCCACGCTGTAAATTCATCTGAAGGGGTTAAATAATTTTTACAGCCAGGAGAATGCCAAGAGTGTGCAAAGCAGTCATCAAAGCAAAAGGTGGCTACTTTGAAGAACCTAGAATATAAGACATATTTTCAGAATTTTTCACACTTTTCTGTTAAGTATCTAATTCCACATGTGTTAATTCATAGTTTTGATGCCTTCAGTGTGAATTTACAATTTTCATATATATACTGCAGTCATGACTGAACGTGTTGGCACACATTAAATTTTTCCAGGAAATGAAATATTTCTCCCATAAAATTATTGCAATTACACTTGTTTTCTTCTACATATATTTTTTACCATTGTGTGGCACTTTCCAAAATTGTGGATAAACAAGTTTGATTCAAGCACGTTCAGGTGGCAGGTGTGGGCATTGAACCCTCAACCCCAGCACTGCGACCATCACTAAGCTCCAAACCTGTAGGAAAAAGGTGTGTGCCGTGGGGGAGACCACTTCATGTAACTACCATGATCTCAGCACATCCACCTAACATCACGTAGCCCATATATGAAACTACCTCGATCTCAGCACGTCCATCATGTAGCTTCATATATGACATGACACCTCCATCTCCACCTAACAAGGTGCAGCTTCATAGATGCCATGACACTCCATGATCCCTGGTTCCACCGCACACAGTTATATATACATACCTCCTCTCTATTTATATGCCGGTGATGGCACAGACGCTTACCTTATGGAGACTTTAAAAAAAAAATCAACAGTGACCTGCTGAGAAAATGACCCTCCCCTGCTGAGAAAATGACTGCCCCTGCTGAGAAAATGACCGCCCCTGCTGAATATTTAGGAGAAATTTGTTGTGAAGTCGGTTGTTTTTCCCATGAGCTAATTTGCATATATTCATGAACAAGCGCTGTGATTGGCTGGCTGTAGAATGCTGCATCTCCAGCCATCTCAGAGAAGGGAACGCCACTTAGTGATGGGCACAGACATGGGGTTGTGGGTTCAATGCCCACACCTGTCACCTGAACGAGTATCATGTGCTTGAAACAAACTTGTTTATCCACAATTTTGGAAAGTGCCACACAATGGTAAGAAATATATGTAGAACAAAACAAGTGTAACTGCAATCATTTTATGTAAGAAATATTTCACTTCCTAGAACAATTTAAAGTGCGCCAACACGTTGGGTCATGCCTGTGTGTATATACACATATCTATAATATAGCCGGAGATGTGTCCTTCTGTCAGAAGCCTTTGGCGCCACAGTCAGCGCATGCGCATACAGGACTTTGACGCCATTTTATTGGAGAGGAGGGGCGGCGCTATCTGATGTGATCGGGGCCATCTCCATCATATTGACTGTGGCAGCGGCTTCACCGGTGGGGATGAGGACACCGGGGTCTGCTGCTCTGCTGGTGAGACACCAGGACTGTGGGTACTGAACCTCCCAGCCGCCAGTCACCTTTCAGACCAGACAGGACAAGCACCAAGAAGGAAAGTGTATGTGGTGTGCGAATTCCTATAGTGTCTTCAATAAATGGCTCCGGAGATCGCGGTATGCGCACACACTGACTCTGGCCCCATTATATGGAAGTAAAGTACTACAAAACTAAAGGGAACCCGTCACCAGAAATAACGACCTAAACCTGCAGATATGCGGTTAGTCTGCAGGATAATAGCGTTATTATGCTGCCCGGTGCCTGCACTGACAGCAGGCCTCAATGTAGAGCCAGTGTCAGTCAGGGCCGGGGGCCGCTGTATATTCAGAGCAGTGACAGAAGCTGCGGCACCCCACCTCCATGACTCAAACCGAATGCTGGCGGGGTGAATCAAGTTAATTCAATGGTGCAATTTATTTGACAGTTGAATAAAATAGCGCATCAGTCAGCGCATACCGTGTCTATGCCCGGCGCGTGCGCACTGTTGACAATGTTATACCCAAAAGGAGGGAAGTGCACAACCCAAGATAAAATGAAAACTTTTTCTAATATAAGTCAAACAAAAACAGATTCTAGAGAAAAAATATGTACATAATACAGCAGGAAGGGTGAAGAACCCTAAGCAGAGTGACGTCCCAGCAGCCAATTAAAAATCAAGTGAAGCAGATAAATACACACATTTTATAAAAAATATATATATATATTGTAACCGAATGCTGTGAATGATTTTATAATGTCAACCCAGTGGAAAGATTACTTTCAACACAGATACAGTGTATACAGAAACATATAGATATATGAGTGTGTTGGCAGCACACTATTGCGAAGTCTATGTGAATACGTGTTGAGTGTGAACTCATACACAACCCGGGTAGTAAGTTTTAAAATATTATATTGCACATGGAAAGATAAGAGACAGATATGCCCAACAAAGTAAATATATTAAGGTGCAAGTGCTTGAAAGTGCATAGAGACCATTGTAACAACAGGGTCACAGCAAAGGGGTTACCAAAAGAAGTGCTGCCAGTACCTGTGAAAATGAAGGCGCTTAGGAGGGAAAAACCCCGACGCGCGTTTCGCTATCTCTTCTTCCTGGGGGGCCGTAGATATGAACGGATAGTAGTGCTGGCTTTTTAAATGCTGTGGGAGGTATGGCGCTCGCGTCAGCCCTGCATGGAGCTGGAAGCGGCGGATCCGGCGTCCCACGTCATCAGTCCCCGCCCACCTCTGACATGTCAGTAGTGATGCGACGGGTTACCATGGCAACCCAGTCCAGCCGGCAGACACAAGCGCACATTGCTAACAATGACTCGTAGGCCATGATGGGAAATCTGATACTGCGCAAAGGGTAGGACACAATGTGTAATGACGAAAAAGAAGGAGCCGGTAGTGAAAATATAAGAGGGAACCGGTAATGAGGATGAAAGTTGTGGAATATATCTAAAAAAAGGGGGGGAGTGTGGAGACTATAAATGCAGTGTCACAAGTATGGATAAACACAAGGGTATGTAACAATTTATATAAGTGACAATTAGCTAAAAATTCCCCAAAAAATCATGATATGAGATGGGGCAAACCTAGCGCAAAGAAAAATAAAAAAAAAAGTGAAAAATAACTATGTAAAAAACTTGTAAATCTATATTTATATAACGAAAACACATAAAGTGCACATAGTGGAGATGCTGCAAAAGTCAGCAATTAAAAAATTACATGAAAAGATCACGTGCATGCAGTGCATAAAGCAAATATACCACAAGATCCAGCAATAAAAAATATACACTTAAGTGAAAAAAAATATAAAATGAATAAAAAATGAGTCCTTAATGTCGACATGTAGTGGATAGGACATCATGCATCCTCTTTGTTGACACGCAGTTCCTTATTATCATAAGTGGGAAAAGAAGAATGTACGCACAAATCAGAACACATCAGGGCTTAAATTCAAGGAGCAAAATCTGAAAACAGAGAAAAGGGGAAATAAAGTACATATACAGGGTCGGACTGGCCCACCGGAGAACCGGAGGATTCTCCGGTGGGCCCAGGCACTGACACCTGATGGCATATTGGCCAGCAGCTGCCTGGGGCCCCCACTGCTCCAGGGGCCCCCCAGCCAGTAGAGTGTCACTAATAGCGGACACCCAGCTGTTATGGGGCCCCTGAATCAAGGGGGGCCCTCCTGGTGCCAGAGAGCAGCAGCTGGACAGGAGCCTGTCCCCGCTGCTAAAGAGAAATGAATATTCACGCTTCCCCATGCCCCCATGGGCGTGGAGAGGCGTGAATACCATTTCACTTTAATGGCGGGCAGCGTTAGCCGCAGGTTGAGGCTAACACTGCCCGCCGCTGCTGCTGAATGGGGGGCCCCGAAGGTGGGCCCCTAATGGGCGGCGATCCTTGATTGCGATCCCTGCCGCTTGGGACCAGAGCAGAGCTGCAGGGATCCACGCCGTCCTCCTTCCTGCCCGGAACTTCCTGTATGACTCAGCACGGCTGGATGACGTCATCATTCAGCGCGGCTGTGTCAGAGAGAAAGTTGCCGGGATGTGCTGCGGCTGCTGGGAACGTGCGGAGAGGTGAGTGGGTGCTGTGCGTGTGTGTACCTGCGTGTGTGTGTGCCTGCCTGTGTGTGCCTGTGTGTGTGTCTCTGCCTGCGTGTGTGTGCCTGCGTGTGTGCGGCTGTTTGTGTGTCTGTGTGTGCGTCTCTGCCTGCCTGCGTGTGTGTCCCTGCCTGCAGCTGTGTGTGGGGGGAGGCAATGATGATGGTGCTGGAGGCAATGATGATGATGGTGCTGGAGGCAATGATGATGGTGGTTGGGGCGATGATGATGGTGGTGGGGCAATGATGATGATCGTGGTGGGGGAGGCAATGATGATGATGGTGGGGAAGCAATGATGGTGGTAGTGGAGGCAATGATTATGGTGGTGGTGGGGGAGGCAGTGATGATGATGATGGTGGTGGGGGAAGCAATGATGGTGGTGGGGAAGAAAGCAATGATGGTTGTGGTGTAAAGGACAATGGTGGTGGGGAAGAGGCAATGATGGAGGTGGTAATGAGTACAATGGTGGAGGGGGAGAACAATGGTGATGGTGGAGGGGGCTGCATTATACCCTTTCAGGGGGCTGCATTATACCCTATGAGGGGCTACATTATAATTCTGTGGGGGGCTGCATTATATTCTGTGGGAGGCTACATTATATTATATGAGGGGGCTACATTATATTTTATGAGGGGTTTACCCCAACCCCTGCTACATAATTAAGACGTGTACTACCTTATATTATACCCTGATATTAGCGTCTTTTACAACACAATTGGTGGTCTTGCATTTGTTTCTATGTAGCTACATAGTGGGCCCCAAGAATGATTTTCTCTGGTGGACCCAAGGTGCTCCAGTCCGACACTGTACATGTAGATAAAAACTAATGACTTCATTTAGTCCATTAGATTAAAGTGAATCATTTTTTAAAATCCTTCTAGTCTCCAACTGGGCCAATGTGGTCTTAATATCTCCATCTCTTGAGTCCTTCAGAATTCGATCAATGCCGATCACTCTAAGCAGGTTTGGATTAGAGACATGGGCTGTTTTAAAATTGCGAGGTATCGGTTTCAGTAGTGTAAAATCCCTCACATCACGGGCATTTTATTATATCGTGAACATGCTCCCTGGTTCGCATCTTCAGTTGTCGCATGGTCATCCCTATGTATACCAAAGGACAGGGACAGGAGGCGTAATAGATAACATGGTCAGTAACACATGTAATATTGTGGGTGATGTTAAAAATTCTGTCTCCATTGGTGGATTTAAAGTTCACAGCCTTATCCATGTTGGTACATGCTAGGCAGTTTTTACAAGGAAAAAAGCCCCATGTATGTCATTTGGAACAAGGGTCATTTGTCAGGGCCAGCACAATCTCCAGACCTGAACCCCATTGAAAACCTCTGGAATGTAATCAAGAGGAAGATGGATAGTCACAAGCCATCAAACAAAGAAGAACTGCTTACATTTTTGTACCAGGAGTGGCATAAGGTCACCCAAAAGCAGTGTGAAAGACTGGTGGAAAGCATGCCAAGACGAAAAAAAGCTGTGATTTAAAATCATGGTTATTCCACAAAATATTGATTTCTGAACTCTTCCTGAGTTAAAACATTATTGTTGTTTCTAAATGATTATGAACTTGTTGGTTTTTTTTGGCATTATTTGAGGTCTGCAAGCAATGCCTTTTTTTGTTATTTTGACCATTTCTCATTTTCAGAAACTAAATACAAAATTTATTGCTTGGAACTTTGGAGACATGTTGTCAGTAGTTTATAGAATAAAAGAGCAATTTTTGCCAGAGCTGTATGTACACACACACACAGGCAGTGATTTGAAAGATAGAAAGCCATCAAACATCCACATTTCCCAATAAGAACCGGAAAATAAAGACCAATAGACTATTTTCTGATGACACATTCCCTTGAAATGGCCATATAAGAACGTAATGGGATATCGCTGAGGCCTCTTTTCCACTTGAGAGAAAAAAAACGGTCCGATTTACGGACCGAAAAAATGGAGGAAAATCATGCGAGTGTCATGCGATTTTTTTATCGCAACATCCGTATGACATCCGTATTGCTGTCCGATTTTTACGCACCGGTGTCCTTTGAAAAGCCAGTAATTCAGCGCAGTGTACAGTAAAATCACACTGACAGGTTAGAATAGAGTAGATATATACACATAGAATAGGTTTATATGCCTATATATATGTCAGTGAGACACCTATATATATATATATTTATATTTATTGCAGCGCTAGATAGCAGAAAAGCCGGTAATTCAATTGCCGGCTTTTGCTATCTCCTTCACAAACCCGACAGGATATGAGACATGGTTTACATACAGTAAACCATTTCCTATCCCTTATTTTATTAGATATTCCTGACTACTAATGTAAGAAGTGTCTGTGTGTAAAATTTGAGGGCGCTAGCTGTTAAAATAAAGGGTTAAATCGCTGAAAAAAATGGCGTGGGCTCCCACGCAATTTTCTCCGCCAGAGTGGTAAAGCCAGGGACCGAGGGCAGATATTAATAGCCTAGGGAGGTACCATGGTTATTGGCCCCCCGTGGCTAAAAACATCTGCCCCCAGCCACCCCAGAAAAGGCACATCTGTAAGATGCACCTATTCTGGCACTTTGCCACTCTCTTCCCATTCCCGTGTAGCGGTGGGATAAGGGGTAATAAAGGGTTAATGTCACCTTGCTATTGTAAGGAGACATTAAGCCAGGTTAAAAATGGAGAGGCGTCAATAGGACACCCATCCATTATTAATCCAATACCAGTAAATGGTTAATAAAACACACACACATTAGGAATAAAGTATTTTAATGAAATAAAGACACAGGGTGTTGTAATAGTTTATTATACTCTTAATCCAATTGAAGACTCTTGTCACCTGAAACAAAGTTAAAATAACAAATCAACAATATCCCATACCTTCCGTCGTTCAGTCTTGTCCCACGCTGTAAATTCATCTGAAGGGGTTAAATAATTTTTACAGCCAGGAGAATGCCAAGAGTGTGCAAAGCAGTCATCAAAGCAAAAGGTGGCTACTTTGAAGAACCTAGAATATAAGACATATTTTCAGAATTTTTCACACTTTTCTGTTAAGTATCTAATTCCACATGTGTTAATTCATAGTTTTGATGCCTTCAGTGTGAATTTACAATTTTCATATATATACTGCAGTCATGACTGAACGTGTTGGCACACATTAAATTTTTCCAGGAAATGAAATATTTCTCCCATAAAATTATTGCAATTACACTTGTTTTCTTCTACATATATTTTTTACCATTGTGTGGCACTTTCCAAAATTGTGGATAAACAAGTTTGATTCAAGCACGTTCAGGTGGCAGGTGTGGGCATTGAACCCTCAACCCCAGCACTGCGACCATCACTAAGCTCCAAACCTGTAGGAAAAAGGTGTGTGCCGTGGGGGAGACCACTTCATGTAACTACCATGATCTCAGCACATCCACCTAACATCACGTAGCCCATATATGAAACTACCTCGATCTCAGCACGTCCATCATGTAGCTTCATATATGACATGACACCTCCATCTCCACCTAACAAGGTGCAGCTTCATAGATGCCATGACACTCCATGATCCCTGGTTCCACCGCACACAGTTATATATACATACCTCCTCTCTATTTATATGCCGGTGATGGCACAGACGCTTACCTTATGGAGACTTTAAAAAAAAAAATCAACAGTGACCTGCTGAGAAAATGACCCTCCCCTGCTGAGAAAATGACTGCCCCTGCTGAGAAAATGACCGCCCCTGCTGAATATTTAGGAGAAATTTGTTGTGAAGTCGGTTGTTTTTCCCATGAGCTAATTTGCATATATTCATGAACAAGCGCTGTGATTGGCTGGCTGTAGAATGCTGCATCTCCAGCCATCTCAGAGAAGGGAACGCCACTTAGTGATGGGCACAGACATGGGGTTGTGGGTTCAATGCCCACACCTGTCACCTGAACGAGTATCATGTGCTTGAAACAAACTTGTTTATCCACAATTTTGGAAAGTGCCACACAATGGTAAGAAATATATGTAGAACAAAACAAGTGTAACTGCAATCATTTTATGTAAGAAATATTTCACTTCCTAGAACAATTTAAAGTGCGCCAACACGTTGGGTCATGCCTGTGTGTATATACACATATCTATAATATAGCCGGAGATGTGTCCTTCTGTCAGAAGCCTTTGGCGCCACAGTCAGCGCATGCGCATACAGGACTTTGACGCCATTTTATTGGAGAGGAGGGGCGGCGCTATCTGATGTGATCGGGGCCATCTCCATCATATTGACTGTGGCAGCGGCTTCACCGGTGGGGATGAGGACACCGGGGTCTGCTGCTCTGCTGGTGAGACACCAGGACTGTGGGTACTGAACCTCCCAGCCGCCAGTCACCTTTCAGACCAGACAGGACAAGCACCAAGAAGGAAAGTGTATGTGGTGTGCGAATTCCTATAGTGTCTTCAATAAATGGCTCCGGAGATCGCGGTATGCGCACACACTGACTCTGGCCCCATTATATGGAAGTAAAGTACTACAAAACTAAAGGGAACCCGTCACCAGAAATAACGACCTAAACCTGCAGATATGCGGTTAGTCTGCAGGATAATAGCGTTATTATGCTGCCCGGTGCCTGCACTGACAGCAGGCCTCAATGTAGAGCCAGTGTCAGTCAGGGCCGGGGGCCGCTGTATATTCAGAGCAGTGACAGAAGCTGCGGCACCCCACCTCCATGACTCAAACCGAATGCTGGCGGGGTGAATCAAGTTAATTCAATGGTGCAATTTATTTGACAGTTGAATAAAATAGCGCATCAGTCAGCGCATACCGTGTCTATGCCCGGCGCGTGCGCACTGTTGACAATGTTATACCCAAAAGGAGGGAAGTGCACAACCCAAGATAAAATGAAAACTTTTTCTAATATAAGTCAAATAAAAACAGATTCTAGAGAAAAAATATGTACATAATACAGCAGGAAGGGTGAAGAACCCTAAGCAGAGTGACGTCCCAGCAGCCAATTAAAAATCAAGTGAAGCAGATAAATACACACATTTTATAAAAAATATATATATATATTGTAACCGAATGCTGTGAATGATTTTATAATGTCAACCCAGTGGAAAGATTACTTTCAACACAGATACAGTGTATACAGAAACATATAGATATATGAGTGTGTTGGCAGCACACTATTGCGAAGTCTATGTGAATACGTGTTGAGTGTGAACTCATACACAACCCGGGTAGTAAGTTTTAAAATATTATATTGCACATGGAAAGATAAGAGACAGATATGCCCAACAAAGTAAATATATTAAGGTGCAAGTGCTTGAAAGTGCATAGAGACCATTGTAACAACAGGGTCACAGCAAAGGGGTTACCAAAAGAAGTGCTGCCAGTACCTGTGAAAATGAAGGCGCTTAGGAGGGAAAAACCCCGACGCGCGTTTCGCTATCTCTTCTTCCTGGGGGGCCGTAGATATGAACGGATAGTAGTGCTGGCTTTTTAAATGCTGTGGGAGGTATGGCGCTCGCGTCAGCCCTGCATGGAGCTGGAAGCGGCGGATCCGGCGTCCCACGTCATCAGTCCCCGCCCACCTCTGACATGTCAGTAGTGATGCGACGGGTTACCATGGCAACCCAGTCCAGCCGGCAGACACAAGCGCACATTGCTAACAATGACTCGTAGGCCATGATGGGAAATCTGATACTGCGCAAAGGGTAGGACACAATGTGTAATGACGAAAAAGAAGGAGCCGGTAGTGAAAATATAAGAGGGAACCGGTAATGAGGATGAAAGTTGTGGAATATATCTAAAAAAAGGGGGGGAGTGTGGAGACTATAAATGCAGTGTCACAAGTATGGATAAACACAAGGGTATGTAACAATTTATATAAGTGACAATTAGCTAAAAATTCCCCAAAAAATCATGATATGAGATGGGGCAAACCTAGCGCAAAGAAAAATAAAAAAAAAAGTGAAAAATAACTATGTAAAAAACTTGTAAATCTATATTTATATAACGAAAACACATAGAGTGCACATAGTGGAGATGCTGCAAAAGTCAGCAATTAAAAAATTACATGAAAAGATCACGTGCATGCAGTGCATAAAGCAAATATACCACAAGATCCAGCAATAAAAAATATACACTTAAGTGAAAAAAAATATAAAATGAATAAAAAATGAGTCCTTAATGTCGACATGTAGTGGATAGGACATCATGCATCCTCTTTGTTGACACGCAGTTCCTTATTATCATAAGTGGGAAAAGAAGAATGTACGCACAAATCAGAACACATCAGGGCTTAAATTCAAGGAGCAAAATCTGAAAACAGAGAAAAGGGGAAATAAAGTACATATACAGGGTCGGACTGGCCCACCGGAGAACCGGAGGATTCTCCGGTGGGCCCAGGCACTGACACCTGATGGCATATTGGCCAGCAGCTGCCTGGGGCCCCCACTGCTCCAGGGGCCCCCCAGCCAGTAGAGTGTCACTAATAGCGGACACCCAGCTGTTATGGGGCCCCTGAATCAAGGGGGGCCCTCCTGGTGCCAGAGAGCAGCAGCTGGACAGGAGCCTGTCCCCGCTGCTAAAGAGAAATGAATATTCACGCTTCCCCATGCCCCCATGGGCGTGGAGAGGCGTGAATACCATTTCACTTTAATGGCGGGCAGCGTTAGCCGCAGGTTGAGGCTAACACTGCCCGCCGCTGCTGCTGAATTGGGGGCCCCGAAGGTGGGCCCCTAATGGGCGGCGATCCTTGATTGCGATCCCTGCCGCTTGGGACCAGAGCAGAGCTGCAGGGATCCACGCCGTCCTCCTTCCTGCCCGGAACTTCCTGTATGACTCAGCACGGCTGGATGACGTCATCATTCAGCGCGGCTGTGTCAGAGAGAAAGTTGCCGGGATGTGCTGCGGCTGCTGGGAACGTGCGGAGAGGTGAGTGGGTGCTGTGCGTGTGTGTACCTGCGTGTGTGTGTGCCTGCCTGTGTGTGCCTGTGTGTGTGTCTCTGCCTGCGTGTGTGTGCCTGCGTGTGTGCGGCTGTTTGTGTGTCTGTGTGTGCGTCTCTGCCTGCCTGCGTGTGTGTCCCTGCCTGCAGCTGTGTGTGGGGGGAGGCAATGATGATGGTGCTGGAGGCAATGATGATGGTGGTGGGGGCAATGATGATGGTGGTGGGGCAATGATGATGATGGTGCTGGAGGCAATGATGATGGTGGTTGGGGCGATGATGATGGTGGTGGGGCAATGATGATGATCGTGGTGGGGGAGGCAATGATGATGATGGTGGGGAAGCAATGATGGTGGTAGTGGAGGCAATGATTATGGTGGTGGTGGGGGAGGCAGTGATGATGATGATGGTGGTGGGGGAAGCAATGATGGTGGTGGGGAAGAAAGCAATGATGGTTGTGGTGTAAAGGACAATGGTGGTGGGGAAGAGGCAATGATGGAGGTGGTAATGAGTACAATGGTGGAGGGGGAGAACAATGGTGATGGTGGAGGGGGCTGCATTATACCCTTTCAGGGGGCTGCATTATACCCTATGAGGGGCTACATTATAATTCTGTGGGGGGCTGCATTATATTCTGTGGGAGGCTACATTATATTATATGAGGGGGCTACATTATATTTTATGAGGGGTTTACCCCAACCCCTGCTACATAATTAAGACGTGTACTACCTTATATTATACCCTGATATTAGCGTCTTTTACAACACAATTGGTGGTCTTGCATTTGTTTCTATGTAGCTACATAGTGGGCCCCAAGAATGATTTTCTCTGGTGGACCCAAGGTGCTCCAGTCCGACACTGTACATGTAGATAAAAACTAATGACTTCATTTAGTCCATTAGATTAAAGTGAATCATTTTTTAAAATCCTTCTAGTCTCCAACTGGGCCAATTTGGTCTTAATATCTCCATCTCTTGAGTCCTTCAGAATTCGATCAATGCCGATCACTCTAAGCAGGTTTGGATTAGAGACATGGGCTGTTTTAAAATTGCGAGGTATTGGTTTCAGTAGTGTAAAATCCCTCACATCACGGGCATTTTATTATATCGTGAACATGCTCCCTGGTTCGCATCTTCAGTTGTCGCATGGTCATCCCTATGTATACCAAAGGACAGGGACAGGAGGCGTAATAGATAACATGGTCAGTAACACATGTAATATTGTGGGTGATGTTAAAAATTCTGTCTCCATTGGTGGATTTAAAGTTCACAGCCTTATCCATGTTGGTACATGCTAGGCAGTTTTTACAAGGAAAAAAGCCCCATGTATGTCATTTGGAACAAGGGTCATTTGTCAGGGCCAGCACAATCTCCAGACCTGAACCCCATTGAAAACCTCTGGAATGTAATCAAGAGGAAGATGGATAGTCACAAGCCATCAAACAAAGAAGAACTGCTTACATTTTTGTACCAGGAGTGGCATAAGGTCACCCAAAAGCAGTGTGAAAGACTGGTGGAAAGCATGCCAAGACGAAAAAAAGCTGTGATTTAAAATCATGGTTATTCCACAAAATATTGATTTCTGAACTCTTCCTGAGTTAAAACATTATTGTTGTTTCTAAATGATTATGAACTTGTTGGTTTTTTTTGGCATTATTTGAGGTCTGCAAGCAATGCCTTTTTTTGTTATTTTGACCATTTCTCATTTTCAGAAACTAAATACAAAATTTATTGCTTGGAACTTTGGAGACATGTTGTCAGTAGTTTATAGAATAAAAGAGCAATTTTTGCCAGAGCTGTATGTACACACACACACAGGCAGTGATTTGAAAGATAGAAAGCCATCAAACATCCACATTTCCCAATAAGAACCGGAAAATAAAGACCAATAGACTATTTTCTGATGACACATTCCCTTGAAATGGCCATATAAGAACGTAATGGGATATCGCTGAGGCCTCTTTTCCACTTGAGAGAAAAAAAACGGTCCGATTTACGGACCGAAAAAATGGAGGAAAATCATGCGAGTGTCATGCGATTTTTTTTATCGCAACATCCGTATGACATCCGTATTGCTGTCCGATTTTTACGCACCGGTGTCCTTTGAAAAGCCAGTAATTCAGCGCAGTGTACAGTAAAATCACACTGACAGGTTAGAATAGAGTAGATATATACACATAGAATAGGTTTATATGCCTATATATATGTCAGTGAGACACCTATATATATATATATTTATATTTATTGCAGCGCTAGATAGCAGAAAAGCCGGTAATTCAATTGCCGGCTTTTGCTATCTCCTTCACAAACCCGACAGGATATGAGACATGGTTTACATACAGTAAACCATTTCCTATCCCTTATTTTATTAGATATTCCTGACTACTAATGTAAGAAGTGTCTGTGTGTAAAATTTGAGGGCGCTAGCTGTTAAAATAAAGGGTTAAATCGCTGAAAAAAATGGCGTGGGCTCCCACGCAATTTTCTCCGCCAGAGTGGTAAAGCCAGTGACCGAGGGCAGATATTAATAGCCTAGGGAGGTACCATGGTTATTGGCCCCCCGTGGCTAAAAACATCTGCCCCCAGCCACCCCAGAAAAGGCACATCTGTAAGATGCACCTATTCTGGCACTTTGCCACTCTCTTCCCATTCCCGTGTAGCGGTGGGATAAGGGGTAATAAAGGGTTAATGTCACCTTGCTATTGTAAGGAGACATTAAGCCAGGTTAAAAATGGAGAGGCGTCAATAGGACACCCATCCATTATTAATCCAATACCAGTAAATGGTTAATAAAACACACACACATTAGGAATAAAGTATTTTAATGAAATAAAGACACAGGGTGTTGTAATAGTTTATTATACTCTTAATCCAATTGAAGACCCTTGTCACCTGAAACAAAGTTAAAATAACAAATCAACAATATCCCATACCTTCCGTCGTTCAGTCTTGTCCCACGCTGTAAATTCATCTGAAGGGGTTAAATAATTTTTACAGCCAGGAGAATGCCAAGAGTGTGCAAAGCAGTCATCAAAGCAAAAGGTGGCTACTTTGAAGAACCTAGAATATAAGACATATTTTCAGAATTTTTCACACTTTTCTGTTAAGTATCTAATTCCACATGTGTTAATTCATAGTTTTGATGCCTTCAGTGTGAATTTACAATTTTCATATATATACTGCAGTCATGACTGAACGTGTTGGCACACATTAAATTTTTCCAGGAAATGAAATATTTCTCCCATAAAATTATTGCAATTACACTTGTTTTCTTCTACATATATTTTTTACCATTGTGTGGCACTTTCCAAAATTGTGGATAAACAAGTTTGATTCAAGCACGTTCAGGTGGCAGGTGTGGGCATTGAACCCTCAACCCCAGCACTGCGACCATCACTAAGCTCCAAACCTGTAGGAAAAAGGTGTGTGCCGTGGGGGAGACCACTTCATGTAACTACCATGATCTCAGCACATCCACCTAACATCACGTAGCCCATATATGAAACTACCTCGATCTCAGCACGTCCATCATGTAGCTTCATATATGACATGACACCTCCATCTCCACCTAACAAGGTGCAGCTTCATAGATGCCATGACACTCCATGATCCCTGGTTCCACCGCACACAGTTATATATACATACCTCCTCTCTATTTATATGCCGGTGATGGCACAGACGCTTACCTTATGGAGACTTTAAAAAAAAAATCAACAGTGACCTGCTGAGAAAATGACCCTCCCCTGCTGAGAAAATGACTGCCCCTGCTGAGAAAATGACCGCCCCTGCTGAATATTTAGGAGAAATTTGTTGTGAAGTCGGTTGTTTTTCCCATGAGCTAATTTGCATATATTCATGAACAAGCGCTGTGATTGGCTGGCTGTAGAATGCTGCATCTCCAGCCATCTCAGAGAAGGGAACGCCACTTAGTGATGGGCACAGACATGGGGTTGTGGGTTCAATGCCCACACCTGTCACCTGAACGAGTATCATGTGCTTGAAACAAACTTGTTTATCCACAATTTTGGAAAGTGCCACACAATGGTAAGAAATATATGTAGAACAAAACAAGTGTAACTGCAATCATTTTATGTAAGAAATATTTCACTTCCTAGAACAATTTAAAGTGCGCCAACACGTTGGGTCATGCCTGTGTGTATATACACATATCTATAATATAGCCGGAGATGTGTCCTTCTGTCAGAAGCCTTTGGCGCCACAGTCAGCGCATGCGCATACAGGACTTTGACGCCATTTTATTGGAGAGGAGGGGCGGCGCTATCTGATGTGATCGGGGCCATCTCCATCATATTGACTGTGGCAGCGGCTTCACCGGTGGGGATGAGGACACCGGGGTCTGCTGCTCTGCTGGTGAGACACCAGGACTGTGGGTACTGAACCTCCCAGCCGCCAGTCACCTTTCAGACCAGACAGGACAAGCACCAAGAAGGAAAGTGTATGTGGTGTGCGAATTCCTATAGTGTCTTCAATAAATGGCTCCGGAGATCGCGGTATGCGCACACACTGACTCTGGCCCCATTATATGGAAGTAAAGTACTACAAAACTAAAGGGAACCCGTCACCAGAAATAACGACCTAAACCTGCAGATATGCGGTTAGTCTGCAGGATAATAGCGTTATTATGCTGCCCGGTGCCTGCACTGACAGCAGGCCTCAATGTAGAGCCAGTGTCAGTCAGGGCCGGGGGCCGCTGTATATTCAGAGCAGTGACAGAAGCTGCGGCACCCCACCTCCATGACTCAAACCGAATGCTGGCGGGGTGAATCAAGTTAATTCAATGGTGCAATTTATTTGACAGTTGAATAAAATAGCGCATCAGTCAGCGCATACCGTGTCTATGCCCGGCGCGTGCGCACTGTTGACAATGTTATACCCAAAAGGAGGGAAGTGCACAACCCAAGATAAAATGAAAACTTTTTCTAATATAAGTCAAATAAAAACAGATTCTAGAGAAAAAATATGTACATAATACAGCAGGAAGGGTGAAGAACCCTAAGCAGAGTGACGTCCCAGCAGCCAATTAAAAATCAAGTGAAGCAGATAAATACACACATTTTATAAAAAAAATATATATATATTGTAACCGAATGCTGTGAATGATTTTATAATGTCAACCCAGTGGAAAGATTACTTTCAACACAGATACAGTGTATACAGAAACATATAGATATATGAGTGTGTTGGCAGCACACTATTGCGAAGTCTATGTGAATACGTGTTGAGTGTGAACTCATACACAACCCGGGTAGTAAGTTTTAAAATATTATATTGCACATGGAAAGATAAGAGACAGATATGCCCAACAAAGTAAATATATTAAGGTGCAAGTGCTTGAAAGTGCATAGAGACCATTGTAACAACAGGGTCACAGCAAAGGGGTTACCAAAAGAAGTGCTGCCAGTACCTGTGAAAATGAAGGCGCTTAGGAGGGAAAAACCCCGACGCGCGTTTCGCTATCTCTTCTTCCTGGGGGGCCGTAGATATGAACGGATAGTAGTGCTGGCTTTTTAAATGCTGTGGGAGGTATGGCGCTCGCGTCAGCCCTGCATGGAGCTGGAAGCGGCGGATCCGGCGTCCCACGTCATCAGTCCCCGCCCACCTCTGACATGTCAGTAGTGATGCGACGGGTTACCATGGCAACCCAGTCCAGCCGGCAGACACAAGCGCACATTGCTAACAATGACTCGTAGGCCATGATGGGAAATCTCATACTGCGCAAAGGGTAGGACACAATGTGTAATGACGAAAAAGAAGGAGCCGGTAGTGAAAATATAAGAGGGAACCGGTAATGAGGATGAAAGTTGTGGAATATATCTAAAAAAAGGGGGGGGAGTGTGGAGACTATAAATGCAGTGTCACAAGTATGGATAAACACAAGGGTATGTAACAATTTATATAAGTGACAATTAGCTAAAAATTCCCCAAAAAATCATGATATGAGATGGGGCAAACCTAGCGCAAAGAAAAATAAAAAAAAAAGTGAAAAATAACTATGTAAAAAACTTGTAAATCTATATTTATATAACGAAAACACATAGAGTGCACATAGTGGAGATGCTGCAAAAGTCAGCAATTAAAAAATTACATGAAAAGATCACGTGCATGCAGTGCATAAAGCAAATATACCACAAGATCCAGCAATAAAAAATATACACTTAAGTGAAAAAAAATATAAAATGAATAAAAAATGAGTCCTTAATGTCGACATGTAGTGGATAGGACATCATGCATCCTCTTTGTTGACACGCAGTTCCTTATTATCATAAGTGGGAAAAGAAGAATGTACGCACAAATCAGAACACATCAGGGCTTAAATTCAAGGAGCAAAATCTGAAAACAGAGAAAAGGGGAAATAAAGTACATATACAGGGTCGGACTGGCCCACCGGAGAACCGGAGGATTCTCCGGTGGGCCCAGGCACTGACACCTGATGGCATATTGGCCAGCAGCTGCCTGGGGCCCCCACTGCTCCAGGGGCCCCCCAGCCAGTAGAGTGTCACTAATAGCGGACACCCAGCTGTTATGGGGCCCCTGAATCAAGGGGGGCCCTCCTGGTGCCAGAGAGCAGCAGCTGGACAGGAGCCTGTCCCCGCTGCTAAAGAGAAATGAATATTCACGCTTCCCCATGCCCCCATGGGCGTGGAGAGGCGTGAATACCATTTCACTTTAATGGCGGGCAGCGTTAGCCGCAGGTTGAGGCTAACACTGCCCGCCGCTGCTGCTGAATGGGGGGCCCCGAAGGTGGGCCCCTAATGGGCGGCGATCCTTGATTGCGATCCCTGCCGCTTGGGACCAGAGCAGAGCTGCAGGGATCCACGCCGTCCTCCTTCCTGCCCGGAACTTCCTGTATGACTCAGCACGGCTGGATGACGTCATCATTCAGCGCGGCTGTGTCAGAGAGAAAGTTGCCGGGATGTGCTGCGGCTGCTGGGAACGTGCGGAGAGGTGAGTGGGTGCTGTGCGTGTGTGTACCTGCGTGTGTGTGTGCCTGCCTGTGTGTGCCTGTGTGTGTGTCTCTGCCTGCGTGTGTGTGCCTGCGTGTGTGCGGCTGTTTGTGTGTCTGTGTGTGCGTCTCTGCCTGCCTGCGTGTGTGTCCCTGCCTGCAGCTGTGTGTGGGGGGAGGCAATGATGATGGTGCTGGAGGCAATGATGATGGTGGTGGGGGCAATGATGATGGTGGTGGGGCAATGATGATGATGGTGCTGGAGGCAATGATGATGGTGGTTGGGGCGATGATGATGGTGGTGGGGCAATGATGATGATCGTGGTGGGGGAGGCAATGATGATGATGGTGGGGAAGCAATGATGGTGGTAGTGGAGGCAATGATTATGGTGGTGGTGGGGGAGGCAGTGATGATGATGATGGTGGTGGGGGAAGCAATGATGGTGGTGGGGAAGAAAGCAATGATGGTTGTGGTGTAAAGGACAATGGTGGTGGGGAAGAGGCAATGATGGAGGTGGTAATGAGTACAATGGTGGAGGGGGAGAACAATGGTGATGGTGGAGGGGGCTGCATTATACCCTTTCAGGGGGCTGCATTATACCCTATGAGGGGCTACATTATAATTCTGTGGGGGGCTGCATTATATTCTGTGGGAGGCTACATTATATTATATGAGGGGGCTACATTATATTTTATGAGGGGTTTACCCCAACCCCTGCTACATAATTAAGACGTGTACTACCTTATATTATACCCTGATATTAGCGTCTTTTACAACACAATTGGTGGTCTTGCATTTGTTTCTATGTAGCTACATAGTGGGCCCCAAGAATGATTTTCTCTGGTGGACCCAAGGTGCTCCAGTCCGACACTGTACATGTAGATAAAAACTAATGACTTCATTTAGTCCATTAGATTAAAGTGAATCATTTTTTAAAATCCTTCTAGTCTCCAACTGGGCCAATTTGGTCTTAATATCTCCATCTCTTGAGTCCTTCAGAATTCGATCAATGCCGATCACTCTAAGCAGGTTTGGATTAGAGACATGGGCTGTTTTAAAATTGCGAGGTATCGGTTTCAGTAGTGTAAAATCCCTCACATCACGGGCATTTTATTATATCGTGAACATGCTCCCTGGTTCGCATCTTCAGTTGTCGCATGGTCATCCCTATGTATACCAAAGGACAGGGACAGGAGGCGTAATAGATAACATGGTCAGTAACACATGTAATATTGTGGGTGATGTTAAAAATTCTGTCTCCATTGGTGGATTTAAAGTTCACAGCCTTATCCATGTTGGTACATGCTAGGCAGATTTTACAAGGAAAAAAGCCCCATGTATGTCATTTGGAACAAGGGTCATTTGTCAGGGCCAGCACAATCTCCAGACCTGAACCCCATTGAAAACCTCTGGAATGTAATCAAGAGGAAGATGGATAGTCACAAGCCATCAAACAAAGAAGAACTGCTTACATTTTTGTACCAGGAGTGGCATAAGGTCACCCAAAAGCAGTGTGAAAGACTGGTGGAAAGCATGCCAAGACGAAAAAAAGCTGTGATTTAAAATCATGGTTATTCCACAAAATATTGATTTCTGAACTCTTCCTGAGTTAAAACATTATTGTTGTTTCTAAATGATTATGAACTTGTTGGTTTTTTTTGGCATTATTTGAGGTCTGCAAGCAATGCCTTTTTTTGTTATTTTGACCATTTCTCATTTTCAGAAACTAAATAGTAACATAGTAACATAGTAACATAGTTAGTAAGGCCGAAAAAAGACATTTGTCCATCCAGTTCAGCCTATATTCCATCATAATAAATCCCCAGATCTACGTCCTTCTACAGAACCTAATAATTGTATGATACAATATTGTTCTGCTCCAGGAAGACATCCAGGCCTCTCTTGAACCCCTCGACTGAGTTCGCCATCACCACCTCCTCAGGCAAGCAATTCCAGATTCTCACTGCCCTAACAGTAAAGAATCCTCTTCTATGTTGGTGGAAAAACCTTCTCTCCTCCAGACGCAAAGAATGCCCCCTTGTGCCCGTCACCTTCCTTGGTATAAACAGATCCTCAGCGAGATATTTGTATTGTCCCCTTATATACTTATACATGGTTATTAGATCGCCCCTCAGTCGTCTTTTTTCTAGACTAAATAATCCTAATTTCGCTAATCTATCTGGGTATTGTAGTTCTCCCATCCCCTTTATTAATTTTGTTGCCCTCCTTTGTACTCTCTCTAGTTCCATTATATCCTTCCTGAGCACCGGTGCCCAAAACTGGACACAGTACTCCATGTGCGGTCTAACTAGGGATTTGTACAGAGGCAGTATAATGCTCTCATCATGTGTATCCAGACCTCTTTTAATGCACCCCATGATCCTGTTTGCCTTGGCAGCTGCTGCCTGGCACTGGCTGCTCCAGGTAAGTTTATCATTAACTAGGATCCCCAAGTCCTTCTCCCTGTCAGATTTACCCAGTGGTTTCCCGTTCAGTGTGTAATGGTGATATTGATTCAAAATACAAAATTTATTGCTTGGAACTTTGGAGACATGTTGTCAGTAGTTTATAGAATAAAAGAGCAATTTTTGCCAGAGCTGTATGTACACACACACACAGGCAGTGATTTGAAAGATAGAAAGCCATCAAACATCCACATTTCCCAATAAGAACCGGAAAATAAAGACCAATAGACTATTTTCTGATGACACATTCCCTTGAAATGGCCATATAAGAACGTAATGCGATATCGCTGAGGCCTTTTTTCCACTTGAGAGAAAAAAAAACGGTCCGATTTACGGACCGAAAAAATGGAGGAAAATCATGCGAGTGTCATGCGATTTTTTTATCGCAACATCCGTATGACATCCGTATTGCTGTCCGATTTTTACGCACCGGTGTCCTTTGAAAAGCCAGTAATTCAGCGCAGTGTACAGTAAAATCACACTGACAGGTTAGAATAGAGTAGATATATACACATAGAATAGGTTTATATGCCTATATATATGTCAGTGAGACTCCTATATATGTATATATTTATATTTATTGCAGCGCTAGATAGCAGAAAAGCCGGTAATTCAATTGCCGGCTTTTGCTATCTCCTTCACAAACCCGACAGGATATGAGACATGGTTTACATACAGTAAACCATTTCCTATCCCTTATTTTATTAGATATTCCTGACTACTAATGTAAGAAGTGTCTGTGTGTAAAATTTGAGGGCGCTAGCTGTTAAAATAAAGGGTTAAATCGCTGAAAAAAATGGCGTGGGCTCCCACGCAATTTTCTCCGCCAGAGTGGTAAAGCCAGTGACCGAGGGCAGATATTAATAGCCTAGGGAGGTACCATGGTTATTGGCCCCCCGTGGCTAAAAACATCTGCCCCCAGCCACCCCAGAAAAGGCACATCTGTAAGATGCACCTATTCTGGCACTTTGCCACTCTCTTCCCATTCCCGTGTAGCGGTGGGATAAGGGGTAATAAAGGGTTAATGTCACCTTGCTATTGTAAGGAGACATTAAGCCAGGTTAAAAATGGAGAGGCGTCAATAGGACACCCATCCATTATTAATCCAATACCAGTAAATGGTTAATAAAACACACACACATTAGGAATAAAGTATTTTAATGAAATAAAGACACAGGGTGTTGTAATAGTTTATTATACTCTTAATCCAATTGAAGACCCTTGTCACCTGAAACAAAGTTAAAATAACAAATCAACAATATCCCATACCTTCCGTCGTTCAGTCTTGTCCCACGCTGTAAATTCATCTGAAGGGGTTAAATAATTTTTACAGCCAGGAGAATGCCAAGAGTGTGCAAAGCAGTCATCAAAGCAAAAGGTGGCTACTTTGAAGAACCTAGAATATAAGACATATTTTCAGAATTTTTCACACTTTTCTGTTAAGTATCTAATTCCACATGTGTTAATTCATAGTTTTGATGCCTTCAGTGTGAATTTACAATTTTCATATATATACTGCAGTCATGACTGAACGTGTTGGCACACATTAAATTTTTCCAGGAAATGAAATATTTCTCCCATAAAATTATTGCAATTACACTTGTTTTCTTCTACATATATTTTTTACCATTGTGTGGCACTTTCCAAAATTGTGGATAAACAAGTTTGATTCAAGCACGTTCAGGTGGCAGGTGTGGGCATTGAACCCTCAACCCCAGCAGTGCGACCATCACTAAGCTCCAAACCTGTAGGAAAAAGGTGTGTGCCGTGGGGGAGACCACTTCATGTAACTACCATGATCTCAGCACATCCACCTAACATCACGTAGCCCATATATGAAACTACCTCGATCTCAGCACGTCCATCATGTAGCTTCATATATGACATGACACCTCCATCTCCTCCTAACAAGGTGCAGCTTCATAGATGCCATGACACTCCATGATCCCTGGTTCCACCGCACACAGTTATATATACATACCTCCTCTCTATTTATATGCCGGTGATGGCACAGACGCTTACCTTATGGAGACTTTAAAAAAAAAATCAACAGTGACCTGCTGAGAAAATGACCCTCCCCTGCTGAGAAAATGACTGCCCCTGCTGAGAAAATGACCGCCCCTGCTGAATATTTAGGAGAAATTTGTTGTGAAGTCGGTTGTTTTTCCCATGAACTAATTTGCATATATTCATGAACAAGCGCTGTGATTGGCTGGCTGTAGAATGCTGCATCTCCAGCCATCTCAGAGAAGGGAACGCCACTTAGTGATGGGCACAGACATGGGGTTGTGGGTTCAATGCCCACACCTGTCACCTGAACGAGTATCATGTGCTTGAAACAAACTTGTTTATCCACAATTTTGGAAAGTGCCACACAATGGTAAGAAATATATGTAGAACAAAACAAGTGTAACTGCAATCATTTTATGTAAGAAATATTTCACTTCCTAGAACAATTTAAAGTGCGCCAACACGTTGGGTCATGCCTGTGTGTATATACACATATCTATAATATAGCCGGAGATGTGTCCTTCTGTCAGAAGCCTTTGGCGCCACAGTCAGCGCATGCGCATACAGGACTTTGACGCCATTTTATTGGAGAGGAGGGGCGGCGCTATCTGATGTGATCGGGGCCATCTCCATCATATTGACTGTGGCAGCGGCTTCACCGGTGGGGATGAGGACACCGGGGTCTGCTGCTCTGCTGGTGAGACACCAGGACTGTGGGTACTGAACCTCCCAGCCGCCAGTCACCTTTCAGACCAGACAGGACAAGCACCAAGAAGGAAAGTGTATGTGGTGTGCGAATTCCTATAGTGTCTTCAATAAATGGCTCCGGAGATCGCGGTATGCGCACACACTGACTCTGGCCCCATTATATGGAAGTAAAGTACTACAAAACTAAAGGGAACCCGTCACCAGAAATAACGACCTAAACCTGCAGATATGCGGTTAGTCTGCAGGATAATAGCGTTATTATGCTGCCCGGTGCCTGCACTGACAGCAGGCCTCAATGTAGAGCCAGTGTCAGTCAGGGCCGGGGGCCGCTGTATATTCAGAGCAGTGACAGAAGCTGCGGCACCCCACCTCCATGACTCAAACCGAATGCTGGCGGGGTGAATCAAGTTAATTCAATGGTGCAATTTATTTGACAGTTGAATAAAATAGCGCATCAGTCAGCGCATACCGTGTCTATGCCCGGCGCGTGCGCACTGTTGACAATGTTATACCCAAAAGGAGGGAAGTGCACAACCCAAGATAAAATGAAAACTTTTTCTAATATAAGTCAAATAAAAACAGATTCTAGAGAAAAAATATGTACATAATACAGCAGGAAGGGTGAAGAACCCTAAGCAGAGTGACGTCCCAGCAGCCAATTAAAAATCAAGTGAAGCAGATAAATACACACATTTTATAAAAAAAATATATATATATTGTAACCGAATGCTGTGAATGATTTTATAATGTCAACCCAGTGGAAAGATTACTTTCAACACAGATACAGTGTATACAGAAACATATAGATATATGAGTGTGTTGGCAGCACACTATTGCGAAGTCTATGTGAATACGTGTTGAGTGTGAACTCATACACAACCCGGGTAGTAAGTTTTAAAATATTATATTGCACATGGAAAGATAAGAGACAGATATGCCCAACAAAGTAAATATATTAAGGTGCAAGTGCTTGAAAGTGCATAGAGACCATTGTAACAACAGGGTCACAGCAAAGGGGTTACCAAAAGAAGTGCTGCCAGTACCTGTGAAAATGAAGGCGCTTAGGAGGGAAAAACCCCGACGCGCGTTTCGCTATCTCTTCTTCCTGGGGGGCCGTAGATATGAACGGATAGTAGTGCTGGCTTTTTAAATGCTGTGGGAGGTATGGCGCTCGCGTCAGCCCTGCATGGAGCTGGAAGCGGCGGATCCGGCGTCCCACGTCATCAGTCCCCGCCCACCTCTGACATGTCAGTAGTGATGCGACGGGTTACCATGGCAACCCAGTCCAGCCGGCAGACACAAGCGCACATTGCTAACAATGACTCGTAGGCCATGATGGGAAATCTGATACTGCGCAAAGGGTAGGACACAATGTGTAATGACGAAAAAGAAGGAGCCGGTAGTGAAAATATAAGAGGGAACCGGTAATGAGGATGAAAGTTGTGGAATATATCTAAAAAAAGGGGGGGAGTGTGGAGACTATAAATGCAGTGTCACAAGTATGGATAAACACAAGGGTATGTAACAATTTATATAAGTGACAATTAGCTAAAAATTCCCCAAAAAATCATGATATGAGATGGGGCAAACCTAGCGCAAAGAAAAATAAAAAAAAAAGTGAAAAATAACTATGTAAAAAACTTGTAAATCTATATTTATATAACGAAAACACATAGAGTGCACATAGTGGAGATGCTGCAAAAGTCAGCAATTAAAAAATTACATGAAAAGATCACGTGCATGCAGTGCATAAAGCAAATATACCACAAGATCCAGCAATAAAAAATATACACTTAAGTGAAAAAAAATATAAAATGAATAAAAAATGAGTCCTTAATGTCGACATGTAGTGGATAGGACATCATGCATCCTCTTTGTTGACACGCAGTTCCTTATTATCATAAGTGGGAAAAGAAGAATGTACGCACAAATCAGAACACATCAGGGCTTAAATTCAAGGAGCAAAATCTGAAAACAGAGAAAAGGGGAAATAAAGTACATATACAGGGTCGGACTGGCCCACCGGAGAACCGGAGGATTCTCCGGTGGGCCCAGGCACTGACACCTGATGGCATATTGGCCAGCAGCTGCCTGGGGCCCCCACTGCTCCAGGGGCCCCCCAGCCAGTAGAGTGTCACTAATAGCGGACACCCAGCTGTTATGGGGCCCCTGAATCAAGGGGGGCCCTCCTGGTGCCAGAGAGCAGCAGCTGGACAGGAGCCTGTCCCCGCTGCTAAAGAGAAATGAATATTCACGCTTCCCCATGCCCCCATGGGCGTGGAGAGGCGTGAATACCATTTCACTTTAATGGCGGGCAGCGTTAGCCGCAGGTTGAGGCTAACACTGCCCGCCGCTGCTGCTGAATGGGGGGCCCCGAAGGTGGGCCCCTAATGGGCGGCGATCCTTGATTGCGATCCCTGCCGCTTGGGACCAGAGCAGAGCTGCAGGGATCCACGCCGTCCTCCTTCCTGCCCGGAACTTCCTGTATGACTCAGCACGGCTGGATGACGTCATCATTCAGCGCGGCTGTGTCAGAGAGAAAGTTGCCGGGATGTGCTGCGGCTGCTGGGAACGTGCGGAGAGGTGAGTGGGTGCTGTGCGTGTGTGTACCTGCGTGTGTGTGTGCCTGCCTGTATGTGCCTGTGTGTGTGTCTCTGCCTGCGTGTGTGTGCCTGCGTGTGTGCGGCTGTTTGTGTGTCTGTGTGTGCGTCTCTGCCTGCCTGCGTGTGTGTCCCTGCCTGCAGCTGTGTGTGGGGGGAGGCAATGATGATGGTGCTGGAGGCAATGATGATGTGGTGGGGGCAATGATGATGGTGGTGGGGCAATGATGATGATGGTGCTGGAGGCAATGATGATGGTGGTTGGGGCGATGATGATGGTGGTGGGGCAATGATGATGATCGTGGTGGGGGAGGCAATGATGATGATGGTGGGGAAGCAATGATGGTGGTAGTGGAGGCAATGATTATGGTGGTGGTGGGGGAGGCAGTGATGATGATGATGGTGGTGGGGGAAGCAATGATGGTGGTGGGGAAGAAAGCAATGATGGTTGTGGTGTAAAGGACAATGGTGGTGGGGAAGAGGCAATGATGGAGGTGGTAATGAGTACAATGGTGGAGGGGGAGAACAATGGTGATGGTGGAGGGGGCTGCATTATACCCTTTCAGGGGGCTGCATTATACCCTATGAGGGGCTACATTATAATTCTGTGGGGGGCTGCATTATATTCTGTGGGAGGCTACATTATATTATATGAGGGGGCTACATTATATTTTATGAGGGGTTTACCCCAACCCCTGCTACATAATTAAGACGTGTACTACCTTATATTATACCCTGATATTAGCGTCTTTTACAACACAATTGGTGGTCTTGCATTTGTTTCTATGTAGCTACATAGTGGGCCCCAAGAATGATTTTCTCTGGTGGACCCAAGGTGCTCCAGTCCGACACTGTACATGTAGATAAAAACTAATGACTTCATTTAGTCCATTAGATTAAAGTGAATCATTTTTTAAAATCCTTCTAGTCTCCAACTGGGCCAATTTGGTCTTAATATCTCCATCTCTTGAGTCCTTCAGAATTCGATCAATGCCGATCACTCTAAGCAGGTTTGGATTAGAGACATGGGCTGTTTTAAAATTGCGAGGTATCGGTTTCAGTAGTGTAAAATCCCTCACATCACGGGCATTTTATTATATCGTGAACATGCTCCCTGGTTCGCATCTTCAGTTGTCGCATGGTCATCCCTATGTATACCAAAGGACAGGGACAGGAGGCGTAATAGATAACATGGTCAGTAACACATGTAATATTGTGGGTGATGTTAAAAATTCTGTCTCCATTGGTGGATTTAAAGTTCACAGCCTTATCCATGTTGGTACATGCTAGGCAGTTTTTACAAGGAAAAAAGCCCCATGTATGTCATTTGGAACAAGGGTCATTTGTCAGGGCCAGCACAATCTCCAGACCTGAACCCCATTGAAAACCTCTGGAATGTAATCAAGAGGAAGATGGATAGTCACAAGCCATCAAACAAAGAAGAACTGCTTACATTTTTGTACTAGGAGTGGCATAAGGTCACCCAAAAGCAGTGTGAAAGACTGGTGGAAAGCATGCCAAGACGAAAAAAAGCTGTGATTTAAAATCATGGTTATTCCACAAAATATTGATTTCTGAACTCTTCCTGAGTTAAAACATTATTGTTGTTTCTAAATGATTATGAACTTGTTGGTTTTTTTTGGCATTATTTGAGGTCTGCAAGCAATGCCTTTTTTTGTTATTTTGACCATTTCTCATTTTCAGAAACTAAATACAAAATTTATTGCTTGGAACTTTGGAGACATGTTGTCAGTAGTTTATAGAATAAAAGAGCAATTTTTGCCAGAGCTGTATGTACACACACACACAGGCAGTGATTTGAAAGATAGAAAGCCATCAAACATCCACATTTCCCAATAAGAACCGGAAAATAAAGACCAATAGACTATTTTCTGATGACACATTCCCTTGAAATGGCCATATAAGAACGTAATGGGATATCGCTGAGGCCTCTTTTCCACTTGAGAGAAAAAAAACGGTCCGATTTACGGACCGAAAAAATGGAGGAAAATCATGCGAGTGTCATGCGATTTTTTTATCGCAACATCCGTATGACATCCGTATTGCTGTCCGATTTTTACGCACCGGTGTCCTTTGAAAAGCCAGTAATTCAGCGCAGTGTACAGTAAAATCACACTGACAGGTTAGAATAGAGTAGATATATACACATAGAATAGGTTTATATGCCTATATATATGTCAGTGAGACACCTATATATATATATATTTATATTTATTGCAGCGCTAGATAGCAGAAAAGCCGGTAATTCAATTGCCGGCTTTTGCTATCTCCTTCACAAACCCGACAGGATATGAGACATGGTTTACATACAGTAAACCATTTCCTATCCCTTATTTTATTAGATATTCCTGACTACTAATGTAAGAAGTGTCTGTGTGTAAAATTTGAGGGCGCTAGCTGTTAAAATAAAGGGTTAAATCGCTGAAAAAAATGGCGTGGGCTCCCACGCAATTTTCTCCGCCAGAGTGGTAAAGCCAGTGACCGAGGGCAGATATTAATAGCCTAGGGAGGTACCATGGTTATTGGCCCCCCGTGGCTAAAAACATCTGCCCCCAGCCACCCCAGAAAAGGCACATCTGTAAGATGCACCTATTCTGGCACTTTGCCACTCTCTTCCCATTCCCGTGTAGCGGTGGGATAAGGGGTAATAAAGGGTTAATGTCACCTTGCTATTGTAAGGAGACATTAAGCCAGGTTAAAAATGGAGAGGCGTCAATAGGACACCCATCCATTATTAATCCAATACCAGTAAATGGTTAATAAAACACACACACATTAGGAATAAAGTATTTTAATTAAATAAAGACACAGGGTGTTGTAATAGTTTATTATACTCTTAATCCAATTGAAGACCCTTGTCACCTGAAACAAAGTTAAAATAACAAATCAACAATATCCCATACCTTCCGTCGTTCAGTCTTGTCCCACGCTGTAAATTCATCTGAAGGGGTTAAATAATTTTTACAGCCAGAAGAATGCCAAGAGTGTGCAAAGCAGTCATCAAAGCAAAAGGTGGCTACTTTGAAGAACCTAGAATATAAGACATATTTTCAGAATTTTTCACACTTTTCTGTTAAGTATCTAATTCCACATGTGTTAATTCATAGTTTTGATGCCTTCAGTGTGAATTTACAATTTTCATATATATACTGCAGTCATGACTGAACGTGTTGGCACACATTAAATTTTTCCAGGAAATGAAATATTTCTCCCATAAAATTATTGCAATTACACTTGTTTTCTTCTACATATATTTTTTACCATTGTGTGGCACTTTCCAAAATTGTGGATAAACAAGTTTGATTCAAGCACGTTCAGGTGGCAGGTGTGGGCATTGAACCCTCAACCCCAGCACTGCGACCATCACTAAGCTCCAAACCTGTAGGAAAAAGGTGTGTGCCGTGGGGGAGACCACTTCATGTAACTACCATGATCTCAGCACATCCACCTAACATCACGTAGCCCATATATGAAACTACCTCGATCTCAGCACGTCCATCATGTAGCTTCATATATGACATGACACCTCCATCTCCACCTAACAAGGTGCAGCTTCATAGATGCCATGACACTCCATGATCCCTGGTTCCACCGCACACAGTTATATATACATACCTCCTCTCTATTTATATGCCGGTGATGGCACAGACGCTTACCTTATGGAGACTTTAAAAAAAAAATCAACAGTGACCTGCTGAGAAAATGACCCTCCCCTGCTGAGAAAATGACTGCCCCTGCTGAGAAAATGACCGCCCCTGCTGAATATTTAGGAGAAATTTGTTGTGAAGTCGGTTGTTTTTCCCATGAGCTAATTTGCATATATTCATGAACAAGCGCTGTGATTGGCTGGCTGTAGAATGCTGCATCTCCAGCCATCTCAGAGAAGGGAACGCCACTTAGTGATGGGCACAGACATGGGGTTGTGGGTTCAATGCCCACACCTGTCACCTGAACGAGTATCATGTGCTTGAAACAAACTTGTTTATCCACAATTTTGGAAAGTGCCACACAATGGTAAGAAATATATGTAGAACAAAACAAGTGTAACTGCAATCATTTTATGTAAGAAATATTTCACTTCCTAGAACAATTTAAAGTGCGCCAACACGTTGGGTCATGCCTGTGTGTATATACACATATCTATAATATAGCCGGAGATGTGTCCTTCTGTCAGAAGCCTTTGGCGCCACAGTCAGCGCATGCGCATACAGGACTTTGACGCCATTTTATTGGAGAGGAGGGGCGGCGCTATCTGATGTGATCGGGGCCATCTCCATCATATTGACTGTGGCAGCGGCTTCACCGGTGGGGATGAGGACACCGGGGTCTGCTGCTCTGCTGGTGAGACACCAGGACTGTGGGTACTGAACCTCCCAGCCGCCAGTCACCTTTCAGACCAGACAGGACAAGCACCAAGAAGGAAAGTGTATGTGGTGTGCGAATTCCTATAGTGTCTTCAATAAATGGCTCCGGAGATCGCGGTATGCGCACACACTGACTCTGGCCCCATTATATGGAAGTAAAGTTCTACAAAACTAAAGGGAACCCGTCACCAGAAATAACGACCTAAACCTGCAGATATGCGGTTAGTCTGCAGGATAATAGCGTTATTATGCTGCCCGGTGCCTGCACTGACAGCAGGCCTCAATGTAGAGCCAGTGTCAGTCAGGGCCGGGGGCCGCTGTATATTCAGAGCAGTGACAGAAGCTGCGGCACCCCACCTCCATGACTCAAACCGAATGCTGGCGGGGTGAATCAAGTTAATTCAATGGTGCAATTTATTTGACAGTTGAATAAAATAGCGCATCAGTCAGCGCATACCGTGTCTATGCCCGGCGCGTGCGCACTGTTGACAATGTTATACCCAAAAGGAGGGAAGTGCACAACCCAAGATAAAATGAAAACTTTTTCTAATATAAGTCAAATAAAAACAGATTCTAGAGAAAAAATATGTACATAATACAGCAGGAAGGGTGAAGAACCCTAAGCAGAGTGACGTCCCAGCAGCCAATTAAAAATCAAGTGAAGCAGATAAATACACACATTTTATAAAAAATATATATATATATTGTAACCGAATGCTGTGAATGATTTTATAATGTCAACCCAGTGGAAAGATTACTTTCAACACAGATACAGTGTATACAGAAACATATAGATATATGAGTGTGTTGGCAGCACACTATTGCGAAGTCTATGTGAATACGTGTTGAGTGTGAACTCATACACAACCCGGGTAGTAAGTTTTAAAATATTATATTGCACATGGAAAGATAAGAGACAGATATGCCCAACAAAGTAAATATATTAAGGTGCAAGTGCTTGAAAGTGCATAGAGACCATTGTAACAACAGGGTCACAGCAAAGGGGTTACCAAAAGAAGTGCTGCCAGTACCTGTGAAAATGAAGGCGCTTAGGAGGGAAAAACCCCGACGCGCGTTTCGCTATCTCTTCTTCCTGGGGGGCCGTAGATATGAACGGATAGTAGTGCTGGCTTTTTAAATGCTGTGGGAGGTATGGCGCTCGCGTCAGCCCTGCATGGAGCTGGAAGCGGCGGATCCGGCGTCCCACGTCATCAGTCCCCGCCCACCTCTGACATGTCAGTAGTGATGCGACGGGTTACCATGGCAACCCAGTCCAGCCGGCAGACACAAGCGCACATTGCTAACAATGACTCGTAGGCCATGATGGGAAATCTGATACTGCGCAAAGGGTAGGACACAATGTGTAATGACGAAAAAGAAGGAGCCGGTAGTGAAAATATAAGAGGGAACCGGTAATGAGGATGAAAGTTGTGGAATATATCTAAAAAAAGGGGGGGAGTGTGGAGACTATAAATGCAGTGTCACAAGTATGGATAAACACAAGGGTATGTAACAATTTATATAAGTGACAATTAGCTAAAAATTCCCCAAAAAATCATGATATGAGATGGGGCAAACCTAGCGCAAAGAAAAATAAAAAAAAAAGTGAAAAATAACTATGTAAAAAACTTGTAAATCTATATTTATATAACGAAAACACATAAAGTGCACATAGTGGAGATGCTGCAAAAGTCAGCAATTAAAAAATTACATGAAAAGATCACGTGCATGCAGTGCATAAAGCAAATATACCACAAGATCCAGCAATAAAAAATATACACTTAAGTGAAAAAAAATATAAAATGAATAAAAAATGAGTCCTTAATGTCGACATGTAGTGGATAGGACATCATGCATCCTCTTTGTTGACACGCAGTTCCTTATTATCATAAGTGGGAAAAGAAGAATGTACGCACAAATCAGAACACATCAGGGCTTAAATTCAAGGAGCAAAATCTGAAAACAGAGAAAAGGGGAAATAAAGTACATATACAGGGTCGGACTGGCCCACCGGAGAACCGGAGGATTCTCCGGTGGGCCCAGGCACTGACACCTGATGGCATATTGGCCAGCAGCTGCCTGGGGCCCCCACTGCTCCAGGGGCCCCCCAGCCAGTAGAGTGTCACTAATAGCGGACACCCAGCTGTTATGGGGCCCCTGAATCAAGGGGGGCCCTCCTGGTGCCAGAGAGCAGCAGCTGGACAGGAACCTGTCCCCGCTGCTAAAGAGAAATGAATATTCACGCTTCCCCATGCCCCCATGGGCGTGGAGAGGCGTGAATACCATTTCACTTTAATGGCGGGCAGCGTTAGCCGCAGGTTGAGGCTAACACTGCCCGCCGCTGCTGCTGAATGGGGGGCCCCGAAGGTGGGCCCCTAATGGGCGGCGATCCTTGATTGCGATCCCTGCCGCTTGGGACCAGAGCAGAGCTGCAGGGATCCACGCCGTCCTCCTTCCTGCCCGGAACTTCCTGTATGACTCAGCACGGCTGGATGACGTCATCATTCAGCGCGGCTGTGTCAGAGAGAAAGTTGCCGGGATGTGCTGCGGCTGCTGGGAACGTGCGGAGAGGTGAGTGGGTGCTGTGCGTGTGTGTACCTGCGTGTGTGTGTGCCTGCCTGTGTGTGCCTGTGTGTGTGTCTCTGCCTGCGTGTGTGTGCCTGCGTGTGTGCGGCTGTTTGTGTGTCTGTGTGTGCGTCTCTGCCTGCCTGCGTGTGTGTCCCTGCCTGCAGCTGTGTGTGGGGGGAGGCAATGATGATGGTGCTGGAGGCAATGATGATGGTGGTGGGGGCAATGATGATGGTGGTGGGGCAATGATGATGATGGTGCTGGAGGCAATGATGATGGTGGTTGGGGCGATGATGATGGTGGTGGGGCAATGATGATGATCGTGGTGGGGGAGGCAATGATGATGATGGTGGGGAAGCAATGATGGTGGTAGTGGAGGCAATGATTATGGTGGTGGTGGGGGAGGCAGTGATGATGATGATGGTGGTGGGGGAAGCAATGATGGTGGTGGGGAAGAAAGCAATGATGGTTGTGGTGTAAAGGACAATGGTGGTGGGGAAGAGGCAATGATGGAGGTGGTAATGAGTACAATGGTGGAGGGGGAGAACAATGGTGATGGTGGAGGGGGCTGCATTATACCCTTTCAGGGGGCTGCATTATACCCTATGAGGGGCTACATTATAATTCTGTGGGGGGCTGCATTATATTCTGTGGGAGGCTACATTATATTATATGAGGGGGCTACATTATATTTTATGAGGGGTTTACCCCAACCCCTGCTACATAATTAAGACGTGTACTACCTTATATTATACCCTGATATTAGCGTCTTTTACAACACAATTGGTGGTCTTGCATTTGTTTCTATGTAGCTACATAGTGGGCCCCAAGAATGATTTTCTCTGGTGGACCCAAGGTGCTCCAGTCCGACACTGTACATGTAGATAAAAACTAATGACTTCATTTAGTCCATTAGATTAAAGTGAATCATTTTTTAAAATCCTTCTAGTCTCCAACTGGGCCAATTTGGTCTTAATATCTCCATCTCTTGAGTCCTTCAGAATTCGATCAATGCCGATCACTCTAAGCAGGTTTGGATTAGAGACATGGGCTGTTTTAAAATTGCGAGGTATCGGTTTCAGTAGTGTAAAATCCCTCACATCACGGGCATTTTATTATATCGTGAACATGCTCCCTGGTTCGCATCTTCAGTTGTCGCATGGTCATCCCTATGTATACCAAAGGACAGGGACAGGAGGCGTAATAGATAACATGGTCAGTAACACATGTAATATTGTGGGTGATGTTAAAAATTCTGTCTCCATTGGTGGATTTAAAGTTCACAGCCTTATCCATGTTGGTACATGCTAGGCAGTTTTTACAAGGAAAAAAGCCCCATGTATTTCATTTGGAACAAGGGTCATTTGTCAGGGCCAGCACAATCTCCAGACCTGAACCCCATTGAAAACCTCTGGAATGTAATCAAGAGGAAGATGGATAGTCACAAGCCATCAAACAAAGAAGAACTGCTTACATTTTTGTACCAGGAGTGGCATAAGGTCACCCAAAAGCAGTGTGAAAGACTGGTGGAAAGCATGCCAAGACGAAAAAAAGCTGTGATTTAAAATCATGGTTATTCCACAAAATATTGATTTCTGAACTCTTCCTGAGTTAAAACATTATTGTTGTTTCTAAATGATTATGAACTTGTTGGTTTTTTTTGGCATTATTTGAGGTCTGCAAGCAATGCCTTTTTTTGTTATTTTGACCATTTCTCATTTTCAGAAACTAAATACAAAATTTATTGCTTGGAACTTTGGAGACATGTTGTCAGTAGTTTATAGAATAAAAGAGCAATTTTTGCCAGAGCTGTATGTACACACACACACAGGCAGTGATTTGAAAGATAGAAAGCCATCAAACATCCACATTTCCCAATAAGAACCGGAAAATAAAGACCAATAGACTATTTTCTGATGACACATTCCCTTGAAATGGCCATATAAGAACGTAATGGGATATCGCTGAGGCCTCTTTTCCACTTGAGAGAAAAAAAACGGTCCGATTTACGGACCGAAAAAATGGAGGAAAATCATGCGAGTGTCATGCGATTTTTTTATCGCAACATCCGTATGACATCCGTATTGCTGTCCGATTTTTACGCACCGGTGTCCTTTGAAAAGCCAGTAATTCAGCGCAGTGTACAGTAAAATCACACTGACAGGTTAGAATAGAGTAGATATATACATATAGAATAGGTTTATATGCCTATATATATGTCAGTGAGACACCTATATATATATATATTTATATTTATTGCAGCGCTAGATAGCAGAAAAGCCGGTAATTCAATTGCCGGCTTTTGCTATCTCCTTCACAAACCCGACAGGATATGAGACATGGTTTACATACAGTAAACCATTTCCTATCCCTTATTTTATTAGATATTCCTGACTACTAATGTAAGAAGTGTCTGTGTGTAAAATTTGAGGGCGCTAGCTGTTAAAATAAAGGGTTAAATCGCTGAAAAAAATGGCGTGGGCTCCCACGCAATTTTCTCCGCCAGAGTGGTAAAGCCAGTGACCGAGGGCAGATATTAATAGCCTAGGGAGGTACCATGGTTATTGGCCCCCCGTGGCTAAAAACATCTGCCCCCAGCCACCCCAGAAAAGGCACATCTGTAAGATGCACCTATTCTGGCACTTTGCCACTCTCTTCCCATTCCCGTGTAGCGGTGGGATAAGGGGTAATAAAGGGTTAATGTCACCTTGCTATTGTAAGGAGACATTAAGCCAGGTTAAAAATGGAGAGGCGTCAATAGGACACCCATCCATTATTAATCCAATACCAGTAAATGGTTAATAAAACACACACACATTAGGAATAAAGTATTTTAATGAAATAAAGACACAGGGTGTTGTAATAGTTTATTATACTCTTAATCCAATTGAAGACCCTTGTCACCTGAAACAAAGTTAAAATAACAAATCAACAATATCCCATACCTTCCGTCGTTCAGTCTTGTCCCACGCTGTAAATTCATCTGAAGGGGTTAAATAATTTTTACAGCCAGGAGAATGCCAAGAGTGTGCAAAGCAGTCATCAAAGCAAAAGGTGGCTACTTTGAAGAACCTAGAATATAAGACATATTTTCAGAATTTTTCACACTTTTCTGTTAAGTATCTAATTCCACATGTGTTAATTCATAGTTTTGATGCCTTCAGTGTGAATTTACAATTTTCATATATATACTGCAGTCATGACTGAACGTGTTGGCACACATTAAATTTTTCCAGGAAATGAAATATTTCTCCCATAAAATTATTGCAATTACACTTGTTTTCTTCTACATATATTTTTTACCATTGTGTGGCACTTTCCAAAATTGTGGATAAACAAGTTTGATTCAAGCACGTTCAGGTGGCAGGTGTGGGCATTGAACCCTCAACCCCAGCACTGCGACCATCACTAAGCTCCAAACCTGTAGGAAAAAGGTGTGTGCCGTGGGGGAGACCACTTCATGTAACTACCATGATCTCAGCACATCCACCTAACATCACGTAGCCCATATATGAAACTACCTCGATCTCAGCACGTCCATCATGTAGCTTCATATATGACATGACACCTCCATCTCCACCTAACAAGGTGCAGCTTCATAGATGCCATGACACTCCATGATCCCTGGTTCCACCGCACACAGTTATATATACATACCTCCTCTCTATTTATATGCCGGTGATGGCACAGACGCTTACCTTATGGAGACTTTAAAAAAAAAATCAACAGTGACCTGCTGAGAAAATGACCCTCCCCTGCTGAGAAAATGACTGCCCCTGCTGAGAAAATGACCGCCCCTGCTGAATATTTAGGAGAAATTTGTTGTGAAGTCGGTTGTTTTTCCCATGAGCTAATTTGCATATATTCATGAACAAGCGCTGTGATTGGCTGGCTGTAGAATGCTGCATCTCCAGCCATCTCAGAGAAGGGAACGCCACTTAGTGATGGGCACAGACATGGGGTTGTGGGTTCAATGCCCACACCTGTCACCTGAACGAGTATCATGTGCTTGAAACAAACTTGTTTATCCACAATTTTGGAAAGTGCCACACAATGGTAAGAAATATATGTAGAACAAAACAAGTGTAACTGCAATCATTTTATGTAAGAAATATTTCACTTCCTAGAACAATTTAAAGTGCGCCAACACGTTGGGTCATGCCTGTGTGTATATACACATATCTATAATATAGCCGGAGATGTGTCCTTCTGTCAGAAGCCTTTGGCGCCACAGTCAGCGCATGCGCATACAGGACTTTGACGCCATTTTATTGGAGAGGAGGGGCGGCGCTATCTGATGTGATCGGGGCCATCTCCATCATATTGACTGTGGCAGCGGCTTCACCGGTGGGGATGAGGACACCGGGGTCTGCTGCTCTGCTGGTGAGACACCAGGACTGTGGGTACTGAACCTCCCAGCCGCCAGTCACCTTTCAGACCAGACAGGACAAGCACCAAGAAGGAAAGTGTATGTGGTGTGCGAATTCCTATAGTGTCTTCAATAAATGGCTCCGGAGATCGCGGTATGCGCACACACTGACTCTGGCCCCATTATATGGAAGTAAAGTACTACAAAACTAAAGGGAACCCGTCACCAGAAATAACGACCTAAACCTGCAGATATGCGGTTAGTCTGCAGGATAATAGCGTTATTATGCTGCCCGGTGCCTGCACTGACAGCAGGCCTCAATGTAGAGCCAGTGTCAGTCAGGGCCGGGGGCCGCTGTATATTCAGAGCAGTGACAGAAGCTGCGGCACCCCACCTCCATGACTCAAACCGAATGCTGGCGGGGTGAATCAAGTTAATTCAATGGTGCAATTTATTTGACAGTTGAATAAAATAGCGCATCAGTCAGCGCATACCGTGTCTATGCCCGGCGCGTGCGCACTGTTGACAATGTTATACCCAAAAGGAGGGAAGTGCACAACCCAAGATAAAATGAAAACTTTTTCTAATATAAGTCAAATAAAAACAGATTCTAGAGAAAAAATATGTACATAATACAGCAGGAAGGGTGAAGAACCCTAAGCAGAGTGACGTCCCAGCAGCCAATTAAAAATCAAGTGAAGCAGATAAATACACACATTTTATAAAAAAAAAATATATATATTGTAACCGAATGCTGTGAATGATTTTATAATGTCAACCCAGTGGAAAGATTACTTTCAACACAGATACAGTGTATACAGAAACATATAGATATATGAGTGTGTTGGCAGCACACTATTGCGAAGTCTATGTGAATACGTGTTGAGTGTGAACTCATACACAACCCGGGTAGTAAGTTTTAAAATATTATATTGCACATGGAAAGATAAGAGACAGATATGCCCAACAAAGTAAATATATTAAGGTGCAAGTGCTTGAAAGTGCATAGAGACCATTGTAACAACAGGGTCACAGCAAAGGGGTTACCAAAAGAAGTGCTGCCAGTACCTGTGAAAATGAAGGCGCTTAGGAGGGAAAAACCCCGACGCGCGTTTCGCTATCTCTTCTTCCTGGGGGGCCGTAGATATGAACGGATAGTAGTGCTGGCTTTTTAAATGCTGTGGGAGGTATGGCGCTCGCGTCAGCCCTGCATGGAGCTGGAAGCGGCGGATCCGGCGTCCCACGTCATCAGTCCCCGCCCACCTCTGACATGTCAGTAGTGATGCGACGGGTTACCATGGCAACCCAGTCCAGCTGGCAGACACGAGCGCACATTGCTAACAATGACTCGTAGGCCATGATGGGAAATCTGATACTGTGCAAAGGGTAGGACACAATGTGTAATGACGAAAAAGAAGGAGCCGGTAGTGAAAATATAAGAGGGAACCGGTAATGAGGATGAAAGTTGTGGAATATATCTAAAAAAAGGGGGGGAGTGTGGAGACTATAAATGCAGTGTCACAAGTATGGATAAACACAAGGGTATGTAACAATTTATATAAGTGACAATTAGCTAAAAATTCCCCAAAAAATCATGATATGAGATGGGGCAAACCTAGCGCAAAGAAAAATAAAAAAAAAAGTGAAAAATAACTATGTAAAAAACTTGTAAATCTATATTTATATAACGAAAACACATAAAGTGCACATAGTGGAGATGCTGCAAAAGTCAGCAATTAAAAAATTACATGAAAAGATCACGTGCATGCAGTGCATAAAGCAAATATACCACAAGATCCAGCAATAAAAAATATACACTTAAGTGAAAAAAAATATAAAATGAATAAAAAATGAGTCCTTAATGTCGACATGTAGTGGATAGGACATCATGCATCCTCTTTGTTGACACGCAGTTCCTTATTATCATAAGTGGGAAAAGAAGAATGTACGCACAAATCAGAACACATCAGGGCTTAAATTCAAGGAGCAAAATCTGAAAACAGAGAAAAGGGGAAATAAAGTACATATACAGGGTCGGACTGGCCCACCGGAGAACCGGAGGATTCTCCGGTGGGCCCAGGCACTGACACCTGATGGCATATTGGCCAGCAGCTGCCTGGGGCCCCCACTGCTCCAGGGGCCCCCCAGCCAGTAGAGTGTCACTAATAGCGGACACCCAGCTGTTATGGGGCCCCTGAATCAAGGGGGGCCCTCCTGGTGCCAGAGAGCAGCAGCTGGACAGGAGCCTGTCCCCGCTGCTAAAGAGAAATGAATATTCACGCTTCCCCATGCCCCCATGGGCGTGGAGAGGCGTGAATACCATTTCACTTTAATG
Organism: Ranitomeya imitator; assembly: GCF_032444005.1. Classification (NCBI taxonomy): domain Eukaryota; kingdom Metazoa; phylum Chordata; class Amphibia; order Anura; family Dendrobatidae; genus Ranitomeya; species Ranitomeya imitator. The sequence continues at coordinate 449,319,063 of NC_091283.1, read as the reverse complement.
GCGGGCAGCGTTAGCCGCAGGTTGAGGCTAACACTGCCCGCCGCTGCTGCTGAATGGGGGGCCCCGAAGGTGGGCCCCTAATGGGCGGCGATCCTTGATTGCGATCCCTGCCGCTTGGGACCAGAGCAGAGCTGCAGGGATCCACGCCGTCCTCCTTCCTGCCCGGAACTTCCTGTATGACTCAGCACGGCTGGATGACGTCATCATTCAGCGCGGCTGTGTCAGAGAGAAAGTTGCCGGGATGTGCTGCGGCTGCTGGGAACGTGCGGAGAGGTGAGTGGGTGCTGTGCGTGTGTGTACCTGCGTGTGTGTGTGCCTGCCTGTGTGTGCCTGTGTGTGTGTCTCTGCCTGCGTGTGTGTGCCTGCGTGTGTGCGGCTGTTTGTGTGTCTGTGTGTGCGTCTCTGCCTGCCTGCGTGTGTGTCCCTGCCTGCAGCTGTGTGTGGGGGGAGGCAATGATGATGGTGCTGGAGGCAATGATGATGGTGGTGGGGGCAATGATGATGGTGGTGGGGCAATGATGATGATGGTGCTGGAGGCAATGATGATGGTGGTTGGGGCGATGATGATGGTGGTGGGGCAATGATGATGATCGTGGTGGGGGAGGCAATGATGATGATGGTGGGGAAGCAATGATGGTGGTAGTGGAGGCAATGATTATGGTGGTGGTGGGGGAGGCAGTGATGATGATGATGGTGGTGGGGGAAGCAATGATGGTGGTGAGGAAGAAAGCAATGATGGTTGTGGTGTAAAGGACAATGGTGGTGGGGAAGAGGCAATGATGGAGGTGGTAATGAGTACAATGGTGGAGGGGGAGAACAATGGTGATGGTGGAGGGGGCTGCATTATACCCTTTCAGGGGGCTGCATTATACCCTATGAGGGGCTACATTATAATTCTGTGGGGGGCTGCATTATATTCTGTGGGAGGCTACATTATATTATATGAGGGGGCTACATTATATTTTATGAGGGGTTTACCCCAACCCCTGCTACATAATTAAGACGTGTACTACCTTATATTATACCCTGATATTAGCGTCTTTTACAACACAATTGGTGGTCTTGCATTTGTTTCTATGTAGCTACATAGTGGGCCCCAAGAATGATTTTCTCTGGTGGACCCAAGGTGCTCCAGTCCGACACTGTACATGTAGATAAAAACTAATGACTTCATTTAGTCCATTAGATTAAAGTGAATCATTTTTTAAAATCCTTCTAGTCTCCAACTGGGCCAATTTGGTCTTAATATCTCCATCTCTTGAGTCCTTCAGAATTCGATCAATGCCGATCACTCCAAGCAGGTTTGGATTAGAGACATGGGCTGTTTTAAAATTGCGAGGTATCGGTTTCAGTAGTGTAAAATCCCTCACATCACGGGCATTTTATTATATCGTGAACATGCTCCCTGGTTCGCATCTTCAGTTGTCGCATGGTCATCCCTATGTATACCAAAGGACAGGGACAGGAGGCGTAATAGATAACATGGTCAGTAACACATGTAATATTGTGGGTGATGTTAAAAATTCTGTCTCCATTGGTGGATTTAAAGTTCACAGCCTTATCCATGTTGGTACATGCTAGGCAGTTTTTACAAGGAAAAAAGCCCCATGTATGTCATTTGGAACAAGGGTCATTTGTCAGGGCCAGCACAATCTCCAGACCTGAACCCCATTGAAAACCTCTGGAATGTAATCAAGAGGAAGATGGATAGTCACAAGCCATCAAACAAAGAAGAACTGCTTACATTTTTGTACCAGGAGTGGCATAAGGTCACCCAAAAGCAGTGTGAAAGACTGGTGGAAAGCATGCCAAGATGAAAAAAAGCTGTGATTTAAAATCATGGTTATTCCACAAAATATTGATTTCTGAACTCTTCCTGAGTTAAAACATTATTGTTGTTTCTAAATGATTATGAACTTGTTGGTTTTTTTTGGCATTATTTGAGGTCTGCAAGCAATGCCTTTTTTTGTTATTTTGACCATTTCTCATTTTCAGAAACTAAATACAAAATTTATTGCTTGGAACTTTGGAGACATGTTGTCAGTAGTTTATAGAGTAAAAGAGCAATTTTTGCCAGAGCTGTATGTACACACACACACAGGCAGTGATTTGAAAGATAGAAAGCCATCAAACATCCACATTTCCCAATAAGAACCGGAAAATAAAGACCAATAGACTATTTTCTGATGACACATTCCCTTGAAATGGCCATATAAGAACGTAATGGGATATCGCTGAGGCCTCTTTTCCACTTGAGAGAAAAAAAACGGTCCGATTTACGGACCGAAAAAATGGAGGAAAATCATGCGAGTGTCATGCGATTTTTTTATCGCAACATCCGTATGACATCCGTATTGCTGTCCGATTTTTACGCACCGGTGTCCTTTGAAAAGCCAGTAATTCAGCGCAGTGTACAGTAAAATCACACTGACAGGTTAGAATAGAGTAGATATATACACATAGAATAGGTTTATATGCCTATATATATGTCAGTGAGACACCTATATATATATATATTTATATTTATTGCAGCGCTAGATAGCAGAAAAGCCGGTAATTCAATTGCCGGCTTTTGCTATCTCCTTCACAAACCCGACAGGATATGAGACATGGTTTACATACAGTAAACCATTTCCTATCCCTTATTTTATTAGATATTCCTGACTACTAATGTAAGAAGTGTCTGTGTGTAAAATTTGAGGGCGCTAGCTGTTAAAATAAAGGGTTAAATCGCTGAAAAAAATGGCGTGGGCTCCCACGCAATTTTCTCCGCCAGAGTGGTAAAGCCAGTGACCGAGGGCAGATATTAATAGCCTAGGGAGGTACCATGGTTATTGGCCCCCCGTGGCTAAAAACATCTGCCCCCAGCCACCCCAGAAAAGGCACATCTGTAAGATGCACCTATTCTGGCACTTTGCCACTCTCTTCCCATTCCCGTGTAGCGGTGGGATAAGGGGTAATAAAGGGTTAATGTCACCTTGCTATTGTAAGGAGACATTAAGCCAGGTTAAAAATGGAGAGGCGTCAATAGGACACCCATCCATTATTAATCCAATACCAGTAAATGGTTAATAAAACACACACACATTAGGAATAAAGTATTTTAATGAAATAAAGACACAGGGTGTTGTAATAGTTTATTATACTCTTAATCCAATTGAAGACCCTTGTCACCTGAAACAAAGTTAAAATAACAAATCAACAATATCCCATACCTTCCGTCGTTCAGTCTTGTCCCACGCTGTAAATTCATCTGAAGGGGTTAAATAATTTTTACAGCCAGGAGAATGCCAAGAGTGTGCAAAGCAGTCATCAAAGCAAAAGGTGGCTACTTTGAAGAACCTAGAATATAAGACATATTTTCAGAATTTTTCACACTTTTCTGTTAAGTATCTAATTCCACATGTGTTAATTCATAGTTTTGATGCCTTCAGTGTGAATTTACAATTTTCATATATATACTGCAGTCATGACTGAACGTGTTGGCACACATTAAATTTTTCCAGGAAATGAAATATTTCTCCCATAAAATTATTGCAATTACACTTGTTTTCTTCTACATATATTTTTTACCATTGTGTGGCACTTTCCAAAATTGTGGATAAACAAGTTTGATTCAAGCACGTTCAGGTGGCAGGTGTGGGCATTGAACCCTCAACCCCAGCACTGCGACCATCACTAAGCTCCAAACCTGTAGGAAAAAGGTGTGTGCCGTGGGGGAGACCACTTCATGTAACTACCATGATCTCAGCACATCCACCTAACATCACGTAGCCCATATATGAAACTACCTCGATCTCAGCACGTCCATCATGTAGCTTCATATATGACATGACACCTCCATCTCCACCTAACAAGGTGCAGCTTCATAGATGCCATGACACTCCATGATCCCTGGTTCCACCGCACACAGTTATATATACATACCTCCTCTCTATTTATATGCCGGTGATGGCACAGACGCTTACCTTATGGAGACTTTAAAAAAAAAATCAACAGTGACCTGCTGAGAAAATGACCCTCCCCTGCTGAGAAAATGACTGCCCCTGCTGAGAAAATGACCGCCCCTGCTGAATATTTAGGAGAAATTTGTTGTGAAGTCGGTTGTTTTTCCCATGAGCTAATTTGCATATATTCATGAACAAGCGCTGTGATTGGCTGGCTGTAGAATGCTGCATCTCCAGCCATCTCAGAGAAGGGAACGCCACTTAGTGATGGGCACAGACATGGGGTTGTGGGTTCAATGCCCACACCTGTCACCTGAACGAGTATCATGTGCTTGAAACAAACTTGTTTATCCACAATTTTGGAAAGTGCCACACAATGGTAAGAAATATATGTAGAACAAAACAAGTGTAACTGCAATCATTTTATGTAAGAAATATTTCACTTCCTAGAACAATTTAAAGTGCGCCAACACGTTGGGTCATGCCTGTGTGTATATACACATATCTATAATATAGCCGGAGATGTGTCCTTCTGTCAGAAGCCTTTGGCGCCACAGTCAGCGCATGCGCATACAGGACTTTGACGCCATTTTATTGGAGAGGAGGGGCGGCGCTATCTGATGTGATCGGGGCCATCTCCATCATATTGACTGTGGCAGCGGCTTCACCGGTGGGGATGAGGACACCGGGGTCTGCTGCTCTGCTGGTGAGACACCAGGACTGTGGGTACTGAACCTCCCAGCCGCCAGTCACCTTTCAGACCAGACAGGACAAGCACCAAGAAGGAAAGTGTATGTGGTGTGCGAATTCCTATAGTGTCTTCAATAAATGGCTCCGGAGATCGCGGTATGCGCACACACTGACTCTGGCCCCATTATATGGAAGTAAAGTACTACAAAACTAAAGGGAACCCGTCACCAGAAATAACGACCTAAACCTGCAGATATGCGGTTAGTCTGCAGGATAATAGCGTTATTATGCTGCCCGGTGCCTGCACTGACAGCAGGCCTCAATGTAGAGCCAGTGTCAGTCAGGGCCGGGGGCCGCTGTATATTCAGAGCAGTGACAGAAGCTGCGGCACCCCACCTCCATGACTCAAACTGAATGCTGGTGGGGTGAATCAAGTTAATTCAATGGTGCAATTTATTTGACAGTTGAATAAAATAGCGCATCAGTCAGCGCATACCGTGTCTATGCCCGGCGCGTGCGCACTGTTGACAATGTTATACCCAAAAGGAGGGAAGTGCACAACCCAAGATAAAATGAAAACTTTTTCTAATATAAGTCAAATAAAAACAGATTCTAGAGAAAAAATATGTACATAATACAGCAGGAAGGGTGAAGAACCCTAAGCAGAGTGACGTCCCAGCAGCCAATTAAAAATCAAGTGAAGCAGATAAATACACACATTTTATAAAAAAAATATATATATATTGTAACCGAATGCTGTGAATGATTTTATAATGTCAACCCAGTGGAAAGATTACTTTCAACACAGATACAGTGTATACAGAAACATATAGATATATGAGTGTGTTGGCAGCACACTATTGCGAAGTCTATGTGAATACGTGTTGAGTGTGAACTCATACACAACCCGGGTAGTAAGTTTTAAAATATTATATTGCACATGGAAAGATAAGAGACAGATATGCCCAACAAAGTAAATATATTAAGGTGCAAGTGCTTGAAAGTGCATAGAGACCATTGTAACAACAGGGTCACAGCAAAGGGGTTACCAAAAGAAGTGCTGCCAGTACCTGTGAAAATGAAGGCGCTTAGGAGGGAAAAACCCCGACGCGCGTTTCGCTATCTCTTCTTCCTGGGGGGCCGTAGATATGAACGGATAGTAGTGCTGGCTTTTTAAATGCTGTGGGAGGTATGGCGCTCGCGTCAGCCCTGCATGGAGCTGGAAGCGGCGGATCCGGCGTCCCACGTCATCAGTCCCCGCCCACCTCTGACATGTCAGTAGTGATGCGACGGGTTACCATGGCAACCCAGTCCAGCCGGCAGACACAAGCGCACATTGCTAACAATGACTCGTAGGCCATGATGGGAAATCTGATACTGCGCAAAGGGTAGGACACAATGTGTAATGACGAAAAAGAAGGAGCCGGTAGTGAAAATATAAGAGGGAACCGGTAATGAGGATGAAAGTTGTGGAATATATCTAAAAAAAGGGGGGGAGTGTGGAGACTATAAATGCAGTGTCACAAGTATGGATAAACACAAGGGTATGTAACAATTTATATAAGTGACAATTAGCTAAAAATTCCCCAAAAAATCATGATATGAGATGGGGCAAACCTAGCGCAAAGAAAAATAAAAAAAAAAGTGAAAAATAACTATGTAAAAAACTTGTAAATCTATATTTATATAACGAAAACCCATAAAGTGCACATAGTGGAGATGCTGCAAAAGTCAGCAATTAAAAAATTACATGAAAAGATCACGTGCATGCAGTGCATAAAGCAAATATACCACAAGATCCAGCAATAAAAAATATACACTTAAGTGAAAAAAAATATAAAATGAATAAAAAATGAGTCCTTAATGTCGACATGTAGTGGATAGGACATCATGCATCCTCTTTGTTGACACGCAGTTCCTTATTATCATAAGTGGGAAAAGAAGAATGTACGCACAAATCAGAACACATCAGGGCTTAAATTCAAGGAGCAAAATCTGAAAACAGAGAAAAGGGGAAATAAAGTACATATACAGGGTCGGACTGGCCCACCGGAGAACCAGAGGATTCTCCGGTGGGCCCAGGCACTGACACCTGATGGCATATTGGCCAGCAGCTGCCTGGGGCCCCCACTGCTCCAGGGGCCCCCCAGCCAGTAGAGTGTCACTAATAGCGGACACCCAGCTGTTATGGGGCCCCTGAATCAAGGGGGGCCCTCCTGGTGCCAGAGAGCAGCAGCTGGACAGGAGCCTGTCCCCGCTGCTAAAGAGAAATGAATATTCACGCTTCCCCATGCCCCCATGGGCGTGGAGAGGCGTGAATACCATTTCACTTTAATGGCGGGCAGCGTTAGCCGCAGGTTGAGGCTAACACTGCCCGCCGCTGCTGCTGAATGGGGGGCCCCGAAGGTGGGCCCCTAATGGGCGGCGATCCTTGATTGCGATCCCTGCCGCTTGGGACCAGAGCAGAGCTGCAGGGATCCACGCCGTCCTCCTTCCTGCCCGGAACTTCCTGTATGACTCAGCACGGCTGGATGACGTCATCATTCAGCGCGGCTGTGTCAGAGAGAAAGTTGCCGGGATGTGCTGCGGCTGCTGGGAACGTGCGGAGAGGTGAGTGGGTGCTGTGCGTGTGTGTACCTGCGTGTGTGTGTGCCTGCCTGTGTGTGCCTGTGTGTGTGTCTCTGCCTGCGTGTGTGTGCCTGCGTGTGTGCGGCTGTTTGTGTGTCTGTGTGTGCGTCTCTGCCTGCCTGCGTGTGTGTCCCTGCCTGCAGCTGTGTGTGGGGGGAGGCAATGATGATGGTGCTGGAGGCAATGATGATGGTGGTGGGGGCAATGATGATGGTGGTGGGGCAATGATGATGATGGTGCTGGAGGCAATGATGATGGTGGTTGGGGCGATGATGATGGTGGTGGGGCAATGATGATGATCGTGGTGGGGGAGGCAATGATGATGATGGTGGGGAAGCAATGATGGTGGTAGTGGAGGCAATGATTATGGTGGTGGTGGGGGAGGCAGTGATGATGATGATGGTGGTGGGGGAAGCAATGATGGTGGTGGGGAAGAAAGCAATGATGGTTGTGGTGTAAAGGACAATGGTGGTGGGGAAGAGGCAATGATGGAGGTGGTAATGAGTACAATGGTGGAGGGGGAGAACAATGGTGATGGTGGAGGGGGCTGCATTATACCCTTTCAGGGGGCTGCATTATACCCTATGAGGGGCTACATTATAATTCTGTGGGGGGCTGCATTATATTCTGTGGGAGGCTACATTATATTATATGAGGGGGCTACATTATATTTTATGAGGGGTTTACCCCAACCCCTGCTACATAATTAAGACGTGTACTACCTTATATTATACCCTGATATTAGCGTCTTTTACAACACAATTGGTGGTCTTGCATTTGTTTCTATGTAGCTACATAGTGGGCCCCAAGAATGATTTTCTCTGGTGGACCCAAGGTGCTCCAGTCCGACACTGTACATGTAGATAAAAACTAATGACTTCATTTAGTCCATTAGATTAAAGTGAATCATTTTTTAAAATCCTTCTAGTCTCCAACTGGGCCAATTTGGTCTTAATATCTCCATCTCTTGAGTCCTTCAGAATTCGATCAATGCCGATCACTCTAAGCAGGTTTGGATTAGAGACATGGGCTGTTTTAAAATTGCGAGGTATCGGTTTCAGTAGTGTAAAATCCCTCACATCACGGGCATTTTATTATATCGTGAACATGCTCCCTGGTTCGCATCTTCAGTTGTCGCATGGTCATCCTTATGTATACCAAAGGACAGGGACAGGAGGCGTAATAGATAACATGGTCAGTAACACATGTAATATTGTGGGTGATGTTAAAAATTCTGTCTCCATTGGTGGATTTAAAGTTCACAGCCTTATCCATGTTGGTACATGCTAGGCAGTTTTTACAAGGAAAAAAGCCCCATGTATGTCATTTGGAACAAGGGTCATTTGTCAGGGCCAGCACAATCTCCAGACCTGAACCCCATTGAAAACCTCTGGAATGTAATCAAGAGGAAGATGGATAGTCACAAGCCATCAAACAAAGAAGAACTGCTTACATTTTTGTACCAGGAGTGGCATAAGGTCACCCAAAAGCAGTGTGAAAGACTGGTGGAAAGCATGCCAAGACGAAAAAAAGCTGTGATTTAAAATCATGGTTATTCCACAAAATATTGATTTCTGAACTCTTCCTGAGTTAAAACATTATTGTTGTTTCTAAATGATTATGAACTTGTTGGTTTTTTTTTGGCATTATTTGAGGTCTGCAAGCAATGCCTTTTTTTGTTATTTTGACCATTTCTCATTTTCAGAAACTAAATACAAAATTTATTGCTTGGAACTTTGGAGACATGTTGTCAGTAGTTTATAGAATAAAAGAGCAATTTTTGCCAGAGCTGTATGTACACACACACACAGGCAGTGATTTGAAAGATAGAAAGCCATCAAACATCCACATTTCCCAATAAGAACCGGAAAATAAAGACCAATAGACTATTTTCTGATGACACATTCCCTTGAAATGGCCATATAAGAACGTAATGGGATATCGCTGAGGCCTCTTTTCCACTTGAGAGAAAAAAAACGGTCCGATTTACGGACCGAAAAAATGGAGGAAAATCATGCGAGTGTCATGCGATTTTTTTATCGCAACATCCGTATGACATCCGTATTGCTGTCCGATTTTTACGCACCGGTGTCCTTTGAAAAGCCAGTAATTCAGCGCAGTGTACAGTAAAATCACACTGACAGGTTAGAATAGAGTAGATATATACACATAGAATAGGTTTATATGCCTATATATATGTCAGTGAGACACCTATATATATATATATATTTATATTTATTGCAGCGCTAGATAGCAGAAAAGCCGGTAATTCAATTGCCGGCTTTTGCTATCTCCTTCACAAACCCGACAGGATATGAGACATGGTTTACATACAGTAAACCATTTCCTATCCCTTATTTTATTAGATATTCCTGACTACTAATGTAAGAAGTGTCTGTGTGTAAAATTTGAGGGCGCTAGCTGTTAAAATAAAGGGTTAAATCGCTGAAAAAAATGGCGTGGGCTCCCACGCAATTTTCTCCGCCAGAGTGGTAAAGCCAGTGACCGAGGGCAGATATTAATAGCCTAGGGAGGTACCATGGTTATTGGCCCCCCGTGGCTAAAAACATCTGCCCCCAGCCACCCCAGAAAAGGCACATCTGTAAGATGCACCTATTCTGGCACTTTGCCACTCTCTTCCCATTCCCGTGTAGCGGTGGGATAAGGGGTAATAAAGGGTTAATGTCACCTTGCTATTGTAAGGAGACATTAAGCCAGGTTAAAAATGGAGAGGCGTCAATAGGACACCCATCCATTATTAATCCAATACCAGTAAATGGTTAATAAAACACACACACATTAGGAATAAAGTATTTTAATCAAATAAAGACACAGGGTGTTGTAATAGTTTATTATACTCTTAATCCAATTGAAGACCCTTGTCACCTGAAACAAAGTTAAAATAACAAATCAACAATATCCCATACCTTCCGTCGTTCAGTCTTGTCCCACGCTGTAAATTCATCTGAAGGGGTTAAATAATTTTTACAGCCAGGAGAATGCCAAGAGTGTGCAAAGCAGTCATCAAAGCAAAAGGTGGCTACTTTGAAGAACCTAGAATATAAGACATATTTTCAGAATTTTTCACACTTTTCTGTTAAGTATCTAATTCCACATGTGTTAATTCATAGTTTTGATGCCTTCAGTGTGAATTTACAATTTTCATATATATACTGCAGTCATGACTGAACGTGTTGGCACACATTAAATTTTTCCAGGAAATGAAATATTTCTCCCATAAAATTATTGCAATTACACTTGTTTTCTTCTACATATATTTTTTACCATTGTGTGGCACTTTCCAAAATTGTGGATAAACAAGTTTGATTCAAGCACGTTCAGGTGGCAGGTGTGGGCATTGAACCCTCAACCCCAGCACTGCGACCATCACTAAGCTCCAAACCTGTAGGAAAAAGGTGTGTGCCGTGGGGGAGACCACTTCATGTAACTACCATGATCTCAGCACATCCACCTAACATCACGTAGCCCATATATGAAACTACCTCGATCTCAGCACGTCCATCATGTAGCTTCATATATGACATGACACCTCCATCTCCACCTAACAAGGTGCAGCTTCATAGATGCCATGACACTCCATGATCCCTGGTTCCACCGCACACAGTTATATATACATACCTCCTCTCTATTTATATGCCGGTGATGGCACAGACGCTTACCTTATGGAGACTTTAAAAAAAAAATCAACAGTGACCTGCTGAGAAAATGACCCTCCCCTGCTGAGAAAATGACTGCCCCTGCTGAGAAAATGACCGCCCCTGCTGAATATTTAGGAGAAATTTGTTGTGAAGTCGGTTGTTTTTCCCATGAGCTAATTTGCATATATTCATGAACAAGCGCTGTGATTGGCTGGCTGTAGAATGCTGCATCTCCAGCCATCTCAGAGAAGGGAACGCCACTTAGTGATGGGCACAGACATGGGGTTGTGGGTTCAATGCCCACACCTGTCACCTGAACGAGTATCATGTGCTTGAAACAAACTTGTTTATCCACAATTTTGGAAAGTGCCACACAATGGTAAGAAATATATGTAGAACAAAACAAGTGTAACTGCAATCATTTTATGTAAGAAATATTTCACTTCCTAGAACAATTTAAAGTGCGCCAACACGTTGGGTCATGCCTGTGTGTATATACACATATCTATAATATAGCCGGAGATGTGTCCTTCTGTCAGAAGCCTTTGGCGCCACAGTCAGCGCATGCGCATACAGGACTTTGACGCCATTTTATTGGAGAGGAGGGGCGGCGCTATCTGATGTGATCGGGGCCATCTCCATCATATTGACTGTGGCAGCGGCTTCACCGGTGGGGATGAGGACACCGGGGTCTGCTGCTCTGCTGGTGAGACACCAGGACTGTGGGTACTGAACCTCCCAGCCGCCAGTCACCTTTCAGACCAGACAGGACAAGCACCAAGAAGGAAAGTGTATGTGGTGTGCGAATTCCTATAGTGTCTTCAATAAATGGCTCCGGAGATCGCGGTATGCGCACACACTGACTCTGGCCCCATTATATGGAAGTAAAGTACTACAAAACTAAAGGGAACCCGTCACCAGAAATAACGACCTAAACCTGCAGATATGCGGTTAGTCTGCAGGATAATAGCGTTATTATGCTGCCCGGTGCCTGCACTGACAGCAGGCCTCAATGTAGAGCCAGTGTCAGTCAGGGCCGGGGGCCGCTGTATATTCAGAGCAGTGACAGAAGCTGCGGCACCCCACCTCCATGACTCAAACCGAATGCTGGTGGGGTGAATCAAGTTAATTCAATGGTGCAATTTATTTGACAGTTGAATAAAATAGCGCATCAGTCAGCGCATACCGTGTCTATGCCCGGCGCGTGCGCACTGTTGACAATGTTATACCCAAAAGGAGGGAAGTGCACAACCCAAGATAAAATGAAAACTTTTTCTAATATAAGTCAAATAAAAACAGATTCTAGAGAAAAAATATGTACATAATACAGCAGGAAGGGTGAAGAACCCTAAGCAGAGTGACGTCCCAGCAGCCAATTAAAAATCAAGTGAAGCAGATAAATACACACATTTTATAAAAAAAATATATATATATTGTAACCGAATGCTGTGAATGATTTTATAATGTCAACCCAGTGGAAAGATTACTTTCAACACAGATACAGTGTATACAGAAACATATAGATATATGAGTGTGTTGGCAGCACACTATTGCGAAGTCTATGTGAATACGTGTTGAGTGTGAACTCATACACAACCCGGGTAGTAAGTTTTAAAATATTATATTGCACATGGAAAGATAAGAGACAGATATGCCCAACAAAGTAAATATATTAAGGTGCAAGTGCTTGAAAGTGCATAGAGACCATTGTAACAACAGGGTCACAGCAAAGGGGTTACCAAAAGAAGTGCTGCCAGTACCTGTGAAAATGAAGGCGCTTAGGAGGGAAAAACCCCGACGCGCGTTTCGCTATCTCTTCTTCCTGGGGGGCCGTAGATATGAACGGATAGTAGTGCTGGCTTTTTAAATGCTGTGGGAGGTATGGCGCTCGCGTCAGCCCTGCATGGAGCTGGAAGCGGCGGATCCGGCGTCCCACGTCATCAGTCCCCGCCCACCTCTGACATGTCAGTAGTGATGCGACGGGTTACCATGGCAACCCAGTCCAGCCGGCAGACACAAGCGCACATTGCTAACAATGACTCGTAGGCCATGATGGGAAATCTGATACTGCGCAAAGGGTAGGACACAATGTGTAATGACGAAAAAGAAGGAGCCGGTAGTGAAAATATAAGAGGGAACCGGTAATGAGGATGAAAGTTGTGGAATATATCTAAAAAAAGGGGGGGAGTGTGGAGACTATAAATGCAGTGTCACAAGTATGGATAAACACAAGGGTATGTAACAATTTATATAAGTGACAATTAGCTAAAAATTCCCCAAAAAATCATGATATGAGATGGGGCAAACCTAGCGCAAAGAAAAATAAAAAAAAAAGTGAAAAATAACTATGTAAAAAACTTGTAAATCTATATTTATATAACGAAAACCCATAAAGTGCACATAGTGGAGATGCTGCAAAAGTCAGCAATTAAAAAATTACATGAAAAGATCACGTGCATGCAGTGCATAAAGCAAATATACCACAAGATCCAGCAATAAAAAATATACACTTAAGTGAAAAAAAATATAAAATGAATAAAAAATGAGTCCTTAATGTCGACATGTAGTGGATAGGACATCATGCATCCTCTTTGTTGACACGCAGTTCCTTATTATCATAAGTGGGAAAAGAAGAATGTACGCACAAATCAGAACACATCAGGGCTTAAATTCAAGGAGCAAAATCTGAAAACAGAGAAAAGGGGAAATAAAGTACATATACAGGGTCGGACTGGCCCACCGGAGAACCAGAGGATTCTCCGGTGGGCCCAGGCACTGACACCTGATGGCATATTGGCCAGCAGCTGCCTGGGGCCCCCACTGCTCCAGGGGCCCCCCAGCCAGTAGAGTGTCACTAATAGCGGACACCCAGCTGTTATGGGGCCCCTGAATCAAGGGGGGCCCTCCTGGTGCCAGAGAGCAGCAGCTGGACAGGAGCCTGTCCCCGCTGCTAAAGAGAAATGAATATTCACGCTTCCCCATGCCCCCATGGGCGTGGAGAGGCGTGAATACCATTTCACTTTAATGGCGGGCAGCGTTAGCTGCAGGTTGAGGCTAACACTGCCCGCCGCTGCTGCTGAATGGGGGGCCCCGAAGGTGGGCCCCTAATGGGCGGCGATCCTTGATTGCGATCCCTGCCGCTTGGGACCAGAGCAGAGCTGCAGGGATCCACGCCGTCCTCCTTCCTGCCCGGAACTTCCTGTATGACTCAGCACGGCTGGATGACGTCATCATTCAGCGCGGCTGTGTCAGAGAGAAAGTTGCCGGGATGTGCTGCGGCTGCTGGGAACGTGCGGAGAGGTGAGTGGGTGCTGTGCGTGTGTGTACCTGCCTGTGTGTGCCTGTGTGTGTGTCTCTGCCTGCGTGTGTGTGCCTGCGTGTGTGCGGCTGTTTGTGTGTCTGTGTGTGCGTCTCTGCCTGCCTGCGTGTGTGTCCCTGCCTGCAGCTGTGTGTGGGGGGAGGCAATGATGATGGTGCTGGAGGCAATGATGATGGTGGTGGGGGCAATGATGATGGTGGTGGGGCAATGATGATGATGGTGCTGGAGGCAATGATGATGGTGGTTGGGGCGATGATGATGGTGGTGGGGCAATGATGATGATGGTGGTGGGGGAGGCAATGATGATGATGGTGGGGAAGCAATGATGGTGGTAGTGGAGGCAATGATTATGGTGGTGGTGGGGGAGGCAGTGATGATGATGATGGTGGTGGGGGAAGCAATGATGGTGGTGGGGAAGAAAGCAATGATGGTTGTGGTGTAAAGGACAATGGTGGTGGGGAAGAGGCAATGATGGAGGTGGTAATGAGTACAATGGTGGAGGGGGAGAACAATTGTGATGGTGGAGGGGGCTGCATTATACCCTTTCAGGGGGCTGCATTATACCCTATGAGGGGCTACATTATAATTCTGTGGGGGGCTGCATTATATTCTGTGGGAGGCTACATTATATTATATGAGGGGGCTACATTATATTTTATGAGGGGTTTACCCCAACCACTGCTACATAATTAAGACGTGTACTACCTTATATTATACCCTGATATTAGCGTCTTTTACAACACAATTGGTGGTCTTGCATTTGTTTCTATGTAGCTACATAGTGGGCCCCAAGAATGATTTTCTCTGGTGGACCCAAGGTGCTCCAGTCCGACACTGTACATGTAGATAAAAACTAATGACTTCATTTAGTCCATTAGATTAAAGTGAATCATTTTTTAAAATCCTTCTAGTCTCCAACTGGGCCAATTTGGTCTTAATATCTCCATCTCTTGAGTCCTTCAGAATTCGATCAATGCCGATCACTCTAAGCAGGTTTGGATTAGAGACATGGGCTGTTTTAAAATTGCAAGGTATCGGTTTCAGTAGTGTAAAATCCCTCACATCACGGGCATTTTATTATATCGTGAACATGCTCCCTGGTTCGCATCTTCAGTTGTCGCATGGTCATCCCTATGTATACCAAAGGACAGGGACAGGAGGCGTAATAGATAACATGGTCAGTAACACATGTAATATTGTGGGTGATGTTAAAAATTCTGTCTCCATTGGTGGATTTAAAGTTCACAGCCTTATCCATGTTGGTACATGCTAGGCAGTTTTTACAAGGAAAAAAGCCCCATGTATGTCATTTGGAACAAGGGTCATTTGTCAGGGCCAGCACAATCTCCAGACCTGAACCCCATTGAAAACCTCTGGAATGTAATCAAGAGGAAGATGGATAGTCACAAGCCATCAAACAAAGAAGAACTGCTTACATTTTTGTACCAGGAGTGGCATAAGGTCACCCAAAAGCAGTGTGAAAGACTGGTGGAAAGCATGCCAAGACGAAAAAAAGCTGTGATTTAAAATCATGGTTATTCCACAAAATATTGATTTCTGAACTCTTCCTGAGTTAAAACATTATTGTTGTTTCTAAATGATTATGAACTTGTTGGTTTTTTTTGGCATTATTTGAGGTCTGCAAGCAATGCCTTTTTTTGTTATTTTGACCATTTCTCATTTTCAGAAACTAAATACAAAATTTATTGCTTGGAACTTTGGAGACATGTTGTCAGTAGTTTATAGAATAAAAGAGCAATTTTTGCCAGAGCTGTATGTACACACACACACACACACACAGGCAGTGATTTGAAAGATAGAAAGCCATCAAACATCCACATTTCCCAATAAGAACCGGAAAATAAAGACCAATAGACTATTTTCTGATGACACATTCCCTTGAAATGGCCATATAAGAACGTAATGGGATATCGCTGAGGCCTCTTTTCCACTTGAGAGAAAAAAAACGGTCCGATTTACGGACCGAAAAAATGGAGGAAAATCATGCGAGTGTCATGCGATTTTTTTATCGCAACATCCGTATGACATCCGTATTGCTGTCCGATTTTTACGCACCGGTGTCCTTTGAAAAGCCAGTAATTCAGCGCAGTGTACAGTAAAATCACACTGACAGGTTAGAATAGAGTAGATATATACACATAGAATAGGTTTATATGCCTATATATATGTCAGTGAGACACCTATATATATATATATTTATATTTATTGCAGCGCTAGATAGCAGAAAAGCCGGTAATTCAATTGCCGGCTTTTGCTATCTCCTTCACAAACCCGACAGGATATGAGACATGGTTTACATACAGTAAACCATTTCCTATCCCTTATTTTATTAGATATTCCTGACTACTAATGTAAGAAGTGTCTGTGTGTAAAATTTGAGGGCGCTAGCTGTTAAAATAAAGGGTTAAATCGCTGAAAAAAATGGCGTGGGCTCCCACGCAATTTTCTCCGCCAGAGTGGTAAAGCCAGTGACCGAGGGCAGATATTAATAGCCTAGGGAGGTACCATGGTTATTGGCCCCCCGTGGCTAAAAACATCTGCCCCCAGCCACCCCAGAAAAGGCACATCTGTAAGATGCACCTATTCTGGCACTTTGCCACTCTCTTCCCATTCCCGTGTAGCGGTGGGATAAGGGGTAATAAAGGGTTAATGTCACCTTGCTATTGTAAGGAGACATTAAGCCAGGTTAAAAATGGAGAGGCGTCAATAGGACACCCATCCATTATTAATCCAATACCAGTAAATGGTTAATAAAACACACACACATTAGGAATAAAGTATTTTAATTAAATAAAGACACAGGGTGTTGTAATAGTTTATTATACTCTTAATCCAATTGAAGACCCTTGTCACCTGAAACAAAGTTAAAATAACAAATCAACAATATCCCATACCTTCCGTCGTTCAGTCTTGTCCCACGCTGTAAATTCATCTGAAGGGGTTAAATAATTTTTACAGCCAGAAGAATGCCAAGAGTGTGCAAAGCAGTCATCAAAGCAAAAGGTGGCTACTTTGAAGAACCTAGAATATAAGACATATTTTCAGAATTTTTCACACTTTTCTGTTAAGTATCTAATTCCACATGTGTTAATTCATAGTTTTGATGCCTTCAGTGTGAATTTACAATTTTCATATATATACTGCAGTCATGACTGAACGTGTTGGCACACATTAAATTTTTCCAGGAAATGAAATATTTCTCCCATAAAATTATTGCAATTACACTTGTTTTCTTCTACATATATTTTTTACCATTGTGTGGCACTTTCCAAAATTGTGGATAAACAAGTTTGATTCAAGCACGTTCAGGTGGCAGGTGTGGGCATTGAACCCTCAACCCCAGCACTGCGACCATCACTAAGCTCCAAACCTGTAGGAAAAAGGTGTGTGCCGTGGGGGAGACCACTTCATGTAACTACCATGATCTCAGCACATCCACCTAACATCACGTAGCCCATATATGAAACTACCTCGATCTCAGCACGTCCATCATGTAGCTTCATATATGACATGACACCTCCATCTCCACCTAACAAGGTGCAGCTTCATAGATGCCATGACACTCCATGATCCCTGGTTCCACCGCACACAGTTATATATACATACCTCCTCTCTATTTATATGCCGGTGATGGCACAGACGCTTACCTTATGGAGACTTTAAAAAAAAAATCAACAGTGACCTGCTGAGAAAATGACCCTCCCCTGCTGAGAAAATGACTGCCCCTGCTGAGAAAATGACCGCCCCTGCTGAATATTTAGGAGAAATTTGTTGTGAAGTCGGTTGTTTTTCCCATGAGCTAATTTGCATATATTCATGAACAAGCGCTGTGATTGGCTGGCTGTAGAATGCTGCATCTCCAGCCATCTCAGAGAAGGGAACGCCACTTAGTGATGGGCACAGACATGGGGTTGTGGGTTCAATGCCCACACCTGTCACCTGAACGAGTATCATGTGCTTGAAACAAACTTGTTTATCCACAATTTTGGAAAGTGCCACACAATGGTAAGAAATATATGTAGAACAAAACAAGTGTAACTGCAATCATTTTATGTAAGAAATATTTCACTTCCTAGAACAATTTAAAGTGCGCCAACACGTTGGGTCATGCCTGTGTGTATATACACATATCTATAATATAGCCGGAGATGTGTCCTTCTGTCAGAAGCCTTTGGCGCCACAGTCAGCGCATGCGCATACAGGACTTTGACGCCATTTTATTGGAGAGGAGGGGCGGCGCTATCTGATGTGATCGGGGCCATCTCCATCATATTGACTGTGGCAGCGGCTTCACCGGTGGGGATGAGGACACCGGGGTCTGCTGCTCTGCTGGTGAGACACCAGGACTGTGGGTACTGAACCTCCCAGCCGCCAGTCACCTTTCAGACCAGACAGGACAAGCACCAAGAAGGAAAGTGTATGTGGTGTGCGAATTCCTATAGTGTCTTCAATAAATGGCTCCGGAGATCGCGGTATGCGCACACACTGACTCTGGCCCCATTATATGGAAGTAAAGTACTACAAAACTAAAGGGAACCCGTCACCAGAAATAACGACCTAAACCTGCAGATATGCGGTTAGTCTGCAGGATAATAGCGTTATTATGCTGCCCGGTGCCTGCACTGACAGCAGGCCTCAATGTAGAGCCAGTGTCAGTCAGGGCCGGGGGCCGCTGTATATTCAGAGCAGTGACAGAAGCTGCGGCACCCCACCTCCATGACTCAAACCGAATGCTGGCGGGGTGAATCAAGTTAATTCAATGGTGCAATTTATTTGACAGTTGAATAAAATAGCGCATCAGTCAGCGCATACCGTGTCTATGCCCGGCGCGTGCGCACTGTTGACAATGTTATACCCAAAAGGAGGGAAGTGCACAACCCAAGATAAAATGAAAACTTTTTCTAATATAAGTCAAATAAAAACAGATTCTAGAGAAAAAATATGTACATAATACAGCAGGAAGGGTGAAGAACCCTAAGCAGAGTGACGTCCCAGCAGCCAATTAAAAATCAAGTGAAGCAGATAAATACACACATTTTATAAAAAATATATATATATATTGTAACCGAATGCTGTGAATGATTTTATAATGTCAACCCAGTGGAAAGATTACTTTCAACACAGATACAGTGTATACAGAAACATATAGATATATGAGTGTGTTGGCAGCACACTATTGCGAAGTCTATGTGAATACGTGTTGAGTGTGAACTCATACACAACCCGGGTAGTAAGTTTTAAAATATTATATTGCACATGGAAAGATAAGAGACAGATATGCCCAACAAAGTAAATATATTAAGGTGCAAGTGCTTGAAAGTGCATAGAGACCATTGTAACAACAGGGTCACAGCAAAGGGGTTACCAAAAGAAGTGCTGCCAGTACCTGTGAAAATGAAGGCGCTTAGGAGGGAAAAACCCCGACGCGCGTTTCGCTATCTCTTCTTCCTGGGGGGCCGTAGATATGAACGGATAGTAGTGCTGGCTTTTTAAATGCTGTGGGAGGTATGGCGCTCGCGTCAGCCCTGCATGGAGCTGGAAGCGGCGGATCCGGCGTCCCACGTCATCAGTCCCCGCCCACCTCTGACATGTCAGTAGTGATGCGACGGGTTACCATGGCAACCCAGTCCAGCCGGCAGACACAAGCGCACATTGCTAACAATGACTCGTAGGCCATGATGGGAAATCTGATACTGCGCAAAGGGTAGGACACAATGTGTAATGACGAAAAAGAAGGAGCCGATAGTGAAAATATAAGAGGGAACCGGTAATGAGGATGAAAGTTGTGGAATATATCTAAAAAAAGGGGGGGAGTGTGGAGACTATAAATGCAGTGTCACAAGTATGGATAAACACAAGGGTATGTAACAATTTATATAAGTGACAATTAGCTAAAAATTCCCCAAAAAATCATGATATGAGATGGGGCAAACCTAGCGCAAAGAAAAATAAAAAAAAAAGTGAAAAATAACTATGTAAAAAACTTGTAAATCTATATTTATATAACGAAAACACATAAAGTGCACATAGTGGAGATGCTGCAAAAGTCAGCAATTAAAAAATTACATGAAAAGATCACGTGCATGCAGTGCATAAAGCAAATATACCACAAGATCCAGCAATAAAAAATATACACTTAAGTGAAAAAAAATATAAAATGAATAAAAAATGAGTCCTTAATGTCGACATGTAGTGGATAGGACATCATGCATCCTCTTTGTTGACACGCAGTTCCTTATTATCATAAGTGGGAAAAGAAGAATGTACGCACAAATCAGAACACATCAGGGCTTAAATTCAAGGAGCAAAATCTGAAAACAGAGAAAAGGGGAAATAAAGTACATATACAGGGTCGGACTGGCCCACCGGAGAACCGGAGGATTCTCCGGTGGGCCCAGGCACTGACACCTGATGGCATATTGGCCAGCAGCTGCCTGGGGCCCCCACTGCTCCAGGGGCCCCCCAGCCAGTAGAGTGTCACTAATAGCGGACACCCAGCTGTTATGGGGCCCCTGAATCAAGGGGGGCCCTCCTGGTGCCAGAGAGCAGCAGCTGGACAGGAGCCTGTCCCCGCTGCTAAAGAGAAATGAATATTCACGCTTCCCCATGCCCCCATGGGCGTGGAGAGGCGTGAATACCATTTCACTTTAATGGCGGGCAGCGTTAGCCGCAGGTTGAGGCTAACACTGCCCGCCGCTGCTGCTGAATGGGGGGCCCCGAAGGTGGGCCCCTAATGGGCGGCGATCCTTGATTGCGATCCCTGCCGCTTGGGACCAGAGCAGAGCTGCAGGGATCCACGCCGTCCTCCTTCCTGCCCGGAACTTCCTGTATGACTCAGCACGGCTGGATGACGTCATCATTCAGCGTGGCTGTGTCAGAGAGAAAGTTGCCGGGATGTGCTGCGGCTGCTGGGAACGTGCGGAGAGGTGAGTGGGTGCTGTGCGTGTGTGTACCTGCGTGTGTGTGTGCCTGCCTGTGTGTGCCTGTGTGTGTGTCTCTGCCTGCGTGTGTGTGCCTGCGTGTGTGCGGCTGTTTGTGTGTCTGTGTGTGCGTCTCTGCCTGCCTGCGTGTGTGTCCCTGCCTGCAGCTGTGTGTGGGGGGAGGCAATGATGATGGTGCTGGAGGCAATGATGATGGTGGTGGGGGCAATGATGATGGTGGTGGGGCAATGATGATGATGGTGCTGGAGGCAATGATGATGGTGGTTGGGGCGATGATGATGGTGGTGGGGCAATGATGATGATCGTGGTGGGGGAGGCAATGATGATGATGGTGGGGAAGCAATGATGGTGGTAGTGGAGGCAATGATTATGGTGGTGGTGGGGGAGGCAGTGATGATGATGATGGTGGTGGGGGAAGCAATGATGGTGGTGGGGAAGAAAGCAATGATGGTTGTGGTGTAAAGGACAATGGTGGTGGGGAAGAGGCAATGATGGAGGTGGTAATGAGTACAATGGTGGAGGGGGAGAACAATGGTGATGGTGGAGGGGGCTGCATTATACCCTATGAGGGGCTACATTATAATTCTGTGGGGGGCTGCATTATATTCTGTGGGAGGCTACATTATATTATATGAGGGGGCTACATTATATTTTATGAGGGGTTTACCCCAACCCCTGCTACATAATTAAGACGTGTACTACCTTATATTATACCCTGATATTAGCGTCTTTTACAACACAATTGGTGGTCTTGCATTTGTTTCTATGTAGCTACATAGTGGGCCCCAAGAATGATTTTCTCTGGTGGACCCAAGGTGCTCCAGTCCGACACTGTACATGTAGATAAAAACTAATGACTTCATTTAGTCCATTAGATTAAAGTGAATCATTTTTTAAAATCCTTCTAGTCTCCAACTGGGCCAATTTGGTCTTAATATCTCCATCTCTTGAGTCCTTCAGAATTCGATCAATGCCGATCACTCTAAGCAGGTTTGGATTAGAGACATGGGCTGTTTTAAAATTGCGAGGTATCGGTTTCAGTAGTGTAAAATCCCTCACATCACGGGCATTTTATTATATCGTGAACATGCTCCCTGGTTCGCATCTTCAGTTGTCGCATGGTCATCCCTATGTATACCAAAGGACAGGGACAGGAGGCGTAATAGATAACATGGTCAGTAACACATGTAATATTGTGGGTGATGTTAAAAATTCTGTCTCCATTGGTGGATTTAAAGTTCACAGCCTTATCCATGTTGGTACATGCTAGGCAGTTTTTACAAGGAAAAAAGCCCCATGTATGTCATTTGGAACAAGGGTCATTTGTCAGGGCCAGCACAATCTCCAGACCTGAACCCCATTGAAAACCTCTGGAATGTAATCAAGAGGAAGATGGATAGTCACAAGCCATCAAACAAAGAAGAACTGCTTACATTTTTGTACCAGGAGTGGCATAAGGTCACCCAAAAGCAGTGTGAAAGACTGGTGGAAAGCATGCCAAGACGAAAAAAAGCTGTGATTTAAAATCATGGTTATTCCACAAAATATTGATTTCTGAACTCTTCCTGAGTTAAAACATTATTGTTGTTTCTAAATGATTATGAACTTGTTGGTTTTTTTTGGCATTATTTGAGGTCTGCAAGCAATGCCTTTTTTTGTTATTTTGACCATTTCTCATTTTCAGAAACTAAATACAAAATTTATTGCTTGGAACTTTGGAGACATGTTGTCAGTAGTTTATAGAATAAAAGAGCAATTTTTGCCAGAGCTGTATGTACACACACACACAGGCAGTGATTTGAAAGATAGAAAGCCATCAAACATCCACATTTCCCAATAAGAACCGGAAAATAAAGACCAATAGACTATTTTCTGATGACACATTCCCTTGAAATGGCCATATAAGAACGTAATGGGATATCGCTGAGGCCTCTTTTCCACTTGAGAGAAAAAAAACGGTCCGATTTACGGACCGAAAAAATGGAGGAAAATCATGCGAGTGTCATGCGATTTTTTTATCGCAACATCCGTATGACATCCGTATTGCTGTCCGATTTTTACGCACCGGTGTCCTTTGAAAAGCCAGTAATTCAGCGCAGTGTACAGTAAAATCACACTGACAGGTTAGAATAGAGTAGATATATACACATAGAATAGGTTTATATGCCTATATATATGTCAGTGAGACACCTATATATATATATATATTTATATTTATTGCAGCGCTAGATAGCAGAAAAGCCGGTAATTCAATTGCCGGCTTTTGCTATCTCCTTCACAAACCCGACAGGATATGAGACATGGTTTACATACAGTAAACCATTTCCTATCCCTTATTTTATTAGATATTCCTGACTACTAATGTAAGAAGTGTCTGTGTGTAAAATTTGAGGGCGCTAGCTGTTAAAATAAAGGGTTAAATCGCTGAAAAAAATGGCGTGGGCTCCCACGCAATTTTCTCCGCCAGAGTGGTAAAGCCAGTGACCGAGGGCAGATATTAATAGCCTAGGGAGGTACCATGGTTATTGGCCCCCCGTGGCTAAAAACATCTGCCCCCAGCCACCCCAGAAAAGGCACATCTGTAAGATGCACCTATTCTGGCACTTTGCCACTCTCTTCCCATTCCCGTGTAGCGGTGGGATAAGGGGTAATAAAGGGTTAATGTCACCTTGCTATTGTAAGGAGACATTAAGCCAGGTTAAAAATGGAGAGGCGTCAATAGGACACCCATCCATTATTAATCCAATACCAGTAAATGGTTAATAAAACACACACACATTAGGAATAAAGTATTTTAATGAAATAAAGACACAGGGTGTTGTAATAGTTTATTATACTCTTAATCCAATTGAAGACCCTTGTCACCTGAAACAAAGTTAAAATAACAAATCAACAATATCCCATACCTTCCGTCGTTCAGTCTTGTCCCACGCTGTAAATTCATCTGAAGGGGTTAAATAATTTTTACAGCCAGGAGAATGCCAAGAGTGTGCAAAGCAGTCATCAAAGCAAAAGGTGGCTACTTTGAAGAACCTAGAATATAAGACATATTTTCAGAATTTTTCACACTTTTCTGTTAAGTATCTAATTCCACATGTGTTAATTCATAGTTTTGATGCCTTCAGTGTGAATTTACAATTTTCATATATATACTGCAGTCATGACTGAACGTGTTGGCACACATTAAATTTTTCCAGGAAATGAAATATTTCTCCCATAAAATTATTGCAATTACACTTGTTTTCTTCTACATATATTTTTTACCATTGTGTGGCACTTTCCAAAATTGTGGATAAACAAGTTTGATTCAAGCACGTTCAGGTGGCAGGTGTGGGCATTGAACCCTCAACCCCAGCACTGCGACCATCACTAAGCTCCAAACCTGTAGGAAAAAGGTGTGTGCCGTGGGGGAGACCACTTCATGTAACTACCATGATCTCAGCACATCCACCTAACATCACGTAGCCCATATATGAAACTACCTCGATCTCAGCACGTCCATCATGTAGCTTCATATATGACATGACACCTCCATCTCCACCTAACAAGGTGCAGCTTCATAGATGCCATGACACTCCATGATCCCTGGTTCCACCGCACACAGTTATATATACATACCTCCTCTCTATTTATATGCCGGTGATGGCACAGACGCTTACCTTATGGAGACTTTAAAAAAAAAATCAACAGTGACCTGCTGAGAAAATGACCCTCCCCTGCTGAGAAAATGACTGCCCCTGCTAAGAAAATGACCGCCCCTGCTGAATATTTAGGAGAAATTTGTTGTGAAGTCGGTTGTTTTTCCCATGAGCTAATTTGCATATATTCATGAACAAGCGCTGTGATTGGCTGGCTGTAGAATGCTGCATCTCCAGCCATCTCAGAGAAGGGAACGCCACTTAGTGATGGGCACAGACATGGGGTTGTGGGTTCAATGCCCACACCTGTCACCTGAACGAGTATCATGTGCTTGAAACAAACTTGTTTATCCACAATTTTGGAAAGTGCCACACAATGGTAAGAAATATATGTAGAACAAAACAAGTGTAACTGCAATCATTTTATGTAAGAAATATTTCACTTCCTAGAACAATTTAAAGTGCGCCAACACGTTGGGTCATGCCTGTGTGTATATACACATATCTATAATATAGCCGGAGATGTGTCCTTCTGTCAGAAGCCTTTGGCGCCACAGTCAGCGCATGCGCATACAGGACTTTGACGCCATTTTATTGGAGAGGAGGGGCGGCGCTATCTGATGTGATCGGGGCCATCTCCATCATATTGACTGTGGCAGCGGCTTCACCGGTGGGGATGAGGACACCGGGGTCTGCTGCTCTGCTGGTGAGACACCAGGACTGTGGGTACTGAACCTCCCAGCGGCCAGTCACCTTTCAGACCAGACAGGACAAGCACCAAGAAGGAAAGTGTATGTGGTGTGCGAATTCCTATAGTGTCTTCAATAAATGGCTCCGGAGATCGCGGTATGCGCACACACTGACTCTGGCCCCATTATATGGAAGTAAAGTACTACAAAACTAAAGGGAACCCGTCACCAGAAATAACGACTTAAACCTGCAGATATGCGGTTAGTCTGCAGGATAATAGCGCTATTATGCTGCCCGGTGCCTGCACTGACAGCAGGCCTCAATGTAGAGCCAGTGTCAGTCAGGGCCGGGGGCCGCTGTATATTCAGAGCAGTGACAGAAGCTGCGGCACCCCACCTCCATGACTCAAACCGAATGCTGGCGGGGTGAATCAAGTTAATTCAATGGTGCAATTTATTTGACAGTTGAATAAAATAGCGCATCAGTCAGCGCATACCGTGTCTATGCCCGGCGCGTGCGCACTGTTGACAATGTTATACCCAAAAGGAGGGAAGTGCACAACCCAAGATAAAATGAAAACTTTTTCTAATATAAGTCAAATAAAAACAGATTCTAGAGAAAAAATATGTACATAATACAGCAGGAAGGGTGAAGAACCCTAAGCAGAGTGACGTCCCAGCAGCCAATTAAAAATCAAGTGAAGCAGATAAATACACACATTTTATAAAAAAAATATATATATATTGTAACCGAATGCTGTGAATGATTTTATAATGTCAACCCAGTGGAAAGATTACTTTCAACACAGATACAGTGTATACAGAAACATATAGATATATGAGTGTGTTGGCAGCACACTATTGCGAAGTCTATGTGAATACGTGTTGAGTGTGAACTCATACACAACCCGGGTAGTAAGTTTTAAAATATTATATTGCACATGGAAAGATAAGAGACAGATATGCCCAACAAAGTAAATATATTAAGGTGCAAGTGCTTGAAAGTGCATAGAGACCATTGTAACAACAGGGTCACAGCAAAGGGGTTACCAAAAGAAGTGCTGCCAGTACCTGTGAAAATGAAGGCGCTTAGGAGGGAAAAACCCCGACGCGCGTTTCGCTATCTCTTCTTCCTGGGGGGCCGTAGATATGAACGGATAGTAGTGCTGGCTTTTTAAATGCTGTGGGAGGTATGGCGCTCGCGTCAGCCCTGCATGGAGCTGGAAGCGGCGGATCCGGCGTCCCACGTCATCAGTCCCCGCCCACCTCTGACATGTCAGTAGTGATGCGACGGGTTACCATGGCAACCCAGTCCAGTCGGCAGACACAAGCGCACATTGCTAACAATGACTCGTAGGCCATGATGGGAAATCTGATACTGCGCAAAGGGTAGGACACAATGTGTAATGACGAAAAAGAAGGAGCCGGTAGTGAAAATATAAGAGGGAACCGGTAATGAGGATGAAAGTTGTGGAATATATCTAAAAAAAGGGGGGGAGTGTGGAGACTATAAATGCAGTGTCACAAGTATGGATAAACACAAGGGTATGTAACAATTTATATAAGTGACAATTAGCTAAAAATTCCCCAAAAAATCATGATATGAGATGGGGCAAACCTAGCGCAAAGAAAAATAAAAAAAAAAGTGAAAAATAACTATGTAAAAAACTTGTAAATCTATATTTATATAACGAAAACCCATAAAGTGCACATAGTGGAGATGCTGCAAAAGTCAGCAATTAAAAAATTACATGAAAAGATCACGTGCATGCAGTGCATAAAGCAAATATACCACAAGATCCAGCAATAAAAAATATACACTTAAGTGAAAAAAAATATAAAATGAATAAAAAATGAGTCCTTAATGTCGACATGTAGTGGATAGGACATCATGCATCCTCTTTGTTGACACGCAGTTCCTTATTATCATAAGTGGGAAAAGAAGAATGTACGCACAAATCAGAACACATCAGGGCTTAAATTCAAGGAGCAAAATCTGAAAACAGAGAAAAGGGGAAATAAAGTACATATACAGGGTCGGACTGGCCCACCGGAGAACCAGAGGATTCTCCGGTGGGCCCAGGCACTGACACCTGATGGCATATTGGCCAGCAGCTGCCTGGGGCCCCCACTGCTCCAGGGGCCCCCCAGCCAGTAGAGTGTCACTAATAGCGGACACCCAGCTGTTATGGGGCCCCTGAATCAAGGGGGGCCCTCCTGGTGCCAGAGAGCAGCAGCTGGACAGGAGCCTGTCCCCGCTGCTAAAGAGAAATGAATATTCACGCTTCCCCATGCCCCCATGGGCGTGGAGAGGCGTGAATACCATTTCACTTTAATGGCGGGCAGCGTTAGCCGCAGGTTGAGGCTAACACTGCCCGCCGCTGCTGCTGAATGGGGGGCCCCGAAGGTGGGCCCCTAATGGGCGGCGATCCTTGATTGCGATCCCTGCCGCTTGGGACCAGAGCAGAGCTGCAGGGATCCACGCCGTCCTCCTTCCTGCCCGGAACTTCCTGTATGACTCAGCACGGCTGGATGACGTCATCATTCAGCGCGGCTGTGTCAGAGAGAAAGTTGCCGGGATGTGCTGCGGCTGCTGGGAACGTGCGGAGAGGTGAGTGGGTGCTGTGCGTGTGTGTACCTGCGTGTGTGTGTGCCTGCCTGTGTGTGCCTGTGTGTGTGTCTCTGCCTGCGTGTGTGTGCCTGCGTGTGTGCGGCTGTTTGTGTGTCTGTGTGTGCGTCTCTGCCTGCCTGCGTGTGTGTCCCTGCCTGCAGCTGTGTGTGGGGGGAGGCAATGATGATGGTGCTGGAGGCAATGATGATGGTGGTGGGGGCAATGATGATGGTGGTGGGGCAATGATGATGATGGTGCTGGAGGCAATGATGATGGTGGTTGGGGCGATGATGATGGTGGTGGGGCAATGATGATGATCGTGGTGGGGGAGGCAATGATGATGATGGTGGGGAAGCAATGATGGTGGTAGTGGAGGCAATGATTATGGTGGTGGTGGGGGAGGCAGTGATGATGATGATGGTGGTGGGGGAAGCAATGATGGTGGTGGGGAAGAAAGCAATGATGGTTGTGGTGTAAAGGACAATGGTGGTGGGGAAGAGGCAATGATGGAGGTGGTAATGAGTACAATGGTGGAGGGGGAGAACAATGGTGATGGTGGAGGGGGCTGCATTATACCCTTTCAGGGGGCTGCATTATACCCTATGAGGGGCTACATTATAATTCTGTGGGGGGCTGCATTATATTCTGTGGGAGGCTACATTATATTATATGAGGGGGCTACATTATATTTTATGAGGGGTTTACCCCAACCCCTGCTACATAATTAAGACGTGTACTACCTTATATTATACCCTGATATTAGCGTCTTTTACAACACAATTGGTGGTCTTGCATTTGTTTCTATGTAGCTACATAGTGGGCCCCAAGAATGATTTTCTCTGGTGGACCCAAGGTGCTCCAGTCCGACACTGTACATGTAGATAAAAACTAATGACTTCATTTAGTCCATTAGATTAAAGTGAATCATTTTTTAAAATCCTTCTAGTCTCCAACTGGGCCAATTTGGTCTTAATATCTCCATCTCTTGAGTCCTTCAGAATTCGATCAATGCCGATCACTCTAAGCAGGTTTGGATTAGAGACATGGGCTGTTTTAAAATTGCGAGGTATCGGTTTCAGTAGTGTAAAATCCCTCACATCACGGGCATTTTATTATATCGTGAACATGCTCCCTGGTTCGCATCTTCAGTTGTCGCATGGTCATCCTTATGTATACCAAAGGACAGGGACAGGAGGCGTAATAGATAACATGGTCAGTAACACATGTAATATTGTGGGTGATGTTAAAAATTCTGTCTCCATTGGTGGATTTAAAGTTCACAGCCTTATCCATGTTGGTACATGCTAGGCAGTTTTTACAAGGAAAAAAGCCCCATGTATGTCATTTGGAACAAGGGTCATTTGTCAGGGCCAGCACAATCTCCAGACCTGAACCCCATTGAAAACCTCTGGAATGTAATCAAGAGGAAGATGGATAGTCACAAGCCATCAAACAAAGAAGAACTGCTTACATTTTTGTACCAGGAGTGGCATAAGGTCACCCAAAAGCAGTGTGAAAGACTGGTGGAAAGCATGCCAAGACGAAAAAAAGCTGTGATTTAAAATCATGGTTATTCCACAAAATATTGATTTCTGAACTCTTCCTGAGTTAAAACATTATTGTTGTTTCTAAATGATTATGAACTTGTTGGTTTTTTTTGGCATTATTTGAGGTCTGCAAGCAATGCCTTTTTTTGTTATTTTGACCATTTCTCATTTTCAGAAACTAAATACAAAATTTATTGCTTGGAACTTTGGAGACATGTTGTCAGTAGTTTATAGAATAAAAGAGCAATTTTTGCCAGAGCTGTATGTACACACACACACAGGCAGTGATTTGAAAGATAGAAAGCCATCAAACATCCACATTTCCCAATAAGAACCGGAAAATAAAGACCAATAGACTATTTTCTGATGACACATTCCCTTGAAATGGCCATATAAGAACGTAATGGGATATCGCTGAGGCCTCTTTTCCACTTGAGAGAAAAAAAACGGTCCGATTTACGGACCGAAAAAATGGAGGAAAATCATGCGAGTGTCATGCGATTTTTTTATCGCAACATCCGTATGACATCCGTATTGCTGTCCGATTTTTACGCACCGGTGTCCTTTGAAAAGCCAGTAATTCAGCGCAGTGTACAGTAAAATCACACTGACAGGTTAGAATAGAGTAGATATATACACATAGAATAGGTTTATATGCCTATATATATGTCAGTGAGACACCTATATATATATATATATATTTATATTTATTGCAGCGCTAGATAGCAGAAAAGCCGGTAATTCAATTGCCGGCTTTTGCTATCTCCTTCACAAACCCGACAGGATATGAGACATGGTTTACATACAGTAAACCATTTCCTATCCCTTATTTTATTAGATATTCCTGACTACTAATGTAAGAAGTGTCTGTGTGTAAAATTTGAGGGCGCTAGTTGTTAAAATAAAGGGTTAAATCGCTGAAAAAAATGGCGTGGGCTCCCACGCAATTTTCTCCGCCAGAGTGGTAAAGCCAGTGACCGAGGGCAGATATTAATAGCCTAGGGAGGTACCATGGTTATTGGCCCCCCGTGGCTAAAAACATCTGCCCCCAGCCACCCCAGAAAAGGCACATCTGTAAGATGCACCTATTCTGGCACTTTGCCACTCTCTTCCCATTCCCGTGTAGCGGTGGGATAAGGGGTAATAAAGGGTTAATGTCACCTTGCTATTGTAAGGAGACATTAAGCCAGGTTAAAAATGGAGAGGCGTCAATAGGACACCCATCCATTATTAATCCAATACCAGTAAATGGTTAATAAAACACACACACATTAGGAATAAAGTATTTTAATGAAATAAAGACACAGGGTGTTGTAATAGTTTATTATACTCTTAATCCAATTGAAGACCCTTGTCACCTGAAACAAAGTTAAAATAACAAATCAACAATATCCCATACCTTCCGTCGTTCAGTCTTGTCCCACGCTGTAAATTCATCTGAAGGGGTTAAATAATTTTTACAGCCAGGAGAATGCCAAGAGTGTGCAAAGCAGTCATCAAAGCAAAAGGTGGCTACTTTGAAGAACCTAGAATATAAGACATATTTTCAGAATTTTTCACACTTTTCTGTTAAGTATCTAATTCCACATGTGTTAATTCATAGTTTTGATGCCTTCAGTGTGAATTTACAATTTTCATATATATACTGCAGTCATGACTGAACGTGTTGGCACACATTAAATTTTTCCAGGAAATGAAATATTTCTCCCAGAAAATTATTGCAATTACACTTGTTTTCTTCTACATATATTTTTTACCATTGTGTGGCACTTTCCAAAATTGTGGATAAACAAGTTTGATTCAAGCACGTTCAGGTGGCAGGTGTGGGCATTGAACCCTCAACCCCAGCACTGCGACCATCACTAAGCTCCAAACCTGTAGGAAAAAGGTGTGTGCCGTGGGGGAGACCACTTCATGTAACTACCATGATCTCAGCACATCCACCTAACATCACGTAGCCCATATATGAAACTACCTCGATCTCAGCACGTCCATCATGTAGCTTCATATATGACATGACACCTCCATCTCCACCTAACAAGGTGCAGCTTCATAGATGCCATGACACTCCATGATCCCTGGTTCCACCGCACACAGTTATATATACATACCTCCTCTCTATTTATATGCCAGTGATGGCACAGACGCTTACCTTATGGAGACTTTAAAAAAAAAATCAACAGTGACCTGCTGAGAAAATGACCCTCCCCTGCTGAGAAAATGACTGCCCCTGCTGAGAAAATGACCGCCCCTGCTGAATATTTAGGAGAAATTTGTTGTGAAGTCGGTTGTTTTTCCCATGAGCTAATTTGCATATATTCATGAACAAGCGCTGTGATTGGCTGGCTGTAGAATGCTGCATCTCCAGCCATCTCAGAGAAGGGAACGCCACTTAGTGATGGGCACAGACATGGGGTTGTGGGTTCAATGCCCACACCTGTCACCTGAACGAGTATCATGTGCTTGAAACAAACTTGTTTATCCACAATTTTGGAAAGTGCCACACAATGGTAAGAAATATATGTAGAACAAAACAAGTGTAACTGCAATCATTTTATGTAAGAAATATTTCACTTCCTAGAACAATTTAAAGTGCGCCAACACGTTGGGTCATGCCTGTGTGTATATACACATATCTATAATATAGCCGGAGATGTGTCCTTCTGTCAGAAGCCTTTGGCGCCACAGTCAGCGCATGCGCATACAGGACTTTGACGCCATTTTATTGGAGAGGAGGGGCGGCGCTATCTGATGTGATCGGGGCCATCTCCATCATATTGACTGTGGCAGCGGCTTCACCGGTGGGGATGAGGACACCGGGGTCTGCTGCTCTGCTGGTGAGACACCAGGACTGTGGGTACTGAACCTCCCAGCCGCCAGTCACCTTTCAGACCAGACAGGACAAGCACCAAGAAGGAAAGTGTATGTGGTGTGCGAATTCCTATAGTGTCTTCAATAAATGGCTCCGGAGATCGCGGTATGCGCACACACTGACTCTGGCCCCATTATATGGAAGTAAAGTACTACAAAACTAAAGGGAACCCGTCACCAGAAATAACGACCTAAACCTGCAGATATGCGGTTAGTCTGCAGGATAATAGCGTTATTATGCTGCCCGGTGCCTGCACTGACAGCAGGCCTCAATGTAGAGCCAGTGTCAGTCAGGGCCGGGGGCCGCTGTATATTCAGAGCAGTGACAGAAGCTGCGGCACCCCACCTCCATGACTCAAACCGAATGCTGGTGGGGTGAATCAAGTTAATTCAATGGTGCAATTTATTTGACAGTTGAATAAAATAGCGCATCAGTCAGCGCATACCGTGTCTATGCCCGGCGCGTGCGCACTGTTGACAATGTTATACCCAAAAGGAGGGAAGTGCACAACCCAAGATAAAATGAAAACTTTTTCTAATATAAGTCAAATAAAAACAGATTCTAGAGAAAAAATATGTACATAATACAGCAGGAAGGGTGAAGAACCCTAAGCAGAGTGACGTCCCAGCAGCCAATTAAAAATCAAGTGAAGCAGATAAATACACACATTTTATAAAAAAAATATATATATATTGTAACCGAATGCTGTGAATGATTTTATAATGTCAACCCAGTGGAAAGATTACTTTCAACACAGATACAGTGTATACAGAAACATATAGATATATGAGTGTGTTGGCAGCACACTATTGCGAAGTCTATGTGAATACGTGTTGAGTGTGAACTCATACACAACCCGGGTAGTAAGTTTTAAAATATTATATTGCACATGGAAAGATAAGAGACAGATATGCCCAACAAAGTAAATATATTAAGGTGCAAGTGCTTGAAAGTGCATAGAGACCATTGTAACAACAGGGTCACAGCAAAGGGGTTACCAAAAGAAGTGCTGCCAGTACCTGTGAAAATGAAGGCGCTTAGGAGGGAAAAACCCCGACGCGCGTTTCGCTATCTCTTCTTCCTGGGGGGCCGTAGATATGAACGGATAGTAGTGCTGGCTTTTTAAATGCTGTGGGAGGTATGGCGCTCGCGTCAGCCCTGCATGGAGCTGGAAGCGGCGGATCCGGCGTCCCACGTCATCAGTCCCCGCCCACCTCTGACATGTCAGTAGTGATGCGACGGGTTACCATGGCAACCCAGTCCAGCCGGCAGACACAAGCGCACATTGCTAACAATGACTCGTAGGCCATGATGGGAAATCTGATACTGCGCAAAGGGTAGGACACAATGTGTAATGACGAAAAAGAAGGAGCCGGTAGTGAAAATATAAGAGGGAACCGGTAATGAGGATGAAAGTTGTGGAATATATCTAAAAAAAGGGGGGGAGTGTGGAGACTATAAATGCAGTGTCACAAGTATGGATAAACACAAGGGTATGTAACAATTTATATAAGTGACAATTAGCTAAAAATTCCCCAAAAAATCATGATATGAGATGGGGCAAACCTAGCGCAAAGAAAAATAAAAAAAAAAGTGAAAAATAACTATGTAAAAAACTTGTAAATCTATATTTATATAACGAAAACCCATAAAGTGCACATAGTGGAGATGCTGCAAAAGTCAGCAATTAAAAAATTACATGAAAAGATCACGTGCATGCAGTGCATAAAGCAAATATACCACAAGATCCAGCAATAAAAAATATACACTTAAGTGAAAAAAAATATAAAATGAATAAAAAATGAGTCCTTAATGTCGACATGTAGTGGATAGGACATCATGCATCCTCTTTGTTGACACGCAGTTCCTTATTATCATAAGTGGGAAAAGAAGAATGTACGCACAAATCAGAACACATCAGGGCTTAAATTCAAGGAGCAAAATCTGAAAACAGAGAAAAGGGGAAATAAAGTACATATACAGGGTCGGACTGGCCCACCGGAGAACCAGAGGATTCTCCGGTGGGCCCAGGCACTGACACCTGATGGCATATTGGCCAGCAGCTGCCTGGGGCCCCCACTGCTCCAGGGGCCCCCCAGCCAGTAGAGTGTCACTAATAGCGGACACCCAGCTGTTATGGGGCCCCTGAATCAAGGGGGGCCCTCCTGGTGCCAGAGAGCAGCAGCTGGACAGGAGCCTGTCCCCGCTGCTAAAGAGAAATGAATATTCACGCTTCCCCATGCCCCCATGGGCGTGGAGAGGCGTGAATACCATTTCACTTTAATGGCGGGCAGCGTTAGCCGCAGGTTGAGGCTAACACTGCCCGCCGCTGCTGCTGAATGGGGGGCCCCGAAGGTGGGCCCCTAATGGGCGGCGATCCTTGATTGCGATCCCTGCCGCTTGGGACCAGAGCAGAGCTGCAGGGATCCACGCCGTCCTCCTTCCTGCCCGGAACTTCCTGTATGACTCAGCACGGCTGGATGAGTTGCCGGGATGTGCTGCGGCTGCTGGGAACGTGCGGAGAGGTGAGTGGGTGCTGTGCGTGTGTGTACCTGCGTGTGTGTGTGCCTGCCTGTGTGTGCCTGTGTGTGTGTCTCTGCCTGCGTGTGTGTGCCTGCGTGTGTGCGGCTGTTTGTGTGTCTGTGTGTGCGTCTCTGCCTGCCTGCGTGTGTGTCCCTGCCTGCAGCTGTGTGTGGGGGGAGGCAATGATGATGGTGCTGGAGGCAATGATGATGGTGGTGGGGGCAATGATGATGGTGGTGGGGCAATGATGATGATGGTGCTGGAGGCAATGATGATGGTGGTTGGGGCGATGATGATGGTGGTGGGGCAATGATGATGATCGTGGTGGGGGAGGCAATGATGATGATGGTGGGGAAGCAATGATGGTGGTAGTGGAGGCAATGATTATGGTGGTGGTGGGGGAGGCAGTGATGATGATGATGGTGGTGGGGGAAGCAATGATGGTGGTGGGGAAGAAAGCAATGATGGTTGTGGTGTAAAGGACAATGGTGGTGGGGAAGAGGCAATGATGGAGGTGGTAATGAGTACAATGGTGGAGGGGGAGAACAATGGTGATGGTGGAGGGGGCTGCATTATACCCTTTCAGGGGGCTGCATTATACCCTATGAGGGGCTACATTATAATTCTGTGGGGGGCTGCATTATATTCTGTGGGAGGCTACATTATATTATATGAGGGGGCTACATTATATTTTATGAGGGGTTTACCCCAACCCCTGCTACATAATTAAGACGTGTACTACCTTATATTATACCCTGATATTAGCGTCTTTTACAACACAATTGGTGGTCTTGCATTTGTTTCTATGTAGCTACATAGTGGGCCCCAAGAATGATTTTCTCTGGTGGACCCAAGGTGCTCCAGTCCGACACTGTACATGTAGATAAAAACTAATGACTTCATTTAGTCCATTAGATTAAAGTGAATCATTTTTTAAAATCCTTCTAGTCTCCAACTGGGCCAATTTGGTCTTAATATCTCCATCTCTTGAGTCCTTCAGAATTCGATCAATGCCGATCACTCTAAGCAGGTTTGGATTAGAGACATGGGCTGTTTTAAAATTGCGAGGTATCGGTTTCAGTAGTGTAAAATCCCTCACATCACGGGCATTTTATTATATCGTGAACATGCTCCCTGGTTCGCATCTTCAGTTGTCGCATGGTCATCCCTATGTATACCAAAGGACAGGGACAGGAGGCGTAATAGATAACATGGTCAGTAACACATGTAATATTGTGGGTGATGTTAAAAATTCTGTCTCCATTGGTGGATTTAAAGTTCACAGCCTTATCCATGTTGGTACATGCTAGGCAGTTTTTACAAGGAAAAAAGCCCCATGTATGTCATTTGGAACAAGGGTCATTTGTCAGGGCCAGCACAATCTCCAGACCTGAACCCCATTGAAAACCTCTGGAATGTAATCAAGAGGAAGATGGATAGTCACAAGCCATCAAACAAAGAAGAACTGCTTACATTTTTGTACCAGGAGTGGCATAAGGTCACCCAAAAGCAGTGTGAAAGACTGGTGGAAAGCATGCCAAGACGAAAAAAAGCTGTGATTTAAAATCATGGTTATTCCACAAAATATTGATTTCTGAACTCTTCCTGAGTTAAAACATTATTGTTGTTTCTAAATGATTATGAACTTGTTGGTTTTTTTTGGCATTATTTGAGGTCTGCAAGCAATGCCTTTTTTTGTTATTTTGACCATTTCTCATTTTCAGAAACTAAATACAAAATTTATTGCTTGGAACTTTGGAGACATGTTGTCAGTAGTTTATAGAATAAAAGAGCAATTTTTGCCAGAGCTGTATGTACACACACACACAGGCAGTGATTTGAAAGATAGAAAGCCATCAAACATCCACATTTCCCAATAAGAACCGGAAAATAAAGACCAATAGACTATTTTCTGATGACACATTCCCTTGAAATGGCCATATAAGAACGTAATGGGATATCGCTGAGGCCTCTTTTCCACTTGAGAGAAAAAAAACGGTCCGATTTACGGACCGAAAAAATGGAGGAAAATCATGCGAGTGTCATGCGATTTTTTTATCGCAACATCCGTATGACATCCGTATTGCTGTCCGATTTTTACGCACCGGTGTCCTTTGAAAAGCCAGTAATTCAGCGCAGTGTACAGTAAAATCACACTGACAGGTTAGAATAGAGTAGATATATACACATAGAATAGGTTTATATGCCTATATATATGTCAGTGAGACACCTATATATATATATATTTATATCTATTGCAGCGCTAGATAGCAGAAAAGCCGGTAATTCAATTGCCGGCTTTTGCTATCTCCTTCACAAACCCGACAGGATATGAGACATGGTTTACATACAGTAAACCATTTCCTATCCCTTATTTTATTAGATATTCCTGACTACTAATGTAAGAAGTGTCTGTGTGTAAAATTTGAGGGCGCTAGCTGTTAAAATAAAGGGTTAAATCGCTGAAAAAAATGGCGTGGGCTCCCACGCAATTTTCTCCGCCAGAGTGGTAAAGCCAGTGACCGAGGGCAGATATTAATAGCCTAGGGAGGTACCATGGTTATTGGCCCCCCGTGGCTAAAAACATCTGCCCCCAGCCACCCCAGAAAAGGCACATCTGTAAGATGCACCTATTCTGGCACTTTGCCACTCTCTTCCCATTCCCGTGTAGCGGTGGGATAAGGGGTAATAAAGGGTTAATGTCACCTTGCTATTGTAAGGAGACATTAAGCCAGGTTAAAAATGGAGAGGCGTCAATAGGACACCCATCCATTATTAATCCAATACCAGTAAATGGTTAATAAAACACACACACATTAGGAATAAAGTATTTTAATTAAATAAAGACACAGGGTGTTGTAATAGTTTATTATACTCTTAATCCAATTGAAGACCCTTGTCACCTGAAACAAAGTTAAAATAACAAATCAACAATATCCCATACCTTCCGTCGTTCAGTCTTGTCCCACGCTGTAAATTCATCTGAAGGGGTTAAATAATTTTTACAGCCAGAAGAATGCCAAGAGTGTGCAAAGCAGTCATCAAAGCAAAAGGTGGCTACTTTGAAGAACCTAGAATATAAGACATATTTTCAGAATTTTTCACACTTTTCTGTTAAGTATCTAATTCCACATGTGTTAATTCATAGTTTTGATGCCTTCAGTGTGAATTTACAATTTTCATATATATACTGCAGTCATGACTGAACGTGTTGGCACACATTAAATTTTTCCAGGAAATGAAATATTTCTCCCATAAAATTATTGCAATTACACTTGTTTTCTTCTACATATATTTTTTACCATTGTGTGGCACTTTCCAAAATTGTGGATAAACAAGTTTGATTCAAGCACGTTCAGGTGGCAGGTGTGGGCATTGAACCCTCAACCCCAGCACTGCGACCATCACTAAGCTCCAAACCTGTAGGAAAAAGGTGTGTGCCGTGGGGGAGACCACTTCATGTAACTACCATGATCTCAGCACATCCACCTAACATCACGTAGCCCATATATCAAACTACCTCGATCTCAGCACGTCCATCATGTAGCTTCATATATGACATGACACCTCCATCTCCACCTAACAAGGTGCAGCTTCATAGATGCCATGACACTCCATGATCCCTGGTTCCACCGCACACAGTTATATATACATACCTCCTCTCTATTTATATGCCGGTGATGGCACAGACGCTTACCTTATGGAGACTTTAAAAAAAAAATCAACAGTGACCTGCTGAGAAAATGACCCTCCCCTGCTGAGAAAATGACTGCCCCTGCTGAGAAAATGACCGCCCCTGCTGAATATTTAGGAGAAATTTGTTGTGAAGTCGGTTGTTTTTCCCATGAGCTAATTTGCATATATTCATGAACAAGCGCTGTGATTGGCTGGCTGTAGAATGCTGCATCTCCAGCCATCTCAGAGAAGGGAACGCCACTTAGTGATGGGCACAGACATGGGGTTGTGGGTTCAATGCCCACACCTGTCACCTGAACGAGTATCATGTGCTTGAAACAAACTTGTTTATCCACAATTTTGGAAAGTGCCACACAATGGTAAGAAATATATGTAGAACAAAACAAGTGTAACTGCAATCATTTTATGTAAGAAATATTTCACTTCCTAGAACAATTTAAAGTGCGCCAACACGTTGGGTCATGCCTGTGTGTATATACACATATCTATAATATAGCCGGAGATGTGTCCTTCTGTCAGAAGCCTTTGGCGCCACAGTCAGCGCATGCGCATACAGGACTTTGACGCCATTTTATTGGAGAGGAGGGGCGGCGCTATCTGATGTGATCGGGGCCATCTCCATCATATTGACTGTGGCAGCGGCTTCACCGGTGGGGATGAGGACACCGGGGTCTGCTGCTCTGCTGGTGAGACACCAGGACTGTGGGTACTGAACCTCCCAGCCGCCAGTCACCTTTCAGACCAGACAGGACAAGCACCAAGAAGGAAAGTGTATGTGGTGTGCGAATTCCTATAGTGTCTTCAATAAATGGCTCCGGAGATCGCGGTATGCGCACACACTGACTCTGGCCCCATTATATGGAAGTAAAGTACTACAAAACTAAAGGGAACCCGTCACCAGAAATAACGACCTAAACCTGCAGATATGCGGTTAGTCTGCAGGATAATAGCGTTATTATGCTGCCCGGTGCCTGCACTGACAGCAGGCCTCAATGTAGAGCCAGTGTCAGTCAGGGCCGGGGGCCGCTGTATATTCAGAGCAGTGACAGAAGCTGCGGCACCCCACCTCCATGACTCAAACCGAATGCTGGCGGGGTGAATCAAGTTAATTCAATGGTGCAATTTATTTGACAGTTGAATAAAATAG
Organism: Ranitomeya imitator; assembly: GCF_032444005.1. Taxonomy (NCBI): domain Eukaryota; kingdom Metazoa; phylum Chordata; class Amphibia; order Anura; family Dendrobatidae; genus Ranitomeya; species Ranitomeya imitator. The sequence continues at coordinate 449,279,135 of NC_091283.1, read as the reverse complement.
CGCATCAGTCAGCGCATACCGTGTCTATGCCCGGCGCGTGCGCACTGTTGACAATGTTATACCCAAAAGGAGGGAAGTGCACAACCCAAGATAAAATGAAAACTTTTTCTAATATAAGTCAAATAAAAACAGATTCTAGAGAAAAAATATGTACATAATACAGCAGGAAGGGTGAAGAACCCTAAGCAGAGTGACGTCCCAGCAGCCAATTAAAAATCAAGTGAAGCAGATAAATACACACATTTTATAAAAAAAATATATATATATTGTAACCGAATGCTGTGAATGATTTTATAATGTCAACCCAGTGGAAAGATTACTTTCAACACAGATACAGTGTATACAGAAACATATAGATATATGAGTGTGTTGGCAGCACACTATTGCGAAGTCTATGTGAATACGTGTTGAGTGTGAACTCATACACAACCCGGGTAGTAAGTTTTAAAATATTATATTGCACATGGAAAGATAAGAGACAGATATGCCCAACAAAGTAAATATATTAAGGTGCAAGTGCTTGAAAGTGCATAGAGACCATTGTAACAACAGGGTCACAGCAAAGGGGTTACCAAAAGAAGTGCTGCCAGTACCTGTGAAAATGAAGGCGCTTAGGAGGGAAAAACCCCGACGCGCGTTTCGCTATCTCTTCTTCCTGGGGGGCCGTAGATATGAACGGATAGTAGTGCTGGCTTTTTAAATGCTGTGGGAGGTATGGCGCTCGCGTCAGCCCTGCATGGAGCTGGAAGCGGCGGATCCGGCGTCCCACGTCATCAGTCCCCGCCCACCTCTGACATGTCAGTAGTGATGCGACGGGTTACCATGGCAACCCAGTCCACCCGGCAGACACAAGCGCACATTGCTAACAATGACTCGTAGGCCATGATGGGAAATCTGATACTGCGCAAAGGGTAGGACACAATGTGTAATGACGAAAAAGGAGCCGGTAGTGAAAATATAAGAGGGAACCGGTAATGAGGATGAAAGTTGTGGAATATATCTAAAAAAAGGGGGGGAGTGTGGAGACTATAAATGCAGTGTCACAAGTATGGATAAACACAAGGGTATGTAACAATTTATATAAGTGACAATTAGCTAAAAATTCCCCAAAAAATCATGATATGAGATGGGGCAAACCTAGCGCAAAGAAAAATAAAAAAAAAAGTGAAAAATAACTATGTAAAAAACTTGTAAATCTATATTTATATAACGAAAACACATAAAGTGCACATAGTGGAGATGCTGCAAAAGTCAGCAATTAAAAAATTACATGAAAAGATCACGTGCATGCAGTGCATAAAGCAAATATACCACAAGATCCAGCAATAAAAAATATACACTTAAGTGAAAAAAAATATAAAATGAATAAAAAATGAGTCCTTAATGTCGACATGTAGTGGATAGGACATCATGCATCCTCTTTGTTGACACGCAGTTCCTTATTATCATAAGTGGGAAAAGAAGAATGTACGCACAAATCAGAACACATCAGGGCTTAAATTCAAGGAGCAAAATCTGAAAACAGAGAAAAGGGGAAATAAAGTACATATACAGGGTCGGACTGGCCCACCGGAGAACCGGAGGATTCTCCGGTGGGCCCAGGCACTGACACCTGATGGCATATTGGCCAGCAGCTGCCTGGGGCCCCCACTGCTCCAGGGGCCCCCCAGCCAGTAGAGTGTCACTAATAGCGGACACCCAGCTGTTATGGGGCCCCTGAATCAAGGGGGGCCCTCCTGGTGCCAGAGAGCAGCAGCTGGACAGGAGCCTGTCCCCGCTGCTAAAGAGAAATGAATATTCACGCTTCCCCATGCCCCCATGGGCGTGGAGAGGCGTGAATACCATTTCACTTTAATGGCGGGCAGCGTTAGCCGCAGGTTGAGGCTAACACTGCCCGCCGCTGCTGCTGAATGGGGGGCCCCGAAGGTGGGCCCCTAATGGGCGGCGATCCTTGATTGCGATCCCTGCCGCTTGGGACCAGAGCAGAGCTGCAGGGATCCACGCCGTCCTCCTTCCTGCCCGGAACTTCCTGTATGACTCAGCACGGCTGGATGACGTCATCATTCAGCGCGGCTGTGTCAGAGAGAAAGTTGCCGGGATGTGCTGCGGCTGCTGGGAACGTGCGGAGAGGTGAGTGGGTGCTGTGCGTGTGTGTACCTGCGTGTGTGTGTGCCTGCCTGTGTGTGCCTGTGTGTGTGTCTCTGCCTGCGTGTGTGTGCCTGCGTGTGTGCGGCTGTTTGTGTGTCTGTGTGTGCGTCTCTGCCTGCCTGCGTGTGTGTCCCTGCCTGCAGCTGTGTGTGGGGGGAGGCAATGATGATGGTGCTGGAGGCAATGATGATGGTGGTGGGGGCAATGATGATGGTGGTGGGGCAATGATGATGATGGTGCTGGAGGCAATGATGATGGTGGTTGGGGCGATGATGATGGTGGTGGGGCAATGATGATGATCGTGGTGGGGGAGGCAATGATGATGATGGTGGGGAAGCAATGATGGTGGTAGTGGAGGCAATGATTATGGTGGTGGTGGGGGAGGCAGTGATGATGATGATGGTGGTGGGGGAAGCAATGATGGTGGTGGGGAAGAAAGCAATGATGGTTGTGGTGTAAAGGACAATGGTGGTGGGGAAGAGGCAATGATGGAGGTGGTAATGAGTACAATGGTGGAGGGGGAGAACAATGGTGATGGTGGAGGGGGCTGCATTATACCCTTTCAGGGGGCTGCATTATACCCTATGAGGGGCTACATTATAATTCTGTGGGGGGCTGCATTATATTCTGTGGGAGGCTACATTATATTATATGAGGGGGCTACATTATATTTTATGAGGGGTTTACCCCAACCCCTGCTACATAATTAAGACGTGTACTACCTTATATTATACCCTGATATTAGCGTCTTTTACAACACAATTGGTGGTCTTGCATTTGTTTCTATGTAGCTACATAGTGGGCCCCAAGAATGATTTTCTCTGGTGGACCCAAGGTGCTCCAGTCCGACACTGTACATGTAGATAAAAACTAATGACTTCATTTAGTCCATTAGATTAAAGTGAATCATTTTTTAAAATCCTTCTAGTCTCCAACTGGGCCAATTTGGTCTTAATATCTCCATCTCTTGAGTCCTTCAGAATTCGATCAATGCCGATCACTCTAAGCAGGTTTGGATTAGAGACATGGGCTGTTTTAAAATTGCAAGGTATCGGTTTCAGTAGTGTAAAATCCCTCACATCACGGGCATTTTATTATATCGTGAACATGCTCCCTGGTTCGCATCTTCAGTTGTCGCATGGTCATCCCTATGTATACCAAAGGACAGGGACAGGAGGCGTAATAGATAACATGGTCAGTAACACATGTAATATTGTGGGTGATGTTAAAAATTCTGTCTCCATTGGTGGATTTAAAGTTCACAGCCTTATCCATGTTGGTACATGCTAGGCAGTTTTTACAAGGAAAAAAGCCCCATGTATGTCATTTGGAACAAGGGTCATTTGTCAGGGCCAGCACAATCTCCAGACCTGAACCCCATTGAAAACCTCTGGAATGTAATCAAGAGGAAGATGGATAGTCACAAGCCATCAAACAAAGAAGAACTGCTTACATTTTTGTACCAGGAGTGGCATAAGGTCACCCAAAAGCAGTGTGAAAGACTGGTGGAAAGCATGCCAAGACGAAAAAAAGCTGTGATTTAAAATCATGGTTATTCCACAAAATATTGATTTCTGAACTCTTCCTGAGTTAAAACATTATTGTTGTTTCTAAATGATTATGAACTTGTTGGGTTTTTTTTGGCATTATTTGAGGTCTGCAAGCAATGCCTTTTTTTGTTATTTTGACCATTTCTCATTTTCAGAAACTAAATACAAAATTTATTGCTTGGAACTTTGGAGACATGTTGTCAGTAGTTTATAGAATAAAAGAGCAATTTTTGCCAGAGCTGTATGTACACACACACACAGGCAGTGATTTGAAAGATAGAAAGCCATCAAACATCCACATTTCCCAATAAGAACCGGAAAATAAAGACCAATAGACTATTTTCTGATGACACATTCCCTTGAAATGGCCATATAAGAACGTAATGGGATATCGCTGAGGCCTCTTTTCCACTTGAGAGAAAAAAAAACGGTCCGATTTACGGACCGAAAAAATGGAGGAAAATCATGCGAGTGTCATGCGATTTTTTTATCGCAACATCCGTATGACATCCGTATTGCTGTCCGATTTTTACGCACCGGTGTCCTTTGAAAAGCCAGTAATTCAGCGCAGTGTACAGTAAAATCACACTGACAGGTTAGAATAGAGTAGATATATACACATAGAATAGGTTTATATGCCTATATATATGTCAGTGAGACACCTATATATATATATATATTTATATTTATTGCAGCGCTAGATAGCAGAAAAGCCGGTAATTCAATTGCCGGCTTTTGCTATCTCCTTCACAAACCCGACAGGATATGAGACATGGTTTACATACAGTAAACCATTTTCTATCCCTTATTTTATTAGATATTCCTGACTACTAATGTAAGAAGTGTCTGTGTGTAAAATTTGAGGGCGCTAGCTGTTAAAATAAAGGGTTAAATCACGGGGAAAAATGGCGTGGGCTCCCGCGCAATTTTCTCCGCCAGAGTGGTAAAGCCAGTGACCGAGGGCAGATATTAATAGCCTAGGGAGGTACCATGGTTATTGGCCCCCCGTGGCTAAAAACATCTGCCCCCAGCCACCCCAGAAAAGGCACATCTGTAAGATGCACCTATTCTGGCACTTTGCCACTCTCTTCCCATTCCCGTGTAGCGGTGGGATAAGGGGTAATAAAGGGTTAATGTCACCTTGCTATTGTAAGGAGACATTAAGCCAGGTTAAAAATGGAGAGGCGTCAATAGGACACCCATCCATTATTAATCCAATACCAGTAAATGGTTAATAAAACACACACACATTAGGAATAAAGTATTTTAATGAAATAAAGACACAGGGTGTTGTAATAGTTTATTATACTCTTAATCCAATTGAAGACCCTTGTCACCTGAAACAAAGTTAAAATAACAAATCAACAATATCCCATACCTTCCGTCGTTCAGTCTTGTCCCACGCTGTAAATTCATCTGAAGGGGTTAAATAATTTTTACAGCCAGGAGAATGCCAAGAGTGTGCAAAGCAGTCATCAAAGCAAAAGGTGGCTACTTTGAAGAACCTAGAATATAAGACATATTTTCAGAATTTTTCACACTTTTCTGTTAAGTATCTAATTCCACATGTGTTAATTCATAGTTTTGATGCCTTCAGTGTGAATTTACAATTTTCATATATATACTGCAGTCATGACTGAACGTGTTGGCACACATTAAATTTTTCCAGGAAATGAAATATTTCTCCCATAAAATTATTGCAATTACACTTGTTTTCTTCTACATATATTTTTTACCATTGTGTGGCACTTTCCAAAATTGTGGATAAACAAGTTTGATTCAAGCACGTTCAGGTGGCAGGTGTGGGCATTGAACCCTCAACCCCAGCACTGCGACCATCACTAAGCTCCAAACCTGTAGGAAAAAGGTGTGTGCCGTGGGGGAGACCACTTCATGTAACTACCATGATCTCAGCACATCCACCTAACATCACGTAGCCCATATATCAAACTACCTCGATCTCAGCACGTCCATCATGTAGCTTCATATATGACATGACACCTCCATCTCCACCTAACAAGGTGCAGCTTCATAGATGCCATGACACTCCATGATCCCTGGTTCCACCGCACACAGTTATATATACATACCTCCTCTCTATTTATATGCCGGTGATGGCACAGACGCTTACCTTATGGAGACTTTAAAAAAAAAATCAACAGTGACCTGCTGAGAAAATGACCCTCCCCTGCTGAGAAAATGACTGCCCCTGCTGAGAAAATGACCGCCCCTGCTGAATATTTAGGAGAAATTTGTTGTGAAGTCGGTTGTTTTTCCCATGAGCTAATTTGCATATATTCATGAACAAGCGCTGTGATTGGCTGGCTGTAGAATGCTGCATCTCCAGCCATCTCAGAGAAGGGAACGCCACTTAGTGATGGGCACAGACATGGGGTTGTGGGTTCAATGCCCACACCTGTCACCTGAACGAGTATCATGTGCTTGAAACAAACTTGTTTATCTACAATTTTGGAAAGTGCCACACAATGGTAAGAAATATATGTAGAACAAAACAAGTGTAACTGCAATCATTTTATGTAAGAAATATTTCACTTCCTAGAACAATTTAAAGTGCGCCAACACGTTGGGTCATGCCTGTGTGTATATACACATATCTATAATATAGCCGGAGATGTGTCCTTCTGTCAGAAGCCTTTGGCGCCACAGTCAGCGCATGCGCATACAGGACTTTGACGCCATTTTATTGGAGAGGAGGGGCGGCGCTATCTGATGTGATCGGGGCCATCTCCATCATATTGACTGTGGCAGCGGCTTCACCGGTGGGGATGAGGACACCGGGGTCTGCTGCTCTGCTGGTGAGACACCAGGACTGTGGGTACTGAACCTCCCAGCCGCCAGTCACCTTTCAGACCAGACAGGACAAGCACCAAGAAGGAAAGTGTATGTGGTGTGCGAATTCCTATAGTGTCTTCAATAAATGGCTCCGGAGATCGCGGTATGCGCACACACTGACTCTGGCCCCATTATATGGAAGTAAAGTACTACAAAACTAAAGGGAACCCGTCACCAGAAATAACGACCTAAACCTGCAGGTCTGCAGGATAATAGCGTTATTATGCTGCCCGGTGCCTGCACTGACAGCAGGCCTCAATGTAGAGCCAGTGTCAGTCAGGGCCGGGGGCCGCTGTATATTCAGAGCAGTGACAGAAGCTGCGGCACCCCACCTCCATGACTCAAACCGAATGCTGGCGGGGTGAATCAAGTTAATTCAATGGTGCAATTTATTTGACAGTTGAATAAAATAGCGCATCAGTCAGCGCATACCGTGTCTATGCCCGGCGCGTGCGCACTGTTGACAATGTTATACCCAAAAGGAGGGAAGTGCACAACCCAAGATAAAATGAAAACTTTTTCTAATATAAGTCAAATAAAAACAGATTCTAGAGAAAAAATATGTACATAATACAGCAGGAAGGGTGAAGAACCCTAAGCAGAGTGACGTCCCAGCAGCCAATTAAAAATCAAGTGAAGCAGATAAATACACACATTTTATAAAAAAAATATATATATATTGTAACCGAATGCTGTGAATGATTTTATAATGTCAACCCAGTGGAAAGATTACTTTCAACACAGATACAGTGTATACAGAAACATATAGATATATGAGTGTGTTGGCAGCACACTATTGCGAAGTCTATGTGAATACGTGTTGAGTGTGAACTCATACACAACCCGGGTAGTAAGTTTTAAAATATTATATTGCACATGGAAAGATAAGAGACAGATATGCCCAACAAAGTAAATATATTAAGGTGCAAGTGCTTGAAAGTGCATAGAGACCATTGTAACAACAGAGTCACAGCAAAGGGGTTACCAAAAGAAGTGCTGCCAGTACCTGTGAAAATGAAGGCGCTTAGGAGGGAAAAACCCCGACGCGCGTTTCGCTATCTCTTCTTCCTGGGGGGCCGTAGATATGAACGGATAGTAGTGCTGGCTTTTTAAATGCTGTGGGAGGTATGGCGCTCGCGTCAGCCCTGCATGGAGCTGGAAGCGGCGGATCCGGCGTCCCACGTCATCAGTCCCCGCCCACCTCTGACATGTCAGTAGTGATGCGACGGGTTACCATGGCAACCCAGTCCAGCCGGCAGACACAAGCGCACATTGCTAACAATGACTCGTAGGCCATGATGGGAAATCTGATACTGCGCAAAGAGTAGGACACAATGTGTAATGACGAAAAAGAAGGAGCCGGTAGTGAAAATATAAGAGGGAACCGGTAATGAGGATGAAAGTTGTGGAATATATCTAAAAAAAGGGGGGGAGTGTGGAGACTATAAATGCAGTGTCACAAGTATGGATAAACACAAGGGTATGTAACAATTTATATAAGTGACAATTAGCTAAAAATTCCCCAAAAAATCATGATATGAGATGGGGCAAACCTAGCGCAAAGAAAAATAAAAAAAAAAGTGAAAAATAACTATGTAAAAAACTTGTAAATCTATATTTATATAACGAAAACACATAAAGTGCACATAGTGGAGATGCTGCAAAAGTCAGCAATTAAAAAATTACATGAAAAGATCAGGTGCATGCAGTGCATAAAGCAAATATACCACAAGATCCAGCAATAAAAAATATACACTTAAGTGAAAAAAAATATAAAATGAATAAAAAATGAGTCCTTAATGTCGACATGTAGTGGATAGGACATCATGCATCCTCTTTGTTGACACGCAGTTCCTTATTATCATAAGTGGGAAAAGAAGAATGTACGCACAAATCAGAACACATCAGGGCTTAAATTCAAGGAGCAAAATCTGAAAACAGAGAAAAGGGGAAATAAAGTACATATACAGGGTCGGACTGGACCACCGGAGAACCGGAGGATTCTCCGGTGGGCCCAGGCACTGACACCTGATGGCATATTGGCCAGCAGCTGCCTGGGGCCCCCACTGCTCCAGGGGCCCCCCAGCCAGTAGAGTGTCACTAATAGCGGACACCCAGCTGTTATGGGGCCCCTGAATCAAGGGGGGCCCTCCTGGTGCCAGAGAGCAGCAGCTGGACAGGAGCCTGTCCCCGCTGCTAAAGAGAAATGAATATTCACGCTTCCCCATGCCCCCATGGGCGTGGAGAGGCGTGAATACCATTTCACTTTAATGGCGGGCAGCGTTAGCCGCAGGTTGAGGCTAACACTGCCCGCCGCTGCTGCTGAATGGGGGGCCCCGAAGGTGGGCCCCTAATGGGCGGCGATCCTTGATTGCGATCCCTGCCGCTTGGGACCAGAGCAGAGCTGCAGGGATCCACGCCGTCCTCATTCCTGCCCGGAACTTCCTGTATGACTCAGCACGGCTGGATGACGTCATCATTCAGCGCGGCTGTGTCAGAGAGAAAGTTGCCGGGATGTGCTGCGGCTGCTGGGAACGTGCGGAGAGGTGAGTGGGTGCTGTGCGTGTGTGTACCTGCGTGTGTGTGTGCCTGCCTGTGTGTGCCTGTGTGTGTGTCTCTGCCTGCGTGTGTGTGCCTGCGTGTGTGCGGCTGTTTGTGTGTCTGTGTGTGCGTCTCTGCCTGCCTGCGTGTGTGTCCCTGCCTGCAGCTGTGTGTGGGGGGAGGCAATGATGATGGTGCTGGAGGCAATGATGATGGTGGTGGGGGCAATGATGATGGTGGTGGGGCAATGATGATGATGGTGCTGGAGGCAATGATGATGGTGGTTGGGGCGATGATGATGGTGGTGGGGCAATGATGATGATCGTGGTGGGGGAGGCAATGATGATGATGGTGGGGAAGCAATGATGGTGGTAGTGGAGGCAATGATTATGGTGGTGGTGGGGGAGGCAGTGATGATGATGATGGTGGTGGGGGAAGCAATGATGGTGGTGGGGAAGAAAGCAATGATGGTTGTGGTGTAAAGGACAATGGTGGTGGGGAAGAGGCAATGATGGAGGTGGTAATGAGTACAATGGTGGAGGGGGAGAACAATGGTGATGGTGGAGGGGGCTGCATTATACCCTTTCAGGGGGCTGCATTATACCCTGTGAGGGGCTACATTATAATTCTGTGGGGGGCTGCATTATATTCTGTGGGAGGCTACATTATATTATATGAGGGGGCTACATTATATTTTATGAGGGGTTTACCCCAACCCCTGCTACATAATTAAGACGTGTATTACCTTATATTATACCCTGATATTAGCGTCTTTTACAACACAATTGGTGGTCTTGTATTTGTTTCTATGTAGCTACATAGTGGGCCCCAAGAATGATTTTCTCTGGTGGACCCAAGGTGCTCCAGTCCGACACTGTACATGTAGATAAAAACTAATGACTTCATTTAGTCCATTAGATTAAAGTGAATCATTTTTTAAAATCCTTCTAGTCTCCAACTGGGCCAATTTGGTCTTAATATCTCCATCTCTTGAGTCCTTCAGAATTCGATCAATGCCGATCACTCTAAGCAGGTTTGGATTAGAGACATGGGCTGTTTTAAAATTGCGAGGTATCGGTTTCAGTAGTGTAAAATCCCTCACATCACGGGCATTTTATTATATCGTGAACATGCTCCCTGGTTCGCATCTTCAGTTGTCGCATGGTCATCCCTATGTATACCAAAGGACAGGGACAGGAGGCGTAATAGATAACATGGTCAGTAACACATGTAATATTGTGGGTGATGTTAAAAATTCTGTCTCCATTGGTGGATTTAAAGTTCACAGCCTTATCCATGTTGGTACATGCTAGGCAGTTTTTACAAGGAAAAAAGCCCCATGTATGTCATTTGGAACAAGGGTCATTTGTCAGGGCCAGCACAATCTCCAGACCTGAACCCCATTGAAAACCTCTGGAATGTAATCAAGAGGAAGATGGATAGTCACAAGCCATCAAACAAAGAAGAACTGCTTACATTTTTGTACCAGGAGTGGCATAAGGTCACCCAAAAGCAGTGTGAAAGACTGGTGGAAAGCATGCCAAGACGAAAAAAAGCTGTGATTTAAAATCATGGTTATTCCACAAAATATTGATTTCTGAACTCTTCCTGAGTTAAAACATTATTGTTGTTTCTAAATGATTATGAACTTGTTGGTTTTTTTTGGCATTATTTGAGGTCTGCAAGCAATGCCTTTTTTTGTTATTTTGACCATTTCTCATTTTCAGAAACTAAATACAAAATTTATTGCTTGGAACTTTGGAGACATGTTGTCAGTAGTTTATAGAATAAAAGAGCAATTTTTGCCAGAGCTGTATGTACACACACACACAGGCAGTGATTTGAAAGATAGAAAGCCATCAAACATCCACATTTCCCAATAAGAACCGGAAAATAAAGACCAATAGACTATTTTCTGATGACACATTCCCTTGAAATGGCCATATAAGAACGTAATGGGATATCGCTGAGGCCTCTTTTCCACTTGAGAGAAAAAAAACGGTCCGATTTACGGACCGAAAAAATGGAGGAAAATCATGCGAGTGTCATGCGATTTTTTTATCGCAACATCCGTATGACATCCGTATTGCTGTCCGATTTTTACGCACCGGTGTCCTTTGAAAAGCCAGTAATTCAGCGCAGTGTACAGTAAAATCACACTGACAGGTTAGAATAGAGTAGATATATACACATAGAATAGGTTTATATGCCTATATATATGTCAGTGAGACACCTATATATATATATATTTATATTTATTGCAGCGCTAGATAGCAGAAAAGCCGGTAATTCAATTGCCGGCTTTTGCTATCTCCTTCACAAACCCGACAGGATATGAGACATGGTTTACATACAGTAAACCATTTCCTATCCCTTATTTTATTAGATATTCCTGACTACTAATGTAAGAAGTGTCTGTGTGTAAAATTTGAGGGCGCTAGCTGTTAAAATAAAGGGTTAAATCGCTGAAAAAAATGGCGTGGGCTCCCACGCAATTTTCTCCGCCAGAGTGGTAAAGCCAGTGACCGAGGGCAGATATTAATAGCCTAGGGAGGTACCATGGTTATTGGCCCCCCGTGGCTAAAAACATCTGCCCCCAGCCACCCCAGAAAAGGCACATCTGTAAGATGCACCTATTCTGGCACTTTGCCACTCTCTTCCCATTCCCGTGTAGCGGTGGGATAAGGGGTAATAAAGGGTTAATGTCACCTTGCTATTGTAAGGAGACATTAAGCCAGGTTAAAAATGGAGAGGCGTCAATAGGACACCCATCCATTATTAATCCAATACCAGTAAATGGTTAATAAAACACACACACATTAGGAATAAAGTATTTTAATGAAATAAAGACACAGGGTGTTGTAATAGTTTATTATACTCTTAATCCAATTGAAGACCCTTGTCACCTGAAACAAAGTTAAAATAACAAATCAACAATATCCCATACCTTCCGTCGTTCAGTCTTGTCCCACGCTGTAAATTCATCTGAAGGGGTTAAATAATTTTTACAGCCAGGAGAATGCCAAGAGTGTGCAAAGCAGTCATCAAAGCAAAAGGTGGCTACTTTGAAGAACCTAGAATATAAGACATATTTTCAGAATTTTTCACACTTTTCTGTTAAGTATCTAATTCCACATGTGTTAATTCATAGTTTTGATGCCTTCAGTGTGAATTTACAATTTTCATATATATACTGCAGTCATGACTGAACGTGTTGGCACACATTAAATTTTTCCAGGAAATGAAATATTTCTCCCATAAAATTATTGCAATTACACTTGTTTTCTTCTACATATATTTTTTACCATTGTGTGGCACTTTCCAAAATTGTGGATAAACAAGTTTGATTCAAGCACGTTCAGGTGGCAGGTGTGGGCATTGAACCCTCAACCCCAGCACTGCGACCATCACTAAGCTCCAAACCTGTAGGAAAAAGGTGTGTGCCGTGGGGGAGACCACTTCATGTAACTACCATGATCTCAGCACATCCACCTAACATCACGTAGCCCATATATGAAACTACCTCGATCTCAGCACGTCCATCATGTAGCTTCATATATGACATGACACCTCCATCTCCACCTAACAAGGTGCAGCTTCATAGATGCCATGACACTCCATGATCCCTGGTTCCACCGCACACAGTTATATATACATACCTCCTCTCTATTTATATGCCGGTGATGGCACAGACGCTTACCTTATGGAGACTTTAAAAAAAAAAAAAAATCAACAGTGACCTGCTGAGAAAATGACCCTCCCCTGCTGAGAAAATGACTGCCCCTGCTGAGAAAATGACCGCCCCTGCTGAATATTTAGGAGAAATTTGTTGTGAAGTCGGTTGTTTTTCCCATGAGCTAATTTGCATATATTCATGAACAAGCGCTGTGATTGGCTGGCTGTAGAATGCTGCATCTCCAGCCATCTCAGAGAAGGGAACGCCACTTAGTGATGGGCACAGACATGGGGTTGTGGGTTCAATGCCCACACCTGTCACCTGAACGAGTATCATGTGCTTGAAACAAACTTGTTTATCCACAATTTTGGAAAGTGCCACACAATGGTAAGAAATATATGTAGAACAAAACAAGTGTAACTGCAATCATTTTATGTAAGAAATATTTCACTTCCTAGAACAATTTAAAGTGCGCCAACACGTTGGGTCATGCCTGTGTGTATATACACATATCTATAATATAGCCGGAGATGTGTCCTTCTGTCAGAAGCCTTTGGCGCCACAGTCAGCGCATGCGCATACAGGACTTTGACGCCATTTTATTGGAGAGGAGGGGCGGCGCTATCTGATGTGATCGGGGCCATCTCCATCATATTGACTGTGGCAGCGGCTTCACCGGTGGGGATGAGGACACCGGGGTCTGCTGCTCTGCTGGTGAGACACCAGGACTGTGGGTACTGAACCTCCCAGCCGCCAGTCACCTTTCAGACCAGACAGGACAAGCACCAAGAAGGAAAGTGTATGTGGTGTGCGAATTCCTATAGTGTCTTCAATAAATGGCTCCGGAGATCGCGGTATGCGCACACACTGACTCTGGCCCCATTATATGGAAGTAAAGTACTACAAAACTAAAGGGAACCCGTCACCAGAAATAACGACCTAAACCTGCAGGTCTGCAGGATAATAGCGTTATTATGCTGCCCGGTGCCTGCACTGACAGCAGGCCTCAATGTAGAGCCAGTGTCAGTCAGGGCCGGGGGCCTCTGTATATTCAGAGCAGTGACAGAAGCTGCGGCACCCCACCTCCATGACTCAAACCGAATGCTGGCGGGGTGAATCAAGTTAATTCAATGGTGCAATTTATTTGACAGTTGAATAAAATAGCGCATCAGTCAGCGCATACCGTGTCTATGCCCGGCGCGTGCGCACTGTTGACAATGTTATACCCAAAAGGAGGGAAGTGCACAACCCAAGATAAAATGAAAACTTTTTCTAATATAAGTCAAATAAAAACAGATTCTAGAGAAAAAATATGTACATAATACAGCAGGAAGGGTGAAGAACCCTAAGCAGAGTGACGTCCCAGCAGCCAATTAAAAATCAAGTGAAGCAGATAAATACACACATTTTATAAAAAATATATATATATTGTAACCGAATGCTGTGAATGATTTTATAATGTCAACCCAGTGGAAAGATTACTTTCAACACAGATACAGTGTATACAGAAACATATAGATATATGAGTGTGTTGGCAGCACACTATTGCGAAGTCTATGTGAATACGTGTTGAGTGTGAACTCATACACAACCCGGGTAGTAAGTTTTAAAATATTATATTGCACATGGAAAGATAAGAGACAGATATGCCCAACAAAGTAAATATATTAAGGTGCAAGTGCTTGAAAGTGCATAGAGACCATTGTAACAACAGGGTCACAGCAAAGGGGTTACCAAAAGAAGTGCTGCCAGTACCTGTGAAAATGAAGGCGCTTAGGAGGGAAAAACCCCGACGCGCGTTTCGCTATCTCTTCTTCCTGGGGGGCCGTAGATATGAACGGATAGTAGTGCTGGCTTTTTAAATGCTGTGGGAGGTATGGCGCTCGCGTCAGCCCTGCATGGAGCTGGAAGCGGCGGATCCGGCGTCCCACGTCATCAGTCCCCGCCCACCTCTGACATGTCAGTAGTGATGCGACGGGTTACCATGCCAACCCAGTCCAGCCGGCAGACACAAGCGCACATTGCTAACAATGACTCGTAGGCCATGATGGGAAATCTGATACTGCGCAAAGGGTAGGACACAATGTGTAATGACGAAAAAGAAGGAGCCGGTAGTGAAAATATAAGAGGGAACCGGTAATGAGGATGAAAGTTGTGGAATATATCTAAAAAAAGGGGGGGAGTGTGGAGACTATAAATGCAGTGTCACAAGTATGGATAAACACAAGGGTATGTAACAATTTATATAAGTGACAATTAGCTAAAAATTCCCCAAAAAATCATGATATGAGATGGGGCAAACCTAGCGCAAAGAAAAATAAAAAAAAAAGTGAAAAATAACTATGTAAAAAACTTGTAAATCTATATTTATATAACGAAAACACATAAAGTGCACATAGTGGAGATGCTGCAAAAGTCAGCAATTAAAAAATTACATGAAAAGATCACGTGCATGCAGTGCATAAAGCAAATATACCACAAGATCCAGCAATAAAAAATATACACTTAAGTGAAAAAAAATATAAAATGAATAAAAAATGAGACCTTAATGTCGACATGTAGTGGATAGGACATCATGCATCCTCTTTGTTGACACGCAGTTCCTTATTATCATAAGTGGGAAAAGAAGAATGTACGCACAAATCAGAACACATCAGGGCTTAAATTCAAGGAGCAAAATCTGAAAACAGAGAAAAGGGGAAATAAAGTACATATACAGGGTCGGACTGGCCCACCGGAGAACCGGAGGATTCTCCGGTGGGCCCAGGCACTGACACCTGATGGCATATTGGCCAGCAGCTGCCTGGGGCCCCCACTGCTCCAGGGGCCCCCCAGCCAGTAGAGTGTCACTAATAGCGGACACCCAGCTGTTATGGGGCCCCTGAATCAAGGGGGGCCCTCCTGGTGCCAGAGAGCAGCAGCTGGACAGGAGCCTGTCCCCGCTGCTAAAGAGAAATGAATATTCACGCTTCCCCATGCCCCCATGGGCGTGGAGAGGCGTGAATACCATTTCACTTTAATGGCGGGCAGCGTTAGCCGCAGGTTGAGGCTAACACTGCCCGCCGCTGCTGCTGAATGGGGGGCCCCGAAGGTGGGCCCCTAATGGGCGGCGATCCTTGATTGCGATCCCTGCCGCTTGGGACCAGAGCAGAGCTGCAGGGATCCACGCCGTCCTCCTTCCTGCCCGGAACTTCCTGTATGACTCAGCACGGCTGGATGACGTCATCATTCAGCGCGGCTGTGTCAGAGAGAAAGTTGCCGGGATGTGCTGCGGCTGCTGGGAACGTGCGGAGAGGTGAGTGGGTGCTGTGCGTGTGTGTACCTGCGTGTGTGTGTGCCTGCCTGTGTGTGCCTGTGTGTGTGTCTCTGCCTGCGTGTGTGTGCCTGCGTGTGTGCGGCTGTTTGTGTGTCTGTGTGTGCGTCTCTGCCTGCCTGTGTGTGTGTCCCTGCCTGCAGCTGTGTGTGGGGGGAGGCAATGATGATGGTGCTGGAGGCAATGATGATGGTGGTGGGGGCAATGATGATGGTGGTGGGGCAATGATGATGATGGTGCTGGAGGCAATGATGATGGTGGTTGGGGCGATGATGATGGTGGTGGGGCAATGATGATGATCGTGGTGGGGGAGGCAATGATGATGATGGTGGGGAAGCAATGATGGTGGTAGTGGAGGCAATGATTATGGTGGTGGTGGGGGAGGCAGTGATGATGATGATGGTGGTGGGGGAAGCAATGATGGTGGTGGGGAAGAAAGCAATGATGGTTGTGGTGTAAAGGACAATGGTGGTGGGGAAGAGGCAATGATGGAGGTGGTAATGAGTACAATGGTGGAGGGGGAGAACAATGGTGATGGTGGAGGGGGCTGCATTATACCCTTTCAGGGGGCTGCATTATACCCTATGAGGGGCTACATTATAATTCTGTGGGGGGCTGCATTATATTCTGTGGGAGGCTACATTATATTATATGAGGGGGCTACATTATATTTTATGAGGGGTTTACCCCAACCCCTGCTACATAATTAAGACGTGTACTACCTTATATTATACCCTGATATTAGCGTCTTTTACAACACAATTGGTGGTCTTGCATTTGTTTCTATGTAGCTACATAGTGGGCCCCAAGAATGATTTTCTCTGGTGGACCCAAGGTGCTCCAGTCCGACACTGTACATGTAGATAAAAACTAATGACTTCATTTAGTCCATTAGATTAAAGTGAATCATTTTTTAAAATCCTTCTAGTCTCCAACTGGGCCAATTTGGTCTTAATATCTCCATCTCTTGAGTCCTTCAGAATTCGATCAATGCCGATCACTCTAAGCAGGTTTGGATTAGAGACATGGGCTGTTTTAAAATTGCGAGGTATCGGTTTCAGTAGTGTAAAATCCCTCACATCACGGGCATTTTATTATATCGTGAACATGCTCCCTGGTTCGCATCTTCAGTTGTCGCATGGTCATCCTTATGTATACCAAAGGACAGGGACAGGAGGCGTAATAGATAACATGGTCAGTAACACATGTAATATTGTGGGTGATGTTAAAAATTCTGTCTCCATTGGTGGATTTAAAGTTCACAGCCTTATCCATGTTGGTACATGCTAGGCAGTTTTTACAAGGAAAAAAGCCCCATGTATGTCATTTGGAACAAGGGTCATTTGTCAGGGCCAGCACAATCTCCAGACCTGAACCCCATTGAAAACCTCTGGAATGTAATCAAGAGGAAGATGGATAGTCACAAGCCATCAAACAAAGAAGAACTGCTTACATTTTTGTACCAGGAGTGGCATAAGGTCACCCAAAAGCAGTGTGAAAGACTGGTGGAAAGCATGCCAAGACGAAAAAAAGCTGTGATTTAAAATCATGGTTATTCCACAAAATATTGATTTCTGAACTCTTCCTGAGTTAAAACATTATTGTTGTTTCTAAATGATTATGAACTTGTTGGTTTTTTTTGGCATTATTTGAGGTCTGCAAGCAATGCCTTTTTTTGTTATTTTGACCATTTCTCATTTTCAGAAACTAAATACAAATTTATTGCTTGGAACTTTGGAGACATGTTGTCAGTAGTTTATAGAATAAAAGAGCAATTTTTGCCAGAGCTGTATGTACACACACACACAGGCAGTGATTTGAAAGATAGAAAGCCATCAAACATCCACATTTCCCAATAAGAACCGGGAAATAAAGACCAATAGACTATTTTCTGATGACACATTCCCTTGAAATGGCCATATAAGAACGTAATGGGATATCGCTGAGGCCTCTTTTCCACTTGAGAGAAAAAAAACGGTCCGATTTACGGACCGAAAAAATGGAGGAAAATCATGCGAGTGTCATGCGATTTTTTTATCGCAACATCCGTATGACATCCGTATTGCTGTCCGATTTTTACGCACCGGTGTCCTTTGAAAAGCCAGTAATTCAGCGCAGTGTACAGTAAAATCACACTGACAGGTTAGAATAGAGTAGATATATACACATAGAATAGGTTTATATGCCTATATATATGTCAGTGAGACACCTATATATATATATATTTATATTTATTGCAGCGCTAGATAGCAGAAAAGCCGGTAATTCAATTGCCGGCTTTTGCTATCTCCTTCACAAACCCGACAGGATATGAGACATGGTTTACATACAGTAAACCATTTCCTATCCCTTATTTTATTAGATATTCCTGACTACTAATGTAAGAAGTGTCTGTGTGTAAAATTTGAGGGCGCTAGCTGTTAAAATAAAGGGTTAAATCGCTGAAAAAAATGGCGTGGGCTCCCACGCAATTTTCTCCGCCAGAGTGGTAAAGCCAGTGACCGAGGGCAGATATTAATAGCCTAGGGAGGTACCATGGTTATTGGCCCCCCGTGGCTAAAAACATCTGCCCCCAGCCACCCCAGAAAAGGCACATCTGTAAGATGCACCTATTCTGGCACTTTGCCACTCTCTTCCCATTCCCGTGTAGCGGTGGGATAAGGGGTAATAAAGGGTTAATGTCACCTTGCTATTGTAAGGAGACATTAAGCCAGGTTAAAAATGGAGAGGCGTCAATAGGACACCCATCCATTATTAATCCAATACCAGTAAATGGTTAATAAAACACACACACATTAGGAATAAAGTATTTTAATGAAATAAAGACACAGGGTGTTGTAATAGTTTATTATACTCTTAATCCAATTGAAGACCCTTGTCACCTGAAACAAAGTTAAAATAACAAATCAACAATATCCCATACCTTCCGTCGTTCAGTCTTGTCCCACGCTGTAAATTCATCTGAAGGGGTTAAATAATTTTTACAGCCAGGAGAATGCCAAGAGTGTGCAAAGCAGTCATCAAAGCAAAAGGTGGCTACTTTGAAGAACCTAGAATATAAGACATATTTTCAGAATTTTTCACACTTTTCTGTTAAGTATCTAATTCCACATGTGTTAATTCATAGTTTTGATGCCTTCAGTGTGAATTTACAATTTTCATATATATACTGCAGTCATGACTGAACGTGTTGGCACACATTAAATTTTTCCAGGAAATGAAATATTTCTCCCATAAAATTATTGCAATTACACTTGTTTTCTTCTACATATATTTTTTACCATTGTGTGGCACTTTCCAAAATTGTGGATAAACAAGTTTGATTCAAGCACGTTCAGGTGGCAGGTGTGGGCATTGAACCCTCAACCCCAGCACTGCGACCATCACTAAGCTCCAAACCTGTAGGAAAAAGGTGTGTGCCGTGGGGGAGACCACTTCATGTAACTACCATGATCTCAGCACATCCACCTAACATCACGTAGCCCATATATGAAACTACCTCGATCTCAGCACGTCCATCATGTAGCTTCATATATGACATGACACCTCCATCTCCACCTAACAAGGTGCAGCTTCATAGATGCCATGACACTCCATGATCCCTGGTTCCACCGCACACAGTTATATATACATACCTCCTCTCTATTTATATGCCGGTGATGGCACAGACGCTTACCTTATGGAGACTTTAAAAAAAAAATCAACAGTGACCTGCTGAGAAAATGACCCTCCCCTGCTGAGAAAATGACTGCCCCTGCTGAGAAAATGACCGCCCCTGCTGAATATTTAGGAGAAATTTGTTGTGAAGTCGGTTGTTTTTCCCATGAGCTAATTTGCATATATTCATGAACAAGCGCTGTGATTGGCTGGCTGTAGAATGCTGCATCTCCAGCCATCTCAGAGAAGGGAACGCCACTTAGTGATGGGCACAGACATGGGGTTGTGGGTTCAATGCCCACACCTGTCACCTGAACGAGTATCATGTGCTTGAAACAAACTTGTTTATCCACAATTTTGGAAAGTGCCACACAATGGTAAGAAATATATGTAGAACAAAACAAGTGTAACTGCAATCATTTTATGTAAGAAATATTTCACTTCCTAGAACAATTTAAAGTGCGCCAACACGTTGGGTCATGCCTGTGTGTATATACACATATCTATAATATAGCCGGAGATGTGTCCTTCTGTCAGAAGCCTTTGGCGCCACAGTCAGCGCATGCGCATACAGGACTTTGACGCCATTTTATTGGAGAGGAGGGGCGGCGCTATCTGATGTGATCGGGGCCATCTCCATCATATTGACTGTGGCAGCGGCTTCACCGGTGGGGATGAGGACACCGGGGTCTGCTGCTCTGCTGGTGAGACACCAGGACTGTGGGTACTGAACCTCCCAGCCGCCAGTCACCTTTCAGACCAGACAGGACAAGCACCAAGAAGGAAAGTGTATGTGGTGTGCGAATTCCTATAGTGTCTTCAATAAATGGCTCCGGAGATCGCGGTATGCGCACACACTGACTCTGGCCCCATTATATGGAAGTAAAGTACTACAAAACTAAAGGGAACCCGTCACCAGAAATAACGACCTAAACCTGCAGATATGCGGTTAGTCTGCAGGATAATAGCGTTATTATGCTGCCCGGTGCCTGCACTGACAGCAGGCCTCAATGTAGAGCCAGTGTCAGTCAGGGCCGGGGGCCGCTGTATATTCAGAGCAGTGACAGAAGCTGCGGCACCCCACCTCCATGACTCAAACCGAATGCTGGCGGGGTGAATCAAGTTAATTCAATGGTGCAATTTATTTGACAGTTGAATAAAATAGCGCATCAGTCAGCGCATACCGTGTCTATGCCCGGCGCGTGCGCACTGTTGACAATGTTATACCCAAAAGGAGGGAAGTGCACAACCCAAGATAAAATGAAAACTTTTTCTAATATAAGTCAAATAAAAACAGATTCTAGAGAAAAAATATGTACATAATACAGCAGGAAGGGTGAAGAACCCTAAGCAGAGTGACGTCCCAGCAGCCAATTAAAAATCAAGTGAAGCAGATAAATACACACATTTTATAAAAAATATATATATATATTGTAACCGAATGCTGTGAATGATTTTATAATGTCAACCCAGTGGAAAGATTACTTTCAACACAGATACAGTGTATACAGAAACATATAGATATATGAGTGTGTTGGCAGCACACTATTGCGAAGTCTATGTGAATACGTGTTGAGTGTGAACTCATACACAACCCGGGTAGTAAGTTTTAAAATATTATATTGCACATGGAAAGATAAGAGACAGATATGCCCAACAAAGTAAATATATTAAGGTGCAAGTGCTTGAAAGTGCATAGAGACCATTGTAACAACAGGGTCACAGCAAAGGGGTTACCAAAAGAAGTGCTGCCAGTACCTGTGAAAATGAAGGCGCTTAGGAGGGAAAAACCCCGACGCGCGTTTCGCTATCTCTTCTTCCTGGGGGGCCGTAGATATGAACGGATAGTAGTGCTGGCTTTTTAAATGCTGTGGGAGGTATGGCGCTCGCGTCAGCCCTGCATGGAGCTGGAAGCGGCGGATCCGGCGTCCCACGTCATCAGTCCCCGCCCACCTCTGACATGTCAGTAGTGATGCGACGGGTTACCATGGCAACCCAGTCCAGCTGGCAGACACGAGCGCACATTGCTAACAATGACTCGTAGGCCATGATGGGAAATCTGATACTGTGCAAAGGGTAGGACACAATGTGTAATGACGAAAAAGAAGGAGCTGGTAGTGAAAATATAAGAGGGAACCGGTAATGAGGATGAAAGTTGTGGAATATATCTAAAAAAAGGGGGGGAGTGTGGAGACTATAAATGCAGTGTCACAAGTATGGATAAACACAAGGGTATGTAACAATTTATATAAGTGACAATTAGCTAAAAATTCCCCAAAAAATCATGATATGAGATGGGGCAAACCTAGCGCAAAGAAAAATAAAAAAAAAAGTGAAAAATAACTATGTAAAAAACTTGTAAATCTATATTTATATAACGAAAACACATAAAGTGCACATAGTGGAGATGCTGCAAAAGTCAGCAATTAAAAAATTACATGAAAAGATCACGTGCATGCAGTGCATAAAGCAAATATACCACAAGATCCAGCAATAAAAAATATACACTTAAGTGAAAAAAAATATAAAATGAATAAAAAATGAGTCCTTAATGTCGACATGTAGTGGATAGGACATCATGCATCCTCTTTGTTGACACGCAGTTCCTTATTATCATAAGTGGGAAAAGAAGAATGTACGCACAAATCAGAACACATCAGGGCTTAAATTCAAGGAGCAAAATCTGAAAACAGAGAAAAGGGGAAATAAAGTACATATACAGGGTCGGACTGGCCCACCGGAGAACCGGAGGATTCTCCGGTGGGCCCAGGCACTGACACCTGATGGCATATTGGCCAGCAGCTGCCTGGGGCCCCCACTGCTCCAGGGGCCCCCCAGCCAGTAGAGTGTCACTAATAGCGGCACACCCAGCTGTTATGGGGCCCCTGAATCAAGGGGGGCCCTCCTGGTGCCAGAGAGCAGCAGCTGGACAGGAGCCTGTCCCCGCTGCTAAAGAGAAATGAATATTCACGCTTCCCCATGCCCCCATGGGCGTGGAGAGGCGTGAATACCATTTCACTTTAATGGCGGGCAGCGTTAGCCGCAGGTTGAGGCTAACACTGCCCGCCGCTGCTGCTGAATGGGGGGCCCCGAAGGTGGGCCCCTAATGGGCGGCGATCCTTGATTGCGATCCCTGCCGCTTGGGACCAGAGCAGAGCTGCAGGGATCCACGCCGTCCTCCTTCCTGCCCGGAACTTCCTGTATGACTCAGCACGGCTGGATGACGTCCTCATTCAGCGCGGCTGTGTCAGAGAGAAAGTTGCCGGGATGTGCTGCGGCTGCTGGGAACGTGCGGAGAAGTGAGTGGGTGCTGTGCGTGTGTGTACCTGCGTGTGTGTGTGCTTGCCTGTGTGTGTGTCTCTGCCTGCGTGTGTGTGCCTGCGTGTGTGCGGCTGTTTGTGTGTCTGTGTGTGCGTCTCTGCCTGCCTGCGTGTGTGTCCCTGCCTGCAGCTGTGTGTGGGGGGAGGCAATGATGATGGTGCTGGAGGCAATGATGATGGTGGTGGGGGCAATGATGATGGTGGTGGGGCAATGATGATGATGGTGCTGGAGGCAATGATGATGGTGGTTGGGGCGATGATGATGGTGGTGGGGCAATGATGATGATCGTGGTGGGGGAGGCAATGATGATGATGGTGGGGAAGCAATGATGGTGGTAGTGGAGGCAATGATTATGGTGGTGGTGGGGGAGGCAGTGATGATGATGATGGTGGTGGGGGAAGCAATGATGGTGGTGGGGAAGAAAGCAATGATGGTTGTGGTGTAAAGGACAATGGTGGTGGGGAAGAGGCAATGATGGAGGTGGTAATGAGTACAATGGTGGAGGGGGAGAACAATGGTGATGGTGGAGGGGGCTGCATTATACCCTTTCAGGGGGCTGCATTATACCCTATGAGGGGCTACATTATAATTCTGTGGGGGGCTGCATTATATTCTGTGGGAGGCTACATTATATTATATGAGGGGGCTACATTATATTTTATGAGGGGTTTACCCCAACCCCTGCTACATAATTAAGACGTGTACTACCTTATATTATACCCTGATATTAGCGTCTTTTACAACACAATTGGTGGTCTTGTATTTATTTCTATGTAGCTACATAGTGGGCCCCAAGAATGATTTTCTCTGGTGGACCCAAGGTGCTCCAGTCCGACACTGTACATGTAGATAAAAACTAATGACTTCATTTAGTCCATTAGATTAAAGTGAATCATTTTTTTAAATCCTTCTAGTCTCCAACTGGGCCAATTTGGTCTTAATATCTCCATCTCTTGAGTCCTTCAGAATTCGATCAATGCCGATCACTCTAAGCAGGTTTGGATTAGAGACATGGGCTGTTTTAAAATTGCGAGGTATCGGTTTCAGTAGTGTAAAATCCCTCACATCACGGGCATTTTATTATATCGTGAACATGCTCCCTGGTTCGCATCTTCAGTTGTCGCATGGTCATCCCTATGTATACCAAAGGACAGGGACAGGAGGCGTAATAGATAACATGGTCAGTAACACATGTAATATTGTGGGTGATGTTAAAAATTCTGTCTCCATTGGTGGATTTAAAGTTCACAGCCTTATCCATGTTGGTACATGCTAGGCAGTTTTTACAAGGAAAAAAGCCCCATGTATGTCATTTGGAACAAGGTTATCCTGGAAAAATAGTTGATTCCTTCTGCTCAGGCAATGTTCCCCAACTCTGAGGACTGTTTTTTTCCAGCAGGACAATGTGCCATGCCACACATCGAGGCCAATCAAGGTGTGGATTAAAGACCACCACATCAAATCCCTGTCAGGGCCAGCACAATCTCCAGACCTGAACCCCATTGAAAACCTCTGGAATGTAATCAAGAGGAAGATGGATAGTCACAAGCCATCAAACAAAGAAGAACTGCTTACATTTTTGTACCAGGAGTGGCATTAGGTCACCCAAAAGCAGTGTGAAAGACTGGTGGAAAGCATGCCAAGACGAAAAAAAGCTGTGATTTAAAATCATGGTTATTCCACAAAATATTGATTTCTGAACTCTTCCTGAGTTAAAACATTATTGTTGTTTCTAAATGATTATGAACTTGTTGGGTTTTTTTTGGCATTATTTGAGGTCTGCAAGCAATGCCTTTTTTTGTTATTTTGACCATTTCTCATTTTCAGAAACTAAATACAAAATTTATTGCTTGGAACTTTGGAGACATGTTGTCAGTAGTTTATAGAATAAAAGAGCAATTTTTGCCAGAGCTGTATGTACACACACACACAGGCAGTGATTTGAAAGATAGAAAGCCATCAAACATCCACATTTCCCAATAAGAACCGGAAAATAAAGACCAATAGACTATTTTCTGATGACACATTCCCTTGAAATGGCCATATAAGAACGTAATGGGATATCGCTAAGGCCTCTTTTCCACTTGAGAGAAAAAAAAAAGTCCGATTTACGGACCGAAAAAATGGAGGAAAATCATGCGAGTGTCATGCGATTTTTTTATCGCAACATCCGTATGACATCCGTATTGCTGTCCGATTTTTACGCACCGGTGTCCTTTGAAAAGCCAGTAATTCAGCGCAGTGTACAGTAAAATCACACTGACAGGTTAGAATAGAGTAGATATATACACATAGAATAGGTTTATATGCCTATATATATGTCAGTGAGACACCTATATATATATATATATTTATATTTATTGCAGCGCTAGATAGCAGAAAAGCCGGTAATTCAATTGCCGGCTTTTGCTATCTCCTTCACAAACCCGACAGGATATGAGACATGGTTTACAGACAGTAAACCATTTCCTATCCCTTATTTTATTAGATATTCCTGACTACTAATGTAAGAAGTGTCTGTGTGTAAAATTTGAGGGCGCTAGCTGTTAAAATAAAGGGTTAAATCACGGGGAAAAATGGCGTGGGCTCCCGCGCAATTTTCTCCTCCAGAGTGGTAAAGCCAGTGACCGAGGGCAGATATTAATAGCCTAGGGAGGTACCATGGTTATTGGCCCCCCGTGGCTAAAAACATCTGCCCCCAGCCACCCCAGAAAAGGCACATCTGTAAGATGCGCCTATTCTGGCACTTTGCCACTCTCTTCCCATTCCCGTGTAGCGGTGGGATAAGGGGTAATAAAGGGTTAATGTCTCCTTGCTATTGTATGGAGACATTAAGCCAGGTTAATAATGGAGAGGCGTCAATAGGACACCCATCCATTATTAATCCAATACCAGTAAATGGTTAATAAAACACACACACATTAGGAATAAAGTATTTTAATGAAATAAAGACACAGGGTGTTGTAATAGTTTATTATACTCTTAATCCAATTGAAGACCCTTGTCACCTGAAACAAAGTTAAAATAACAAATCAACAATATCCCATACCTTCCGTCGTTCAGTCTTGTCCCACGCTGTAAATTCATCTGAAGGGGTTAAATAATTTTTACAGCCAGGAGAATGCCAAGAGTGTGCAAAGCAGTCATCAAAGCAAAAGGTGGCTACTTTGAAGAACCTAGAATATAAGACATATTTTCAGAATTTTTCATACTTTTCTGTTAAGTATCTAATTCCACATGTGTTAATTCATAGTTTTGATGCCTTCAGTGTGAATTTACAATTTTCATATATATACTGCAGTCATGACTGAACGTGTTGGCACACATTAAATTTTTCCAGGAAATGAAATATTTCTCCCATAAAATTATTGCAATTACACTTGTTTTCTTCTACATATATTTTTTACCATTGTGTGGCACTTTCCAAAATTGTGGATAAACAAGTTTGATTCAAGCACGTTCAGGTGGCAGGTGTGGGCATTGAACCCTCAACCCCAGCACTGCGACCATCACTAAGCTCCAAACCTGTAGGAAAAAGGTGTGTGCCGTGGGGGAGACCACTTCATGTAACTACCATGATCTCAGCACATCCACCTAACATCACGTAGCCCATATATGAAACTACCTCGATCTCAGCACGTCCATCATGTAGCTTCATATATGACATGACACCTCCATCTCCACCTAACAAGGTGCAGCTTCATAGATGCCATGACACTCCATGATCCCTGGTTCCACCGCACACAGTTATATATACATACCTCCTCTCTATTTATATGCCGGTGATGGCACAGACGCTTACCTTATGGAGACTTTAAAAAAAAAATCAACAGTGACCTGCTGAGAAAATGACCCTCCCCTGCTGAGAAAATGACTGCCCCTGCTGAGAAAATGACCGCCCCTGCTGAATATTTAGGAGAAATTTGTTGTGAAGTCGGTTGTTTTTCCCATGAGCTAATTTGCATATATTCATGAACAAGCGCTGTGATTGGCTGGCTGTAGAATGCTGCATCTCCAGCCATCTCAGAGAAGGGAACGCCACTTAGTGATGGGCACAGACATGGGGTTGTGGGTTCAATGCCCACACCTGTCACCTGAACGAGTATCATGTGCTTGAAACAAACTTGTTTATCCACAATTTTGGAAAGTGCCACACAATGGTAAGAAATATATGTAGAACAAAACAAGTGTAACTGCAATCATTTTATGTAAGAAATATTTCACTTCCTAGAACAATTTAAAGTGCGCCAACACGTTGGGTCATGCCTGTGTGTATATACACATATCTATAATATAGCCGGAGATGTGTCCTTCTGTCAGAAGCCTTTGGCGCCACAGTCAGCGCATGCGCATACAGGACTTTGACGCCATTTTATTGGAGAGGAGGGGCGGCGCTATCTGATGTGATCGGGGCCATCTCCATCATATTGACTGTGGCAGCGGCTTCACCGGTGGGGATGAGGACACCGGGGTCTGCTGCTCTGCTGGTGAGACACCAGGACTGTGGGTACTGAACCTCCCAGCCGCCAGTCACCTTTCAGACCAGACAGGACAAGCACCAAGAAGGAAAGTGTATGTGGTGTGCGAATTCCTATAGTGTCTTCAATAAATGGCTCCGGAGATCGCGGTATGCGCACACACTGACTCTGGCCCCATTATATGGAAGTAAAGTACTACAAAACTAAAGGGAACCCGTCACCAGAAATAACGACCTAAACCTGCAGATATGCGGTTAGTCTGCAGGATAATAGCGTTATTATGCTGCCCGGTGCCTGCACTGACAGCAGGCCTCAATGTAGAGCCAGTGTCAGTCAGGGCCGGGGGCCGCTGTATATTCAGAGCAGTGACAGAAGCTGCGGCACCCCACCTCCATGACTCAAACCGAATGCTGGCGGGGTGAATCAAGTTAATTCAATGGTGCAATTTATTTGACAGTTGAATAAAATAGCGCATCAGTCAGCGCATACCGTGTCTATGCCCGGCGCGTGCGCACTGTTGACAATGTTATACCCAAAAGGAGGGAAGTGCACAACCCAAGATAAAATGAAAACTTTTTCTAATATAAGTCAAATAAAAACAGATTCTAGAGAAAAAATATGTACATAATACAGCAGGAAGGGTGAAGAACCCTAAGCAGAGTGACGTCCCAGCAGCCAATTAAAAATCAAGTGAAGCAGATAAATACACACATTTTATAAAAAAATATATATATATATTGTAACCGAATGCTGTGAATGATTTTATAATGTCAACCCAGTGGAAAGATTACTTTCAACACAGATACAGTGTATACAGAAACATATAGATATATGAGTGTGTTGGCAGCACACTATTGCGAAGTCTATGTGAATACGTGTTGAGTGTGAACTCATACACAACCCGGGTAGTAAGTTTTAAAATATTATATTGCACATGGAAAGATAAGAGACAGATATGCCCAACAAAGTAAATATATTAAGGTGCAAGTGCTTGAAAGTGCATAGAGACCATTGTAACAACAGGGTCACAGCAAAGGGGTTACCAAAAGAAGTGCTGCCAGTACCTGTGAAAATGAAGGCGCTTAGGAGGGAAAAACCCCGACGCGCGTTTCGCTATCTCTTCTTCCTGGGGGGCCGTAGATATGAACGGATAGTAGTGCTGGCTTTTTAAATGCTGTGGGAGGTATGGCGCTCGCGTCAGCCCTGCATGGAGCTGGAAGCGGCGGATCCGGCGTCCCACGTCATCAGTCCCCGCCCACCTCTGACATGTCAGTAGTGATGCGACGGGTTACCATGGCAACCCAGTCCAGCCGGCAGACACAAGCGCACATTGCTAACAATGACTCGTAGGCCATGATGGGAAATCTGATACTGCGCAAAGGGTAGGACACAATGTGTAATGACGAAAAAGAAGGAGCCGGTAGTGAAAATATAAGAGGGAACCGGTAATGAGGATGAAAGTTGTGGAATATATCTAAAAAAAGGGGGGGAGTGTGGAGACTATAAATGCAGTGTCACAAGTATGGATAAACACAAGGGTATGTAACAATTTATATAAGTGACAATTAGCTAAAAATTCCCCAAAAAATCATGATATGAGATGGGGCAAACCTAGCGCAAAGAAAAATAAAAAAAAAAGTGAAAAATAACTATGTAAAAAACTTGTAAATCTATATTTATATAACGAAAACACATAAAGTGCACATAGTGGAGATGCTGCAAAAGTCAGCAATTAAAAAATTACATGAAAAGATCACGTGCATGCAGTGCATAAAGCAAATATACCACAAGATCCAGCAATAAAAAATATACACTTAAGTGAAAAAAAATATAACATGAATAAAAAATGAGTCCTTAATGTCGACATGTAGTGGATAGGACATCATGCATCCTCTTTGTTGACACGCAGTTCCTTATTATCATAAGTGGGAAAAGAAGAATGTACGCACAAATCAGAACACATCAGGGCTTAAATTCAAGGAGCAAAATCTGAAAACAGAGAAAAGGGGAAATAAAGTACATATACAGGGTCGGACTGGCCCACCGGAGAACCGGAGGATTCTCCGGTGGGCCCAGGCACTGACACCTGATGGCATATTGGCCAGCAGCTGCCTGGGGCCCCCACTGCTCCAGGGACCCCCCAGCCAGTAGAGTGTCACTAATAGCGGACACCCAGCTGTTATGGGGCCCCTGAATCAAGGGGGGCCCTCCTGGTGCCAGAGAGCAGCAGCTGGACAGGAGCCTGTCCCCGCTGCTAAAGAGAAATGAATATTCACGCTTCCCCATGCCCCCATAGGCGTGGAGAGGCGTGAATACCATTTCACTTTAATGGCGGGCAGCGTTAGCCGCAGGTTGAGGCTAACACTGCCCGCCGCTGCTGCTGAATGGGGGGCCCCGAAGGTGGGCCCCTAATGGGCGGCGATCCTTGATTGCGATCCCTGCCGCTTGGGACCAGAGCAGAGCTGCAGGGATCCACGCCGTCCTCCTTCCTGCCCGGAACTTCCTGTATGACTCAGCACGGCTGGATGACGTCATCATTCAGCGCGGCTGTGTCAGAGAGAAAGTTGCCGGGATGTGCTGCGGCTGCTGGGAACGTGCGGAGAGGTGAGTGGGTGCTGTGCGTGTGTGTACCTGCGTGTGTGTGTGCCTGCCTGTGTGTGCCTGTGTGTGTGTCTCTGCCTGCGTGTGTGTGCCTGCGTGTGTGCGGCTGTTTGTGTGTCTGTGTGTGCGTCTCTGCCTGCCTGTGTGTGTGTCCCTGCCTGCAGCTGTGTGTGGGGGGAGGCAATGATGATGGTGCTGGAGGCAATGATGATGGTGGTGGGGGCAATGATGATGGTGGTGGGGCAATGATGATGATGGTGCTGGAGGCAATGATGATGGTGGTTGGGGCGATGATGATGGTGGTGGGGCAATGATGATGATCGTGGTGGGGGAGGCAATGATGATGATGGTGGGGAAGCAATGATGGTGGTAGTGGAGGCAATGATTATGGTGGTGGTGGGGGAGGCAGTGATGATGATGATGGTGGTGGGGGAAGCAATGATGGTGGTGGGGAAGAAAGCAATGATGGTTGTGGTGTAAAGGACAATGGTGGTGGGGAAGAGGCAATGATGGAGGTGGTAATGAGTACAATGGTGGAGGGGGAGAACAATGGTGATGGTGGAGGGGGCTGCATTATACCCTTTCAGGGGGCTGCATTATACCCTATGAGGGGCTACATTATAATTCTGTGGGGGGCTGCATTATATTCTGTGGGAGGCTACATTATATTATATGAGGGGGCTACATTATATTTTATGAGGGGTTTACCCCAACCCCTGCTACATAATTAAGACGTGTACTACCTTATATTATACCCTGATATTAGCGTCTTTTACAACACAATTGGTGGTCTTGCATTTGTTTCTATGTAGCTACATAGTGGGCCCCAAGAATGATTTTCTCTGGTGGACCCAAGGTGCTCCAGTCCGACACTGTACATGTAGATAAAAACTAATGACTTCATTTAGTCCATTAGATTAAAGTGAATCATTTTTTAAAATCCTTCTAGTCTCCAACTGGGCCAATTTGGTTTTAATATCTCCATCTCTTGAGTCCTTCAGAATTCGATCAATGCCGATCACTCTAAGCAGGTTTGGATTAGAGACATGGGCTGTTTTAAAATTGCGAGGTATCGGTTTCAGTAGTGTAAAATCCCTCACATCACGGGCATTTTATTATATCGTGAACATGCTCCCTGGTTCGCATCTTCAGTTGTCGCATGGTCATCCCTATGTATACCAAAGGACAGGGACAGGAGGCGTAATAGATAACATGGTCAGTAACACATGTAATATTGTGGGTGATGTTAAAAATTCTGTCTCCATTGGTGGATTTAAAGTTCACAGCCTTATCCATGTTGGTACATGCTAGGCAGTTTTTACAAGGAAAAAAGCCCCATGTATGTCATTTGGAACAAGGGTCATTTGTCAGGGCCAGCACAATCTCCAGACCTGAACCCCATTGAAAACCTCTGGAATGTAATCAAGAGGAAGATGGATAGTCACAAGCCATCAAACAAAGAAGAACTGCTTACATTTTTGTACCAGGAGTGGCATAAGGTCACCCAAAAGCAGTGTGAAAGACTGGTGGAAAGCATGCCAAGACGAAAAAAAGCTGTGATTTAAAATCATGGTTATTCCACAAAATATTGATTTCTGAACTCTTCCTGAGTTAAAACATTATTGTTGTTTCTAAATGATTATGAACTTGTTGGTTTTTTTTGGCATTATTTGAGGTCTGCAAGCAATGCCTTTTTTTGTTATTTTGACCATTTCTCATTTTCAGAAACTAAATACAAATTTATTGCTTGGAACTTTGGAGACATGTTGTCAGTAGTTTATAGAATAAAAGAGCAATTTTTGCCAGAGCTGTATGTACACACACACACAGGCAGTGATTTGAAAGATAGAAAGCCATCAAACATCCACATTTCCCAATAAGAACCGGAAAATAAAGACCAATAGACTATTTTCTGATGACACATTCCCTTGAAATGGCCATATAAGAACGTAATGGGATATCGCTGAGGCCTCTTTTCCACTTGAGAGAAAAAAAACGGTCCGATTTACGGACCGAAAAAATGGAGGAAAATCATGCGAGTGTCATGCGATTTTTTTATCGCAACATCCGTATGACATCCGTATTGCTGTCCGATTTTTACGCACCGGTGTCCTTTGAAAAGCCAGTAATTCAGCGCAGTGTACAGTAAAATCACACTGACAGGTTAGAATAGAGTAGATATATACACATAGAATAGGTTTATATGCCTATATATATGTCAGTGAGACACCTATATATATATATATTTATATTTATTGCAGCGCTAGATAGCAGAAAAGCCGGTAATTCAATTGCCGGCTTTTGCTATCTCCTTCACAAACCCGACAGGATATGAGACATGGTTTACATACAGTAAACCATTTCCTATCCCTTATTTTATTAGATATTCCTGACTACTAATGTAAGAAGTGTCTGTGTGTAAAATTTGAGGGCGCTAGCTGTTAAAATAAAGGGTTAAATCGCTGAAAAAAATGGCGTGGGCTCCCACGCAATTTTCTCCGCCAGAGTGGTAAAGCCAGTGACCGAGGGCAGATATTAATAGCCTAGGGAGGTACCATGGTTATTGGCCCCCCGTGGCTAAAAACATCTGCCCCCAGCCACCCCAGAAAAGGCACATCTGTAAGATGCACCTATTCTGGCACTTTGCCACTCTCTTCCCATTCCCGTGTAGCGGTGGGATAAGGGGTAATAAAGGGTTAATGTCACCTTGCTATTGTAAGGAGACATTAAGCCAGGTTAAAAATGGAGAGGCGTCAATAGGACACCCATCCATTATTAATCCAATACCAGTAAATGGTTAATAAAACACACACACATTAGGAATAAAGTATTTTAATGAAATAAAGACACAGGGTGTTGTAATAGTTTATTATACTCTTAATCCAATTGAAGACCCTTGTCACCTGAAACAAAGTTAAAATAACAAATCAACAATATCCCATACCTTCCGTCGTTCAGTCTTGTCCCACGCTGTAAATTCATCTGAAGGGGTTAAATAATTTTTACAGCCAGGAGAATGCCAAGAGTGTGCAAAGCAGTCATCAAAGCAAAAGGTGGCTACTTTGAAGAACCTAGAATATAAGACATATTTTCAGAATTTTTCACACTTTTCTGTTAAGTATCTAATTCCACATGTGTTAATTCATAGTTTTGATGCCTTCAGTGTGAATTTACAATTTTCATATATATACTGCAGTCATGACTGAACGTGTTGGCACACATTATATTTTTCCAGGAAATGAAATATTTCTCCCATAAAATTATTGCAATTACACTTGTTTTCTTCTACATATATTTTTTACCATTGTGTGGCACTTTCCAAAATTGTGGATAAACAAGTTTGATTCAAGCACGTTCAGGTGGCAGGTGTGGGCATTGAACCCTCAACCCCAGCACTGCGACCATCACTAAGCTCCAAACCTGTAGGAAAAAGGTGTGTGCCGTGGGGGAGACCACTTCATGTAACTACCATGATCTCAGCACATCCACCTAACATCACGTAGCCCATATATGAAACTACCTCGATCTCAGCACGTCCATCATGTAGCTTCATATATGACATGACACCTCCATCTCCACCTAACAAGGTGCAGCTTCATAGATGCCATGACACTCCATGATCCCTGGTTCCACCGCACACAGTTATATATACATACCTCCTCTCTATTTATATGCCGGTGATGGCACAGACGCTTACCTTATGGAGACTTTAAAAAAAAAATCAACAGTGACCTGCTGAGAAAATGACCCTCCCCTGCTGAGAAAATGACTGCCCCTGCTGAGAAAATGACCGCCCCTGCTGAATATTTAGGAGAAATTTGTTGTGAAGTCGGTTGTTTTTCCCATGAGCTAATTTGCATATATTCATGAACAAGCGCTGTGATTGGCTGGCTGTAGAATGCTGCATCTCCAGCCATCTCAGAGAAGGGAACGCCACTTAGTGATGGGCACAGACATGGGGTTGTGGGTTCAATGCCCACACCTGTCACCTGAACGAGTATCATGTGCTTGAAACAAACTTGTTTATCCACAATTTTGGAAAGTGCCACACAATGGTAAGAAATATATGTAGAACAAAACAAGTGTAACTGCAATCATTTTATGTAAGAAATATTTCACTTCCTAGAACAATTTAAAGTGCGCCAACACGTTGGGTCATGCCTGTGTGTATATACACATATCTATAATATAGCCGGAGATGTGTCCTTCTGTCAGAAGCCTTTGGCGCCACAGTCAGCGCATGCGCATACAGGACTTTGACGCCATTTTATTGGAGAGGAGGGGCGGCGCTATCTGATGTGATCGGGGCCATCTCCATCATATTGACTGTGGCAGCGGCTTCACCGGTGGGGATGAGGACACCGGGGTCTGCTGCTCTGCTGGTGAGACACCAGGACTGTGGGTACTGAACCTCCCAGCCGCCAGTCACCTTTCAGACCAGACAGGACAAGCACCAAGAAGGAAAGTGTATGTGGTGTGCGAATTCCTATAGTGTCTTCAATAAATGGCTCCGGAGATCGCGGTATGCGCACACACTGACTCTGGCCCCATTATATGGAAGTAAAGTACTACAAAACTAAAGGGAACCCGTCACCAGAAATAACGACCTAAACCTGCAGGTCTGCAGGATAATAGCGTTATTATGCTGCCCGGTGCCTGCACTGACAGCAGGCCTCAATGTAGAGCCAGTGTCAGTCAGGGCCGGGGGCCGCTGTATATTCAGAGCAGTGACAGAAGCTGCGGCACCCCACCTCCATGACTCAAACCGAATGCTGGCGGGGTGAATCAAGTTAATTCAATGGTGCAATTTATTTGACAGTTGAATAAAATAGCGCATCAGTCAGCGCATACCGTGTCTATGCCCGGCGCGTGCGCACTGTTGACAATGTTATACCCAAAAGGAGGGAAGTGCACAACCCAAGATAAAATGAAAACTTTTTCTAATATAAGTCAAATAAAAACAGATTCTAGAGAAAAAATATGTACATAATACAGCAGGAAGGGTGAAGAACCCTAAGCAGAGTGACGTCCCAGCAGCCAATTAAAAATCAAGTGAAGCAGATAAATACACACATTTTATAAAAAAAATATATATATATTGTAACCGAATGCTGTGAATGATTTTATAATGTCAACCCAGTGGAAAGATTACTTTCAACACAGATACAGTGTATACAGAAACATATAGATATATGAGTGTGTTGGCAGCACACTATTGCGAAGTCTATGTGAATACGTGTTGAGTGTGAACTCATACACAACCCGGGTAGTAAGTTTTAAAATATTATATTGCACATGGAAAGATAAGAGACAGATATGCCCAACAAAGTAAATATATTAAGGTGCAAGTGCTTGAAAGTGCATAGAGACCATTGTAACAACAGGGTCACAGCAAAGGGGTTACCAAAAGAAGTGCTGCCAGTACCTGTGAAAATGAAGGCGCTTAGGAGGGAAAAACCCAGACGCGCGTTTCGCTATCTCTTCTTCCTGGGGGGCCGTAGATATGAACGGATAGTAGTGCTGGCTTTTTAAATGCTGTGGGAGGTATGGCGCTCGCGTCAGCCCTGCATGGAGCTGGAAGTCCCACGTCATCAGTCCCCGCCCACCTCTGACATGTCAGTAGTGATGCGACGGGTTACCATGGCAACCCAGTCCAGCCGGCAGACACAAGCGCACATTGCTAACAATGACTCGTAGGCCATGATGGGAAATCTGATACTGCGCAAAGGGTAGGACACAATGTGTAATGACGAAAAAGAAGGAGCCGGTAGTGAAAATATAAGAGGGAACCGGTAATGAGGATGAAAGTTGTGGAATATATCTAAAAAAAGGGGGGGAGTGTGGAGACTATAAATGCAGTGTCACAAGTATGGATAAACACAAGGGTATGTAACAATTTATATAAGTGACAATTAGCTAAAAATTCCCCAAAAAATCATGATATGAGATGGGGCAAACCTAGCGCTAAGAAAAATAAAAAAAAAAGTGAAAAATAACTATGTAAAAAACTTGTAAATCTATATTTATATAACGAAAACACATAAAGTGCACATAGTGGAGATGCTGCAAAAGTCAGCAATTAAAAAATTACATGAAAAGATCACGTGCATGCAGTGCATAAAGCAAATATACCACAAGATCCAGCAATAAAAAATATACACTTAAGTGAAAAAAAATATAAAATGAATAAAAAATGAGTCCTTAATGTCGACATGTAGTGGATAGGACATCATGCATCCTCTTTGTTGACACGCAGTTCCTTATTATCATAAGTGGGAAAAGAAGAATGTACGCACAAATCAGAACACATCAGGGCTTAAATTCAAGGAGCAAAATCTGAAAACAGAGAAAAGGGGAAATAAAGTACATATACAGGGTCGGACTGGCCCACCGGAGAACCGGAGGATTTGATAGTCACAAGCCATCAAACAAAGAAGAACTGCTTACATTTTTGTACCAGGAGTGGCATAAGGTCACCCAAAAGCAGTGTGAAAGACTGGTGGAAAGCATGCCAAGACGAAAAAAAGCTGTGATTTAAAATCATGGTTATTCCACAAAATATTGATTTCTGAACTCTTCCTGAGTTAAAACATTATTGTTGTTTCTAAATGATTATGAACTTGTTGGGTTTTTTTTGGCATTATTTGAGGTCTGCAAGCAATGCCTTTTTTTGTTATTTTGACCATTTCTCATTTTCAGAAACTAAATACAAAATTTATTGCTTGGAACTTTGGAGACATGTTGTCAGTAGTTTATAGAATAAAAGAGCAATTTTTGCCAGAGCTGTATGTACACACACACACAGGCAGTGATTTGAAAGATAGAAAGCCATCAAACATCCACATTTCCCAATAAGAACCGGAAAATAAAGACCAATAGACTATTTTCTGATGACACATTCCCTTGAAATGGCCATATAAGAACGTAATGGGATATCGCTGAGGCCTCTTTTCCACTTGAGAGAAAAAAAAAAGTCCGATTTACGGACCGAAAAAATGGAGGAAAATCATGCGAGTGTCATGCGATTTTTTTATCGCAACATCCGTATGACATCCGTATTGCTGTCCGATTTTTACGCACCGGTGTCCTTTGAAAAGCCAGTAATTCAGCGCAGTGTACAGTAAAATCACACTGACAGGTTAGAATAGAGTAGATATATACACATAGAATAGGTTTATATGCCTATATATATGTCAGTGAGACACCTATATATATATATATTTATATTTATTGCAGCGCTAGATAGCAGAAAAGCCGGTAATTCAATTGCCGGCTTTTGCTATCTCCTTCACAAACCCGACAGGATATGAGACATGGTTTACATACAGTAAACCATTTCCTATCCCTTATTTTATTAGATATTCCTGACTACTAATGTAAGAAGTGTCTGTGTGTAAAATTTGAGGGCGCTAGCTGTTAAAATAAAGGGTTAAATCACGGGGAAAAATGGCGTGGGCTCCCGCGCAATTTTCTCCGCCAGAGTGGTAAAGCCAGTGACCGAGGGCAGATATTAATAGCCTAGGGAGGTACCATGGTTATTGGCCCCCCGTGGCTAAAAACATCTGCCCCCAGCCACCCCAGAAAAGGCACATCTGTAAGATGCGCCTATTCTGGCACTTTGCCACTCTCTTCCCATTCCCGTGTAGCGGTGGGATAAGGGGTAATAAAGGGTTAATGTCTCCTTGCTATTGTATGGAGACATTAAGCCAGGTTAATAATGGAGAGGCGTCAATAGGACACCCATCCATTATTAATCCAATACCAGTAAATGGTTAATAAAACACACACACATTAGGAATAAAGTATTTTAATGAAATAAAGACACAGGGTGTTGTAATAGTTTATTATACTCTTAATCCAATTGAAGACCCTTGTCACCTGAAACAAAGTTAAAATAACAAATCAACAATATCCCATACCTTCCGTCGTTCAGTCTTGTCCCACGCTGTAAATTCATCTGAAGGGGTTAAATAATTTTTACAGCCAGGAGAATGCCAAGAGTGTGCAAAGCAGTCATCAAAGCAAAAGGTGGCTACTTTGAAGAACCTAGAATATAAGACATATTTTCAGAATTTTTCACACTTTTCTGTTAAGTATCTAATTCCACATGTGTTAATTCATAGTTTTGATGCCTTCAGTGTGAATTTACAATTTTCATATA
This sequence comes from Ranitomeya imitator, assembly GCF_032444005.1. NCBI lineage: Eukaryota > Metazoa > Chordata > Amphibia > Anura > Dendrobatidae > Ranitomeya > Ranitomeya imitator. The sequence goes on along the minus strand of NC_091283.1, from coordinate 449,240,836 downwards.
TATACTGCAGTCATGACTGAACGTGTTGGCACACATTAAATTTTTCCAGGAAATGAAATATTTCTCCCATAAAATTATTGCAATTACACTTGTTTTCTTCTACATATATTTTTTACCATTGTGTGGCACTTTCCAAAATTGTGGATAAACAAGTTTGATTCAAGCACGTTCAGGTGGCAGGTGTGGGCATTGAACCCTCAACCCCAGCACTGCAACCATCACTAAGCTCCAAACCTGTAGGAAAAAGGTGTGTGCCGTGGGGGAGACCACTTCATGTAACTACCATGATCTCAGCACATCCACCTAACATCACGTAGCCCATATATGAAACTACCTCGATCTCAGCACGTCCATCATGTAGCTTCATATATGACATGACACCTCCATCTCCACCTAACAAGGTGCAGCTTCATAGATGCCATGACACTCCATGATCCCTGGTTCCACCGCACACAGTTATATATACATACCTCCTCTCTATTTATATGTCGGTGATGGCACAGACGCTTACCTTATGGAGACTTTAAAAAAAAAATCAACAGTGACCTGCTGAGAAAATGACCCTCCCCTGCTGAGAAAATGACTGCCCCTGCTGAGAAAATGACCGCCCCTGCTGAATATTTAGGAGAAATTTGTTGTGAAGTCGGTTGTTTTTCCCATGAGCTAATTTGCATATATTCATGAACAAGCGCTGTGATTGGCTGGCTGTAGAATGCTGCATCTCCAGCCATCTCAGAGAAGGGAACGCCACTTAGTGATGGGCACAGACATGGGGTTGTGGGTTCAATGCCCACACCTGTCACCTGAACGAGTATCATGTGCTTGAAACAAACTTGTTTATCCACAATTTTGGAAAGTGCCACACAATGGTAAGAAATATATGTAGAACAAAACAAGTGTAACTGCAATCATTTTATGTAAGAAATATTTCACTTCCTAGAACAATTTAAAGTGCGCCAACACGTTGGGTCATGCCTGTGTGTATATACACATATCTATAATATAGCCGGAGATGTGTCCTTCTGTCAGAAGCCTTTGGCGCCACAGTCAGCGCATGCGCATACAGGACTTTGACGCCATTTTATTGGAGAGGAGGGGCGGCGCTATCTGATGTGATCGGGGCCATCTCCATCATATTGACTGTGGCAGCGGCTTCACCGGTGGGGATGAGGACACCGGGGTCTGCTGCTCTGCTGGTGAGACACCAGGACTGTGGGTACTGAACCTCCCAGCCGCCAGTCACCTTTCAGACCAGACAGGACAAGCACCAAGAAGGAAAGTGTATGTGGTGTGCGAATTCCTATAGTGTCTTCAATAAATGGCTCCGGAGATCGCGGTATGCGCACACACTGACTCTGGCCCCATTATATGGAAGTAAAGTACTACAAAACTAAAGGGAACCCGTCACCAGAAATAACGACCTAAACCTGCAGATATGCGGTTAGTCTGCAGGATAATAGCGTTATTATGCTGCCCGGTGCCTGCACTGACAGCAGGCCTCAATGTAGAGCCAGTGTCAGTCAGGGCCGGGGGCCGCTGTATATTCAGAGCAGTGACAGAAGCTGCGGCACCCCACCTCCATGACTCAAACCGAATGCTGGCGGGGTGAATCAAGTTAATTCAATGGTGCAATTTATTTGACAGTTGAATAAAATAGCGCATCAGTCAGCGCATACCGTGTCTATGCCCGGCGCGTGCGCACTGTTGACAATGTTATACCCAAAAGGAGGGAAGTGCACAACCCAAGATAAAATGAAAACTTTTTCTAATATAAGTCAAATAAAAACAGATTCTAGAGAAAAAATATGTACATAATACAGCAGGAAGGGTGAAGAACCCTAAGCAGAGTGACGTCCCAGCAGCCAATTAAAAATCAAGTGAAGCAGATAAATACACACATTTTATAAAAAAAATATATATATATTGTAACCGAATGCTGTGAATGATTTTATAATGTCAACCCAGTGGAAAGATTACTTTCAACACAGATACAGTGTATACAGAAACATATAGATATATGAGTGTGTTGGCAGCACACTATTGCGAAGTCTATGTGAATACGTGTTGAGTGTGAACTCATACACAACCCGGGTAGTAAGTTTTAAAATATTATATTGCACATGGAAAGATAAGAGACAGATATGCCCAACAAAGTAAATATATTAAGGTGCAAGTGCTTGAAAGTGCATAGAGACCATTGTAACAACAGGGTCACAGCAAAGGGGTTACCAAAAGAAGTGCTGCCAGTACCTGTGAAAATGAAGGCGCTTAGGAGGGAAAAACCCCGACGCGCGTTTCGCTATCTCTTCTTCCTGGGGGGCCGTAGATATGAACGGATAGTAGTGCTGGCTTTTTAAATGCTGTGGGAGGTATGGCGCTCGCGTCAGCCCTGCATGGAGCTGGAAGCGGCGGATCCGGCGTCCCACGTCATCAGTCCCCGCCCACCTCTGACATGTCAGTAGTGATGCGACGGGTTACCATGGCAACCCAGTCCAGCCGGCAGACACGAGCGCACATTGCTAACAATGACTCGTAGGCCATGATGGGAAATCTGATACTGCGCAAAGGGTAGGACACAATGTGTAATGACGAAAAAGAAGGAGCCGGTAGTGAAAATATAAGAGGGAACCGGTAATGAGGATGAAAGTTGTGGAATATATCTAAAAAAAGGGGGGGAGTGTGGAGACTATAAATGCAGTGTCACAAGTATGGATAAACACAAGGGTATGTAACAATTTATATAAGTGACAATTAGCTAAAAATTCCCCAAAAAATCATGATATGAGATGGGGCAAACCTAGCGCAAAGAAAAATAAAAAAAAAAGTGAAAAATAACTATGTAAAAAACTTGTAAATCTATATTTATATAACGAAAACACATAAAGTGCACATAGTGGAGATGCTGCAAAAGTCAGCAATTAAAAAATTACATGAAAAGATCACGTGCATGCAGTGCATAAAGCAAATATACCACAAGATCCAGCAATAAAAAACATACACTTAAGTGAAAAAAAATATAAAATGAATAAAAAATGAGTCCTTAATGTCGACATGTAGTGGATAGGACATCATGCATCCTCTTTGTTGACACGCAGTTCCTTATTATCATAAGTGGGAAAAGAAGAATGTACGCACAAATCAGAACACATCAGGGCTTAAATTCAAGGAGCAAAATCTGAAAACAGAGAAAAGGGGAAATAAAGTACATATACAGGGTCGGACTGGCCCACCGGAGAACCGGAGGATTCTCCGGTGGGCCCAGGCACTGACACCTGATGGCATATTGGCCAGCAGCTGCCTGGGGCCCCCACTGCTCCAGGGGCCCCCCAGCCAGTAGAGTGTCACTAATAGCGGCACACCCAGCTGTTATGGGGCCCCTGAATCAAGGGGGGCCCTCCTGGTGCCAGAGAGCAGCAGCTGGACAGGAGCCTGTCCCCGCTGCTAAAGAGAAATGAATATTCACGCTTCCCCATGCCCCCATGGGCGTGGAGAGGCGTGAATACCATTTCACTTTAATGGCGGGCAGCGTTAGCCGCAGGTTGAGGCTAACACTGCCCGCCGCTGCTGCTGAATGGGGGGCCCCGAAGGTGGGCCCCTAATGGGCGGCGATCCTTGATTGCGATCCCTGCCGCTTGGGACCAGAGCAGAGCTGCAGGGATCCACGCCGTCCTCCTTCCTGCCCGGAACTTCCTGTATGACTCAGCACGGCTGGATGACGTCATCATTCAGCGCGGCTGTGTCATAGAGAAAGTTGCCGGGATGTGCTGCGGCTGCTGGGAACGTGCGGAGAAGTGAGTGGGTGCTGTGCGTGTGTGTACCTGCGTGTGTGTGTGCTTGCCTGTGTGTGCCTGTGTGTGTGTCTCTGCCTGCGTGTGTGTGCCTGCGTGTGTGCGGCTGTTTGTGTGTCTGTGTGTGCGTCTCTGCCTGCCTGCGTGTGTGTCCCTGCCTGCAGCTGTGTGTGGGGGGAGGCAATGATGATGGTGCTGGAGGCAATGATGATGGTGGTGGGGGCAATGATGATGGTGGTGGGGCAATGATGATGATGGTGCTGGAGGCAATGATGATGGTGGTTGGGGCGATGATGATGGTGGTGGGGCAATGATGATGATCGTGGTGGGGGAGGCAATGATGATGATGGTGGGGAAGCAATGATGGTGGTAGTGGAGGCAATGATTATGGTGGTGGTGGGGGAGGCAGTGATGATGATGATGGTGGTGGGGGAAGCAATGATGGTGGTGGGGAAGAAAGCAATGATGGTTGTGGTGTAAAGGACAATGGTGGTGGGGAAGAGGCAATGATGGAGGTGGTAATGAGTACAATGGTGGAGGGGGAGAACAATGGTGATGGTGGAGGGGGCTGCATTATACCCTTTCAGGGGGCTGCATTATACCCTATGAGGGGCTACATTATAATTCTGTGGGGGGCTGCATTATATTCTGTGGGAGGCTACATTATATTATATGAGGGGGCTACATTATATTTTATGAGGGGTTTACCCCAACCCCTGCTACATAATTAAGACGTGTACTACCTTATATTATACCCTGATATTAGCGTCTTTTACAACACAATTGGTGGTCTTGTATTTATTTCTATGTAGCTACATAGTGGGCCCCAAGAATGATTTTCTCTGGTGGACCCAAGGTGCTCCAGTCCGACACTGTACATGTAGATAAAAACTAATGACTTCATTTAGTCCATTAGATTAAAGTGAATCATTTTTTAAAATCCTTCTAGTCTCCAACTGGGCCAATTTTGTCTTAATATCTCCATCTCTTGAGTCCTTCAGAATTCGATCAATGCTGATCACTCTAAGCAGGTTTGGATTAGAGACATGGGCTGTTTTAAAATTGCGAGGTATCGGTTTCAGTAGTGTAAAATCCCTCACATCACGGGCATTTTATTATATCGTGAACATGCTCCCTGGTTCGCATCTTCAGTTGTCGCATGGTCATCCCTATGTATACCAAAGGACAGGGACAGGAGGCGTAATAGATAACATGGTCAGTAACACATGTAATATTGTGGGTGATGTTAAAAATTCTGTCTCCATTGGTGGATTTAAAGTTCACAGCCTTATCCATGTTGGTACATGCTAGGCAGTTTTTACAAGGAAAAAAGCCCCATGTATGTCATTTGGAACAAGGTTATCCTGGAAAAATAGTTGATTCCTTCTGCTCAGGCAATGTTCCCCAACTCTGAGGACTGTTTTTTCCAGCAGGACAATGTGCCATGCCACACATCGAGGCCAATCAAGGTGTGGATTAAAGACCACCACATCAAATCCCTGTCAGGGCCAGCACAATCTCCAGACCTGAACCCCATTGAAAACCTCTGGAATGTAATCAAGAGGAAGATGGATAGTCACAAGCCATCAAACAAAGAAGAACTGCTTACATTTTTGTACCAGGAGTGGCATAAGGTCACCCAAAAGCAGTGTGAAAGACTGGTGGAAAGCATGCCAAGACGAAAAAAAGCTGTGATTTAAAATCATGGTTATTCCACAAAATATTGATTTCTGAACTCTTCCTGAGTTAAAACATTATTGTTGTTTCTAAATGATTATGAACTTGTTGGGTTTTTTTTGGCATTATTTGAGGTCTGCAAGCAATGCCTTTTTTTGTTATTTTGACCATTTCTCATTTTCAGAAACTAAATACAAAATTTATTGCTTGGAACTTTGGAGACATGTTGTCAGTAGTTTATAGAATAAAAGAGCAATTTTTGCCAGAGCTGTATGTACACACACACACAGGCAGTGATTTGAAAGATAGAAAGCCATCAAACATCCACATTTCCCAATAAGAACCGGAAAATAAAGACCAATAGACTATTTTCTGATGACACATTCCCTTGAAATGGCCATATAAGAACGTAATGGGATATCGCTGAGGCCTCTTTTCCACTTGAGAGAAAAAAAAAAGTCCGATTTACGGACCGAAAAAATGGAGGAAAATCATGCGAGTGTCATGCGATTTTTTTATCGCAACATCCGTATGACATCCGTATTGCTGTCCGATTTTTACGCACCGGTGTCCTTTGAAAAGCCAGTAATTCAGCGCAGTGTACAGTAAAATCACACTGACAGGTTAGAATAGAGTAGATATATACACATAGAATAGGTTTATATGCCTATATATATGTCAGTGAGACACCTATATATATATATATTTATATTTATTGCAGCGCTAGATAGCAGAAAAGCCGGTAATTCAATTGCCGGCTTTTGCTATCTCCTTCACAAACCCGACAGGATATGAGACATGGTTTACATACAGTAAACCATTTCCTATCCCTTATTTTATTAGATATTCCTGACTACTAATGTAAGAAGTGTCTGTGTGTAAAATTTGAGGGCGCTAGCTGTTAAAATAAAGGGTTAAATCACGGGGAAAAATGGCGTGGGCTCCCGCGCAATTTTCTCCGCCAGAGTGGTAAAGCCAGTGACCGAGGGCAGATATTAATAGCCTAGGGAGGTACCATGGTTATTGGCCCCCCGTGGCTAAAAACATCTGCCCCCAGCCACCCCAGAAAAGGCACATCTGTAAGATGCGCCTATTCTGGCACTTTGCCACTCTCTTCCCATTCCCGTGTAGCGGTGGGATAAGGGGTAATAAAGGGTTAATGTCTCCTTGCTATTGTATGGAGACATTAAGCCAGGTTAATAATGGAGAGGCGTCAATAGGACACCCATCCATTATTAATCCAATACCAGTAAATGGTTAATAAAACACACACACATTAGGAATAAAGTATTTTAATGAAATAAAGACACAGGGTGTTGTAATAGTTTATTATACTCTTAATCCAATTGAAGACCCTTGTCACCTGAAACAAAGTTAAAATAACAAATCAACAATATCCCATACCTTCCGTCGTTCAGTCTTGTCCCACGCTGTAAATTCATCTGAAGGGGTTAAATAATTTTTACAGCCAGGAGAATGCCAAGAGTGTGCAAAGCAGTCATCAAAGCAAAAGGTGGCTACTTTGAAGAACCTAGAATATAAGACATATTTTCAGAATTTTTCACACTTTTCTGTTAAGTATCTAATTCCACATGTGTTAATTCATAGTTTTGATGCCTTCAGTGTGAATTTACAATTTTCATATATATACTGCAGTCATGACTGAACGTGTTGGCACACATTAAATTTTTCCAGGAAATGAAATATTTCTCCCATAAAATTATTGCAATTACACTTGTTTTCTTCTACATATATTTTTTACCATTGTGTGGCACTTTCCAAAATTGTGGATAAACAAGTTTGATTCAAGCACGTTCAGGTGGCAGGTGTGGGCATTGAACCCTCAACCCCAGCACTGCAACCATCACTAAGCTCCAAACCTGTAGGAAAAAGGTGTGTGCCGTGGGGGAGACCACTTCATGTAACTACCATGATCTCAGCACATCCACCTAACATCACGTAGCCCATATATGAAACTACCTCGATCTCAGCACGTCCATCATGTAGCTTCATATATGACATGACACCTCCATCTCCACCTAACAAGGTGCAGCTTCATAGATGCCATGACACTCCATGATCCCTGGTTCCACCGCACACAGTTATATATACATACCTCCTCTCTATTTATATGTCGGTGATGGCACAGACGCTTACCTTATGGAGACTTTAAAAAAAAAATCAACAGTGACCTGCTGAGAAAATGACCCTCCCCTGCTGAGAAAATGACTGCCCCTGCTGAGAAAATGACCGCCCCTGCTGAATATTTAGGAGAAATTTGTTGTGAAGTCGGTTGTTTTTCCCATGAGCTAATTTGCATATATTCATGAACAAGCGCTGTGATTGGCTGGCTGTAGAATGCTGCATCTCCAGCCATCTCAGAGAAGGGAACGCCACTTAGTGATGGGCACAGACATGGGGTTGTGGGTTCAATGCCCACACCTGTCACCTGAACGAGTATCATGTGCTTGAAACAAACTTGTTTATCCACAATTTTGGAAAGTGCCACACAATGGTAAGAAATATATGTAGAACAAAACAAGTGTAACTGCAATCATTTTATGTAAGAAATATTTCACTTCCTAGAACAATTTAAAGTGCGCCAACACGTTGGGTCATGCCTGTGTGTATATACACATATCTATAATATAGCTGGAGATGTGTCCTTCTGTCAGAAGCCTTTGGCGCCACAGTCAGCGCATGCGCATACAGGACTTTGACGCCATTTTATTGGAGAGGAGGGGCGGCGCTATCTGATGTGATCGGGGCCATCTCCATCATATTGACTGTGGCAGCGGCTTCACCGGTGGGGATGAGGACACCGGGGTCTGCTGCTCTGCTGGTGAGACACCAGGACTGTGGGTACTGAACCTCCCAGCCGCCAGTCACCTTTCAGACCAGACAGGACAAGCACCAAGAAGGAAAGTGTATGTGGTGTGCGAATTCCTATAGTGTCTTCAATAAATGGCTCCGGAGATCGCGGTATGCGCACACACTGACTCTGGCCCCATTATATGGAAGTAAAGTACTACAAAACTAAAGGGAACCCGTCACCAGAAATAACGACCTAAACCTGCAGATATGCGGTTAGTCTGCAGGATAATAGCGTTATTATGCTGCCCGGTGCCTGCACTGACAGCAGGCCTCAATGTAGAGCCAGTGTCAGTCAGGGCCGGGGGCCGCTGTATATTCAGAGCAGTGACAGAAGCTGCGGCACCCCACCTCCATGACTCAAACCGAATGCTGGCGGGGTGAATCAAGTTAATTCAATGGTGCAATTTATTTGACAGTTGAATAAAATAGCGCATCAGTCAGCGCATACCGTGTCTATGCCCGGCGCGTGCGCACTGTTGACAATGTTATACCCAAAAGGAGGGAAGTGCACAACCCAAGATAAAATGAAAACTTTTTCTAATATAAGTCAAATAAAAACAGATTCTAGAGAAAAAATATGTACATAATACAGCAGGAAGGGTGAAGAACCCTAAGCAGAGTGACGTCCCAGCAGCCAATTAAAAATCAAGTGAAGCAGATAAATACACACATTTTATTAAAAAAATATATATATATTGTAACCGAATGCTGTGAATGATTTTATAATGTCAACCCAGTGGAAAGATTACTTTCAACACAGATACAGTGTATACAGAAACATATAGATATATGAGTGTGTTGGCAGCACACTATTGCGAAGTCTATGTGAATACGTGTTGAGTGTGAACTCATACACAACCCGGGTAGTAAGTTTTAAAATATTATATTGCACATGGAAAGATAAGAGACAGATATGCCCAACAAAGTAAATATATTAAGGTGCAAGTGCTTGAAAGTGCATAGAGACCATTGTAACAACAGGGTCACAGCAAAGGGGTTACCAAAAGAAGTGCTGCCAGTACCTGTGAAAATGAAGGCGCTTAGGAGGGAAAAACCCCGACGCGCGTTTCGCTATCTCTTCTTCCTGGGGGGCCGTAGATATGAACGGATAGTAGTGCTGGCTTTTTAAATGCTGTGGGAGGTATGGCGCTCGCGTCAGCCCTGCATGGAGCTGGAAGCGGCGGATCCGGCGTCCCACGTCATCAGTCCCCGCCCACCTCTGACATGTCAGTAGTGATGCGACGGGTTACCATGGCAACCCAGTCCAGCCGGCAGACACAAGCGCACATTGCTAACAATGACTCGTAGGCCATGATGGGAAATCTGATACTGCGCAAAGGGTAGGACACAATGTGTAATGACGAAAAAGAAGGAGCCGGTAGTGAAAATATAAGAGGGAACCGGTAATGAGGATGAAAGTTGTGGAATATATCTAAAAAAAGGGGGGGAGTGTGGAGACTATAAATGCAGTGTCACAAGTATGGATAAACACAAGGGTATGTAACAATTTATATAAGTGACAATTAGCTAAAAATTCCCCAAAAAATCATGATATGAGATGGGGCAAACCTAGCGCAAAGAAAAATAAAAAAAAAAGTGAAAAATAACTATGTAAAAAACTTGTAAATCTATATTTATATAACGAAAACACATAAAGTGCACATAGTGGAGATGCTGCAAAAGTCAGCAATTAAAAAATTACATGAAAAGATCACGTGCATGCAGTGCATAAAGCAAATATACCACAAGATCCAGCAATAAAAAATATACACTTAAGTGAAAAAAAATATAAAATGAATAAAAAATGAGTCCTTAATGTCGACATGTAGTGGATAGGACATCATGCATCCTCTTTGTTGACACGCAGTTCCTTATTATCATAAGTGGGAAAAGAAGAATGTACGCACAAATCAGAACACATCAGGGCTTAAATTCAAGGAGCAAAATCTGAAAACAGAGAAAAGGAGAAATAAAGTACATATACAGGGTCGGACTGGCCCACCGGAGAACCGGAGGATTCTCCGGTGGGCCCAGGCACTGACACCTGATGGCATATTGGCCAGCAGCTGCCTGGGGCCCCCACTGCTCCAGGGGCCCCCCAGCCAGTAGAGTGTCACTAATAGCGGCACACCCAGCTGTTATGGGGCCCCTGAATCAAGGGGGGCCCTCCTGGTGCCAGAGAGCAGCAGCTGGACAGGAGCCTGTCCCCGCTGCTAAAGAGAAATGAATATTCACGCTTCCCCATGCCCCCATGGGCGTGGAGAGGCGTGAATACCATTTCACTTTAATGGCGGGCAGCGTTAGCCGCAGGTTGAGGCTAATACTGCCCGCCGCTGCTGCTGAATGGGGGGCCCCGAAGGTGGGCCCCTAATGGGCGGCGATCCTTGATTGCGATCCCTGCCGCTTGGGACCAGAGCAGAGCTGCAGGGATCCACGCCGTCCTCCTTCCTGCCCGGAACTTCCTGTATGACTCAGCACGGCTGGATGACGTCATCATTCAGCGCGGCTGTGTCAGAGAGAAAGTTGCCGGGATGTGCTGCGGCTGCTGGGAACGTGCGGAGAAGTGAGTGGGTGCTGTGCGTGTGTGTACCTGCGTGTGTGTGTGCTTGCCTGTGTGTGCCTGTGTGTGTGTCTCTGCCTGCGTGTGTGTGCCTGCGTGTGTGCGGCTGTTTGTGTGTCTGTGTGTGCGTCTCTGCCTGCCTGCGTGTGTGTCCCTGCCTGCAGCTGTGTGTGGGGGGAGGCAATGATGATGGTGCTGGAGGCAATGATGATGGTGGTGGGGGCAATGATGATGGTGGTGGGGCAATGATGATGATGGTGCTGGAGGCAATGATGATGGTGGTTGGGGCGATGATGATGGTGGTGGGGCAATGATGATGATCGTGGTGGGGGAGGCAATGATGATGATGGTGGGGAAGCAATGATGGTGGTAGTGGAGGCAATGATTATGGTGGTGGTGGGGGAGGCAGTGATGATGATGATGGTGGTGGGGGAAGCAATGATGGTGGTGGGGAAGAAAGCAATGATGGTTGTGGTGTAAAGGACAATGGTGGTGGGGAAGAGGCAATGATGGAGGTGGTAATGAGTACAATGGTGGAGGGGGAGAACAATGGTGATGGTGGAGGGGGCTGCATTATACCCTTTCAGGGGGCTGCATTATACCCTATGAGGGGCTACATTATAATTCTGTGGGGGGCTGCATTATATTCTGTGGGAGGCTACATTATATTATATGAGGGGGCTACATTATATTTTATGAGGGGTTTACCCCAACCCCTGCTACATAATTAAGACGTGTACTACCTTATATTATACCCTGATATTAGCGTCTTTTACAACACAATTGGTGGTCTTGCATTTGTTTCTATGTAGCTACATAGTGGGCCCCAAGAATGATTTTCTCTGGTGGACCCAAGGTGCTCCAGTCCGACACTGTACATGTAGATAAAAACTAATGACTTCATTTAGTCCATTAGATTAAAGTGAATCATTTTTTTAAATCCTTCTAGTCTCCAACTGGGCCAATTTGGTCTTAATATCTCCATCTCTTGAGTCCTTCAGAATTCGATCAATGCCGATCACTCTAAGCAGGTTTGGATTAGAGACATGGGCTGTTTTAAAATTGCGAGGTATCGGTTTCAGTAGTGTAAAATCCCTCACATCACGGGCATTTTATTATATCGTGAACATGCTCCCTGGTTCGCATCTTCAGTTGTCGCATGGTCATCCCTATGTATACCAAAGGACAGGGACAGGAGGCGTAATAGATAACATGGTCAGTAACACATGTAATATTGTGGGTGATGTTAAAAATTCTGTCTCCATTGGTGGATTTAAAGTTCACAGCCTTATCCATGTTGGTACATGCTAGGCAGTTTTTACAAGGAAAAAAGCCCCATGTATGTCATTTGGAACAAGGTTATCCTGGAAAAATAGTTGATTCCTTCTGCTCAGGACTGAGGACTGTTTTTTCCAGCAGGACAATGTGCCATGCCACACATCGAGGCCAATCAAGGTGTGGATTAAAGACCACCACATCAAATCCCTGTCAGGGCCAGCACAATCTCCAGACCTGAACCCCATTGAAAACCTCTGGAATGTAATCAAGAGGAAGATGGATAGTCACAAGCCATCAAACAAAGAAGAACTGCTTACATTTTTGTACCAGGAGTGGCATAAGGTCACCCAAAAGCAGTGTGAAAGACTGGTGGAAAGCATGCCAAGACGAAAAAAAGCTGTGATTTAAAATCATGGTTATTCCACAAAATATTGATTTCTGAACTCTTCCTGAGTTAAAACATTATTGTTGTTTCTAAATGATTATGAACTTGTTGGGTTTTTCTTGGCATTATTTGAGGTCTGCAAGCAATGCCTTTTTTTGTTATTTTGACCATTTCTCATTTTCAGAAACTAAATACAAAATTTATTGCTTGGAACTTTGGAGACATGTTGTCAGTAGTTTATAGAATAAAAGAGCAATTTTTGCCAGAGCTGTATGTACACACACACACACACAGGCAGTGATTTGAAAGATAGAAAGCCATCAAACATCCACATTTCCCAATAAGAACCGGAAAATAAAGACCAATAGACTATTTTCTGATGACACATTCCCTTGAAATGGCCATATAAGAACGTAATGGGATATCGCTAAGGCCTCTTTTCCACTTGAGAGAAAAAAAAAAGTCCGATTTACGGACCGAAAAAATGGAGGAAAATCATGCGAGTGTCATGCGATTTTTTTATCGCAACATCCGTATGACATCCGTATTGCTGTCCGATTTTTACGCACCGGTGTCCTTTGAAAAGCCAGTAATTCAGCGCAGTGTACAGTAAAATCACACTGACAGGTTAGAATAGAGTAGATATATACACATAGAATAGGTTTATATGCCTATATATATGTCAGTGAGACACCTATATATATATATATATTTATATTTATTGCAGCGCTAGATAGCAGAAAAGCCGGTAATTCAATTGCCGGCTTTTGCTATCTCCTTCACAAACCCGACAGGATATGAGACATGGTTTACATACAGTAAACCATTTCCTATCCCTTATTTTATTAGATATTCCTGACTACTAATGTAAGAAGTGTCTGTGTGTAAAATTTGAGGGCGCTAGCTGTTAAAATAAAGGGTTAAATCACGGGGAAAAATGGCGTGGGCTCCCGCGCAATTTTCTCCGCCAGAGTGGTAAAGCCAGTGACCGAGGGCAGATATTAATAGCCTAGGGAGGTACCATGGTTATTGGCCCCCCGTGGCTAAAAACATCTGCCCCCAGCCACCCCAGAAAAGGCACATCTGTAAGATGCGCCTATTCTGGCACTTTGCCACTCTCTTCCCATTCCCGTGTAGCGGTGGGATAAGGGGTAATAAAGGGTTAATGTCTCCTTGCTATTGTATGGAGACATTAAGCCAGGTTAATAATGGAGAGGAGTCAATAGGACACCCATCCATTATTAATCCAATACCAGTAAATGGTTAATAAAACACACACACATTAGGAATAAAGTATTTTAATGAAATAAAGACACAGGGTGTTGTAATAGTTTATTATACTCTTAATCCAATTGAAGACCCTTGTCACCTGAAACAAAGTTAAAATAACAAATCAACAATATCCCATACCTTCCGTCGTTCAGTCTTGTCCCACGCTGTAAATTCATCTGAAGGGGTTAAATAATTTTTACAGCCAGGAGAATGCCAAGAGTGTGCAAAGCAGTCATCAAAGCAAAAGGTGGCTACTTTGAAGAACCTAGAATATAAGACATATTTTCAGAATTTTTCACACTTTTCTGTTAAGTATCTAATTCCACATGTGTTAATTCATAGTTTTGATGCCTTCAGTGTGAATTTACAATTTTCATATATATACTGCAGTCATGACTGAACGTGTTGGCACACATTAAATTTTTCCAGGAAATGAAATATTTCTCCCATAAAATTATTGCAATTACACTTGTTTTCTTCTACATATATTTTTTACCATTGTGTGGCACTTTCCAAAATTGTGGATAAACAAGTTTGATTCAAGCACGTTCAGGTGGCAGGTGTGGGCATTGAACCCTCAACCCCAGCACTGCAACCATCACTAAGCTCCAAACCTGTAGGAAAAAGGTGTGTGCCGTGGGGGAGACCACTTCATGTAACTACCATGATCTCAGCACATCCACCTAACATCACGTAGCCCATATATGAAACTACCTCGATCTCAGCACGTCCATCATGTAGCTTCATATATGACATGACACCTCCATCTCCACCTAACAAGGTGCAGCTTCATAGATGCCATGACACTCCATGATCCCTGGTTCCACCGCACACAGTTATATATACATACCTCCTCTCTATTTATATGTCGGTGATGGCACAGACGCTTACCTTATGGAGACTTTAAAAAAAAAATCAACAGTGACCTGCTGAGAAAATGACCCTCCCCTGCTGAGAAAATGACTGCCCCTGCTGAGAAAATGACCGCCCCTGCTGAATATTTAGGAGAAATTTGTTGTGAAGTCGGTTGTTTTTCCCATGAGCTAATTTGCATATATTCATGAACAAGCGCTGTGATTGGCTGGCTGTAGAATGCTGCATCTCCAGCCATCTCAGAGAAGGGAACGCCACTTAGTGATGGGCACAGACATGGGGTTGTGGGTTCAATGCCCACACCTGTCACCTGAACGAGTATCATGTGCTTGAAACAAACTTGTTTATCCACAATTTTGGAAAGTGCCACACAATGGTAAGAAATATATGTAGAACAAAACAAGTGTAACTGCAATCATTTTATGTAAGAAATATTTCACTTCCTAGAACAATTTAAAGTGCGCCAACACGTTGGGTCATGCCTGTGTGTATATACACATATCTATAATATAGCCGGAGATGTGTCCTTCTGTCAGAAGCCTTTGGCGCCACAGTCAGCGCATGCGCATACAGGACTTTGACGCCATTTTATTGGAGAGGAGGGGCGGCGCTATCTGATGTGATCGGGGCCATCTCCATCATATTGACTGTGGCAGCGGCTTCACCGGTGGGGATGAGGACACCGGGGTCTGCTGCTCTGCTGGTGAGACACCAGGACTGTGGGTACTGAACCTCCCAGCCGCCAGTCACCTTTCAGACCAGACAGGACAAGCACCAAGAAGGAAAGTGTATGTGGTGTGCGAATTCCTATAGTGTCTTCAATAAATGGCTCCGGAGATCGCGGTATGCGCACACACTGACTCTGGCCCCATTATATGGAAGTAAAGTACTACAAAACTAAAGGGAACCCGTCACCAGAAATAACGACCTAAACCTGCAGGTCTGCAGGATAATAGCGTTATTATGCTGCCCGGTGCCTGCACTGACAGCAGGCCTCAATGTAGAGCCAGTGTCAGTCAGGGCCGGGGGCCGCTGTATATTCAGAGCAGTGACAGAAGCTGCGGCACCCCACCTCCATGACTCAAACCGAATGCTGGCGGGGTGAATCAAGTTAATTCAATGGTGCAATTTATTTGACAGTTGAATAAAATAGCGCATCAGTCAGCGCATACCGTGTCTATGCCCGGCGCGTGCGCACTGTTGACAATGTTATACCCAAAAGGAGGGAAGTGCACAACCCAAGATAAAATGAAAACTTTTTCTAATATAAGTCAAATAAAAACAGATTCTAGAGAAAAAATATGTACATAATACAGCAGGAAGGGTGAAGAACCCTAAGCAGAGTGACGTCCCAGCAGCCAATTAAAAATCAAGTGAAGCAGATAAATACACACATTTTATAAAAAAAATATATATATATTGTAACCGAATGCTGTGAATGATTTTATAATGTCAACCCAGTGGAAAGATTACTTTCAACACAGATACAGTGTATACAGAAACATATAGATATATGAGTGTGTTGGCAGCACACTATTGCGAAGTCTATGTGAATACGTGTTGAGTGTGAACTCATACACAACCCGGGTAGTAAGTTTTAAAATATTATATTGCACATGGAAAGATAAGAGACAGATATGCCCAACAAAGTAAATATATTAAGGTGCAAGTGCTTGAAAGTGCATAGAGACCATTGTAACAACAGGGTCACAGCAAAGGGGTTACCAAAAGAAGTGCTGCCAGTACCTGTGAAAATGAAGGCGCTTAGGAGGGAAAAACCCCGACGCGCGTTTCGCTATCTCTTCTTCCTGGGGGGCCGTAGATATGAACGGATAGTAGTGCTGGCTTTTTAAATGCTGTGGGAGGTATGGCGCTCGCGTCAGCCCTGCATGGAGCTGGAAGCGGCGGATCCGGCGTCCCACGTCATCAGTCCCCGCCCACCTCTGACATGTCAGTAGTGATGCGACGGGTTACCATGGCAACCCAGTCCAGCCGGCAGACACAAGCGCACATTGCTAACAATGACTCGTAGGCCATGATGGGAAATCTGATACTGCGCAAAGGGTAGGACACAATGTGTAATGACGAAAAAGAAGGAGCCGGTAGTGAAAATATAAGAGGGAACCGGTAATGAGGATGAAAGTTGTGGAATATATCTAAAAAAAGGGGGGGAGTGTGGAGACTATAAATGCAGTGTCACAAGTATGGATAAACACAAGGGTATGTAACAATTTATATAAGTGACAATTAGCTAAAAATTCCCCAAAAAATCATGATATGAGATGGGGCAAACCTAGCGCAAAGAAAAATAAAAAAAAAAGTGAAAAATAACTATGTAAAAAACTTGTAAATCTATATTTATATAACGAAAACACATAAAGTGCACATAGTGGAGATGCTGCAAAAGTCAGCAATTAAAAAATTACATGAAAAGATCACGTGCATGCAGTGCATAAAGCAAATATACCACAAGATCCAGCAATAAAAAATATACACTTAAGTGAAAAAAAATATAAAATGAATAAAAAATGAGTCCTTAATGTCGACATGTAGTGGATAGGACATCATGCATCCTCTTTGTTGACACGCAGTTCCTTATTATCATAAGTGGGAAAAGAAGAATGTACGCACAAATCAGAACACATCAGGGCTTAAATTCAAGGAGCAAAATCTGAAAACAGAGAAAAGGAGAAATAAAGTACATATACAGGGTCGGACTGGCCCACCGGAGAACCGGAGGATTCTCCGGTGGGCCCAGGCACTGACACCTGATGGCATATTGGCCAGCAGCTGCCTGGGGCCCCCACTGCTCCAGGGGCCCCCCAGCCAGTAGAGTGTCACTAATAGCGGCACACCCAGCTGTTATGGGGCCCCTGAATCAAGGGGGGCCCTCCTGGTGCCAGAGAGCAGCAGCTGGACAGGAGCCTGTCCCCGCTGCTAAAGAGAAATGAATATTCACGCTTCCCCATGCCCCCATGGGCGTGGAGAGGCGTGAATACCATTTCACTTTAATGGCGGGCAGCGTTAGCCGCAGGTTGAGGCTAATACTGCCCGCCGCTGCTGCTGAATGGGGGGCCCCGAAGGTGGGCCCCTAATGGGAGGCGATCCTTGATTGCGATCCCTGCCGCTTGGGACCAGAGCAGAGCTGCAGGGATCCACGCCGTCCTCCTTCCTGCCCGGAACTTCCTGTATGACTCAGCACGGCTGGATGACGTCATCATTCAGCGCGGCTGTGTCAGAGAGAAAGTTGCCGGGATGTGCTGCGGCTGCTGGGAACGTGCGGAGAAGTGAGTGGGTGCTGTGCGTGTGTGTACCTGCGTGTGTGTGTGCTTGCCTGTGTGTGCCTGTGTGTGTGTCTCTGCCTGCGTGTGTGTGCCTGCGTGTGTGCGGCTGTTTGTGTGTCTGTGTGTGCGTCTCTGCCTGCCTGCGTGTGTGTCCCTGCCTGCAGCTGTGTGTGGGGGGAGGCAATGATGATGGTGCTGGAGGCAATGATGATGGTGGTGGGGGCAATGATGATGGTGGTGGGGCAATGATGATGATGGTGCTGGAGGCAATGATGATGGTGGTTGGGGCGATGATGATGGTGGTGGGGCAATGATGATGATCGTGGTGGGGGAGGCAATGATGATGATGGTGGGGAAGCAATGATGGTGGTAGTGGAGGCAATGATTATGGTGGTGGTGGGGGAGGCAGTGATGATGATGATGGTGGTGGGGGAAGCAATGATGGTGGTGGGGAAGAAAGCAATGATGGTTGTGGTGTAAAGGACAATGGTGGTGGGGAAGAGGCAATGATGGAGGTGGTAATGAGTACAATGGTGGAGGGGGAGAACAATGGTGATGGTGGAGGGGGCTGCATTATACCCTTTCAGGGGGCTGCATTATACCCTATGAGGGGCTACATTATAATTCTGTGGGGGGCTGCATTATATTCTGTGGGAGGCTACATTATATTATATGAGGGGGCTACATTATATTTTATGAGGGGTTTACCCCAACCCCTGCTACATAATTAAGACGTGTACTACCTTATATTATACCCTGATATTAGCGTCTTTTACAACACAATTGGTGGTCTTGCATTTGTTTCTATGTAGCTACATAGTGGGCCCCAAGAATGATTTTCTCTGGTGGACCCAAGGTGCTCCAGTCCGACACTGTACATGTAGATAAAAACTAATGACTTCATTTAGTCCATTAGATTAAAGTGAATCATTTTTTTAAATCCTTCTAGTCTCCAACTGGGCCAATTTGGTCTTAATATCTCCATCTCTTGAGTCCTTCAGAATTCGATCAATGCCGATCACTCTAAGCAGGTTTGGATTAGAGACATGGGCTGTTTTAAAATTGCGAGGTATCGGTTTCAGTAGTGTAAAATCCCTCACATCACGGGCATTTTATTATATCGTGAACATGCTCCCTGGTTCGCATCTTCAGTTGTCGCATGGTCATCCCTATGTATACCAAAGGACAGGGACAGGAGGCGTAATAGATAACATGGTCAGTAACACATGTAATATTGTGGGTGATGTTAAAAATTCTGTCTCCATTGGTGGATTTAAAGTTCACAGCCTTATCCATGTTGGTACATGCTAGGCAGTTTTTACAAGGAAAAAAGCCCCATGTATGTCATTTGGAACAAGGTTATCCTGGAAAAATAGTTGATTCCTTCTGCTCAGGACTGAGGACTGTTTTTTCCAGCAGGACAATGTGCCATGCCACACATCGAGGCCAATCAAGGTGTGGATTAAAGACCACCACATCAAATCCCTGTCAGGGCCAGCACAATCTCCAGACCTGAACCCCATTGAAAACCTCTGGAATGTAATCAAGAGGAAGATGGATAGTCACAAGCCATCAAACAAAGAAGAACTGCTTACATTTTTGTACCAGGAGTGGCATAAGGTCACCCAAAAGCAGTGTGAAAGACTGGTGGAAAGCATGCCAAGACGAAAAAAAGCTGTGATTTAAAATCATGGTTATTCCACAAAATATTGATTTCTGAACTCTTCCTGAGTTAAAACATTATTGTTGTTTCTAAATGATTATGAACTTGTTGGGTTTTTCTTGGCATTATTTGAGGTCTGCAAGCAATGCCTTTTTTTGTTATTTTGACCATTTCTCATTTTCAGAAACTAAATACAAAATTTATTGCTTGGAACTTTGGAGACATGTTGTCAGTAGTTTATAGAATAAAAGAGCAATTTTTGCCAGAGCTGTATGTACACACACACACACACAGGCAGTGATTTGAAAGATAGAAAGCCATCAAACATCCACATTTCCCAATAAGAACCGGAAAATAAAGACCAATAGACTATTTTCTGATGACACATTCCCTTGAAATGGCCATATAAGAACGTAATGGGATATCGCTAAGGCCTCTTTTCCACTTGAGAGAAAAAAAAAAGTCCGATTTACGGACCGAAAAAATGGAGGAAAATCATGCGAGTGTCATGCGATTTTTTTATCGCAACATCCGTATGACATCCGTATTGCTGTCCGATTTTTACGCACCGGTGTCCTTTGAAAAGCCAGTAATTCAGCGCAGTGTACAGTAAAATCACACTGACAGGTTAGAATAGAGTAGATATATACACATAGAATAGGTTTATATGCCTATATATATGTCAGTGAGACACCTATATATATATATATATTTATATTTATTGCAGCGCTAGATAGCAGAAAAGCCGGTAATTCAATTGCCGGCTTTTGCTATCTCCTTCACAAACCCGACAGGATATGAGACATGGTTTACATACAGTAAACCATTTCCTATCCCTTATTTTATTAGATATTCCTGACTACTAATGTAAGAAGTGTCTGTGTGTAAAATTTGAGGGCGCTAGCTGTTAAAATAAAGGGTTAAATCACGGGGAAAAATGGCGTGGGCTCCCGCGCAATTTTCTCCGCCAGAGTGGTAAAGCCAGTGACCGAGGGCAGATATTAATAGCCTAGGGAGGTACCATGGTTATTGGCCCCCCGTGGCTAAAAACATCTGCCCCCAGCCACCCCAGAAAAGGCACATCTGTAAGATGCGCCTATTCTGGCACTTTGCCACTCTCTTCCCATTCCCGTGTAGCGGTGGGATAAGGGGTAATAAAGGGTTAATGTCTCCTTGCTATTGTATGGAGACATTAAGCCAGGTTAATAATGGAGAGGAGTCAATAGGACACCCATCCATTATTAATCCAATACCAGTAAATGGTTAATAAAACACACACACATTAGGAATAAAGTATTTTAATGAAATAAAGACACAGGGTGTTGTAATAGTTTATTATACTCTTAATCCAATTGAAGACCCTTGTCACCTGAAACAAAGTTAAAATAACAAATCAACAATATCCCATACCTTCCGTCGTTCAGTCTTGTCCCACGCTGTAAATTCATCTGAAGGGGTTAAATAATTTTTACAGCCAGGAGAATGCCAAGAGTGTGCAAAGCAGTCATCAAAGCAAAAGGTGGCTACTTTGAAGAACCTAGAATATAAGACATATTTTCAGAATTTTTCACACTTTTCTGTTAAGTATCTAATTCCACATGTGTTAATTCATAGTTTTGATGCCTTCAGTGTGAATTTACAATTTTCATATATATACTGCAGTCATGACTGAACGTGTTGGCACACATTAAATTTTTCCAGGAAATGAAATATTTCTCCCATAAAATTATTGCAATTACACTTGTTTTCTTCTACATATATTTTTTACCATTGTGTGGCACTTTCCAAAATTGTGGATAAACAAGTTTGATTCAAGCACGTTCAGGTGGCAGGTGTGGGCATTGAACCCTCAACCCCAGCACTGCAACCATCACTAAGCTCCAAACCTGTAGGAAAAAGGTGTGTGCCGTGGGGGAGACCACTTCATGTAACTACCATGATCTCAGCACATCCACCTAACATCACGTAGCCCATATATGAAACTACCTCGATCTCAGCACGTCCATCATGTAGCTTCATATATGACATGACACCTCCATCTCCACCTAACAAGGTGCAGCTTCATAGATGCCATGACACTCCATGATCCCTGGTTCCACCGCACACAGTTATATATACATACCTCCTCTCTATTTATATGTCGGTGATGGCACAGACGCTTACCTTATGGAGACTTTAAAAAAAAAATCAACAGTGACCTGCTGAGAAAATGACCCTCCCCTGCTGAGAAAATGACTGCCCCTGCTGAGAAAATGACCGCCCCTGCTGAATATTTAGGAGAAATTTGTTGTGAAGTCGGTTGTTTTTCCCATGAGCTAATTTGCATATATTCATGAACAAGCGCTGTGATTGGCTGGCTGTAGAATGCTGCATCTCCAGCCATCTCAGAGAAGGGAACGCCACTTAGTGATGGGCACAGACATGGGGTTGTGGGTTCAATGCCCACACCTGTCACCTGAACGAGTATCATGTGCTTGAAACAAACTTGTTTATCCACAATTTTGGAAAGTGCCACACAATGGTAAGAAATATATGTAGAACAAAACAAGTGTAACTGCAATCATTTTATGTAAGAAATATTTCACTTCCTAGAACAATTTAAAGTGCGCCAACACGTTGGGTCATGCCTGTGTGTATATACACATATCTATAATATAGCCGGAGATGTGTCCTTCTGTCAGAAGCCTTTGGCGCCACAGTCAGCGCATGCGCATACAGGACTTTGACGCCATTTTATTGGAGAGGAGGGGCGGCGCTATCTGATGTGATCGGGGCCATCTCCATCATATTGACTGTGGCAGCGGCTTCACCGGTGGGGATGAGGACACCGGGGTCTGCTGCTCTGCTGGTGAGACACCAGGACTGTGGGTACTGAACCTCCCAGCCGCCAGTCACCTTTCAGACCAGACAGGACAAGCACCAAGAAGGAAAGTGTATGTGGTGTGCGAATTCCTATAGTGTCTTCAATAAATGGCTCCGGAGATCGCGGTATGCGCACACACTGACTCTGGCCCCATTATATGGAAGTAAAGTACTACAAAACTAAAGGGAACCCGTCACCAGAAATAACGACCTAAACCTGCAGGTCTGCAGGATAATAGCGTTATTATGCTGCCCGGTGCCTGCACTGACAGCAGGCCTCAATGTAGAGCCAGTGTCAGTCAGGGCCGGGGGCCGCTGTATATTCAGAGCAGTGACAGAAGCTGCGGCACCCCACCTCCATGACTCAAACCGAATGCTGGCGGGGTGAATCAAGTTAATTCAATGGTGCAATTTATTTGACAGTTGAATAAAATAGCGCATCAGTCAGCGCATACCGTGTCTATGCCCGGCGCGTGCGCACTGTTGACAATGTTATACCCAAAAGGAGGGAAGTGCACAACCCAAGATAAAATGAAAACTTTTTCTAATATAAGTCAAATAAAAACAGATTCTAGAGAAAAAATATGTACATAATACAGCAGGAAGGGTGAAGAACCCTAAGCAGAGTGACGTCCCAGCAGCCAATTAAAAATCAAGTGAAGCAGATAAATACACACATTTTATAAAAAAAATATATATATATTGTAACCGAATGCTGTGAATGATTTTATAATGTCAACCCAGTGGAAAGATTACTTTCAACACAGATACAGTGTATACAGAAACATATAGATATATGAGTGTGTTGGCAGCACACTATTGCGAAGTCTATGTGAATACGTGTTGAGTGTGAACTCATACACAACCCGGGTAGTAAGTTTTAAAATATTATATTGCACATGGAAAGATAAGAGACAGATATGCCCAACAAAGTAAATATATTAAGGTGCAAGTGCTTGAAAGTGCATAGAGACCATTGTAACAACAGGGTCACAGCAAAGGGGTTACCAAAAGAAGTGCTGCCAGTACCTGTGAAAATGAAGGCGCTTAGGAGGGAAAAACCCCGACGCGCGTTTCGCTATCTCTTCTTCCTGGGGGGCCGTAGATATGAACGGATAGTAGTGCTGGCTTTTTAAATGCTGTGGGAGGTATGGCGCTCGCGTCAGCCCTGCATGGAGCTGGAAGCGGCGGATCCGGCGTCCCACGTCATCAGTCCCCGCCCACCTCTGACATGTCAGTAGTGATGCGACGGGTTACCATGGCAACCCAGTCCAGCCGGCAGACACAAGCGCACATTGCTAACAATGACTCGTAGGCCATGATGGGAAATCTGATACTGCGCAAAGGGTAGGACACAATGTGTAATGACGAAAAAGAAGGAGCCGGTAGTGAAAATATAAGAGGGAACCGGTAATGAGGATGAAAGTTGTGGAATATATCTAAAAAAAGGGGGGGGGAGTGTGGAGACTATAAATGCAGTGTCACAAGTATGGATAAACACAAGGGTATGTAACAATTTATATAAGTGACAATTAGCTAAAAATTCCCCAAAAAATCATGATATGAGATGGGGCAAACCTAGCGCAAAAAAAAAAAAAAAAAAAGTGAAAAATAACTACGGTATGTAAAAAACTTGTAAATCTATATTTATATAAAGAAAACACATAAAGTGCACATAGTGGAGATGCTGCAAAAGTCAGCAATTAAAAAATTACATGAAAAGATCACGTGCATGCAGTGCATAAAGCAAATATACCACAAGATCCAGCAATAAAAAATATACACTTAAGTGAAAAAAAATAAAAAATAGAAAAAAAAGGAATAAAAAATTAGTCCTTAATATTGACATGTAGTGGATAGGACATCATGCATCCTCTTTGTTGACACGCAGTTCCTTATTATCATAAGTGGGAAAAGAAGAATGTACGCACAAATCAGAACACATCAGGGCTTAAATTCAAGGAGCAAAATCTGAAAACAGAGAAAAGGGGAAATAAAGTACATGTACAGGGTCGGACAGGCCCACCAGAGAACCGGAGGATTCTCCGGTGGGCCCAGGCACTGACATCTGTTGGCATATTGGCCAGCAGCTGCCTGGGGCCCCCACTGCTCCAGGGGCCCCCCAGCCAGTAGAGTGTCGCTAATAGCGGCACACCCAGCTGTTATGGGGCCCCTGAATCAAGGGGGGCCCTCCTGGTGCCAGAGAGCAGCAGCTGGACAGGAGCCTGTCCCCACTGCTAAAGAGAAATGAATATTCACGCTTCCCCATGCCCCCATGGACGTGGAGAGGCGTGAATACCATTTCACTTTAATGGCGGGCAGCATTATCCGCAGGCTGAGGCTAACACTGCCCGCCGCTGCTGCTGAATGGGGGGCCCCAAAAGTGGGCCCCTAATGGGCGGCGATACTTGATTGCGATCCCTGCCGCTTGGGACCAGAGCAGAGCTGCAGGGATCCACGCCGTCCTCCTTCCTGCCCGGAACTTCCTGTATGACTCAGCACGGCTAGATGACGTCATCATTCAGCGCGGCTGTGTCAGAGAGAAAGTTGCCTGGATGTGCTGCAGCTGCTGGGAACGTGCGGAGAGGTGAGTGGGTGCTGTGTGTGTGTGTACCTGCGTGTGTGTGTGCCTGCGTGTGTGCCTGCGTGTGTGCGGCTGTTTGTGTGTCTGTGTGTGCGTCTCTGCCTGCCTGCGTGTGTGTCCCTGCCTGCAGCTGTGTTTGGGGGGAGGCAATGATGATGGTGCTGGAGGCAATGGTGATGGTGGTGGGGGCAATGATGATGGTGGTGGGGCAATGATGATGATGGTGGGGGCAATGATGATGATGGTCGGGGCAATGATGATGATGATGCTGGAGGCAATGATTATGGTGGTGGGGGCAATGATGATGATGGTGTTGGGGGCAATGATGATGATCGTGGTGGGGGAGGCAATGATGATGATGGTGGGGAAGCAATGATGGTGGTAGTGGAGGTAATGATTATGGTGGTGGTGGGGGAGGCAGTGATGACGATGATGGTGGTGGGGGAAGCAATAATGGTGGTGGGGAAGAAAGCAATGATGGTTGTGGTGTAAAGGACAATGGTGGTGGGGAAGAGGCAATGATGGAGGTGGTAATGAGTACAATGGTGGAGGGGGAGAACAATGGTGATGGTGGAGGGGGCTGCATTATACCCTATGATGGGGCTACATTATAATTCTGTGGGGGGCTGCATTATATTCTGTGGGAGGCTACATTATATTATATGAGGGGGCTACATTATATTTTATGAGGGGTTTACCCCAACCCCTGCTACATTATTAAGACGTGTACTACCTTATATTATACCCTGATATTAGCGTCTTTTACAACACAATTGGTGGTCTTGTATTTATTTCTATGTAGCTACATAGTGGGCCCCAAGAATGATTTTCTCTGGTGGACTCAAGGTGCTCCAGTCCGACAGTGCGCGGGCATCTGGGTTTCCGGATCCTCCTGGCTGTGCATGCGCCACAAACGCCCGTGCCGCGGTGCTAGGTGGTTGATCCATATAAAAAGACCCTAATTTGCACAATAGTTACCCTGATGAAGGACGAAAGTCCGAAACGTGCATAGGGGTGCATAATTCGGGAAGGAATTTTTTTTCCCCAAGGTGGAGCTTACTCTTTGCCACATGGTTTTTTTTTGCCTTCCTCTGGATCAATATGTTAGGGCAAGTTAGGTTAGGTTATGGGTTGAACTACATGGACTTAAAGTCTTCCTTCAACCTTAATAACTATGTAACTATGTAACTATGTAATTTAGGACGTGGCGACTCTTCAAGGTAATATTCGGTATACCTTTCCTTTTCTACACTGTGCACTTTATTTTTGACTTTTAAACATTGTTGGTATATGTGTTTTTTTTACATTGATCGTGATGTGACACATGGCACTTTTGTTGGTTATATATATGGCACATATTCTGTGCATTTAAGGCTTTTTTCACACTGTTGCACTTTTTTGAGCTGCACATATATATATTTTTTGGATTTCTGAGTAAACTGATTTATATGTAAGGTTGAGTCAGCCACTACTATTGATATTGGAGCAAGTATATGTGTCGTCTCCAAGTCCTATTATGCGCACTATTTCTTGTTTTTATATTTTTTACATTTTTTATGTTGCCATATGTATTTAGTAAAGGCATTTTTTAATCTATTTCCTGTATGGTGTTTCTCTGGGGATCCATTGTCTGGTTGGTTGGGCTGTTTCCTTGCTTGGGTAGTACTCACCCGTTTCTCACAGAGCACTGTTTACTAGATTCTTTATAAATTTGTTATTTCTTTATTTTTTATTGGATATTTGGGTAATTTAAGTGTCTCTGTGTATCTAATTCAAAATTTTGTGGCTGTAGCTGCGACGGTGCAGATACCAATCCCGGACATACACACATACACACACACATTCAGCTTTTTATATTAGATTTAATTTTATCTAGTATACTCATTTTTTGTTATTGCACTTTAATGGGTGGTCCCATATTTCCAGGATGTGCGACAATAGTAGATGTGGTTCTCACAAATGGAACAGGCATCTGTTTCACTGTTAGTGGAGAGATAGCCAGAATTTTGTCTACCTCACCACTTATATCACTGTGTGACGGGGCCCCGTACTCAAAATAGATGCAAGTTCCATTTGTGGGAAATGTACCATGAAAGTATTTATTGGGCTGGAGTCACACTTAACATATAAAAAAATTGGTCCAATTTTCTGAACAGTGATCCGTATGTAATCCGTTTGCAATGTGAGGATGCTATTTCCTCGCATCTAGTAACAGTGTGACATCCGTATGGCATCCGTATGCCGTTAGTTTCTCACACTCTTGCAAAATGGACATTTAACTGATCCATGGCCACAAATATTCGTCAAAACGTATGTAAAGTATATACACTGCTAAAAAAAATAAAGGGAACACTTAAACAACAGAGTATAATTTTAAGTAAATCAAACTTCTGTGAAAACAAACTGTCCACTTAGGAAGAAGCACTGATTGACAATCAATTTCCCATGCTTTTGTGCAAATGGAATAGACAACAGATAGAAATTATTGGCAATTATCAATACACCACTCAATAAAGGAGTGGTTCTGCAGGTGGGGACCACAGACCACATCTCAGTACCAAAGCTTTCTGGCTGATGTTTTGGTCACTTTGAATGTTGGTTGTGCTTTTACACTTGTGGTAGCATGAGATGTACTCTACAACCCACACAAGTGGCTCAGGTAGTGCAGCTCATCCAGGATGACACATCAATGTGAGCTGTGGCAAGGTTTGCTGTGTCTATCAGCGTAGTGTCCGGAGGCTGCCGGGACATTGTACATGAGTACATTGCCGGTCACCGGAGTCTACTAACTGCGGACTCCACGGGATGTTTCAAAGACTTTACGTTGTCAGCCGGCAATGTATCATCGCCTTCTTCAGGACCACACCGGATCCACGTTGTGTCGACGGCTGCTGGTGCCATTATTTACTCCGGAACCATTCCTGTCAGGTGTCAGGAAGACACCTGATGGATAAGTGACTTCATTGAGATCGACTTTCTTTGTTTTACCTGCGTTGATTTTTTTTTTCAATCAAACCCCTGTATTCCCTATTCTACCTGCATTTTACCTCACGTTTTCCCTATTCTAACTACATTTTACCTCATATTTTCCTATTTTTTACCGGTTAACACTTGATCTGCCTCCTGTCGGTCACTGCATCTGCAAGCCTGCTCACACTTGGCATAGTCGGCAGAATGCAGTCTATGGACACAGAGGCAACTGACCAAGCAGTTGGAGGTGCCCTGAGGTCCAGTATATCTTTAGGGGCAATGTTGAGTAACTTTCCCACATTTACTGGCATCAACACTCTGTTGTGGGACTGGACTGAGCAGGTCAGGGGTATGTTGAGAATGCACCCTATGACCCCAGCATTAGAAGCAGAAGTTGCTGTGATGGCTTTAGATGGGGAGGCGAGGAGCACTGTCATGCTCCGGCCCTTCACTGAACGAGATACCTTCGGCAAGGTTCTACGAACACTGGAGGAGATGCACGGAGACACTACTGATGTTGGAGAATTGCACAGGCGGCTATTTAGCTGTATACAAAGGGAGAGGGAGACCGTGACTCAGTACATGAACACGCTACAAGAGATCCATACTATAATTGTGAAGTGCTGCGATATCAGTTAGTGGCAGGCTTGAGGGCTATGCTGTTGAAACAGGCCTTGCAAGAGCGTTTGCGGGAATCTACACATGACCTTTCTGGAAGCTGGGGCCGAGGCACGCTCACACGAGCAGGAGCAAAGGATGACAGTCCCGGCGGGCAAGGTCCGGAGCAGGGAGGTATCTCTAGTGCTGGCGACCGAACCAAGTTGGGTGATAGAACTGCTGAAGGGACTCCAGGACATACGAGAAGAGTTGTCTGACTCCAAAAGGAAACCCTGGGCACCACCGCACCCCCTTGAAGAGAGATCTAGTCTGGAGCCTTGACGGGAACCAAAACCTACTCACAGAGAAGAGCAACCCACTTGTTACAATTGTGGAGAACCTGGACACTTGGCCCAGGGATGTGTCCTGCGTGGGGCGACCCCTTCAACATCAACCATTAAAACAAAGAGGCTCCGTGGCTGGGGGGACAATGCTCTGAGCCTGAACAGTCAGTAAGGAGAGCTAGAAGTCCCACTAGTTCAGTTTCCTCGTGTCCCCTCGTATGGGCTGAAATGGATGGTCGGGCCATTTGCTGTTTAGTTGACACGGCTCTCAAGTAACCACGATGCCAGAGTCATACTTCAGAAGACATTTCTTCGAGACGATGCAGCCTGAATGGAGTGGCCCAGCGATCAAGTTAACTGCTGCTAATCAGTTGCCCGTCGCAGGAGTAGTCTGGATGCAGATCGCCGTATGCGGTAAGAATGTGGGTCAGAAAGGAGTTGAGTTGACTAACGAGCCGACAGACGTGTTTTTGTAGCAATTGAGCCCTCGCATTCCCCAAAGGAGGGTGTTTCAGCAATTGATCAGGGTGGCGCAAGCCCAAGAGAACTCGAGTGACGAAAAGTCTTTGGGAAAAGTGATCGTCCCAGCTACAGCAAACCTTGTTGTACCACCAGGTCAAACTGTGCTGACTCTGCCCATCCGAGCCTGTACCCCCTGTACCTCCAGGGTTCCTTGTTGCATGGACGCTAGCCACTGTCCATGATGGAAATGTCCCAATGCGATGTGTTAATCTTGGAGACGACAATATCAAACTTCCACTTAAAGCGAAATAGAGCAGATCCTGGGCATGCCTGAAGAGCTGATACCACCAAAGGCCGTCCAGCTGACAGTGAAGCAAGGAAATCCCTGGACAGTGGACATAAAGGAGGTGTCTTCTGAACCAGAACTCCAACATTTACAGGAGGGATGCCGAATTCTAGAACAGATGCGAGCTGAACTCATGGAACTCACCTCACAACAGGTGCATAAGATGAAAGCATTGCTTGGCCGATATCAGGATGTGTTTGCCCTCCATGATGATGATTTTGGGCATACCACTACCATTACTCACGAAATCCCAACAGGCAATGCTACACTCATCCGAGAACGCTATCTGCCGATTCCACCACAAATGTATCAAGAAGTGAAGAGAATGCTGACACGAATGTTACAAGGTGGAGTGATTAGAGAAAGCCAAAGCCCATGGGCGGCCACCATTGTACTTGCACTAAAGAAGGACGGGACTCTGCGTTTCTGCATAGACTATCGGAAAATGAACGCCTGTACCGTGTGAGATTCGTATCCCCTGCCCAGAATTTAAAAATCATTGTCTGCTCTAGGAAACAGGGAATACTCGTCCTCATTGGATCTGGCTAGCAGTTACTGACAAGTTTGTCTGAGCAAGATCAGGCAAAGACAGCCTTCATATTGCCTATGAGGTTGTTTGAATTAAACCGGATGCCGTTCGGACAAGCTAATGCCTCCAGGACCTTCCAATGATTGATGGAGAGATGTCTGGGAGATTTAAACTTTGAAGCCACCCTCATATATCTGGACAACATCATTGTGTATGCCGCCACTTTCGAGGAACCTCTGCAGAGGATGGAGCAGGTATTGAGTGGTCTACAGAAACATGGTCTGAAGGTAAAGCCTCGGAAGTGTCATCTTTTCCGCACCCAAATTGAATATCTAGGATATGTCGTTTCCGCAGAAGGAGTTATACCGTCCCATTAAAAAATTTCAGCAGTACAGGATTGGCCCATGCCAAAGACTGTAAAAGACATTTGGCTTTCTTGGGGCTCACAGGATACTACCAACGATTTGTCAAAGATTTCAATCACATTGTCAATCCCCTACTAGAATTGTTGAAAGGAATACCATCGGGTGCAAAGAACAGGACCATTTTGTGGGGAGAACGTCAGGAGGAGGCATTTCGAGCCCTAAAGATGGCGCTAACTGAGGCACCTGTATTAGCCTAAGCAGATTTCTCCAAACCATTTATTCTCCACACCAATGGAAGTCTACAAAGACTAGAAGCCATGTTGTCTCAAATACAGGGCAGAAAAGAGCGAGTGATTGCTTACGCGAGTCGGTCTTTTCATGACTCTGAATGAAACCCGGACAACTACAGTTCTTTAAAACTAGAATTACTGGCGTTGGTGTGGGCCATGACTGAGAAGTTTGAGGAATATCTGTCTGGGTCCAAAGTCCTGATGCGCACTGACAACAATGCTTTAACCCACCTGGAGAATGCAAAACTAGGGGCTCTGGAGCAGCGTTAGGTGGCCTGGGTGGCTAAATATCGGTATAAGATCACCTATCGGAAAGGAGCTGAGAACACCCACGCAGACGCTTTATCCAGAGTGACACACGAGCCACCTGGCCCCAACTGGGATGAAGAACTGGAGGCTGAAGAGATCCCGAGTTCTGACATCCCACCAGGACGATGGAAGCTATGCAGAAACAGATTCAGACAGCACTCTTAGAATTTACCCTGGGGCGATCCTGTGATGAATGGGTACGATTCCAACAGGAAGATGGAGAACTCGCTCAGATAAGACAGTGGGTGGCCCTGAAAAAGCTTCCCAATCAAAGAGAGAGAGACGCCCTGTCTTCAGGAACTCTGCAGATCCTTCGACAGTGGGAAAGACTTTAGCTGAGGAATGGCCTGTTGAATTGGAAGATTCAGCTACATCGGGAACTGGGAATCACCTGGCAGGTGGTGCTCCCCGAAACGTTACTGCACAAGGTGTCCACAGAGGCCCATGAAAGAGTGGCCCACTTTGGACAGGAGAAGACATTTCAGTAGCTACAAAAGGTAGTTTATCATCCTCCATTGAAATCCGCTGTAGAGGAGGCCTGTCGGCAGTGTAGGAGCTGTGAGTTAGTGAAACCTCCTGAACAGAGAGCCCAAACCACAAACCATCATAACTTCTGCTCCCCAGGAGGTGTTGATGATAGATTATCTAACTATAGTCCCAGCCCATCGTGGATACGAACATTGTCTGGTGATGATGGACCACTTCACCAAATTTGCTGTGGTGAGTCCAACCCGGGATCAGACTACTGAATCAGCGGCTCAGGACATTTGTAGGGACTTCATCCAAGTTTCTGGCTATCCAAAGAGAATTCACTCCAATCAAGGTGCCTGCTTTCCGGTTGTGAGTGATGGAAGAACTGCATCGCATGTACCAAATTGAGAAATCCCGGATGACCCACCCAAAGGGAAATGGAGCCTGTGAACGGTTCAATCGAACCTTGATCCAGATGTTGAGGATGTTAGAGGAAGACAGAAAAGTACACTGGCCTGAGTTTGTGGCTGAACTGGTCTGGATGTATAATAACCGAGTACATCGTACCACTGGGTACAAGCCCTATACCCTGCTATTCGGCCGACTGGGACGAGAGATCACTGAGTTGGAGTTGGACCCAGAGGAGGACTACCCACGGACGGGGGTGTCTACCTGGGTCAGAGAACATCGTTACCATTTGCAAACACTACATTGACTTGTGCAGGCCAAGTTTCGGGAGCTGGAACACCCAGTGACAGCTCCTCTACGAGGGACGCTCTCAAGGTTGGAGATCGTGAATGCCGCGTCGGAGAGCACTGCAGCTCCAGGAATCTTCCTATTTGCTCATAGCAAGTGTGCCTACAACAACCACGCTGAACTAATTTTGATATATGATCGTGCAGCGATTATAATTCCCGTTACCGGCTTTTATTTAATAACCTCCTGTAACTGATGAAGGTCATAATTTACCGAAATGTTTTCCTGTATTTACTACAATAAATTTTTCTAGCTGCATCTTACCAAAAGTTGAGTGCTAGGTCTCTTACTATTAATATCAAAGGATCCTGACCAAGTAGAATCACTAAATACTACTGAACCAATTCCGCCTGTAGTTGTCGATTCTGATGAAGAAGAATTTCTAAACTTACCCCATGCTGACCCAAAAGAAGAACAGGGGGCTGAAGCTTCTGAATTGGCTGTTCCACTTGATTTGGGCGCATCTCCGTCTTCGCCCCTTCTACCTGACTCTACCACCCAAGATTATTTTACTCATTCTGACTTACGACGCACTGAACATACAACCGGAATACCCCCCAACCGATACAATCAAGATCAATTTATTTGACATCGGGTCATCCAGGAAATGGAAGAATGTCAACACTTATTATAAGAACTCTCACCCGTGGAATGGCGAGCGAAAGGAGAGGGGGAGTGTAAGAAGAGAAACCAGGCTGGGGGTGCTTTTCTTGTGCCGGGTCCAGAACTGTCTGGGCTGTCTCCTCTGCTGTCAGGGGAAATTTTTTGGGAAGTAGATCAATCTTTGTACGGGCAGACA
Organism: Ranitomeya imitator; assembly: GCF_032444005.1. Taxonomy (NCBI): domain Eukaryota; kingdom Metazoa; phylum Chordata; class Amphibia; order Anura; family Dendrobatidae; genus Ranitomeya; species Ranitomeya imitator. The sequence continues at coordinate 449,207,498 of NC_091283.1, read as the reverse complement.
GGGGCGTGGCTAAGCATTACCGGGTGAGCGCTGCGTGCAGGTACAGACAGAGTTGGCGGGAAGGCAGAGCGCGGTGCTGAGAGGGAAAGCTCCTGCTTCAGGAACTGTTAGCAGCGGAGATGCGCGTCTGTCTATAAGAGAGACAGACTGCAGAGACTCTGACGAGAAGCCCGCCATGTGCAGGATGGCACCTGGACATCGAGGTGCCAATTGTTCAGTAACAGTCAGTGCTGCACGTGTGCCGCCTGACAGAGACTGTGACCGGGCACTGCTGCTTCCTGACTCCCGGATGCATATTTGTCGAGCTTCGCTAAACCTTGACAGGACTGTGGCATATACTGTACATTGCTGGTCACCGAAGTCTCCTTACTGTGGACTCCACGGGACGTTTCATCGCCTTCTTTAGGACCACACCAGATGCATGTTGTGTCGACGGCTGTTGGCGCCATTACCTACTCCGGAACTATTCCTGTCTGGAAGACGCATGATGGATAAGTGACTTCATTGAGAACGATTTTGTTTTACATGCGTTGATTTTTTCCAACCAAACCCCTGTATTCCCTATTCTTCCTACATTTTATCTCACGTTGGTTAAAGTTGAAGGAAAGATGAATGTGGCACATTATCAGCAAATACTGGAGGCAAATTTGCACTCATCAGCCCGAAGGTACGCATGGGATGTACTTGGATGTTCCAACATGACAACAATCCAAAACACTGGGCCAAGGCCATATCATTAACTCAAAACTGAAAATAAAGATGAAACAACAACCACAAGATGGATTTCATCAACCCAGGTAACATTTTAATCAGTATAACGGCGCCGACCTGACACTGTCTGTAGGTTCCCTTTTAAGTGTTATTCAGGATAGGATCCAACCACTGCCCTCCTTACCCCACAAATTCTGAGAACAGGGCTCTGCAGTCTAGTCTTGGATGGAGCAGAGTTGTGCATGCTCGGCCACTGCGCTCGTCATTATCCATAGAGCTGCTGAGCACTGTGCTCGGCTTTTCCCATCAATCCATTCATGGCTGAGCTGCAGTCCTCTTCTCAGGGTTGCTGGGGGTTTCAGTGGTCAGTCCCCTAAAAGTCAGTAAGCTATCCCTTATTGGGATTAGGGATAGCTTGATATATTTGGGAAATAACCCTTTATCAGATAGCAGATGGTATAAATGCCAGACATATAATTTAATATAATATATACATTGTTGGGGTCAGCAGAACCAAATCCTAACGGAGATATATATCTCCATCTCAGTAATAAAATATAAATATATATGCTTAGAGGTGTGTGGAGGCCCAAATAAAAGTTTTTGCTATGGTGCCCCATGAACTCTATGTATGCCCCTGCTTGCAGGGTGGTGATAGTGAGGGGAATCTGGCCTGTTCTCTGAGCCCGACTGTCTGGGGTCCAATGGCCAGATTGTCCTCATCATAAGCCTCATGCCCAGACATATTTCTTGCACAGAGGCCCCAAGCGGTTAATTTCCGCCCCTGTCTTTAAGAGTCACGGAAAACCAATAGATACTATAGATATGGAGATAAATATGATCTGAATAAATAGAGACAAATAGTTAGAAAGTAGATAGCTGTGAATATTAGATGGATAGATCAATCGATAGATAGATAGATAGATAGATAGATAGATAGATAGATAGATAGATAGATAGATAGATAGATAGATAGATAGATAGATGGCTTGAGAAAGGATTGTATCCGAAACGTCGCCACGCCGTTTTGGCATTAAACATCAACTTTTTTTGGAAGTCTGCTGTGCTGTTTCCCATTTTTCTTTCAATAGATAGATAGATATGAGATAGATAGATATGAGATAGATAGATATGAGATAGATAGATATGAGATAGATAGATAGATAGATAGATAGATAATTGATAGATAGATATTAGATAGATAGATAGATATGGGATAGATGGATCGATAGATAGATAGATTGATATGGGATAGATAGATAGATAGATAGATAGATAGATAGATAGATAGATAGATCTATAGATAGATACATAGACAGATAGATCTATAGATAGATAGATAGATAGATAGATAGATAGATAGATAGATAGCTAGATAGATAGATAGATAAGTAGATATGAGCAGTCTCGGACTGGCCCGTAGGGGAACAGGGGAATCCTCCAGTGGGCCCCTGTGCAGACATGGGACCCCAATCCCATTGTATGGGCAGTACTTGGCATAATTCACTTGATTCACTCTATATAAAAAAGCAGCATCTCATTTATTAACCAAACTACCCTGTTTATTGTGTACAGATATAGGTAAATTTGAAAAAAGGCAGTGTAATATTTGCATGCAGGTGAGCGAAAAGTGGGTCCCTAAAGACAATGTTACTGGTGGGACCTTGGCACCTCAGTCCCACACTGGCATATGAGATAGATAGACAGACAGACAGACAGACAGACAGACAGACAGACAGACAGATAGATAGATAGATAGATAGATAGATAGATGAGAGAGAATTATGAATAGATAATTGGAAGATTAGACGGATGGATGGATATATGGATGGATGGATACTGTAGCTAGATGACTGCTCGCAGAAGATAGGGGGTGCTGGGTTTGCACTGACGGGGTGGGGGGTTGGCCCTTGCTCTGACAATGGTGCTGGGTGTGACTGTGCATCCATCCTCCTGTATTAGTGTTTGCAGCCGCAGGAATCTATAAGAGCAGGACCCCAGCGTCTCCCCTCTGCCACCCCTAGTGAGGGAGCCCCCCAGCCAGTTCTCTCCTGCACCGACCACCCCACCTCCACCTCTGTCTCCTCCCTCCCTGCCTGGATCCCACTCGAGCTGAGTCAGGCGTTACCTCTCCCCTCCTCAGCATTGCAGCAGTCCGCCACCCAGCACCATCTCCACGCCGCATCCTTCAGCACCATGGTCAGCACCATGTCAGGTAGGCGCCGCACAGCCACACTGCTCCTGCCGCCATCCACTGTGACACCTGCGGAGAAAGCTCCAGCCACCGCCGTCAGGATTATTGCATGCAGACTGTGGGGTCGGGGTGTGGTGGGCTGCCCCTTTTTTCTATATTGATTCCATGTTGTACATGTTATGTGTGAGCACATGCTAGATTGGTCTGCTAGTGACAAGACGGTATGTCATATATGTGCATCCCCCACTATGTATTCAGCATGGACGGATGTACTGGCAGCATGTCTGCTTGGCTAAGCATGTATATGTGAGCTGTGTACATGGGACATTACAGGGAGGGGGATCATTCTGTACAGACGCCGTCTATAAGGGTCCCCTGCACAGATCAGCCCATCCTCACTCACTAAGCATATACTGTTTATATATAGTAAATGAGTGTATGTGTGTATATGTACACACACACACACACACACACACACACACACACACACACACACACACACACACACACACACACACACACACACACACACACACACACACACACACACACACACACACACACACACACACGATATGCTTAGTGAGTGGGTGAGGATGGGCTGATCTGTGCAGGGGACCCTTATAGACTGCATTGTATATATATATATATATATATATATATATATATATATATATATATATATATATATATATATATATACACACAGTGTATGCTTAGTGAGTGGGTGAGGATGGGCTGATCTGTGCAGGGGACCCTTATAGACTGCATTGTATATATATATATATATTATTATTATTATTATTATTATTATTATTTATTATTATAGCGCCATTTATTCCATGGCGCTTTACATGTGAGGAGGGGTATACATAATAAAACAAGTATATATATACATATACACACAGTGTATGCTTAGTGAGTGGGTGAGGATGGGCTGATCTGTGCAGGGGACCCTTATAGACGGCATTTGCGCAGAAGGGTCATCTGCATATAGTCTACATACATCTGCTGCCTATGCACATCCATGTACATGCATGCTGTCTGCTCCCTCCCACTTGTCTGGTTTTACATGATCCATGCAGCACATTTTCTTCATTGTTGATCATTTCCCCAGTACCAGTATCACAGAATGCAGCTATTTCATGGTTGCTGCCATTGATTGGACCCTGTGCCCACGCAGATTTACTGGGTCTGTCTTTCACCAACATGGGTGGGATTTTTTAGGACAAGGCACTTGGTTCATTATAGGCATTGCAGACAGCAATTATGCCACCTCAGGGGTGTCCTAAATGTTGGGGTGTTGTCTCATTAGGGTCATGTATGAGTATATATATATATATATATATATATATATATATATATATATATATATATATATGCACATAGATGAGCCTAGGGAGTGGCTGCTGGTTATAACAGCTCCAGATCTTGTAATCCATGATGTGTGGCACCGGCCCCCAGGGAAAGGATCCCGCTTCTGCTCCTTACTGTGGGTGTGAGGCGAATCAATGGATGATGCAGACCAGGCATGTCATTTCTGCTTTATCCTTGATGCATCCGAAAAGCTCCGGTTTCCAAACCCTTCCCATTGTCTCTACTCAGCCTGCAATGCTTACTGACACAGGGCTGGGATATATGGGGTGGAGAACATAGCAAATGCAATAGTAGAATATATAGGGTGGGAGACCGTTATCTATAGGACATCTCTAGGATTAGTTTGCAGTTGACATCTAATTTCCAGATTCTGACCATTGCTGGCGATATCTGAAAAGATAAAGTACTAATTTTATTTCGACCATATAAGACAAGATGTCTCCTTTTGTGCTGGAGCCTGGGAATGTTGCTCTCGGTGCATCCTCTTCTTCGTAGGTGGTTTGATTGTATCTGTGCTCTGAATACATTACATGGAGCCTCCTTTCCGCACAATTCACTAAACCTGCGGCTGGCAGCAGCTTATAATAGTACAGGAGCGTTATAGGAGGAGCGGCCAATATCACATATGAAGATAGATGTCTCTGGAGGTTCTCAGCATTGGAGACATGGGATATAAAGTAGTGATCATGGTGGATAGGGGTCTCCTGGACTTCCTATCTCCAATCCCACTGAAGAACACTACAGTCACAACCTGAGATACCTACTAACAGGAAACAATAGATTGGATTGGACCTCACAGGACATGGAGATGAGATGGGCTCCAGGTTTAATGTCCCTTTTATGTGAACTGTTTCCAGGGTCCAAGGAGTAAAATGCAGATTGGAGACGTATCGGCGCAAAGGAAATGTAAAGATTTATTCCGGATGTCTTCAAATATTGCAGCAGTGAAAGAGATAGTTAGGGTTAGGGTGGGGTCCCGAATCTGTAATGAAACACAGATTGTCATTTTTACCAGGGCTGTAGCTTTACGGTAGTGATTATGGGGAGGGTGAACATTTTTTTCTGAAATTTCTATTGCAAATCCCATTGACAAACACTACAGTCAAAGCCGATCCCCAACCCCAAAAGTGCTTGTCTCTGGCACCAAAAGACAATATTTGACTGTAGATTATACAGGGATTAGAAAGATGGAAGGTTCAGTGTCACTTTTGATGGAAAAGTCCAAGTAGGACTGTAGGTGCACTTACTGTGCATGATTATTGGGAACGAGCTTCATTAGGAAGGCTCATTTCACAGTAATTCTGCAGTATAAACAGGCTGCCAACCACGGGACGAACAAGCAAAAGCTCGTTAATCGGATGTAATGATTTTTCAGTTTGTTTAAAAATCATTGTTTTTGGCCGCCTATTGTCCTGTGTAATCAGAACATTATTGTTCTCAGCAGAACATCGTCCCATGTAGTCCGTCCGTAATTTCCCCTGGGATCAATAAAGTGTATCGTGCCATGTCATATGTAGACAGGACTTGTGCTGCAGAGACCATGATGTTAAATGCCCACAAAACGATAATATTACCAATTGCTGTGCGTGCATGAAAGTGCCAATCAGATTTCTTGTACCCAAACAGCAGTCATTTAACAGCTGTTGTTGGACTTGTCTAAACAGGCTCTGAATTACCTCCTTTATGTATTACACTTCAGAGCTGCACTCACTGTTCTGCTGGTGGAGTCACTGTGTACATACATTACATTACTTATCCTGTACTGATCCTGAGTTACATCCTGTATTATACCCCAGAGCTGCACTCACTATTCTGCTGGTAGAGTCACTGTGTACATACATTACATTACTTATCCTGTACTGATCCTGAGTTACATCCTGTATTATACCCCAGAGCTGCACTCACTGTTCTGCTGGTGGAGTCACTGTGTACATACATTACATTACTTATCCTGTACTGATCCTGAGTTACATCCTGTATTATACTCCAGAGCTGCACTCACTATTCTGCTTGTGCAGTCACTGTGTACATACATTGCATTACTTATCCTGTACTGATCCTGAGTTACATCTTGTATTATACTCCAGAGCTGAACTCACTATTCTGCTGGTGAAGTCACTGTGTACATACATTACATTACTTATCCTGTACTGATCCTGAGTTACATCCTGTATTATACTCCAGAGCTGCACTCACTATTCTGCTGGTGGAGTCACTATGTACATACATTACATTACTTATCCTGTACTGATCCTGAGTTACATCCTGTATTATACCCCAGAGCTGCACTCACTATTCTGCTGGTAGAGTCACCGTCTATATACATTACATTACTTATGCTGTACTGATCCTGAGTTACATCCTGTATTATACCCCAGAGCTGCACTCACTATTCTGCTGGTGGAGTCACTGTGTACATAAATTACTTATCCTGTACTGATCCTGAGTTACATCCTGTATTATACTCCAGAGCTGCACTCACTATTCTGCTGGTGCAGTCACTGTGTACATACATTACATTACTTATCCTGTACTGATCCTGAGTTACATCCTGTATTATACTCCAGAGCTGCACTCACTATTCTGCTGGTGGAGTCACTGTGTACATACATTACATTACTTATCCTGCACTGATCCCAAGGGCCGCACATCCAATATTATACTTCAGAACTATCTACTATATAATTGTCTAAGGGTCACTTCCGTCTGTCCTTCTTTCTTTCTGTCACAGCTATTCATTCGCTGATTGGTCTCGGCAGCTGCCTGTCATGGCTGCCGCGACCAATCAGCGACGGCCACAGTCCGATTAGTCCCACCCTACTCCCCTGCAGTCAGTGCCCGCTCCATACTCCCCGCAGTCACCGCTCACACAGGGTTACTGCCAGCGGTAACGGACCGCGTTATGCCGCGTGTAACTCACTCCGTTACCGCCGCTATTAACCCTGTGTGACCAAGTTTTTACTATTGACGCTGCCTATGCAGTAAAAGGATCTAATGTTAAAAATAATAAAAAAATATTATATACTCACCTTTCCCGCTCCTCGCGACGCTCCGGTGACCTCTCCATGGAAGCGGCAGGTTCCAGTGCCAACGATGGTATGGGAGAAGGACTTGCCATGACGTCATGGTCATGTGACCGCGACGTCATCACAGGCCCTGCACGCCTGCGCGAGAAGGACCTGCCATCACATCACGGTCATGTGACCGCAACATCATCACAGGCCCTGCGCGAGAAGCATCTGCCATGACGTCACGGTCACGTGACGTCACGTCATGGCAGGTCCTTCTCGCACAGGCGCGAAGAAGCTGCGGTACCATGGGACAGGCAGGGACAGCGTCAGGAGCAGGTGAGTATTTCATATTCACCTGTCTGCGTTCCATCCGCCGGGCGCCGCTCCGTCTTCCCGTCCTCTTGCAGTAACTGTGCAGGTCAGAGGGTGCGATGACGTATTAGTGTGCACGCCGCCCTCTGCCTGAACAGTCAGTGCGGAGAGACGGGATGCTGAGGAGCAGCGACGAGAGGTGAGTATGTGATTTTTTTTTTATTGCAGCAGCAGCAGCATTACATGTAGCACAATGCTGTATGGAGCGTCTATGGGGCCATAAAGAACTGCATGGAGCATTAAATGGGGCCATAATGAACTGCATGGAGCATTATATGGAGCATCTATGGGGCCATAACTGCATGGAGCATTATATGGGGCATCTATGGGGCCATAATGAACTGCATGGAGCATTATATGGAGTATCTATAGGGCCATAACTGCATGGAGCATTATATGGGGCATCTATGGGGCCATAATAAACTGCATGGAGCATTATATGGAGCATCTATGGGGCCATAACTGCATGGAGCATTATATGGGGCATCTATGGGGCTATAACTGCATGGAGCATTATATGGGGCATCTATGGGGCCATAATGAACTGCATGGAGCATTATATGGAGCATCTATGGGGCCATAACTGCATGGAGCATTATATGAGGCATCTATGGGGCTATAACTGCATGGAGCATTATATGGGGCATCTATGGGGCCATAATGAACTGCATGGAGCATTATATGGATCATCTATGGGGCCATAACTGCATGGAGCATTATATGGGGCATCTATGGGGCTATAACTGCATGGAGCATTATATGGGGCATCTATGGGGCTATAACTGCATGGAGCATTATATGGGGCATCTATGGGGCCATAATGAACTGCATGGAGCATTATATGGAGCATCTATGGGGCCATAACTGAATGGAGCGTTATATGAGGCATCTATGGGGCTATAACTGCATGGAGCATTATATGGGGCATCTATGGGGCCATAATGAACTGCATGGAGCATTATATGGAGCATCTATGGGGCCATAACTGCATGGAACATTATATGGGGCATCTATGGGGCTATAACTGCATGGAGCATTATATGGGGCATCTATGGGGCTATAACTGCATGGAGCATTATATGGGGTGTTATGAAAGGTAATTCAGTACCACAATGGACATAGAGGTCAGCGCACATACAGTGACCTAGCAATAACCCAAAAAACAAGAACGAGCTCTGAGACGTGGGAACTCTGTTGACCGCAATCCCTAATCCTCTCCAACCACACTAAAGGCAGCCGTGGATTGCGCCTAACGCTCCCTATGCAACTCGGCACGACCTGAGAAACTAGCTAGCCTGAAGATAGAAAATAAGCCTACCTTGCCTCAGAGAAATGCCCCAAAGGAAAAGGCAGCCCCCACATATAATGACTGTGAGTTAAGATGAAAAGACAAACGTAGAGATGAAATAGATTTAGCAAAGTGAGGCCCAACTTTCTGAACAGAGCGAGGATAGGAAAGGTAACTTTGCGGTCAACACAAAACCCTACAAAAACCACGCAAAGGGGCAAAAAGACCCTCCGTACCGAACTAACGTCACGGAGGTACACCCTCTGCGTCCCAGAGCTTCCAGCAAGCAGTAAAAAACAAATAGACAAGCTGGACAGAAAAAAACAGCAAACAAATAGCAAAGAGTAACTTAGCTATGCAGAGCAGCAGGCCACAGGAACGATCCAGGAGGAAACAGGTCCAATACTAGAACATTGACTGGAGGCCAGGATCAAAGCACTAGGTGGAGTTAAATAGAGCAGCACCTAACGACTTCACCACATCACCTGAGGAAGGAAACTCAGAAGCCGCAGTACCACTTTCCTCCACCAACGAAAGCTCACAGAGAGAACCAGCCGAAGTACCACTTGTGACCACAGGAGGGAGCTCTGCCACAGAATTCACAACAATGGGGCATCTATGGGGCCATAATGAACTGCATGGAGCATTATATGGAGCATCTATGGGGCCATAACTGCATGGAGCATTATATGGGGCATCTATGGGGCCATAACTGCATGGAGCATTATACTACGTGGCTGGGCAAAATACTACGTGACTGGGCAATATACTACGTGGACATGCATATTCTAGAATACCCGATGCGTTAGAATCGGGCCACCATCTAGTCTACTATATAATTGTCTAAGGGTCACTTCTGTCTGTCTATCTGTCCTTCTGTCACGGATATTCATTGGTCGCAGCCTCTGTCTGTCATGGAAATCCAAGTCGCTGATTGGTCGCAGCAAAACAGCCACGACCTATCAGCGACGGGCACAGTCCGGCGGCAACATGGCCGCTCCTTCCTCCCCGCAGTCAGTGCCCCCTCCATACTCCCCTCCGGTCAGTGCTCACACAGGGTTAATGGCAGCGTTAACCGACCGTGCTATGCCGTGGTGTAACGCACTCGGTTAACGCTGCTATTAACCCTGTGTGACCAACGTTTTACTATTGATGCTGCCTATGCGGCATCAATAGTAAAAAGATCTAATGTTAAAAATAATTAAAAAAATAAAAAATCGTTATATACTCACCGTCCGTCGGCCCCTCGGATCCACAACAGGCCTTTCCCGCTCGCGACCCTCCGGTAACCGGTCCGTGCTGTGATCTCGCGAGGTGATGACGTAGCGGTCTCGCGAGACCGCTACGTAATCATCTCGCGAGACCGCAATGCACTCTTCAGACCGGAGCGCGCGAGGACTCAGCATCGGTAACCGCTTCACTTGGATCCGGGGGCTCCGGAAGGTGAGTATATAACTATTTTTTATTTTAATTCTTTTTTTTTTAACAGGAATATGATGCCCACATTGCTATATACTACGTGGGCTGGGCAATATACTACATGGGCTGTGCTTTATACTACATGGGCTGTGCAAAATACTACGTGGGCTGTGCAAAATACTACGTGACTGGGCAATATACTATGTGGCTGGGCAATATACTACGTGGCTGGGCAATATACTACGTGGCTGGGCAATATACTACTTCGCTGGGCAATATAGTACGTAACTGGGCAATATACTATGTTGCTGGGCAATATACTACGTGACTGGGCAATATACTACGTGGCTGGGAAATATACTACATGGCTGGGCAATATACTACGTGGCTGGGCAATATACTACATAGCTGGGCAATATAGTGCGTAACTGGGCAATATACTACGTCACTGGGCGATATACTACGTGGCTGGGCAATATACTACCTCACTGGGCAATATACCACGTAGCTAGCCAATATACTACGTCACTGGGCAATATACTACGTGACTGGGCAATATACTACGTGGCTGGGAAATATACTACATGGCTGGGCAATATACTACGTGGCTGGGCAATATACTACATAGCTGGGCAATATAGTGCGTAACTGGGCAATATACTACGTCACTGGGCGATATACTACGTGGCTGGGCAATATACTACCTCACTGGGCAATATACTACGTAGCTAGCCAATATACTACGTCACTGGGCAATATACTACGTAGCTGGGCAATATAGTACGTGACTGGGCAATATAGTACGCGACTGGGCAATATACTACGTCACTGTGCAATATACTACGTGGCTGGGCAATATACTACGTGACTGGGCAATATACTACGTGGCTGGGCAATATACTACATCGCTGGGCAATATAGTACGTAACTGGGCAATATACTATGTTGCTGGGCAATATACTACATGGCTGGGCAATATACTACGTGAATGGGCAATATACTACGTGGCTGGGCAATATACTACGTCACTGGGCAATATACTACATGGCTGGGCAATATACTACGTGGCTGGGCAATATACTACATAGCTGGGCAATATAGTACGTAACTGGTCAATATACTACGTCACTGGGCAATATACTACGTGGCTGGGCAATATACTACCTCACTGGGCAATATACTACGTAGCTGGCCAGTATACTACGTCACTGGGCAATATACTACGTAGCTGGGCAATATAGTACGTGACTGGGCAATATACTACGTCACTGGGCAATATACTACGTGGCTGGGCAATATACTACCTCACTGGGCAATATACTACGTAGCTGGCCAATATACTACGTCACTGGGCAATATACTACGTCACTGGGCAATATACTACGTAGCTGGGCAATATAGTACGTGACTGGGCAATATAGTACGTGACTGGTCAATATACTACGTCACTGGGCAATATACTACATGGCTGGGCAATATACTACGTGGCTGTGCTATATACTACGTGGTTGGTCAATATACTACGTGGCTGGGCAATATACTACATGGCTGGGCAATATACTACGTGGACATGCATATTCTAGAATACCCGATGCATTAGAATCTAGCCACAATCTAGTATTTAAAAATTTTGAAGATTTCTGTTTTAAAATGCCCAAGCATTTTGTCTGCGTAAACCTTGTTTTGCTGATTTCCATTTTGCTAAGTTGGAAAAACCAGCCTCCTCCTGCATTACAGGAGTTGAGCTAAGCTTTTAGGCTACGTTCACATTAGCGTTGCGCCGCTGTTGCGTCGGCGACGCAGCGGCGACGCAGCGGCGACGCGCCCCTATGTTTAACATAGGGGACGCGTGCGTTTTTTGGGTGGCGTTTTTCGCCACGTGCGTCGTTTCCGACGCTAGCGTCGGACGCAAGAAAATGCAACAAGTTGCATTTTCTGTGCGTCCGATTTTCGTCAAAAACGACGCACGCGTCGCAAAACGCGCGCGTTTTTGCGCGCGTTTGCGCGCGTTTTTCCGTGCGTCGCGCGTTGCGTCGCCGACGCAGGGCGGCGCAACGCTAATGTGAACGTAGCCTTATGTGGTTGTCTGGTAAGAAGCTTGCCAGCTCTTACCAATAATATTCCATTGCATGTCAAGCACAGCTCTGGAGTATAAGGCCACAGAAGTGGAAACCTGCAGAGGAAAAGTATAATAGAAACATGTCACCACTTCTGTATTTATCACCCACTCCAGGTTTTAGCTACAAATACTGAGGTAAAATACTGAACATGTGAACATGGCCCAATACTGTCTGTAACTCAGGATAATATACACTGCTCAAAAAAATAAAGGGAACACTAAAATGCCACATCCCAGATATCACTGAATGAAATATTCCAGTTGTAAATCTTTATTCATTACATAGTGGAATGTGTTGAGAACAATGAAACCTAAAAATTATCAACGTAAGTCACAACTAATATCCCACGGAGGTCTGGAGTTGGAATGATGCTCAAAATCAAAGTGGAAAATGAAGTTACAGGCTGATCCAACTTCAGTGGAAATGCCTCAAGACAAGGAAATGATGCTCAGTAGTGTGTGTGGCCTTCACGTGCCTGTATGACCTCCCTACCATGCCTGGGCATGCTCCTGATGAGGCAGGGGATGGTCTCCTGAGGGATCTCCTCCCAGACCTGGACTAAAGCATCTGCAAACTCCTGGACAGTCTGTGGTGCAACGTGACATTGGTGGATGGTGCGAGACATGATGTCCCAGATGTGTTCAATCAGATTCAGGTCTGGGGAACGGGCGGTTCAGTCTATAGCTTCAAAGCCTTCATCCTGCAGGAACTGCCGACACACTCCAGCCACATGAGGTCTGGCATTGTCCTGCATTAGGAGGAACCCAGGGCCAACTGCACCAGCATATGGTCTCACAAGGGGTCTGAGGATCTAATCTCGGCACCTAATGGCAGTCAGGCTACCTCTGGTGAGCACATGGAGGGCTGTGCGGCCCTTCAAAGAAATGCCACCCCACACCATTACTGACCCAGAGCCAAGCCGGTCATGCTGAAGGATGTTGCAGGCAACAGATCGCTCTCCACGGCATCTCCAGACTGTCACGTCTGTCACGTGCTCAGTGTGAACCTGTTTTCATCTGTGAAAAACACAGGGCGCCAGTGGCAAATTTGCCAATTCTGGTGTTCTGTGTCAAATGCCTTGCATCTTGCATGGTATTGGTCTGTGAGCACAACCCCCATCTGTGGACGTCGGGCACTCAGACCATCCTCAGTGAGTCGGTTTCTAATCGTTTGTGTAGACACATGCACATTTGTGGCCTGCTGGAGGTCATTTTGCAGAGCTCTGGCAGTGCTCCTCCTGTTTGTCCTTGCACAAAGGCTGAGGTAGTGGTCCTGCTGCTGGGTTGTTGCCCTCCTACTGCCCCCTCTACGTCTCCTTGTGTACTGGCCTGTCTCCTGATAGCACCTCCAGCCTCTGGACGCTACGCTGACAGACACAGCAAACCTTCTTGCCAAAGCTCGCATTGGTGTGCCATCCTGGATGAGCTGCACTACCTGAGCCACTTGTGTGGGTTGTAGAGTACGTCTCATGCTACCACGAGTGTGAAAGCACAACCAACATTCAAAATTGACCAAACCATCAGCCAGAAAGCATTGGTACTGAGATGTGGTCCCCACCTGCATAACCACTCCCTTATTGAGTGTGTCTTGATAATTGCCAATAATTTCCATCTGTTGTCTATTCCATTTGCTCAACAGCATGTGAAATTGATTGTCAAACAGTGTTGCTTCCTAAGTGAACAGTTTGATTTCACAGAAGTTTGATTTACTTGTTATATTCTGTTGTTTAAATGTTCCCTTTATTTTTTTGAGCAGTGTAATTTATGCATACAGTGATATGACAAGCAGAATAGTGAGTGCAGCTCTGGAGTATAATATAGGATGTAACACTGGACCAGTACAGGATACGTAATGTATGTACACAGTGACTGCACCAGCAGAATAGTGATTGCAGCTCTAGAGTATAATACAGGATGTAACTCAGGATCAGTACAGGATAAGTAATGTAATGTATGTACACAGTGACTGCACCAGCAGAATAGTGATTACAGCTCTAGAGTATAATACAGGATGTAACTCAGGATCAGTGCAGGATAAGTAATGTAATGTATGTACACAGTGACTGCACCAGCAGAATAGTGATTGCAGCTCTAGAGTATAATACAGGATGTAACTCAGGATCAGTACAGGATATGTAACATATATACTCCGTGATTCCACCAGCAGAATAGTGAGTGCAGCTCTGGAGTATAATACAGGATGTAACTCAGGATCAGTACAGGATAAGTAATGTAATATATGTACACAGTGACTGCACCAGCAGAATAGTGATTGCAGCTCTGGGGTATAATACAGGATGTAACTCAGGATCAGAAATAAATAAGAAATATATAGAATAAGTATATATCAATCAACTCGGCTTTATATGCAGAGTAAACTATAAAATGTTGATAAATGGGTGAATTATTGGCACCTTTATTCCTTCATGTGTTTACAGTTAAACAATTGTCACTAACACAATCTGACCTAAGCTCCATATATATATATATATATATATATATATATATATATATATATATATATATATATATATATATAAATGTTAACATATGTTGTCATTTAAAACCAACATCAAGTCACGTCCGGTGTATATAATGCAGAGGCCACTGCTCTGCTATTCCCTTTGTAACCAGGCGTATCTGTCATCTTCCTGTTTTATACCCAGCACACACTTGTCCTCTTGGCAGCTGCCTGTCATGTCTGGCATTTAGTAATTAAGGATGAACGCTGGCGCCAGGCTCCCTTTTCCCTAGAGGAGGGACGCTTGTACACATAGCCACTGATTAGAGATGGTTATTTGGGCAGATGCTTTAGGTGTCCTTGGTGACATGTCGGAGTCTCAGAGCCTTGTCTGTGGCTCGGGGACGCGGCCTCCTTGCACCAGGTGCTGGTTTCCTCCTTAATCTGCTCATTATATCACTACTTGCATCACACAGAACATATAATAGTGATATACGGATGCTGGTGCTGTATCAGGTCTCCTGTATCTTGGGACAGGAGAGCATCACCACTGCAGCCAATCACTGAGCTCAGCAGCTCTACTAGTGTATATAGCACGCGCTGCTGAGCTCAGTGATTGGCTGCAGCGGTGATGTATGCTGTCAACGTCATGTAACTTGCAGCCAAAACACAGAGACTGGAACAGTGGTGGATACTTGATTACGGCATAGGCTAGGGTCACATTGCGTTAGCAGCAGCCCGTTCAGCACATATGCTAACGGGCTGCTGCTAGCGCAAGTGCCGGCGCTACATCACGCTAGCGCAGATGGAGCATCTGCTAGCTCCATCTGCGCTAGCAGTGACGGACCCGGAAATGCGGCAGCCAGTGGCTCGGGTCCGTCACTCAATGACGGCGCATCACTAGCGCACGCTCATTCTGGGCGTGCGCTAGGCGATGCGTCCGGCATTGCATTCAATGGCGGCGTTAACGGACTACGTTACACCGCGTTATGCCGCGGTGTAACGTACTCCGTTTAATGTTGCCCCTGAACGCAATGTGAACCAAGCCATATAGAGAGGATATGCCATAATCTCAAATAAATGTGGGTCTCACCACTGGGACATGCAACTTATTGAAAACCAGGAATAGTGCATGTGCAGCTTCAATTTCTATGGGAGGTCTGAAAATTGCAGAGTAGTGATGGGATCTACATCTAATTGAGTGTCATTTATATTCTATCGAAATGTTCCAGATGGGAATATCCCTTTAAATGCCCATAGGTCAGTACTTGATCACTGTCTTTTTCAGATCTTAGAGCAGTGGAGTAACTTGAAGCTCATGAGTCATATTGGGCCCCCTTATGCCCCAGGGTCAGATGCGACTGCATCCCCTGCACTCACTAGGTGTAGCAGATGGATATTACAGTGTATGAATAATTATCTGTGATTTACACAGTGTCTCAGAGTGAATTATTTAAAGGGGTTGTCCAGGTCTCTAGGGAGAATATACAGATTAGATATTAGAAACAACTTTTTGACAGTTAGGGTGATCAATGAGTGGAACCAGCTTCCAAGAGAAGTGGTGAGTTCTCCTTCAATGGAAGTCTTCAAACAGAGGCTGGATATACATCTGTCTGGGATGATTTAGTGAATCCTGCATTGAGCAGGGGTTGGACGACCTGGAGGTCCATTCCAACGCAACCATTCTCTGACTTTAACCCCTTTGAGCTGTGAGCCCGCATCAAAGCCGGTACATGTCAGCTGTTTTGAACATTCACCCTGTGATTCACTCGCCGCTATTAACTAGTTAAATGCCGCTGTCAAACGCTGCATTTAACCGCGCTTCCGTCCGGAAATGAGCGCATCGCTGACCCCCGTCACATGATCGGGGGTCAGCGATGCTTCTGTATAGTAACCATAGAGGTCCTTGAGACCTCTATGGTTACTGATCCCCGGTAGCTGTGAGCGCCACCCTGTGGTCGGCGCTCATAGCACACCTGCATTTCTGCTGCATAGCAGCGATCTAATGATCACTGCTATGTAGCAGAGCCGATCGCGTTGTGCCAGCTTCTAGCCTCCTATGGAGGCTATTGAAGCATGGCAAAAGTTAAAAAAAAGTTAAAAAAAATGTGAAAAAATGAAAAAAATATAAAAGTTTAAATCACCCCCCTTTCGCCCCATTCAAAATAAATCAATAAAAAAAAATCAAACCTACACATATTTGGTATCACCGCGTTCAGAATCGCCCGATCTATCAATAAAAAAAAGCATTAACCTGATCGCTAAACAGCGTAGCGAGAAAAAAAATCTGAAACGCCAGAATTACGTTTTTTTGGTCGCCGCGACATTGCATTAAAATGCAATAACAGGCGATCAAAAGAACGTATCTGCACCAAAATGGTATCAACCCCAGATCACGAAAAATGGAGACGCTACGGGTATCGGAAAATGGCGTTTTTTTTTTTATTGTTTTTTAGCAAAGTTTGGAATTTTTTTCACCACTTAGATAAAAAATAATCTAGTCATGTTAGGTGTCTATGAACTCGTAATGACCTGGAGAATCATAATGGCAGGTCAGTTTTAGCATTTAGTGAATCTAGCAAAAAAGCCAAACAAAAAACATGTGTGGGACTGCACTTTTTTTGCAATTTCACCGCACTTGGAATTTTTTTCCCGTTTTCTAGTACACGACATGCTAAAACCAATGATGTCATTCAAAAGTACAACTTGTTTTGCAAAAAATAAGCTCTCACATGGCCATATTGAAGGAAAAATAAAAAAGTTATGGCTCTAGGAAGGAGGGGAGCGAAAAACGAACACGAAAAAACGGAAAATCCCAAGGTCATGAAGGGGTTAACATTGATAGCCGATGTTTTCTTTCCTTTTCTTTCCTTTTCCTACTGTCACAGCTGATATGTTACAATGCATTAATTTAGGCAACCTTCCTTGATTCTTTAATTGGACGAGGGTTTGTTACAATACGTCAGTTCAAGCCATACATACAAAGCTAGACAGCGTCATCATGTTTGCTAAGAATAAAGTGCTAATGACGAGGGGATAATATTAGCAAATTGCCTAAAGGTAGATAGATGCCTGCAATTTTTTTCCCCCACTTGTTCCAAGAGCCATTACTTTTTTATTTTTCTGTTTACAAAGCCATACGAGGGCTTGTTTTTGTCTTTTTTTAGCGGAAATAGTTGTAGATTGGAATGATGCCATTCATTTTATCATACTATAGGATAAAAACAGGCATAAAATCCAAGTGCATTGAAATTATGCCAGAAATGTAATTCTGCAGTTTTTTTTTGTTTTGTTTTTTTTTTTTGGGGGGGGGGGGGAGGGTTTATTATTTCATTTTGTAAGTAGGACCTAGCAATATAATTGTCCAGGTCAGTACGATTATGGAAATACCAAACTTATAAAGTTTTTTTTTTTTTTATCTAAATGTTCATAAAAGTTTAGAAATTCTTACAAAAAAAATCCACCATCCAGCAAAATGGATGGGATTCATAGAAATCTCCTGCCCACGGTGCTTCTTTTTAACCCCGCATAAACTGACCAGTGGTGCGTTTTTCACATCCGCAACATGCCAGTTTCTTTTGAGAGTACACTGAGTTTTATGTGTGCAGTTTCCCTATAGAATTGCCTAAAAATGCCGAAAATATGCATGGAAAAAAAATGCAACTGCAGAAATGCGCTAAAAGGCATATCAATAAAGCCAAATAAAAGTATCAAAAACAAAACAGCTTTATTAAAAAAAGTAATATAACAAAGAGAAAAATATGCAAGAAAAAATGCAAATAAAATGCGTTACCTTATAGGTGCAGAAAAGCTGCATCATCAATAACCTACCAAATACTCATGCTGGGAGTGTATCCTCAGGGGACTTGAACATGCCATTGTCTGATAGCTAAATTAAAGGGTTTGTCCACTATCAGGACAACCCCTTCTTGATCTAAATGTTTGGCACTGATAAAATGAAAAAGCCTATACTCACCTCCTGTGTCGGTTGCGTTCCAGCAGTGTTGGCACTCGCGGTCCCGGGGCTCATGTGCTGTTGTATGCACACGTGGTGCCTGGCGTCCAATCAGCATTGGCGTCACTGTCCACCACTTAAAGAGGAAGTTCAGGCTGCAGCTGATTTCTGACTTCCTCTTCATGTTCAAAATGTCTAAAAGTTGGGACTGTCATGCCAGCACTGACTGGGCGCCGGGCCCCACGGGTCATACAACCGCACGTGAGCCCCGGGACCGCTAGTGCTAATACCACTGCAATTTTTTGCTCAGCGTCAAATACTCACCAAATACTCATTGTGGGAACTCAACCTTCTACCAAACGTAATATTGTATATAGTAAAAATCACGGTCTCTTGTTAAAACCAGTCACAGGCTGTGAAGGAGTGCCTTCAGCAGAGCCCTGGCTGCTATAAAAATTCATCAGTACCCCACAGATCATGTTCCCAAAGGGTGGGCATGCGCAACATTGCGCCCTCCTAGGTTATACATAGTAAATACCGCTGCTGTCCAGATTGACAGACGCATTTAAAATATTAACAACAGCAAGCTAATGCTGATATACATGGCTAGGCGGTGAATCAGAAGTGGTATGTGTTTACATCATGCATACAATTGATAATACCGCAGGGCACACCACAAATAGTTTATGGGAGAAGTATAATCACATATAAAAATACAAAAAATGTTACTAACACGTTTCACCGCTTTATGCGGCTTCTTCAGGGGGTGATAGGTCTGTAGCTGATATACCAAATGAGGGAGGATCTTCGTGATGTGAAATACCAGTGAGCAACGGATGATTATTAAAGGGATTCTTCACAGAGTCATTTCTTCTCTCTTGCAGCCTACAAAGAGAAGATGAAGGAGCTGTCTATGCTGTCCCTGATCTGCTCCTGCTTTTACTCGCAGCCTCATCCCAAGACAATCACTGAATATGAAGGTTAGAAAACCGCTTATATCTGTCCTGAGAAAGTCTATTCCAGTGTCTTGATAATGATAACAGTCTTTATGTGTCCATAGACATGGAGGTGAAGCAGCTGAATAAAAGGTCGTCAGGGCAGAGCTTTGAGGTGATCTTGAAATCTCCTTCAGACTTGTCCCCCGATGGTCCTCCACTGGCCATCTCTCCTAGGAAGAGGGAGGTTTCCTTGGAAGAACTGCAGAAGAGGCTGGAGGCTGCTGAAGAGAGGAGAAGGGTAACTTATGAATGTCATAACTATATTTGTATTCTTTTGCAGTTTTTGGAAGGTGCCCAGGTTATGCCACACTGCAATATGCCAGGTGTCTTCTGCTATATAATACTATAGTGGTGTAGTATGGATTGCCAGGACCTGGGGCAGGGAAAGTATTTTGCGCCCCTAACATGTCCCTGAATCCCTTCCATCTATTAAACCCCCTAACCACATGTATTGTATTTTGAGGAAATTATCAATATAATTTTAGTTTACCCTTTGACCATCTAGTTTTGTTCTCTTTTAGCTGAAATCAGACATAAAATGAAAAAAATTAGAAAGTGAAATATTGTAATCATTTTTATTTTCTATAACCATTTTGTAAGTGTGGTAATTATTTTATTACACATCCCTAGCCCTGACCCTAGCGCTATGCCAACCGCTAACCTTAATAAGGGTTGTAATAATTGTAAAAACGTAAAAGCAGCTTTTAGCAATAAATTATAACAGTAATAAATTGGTGCGCAGGAGTCAATATCATCTTCATTCTGCTCAGTTTCCATCATCTCATCCACAACTTATGAAGAGCGCAGCAGAGATGAGTTCTTTCATCGGCAGCCAGTCTACATATTGTGATGCAGTGACCCCTGTTACAGCTAGGGGGCGCTGTATGTGCTCCCCAGGACACGCATGGAGGCGTAATGGGGATAGTGAGACAGTGTCCGGCATTGTGGTGAATGGCCGGTATGTGTCGCAGAGGAGGAGGTCTTATGCGCTGTAAGCCTCCCTATATATGGGGAGCTGCTCCCTGCAATGCAACCCGGAGTATTTTGTCTTTGGTGCACATGAGCACTAAGATGTTTAGTGCATCTGGGTCCGGGTTGCGGGTAGCTATGAGATGGGAGGGTCTGGCTACCCACATACCTCACCACTGGGTGAGTGTGCTCACTGTACCCCTTTTTCCTGCGGGAAGAGCGGGTGTTTGAGGACCTCCAGTGATGTCAGGATCATGTGACCAGCCCATGTGATCCATACCTCACCTGTGGGTGTGGTTACAAGCTACATAATGTGACCAGGGTTTGGTCACAGGAGGGAGATTGTTTGGATCTGTTTGCAAGGTCCCGGAAAAGCCTATGTGTTGGGAGTGCTATCTCGCTGAATAGCACATGGTGGGGCTTTGGCACTGAGTGGCCTGTGTGTTGGACGGTCCCAAGTGGGGATGGACGTCCTGAATAGCGCACAGTGAGACTGTGGTCTTGGACGGTCTGTGATGGAAGCTCCTGTGAGTGGAGTCTTCCTGGAGCACCTAAAGAGACCGTGGACCTGGATGGTCTATGTTGGGGAAGCTACCGTTCTTCGGTGGGTCTGGACTGACTGAAGTGTGCCTGCCAGGCAAGTTGGTGATCCCAGTAAGGCAGTTTTCCCAGGAGAGAGGACTGACAAGGAGTTAGCAGGTGGAGCAGGCGCTCCTGTAAGGTACCTTCAGACTGTTGGTGCTTGTTGTGTGCTATGAGCTAATGAACTGTGCGGCATGCGGTCACCCATGGCAACTGGACAAATTAAGGTCCAGCATGTTTACTGACTGCGCTTCAAAGCCGTATACTATGAAGTGCTAAGGACTAGGAGGTCTGTGATGTGTAACATAGCCTACAGTGGTTTATGCTAAGGGTATAATAAACCACATGGACTGTTTATGTGAAAAACCATGCCTATGTTTATCCTGCTGCCAAGCGAGTATTCCCCAATATGCTAGTGAGCGCTATCTCACATATGGTGGAGAATACCGGCAGTGTGAACTGAGGCATACCCCAAAGCGTGCTGCATAGCGTTATGCAAAGTCTGCTGGAAAAACTTTTTCCAGCAGACTTTGCACAACGCTATGCAGCACGCTTTGCGGTATGCCTCAGTTCACACTGCCAGCATTCTTTCCACCATATGTAAGGCTGTAGTAGCATCGTAAGTAGTGAAGAGGCAGTGACCCACAAAGTTCCAACACAAAAGTCTCTTTAATGTGTTTCCTCACAGCATTAAATCCAATTTACACAAATGCATATAACTTCAGTGTATATTATCAGTGTACAGTTCATACCAGTTTATAGCAATACATATTTCATGGCTTTAAATTGCAGTTTCTAAACAGGCCAGATGTCCCTTGTCCAGTTTCCATGGGCGACTGCACGCCATATTACAGTCTCCATACACCCAGCCTCATATGTTTCAGAAACTACACACGCCAGCCTTCCTCTGACTAGTTCCTGTGGGTGTCCTGATTGCTGTATCACAGTCTCTTACAGTCTCTTTACTCACACAGCCGTACAGAGCCCAGGATATCCTCCAGATAGCAGCCGGGCACCATATCCACCTGTTTGCAATCGTTACACATGCTAGTCCTCTTTCGGGCACAGGACATCCACCTCCGGGCACAGGACTGTCCTCATCTGTCTCTTTCGGGCACAGGACTGCCACCTTTGGGCACAGGACTGTCCACATCCGACTCTTTCGGGCACAGGACTGCCACCTTTGGGCACAGGACTGTCCACATCCGACTCTTTCGGGCACAGGACTGTCCACATCCAAGATCAGTACCATAGACTACTTGCATTGCTGTGTACACTGCGGGTGCCAGGCTATTCAGCTGCCCTGGGTGCTGGCTCTGCTGGCCTGTGCCTCCATGCAATCAGCCAGCACTCTGCAGGCCTCTGCTCTGCACACCAGCACACACCAGACTGACACTGACGTGCACCTCACACACCTGACACCCCCATACCTCTTACTGCAGGGCTTTTAACAAACACAAACCTGTGGCCTTCAGCCACATGGAAAACCTGGACCTGAAATACGTGACTCCCATGCATACCTATGGACTTCATCCGTCTGCATGCACATTCTGGTAAGCACAAACAGCGCTTCCTAGCTGTAGCAGGAGTCACAGCCTCAAATATGGAGAACTTCACTACTGATGACGGTATAAAGAAATTGTACCTAAAATAGAAAATAAGGATTCACTGTATATTAAACAGGGGTCTCTAAAGTAGATAAAACATAACTTTTATTATTCTAAAATCTAACCAGCATGATCATACATGAAAAAGGTAACGGAGAACAATTGGGACAGCAGGATTTATTTTATTCACTTATATAGGGGCATTAATTTCTCAGCGCTTTACAGACATCAGATATAGCTCCTTGTCATAGCTGTGGATATATAATACTGCTCCTTCCTTTCTGGGTAATGACCAGCTAACTAGATATTAGCAGCAACCATTGAGACTGATAAACCCTATAGCTAGATAGCAGAAAAGAGAGGAAGGACTGATAGAAGAAACACTAAACTAACTGCGGTAATTCTGACTAACTGTCCCCACAAACATCCCTACGCGTTACATCATAAGTGTAACTGCCCGGAATCATCAGGGGCTCAGCAGCACAATTACCAAATATCCAGACTGACAATCCATTAGTGCACACAGTGACCGTTCATTCTGCTGAGCATCGTCATCTCTGCTGCGTTTCATGCTGACTGCTGGGTTCTGGGTCTAGTTTTGCACCCGCATAGACTTTGAAGCCTGGGCAACTGCCCCTGTGCCACCTCACCACTGGCAAGTATAGGTTATACATCTTGTATATACGAGTGATATGGAGCATGCTGGTATAACCTGGGTATATTCCAGATACGGACTGGGGCCAAAATTCAGTCCTGGCATTTGAAATCACACCTGCCCATGTTGTCTCCATCCCCATGAACCAGATGGGACATATTACTAATATTACCCTGGATGGAGGAAAGGAAGATTTTCTACAAGACCAATATTTCTAATGATACCTGAGACCTGCTGGGGTAAGTGACGGAGTCAGCAACTTTGTGCTCCGTCACAACTCTTAACAGTATGAGGTTCTTGAGAACACGAATTCTGTTAACAACGTAGCAGGCAAGGCAGCCCATGAACACAAAGGCCCTTCTGGCATTTGTCAGATGGCCCTGGTACAGTCATGGCCAAAAGTATTGACACCCCTGCAATTCTGTCAGATAATGCTAATTTTCTTCCTGAAAATGATTGCAAACACAAATTATTTGGTATTATTATCTTCATTTAATTTGTCTTAAATGAAAAAATACAAAAGAAAATGAAGCAAAAAGCAAAACATTGATCATTTCATGCAAAACTCCAAAAAATGGGCCAGACAAAAGTATTGGCACCCTCAGCCTAATACTTGGTTGCACAACCTTTAGCCAAATTAACTGCCACCAACCGCTTCCGGTAACCATCAATGAGTTTCTTACAATGCTCTGCTGGAATTTTAGACCATTCTTTTTTGGCAAACTGCTCCAGGTCCCTGATATTTGAAGGGTGCCTTCTCCAAACTGCCATTTTTAGATCTCTCCACAGGTGTTCTATGGGATTCAGGTCTGGACTCATTGCTGATCACCTTAGAAGTCTCCAGTGCTTTCTCTCAAACCATTTTCTAGTGCTTTTTGAAGTGTTTTAGGTCATTGTCCTGCTGGAAGACCCATGACCTCTGAGGGAGACCCAGCTTTCTCACACTGGGCCCTACATTATGCTGCAAAATTTGTTGGTAGTCTTCAGACTTCATAATGCCATGCACACAGTCAAGCAGTCCAGTGCCAGAGGCAGCAAAGCAACCCCAAAACATCAGGGAACCTCCGCCATGTTTGACTGTAGGGACCATGTTCTTTTCTTTGAATGCCTCTTTTTTTTCTCCTGTAAACTCTATGTTGATACCTTTGCCCAAAAAGCTCTACTTTTGTCTCATCTGACCAGAGAACATTCTTCCAAAACATTTTAGGCTTTTTCAGGTAAGTTTTGGCAAACTCCAGCCTGGCTTTTTTATGTCTCGGGGTAAGAAGTGGGGTCTTCCTGGGTCTCCTACCATACAGTCCCTTTTCATTCAGATGCCGACTGATAGTACAGGTTGTACCCTCGGACTGCATGGCAGCTTGAACTTGTTTGGATGTTAGTCGAGGTTCTTTATCCAACATCCGCACAATCTTGCGTTGAAATCTCTTGTCAATTTTTCTTTTCTGTCCACATCTAGGGAGGTTAGCCACAGTGCCATGGGCTTTAAACTTCTTGATGACACTGTACACGGTAGACACAGGAACATTCAGGTCTTTGGAGATGGACTTGTAGCCTTGAGATTGCTCATGCTTCCTCACAATTTGGTTTCTCAAGTCCTCAGACAGTTCTTTGGTCTTCTTTTTTTTCTCCATACTCAATGTGGTTCACACAAGGACACAGGGCAGCGGTTGAGTCAGCTTTAATCCATGTCAACTGGCTGCAAGTGTGATTTAGTTATTGCCAACACCTGTTAGGTGCCACAGGTAAGTTACAGGTGCTGTTAATTACACAAATTAGAGAAGCATCACATGATTTTTCGAACAGTGCCAATACTTTTGTCCACCCCCTTTTTATGTTTGGTGTGGAATTATATCCAATTTGGCTTTAGGACAATTCTTTTTGTGTTTTTTCATTTAAGACAAATTAAATGAAGATAATAATACCAAATAATTTGTGTTTGCAATCATTTTCAGGAAGAAAATGAGTATTATCTGACAGAATTGCAGGGGTGTCAATACTTTTGGCCATGACTGTATATCTATATATATATATATAATTGTCTAAGGGGTACTTCCATCTGTCTGTCGGCAACTTCTGTCACGGAAATCCCGCGTCGCTGATTGGCCTCGCCAGCTGCTTGTCATGGCTGCCGCGACCAATCAGCGACGGGCACAGTCCGATTAGTCCCTCCCTACTCCCCTGCAGTCAGTGCCCGGCGCCCGCATACTCCCCTCCACTCACCGCTCACACAGGGTTAATGCCAGCGGTAACGGGCCGCGGGTACCGCACTCCGTTAACGCTGCTATTAACCCTGTGTGTCCCCAAATTTTTGCAGCATCAATAGTAAAAAGATGTAATGTTAAAAATAGTAAAAAAAAAACAAAAAAACCTGCTATTCTCACCTTCCGTAGTCCGACAATGCGCTCGCGCCTTCCGCCAGCTTCCATTCCCAGAGATGCTTTGCGAAATTACCCAGAAGACTTAGCGGTCTTGCGAGACTGCTAAGTCATCTGGGTAATTTTGCAATGCATCCTGGGAACGGAAGATGGCAGCAGCCGCGCACATAGGGACAACTTCGCTGGATCCCAGCAGGTGAGTATATAACTATTTTTTATTTTAATTATCTTTTTTTTAACACGGATATGTGCCCACACTGCTATATACTATGTGGGCAGTGTTATATAGCGCGTGGGCTGCGTTATATACTACGTGGCCAGTGTTAGATACTATGTGGGCTGTGTTATGTACTGCGTGGCCTGTGCTATATATTACGTGGCCACTGTTATATACTGCATGGCCTGTGTTATATACTGCGTGACTGCTATATACTGCGTGGGCTGTGTTATATACTATTTGGGCTGTGTTATATACTGCATGGCCACTGTTATATATTGCGTGGGCTGTATTAACGCATCGTGTATTCTACAATATGTATGTATATACCAGCCACATAGTATATAGCACAGGCCACGTAGTATTTGTCTGCTATATACTACATGGCTTCTATATACTACGTGGCCTGTGCTGTATACTATGTGGCTGCTATATACATACATACATACATACATACATACATACATACATACATACATACATACATACATATTCTAGAATACCCAATGCGCTAGAATCGGGCCACCATCTAGTTCTGTATATAATTAGCTATTGAACCCGTTCTATGCCCGGGTGGCGAGCATTTATATTGGTATATGGTCTCCATCCTGGTATGTGTTGCTTCCATCCTGTGCCCCCGTTCTGTCATGTGCTGCTCCCATCCTGCGCCACCGTTCTGTAATTTGCTGCTCCCATCCATATGCCCCATACGCTGCTCCATAAAGGTTGATGGCCCCCATAAGATGCTCCATAGTATATGCCCCGTATGCTGCTCCATTATGGTTGATGGCCCCCATAAGATGCTCCATAGTATATGCCCCGTATACTGCTCCATTATGGTTGATGGCCCCCATAAGATGCTCCATAGTATATGCCTCATATACTGCTCCATTATGGTTGATGGCCCCCATAAGATGTTCCATAGTATATGCCTCATATGCTGCTCCATTATGGTTGATGGCCCCCATAAGATGCTCCATAGTATATGCCCCGTATACTGCTCCATAAATGTTGATGGCCCCCATAAGATGCTCCATAGTATATGCCCCGTACACTGCTCCATTATGGTTGATGGCCCCCATAAGATGCTCCATAGTATTATATGCCTCGTATGCTGCTGCGATATATAAAAAAAAAATAACATACTCACCTATCATCGCTGGGCGCCGAGTGCTGGGGCGCGCTGTGGGGGTCAGGTGCCGGAGTCGCCGCTAGCTCAGGCCCGACACTTGCTATATTCACCTGTCCCGTTCCAGCGCTACGCGCCGCTCCGCCTTTGGGTTCTCTGGCTATGACTGTTCAGTCAGAGGGCGGTGCGCAATAAGCGCGTCATCGCGCCCTCTGAACTGAACGGCACAGGCAGAGGACCCGGAAGATGGAGCAGCGCGCAGCGCTGGAACGGGACAGGTGAATATAGCATACTCACCCTCCTGGCACGTCCCTGCTTCTCCGTTGGAGATCGCGGTGTGCGTTCAGTGCTTACGCATACCGCGATCTCCTGGGCTGCATCACTATGTGGGGTCCAGACTGCGCAAGCGCTTGCGCAGTCTATAAAGGCTTCGAACAGAGTGACGCTCCCAGCGTTATATTATAGATATGTACAGATGGTATAAGTTATACATCTTCTGTATATAGAGATATGGAGCATGCTGGTATAACTTGGGTATATTCTGTATATAATTATATATGTACAGCTGGTATAAGTTATACATCTTCTGTATATAGTGATATGGAGCATGCTGGTATAACCTGGGTATATTCTGTATATAATTATATATGTACAGCTGGTATAAGTTACACATCTTCCTGATACAGTTATATGGAGCATGCTGGTATAACCTGAGCATCTTCTGCATATAGTTGTATATGTACAGCTGGTACAACCTGGGCATCGGTTGCATACATTTTGCAGATGGTCTTTTCTACAATATGACTCGTCTTTTCCTTCAGACCCAGGAAGCTCATGTGCTGAAACAGCTTGCTGAGAAGAGGGAACACGAGCGGGACGTTCTGCACAGGGCAATAGAAGACAATAACAACTTCAGCAAAATGGCGGAGGAAAAACTCAACTACAAGATGGAGCTGAGCAAGGAGATACGCGACGCCCACTTGGCGGCTCTCAGGGAGCGTCTCCGTGAGAAGGTATCCAGCAAGGCACTGCCATTTCATTACACAGACACACATGTATATTTTTCTTCTAATTGCATCGACTTGGCAGCAATCAGAATGGTCAGTGAATAGAGTCTACCATTAAGCCATTTTTAGAGCATTAGAACTCCCACCCCAGCTTTAGTGACGATTGTCTTATTGTATGATAACCTGTGGTTCTGTCTTTCCAGGAGGTCCATGCAGAGGAGGTCCGCAAGAACAAGAAGCAGGGGGAGGAGAAGTCTGGATAGGGGCCGCCGCCGCTGTAGACTTCCATGCCAGCTCTCAATAAGAAAACAGCAAACAAAACTATTTTATGTACATGTCATTTGTCATTTCATCACACAATCCCTCCCCGTCTGCCCCCCATCCCTCCTGATCTGTCACCATCATGACCCGGTCGCCCTGGAGTAATGATGTTCATAAGGTTATGCCATACAGTTCGCACGTCTGCAGATTCTGCCAGAGAATTGTGCCCCTCGCATATTTTATTTTTAAACCATATAAATTACAATTGTTCGACCATTTGGCGTCCAGTTCATTGTGTGATACAAGCAACGGCTGGGAGGAGATAAAAATGGGATTGAAAAGGGACTTGACAATTCCGCAATTGTTTTTTGTTTGGCTATTTTACTATGTTCACTAAATGCTAAAACTGACCTGCCATTATGCTTCCCCAGGGCATTACGAGTTCACAGACACCAAACATATATAGGCTCTTTTTTATTTGTGGTGAAAAAAAAATCCAAAGTTTCTCAAAATGAAAAAAAAGGCGCCATTTTCTAAGACCCGAAGCATCTCAATTGTTTGTGATCTGTGGAGTTGGGTAAGAGCTTATTTTTTGCCTGCCGAGCTGACGTTTTTATTGGTAACTTTTTTATGTACATTCGATCTTTTCATTGCCAGCTATTACATTTTAATACAATGTTGTGGTGACCAAAAAAAGAAATTGGTTTTTTTTTCCTCATTACGCCATTTACCAAGCAGATTAATTATTTTTATATATTGGTATATCAGTCGATTCTGAACGTGGCGATACCAAATATTTGTTGTTTTTTTTTCTTATTCTTATTCTTATTTTTATTTTGAATTGGGAGTGATTTGAACTTTTATATTTTTTAAATATTTTTAAAAACATTTTCAGCCCTGCTGTGTGTGGCATAAATGCTCATTTGCTATGAATGCTGACCGCTTGGTGGCACTCATAGCAATGACAACCACACTACTACTGTAGACCCCGGGTTGTCACACCAACCCATCGGTGACCTGCGGTCATGTGACACGGGCACCGCTGGATGGGATTAGTGACGCACTTACGGTCCGAGCATGTTAAATGCTGCTGTCAGATATTGTCAGCCGTGGGTGGATCGTGATTTCAGACGCTGATGTTAGGGGCAGATGTCAGCTGATGAAATCATTTGACATGTGCTGGAAAAGTTACAGGCTCAGCGCCGGAGCAAGCAGCAAACAAGGGGAGACAACCTTAGACTTCAAGGTTGGAAAGAGGTTAATCAATAGATCTTGGAATTATAATAATTTCCACAATTGGTTGTATTTTGATAAAATGTTCCTGTGCCGAGATAATCTTATAAATATGCCCCTGCTGTGTACTGTGTAATGTGTGTGTCTGACCGTACAGGGACATGGTCTGATCATACCACAGCTCCTGGGCAGGGGAGGGAGCAAAAGAGAGGATACAGACATTACAGCATGGGATTGTAGCAGATTGTTTTTGTTAGGAATAACATTTCCCTGCCTGGTTTTAAAGGTAAGCACCAACAGAGAAACATGAAGAGACTGGATCTCAAATAAACTTTCATTAAAACCAATATGTTTATTACAAAGATATATTAAAACCAACATTAAACATACAGTAACATGGTGAGATACAATTGAAAGTACTGTGTCATAACAGAGCCAGAGACTGACGTGCCTCCCCATTTGGTCACTATCTGTAGAACACAAATGTGTAACTACATATCTATGATGCTACATAGACCATGCCGATGATAAGGCTATTATGCAGGATATAGTACAAATATATAGCAGAGTCCACCTTGCTGTGTGCGAAAGACAGTCTAACTAACACTTGCCATGTGGCTAGCAAGAACGTCACATAAAGTTACAAATAGTAATTATTTACCTGCGGTCATGTTTAGGGACAGGGGGAGGGGGGGTCACTCAGCCAAAGTGCACCTCGACGCGCGTTTCGCTGTATCTACAGCTTCGTCAGGAGGTAAGGTGCCATTGTTGCCATGATCTTTTTATAGCGGTCTACTAATGCTCTATTGCCAGCATGTGTGTGTGTAATCGCGCACCGACGCCATGATGCGACGTCACTAAGGGAACCGCGCTCAGTGCGCGCATCATCCGGTCACATGCTCCGGTCACATGACCGGGAAGGTAACCAAGACGACGCGCCACAGCAGAAGAGGACTTCCCCACAGCGACGCCACAGCGTATGCGCTTCGTGCGCCCACACAGCCCAGCAAGATGTAAGTATCTGCTCCTAAGAATCGTATATACAACATACCATCTAGTCTAAACGTATGTCACATATGTAACATATGTTACGCCCCTCTGGCGGATGTTAGATACAAAGTGAAAATTACAATATCTTAATACCACAAGCATTAACCCTTAAAATAACCGCATCCCTCCACAAAACCCATACAAAAACAATACAATATATGACTTCTATAACAGACATCTCATCAAGTTAGATGTACAGTATTTTTAAGAGCTACATAGTCCAATTTATATAAAAATAACAACATGAAGCACATACAAAATATCATCCAGTGTTCATACGTCTGAGGATGACGACAACTTCATTATCATTTGAGGAATTGTAAGTGCAACAACGGTGTGAATGTCCTCTTCCAGGTTTTTGGAGTAGCTCATAATGTAAGTATAAAACGTTCATCAGACATTTCTGAGATGGCCAACAGTAACTGCTATAGTACTACAATGAAATGGAGGAAAGTAATATGATTATTATACCACAGGAATGGTACAAATCCTAATAACTAATAAATAGTAAAGTAATACCAAAAGACAGGAAAAGAAAAAGCAAAAAAGATAGATACATAATAAAAACAGCAACATGTTAAAATTCGTGCTAACCTAGGAAGGATTTGAAGCTAACAAACTTGTTTAAGCCTTTAGGGGCAACTGTGTACAGATCTACCATCCATCTGGTCTCGTAACTCTTTTTTGTAATTTCCTCCTCTAATCCCCAATTGGACACGATCAATCCCTCTCACTCTGAACCATTTTGGATTGCTGTTGTGATATATTCTAAAATGTTTTGGTATTGTTCCTATATCTACTGCCAGGGCTCCATTTTTTATGTCCCGTACATGTTCAAGAACACGCAGGATCAGCGCCGGAGCAAGCAGCAAACAAAGGGAGACAACCTTAGACTTCAAGGTTGGAAAGAGGTTAATCAATAGATCTTGGAATTATAATCATTTCCACAATTGGTTGTATTTTGATAAAATGTTCCTGTGCCGAGATAATCTTATAAATGTGTCCCTGCTGTGTACTGTGTACTGTCTGTGTCTGACCGTACAGGGACATGGTCTGATCATACCACAGCTCCTGGGCAGGGGAGGGAGCAAAAGAGTATCGAAAAAGAAATCCAGCTCACCATAGTAACAGTTCCACTCGGAGCACGGAAACGCTGTGTCAAGGCGTGGGGAATCCTGTCACCCCCAAAATCGAAGGTGAGCTAAGCCCACCGGCATCAGGGGCTTATCTACCGAATTCTGGAACGCTGTAGATAAGCCCCCGATGTATCCTGAAAGATGAGAAAAAGACGTTAGATTATACTCGCCCAGGGGCGGTCCCGATTCTGTTCGATTTTGGGGGTGACAGGTTACCTTTAAAACCAGGCAGGGAAATGTTATTCCTAACAAAAACAATCTGCTACAATCCCATGCTGTAATGTCTGTATACTCTTTTGCTAAAAAGCAAAAAAAGAATATCCAGCTCAACGAGACAGTGAAAAGTAAAAACTTGGTACTTTATTCACTTCATATAGAAAAAAAAAACAAAAAAAAAAAAAACTGGGTAGTCGTGTATGCTGGGCAGTGCAACGTCATACATGATCGGGCCAGCACGAGAACACATGATGTGCCAATATAGAGAAGACATTCAAGGGGATAAGGTAAATATAAGAAATGATGTAACTAATAAAAAAGCATGATGTCTTTCCTCTTATTGAGACCATTAGGTGTTCTGGTTCCCAATTTGAATATCCACCATGTTTCTCTGTTTCTCAGGGTCACTTCACTTCACTTCAGGGTCACTTTTTTTTTTTTTTTTTCATAGGTTATCGCTCTTGGGATGTACTCCAATAAATAAATATTTAGTAGCGTTACAGTCTGCAGGTTTTTCACCCTTCTCATGTAACTATTTGTCCATTGCTCCTGAAGGGTATCTGAGTTATTGTATGTATACATCGGAGCCTGCGAACTCTTTAGTCAGCAGACTATCCTATTGTATTGCATTGTCTTATTCGTTATGTCACTTTTATGCTTACGTTATGTTTATGGGTATACACTTTTTATAGTCACTTAGTTTCTCTGTTCACCAACCATATCATATTTGTGTTTGCATATATGCTTCTCAGATTTGTGTTTGTATATTATTTTTACAGGTTTTGGATTAGTTAATTATTTCGAGAAATTTGTTTGTTTTAAAAAAAAATTTTTTTTGAAATTTTTTTTTTTTTTTTTCTTTTTTTCTTTTCTCTTGTGATGGCATCTCCTAACACTGATTAAGGTGACATGCATGCTGATTATCCAATGAAGTCTTCCTCTTCGGATTCCGCTCAAGTTCTGCTTTTTTCCATCTCAAGAAAAATTTACCATCATGCAGTTTGCGTATTTATGCATTTTGGACATTTGTCGTTGCATAAGATCATTATTGTTACATTATTTAGTGACAAGATTTGTTGTGTTCCATATATTCTTGTATTATGTTTAGTTAAAGTACATATGTGTTCCCTTTTTTTTTTTATTTATTTTTTTTTCTTTCTATTTCTGCCTATTCCGTGAACTTTTTGTTTCATGTGGCCAATTGCTGGTTCACATTCACCACCAGGTGTTTTCATTCTCAGTGGATTACTTTTCCACCTGATCATTGCACCGGTGTGTTCAATGGATTCTTACATAAAAAGCACGGAACAGGCCAGACACTAGATATCATGATTAAGGGTGCTTTGCCACCTGAAACGCGTAGATAGATAGTGTTTTTATCCTTATTGTGCTGATGTTTTTATCCTCTGCTTCTATATGAAGTGAATAAAGTACCAAGTTTTTACTTTTCACTGTCTCGTTGAGCTGGATATTCTTTTTTTGCTTTTTAGCAAAAGAGTATACAGACATTACAGCATGGGATTGTAGCAGATTGTTTTTGTTAGGAATAACATTTCCCTGCCGGGTTTTAAAGGTAACCTGTCACCCCCAAAATCGAACAGAATCGGGACTGCCCCTGGGCGAGTATAATCTAACGTCTTTTTCTCATCTTTCAGGATACATCGGGGGCTTATCTACAGTGTTCCAGAATTCTGTAGATAAGCCCCTGATGCCGGTGGGCTTAGCTCACCTTCGATTTTGGGGGTGACAGGTTCCCTTTAAGCAATGTTTTACCTCAAAGACAGAATGATTTATGACCCTGTTCTGTATAATCTTTTGCTTCCCCCCTGCCCAGGAGCTGTGGTATGATCAGACCATGTCCCTGTACGGTCAAACACAGACATTACACAGTACATATACTGGGGAAAAAAATTATTTGTTACACCGCCAATTTTGCAGGTTTTCACACCTACAAAGATTGGAGAGGTCTGTAAGTTTTATCATAGGTACAACTTCAACTGTGAGAGGCAGAAACTAAAAACAAAACCAGAAAATCACATTTTATGATTTTTACATAATATTTTATTTTATGAAATAAGTATTAGATCATCACCTACCAACCAACAAGAATTCTGGCTCTCACAGACCTGTTAGTTTTTCTTTTAGAAGCCCTCCTGCTCTGCACTCATTACCAGTATTAATTGCACCTGTTTGAGCTCGTTACCTCTATAAAAGACACCTGTATTAATCAACACACTTAATCAATCACACTCCAACCTCTCCACCATGGCTAAGACCAAAGAGCTGGCTAAGGACACCATTGTAGATCTGAATAAAGCTGGGATGGGCTACAGGACAATAAGCAAGCAGCTTGGTGAGAAGGCAACAACTGTTGACACAATTATTAGAAAATGGAGGAAACACAAGATGACTCAATTTTCTGCGGTTTGGGGCTCCATGAAAGATCTCGCCTTGTGGCGTAAGGAAGATTCTGAGAAAGGTCAGGAATCATCCCAGAACTACATTGGACGACCTGGTCAATGACCTGAAAAGAGCAAAGACCACAGTCTCAAACATTACTATCAGTAACACAATACACCATCATGGATTAAAATTAAAAACTCATCCCATATCCCCTGATTAGGGGATAAATTATTGATCCCTGGAACCCTTACAGTATTGATCCCCAAAACAGGGCATGAGCGGGACTCTGCTTTTTCCAGTAGTCCAATACAGAATGACTGGAGCAGAGGAGGTGGGCATGCTAAACTTCAGCTCCAGTCAGATGAGGGTCCGTCGAGCTTGTTTTTGGGATTGAGCGTGAATAACTCTGGAACTTGGTAAAACCCTTTTGAACTATAGGTTTTCTTTAGCACTTTCCTGAGTTTAGGGGTGAAGCTGATGCAACTATGTTTCTGGAGGAGTAGAAGTACCATTCTATGAAAAAGTCATCTTTCTGGATTATTATTAGCCCACCCCATGGCTCTCCATCGTCAAAGAACAAAAATGGTGGCGGCTCTGTGTGACAGTCTAGGCAGTCAGATCACGATTAAAGCCAATGATATACCGACATGGCCCAATGAACCTAATAGCTAATGTGTATAGGGAACCGAGAAACAGTAACGAGCACGATGGAGTAGTGTTAATACATGTTTTATAGACACAGTAGTCAGTCAATGCGAGGGTTACATGACCACGCAACCCTGTCTCCATTAATTCCACAGCACCATAAAAATATAAATAAATAAAAAATTCCCTAATGCCTCAATTACTATGATGAGATGGGATCTGACTGGCGATGGACTTTGTGAAATAGACATTTTCGCAATGAGACATAAAACGGCAGAATCCCATTATACAAAGGACCATCGAGTTGGTGGTTTCTAGAGCGGAAATGCAGGGACGACTGTTATGACCTGGTGGTTAGGAGCACCCGGAATGACCTGATAGTTAAAACTCATGCAGGACAAGCTCTGGGATGTGGGAGCTCTGCTGACCGCAATCCCTAATCCTATCACACAAACTAGAAATAGCCGTGGAGCGCTCCTGACGCTCCCTAGGCGCCTCGTCACAGCCTAAGAGCTAGCTAGCCCTAGAGATAGAAAATAAAGCCTACCTTGCCTCAGAGAAATTCCCCAAAGGAAAAGGCAACCCCCACATATATTGACTGTGAGTAAAGATGAAAGTCACAAACGCAGAAATGAAACAGGTTTCAGCAAAGGGAGGCCAGACTTACTAAATAGACAGAGGATAGGAAAGGTAGCTTTGCGATCAGCACAAAAAACTACAAAAGACCACGCAGAGTGTGCAAAAAGACCTCCGCACCGACTAACGGTGCGGAGATGCCACTCTGCATCCCAGAGCTTCCAGCTAGCAAGACAAAATCATGATATCCAGCTGGACAAGAAAACAATGAACGAATTAGATACTATCAGGAACTTAGCTTTTGCTGGAGTAGACAGGTCACCAGAAAGATCCAAGAGCGAACTGAACCAATGCAGAAACATTGACAGCTGGCATGGAGTAACGATCTAAGTGGAGTTAAATAGAGCAGCAAACCAAAAGATAAACCCCGTCACCTGTGTAAGGAACCTCAGAAGCAGCAGCTCCACTCACAGCCACCAGAGGGAGCCCACGGACAGAACTCACCGAAGTACCATTCACGACCACAGGAGGGAGCTCGACAACAGAATTCACAACAGTACCCCCCCCTTGAGGAGGGGTCACCGAACCCTCACCAGAGCCCGCAGGCCGATCAGGATGAGCCAAATGAAAGGCACGAACTAGATCAGCAGCATGAACATCAGAGGCAAAAACCCAGGAATTATCCTCCTGACCATAACCCTTCCACTTGACCAGGTACTGGAGTTTCCGTCTTGAAACACGAGAATCCAAAATCTTCTCCACCACATACTCCAACTCCCCCTCGACCAACACCGGGGCAGGAGGATCAACGGAGGGAACCATAGGCGCCACTCATCTCCGCAACAACGACCTATGGAACACATTATGGATGGCAAAAGAAGCTGGAAGGTCCAAACGAAATGACACAGGATTAAGAATTTCAGAAATCTTATATGGCCCAATGAAACAAGGCTTAAACTTAGGAGAGGAAACCTTCATAGGAACATGACGAGATGACAACCAAACCAAATCCCCAACTCAAAGTCGGGGACCAACACAGCGCCGGCGGTTAGCGAAACGTTGAGCCTTCTCCTGGGTCAATGTCAAATTGTCCACCACATGAGTCCAAATCTGCTGCAACCTGTCCACCACAGTATCCACACCAGGACAGTCCGAAGGCTCAACCTG
Organism: Ranitomeya imitator; assembly: GCF_032444005.1. Classification (NCBI taxonomy): domain Eukaryota; kingdom Metazoa; phylum Chordata; class Amphibia; order Anura; family Dendrobatidae; genus Ranitomeya; species Ranitomeya imitator. The sequence goes on along the minus strand of NC_091283.1, from coordinate 449,170,365 downwards.
CCCTGAAGAGAAACGAGGATGGAAACCAGAATTGCAGAAAAAAGGAGAAACCAAAGTAGCCGAGCTGGCCCGATTATTAAGGGCGAACTCAGCCAAAGGCAAGAAGGACACCCAATCATCCTGATCAGCAGAAACAAAGCATCTCAGATATGTTTCCAAAGTCTGATTAGTTCGTTCGGTTTGGCCATTAGTCTGAGGATGGAAAGCCGAAGAAAAAGACAAATCAATGCCCATCTTAGCACAAAAGGACCGCCAAAACCTTGAAACAAACTGGGAACCTCTGTCCGAGACGATTCTCCGGAATGCCATGCAAACGAACCACATGCTGGAAAAACAATGGCACCAAATCAGAGGAGGAAGGCAATTTAGACAAGGGTACCAAATGGACCATCTTAGAGAAGCGATCACAAACCACCCAAATGACCGACATCCTTTGAGAAACAGGGAGATCAGAAATAAAATCCATGGAAATATGTGTCCAGGGCCTCTTCGGGACCGGCAAGGGCAAAAGCAACCCACTGGCACGAGAACAGCAGGGCTTAGCCCGAGCACAAGTCCCACAGGACTGCACAAAAGAACGCACATCCCGTGACAAAGAAGGCCACCAAAAGGATCTGGCCACCAAATCTCTGGTACCAAAGATTCCAGGATGACCAGCCAACACCGAACAATGAACCTCAGAGATAACTCTACTAGTCCATCTATCAGGGACAAACAGTTTCTCCATTGGACAACGGTCAGGTCCATCAGCCTGAAACTTCTGCAGCACGCGTCGCAAATCAGGGTAGATGGCAGACAAAATTACCCCCTCTTTAAGAATACCCGCCGGCTCCGGAACACCCGGAGAGTCAGGCACAAAACTCCTTGACAGGGCATCAGCCTTCACATTCTTAGATCCCGGAAGGTATGAAACCACAAAATCAAAACGGGAGAAAAAGAGCGACCATCGAGCCGGTCTAGGATTCAACCGTTTGGCAGACTCGAGATAAGTCAAATTCTTGTGATCCGTCAAGACCACCACGCGATGTTTAGGTCCTTCAAGCCAATGTCGCCACTCCTCGAATGCCCACTTCATGGCCAACAACTCTCGATTGCCAACATCATAATTGCGCTCAGCAGGCGAGAATTTTCTAGAAAAGAAGGCACAAGGTTTCATCACCGCGTCATCAGAACTTCTTTGCGACAAAACAGCCCCTGCTCCAATCTCAGAAGCATCAACCTCGACCTGAAACGGGAGTGAAACATCTGGCTGGCACAGCACAGGGGCAGAAGAAAAACGACGCTTCAACTCCTGAAAAGCCTCTACAGCCGCAGAGGACCAATTGACCACATCAGCACCTTTCTTGGTCAAATCAGTCAACGGTTTAGCAACACTAGAAAAATTAGCGATGAAGCGACGGTAAAAATTAGCAAAGCCCAGGAACTTCTGTAGGCTCTTCACAGATGTCGGCTGAGTCCCATCATAAATGGCCTGGACCTTAACAGGGTCCATCTCGATAGTAGAAGGGGAAAAAATGAAACCCAAAAACGAAACCTTCTGAACTCCAAAGAGACACTTAGACCCCTTCACAAACAAGGAATTCGCACGAAGGACCTGGAACACCATTCTGACCTGCTTCACATGAGACTCCCAATCATCCGAAAAGACCAAAATGTCATCCAAATATACAATCATGAATCTATCCAGGTGCTCTCGGAAGATGTCATGCATAAAGGACTGAAACACAGATGGAGCATTAGAAAGCCCGAATGGCATAACCAGGTACTCAAAATGGCCCTCGGGCGTATTAAATGCAGTTTTCCATTCATCGCCCTGTTTAATTCGCACAAGATTATACGCCCCTCGAAGATCTATCTTGGTGAACCAACTAGCCCCCTTAATCCGAGCAAACAGATCAGACATCAGCGGCAATGGATACTGAAATTTGACTGTGATCTTATTAAGAAGGAGGTAATCAATACAAGGTCTCAAAGAGCCATCCTTCTTGGCCACAAAAAAGAACCCTGCTCCCAATGGTGACGACGACGGGCGAATATGACCCTTCTCCAAGGATTCCTTTATATAACTCTGCACAGCAGCGTGCTCTGGCACAGATAAATTAAACAGTCGGCCCTTAGGAAACTTACTACCGGGAATCAAATTAATAGCACAATCGCAATCCCTATGAGGAGGTAGGGCACCGGATTTGGGCTCCTCAAATACATCCCGGTAATCAGATAAAAACTCAGGGACTTCAGAAGGAGTGGAAGGCAAAATTGACAACAAAGGAACATCACCATGTACCCCTTGACAACCCCAGCCGGACACAGACATAGATTTCCAATCCAACACTGGATTATGGACCTGCAGCCATGGCAACCCCAAAACGACCACATCATGCAGATTATGCAACACCAAAAAGCGAATATCCTCCTGATGTGCAGGAGCCATGCACATGGTCAATTGCGTCCAGTATTGAGGTTTATTCTTGGCCAAAGGTGTAGCATCAATTCCTCTCAATGGAATTGGATACTGCAAGGGTTCCAAGGAAAAACCACCGCGCCTGGCAAACTCCAAGTCCATCAAATTCAGGGCAGCACCTGAATCCACAAATGCCATAACAGAATAGGACGACAGAGAGCAAATCAGAGTAATGGACAAAAGAAATTTAGACTGTACCGTACCAATGGTGGCAGACCTAGCGAACCGCTTAGTGCGCTTAGGACAATCGGAGATAGCATGAGTGGATTCACCACAGTAAAAACACAGTCCATTCCGACGTCTGTGTTCTTGCCGTTCAGCTCTGGTCAAAGTCCTATCACACTGCATAGGCTCAGGCCTATTCTCAGAGAACACCGCCAAATGGTGCACAGCTTTGCGCTCACGCAAGCGCCGATCGATCTGAATGGCCAAGGACATAGACTCATTCAGACCCGCAGGCGTGGGAAATCCCACCATGACATCCTTAAGGGCTTCAGAAAGACCCTTTCTGAAAATTGCCGCCAGGGCACATTCATTCCACTGAGTAAGCACAGACCACTTTCTAAACTTCTGACAGTACACCTCCGCTTCATCCTGACCCTGACACAATGCCAGCAAGACTTTCTCTGCCTGATCCATGGAATTTGGTTCATCATAAAGCAATCCAAGCGCCAGAAAAAACGCATCAACATCACGCAATGCAGGATCTCCTGGCGCAAGGGAAAATGCCCAGTCTTGAGGGTCACCACGCAACAAAGAAATAATGATTTTTACTTGTTGAGCGGGGTCACCAGAGGAGCGGGGTTTCAAAGCTAGAAACAGTTTACAATTATTTTTGAAATTCAGAAACCTAGATCTATTCCCAGAAAATAAATCAGGAATAGGAATTCTAGGCTCTAACATCGGATTCTGAACCACAAAATCTTGAATGTTTTGTACCCTTGCAGTGAGATGATCCACACAAGAGGACAGACCTTGAATGTCCATCTCTACACCTGTGTCCTGAACCACCCAAAGGTTTAGGGGAAAAGAAAGACAAAACACAGTGCAAAGAAAAAAAAATGGTCTCAGAACTTCTCTTATCCCTCTATTGAGATGCATTAATACTTTGGGCCAGCTGTACTGTTATGACCTGGTGGTTAGGAGCACCCGGAATGACCTGATAGTTAAAACTCATGCAGGACAAGCTCTGGGATGTGGGAGCTCTGCTGACCGCAATCCCTAATCCTATCACACACACTAGAAATAGCCGTGGAGCGCTCCTGACGCTCCCTAGGCGCCTCGTCACAGCCTAAGAGCTAGCTAGCCCTAGAGATAGAAAATAAAGCCTACCTTGCCTCAGAGAAATTCCCCAAAGGAAAAGGCAGCCCCCCACATATATTGACTGTGAGTAAAGATGAAAGTCACAAACGCAGAAATGAAACAGGTTTCAGCAAAGGGAGGCCAGACTTACTAAATAGACAGAGGATAGGAAAGGTAGCTTTGCGATCAGCACAAAAAACTACAAAAGACCACGCAGAGTGTGCAAAAAGACCTCCGCACCGACTAACGGTGCGGAGATGCCACTCTGCATCCCAAAGCTTCCAGCTAGCAAGACAAAATCATGATATCCAGCTGGACAAGAAAAGAATGAACGAATTAGATACTATCAGGAACTTAGCTTTTGCTGGAGTAGACAGGTCACCAGAAAGATCCAAGAGCGAACTGAACCAATGCAGAAACATTGACAGCTGGCATGGAGTAACGATCTAAGTGGAGTTAAATAGAGCAGCAAACCAAAGGATAAACCCCGTCACCTGTGTAAGGAACCTCAGAAGCAGCAGCTCCACTCACAGCCACCAGAGGGAGCCCACGGACAGAACTCACCGAAGTACCATTCACGACCACAGGAGGGAGCTCGACAACAGAATTCACAACAGACGACGGCATGATGGAGAATACAAACTTGATGAAGAGTGAATACATTTAATCCAAACAGTGAGGACATGGAGACGGTAATGGCACCATAAAACATTTGCAGGGTTATGATAGGTGTATGTGTCTACACCCTCTGCAAACAGAAATGGGGAAACCCTTAGGCTGCCGTCACACTAGCAGTATTTGGTCAGTATTTTACATTAGTATTTGTAGCCAAAACCAGGAGTGGAACAATTAGAGGAAAAGTATAATAGAAACATATGCACCACTTCTGCATTTATCACCCACTCCTGGCTTTGGCTTACAAATACTGATGTAAAATACTGCCCAAATACTGAGCGTGTGACGGCAGCCTAACATTTGGGGCGTCAAAAGTTGTGCTGCGCTGAGACAGGAGATGAAGACTGTTCTCATTCATTGTGTCCAGGTCAGGAATAAACGAGCTGGTCGCAGAGTAACGTCACACACAGGCTTGGACTGGCCCGCAGGAGAACAGGAGAATCCGCCGGTGGGCCGCTGTGCAAGAGTATAACATCGTCCTCTTTTATGAGCAGTACTTGGCACAATATACTTGAACTAGATGGTGGCCCGATTCTAACGCATCGGGTATTCTAGAATATGCATGTCCACGTAGTATATTGCACAGCCCACGTAGTATATTGCCCAACCACAGAGTATATTGCCCAGCCACGTAGTATATTGCACAGCCCATGTAGTATATTGCACAGCCCACGTAGTATATTGCCCAACCACATAGTATATTGCCCAGCCACGTAGTATATGGCCAGTCACGCAGTATATTGTACAGTCACGTAGTATATTGCCCAGCCACGTAGTATATTGCCCAGCCACCTAGTATATTGCCCAGCCACCTAGTATATTGCCCAGCCACCTAGTATATTGCCCAGCCACCTAGTATATTGCCCAGCCACCTAGTATATTGCCCAGCCACCTAGTATATTGCCCAGCCACCTAGTATATTGCCCAGCCACCTAGTATATTGCCCAGCCACGTAGTATATTGCCCAGCCACGTAGTATATTGTCCAGCCACGTAGTATATTGTCCAGCCACGTAGTATATTGCCCAGACACGTAGTATATTGCCCAGACACGTAGTATATTGCCCAGTGATGTAGTATATTGCCCAGCCACGTAGTATATTGCCCAGTTACGTAGTATATTGCCCAGTTACGTAGTATATTGCCTCGTGACGTAGTATATTGCGCAGCCATGTAGTATATTGCCCCGTGACGTAGTATACAGCACAGAGCCACGTAGTATACAGCACAGAGCCACGTAGTATACAGCACAGAGCCACGTAGTATATTGCACAGCGAAGTAGTATACAGCACAGAGCCACGTAGTATATTGGCCAGTCACGTAGTATATTGCCCAGCCACGTTTGTCACTGGTTAAAAAATAAACATATACTCACCTTTCCGAAGGCCCCTTGTCCACGGCAGCTTCCGGTCCCAGGGTTGGTATGAGCGCAGGACCTGTGATGATGTCGCGGTCACATGACCGTGATGTCATGGCAGGTCCTTCTCCCATACCATCTTTGCCACCGGAACCTGCAATGGAAGATGGCGACCAGCGCGAGCGGTTCAGCGGACTACGGAGGGTGAGTATAGCAGGTTTTTTTTATTATTATTTTTAACATTACATTTTTTTTTACTATTGATGCCGCATAGGCAGCGTCAATAGTAAAAAGTTGGGGACACACAGGGTTAATAGCGGCGGTAACGGAGTGCGTTACCCGCGGCATAACGCGGTCCGTTACCGCCGGCATTAACCCTGTGTTAGCGGTGACCGAAGGGGAGTATGCGGGCGCCAGGCACTGACTGCGGGGAGTAAGGAGCGGCCATTTTCTTCCAGACTGTGTCCGTCGCTGATTGGTCGCGGCAGCCTTGACAGGCAGCTGGCGAGACCAATCAGCGAATGAATATCCGTGACAGAGAGAAGGACAGACAGACGGAAGTGACCCTTAGACAATTATATAGTAGATCACTATGTACAGACAAAGGCGGCATCTTATTCATTTACCAATCTACCCAGATCATTATAAATTTGTGATTGAGGGTGATGTCATTTGCATGTAGTTGAAAAGTGGCCCTGGAGTTGGTTACTGGTGGGCCCTTAACACCCCAGTCTGACAATGGACAGACACCATATGGATGAAAGTAATGGGGCACACGTCTTAGTCACTGAATACAGGCTTGACACTCAGCCCCATTACCCCACTGTATAACATTCAGCCCATCGCCATCGGGACCCACAATTGTGAAGGTAAGTGCAATGCTAAAGCACCCTTACATCACCAAGCACAATGCCAAGCATCGGACGAAGTGGTGTAAGGGTATGTGTCCATATTCAGGGTTGCATCAGGATTTGGTCAGGATTTTACGCAGGTAAAATGTGCACCAAATCTGCACCTGAGGTCACTGGCAGGTCACCTGCGTTGATTGAGTATTGTAAGGACATGCTGCATTCTGAAAAGACGCGCCGCATGTCCGTTTCCGCGGGTCTGCCGCATGCGTCTTTTAATGCATAGTGGAGACGGGATTTCATGAAATCCCCTCCACTATGCTGTAACATCTGGACGCTGCGTGTTTGACGCTGCGGCTCTATGCAGCGTCAAACACGCAGCGTTTCCTGAATGTGGAAATATACCCTAAGGGTATGTGCACACGTTGCAGATTTGCCTGTGGATTTTTCTGCACTAAATCTGCAGCTCTTGGCAGAGAACGCAGGTGCGTTTTTGATGCGTTTTTGAAAGCTAAATAAAGATGTATTACTGAACAAAAAAAAAAGATTTGTGATGTCATTTCTTGCTATCAGATAGATAGATAAAAGGAATGAGATATGGATAGATATATCTACAGTATATCGATCTACATCTATCCATAGATATATTTATCTCATTTCTTCTATCTATCTATAGATAGCAGGAATGAGATAGATAGATAGATCTATAGACATATGGATAGATATATGTATCTATCTATAGATATATGTATGGATAGATATATCTAAGGATAGATGTAGATATATGGACAGTTAGGCTACTTTCACACATCAGTTTTTTTTCCGTCAGGCAGGATCCGGCGAATTTTTGAAAAAACGGATCAGTTGCAAATAGTAAAAAACTAGTGCAACGGATTCGTTTTTTTTTTTTAGAGAGAGAGAGAGAGAACGTTAAATGTGCATGATTTCAATGGAAAAAATGCATGAAAAACCGGATTCGGAGGCCGGATTCATCATTTCACATCTCAGTTTCATATGTTTTTCGCCGGATCCGTCGCTGTACATTTTTTCGCCGGACAGAAAAAACGTTCCTCTGTACGTTTTCTCCATCCACTGGAAACAGCTTTTTTTTGACGGATCTGGCAAAAAACGGATTTAAACGTGTGGCCATCAGGCACAATCCGAAGCTAATACAACTCTATGAGAAAAAATCGGATCCAGCGAAAAAAGCAGCTGATCCATTTTTTTCAAAACATCCCGGATTATGCCTCACGGCAAAAACCTGATGTGTGAAAGAAGCCAGATAGATATATGGATAGATATATCTATGGATAGATGTAGATAGATATATGGATAGATATATCTATCTATAAATATATCTATAGATATATCCATAGATATATAATAGCAAGGCTGATGTTGATTAATGAACGATTAATCAAAAAACGGAAAAAAATGGCGTGGGCTCCCGTGCAATTTTGTGCGCCAGAGGGGGAAAGCTGACATCCGGGGGCCAATATTTGTAGCCTGGGAAGGGTGTAATACGCATGGCCCCTTCCCAGGCTATGAATATCAGCCCGCAGCTGTCTGCGTAGCCTTTACTATTAAAATAGGGGGACCCCCAAAGAATGACATGGGGTCCCCCTATATTTTATAGCCAGAAAGCTACACAGACAGCTGCAGGCTGATATTCACAACCTAGAAAGGGGTCATGGATATTTCCCCCCCGGCTACAAATACCAGCCCGCAGCCACCCCAGAAATGGCGCATCTGTAAGCTGCGCCAATTCCGGCACTTAGCCCCTCTCTTTCCACTCCCGAGTAGTGGTGGGATATGGGGTAATAAGGGGTTACTGTCACCTTGCAATTGTAAGGTGACATTAAGCCCGGTTAATAATGGAGAGGCGTCAATAAGACACCAATCCATTATTAGTGAATGAAAAGACGTGGGCACTGCTACTCAGGTGCTCGGGTAGGTTCCCAAACCGTGTGCATATAGATAAGAAGAACCCGGCACTCAACTTTGAATCAAACTTGTGATATTTATTTTGTAGTACGTAAAACGTTTCGGCCTGATCTGGCCTTCGTCAGTTACGTACTGAGAGGTGTCTGGATAAATGGAGTGCTTCAGAGAGCCAAATAAGCTCCAGGGAGAACCCTTGAACAGTGTGAATCCCTGGGCAGAGCCGCGACTGCAGACTGCTGCAGGCTGAATATGAGACGGGTCAGGACGCGGAGTCCACCGCTGTCGGAAGAGCATGCCCGAGTCGGGCATGCTCTTCCGACAGCGGTGGACTCCGCGTCCTGACCCGTCTCATATTCAGCCTGCAGCAGTCTGCAGTCGCGGCTCTGCCCAGGGATTCACACTGTTCAAGGGTTCTCCCTGGAGCTTATTTGGCTCTCTGAAGCACTCCATTTATCCAGACACCTCTCAGTACGTAACTGACGAAGGCCAGATCAGGCCGAAACGTTTTACGTACTACAAAATAAATATCACAAGTTTGATTCAAAGTTGAGTGCCGGGTTCTTCTTACCAATCCATTATTAATCCTATAGTAGTGAAAGAGTTAAAAAAAAAAAAAAAAAAAAAAAAGGACACAGCCAGAAAAAAGTATTTTAATATTCTTAATTTCACCATACTTACCATACTCGATCACCTACAAAAAATTTAAAATAATAAAACCAACCATATACTCACTTTCCGCCGTAGTCCAATTAATAACGAGTGTCCCACGATGATCTCCCCTATAGAACAGTGACATCGGGTGATGTCACTGCTCTATAGACCTTCAGTGACACACTGACAGGAGACAATGGCTCCTGCAGTGCATCACTGAAGATGTTACCTGAGTTCAGGGTCTCACTTTATGGCAAAGCTGCATGGGAATTTTCCCACACAGCAGTGCCACAAGTGAGAATAGGGACTATTTTTCACAGTGGCAGAGGGATACAGTGCGGAAGGATACCTTCTGTCATTGTACTGTCGGAGCCCCTGAAGAGCGGTTGCATCGTATTAATTGGATAACTGCGGATTGTTTATTATTTTAATATTTTTTACAGGTGACAATGACTTTGGGGATCAAGGTGAGGGTGAGTATGTACTCTATAATGTATGTACTGTATGTCAATATGTATGTACTGTATATCTATATGTATGTGTTGTATGTACTGTGTTATATGTTGTGTGTACTGTTGTATGTACTGTTGCATGTTATATGTATGTTGTATGTACTGTCGTATGTTGTATGTACTATTGTATGTTATATGTATGTTGTATGTACTGTATGTGTTTTTTTCTTTTTTTACATTCAACACATTAGCTGGATCATGGGACTACTACTGTCCCATCATTGGCTAATATGTCAATCACTGTCACTGTAGCAAGCATAGCCTGATGGGACTTGTAGTCCCATCGGACAATGCCTGTACGCATACCCCCCCCCCCAAAGCCTGCACAGACCCCCGACAGCCCCACACAGACCCCCAGCAGCCCCGCAGATGCACCGGCAGACCCCCACAGACCCACTGACAGCCCGCAGACTCCACCCGCACATACATGCACGCAGTCACCGCCCACACACTTCCCTCCTCCCGATCTGCAGCGTTTACCCCGCAGCTAAACAGCAGATCTTTTTTACATCTGCGGTTTTGCCCGACTCAATGAAAGTCAATGGGTGCAGAAACGCTGCAGATCCGTACAAAGAATTGACATGCTGCGGAAAAAACAACGCTGCGTTTCCGCGCGTTTTTTTCCGCAGCATGTGCACTGCGGACTTGGTTTTCCATAGGTTTACATGCTACTGTAAACCGCATGGAAAACTGCTGCAGATCCGTGGGAAAAACCGCAACGTGTGCACATAGCCTAAAGCCGCCACCATTGGACTCTGGAGCAGTGGAAATGTGTTCTGCCATCGGTTGGCCACGTCTGCATTTTGGCGAATGTTACATGCCTTATGAAGGAGGGACAATGCTATGGAGTGGTTTTTCAGGGGTCAGACTAAGCCCCCCTTAGTTCCCAGTATAATAACACCAATACTCCCCTCCGATGCCTTCGCCGATCCAGCACTCCCGGGGCTCACGTGATATTGTTATAGGGCCAATAAGAGCAAAAGTTTTTTTTTGTTTTTTTTACAGAATCCGCCTGAAAAAGACGTATGCACAAATCCTTATATATGATAAAAAAAAAATATATAAATTTCATATGTGAAATAAATATTACATATATAAAATGCAAAACATAACAATAATATCCCACTGTGCTAAACCCCCAGCTCTGCTGCTATGATGGAACTCTTCATACACAGCGCCATCTAGCGTCTAGGAACGTATACTGCCTATTACATACCAGGAATCCAGTTGCAGACCAGCGCCACCTAGCGTCCTGCAACTAGTGATGCACGCATGCGCGGTACTTTCTACAGTCGGCCATATTTGAAGCCATCACATGAGCGCGCATAGCCCCCTCCTTTTCTCCCCGGAGACGTGAACGAGCACGGCCTTCTCACTTCACCCCCCGCCCGCGTCCCCGAAACCGCCCAATAACCGGCGTAAACCCCCGGGGCAGCAGGCAGCACGGAAGACCCGGAGCGGCGGAAAGCAGGTAAAGTGCCGCCCACAGCCTGGGGAGTCCTCACCCCTCCCCCTCATCACGCACCGGGTCCCTGCGGAGCGTCAGGACGTGACGGCGGGCCGTGCTCACGGCGGCGCCGGGGGGAGGAGGAGGCTGCGTACGAGGCCGCGTTATAAGCGTCACCTTCCGCACAGCAGCCCGGGGAGCGCGGCCTATGCCGTTACTATAGTAACCAGCACCCTGTGTGCACCCCTAATAATAGTGGGGTGACTGGGGGCGAACCCCGAGAGCCCCCGCCCCGCACTGAGGGGAACGCCCTCACCTGTGCGCGCATGGCCGCCGCCCCTGCTCCTTGTTTGCTGCCACTTCACGGTCCCTCATTTGTTGCTGGGACTTGTGGTTCTCCCGGGGACGCATTGAGGTTTCCTGCATCCTGTTTGGTTATAGCTCGGATAATCCTAGGGTCTGTGGTAACAAAGGCAGGGTCTTGACCAGCGGGAGACCTACTGGAGTGTGCCATGTTATTACTCGGCCTGCACTGTGGGGAAATGGCGCCCCCCTGTGGCCTGGCAGCAGAGGGGCCATATTGTCTATAAGAATGGAGACCATAGGGTCGCTGGGAGGTTGTGGCCACATTATGGCCGGCTGCAAGCTATGGCTCCCCTCCCCCACAGATGCATGGCTGATTGGCATTAAGCATGTGAATGGGGACACATCTGGCGGCATTACTTATTATACTTTCCTTACGTGGCGCCATTAACTCCACGGCACATTAGACATTATCGCTGTTCCATTGGGGTCCACAGTAACTCGAGGTTGTGCAAAAAATGTGTGACTTGTTAAAGCGATAATCTCCAGCATTCTGGCTTAAATCACTTTGATGAATCCAGACGATTGTGGAGTAAAAATGACTCGACATCATGAGTGACCAAACCAGTACGATCACAGTCATAGAGTAAAATTAAAATCCAGAAGTCCTCTCCAGAGAGGGGATATATCAACCTCACATTGACCATATTGTATTAATTGTGGCAGAGAGAAGCTAATTATAGCTTGGGGAACGAGAACACGGATTATAACTAGGAAATGAGAGAGCTGACACGTCCATCTCCATTGAAATAGGGCCCTCCTGCAGTGTCCAGGTAATTGCAGAAGAGAAATAATTTGAGAAAAAGACCGGAAGTCTGAGAGTCGTTTACGCAGAAGCTGAGAAGGACCTACTCTTCTGAGACTTTTTGTGTCTTGATATGAATATTGTAGTTTTGCATCAATCTGATAATTATGGGAGATATATTTTTGGCATTGCAGCAAAGGTACAAACATCACGCATTCTCTCATCACTGTAGGGCCGCTCTAACCCCTCCAACTTAATAATGGTCCAGTGGATGGTGCTATACATGCCATATTTCATCTTTATAAAAAGATACAATCATGATAGGAAACATGACAACGATATCTACCGCCTGGGACCTCCATTGGTGAAGATACCTTGTAAGTTGGTGGATCTCATGGAATTCTGAAGTACTGAGAACATCCAACAACCAGCCCCCCCCCCCCTTGTGAGCTTGCAAAGGGGGAATATGTGGGCCTATTATCCAGCTAGAAAAATGAAAGTTTGGGTGTCTGTGTTTGTTCATTCTGGAAGACACAAGTTTGCTGTGAGAGTGACCCATTTTCACAATCGGAGTGCTTCCCTCCGCTAAGCTCTGAGCCATTTCCCTAAGGGTACCAGTACAACAAGCAAAGGCTGACAGCACTCGCAGTCCTGGGGCGCCCGTTCAACATCCAGGGAACCGTCCCGGATATAGTTAAAGGGACTCTGTCACCTGAATTTGGCGGGACTGGTTTTGGGTCATATGGGCGGAGTTTTCAGGTGTTTGATTCACCCTTTCCTTACCCGCTGGCTGCAATATTGGATTGAAGTTCATTCTCTGTCCTCCATAGTACACGCCTGTGCAAAGCAATCTTGCCTTGTGCAGGTGTGTACTATGGAGGACAGAGAATGAACTTCAATCCAATATTGCAGCCAGCGGGTAAGGAAAGGGTCAATCAAACACCCGAAAACTCCGCCCATATGACCCAAAACCAGTCCCGCCAAATTCAGGTGACAGGTTCCCTTTAAACCAGAAGAAGTAGAATGAACAGCGCTCCATCCGGGTGTAGAAATCTTAGAAAAAGGTTTATTCAGGACTGTCCTGACTGTTGGAGGCAGCGGAGTTGTGTCCCCTGACCAACTGGTAACAGCGATGGGATCTGCGTGATCTCTTCAGTGTCATCTGTGACAAACTGGTAACAGTGGTGGGATCTGTGTGACCACCCCATGCTGTTATTCTTGATATGTGTATCACATCCACATAATAGTACCATCCAATCAGGTGACAGCATTTTGAGGTCTTCAGAAATATGCACATGTCTGCTGATTAGTGATGAGCGAGTGTACTCGTTACTCGAGATTTCCCGAGCATGCTCGGGTGGTCTCCAAGTATTTGTAAGTGCTCGGAGATTTAGTTTTTGTTGGCGCAGCTGCATGATTTACATCTGTTAGCCAGCAATAAGTACATGTGGGGATTCCCAAGCAACCCCCACATGTACTTATGCTGGCTAACAGAAGTACATGTGGGGGTTGCTTGGGAATCCCCACATGTACTTATTGCTGGCTAACAGATGTAAATCATTCAGCTGCAGCGATGAAAACTAATTCTCAGAGCACTAAAAGATACTCGGAGGACCCCCAAGCGTGCTCGAGTAACGAGTATACTCACTCATCACTACTGCTGATGCAAACACTCTCCTGAAGGTGGCGCTTCTAGATCCAGAATTGATGAGTCAAGGGTCAAATGTGATTGCAGTGGTCTTCAGCTTCCTGCAGATGGTGTCCTTGTATATAACAAAAGGTCCTTGTTTCAAACAGGCCTGAGCACAGCTTCAAATTCCATTTAAGGTACCGTTACACTAAACGACTTACCAACGATCACGACCAGTGATACGACCTGGCCGGTTACTAAGTGCAGGGCCGTGCTTAGTAACCCGATAGTTATCCTGGTTACCATTGTAAAAGTAAAAAAAAACACACTACATACTCACATTCCGATGTCTGTCACGTCCCTCGCAGTCAGCTTCCCTGCACTGACTGTCAGCGCCGGCCGTAAAGCAGAGCACAGCGGTGACATCACCGCTGTGCTATGCTTTACGTCCGGTGCTGACACAGTCAGTGTGGGAAGCTGACGGCAGGGGACGTGACAAACATCGGAATGTGAGTATGTAGTGTTTTTTTTTTTTTTAGCTTTTACAATGGTAACCAGGGTAAATATCGGGTTACTAAGCGCGGCCCTGCGCTTAGTAACCCGATATTTACCCTGGTTACAAGTGAACACATCGCTGGATCGGCGTCACACACGCCGATCCAGCTATGACAGCGGGTGATCAGCGACCAAAAAAAGGTCCTGATCATTCCCCAACGATCTCCCAGCAGGGGCCTGATCGTTGGTCGCTGTCACACATAACAAGATCGTTAGCGGGATCGTTGCTACGTCACAAAAAACGTGACGTTGCAACGATATCGTTAACGAAATCGTTATGTGTGAAGGTACTAGGCTGGAGACCAGCTGTCCATCAAGAACAATGGTTTGTAATCCAAACACTACAGGGTTTATGCACCTTCCAAAAGGCAGAGAAGATGTCCATCTTACATGTACATGCTCTCTTTACTCTATCAACAGAAGAAAACGTGCCACACCACAGGACAAATGCCGTAATTGTTTTCCTGCCTGGCAGGTTTTGCGATCCTTCTACAGCTCATGGTCTCATTGATGTTATCCAGAGTTTATAGATTCAACTTTGAATTAAGTGTTCTTGTGACATACACATTGTCCATGATGGCTTCCAACAGTTAATGCGTTTTACATTTTTGATTGAACCTTTTTGGACCCACATATGTTTATCTTTTTTCCATTTTTTAATATCCTTATTTTCATTGATATTTTTATGTCTTTAATTTTAATTATTTTTTTTTATTGCGTTAAAGGGACACTGTCACCTGAATTTGGAGGGAACAATCTTCAGCCATGGAGGCGGGGTTTTGGGGTTTTTGATTCACCCTTTCCTTACCCTCTGGCTGCATGCTGGCTGCAATATTGTATTGAAGTTCATTCTCTGTCCTCCATAGTACACGCCTGCACATGGCAATCTTGCCTTGCGCAGGCGTGTACTGTGGAGGACTGAGAATGAACTTCAATCCAATATTGCAGCCAGCATGCAGCCAGAGGGTAAGGAAAGGGTGAATCAAAAACCCCGCCTCCATGGCTGAAGATTGTTCCCTCCAAATTCAGGTGACAGTGTCCCTTTAATTACCTTAGGTGACTTGAGCCTTCAATCATCTGATCACTTGTACTATGTATATAGCAGTAATCATGATCTTCTTTGAAGGCAGGCCACAGGCTAAATTTAAGCGGAACTTCATGGTCCAGGAATCGGGGTCTTGAGCTTAATCGCGGGGTGCTGATGGGCGCAAACAAGGATCCAACCCCTATGCTGGCACGCTCTAAATTCTGCTGTCAGATTGACCGCGGAATTTAACAGGTTAACAGTTGCAGGTAGCGTTCGACTCGGCTAGTGAGCCTTCTCCGTACATCCTCTCCAAACTTTTACCGTACATGTTTTAATATGCAGAAAATTGTAAAAGTTTTTGTTTCTACAAGCACTCTCCAACAATATCCATGTATGAAGATGGGAATAACCCTTTAAAACTAATCGCATCCATAAATCGTGGTCGCATCTGGCTCTGTGTGCAGTTCATCTGTATAACATTCAAGCAAAGATGCTGCCTGCTATTGACTAACACGAGTATGGTCCAGAAAGCAGACCAGACTGCTGCAATTTTTTTCACACAGACCACCAGTTTATAAATAATTGCTTATGTGCACTACCAATTAGGTTATTATTCAGAGCATGGAAGAACACTGACCGAATATATGATAGTCTAATTGAGCCCTATGGGAACAGATCTGAATGGGAAAAATCCACATCAAAGCGTGTATAAAGCCATTTTTGCTAGGCATTCTCCATATTTGGGTGAACATGCCCTCATGTATACAAATTTTCTGCTGCGTATTTTGCTGTAAACCCGCATAAAAAGCCACATGGTTCCCAGGCAGATTTGTTGCCATTGTCATCCTAATCATTGTTGCATGGATTTGCAAGATTTATTTCCGTAGCAAACTTTTTTTTTTTTTTCAGCAGCGTGAGGGTGCTACTGCTTGCTGATTAAAATCAGTCAGCTAAACCCCACCGGCTGAACATCCAATATGTATGATGGCTTCACGGTTCTCTTCCCACCGTTGATGTCAAGGGGGGAGAAGGATTAGACGTTTTGTACTGCAGCGCCCAATCTTTTGTTCTTTTGGAGAAAAGCCACTGGCCTCAGAGGTGTCTAGTGTTGGGTTAGGCTTTGGTCACATGTCCTTCGGGATTTTCCATTTGTCAGTTCTGTTTTAGTAACAAAAAGAAAAGTGAGCCACTGCATCTGTTATACAAACGGAAAAAAAGAAAAGTGAGCCACTGCATCTGTTATACAAACGGAAAAAAAGAAAAGTGAGCCACTGCATCTGTTATACAAACGGAAAAAAAGAAAAGTGAGCCACTGCATCTGTTATACAAACGGAAAAAAAGAAAAGTGAGCCACTGCATCTGTTATACAAACGGAAAAAAAGAAAAGTGAGCCACTGCATCTGTTATACAAACGGAAAAAAAGAAAAGTGAGCCACTGCATCTGTTATACAAACGGAAAAAAAGAAAAGTGAGCCACTGCATCTGTTATACAAACGGAAAAAAAGAAAAGTGAGCCACTGCATCTGTTATACAAACGGAAAAAAAGAAAAGTGAGCCACTGCATCTGTTATACAAACGGAAAAAAAGAAAAGTGAGCCACTGCATCTGTTATACAAACGGAAAAAAAGAAAAGTGAGCCACTGCATCTGTTATACAAACGGAAAAAAAGAAAAGTGAGCCACTGCATCTGTTATACAAACGGAAAAAAAGAAAAGTGAGCCACTGCATCTGTTATACAAACGGAAAAAAAGAAAAGTGAGCCACTGCATCTGTTATACAAACGGAAAAAAAGAAAAGTGAGCCACTGCATCTGTTATACAAACGGAAAAAAAGAAAAGTGAGCCACTGCATCTGTTATACAAACGGAAAAAAAGAAAAGTGAGCCACTGCATCTGTTATACAAACGGAAAAAAAGAAAAGTGAGCCACTGCATCTGTTATACAAACGGAAAAAAAGAAAAGTGAGCCACTGCATCTGTTATACAAACGGAAAAAAAGAAAAGTGAGCCACTGCATCTGTTATACAAACGGAAAAAAAGAAAAGTGAGCCACTGCATCTGTTATACAAACGGAAAAAAAGAAAAGTGAGCCACTGCATCTGTTATACAAACGGAAAAAAAGAAAAGTGAGCCACTGCATCTGTTATACAAACGGAAAAAAAGAAAAGTGAGCCACTGCATCTGTTATACAAACGGAAGCAGAGGGGGCTCCATTGATTAGTGTGGGACTGCTTGGGTTCACCTGTTTAGAATGGAAGAAAAAGATACATACGGTATCTTGGGCACCTATGTCTGGCGTTAGAAAGAACACATCAGCCAAATGCTAAACTTCCAATTCCACAGTGTGCTGTCTTTTTTAATGATTGTCCATTGGCAGCTCAGTGCCATATGGCCACTCGCTGTTCCTTATATCGAACCTGTCCAAAAAAAATCAGCAGTTACTGTTATGAAAGCTCAACCCTTGGCATCATTTCACTGCCGGTTCTGGCTCCCATCAAGAGCTTCCGACACTTTCTACGTGTGTACAAAACCAGTGATTTGTATGAAGGGGCTGATTGCCTTAAGGTACCTTCACACATAACGATATTGTTAACGATATCGTTGCATTTTGTGACGTAGCAACGATATCGTTAATGAAATCGTTATGTGTGACAGCGACCAACGATCAGGCCCCTCCTGGGAGATCGTTGGTCGCTGAAGAAAGTCCAGAACTTTATTTCGTCGCTGGATCTCCCGCGGACATCGCTGGATCGGCGTGTGTGACACCGATCCAGCGATGTCTTCACTGGAACCAGGGTAAACATCGGGTAACTAAGCGCAGGGCCGCGCTTAGTAACCCGATGTTTACCCTGGTTACCATCCTAAAAGTAAAAAAACAAACAGTACATACTTACCTAACGCTGTCTGTCCCCCGGCGCTGTGCTCTGCACTCCTCCTGTACTGGCTGTGAGCGTCGGTCAGCCGGAAAGCAGAGCAGTGACGTCACCGCTCTGCTTTCCGGCCGCTGTGCTCACACAGACAGTACAGGAGGAGTGCAGAGAAGCAGAGCGCCGGGGACAGACAGCGTTAGGTAAGTATGTACTGTTTGTTTTTTTTTTCTTTTAGGATGGTAACCAGGGTAAACATCGGGTTACTAAGCGCGGCCCTGCGCTTAGTTACCCGATGTTTACCCTGGTTACCGGCATCGTTGGTCGCTGGAGAGCGGTCTGTGTGACAGCTCTCCAGCGACCAAACAGCGACGCTGCAGCGATCCGGATCGTTGTCGGTATCGCTGCAGCGTCGCTTAATGTGAAGGGGCCTTTATTTCAGTCTCTAATCCATCTCCAGATCGTGGCAGATAAGGGGTAAAAAGGAGCAGACTTCCCTCTAGGTCTCCATTAAAGTCACTAATACAACCTTCCTCCTCTGTTCCTTGTCCCTGTGCAGGTGACTGACTGAATTTCTGTCTCGACAGTCCGGAACATGATCTCTATCTCTAATATTCCCTGTCCTTTCCCTCCAACATCTGTCAGGGTAGAGTCGGGAGACGCCCATAGATATTGGATGGATGGTCTGACCCATGGAAATCAGCAGGTGTAGACACCATGTATATATTATTTATTTACATAGCACCATTAATTCCATGGTGCTGTACATGAGAAAGGGGTTGCATATAGAGTTATAGATATCGTTTACAGTAAACAAATTTACAGTGATAGACTGGTACAGAGGGGAGAGGACCCTGTCCTTGCGGACTTACATTTTATGGGATAGTGGGGAAGAGACCGAAGGTAGGGGCGAGGCGGCGGCTCTGGCGATGGCGAGGTGGCAGAATGGTTATTGTAGGCTTTCTTGAAGAGATGGGTTTTCAGGTTCCGTCTGAAGGAGCCGAGGGTGGTGGATAATCGGACGTGTTGAGGCGTGGAATTTCAGAGGATGGGGGATATTCGGGAGAAATCTTGGAGGCGGTTGTGTGAGGAACGAATAAGTGTGGAGGAGAGTAGGAGGTCTTGGGAGGATCGGAGATTACGTGAGGGAAGATAGTGGGAGATTAGTTCAGAGATATAGGGAGGGGGCAGGTTGTGGATGGCTTTGTAGATCAGTGTTAGTAGTTTGAACTGGATTCGTTGGGGAATTGGGAGCCAGTGGAGGGATTGGCAGAGGGGAGAAGCAGGGGAGTAGCGAGGAGAGAGGTGGATTAGCCGGGCAGCAGAGTTGAGGACAGACTGGAGTGGTGCAAGAGAGTTAGCGGAGAGGCCACAGAGGAGGGTGTTGCAATAGTCGAGGCGGGAGATGATGAGGGCATGCACAAGAGTTTTGGTAGATTGTGGGCTGAGGAAGAAACGGATTCTGGCAATATTTTTGAGTTGGAGGCGACAGGGGGTGGCAAGAGTTTGGACGTGCGGTTTGAAGGACAGGGCAGAGTCGAGTTACCCTGAGGCAGTGGATTTCAGGTGCGGGAGAGAGCGTAATGCCGTTTACCATAATAGATAAGTCAGGTAGGGGGTATACGTGAGATGGGGGAAAGATGATGAGTTCGGTTTTGTCTACATTGAGTTTTAGAAAGCGAGAGGAGAAGAAGGAGGATATGGCGGATACTTCGGGATTCTGGACAGCAGAGAGGTGGCATCTGGGCCAGAGAGGTAGATCTGAGTGTTGTCCGCATACAGGTGGTACTGGAAGCCGTGGGACTTTATGAGTTGTCCTAGGCCAAGAGTAAAAATGGAAAAAAGTAGGGGCCCTAGGACAGAGCCCTGAGGGACTCCAACAGAGAGAGGGCGGGATGAGGAGGTGGTGTGGGAGTGGGAAACGCTAAATGTGCGGTCGGAAAGGAATGAGGCAATCCAGGACAGGGCAAGGTCTTTGATGCCAAGGGAAGAAAGAATCTGTAGCAGGCAGTGATCGACCGTGTCGAAAGCAGAGGACAGGTCAAGCAGGAGGAGGATGGAGAACTGTCTGTTAGCTTTGGCTGTGAGTAAGTCATTAGTAATTTTTGTCGGGGCTGTTTTGGTGGAGTGGTGGGGGGCGGAAGCCAGATTGGAGGTTGTCAAGGAGAGCGTTAAGGTACCTTCACACATAACGATATTGTTAACGATATCGTTGCTTTTTGTGACGTAGCAACGATATCGTTAATGAAATCGTTATGTGTGACAGCGACCAACGATCAGGCCCCTGCTGGGAGATCGTTGGTCGCTGAATAAAGTCCAGAACTTTATTTCGTCGCTGGACTCCTGCTGACATCGCTGGATCGGTGTGTGTGACACCGATCCAGCGATGTCTTCACTGGTAACCAGGGTAAACATCGGGTAACTAAGCGCAGGGCCGCGCTTAGTAACCCGATGTTTACCCTGGTTACCATCCTAAAAGTAAAAAAAACAAACAGTACATACTTACCTACCGCTGTCTGTCCTCCAGCGCTGTGCTCTGCACTCCTCCTGTACTGGCTGTGAGCGTCGGTCAGCCGGAAAGCAGAGCGGTGAGATGTCACCGCTCTGCTTTCCGGCCGCTGTGCTCACACAGACAGTACAGGAGGAGTGCAGAGCACAGCGCTGGAGGACAGACGGCTGTAGGTAAGTATGTGCTGTTTGTTTTTTTTTACTTTTAGGATGGTAACCAGGGTAAACATCGGGTTACTAAGCGCGGCCCTGCGCTTAGTTACCCGATGTTTACCGTGGTTACCGGCATCGTTGGTCGCTGGAGAGCGGTCTGTGTGACAGCTCTCCAGCGACCAAACAGCGACGCTGCAGCGATCCGGATCGTTGTCGGTATCGCTGCAGCGTCGCTTAATGTGAAGGGGCCTTTAGATGAGAGGTGGGAGCAAATTTGACCATGGACATGCTGCTCAAAGAGTTTTGAAGCAAACGGGAGCAGTGATATGGGGCGGTAGCTGGGCATAGCAGTTGGGTCAAGGTTAGTTTTTTTGAGGATGGGTGTGATGGTGGCATGTTTGAAGGCCGAGGGGAAGGTACCAGAAGATAGCGATAGGTTGTAGAGATGGGTTTGGGCTGGAATGAGCATGTTAGTGACGTTGGGGAGCAGGTGGGAGTGGGAGGGGATGGGGTCAAGTGCACAGGTGGTGAGGTGCGATTTGGAGAAGAGGCGAGTAAACTCTCCTTCAGTGATGTTGGAGAGTGAGGTTATTAGGGAAGGGCAGAGGTCTGGTATATGGAGTGGTTGGGGTGATGGAACTGTAAAGGTTAGCCTTGTTTGGTCGATCTTGTTTTTGAAGTAGGTGGCAAAGTCCTCGGAGGAGATGAGGGGAGTTGGAGGTGGCAGTGGATGGCGGAGGAGGGAGGTAAATGTGCTGAATAGTTGTTTTGGGTTGTAGGATAGTGAAGATACAAGGTTAGTGAAATAGGTCTGTTTAGCGGAGGTGAGGGCAAATTTGAATTCAAATGTAGCTTGTTTAAAAGCAGTGAATTCGTCTGGCAGGCGTGTTTTCTTCGAACACCGGCTCTCTAGTTCTGTGGTATTTGTAGTAAGGGAGGATGTAGCTAACTTTTTCCTATTTGGATTTCAATTGAGATCATTATAGCTGCAGCCTGGGACCCATTCTAATGAATTTTAAAAATTGCATTAAAAAATCACACTTTTAATGCAGAGATTCTTCCTGCAAAGAGACTTGTTTTTGCTGTAGAAAAGTCTGCCGCAAATACTTAACTTGTGCGCACACACACGCTCTTCTCTAAGTTCTCTGAGACAGGGATCCAGAACAATTTATACTTGTAAAATTACCATGTGACCCAACAGAGGGCCTTGGGGTGCATTACTAAACAGCCACATTCATTCCCCTTCGCTGAAGCTAAACATCAGAGACTGAAGCGACCTACAGATATGGGGTTAATCTGCAGGTTAATAGTGTTTTGAACCTACCCAGCACCTGCACTTGGACCTCCGCTGCCGGGAGGAAATTAACTTTATTCCTCCCGGTAACGTTTGGGTTTCAGTCACGGAGGTGGCACCGACACGGGTTCAGTTACCACTCTGTGTTGTAGGTGTAACCACGCCCCCAGCACTGACTGACTGCAGCTCAACATTAAAGCTGGCTGTCAGTCAGTGCCTGCGACACAGTTACCTCCACCGCTCTCCATACATTAAACGGTGACTGAACTCGCGCCAGTGCCACTCCCGTAACTGATACTGGAACCCTACCTTGAGTTCAAGTGCAGGCGCTGAGCAGGTTCAGAACGTGATTAACCCCACATCTGTAGGTTAATAGAGTTTTTTTTTGCATGATATGTCCTCTTTGCTATGGTTCTGGGGATCATGCAAACTCCTCTACTGTCACAATGTGATCTAGTAGGGTATGCAATAAGGGGTTGTATTTTTGGCAAGTTCCTTTGCTGGACGCTAGGGATTATTGTATTTAATAAAATAGCCCCCAGTTTCCACTAATCCGTCTGCTGGAAGTACCTCCACTGACTACGGGCTGCAGACCTTGGACTATACAGTCTGCTTGAAGACAGGTAATGAAGCTGGAGGAGTAGCGATGTGTGTTGCGGCTATTGTTTTGTAATTGTGTTTGTTCTCTTCCACATCAGCTCCGTGAGGGTTTTTCCTGAAATGGCCACCCCAGATGTCAGCGTGCATGTAGAAGAAGTGGTGGTGGTGACCACACCTGATCACATTATGAATGGGAGCGGCATGGAGGAGGTGAAAGCTGTTCTTGTTACCACTAACAGGTAGGAATCCACATTCTGTATCTAAAGGTGTAGCTTAGGAACTGTCTGAACAAAAATGTAGATTTTCAATCAGTTTGCGAAGCTGCTTAATTTTAGATGCACTGCAGCAACATGTAGTGCAAAACTGTACATACCCTTTGTTTGTGTTTGTGGATAAACAGAGAGGCAATGAAATCTCCAATAAAACGCCAGACTGTAAAGTTTTCTCACCACCACCATAAATCTGTATGACGTCAGATTATTTTAGCCTTGTTCCACATTACTGACAGGATGTATGGAGGCCAGGTCTGGGAAAAATCAGAGTGACAAATAGTATGTTCAGGGACCGATACGAAGTTTGTCCTTAAATAGCACATTTTTAAGTATTCAGCATGCATCAAAAATATCCTAAGGAAATGACCTGATTATATGTCATAGGGGTCTCTGGCGGCATGTCGTAAGACTTGTAATTCCGCATGCTGCTCTTTCATGGTCCGTGTTTCACGTACGTGTGCATTTAGCCTAACCTGTTTTGTTTAAGACAACCAATGAGAATATTAAAATTATCAGCACAGTCCATGTTTCACGGATACGTGAATTAAGCCTCAGTAGATTTGTCACTTAATATGCCTTGACATCAGGCGTGGTATGACGCTGATGCATGCCAAGAAGAGGAGTTGCAGGAGCAACATCCGACGCCAAGCAGGAATTGTGCACATATCCTACTGTAATTGATAGGATACATGCTGTCCGGCAGGCAGTTCTTCTGTCTATCTTGCAGCAGCGTCTCTTCCCTTTTGATGTCACATCGGGTTGATGAGAGAGTCCCATTTCTGAGGTCTTCATCCCTCGGTTGGAGTTGCAAAGCGTTGACTTGTCACCTGCTATTTATTCTTATCCGGGCGGTTTTACCTTGTCCTGATACGCCATCTCTCTGTGGAGGGAGGCAGATTTGAGGCTGTAGCCTGTGGTGCCCATCTGCCTCCCCCGGCTTTGTCATGGCAACAGGCAGGACCTGCTTCCGAGATTAACTCATGGGAGCATCTTCAAACACTTTCCGGTGGGGCTGCCGACAGGTCTCTCGCTATCCGGGCCATTCAACTCTATTTAGGTTACAGAGTGAATTTAAAGGGACACTAAAAAAGTAAAACTACTTTAATTAAAAGGTTTATTAATAATATATAAATTTTTAAATGTAAATTATTTGTGTAATGACGATGTCTGTAAAGCGCTGTAGAAATAAGTGGTGTCGTATAAGCAAGAAAACGAAGTGTGGTTTATATGACCTAATTAGTGCACACTGGCATCAGTACAGGGGATGCTTTGTGGGGTTACGCATAGGGATGTCACAGATGATGGTGATCAGTGTCCTGTAGCACAGGCCTTGGCGTTCTATTGCATTCTATGGTGAGCATAGTATCTTGCACCACACTATCTTCGAAGTCCACAGACCTCCATTAGTGCCTTCTGATATGTGTATATGAAAGTGTTCAAGTAATTCCAATCCACAATGGAAAATGAAATGTCCGAAATGGTGATACTATTACCAGCACAGTAATTCATATGTGTTAATATTACAGTCCAATCTGGAATGGGCAGGAGCTGAGGCTGCCCTGGGTTGGGAGTAGTGATGTCTCTGCGCCTGGAGTGTTCAGGTAGGGATCCACCACTTGGCCAATTTGTGGCATAAAGGGCTCTAAGGACCTGCTCATCAGACAGCTGCTGTATGATGTCCACTCAGTTGGTTAAAACGTATCAGTCACATTAATGACCTACTTTTGCAGAAGCATTAACATCCTGCTGAGCTATGGCTATCCACTATCCTGTGTGTGCCTGTTATCATCACAATAATATGTAGTCTGGGGGGGTAGGTACATATGCTTATTGTAACTCTGTATCTCTTTATTCATGTGCAGGACCCTGGGGGAGGAAGCTCTGGAGTCTGAGAATGTTGTAGATGCAGCAGCATTTAGTGCATCTACGGAACTGAAAGAAGCCGTATTAGGTAAGTGAGTGGTCGTTTTAACACGTCTTCCTGAGAGGAATTCTGTAAATGTTCTCCTTGTTTTATCTGACTGGTATAAATCTTCTGGTTAAATGGATGAGATGGTGTTGATCTTTTTTTCTCCCTACTTTATTTTCTAGTTCCGTCTTTTACTTTACTGATATTTTTTCATTCCTCTTCTTTCCTTCCATCGCTCACCCTCCCTTTTTCCTTTCCTCTTCCGCCCTCCCTTTTTCCTTTTCTCTCCCGCCCTCCCTTTTTCCTTTTCTCTCCCGCCCTCCCTTTTTCCTTTCCTCTCCCGCCCTCCCTTTTTCCTTTCCTCTCCCGCCCTCCCTTTTTCCTTTTCTCTCCCGCACTCCTTTTCCTTTCCTCTCCCGCCCTCCCTTTTTCCTTTCCTCTTCCGCCCTCCCTTTTTCCCTTACTCTCTCACCCTCCCTTTTTCCTTTCCTGTCCCGCCCTCCCTTTTTCTTTTTCTCTCCCGCCCTCCCTTTTTCCTTTTCTCTCCCGCCCTCCCTTTTTCCTTCCCTCTCCCGCCCTCCCTTTTTCCTTCCCTCTCCCGCCCTCCCTTTTTCCTTTTCTCTCCCGCCCTCCCTTTTTCCTTTTCTCTCCCGCCCTCCCTTTTTCCTTTCCTCTTCCCGCCCTCCCTTTTTCCTTTCCTCTTCCCTCCATCCCTCCCTCTTTCCCTCTCCCCTCCATCCCTCCCTCTTTCCCTCTCCATCCCGCCCTCTTTCCCCCATACATACAAACATATTAAGACCATATAGTTTCATGTTGAAAAATTCACATGAATATTTTTTTCACCCTTTCTGATGAGAAGTAAAGATGGGGGATGAGGAAGAAGAGGCTTTGGAGGCAGAAATCGCTTATCCCATCACCTGTGGAGAAAGCAAAGCCAATCTTTTATGGAGGAAGTTTGTGTGTCCGGGAATTAATGTAAAATGTGTCCAGGTAAGACAGCCAGTCTTGTTACACTTTCATATCACAGAGCCTTTGCCAGGCATTTAAGCCTGATGGAGAGCCATAAGTAGTCCTAAAATCTTGCTTTGTAACATCATTATGTTGTTTTTGTAGTTAGTGTAAAATGTGTGCATTTTTTACGTGTTTTTGTTGTGTTTTTACGTGTTTTCTCCTCCCCCCCCCTTCCTCATTCATTTGAGTGGGTGAAAAATACTGAAAGAAATTACATGCCTTGAGGCTTCAAATTCACAAGGAAAAATAAGCAGCGTGTGCAGGAGACTTCAGAACTTTCATTCACTTTGCAGTGCAGCGTTTTTCATCCTTGAAAAGCGTGTGAAAAAATGCAGTGTGTGAAGAAGCCCTTACCGAGAGCAGTCCGTCTTCTTTCAACTGGCTAACATACTTATTTTTCTTTTTATGAGCCTTTTGTTGCACCTTATTATGAACCTAAAGAATCCTACTACTTAGCTTAGCACTTTTCTCCCTTTGTCTGACACTGCTGTATTTTTCCTCTTTACTAGTACAATGAACACTTAATAAGTCCGAAAGAGTTTGTTCATCTGGCTGGAAAATCCACGCTGAAGGACTGGAAGAGAGCGATTCGTATGAATGGTGTTATGCTCAGGTTCGCATGGGGTAGGGAAGAAGCCTAAAAATGTGACAGGGGAAAAGTATTCAGTAAATGTATGTATTGTATTAATATAAATAATATATGTTGTGAATTTACAGTTCCATATAGAATTTGCTGCAGAGGTCCTGGCAGTATGGGTGGATGACAAACTCACATTTAGTGGCCAGTGTCAGGCAGCTGTTACAAAGGCAAATAAAATAATGGGATGCCCGTTAAACGGACTGCACTAACGCAAGTGTCGACGTTTGCACAGCGCTAGCGCAATTGGAGCATCTGCTAGCTCCATCTGCGCTAGCAGTGCCGGACTCTGAAACGCTGCAGCCTGCATCTCGGGTCCGTCACTCAATGACGGCACATCCCTAGCGCACACGCCCATTGTGGGCGTGCACTAGCGATGCGTCCGCCATTGAAAGTAATGGCGGCGTTAACGGACTACGTTACACCGCATTATGCCGCGGTGTAACGTAGTCCGTTAAACGGGTCACACTAACGCAGTGTGAACCCAGCCATTCTCTTTGCCACATGGGTTTTTTTGCCTTCCTCTGGATCAACATGTTAGGGCATGTTAGGTTAGGCTATGGGTTGAACTAGATGGACTTAAAGTCTTCCTTCAACCTTAATAACTATGTAACTATGTAATAGGATAGTGCCACCTAGCGGCTTTATTTAGAATTGTAAAATGCTTTCAAACGTTACTATAGAACTATGGTTGTGCATCAAAATATAATGAAAATGTGAGTGCAAGGTTTTTTGCAAGAAATAGAAAACCTTTTGACTTAAGATCTGTTGCCTTTATAGAAAAATAGAAGTAAAGCATGTGTTCAGCATTTTTGGCAATGAGTGGGGAAGTACCATCCGATATGACAGAGATAAAGAACAAGCTGCCATCTGTTACTGCTTCCTATGTAACATGATGTAGCTATCAAGTGCGTTGCCGAAACCTGCTGTTAGGGCCCCTGTCTACAGGTGGAGATCTATTATAAAAGGTTTAATTCTAGGATGCTAGTGTTGGCTTTTTATTTCTACAACAGAAAGATAATGGACTCTGGAGAATTGGATTTTTATCAGCACTCAAAGGTCTGCTCCAATACCTGCCGAAGCACTAAGATCGATGTGATGGGGAGCCGCGTGTCGCTGTGCAGCCAGGTGTCTACAGAGTACATTCCCATCACAACAGCCTCAGGTGAGAGTAAGTCATATGCTTGAGCTCCTACATGTTTTCTTCTTCATTGTAAAACTCTTCTTGCATTCTTCAGAATGTATATCCTTTTTGGCTTTGTTCACTGCAGAGCAGCAAATGCTCGGTTTGTAGTGATAGTGCCTGACACGGCAAGAAGCTTTCACATGATGCCCTTTGTAACCTACTGCTTCTAGTTTCTGACTCCAATGTTAATGCCGGTTGCAATGAGGTTGCAGCCGCTGTATAATTTGGAATCCGATGAATAAAAAGGATGAAAATACAAACTTTGTGTTTATGACATACGATCAGT
This sequence comes from Ranitomeya imitator, assembly GCF_032444005.1. Classification (NCBI taxonomy): domain Eukaryota; kingdom Metazoa; phylum Chordata; class Amphibia; order Anura; family Dendrobatidae; genus Ranitomeya; species Ranitomeya imitator. The sequence continues at coordinate 449,142,127 of NC_091283.1, read as the reverse complement.
TTCTGATAGATGGGGGGGATCTCATCTAGAACCTACTGATCCCTTTTTTGCTGGCTGCATCCAAGCAGTTGCAGAGAGGTTGCCAATCATGTAGCACTCTCCACCCGTGTGTGAGAGTTTGCATAGCTGGTTCTGTAAACTTTTCATGTAATTTTAACAGTACAGCACCTAGATACTTGACTGCCATGTTCCATTAAGTTGCCACCAGGTCAGGGGACCTCTTTTGTCCCTATAGATAGGGGTTGCCTACATTGTTCCCTCTGTGCTATTGTATTAGATTTGGTGAAAACAAAATTACAGTTTACAGCCATTGAAACTGGAGAAGCGGGTTTAGCTGGTAGCAAACACGTTCCTGAGGGCATTTGGCTTCCAGTCTTATTTAATGGCACAATACAGTGTCTGCTGGCAGTGAGGAGTGTGGTGCAGGAGTATTAGATTTCTGTATGTAATATATTAAAGAGATGCATGAGAGTTAAAAAATGTGGCTGCTTTCTACTAACTTGTGTCTGGTTTTGCACTTTAACTCAGTACAGCTGTTTTTTTTATTTCCCATTCAACCTTTTTTTAAATGATGATCAAAGGTGGACATACCCTTTAAAAGGGTTGACTAGTCTTATCATATTTTTAACAAGAGACAATGAACCATATAATTTGTGGAGGAAAACTACTGTTTGGGCGCACGGCCGAGCTCGGAATGGAAGGTTCACTATTTGACTTTTGGAGCACAAAATTGGCTGGAATAGATAGCGGACACCATGTTACGTTTTCAGAGCCCCTGATGTGGTAAACGGTGACCACACACACACACACACACACACACACACACACTCACTCACTCACTCACTCACTCACTCACTCACTCACACTCACACTCACACACACAAGTGATCGCATTTTGGAAACTAGACCCCTCCAGGAATTTATCTAGAGGTGTGGTGAGCACCTTGAACCCGCAGGTGCGTCATAGAAATTAAGTTGCGCCTTAAAATTAAAGAATAATGAAAATTTTTTAAGCAAAAATGTTGCTTTAGCCCCAAATTGTTCATGTTATCAACGTTAACAAAAGAAATTGTACAACAAATGATGGCTCATTTTCTCTTAAGTATGTCGACACACCATATGTGGGGGAACACAACCGGGCACGTGGCAGGGCTCGGATGGGAAAGAGTGCTATTTGACTTCTCGAGCGCAGATTTGGCATTAATAGACGACAGGTGCATGTCATATTTGAAGATCCGCTTTGGCGCCAATATGGCATCACCCATATGATGATTTCATCAAGGGGAGTAGTGAGCGTTTTAAACCCACAAATGATTCACAGAATTGTATAACATTGGTCTTCAGAAATGAAAAAAAAAATTTTCCACTCAAATGGTGTTTTAGCCCCACGTTTTTCATTTTCAAAAGGTCTATTAGGAAAAAATGGACCTCATAATTTGTTACACAATTTATCCTGAGTAAGCCAAATCCTATATGTGGTTGGAAATTACTTTTGAGTTTCATATTTAAATTTGGTGATCTGAAACATTTTAAGCCTGACAAACACGCAAAAGAATAGGAAATCAGGAAGGGTCAAACACTTTTTCACATCACTGTACAAGCTGCCTAGTAACAACCAGCTTGTATCAGGCAGTGGCTGAATGATTTCATCCATGTACTTTGACTCTCAAATGCTGTTGCTCACTCCTATGTGTTTACGTCCAGACTAAAGATATCAATAACATGTCATCAAGTTAAGATCGAATGGGGGTCCGACTAGCGTCACCTGCACTAATCAGACATTATAAGATCTGGTGCCAGCCTGATGTAAGCTTATTGACCCTTGCTACCCTGCGCAGCCCCATTCCGTGTGTAGCAGCTGCGGTTGGGCACTGCAGATCAGCTCCTGTTTGATTACTTGATGTGCTGATGACCTTTTCTTAGGATCTTCAATATCTTTAGCCTGGGCAAGCCTTTTAATTCTTAGGGGAGACCAGAAAGTGAATCTGTGGTTTTTTTTTTTTGGTTTTTTTTGTGCGCTTTGGCTTTAGATTTTGTGGTATGAATAAAATGTAGACTGAGGAGCCTACGTACCGTATATACTCTAGTATAAGCCGAGATTTTCAGCCCATTTTTTTGGGCTGAAAGTCCCCCTCTCTGCTTATACTCGAGTCATACCCGGGGGTCGGCAAGGGAGGGGGAGCGGGGGCTGTGTAATTATACTTACCTGCTCCCGGGACGTCCCTGCTTCTTCTAGCGCTGCAGCTTCTTCCTGTACTGAGCGGTCACATGGTAATGCTCATTACAGTAATGAATATGTGGCTCCACCTCCCATAGGGGTGGAGCCGCACATTCATTACTGTATGAGCGGTAACGGTGACCGCTCAATACAGGAAGAAGATGCAGCGGTGGAAGAAGCAGGGACGTGACCGTGCCGGGAGCAGGTAAGTATACAGGGAGGGGGAGCGCAGCGCTGCGCGATAATTACCTGCTCCTCGTTCCAGTGCGGCTCCGTCTTCAGCGTCCTCTGGCAGTGATGCTCAGGTCAGAGGGCGCGGTGACGTAGTCAGTGCGCGCCCTCTGCTGAACGTCAGTGCCGAAGACGGAGCCGCACGAGGAGCAGGTAAAAGTGCCGGGGTCCTGAGCGATGGAGAGGTGAGTATGTGATTTTTTTTTTTTTATGGCAGCAAAAGCAAATGGGGCAAGTGACTGTGCAGAGCATCTGTATGGGGCCATAAGTCTTGTGCAGCACTATATGGGGCAAGTGACTGTGCGGAGCATCTGTATGGGGCCATAACACTTGTGCAGCACTATATGGGGCAAGTGGCTGTGCGGAGCATCTGTATGGGGCCATAACACTTGTGCAGCACTATATGGGGCAGTGACTGTGCGGGGCATCTTATGGGGCCATAACACTTGTGCAGCACTATATGGGGCAGTGACTGTATGGAGCATCTGTATGGGGCCATAGCGCTTGTGCAGCACTGTAAGGGGCAAGTGGCTGTGCGGAGCATCTTATGGGGCCATGACGCTTGTGCAGCACTATATAGGGCAAATATCTTATGGGGCCCTTATTAACCTTTATGCAGCATTATATGGGGCATATTTTAATATGGAGCATCTAATGGGGCCCATCATAAACTTTATGGAGCATTATATGGGGCTCCTGATTCAATATGGATATTCAAAAACAACCTACTGATGTCTCAATTAATTTTACTTTTATTGGTATCTATTTTTACTTTTGAAATTTACCGGTAGCTGCTGCATTTTCCACAGTAGGCTTATACTTGAGTCATTAAGTTTTCCCATTTTTTTGTGGCAAAATTAGGGGGGTCGGCTTATACTCGGGTCGGCTTATACTCGAGTATATACGGTACATAATCACATTTCCTTAGACATACTAAAATATTACAGTTTTGATGCTACCTCTTTTATCTCTGTTCATTTGTCTTTTCAATACATAGATTTCGCTGTGAATGGCAACCCAACCACAATAACTATTGAAACGTGTGAGAATTCAGGAGAGTGGGGCAGCACCATCGCAGGTAAGGACAACCATTCATAGATAGTATGTTCGTAGTCAGTCTAACCTGGTCTTTAAATTCTGTTCAGACTTTTCTTGGTTCTATCCATTACTTGTAAAGTTGGGTGAAAGCCAGCAATATGGCTCCCATTCTAGGTTTCCAGTGGATCTGACTAATGTAGCATTGTGGTGATCACCATTGCTGAACTAACCATCGCGTCGCTCTTCTGCAGACGATACCCTGGGGTTCTGGCAAGGTTTGCGGGATGCGGGTCTGCTGGGGGAGGTCATCCAGGAGTTTCACCAGGAGCTGCTGGAAACCATGAAGGGGATGAAGGAGCGACTGCAGATGCCTCCCATCCAGTTGCAAGGTGCATTATCCAGCATTTCTTCTTATATTTTTTGTAGTTTTCCTGATTAGTTGAGTGATGTCTGGCAGTGATGTATCACCTCCTCCCAGGTTCATTCACCGTTAATAAAGTGCCGGGTCGTTGTACATTGTGTGTTTTAATATAAAAGGCCTGGTGTCTGGGTATGAAGATCTCAATAGCTCATTGTATTAATGCAGGGCACGTCTTTGTTCCCTGATGTTCCAGCATGTGCTCATTCAGAATGCTCTTATGAATTGGGTCAGGAATAATCTCTCGTTGAAGGGGAAGGAAAGAATCTCACTAATTAGCCAGGAATGTCACATTAAAAATGTTTAACTGTCATAATCATATGTGTCTTGTCTCTTATAGATGCCATGTTGCTCAACAACATTGTCCAAAATTTTGGGATGTTGGACCTCATTAAGAAAGTATTAGCTGGTCACAAGAGCCAAATGGATCGATCCAGGGAGCAATACACAAGGGACTTAGCAGGTACTCATACTGGGATACTATTATGATTTTGAAGGAGTCGCCCAGCTAAAAATAATTAAGTTCAGACAAGCTTAAAATAGTAAATTATGCAATGTAGGTACATTTTAAAAAAATTACCCCCATCTTTAGCTACATGATTGTTTCCAGGGACCCAGTAGATCTTCTTCCTTGTGTGTGACACAGAATTGTGTAATCTGTGCCGGTATGTGACAAGAGCGGTGTGTGGAGGGGGCTGTCATGCTGTCAACAGTTAAAGGGGGTTATGCCACGGGCAAAGTACATTTTAATCAATAGAATAAAAATACGTTTCACAATTGGATGTGTTAAAATGTAGAAACCAAGTTTCTGCAGTTTCCACGTCTGGTCAGGGCGACACACGAGCTACACACACGAACTATGGCAGGTGAGCTGGCTTCTCTTTTCTGCAATACTATATGTTAAAATGTTCCTGTGCTGAGATAATCTTATAAATGTGCCCCTGCTGTGTACTGTGTAATGCCTGTGTCTAACTTGCCAGGAACATGGTGTGATCATACCACTGGGCAGGTAGGAAGCAAAAGAGGATACAGACATTACAGCATGGCATCAGGCCTGATTCTTTCTGTGAGGTCAAACTAGTTTTAAACAGACAGAGAAATGTTTTATTACAGGAACCAGCAGCTGTGACCCAATGCTGTCATGTCTGAATCCTCTTTTTTGATTCCCCCCTGCCCAGGAGCTGTGGTATGATCAGACCATGTCCCTGCATGGTCAGAAACAGCCATTACACAGTACACAGCAGGGGCACATTTATAACATTATCTCAGCACAGGAACATTTTGTTTAACCCCTTTACCCCCAAGGGTGGTTTGCACGTTATGGACCGGCCAATTTTTACAATTCTGACCACTGTCCCTTTATGAGGTTATAACTCTGGAACGTTTCAACGGATCCCGGTGATTCTGACATTGTTTTCTCGTGACATATTGTACTTCATGATAGTGGTAAAATTTATTTGATATTACCTGCGTTTATTTGTGAAAAAAAACGGAAATTTGGCGAAAATTTAGCAATTTTCCAACTTTGAATTTTTATGCAATTAAATCACAGAGATATGTCACACAAAATACTTAATAAATAACATTTCCCACATGTCTACTTTACATCAGCACAATTTTGGAACCAAAATTTTTTTTTTGTTAGGGAGTTATAAGGGTTAAAAGTTGACCAGCAATTTCTCATTTCTACAACACCATTTTATTTTAAGGACCACATCTCATTTGAAGTCATTTTGAGGGGTCTATATGATAGAAAATACCCAAGTGTGACACCATTCTAAAAACTGCACCCCTCAAGGTGCTCAAAACCACATTCAAGAAGTTTATTAACCCTTCAGGTGTTTCACAGGAATTTTTGGAATGTTTAAATAAAAATCAACATTGAACTTTTTTTCACAAAAAATTTACTTCAGCTCCAATTTGTTTTATTTTACCATGGGTAACAGGAGAAAATGGACCCCAAACGTTGTTGTACAATTTGTCCTGAGTACGCTGATACCCAATATGTGGGGGTAACCACTGTTTGGGCGCATGGGAGAGCTCGGAAGGGAAGGATCGCCGTTTGACTTTTCAATGCAAAATTGACAGGAATTGAGATGGGACGCCATGTTGCGTTTGGAGAGCCACTGATGTGCCTAAACATTGAAACCCCCCACAAGTGACACCATTTTGGAAAGTAGACCCCCTAAGGAACTTATCTAGATGTGTGGTGAGCACTTTGACCCACCAAGGGCTTCACAGAAGTTTATAATGCAGAGCCATAAAAATTAAACTAAAATTTTTTCCCACAAAAATTATATTTTATCTCCCAGTTTTGTATTTTTCCGAGGGTAACAGGAGAAATTGGACCCCAAAAGTTGTTGTCCAATTTGTCCTGAATGCGCTGATACCCCATATGTGGGGGGGGGGGTAACCACCGTTTGGGCGCATGGGAGGGCTCGGAAGGGAAGCGCCATTTGGAATGCAGACTTAGATGGATTGGTCTGCAGGCGTCACATTGCGTTTGCAGAGCCCCTAATGTACCTAAACAGTAGAAACCCCCACAAATGACCCCATACCCATATTGGAAACTAGACCCCCCCCAAGGAACTTATCTAGATGTGTTGTGAGAACTTTGAGCCCCCAAGTGTTTCACTACAGTTTATAACGCAGAGCCGTGAAAATAAAAAATCTTTTTTTCCCCACAAAAATTATTTTTTAGCCCCCAGTTTTGTATTTTCCCAAGGGTAACAGGAGAAATTGGACCCCAAAAGTTGTTTCCTGAGTACGCTGATACCCCATATGTTGGGGTAAACCCCTGTTTGGGCACACGGGAGAGCTTGGAAGGGAAGGAGCACTGTTTTACTTTTTCAACGCAGAATTGGCTGGAATTGAGATCGGACGCCATGTCGCGTTTGGAGAGCCCCTGATGTGCCTAAACATTGGAAACCCCCCAATTATAACTGAAACCCTAATCCAAACACACCCCTAACCCCAACGGTAACCCTGACCACACCTCTAACCCAGACACACCCCCAACCCTAATCCCAACCCTATTCCCAACCATAAATGTAATCCAAACCCTAACTTTAGCCCCAACCCTAACTGTAGCCTTAACCCTAACCCTAGCCCTAACCCTAATGGGAAAATGGAAATAAATACTTTTTTTTTTCTCCCTAACTAAGGGGGTGATGAAGGGGGGGTTTGATTTACTTTTTTAGCGGATTTTTATGATTGGCAGCCGTCACACACTGAAAGACGCTTTTTATTGCAAAAAATATTTTTTGCGTTACCACATTTTGAGAGCTATAATTTTTCCATATTTGAGTCCACAGAGTCATGTGAGGTCTTGTTTTTTGCGGGATGAGTTGACGTTTTTATTGGTAACATTTTCGGGCACGTGACATTTTTTGATCGCTTTTTATTCCGATTTTTGTGAGGCAGAATGACCAAAAACCAGCTATTCATGAATTTCTTTTGGGGGAGGCGTTTATACCGTTCCGCGTTTGGTAAAATTGATAAAGCAGTTTTATTCTTCGGGTCAGTACGATTACAGCGATAACTCATTTATATCATTTTTTTTATGTTTTGGCGCTTTTATACGATAAAAACTATTTTATAGAAAAAACAATTATTTTTGCATCGCTTTATTCTGAGGACTATAACTTTTTAATTTTTTTGCTGATGATTCTGTATGGCAGCTCGTTTTTTGCGGGACAAGATGACGCTTTCAGTGGTTCCATGGTTATTTATATCTGTCTTTTTGATCGCGTGTTATTCCACTTTTTGTTTGGCGGTATGATAATAAAGCGTTGTTTTTTGCCTCTTTTTTTTTTTCTTACGGTGTTTACTGAAGGGGTTAACTAGTGGGACAGTTTTATAGGTTGGGTCGTTACGGACGCGGCGATACTAAATATGTGTACTTTTATTGTTTTTTTTTATTTAGATAAAGAAATGTATTTATGGGAATAATATTTTTTTTTCTTTCTTTTTTTTTTTACACATGTGTAAGTTTTTTTTTCTTACTTTTTTACTTTGCCCCAGGGGGGGACATCACAGATTGTTGATCTGACACATCTGTCTGAGAGCACTGCAAGCTTACCAAGCGCCTGCTCTGAGCAGGCACTTGGTAAGCCATCTCCCTCCCTGCAGGACCCGGATGCCGCGGCCATCTTGGATCCGGGCCTGCTACAGGGAGGTAAGGAGACCCTCGCAGCAACGCGATCACATCGCGTTGCTGCGGGGGGCTTAGGGAAGCACGCAGGGAGCCCCCTCCCTGCGCGATGTTTCCCTATACCGCCGGCACAACGCGATCATGTTTGATCGCGGTGTGCCGAGGGTTAATGTGCCGGGGGCGGTCCGTGACCGCTCCTGACACATAGCGCCGGATGTCAGCTGCGATAGGCAGCTGACACTCGGCCGCGCTCACCCCGTGAGCGCAGCCGATCGCGCTGGACGTTCTATTCCGTCAGTGGTAATTAAGGCCTACCCCACATGGACGGAATAGTACGTCCGATGGCAGAAAGGGGTTAATACATCCAATTGTGGAACTTATTTTTATTTTAAAATCTATTGATTAAAGTGTACTTTGTGGGAAAAATCTTTGTCAGCCCGCTTTCTGTGTCTGTACATCAGCTACGACAGTGAAGGGGCTTAACTATTGAACTGATCAGTCCAGTCAGCCACGTTCACACAACACTCTTGTCATGTGCTCAAAGCAGAAACTCTGTCCTGTGTCACATACAAATCATAAAGGACTTAACAGGACACAGGACTGGAGCTTGTAACAGACATGAGGCATATACTGTATTAGTAAGTTGCTTATTTTACTAATTTAGCGGATATATAAATTATAATGGTGAACAAGCCCTTGAATTAAATTGAGGGGGTGTAGACCAGGTTACAGTAAATTAGCAATCCTGAAAACCTACACCTGCACTAGTGATTGCAAAGTTATCCCCCATCTTCAATCTTTCGAACACCGCTTCAGGACTAGGACTCAGTTTGCTATCACGTTCTCTTTGCTGCAGGATGACCTAAAGGATTCACAAACTGGGGTGGCTTTGTGTACCTTGCTCTTTATTTGCCCTTAGACTGGTACTTTGGGAAGTTTCTTGTGTTGGCATCCCATAAATGTCCTAATCTAGAAACTGAAACCCTTGGATGGCCCTGGGGTGTAGATTTATGTGGAGTAGTACATTCAATGTATATGGAGTAATGACTTGGGTGCAATTTAGAATGTCCACATATTATCCCATGATACAAAGCGGCATTGTTCAGTTAACATTTCATCTCCTTCCTTTTGTAGCACTGGAGCAGCAATGTGATGAGCATCGCCGAAGAGCTAAGGAACTGAAACACAAATCCCAACACCTAAACAACGTCCTGATGACTCTGACACCAGTCAACGTTCCTCCTCCTGCCAAACGACCACGATTAACCAGAGCCACTTCAGGTCCTGCCGCCATAAGCTCCCAGGTTTCTCCTCCGCCAACACAAATCACCCTGCCACAAGGAATGTCCCTCTCCCAGCTGACTGGTCTCCCCTTCAGTAAAGTACTTTCCACCTCCATCCCATCCTCATCCAGCTCCACTGTCATTAACAAGAACTCTATCTCCCAGGCCAACTCTCCCTCCTCCCCCGTTTTGGGTGGTTATACTATAGTAACCCCTTCAGGAAACAATTTTCCCGGCACGCTGGAGATACACCCTGACTCCTCCAACCTTACCGTCCTGAGTACGGCAGCTATGCAAGACAGTAACACTGTTCTCAAAGTAGTGAGCCCCATTCAGTTGCTGACGCTGCAGGGCCTGGGGGCCACGATACAAAACCTTGCTCAGTTAGCACCGGCTGGGAGCACTATAGTTGCTCTGCCCTGTGAGTCAGGCGATGGAGAAGAGGAACATACCACCATAGAAGTAACGTCACTAGCGGAGGACCAGGAACTGAAATAGACTTGAGAGCCATGATTAGGTGCATTTGAACTCCCGAGTTGCCATGTTTCGGAGGAATAAGTAAGCAGAATGAACCAAAGAGGATGGATGGAGGCTATAGACCTGCGGCACGTTGCACAGAACTTTACTGCAGATCATCCTGGCTATGGAAAAGTTACGATATTTTGTTGAGATCTTCCTGTGGGCAATCTGAAATTACCAACGTTTGCCCTTTCCCTCATATTTGCGCCATAGCCTTTTTTTTGCAAGTAGAGTACCATAAACTTCAGTGTTATTAAAATAAGACGCCAACAACCTAGCACGGTATCGAGCATGTCCTCTCTCTGCCAAGAATCAATTGGGCAGCAGGGTACCCTTATGTATGCTTATTTGTGACTCTAGAGCCAAAAATGAAGTTACTTCCAGGTAAGGAGTGATTAACATACCTGGAGGCAACTGACAGAAAGCAGAAAATATGAGGTTAGTGGAGGGGGTGACGTGGGCTGTTACCCCACACGTCTCGTGTTACTTTTTAATTTGCAGAGGCGACCATATTTGCAGGAGAAGGCAGAGAACCGAGACAGGATGAAGCGATATCGCCGCTTCCTGACAGCTTGATAGATGAAATATGATTTAACATATGCAATGGCCGCCTGCGCCGTACTTGGACGAGATTATGGAACTTAGTGCTAATCGTTCTTACCACACAGGTAAAGGCTTCCAGACATCCAGGAGTCCTCCCAATGCTGCCTCTTTAAACCTCCCTCCTTGTAGATCCTAACACAGAGATGCCTTCAGTATTCAGCAGATATAAGAAGGTTTTATCCCGGCAGTTTACCTTAGCTCAGGTTAGAACTTCTTAGTCCGTGTATAGTGTCTTCTTAAGACTGTGTGGTTACTATTTACCACAAGGCAAATACCCGCTAACCATCTGAACAAACTCTTAAAGGGGGATTAAACCTCCAGCTTCAAAAGTTGGAAAACCATAGACTGAAGACAATTTGTTTGAGTCGCGTGGCCTGTTCTCAACCTTGTCATATGCTTGATTGAGATATTATAGGAGAGCTAAAGATGGAATACCCCTTTTAACCCATGACACTCTTGTCTGCAGTGCCAAAAAATATACTGATTTGCTCTTGGTAAGAGAAACAAAATAATAAATTCGTAGATATGATGAATTTTTAATGGCTAACAAATAAATTGTTACAAAGCGAGCTTCCAGGCTACGTAGGTCTTTTCTATCAGATATGATAAAGCAAAGTATATGAAGAAACACAGACCCGGTGTAATAAAACAGGATGTTTGGTTGCTCACCGTAAAATCTGTTTCTCTCGGAGCCTTCATTAGAGGACACAGGAAACGATGGGTGTATGCTGCTGCCACTATGAGGCTGACACTGCACAAAAAAGTTAGCTCCTCCTCTGCAGTATACACCCACTGACTGGCACTAGGGTTAATCAGTTAGTGAGAAAGCAGTAGGAGAAGCAACTTGTGAAGAAACAAATACAACTCAAACTACAGTAACCAGAGCTGATATACATGGGAGGTTGAAGTGTCCCCCTATGAAGGCTTTGAGAAACAGATTTTACGAGATTCAAAAATCCTGTTTTCTCTAACGCTTCATTGGGGGACACAGGAAACCATGGAATGTCTCAAAGCAGTCCCTGGGGAGGGAACAGCAGAAACTCTGTTCAGGTTGGAGAACTCGCCACTGCTGCCTGCAAGATCCTTCTACCTAGGATGGCGTCTGCCGAAGCGTAGGTATGAGCCCTGTAAAATTTAGTGAACCTGTAGATGGAAGACCAGGTTGCCGTTTTGCAGAGTTGCAGGGCGGATGCCCTATAGTGTACTCCCCAAGAGGCCCCCACTGCTCTGGTACAGTGTGCCTTAATCCCAGGGGGAGGTGCTCTGTTCGTTATGCCTCCAAAATTGTCATCCTGATCCAGCGAACAATCGTAACCTTGGAGGCCTCTACGCACACCTTCTGGAATGACAAAGAGAGACTATGTCTTCTTAAAAGGGGCGGTCCTAGCCAGATAGACCCGCACCGCCCTGACTAGGTCTAACCTGTACAGGGAACGCTCCAAAGAATGAGTTGGAGCCGGGCAAAAGGAAGGGAAGACAATATCCTCTTTTAGGTGAAATGTGGATACCACTTTGGGAAAGAAAGAAGGTAGAGGCTGCAAAACCACCTTGTCCTGGTGGAGAACAGGAAAGGGGGGGCGACAATAAAGAGCCGCCAAATCCGAGAAGCCTAGTAGAGGTGATGGCCACAAGAAACACAAGCAAGACCAGCGCCAAGTTCCACCTGGAGAAACGCCAGAAATGAATGGAGAGCAAAGGACATAGGCAGGATGTGATTAGACTCGCACCAGCTGAAATAGGCTCTCCAAGTCTGATAATAGACTCCGGATGATGACGGCTTTTTAGCCTGGTCATGGACTGAATCACCCTATCTGAACACCCGGATGCTCTCGGAACCGTGGTTTCAACAGCCACGCCGCTAAATTGAGCGACAGAGAATTTTGGTGGCAGATCGGTCCTTAGGACAGAAGATCCAGTCTGTCTGGGAGCCTCCAGGGGGCATCCATGAGAAGATTGATGATCTCTGCGCACCAAGACCTTTTGGGCCAATCCGGCGCTATCAGAATGACCAGTACCCCTTCCACCTTGATCTTCTTGGGAAGAAGGGGGAAGGGAGGAAACAGGGAAGAGCAAACTGTGACCAGGGTATTGCCAGAGTGTCGGCGCCCACCGCAAGAGTATCATGGGACCTGGAAACAATCTGTGGAACCTTCTGTCACGGATCCCTTCTCCGTGGTGTCACTTATTCGTCACGTACCTGCTCTCACACGTGACTTTAGGTTTTGCCTGCAAGGGTTAATCTATCTCCCACTCTCAGTCCAGCATTCAACTTCTGTCCTATGCTGTAATGGGAGCATAAATCACACACCGACTCAGGCCACACACCCGCTCATACACAGGCTATGAGTCCTGGAACTAATAATACTAATAAAAATATGTCTATCACTCATAAGTCTCACACACCTTTTGCCTATGGATTCTTTTAGAACACTCAAGGTTCAACTTGATAAAGTTTATACTTTAATAGCAAAATGTTCAATGCTTACAATAAGAAAAAGGTATAAAAATATGATAATAAAAAGACATACAACTTATGCAAACAATGTCAAAATAAACAGGAGAAAACTTACAGAAATTATCTAACTGGTAGTTGCTTTCTGCTCCCTGAGGGAAGGAAGAAGGTACATTGGATCACATCAGCTTCTCAGGCTGCCCCCATCATGTGAACACAATTCTCTGTCTGTAGCCTAAATTTATAACTTTGGTCTGAGGTCAGGTTTCTAGACCGGCCTCCCAGATTAATATCATAATTGCGGTCTGTTTGATTGGGCACGGCTGCTCTACTAATGAATATATACTATTTTCCTCTGGAGACACATGTGAGATGGTTCCCAGGGAAAGCTTCCCTCAAGCCGCAATTTACATAGTAACATAGTAACATAGTTAGTAAGACCGAAAAAAGACATTTGTCCATCCAGTTCAGCCTATATTCCATCATAATAAATCCCCAGATCTACGTCCTTCTACAGAACCTAATTGTATGATACAATATTGTTCTGCTCCAGGAAGACATCCAGGCCTCTCTTGAACCCCTCGACTGAGTTCGCCATCACCACCTCCTCAGGCAAGCAATTCCAGATTCTCACTGCCCTAACAGTAAAGAATCCTCTTCTATGTTGGTGGAAAAACCTTCTCTCCTCCAGACGCAAAGAATGCCCCCTTGTGCCCGTCACCGTCCTTGGTATAAACAGATCCTCAGCGAGATAATTTAATTTAGCATCTCCCCTCCAAGACCTAGAAGGTGCCAAATGTTGCTTTTCTTTTCGCCCCTAGCTAGACCTCCTGGTGAGATCTGGAGACAGAATTTCTACTATTCCCAAGGAAGTACCTATTAACACCCAGGTGCGACTTGCCTTCAGGACAGATGTTATCACATTATCACTGGTCACACATATAGCCCTAGACATATGTCCCTACACACATATAGATATACAATGCCTACAAGTAGTATTCAACTCCTGCAGATTTAGCAGGTTTAATAAGATGCAAATAAGTTAGAGCCTTCAAACAAGAGCAGGATTTATTAACAGATGCATAAATCTTACAAACCAAAAAGTTTTGTTGCTCAGTTAAATTTTTATAAATTTTAAACATAAAAGTGTGGGTCAATTATTATTCAACCCCTAGGTTTAACATTTTGTGGAATAACCTTTGTTTGCAATTGCAGCTAATAATCATCTTTTATAAGACCTGATCAGGCCGGCACAGGTCTCTGGAGTTATCTTGGCCCACTCCTCCATGCAGATCTTCTCCAAGTTATCTAGGTTCTTTGGGTGTCTCATGTGGACTTTAATCTTGAGCTCCTTCCACAAGTTTTCAATTGGGTTAAGGTCAGGAGACTGACTAGGCCACTGCAACACTTGCCATGGATGCGGACCAGATGGCCAGGCCCCTTGGCTGAGAAACAGCCCCACAGCATGATGCTGCCACCACCATGCTTGACTGTAGGGATGGTATTCTTGGGGTCGTATGCAGTGCCATCCAGTCTCCAAACGTCACATGTGTGGTTGGCACCAAAGATTTCGATCTTGGTCTCATCAGACCAGAGAACCTTGAACCAGTCAGTCTCAGAGTCCTCCAAGTGATCATGAGCAAACTGTAGACGAGCCTTGACATGACGCTTTGAAAGTAAAGGTACCTTACGGGCTCGTCTGGAACGGAGACCATTGCGGTGGAGTACGTTACTTATGGTATTGACTGAAACCAATGTCCCCACTGCTATGAGATCTTCCCGGAGCTCCTTCCTTGTTGTCCTTGGGTTAGCCTTGACTCTTCGGACAAGCCTGGCCTCGGCACGGGAGGAAACTTTCAAAGGCTGTCCAGGCCGTGGAAGGCTAACCGTAGTTCCATAAGCCTTCCACTTCTGGATGATGCTCCCAACAGTGGAGACAGGTAGGCCCAACTCCTTGGAAAGGGTTTTGTACCCCTTGCCAGCCTTGTGACCCTCCACGATCTTGTCTCTGATGGCCTTGGAATGCTCCTTTGTCTTTCCCATGTTGACCATGTATGAGTGCTGTTCACAAGTTTGGGGAGGGTCTTAAATAGTCAGAAAAGGCTGGAAAAAGAGATAATTAATCCAAACATGTGAAGCTCATTGTTCTTTGTGCCTGAACTACTTCTTAATACTTTAGGGGAACCAAACAGAATTCTGGTGGGTTGAGGGGTTGAATAATAAATGACCCTCTGAAAAGACTTTTCACAATTTAAAAAAAAAATAAACAAAGAAATAACATTCTTTTTTGCTGCAGTGCATTTCACACTTCCAGGCTGATCTACAGTCCAAATGTCACAATGCCAAGTTAATTCCAAATGTGTAAACCTGCTAAATCTGCAGGGGGTTGAATACTACTTGTAGGCACTATATATATATTCATATTTCACCACACCTTCCTGTTCAGCTTGGCAAATCTGATGGAAAATATCCTGATGCAGAGACCACTTTCCCACCGCGAGACCTTCATGGCTGAGAGTCGGCGGCCCAATTGTTCACGCCGGGAATATACAGATATCAACGAAACCGTCGCCTCAGCCCAGAGCAGAATCTTGAATATCTCAACCATCGCCAAGGGACTCAGAGTTCTTCCTTGGTGATTGACATATGCCGCCGCCGTGGCATTGTCCGTCTGAACTCTTATTGGCAGACCCCTGAGAAACTTTTCCCAGTGGCAGAGGAACAGAAGAATGGCCCTTATATCGAGGATTCCTTCCCAAGGAGATGATTCCTCTTCCAACCAATGTCCCTGGATGGCCAGGTGGCGAAAGACTGAACCCTAGCTGACAAGGCTGGCTGGCGTCCGTCATCACCACCTGCCAGTAAACAGGAAGGAATGACCGACCCTAGAAAATGAGAGGGGATGACAGCCACCAATTGAGAGATCGTTTGACTCAGGAGAGCCGAACTAGATGATCCAGAGCGAGAACAGACTTGTTCCACTGAGATAGGATTGCCTGCTGAAGCTGTCTTGAACGGAATTGTGCAAAGGGAAATTGCTTCCGATGCTGTCACCATCCTTCCCAGGACCACCATGGCCGAGCGGAAAAATGGAAGCCGAGGGCCCTGCAGAGAGCAAACCCCCTGCTGTAGGATTGCTCTCTTTTCCTTGGGAAGAAAAACCCTCGTCTGCCGGGTGCCAGCATGCCTAGAAAAATGAGGCACTGAGTTGGGACAAGGCAAGACTTTGCCCTGTTGATTAGCAATCTGAACTGGGTGTCGAGAACACACTTTCCTGGGTCTAGTAAAAGGACAGAGCCTTGATGAAAATGTTGTCGAGGTACGGGATGAGCACTAGACTGTATTAATGCAAGAGAGCTTGGCTGAGTAGATTAGACAAGAAGGAAAACACACAGCAAGTCAGCAGGATCTAGGAGCAACATGGCAGATGTGACAACCTACATGATGAGCTGCAGCATGTGCTACATGTTCACAGATCGACCAGAAGAAGAATTAAATTTCACCTGTCAGAAGTGTAGACTAGTGGCCCTTTTAGAAGAAAAGGTGCGGGGTCTGGAAGAAAGAATAGCAACTTTGAAACTCATCAAAGAGAATGAAGACTTTCTACAGACAGAACAGAAGCATCTCTACTGGTCACAGAAGGTGAAAAAAGTGTCAGAGAACCTCCAAAAGCAGATGAGTGGAAGCATGTGACCAAAAGAAGCAAGAAGACCATGGAGAAATCACCAACCACACAACTGAAGAACCGATATCAAATCTTTCTAGAGGATGAAGATGGCACACCTAAGGATGAAGCAATACCAGCAAGCAAAAAAGAAAAGGGCACACAGCAACAAGTGACAGCAAAAAGTACAGCCAAGAAGCAACAAAGAGTGGTGGTGGTGGGAGACTCACTACTGAGAGGCACAGAAGCAGCCATCTGCAGACCGGACGTAACTGCAAGAGAAGTATGCTGCCTTCCAGGTGCGATGATCAAGGATGTGACCGATAGGATACCAAAGCTCTTCAACTCCAAGGACGTCCACCCATTTCTTCTGATACATGTTGGCACCAATGACACGGCAAGGAAGGACCTACCGACAATCTGCAAAGACTTTGAAGAGTTGGGGAAGAAAGTAAAGGAACTGGATGCACAGGTAGTTTTTTCTTCTATCCTTCCAGTAGACGGGCATGGCACCAGGAGATGGAACAGGATCCTTGATGCAAACAACTGGCTAAGACGATGGTGCAGACAACAAGGATTCGGATTCCTGGACCACGGTGTGAATTACTTGTACGATGGACTCCTCGCCAGAGACGGACTACACCTCAACAAACCTGGGAAACACACATTCGCCAGAAGACTCGCTACACTCATCAGGAGGGCGTTAAACTAGAAGAAGAGGGGACGGGAAGAAAAACATTAGACTTGAACAAAGAAGATCCAGGAAAACATACTCAGAAGGGAGGTAAGAACATTTCTAAAACAATCCACAGCGAGGAGATTGGAACAAAACAAAATCCTCTAAACTGCATGCTCGCAAACGCCAGAAGCCTGACAAACAAGATGGAAGAACTAGAAGCAGAAATATCTACAGGTAACTTTGACATAGTGGGAATAACCGAGACATGGTTAGATGAAAGCTATGACTGGGCAGTTAACTTACAGGGTTACAGTCTGTTTAGAAAGGATCGTAAAAATCGGAGAGGAGGAGGGGTTTGTCTCTATGTAAAGTTTTGTCTAAAGTCCACTTTAACCCCTTAGTGACAGAGCCAATTTGGTACTTAATGACCGAGCCAATTTTTGCAATTCTGACCACTGTCACTTTATGAGGTTATAACTCTGGAACGCTTCAATGGATCCCGCTGATTCTGAGATTGTTTTTTCGTGACATATTGTACTTCATGTTAGTGGTAACATTTCTTCGATATTACTTGCGATTATTTATGAAAAAAACGGAAATATGGCGAAAATTTTTAAAATTTTGCAATTTTCAAACTTTGTATTTTTATGCCCTTAAATCAGAGAGATATGTCACGAAAAATAGTTAATAAATAACATTTCCCACATGTCTACTTTACATCAGCACAATTTTGGAAACAAAATTTTTTTTTGTTAGGGAGTTATAAGGGTTAAAAGTTGACCAGCAATTTCTCATTTTTACAACACCATTTTTTTTTAGGGACCACATCACATTTGAAGTCATTTTGAGGGGTCTATATGATAGAAAATAATGAAGTGTGACACCATTCTAAAAACTACACCCCTCAAGGTTCTCAAAACCACATTCAAGAAGTTTATTAACCCTTTACGTGCTTCACAGGAACTGAAACAATGTGGAAGGAAAAAATGAACATTTAACTTTTTTTTGCAAACATCTTAATTCAGAACCATTTTTTTTATTTTCACAAGTGTAAAAACAGAAATGTAACCATAAATTTTGTTATGCAATTTCTCCTGAATACGCCAATACCCCATATGTGGGGGTAAACCACTGTTAGGGCGCACCGCAGAACTTAGAAGTGAAGGAGCGCCGTTTGACTTTTTCAATGCAGAATTGGCTGGAATTGAGATCGGACGCCATGTCACGTTTAGAGAGCCCCTGATGTGCCTAAACAGTGGAAACCCCCCACAAGTGACACCATTTTGGAAACTAGACCCCTTAAGGAACTTATCTAGATGTGTGGCGAGCACTTTGAACCCCCAAGTGCTTCACAGAAGTTTATAACGTAGAGCCGTGAAAATAAAAAAATCGCTTTTGTTTACACAAAAATGATCTTTTTGCCCACAAATTCTTATTTTCACAAGGGTAACAGGAGAAATTAGACCACAAAAGTTGTTGTGCGATTTCTCCTGAATACGTCGATACCCCATATGTGGGGGTAAACCACTGTTTGGGCGCACCGCAGAGCTTGGAAGTGAAGGAGCGCCGTTTTACTTTTTCAATGTAGAATTGGCTGGAATTGAGATTGGACGCCATGTCGCGTTTGGAGAGCCCCTAATGTGCCTAAACAGTGGAAACCCCCCACAAGTGACACCATTTTGGAAACTAGACCCCTTAAGGAACTTATCTAGATGTGTGGCGAGCACTTTGAACCCCCATGTGCTTCACAGAAGTTTATAACGTAGAGCCGTGAAAAAAAAAAAATCGCATTTTTTCTACAAAAATGATCTTTTTGCCCACAAATTTTTATTTTCACAAGGGTAACAGGAGAAATTAGACCACAAAAGTTGTTGTGCAATTTCTCCTGAGTACGCTGATACCCAATATGTGGGGGTAAACCACTGCTAGGGCGCACCGCAGAGCTTGGAAGAGAAGGAGTGCCGTTTTACTTTTTCAATGTAGAATTGGCTGGAATTGAGATCGGACGCCATGTCGCGTTTGGAGAGCCCCTGATGTGCCTAAACAGTAGAAATCCCCCACAAGTGACCCCATTTTGGAAACTAGACCCCCCATGGAACTTATCTAGATGTGTGATGAGAACCTTGAATGCCCAAGTGCTTCACAGAAGTTTATAATGCAGAGCCGTGAAAATAAAAAATATTTTTTTTTTCCACAAAAAAGATATTGTAGCCCCCAAGTTTTTATTTTTACAAGGGTAACAAGAGAAATTGGACCCCAAAAGTTGTTGTCCAATTTGTCTTGAGTATGCTGGTACCCCATATGTGGGGGTAAACCACTGTTTGGGCGCACGGCAGAGCTCGGAAGGAAGGAGCGCCGTTTTGGAATGCAGACTTTGATAGAATGGTCTGCGGGTATTATGTTGCATTTGCAGAGCCCCTGATGTACCTAACCAGTAGAAACCCTCCACAAGTGACCCCATTTTGGAAACTAGACCCCCCAAGGAACTTATCTAGATGTGTGGTGAGAACTTTGAATGCCCAAGTGCTTCACAGAAGTTTAGAATGCAGAGTCGTGAAAATAAAAAATATTTTTTTTTTTCACAAAAAAGATTTTGTAGCCCCCAAGTTTTTATTTTCACAAGGGTAACAGGAGAAATTGGACTGCAATAGTTGTTGTCCAATTTATCCCGAGTACGCTGATGTGCCATATGTGGGGGTAAACCACTGTTTGGGCGCACGGCAGAGCTCGGAAGGGAAGGAGCGCCTTTTTGGAATGCAGACTTTGATAGAATGGTCTGTGGGCATTATGTTGCGATTGCAGAGCCCCTGATATACCTAAACTGTAGTAACCCCCCACAAGTGACCCCATTTTGGAAACTAGACCCCCCAAGGAACTTATCTAGATGTGTGGTGAGAACTTTGAATGCCCAAGTGCTTCACAGAAGTTTAGAATGCAGAGTCGTGAAAATAAAAAATATTTTTTTTTTTCACAAAAAAGATTTTGTAGCCCCCAAGTTTTTATTTTCACAAGGGTAACAAGAGAAATTGGACCCCAGAAGTTGTTGTCCAATTTATCCCGAGTACGCTGATGCCCCATATGTGGGGGTAACCCACTGTTTGGGCGCACGGCAGAGCTCAGAAGGGAGGGAGCACCATTTGACTTTTTGAGCGCAAAATTGGCTGTCGTGTTTGGAGACCCCCTGATGTACCTAAACAGTGGAAACCCCCCAATTCTAGCTCCAACCCCTAACCCTAATCCCAACCTGATCCATAATCCTAATCACTAACCCTAACCATAATCACAACCCTTACCCCAAAACAACCCTAATGTCAACCCTAACCATAACCCTAATCAAAACCCTAAATCCAACACACCCCTAATCCTAATCTCAACCCTAACCCTAATCCCAGTACACCCCTAATCACAACCCTAACCTTAACCCTAATCCCAAACCTAACCCTAATCCCAAGCGTAACCCTAATGCCAACCCTAACCCTAATACCAACCCTAATCCAAACCCTAAACCTAATCCCAGCTCTAACCCTAACTTTAGCCCCAACCCTAGCCCTAACTTTAGCCCCAACCCTAACCCTAGCCCTAAGGCTACTTTCACACTTGCGTTGTTTGGCATTCCGTCGCAATCCGTCGTTTTGGACAAGAAACGGATCCTGCAAATGTGCCCGCAGGATGCGTTTTTTGCCCATAGTATTGCCGACGGATCGTGACGGATGGCCACACGTCGCGTCCGTCGTGCACTGGATCAGTTGTGTTTTGGCGGAGCGTCGGCACAAAAAAACGTTCAATGAAACGTTTTTTTGTACGTCGCATCCGCCATTTCTGACCGCACATGCGTGGCCGTAACTCCGCCCCCTCCTCCCCAGGACATAGATTGGGCAGCGGATGCGTTGAAAAACTACAGCTGCTGCCCACGTTGTGCACAATTTTCACAACGTGCGTCGGTATGTCGGGCCGACGCATTGCGACGGCCCCGTACCGACGTAAGTGTGAAAGAAGCATAACCCTAAATTTAGCCCCAACCCTAACCCTAAATTTAGCCCCAACCCTAACCCTAAATTTAGCCCCAACCCTACCCCTAACCCTACCCCTACCCCTAACCTAACCCTAGCCGTAACCCTACCCCTAACCTAACCCTACCCCTAACCTAACCCTAGCCGTAACCCTACCCCTAACCTAGCCCTAACCCTACCCTACCCCTAACCCTACCCCTACCCCTAACCTAACCCTACCCCTAACCCTAACCCTACCCCTAACCTAACCCTAACCCTACCCCTAACCTAACCCTAACCCTACCCCTAACCCTACCCCTAACCCTACCCCTAACCCTACCCCTAACCTAACCCTAACCCTAACCCTACCCCTAACCCTAACCCTAATTTTAGCCCTAACTGCTGTTCTCCTGCCGGCCGGCAGATGGAGACAGATGGCGGGCGCACTGGGCATGCGTCCGCCATGTTCTTCTGCCGGCGGCCAGGAGGAGCAGCAAGAGGATCCAGGGACCTAGGTGAGTATGCTAGGGTCCCCGAATCCCCCTATTTCTCTGTCCTCTGATGTGCGATCACATCAGAGGACAGAGAATTACACTTTACTTTTTTTTTTTTTTTTTTTTTGCGGTCGCCGGTAAACAGTTAATTACCGGCGATCGCAAAACAGGGGTCGCTAAAACCGACCCCCGATCATGCTCTTTGGGGTCTCGGCTACCCCAGGCAGCCGAGACCCCAAAGATTCTCCCGGTGCCGGCCGGCGGGCGCACTGCGCATGCGCCCGCCATTTTGAAGATGGCGGCGCCCACCGGGAGACACGAGGAGCATCGGGGGAGCTAGGTGAGTATTGGGGGGCCACCTGGGACCCCTTTTCTCTGTCCTCCGATGTGCGATCACATCGGAGGACAGAGAAATTAAAAAGAGATCGCTTTTTTTTTTTTTTTTTGCGATCGCCGGTAAACGGTTAATTACCGGCGATCGCAAATGCGGGGAGGGTTAAAAACCCCCCGAATCATGTTCTCTGGGGTCTCAGCTACCCTCGGCAGCCGAGACCCCGGAGAAAATCGGCCTGTGGGGGGCGCTATACACTTTTTCCACAGCGCCGTTAATTAACGGCGCTGTGGTTTAAGTACCCTTAGCGGCCGCCGTTAAAAGGCGTATCGGCGGTCGCTAAGGGGTTAAGGGAGGATATTAGCGAAGGGAATGAGGATGTCGAGACCATATGGGTCGAAATTCATGGAGGGAAAAATGGTAACAAAATTCTCATTGGGGTCTGTTACAAACCCCCAAATATAACAGAAAGCATGGAAAGTCTACTTCTAAAGCAGATAGATGAAGCTGCAACCCATAATGAGGTCCTGGTTATGGGGGACTTTAACTACCCGGATATTAACTGGGAAACAGAAACCTGTGAAACCCATAAAGGCAACAGGTTTCTGCTAATAACCAAGAAAAATTATCTTTCACAATTGGTGCAGAATCCAACCAGAGGAGCAGCACTTTTAGACCTAATACTATCTAATAGACCTGACAGAATAACAAATCTGCAGGTGGTCGGGCATCTAGGAAATAGCGACCACAATATTGTACAGTTTCACCTGTCTTTCACTAGGGGGACTTGTCAGGGAGTCACAAAAACACTGAACTTTAGGAAGGCAAAGTTTGACCAGCTTAGAGATGCCCTTAATCTGGTAGACTGGGACAATATCCTCAGAAATAAGAATACAGATAATAAATGGGAAATGTTTAAGAACATCCTAAATAGGCAGTGTAAGCGGTTTATACCTTGTGGGAATAAAAGGACTAGAAATAGGAAAAACCCAATGTGGCTAAACAAAGAAGTAAGACATGCAATTAACAGTAAAAAGAAAGCATTTGCACTACTAAAGCAGGATGGCACCATTGAAGCTCTAAAAAACTATAGGGAGAAAAATACTTTATCTAAAAAACTAATTAAAGCTGCCAAAAAGGAAACAGAGAAGCACATTGCTAAGGAGAGTAAAACTAATCCCAAACTGTTCTTCAACTATATCAATAGTAAAAGAATAAAAACTGAAAATGTAGGCCCCTTAAAAAATAGTGAGGAAAGAATGGTTGTAGATGACGAGGAAAAAGCTAACATATTAAACACCTTCTTCTCCACGGTATTCACGGTGGAAAATGAAATGCTAGGTGAAATCCCAAGAAACAATGAAAACCCTATATTAAGGGTCACCAATCTAACCCAAGAAGAGGTGCGAAACCGGCTAAATAAGATTAAAATAGATAAATCTCCGGGTCCGGATGGCATACACCCACGAGTACTAAGAGAACTAAGTAATGTAATAGATAAACCATTATTTCTTATTTTTAGGGACTCTATAGCGACAGGGTCTGTTCCGCAGGATTGGCGCATAGCAAATGTGGTGCCAATATTCAAAAAGGGCTCTAAAAGTGAACCTGGAAATTATAGGCCAGTACGTCTAACCTCTATTGTTGGTAAAATATTTGAAGGGTTTCTGAGGGATGTTATTCTGGATTATCTCAATGAGAATAACTGTTTAACTCCATATCAGCATGGGTTTATGAGAAATCGCTCCTGTCAAACCAATCTAATCAGTTTTTATGAAGAGGTAAGCTATAGGCTGGACCACGGTGAGTCATTGGACGTGGTATATCTCGATTTTTCCAAAGCGTTTGATACCGTGCCGCACAAGAGGTTGGTACACAAAATGAGAATGCTTGGTCTGGGGGAAATTGTGTGTAAATGGGTTAGTAACTGGCTTAGTGATAGAAAGCAGAGGGTGGTTATAAATGGTATAGTCTCTAACTGGGTCGCTGTGACCAGTGGGGTACCGCAGGGGTCAGTATTGGGACCTGTTCTCTTCAACATATTCATTAATGATCTGGTAGAAGGTTTACACAGTAAAATATCGATTTTTGCAGATGATACAAAACTATGTAAAGCAGTTAATACAAGAGAAGATAGTATTCTGCTACAGATGGATCTGGATAAGTTGGAAACTTGGGCTGAAAGGTGGCAGATGAGGTTTAACAATGATAAATGTAAGGTTATACACATGGGAAGAAGGAATCAATGTCACCATTACACACTGAATGGGAAACCACTGGGTAAATCTGACAGGGAGAAGGACTTGGGGATCCTAGTTAATGATAAACTTACCTGGAGCAGCCAGTGCCAGGCAGCAGCTGCCAAGGCAAACAGGATCATGGGGTGCATTAAAAGAGGTCTGGATACACATGATGAGAGCATTATACTGCCTCTGTACAAATCCCTAGTTAGACCGCACATGGAGTACTGTGTCCAGTTTTGGGCACCGGTGCTCAGGAAGGATATAATGGAACTAGAGAGAGTACAAAGGAGGGCAACAAAATTAATAAAGGGGATGGGAGAACTACAATACCCAGATAGATTAGCGAAATTAGGATTATTTAGTCTAGAAAAAAGACGACTGAGGGGCGATCTAATAACCATGTATAAGTATATAAGGGGACAATACAAATATCTCGCTGAGGATCTGTTTATACCAAGGAAGGTGACGGGCACAAGGGGGCATTCTTTGCGTCTGGAGGAGAGAAGGTTTTTCCACCAACATAGAAGAGGATTCTTTACTGTTAGGGCAGTGAGAATCTGGAATTGCTTGCCTGAGGAGGTGGTGATGGCGAACTCAGTCGAGGGGTTCAAGAGAGGCCTGGATGTCTTCCTGGAGCAGAACAATATTGTATCATACAATTAGGCTCTGTAGAAGGACGTAGATCTGGGGATTTATTATGATGGAATATAGGCTGAACTGGATGGACAAATGTCTTTTTTCGGCCTTACTAACTATGTTACTATGTTACCGCTGCCATGATTTTTGTGAAAACCCTGGGAGCAGTTGCAAGCCTGAACGTCATGGCGACAAACTGAAAATGGTTCTGCCTGTCATGCTACTGCAATGCAGGTAGGTGCAGGCTTCACTAGATGGCAGTATAGAGGAAGCAGGTCTGCACTAAACAGAGCTATCCTGCAGTGCAACAGTCAGGCTTCCACAGGTGGCAGCAGAATAGTCAAAACAAGCCGGGTCAAATCCTAGACTGTAGCACAGTACCAAAGGAATACGCAAACTCACTGTGAGAGACAAGCCAGGGGGTCAGTAACTGTCAAGAGCGGATTAGACAAATGACAGAAACCGGTCAGGATACACACCAAGTCAAACCAAGAAGTCTGCTCGCTAAAGGGAAACACTGAGTCAAGATGGGAACAGGGGAAAACAGACATGGGTTCAGACAGCAAACGCAGCAGGACAAATCGGAGCAATCGGTCAGCTACAGCAGCACTAGGCAGAAGCTATAACTGAAATCCTCTGTAGAAGAGAAACGGCTGAAGCTTACACTTCAGAGAAGGCCTGCAAGGTTTGGACTAAGGAAGGAGAGAGCTCGTCCCCCCGGTGACCTCCTTAATAATTTGGTCCAACTTGGAGCCAAAAAGCCAGGAACCCTGGAATGGCAAGTTGGTAAGGGACTTTTTTGAAGATAAGTCTGCCTGCCACGCCTTAAGCCAAATAGGATGGCCACTAAATTGCTGGACGCCTGAGAAGCACATGAAGTGGTGTCCAGGGAAGCGGATACTGTGTACTTCCCTGCATGAGAAATCTGGTCGGTGAGGTTGGCCGATTCCTCCTGTTGGGCTCCAGAAAGAATACCCTGACGAAGTTGTTTAGCCCATGAAGCTATGGACTTTGACACCCAGGTGGTGGCAAAGGCAGGGCACAATGTAGAAGCGGCCGCTTCATAGGCAGACTTTGCAAAGGACTCTATGGTCCCGTCAATGAGTCTTTGAGGGATGCTCCATTCTGGAAATTGGAGGGTCAACAGTCGGAGAAGTGGTCCAGTGAGCTCAGGGGCAAAGGGATATAGGATGCCGAGGCGCTTCCCTCTTTGGAAGCACCTGGTCGGGTTTTCCTGTTCCCTGGAAAGTACCTCCTCAAATTCTCTGGGGCAAAGAACCTGGGAGCTGGTTTCAACCATCTAAATGAAACCACCTGTTCTGCGGGTTCCATAGCAGTATCCTTAATGTTAACCCCTTCATGACCTTGGGATTTTCCATTTTTCCGTGTTCGTTTTTTGCTCCCCTCCTTCCCAGAGCCATAACTTTTTTTATTTTTCCGTCAATATGGCTATGTGAGGGCTTATTTTTTGTGGGACGAGTTGTACTTTTGAACAACATCATTGGTTTTACCATGTCGTGTACTAGAAAACGGGAAAAAAATTCCAAGTGCAGTGAAATTGCAAAAAAAGTGCAATCCCACACTGGTTTTTTGTTTGGCTTTTTTGCTAGGTTCTCTAAATGCTAATACTGACCTGCCATTATGATTCTCCAGGTCACTATGAGTTCATAGACACCAAACATGACTAGGTTATTTTTTATATAAGTGGTGAAAAAAATTCCAAACTTTGCTAAAAAAAAAAAAATTGCGCTATTTTCCGATACTCGTAGCGTCTCCATTTTTCATGATCTGGGGTCGGTTGAGGACTTATTTTTTGTGTTCCGAGCTGGCGTTTTTAATGATACCATTTCGGTGCAGATACGTTCCTTTGATCGCCCGTTATTGCATTTTAATACAATGTCGCAGCGACCAAAAAAACGTAATTCTGGCGTTTCAAATTTTTTTCTCGCTACGCCGTTTAGCGATCAGGTTAATGCTTTTTTTTATTGATCGGGCGATTCTGAACGCGGCGATACCAAATATGTGTAAGTTAGATTTTTTTTTTTTTTATTAATTTTATTTTGACTGGGGCGAAATGGGTTTGATTTAAACTTTTATATTTTTTTAATTTTTTCCACATTTTTTTAAACTTTTGCCATGCTTCAATAGCCTCCATGGGAGGCTATAAGCTGGCACAACAAGATCGCCTCTGCTACATAGCAGCGATCTGATGTTCGCTGCTACGTAGCAGAATTGCAGGTGTGCTGTGAGCGCCGACCACAGGGTGGCGCTCACAGCTACCGGCGATCAGTAACCATAGAGGTCTCAAGGACCTCTATGGTTACAATGTACAAGCATCGCCGACCTCCGATCATGTGACTGGGGTCGGCGATGCGATCATTTCCAGCCGCCCGGCCGGAAGCGGTAGTTAAATGCCGCTGTCTGCGTTTGACAGCGGCATTTAACTAGTTAATAGGCGCGGGCAGATCGCGATTCTGCCCGCGCCTATTACAGGCACATGTCAGCTGTTCAAAACAGCTGACATTTCCCGGCTTTGATGCGGGCTCACCGCTGGAGCCCGCATCAAAGCGGGGCTTCTGACCTCGGACGTACTATCCCGTCCGAGGTCAGAAAGGGGTTAAAGGTCTGGATGACAACCACAATGAGGCTATGGACCATGTCTCTCATATTAGTGGCCTGGTCAGAATCCAGGTCCAAGTCCTCATATGACAGTACATCCGCAACAGCCTCGCCTGACTCGGGAGGAAGCTGTCCACTGGGAGAGACCAGGGTGAGTGCGGGAGGAAGACCTAGATCTCTTACGACCCGTGTTGGTAGGTACAGCCTGTGATTAACAGCGGAGGTAGGAAGGGGCAATCTGTCAAGAACAAACACCAGAGTCGGCGACACCTTGGTGAGGTCTGTCACAGATTGAGAGAGAGGTAGCCCACACTGGGAAATGGGCTCCACTCTCTCCTGGGGCAGTATAGGACTCCTGGGTAGCCGGTGCAGGGGGCTGCTGCAGTCCTGACAGAGGGAAGAGGACTGACCTGAAGGGAGTTTGCATTTATATGAAGAGCAAACAACGTGCCTGATGAGCAGAGGAAGAAGCTGGAGGGCGAGAGCGTTCTATAGGATTAGACATGATAAGCAGACCCACTAATGCCAGAAGGTTATAGGACAGAAAGATATATGCTGAGGAGAGTGTCAGTCTGCAGAGCAGAGCTACATATGCAGGTCCTGTCTGGTTCCAGGCTGTAGGGGAGCTCCAAGACAATTTCAGGAGGAAATGTAGACATTCCTGCAGAGGCCACGTTCCGATGCCGACAAATGGTGACCGCAGGGAGGAAGAGGAAGGCCCACAGAGTGAAAAGCACGCCGAGATTCCGTGCCACTGGAGGAAAAGAACTTCCAGAAAGAACTTGCACTATGAGGCCGGAAAAGGGGCAGGGCTAACAGTCGGAGCTCTGAGGAGGGGCGGGGCTGCAACGGTTGGGAGAAAAGCCCGCCCGATGATGCTGGGATGAGGGGTGGAGCTAGCCACCAAGGCTAGGCTGCGCTGAAGCCGGGGCCTAAATTGGAAAACAATAACCAATGAAACGGAAGGATGGCGTGAAGGCCTCAAACGTAATGGTACCGTAACCCTGCGCCACCAATCACTGCTGTGCTGCTCGTCCCCAGTGCCTGCCCACATAGAAAACCTGGGGGGGCAGCTGCACCAGGGCTTGCTGCACTAGCAAATGTTCCCTAAGCAGCCAACATAGATAAGCCCAGTATAGATAGAAATGTCTATACATGCCCTAAAACAGGGGTGTCAAACTGCATTCCTCGAGGGCCTCAGACCATGCGTGTTTTCAAGATTTTCTTTGCATTACACAAGGTGCTGGAATCATTCTGTGCAGGTGATTAAATTATCACCTGTGCAATACAAGGAAATCCTGAAAACATGACCTGTTTGCGTCCCTCGAGGAATGCAGTTTGACACCCCTGCCCTAAAGCCTTAGAGAAATGAAGTAACATAAGGGAAAGCTAGATCTTCCTCTACTTTCTTTCCTTCTTTTTCTTCATCCTTACCTTAACCTTCTCCCAACACCTCTGGACAGGAACCTGAAAGGGAGAGAAAAAGAGTTGTACCTCTCCATAGAAGACCATCAATAGATTTCTGAGCCTCTTGGATTGGGGGGTGTCCATGCCTCTCAGTCTCCGCAAGATATATTACACAGTCCATGTATATGATGCGGTGATTCCACTTGTGTTCAATGAACACATGCGGAATAACCGCCGGCAGCGCTTTGGACGGAGCTGTGTCCAAAGCGCTGCCAATCCGTACCATGGAAACATATCCTTAGGATCACCTAAACACTCTTCATGTATTAGGGGTAGAGTTGAGCGAATGTGTTCGGATTCCGTTCCGAATATGATCGGCATCGAATATTGTTTTTGCAATATTCGTGGAACACCGTCGAACATCATTAGAGTCAATGGGAGTAGAAATAACCGAATATGTTCAGAACCGATCATCATTTGCTAGGTGAACAGAATGAGGCATCAGACTGCGCTGCTCGCCTGTCAGGATAAGGTACCAAAGAAGTCCAAGTAGATGTAATAGAGAATAGACTTTATTTCTACGTGTTTCGTGGTGATCACACCACTTCCTCAGATCTGTGTGATCACCAAAAAACGCGTAGAAATAAAGTCTATTCTCTATTACATCTACTTGGACTTCTCTGGTACATTATCCTGACAGGCGAGCAGCGCAGTCTGATGCCCCATTCTCTTCACCTGGCAAAGGATCATCACATCGGGGCTTGCAGTAGCCGCTAATGCTAAGTGCAGTGGTTGTGTCTCACACAACCATAATAGGTGAGCGTATTTATACTGTCTCTCACGAATATTCCCTTTATCTCGGATAAGACCCTATGTGCGCTCTATATTCCTTCTAGCTAAGGAAACTGCACTGGGAATTTCCTGTGGAATTACCACGGATTTACCGTGTTTTTTTGCGGATTTTGTGCGGATTCCTATAATGGAGCAGGTGTAATCCGCACAAAGAATTGACATGCTGCGGAATAAACAACGCTACGTTTCTGCGCATTTTTTTCCACAGCATGTGCACTGCGGATTTTGTTTTCCATAGGTTTACATGGTACTGTAAACTCGGGGGAAAAATGCTGCGAATCTGCAGTGGCCGATCCGCAGCAAAATCCGCATCGTGTGCACATACCCTAATAGTCTGATGAACTCTGCACAACTTACACATGATACCACATTATGAATTCATACACCAGTAAAACGAAAAGCATTGTAATCATTACTATAAAAATATGCCTCTAGATAAATTCCTTGAGGGGTCTAGTTTCCAAAATGCAGTCACTTGTTGGGAGATTTCCTCTGTTTTGGCACATCAGGGGCTCTCCAAATGTGTCATGATGAGCGCAGGCCATTCCATCAAAAGCTGCTCTCCAGTCACTCCTTCCCTGCCGTACGCTCAAACAGTAGTTTTTTTCCACATACAGAGCATCAGCGTACTCAGGGGTGAGGGAGAAGTTCACAACAATTTTTGGGATCCATTTTTTCCTGCTACCCTTGTTAAAATAAAAAAAATAAAAAAACACGATGTTCCAGCTCCAAAAGGTAAAATAAACAAACTTTATTTGACAAAGACCTTTCCGGTCAAAACGCGTAGCCATACTCACGCAGGTCATGGTGTTGTCTTCATGGAGCTCATGATTTTTCATGTTTTTATATTTTCCCAATAAAGTTTGTTTATTTTACCTTTTGGAGCTGGAACATCGTGGGTTTTTTTTTCCATTGGTTCGCATCGTGTCAGGACTTGGTTCCGTGCTCTGCTGGATATGGTGAGCTGGCTTTTTTTCTTTTTTTCTTAAAATAAAAAAAAATTGGGCTAAAACACATTTTTGTGGAAAAAAAATGAGATTTTATTTTCAATGCTCAACCTTATAAAGGTTCAAGCTGCTCAACACACATCTAGATAAGTTCCGAAAGGGGTCTAGTTTCCAAAATAGGGACACATGTTGGGGATTTCCATTGTTTAACAGTCACTCCTTCCCTTCCAAGCCCTGCCGTGCACCCAAGCAGTGCTTTATCGGCATACTCAGAAAAAAATTCACAACAACTTTCTGGGTCCATTTCTCCTGTAATTCTTGTTAAAATAAAAAAATTGGGGCTAAAACACATTTTTGTGGGAAAAAAAGTGATTTTTAATTTATTTTCACGACTTAACGTTATAAATATCTGTGAAGCACCTGGGGGTTCAAGGTGCTCACTAAACATCTAGATAAGTTCCTTGAGGGATCAAGTTTCCCAAATGGTGTCACTTGTGAGGGATTTCCACATTAGGGGCTCTCTAAAAGCGACATGGTGTCCACTCTCGATTCCAGCCAACTTTGCGTGCAAAAAGTCAAACCGTGCTCCTTCCCAGCCCTGCCGTGCACCCAAACAGTAGTTTTACCCACATAAGGGGTATAGGCGTACTCAGGAGAAATTGCACAATTTATGAGGTTTTTCTCCTTTTACCCTTGTGAAAATACAAAAATGTGGGGCTAAAGTAACATTTTTGTGAAAAAAAAGTAAAATGTTAATTTCTCGGTCTCCCATGACAGCACCACAGAGACAGGGGATCCACCCTTCAAGAACAGGAAACCTACAGATAAAAGGGCGGTACCTCTCCCTCGCATCAGTTGGTTTCCTGTCCCTGACGAGGAACCCTTTTTCGGCGCGGTACCTGCAAAGAAGATCCATATCCAAGGACCGGGGCCGGCCAGCCGGGTTCTGGCAGCGAAGAGGCTCCTGTCGCGGCTGGTCCAGTGCCCGATGCCGCCATCGCTGGAACTGTGGGGTTCTTCAGGGTGTGCGGAGGGAGAATCGCCGCCATTCCGACGGAGGAAGGGGCGCTGAGACACCCGGAGCACCTGTGCCGACAAGTGCACGCTCAGGAAATGCAGTAGGACTTTTGGGTCATCGCCGCGTGCATGTGCAGAAGCATTTTTCTCCCTGGGACGTGACGTAGATGCCGGAAAGAACGTCAGATGCTGGGAAGTGGCGGCAAATTCAAATAGGGAGATAGTGCTCACATGCTTGTTGCACAAACTCCCTGGTAACATGGAGGATAGCGACGCGCAGCAAGAACCGGAGCAGCAGCCTAGGCAGCAACACCAGCACCATAAGAAGCAAGCAGAACCTAAGGGGACCAGGAGAAGCGGGTCCAGCAGTCGCTCAACGCAGCGCAGCAGATCTGCTGCAGCGACCAAATCACCTTCTCAAGTTTCTCCTCTACCAGATCCTGGCCCCCCTCCAGAACCGGTACCTACGTCCATGTCTGAATGGTGAGTGAACTCCGAGAAAGTCTGTTTTTTGTAATGGGGTTCCTTCCTCTCCCTTAATAGGGAAAGAAGAGGTTGGAGAAAACGAAAAATAGATCCTGTCCCACCTGTAACAAAGCTTTGCCGGTAGCCTGGAACAAAAAGCTTTGTAATTCATGTATACAACGTTTATTATGTGAAGAAACCCCTGATTTCACGTCTGAACTGAAAACAATAATTAGATCTGAAGTTCAGAATGCCCTCACATCTTTCAAAAAGGGGAAAGATAAGAAAAAAGAGGTGGTATATTCCCACTCTGACCAGTCTACATCTGAGGACGCTGATTCCAATAAATCTGATTCCTCCTCATCTTCCTCAGATGAGAATTCAGGCCGTCACTGCTTCCCACTAGATGAGGTAAACGCTCTAGTGAAAGCTGTTAGAGTTGCTATGGGGGTAGAGGATCCCCATCCTGATAGAACTGCTCAAGACATAATGTTTGGTGGCCTGGGGCAGAAAAAGCGGAGAACATTTCTCCTAAATACTAATGTTCAAACATTGATAAAAACGAATGGGAGAAACCTGATAGGAGAAATTCCTCGGTACCCTCTCTTAAAAGAAAGTATCCTTTCGAAGAGGAGGCATCTACTTCTTAGGACAAAGCGCCTAAATTAGACGTTGCTGTAGCCAAGGCCTCAAAAAAATTTGCTCTCCCATTTGAGGATATGGGTACCCTTAAAAACCCTTTAGATAAAAAAGCGGATACCTTTCTTAAGGGGGCCTGGGAATCGGCTGAGGGTAGCTTGAGACCTGCGGTAGCAGCGACACGCACCTCTAGATCTTTAATGGTGTGGGTTGTCCAGTTGGAAAAACAAATTAAAGACGGTTCACCCAGGAATAAAATGCTAGTTTCAATTCCTGTAATTAGAGCTGCAGCAGCGTTCCTAGCAGATTCCTCAGCGGACTCCGTACGCTTAACATCCAAAGCTGCAGCTCTGTCCAACGCAGCCAGAAGCACATTATGGCTTAAAGGTTGGCCGAGGGATCTCCAAACGAAGCTCAAACTATGTTCTATTCCATGTGAAGGAAATTTCTTGTTTGGGGAGACCTTGGATAACATCCTCCAGAAGGCGGGGGATAAAAAGAAAGGGTTTCCAAACTTAGGACCAACTGCCTTTAGACAGTCCTTTCGGAACCGGAGATTTTTTCGCCGAAGGCCCCCCAGAGAACAAATTAGATGGGACGAAGGAAGAAGAAAGGACAGGGGTTTCCTTTTTGGCAACACCTCCCGTGACAAAAAAACCCTCTAAATGACGTTTTTCCCAGGGTGGGGGGAAGACTCACTTCGTTCCTTCCCGCCTGGAAGAAAATATCCCACATCTCTTGGATTTTAAATCTAATACACTCAGGGCTAAAAATAGATTTTTTTCTCTTTACCCCCCCCCCCCCAAAAACAAAATTATGTAATAACAAAGACAAGGTCCTCAGCAGCAGAGCAAACCGCACTAGAAAACGAAATTATAACCCTATTACAGAAGTCTGTAATTCAGGAGATCTCCCCCCCCAAGAGACAGGAAGGGGTTTTTACTCCCCATTATTTCTAGTGCCATAACCGGATGGCTCTTATCAAACGATAATAAATCTAAAAAACCTGAAAAAATATGTAAAAAAAACAAAAGTTCAAAATGGAAACAATAAGATCCACCATAAAAATCCTCTTCCTGAACTGCTACATGGTCGTGCTAGACTTAAGCAATGCATATTACCATGTGCCCATTCACAAACAATCCCGAGAATTTCTCAGAATGGCAGTCTCAATAGACGGACAAGTAAGAAATTTCCAGTACAGAGCCCTCCCGTTTGGAATATCAATAGCTCCACAGGTATTCACAAAAATAGTGGCGGAAATGATGGCTCACATAAGGGAACAAAATATATTAATAGTCCCTTACTTAGACGATTTCCTTATCGCAAGCGACTCGGCTCAAAGTTGTGTTGAGGGAGGATCTAAACTGATCCTTCACTCAGTGATTTCCAAATTAATCTACAGGGCGTTGCCGGCAACTGAAAATGACCAGACGGAGACGTATGTCTCTGTTTGGGGGGGATCAAGCAGATCTCTGGGCCCCCGTTTATTGTGCATCACTCTTTATAGTCATAAAAATTATACTTCAACCAATCAGCATAAGAACACGCTCACAGTTCTTAACCTATAAGAATGCAGGAAAAACTTAACCCATGAGGATACAGAAAAAAACGGAAACTACAGATATGGTCATGTCTTCTTGGCATAAAAAAGACATACTAACAGATGCCTCAGTCTTGTATAGCGATACACCCCCGAGTCTCTTATCTGGCTCGAGTTAGAACACTCAAGATCTTTATACCAATTATGAACCATAGCCTAGTTGAATAACAAACTTATGAAAAACAAGATAAAATTACTTCATGGCAGCTGTAACCTTTTACCTAATTAAATAACAGAATTTACCTTTAACCAACAAGAAAATGGAGTCAAAGCACAAAATGGAGAATCTAGCACAAAATGGAGAATCTTTCATAATTTGTTCCTTCACATTCCCCCCTAGATAAATTTTGTTAAGTAATGTCCAGCATCAGAGGTACTATCCCAAGCTATAAGCTCGAGGGGTACTGGTCTTCACATGACTGGTGCCATGTTACCAGCCATGGCTGTTGCGGCGTACCCGTCCCCCCTGTATACTAGAATTTATGAATAACAATTATTGATAACGGTGGTGGGGATCTTTTGAACATAGTCATGCGCTTGGCTTCAACATCTTCATCAGGTAACTTTTGTGAAATCGGTGTAGAGAAGAGCAGGAGTGGCAACGCTTTTGGTTTCATCATTAGTTGTCTTAGTGCAGGATTTCCTAATACATACAGAAATACACCAAAGAACAAGTTTTAGTATTACATACATGACAAGGATAAAGGCAGCGATGTGTAACAAAATTTACAAAATTCCAGCTATCCAGCCCCAAGTCCCTTAAACCAATTGGCTGGATTAAGAAAGGAGAAGATATCTGCCCACCAACTCTCCCTATTACGGTCATTGTCTTCATCATATTGATCTCTGAGTTTTTGAATGTCTTCTAACTTTAACTTTAAAGTACTATTGGGATCTGTATAATGACAGAAAGCGGGTCCAATAATCTGACACATGCCACCCTGTGCTGCTGTTAAGTAGTCCAGTACTACAGTGTGTTGATTAATGACTATGATAAGTTGGTTTTGGACAGCAACAGTAGTATTAAGTATATCCAATATATCCCAAATTTGATCATCTAAATAGTCTGTAGCCCTAAGCAATTTATCCCACATTTGTGTAATCATAGGATAAATTAAAATAGAACTGACAATTTTATTGGCTATACCCATCTGTACTATTAATCTTTCATGATATTGTACAAACTTATTATTCAAGGATGTTGGAGAACTTAGGCTGTCCCATGCGGTTACCAATATTGTTAAATGGAAATACGAAAAACTAAAATATTATGTATCCTTATTTGCTACTAGTCTGTTTGACCAGCTTGCACTGCGATAGGTGGATCCATGTCAACATTCTCTGCATCGTCATTAAGCAGTCTCGCGGGGTCCGGCAGAAAACTTCAGTCTGTCGTGGATCATCAGTGTTTCTTGTAACTTTTTACGCTGAGAGCGTGTGGTCACCATAGCTGGTATGGTCTGTTCAACGGGTAGGAGAGCAGCAGCTTTTGCTTGCATATCCGCAAAGGCGTTACCAACAGTCTGTGGACTATTCCATAGTACCGTGCTCCTTAACTTTGATAATGGCCACCTGAGTAGGTAATTTGATTGAGTCCATGAGGGTTTTAACAGCTTCAGCATTCTCCACTGGAGTCCCGGCGGTAGTAACAAACCCTCGATTGGCCCATAGGGCTCCGAAATCATGAGCAATACCAAATGCATACTGTGAGTCCGTGTATATATTAGCCTGCCTGTCTTTGGCCAAAGTACATGCAGTAGACAGAGCCTGAAGTTCTGCTTCTTGTGCTGACTGTGAGGGAGGGAGGTAGTGCAGCTGCGTGCACTACAGTGTCTTCCGTAGTAACAGCGTATCCGGTGTGGAATCTGCCAAAATCATCATATCTTGAACTGTCTTTCAGGGCATTGTAGAGAGGTTGCATTATGCGGGATGCGTCCGGTATCAACTGACGACAATAAGTACATAGTCCAAGAAAACGCTGGAGTTCAGTCTCATCTTTTGGCAAAGGAAGGGAGCTGACGGCTATTTTTCTTTCTTTTGTGAGGTGTTTGGCACCTTGAAGGAGACAGTGACCCAAAAATATCACTTGACCAAGGCAGAACTGAAGTTTCGAGGCCGAACCCTGACAGTTCAGATCTGCCAGATACTTGAGGAGGCTAACAGTGGCAACAATGGCTTCCTGCTCTGTCCGTGCACACAACAAAAGATCAGCCACATACTGAAGCAGCGTGACATAGGGGTGATTTAACTGCAAGGGTAAAAGACACTCGCCCATATTTTTTGCAAACTGATTGGGACTGTTTTGGGCCCCTTGTGGCATAACTGTCCACATCAATTGTCCTCCCTGATTAGTGAATGCAAACAGAAACTGGCAATCTGGGTCTAATGGAATGCTGAAGAAGGCATTGGCAAGTTCGATGACTGTGAACCAAGCAGCATCCTGAGGTATCTGGGACAAGAGAGTATGTGGGTTAGGCACCACCGGAGTTTCCAGGACACTGGCAATATGTAGAGAAAAGCGGCAACACTCACCAGTCTTGTGTGGTCTGATTCATTTATTGGAAGGGTGCATACACCGCATCTTCACGGCATCGGGATACAAACAAGGAAGGAGGTGAGCAGGATGTGACGGCCGTTTCGCGCCGACAGTAGCGCTTCCACGGGTCTAAGGTGCAAGAGTATGACGCGGGTATATAAAGGCAGGTGAGAGAAAGAAAAAAAAAACAAAACTTCCCTCCCCTCACAACCCCGCCCCCCACCCCCCGCACCTAGACAAGGTAAACATGCGTGACAGTGAGGTTAAAAAGGGCCGGGATCAACCCGGATCCATAACAATGCAGCTCCTTACCCGTGGAAGCGCTACTGTCGGTGCGAAACGGCCGTCGTCACATCCTGCTCACCTCCTTCCTTGTTTGTATCCCGATGCTGTGAAGATGCGGTGTATGCACCCTCCCAATAAATGAATTAGACCACACAAGACTGGTGAGTGTTGCCGCTTTTCTCTACATATTGCCAGTGGTTTATACTTGTTTCCTGCGTGCACCTCTACCTGGCAGTCAGATCCTAGAGAAGTTACTATGCACCGAAGTTACCGCTAATTACTGAGGACCAGCTGTGCGGCGCCTTTTCTCCTAGATTGCTATATGGAGTTTCCAGGACAGTAGCTGCATTAACTGCCCGTAGATCCTGTACCAGCCGGTACACAGGGGGTTGGCTGGGTGGGGTCTTTTTCTTAACGGGAAACAAGGGCGTGTTATATGTGGAAACACAGGGTACCAGGGCACCATTAGTGAGTAACGTTTGTATTTGACCCTTGAGGCCCCACTCCTGATCATATTTCAAAGGGTACTGATGGACTTTGCGAAAATGGGCACCAGGTTTGAGAAACACTTTTACTGGTTCTACAGGCATTATTGGGGGTGAATCTGGGCCTATAAGGGCCATCATAACCGTAGGAAGGGCTTGTAGGATACAGACCTTTTTCATTGTGTTCATCTGCATAGGGGTTATATAACGTAAGGACCATCTGACCATCATCTTGGAATTGTATTCTGGAGCGGAACTGTGATAATAAATCTGCCCCCAGTAAATTTACCGGACATGTGGGAGAGATTACGAACTGGGCCGTGACTTCAGGCAGGGATGGGTTTTGTAAGAGTATATTTCTTTATCGCCTCTCATTGGGGGACACAGGAACCATGAGTGTATGCTGCTGCCACTAGGAGGCTGACACTCTGCAGTGTACACCCCACCGACTGGCATTATACTCTTCAGTTTAGCTTAGTGTCAGTAGGAGGTGGACACGGGTCTTTCATTAGACCCTTATCTACCTCAATGTGCGTCGTTTCTTTTCAGGTTTCCGGAGGGATACAGGGTGAACAGTCACACCTGTAGTCCCACAATGCGGACTATGAGTACGGTGTGTACTGCCACCCCGTATCCTCATAGATCCCTCACCAGGACCAAGATCCTAGCACACAAGCGTGCTCAGAAGTCCGGTCCTGGCTCCGTCCCCCACCCACTCGCCCACCAGAGCCTGTCGGTTGAGGAGACGAGGACGTCCATCAGCTCCCTGGACGTCTCATACCCTTCCTTCAGGTTAGTATCGGCGTGGGATGGTTTAGGTGAGTTTTTTCCCCCATCCCATCCCAGATCTTTTACAGGGGGGGGGTCTTGTTTGGGGCTCCCAGGCGACGACCCTCTCATACTGGTCATCGCCTGCGTCCATACAGTGGCACGGCGGGGTTTTTTTGGTGTCGCGCTGCGACATTCGTATGCGAGCAGACGCATGGGTCAGGACCTTTCTTCCCCCATTCACCATACAGCGGCCCTCTGCTTCTTTCCGGCGCGGGGCCCTTACAGGCTGCCGCGCCGCACTCCTATATGTTCCCGCTGGGTCAGTCACCTTTGTTATAGCTGCCGTGCTTTTCTCCTCCGCGGCGCGCTTCTCGGCGCTGCGGCCTGTTCTGGGGCTCCATCCACAGCGCGGCAGCCCTGCAGCCTGTCGCGCCGCTTCTCCCTGCGGCGCTCTACTGGCGCCGCAGGAGGTCCCTCTCTGCGGCGCCCTTCAGCGACGCAGCCTGTAGGAGGCCGCCGCCAGTTCCCCCTCTTTTCCGGCGCTCTATTCCGGCGCCGCGGCTCCTTTCTCCGGCTGCCGGCTCTTAATTTAGGCCCCGGCTTTCTGGGCCCTGCCCACCGGCGCCTCTGTGTCTGGCTCCGCCCCTCCTACATCCTGGGACACTCGTCTATGTGCACACCCTTCGCAGCAGCAGCAGCTCACACAGCGCGCCCCGCACCTTTGCCACTGCATCTTCCGTGGGCACAGCACGTCCTGCACAAGTGAGACATCTAACAGGACCGGGTCCGTGAGTAGCTGCACTGCAGACTGACGCCCCCCTCTGCCCCACTGTCCTTTAACCCACTGGCATCTTCAGGGTCCTCTCAAAATGTCTACCTCTAAAGGGGGGCCGCTCTCGCCCCCCTACTTCTTCATCTACTGCCTTAGTCACCTACTTTGCATGTTCGTCCTGTAACAGCAAACTTCCTTCAGGTCAGTCCTCCCCGCTGTGTCAGTCCTGCAGCAACCCGATTGTTCCCACCGCCCAGGATCCACCGGCTGTTCCGCCCGAGAGTGATACCCCCATCCCAGGCTGGGCCGCCTCTCTGTCTCAATCGGTGGCCGATTTAACACGGGTGTCTCAAACCCTGGTGTCCACGCTTGATCGGTTACCCCTGCAGACCCCTGCCGTAGCCAGCGAGTCACAGGAACCGCCGCCCGAGCCCTCCTTGATAAGCCACAAAAGGTCCAGACAGGAATGTCGGTCTGAGTCCTCTTCTCACTCCATCTCGCCACACGGCCCTCCCCTGCGGTCGGCGTCCCCTCGACCCTCCTCCCCTGAGTCAGGCGAGGCATTCTCTGATGCGCCCTCGGAGGATATTTCGGAGCTGGATTCTAACCAAATTGCCACCATGAGGGAGATGGTCCAGAATCTCATTCTCACTAGTCTGCCCTTCCAGGGCTCTCGTCTCTTTGGTTCCCAGCTGGATCAAATCATTA
This sequence comes from Ranitomeya imitator, assembly GCF_032444005.1. Lineage (NCBI taxonomy): Eukaryota > Metazoa > Chordata > Amphibia > Anura > Dendrobatidae > Ranitomeya > Ranitomeya imitator. The sequence continues at coordinate 449,102,070 of NC_091283.1, read as the reverse complement.
AGGACGCCACTGGGGGTGCAAGTTCTCTTCTTCCCCAGGCTAAGCCTCGTCACCCTCCTCCTAGACGACAGTTTCGCTCCTTTCGGCCTTTTCGTCGCTTCCCTGCGTCAAACTCCTTTTCCCAGCAGCAACAGAGGCCACAGGCACGTCAAGAGAAGAAGGCGGTGTCCTTTAGGCCCACTCCGTCCTGGCGTCCTCGCTATTCCCAGGGTAGATCCTCCAGGCCCAGGACTGGAAGATCCACCTCGGCATGACTCTCGGCAAGACTCCAGTCCAACTCCCAGGTTGGGCGGCCGTCTTCTCCTTTTCAGGGACGTCTGGATTTCCGCAGTAGAGGACGCATGGGTCAGGGAAGTTGTATCCTCGGGATACAAGATAGAGTTCGCCTCCCGACCCAGGGATCGTTTCCTCCAATCCCGTCCTCCAAGAGATCCCGCTCTACTTCCGGGCTTCTTTGCAGCCATCGCTTCTCTGCTCAAATCCGGGGTAATCGTTCCCGTCCCAGAGAAAAAACGGTTCACGGGTTTCTACTCGAACCTTTTTGTGGTACCGAAAAAAGATGGCAAGGTTCGCCCCATTCTGGACCTTAAATTGCTGAACAGGAGAGTTCGCCTGAGACACTTCAGGATGGAATCCCTTCGTTCAGTAATTGCTTCCATGGAGGCCCAGGAATTTCTATGCTCAATAGATATTCAGGACGCCTACCTCCATGTCCCGATATTTCCCGGACATCACCGTTTCCTGCGCTTCGCAGTGCAACGGGAACACTTTCAATTCGTCGCCCTGCCGTTCGGTCTCGCAACCGCTCCAAGGGTGTTCACGAAGATCATGGCAGCGCTGATGGCCATATTGAGAGTCAGAGGCCTGGTCCTATTTCCATACCTCGACGACATCCTCATCAAGGCACCCTCCTTTTCTCAAGCTCACGAAAGCCTGTCCATTGTTCTCGACACCTTAGCCCGTTTCGGGTGGCTGGTCAACCGGAAGAAGTCCTGCCTTATTCCTTCTCAGCGCATCATCTTTCTGGGCATGCTATTCGACACTCGTCAGACCAGAGTCTTCCTTCCCAAGGACAAAAGATCCACTCTTTGTCGGGACATACGCTTGCTCCAGCGTCCTCGGCCTCCCTCCCTCCGATCGGCCATGAAGGTTCTGGGGAGGATGGTAGCTACCTTGGAAGCGATTCCCTTCGCCCAATTCCATTCATGACCCCTTCAGCAAGCCATTCTGTCTCAGTGGGACAGGTCTGTCTTCTCCCTGGATCGGCCGATCAGACTCTCTTCTCGGGTCAAGCGGTCTCTCAACTGGTGGCTGACGTCACCTCTCATCTCCCAGGGCAGGTCCTTCCTTCCAGTTCACTGGCAGGTGGTGACAACGGACGCCAGCCTGCTTGGCTGGGGTGCGGTTTTCCGTCACCTGACGGTTCAGGGCCGTTGGTCGTCGCAGGAGTCAACTCTGCCAATCAATGTCCTCGAAATTCGGGCCATCTTTCTGTCCCTCCGCCACTGGGAAAGGATTCTCAGGGGCCTGCCAGTCCGGATCCAGACGGACAATGCCACGGCTGTGGCATATGTCAACCATCAGGGGGGGACCCGGAGCTCCTTGGCCCTTGCCGAGGTATCCAAGATTCTCCTTTGGGCAGAAACAACGGTTCCGGTGATATCCGCGGTGCATATCCCCGGCGTGGACAACTGGGCCGCCGACTTCCTCAGCCACGAATGCCTCGCGGCAGGGAAATGGTCCTTGCATCCGGAGGTCTTCCATCAGACTTGTCTTCGATGGGGGACTCCGGACGTGGATCTCACGGCGTCCCGAATGAACAGGAAGGTTCCGCAGTTCGTCTCCAGGTCTCGCGATCCTCTCGCAGTGGGCATCGACGCTCTGGCCATTCCTTGGTCACAGTTCGGGCTGCCCTACCTGTTCCCACCCCTTCCTTACTTCCCAAACTGTTGAAGAAGATCAAAGCGGAAGGGGTGCCAGTCATCTTGATCGCCCCGGATTGGCCCAGGAGAGCTTGGTTCGCAGAGCTCGTCAACCTTCTCGCGGACACTCCCTGGCGCCTTCCAGACAGGCCCGATCTGCTGTCTCCGGGTCAGATCTGCCACCCGAATTCTCGGTCGCTCAGTTTAACGGCGTGGCTGTTGAGACCGCGGTTCTAAGAGCGTCCGGCCTTTCGGACCGGGTAATTCACACCATGATTCAGGCTCGGAAGCCTTCGTCTTCCAGGATCTACTACCGTACCTGGAAGGCTTACTTCCGTTGGTGCGAGTCCAACCGCGTTCCATCCATGTCCTTTTCTCTGCCTTCTCTTTTGGCCTTCCTTCAGGCAGGACTGGATTCGGGCCTGGCTCTTAGCTCCCTGAAGGGCCAGGTCTCTGCGCTTTCCATCCTCTTTCAGAAGACCTTAGCTTCTTGGCCACAGGTTAAGACCTTCCTTCAAGGAGTAGCCAACGCTGTCCCGCCGTACAGGGCCCCTGTGGACGCATGGGACTTAAACCTGGTACTGGACGTTCTGAGGGTTTCTCCCTTTGAACCTCTTAGGGAGATTCCTCCTGGGATTAAGGCTCACTCTACCCGGGCAGTCGGCGCCTCCTGGGCGGTGCACAACAGGGCTTCCGCCCTACAGCTTTGCAAAGCGGCAACTTGGTCTTCCATCCACACGTTCGCCAAATTTTACAAGGTCCATACCTACACATCGGCGGACGCCAGCCTAGGCAGAAGGATCTTGCAGGTGGCAGTGGTGAGTCCTCTGACCTGATGGAACTCTGGTTTTCCCGCCCGTGGGACTGCTTTGGGACGTCCCATGGTTCCTGTGTCCCCCAATGAGAGGCGATAAAGAAAACAGGATTTTTGGTTGCTTACCGTAAAATCTGTTTCTTGGAGCCTCCATTGGGGGACACAACTCCCTCCCAATGCTTTTGTTATATGTTCTCTGACTGTTCTCACGTTTACAGTTCTCAAGTTTGTGGTTATGGTTTTTCAACCTTGTTCATTATCTCCTACTGCTTTCTCACTAACTGAAGAGTATAATGCCAGTCGGTGGGGTGTACACTGCAGAGGAGGAGCTAACTTTTTTATTTGCATAGTGTCAGCCTCCTAGTGGCAGCAGCATACACCCATGGTTCCTGAGTCCCCCAATGGAGGCTCCAAGAAACAGATTTTACGGTAAGCAACCAAAAATCCTGTTTTATTGGATCTGCCATCTACTCCAATTAAAACAAACTCTTGATCTGAGAATTGACATGGCAGGGCTTGGGAGGAAGAGTCCCAGACATAGGGTTAAAAGGGATATTGGAGTATGGGACTGGATTTGTGTAAGGGAGGAGGGCTGGAGCTAAAGTCTGTTGTGTGGACCACTGATAAGGAACGGAGCTGTGTCCTTGTAGCTGCGGTGAGGGCTAGAGAGTGAGCAAGAAGCGCTGTGGCCATTGATTTAACCTTTAATTTCCCTGTTGATACAGAGCGGGTTAAATTCTTCTAAAAACTTTGTACTACTTTTTTCAATGCATCATCCGGAATGGAAGTCTCAATATCGGGTCTAACTGACATTATTGCCTCTTTCAATTCAGATTTAAGGCCGGGCATAAAAGCTGCCACAAAAATGATTTACAATGAGAATCCCAGATCTTTAAATACTACCATAAGACGCCCATAAAACTTCTCGGCAGTCCAGGATATGTTGGTGCCTTGGGGTTAAGGGGCATAGGGCTTACAGTCGGGAGAAAAGGCTTAATTTCCTGGAGAGGGACCATATTATCTAGCAGGGAGACCCCCTGTCCCAAATTTTTAATTGTTTGCTTTCCCAACACATTAATCTCAGTCACTTTCTCAGTTTCTTCTTACACCACAAAACATCCAGTTTTTTGTCATAGTAATAGACAACTTTCTTTTTTTAACTTACAATATTTCTACTGCAAAACAATATTGTTGCTTTAAACAAAACACAGATCTCCCAGCACATACTACACAAGAATAGAAAATTCAGAGAGAACGCAGCTACGTGCCCTGTTGTGAATTCTGCTTTTGGGCTCCCTCCGGTGGTTGTAGGTGGTAATGCAGTTGTCTCTGGGCTGCAGTCCTGGACAAGTGTATCTGCTGATTGCATTTCTGACTGGGGTATTTAGGTTTGCAGGACTCATTAGTCCTTGCCAGTTGTCAATGTTTATTGGGAAGTGTTGGATCTCTGTCTGGCTTCTCCTGCTTAGCTGCCAATTCAGCAAAGATAAGTGTCTGTTTCTTTTTCTATGGCACACAAGCTGTGTGCTTGTTTTTTTATTGTATTCCTGCTCTGAGTTTAGTAGTCTCTGGAGTTGCAGATATACGTTCCACGTCTTTAGTTAGATGGAGGAATTTTTTGTATAATCTGCTGTGAATATTTTTGGAAGGGTTTTAATACTGACCGCACAGAACTCTGTCCTATCCTTTCCTATTTTAGCTAGAGTGGCGTCTTGTGCTAAATCCTGTTTTCTGACTGTGTGTGTCTTTCCTCTCCTACTCACAGCCAATATTTGTGGGGGGCTGCCTATCCTTTGGGGTTCTGCTCTGAGGCAAGGTAGTATTCCTATTTCCATCTTTAGGGGTATTTAGTCCTCCGGCTGTGACGAGGTGTCTAGGGCTTGTTAGGTACACCCCACGGCTACTTCTAGTTGCGGTGTTAAGATCAGGATTTGCGGTCAGTATAGTTACCACCTACTCCAGTGAAAGTTTTCATGCTGCTCCAAGGTCACCGGATCATAACAGTGACCCCTCCATACCAGAGATACAGCAGATATAAGAACATCACAGCATTCCTCAGCACAGAAAGAAAAAAGCAATAGCGCAACTGTTTGACCCCTCCCATCGGATATCTTAGAAATTTCAGACAGAAACAGAATACAGCAGTTCTCAGACTTAATTAATTTCTACAAAAAATTCACACAATTCATGGGCCAGACCACCTTAGAAAAACCCATGATTGAGAATATCTTTCCTGCATTCCTGACAGATTTATTTGCCCGTCTTTGGGCTAACAATATCAGATTCATCACACAAATTCAAAGTCTTCTTTTCCTTCCATGGAAACTGATTCTCCTTTAGAGCTAAATATCCTTACTTTAGTCGTGCATAGTACTAGAGCGGCCGTATAGTCTATTCCACTGGGTCTCTCTGTCCCCCACTGGGACAACCCAAAAACGCGGTACTTAGTGAAAGGAGGAGGGCGTCTTAGACTAACCCTCCGGATACCTGTGGATATATTTATATCAATATTTACCTGAGTTATGTATCCTACCCAATCTTCGATCACCTCACCGCGCCTGATTCTAACAGTGATCAGGAATTCAGGATATTTTGACTATAAAGAGAATTACATCACTGGTCAATCCGGGGTGTCTGTCCCTTATGAGGTACGGTTCGAGCACTGGGGTCCCAACGGAACTACACCTCTATATGATTCCACCCAAGAATCACCCCACCATAGGGGACAAACAGGGAAACCACACCAATCGGTCAGTCTGGACAGTATGACTGCCAACTTACCGTGGTTGTTGTGGGGGATGATCAGTCCCAATTTTCCAGTGCCTGTGTCCGGTCCGAGGGTCCTTTGTCTTGTTGTCCTCCGGGGGGCAGAGGCGTTCCTGTTTGGGGCCCCACATTTCGGGTGCCAACTGTTGAGGGAGGATCTAAATTGATCCTTCACGGTTGGCTCAGTGATTTCCAAATTAATCTACAGGGCGTTGCCGGCAACTGAAAATGACCAAACGGAGACGTATGTCTCTGTTTGGGGGTGATCAAGCAAATCTCTGGGCCCCCGTTTATTGTGTATCACTCTTTATAGTCATAGAAAATATACTTCAACCAATCAGCATAAGAACACGCTCACAGTTCTTAACCTATAAGAATGCAGGAAAAACTTAACCCATGAGGATACAGAAAAAACGAAAACTACAGATATGGTCATGTCTTCTTGGCATAAAAAAGAAATACTAACAGATGCCTCAGTCTTGTATAGTAATACACCCCCGAGTCTCTCCTCTGGCTCGAGTTAGAACACTCAAGGTCTTTATACCAATTATGAACCATAGCCTAGTTGAATAACAAACTTATGAAAAACAAGATAAAATTACTACATGGCAGCTGTAACCTTTTACCTAATTAAATAACAGAATTTATCTTTAACCAACAAGAAAATGGAGTCAAAGCACAAAATGGAGAATCTAGCACAAAATGGAGAATCTTTCATAATTTGTTCCTTCACAGTTGCAGGGAACAGAGAGACCAAGTGATAACCATTCTGACAAACTTAGGCTGGCTCATAAATACAAAAATTCGAAGTTAGAACCCTGCCAAATTCACGAGTTTATGGGACTAACATTAGACTCCCATGTTCAAGAATGCCGACTCTCAGTTTCCAAAAAAGACAACATAATGCGTATGGTTACGCGAACCCTACACAATCCCTCCATAACACTGAGGAGGGCGATGTCGCTACTGGGCTCTCTCTCTTCATGCCTGCCAGCAGGACCTTTCGCACAATTCCACACGAGAGAGCTGCAATGGCATATACTCTAAATGCAATCAATACTAAAAGACAATTTAGAAGGTCGCATCACTCTAAGTTCCTCAGTTATTCATTCTCTTCTCTGGTGGGGGAAAAACCAAAACCTTTCAAAGGGAATCCCTTGGATAGTAAAGATATCTCGAGTAATAACAACCGAAGCGAGTCCCAGGGGGTGGGGGGCTCACATGGGAGACAGAGTGGCTCAGGGAAACTGGACAGATCAGGAACTATCAGCATCCTCAAACCAAAAAGAACTTTGGGCGGTGCATCGAGCACTTCTCTTTTTTCTGACTTACATTCGAGGACATCATGTCCGAATTTTTTCGGACAACAAAGTGACAGTAGCATATATAAATCACCAGGGAGGAACAAGGTCTCGATCACTGAGTTCCTCTGCCAAAAATTATCAGTCTTGCAGAGGAAAATCTACTATCCATTTCTGCGCTACATATTCAGGGATCAAACTACGAAAAAGCAGATTACTTGAGTCGTACTCAGTTAAAACAGGGCGAATCGACCCAAAACCAATCTATCTTCAACAAGATTACAGAAAATGTGGGGGACCCCAACAATAGACTTGTTCGCCAATTTTGAAAACAAAAAAGTAAAAATGTTTTGCTCACTGAACCCGAAAGGGAATCCCCAGGCTCTGGATGCTTTCCTAATCCCGTGGACCCACAAGCTGACATATGCTTTTCCTCCAATTATTCTGATTCCGGCAGTCATTCGGAAAATCAGAGAGGACAAAACAAAGATGATTCTTATAGCTCCGTTCTGGCCAAAAAGGACTTGGTTTTCCTGGCTAAGGATACTATCGGTCTCAGACCCCTGGATCCTACCGAATATACCAGACCTACTACATCAAGGACCGATTTTTCCACCCGCAGGCGACGAACTTACATTTAACAGCCTGGATTTTGAACGGAGACTATTAAAAGAAAGGGGGTTTTCGGACAACTTAGTAGCTACATTATTAAAAAAGTAGGAAACCAGTTACTACTAAAGCCTATGGGAAAACTTGGAGAAAATTCTTATCTGTCTCCAAGGTGAAAGTCTAGGATGGGGTTTCAATTAATAAAATACTTGAATTCCTACAAAAGGGTCTGGAACAAGGGTTGGTGGTCAGTACTCTAAAAGTACAGGTGGCAGCTCTATGAGCACTCTATAATCAAAATATTGTGGCCAATCCATGGGTAATAAGATCAAAACCTCTAGTTACTCAAAAAATACCCTCGTGGGAGCTAAATCTAGTCCTCTCTGCACTAACGGGTCCTCCATTTGAACCCATAGACACAATTCCCATAAAAACACTATCATTTAAGACCATTCTTCTGGTAGCTATAACATCTGCACGCAGAATAAGTGACATTCAAGCCCTGTCTGCTAACCCACCCTTTACGAAAATATTAGATGATAGTCACTCTTAAACCTGACCCGGCCTATTTGCCAAAAGTGAAATCAAAATTTCATAGGTCACAGGAAGTGTCCCTGACGTCCTTTTGCCCAAGCCCAAAAAATGAGAGAGAGCGAAAATTCCATAATTTAGATATCAGAAGATGTCTAGTCCAATATTTAGATTCCACCCGAGAGTATAGGAAGGAAGGTTCTTTGTTTGTCTGTTTTCAGGGTCCCAGGAAAGGATTCCGGGCATCCAAGGGTACCTTGGCAAGGTGGATAAAGGACGCAATAGCCTTGGCATATTCATCCACGGGGAATACGGTTCCGGATAGTATAAAAGCGCATTCCACAAGAGCGGTAGCTACCTTATGGGCTGAGAGGTCAGAGGTATCAATTGAACAAATCTGCAAAGCGGCCACCTGGTCATCACCATCAACCTTTTTCAAACACTATAGATTAAATCTAGCTTCTGTGTCTGACTTAACCTTTGGGCGAAGGGTTCTTGAGGCCGTGGTCCCTCCCTAAGCTTAGTCTCTGCAATTCTCTGTGGTGCTGTTATGGGAGACCGAGAAAGTCATAGTTACTCACCGATAACGGTGTTTCTCAGAGCCCATGACAGCACCTGCTTATTCCCTCCCATCACGAGTGCGGTGAGCACTTACTTCCTTGCATATAACTAACGTAACATAATATAGGCACGGTGTTCCTCTAATAAGCAATGTTATGGTTTTTTTTCTTTTGTAACTAACCTGGAGGTCCTCCGATGCTCTGTAAACCAACAGATGCGAGGGAGAGGTACCGCCCTTTTATCTGTAGGTTTCCTGTCCCTGAAGGGCGGATCCCCTCTCTCCGTTGTTCTGTCATGGCCTCCGAGAAACACCATTATCGGTGAGTAACTGACTTTTTTCCTTCCACATTGCTTCAGTTCCTGTGAAGCACCTGAAGGGTTAATAAACTTCTTGAATGTGGTTTTGAGCACCTTGAGAGGTGATGTTTTTCAAATGGTGTCACTTTGGGGTATTTTCTCTCATATGGACCCCTCAAAGTGACTTCAAATGTGTTGTGGTCCTTTAAAAAAATGATTTTGTTAGAAAAATGAGAAATCGCTGGTCAACTTTGAACCCTTATAACTTAACAAAAAAAGTTTCAAAAATGTTGTTGATGTAAAGCAGACATGTTATTTATTAACTATTTTATGTGATTTAACGCTCTGATTTAAGGGCATAAAAATTTACTTTTTTTTCGATTGCCCATGACAGCACCACAAAGAGAGGGGATCCGCCCTTCAGGAACAGGAAACCTACAGATACAAAAGGACGACACCTCTCCCACACATCAAGTTGGTTTCCTGTTCCTGAAGTGGATGGGGTTCCTACAGATACATGGAGAATTTTTTCAGGATCCCAGGCCTGACCGTCCGGTTTTATGTAGCGGGGGTCCCCTACCTCGGCCAGTGCGGGGTCCCTGGAAGCGCCACGGTAGGTCCGGGAAGGATTCCACATCTGTGAGTGGAGCAGGTGGAGCGTGTCCGGAGGATTCCATCTCCGGATGGCCAGCTTCGGAAGGTAAGTATCCTCCCCGATGGATTCATCTGTTTCTGTCCTGTGCTCCCCGGCGTGCTGTGGCGGGTGCTGTGGCATTGGGGGTGGGCTGGGTGAAGCGGCACGGCAGCCAGGGGCTGGCTCGGCTGGTGACGTATCTGGCCGGGCCCCTCGCGCGCTCCAGCCTCATTGGTGGTCACGCTGGTAACGCGTCGGAGGGCGGGGCCTGTAAGGCCATCCCAGAAGTCAGGTGCCGGCCGGCTGTTTCTGGCATATCGCTGGGTCGCTTGCGCGCGGCTCGCCTGGGATGGTAGCCAGAGACCGGGGTTGCCAAGGCGGGGGGGGGGTGTAGTCGGGAGGCGTCTTGGGTCCAGAGGGGGGGGGGCGATACCCCAGAGACCTACTGACCCAGATATCCTACTGACCCAGATATCTGGGGGGGGGGGGGGGAGTGACATAAAGGTCCTGGACGCCTGCAGATAGTGCTTCTGAGCCATTACCAGGACGGACATGGCAGCTTCCTTGGAACAGCAGGAGGGCCTGCAGCATCTGAATGCAGAGCAGTATGCTTCTGTGAGGCCCGGTATAAAGTTCTGACAGATGGCCCGGGAAACGGGTAGTAGCCAGGCAAGTGTTCTGTCCAGCTGCAGGAGCTCCTCCAGGGTGGAGGATTCAGCAGCATTGGCAGAGAAATTTCCCCCTCGTGATTCGGTACCTACTAATCTGCAACACAGGTAAGAAATCTCCGTGAAAGTACACTCGGTGATGCAGTCGTCTTATTTTTTTCTGCCCAGATAGGGGAAGAAGTGTTCTGGAAAAACGAGGCACATGGAGTGTGCCCTTTACAGCTGTCCCCTGCCAGATGCCTACCCAAAATAGTTATGTCAGCCTTGTGTATGGTTAGTCTTTAGCTAGACTGCAGTGCCTTATACTTCCCCCTTCTACAGGTAGTGGAGTAAACCCCTACTTCACCATACGCCTAAGGGAGATTATTAGGACGGAGGTGAAGGAGTTCTAAGGGAGTGGTGGTAGAATGAATTTTACAGACTCAGATTCCTTAATTGACCTTAGAAAGGATGAGGATTCTGCGGGGTCGTCTTCTTCATCAACTTCAGAGGAGGACTCTAGCCGTTTCTGTTTTACTTTGGACCGCATGGATAAATTAAAGCGGTCAAGTCCACCATGGGGGTGGCAGATTCTAGGCCGGAGCCTTCTGTACAAGACGTAATGTTTGGCTAATTAGATCCTACGAAACGCAGGTCCTTTACGCTTAATAGTAAAATTTAAAGGCCTTACCTATGATTCAGTGGGCTGCAGCCTTCCTAGCCGACGCCTCAGCGGACTCTGTAAGGATGGCGGCTACAGCCGCTGGACTGTCCAATGCGGCTTGAAGGGCACTGTGGCTGAAATATTGGCCTGGTGATATCCAGGCCAGATCCCAACTCTCTGCTCCATCCCATGTGAATGAGAGTACCTTTTTGGTCCAGTCCTGGACGAACTTTTAGAAAAAGCAGGGGATGTTAAAAAAAAAGTTCCTAGTTTACCGACTACTTCCTACCGACCCCCTTTCAGTAGGAGAAGGTTCAGTTGTAGGAGGCCTTCCAGGGAGCATGTTAAATGGAATGAAAGGAAGAGGAACGGTACGCGATTTATGTTTGGAGGCTCTTTCCGAGATCATAAGAAATCTTCCCAATCACTAACAGTACCTGTTGGAGGTAGGCTGGCGGCCTTTTACCCGGCCTGGTCCCTGATCTCCAACAGCAACTAGATTCTAAGTCTAATATCATCAGGACTTCAGTTAGAATTCTCCTACGTGCCTCAATATAGGTTCAAGGTTACTCCCCTCAGATCCTCTTCTTTAGAACAAGCTGCCCTGAAATCAGAAATCCATGAACTGTGTCATAAAAAGGTCCTGGTGGAGGTACCAGAAACAGAGAGGGGTAGAGGTTTCTACTCTCCTCTGTTTTTGGTCCGAAAACCAGACTGTTCCTTCAGAACCATAATTAATCTAAAAGCCCTCAATAAATTTCTGGTAATACGACCATTTAAAATGGAAACCATCAGTTCAACAATAAAGTTATTGTTTGAAAATTGCTTCATGGTGGTGTTAGATCTAAAAGATGCTTATTATCATGTAGCCATGGTATCTATTTTGAACTGTGATTTTTGTTATGCTGTAATGTCTATTGACTGTAGAAATCCCCTCTATAATTTGTAAAGCGCTGTAGAATATGTTGGTGCTATATAAATAAAATTATTATTATTATTACCCATTCATGTAACCCATCAGCGTTTCCTTAGAGTGGCAGTTTTCTTAGGAGGATCAGTGTGGCACTTCCAGTATAGTGCCCATCCTTTTGGCCTTGCAGTTGCCCCTCGTGTGTTCACTAAAGTTGTAGCTGAGGTCATGGCCCACCTTCTGAATCCGATATCCTTGTTGTCCCCTACCTTGACGACTTCCTTATTGTAGGTAAATCAGCGGACCATTGTTTGGGGCAGCTACCAACTGCAATGTCCATTCTGGAACTTTTAGGGTGGATACTAAATATCAAAAAATCACGGCTACAGCCCCTAAGCGTACAGCAGTTTTTGGACCTATTTTTAGACTCGCAGATTCAGGAGTGTCGTTTACCGCCCGACAAGGTAATTCGCCTGCGTTATTAGGTCCAAAACTCCTCTAACAACCCCACCATATCCCTTAGAAAAGCTATGGCTCTGTTGGGCTCTCTCTCATCCTGCATCCCCAGCGGTCCGGTGGGCAGAGTTTCATATGAGATCACTACAAGGGGTTGTTTTGTTGAATGACAGAATTCTCGGGGGTCATTTAGAAGGTCAGCTGACTTTATCCCGGACCACTGTAAGATCCCTTGAGTGGTGGTTCGACCAGAGAAACCTATCCAGAGGGGTACCCTGGGAGTATAATATAAACCGAATAGTCACCACGGATGCAAGCACTATGGGTTGGGGGCTCAAATGGGTGAGATTATGGTCCAGGGCCTATGGGAACATCATGAGGTAGAGGGGTCTTCTATCCTGAGGGAATTAACAGCAGTAGAGCGGGCAGTCAAAAAACTTCTTGTATATCTGCAGGGTCATCACATGCGAGTTCTCTCCGACAATCAGGTCACAATGGCTTATATCAACCACCAGGGCGGGACTCATTCCAAACATCTGATGGAAGTAACAGAACGCCTGTTCCAACTTGCAGAACAACAATTTCTATCTTTAACAGCTCTGCATATAAGAGGGAAAGACAATTCTGCAGCAGACTTTTTAAACCGCAACCTTCTGAGACAAGGGGAATGGTCTCTAAAAACTGCTATTTTCAATCTGTGCAGAAGTGGGGTCAGCCGGATATCCCTTATCTCTGCTACCTCTAGTGGTGAGAAAAATCAGGAAGGACAAAGCAAGGGTAATAGTAATTACTCCCTTTTGGCCCAGGAGGGCATGGTTCTCATGCTTCAGGACCATGTCTGTGTCCGACCCTTGGGTACTGCCAGAGGTTCCAGATCTCCTATCCCTGGTCCCAGTCTACCATCCTCAGTGGCTGGCCTTCATCTGACGGCGTGGAGTTTGAACGGTCGTTACTAAAAAGTAAAGGTTTTTCTCTGAACCTAATAAATGCCCTTCTTAAAAGCAAAAAAGAAATTACAACCAGGATCTATGCCAGGACCTGGAATTTTTTTTTACAGAACTCAGGCGTTGCAGCTGGAAAAGGGGTCCAATAGCCCAGATCCTAGAGTTCCTTCAGAAGGGTCTAGATATGGGTCTTTCCACCAGTACCCTGAAGGTTCAGGCATCAACCCTGGGGGCCCTTTTTAGCTACGATATCGCCAGTAACTACTGGGTTAGTAGATTTATTAAAGCAGCAGGTAGGTCCAGGCCCTTAGTTAGGGATAGGTTTATGCTATGGGATTTAAACCTAGTTCTCACTGCCATGACGGAAGCGCCTTTTGAGCCCTTTTCATCGGCCTTGGTGAAAATACTCTTCCTCAAAGTAGCCTTCTTGGTAGCACTGACGTCAGCACGGAGGGTGAGTGACATCCAAGCACTATGTAGACTCTCTCCGTATACACAGCTCCATGACGATAGAGTAATAATTAGGCCTGATCCAGCATACTTGCCTAAAGTAGCTACCAGTTTTAATAGGACACAGGAAATAGTTCTTCCATCCTTCCTTCCCAATCCGGCCAGCCAGAAAGTTATGAAGCTCCACACCCTAGATGTTAGAAGATGTCTCATAGAGTACTTGTCAGTTACTGATTCCTGGAAAAAGGACAATGCCTTGTTTGTCTCCTTTCAAGGCACCAGGAAGAGCCTTAGGGTGTCATAAAGCACATTGGCTAGATAGATTAGGGAGACAATTTCGCTGGCATACACATCAAGTGGCAGGCCGGCACCTGAATAGCTGAGGGCGCATTCCACTCGATCCATGGCAGCCTCGTGGGCAGAGAGGTCAGAAGTCTCCATTGACCAGATATGTACGGCGTCCACTTGGTCCTCTCCGAGCACGTTTTTTTAATCCTTATAGGTTAAACTTGGGTGCTTCCTCTGACCTTTCCTTTGGTATAAGGGTGCTGCAAGCTGTAGTCCCTCCCTAAGTAGTTATTACTCTCTGTAATTACATCGGTGGTGCTGTCATGGGCGATCAAATAAAGTCCTTAGTTACTTACCGATAACAGTATTTTTCAGAGCCCATGACAGCACCCTTCGATTCCCTCCCTCTTTTTTTTAGGGTGTGCACGTCTTCCTCTTAAAAGGTTCACATGTAAGAAATATTTAGTTGTTAAAGTGTTGTACATAATGTTGCCATTAACCATGGTGGACCTCTCGAGCTCTGTAATCCAACTGATGTGTGGGAGAGATGCTGCCCTTTTGTATCTGTAGGTTTCCTGTTCCTGAAGGGCGGATCCCCTCTCTCGGTGTTGCTGTCATGGGCTCTGAAAAATACCGTTATCGGTAAGTAACTAAGACTTTTTCGCCAAATTTCCGATATTTTCACAAATCAACGCAAGTTGTATCAAACAAATTTTACCACTATCATAAAATACAATATGTCATGAGAAAACAAACTCAGAATCAGTGGGATATTTTGAAGCGTTCCAGAGTTATTACTACATGAAGTGACACTGGTCATAATTGTAAAGATTGGCCTGGTCATGAGGGTGAAAACAGTCTTCGGGGTGAAGGAGCTAAATGCGTTACTGGAAAAATTGTGCATATAGAAAAAAATAATGTGCATACAAACACATTGAACATAAAAAAAACCCATTATCTTGTCATTGGCCAATGAGAAAACAAAAACAATAGCAACTATATAATGTTTTGCAAGTAGTAAATAGCTGCATATAAAGATTTACAAATTAATCTGACTTGGTGTTTAACCCTCTAAGAGAATAGTCACCACCGAAGCAACATATTTAATCATGCAAACGGTGTGCAGCCATAGGGAGCAAATGTAATTAAAGGGAGACGACTGTAAACATCTGAATTAGCATTCAAAGAGATTAAACAACCCTAAAGGTACCTTCACACTGAGCGACGCTGCAGCGATACCGAGAACGATGTCGATCGCTGCAGCGTCGCTGTTTGGTCGCTGGAGAGCTGTCACACAGACAGCTCTCCAGCGACCAACGATGCCGGTAACCAGGGTAAACATTGGGTTACTAAGCGCAGGGCCGCGCTTAGTAACCCGATGTTTACCCTGGTTACCAACGTAAAAGTTAAAAAAAACAAACACTACATACTTACCTTCTGCTGTCTGTCCCCCGGCGTTCTGCTTCTCTGCGCTGTGTAAGCACAGCGGCCGGAAAGCACATCGGTGATGTCACCGCTGTGCTTTCCGGCTGGCCGGCGCTCCCAGCCAGTGCAGGAAAGCACAGCGCCGGGGACAGACAGCGGAAGGTAAGTATGTAGTGTTTGTTTTTTTTTAACTTTTACGCTGGTAACCAGGGTAAACATCGGGTTACTAAGCGAGGCCCTGCGCTTAGTAACCCGATGTTTACCCTGGTTACCAGTGAAGACATCGCTGAATCGGCGTCACACACGCAGATTCAGCGATGTCTGCAGGGAGTCCGGCGACGAAACAAAGTTCTGGACTTTCTGCAGCGACCAACGACATCACAGGAGGATCCTGATCATGGGCGGACATACCGCCGGTTCAACCGGTGCAGCTGCACCGGGGCCCGGAGGCTCTGGGGGGCCCCTGCAGGGCGGCCAGGGACGCTGCTACGATTTGGCAATTTGACTATTTGAGCCCTTTGGCTCAGGCGGCCGAAGAGAGAGGGCGGCAGACTACTGGATTTGAGCTGCTAGGTTTTTTGTTTTTTTTTTTCATAAAACTCCGGGGTCAAGTGCCCGCCCCCCCTCCTCCCTCCCTCCTTCCCGCCCCCCCTCCCTGAAGACGTAATACTCACCTTCCTCCAGCGGTGGCTGCAACTGCGTCTCAGCGCTGGCAGCGCGTCCTGTCTTCAGCGGTCACATGGTACCGCTCATTTAAGGTCATGAATATGCGCATATTCATGACCTTAATTAGCGCTATCATGTGACCGCTGAAGACAGGAAGGAAGACGCTGCAGAAGAGATGCCAGGAAGTTCTGTTCTGTGCCGCGCGGTGAGAGGTAAGTATGACAGGGAAAAAGGATGGGGAGGTATGCACACAGGGGAGAAGGATGGGGAGCCATGCACACAGGGGAGAAGGATGGGGAGCCATGCACACAGGGGAGAAGGATGGGGAGCCATGCACACAGGGAAAAAGGATGGGGAGCCATGCACACAGGGGAGAAGGATGGGGGAGCCATGCACACAGGGGAGAAGGATGGGGAGCCATGCACACAGGGAAAAAGGATGGGGAGCCATGCACACAGGGGAGAAGGATGGGGGAGCCATGCACACAGGGGAGAAGGATGGGGAGCCATGCACACAGGGGAGAAGGATGGGGGAGCCATGCACGCAGGGTGGGAGGATAGGGGAGGCATTCACGCAGGGAAGAAAGATGGGGGAGCCGTGAACGCAGGGAAGAAGGATGGGAGAGCCGTGAATGCAGGGGAGAAGGATGGGGGAGCCCAGCACGCAGGGGAGAAGGATGGGGGAGCCGTGAACGCAGGGGAGAAGGATGGGAGAGCCCAGCACGCAGGGGAGAAGGATGGGGGAGCCGTGAACGCAGGGAAGAAGGATGGGGGAGCCGTGAACGCAGGGAAGAAGGATGGGGGAGCCGTGAACGCAGGGGAGAAGGATGGGGGAGCCGTGAACGCAGGGGAGAAGGATGGGGGAGCCGTGAACGCAGGGAAGAAGGATGGGGGAGCCGTGAACGCAGGGAAGAAGGATGGGGGAGCCGTGAACGCAGGGAAGAAGGATGGGGGAGCCGTGAACGCAGGGAAGAAGGATGGGGGAGCCGTGAACGCAGGGGAGAAGGATGGAGGAGCCGTGAACGCAGGGGAGAAGGATGGGAGAGCCCAGCACGCAGGGGAGAAGGATGGGGGAGCCGTGAACGCAGGGGAGAAGGATGGGGGAGCCCAGCACGCAGGGGAGAAGGATGGGGGAGCCCAGCACGCAGGGGAGAAGGATGGGGGAGCCGTGAACGCAGGGGAGAAGGATGGGGGAGCCCAGCACGCAGGGGAGAAGGATGGGGTAGCCCAGCACGCAGGGGAGAAGGATGGGGGAGCTGTGAACGCAGGGGAGAAGGATGAGGGAGCCGTGAACGCAGGGGAGAAGGATGGGGGAGCCCAGCACGCAGGGGAGAAGGATGGGGGAGCTGTGAACGCAGGGTAGAAGGATGGGGGAGCCATGCACACAGGGTGGGAGGATGGAGTATAAATATGGAGTATAAATACTAGGCCCTATAGGGGGGACACAGTGTGAGAGGACAGTGTGAAGAGGGAGCCGGTATAGAAAGGAGAGGTCAGTGTGAAAGAGCATATACCATAAGAGGGACAGTGTGGGGGTCATATTTTGTGCAGACAATATAGTGAGGGGCAATTTTTTATTCCGGAGCATTATAATGACACTTGTATCTTTAAGGGCGTCATGTGGAGACTTTCTGCAAAAGAGCAGAAAAGATGGAAGTCTGCAGAGACGGCTGTGGCTGAGAAAACTCATCATGGGGTCTGGACAAGATGAAGAAAAGAAGAACGGCTCCAGAGTCAACGCCATCTATAAGATACCTGGATATAAATGTTATTTGTGATACTAACTAATTCTCATGTTTTTATTTATGTTCGGAAATTTAAAGGGGATGTCCAGGTTTGTGATGAGTCTGCAGTCATTCTTTGTGACTGCAGACTTCTGACTTCTCACAGTGCGCACTGCACGCTGTCAGGATTCTCTTGTGCTGGTGATTTACATACATTCGGTCGTGTGCTGACTAGACATGTGTAGCCTCCGTCATTGAAAATGAACTGAGCGAGGCCGGGCACGTCTAGTCGGAATGTGGTCAGAAGTATACAAATCACATGCTTGTGCTGACATGACCGTCCACCGGCAAGGGAGAATCCTAGTAGTGTGCAGTGCATGCGTTGCGAGAATTCAGAAGCTGCGATGTCAGGATTCAGCTCTGTAGGTTCCAGTAGTCGTCACATGGACATTTCACTCATATGCGACTTTCATACTTATGGTCCTGTGACATCGAGCTTCTCTTCTGCTTCTCTCAGTTTTTCACTGAACATTGTGAGCATTAGGGAGAGGAGCTCGTGGGCACATGACTAAGTGTACAAATCGCATATGTCCTTGGCGGAGGGGGGGCACCAAAATGAATTCTTGTCCCTGGTGCCAGAAACCCTAGATACACCTCTGCTGGTATGCTACTGCGAGCGGCGATTACCGGGTCCGGTGGAGGGATGTGTGTGCACAGGCAGTGAGGCAGGGACTGTGTGGGGGGGGTCGCCATTTTTCCGTTCGCCTCAGGCAGCAGAGAGGCTAGGTTCACCCCTCAGGGCGGCTAATATAGAGGGCAATCTGGCCAGTCTATCCGACCCCGAGGCTCCGGGAGCCCCCTGGCCAGATTGCCCTCATGTGCGGCAGGCATGGAGCAATCCCTGCAGCTCCGCTGCCTGCAAGAGAAAATGGCAACGGATCTGCAGGGAATGGATGCTTCCTTTCTCACACAGACAGCAGCAGCTCAGCTGAATGACATCATTCCGCGCTGCGGCTGTGCGAGACAGGAAGCTGCCGGCGTGCAGCTTCAGGATAGGATCCGTGCGCAGAGGTGAGACATCTCCTGTCTTCTTCACGGCTGCTCCTCCTCCCGGCTCGTCCTGTCTGGCACCTTCTCCATACCTCCCAACTTTTGAAGTTGGGAAAGAGGGACAAAGTTTGCGGCGCGCAAAGCGCGGCGCGGCAAATTTTAGGCCACACCCATTCACTAGTCACACCCATATCCATGTCTCAACCACACCCATTTAGCACTGCTGATCACACTGTTCATAAAGAATAATTATAAAAAAAAATATGGCCACACAGTGCTCCATACTGTATAATGGCCACACAGTGCTCCATACTGTATAACGACCCCACATGAACACATGATGCTCAATACTGTATAATGGCCACACATGATGTTCCATACTGTATAATGGCCACACATGATGCTCAATACTGTATAATGACCCCACATGATGCTCCATACTGTATAATGGCCCCACATGATGCTCAATACTGTATAATGACCCCACATGATGCTCAATACTGTATAATGACCCCACATGATGCTCAATACTGTATAATGGCCACACATGATGCTCCATACTGTATAGTGACTGCACATGATGCTCCATACTGTATAATGACAGCACATGATGTTCCATACTGTATAATGGCCACACATGATGCTCAATACTGTATAATGACCCCACATGATGCTCAATACTGTATAATGGCCCCACATGATGCTCAATACTGTATAATGACCCCACATGATGCTCAATACTGTATAATGACCCCACATGATGCTCAATACTGTATAATGGCCACACATGATGCTCCATACTGTATAGTGACTGCACATGATGCTCCATAATGTATAATGACCCCACATGATGCTCAATAATACTGTATAATGACCGCACATGATGCTCCATACTGTGTAATGACCGCACATGATGCTCCATACAATACACACCAAAACTTCCATATTAAATAATCTTAAATGGAAACATGAAGAGATCCCACAAATGATGCAAATAAAATACAACTTTTATTAAGCCACATTAAAAACAATATTAAAAAAGCAAAAACACCGTATAGTGGAAACCGAACAGGAAAAACCGGTGAAAAGATATGAACCGGTATTATAAGCTAGCAGCAATCATATCTCATGACATAAACTCTGGCACAGACTATCTATAGTATTCCAACATGAATGAAATGCCAGGATTTCAATCAATACCGCCCATGTCCTAATACATAACAAAGTATCAATACAAATTTACTCAGCCATGAAAGGGGTAGCAAGGAAAATTCCTAAGCCTAATGTGTGCCCACAAAGCTACACTCTAGATATAGTAAAGTCATGTAAGCCAGCCTAACAATTAGAAGTAAGTAGTGCTTACCGCATCTCATCTATACACCCGTTCGGCGTCCACTCACCCCGACGTACGTTTCGCCACCTGCTTCTTCCGGGGGCGTGTCAGGGTGAGCGGTAGCCGGGCTTAAATGTAATGCTCCACCAATCGGGAGATACTAGGCGGGTAGAGTCCAGCGCAGCCGTAGTGCGCGCATTGCGCCTATGCCCGCCCCCTCTAATGGACACTTCCCTGGCAACGCTCAATGGTACGCAAGCACAAAGCCTGCGTGTCAAAAGAAGAACGCCCAGCAAAGATCCGGGAGGTCTGGGAACAAGCGCATGCGCAAAGGCTCGCTGACAGCACTTACTAAGTCTATATCACATACGGAGGATAGAAGAATGCCTGGACAGACACAAGTAAAATGCTTATTCTAAAAAATACACCCAGTGAAGAAAAAGAAGAAAAAGGCCTAATGATATAAGGGAGTGCACGTGATGTTTATTGAAATAAATATAAAGTGTCCATAATAAATGCGAATATCACATAAAAGTGCATGGTCACTGAACAGAATGACCACATAAACATATATATCTATATATTCTACCTCATAAAATATATTAAATAAATATAAAAAAAAGTGATACAAATTTACCCACACATATAAGGTGAAATAAATAAATAAATAAATAAAATAATAATAATAAAAAATAACAAAAATAAATAATAATCAATAAACCCTATAAATACGCTAACACAGACACCTAATGACCATAATATCTGTATATATACTACCCCCTCCGTAGTGAATACCATATTTTATCACAATAATATTTTATGTTAAATACCACATATCCACATAGTAGTGAGTATGGATTATTCATCGCAAGAACACCTAATCAGTCCTACATAATAGTGAATACCATATTTTATCACAATAATATTTTAAATATTTTATGTTAAAAAACCACATTTCCCACACAATTGTGGGTATGGATTATTCTTCGCAAGAATACCTAATCAGACCTACATAACAGTGAATACAAAATGCAAATATACATTATAAATTACATAACAACAATATACATATACAAAACATAGTATAAATACAGCGTCCAAAAATTTATGACATTACAATAATATAAATAATTCTGTCCAAAACATGTCCATCTCCAGAAAATTCAAATCCTTCCGTAGCAACGATGGTATTGACAACAAACTCTCCCACCATATGTAAGGAATTCTAGAATGAAAAAACAAATGTTAAAATCAACATAAAAACACAAATATAAAATACAACCGGACACCTCCCACCCCATAAAAAGAAGCACCTGTTATTTATAAGAATGCTGAAAATCCCATTGTCTCATTGAGACCAAATGGTCTAATTGTCCTCAGACGGTATATCCAACGGCATTCAAGTCTAGCCAAATTTTTGCCTACGTCGCCACCCCGTGAACCAAGATCCACTTGATCTATGGCCTTGATCCTGAGACCACGAGGAATACAATCATGGTATTTCTTAAAATGACGAGCTAATGTTTTTAATGTTGTATCATCAGTTACATTTTTAGCCTTTTCAATGTCCAAAATATGCTCTCTAACGCGGATTTTGAGTTCCCGTGTGGTAAGGCCTATATAGACCTTACCACAGGGACACTCAGCATGGTATATAACCGCCCTCGAGACATGTCAAATGTTTACGGATCTCATACACTCTTGACCCATGATGCTCCATACAGTATATTGGCCGCACATGATAATGGCCACACATAGCTACTCCTACACACGCGGCTGCGCTCCGTAGACTTTGCATACACGGCTCCGCTCCGTACACACGGCTCCACTCCATACATCTCATACACACACGGCTCCGCTCCGTACACATTCAGCTCCGCTCCATACACCTCATACACGGCTCTGCTCCATACACCTCATACACTGCACCGCTCCATACACCTCATACACACACGGCTCCGCTCCATACATCTCGTACACACGGCACTACTCCGTACACCTCATACACACACCGCTCCGCTCCATACACATTGCACACACTGCTCCGCATACCTTGCACACACACAGCTCCGCTGCGTACACCTCATACACATACGGCTCCTCTCCATACATCTCGTACACACACGGCACTACTCCGTACACCTCATACACACGCGGCTGTGCTCCGCACACCTCGTACACACGCGGCAGTGCTCCGTACACCTCGTACACACGGCTCCGCTCCGTACACCTCGTACACACGCGGCTGTGCTCCGTACACCTCGTACACATGGCTCCATACACCTCTTACACACGACTCCGCTCCGTACACCTTGTACACATGGCTCCGTACACCTCTTACACACGACTCCGCTCCGTACACCTCGTACACACGACTCCACTCCGTACACCTTTCACATGCTGTTCCGCTCCGTACACCTCGTACACACGCGGCTGTGCTCCGTACACCTTGTACACACGACTCCACTCCGTACACCTCATACACACGCTGCTCTGTTCCGTACACCTCGTACACACGTGGCTGTGCTCCGTACACCTCGTACACACGACTCCACTCCGTACACCTTTCACATGCTGCTCCGCTCCGTACACCTTGTACACACGCGGCTGAGCTCCGTACACCTCGTACACATGCGGCTCTGCGCCGTACACCTTGTACACACGACTCCGCTCCGTACACCTCATACACACGCTGCTCTGCTCCGTACACCTCGTACACACGCGGCTGCGCTCCGTACACCTCATGCACACGGCTCCGTACACATCGTACACACACGATTCCGCTCCATAGACCTTTCACACGCTGCTCTGATCCATACACCTCGTACACACACGGCTCTGCTACATCCACCCTGTAAACACCTCCTGACCTCACACATACGCTGCCTTACCCTCCTCCGGCGCCATGGCAACCAGCAAAGTCCTGTACACGGAGGTCCTCCTCCCGATCATGTGACCCCTGACTCCTCCCATCCTGTGACCTCATCACAGGTCCTGTGCACAGAGCAGCCATTATGTGGTGTGCTGCTGTGCAGGCCGGGTGCAGGGACTCAGGGAGCTCTCAGCTGACCGGCTGATACACACACCTCCCAACCAGTGCGGGACAATTGATGTCCCGCCCGGGATCGCGGGGCTGACTGTCAAAATCAGGACAGTCCCGCTAGATCCGGGACGGTTGGGAGGTATGCCTTCTCCCTGCACACACTTCCAGCCTGTGCAGAACGGCGTCTGCACACTCATGGCTGGAAGGAAGCTGCAGCTGTGTGCAGGACCTCAATCACCCCCTGAACAGGAGGTAAAGAACGGCCTGAATGTGACGGGTTGTTTGCAGAGTACAGAGGGGAGGCAGGGGCTGCAGTCAGAGACTAGAAGCAGTGATTTACTGACTGTGACCCCCGGAGCTTTGTGTTCTCTGGTCAGTGCAGGATTTTCATCCACACACAGCAGGGACCAGAGAATTCAGAGCTCAGGAACAGTCACTAAATCACTGGGTCTATTCTCTGACGGGACTCCAGTCATCACTGCAGTATCAGATCCAGGCTGGGACTGACCCCTGAGCCCATCCCCCAGTGAAGACTTTTTCACATATACTGTATCTGTTGCATTAAACACACAGGTACAATACATAGACACATATAAGGGTATGTTTCCACTGTCAGTAAACTCTGCGGATTGGACGCTGTGTACATCCGCAGCATCCAGTCCGCAGCGTCCTGATGTTACAGCATAGTGCATGAGATTTCAAGGAATCCAATGTCCACTATGTATGCAGCGGCACCCGCAGCTTCCCTGCAGAGACGGACATGCGGCACATCTTTCTAGACCGTAGCATGTCTATTTATCTTGCGGAGACGCTCAGTCTCCACAAGATAAATATCACAGTCCAATGTATAGGATGCGGTGATTCAATGAACACATGCGGAAGCATCACTCGTACAAAAGCTGGCAGCGCTTTGGACCGAGCGGACATGTGCTGCATCCAAAGCATATATATATATATATATAGCTTTGTCGCCTTTAAAGAAGGGGGGGCCCAGACACATTTCCTGCACAGGGGCCCCAAGCTGTCTGTGTCCGCCCCTGATCCTGATCGCTGCTGCCTGTCAAACTGAACGATATCGCTAGCCAGGACGCTGCAACGTCACAGATCGCTAGCGATATCGTTCAGTGTGAAGGTACCTTAAAAGTGAGGAAAAGGTATTTTCCATATAGCCATAATCACACTTGCATTCAATAACCATGGTCGGAGACACTTGAATAACAAATGGCGAGTCCAGTCTTCATTAGGGGCTAGTAAAAAGACTATTGTTCACACTATGCAATCAATGGAATGATGAATCTTCCCTGTAAACTCACAGTCCTTGTGCCACGGATAGGGTATAACTTTCAAACTTGGACATACGCCTTTATAGGATTACTGGGATGATAGAAATGTCCACCAAGAATGGGTAATGTTACAAAATAAAGACTGTGGAGACCTGGGTGTCGTAACCAGTGCCTTCCCCCCCTCCCATCAATCCCGTAATGAAACACACACAGTCCTAGGTGGGTTGAACAGGTCAGTCACAGTTTATTGATTAAATAAGCAGAGAAAGGCAATTACATATCGTAACGAGCGGCTCGCGCCGAGCTCTTGTCCGTGATCGACAGGGGAATTGGCCCAACGAGCGGTTACGACCTTTGCCCTCCTCCGCTTCTTCCGCTGTGACTTAATAAAGGTTACCAGGGTTAGTTATATCAACATACGTATATACATTTTTTTTTTTTTTACACATTACAACATAATTCACACATTTACATTATCCCGCAGGTTTCATCATTAGTCTTTAAAAGGGAGGGTGGGTGGGACAAGAGCTTCCAGGTGTCCGCCGAGAGGGAAAGAGAAAGTTCCCGGCCGGACACCTGGATTTAACCCCTGTAGGAGTGGCCGTAGGACCCCTCCCCTCTAGTGCCCACTGGCCGACTGGGGGTCTTCTAATTAGTGTATCACTAGGGGGGAGTGATGCTAGGGGGGAAATGGCACAGACATCCTTTTTGTGCAGCTCTCTGTGTGCACCCCAGTCAGAGACGCGCACCTTAAACAGTACCGCGTCTGCCAGAATGACCATCTACCTGTCCAATCCCTGTTGATACTGTGCAGCCACTGCTGTGGTGGTCCCTGCCTGTCCTGCAGTGATATTATTCTGACCAATCACTGGCCTATCAGTGATATGCAGTTTATGCACGTCAACTGTGAAGCCAATGATTGGCTGCAGCGTTACATGAATTCTGGGCTTGAGATCACCAGAGCTGTGGGATGGGAAGATTAAGATATTTTTTTCCACTACTCTGCCAACTTTTCTAGGGTCCCTGGATACCCCTTTAGTTGTTGAGATTATCAGTTTTTCCTAGTTCATTCGGTGACATTCTGGGAGCAAATTCAGGAAAATTTAATTTATGTGTTGAATGCTCCACAAAAGCAGCGTCGGACTGGAGCACTTTGGGCCCACCAGAGAAAATCATTCTTAGGGCCCACTGTATAGCTACATAGAAATAAATACATGATCACCAATTGTTCTGTAAAACACCTTAATATCAGGGTATACCATAAGGTAGTACATGTCTTAAGGATATAGCAGGGGTTGGTGTCCACATTTTGGTGCAAACTCAATGATACATGTCTCCTGGTGTTTATTAACCTCTAAGCCAATGTGTTATAGCACCAGTGTAGTGGAGGGATTTTGTAACATCTCATTTATACTCTGAGAAAAGCAACGGCGGGAATTGACCGAAGCAGATTTAACATGAAAAATGTGTCAGTTCATGCTGCGGATATTCACCATCGATTTCATCCTTTGAAGTACAAAGAATCAAGTCGGTGGTAAAGGTCATCATTACGTAGTAGTACACAATATGGCACAATATCTTCCCTCACGTAATCTACGATCCACCCAAGACCTCCTACTCTCCTCCACACTTATTCGTTCCTCACATAACCGCCTCCAAGATTTCTCCCGAATATCCCCCATCTTCTGGAATTCCACGCCTCAACACAGTCTATTATCCACCACCCTCTGATCCTTCAGACGGAACCTTAAAACCCATCTCTTCAGGAAATCCTACAGCCTACAATAACCATTCTGCCGCCTCCCCACCACCCGAGCTGCCGCCTCACCACCACCCGAGCTGCCGCCTCACCACCACCAGAGCTGCCGCACCCCCGACCTTCTGTCTCTTCCCCATTGTCCCATAGAATGTAAGTCCGCAAGGACAGGGTCATCTCCCATCTGTACCAGTCTGTCATTGTAAATTTTACAGTGGGGTGTGTCTATATGTAAAATCGTCCTTAAAACCCATCCTGCGTGATAATATAGGTGAATTTAATGAAAATGTAGAATCCCTGTGGGTGGATAAGGGGAGGGGGAAAAAATAATAAATTACTGATAGGGGTTTGTTACAAATCTCCAAATATAATGGAAGCAATGGAGAATATCCTCGTAAAGCAAATAGATGAAGCTGCGACTCAAGGAGAAGTCATTATTATGGGGGACTTCAACTACCCTGAAATAGATTGGGGAACAGAAACCTGCAGTTCCAGCAAAGGTAATCGGTTTTTGACAACTATGAGAGACAATTACCTTTCACAACTGGTTCAGGACCCAACAAGAAGGGGGGCACTGCTAGACCTAATATTAACCAACAGGCCAGACCGCATATCAAATATAAGGGTTGGGGGTCACTTGGGTAATAGCGATCACAAAATAATAAGTTTTCATGTATCCTTTAAAAAGATGTGTAATAGAGGGGTTACAAGGACACTAAACTTCAGGAGGGCAAATTTCCAACGGATGAGAGAGGATCTTGGTGCAATTAACTGGGACGATACCCTGAGACACAAAAATACACAAAGAAAATGGGAGACATTTATTAGCATCCTGGATAGGACCTGTGCACAGTATATACCGTATGGGAATAAACATACTAGAAATAGGAGGAAACCAATATGGCTAAATAGAGCTGTAAGGGGCGCAATAAGTGACAAAAAGAAAGCATTTAGAGAATTAAAGGAAGTAGGTAGTGATGAGGCATTAAATAAATACAGAAAATTAAATAAATTCTGCAAAAAGCAAATCAAGGCAGCAAAGATTGAGACAGAGAGACTCATTGCCAGAGAGAGTAAAAATAATCCTAAAATATTCTTTAATTACATAAATAGTAAGAAACTAAAAAATGATAGTGTTGGCAACCTTAAAAATAGTCTGGGTGAAATGGTGGATGAGGATGAGGAAAAAGCCAATATGCTAAATGACTTTTTTTCATCAGTATTTACACAAGAAAATCCCATGGTAGACAAAATGACTAGTGATAAAAATTCCCCATTAAATGTCACCTGCTTAACCCAGCAGGAAGTGCGGCGGCGTCTAAAAATCACTAAAATTGACATCTCCAGGCCCGGATGGGATACACCCTCGAGTACTGCAGGAATTAAGTACAGTCATTTATAGATCATTATTTTTAATCTTTAAAGACTCCATAATAACAGGGTATTTACCACAGGACTGGCGTATAGCAAATGTGGTGCCAATATTCAAAAAGGGGACAAAAACTGAACTCGGAAATTATAGGCCAGTAAGCTTAACCTCTACTGTGGGTAAAATCCTGGAGGGCATTCTAAGGGATGCTATACTGGAGTATCTGAAGAGGAATAACCTCATGACCCAGTATCAGCACGGGTTTACTAGGGACCGTTCATGTCAGACTAATTTGATCAGTTTCTATGAAGAGGTAAGTTCCGGACTGGACCAAGGGAACCCAGTGGATGTAGTGTATATGGACTTTTCAAAAGCTTTTGACACGGTGCCACACAAAAGGTTGATACATAAAATGAGAATAATGGGGATAGGGGAAAATATGTGCAAGTGGGTTGAGAGCTGGCTCAGGGATAGGAAACAAAGGGTGTTTATTAATGGAGCACACTCGGACTGGGTAGTGGTTAGCAGTGGGGTACCACAGGGGTCAGTATTGGGCCCTCTTCTTTTTAACATACAGTGGGGCAAAAAAGTATTTAGTCAGTCAGCAATAGTGCAAGTTCCACCACTTAAAAAGATGAGAGGCGTCTGTAATTTACATCATAGGTAGACCTCAACTATAGGAGACAAACAAAAATCCAGAAAATCACATTGTCTGTTTTTTTAACATTTTATTTGCATATTATGGTGGAAAATAAGTATTTGGTCAGAAACAAAATTTCATCTCAATACTTTGTAATATATCCTTTGTTGGCAATGACAGAGGTCAAACGTTTTCTGTAAGTCTTCACAAGGTTGCCACACACTGTTGTTGGTATGTTGGCCCATTCCTCCATGCAGATCTCCTCTAGAGCAGTGATGTTTTTGGCTTTTCGCTTGGCAACACGGACTTTCAACTCCCTCCAAAGGTTTTCTATAGGGTTGAGATCTGGAGACTGGCTAGGCCACTCCAGGACCTTGAAATGCTTCTTACGAAGCCACTTCTTCGTTGCCCTGGCGGTGTGCTTTGGATCATTGTCATGTTGAAAGACCCAGCCACGTTTCATCTTCAATGCCCTTGCTGATGGAAGGAGGTTTGCACTCAAAATCTCACGATACATGGCCCCATTCATTCTTTCATGTACCCGGATCAGTCGTCCTGGCCCCTTTGCAGAGAAACAGCCCCAAAGCATGATGTTTCCACCACCATGCTTTACAGTAGGTATGGTGTTTGATGGATGCAACTCAGTATTCTTTTTCCTCCAAACACGACAAGTTGTGTTTCTACCAAACAGTTCCAGTTTGGTTTCATCAGACCATAGGACATTCTCCCAAAACTCCTCTGGATCATCCAAATGCTCTCTAGCAAACTTCAGACGGGCCCGGACATGTACTGGCTTAAGCAGTGGGACACATCTGGCACTGCAGGATCTGAGTCCATGGTGGCGTAGTGTGTTACTTATGGTAGGCCTTGTTACATTGGTCCCAGCTCTCTGCAGTTCATTCACTAGGTCCCCCCACGTGGTTCTGGGATTTTTGCTCACCGTTCTTGTGATCATTCTGACCCCACGGGGTGGGATTTTGCGTGGAGCCCCAGATCGAGGGAGATTATCAGTTGTCTTGTATGTCTTCCATTTTCTAATTATTGCTCCCACTGTTGATTTCTTCACTCCAAGCTGGTTGGCTATTGCAGATTCAGTCTTCCCAGCTTGGTGCAGGGCTACAATTTTGTTTCTGGTGTCCTTTGACAGCTCTTTAGTCTTCACCATAGTGGAGTTTGGAGTCAGACTGTTTGAGGGTGTGCACAGGTGTCTTTTTATACTGATAACAAGTTTAAACAGGTGCAATTACTACAGGTAATGAGTGGAGGAAAGAGGAGACTCTTAAAGAAGAAGTTACAGGTCTGTGAGAGCCAGAAATCTTGATTGTTTGTTTCTGACCAAATACTTATTTTCCACCATAATATGCAAAAAAAATGATAAAAAAACAGACAATGTGATTTTCTGGATTTTTTTTTCTCAGTTTGTCTCCCATAGTTGAGGTCTACCCATGATGTAAATTACAGACGCCTCTCATCTTTTTAAGTGGTGGAATTTGCACTATTGCTGACTGACTAAATACTTTTTTGCCCCACTGTATTTATTAATGACCTTGTAGGGGGCATTCAGAGTAGAATTTCAATATTTGCAGATGACACTAAACTCTGCAGGGTAATCAATACATATATTACAGGATGATTTATGTAAACTAGAAGCTTGGGCTGATAATTGGCAAATGAGCTTTAATGGGGATAAATGTAAGGTCATGCACTTGGGTAGAAGTAATAAGATGTATAATTATGTGCTTAATTCTAAAACTCTGGGCAAAACCGTCAATGATAAAGACCTGGGTGTATGGGTGGATGACAATCTCATATTCAGTGGCCAGTGTCAGGCAGCTGCTACAAAGGCAAATAAAATAATGGGATGCATTAAAAGAGGCATAGATGCTCATGAGGAGAACATAATTTTACCTCTATACAAGTCACTAGTTCGACCACACTTAGAATACTGTGCACAGTTCTGGTCTCCGGTGTATAAGAAAGACATAGCTGAACTAGAGCGGGTGCAGAGAGGAGCGACAAAGGTTATTAGAGGACTGGGGGGTCTGCAATTCCAAGATAGGTTATTACACTTGGGGCTATTTAGTTTGGAAAAACGAAGACTAAAGGTACCGTCACACTGAGCGACGCTGCAGCGATACCGACAACGATCCGGATCGCTGCAGCGTCGCTGTTTGGTCGCTGGAGAGCTGTCACACAGACAGCTCTCCAGCGACCAACGATGCCGGTAACCAGGGTAAACATCGGGTTATAGTCCTCAGAATAAAGCGATGCAAAAATAATTATTTTTTCTATAAAATAGTTTTTATCGTATAAAAGTTCCAAAACATAAAAAAATGATATAAATGAGGTATCGCTGTAATCGTACTGACCCGAAGAATAAAACTGCTTTATCAATTTTACCAAACGCAGAACGGTATAAACGCCTCCCCCAAAAGAAATTCATGAATAGCTGGTTTTTGGTCATTCTGCCTCACAAAAATCGGAATAAGAAGCGATCAAAAAATGTCATGTGCCTGACAACAACCAACAAGAACGTCAACTCGTCCCGCAAAAAACAAGACCTCACATGACTCTGTGGACCCAAATATGGAAAAATTATAGATCTCAAAATGTGGTAACACAAAAAATATTTTTCCAATAAAAAGTGTCTTTCAGTGTGTGACGACTGCCAATCATAAAAACCCGCTATAAATAGTAAATCAAACCCCCCTTCATCACCCCCTTAGTTAGGAAAAAATTAAAAAAATGTATTTATTTCCATTTTCCCATTAGGGTTAGGGCTAGGGTTAAGGCTACAGTTAGGGTTGGGGCTAAAGTTAGGGTTATGCTTGGGGCTACATTTACGGTTGGGAATAGGGTTGGGATTAGGGTTAGGGGTGTGTCAGGGTTAGAGGTATGGTTAGGGTTACCGTTGGGATTAGGGTTAGGGGTGTGTTTGGATTAGGGTTTCAGTTATAATTGGGGGGTTTCCAATGTTTAGGCACATCAGGGGCTCTCCAAACGCGACATGGCGTCCGATCTCAATTCCAGCCAATTCTGCGTTGAAAAAGTAAAACAGTGCTCCTTCCCTTCCGAGCTCTCCCGTGTGCCCAAACAGGTGTTTACCCCAACATATGGGGGGGGGTATCGGCGTACTCAGGACAAATTGGACAACAACTTTTGGGGTCCAATTTCTCCTGTTACCCTTGGGAAAATACAAAACTGGGGGCTAAAAAATAATTTTTGTGGGAAAAAATGTTTTTTTTTATTTTCACGGCTCTGCGTTCTAAACTTGGGGGTTCAAAGTTCTCAACACATCTAGACAAGTTCCTTGGGGGGTCTAGTTTCCAATATGGGGTCACTTGTGGGGGGTTTCTACTGTTTAGGTACATTAGGGGCTCTGCAAACGCAATGTGACGCCTGCAGACCATTCCATCTAAGTCTGCATTCCAAATGATGCTCCTTCCCTTCCGAGCTCTGCCATGCGCTCAAATGGTGGTTTCCCCCCACATATCGGGTATCCGCGTACTCAGGACAAATTGGACCGCAACTTTTACCCTTAGAAAAATACAAAACTGGGGGCTAAAAAACAATTTTTGTGGAAAAAAAATATTTTTTATTTGCACAGCTCTGCGTTATAAACTGTAGTGAAACACCTGGGGGTTCAAAGCTCTCACAACACATCTAGATGAGTTCCTTAGGGGGTCTACTTTCCAAAATGGTGTCACTTGTGGGGGGTTTCTACTGTTTAGGTACATTAGGGGCTCTGCAAGCGCAATGTGACGCCTGCAGACCATTCCATCTAAGTCTGCATTCCAAATGGCGCTCCTTCCCTTCCGAGCCCTTCCATGCGCCCAAACAGTGGTTCCCCCCACATATGGGGTATCAGCGTACTCAGGACAACTTGTACAACAACTTTTGGGGTCCAATTTCTGCTCTTACCCTTGGGTAAATAAAAAATTGGGGGCGAAAAAATCATTTTTGTGAAAAAAAATGATTTTTTATTTTTACGGTTCTGCATTATAAACGTCTGTGAAGCCCTAGGTGGGTCAAAGTGCTCACCACATATCTAGATAAGTTCCTTAGGGGGTCTACTTTCCAAAATGGTGTCACTTGTGGGGGGTTTCAATGTTTAGGCACATCAGTGGCTCTCCAAACGCAACATGGCGTCCCATCTCAATTCCTGTCAAATTTGCATTGAAAAGTCAGACGGCGCTCCTTCGCTTCCGAGCTCTGCCATACGCCCAAACAGTGGTTTACCCCCACATATGGGGTATCTGTGTACTAAGGACAAATTGTACAACAACCTTTGGGGTCCATTTTCTCCTGTTACCCTTGGTAAAATAAAACAAATTGGAGTTGAAGTAATTTTTTTGTGAAAAAAAAGGTAAATGTTCATTTTTATTTAAACATTCAAAAAATTCCTGTGAAACACCTGAAGGGTTAATAAACTTCTTGAATGTGGTTTTGAGCACCTTGAGGGGTGCAGTTTTTAGAATGGTGTCACACTTGGTTATTTTCTATCATATAGACCCCTCAAAATGACTTCAAATGAGATGTGGTCCCTAAAAAAAAAAATGGTGTTGTGAAAATGAGAAATTGATGGTCAACTTTTAACCCTTATAACTCCCTGACAAAAAAAAAATTTGGTTCCAAAATTGTGCTGATGTAAAGTAGACATGTGGGAAATATTACTTGTTAAGTATTTTGTGTGACACATCTCTGTGATTTAATGGCATAAAAATTCAAAGTTGGAAAATAGCAACATTTTCAAAATTTTCGCCAAATTTCCATTTTTTTTACAAATAAACGCAGGTAGTATCAAAGAAATTTTACCACTATCATGAAGTACAATATGTCACGAGAAAACAATGTCAGACTCGCCAAGATCCGTTGAAGCGTTCCAGAGTTATAACCTCATAAAAGGACAGTGGTCAGAATTGTGAAAAATGGCCCGGTCCATAACGTGCAAACCACCCTTGGGGGTAAAGGGGTAAATGGTGCTATATAAATAACAATAATAATAGTAAATGTAGCAATATCTGCACAATGTGTGAATATTTCAGCTGTTAATTTGCTGTTTGATTTCTGCAGCAAATACATTATGTGAAAGCCCCCTCTTACAGTGGTGGGGGTCCTAAATCTCTTGTGCATGGAGTAATATTAAAAGAGCTTTCCCTCACATCTCCCCATACACTTTTTACAGAAATCTCTCTGCCATCTATAAGGCCATAACTTTTTATGAAGGGCCTCATTTTGTTAGTAGTAGGGAAAGAAGTTTTAGCCAGGGGTGCTAAAGGGGGAAAGGGGCTCAGTCATGGTGATACAGAGGGAGGTAGAGCAGCAAGGGGTGATACAAAGGTAGGAGGCTCAGTCAGGGGTGATACAGGGGGAGGGGGTCACAGTTAGGCGTAATACAGGGGGAGGGGACGCAGTCTGGTAATACAGGGGAGGGGGGTTTAGTCAGGCGTGATACAGTGGGAGGTGGTGCAGTCAGGGGTGATGCAGGGGGATGGGGGTTCAGTCAGTCAGGATGATACAGGGGGAGGTAGTTTAGTCAGTCAGAGTTATACAGAGGGAGGTGGCACAGCCATGGATGATACAGGGGAGAGGACACAGTCAATCAGGGGTAATAAAGGGGGAGAAGGGCTGTCAGGATGATACAGAGGGAGGTGGCGCGGTCAGTGGAGATACAAGGAGAGGGGGTTTAGTCAGTCAGGGGTGATACAGGGAGGGGGCGCAGTCCATCAGAGGTAATACAGGGGGAGAGGGGCTCAGTCAGGAGGATACATGGGTGGTAGTGCAGTCAGGGGTAGAGGGGCTCAGTCAGGGTGATTCTGAGGTGATGGGGTGATACAGGGGGAGGGGGCTCAGCCAGGGGTGATATAGTGGGAGAAGGCTGTCAGGGGTGATCCCGAGGGAGGTGGCGCACTTAGTGGTAATACAGGGGGAGAGAGGCTCAATCAGGAGCACACAAGGGAGGTGGTGCAGTCGGGTAATACAGGGGTGCAGGGGCTCAGTCAGGGTGATTCTGAGGTGAGGGCATTTAGCTGGGGTGATACAGGGGGAGGGGGCTCAGTCAGGGGTGATATAGAAGGAGGGGGCTCAGTCAGGGGTGATATAGAGGGAGGTGGCGCAGTTAGGTGATTCCAGGGTGAGGGGGTTCAGCAGGGGTGATACAAGGGGAGGGGCTCAGTCAGGGGTGATATAGAAGGAGGGGGCAAAGTCAGGGGTGATATAGAGGGAGGTGGCGCAGTTAGGTGATTCCAGGGCGAGGGGGTTCAGCAGGGGTGATACAGGGGTAGGGGATGCAGTCAGTCAGGGATGAAAGCGGAGATGATTTAATGGGGCCCTCATTCACCCCTAAGTAACTTAGCCCCTTCTCCTCTATCACCCCAGACTAAAGGCCCCCATTTACACTTACTCTCGGTTAGGCTGGCAGGTGAGCCCTTCTTCAACCACTGCAGCTGTAGCAGGAAGTCATCTATCTCCCTCTGCTGCTTACGCTGTGGGGGAGGGGAGAGCCCGTTATAGATGACAGCACAGCTTATAAGGCTACTTTCACACTAGCATCGGAATCTCCCCGTCGCAATGCGTCGGGCAGAGATTCCAACGCTAGCGTTTAACGCACTGCACAACAGAGGCAGCATTTCTCCGGCGCATCCGCTGCCCCATTGTGAGGTGCGGGGAGGTGGGGGCGGAGTCCGTTACATGTAGCGTTTTTTGCTCCCGACGGTCCACCAAACCACGACGCATCCGTCGCACGACGGATGCGACATGTGGCAATCCGTCGCAATGCGTCGTCAATACAAGTCTATGGGGAAAAAACGCATCCTGCAAGCACTTTTGCAGGATGCCTTTTTTCTGCAAAACGTTCGCATTGTGACGGATTGCAGTTAACGCTAGTGTGAAAGTAGCCTTACCTGCGCTCTGCTGTACAGCCAGGGAGAAGAGGACACAAACAAAGCTAACACTGGCTGCAGCGCAGCCAATCAATCAGTGTTGGCCTTATCAAGAGCTGCATCGCTCTCTGTGCTTGTTGAACACAGGGAAGAGCGGTGACATAAAAAGCCATCAGGGCGCAAGAGCGCTCTTGTTACTTACATGAGCCGCAGTCTGCAGCAGGCGAGCGTGTCAGCTGTGTTATCGCTGACACCCACACTGCTCTCTGACTAGCTCTGAGAGGAGCCGCGAGTAGTGGTGACGTGCACACTGGGGACGTCCTGCTCGCGGCTCCTCCCACAGCTAGTCAGAGAGCAGTGCAGACGTCACTGATAATACAGCTGACACGCTCGCCTGCTGCAGACTGCGGTGCACTATTTGTAAGTAACAGAGCGCTCTT
Source organism: Ranitomeya imitator (assembly GCF_032444005.1). Lineage (NCBI taxonomy): Eukaryota > Metazoa > Chordata > Amphibia > Anura > Dendrobatidae > Ranitomeya > Ranitomeya imitator. The sequence goes on along the minus strand of NC_091283.1, from coordinate 449,066,667 downwards.
GCATTCTGATGACTTTTTCTATCACTTCTCCGCCCAGTAAGACAACAGGGGAGAGCGGTCGGTATGCATAGTGCGGGCACACGTGACTTATGTTCACTTTGCCAGCAGATGTCAGTGCCGGGGCCCACCAGAGAATCCTCTGGTCCTTCGGTGGGCCAGTCTGACCCTGGTGGCCTAATAACTACATGGACAGAGGGAGGTGTTGGACAAATGTAAACAAGTGGCTGCAGAACGGTTGGTAAATGTGGGCCATTCCATGGGAACAGTGGTTACTGATGACTGAGGACTCCCTCCTGGTTTGCTCCTGGAGCCCCCCGGCTACTTGTTGAACATCTTTCCTCTGGTTTTTACTTTTACACAAGACCCTGTGTCTTCTCTATTGTGCGAAAGCTCACCGACACAAAAAGAGGACTTACAAATCCTCCAAAAAATTCAAAAAAGTCACAGAAAAAAGCAGAGATGTTTTACCTGCTGAAGCCTCCAACTGAATGCACCAGCAGGGCGCAGCGGACCCGATAAATGATGGCAAACACACAGGTGCAAAAAAATACCGATGAAACAACCACTTTCAATCCAGTGTTGGCTGTTTGGCATTAGTGCACAAAAAGATAAGAGATACTAGTCTGTATATGGCATAATTCACACACGCAATGCAAGGCATCTGGTTTGCAGCCTATTAGTAACGCACATACAGGCGGGCTGCCCAGTGCTACAAAATGCATGCTGTGTGAACAGAGGCCAATAGTTTACAGAGCCATCATGGTCCGACTGCGCCCTGCAAGATAAAGTGCAAAAAGAAAACCACATATCAATGTATGTAAGGGTACCGTCACACAGTGCAATTTTGATCGCTACGACGGCACGATTCGTGACGTTCGAGCGATATAGTTACGATATCGCAGTGTGTGACACGCTCCTGCGATCAGGGACCCCGCTGAGAATCGTATGTCGTAGCAGATCGTTTGAAACTTTCTTTTGTCGTCTAGTGTCCCGCTGTGGCGGCATGATCGCATGGTGTAACAAAGGTGTGCACGATATTGTATACGATGTAATGGGTGGAGGAGCTGGCTACGTAGGAGCGCCAAATTCTCCACCTCCTGTGTGCTGATTGGGCGGTACAATACTGTGCGCTCATTCGACAGACAAAGGACTATTGTTCCCAGCGGATAAAACCGGAGCTGTCGAGCGCTCTATTCATTTCTCTCTGGAGCACGTGCTGGAAACAGAACTCCTAAATTCGCTGGATTCCCTGGACTTTTATAACTACTATAACTACAGACTTTTACCGCAAGAGGTATGTATAACGCTACAGCGTAGCAGATGTTGCGCTTCAACGGGGATAAACGCTGGAGCGTGGTCAATTGTTCCTTTATGGAGAGTAGGGTAGGCCAGAGAGCCTCAGGTACACAGCTGTAGCGTGGCCCAATTTTAATCCTTTTACAGATCGAGCTGTAGCATGGTTGACTGCCCCGTTTATGCCAGTAGTAACATATATAGTTATTAGATCAATGGTCAAAACATTGTTTTGTAAGCACGTGTATTTATTGTACGTTTGTTTTCTTTTTAGGAAGTATGCTCACTTCCGATGAGAGTTCTGTTGTTGCTGCTGCCCTGGTGTTTGAGGCAGCACGTCTCCAAGAGGAGAGACGTCCTAAACGAAAACGTCGCATGTGGACCCGGAGCTGGCTGCAGAAAAGATCCACATTGTCACACATGGGTCTCATAAGAGAGTTACGGGATAATAACCCTCATGATTTCCGAAACTACCTTAGGATGTCAGAGGAATCCTTCAAGATAATACTGTCTGCTGTTACGCCACTCATACAAAGGCGTGATACGCCGATGCGTGCAGCCGTGCCCGTGGATGAAAGGTTGGCGGTGACACTGCGGTTCCTGGCTACAGGAAGGTCTCTTCAGGATTTGCAGTTTTCCGCAGCTGTTTCCAGACCTTTCCTGAGCGTTGTGATTCCGGAGACATGCGAGGCCATTGTGCAGAGCTTAAGGCATTATATCGAGGTACTACTATTTTTTTTGGGCTGCTGTGTTATGTCGATATATTATACTAGCTATTTAACCCGTTCTACGCCCTGGTGGCGCGCATTTCTATTGGTATATGTTCTCCATCCTATCATGTGCTGCTCCCATCCTGCGCCCCCATTCTGACATGTGCTGCTGCGATCCTGCGCCATCCTGCGCCTCCATTCTGACATGTGCTGCTACCATTTTGCGGCTCCATTCTGATATGTGCTGCTCCAACCCTGCGCCACCCTTCTTTTATTTTCTGCTCCCAACGTTATTTTATTGATTATATAATTTCGATATATTGTTTAGCACCCCCCCTCAGTCAGTGAAGCCATCTGATAAAATGGCTGCCTGCATACTCAGGGTTGTTGACTTTGTTATACTAATCCATACTGCGCGTCAATCACTCTAGGATGTCCACATGAGAGTGTATGTGCACAACAATATATTTGACCTAATTTGTACATGTTTCCTTCTCATCTTGCAGTTTCCCAAGACGGCGGATGACTGGAAGAGGATTGCTTCCAATTTTGAACAGCTGTGGCAGTTTCCAAACTGCGGTGGCGCATTAGATGGAAAGCATGTGCGCATCACGCAACCAGCCAACTCTGGATCCTTTTTTTTCAACTACAAAGGATATTTCAGTGTGATCCTCATGGCCCTTGTCAATGCGAACTATGAGTTCGTCGATGTGGATGTTGGCATGAATGGTCGAGTCTCCGATGGTGGAGTTTTTGAACACACTTCATTTGGGGAAAGCTTGGGGAACAATCAACTGCAGTTGCCACTAAATGAAGACACAAAAGCAAACCTCAATTTTGTTTTCATCGCAGACGAAGCTTTCCCTCTTCATCCACATCTGCTGAAGCCATTTGCGCAGCGAACACTCACACCGGAGCGCAGAATCTATAATTACCGGTTGTCTAGGGCCCGTCGTGTGGTTGAAAATGCCTTTGGGATTATGGCGAATCGGTTTAGAGTGTTCCACACAGCTATCAACTTGAAGCTGCCGTCTATAGACTTTGTGGTTTTGGCATGCTGTGTGCTCTATAATTTCCTGAGACGTCATGATACCAGCTCCTATTCTCCTCCTTCATTCATTGATGCAGTGGACGCAAGAACCGGAGATATTGTGCCCGGGGAATGGCGAACACAACCTGAAAATTTAACAGCTCTTCAAGCACTGGGATCTGGCAGACAGGCAGACGATGCAAGGGACTGTCGAGAAAAATACTGTCAGTACTTTAATGGTTCTGGAGCTGTACCCTGGCAGGATCACGCCGTATAACAAAAATTTTTCTTTTTGGTTTGCTATTTACTCAACAATATGTATGTAATGCATTCGTGTCCACAATGTAATTTTGCGAGTAGGTCACTGTCTTTTGTGTAATAAAATTAAATTGTATTTTTTACTCCCGTTATTCTTGGTTGTTCATTTTAGATAAAGTGGGTTTTGTGTAATAAAATTAAATTGTATTTTTTACTCCCGTTATTCTTGGTTGTTCATTTTATATAAAGTGGTTAATGACGTCCTTTGCCGGCAAGGTGTCCTGTGACTCATTAATACCCATTGACGGGATAGTACGTTATAGCGATCGGTCTATATTGCATTCCAAAGTCAAATGGCGACTTCCTTCCATTCCAAGCTCTGTCATGCACCCAAACAATGGTGTACCCACACAGAATCGTATTTTCAATCATATAAACCTCTCTAAATGACTTTAAATGAGATGAGAGGCCTAAAAAATGGTGTTGTAAACCCTTATAGCTCCATAAACATTAAAGAATGCGAATATTTTTTTTTTTTTTGGAACAATTTCTTTGTATTTAACAATTAACCTACAAAATGTTACATAACAAAAAACAACCCACAAAAAATTTATCTCCTTCCACGGCCCAACAGGTGTCGCAGCGTCACGCCCTGCTGCTCTACTTGAGCCTGGAGGAGCGCTGCTGTCTGCTGCAGGAGCGCTGCTGTCCGCTCCAGGCGCAGTTGCCTTGCCAGGAGCTCTCTCACGCTGGGCTGTTCTGTGGATAGAAGAGGTTGGAGAACAGACGGTGATTCCGCTGAAAATACATCTCGACCTCTGGGGCAGGACCAAATTGAGTGTGTTGTAATTTTCAATTTGGTCCGGTCCCACAGGGCGATTTTTTTTTTTTAAATTAAATTTTACAGTTTTAGTTGTCAATTGTGACATCCCGCAGATAACCACTCGTATTATCTTAATACTTACGGAGAAGGGACGCCGGTTCTTCAATGCCAGAACCAGAGCTGCTTATTTGCCATCCCTGAGATCTGGCCACTGCTGCAGCAGCTAAAAGGAAATAATAACAGATCTGGTTAACTATGGAACACGCCGTTGGGAAGCGCTCGCTGTTTTGGTCACTTATGTATGGTAGCTTCTGGGGAGAAGGCCGCCGACCCGGGGGAGGAAGATGAGTGGCGGAAGGGAGGTGTTGAGGGTGGTGTTGGGGTGCGAGGCCACCTGGTCTCCAAAGATGTTGGAGGCGTGGTAGGGCGCCTGCTCCTTAATGCGCCTATAATGTATACAATATTTCCGCTACTCTCTTATGTCACCTATCCAGTAATAAAATAGCAATGAATGATGGTACACTTACGTGAGGTCCCGGGCTGTGGGCTGCCGCTGGTGGCGGACGAAGGAGAGCTGGTCTCAATGGCAGGTGCCTGTTGCCGACGCCTTCTCTCTACACATAAATGAAAAAAACCCAATGGTTAGACATTCCTATACTGTATGTTCAAAACCAAGTGCAGAGCAAAGGGAATCATTGCAACCAATACGGTTCCTGCTTTAATTTGTCCAAAAATTTTAAGGGAATGAACGCTGTGTTCTGATTGGGTTTTGCAGCAGCATTTGGACAAGTTGTTACAGAGAAGCTTGTCTTTTATATGTGTAGTACAGTTTGTGCTCCATATTGTGTGCTCCGTACGATGTGTACGTCGTACTGTGTGCGGCACGGTGTGTACCTCGTAGTGTGTGCGGCGCTGTGTGTGTGCTCCGTATCGTGCGCGGCACGGTGTGTATGCCATAGTACTAGAAGCGCATCACGGCTGCGCGCGTCTACTGATTACCAGCCATTATTTCCCCTCCGGCCAGTGCGCGCAGGATAATGTATACAATATTTACGCTACACTGTTATGTCACCTATGCTGTAATTAGATTAATATGAGTGATGGTACACTTACGTGAGGTCCCGGGCTGTGGGCTGCTGCTGTTGGTGGACAAAGGAGATCTGGCGGCAATGGCAGGTGTGTGTTGCCGGCGCCTTCTCCCTACACATAAATGAAAGAAACACAATGTTTTTAAAACAAAGAACAGGGATTCCAGAGCCCCCCCCCCCAAAAAAAAATATATTGCGCGCAGGGTTGCCAACCTCCTCCTAAAAGCGTGCATCGCCCAATTCCCCCATACTGGTACTTGCCTCGCCTTGTCTCCGCAAGCAACTCAGCCAGAAGGTGTGGATTTTTGTGGCGGAGGTCGGCCCATTTCTTCCGCAGCTGCTGCGCACTGCGGCGGACGCCAAACCTCCTTTCCAGCATTTCCACAATGCGACGCAGCACCTCCTGCTTGTGTAGGTTCGGGTGGGCTGGGCGAGTCTCCTGGCACTCATAACCCAGGGCATCCATGTGATGGACAAAAAACCTGAGCTCAGTCTGCCCCAGAGGTGCAGATCTTTGTCTTCCAGCCATTTTTGGTGAAAAGACGCTATAAAGCACCACCTAACCACGCCCAGAGGAGGTCCTTAACTATGCAGTTCTCCCGCGCGATCCGCATCGCTATAGCGTTGCCGTTTATGGACAGCGTCACATTTGTGACGGCTGAGCGGTACGGAAGGAATGCACATAGTAAATGCCGTTCGAAGGATGTAGATATAACGCCGGAGCGGCACGTAATGTGCGCTCGTGGTATATGACGGCGTGATGACGTTACAGCGTTCCTGCGTGCCTGCGCTACCTTGCTTTGCTTCCCTGACATCCTGAAAATGGCTGCCAGGCGACTTGATCCTCCTATGGGCATCCCAGAGCTAAAGTTCCTGATTAGCACTATGGATGGGATGCAGTACGAAACCACAGGGCTGGTGCTGCACCGCAACCAGCACAAGGATGAAGTTGTGCATGTGGTGTCTGAGGGCCTCAGGAAGCAGTTTGGGATAACTCGCAGTAAGGCCCAGATTGTGAAGAAATGGGGCGATCTGAAGTCCAAAAGCCCAGCGCGCCTGCAGGAGCTTCGCCGCGAGATACGCAGAGGTGAGTACCCAGGTACCCTAAAGTATTGCACGCCGAAGGGTTAATTAGGTGTGTATGTGGTGTGTATGTGGCACAGCTATGTGGCAGTTGGAACGTTGCAGAGCCACTATGTGGCACAGCTATGGGGCAGTTTGAACGTTGCAGAGCCACTATGTGGCACAGCTATGGGGCAGTTTGAACGTTGCAGAGCCACTATGTGGCACAGCTATGGGGCAGTTTGAACATTGCAGAGCCACTGTGGCACAGCTATGGGGCAGTTTGAACGTTGCAGAGCCACTATGTGGCACAGCTATGTGGCAGTTTGAACGTTGCAGAGCCACTATGTGGCACAGCTATGTGGCAGTTTGAACGTTGCAGAGCCACTATGTGGCACAGATATGTGGCAGTTTGAACATGCAGAGCCACTATGTGGCACAGCTATGTGGCAGTTTGAACGTTGCAGAGCCACTATGTGGCACAGTTATGTGGCAGTTTGAACGTTGCAGAGCCACTATGTGGCACAGCTATGTGGCAGTTTGAAGGTTGCAGAGCCACTATGTGGCACAGCTATGTGGCAGTTTGAACATTGCAGAGCCACTATGTGGCACAGCTATAGGCCAGTTTGAACGTTGCAGAGCCACTATGTGGCACAGCTATGGGGCAGTTTGAACATTGCAGAGCCACTATGTGGCACAGCTATGTGGCAGTTTGAACGTTGCAGAGCCACTATGTGGCACAGCTATGGGGCAGTTTGAACATTGCAGAGCCACTATGTGGCACAGCTATGAGGCAGTTTGAACGTTGCAGAGCCACTATGTGGCACAGCTATGGGGCAGTTTGAACGTTCCAGAGCCACTATGTGGCACAGCTATGGGGCAGTTTGAATGGTGCAGAGCACTATGTGGCACAGCTATGGGGCAGTTTGAATGGTGCAGAGCACTATGTGGCACAGCTATCTGCTGACCGACCTTTTTTTTTTCCTTCACAGAGGCAAAGAGACATCGCCGCCGCCACGAGGCATCCCACACCGCCTCTGCTGTCCCAGTGCCCTCCGGGTCAACTGTCCCAGTGCCCTCCGGGTCAACTGTCCCAGTGCCCTCCGGGTCAACACCTCCAGATCCTAGTAGGTTCCGACAATAATGTGATTTGGATTTGGTTGCAGGTCCCCTCTCCCTCCCCACCCCCCCCCCACCCCGCAGCCAGTGTTGCCATATTTGCTGACAGACCTTTTTTTTGTCCTTCACAGAGGCAAAGACACAGCGCCGACGCCGACAGCACGAGGCATTCGACACAGACTCCGACTCAGAAACCAAAGTGCCCTCCATGTCAATGCCACCACACCCTAGTAGGTTCCCACAATAATGTTATTTTGATTTGGTTGCAGGTATGCCCCCCCCATCCCGCAGCCATTGTTGCCATGGGCAGCACGGTGGCACAGTGGTTAGCACAGCAGCCTTGCAGCGCTGGGGTCCTGGGTTATAATCCCACCCCGAACAACATCTGCAAAGAGTTTTTATGTTCTCTCCGTTTTAGCGTGGGTTTCCTCTGGGCACTCCGGTTTCCTCCCACATTTCAAAGACATATTGATAGGGATTCAAGATTGTGAGCCCCATCGGGGACAGCGATGATAATGTGTGCAAAACTGTTAAGCGCTGCGGAATATGTTATCGCTATTGGCCGAAGTGGGAAACGGGAACATTGTGTCACATTGGTGTCTGAGACTGTGACCAACCATTATAATATGAGGGCTCTGTCCGCTGCATTGGCCGGGAAGAGACCAAACGAGTGTGCTCGTCCAAATTGCCATCTGTACCCTTGTTTACAGCTTCCATAATTAGACGCTCCGTTAGTGTTCTTTGCCTGTCGTCCATTTTGGCCAGTTTGTCAACTATATAGTGTCCAAAACCCTGCAACGCAGAGCTAACATTTTTTGTTAACACCTGTTTTGCCAGGCTCAACAGTTCAAGTGAGACGTCTGAGGTGGCTTTCCGTTTCCTTGGACCTTGCCTCCATTGAGTCCTGGCAGGTGCAGCCTCCACAAATTCAGTCGTCGAGCAGTCCTGTGCACATTCCTGTGTACTGTCCTGTGCACTGTCCTCCTGGGGAGAATAAAAAATTAAGTTATTAACCCGGAAACAAAAAGTCTTAACACCATAACCGCATCCAAACTATATATTCGTATTAGGAAAAAAAGTTTGTAATAGATTTTTAGCTTAGTAATATTATTTAACATTCCCATTTATTTATTACTTTGAACTACACTGTTCTGACTGCTAGGGGAACCTGATGAATATTTTATTGTCGAAATAGTCTCAACAAGAATACTAATCTGCAGCTGGAAGCGATACTATTTTCTATATTGCTTAGATGGTATGGTTTAGAAAGGTCGCCATTTCATACTTATGAAGTTCGCCATATAATACTTTACTGCGACAGGGTTACTTATGTGTACATGATTTTGTAATAACTTCTAATTGATGGGATAATCAGAAGTATAAAACATAAAATGCAGATAAATTATATGTAATTATAGGACACATTGGTGAACTGTCGTGCAAAGAGGTACTTACTTGTTGCCCTTGTGAGTCCTGCTCGGCGTGGTTCTCCGATACAGACTTGTTCACTGTGCAAGTAGCCCATGTGTTCCTGTTTCCATAATTGTTCTCTTGTGTCTATAAGACTGGGGAGTTCCACCACTCCTCTTGGGCTATCTGCACAAAAGCTGTTCTACCCTGTATGCACACATGGATTTTTCCTCTCTGAACCCTGTTCACACAGGTTATATACAGATGATCAGGTTTTTAAATACATCAGATAGGGATTGCATACATTAGTTAGGACTGCTCTGATAAGGGTAGAGCAGCTTAGTATACATTTTTTGCAAAAAACGTATCAATCAAATACCCTGTTTTTTACATCTTTTACTAGCACTTGCGGATTACTGCAACATTTTTTCAAACTGAGTGTTTTTGGTTTTACTATTCTCTTTTGTGTCTTCAGGATTCTTGGTGGTGTGTGAACATGATCATACAGACTTGTTAACTGTGCAAGTAGCCCATGTGTTCCTGTTTCCATAATTGTTCTCTTGTGTCTACAAGACTGGGGAGTTCCACCACTCCTCTTGGGCTATCTGCACAAAAGCTGTTCTACCCTGTATGCACACATGGATTTTTCCTCTCTGAACCCTGTTCACACAGGTTATATACAGATGATCAGGTTTTTAAATACATCAGATAGGGATTGCATACATTAGTTAGGACTGCTCTGATAAGGGTATACCGTGAAGATTGGTAGAGCAGCTTAGTATACATTTTTTGCAAAAAATGTATCAACCAAATACCCTGTTTTTTACATCTTTTACTAGCACTTGCGGATTACTGCAACATTTTTTCAAACTGAGTGTTTTTGGTTTTACTATTCTCTTTTGTGTCTTCAGGTTTCTTGGTGGTGTGTGAACATGATCATACAGACTTGTTCACTGTGCAAGTAGCCCATGTGTTCCTGTTTCCATAATTGTTCTCTTGTGTCTACAAGACTGGGGAGTTCCACCACTCCTCTTGGGCTATCTGCACAAAAGCTGTTCTACCCTGTATGCACACATGGATTTTTCCTCTCTGAACCCTGTTCACACAGGTTATATACAGATGATCAGGTTTTTAATATACATCAGATAGGGATTGCATACATTAGTTAGGACTGCTCTGATAAGGGTATACCGTGAAGATTGGTAGAGCAGCTTAGTATACATTTTTTGCAAAAAACGTATCAACCAAATACCGTTTTTTACATCTTTTACTAGCACTTGCGGATTACTGCAACATTTTTTCAAACTGAGTGTTTTTGGTTTTACTATTCTCTTTTGTGTCTTCAGGTTTCTTGGTGGTGTGTGAACATGATCATACAGACTTGTTCACTGTGCAAGTAGCCCATGTGTTCCTGTTTCCATAATTGTTCTCTTGTGTCTACAAGACTGGGGAGTTCCACCACTCCTCTTGGGCTATCTGCACAAAAGCTGTTCTACCCTGTATGCACACATGGATTTTTCCTCTCTGAACCCTGTTCACACAGGTTATATACAGATGATCAGGTTTTTAAATACATCAGATAGGGATTGCATACATTAGTTAGGACTGCTCTGATAAGGGTATACCGTGAAGATTGGTAGAGCAGCTTAGTATACATTTTTTGCAAAAAACGTATCAACCAAATACCCTGTTTTTTACATCTTTTACTAGCACTTGCGGATTACTGCAACATTTTTTCAAACTGAGTGTTTTTGGTTTTACTATTCTCTTTTGTGTCTTCAAGAATACTAATCTGCAGCTGGAAGCGATACTATTTTCTATATTGCTTAGATGGTATGGTTTAGAAAGGTCGCCATTTCATACTTATGAAGTTCGCCATATAATACTTTACTGCGACAGGGTTACTTATGTGTACATGATTTTGTAATAACTTCTAATTGATGGGATAATCAGAAGTATAAAACATAAAATGCAGATAAATTATATGTAATTATAGGACACATTGGTGAACTGTCGTGCAAAGAGGTACTTACTTGTTGCCCTTGTGAGTCCTGCTCGGCGTGGTTCTCCGATACAGTTTGTTCCACAGGTGCCAACAAGCAAAAACACGTGGATGTCCGTGGCACCTCTTGGTCCCTCAGAAAATTCATATGTTCGAAATACCAAAGCTTAGGCACGTAAACATCTTCGGTGGAAGCTCCGGACTTTGTAGTGTGAAGAACCTTGTTAAGCTCCTTCCTCCACACCGTGCGTAGCGCCTGAATTTTCTTCTTGATTACCGCTTCGTTTGCTTGCTCTTCTGGTGCATGGCGATTGTAAAACTCAATGAGCTTTGAATAACCCTCCTTCCTCTTTTCCCTGTTACAATACTCTGGAGATTTGATCTTCCAGAGGCAGGGAAAAGACTGGTAGATTTCTATGAAATCCCTGATAAATTCCACGCGATTTGACATCTGAAAAATAATTATTAAAAAAAGTTACGTGTTTGACAAAGAGTCCTTTAAACACTACTTTTACCAGCAGTGTACCACCCGCTTCACTACAGCAGCCTCACAAAGCGCTCATGCCGACCATACATTGTTCCATCTGCCACGCCCTAGGCCACCATAACCCAAAACAGTGTACCACCCGCTTCACTACAGCAGCCGCACAAAGCCCTCATACCGACCATACATTGTTCCATCTGCCACGCCCTAGGCCACCATAACCCAAAACAGTGTACCACCCGCTTCACTACAGCAGCCGCACAAAGCCCTGATACCGACCATACATTGTTCCATCTGCCACGCCCTAGGCCACCATAACCCAAAACAGTGTACCGTCCGCTTCACTACAGCAGCCGCACTAAACGCTCATGCCGACCATACATTGTACCATCTGCCACGCTGTAGCCGACAGTCACAACCAGTCACAATAGCGTACCATCGGCTTCGCTTCAGCGGCGGAACGAAGCGCTCATGCCGACCATACAGCGTTCCATCTGCCACGCTCTCGCCCACCAGTCACAACAGCGTACCATCCGCTTCGCTTCAGCGGCGGAACGAAGCGCTCATGCCGACCAAACAGCGTTCCATCTACCACGCTCTAGCCCACCAGTCACAACAGCGTACCATCCGCATCGCTTCAGCGGCGGAACGAAGCGCTCATGCCGACCGTACAGCGTTCCATCCACTATGCCCAAGCGGTTTAACATACCTCGAAGCTGTGGTGCAAAGCGTGGAATATTCTGGGAAATACTAAATCCGACGTCCAGGTCCACCAAGTGTCCAAGTACAAAGTGAAGAAAGGAAATTTTGAAACCTGTGAGGTGGCTTTGAGAACAATAGCGCTCAGGTGACAAATTTTCCAACCAATTGTGTGCACAGAACCTGTGGCCTATCAGCACATTAGCTAGCAGCTCGACACGCCCCTAGTGAACAACGTCACGCACAGATTATGCAAAATGTGCTCTGAATCGTCTTGTGTGACATGACCGGTACGACTGTCCCATACGACTTCTACATCGCAAATACGTCATGAAATTGTCGCTCCAGCGCCGTGCATCGCAAAGTGTGACCGCAGTCTACAATGTTGGAGCGATAATTGTGCGACGATGTAACGTCATGAATCGTGCCGTCGTAGCGATCAAAATTGCACTGTGTGACGGTACCCTAAGGTATTAGTTTATATTGGGGCCTCAATACGTAAGCTGGCAACCCACGTCACGGGTCCTTACAATTTGCCAGTCCTAATGCTAAACATTGAATAAAAGCTCACCGACACAAAAATAGGACTTACAAATCCTCCAAAAAATTCTAAAAAGTCACAGAAAAAAGCAGAGATGTTTTACCTGCTGAAGCCTCCAACTGAATGCACCAGCAGGGCGCAGCGGACCCGATAAATGATGGCAAACACACAGGTGCAAAAAATACCGATGAAACAACCACTTTCAATCCAGTGTTGGCTGTTTGGCATTAGTGCACAAAAAGATAAGAGATACTAGTCTGTATATGGCATAATTCACACACGCAATGCAAGGCATCTGGTTTGCAGCCTATTAGTAACGCACATACAGGCGGGCTGCCCAGTGCTACAAAATGCATGCTGTGTGAACAGAGGCCAATAGTTTACTGAGTCATCATGGTCCGACTGCGCCCTGCAAGATAAAGTGCAAAAAGAAAACCACATATCAGTGTATGCTGGTGCATTCAGTTGGAGGCTTCAGCAGGTAAAACATCTCTGCTTTTTTCTGTCTCTTCTCTATTGTGCGTCAATGTGTCCAGGTATTCAGTCTTCTCTCTGTAGTATGTTGTGAAGGACGTACCCTATACAATGTTAGTGCCCCCACCACAGACTGAGCCCTATAATAATTGTAATGTATTTTGGTACCGGAGTTGATATTATGACATCTGCTCTCTGCATATGGAGTCCCCTATAATTCCAGCTCTAGTTGTAGAACATTCAGGATAGTAGTGATTACTCCCATCCTTGTCACTGTGTAAGGTGAAATCCAGGAAAAAAAAACAACACACAACACAATATATATACCCCCCCCCCCCCCCCAAAGAGCTCTGCTTCAAGGGGGAAAAAAATTCCTTCCTGACCCCATTGCTGGCGATCGGATATTTCCCTGGATCTTGTGTCCTGCTGCAGATTGCTGTATATAACATTGGGGTGTACTGAGCCGAACGCAACAAGTTGCAATTTTGTGCAGATGCATACAGCGGCATGGCCTGCGAACCCAATGTTAAAGAAAGGGCGCACACACCGCATGCAGCCATAGGCGGAGCTGGATGAAGAGGCGCGGCAGTGGGCAGGGCTTCACGGAGGAAGTCCGCAGCCCGGCTAAACGCTAGTATGAAACTAGCCTAAGAGCTAGCGAGGCTGGTAGGTAATAAATCATTCTGTCTTTACAGGAATGTGGTTTTTTTAACCCCTTAATGACCGCCAATACGTCTTTTAACTGAGATATAAGAGAATAGCCTCCGCATACAGGAGACAATCCAGCAGCTGTCGGCTGGACACTTTAGCTGACAACTTGCTGCATCAGTCACGATCGGTGTTTGCACCGTCCAACTCTGTTTAACCCCTTAGATGCTGCTGTCAATAGTGACTACATCATATAAATGGTTAACAGAGTGTGGGGGCTTCCTATTTATCCCAATTGGTGCCCTCAGATCATGATTGTGTGGTCCTGATGTTTGCCATGGCAGTTCATGACCAAATAGTGGCCTAAGGGTTTGTGCACACGTATCTGTGAGGGCTGTGGATTTTTCCGCAGCGGATTTGATAAATCCTCAGTGCAAAACCGCTGCGGTTTTTCCTGCGGAATTATAGCTGTTTCTATTGCGGATTCCGCTGCGGGTTTACACCTGCAGTTTTCTATTGGAGCAGGTATAAACCCGCAGCGGAATCCGCACAAAGAATTGACCTGCTGCGGCATGTAAACAGCTGCGTTTCCGCGCGTTTTTTTCCGCAGCATTTAGTTTCCCATAGGTTTATATTATACTGTAAACGCATGGGAAACCGCTGCGGTTCCACAGCAAAATCCGCAGCGTGTGCACATACCCTTAGAGTCTGACGGCTGTAGTAACCTATTCAGAAGTTAGAGGCATTTAGGTGGTAAAAACACACATTTTCATTTCTGTCATGCCACTTTGTATTAATTCCTGAAAATCACCCGAAGGGTTAAAAAACTATCTGACTGCAGTTTTCAATATGTCAGGGGGTGCTGTTTTTAAAATAGTATAACTTTTTGGGGTTTCCCAATATATGGGACCCCTAAAGTCACTTCAAACAAGGATATGTCCCTAAAAAAATATATTTTGGAAATTTCCTTGAAAAAATGAAAAATTTCTTCTACATTTTTAAACCTCCTAAAATGCTAACAGAATAAAAGAACATTTTATAAATGATGCTGATGTAAAGCAGACATGTGGGAAATGTTATTTATTAATGTTTTTGTGTGTCATGACCATCTGGATTGAAGGGATAATCTTTCAAAGTTTGAAAATTGCTAATTTTTTAACATTTTTATCAAATTTCTGATATTTTTTATAAGTAAACACAAAACATATCGACCTACGTTTACCATTATCATAAAGTATAATGTGTCATAAAAAAAACACATTCTCAAAATCACTGAGATATGTTGAAGTGTTCCAGAGTTATTACCACATAAAGTAACACTGGTCAGATTTCAAAAATTTGGCTCCGTAACTAAGGGGTTAACTATATAGGAAGTTACCATTGGTAGAAAAAACCCACAAAGCTTTATTTTCTCCCTGCTGCTCCAGCTCTGGATCTTCAGCACTTCCTGTGGGCTATTTTGCCAGGCTGCAGCGGTGATGGCTCAACTACAGCACAACTCATTGCTGCAGCCAATCACTGAGCATAGACGCTCTACCGGCATGGGCCACTGAGCCAAATGATTGGCTGCAGAACTGCAGTCATGACGTCACCCCGAAGCCAGTGACTAAAGATCAGAGGCAGCAGTGAAGAGCCAGAACTGGAGCGGCCGGAGGTAGTAAGGCTATGTGCACATGTTGCGGATTTTGCTGCGGATCCGCAGCCGATCTGCAGCAGCTTTCTATGCGTTTACAGTACAATGTAAACATATGGAAAACGCAATCCGCAGTGCCCATGCTGCGGAAAAAAACATGCGGAAACGCTGCGGGTTACATAATAGGAATCTGCAGGTGTAAAACCACAGGTGCAATCTGTACAAAATCCACAGGTAAAACACAGTGCCTTTTACCTGCGGATTTCTAAAATCCGCTGCGGAAAAATCCGCAGAGCTTTTTTCTACGTGTGCACATAGCCTAAAGCTTTATGTGCTATTATCACACATTGCTCTAAAACCTTTTAACCCCTTAAGGACCGGCACCTGCGCACTGCAGTACTTTGCTCTGCCCTCAGCAGGACAGACAAAGTACGTCTGCACCGGAGCCGCAGCATGAAGACAAGAAGAGGATGTCATCGTAAGAAGATGGGAGGTCCCGGACCGGGACCGCCCCTGGGTGAGTATAATCTAACCTCTTTCTCATCTTTCAGGATACATCGGGGGTTTATCTTCAGCATTACAGAATGCTGTAGATGAGCCCCTGATGCTGGTGGCCTTAGCTCACCTTCGATTTTGGGGGTGACAGGTTCCCTTTAACACACACATACAAACATATACATATATACTCACCTCAACACACACACATAAACACAAGTGCACACCCCCCTTTGTTCTGTCCCCACATGAGGCGAATGGAGGTGTGGTTGACTATTAAGAGTTGTGAGATTCGTACCTTCAGTATTTTCCTCGATATGATGCAGACAGGACCAATGCTGCTCAGCGTCCGAAGAGATGATGCACACCAGGGATTGTGTAATCCAGACTTGTTTATTTGGAAATCTGGACATACAGCGTATAACTGGTAATACAGTACTTTCTCCAAAAATGCAGGTGTAGACAAGGTACAGTATGATGTAGCACCAAGTATGACTGCAAGTTTGAGCAACAAGAGAGAGAACAGCAAGAGGTCGAAAGACTGTTGTCTTCCTAAGCCCGGAAAAGCGTGTCCTCTCACAACAGCATGAAACTGAAACTGAAATGGCTGCCAGAGGAAGAGAAGACTTGACCCCTGAACCGGAAGTGGAAGACATGCCCACAAGAATAATTAATAACAAGCTGCCATTGGGTGGCAGCAGAGTAAAATATAACAACATACATGGAACAGCACACCCTTCAGTGTTGCAGTGCTGGGCCCACACACACCCCATTAGTGCAGGGAGACACAAACCATCACACAGCCACCCCTTTATTTCTGGGGTCACAAACACACACACACACCTCTTCAGTGTAGGGGCCACACACAGCCCTTTACTGCTGCATTTCAGGAGACGTGTACAGTACATGTGTACACACACACAGACACATGCACGCCCACTTACCTTCTATGCTGGAACCCAAAAAGTCTTCTCAGTTGATCTTCTCAGTAATATCGAAACACATGATTTTCGATATTACATTGTATATTTTTAATCAAGGAATAACAAAGATTACAAAGTCTATGTACAGCAAATCAAAGATACTTACAGAATTAAACTACAAAATATAAAAACACATACATATGGCACACAGATGAATGACAAATGGCAGTTATTTGGACTTTCTTTTCTTGGCTGATCTGTGATGTACAGCTTCTGGGTTGTCTCTCATCAAGCTCCAGCAACAGTCAGCCATCATATGCGAGTCCCACCGGCCTTGATACCGTTCTTCCATTGTTTTAATGTCCTGATGAAAACGCTCCCCTTGTTTCTCGCTTATATCCCCAAGGTTCTCTGGAAAAAAAAGTCCAAATGGCTGTGTAAATAGTGAATCTTGATACTCATTCTCCATCCAAGATTTCGCAGACTCATTAGTAGCTCTTCCACAATCTCTTCATAGTTGTCTGCTTTCTTATGCCCTAGAAAATTCTGCACCTCATTACAAAATGCATTCCAAGTTCTTTCTTCTGTCTCATTCATTGATGTGATAACATTTGGGTCTCTCATAAGTGTTCTTATTTGAGGACCATCAAATATTCCAGCCTTTTTCTTCTCTTCACGAAGACCAGGAAAAGTTGAACATATATAGTTAAAGCATTCTCCACTGTGATTGAGAGCTTTGATGAACGGCTTCATCAATCCAAGTTTTATGTGTAAGGGAGGAAAGACAATGTCCTTCCTATCCACTAGGGGATCATGGATGACATTCTTATCGCCAGATGCCAAACTCTGTCACTGAGGCCATACAGTTTTCACCCAATGCTCTGCTGTAGCTCTACTGTCCCAGTAGCACAGAAAACAAGGGTGTTATCATAACAAATGGGAGTTATGCATGTTCAAAGAACACAAAGATATTCTCACATTTATTGGGAGACTAAATGAAAACTAAATTTACCTTAGTGAACCGTATAAACCGGCACTTTTCATACACTACTTATATTTATCACTAGATGGTGGCCCGATTCTAATGCATCGGGTATTCTAGAATATGTATTTATGTATGTATATAGCAGCCACATAGTATATAGCACAGGCCACATAGTATATAGGAGCCATGTAGTATATAGGAGACAAATACTATGTGGCCTGTGCTATATACTATGTGGCTGCTATATACATATATATTGTAGAATACCCGATGCGTTAATACAGGCCACGCAATATATAACAGTGGCCACGCAGTATATAACACAGCCCACGCAGTATATAGCAGCCACGCAGTATATAACACAGGCGACGTAGTATATACCACAGGCCACGCAGTATATAACACAGGTCACGTAATATATAGCACAGCCCATGCAGTATATAGCACCCACATAGTATATAACACTGCCCACGCAGTATATAGCAGCCACGTAGTATATAACACTGCACACGCAGTATATAACAGTGGCCACGTAATATATAGCACAGCTCACGCAGTATATAGCAGCCACGTAGTATATAACACTGCCCACACAGTATATTGCAGCCACATAGTATATAACACTGCCCACGCAGTATATAACAGTGGCCATGTAGTATATAGCACGCAGTGTAGAACATAGCCCACGTAGTATATAACACTGCCCACATAGTATATGACACTGCCTATGTAGTATATAGCAGCCACGCGGTATCTAACACAGCCCACGTAGTATACAGCAGTGTAGGCACCATATCCCTGTTAAAAAAAATAATTAAAATAAAAAATAGTTATATACTCACCCCTGGGATCCAGTGAAGCTCTGGCGATAAGCGCACAGCTGCCGCCATCTTCCATTCACAGGATGCATTGCGAAATTACCCAGATGACTTAGCGGTCTCACGAGACCGCTAAGTCTTCTGGGTAATTTCGCAATGCATTGCCGGGAACGGAAGATGGCGGCAGGCGCGTGCGGCTCGGCGGACTACGGAGGGTGAAAATAGCATGTCTTTTTTTATTATTATTTTTAACACTACATTTTTTTTACTATTGATGCCACATAGGCCTCATCAATAGTAAAAAGTTGGGGACACACAGGGTTAATAGCAGGGGTTACGGAGTGCGTTACCCGCGGCATAACGCGGTCCGTTACCGCCGGCATTAACCCTGTGTGAGCGGTGACTGGAGGTGAGTATGCGGACGCAGGGCACTGACTGC
The DNA here is from genome assembly GCF_032444005.1 of Ranitomeya imitator. Lineage (NCBI taxonomy): Eukaryota > Metazoa > Chordata > Amphibia > Anura > Dendrobatidae > Ranitomeya > Ranitomeya imitator. The sequence continues at coordinate 449,047,733 of NC_091283.1, read as the reverse complement.
GGGGAGTAAGGAGCGGCCATTTTCTTCCGGACTGTGCCCGTCGCTGATTGGTCGCAGCAAAACAGCCACAACCAATCAGCGACTTGGATTTCCATGACAGACAGAGGCCGCGACCAATGAATATCCGTGACAGACAGACAGAAGGACAGATAGAAGTGACCCTTAGACAATTATATAGTAGATGGAATTCTTGAAAATGGGCTATATACCTGTAGCGCAAAAACATGATGTGATAGAGAAATTATAAGATCAGATTTCAATTCAGCACCCTCAAATTAGTCTAAAACTGTTCTTAAAGTCCATGCCAGAAATTTTTTTTTTTTGTAGACCAGTGTAATCATCTGGAGGACTCATGGTGATGATGATGACGCCGTCCATACAGCGCACACTGCAGATCGCTTCCTGGCCCTGCTGTGCTGTCAGTGCTGTGCAGAATGCTGTGCAGCGAGTCTTCCTCCCTCTCCGATCTGACCCGATCCTCAGCGTTCAGTGAAGAGCTGCCTACCGGGACTCGTCCTCTTCAAACGGACACAAGATGGCTCAGGAATAGAACTTTGCACATTCTATAGCACTTGTGATGTCATGTGAGGTCTATGATGTCATGCTCCTTGTGATGTCTTTATAACTGACTGCTGTTTTATGTATCAAGTTTACAAACATCAATAAATAATTAACAACAACAAAAAAAAAATCACAGACTGCAAATAACCCACAGTCCCTTGTTAGAATTTGTGAATGAACCTTTAGGCTATGTGCGCATGTTGCGGATTGTATGCGTTTTGCCGCATTTTTTTCGCCGCAAAAATGCTGCGAAAACGCATACACAACACAGCCCATTGAATTCAATGGGATTCAGCAATGCTGTACTAATGCGTATTTTTCCGCGGCAGAATCGCATCATGGAAAAATACGCAGTGTGCTAATTCTTTGTGCGGAATCGTGGGGATTCCGCACACATAGGAATGCATTGATCCGATTCCTTCCCGCATGGGGCTATGCCCACCATGCGCAAAGTAAGCTGATCATCTGCGGATGGTACCCAGGGTGGAGGAGAGGAGACTCTCCTCCAGACCCTTAAAGGGAACCTGTCACCCCCAAAATCGAAGATGAGCTAAGCCCACCAGCATCGGGCTTATCTACAGCATTCTGGAATGCTGTAGATAAGCCCCCGATGTATCCTGAAAGATGAGAAAAAGAGGTTAGATTATACTCACGCAGAGGCGGTCCCGGTCCGTTCTGGTCCGATGGGCGTCGCTGTCTGGTCCGGGGCCTCCCATCTTCTTACGATGATGTCCTCTTCTTGTATTCACGCTGAAAGGTCAGAGAGGCCCGGCGCCTGCGCACTGCAGTACTTTGCTCTGCCCTCAACGGGGCAGACTAAGTACGCCTGCGCCGGAGCTACAGCGTGAATACAAGAAGAGGACGTCATCCTATGAAGATGGGAGGCCCCGCACCAGATCGCGACGCCCATCGGACCAGAACCAGACCGGGACCGCCCCTGCGTGAGTATAATCTAACCTCTTTTTCTCATCTTTCAGGATACATCGTGGGCTTATCTACAGCATTCCAGAATGCTGTAGATAAGCCCCTGATGCTGGTGGGCTTAGCTCACCTTTCGATTTTGGGGGTGACAGGTTCCCTTTAAAAAAGAATTAAAATAAAAAATAGTTATATACTCACCTTCTGGCGGCTCCCGGATCCTGCCCAGGCCTTAGCGACGCTTAAGCCAGCTCCCGTTCCCAGTGATGCTTTGCGACAATGACCTGTGATGACGTAGGGGTCTCACGTGACGCTTTGTCATCTGGGGTCATTGTCACGAGGCATCACTGGGAACGGGAGCTTCCAGGTGCATCACAAGGAGCGGGAAAGCTGCGGGTGCCGCCGGAAGGTGAGAATATCACGATTTTTTTATTTTTAACATTATATCTTTTTGCTATTGGTGCTGCATAGGCAGCATCAATAGTAAAAAGTTGGTCACACTTGTCAAACACTATGTTTGACAAGTGGGACCAACCTACACATCAGTTTTCCAAGCAATGCTACAGATCGTTTGGAAAACTCTAGCATTCTGCAAGCTAATTACGCTTGTAAAACGCTAGTGTTTAGAGGTAATACGCATGCCAATTCTGCATGCTTTATACCCGCGGCAGGGAGTTGCAGAATTGCCGCGGAAATTTCCGTGGCAATTCTGCAACGTGTGCACATAGCCTTATTGTAGTCCATAGCACCTACTGCTCTATGAGTAAGAGGAAAATATGAGGTGTGCGATCTTCCCCTATTTGCCCATAGGTGTGGGTTCTGCAGGTCTGTGTTAGTACAGGTTCCCAGAGGTCTATTAATTAATGTAGAATTTGCAATACAGCGAGTTAGTGATCAATATCTTGGATAAGCAGAATCATAATAAATGCTATTAAACAGTCAACGGGGTGTTTAACCCCTAAGTGACGGAGATAATTTGCAGCTTAAAGGGAATCTATCACCTAATTTTGGGCTTATAAACTGCGGCCACCGGCATCAGGGGCTTAGCTACAGCATTCCGTGGCTGCAGTTTATAGGCCCAAAATCAGGTGACAGATTCCCTTTAATGACAAGGCCAATTTTTACAATTCTGACCACTGTCACTTTATGAGATTATAACTCTGGAACACTTTAACGGATCCCGCTGACTATGAGAATGTTTTTTCGTGACATATTGTACTTCATGTTAGGCTGCCGTAACACTAGCAGTATTTGGTCAGTATTTTACATCGGTATTTGTAAGCCAAAACCAGGAGTGGAACAAATAGAGGAAAAGTATAATAGAGACATATGCACCACTTCTGCATTTATCACCGACTCCTGGTTTTGGCTTACAAATACTGATGTAAATACTGACCAAATACTGCTAGTGTGACGGCAGCTTTAGTGGTAAAATTTCTTTGATATTACTTGTGTTAATTTATGGAAAAAAAAACAAAACGGAAATATGGTGAAAATTTTTAAAGTTTTTCAATTTTCAAACTTTGAATTGTTATGCCCTTAAATCAGAGAGATATGTCACACAAAATAGTTCATAAATAACATTTCCCACATGTCTACTTTACAACGTCTTTCTTACCCTCAGTGGGACAGGAACAACAAGCGGTTAAAAGGACCCTCCCCACTCCAGCCACCAGTGTTTTTCCTGTCCCACTGTGGATAGGAACAGCAAGCTTTTCCTCCGACGGTGCTGTGCCGATGGTAGGGATCGGGGAGCCCAGCCTTTCCCTTCCCTGTCGCAAGATATCTGCGGCTGTGCCATGGGGGGTCACTCAGCCTCCCCAGTGTAGTGCTGCTCCTGGTGTCGGGTCCGTTTCCTCCGCACAGGGGGCTCTCGGTCCGGGCGCCTGTCTGCTGGGGGGTGAATGCGATTCCCAGCATGCAGCTGCATCCTTCTCCAGAGACCGCTTCCATCAAGCGGCTACTTCTGGGTCCAGTGGCTGCGTCAATTCCAGCCACATCACTTCCAGTCGCGGCGAACGCTGGAGCGCCGGACGCCAGCAGCAGCACTGGTCTCGGGAGAGGCCTTGGAGCACGGTCAACCGCAGGGACGCAGTAAGGAGGGCAGGATCAACCAGGTAAATCCTATGTAAATGTCACAGGGGGGTCTTTATGCTGCCGGCCATCCTGACAAGGAGTACTCATGGCTAAACTATCTTCGCTATGGAAGAGACAGCCAGACCTGAGGGGACTGACCAGCTTCAGGGGCACATGAGTGGGCTAATCTAAGCCATGCCACAATGCTCACCCTTCCCCCTACTTCCCTATCTACTGCTGGTATCTCTATGTATTCTTGGCAGAGACTCCCATCCCTGCACCTGAAAGGAAAAAATCCGGGAAAAATAAATGCCCTATATGTGCTGCTAAATTCCCGGAAAATTGGCGGAAGCCACTATGCAAGTCGTGGACATCTAAGATTGTGGGTGATGAACAGACTGCGTTATTAACCAGTATGAGAACAATGATTTCTCAGGAGGTTCAGGCATCCATCTCAAGCCTGAATCTTCCCCAGACAAAGTCAGTCAGGACCGCAAACATCACGGAAAAGGCCAAAAGAGTCTAGTCCTTCCGAAGAACAGAATTTGGAAGAATCAGACCAGGAAGGAAGAGACAAATCATTGGGTAGAAGGAAAAGATATCTCTTCTCGGCAGCAGATACAGATGAGCTTCTTCATGCAGTTCATAACACCATGCAGTTACAGGACACGCCAGAGGAAGCCTCGTCAACAATCATATTCATTCCATTATTCTGGAAGAATGGCAGGAGGCGGAGAAGAGACTAGTAGTACCTAGAGACTTCAGTCTCCGTTTACCTTATAATCCAGAGGATATTAAAGTCTGGGATGAAGTTCCCAAGATTGATGTTCCATTGGCAAAAGTGGCAAAGAAGACCTCAATTCCATTTGAAGATTCCTCTGCTTTAAAGGATCCAATGGATCACAAAGCAGATGGACTGCTCAGGAGAACTTGGGAATCCTCGGCAGCAATAATACGGGCCAATATAGCTGCAACATCAGTAGCCCGGTCCATGCATTTATGGATAGACGAATTGGAGGAACATCTCAAAGCTAAGACTTCCAGAGATGTTATTCTCAAATCTCTTCTTTTACTTAAACTCGCAACAGGCTTTATGGCGGACGCTTCAGCAGAATCTGTACGCTTCGCCGCCAGAAGCGAGTCTTTGTCCAACGCGGCCAGAAGGGCTATCTGGCTAAAGACTTGGTCAGGGGATATCCAATCAAAAAATAAACTGTGCGGAATCCCATTCTCAGGGAATAAAGTATTTGGGCCTATTCTAGATTACATTTTAAAAAAGCCTTGGATAAAATGAAGGGGTTCCCTGAAGAGAACACAAAAAACTCCAGCCCTTTTGTAGATCCCAACCTGGTCAGAAGACAGACTACAAAAGGGAAAGGGAAATCGGGGAGGTGGTCTTTTCCCAAGGGTGGAAAGGGTAGAGACTCCATCTTCCCAAGTATAGGTGCAGGAAAGCCAAATAAATGACATCAAGGTGGTAGGTCGGTTACAGAAATTTCTAGGGGGTTGGCAGAAAATATTCCAGAATCCTTGGATTCTGCAGGTAATTGCTCAGGGGTACAAACTAGAGTTTTCCAACCGTCCCCCAGAAAGATTTCTAGTAACCAGACCCTGTCTGCTCTTTAACTCCTCTATGTGGACAAACATCCAAGAGTTGTTAGAGTTAGAGGCAATCATCCCGGTGCCCATCTCAGAAAGAGGCAAGGGTCATTATTCTCACTAGTTCTCAATAAAAAAACCTTCGGGAGACTCCCGAACGATCATAAATTAAAAACCCTTCAACAGGTGGATCAGGTACAAAAGATTCAGGATGGAATCTTTAAGGTCCACAACGCCTCTCATAGACAAAGACATGGTGATGTGCACCTTAGATCTAAGGCTACGTTCACATTAGCGTTGCGCGCCGCTGCGTCGGCAACGCAACGCACAAAAAAACGCGTGCAAACGCACGCAAAAACGCTGCGTTTTGCGACGCGTGCGTCGTTTTTTGACGAAAATCGGACGCACGAAAAATGCAACTTGTTGCATTTTCTTGCGTCCGACGCTAGCGTCAGAAACGACGCACGTGTCGGAAAACGCAACAAAAAAAACGCACGCGTCCCCCATGTTAAACATAGGGGCGCGTCGCCGACGCAACAGCGACGCACATTAGCGGAACGCTAATGTGAACGTAGCCTAAGCAATGCATACTACCCTGTCCCAATACACGCTTCCTACCAGAAGTTTCTGAGATTCGCCCTGATGAACAAAGGAGTAATGTATCACTTCCAGTTCAGATGTCTCCCCTTCGGTCTTGCTTCAGCACCCAGAATATTTACCAAACTAATGTCAGAGGTAGTAGCCTATCTAAGGAACCAGAATATTGCCATAGTGCCATATCTGGATGACTTTCTGATAATGGTGAGGTCGGAGAAACTTCTCAAGATAGACTGCAGCTTCACACTCTCCATTCTACAGGACCAGGGGTGGATTGTGAATTGGAAAAAATCATGCCTGGTCCCAAATTCCAGAATGAAATTTTTGGGGGTCATACTAGATTCCAAAGCCAGAACATCTTTCTTACCAGAAGACAGACAGAAGGCCTTGATCAGGCACATACACCAATTCAGAAAGAGTACCCCCTCCATAAGAGAGGCAATGAGGATTCTGGGCCTAATGACGGCATGTATACCCTGTGTGAAATGGAGCCAATTCCGCTTGTGAGGGTTACAGAAAGAGATTTTGAAATCTTGGAACAGGAGACAGGACTCTCTGGACAAGAAGATGATTGTTTCTCCGTCAGGGAAGAAATCCCTAACCTGGTGGACCACACGGAAGAACCTAAAAGTGGGGGTTCCCTGTGTCACTGTTACCACAGACGCCAGTCAATTCGGATGGGGCGGACATATAGAAAGGATATACTACCAGGGAGAATGGAGTCCTCAGATTGCCGCAAGGTCGTCAAATTTCAGGGAGCTGTATACGATCTGGAAGGTGCTATACCATGCCCAGTCACAGGTCAGAGACAGACATGTAAGAATACTGTCCGACAATGTGACAGCAGTGGCATTTCTAAGACACTAAGGAGGTCCGAGACATCCACCACTGCAACACCTAGCAGACCAGATCTTCAGATGGGCGGATAAATCTGTCAAATCCATCTCACCTGGAAGGCGCCAAAAATCAGGTATCAGACTTCTTGAGCAGAATGCCTTTACATCCCGGAGAATGGGAACTAAACCCAGAAATATTCAGCAGTCTGTGCCAGCAGTGGGTAACACCTCAGGTCAAATGCAAAGACCAGAGCATTTTTCTCTCTCAATCCGCTAGATGGAGCCACAGGAGTAGACACATTGTCTCAGTATTGGCGAGAAAGTCTCCTGTACGCATTTCCGCCTCTTCCTCTGATATCGAAGACACACAGGAAGACACGAGACGAGAGCAACCATAATCCTGGTTGTTCCTTTCTGGCCAAAAAGGAGCTGGTTCTCTTTACTATCCAAAATGTCAACAGAGAGACCAATCTTACTACTGAACAGGCAAGACCTTCTACTACAGGGGCCGGTGTTCCACAAAGACCCAGACTCTCTACACCTATCTGCTTGGATCCTGAACGGCGAACCCCAAGATCCAAAGGCCTGTCAGAGGATGTCATTACCACACTCCAGGCAAGCAGAAAGCCGGTGACCTCAGGGATTTATAACAAAATCTGGAAGAGTTATTGTTCCTTTCTGGAAGAGGTTCCTGTGGATACTTCAAAACCCGACATTCCCAGAATCCTCGACTTCCTGCAACTCGGTTTTGAGAAGGGCCTCCGGCCTAGTACTTTAAAAGTACAGATTGCAGCGCTCAATGTCTTTTTTGATATGTCACTAGCTTCCCATCCTTGGATAGCAAGATTTTACAGGGCCACACAAAGAATGAGACCACTTGTAAGAAAATCAACTCCTCCTTGGGACCTAAACTTGGTCCTTAAGGTACCGTCACACTTAGCGACGCTGCAGCGATACCGACAACGATCCGGATCGCTGCAGAGTCGCTGTTTGGTTGCTGGAGAGCTGTCACACAGACCGCTCTCCAGCGACCAACAATGCCGGTAACCAGGGTAAACATCGGGTAACTAAGCGCAGGGCCGCACTTAGTAACCCGATGTTTACCCTGGTTACCATCCTAAAAGTAAAAAAAAAAAAAAAACAAACAGTACATACTTACCTACAGCCGTCTGTCCTCCAGCGCTGTGCTCTGCACTCCTCCTGTACTGTCTGTGAGCACAGCGGCCGGAAAGCAGAGCGGTGACGTCACCGCTCTGCTTTCCGGCTGACCGACGCTCACAGCCAGTACAGGAGGAGAGCAGAGCACAGCGCTGGAGGACAGACGGCTGTAGGTAAGTATGTACTGTTTGTTTTTTTTTACTTTTAGGATGTTTACCCTGGTTACCAGTGAAGACATCGCTGGATCGGTGTCACACACGCCGATCCAGCGATGTCAGTAGGAGTCCAGCGACGAAATAAAGTTCTGGACTTTATTCAGGGACCAACGATCTCCCAGCAGGGGCCTGATCGTTGGTCGCTGTCACACATAACGATTTCATTAACGATATCGTTGCTACGTCACAAATAGCAACGATATCGTTAACAATATCGTTATGTGTGAAGGTACCTTTAACCCAGCCTTCCTCCCCAAGGTAGTGTCCTCAACAAATGTAAATCAGGAGATAATCCTTCCCTCATTCTGCCAACACCCTAGAAACACAAAGGAAGGGGTCTACCATAACCTTGAAGTTAGGGAGACTGTTCTAAAATACCTGGGGGCGACAGAAGGTTGGAGACGGGACACTAACTTGTTCATTCAGTACGGGGGTCCAAATAGAGGTTGTAAGGCAGAAAAATCAACCATTGCTAGGTGGATCAAAACCATGATAAACCTAGCATATACAGACCAAGGGAAAGATCCCCCGGATATTCTTAAGGTACCGTCACACTCAGCGACGCTGCAGCGATATAGACAACGAGCCGACCTAAACTAGATCGCTGGAGCGTCGCTGTTTAGGTCGCTGTAGAGACGTCAAACACAGCAACTCCAGAACGATGCAGGAGCGATCCGGTGACGTAACGGCGACTCACTTATCGTTCTCGCTGGTTGTTAGCTCCATGTAAAACGTTGCTGGCGTCATTGCTTTTGATGTCAAACATGATGATACACGCCGACCTGACGACGAAATAAAGTTCTGGACTTCTAGCTCCGACCAGCGATGGCACAGCGGGATCCAGATCGCTGCTGCGTGTCAAACACAACGAGATCGCTATCCAGGACGCTGCAACGTCACGGATTGTTGTCGTTCTCGTTGCAAAGTTGCTGAGTGTGACGGTACCTTTAGAGCCCATTCAACTCGAGCTATCTCTACATCATGGGCAGAGAAGGGGGGAGCCTCAGCAGAGCAAATTTGTAGGGCGGCGACTTGGGCCAGTCTTTCTACCTTTGCCAGACACTATAAATTAGATGTCTCATCAGATCAGTTAGCTTTTGGCAGAAAAGTATTACATGCAGTAGTCCCACCCTAGTTTACCATCCTTTGGCATTCCTCCAATGGTGCTGTCAGGTGGTAAACTGGAAAACGGTAATTAGACCTACCGGTAATTGTATTTCCAGGAATCCATCCTGACAGCACTACTAGTTCCCTCCCACTAGCAAGTTTATACTATTGACTAATGTGATTTAACATTGGTGTATGACTGTTAGTAAACTCTCTTTTTTGCATCTATCCAGATGTGGTACTTAGAAAATCACTGGTGGGTGGAGTGGGGAGGGTCTTTTTAACCGCTTGTTGTTCATGTCCCACTGGGGGTAAGAAGGACATCCTCCAATGGTGCTGTCAGGATGGATTCCTGGAAATACAATTACCGGTAGGTCTAATTACCGTTTTTTAGGGACCAACTCACATTTAAAGTCACTTTGAAGGGTATACAAGACAGAAAATACCCAAAAGTGACACCATTCTAAAAACTGCACCCCTCAAGGTGCTCAAAACTACATTCAAGAAGTTTATTAACCCTTTACATGCTTCAAAGGAACTGAAGCAATGTGGAAGGAAAAAATTAACATTTAACTTTTTTTTTTACAAACATTTTACTTCAGAAACAATTTTTTTTTATTTTCACAAGTGTAAAAACAGAAAATGAACAACAAAATTTGTTCTGCAATTTCTCCTGATTACGCAGATACCCTACATGTGGGAATAAATCCCTGTTTGGGCACACGGCAGAGCTTGGAAGAGAAGGAGTGCCGTTTGACTTTTTCAATGCAGAATTGGCTGGAATTGAGATCGAACGCCATGTCGCTTTTGGGGAGCCCCTGATGTGCCTAAACAGTAGAAACCCCAAAGTGACCCCATTTTGGAAACTAGACCCCTTAAGGAACTTATCTAGATGTGTGGTGAGCACTTTAAATCCCCAAGTGCTTCACATAAGTTTACAACATAGAACCGTGAAAATAAAAAAAATCGTATTATTTTCACAAAAATGATCTTTTCGCCCCAAAATTTGTATTTTCACAAGGCTAACAGGAGAAATTAGACCCCCCAAAGATGTTGTGCAATTTGTCCTCAGTACTCCGATACCCAATATGTGGGTATAAACCACTGTTTAGGCGCACAGCAGAGCTCGGAAGAGAAGGAGCACAGCTTGACTTTTTCAATGGAGAATTGGCTGGAATTGAGATCGGACGCCATGTCGCGTTTGGAGAGCCCCTGATGTGGAAACCCCCCACAAGTGACGCCATTTTGGAAACTAGACCCCTTAAGGAACTTATCTAAATGTGTGGTGAGCACTTTGAACCCCCAAGTGCTTCACAGAAGTTTATAACACAGAGTCCACAATTATTTTTTAGCCCACAATTTTTTATTTTTACAAGGGTACCAGGAGAAATTGGACCGCAAAAGTTGTTGTCCAGTTTGTTCTGAGTACGCTGATACCCCAATGTAGGGGGGACCATTGTTTGGGCAGACGTCGGGGCTCGGAAGGGAAGTAGTGACGTTTTAAAATGCAGACTTTGATGGAATGGTCTGCGGGTGTCATGTTGCGTTTGCAGAGGCTCTAATGTACCTAAACAGTAGAAACCCCCCACAAGTGACCCAATTTTGGAAACTAGATCCCCCAAGAAGCTTATCTAGATGTGTGGGGAGCACTATGAATCCCAAGTCCTTCACAGAAGTTTAGAATGCAGAGCCGTGAAAATAAAAAATCATTTTTTTTCCACAAAAATGATCTTTTCACCCCAAAAGTTTTACTGTCACAAGGGTAACAGGAGAAATTGGACCATGAAAGTTGTTGTGCAATTTGTCCTGAGTATGCTGATACCCCATATGTGGGGGGGCCACTGTTTGGGCGCACGGCAGAGCTCGGAAGGGAAGGAGCGCCGTTTTGGAATGCAGACTTTGATAGAATGGTCTGCGGGCATCATGTTGCGTTTAATTCACCAACCACCAACACAATCACATGATATAGGGATTCAAAGCTTTATCATTTATAATTTAAATCCAATCCCCATGTGGATACTTAGTATTTGATGTGTCCATTTATGACAAACAACCCACTTCCATTAGGGAACAAAGATGTACTAGTCCAATGTAAAATTTATATCATCTTTATTAGAAAAATAAAAAAAATTGACATATGTATGTTATATTACAGCTTTACAGCTATGAAAAATACAAACACGAAAGGCACCTCACCCCCTGTGTACCCCACCAATACCAATTGCTGTATCACAAGGAACTAAAGTGACACCAACAGGATCCTCCCCCCCCCCGGTAAACAGGACTTGCGTCCTCCAGTGTGAATAGGCCTTGTAGGACACTGACTGAGGTGTATAAGGCTGGTCGGTGGTCATGTACATGTTCTATCTGTGGTTTTCATTATTTCTTTTCCATTATAGTCTATGGTGCTGCTCACAGGCCCATATGTTTTTGCAGACTGTGTCCCCAAATAAAAATCAGAGACATTTTCGTTTTTTATCGTTGTCACAGACAAAATCACCTATACAGGTCTATGAACCTGTGCCAATCACGGACAGCACATGGATAGCACCAGTGCACACTCTGCGTGGTCCGTGATTACCATTGTAATCTATAGGAAAGCTTTTAATTAATTTTTTTCATAAGTGAAAATCACTTAAAGGGAAGGTGCCGCGTTTTAATATTGTAAAAAAAAAAAAAACCTCTTTAATTCCTTATTTTTATAAGTTATTTTCAAGTGCATAGTATTTATTGTTTTTTTTTTTATTCATTTTTTTTTCTGCCACTGGGCGCCGCCATTTTCATTTGCAGGACTGTAAGTGTAGCTGCACGACACTTACAGTCTTCACATACAGCTGCCCTGGACATAGACATCTGTAGTCGGAAGGCGACCCCATAGCTAGCATTGTCTGCTCTCTGCTCTGATGTGGCCACGCCCCCTGGGCTGTCTCCGCATCACAGCAGAGGCAGGAGATCGGCGCCATCTTGCTTCAGCCTACAGTGGAGTGCAGGGCCGCCATCAGGGCATGACAGCCGTGACTGGCGTATGGGGCCCGGTGAGCAGAGGGGGCCCGCATCGGGCCCCGTCTCATCTGGTCACCGGGCCCCCCCTGCAGGCGCTGCGGCAGCGGCACACTATTGACGTGCGGGCCCGCGCCCGCACGTCAATAGTTAACAGCCGCCAGCCAGTCTGAGGCTGGCGGCTGAATAGGGCCGCAGTGCGCACTCGCCGCCGCCGACGTCTGACGTCATTGTCAGCCGCCGGGCCCGGCGGCGAGTGCGTCTGTGTGGAGCCTGGAGAGGGAGCTTCACCCGGCGCTGGAGCTTGGCCAGGTAAGAAGTTTTTTTTTTTTTTTTCTTTGAGAGCTGCTGCGATCCAGGGGGACCCGGGGGGCAGGATGATGGACACACAGGGGCAGAAATGCTGGACACACAGGGGCAGAATGCTGGACACACAGGGGCAGAAATGCTGGACACAGTGGGGCAGAATGCTGGACACACAGTGGGGCAGAATGCTGGACACACAGTGGGGCAGAATGCTGGACACACAGTGGGGCAGAATGCTGGACACACAGTGGGGCAGAATGCTGGACACACAGTGGGGCAGAATGCTGGACACACAGTGGGGCAGAATGCTGGACACACATTGGGGCAGAATGCTGGACACACAGTGGGGCAGAATGCTGGACACACAGTGGGGCAGAATGCTGGACACACAGTGGGGCAGAATGCTGGACACACAGTGGGGCAGAATGCTGGACACACAGTGGGGCAGAATGCTGGACATTGGGGCAGAATGCTGGACACAGTGGGGCAGAAATGCTGGACACAGTGACAGGGGCAGAATGCTGGACACAGTGACAGGGGCAGACTGTGAGACCCAGGGGCAGAATGCGAGACACGGGGCAGAATGGAGATACGGGGCATGATTGGAGACACGGGGCAGGATGAAAGACATGGGGGCATGACTGGAGACAGATGGGGCAGGATTGGAGACAGATGGGGCAGAATGGAGACACAGGTGGCATGATTGGAGACAAGTGTCAGGATTGCAGACATGGGGGCATGGTTGGAGACATAGGGGGCAGAATGGAGACATGGGGCATGATTGGAGACACTGGGGGCAGAATTGGAGACAGATCGTGCAGGATCATGGGGCAGGATGGATATGATGGAGACAGATGGGGCAGGATGGAGAGATCACATGGGGCGATCATATGGGGCAGGATAAGGAGATCATATGGGGCAGAATGGATACTCATGAGGGCAGGATGGGAGAATATCTGGCTGACGCCAGGAATGAGACACACGGGGCCAGGCTGGGTGATATTATTAATACCATAGGGGCTAATTTAGGGATATTATTACTGCAGTGATGTATTTATTTTATTTTTTGAGTATACTGTTTTAAATGGGGGGCGGTCCTGTTACTGTATAGAGTGATACTATGTCGCCTTCTTCATGTGGTGTAATGTAGAAGTTGTGAAAAATTAAGTAATGTGTTCTGCAAGCGGAGCTCGAGATAACTGTGTTATTTCCTGCAGAGAGAAGTCCTGGCTGGATGAAATGATGGCGGTCTGTGCTGGATGAAAGATGAAGGACTTCACCTAGAGACGTCACTGGTGAGTCAGTGTGTTACCTATACACTGACACTATACACTGTATACAGAGCTCCTGTGTATAATTTCACTAGTGATCACTATATTATCTGTACACAGACACTGCATACTAAGTACAGATCTCCTGTGTATAATGGCACTTATGGTGATAGTATGGTGCTTTTTTAAAAATTACTGATCAGAATTGTAGTATTCAGTCACTATGTGGTGGTAATATGTGGTCTGGACATGGTGTCGTGGTATTTGTTCCTTGTATGTGATATTATTCGATCACTGTGGTGGCAATATGTGGTCTGGTCATGGTGTTGTGGTATTTGTTCCTTGTATGTGATATTATTCGATCACTGTGGTGGTAATATGTCATCTGGTCATGGTGTTGTGGTATTTGTTCCTTCTATGTGATATTATTGGGCATTTTAAAAATTGAAAAATAAATAAAAATATACCTAAATTGTATTGCATATTTTAACAAACATTTAATAGGTTACAGCAGAGTAGGGCCCGGCCAAAAGTGTCTGCCGTGTTATGGTGGCGGCTTAAAAAAATCTTTTGGCCAAAACAAAAGCTGCCTGCCATATGTGTGATCTGGTGATGGGAACTGTTAATGTGTGATTGGTGAGAAGTGGAGTTTTTCCAAGAGAGAGCGGTGGGACTGTGGACAGTTCAAGGGGTGGAGCCTGGAGGCGGGGCTGGGGTGGAGCCTGGGCGGAGTCTCAAGGGGGCCCCGAAAATGTTGCCAGTATGGGGCCCCGAAATTTCTAGTGGCAGCCCTGGTGGAGTGTACCTGTGAGCTCCACTGTGACTGAGCCGTGCTGTTGGAGGGGCAGCTACATCTGTCTCCCCTCACACTCAGCGGCCGTTCTCTGTCCTCTGCTGCCTGGTGTGTGGCTGAATCTCTAGAATCGCTAGAGAGTCTGAAGTGCTGTGGTCTGATGTTCTCTTATCAGGAGCTGCAGAGAGGTAACAGAGGGGGATGGGGGAGGCTCTGTGCTGCACGACCTCTCACTGCAGCTCCTCACAGGACATCAGACCCTGCATCTATCACTATACTGTGCTGAGCCATGTATCTAATCCTCTCCTGTGTGATAGTGTCTGCTGAGCCGTGTATCTAATCCTATCCTGTGCTGACCTGTGTATCTAATCCTCCTGTGGAATATTGACTGCTGAGCCGTGTATCTAATCCTCTCCTGTGTAATACTGTCTGCTGAGCCGTGTATCTAATCCTCTCCTGTGTAATACGGTCTGCTGAGCCGTGCATCTAATCCTCTCCTGTGTAATACTGTCTACTGAGCCGTGTATCTAATCCTATCCTGTGTAATACTGTCTGCTGAGCCGTGTATATAATCCTCTCCTGTGTGATACTGTCTGGTGAGCCGTGTATCTAATCCTATCCTGTGTAATACTGTCTGCTGAGCCGTGTATCTAATCCTCTCCTGTGTGATAGTGTCTGGTGAGCCGTGTATCTAATCCTCTCCTGTGTGATACTGTCTGCTGAGCCGTGTATCTAATCCTCTCCTGTGTGATACTGTCTGCTGAGCCATGTATATAATCATCTCCTGTGTGATACTGTCTGGTGAGCCGTGTATCTAATCCTCTCCTGTGTGATAGTGTCTTCTGAGCCGTGTATCTAATCCTATCCTGTGCTGACCTGTGTATCTAATCCTCCTGTGGAATACTGACTGCTGAGCCGTGTATCTAATCCTCTCCTGTGTGATACTGTCTGGTGAGCCGTGTATCTAATCCTCTCCTGTGTGATACTGTCTGGTGAGCCGTGTATCTAATCCTCTCCTGTGTGATACTGTCTGAGCCGTGTATCTAATCCTCTCCTGTGTGATACTGTCTGGTGAGCCGTGTATCTAATCCTCTCCTGTGTGATACTGTCTGAGCCGTGTATCTAATCCTCTCCTGTGTGATACTGTCTGGTGAACCGTGTATCTAATCCTATCCTGTGCTGACCTGTGTATCTAAGGCTATGTGCACACGTCCGGATTTTTAGCGTTTCTTTTGCGGAATTTCGCCATAAAAACGCTATAAATCCGCTAAAAAAACACAAACATTATGCATCCTATCATTTAGAATGCATTCCGCATTTTTTGTGCAGATGTTAGCGTTTTTTTCCGCAAAAAAAACGCATACCGCAAAAAAATCCGGACATGCTCTATCTTTTTGCGGATTTTTTGTGGATTTCCTATCAAAAAGGACATTCCGGAAAATAAAGAAAAAAAAAACTCAAAAAATCCGCGCAAAAAACGCGCAAATTCCGCGCAAAAAAAGCACGCGGATTTCTGGCAGAATTCTCAGGATTATGTCAGGAAAAAATCCTGACGTGTGCACATAGCCTAATCCTGTGAAATACTGACTGCTGAGCCGTGTATCTAATCCTATCCTGTGTGATATTATGCTGAGCCGTGTATCTAACCCTCTACTGTGTGATACTGTCTGGTGAACCGTGTATCTAATCCTCTCCTATGCACTCCTCTCCCCCCTGCATATCTTTCCCCATTGCACACACAACTCAATGCGTGCGATAACAGGAGCTGCGGGCGTCATGCTGTATTATGGCATTATGTGATCTGTATGGTGGTATTATGGTTGATCAGTATTGTGAGAATTATATGGTGGTGATGTGTGTGATCTATATGGTGGTATTATGTGAGAACACTATGGCAGTATTATGTGTGATCTATATGGCGGTATGTTAGAACACTATGGCAGTATTGTGTGACCTATATGGCGGTATTATGTGAACACTATGGCAGTATTATGTGTGATCTATATGGCGGTATGTTAGAACACTATGGCAGTATTGTGTGATCTATATGGCGGTATTATGTGAGAACACTATGGCAGTATTGTGTGTGATCTATATGGCGGTATGTTAGAACACTATGGCAGTATTGTGTGATCTATATGGCGGTATTATGTGAGAACACTATGGCAGTATTATGTGTGATCTATATGGCGGTATTATGTGAGAACACTATGGCAGTATTGTGTGATCTATATGGCGGTATGTGAGAACACTGGCGGTATTATGTGTGATCTATATGGCGGTATGTGAGAACACTGGCGGTATTATGTGTGATCTATATGGTGGTATTATGTGAGAACTGTATGACAGTATTGTGTGATCTATTTGATAGTATTGTGTGTGATCTATATGGCGGTATTATGTGAGAACACTATGGCAGTATTATCTTCAGAAAGCGGACCCAGCATGACCTCGTTAGGTGCAGTCAGGGGAAGGCTGGTGAGGCAGCTGAAGAGAAGCGTCTCATTTTTATTGTTACTATATGGCTACATTTCCTTCCCAGCCTCACCCCAGACTGCGCCTGTCACCTCGCTTTCACATATTGCCAGGACAGGATGGGGAAGACAGGATCTGAGGAGGGGAATGGGGTCTGCATGCAAAGTCTGGATTAGAACAGGCCATCAATCCGCAGAAATGTTTCCTGGGTTTCTGTGGAGCAAACGGTCCATCCATGTGTATAAAAGACAGCGCTCTATGTACAATCCCTGGCTGCTCCGCGCACCAAACAGGGGCCCCTATAGACCAGCACACTGCTCTCCTGAAATACTCTGTGCTGCTGTCATCCTGCTCCCTCCACCACATATCTCCCAGAATCCTTGCTGCCTGCCATCCTCGGTGACCGTAGACTTGTCAGTATAAGGCTGCTTTCACACTAGCATCGGTACGGGCCCGTCGCAGTGCGTCGTACCGACGCATGCTGTGAAAGAAATGCCCGACGTGGGCAGCGGAAGCAGTCTTACGATGCTTCCGCTGCCCCATTGTTAGGTCTGGGGAGGATGGGGCGGAGTTTCAGCCATGCATGTGCGGTTGAAAATGGCGGACGCGACGCATAAACGTTACATGTAACTTTTTTTGTGGCGGCAGTCCACCAAAACATGACGCAACCGCAGCACGACAGTTACAACGTGTGGCAATACGTCGCAATGCGTCGGTAATGTTAGTCTATGGGGAAAAAACGCATCCTGCAGACAACTTTGCAGGATGTGTTTTTTCTCCTGAATGACGCATTGCAACGTACAGCCAACAACGCTAGTGTGCAAGTAGCCTAAGGCTGCCGTCACACTATCAGTATTCGGTCAGTATTTTACCTCAGTATTTGTAGCCAAAACCAAGAGTGGGTGATAAATACAGAAGTGGTGCATATGTTTCTATTATACTTTTCCTCTGATTGTTCCACTCCTGGTTTTGGCTACAAATACTGAGGTAAAATGCTGACCAAATACTGCTAGTGTGACGGCAGCCATACTCTGCAGTCACCAACAAAATGGCTGCTCACTGGGTCCCTGAATCTCATCCTCTCTAATCCCTTAGCAAACACCCAGAAGGGGAGGAGAGGAGACATCACACATGTCAGCAGACTCCGCCCATAATTACTGCAGTAATGTGAGCTAGTTGTACACTAGGTTTTTCTGAAATTTCAGCAGCTGCTCCCCCTAGTGTTGAAAAGTGGAAATTCCAAAACTTTTCAAATTATTTTTCATATTTTACTAAATTATAAACAAATGATAATATTTTTTAAGAAAATGTAATCATTAATTCTTTACATTTTGACAATTTCTGAAAATTTTTTGTTTTTTGATGGCACCTTCCCTTTAAGTTTCAGTCTGGGGGAAGCACACATTACCGGCACATGTGTAGGGACTCATTAACCAGTTTACTGCTACCTTGCCTTCCTTATAGAAGCAGCAGAGGTAACTTTTAAAAAACGAGACAGGACAGATCATTTTCATGTTGGGATGCATGTATTTTGTGGCTGCAGAACTAAGGTAAGGGTATGTGTACACATCTTTTTCAGGCGGATGGCGGCAGGCACCTCCCCACCTGAAAAAGCGCCACAAACCTGCTGCATAACATGAACTTAGTGCACAGCAATGTAAACGACATTGCTGTACCTCCTCCGTCTGTTGTTACTTCTTTTAACTGCTTCAGTGCTTGGAAACTGAGGCCATTAAAAGAAGTAGCGCTGTCTGTCACTTGCAACTATAACAGAAACTATCGTGAGAAGACGTCGGTGGCACAAAAAACCATGGCGCCTTCAGATAAAAAAGACTTGAGATGCTTTCCTGAAGCAGCTCTGCCATCTGAAATAAAATGCTGTGTGCACATACCCTAGATACAAACACTAGGCTACAGCACCCTGCAAACGCTGAATACAAGAATCATTCTAAGGCCGGGGTCACACTTGCGAGTGTGATGCGAGTCTCTCACTTCAATACCTGGCACTGCCGCCGGCACTCGGGACTAGAGTTTGTGGCTGCGTGTATTTCAATGCAGCTGAACGCTCCGCTCCCAAGTGCCGGCGGCAGTGCCGGGTATTGAAGCGAGAGACTCGAGTGAGTTTCTCGCATTGCACTTGCAAGTGTAACCCCGGTCTAAGGGCCAAAGCAGATGGCAGTTTGCGCTGCCCTTTGAACTTACAGTGTAGGCGCTGGGGCCGCAGCAGAACACACCGGCAACTGTAGCGTGTTGACTTCCTCAAAGTGGTCGCTGTTGCGGCTGCTGCTCCAACCGCGGAAGGTTGTCTTGGAAGCAAAGGATGCACCGCGGTGGTCACTGACAAGGCGGTAAATCTGGGAGCCCAAGTGGGATGTTAATGAAGGCAGAGGAGTCGGAGCCCGGCGCGCAGAGTATTGAGTGACGGCTGGGAGGCATTTGTGTCCGGGGGGAAAAGACATGCCCCCCGGACAAATTCGAGGTATCAGGGACAAATTATAAAAATGATTATTTTAGCATTGAAAGGGACCACAACTAAAAGAGCCACCTTGACAGAATGCAGCATTAGCGCTGCACAAGGTGGCTCTTTTAGTTAAAAATGCCTGGGGGGGGGAGGTGACAGGTTTCCTTTAAATACAGCATGGGAGCATCTCAAAATGTTTTGTTTGGGGGTAAGCAGGGGGTCAGGAGTCAATATACATGTCGGTGTATGGGTATGTTTCCACGCTGCATACTGGCAGCGCTTTGGATGCAGTGGATCCTGGCTCCGCCAAAAACACTGCCCCCTTTTGTACATGCGGTGATACTGCATCGTACCTATACATAGGACAGGGATATTAATCTTGTGGAGACTGATTGTCTCCGCAAGATAGACATGCTGCGGTCTATTACGCATGTGCGTAATTTTGGGTGTGTCACCCGCATCCATGTACGTGGATCGCCCCCAGACACAGGGCCACGCGTTCTCGGTATCGGGCCTCTCTGGTTCGGTTCTGAGGCTGTCATGGTGGCTAGACCCGGTCCGCAACCCTGCTAAGAGGCGTCCAATAAAGGTGGTGCAGTCTGTCAGGGGTTCGTGACGCCACCTGTGGTGTTCGGTCAGGGTGACCAACGCTGCTGTCATGGAATGGCAGCTGGATGGTATACCTTCCCACAGGTGAAGTATGTTCCCAGGGCTTCCCAGTAAGATGGATGGTGATGGTGTGAGGTGCAGGCAATAACGAGGACACAAGGTTGCAGTCTTACCTCGCAGACCACTCCTCTCCATTGAGCATGGGTGGGATCCACAGTCGCACGCGGGGCCTGGTCAGCCTGGCGATCCGCAGCGGGAACCTCATCCTCCGGGGTCCCAGCTGCGACCTGAAGGACTGCGCACCGCTGAACACCCCTGGCCGTCCAGCCGGTCGCCCTCGACCATCGGGTATAAGTTACCGCATCTCCAGGTCTTAGGTCGCGGTCCTCGACCGTCCCATAATACGGCACGGCTCCACCTCGCTCTGGTTGAAATGGACTCGCACGGGCTCTCTGTTCTCCTGAATAGCTCCTCTTTCCTCCCTGGGATCAAAAAGGACCACCACTCCCCAGTGCAACGGCGAGACCTCAACTTCCTCCGCGAGGTCGACTATGGTCACGGGTTGAGGCTGCTTCCTCTGGGCCGCCACCAGGCGTCGCTGATGCTCCGTCACCATCAAGATCTTCAGATCCGACCCCTGCGGTACACGATCCTCTGGCCGGGTTCGGAGGTCTGCCGCGGCCGTAACGGGTAACGGAGGAGACATGGACGACAGGCGAATCTCTGTCGGGTGGCCCAATCGGGAACTCACACGAGCTTGGGCCTTCAGGCAGCGCGCCAGCTGCTGGGCCTCGGCCACCCCACCGTCGGGCATCCATCCGCCGGGTTTTCCTTCTGGCTGCTCCGCGATGGGAAGTCTCTGCAGCGGTGACGACTCCGAGGTCGCTGCAGGGGGTGCAGGTCTCTGCCTGGCCGGGTTGTCGCCATGCGGTGGTCTAGACGTTGCCATCTTTGTCTCCTCCTCTGGGTCTTCTTCCCGGGCTCTTTTCCGAGGGCGGTCCCGTCTCCATTGTCTCCACCCTCCATGGAGAATGAGAAGGCAGACCTCAGCCGCTGACGGACATGCCCTCAGGATACAGCAATGCTTAGACTGGGCGGCCATTATCTTTCGTGCTCTCCAGCTTACTCACGCTCACTTCCATGCCCTTCCTCTTCTCTTGCGCTCCTCGTGGCGCTATAATGGTGGCAGTTTTGGCGGGAATCTTACGGCAGATAGCAATACACAGTCCTTACAATAAATCACAGTCCAACACGTTTCAATCACAGTTCCAAGGCACACATGATCTGCTTCTCAGGCTTAAGTAGGATCCTGTTCATGACGCCAAGTTGGATCGCCCTCAGACACAGGGCCACGCGTTCTCGGTACCGGGCCTCTCTGGTTCGGTTCTGAGGCTGTCACAGTGGCTAGACACGGTCCGCAACCCTGCTGAGGGGCGTCCAATAAAGGTGGAACAGTCTGTCAGAGGTTCGTGACGCCACCTGTGGTGTTCGGTCAGGGTGACCGACGCTGCTGTGGGGTCCGCTGGGGTGATGGAATGGCAGCTGGATGGTATACCTTCCCACAGGTGAAGTATGTCCCCAGGGCTTCACAGTAAGATGGATGGTGATGGTGTGAGGTGCAGGCAATAACGAGGACACAAGGTTGCAGTCTCTTTACTGTAGACTTCAGGATCCTCAATCCAGAGCACGTTTAACAGGGCTATCAGAGACCGGCCGGTCCAATGGGCACTTCCAGAGTTTCCTTCGCCTACCACTAGCGCCTGTGTGTTGTAGTCCTACCCTGCTGAGCATTCGGAATAGTCCTCACAACTGCTGTTCTCGTTCGTCGTTCTCTACAGCTCTCTCTCTCTTTAGTTCCAGATGTTGCTAGTTTCTCGTCCCCCAGTATGTTTTGGTTAGGACGCACCCATATGACGGGAAGGCCTGGAGGTCTTCCGGGACCCTAGAGACGCCCCTCTCCCACTGTTGCCCCCTATGTCTTCTTAGGAAATTTAAGGTAGACAGCCAACCTATAATTAACTGTCCTGCGGAGTTCGAAGTAAGGCCTAGAGTCAGTTACTCCCGTGGTGTTCCGGCCACCGGCTACGCGCCTCAGTAGGATGTTGCCTCGGTCTCACGGCACGACTCCTACTGGCTCTCCTTTGTGCTTGATCTCGTTTACACTGTTCCACAATATCCTTCCCTTCGTGTCTCTTTCTTAGGATACCGCCGCAAGGAAGTGCAGGCGCGGTTCCGTTACATTCTGTTCTGTTTGCTAGGCACCTGCCAGGTTCCCACGCCTGACAGGGACCCCCCTGTGTCTTCTCCCTGCAACACCCCCTGCCACGGGATGTTGCCTGAATCCAACCCAGTCAGCTTCTGACTAACTTCCTCCCCAACCCCTAGTTTTACCAGTGTGAGGAGTGGCCCAATAAATAAAGCCTTTTGCTCCCCCTAGTGGCCGGAGTGTGAAGTGTAAAGTGTTCTGGTGATACCTGGTCAGGAGAACTCCTTTAGTGCCATCAGACAAACCATCACTCCCCTTAGTGGCAGAGCGTCATACTGCAACGACCAGATCTCTGGGGCGCGGCATACGCATAGTGGAGATGGGATTTCATAAAATCCCCTCCACTGTGCTGTAACATCTCGACACTGCGGCTGTACGCAGCGTTCAATCCACACCTAATCCAGACCAAATACGCCCCGTGTGCACATACCCTAATGCAGCACAAAGCAGGTAAAGGCGGCTGCATTTGTTTACAGACTCAAACACTGGTGATAAGTTCCCTTTAAAAATATATTAGTGTGCACAAATCTGCAACACAGGGCAGTAAAATGCAAGTCACAGGCATACAGGGTGGGCAGCCTGGGGGGTTATGATTCTGCAGCATTACAGTACATACACACACGCAGATTCACATACAGTACATGAACAGACACACTCACATACAGTACATATACAGACACATAAGGTGCATATATATATACACACAGTACATATATACACATACTCAAACTACAGACACATGACTTGCACATATACACGTCACACATTGAGCATACACATATATACTCACTCCTTTCTGCAGGCAGCTGGATTTCTTCACCTGACCTTACTTCCTAGGAGCAGGGGATTTCAGCTGCATTGCTAGCGGTTGCACACATGGGCCTGAGTCCTCCTGTCCTGCTCTGATCCGGCAGAGGAGGGAACGCTGCAGCTGCTATTGGAGGAGCTCAGTCCTGGGATCTTCCAGTCTTTTTCTCCTCACAGCACTGGCCCCGCCCACCTCCTCATTGGTTTCTGTAGCTCCCCTGCTTGTTTTCATTGGCTGGGTGCTACAGACAGATCTGGTGCTACCTAGAGAGGTATGTAAATTATCCCCGCCGGCCACGAGCAGGAGCTGAGAGATGGCCCGGGCCGGGATAAATGCCTCTGCCTTTCCTCGTCACTGTGGACTCCTCTGTCTCACTGCTGCTGCTCACATGTACAGAGCAGTTGAGGCTGCGCCTCTTTCTTCTCCTGAGCGGCTCCTGTCACATCAATGGTGCTCTGCAGAGGGGGCGGCCCCTCTGGCAAATGCCAGAACTGCCCTATGGCCAGTCCGGCCCTGCGCCCGTCCCATGCATTATGTACCCTAAGTCTGAATGCGGCCGCTAACACGTCACAGCACTGTCCCCCGGATGTGACGTCTTTGCCGGGTGTGACGTAATCCCTATGAAAACCGCGATGCCACAGAGCATCGGCATCACACAGTACTGCGCACTTCGGGGAGTCACGGGAACCAAGCAGGACTATGCGTACAAGCGGGGACGCACAACCTTCACCGTGCATCAGGCAATTGTGAACATCAACCGATTGTTTATTAACCAGCAGCCTTGTTTCATCTCATATATATTTCATCATACAGCTACTGTTACCCCGGCAACTGTTTTCACAATAATATGTCACAATAAATCTATATCAATATATGATGATTATTCCATTTTTAAGTACATAATTATAACAATGAGTCTATCTATATAAAATCCATCATGTTCATTGCTTGAGGAGCCAATTGAAGGTGAACAAATACATTAATTCAGAAACTTTGGGGAACCAATATATATGTAAATCTTGAGTCACTGCACAGATGACAAAAATAATTAAAAACTAATCGGAGTAAAAAATTGAAATAAAATTATAAAAACAATTTCTCATAGCTGAAAACGTATATAACTTTTATAGCTCTATAAAGTCAGACATGCGATCAGAGGAAAGGAGCGTAGCTCAAATTTTCATTGAGCCCCGATGAATGTAAGGTATCCAAGGTCCAAAACCATCTGGACTCCATCTGGGCTAGTCTCCTCGGAATATAGCCCTTCCGAATCCCCACCTCGATCATATCTATTCCTCTCACTCTGAGAAGGCCACCATCACAGCCATGATACAATTTAAAATGGCGAGGAATTGTCTTAAGTGTGGATGTGTCCTCACTGGTCGCCGCTGCAGCAATTCCCAACACGTGTTCCCTAATGCGTACTTTTAATTGCCTTGTGGTTAAACCCACAGATTTTTTTGCGCAGGGACACGTGGCATAATAGATAACATTCCTGCTAGTACATGTGATACGCTGCCTGATGCTATACACACGTGTATTATCAACCTCAGTAAACGTATCACAGCAATCTATATTTGAGCATGCTACACAGCGACCACATGAGACAAACCCACACCTCGCAGTCGTAGTATTCAAGAATGTTTTTGGTGAATTATCAACATAGTGACTGCGGACTAGAATATCACGGAGATTCCGTGATCTTCTAGCAGTGATGGCGGCCCTCTCAGGTAAGAATTTTGCAAGGACCGGATCTGCCCTCAGTATGTGCCAGGATTTATCCAGCACACTTTTAAGCATAGGAAACTGTGAGTGATAGTTCGTCACGAAACGCACAACGTCACTCTCATCCCTATTTTGAATCTTATAAAGAATGTTACTTCTAAAGGAGTGTCTCGCTCGATTAAATGCCTTTTTGAACATCCTCGTACTATACCCACGATCAATAAGTCTAGATTTTAAATCTTCTGCCTGTGTAAAAAAGTCATCATCGGTAGAACATAACCTACATAAACGCAGGAACTGTCCGGTTGGTACAGACTGTATAATATGTCTAGGGTGTGAGGAGGAGGCATGTAACAGCATATTCGTGGCTGTTTTTTTGCGAAAAATATTGGTTTGTACCTCATCATTGATATCTCTCCTCAACTTAACATCTAAAAACTCAATCTCCTCACAACTCCCATGATATGTAAGAAAAATATTCAGATCATTGCTGTTCAAGCATTGAAAAAATTGTTCCAATGTTTCCGTGGAACCCTGCCAGATCAGCAATATGTCATCAATGTAATGCGTCCAAGATAGGACATGGCACATTAATGTCGGCTGATCTGACAGGAAGAGATTCCTCTCCCACAGCCCCAGGAAAATATTTGCGTACGCGGGCGCAAAAGATGCCCACATAGCAGTCCCCAGGAGCTGGAGGAAGAAGGACCCTGTAAATACAAAAAAGTTATGCATTAGTGCAAATTCCAATACCTCCAAAATCAAATTTCTAATTCCCACAGGGAGGGTTGATATACCAAGAAAAAATTCTACGGCCTTTAAACAGTCTTTATGACGGATGCTGGTGTACAGTGACTCGATGTCAGCTGTCACCAGCATCACATCCTTATCCAAATGTAAACCATCCACCCTGCGGAGGAGCTCATCAGTGTCCTTCAAAAATGAAGGCAACTCCTCCACCAGGGGTTGTAACTAAGAATCCATTGATTTACTTTTTACAAGTAATTTCTCGTCCCCAAAATAATTGGTTGTCCAGGGGGGAGACCGCACGTTCTTGTGAATCTTAGACAACATATAAAAAGTTG
This sequence comes from Ranitomeya imitator, assembly GCF_032444005.1. NCBI lineage: Eukaryota > Metazoa > Chordata > Amphibia > Anura > Dendrobatidae > Ranitomeya > Ranitomeya imitator. The sequence goes on along the minus strand of NC_091283.1, from coordinate 449,021,867 downwards.
CAATCATGGGCTCATTCACCAACAAAGCGGTCGCCAACTCTTTGGTGATGATTTTATCATTCTTAGCTCTATTGATGATGGTTATCAGTTGGGCAGTATAAGCGGACAAGGGGTTAAAAGTCAGTTTTTTATAACATATCTTATCACCCAACTGGCGATATGCCTTTTTCATAATCAAGTCTAGGCCAAATAACAATGTTACCCCCTTGTCCGCGGGTTTTATTACCACCTCCTGTAAATTCTCAAGAACGCGCAGACGCCCCCTTTCTTCCAATGTTATGTTGTCACGATATATAAACCGAGGATTGTCTGCTAGATCTTTACTCACAATCTGAACAAATAAGTCTATATTTGGACATGAGGAAAGGGGAGGAAATCTCTTGGAAGGAGGTCTAATTGAAGGAGGAATCTTACCACCTTCTGTAGTATTGTGTTCAATGAATAGATCTTCTAAGATACATAGTGCTGGTTGTTCCTCTTATGTGGGGAACAATTGGAATAAATTAGGATAAAAAAATATCGCTTGAACATCAGAGATCATGCAAAGAGTTGGAGGTCTTTAACAGTAGAAAATACATCAATCGGGGTTGCTGGTGAGAAGGATAAACCCCTATTTAGTAATGAGATCAGCTGATGTGAAAGTAACACTACTAAGGTTAATTACCATATTCTCACGTTTTCTCTGCTCTGGTGATCTGGGATTACGTCAATATGGATGAAAATTCAAATCTTTCAACCTCCTGGATATAGCTCTAGATCAGGTTGACATTGGTGTAATTGAAGTTTCAGAACGGTCGCTTAATGACGACATAGAGGATCCCAATTCTGCTGCACTAGCACGTCGTCTTTGTATAGTAGATTTTCTCCAAGCATAAGCATGATTATTGTGATAACATAAATCTCAATTAAATTTTGTAGATTGGGTGGCATGAATCTTTTTCACAGTTGAATCTATAGTCTTAAGGTACCTTCACACTGAACAACTTTCCAACGAGAACGACAACGATCCGTGACGTTGCAGCGTCCTGGATAGCGATCTCGTTGTGTTTTACACGCAACAGCGATCAGGATCCCACTGTGACATCGCTGGTCGGAGCTAGAAGTCCGGAACTTTATTTGGTCGTCAGGTCGGCGTGATTCGTCATGTTTGACAGCAAAAGCAACGATGCCTGCAATAGTTTTTCATGGAGCTAACAACCAGCGAGAACGACAAGTACGTCACTGGATCGCTCCTGCATCGTTCAGCTGTTGCCGGTGTTTGACGTCTCCTAGCGACCTAAACAGCGATGCTGCAGCGATCGGCTCGTTGTGTATATCACTGCAGCGTCGCTTAATGTGACGGTACCTTTATCCATCTGTGTATTAAAAGTCTGTAATCTCTCTGGTGACCATTTGCTTTTCAGTGCTTCTTCAGCATCTTTTATCACCAAAAAAAGAAAAACGGCTAACAAAAGCCCCAGCCAGCTCACCAACCAGACCATCAGATGTGGAGCACGAAAGTAAGTCCTGACCCGGTGTAACAGGCCAGATTATACCCCCAGGCCAGACTATACCCGGGGTTAAAGTGGCCTAGGCTAGATTATACCCCGGGTATACTTTGGCCTAGGCCAAACTATACCCCGGGGTATAAAATAGCCTAGGCCAAAGTATACCCCTCCAGGCCAGATTATACCCCCCAGGGTAAGCTGAGGGAAAGCTGCTCATTATTCTAGGTAACAGCTCCCCCTCCCATCGGGCACTGCTCCTTTTCAAGCTCCTCCACCTCTGGTGACGCCAGGGATCTCCCTTTCTAAGCCCCACCCCCTCCCTATAGTCACATGTGACATGAAATCTTCAGCCCTGCTCGGGCCAGCTCGTTGTCTTGGCGCCTTGGATATGCTTGGAAAAGGGCTTTGTATACCTAGGGGGCACTGACGAGCACTGAGGGGTGGGTGGGGAACCCCTTTACTGGTTGCTATGGGATATAGCATGATCACTCTATCCTAGCAACACCTTGGATACGCTTGGAAAAGGGGTTTATCTATCTTGGGGGCACCATTGCAGCACTGCGGGTGGGTGGGGAAACCTTTTACTGGTTGCTATGGGATTTTACATGACCAATTTATCCTAGCAACGCCTTGTATACGCTTGGAAAAGGGGTTAATCTACCTTGGGGGCACTCTCGCAGCACTTAAGGATAGGTGGTTAACCCCTTAGGTGGTTGCTATGGGATTTTACATGACCACTTTATCCTAGCAACGGCTTGTATACGCTTGGAAAAGGGGTTTATCTACCTTGGGGGCACCCTTGCAGCACTGCGGGTGGGTGGGGAAACCTTTTACTGGTTGCTATGGGATTTTACATGATCACTCTATCCTAGCAACGCCTTGAATACGCTTGAAAAAGGGGTTAATCTACCTTGGGGGCACTCTCGCAGCACTTAAGGATAGGTGGTTAACCCCTTAGGTGGTTGCTATGGGATTTTACATGACCACTTTATCCTAGCAACGGCTTGTATACGCTTGGAAAAGGGGTTTATCTACCTTGGGGGCACCCTTGCAGCACTGCGGGTGGGTGGGGAAACCTTTTACTGGTTGCTATGGGATTTTACATGATCACTCTATCCTAGCAACGCCTTGAATACGCTTGAAAAAGGGGTTTATCTACCTTGGGGGCACTCTCGCAGCACTTAAGGATAGGTGGTTAACCCCTTAGGTGGTTGCTATGGGATTTTACATGACCACTTTATCCTAGCAACGGCTTGTATACGCTTGGAAAAGGGGTTTATCTACCTTGGGGGCACCCTTGCAGCACTGCGGGTGGGTGGGGAAACCTTTTACTGGTTGCTATGGGATTTTACATGATCACTCTATCCTAGCAACGCCTTGAATACGCTTGAAAAAGGGGTTTATCTACCTTGGGGGCACTCTCGCAGCACTTAAGGATAGGTGGTTAACCCCTTAGGTGGTTGCTATGGGATTTTACATGACCACTTTATCCTAGCAACGGCTTGTATACGCTTGGAAAAGGGGTTTATCTACCTTGGGGGCACCCTTGCAGCACTGTGGGGAAGCCGGGGAACCCTTTTACTGAGGAAGGAAACAGCACAAAAATTCAAAAGCTGACTTAGGCCATAGTATACCCCCGGGGGATAAACTTTATACCAGGGGGTATAAAATAGTTTTTATAGTATTTCTCTAGGCCATAATGTTATCACTTCACTGTTTTTCTCACCCTATTGCTTATTTGTTGAAAAGTGTGCAGATCTGAACTGACAGTAGATGGCGCTGTCCTGTCAGTGCATAGTTAATGATAACTTGTTTTGTATGTTCTCTATGACACCTCTCTGCTCTCTATGACACCAAATCTTTTCCAATTTTGACAACCATGGAAGATCAATTGTATGACCAGCTTTTGAGATTCTACACTGCAACAGAACAAAGGTACCCTCAGTATACCTACGATCTACCTCCTGAGAAACGTGCAAATGCCAAGTCCCAGTTTAGACAAACAGCAAAGCCATATCGAACCCAAGGAGGAATTGTTTATCATAGGGAAAAGGAGGTTCTTACTAAAAGTCGACTGCCAAATATCCTGAAGGCCTGTCATGACAACCCAATATCTGGGGGCCATTTTGGCAGAGATAAAACTTTAGCCAAAATCTCTGACCGGTTTTACTGGAAGGGAATGAAAAATGACGTTCACCAGTATGTGAAAGCCTGTCAAAAATGTTTTGTTATAAATCCCAAAATCACAAAGGAAGCTCCACCACTCAACAGTATATCAGTGCCTGGAAAAGTATGGAGCTTAGTTGGGATTGATATGATTGGCCCTCTTCAGGAAACATCAAATGGCAACAAATATATAGTTGCTGCCACTGATCATTTCTCCAAATGGACTGAAGCAACAGCTGTCCCAGATAAGAGTGCCAAGTCAGTGGCAAATTTTTTGTACTCCGTTATCTGTCGCCTTGGCTGTATGGAGACTCTGATTAGCGACCAGGGACGAGAGTTTGTAAACTCGATCATTGACAACCTGATGGAACATTTTCAAACAGATCACCGTATTTCATCTGCATACCACCCACAAACAAATGGCCAGCGGGAACGTGATAATCGGACACTTAAAGAAGCTCTTAGTAAGCTTGTCAATGACCAAGGAAACAACTGGGATCAATTCATCCCTGGTGTTCTGTTTGCCTATCACACATCTGTGCATGCTTCAACCAAGGTTACTCCATTTGAGGTCATGTATGGACGGAAGGCCAAGCTTCCCATGGACCTTAATCCCTCAAAAGATGATACGGTGGATCCCATGCCCATTTCAGATCATGCCACCCCTGATGTGCTAAATACACTGTCAAGCATTCTTAAAAAGCTGCACTCAGACGTCAGTACCAACATCCACTCTGCTCAAGAACACCAGAAGTGTGCCTTTGATCGCCGACACAAAAGTAACAAAGAAATCACTGCTGGTACCATAGTTTATATCAAGAATCAGCGCCGTATTCAACGCATAGGTTCAAAGATGGAACCACGCTGGATTGGACCTTATTTAGTTGTGGAATCCTTGACCAAGGGACGAGTAAAACTTAAGAACAACAAAACTGGCAAGATATTAAGCAACACATACCACACCAGCAACCTAAAGATTTACCAGGATAAAGAGGCTTCTCCACCATCCGATGATGATTATTCCAGTGACTCTGCCACACAGAAAAATAAGCAAACTAAGGCTTTCAACCTACTACCAAGTTCAAGAAGGAAGTATCTTAGCACCACTCTTGGCCTTACGTTTAGTAAGGTTGTATACTGTGGATGCAGACGAGACCTTGAACAACCACGGCGTACATATAAAACCAAAGGTGATGGAAACTGCTTCTTCCGGGCCATCAGCTACATCTTGACAGGAACAGAGGACAACCATTCCCTTCTCAGAGATAAAGTCATCCACCATATGAAAACTGACTTGACAAAAAAACTACAGGACTACTTGAACCAAAATGTGAATGAATATGTGAACATCTCTGGAATCTCTCGTGATGGAGTCTGGGCAACTGATGCAGAGATCATGACCACGGCGAATCTGTTGAGTTGCGACATAATAATCTACACAAACGTCGGTGACTCCATGGATTGGTTGACATATCCTGCAAGCTTCAATCTGCAGTCAACAACTGAACATGCACTGTATCTTGAAAATAAGCACGATCATTTCAATGTTGTTATCAGTGTTTAGCTTTAAACATTAATTTGGTAGCAAGGACATGCTAGACTAAATGTCATAATACACAGAATGACTGTTGGGCGATTTGTTGCCCCAGATAATTGCATTGCATGATAAGTGACTTATAGCTAATGAGAAATTATTGCCCCCCCTCCCAAAAGTTTTGTATAGTGGGAGGTACTCTTTAAGAATTGTCAGTTTGGTTTCTCAATAAAATGTTGAAGCATTAAGTAATTCTTGTGTATATCACTCAATGCAAATGATTTCATTGGGGTATAATATGAGCTGAGAGGTATAAATTGGGCTAGGCAACTTTAACCCCAGATTAGTTACATAATCTGGCCTGGAGGGGTATAGTTTTTTTTCCAAGCGTATACAAGGCGTTGCTAGGATAAATTGGTCATGTAAAATCCCATAGCAACCAGTAAAAGGGTTCCCCGGCTTCCCCACAGTGCTGCAAGGGTGCCCCCAAGGTAGATAAACCCCTTTTCCAAGCGTATACAAGCCGTTGCTAGGATAAAGTGGTCATGTAAAATCCCATAGCAACCACCTAAGGGGTTAACCACCTATCCTTAAGTGCTGCGAGAGTGCCCCCAAGGTAGATAAACCCCTTTTTCAAGCGTATTCAAGGCGTTGCTAGGATAGAGTGATCATGTAAAATCCCATAGCAACCAGTAAAAGGTTTCCCCACCCACCCGCAGTGCTGCAAGGGTGCCCCCAAGGTAGATAAACCCCTTTTCCAAGCGTATACAAGCCGTTGCTAGGATAAAGTGGTCATGTAAAATCCCATAGCAACCACCTAAGGGGTTAACCACCTATCCTTAAGTGCTGCGAGAGTGCCCCCAAGGTAGATTAACCCCTTTTTCAAGCGTATTCAAGGCGTTGCTAGGATAGAGTGATCATGTAAAATCCCATAGCAACCAGTAAAAGGTTTCCCCACCCACCCGCAGTGCTGCAAGGGTGCCCCCAAGGTAGATAAACCCCTTTTCCAAGCGTATACAAGCCGTTGCTAGGATAAAGTGGTCATGTAAAATCCCATAGCAACCACCTAAGGGGTTAACCACCTATCCTTAAGTGCTGCGAGAGTGCCCCCAAGGTAGATTAACCCCTTTTCCAAGCGTATACAAGGCGTTGCTAGGATAAATTGGTCATGTAAAATCCCATAGCAACCAGTAAAAGGTTTCCCCACCCACCCGCAGTGCTGCAATGGGGCCCCCAAGATAGATAAACCCCTTTTCCAAGCGTATCCAAGGTGTTGCTAGGATAGAGTGATCATGCTATATCCCATAGCAACCAGTAAAGGGGTTCCCCACCCACCCCTCAGTGCTCGTCAGTGCCCCCTAGGTATACAAAGCCCTTTTCCAAGCATATCCAAGGCGCCAAGACAACGAGCTGGCCCGAGCAGGGCTGAAGATTTCATGTCACATGTGACTATAGGGAGGGGGTGGGGCTTAGAAAGGGAGATCCCTGGCGTCACCAGAGGTGGAGGAGCTTGAAAAGGAGCAGTGCCCGATGGGAGGGGGAGCTGTGACCTAGAAGAATGAGCAGCTTTCCCTCAGCTTACCCTGGGGGGTATAATCTGGCCTGGAGGGGTATACTTTGGCCTAGGCTATTTTACACCCCGGGGTATAGTTTGGCCTAGGCCATTTTATGCCCGGGTATAGTTTGGCCTAGGCCAGTTTATACCCCGGGGTATACTCTGGCCTAGGCCAAATTATACCCGGGGTTAATCTGGGACGGGGTTACTTTGGCCTGTTACACCGGCACTCCAAGCAGCAGCAGATCCAACCATGTATATACTCCAGCTCCAGATGAATGGTAAAAAACTTTTTCTTTATTGATCCAACTGCCTGGCATGAGTAAGACCCGTTGTGGTCGAAACGCGTAGCCGTTCTCTGCGCAATCACTTATTCTGTCTGCCATCTGTAAGGATTATCCTGTTTTTATTACGTTGGATCAATAAAGAAAAAGTTTTTTACCATTCATCTGGAGCTGGAGTATATACATGGTTGGATCTTTTATCACCACCTCCAATTTAGTGATGGTATTAGTATTTAAAGGGACACTGTCACCTGAATTTGGAGGGAACAATCTTCAGCCATGGAGGCAGGGTTTTTGGGTTTTTGATTCACCCTTTCCTTACCCTCTGGCTGCATGCTTGCTGCAATATTGGAATGAAGTTCATTCTCTGTCCTCCGTAGTACATGCCTGCACAAAGCAATCTTGCCTTGCGCAGGTGTGTACTATGGAGGACAGAGAATGAACTTCAATCCAATATTGCAGCCAGCATGCAGCCAGTGGGTAAGGAAAGGGTGAATCAAACACCCGAAAACCCCGCCTCCATGGCTGAAGATTGTTCCCTCCAAATTCAGGTGACAGTGTCCCTTTAAGTCACTAAATAACTGCATAACAGTATTTGAAAAGCCATTACATGCCTCCTCCCATTTCACCACAAAGTCTGAATTATCAACCGGAAATGTAGGGACCATCCGTACACGTAAGCCTCTAGGAATGATCTTCTTTGCAATATGTTTATTCAAAAAGGCCGATTCCACCATAATTTGGTTCTCTTAATAACCATATTTTGCAGAGTTAGAGCATGCTCCTCACACTCCTGATCACTTGTCTGAAAAGATGTTGATTCATCATTATCACCCAAATATTCCTGGTATGTCTGCTGGCTGCTATTACTGTTTTTTTGTTGTTGTTGTTTTTTTTCTCCATCCCCGTCTTCCTGCTGCTTGTTTTCTCATTTTCATTCCTTGATGCCAATACATAGTTGGCTTTATCTTTCAATTTGGATCTATTTCCCCTTGCATTTTCCCTTCTGACTTCTAATTAATCCCCTCCTGTGTCTGTGACCAGTCTTCCTGCTGCCCCTCCCTCCTGATCACACCTGGCCTACTTCATGAGCACTTAGCCTGTTATAAATTCTGAGACACAGGTCTGTCTGGACCTTGGTCTGTCTCTAAAAGGATAACAGAAAATATTACAGCAGAAATATGCCAGAAATTAACCAGAAGTGAACAGAAGGTAAGACTAACCACTGTTAATAAATGTACTAAATTTCTTTCCCTTTCCGCAACACTTATTCTTATCATGCTGACATACACTCTAACAGTTTTGGCTCCCTTACTCCTCACTCTCCTTCGCTATCCTCAAACCCCAGCACCCCCTAACCAACTAATAATCTCTCTGCTGCCCTGCTCCTCAACCTCAGATCTCTCCTAATAAAACACAAAACAAGCCGCCCACTCTCTTTCTCCCACCTGCTCTGTCTCTCTCTGCTTCTCCTCACTGCTGGAGACATATCTCCCAATCCTGGGCTCCCACAGCTCATACCTCCTATTACTACCCCCTCCTATCGCTCCCAACCCAATATAAACACCCAAAATCTTGCCCACCTCAAATCCGTGCCCATGACGCCCACCCCCCCTGCACCCTCTCTCTGGATCACTATGGAATGCCCGCTCCATCTGCAATAAACTCCACGTGATTCACAACCTCTTTACCTCTCGTAATCTTTTCTTTCTGGGCATCACCGAAACATGGCTGACACCCTCTGACACAGCCTCCCCTGCTGCACTATGTTACGGTGGCCTCAACTTAACCCACACTCCTCGCCCTGGCAACAAACATGGTGGAGGAGTGGGCCTTCTCCTTGCTTCCAACTGTACCTTTAACCCAATCCCACCTCTACCCTTCCTTATCCTCCCCTCTTTTGAAGTCCACTCTGTCCGCATCTACTCCCCCTACAACCTCCAAATGGCCATCATATACCGACCTCTGGGCCTGACCACTTCCTTTATTGACCAATTCTCCACCTGGCTCCTTCACTTTCTGTCTGCTGACATTCCCACCATCATCATGGGTGACTTCAACATCCCCATTGACACCCACCAGTCAGCAGCCTCCAAACTCCTGTCCCTTACTTCATCCTTTGGATTTACTCAGTGGTCCTCCTCAGCCACCCACACAGACGGACACACATTAGACCCGGTCTTCACCCGTTTATGCTCCTTATCTAACTTCACAACCTCCCCTCTCCCTCTATCTGACCACCATCTACTCACTATCTCATCATTGTCCTCCTCACTTGTCACCCATGTCCAGCACCATGCGCACCCACACAGGAACCTCGCACACCTAGACACCCACACACTCTCTGACTCTATCTTACCACTGTCCTTTATATCCTCACTCCATGACACAGACACTGCCACTGCTTTCTACAATGCCACTCTTGCATCAGCTATTGACACGGTCACCCCTGTCATGCATAGCAGAGTGTTACGAACCAATAGACAACCCTGGCACAATAACATAACTAAAAAGCTTCGGCAAGTATCCAGAATTGCAGAACGGCGTTGGAAGAAAACGCATTCACAAGATGATTTCACTGCACTCAAACAAGCAACACTGGCATTCAAATCAGCTCTCACCTCTGCTAAACAGACCTACTTTACAACCCTCGTATCTTCCTTATCCCACAACCCCAAACAGTTGTTCAACACTTTTAACTCCCTCCTCCGCCCACCACTGCCCCCTCCGAGTTCCCTAATCGTTGCCGAGGACTTTGCCACGCACTTCAAAAATAAGATAGACCAAACAAGGCAAGTCTTTGTTGTCCAACCACCACAACCCCTTTGTATGCCAGACCAATGCCCAAACCCCATAACTTCACTCTCCAAAATCTCTGAAGGGGAGCTTGCTCCCCTTCTCTCCAAATCACACCTCACCACTTGTGTACTTGACCCCATCCCACCTCCTCCCCAACCTCACCACCACACTAATCCCATCCCTAACCCATCTCTTCAACCTTTCACTAACTTCTGGTACCTTCCCTTCTGCCTTCAAACATGCCACAATCACACCTATCCTCACAAAGCCATCCCTTGACCCAAGCGCTATGTCCAGCTATCGCCCCATATCTTTGCTCCCATTTGCTTCCAAACTCCTTGAGCAGCATGTCCATGCTGAACTTTACTCTCACTTTGCATCTAACTCTCTCTTCGACAACCTACAATCTGGCTTCCGTCCCCACCATTACACTGAGACTGCCCTGACCAAAATTACTAACGACTTACTTACAACCAAAGCTAACAGACAATTCTCTATACTCCTCCTCCTAGACCTGTCCTCTGCCTTCGACACAGTTGACCACTGCCTCCTACTACAGATCCTCTCTTTCTTTGGGGTCAAAGACGTTGCCCTATCTTAGATCTCCTCATACCTTGCCAACCGCACATTTAGCGTTTCCTACTCCCATACTACCTCCTCATCTCGCCCCCTCTCTGTTGGAGTCCCCCAAGGCTCTGTCCTAGGACCCTTACTCTTCTCAATCTATACACTCGGCCTGGGACAACTCATAAGGTCCTATGGCTTCCAGTACCATCTATATGCCGATGACAATCACATCTACCTCTCTGGCCCAGATGTCACCTCTCTGCTCTCCAGAATCCCAGAGTGTCTATCAGCCATGTCCTCCTTCTTCTCCTCTCGCTTCCTCAAGCTCAATGTGGACAAAAATCTGAACTCATTATCTTTCCTCCATCACGCATATCTTCCCTACCTGATCTATCTATCAAAATAAATTAAATCACACTTTCCCCTGTCCCAAAAATCCGCTGCCTCGGAATAACCCTTGACTCCTCCTTGTCCTTCAAACCGCACATCCAAGCTCTCACCACCTCCTGTCACCTCCAGCTCAAAAATATTTCCAGAATCCGTCCTTTCCTCAACCCACACTCTACCAAAATGCTCTTGCATGCTCTAATCATCTCCCGCCTCGACTACTGCAACATACTCCTCTGTGGCCTACCTTCTAACACTCTCGCACCCCTCCAGTCTATCCTTAACTCTGCTGCCCGACTAATTAATGTCTCTCCTGGCTACACTCCTGCTTCACCTCTTTGCAAATCCCTTCACTGGCTCCCAATTTCCCAGCATATCCAGTTTAAATTACTAACACTGACCTACAAAGCCATCCATAATCTTTCTCCTCCGTATATTTCCACACTAATCTCCCAATATCTTCCCTCACGTAATCTCCGGTCCTCCCAAGACCTCCTCCTTTCCTCCACGCTTATTCGCTCCTCACTCAATCGCCTCCAAGACTTCTCCCGAATATCACCCATCCTCTGGAATTCAGTGCCCCAACACATCCGGTTATCCACAACTTTTGGATCCTTCAAAAGAAAACCCACCTCTTCAAGGAAGCTTACAGCCTGTAAAGATCACCTCAACACCATTGGAGCTACTGCAACCCTCGACCTACTGTCTCTTTCCCCATAATCCTGTAGAATGTAAGCCCGCAAGGACAGGGTCCTCTTCCCTCTATACCAGTCTGTCATTGTTAGTTTTGTTTACTGTAAGTAATATTTGTATTTTGATGTAACCCCTTCTCATGTACAGCACCATGGAATTAATGGTGCTATATAAATAAATAATAATAATATTAAAATAATAATAAAATTATCAAACACCTGGTCAATCTTTCTCGTTGGCTTTAAAGTCGATGTTGCCTGAAAAATCTGTACAAAACACAGTAAATAACAGATAATTCACCAACCACCAACACAACCACATGATATAGGGATTCAGAGCTTTATCATATATAATTTAAAGCCAATTCCCATGTGGATACTTTGTCATAAATGGACACATCAAATACTAACAACCCACTTCCACTAGGGAAGAAAGATGTACTAGTCCAATGTAAAATTTATATAATCTTTATTAGAAAAATTAAAAAAAATTGACATACTGTATGTACAGTACAAACCAAAAGTTTGGGCACACCTTCTCATTTAAAGATTTTTCTGTATTTTCATGACTATGAAAATTGTACATTCACACTCAAGGTATCAAAACTATGAATTAACACATGTGGAATTATATACTTAACAAAAAAGTGTGAAACAACTGAAAATATGTCTTATATTCTAGGTTCTTCAAAGTAGCCACCTTTTGCTTTGATTGCTGCTTTGCACACTCTTGACATTCTCTTGATGAGCTTCAAGAGGTAGTCACCAGGAATGGTCTTCCAACAATCTTGAAGGAGTTCCCAGAGATGCTTAGCACTTGTTGGCCATTTTGCATTCACTCTGCGGTCCAGCTCACCCCAAACCATTTTGATTGGGTTCAGGTCTGGTGACTGTGGATGCCATGTGATCTGGCGTAGCACCCCATCACTCTCCTTCTTGGTCAAATAGCCCTTACACAGCCTGGAGGTGTGTTTGGAGTCATTGTCCTGTTGAAAAATAAATGATGGTCCCAACTAAATGCAAACCGGATGGAATATCATGCCGCTGCAAGATGCTGTGGTAGCCATGCTGGTTCAGTATGCCTTCAATTTTGAATAAATCCCCAACAGTGTCACCAGCAAAGCACCCCCACACCATCACACCTCCTCCATGCTTCACGGTGGGAACCAGGCATGTAGAGTCCATCCGTTCACCTTTTCTGCGTCGCACAAAGACACGGTGGTTGGAACCAAAGATCTCAAATTTGGACTCATCAGACCAAATGTCCATTCCTTGTGTTCTTTAGCCCAAACAAGTCTCTTCTGCTTGTTGCCTGTCCTTAGCAGTGGTTTCCTAGCAGCTATTTTACCACGAAGGCCTGCTGCACAAAGTCTCCTCTTAACAGTTGTTGTAGAGATGTGTCTGCTGCTAGAACTCTGTGTGGCATTGACCTGGTCTCTAATCTGAGCTGCTGTTAACCTACGACTTCTGAGGCTGGTGACTCAGATAAACTTATCCTCAGAAGCAGAGGTGACTCTTGGTCTTCCTTTCCTGGGACGGTCCTCATATGAGCCAGTTTCTTTGCAGCGCTTGATGGTTTTTGCCACTGCTCTTGGGGACACTTTTAAAGTTTGCCAAATTTTTCGGACTGACTCACCTTCATTTCTTTTTTTAATTTAAATAGATTTTTATTAAGAATAAACATTACATCTCCCACATTGTTTCCTTATGATCCATACAAAGTTTTCTCAATTTTAAAAGCCCCAACATTCCCAACAAGTCCCACCCCACCCCCAAAAGACAGCTCATCTCTTTTAGCAACACCTCTATCAATAGTACTTAATGAATCTTTAGCCCTCTTGCCCCACTTAAGACCGCCTATTCATCAAGCAATTTTCACCAACCACCCTTAACTTTCCCACTCCCTTTACCTACCCTATCCTAATTCAAGCCACGGAGACCACATTTTATCAAACATTTCTGTTTTCCCTCGTTTCTTGTAAACCCCTTTTTCCAACTTGAGACCCTGCTTTACATATTGAAGGATATCTCTCCTCGCGGGCGGTTCTTCCTTAATCCAGTTTCGTGCTATCACCTTTCGGGCCATATATAATAGTCTAGCAATTGCTATCTTCCAGGTGTTATCCACTCCAATCTCATCCACATAACCCAGTAAACACACTATCGGATCCCTTGGTACCGTGCATCTATACGCTCCTTCCACACGACTCAAAACCACCAGCCAAAAAGCAACCAGTCTTGGACACGTCCACATCATATGATATATTCCAGCATTAATAGTCCTACACCTCGGACACTCGGAGTTGGCACGCAGACCCACTCTATGCAATATTTCCGGAGATTTGTAGACTCTGTGTATAATATAAAGCTGCGACAACCTATACGGCTCACTTAATGATACCCGTGGAACCCACTCTAACACCGACTCCCAGGTTTCATTCTCTATTGGGCCCAGGTCCCTCTCCCACTTGGCTCTCGCCTTTATTGGAAATACTAGCAAGTATGTATGTAGTAAGTCTTTATATAGGGTGGAAATAACTCCCCTCATAGTCCCGTCACCACACACATATTCCAACACCATATCTTCTTGTATTCTAATACCTGCACCCCTGTTTTGAGCTCCAAATGCGTGCCTCATCTGTGCATATTGGTATTTCCCCGATGGTCTGAGTCCAAACTCCCCCTGCAATTGGGAAAAGGATTTCAGCACTTGCTGTTCAATTATCTGGTTCACATAGTAGATTCCCTTAGCCTGCCACTCCGGTAGTACCCCCAATGCTGCAAATTCCAGTAAGTTATTATTAAACCATATCGGTGAGAATCTAGTTAGACCAGTAACCCCCCCGGACTTGTTTCAATTTACTCCACAACTTACTTAACAAAAACATAGTTGGATATAATTTCCCCAAAGCCCCCAAGGAACCATCCTCCAGACACTGTATTACTGGACATCGGTTTGTCACCACTTCCATCAAATGCTGTACCGCACTGGACGACGCCCCATGCGCCCAGCCCTTCAAATGCTGACTCTGGGCTGCAAGAAAATATACTTCAGGGTTGGGCAAAGCCAAACCACCATCCTCCTTGGGTCGCTGAAGTGTCTCCAGTCTGATACGTGGATATTGCCTTCCCCATACCAAACTTCTAAAGAGGGAGTTAATCTGTCGAAATTTCCCGCACGGTATCCAAACTGGTGCATTATGAAGGACATAAAGTATTTTAGGCATCAACACCATCTTAATAAGATTAACCCTACCTACCACCGACAAATGTAGCTTAATCCAAGCATCCACTTTTGCCTTAAGTACACCCAAAACAGGAGTCAGATTCATATCCCAAGGTACTTAAAATGATTTACCACCTTAAGACGCCCCACCTCCAGAGGCTCACTCTCATTCTCTCCCACGTCATCTACCTTAAACAGAATTGATTTACTCCAATTTATCGTCAGCCCCGACATGGATCCAAATCTCTCAATAATCCCAATGGCACCCCTCAAGGAAACATCCGGGTCAGCCAAAAACAGTAGAACATCGTCCGCATACAATGCTATCTTCTCCTCAACTATCCCATACCTAAAAGTACCGTCACACTGGACGATATCGCTAGCGATCCGTGACGTTGCAGCGTCCTGGCTAGCGATATCGTCCAGTGTGACAGGCATGCAGCGATCAGGCCTCTGCTGTGATGTCGCTGGTCGGGGCAGAAAGTCCAGAACTTTATTTCGTCGCTGGACGTCCCGCTGACATCGCTGAATCGGCGTGTGTGACGCCGATTCAGCGATGTCTTCACTGGTAACCAGGGTAAACATCGGGTTACTAAGCGCAGGGCCGCGCTTAGTAACCCGATGTTTACCCTGGTTACCATCGTTAAAGTAAAAAAAACAACCACTACATACTTACCTACCGCTGTCTGTCCCCGCTCTGCTTTCCGGCCGCTGTGCTCACAGTCAGTGCAGAGAAGCAGAGCGCCGGGGACAGACAGCGGTAGGTAAGAATTCACGCCTCTCCACGCCCATAGGGGCATGGGGAAGCGTGAATATTCATTTCTCTTTAGCAGCGGGGACAGGCTCCTGTCCAGCTGCTGCTCTCTGGCACCAGGAGGGCCCCCTTGATTCAGGGGCCCCATAACAGCTGGGTGTGCCGCTATTAGCGACACTCTACTGGCTGGGGGGCCCCTGGAGCAGTGGGGGCCCTAGGCAGCTGCTGGCCAATATGCCATCAGGTGTCAGTGCCTGGGCCCACCGGAGAATCCTCTGGTTCTCCGGTGGGCCAGTCCAACACTGCTCCCATTGAATACATAGAGAAGGTAGAGTGGTATGCCTTCTGTATCCTATTTAGTACATCCACCCTCTCCCGCACTAAATGCGTCTCTAGCAGACATATCATTGAAGCCCGTTGATCCTTGACATACTGCAAACTCGCGGCTCGCCTGAACTTATCTGCAAGGCCTCTTACATTCCAACTCAGTATCTTAATGCAGCCCCCCATCATGTGACTCATCATCTCTAAATATATCGTTACTCCCAATTATGAGCTGTCTAACCTCCCCCACCTCCCCTACCAAAACCCAACTCCCTCCCCCCTAACCCACCCAATGCTACACATTCTGCCTCTTCTCAAGAGTGGGGCACCACCGCCCATTACGAACACTCTCCTTTACGTTATCCTCTCCACCCGCCTCCCGCTACTGTAAATAACAATATTTCGTACATTTCTTAAACAGAACAAAACATTTCAACATGTATTAAAATGTAAAAAATAAGGGAAACAAATCAAGCTTGCAGTACGCCGCATAACCCTCCTCCCCCATGTCCAACAGCCATTACTGCACCCTCTGGCCATTCACTCAATAAGGCCCAGCTCAACCCTCAGACTTTACACCTCCCCATAGCAAATATGCTGTCAATCACAAATCTCTTATCCAACGACAGTGAAATATCCCCCGTCCGGGTCTCCCCGGTAGTTCAATCTCCTTTTCGTTTAAGTCGTTAGCATTGGTGTCGATCCACTGGGTAGCGTCCTCTGGCATCAGGAAATAGTGGGTTTTGTCAAAGGCGACCACTCTTAACTTTGCTGGAAACATCATGGAGTATTGCACTCCCAGTTCCCACAGTCGTCTCTTGATACCAGTGAACATCATCCGTTGTTTCTGAACCAGAGCAGAATAGTCGGGATAAATAGCAATTCTTTGACCTCCAACCGTCAGATCCGCCATATCCCTAGCCTTCCTCAGGATAATGTCTCTGTCCCTGTAATTTAGAATTTTGGCAAGCATGGTACGGGGATTCACTCCTGGGGCAGGGGGCTTCAGCGGGACACTATGAGCTCTCTCAACTGCAAACACTTTTGTCAGCACTACGCCACCAATGTTCTCCAACAGCCAGCTTTCAATAAACTCAGTGGGATTTCTCCCCTCAGCTTTTTCAGGGATGCCCACTATACGTATATTATTTCTTCTGGACCTATTCTCCAGATCCTCATTTTTAGAAGCCAGCTCTGATATTGCTTGAGCAAACTTTTTCTCCGCTTTTTGCAGCTGAACTATATGATCTTCAGCAGTGCTCACCCTCTCCTCCACCACCCCCATGCGTTTGTCCATCTTCTGCATGGCTGCGTTTATCTGTGCTGTGTCTCCTTTAACCTCCTGTATCTGGAGGGTCAAGGACTGTTTGCATGAGGAAACCAGCACAAAGACATCCCTGAGGGTCGGCTCAGCTCCTGATACCATATCTTCAGGTCCCCCTACTGCCACTGCCATGCTGCTTTCCTCTCTTCCCTCCTGTACCTCTTGCTCTCCTGCTGGGATCTCCTCCTCCTCCTCGATATCAGCTCCAGCTCCCTTCTCTGCCTCCTCCGCTGCTTCCACTCTGGCGAACTGCTGGAGCTTTGCCGCCACCTCCATGCGCTTCTGACATGCGGCATTAGCTTTATCAGCCTCTTCTCTGGCCTCGGCGCCATCTTGGACAGCACCTGCATCTCCGACTCCCGCATCCCTCTGCCGTCTCCTGGTCATTTCCTCCATTGTCGGGGCAGCTACTCAGCACCGTTGCGCTCCCCAGACCTTTAACCAGCCAGTAAGCCCCAACAGAGACCGGTCAGAGGCGACCGCACAGGATTAAAGTATAAATCAGCAGCGGGAGCGCTCTGCTGTACGTCCGCTTACATGGACAGTTAGGCCACGCCCCCCTCACCTTCATTTCTTAAAGTAATGATGGCCAACAAGTGCTAAGCATCTCTGGGAACTCCTTCAAGATTGTTGGAAGACCATTCCTGGTGTCTACCTCTTGAAGCTCATCAAGAGAATGCCAAGAGTGTGCAAAGCAGTCATCAAAGCAAAAGGTGGCTACTTTGAAGAACCTAGAATATAAGACATATTTTCAGTTGTTTCACACTTTTTTGTTAAGTATATAATTCCACATGTGTTAATTCATAGTTTTGATGCCTTGAGTGTAAATGTACAATTTTTATAGTCATGAAAATACAGAAAAATCTTTAAATGAGAAGGGTGTCCAAACTTTTGGTCTGTACTGTATGTTATATTACAGCTATGAAAAATACAAACGCGAAAGACACCTCACCTCACCTCCCCTGTGTACCCCACCAATACCAATTGCTGTATCACAAGAAACTAGTGTGAAACCAAACAGGGTCTTTTCCCCCCATTGCCTAAGCATTACACCATGCCTCAGTTGTAAGCCCATGCATTTCTATGCCATCACTGGGCCATGCTACTATGGTAGACAACACATGTACTATGTATCCTATACTTAATATTAAAGTGCAGAGTTCGCAGCTAGAGGTAGGGAACAGTTCACTAGTTTATTGTGATACAGCAATTGGTATTGGTGGGGTACACAGGGGGGTGAGGTGCCTTTCACATTTGTATTTTTCATAGCTGCAATATAACATACAACTGTCAATTTCTTTTTTAATTTTTCTAATAAAGATTATATAAATTTTACATTGGACTAGTACATCTTTGTTCCCTAGTGGAAGTGGGTTGTCATGTTGCGTTTGCAGAGCCCCTGATGTGCCTAAACAGTAGAAACTCCCCACAAGTATCCCCATTTTGGAAACTAGAGCCCCCAAGGAACTTATCTAGATATGTGGTGAGCACTTTGAACGCTCAAGTGCTTCACAGAAGTTTATAATGCAGAGCCGTGAAAATAAAAAAAAAAATTTCCACAAAAATGATTTTATTAGCCCCCAATTTTTTTATTTTCACAAGGGTAACAGGACAAACTGGACCCCAAAAGTTGTTGTCCAATTTGTCCTGAGTACGCTGATGCCCTATATGTGGGAGAAAACTACTGTTTGGGTGCATGTCGGGGCTCGGAAGGGAAGTAGTGATGTTTTGGAATGTAGACTTTGATTGAATGGTCTGCGGGCATCATGTTGCATTTGAAGAGCCCTTCATGTACCTAAACAGTAGAAACCCCCAACAAGTGACCCCATTTTGTAAACTAGATCCCCCCAAGGAGCTTATCTAGATGTGTGGTGAGCACTTTGAACGCCCAAGTGCTTCACAGAAGTTTATAACGCAGAGCTGTGAAAATAAAAAATCTTTTTTTTCCCACAAAAATGATTTTTTAGCCCACAATTATTTTTATTTTCCCAAGGGTAACAGGAGAAACTGGACCCCAAAAAGTTATTGTCCAATTTGTTCTGAGTACCCTGATGCCGCATATGTGGGGCTAAACCACTGTTTGGGTGCACGGCAGAGCTCAGAAGGGAGGGAGCACCATTTGACTTTTTGAACGCAAAATTGGCTGGAATCAACGGTGGCGAAATGTCGCGTTTGGAGATCCCCTGATGTACCTAAACAGTGGAAACCCCCCAATTCTAACTCCATCCCTAACCCCAATACACCCCTAACCCTAATCCCAACCCTATCCATAATCCTAATCACAACCCTAACCCCAACACACCACTAATCCTAATCCCAACCCTAACCTTAACCCTAATCACAACCCTAACCCCAACACACCCTTAACCCTAATCCCAACCCTAACCATAACCCTAATCAAAACCCTAACCCCAACACACCACTAACCCTAATCCCAACCCTAACCATAACCCTAACCACAGACGTAACCCTAATCCCAACCCTAATCCCAATACACCCCTAACCCTAATCCCAACCCTAACCATAACCTTAATCCCAAACCTGACCCTAATCCCAACCCTAACCCTAATCTCAACCCTAATCCAAACCTAACCCTAATCCCAAACCTAACCCTAATCCCCAACCCTAACCCTAATCTCAACCCCAACCCTATTCCAAACCCTAACCCCAACCCTAACCCTAATCTCAACTCTAAAGGTATGTGCACATGTTGCTGATTTTGATGCGTTTCCACAGCGTTTTTGGACTCGCGGAATTGCCTCAAGTCTACAGTACACACAATGTTAATGAATGGGAAATGCAAAAACGGCTGTGCACATGTTGCAGAAAATTCTGCGCAGAATCGCAGCTGTTCTCTCTCTCTCTCCCAGAAGCGCAAGACACAAAGTTCACAACAAATCTGCACAGCAAAAACGCACTAGAATCCGCATCTATTCCGCAGAAAAAAAACGTAAGAAATCGGCATCAATTACGCTGGAAAAACGCAAGTGTTTTACCCTTTGTTTTCGGCAAAGAGATGCAGATTCTCTGCAGAAAAATCCGCAGGCTAATCCGCAACGTGTGTACATATCCTAACCCTAATTATAGCCCCAACCCTAACCCTAACTTTAGCCTGACTAACTTTAGCCCAACTGTAACCCTATTTGGAAAATGGAAATAAATACATTTTCTTTATTTTATTATTTTTTCCTAACTAAGGGGGTGATAAAGTGGAGGTTTATTTACTATTTTTTTTTATCCCTGTGATAGGGTCTATCACAGTTAACAAAATGAACCAATTGGAAAAATCTTCCTATTGTGCTCGGTGCCGGCCGCCATTTTCTTCCTGGAAAAAGATGGCGGCGCCCATGGGGGGATGCACGATGGCCAAGGAGCACTTGGAGTTACCGGGGAGGATTGGGGACCCTATTTCTCTGTCCTGTGATATTCGATCACATCGGAGGACAGAGAAATTAAATGGCACATCAGACTTTTTTTTTTTTGCGGTTGCCGGTATATAGTTAATACCAGCTATTGCAACCTGGGGGTTGGTAAAAACCGACCCGAATCATGTTCTTTGGGGGTCTCGGCTACCCCTGGCCCGAGATCTGCTGGGTGCATGGTGGGCGCACTGCACATGCACCCGCAATTTTTTCCTGGGAGGACGATGTAAGCAAATTTGAGGAGCTGCATCCTGAGAGCTGTAAGAAGAGCAGCAGAATTCCGCCGCGGATTTGATAAATCCGCAGTGCAAAACCGCTGCGGATTTACCGCGGTTTTTCTGCGGTTTTACAACTGCAGTTTTCCATAGGGGCAGCTGTAATACCAAACTGCGGAATGTAAACCGCTGCATTTCCGCACGTTTTTTTTCCGCAGCATGTGCACAGTGGTTTTTGTTTCCCGTAGGTTTACATTGAACTGTAAACTTATGGGAAACTGCTGCGGACCCACAGCTGCGGAAACGCTGCGGATCCGCAGCGTTTTCCGCAGCGTGTGCACATGCAGCGCCCCAGAGTCCTGGTCATTGCACTAATGTCGCTCTGCCACTAAGGGGAGTGATGTTATGTCTGATTGCACTAAAGGAGTTTACCTGACTAGGTATCACAGGCACACATTACACTTCACACTCCGGCCACCAAGGGGAGCAAAAGGCACTATGTATTAGGCCACTCCTCACACTGGTAAAACTAGGGGTTGGATAGGAAGTTAGGACAGAAAGCAGCCTGGGAGAGCTCCAGGGAGGACCTGTCAGAGGTGGGTTCCTGACAGGGGCCTAGCAGAAAGGACCGATTGTTACAGAGCCGCGCCTGCACTACCTTGCGGCGGCATCTTAAGAAAAGACACGAAGCGAAGTATATTGTGAAGCAGTGAGAAATGGGCTCAGAGTACGAAGGAGGTAGAACCAGAAGGAGTCGTGCCCCTAATACCGCGGCAACATCCTTCTGAGGCGCGTAGCCGGTGGCCGGTGGCAGGTAAAAGTCCTGCGGTTTTGATGCATTTGTTTGTGCGGTTTTTCATGCGGATTTTCATGCTTTTTTGTAGGCTAAATAAAGATTTATTATTCAACAACAAAAAAAAGAATTGTGATGTCATTTCTTGTCCAACCTCTTCATTTACATACTCCATTGAAGAATAATGTTTAATAATAATAATAATAATTTTTATTTATATAGCGCCAACATATTCCGCAGCACTTTACAATTAAGCGGGGACATGTACAGACAATAAATTCAGTACAAGTTAAGACAATTTAAACAGTGACATTAGGGGTGAGGTCCCTGCTTGCAAGCTTACAATCTACAAGGAAATGGGGGGACACAATAGGTAAAAAGTGCTTGTTATTTCAGGTCTGGCAATTATAATAAATAGGGATTTTCGTATAAAGCTGCATGATCCGGTCATCAGCCCGTGTGTTTAAGTGCAATAGTCAAGTATCAAGTGCAGTTATCGTGTGCATGGAGGGTGTGGAGACAGATGAATAGTAGGGTGCAGGTTCACATGCAGATATTTTGAAGGAGGGAACAGGACAAAGTTAGTTTACTAAGTAGTTGATGTGGTAGGCTTGTTTGAAGAGATGGGTTTTCAGAGCGCGCTTGAATAGGTCGGGGCTAAGTATCAGTCTGATCGTCTGGGGAAGTGCATTCCAGAGAGCTGGTGCAGCACGAGAGAAGTCTTGGGGACAGCGGTGCGAGGATGGGATTACAGGAGATGTTAGTCTTAGGTCATTTGTAGAATGGAGGGCACGTGTAGGGCAATAGACAGAGATGAGAGAGGAGATATAAGGCGCTGCAGAACTGTGGAGAGCTTTGTGGGTGAGAGAGATGAGTTTATACTGGACCCTGTAGCTGCAGCGCCCCTGAGACCTGGTCATTGCAGTAATGTCGCTCTGCCGCTAAGGAGGGTGATGTTATGTCTGATTGCACTAAAGGAGTTCACCTGACCAGGTATCACAAGCACACATAATACTTCACACTCCGGCCACTAGGGGGAGCAAAAGGCACTATGTATTAGGCCATTCCTCACACTGGTAAAACTAGGGGCCGGATAGGAAGTTAGATCACAACGCAGCATGGGAGAGTCCAGGAAGGACCTGTCAGGGGTGGGTTCCTGACAGGGGCCTAGCAGAACGAATAGAAAGCAACGGAACCGCGCCTGCACTAACTTGTGGCGGTATCCTAAGAAAGGACACAAAGAGAAGGATATTGTGGACAGTGAGAAACGAGATCAAGCACAAAGGAGAGCCAGTAGGAGTCGTGCCCCGAGAACGGCAACATCCTACTGAGGCGCGTAGCCGGTGACCGGAACACCGAGGAAGTAACTGACTCTATGCCTTACTTCAAATACCGCAGGACAGTTAATTATAGGTTGGCTGTCTACCATACATCACCTAAGCAGACATAGGGGGCAAGCATGGAGAGGGGCGTCTCTAGGGTCCCAGAATAGCTCCGAGCCTTCCCGTCAAACGGGTGCGTCCTATCCAGATAAACTTGGGGGACAGAGAGAGAGAGAGAGAAAGAGAAAGAACGAGAACAGAAGTTGTGAGGACTATCCCGAATGCTCCGCAGGGAAGGACTACAACACACAGGTGCTAGTGGTAGGCACTGATTTCCACCTGCAAAGGGAACTCTGGATGTGCCTTCGGACCGGCCGGTCTCAGACAGCCCTGTTGACAGTGCTCTGGATTGCGGATCCCGAAGTCTTCAGTAAAAGGTAAAGAGACTGCAACCCTGTGTCCTCGTTATTGACTGCACACCACACCATCGCCACCTACATTACTGGGAAGCCCTGGGGATATACTTCACCTGTGGGAAGGTATACCATCTGGCTGCCATCACATCACCCCAGTGGACCCCAAGCAGCGTCGGTCGACCTGACCGAATACCACAGGTGGCATCACGAAACTTTAGCCGACTTTCATCACCCATTTTATTGGACGCCCCTTAGCAGGGTCACGGACTGGGTCCAGTCACCTTGACAACCCAAGAACTGAGACAGAGAGGACCGGTACCGAGTAACCCGCGGCCCTGCGTCTGGGGGCGCTCCAACTTGGCGTCACGAACAGGATCATACTTAAGCCTGAAGAATTGGGTCATGTGTGCCTTGGAACTTTGTTGGAACTGTGCTTGAACTGTGATTTATTGCAAAGACTGTGTATTGCTATTTGCCGCCAAGATTCCCGCCAAAACTGCCGCCATTATAGCACCATGAGGAGCGCAGGAGAAGAAGAAGGAAGTGGAGTTGTGGGTGTGAACGAACTGAGAAGCGCAAAAGTAATGGCAGCCCAATCTAAATATTTCTGTGCCTTGAGGACGTGTCCGTCAGCGGCCGAGATCCGCCTCCTGATCCTCAATGGTGGGCGGGGACCAAAGAAACGAAACCGCCCACGAAGAAGAGAGCGGGAAAAGGATAAAGAGGACAGCAGCCACGTGGAGGACGCCATGACAAGTCACCCGGAGCCGGAGTGTGGGGTCGAAGCCGGAGACTCCCCCGGCTACCCGGAGGAGCATCGTGGCAAAGCCTTCGCTGCTGATACCGAATCCCTGCAGCTTGGAATGGAGGAGCTGATTGATCAACTCCTGCAGCTGCAGGTGGAGACCAAGTCCTCACACTCGGTGGCGCCTGCGGAGGATCCATCATCGCTGATATCGCCCCTTGTGCCGCGACCGGAGCCCCTGCCGATCCCATCGCCGAGCCCGTCGTCGGCAGAGTCGGCCAACCCCGAGGACGTCGTGGTGGCAGGTAAAGACGCCGACCCTGCCCCGGCGGCTGAGGACCTGTTAGTGGGCCCTGTAGCAGCGCCACCTCCCCATGGCACTCACCGCCTCCAGCGCTTTCATCCCTGGGACCAGGTCACGGGTATGGAGCGATTCCTTAAGGCCCCGATGGAGCCCACTATGCTGTCGGGAGAAGTTTATGCTGAGCGGACCGTGTACCGCTGGGTAAACCCCGGGTCAGACTTCATGGGGTTCCCAGGGGCTGAAAAGCAGGAGGGAGAGAAAGTGGAGGTCCTCAGCTAGGAAAGATACCAGGCCCAACTTGCCCAGGAGTGGGAGGAAAAGGAGGCCGAATATCAGGCCAAGCGCCAGGCCTACGACTGGAGAGATCGAGCGGTCAAGGCCAAGGCCCGTAAGGACCACAGCACGGGTCCGGCCCCGTGGAAGCAGGGCCAAGTGGTAGCCTTCCGACTCCGTGGAGGCTGGGGCTTCATTAAATAACTGGGGCTGTACGCTGAGGTGTTCGTCAACCGCAGGGATGTAGAGTCGAATCTCCTGGAGGGACACCCGGACCGGGACCTCTACCCGGGAGACATTGTTACGTACACCAGACACTTTGGGGAGAAGGGCTGGTTTGCATTGGATGTGCATAAAAAGAAAAGCCCGGTGGCGCACCCGACCAAGGCGCCGACCCAGCTGACCCCGGCAGCGACAGTGTCCCCTGGTGGCCAAGCTCCCGCAGTTACCAAGACTACCGTGAACCCTCCGGCATGCACCATTGTTAGGACCACTACCTGCACTGTCACCACTGCAACCGCCGTAGTTGCCAAAGAGTTGGCCGCCCTGACGACTGGTACTCCAGTGACCCCCCAGCGAAGAACTGTGGGTACACAGATCCCTGTGTGGAGTGAAGGAGTCCCTTCTGTGGCACCATGTAGCTGCCGTTGCCTAGCTGGGCTATCCCCTGAGTTGAAATAAACCTCAAAAACCTGACACATGTATATAGTTGACTGTCCCCTGCTCCTAGCTATTAAACCCGTCTAGGGTTAATCCTTCAAGGGGTCCCTTTGTTTACCTGGGATCCCTATTGTTTTATATTTTCTCTTTTGCACAAGTTCATCACTGTTTAAAAGACTGCCGAATCATGGGCGGTGAATGGTTCACAAACTGTGTTGTAAATAGTTTGCACCCTCTTAAGGGTGCTCTCTACTGGTTTTACAAGGAAAAAAGACTTTGCGAAGACACGATTCCAGATGACGACGTGGAAGTTTCTTGAGTCTTGCAGTTCCTTAGTGACTTGATAAATGTTTGAACTACCTCAGAAAAGACTGATCTCCCCTCTTAAAGGGAATGTTATTTGTTATAGTAAGATAGTGATAATGTTTGCATAGTAGATGCCATGTAGCTAGACGAGCTAGAAAGTGAACCCGTAGGGGTTAGTGAGTCTGAAAACCATAGAGAGATGGTTGCTGTGGACCTACTGTAGAAGAAGAGAGGCAGTAAGCCCGGACGAATAGCCAGGCGGTCCTGCATCTGTGTGAAATTAGAGGAAGTAAAGAAAACGTTAGATTTGTACTGTAATATTTTGTAGTAGGCCTTTAGTGGGTTCAGCTTATACGCCCTTAAAGGAGAAGTTAAATTATTGTTCAAAGATTTGCACTTAGTAGAATACCCGGCTGGGTAATAGGAATTATTTATAGTCTGTAGAATAGAATGTTATTTAAAATATTTAAACATGTTTCCGTTTGTAACGTTCAAGTGACCTCACCTCCCATAAAGGTAAGCATTGTAATGTTTACATTGCTTAAAGCATTCCAAAAATTTTGTATGTCCTTTTCTAATAACTATTGTTGTTCTTCTTTTCCCAGTCCGGGAGTACTGGATTTAACCGGGGAGGAGTGCAGCGCCCCAGAGACCTGGTCGTTGCAGTAATGTCGCTCTGCCGCTAAGGAGGGTGATGTTATGTCTGATTGCACTAAAGGAGTTCACCTGACCAGGTATCACAAGCACACATTACACTTCACACTCTGGCCACTAGGGGGAGCAAAAGGCACTATGTATTAGGCCACTCCTCACACTGGTAAAACTAGGGGTCGGATAGGAAGTTAGATCACAACGCAGCCTGGGAGAGTCCAGGGAGGACCTGTCAGGGGTGGGTTCCTGACAGGGGCCTAGCAGAACGAATCGAAAGCAACGAAACCGCGCCTGCACTACCTTGCGGCGGTATCCTAAGAAAGGACACGAAGAGAAGGATATTGTGGACAGTGAGAAACGAGATCAAGCACAAAGGAGAGCCAGTAGGAGTCGTGCCCTGAGAACGGCAACATCCTACTGAGGCATGTAGCCGGTGACCGGAACACCGAGGAAGTAACTGACTCTATGCCTTACTTCAAATACCGCAGGACAGTTAATTATAGGTTGACTGTCTACCATACATCACCTAAGCAGACATAGGGGGCAAGCGTGGAGAGGGGCATCTCTAGGGTCCCAGAATAGCTCCGAGCCTTCCCGTCAAACGGGTGCGTCCTATCCAGATAAACTTAAGGGACGGAGAGAGAGAGAGAAAGAGAAAGAACGAGAACAGAAGTTGTGAGGACTATCCCGAATGCTCCGCAGGGAAGGACTACAACACACAGGCGCTAGTGGTAGGCACTGATTTCCACCTGCAAAGGGAACTCTGGATGTGCCTTCGGACCGGCCGGTCTCAGACAGCCCTGTTGACAGTGCTCTGGATTGCGGATCCCGAAGTCTTCAGTAAAAGGTAAAGAGACTGCAACCCTGTGTCCTCGTTATTGACTGCACCCCACACCATCGCCACCTACATTAATGGGAAGCCCTGGGGATATACTTCACCTGTGGGAAGGTATACCATCTGGCTGCCATCACATCACCTGTTATGATCAGGTGACCTTGGAGCAGCATGAAAACTTTCACTGGAGTAGGTGGTAACTATACTGACCGCAAACCCTGATCTTATCATCGCAACTAGAAGTAGCCGTGGGGTGTGCCTAACAAAACCTAGACACCTCGACACAGCTGGAGGACTAAATACCCCTATAGATGGAAATAGGAATTTCTACCTTGCCTCAGAGCAGAACCCCAAAGGATAGGCAGCCCCCCACAAATATTGACTGTGAGTAGTAGAGGAAAAGACACACGTAGGCAGGAAACAGGATTTAGCAAATGAGGCACACACTAGCTAAATAGGAAAGGATAGGACAGCATACTAAGCGGTCAGTATTAAAAATCCTTCCAAAAAAATCCACAGCAGAAAATACAAAAACTCCACCATCTAACTAAAGATGTGGAGTATATCTGCATCTCCAGAGAATCCAACAAGACTGAGAAAACACTGACACAGTCTAAGCTGGACAAGAGAAAAACAAATGAATAGCACAGAATATAAGCACACTGCATGTGTGCCACAGAAACAAAAACCAGACACTTATCTTTGCTGAATTGACAGCTGAGCAGGAGAAGCCAGAAAGAGATCCAACACTTCAGAAGAAACATTGACAACTGGCAAGGACTAATGAATCCTGCACACCTAAATATCCCAGTCAGAACTGCAATCAGCAGAAACACCTGGCCAGGACTGCGAGTCAGAGACAACTGCATTCCCACCTACAACCACTGGAGGGAACCCAAGAGCAGAATTCACAACAGTACCCCCCCCCCCCTTGAGGAGTGGGCACCGAACCCTCACCAGGGCCTCCAGGACGATCAGGATGAGCCAGATGAAAGGCACGGACCAAATCAGCAGCATGGACATCAGAGGCAAAAACCCAAGAATTATCCTCCTGGCCATAACCCTTCCATTTGACAAGGTACTGAAGACTCCGCCTCGAAAAACGAGAATCCAAAATCTTCTCAACCACATATTCCAACTCACCATCAACCAACACAGGGGCCGGAGGATCAACAGAGGGAACAACGGGCACCACATATTTCCGCACTAAAGATCTATGGAAGACATTATGGATAGCAAAAGAGGCCGGAAGCGCCAAACGAAAAGACACCGGATTAATAATCTCAGAAATCTTATAAGGACCAATAAACCGAGGCTTAAACTTAGGGGAAGAAACCTTCATAGGAACATGACGGGAAGACAACCAGACCAGATCCCCAACCTGAAGCCGGGAACCAACACACCAACAACGGTTAGCAAAACGTTGAGCCTCCTCCTGAGACAACACCAAATTGTCCACCACATGAGCCCAAATCTGCTGCAACCTGTCAACCACAGAATCCACACCAGGACAGTCAGAGGGCTCAACCTGCCCAGAAGAAAAACGAGGATGAAAACCAAAATTACAAAAGAAAGGCGAAACCAAAGTAGCCGAACTAGCCCGATTATTAAGGGCAAACTCGGCCAATGGCAAGAAGGCCACCCAATCATCCTGATCAGCAGACACAAAGCATCTCAAATAAGTCTCCAAAGTCTGATTAGTTTGCTCGGTCTGGCCATTTGTCTGAGGATGAAATGCAGAAGAAAAAGACAAATCAATGCCCAGCCTAGCACAAAAGGCCCGCCAAAACCTAGAAACAAACTGGGAACCTCTTTCAGACACAATATTCTCCGGAATACCATGCAAACGAAGCACATGCTGAAAAAACAACGGAACCAAATCTGAAGAGGAAGGCAATTTAGGCAAAGGCACCAAATGAACCATCTTAGAGAACCCGTCACAAACAACCCAGATAACAGACATCTTCTGGGAAACCGGAAGATCAGAAATAAAATCCGTCGAAATATGCGTCCAGGGCCTCTCAGGGACTGGCAATGGTAAAAGCAACCCACTAGCACGGGAACAACAAGACTTGACCCGCGCACAAGTCCCACAGGACTGCACAAAAAAACGCACATCACGCGACAAAGAAGGCCACCAAAAGGACCTACCAAGCAAGTCTCTGGTACCAAAAATGCCAGGATGACCAGCCAACACGGAACAGTGAACCTCAGAAATCACTCTACTAGTCCATCTATCAGGAACAAACAGTTTCCCCACAGGGCAGCGGTCAGGTTTGTCAGCCTGAAATTTCTGAAGAACCCGTCGTAAATCAGGGAAAATGGCAGAAAGGACCACCCCTTCTTTCAGAATACCGACCGGCCCTAAGACCTCAGGAGAATCAGGCAAAAAACTCCTAGAGAGGGCATCAGCCTTAATATTCTTAGAACCCGGAAGGTACGAGACCACGAAATCAAAACGGGAAAAAAACAAGGACCATCGAGCCTGTCTAGGATTCAGCCGTTTGGCAGACTCGAGGTAAATCAGATTCTTATGATCGGTCAAGACCACAATACGGTGCTTAGCTCCCTCAAGCCAATGTCGCCATTCCTCAAATGCCCACTTCATAGGCAACAACTCCCGATTGCCGACATCATAATTGCGTTCAGCAGGCGAAAACTTACGGGAAAAGAAGGCACACGGTTTCATCAAAGATCCAACAGGATCCCTCTGAGACAAAACGGCCCCTGCCCCAATCTCAGAAACGTCAACCTCAACCTGAAACGGAAGAGAAACATCCGGTTGGCGCAACACCGGAGAAAGTAAATCAACGTTTAAGCTCCTGAAAGGCAGAGACAGCCGCAGAGGACCAATTCGCCACATCAGCGCCTTTCTTCGTCAAATCGGTCAAGGGTTTAACCACACTGGAAAAATTAGCAATGAAACGGCGATAAAAATTTGCAAAACCCAAAAATTTCTGAAGGCTCTTCACGGATGTGGGCTGAATCCAATCATGAATGGCCTGAACCTTAACCAGATCCATCTCTATAGACGAGGGAGAAAAAATAAAGCCCAAAAAAGAAACCTTCTGCACCCCAAAGAGACACTTAGACCCTTTCACAAACAAAGCATTGTCACGAAGGATCTGAAATACCATCCTGACCTGCTGCACATGAGACTCCCAATCATCGGAAAAAAAATCAAAATATCGTCCAAATATACAATCAAGAATTTATCAAGATAAGTCCAGAAGATATCATGCATGAAGGACTGAAAAACAGATGGAGCATTAGAGAGTCCGAATGGCATCACAAGGTATTCAAAATGGCCTTCAAACGCAGTTTTCCATTCATCACCCTGCTTAATACGAACAAGATTATATGCCCCCCGAAGGTCAATCTTAGTAAACCAACTAGCTCCCTTAATCCTAGCAAACAAATCGGAAAGCAAAGGTAAAGGGTATTGAAACTTGACCGTGATCTTATTCAAGAGGCGATAATCAATATAGAATCTCAAGGAACCATCTTTTTTAGCAACAAAAAAGAACCCCGCTCCCAACGGTGAAGGAAATGGTCGAATATGCCCTTTCTCCAAAGACTCCTTAATATAGCTCCGCATGGCGGTATGTTCAGGCACAGACAGGTTGAAAAGTCGACCCTTAGGAAACTTACAGCCTGGAATCAAGTCAATAGCACAATCGCAGTCCCTGTGCGGTGGAAGGAAACTGGACTTGGGCTCATCGAATACATCTTGAAAATCAGACAAATACTCTGGAATTTCAGAAGAGAAAGAAGAGGAGATTGACATCAAAGCAACATCATTATGAACCCTCTGACAACCCCAACTAGTCACAGACATGGAATTCCAATCCAACACAGGATTATGTACCTGCAACCATGGAAAACCCAGCACGATAGCATCATGCAAATTATGCAACACCAGAAATCGAGAATCTTCCTGATGGGCTGGCGCCATGCGCATGGTCACCTGTGTCCAAAACTGGGGCTTATTTTTAGCCAAGGTTGTAGCATTAATGCCCCTTAAAGGAATAGGGTTCTGCAAAAACCACAACGCTTGGCAAACTCAAAGTCCATTAAGTTCAAGGCGGCGCCTGAATCCACAAATGCCATGACAGAAAATGATGACAATGAGCAGATCAAGGACACAGATAATAAAAATTTAGGTTGTACAGTACTGATGGTAATTGAACTGGCGCCGGTCAATCTGAATGGCCAGAGACATAGAATCACTCAGACCGGAAGACGTGGGAAACCCCACCATAACATCTTTAACGGATTCAGAAAGACCCTTTCTGAAAATTGCCACCAAAGCATCATTATTCCATTTAGTCAACACCGACCATTTTCTGAATTTCTGACAGTACAATTCTGCCGCCTCTTGACCCTGAGACAGGGCCAACAAGGTCTTCTCAGCTTGATCCACAGAATTAGGTTCATCATGTAACAATCCCAAAGCCTGAAAAAAGGAGTCTACATCAAGCAAAGCCGGATTCCCAGATACCAGGGAAAATGCCCAATCCTGCGGGTCGCCACGCAGCAGGGAGATGACAATTTTTACCCGCTGAATGGAATCACCGGAGGATCGAGGTCTCAAAGCAAAAAAACAGTTTAAAGTTGTTTTTAAAACTCAAAAATTTGGACCTGTCACCAAAAAACAAATCAGGAGTAGGAATCTTCGGTTCTAAAACAGGAGTCTGAACAATATAATCAGAAATACCCTGTACCCTAGCAGCAAGCTGGTCTACACGAGAAGCTAAATCCTGAACATTCATGCTAGCACAAGGCTCTTCAGCCACCCAGAGATTAAGAGGGAGGAGAAGACAAAGTAGACTGAAGAAAAAAAATGGCTCAAGACCTTTCTTCCCTTATTCTGAGATGCATTTAACTCATTATTGGCCAGTTGTACTGTTATGATCAGGTGACCTTGGAGCAGCATGAAAACTTTCACTGGAGTAGGTGGTAACTATACTGGCCGCAAACCCTGATCTTATCACCGCAACTAGAAGTAGCCGTGGGGTGTGCCTAACAAAACCTAGACACCTCGACACAGCCGGAGGACTAAATACCCCTATAGATGGAAATAGGAATTTCTACCTTGCCTCAGAGCAGAACCCCAAAGGATAGGCAGCCCCCCACAAATATTGACTGTGAGTAGAAGAGGAAAAGACACACATGGGCAGGAAACAGGATTTAGCAAATGAGACACACACTAGCTAAATAGGAAAGGATAGGACAGGATACTAAGCGGTCAGTATTAAAAATCCTTCCAAAAAAATCCACAGCAGAAAATACAAAAACTCCACCATCTAACTAAAGATGTGGAGCGTATATCTGCATCTCCAGAGAATCCAACAAGACTGAGAAAACACTGACACAGTCTAAGCTGGACAAGAGAAAAACAAATGAATATCACAGAATATAAGCACACTGCATGTGTGCCACAGAAACAAAAACCAGACACTTATCTTTGCTGAATTGACAGCTGAGCAGAAGCCAGAAAGAGATCCAACACTTCAGAAGAAACATTGACAACTGGAAAGGACTAATGAATCCTGCACACCTAAATATCCCAGTCAGAACTGCAA
Organism: Ranitomeya imitator; assembly: GCF_032444005.1. Classification (NCBI taxonomy): domain Eukaryota; kingdom Metazoa; phylum Chordata; class Amphibia; order Anura; family Dendrobatidae; genus Ranitomeya; species Ranitomeya imitator. The sequence continues at coordinate 448,989,241 of NC_091283.1, read as the reverse complement.
TCAGCAGAAACACCTGGCCAGGACTGCGAGTCAGAGACAACTGCATTCCCACCTACAACCACTGGAGGGAACCTGTTATGAACAGGTAATTCAGAACCACAATGGACCTAGTGGTTAAGAGCACACAAGTGACCTGATAGTTACTAACATAGGACGAGCTCTGAGACGTGGAAACTCTGCTGACCGCAATCCCTAATCCTATCATACCACACTAGAGGTAGCCGTGGATTGCGCCTAACACTCCCTATGCAACTCGGCACAGCCTGAGAAACTAACTAGCCCTGAAGATAGAAAAATAAGCCTACCTTGCCTCAGAGAAATACCCCAAAGGAAAAGGCAGCCCCCCACATATAATGACTGTGAGTTGAGATGAAAATACAAACGCAGAGATAAAATAGAATTAGCAAAGTGAGGCCCAACTTACTGAACAGACCGAAGATAGGAAAGATTGCTTTGCGGTCAACACAAAACCCTACAAACAACCACGCAGAGGGGGCAAAAAGACCCTCCGCACCGACTAACGGTACGGAGGTGCTCCCTCTGCGTCCCAGAGCTTCCAGCAAGCAAGAAAAACCAATATAGCAAGCTGGACAGAAAAAATAGCAAACAAAAATAACACCAGCAAAACTTAGCTTATGCAGGATAGACAGGCCACAGGAACGATCCAGGAGGAAGCAAGACCAATACTAGAACATTGACTGGAGGCCAGGATCAAAGCACTAGGTGGAGTCAAATAGAGCAGCACCTAACGACTTAACCTCATCACCTGAGGAAGGAAACTCAGAAGCCGCAGTACCACTCTCATCCACCAAAGGAAGCTCATAGACAGAACCAGCCGAAGTACCACTCACGACCACAGGAGGGAGCTTGGCCACAGAATTCACAACAGTACCCCCCCCTTGAGGAGGGGTCACCGAACCCTCACCAGAGCCCCCAGGCCGACCAGGATGAGCCACATGAAAGGCACGAACCAGATCGGCAGCATGGACATCAGAGGCAAAGACCCAGGAATTATCTTCCTGACCATAACCTTTCCACTTAACCAGATACTGGAGTTTCCGTCTCGAAACACGAGAATCCAAAATCTTCTCCACTATATACTCCAACTCCCCTTCAACCAAAACCGGAGCAGGAGGATCAATAGATGGAACCACAGGTGCCACGTATCTCCGCAACAATGACCTAAGGAACACGTTATGGATGGAAAAAGAAGCTGGAAGAGTCAAACGAAAAGACACAGGATTAAGAACCTCAGACATCCTATATGGATCAATGAAACGAGGCTTAAACTTAGGAGAGGAAACCTTCATAGGAATATAACGAGATGACAACCAAACCAAATCCCCCACACGAAGTCGGGGACCCACACAGCGCCTGCGGTTAGCGAAACGTTGAGCCTTCTCCTGGGACAAAGTCAAATTGTCCACTACATGAGTCCAAATCTGCTGCAACCTATCCACCACAGTATCCACACCAGGACAGTCCGAAGACTCAACCTGCCCTGAAGAGAAACGAGGGTGGAACCCAGAATTGCAGAAAAACGGCGAAACCAAAGTAGCCGAGCTGGCCCGATTATTAAGGGCGAACTCAGCCAAAGGCAAAAAGGACACCCAATCATCCTGATCAGCAGAAACAAAACATCTCAGATATGTTTCCAAGGTCTGATTGGTTCGTTCAGTCTGGCCATTTGTCTGAGGATGGAAAGCCGAGGAAAAAGACAAATCAATGCCCATCCTAGCACAAAAGGCTCGCCAAAACCTCGAAACAAACTGGGAACCTGTTATGAAAGGTAATTCAGTACCACAATGGACATAGAGGTCAGCGCACATACAGTGACCTGGCAATAACCCAAAAAACAAGAACGAGCTCTGAGACGTGGGAACTCTGTTGACCGCAATCCCTAATCCTCTCCAACCACACTAAAGGCAGCCGTGGATTGCGCCTAACGCTCCCTATGCAACTCGGCACGGCCTGAGAAACTAGCTAGCCTGAAGATAGAAAATAAGCCTACCTTGCCTCAGAGAAATACCCCAAAGGAAAAGGCAGCCCCCACATATAATGACTGTGAGTTAAGATGAAAAGACAAACGTAGAGATGAAATAGATTTAGCAAAGTGAGGCCCAACTTTCTGAACAGAGCGAGGATAGGAAAGGTAACTTTGCGGTCAACACAAAACCCTACAAAAACCATGCAAAGGGGGCAAAAAGACCCTCCGTACCGAACTAACGGCACGGAGGTACACCCTCTGCGTCCCAGAGCTTCCAGCAAGCAGAAACAAACAAATTGACAAGCTGGACAGAAAAAAAACAGCAAACAAATAGCAAAGAGTAACTTAGCTATGCAGAGCAGCAGGCCACAGGAACGATCCAGGAGGAAACAGGTCCAATACTAGAACATTGACTGGAGGCCAGGATCAAAGCACTAGGTGGAGTTAAATAGAGCAGCACCTAACGACTTCACCACATAACCTGAGGAAGGAAACTCAGAAGCCGCAGTACCACTTTCCTCCACCAACGGAAGCTCACAGAGAGAACCAGCCGAAGTACCACTTGTGATCACAGGAGGGAGCTCTGCCACAGAATTCACAACAGGAACCTCTGTCAGAAACGATGTTCTCTGGAATGCCATGTAAACGAACCACATGCTGGAAAAACAATGGCACCAAATCAGAGGAGGAAGGCAATTTAGACAAGGGCACCAAATGAACCATCTTAGAGAAGCGATCACAAACCACCCAAATGACCGACATTCTTTGAGAGACGGGGAGATCCAAAATAAAATCCATAGAGATATGTGTCCAAGGCCTCTTCGGGACCGGCAAAGGCAAAAGCAACCCACTGGCACGAGAACAGCAGGGCTTAGCCCGAGCACAAATCCCACAGGACTGCACAAAAGAACGCACATCCCGCGACAGAGACGGCCACCAAAAGGATCTAGCCACCAAATCTCTGGTACCAAAGATTCCAGGATGACCAGCCAACACCGAACAATGAACCTCAGAGATAACTTTATTCGTCCACCTATCAGGGACAAACAGTTTCTCCGCTGGGCAACGGTCAGGTCTATTAGCCTGAAATTTTTGCAGCACCCGCCGCAAATCAGGGGAGATGGCAGACAAAATCACCCCCTCTTTGAGAATACCCTCCGGCTCAGGCAAACCCGGAGAATCGGGCACAAAACTCCTAGACAGGGCATCCGCCTTCACATTTTTAGAGCCCGGAAGGTACGAAAGCACAAAGTCAAAACGGGAGAAAAACAGCGACCAACGAGCCTGTCTAGGATTCAACCGTTTGGCAGACTCGAGATAAGTCAAGTTCTTGTGATCAGTCAAGACCACCACGCGATGCTTAGCTCCTTCAAGCCAATGACGCCACTCCTCGAATGCCCACTTCATGGCTAGCAACTCTCGATTGCCAACATCATAATTTCGCTCAGCAGGCGAAAATTTCCTGGAAAAGAAGGCGCATGGTTTCATCACCGAGCAATCAGAACTTCTCTGCGACAAAACAGCCCCTGCTCCAATTTCCGAAGCATCAACCTCGACCTGGAACGGAAGCGAAACATCTGGTTGGCACAACACAGGGGCAGAAGAAAAACGACGCTTCAACTCCTGAAAAGCTTCCACAGCAGCAGAAGACCAATTGACCATATCAGCACCCTTCTTGGTTAAATCAGTCAACGGTTTAGCAATACTAGAAAAATTACTGATGAAGCGACGATAAAAATTAGCAAAGCCCAGGAACTTCTGCAGACTCTTCAGAGATGTTGGCTGAGTCCAATCATAAATGGCCTGAACTTTAACAGGGTCCATCTCGATAGTAGAAGGAGAAAAAATGAACCCCAAAAATGAAACCTTCTGAACACCAAAGAGACACTTTGACCCCTTCACAAACAAAGAATTAGCACGCAGGACCTGGAACACCATTCTGACCTGCTTCACATGAGACTCCCAATCATCCGAGAAGACCAAAATATCATCCAAGTATACAATCAGGAATTTATCCAGGTACTCTCGGAAGATGTCATGCATAAAGGACTGAAACACTGATGGAGCATTAGAAAGCTCGAATGGCATAACCAGGTACTCAAAATGGCCTTCGGGCGTATTAAATGCTGTTTTCCATTCATCGCCCCGTTTAATACGCACAAGATTATATGCACCACGAAGATCTATCTTGGTGAACCAACTAGCCCCCTTAATCCGAGCAAACAAATCAGACAGCAGCGGCAAGGGGTACTGAAATTTGACCGTAATTTTATTTAGAAGGCGGTAATCAATACAAGGTCTCGGCGAACCATCCTTCTTGGCCACAAAAAAGAACCCCGCTCCCAATGGCGACGATGACGGGCGAATATGATCCTTCTCCAAAGACTCCTTCACGTAACTCCGCATAGCGGCGTGCTCAGGTACAGATAAATTAAACAGTCAACCTTTAGGAAACTTACTACCAGGAATCAAATCGATAGCACAATCACAATCCCTATGCGGAGGTAGGGCATTGGACTTGGGCTCATCGAATACATCCCGGTAATCAGACAAGAACTCTGGGACCTCAGAAGGGGTGGATGATGAGATAGACAGAAATGGAACATCACCATGTACCCCCTGACAACCCCAGCTGGACACAGACATTGATTTCCAATCTAATACTGGGTTATGGACTTGTAGCCATGGCAACCCCAACACGACCACATCATGCAGATTATGCAACACCAGAAAGCGAATATCCTCCTGGTGCGCAGGAGCCATGCACATGGTCAGCTGGGTCCAATACTGAGGCTTATTCTTGGCCAAAGGCGTAGCATCAATTCCTCTCAATGGAATAGGACACTGCAAGGGCTCCAAGACAAACCCACAGCGCCTGGCAAACTCCAAGTCCATCAAATTCAGGGCAGCGCCTGAATCCACAAATGCCATGACAGAATAGGAAGACAAAGAGCAGATCAAAGTAATGGACAAAAGAAATTTCGACTGTACCGTACCAATGGTGGCAGACCTAGCGAACCGCTTAGTGCGCTTAGGACAATCGGAGATAGCATGAGTGGAATCACCACAGTAAAAACACAGCCCATTCTGACGTCTGTGTTCTTGCCTTTCAGCTCTGGTCAAAGTCCTATCGCACTGCATAGGCTCAGGTTTATGCTCAGATACTACCGCCAAATGGTGCACAGATTTACGCTCACGCAAGCATCGACCGATCTGAATGGCCAAAGACATAGACTCATTCAGACCAGCAGGCATAGGAAATCCCACCATGACATCCTTAAGGGCTTCAGAGAGACCCTTTCTGAAAATAGCTGCCAGCGCACATTCATTCCATTGAGTGAGCACAGACCACTTTCTAAACTTCGGACAATAAATCTGTATCTCATCCTGACCCTGACACAGAGGCAGCAAATTTTTCTCTGCCTGATCCACTAAATTAGGTTAATCGTACAGCAATCCGAGCGCCAGAAAAAACGCATCAATATTACATAATGCAGGATCTCCTGGCGCAAGGGAAAATGCCCAGTCTTGAGGGTCGCCACGTAATAAAGAAATAATGATCTTAACTTGTTGAACTGGGTCACCAGAGGAGCGGGGTTTCAAAGCCAGAAATAGTTTACAATTATTTTTAAAATTCAAAAACTTAGTTCTATCTCCAGAAAACAACTCAGGAATAGGAATTTTAGGTTCTAACATAGGATTCTGAACCACTAAATCTTGAATATTCTGTACATTTATAGCGAGATTATCCATCAAAGAGAACAGACCCTGAATGTCCATGTCCACACCTGTGTTCAGAACCACCCTGATGTAAAGGGGAAAAGAAAGACAGAACACAGTGCAAAGAAAAAAAAATGGTCTCAGAACTTCTCTTTTCCCTCTATTGAGAAGCATTAGTACTTTGGGCCTCCAGTACTGTTATGAACAGGTAATTCAGAACCACAATGGACCTAGTGGTTAAGAGCACACAAGTGACCTGATAGTTACTAACATAGGACGAGCTCTGAGACGTGGAAACTCTGCTGACCGCAATCCCTAATCCTATCATACCACACTAGAGGTAGCCGTGGATTGCGCCTAACGCTCCCTATGCAACTCGGCACAGCCTGAGAAACTAACTAGCCCTGAAGATAGAAAAATAAGCCTACCTTGCCTCAGAGAAATACCCCAAAGGAAAAGGCAGCCCCCCACATATAATGACTGTGAGTTGAGATGAAAATACAAACGCAGAGATTAAATAGAATTAGCAAAGTGAGGCCCAACTTACTGAACAGACTGAAGATAGGAAAGATTGCTTTGCGGTCAACACAAAACCCTACAAACAACCAAGCAGAGGGGGCAAAAAGACCCTCCGCACCGACTAACGGTACGGAGGTGCTCCCTCTGCGTCCCAGAGCTTCCAGCAAGCAAGAAAAACCAATATAGCAAGCTGGACAGAAAAAATAGCAAACAAAAATAACACAAGCAAAACTTAGCTTATGCAGGATAGACAGGCCACAGGAGGAAGCAAGACCAATACTAGAACATTGACTGGAGGCCAGGATCAAAGCACTAGGTGGAGTCAAATAGAGCAGCACCTAACGACTTAACCTCATCACCTGAGGAAGGAAACTCAGAAGCCGCAGTACCACTCTCATCCACCAAAGGAAGCTCATAGACAGAACCAGCCGAAGTACCACTCACGACCACAGGAGGGAGCTTGGCCACAGAATTCACAACAGGAACCCAAGAGCAGAATTCACAACAATCACCCCAGTGGACCCCAAGCAGCATCGGTCGACCTGGCTGAATACCACAGGTGGCGTCACGAAACTTTAGCCGACTTTCATCACCCCTTTTATTGGACGCCCCTTAGCAGGGTCACGGACCGGGTCCAGCCACCGTGACAACCCAAGAACTGAGACAGAGAGGACCGGTACCGAGTAACCCACGGCCCTGCGTCTGGGGGCGCTCCATAGCGAATGGGTAGCCAGTGTAATGACTGGCACAAGATGGAGGCATCGGTGAAGCGGCTGGACAGAAATATGACCCTGGCTGCCGCATTCAAGATGGATTGGAGAGGAGAAAGTTTGGAAAGAGGGAGACCGATCAGAAGAGAGTTGCTGTAGTCCAGACGAGAATGAATAAGAGCGACAGTAAGAGTCTTAGCAGTTTCAAAGGTGAGAAAAGGTCTGATTCTGGAGATGTTTTTAAGATGCAGGTAACAGGAGCGAGTGATCGGATATAGGGAGTAAAGGAAAGTTCGGTGTCGAATATGACCCCAAGACAGCGGGCATTGTTGTGAATTCCGCTTATGGGCTCCCTCCGGTGGTTTTAAGTGGTATGGCTCTCCTTGGATTTAGCAGTCTGCAGCTGCTTCCACTGATTGTCTTTCTGCTTGGCTATTTATGCCTGGCTCTTTCCTTCAGCCAGTGCCACTTGTCAATGGTTCCTGGTTGGTTTCACATCTCTGCTTGGATTTCCCTGATATCCTGACCAGTTCAGCAAAGATAAGTCCTTGCTTTGCTCTTTTCTGTCCACATGTAGTGGACTTAATTGTTCTGTACATTCTATGTTTTTTTTTGTCCAGCTTGTCAGTATGGATTTATTCAGTTAAGCTGGAAGCATTGGGAAGCAGATTTACCCTCCACACCTTTAGTCATGTGTGGAGATTTTTGTAAACTCTGTGTGGATTTTTCTAGTTTTTTTAATACTGACCGCACAGTATTCTGTCCTGTTCTATCTATCTAGCTAGACTGGCCTCCTTTGCTACATCCTGGTTTCATTCTACGTATGTCATTTCCCTCTCCACTCACAGTCATTATTTGTGGGGGGCTTTCTATCCTTTGGGGATTTTCTCTGAGGCAAGATAGCTTTCCTGTTTCTATCTTTAGGGGTAGTTAGTTCTCTGGCTGTGACGAGGTGTCTAGGGAGTGACAGGAACATCCCACGGCTACTGCTAGTGTTGTGTTAAGCTTAGGAACTGCGGTCAGTACAGGTACCACCTCCTTCAGAGCTCGTCCCATGTTGCTCCTAAACCACCAGTTCATAACAGTACAAGTGGCCAAAAATGAATTAAAGGCATCTCAAAAAAAAATTCTGAGCCATTTTTTTTTCTGCACTCTGTTTTGTCTTATTTTTTCCTCTTAATCTTTGGGTGGTTCAGGATTTTGGCGCTGGCATGGATGTTCAGGGTTTGTTTTCTCGTGTGGATCAACTTGCTGCAAGAGTACAGAGTATCCAAGATTATGTTGTCCAGACTCCGGCTTTACTCCTGATTTGTTTTTTGGGGACAGATCCAAGTTTTTGAACTTTAAAAATAACTGCAAATTGTTTTTTGCTTTGAAACCCCGTTCCTCTGGTAATCCCATTCAGCAGGTTAATATTGTCATCTCTCTGCTGCGTGGTGACCCTCAGGACTGGGCATTCTCCTTTGAATCAGGGGATCCGGCATTGCTGAATGTAGACGCATTTTTTCAAGTGCTCGGATTATTGTATGACGAACCTAATTCTGTGGATCATGCAGAATAAACCCTGTTGGCCCTGTGTCAAGGTCAGGAAGCGGCAGAATTATACTGCCAGAAATTTAGAAAATGGTCTGTGCTCACTAAATGGAATGAGGAGGCTCTGGCTGCAATTTTCAGAAAAGGTCTTTCTGAAGCCCTTAAAGATGTTATGGTGGGCTTCCCTACGCCTGTTGGTTTGAGCGAATCTATGTCTCTAGCCATTCAGATTGATCGGCGTCTGCGCCAGCGCAAAGCTGTGCACCATATGGCAGTGTCCTCTGAGCAGAGTCCTGAGCCTATGCAATGTGATAGGATTTTGAATAGAGCAGAACGGCAGGAATTCAGACGTCAGCATAGGCTGTGTTTTTACTGTGGTGATTCTGCTCATGTTATTTCTGATTGCCCTAAGCGTATTAAGAGGGTCGCTAGGTCTGTTACCATCAGTACTGTCAGCCTAAATTTCTCTTATCTGTGACCCTGATTTGCTCATTATCGTCCTTTTCTGTCATGGCATTTGTGGATTCAGGCGCTGCCCTGAACTTAATGGACTTGGAATTCGCCAGGCGCTGTGGTTTTTCCTTGCAGCCTTTGCAGAGCCCTATTCCTTTGAGGGGCATTGATGCTACACCATTGGCCAAGGATAAACCTCAGTACTGGATGCAGCTGACCATGTACATAGCTCCAGCACATCAGGAAGATTGCCGTTTTCTGGTGTTGCATAATCTGCATGATGTTGTTGTACTGGGTTTTCCATGGTTACAGGAACATAATCCGGTGCTGGATTGGAAAACTATGTCTGTGACTAGTTGGGGTTGTCAAGGGGTACATAGTGACGTTCCTTTTATGTCAATTTCCTCTTCCCCCTCTTCTGAGGTCCCTGAGTTTTTGTCGGATTTCCAGGATGTATTTGATGAGCCCAAGTGCAGTTCCCTTCCTCCACATAGGGACTGTGATTGTGCTATTAACTTGATTCCTGGCTGCAAGTTCCCTAAGGGCCGACTGTTCAATCTGTCTGTGCCAGAGCATGCCGCCATGCGGAGTTATGTTAAGGAGTCTTTGGAGAAGGGGCATATTCGGCCGTCTTCGTCACCATTGGGAGCGGGTTTCTTTTTTGTTGCAAAGAAGGATGGCTCCTTGATACCCTGTACAGATTATCGTCTTCTTAATAAGATCACGGTCAAATTCCAATACCCCTTGCTTTTGCTTTCTGATTTGTTTGCTCGGATTAAGGGGGCTAGTTGGTTTACTAAGATTGACCTTTGAGGGGCATATAATCTTGTTCGTATTAAACAGGGTGACGAATGGAAAACTGCATTTAATACGCCCGAAGGCCATTTTGAATATCTTGTGATGCCTTTCGGGCTTTCTAATGCTCCTTCTGTATTTCAGTCCTTCATGCATGATATTTTCCGCAATTACCTTGATAAATTCATGATTGTGTATTTGGATGATTTTTTCCGATGATTGGGAGTCTCATGTGAAGCAGGTCAGGATGGTATTCCAGATCCTTCGTGATAATGCTTTATTTGTGAAGGGGTCTAAGTGCCTATTCGGAGTTCAGAAGGTCTCTTTTTTGGGTTTTATTTTTTCTCCCTCGTCTATAGAAATGGATCCTGTTAAGGTCCAAGCCATTCATGACTGCATTCAACCCACATCTGTGAAGAGCCTTCAGAAATTTTTGGGCTTTGCTAATTTCTATCGCCGTTTCATTGCCAACTTTTCCAGTGTGGTTAAGCCCCTTACTGATTTGACGAAGAAAGGCGCTGATGTGACGAATTGGTCCTCTGCGGCTGTTGAGGCCTTTCAGGAGCTTAAACGCCGATTTACTTCTGCCCCTGTGTTGCGTCAGCCAGATGTTTCTCTTCCTTTTCAGGTTGAAGTTGACGCTTCTGAGATTGGGGCAGGGGCCGTTTTGTCTCAGAGGAATTCTGATGGTTCTTTGATGAAACCGTGTGCTTTTTTTTCCAGAAAGTTTTCGCCTGCGGAGCACAATTATGACGTCGGCAATCGTGAGTTGTTGGCTATGAAGTGGGCATTTGAGGAGTGGCGACATTGGCTTGAGGGAGCCAAGCACCGCGTTATGGTCTTGACTGATCATAAGAATCTGATTTACCTCGAGTCGGCCAATCGGCTGAACCCTAGACAGGCTCGATGGTCCCTGTTTTTCTCCCGTTTTGATTTTGTGGTCTCGTATCTTCCGGGATCTAAGAATGTTAAGGCTGATGCCCTCTCTAGGAGTTTTTTGCCTGATTCTCCTGGAGTCCTTGAGCCGGTTGGCATTCTTAAGGAAGGGGTAATTCTTTCTGCCATCTCCCCGGGTGCTTCAGGAATTTCAGGTTGATAAACCTGACCGCTGTCCAGTGGGGAAGCTGTTTTTTTCCTGATAGATGGACAAGTAAGGTAATTTCTGAGGTTCATTGTTCAGTGTTGGCTGGTCATCCTGGGATTTTTGGTACCAGAGATTTGGTTGCTAGGTCCTTTTGGTGGCCTTCCTTGTCGCGGGATGAGTGTGCTTTTGTGCAGTCCTGTGGGACTTGCGCCCGGGCCAAGCCTTGCTGTTCCCGCGCTAGTGGGTTGCTTTTGCCTTTGCCGGTCCCTGAGAGGCCCTGGACGCATATTTCCATGGATTTTATTTTGGATCTTCCTGTTTCCCAGAAGATGTCTGTTATCTGGGTGGTTTGTGACCGGTTCTCTAAAATGGTGCATCTGGTACCTTTGCTTAAGTTGCCTTCCTCCTCAGATTTGGTTCCATTGTTTTTTCAGCATGTGGTTCGTTTGCATGGCATTCCGGAGAATATTGTGTCTGACAGAGGTTCCCAGTTTGTTTCTAGGTTTTGGCGGGCCTTTGGGCTAGGATGGGCATTGATTTGTCTTTTTCTTCGGCGTTTCATCCGCAGACAAATGGCCAAACTGAGCGAACTAATCAGACCTTGGAAACCTATTTGAGATGCTTTGTGTCTGCTGATCAGGATGATTGGGTGGCTTTCTTGCCGTTGGCCAAGTTTGCCCTTAATAATAGGGCTAGTTTGGCTACTTTGGTTTCACCTTTCTTTTGTAATTTTGGTTTTCATCCTCGTTTTTCTTCGGGGCAGGTTAAGCCTTCTGATTGTCCTGGTGTAGATTCTGTGGTGGACACGTTACAGCAGATTTGGACTCATGTGGTAGACAATTTGACGTTGTCTCAGGAAAAGGCTCAACGTTTTGCTAACCGCCGTCGGTGTGTTGGTCCCCGGCTTCGTGTGGGGGATTTGGTTTGGTTGTCTTCTCGTCATGTTCCTATGAAGGTTTCTTCCCCTAAGTTTAAGCCTCGGTTTATTGGTCCTTATAAGATTTCTGAAATTATCAATCCGGTTTCTTTTCGTTTGGCCCTTCCAGCCTCTTTTGCCATTCATAATGTTTTCCATAGATCTTTGTTACGGAGATATGTGGTGCCCGTTGTTCCCTCGGTTGATCCTCCTGCCCCGGTGTTGGTTGAGGGAGAGTTGGAATATGAGGTTGAGAAAATTTTGGATTCTCGTTTTTCGAGGCGGAGGCTTCAGTATCTTGTCAAGTGGAAGGGTCATGGCCAGGAGGATAATTCTTGGGTTGTTGCCTCCGATGTCCATGCCGCCGATTTGGTTCGTGCTTTTCACTTGGCTCGTCCTGATCGGCCTGGGGGCTCTGGTGAGGGTTCGGTGACCCCTCCTCAAGGGCGGGGGTACTGTTGTGAATTCCACTCTTGGGCTCCCTCCGGTGGTTTTAAGGGGTATGGCTGCTCCTTGGATTTAGCAGTCTGCAGCTGCTTCCACTGATTGTCTTTCTGCTCAGCTATTTATGCCTGGCTCTTTCCTTCAGCCAGTGCCACTTGTCAATGGTTCCTGGTTGGTTTCACATCTCTGCTTGGATTTCCCTAATATCCTGACCAGTTCAGCAAAGATAAGTCCTTGCTTTGCTCTTTTCTGTCCACATGTAGTGGACTTAATTGTTCTGTACATTCTATGTTTTTTTGTCCAGCTTGTCAGTATGGATTTATTCAGTTAAGCTGGAAGCTCTGGGAAGCAGCTTTACCCTCCACACCTTTAGTCAGGTGTAGAGATTTTTGTAAACTCTGTGTGGATTTTTCTAGTTTTTTAATACTGACCACACAGTATTCTGTCCTGTTCTATCTATCTAGCTAGACTGGCCTCCTTTGCTACATCCTGGTTTCATTCTATGTATGTCATTTCTCTCTCCACTCACAGTCATTGTTTGTGGGGGGCTGTCTATCCTTTGGGGATTTTCTCTGAGGCAAGATAGCTTTCCTGTTTCTATCTTTAGGGGTAGTTAGTTCTCCGACTGTGACAAGGTGTCTAGGGAGTGACAGGAACATCCCACGGCTACTGCTAGTGTTGTGTTAAGCTTAGGAACTGCGGTCAGTACAGGTACCACCTCCTTCAGAGCTCGTCCCATGTTGCTCCTAAACCACCAGTTCATAACAGGGCATGCTGTTTGGGAGTTATGGTTGAACCCTCCAGGGTAATTTCGATGTTGGGTAGAGTGAGGTTAGTAGAAGGGAGAAATACAAGTAGTTCAGTTTTGGAGAGATTTAGTTTCAGATAGAGGGAGGACATGATGTTAGAGACAGCAGACAGGCAATCCTTGGTATTTTGAATTAGGGTAAGGGTGATGTCGGGGGAAGAAGTGTATAATTGGGTGTCGTCAGCATAGAGATGGTACTGGAACCCAAATCTGCTGATTGTTTGTCCAATAGGGGCAGTGTATAGAGAGAAGAGGAGGGGGCCCAGGACTGAGCCCTGCGGAACCCCGATATTTAGGGGACGAGGAGAGGAAGAGTAGCCGGAAAAAGATACAGTGAAGGAGCGGTCAGAGAGGTAGGAGGAGAACCAGGAGAGGGCTGTGTCCTTGAGGCCTATGGAGCGGAGCATGGTGAGAAGGAGCTGGTGATCCACAGTATCAAATGCGGCAGATAGATCAAGGAGAATCAGCAGAGAGCTGATTTAGCTGTTATTAGATCATTAGAGACTTTTGTGAGGGCAGTTTCAGTAGAGTGTAAAGAGCGGAAACCAGATTGTAAGGGGTCAAGAAGAGAGTTATCCGTGAGATAGCGGATTAGACGGGAGTGGACCAAGCGTTCCAGGAGTTTAGAGATGAAGGAAAGGTTAGAGACAGGTCTGTAGTTAGCCGTGCAGTTCTGGTCCAGGGATGGCTTTTTAAGTAAAGGGGTAATGATGGCATGTTTAAATGAGGAGGGAAAGATGCCTGAGGAAAGAGAGTGGTTAAATATTTTAGTCAGGTGAGTGGTGACCACTGGTGAGAGAGACTGCAGGAGAGGTGAAGGAATGGGGTCACTATAGCAGGTTGTAGGCCATGCAGAAGTGAGGAGCTTGGAAACTTCTTCTTCTGAAACAGGCTCAAAGATGTCTAATGAGCTTGAGGTGCGGCAGGGAAGGGGATCCAGGCACTGAGGAGATTGGGCTGAGATATCCTGATGGATGTGGTTGATTTTTTCTAGGAAATAAGTGGCCAGATCCTCACCACTGAGATTGGAGATGGGGGCCTGTACTTTAGGTTTCAGGAGGGAGTTTAAGGTTTCAAAAAGTAGTTTTTGGTTGTTGGATAGTGAGGTGATGAGGGTGGTGAAGTAGGATTGTTTGGCCAGAGAAAGGGCAGAGTTATAGGCTTTGAGCATGAACTTATAGTGGATGAAGTCTTCTGCTAAGAGAGATTTTCTCCACTGCCACACTGCACACCTTGAGCAACGCTGAAGAAAGCATGTTTCCATAGTGTGCCAGGGCTGCCGTTGTCTGTGTCGGGTCTTTCTGCGTGTAGAAGGTGCTGATTCATCCAGGGCATTCTTCAGTGTAATATTGAAGTTTAACAATGCTAAGTCTGGACAGGAGAGTGAGGAGATGGGGGCTAAAGATGTGTGGGGGTTGTCCATAAGCTGCTGGGTATTAATGGTACGTGTATTCCGATAAGTGTGGTTGCGAAGGAACATATTAAGAAAGATTCTCCATTTTGTGCTTTTCGACTCCATTTTGTTGTTTTGATATACATTTTGTTGGTAGGCTACAGTTTACAGATGTTATGAGACCTTGATGAGACCTTGATTGTTGCAATCTTCCAGGACATGAGACTGAGGGTGCATTGTTCTACGAGACTTTGACGTACAGACTGTTCCTGCATTCTTATAGGTTAAGAACTCTGAACGTGTTCTTATGCTGATTGGTTGAAGTATAATTTCTATGACTATGAAAAGTCAGACAATAAACGGGGGCCCAGAGATCTGCTCGATCCCCCACACAGAGGCACGCGTCTCCGTCTGGTCATTTTCAGTTTCCGGCAACGCCCTGTAGATTAATTTGGAAATCACTGAGTTAACCGTGAAGGATCACTTTAGATCCTCCCTCGACAGTTGGCGCCCGAAACGTGGGGCCCCAACCAGGAACGCCTCTGCCCCCCGGAGGACAACAAGGCAAAGGACCCTTGGAGCGGACACAGGCACTGGAAATTGGGACTGATCACCCTGATCATCCCCCACAACAACCACGGTAAGTTGGCAGTTATACTGCCAGACTGACCGTTTGGTGTGGTTTTCCAGTGTTTGTTGCTGCAAAGAGAATCTGAGGTTTGTCCCCGATGGTGGGGTGATTCTTGGGTGGAATCATATAGAGGTGTAGTTCCGTTGGGAGCCCAGTGCTTGAACCGTACCTCATAAGGGACGGACACCCCGGATTGACCAGTGATTAAATTCTCTTTATAGTCAAAATATCCTGAATTCCTGATCACTGTTAGAATCAGATGCGGTGAGGTGATCGAAGATGGGTAGGATGCGTAACTCAGGAATATATAGATATATATGTGTATTTCTAGAGGTATCCGGAGGGTTAGTTTGAGACACCCTCCTCCTTTCGCTGAGTACCGCGTTTTTGGGTTGTCCCAGAGGGGGACAGGTAAACCTAGTGAAACAAACTAAAACGGCCGCTCTGGTATTGTGCACGACAAAGTAAGGATATTTAGCTCTAAAGTAGAATCAGTTTCCGTGTGTGTGATGAATCTGATATTGTTAGCCCAAAGATGGGGAAAGAAATCTGTCAGGAATGCAGGAAATTATTCTGAATCATTGGTTTTTCTAAGGTGTTCTGGCATGTGAATTGTGTGATGAAGGTTTTGTAGAAATTAATTAAGTCTGAGAACTGCTGTATTCTGTTTCTGTGTGTAGATTTCCAAAATATCCGATGGGAGGGGTAGGTCAAACAGCTGCGCTGTGCCTTTCTTCTTTCTGTGTTGAGGAATGCTGTAAATTCTTATCTCTGTTTCTCTGGTATGGAGGGGGCACCTCGCTGCATTCTCTCTGAATTTTATGTCCTTGTTGTAGAACGCGCTGGGAGATCCGTGTTTTGTTTAAAACAACAATATTGTATTGAATTACAAAGAATTAGGCCATGTTCACACAATGCGTTTTTTACTGCGGAACCGCCGCAATTTTGCCGCTGCGGGTCCGCAGCTGTTTTCCATGCAGGGTCAGTACAATGTACCCTATGGAAAACAGGAACCACTGTGCCCACATTGCGGAAATGCAATAAAAAAGCCGCGCTGAATAGCTGCGGTAAAAAAGAAGGACCATGTCACTTCTTTTTGCGGAACTGCAGTGGTTCTGCACCCATTGACCTCCATTGTGAGGGTCAAACCCGCAGTAAAACCCGCAGACGAAAAAAATATCTGCGGGTTTTCTGCGGTTTGTGGTGCAGAACCGCTGCAGCAGGAAGTGCGTGGGCGGAGTGTGGCTGTCCCCCCGTGCCCCAATCCCACCCCCCCATGCTCCGATGCCACCCCCCGTGCTCCGACGCCCCCCGTGCCCTCATCTCCCCCCCTTATACTTACCGGGCCTCCCGGTGTCCGTCCGTCTGTCTTCTCCCTGGGCGCCGCCATCTTCCAAAATGGCGGGCGCATGCGCAGTGCGCCCGCCGAATGTGCCGGCCGGCAGATTCGTTCCAGGCACATTTTGATCACTGCGATAACCTCACAGTGATCAAAATAAAAAAAAAAGTAAATGACCTCCCCCCCCCTTTATCACCCCCATAGGTAGTAACAATAATAAAATAAAGAATTTATTTTTTTTTTTCCCCCACTACAATTAGAACTAGGGTTAGGGTTAGGGGTAGGGTTAGGGGTATGGTTAGGGTTAGGGTTAAGGGTAGGGTTAAGGGTAGGGTTAGGGGTAGGGTTAGGGGTAGGGTTAGGGTATTTTCAGCCATTTTAATCCTAAAAAAAACTTCCTAGAAAGCACACAGACTCTGCAGAGAAAACTGCATAAAAAACCGCACTAAAAACCGCATAAAAAACGCATCAAAAAACGCACCAAAAACGCACCTGCGTTTTCTGCCAAGAGCTGCGGTTTTTAGTGCAGAAAAAACAGCAGGGAAATCAGGAACGTGTGAACATGGCCTTATTGTAAGTTTAAAGTAAAATATGGTGTCTTGATTTAGAAGGAAACTTGTAAGTGATAGTTTGGTTATCAGTGTGATTGAAAGATTGGTAAAAGATTCACCTGCTTCAAGTTGAGTGGTTGATATATAGCAAATTAAGGATTAACAGAGGACGTGAATTCGGATTTGTTTTTGTTACGTTGAAAAAGGAAAGTTGTCTATTACTATGACAAAAAACTGGATGTTTGTGGTGCAAGAAGGAACTGAGAAAGTGACTGAGATTAATGTGTTGGGAAAGCAAACAATTAAAAATTTGGGACAGGGGGGCTCCCTGCTAGATAATATTGTCCCTACCTAGGAAATTAAGCCTCTACTCCCGACTGTAAGCCCTATGCCCCTTAACCCCAAGGCACCAATATATCCTGGACTGGGCTTCTTATGGTAGTATTTAAAGATCTGGGATTCTCATTGTAAAATAAAGCTCATACACACGTTTTTGTAGTAGCTTTGATGTCCGGCCTTAAATCTGAATCGAAAGAGGCAATAATGTCAGTCAGATCCGATATTGAGACTTCCACTCCGGATGATGCATTAAAAGTAGTAAGAAAGAAAAAAAAAAAAAGTTTTCAGAACTTAACCTGCTCTGCATCAACAGGGAAAGCAAGGGTTAAACCAGTAGCCATAGCGATTTCTGCTCCAATCTCAGCCCCCCCCCCCCACAGTTACAAGGACGCAGCTGATTCCTTATCAGTGGCTCAGACTCCAGCTCCAGCCCTCCTGCCTTACACAAATCCAGTCCCATACTCTCCCTCCCAAGCCCTGCCATATTAATTCTCAGATCAAGAGCTTGTTTTAATTAGAGTAGATGGCAGACCCAATAAATATACTCTCACAAAACCCATCCCTGTGGGACCTTTCCCTGAAGTTACTGCTCAGTTCGTAATCTCTCTCTCATGTCCGGTAAATTTACAGGGGGCAGATTTATTATCACAGTTCCGCTCCAGAATATAATTCCAAGATGATAGTGAGATGGTACTTACGTTATATAACCCCTATGTAGATGAACATAATGAGATGTGTATCTTACATGCCCTTCCCACGGTTATGATGGCCCTGATAGGCCCAGATCCACCCCCAATAATGGCTATAGAACCAGTAAAAGTGTTTCTCAAATCTGGTGCCCCTTTGCCCAAAGTCCATCAGTACCCATTGAAACATGATCAGGAGCGGAGCCTCAAAGGTCAAATACAAACGTTACTCGATAATGGTACAGTGTTTCCCCATGTAACACACGCCTTTGTTTTCCATTAACAAAAAGACCCCACCCGGCCAACCCCCTGTGTACCAGCTGGTACAAGATCTATGGGCAGTTAATGCAGCTACTGTTCTGGAAACTCCGGTGCCTAATCCATATACTCTCTTGTCCCAGATATCTCAGGATGCTGCTTGGTTCACAGTCATCGACCTCTCCAATGCCTTCTTCAGCATTCCATTACACCCAGATTGCCAGTTTCTGTTTGCATTCACTTATCAGGGATGACAATTGACGTGGACAGTTATGCCACAAGGGGCCCAAAACAGTCCCAATCAGTTTGCAAAAAATATGGGCGAGTGTCTATTACCCTGGCAATTAGAATATCCTTATGTCACGCTGCTTCAGTATGTGGATGATCTTTTGTTGTGTGCACGGACAGAGCGGGAAGCCATTGTTGCCACTGTTAGTCTCCTCAAGTATCTGGCAGATCTGAACTGTCGGGTTTCGGCCTCGAAACTTCGGTTCTGCCTTGGTCAAGTGATATTTTTGGGTCACTGTCTCCTTCAGGGTGCCAGACACCTCACAGAAGAAAAAACAAAATAGCCGTCAGCTCCCTTCCTTTCCTAAAAGATGAGACTGAACTCCAGCGTTTTCTTGGACTATGTACTTATTGTGTCAGTGCATACCGGACGCATCCCGCATAATGCTACCCCTCTACAATGCCCTGAAAGACGGTTCAAGGTATGATGAGTTTGGCAGATTCCACACTGGATACGCTGTTACTACGGAAGACACTGTAGTGCACGCAGCTGCACTCCCTCCCTCCCTGTCAGGACAAGAAGCAGAACTTCAGGATCTGTCTACTGCATGTGTTCTGGCCAAAGACAGGTGGGCTAATATGTACACGGACTCACAGTATGCATTTGGAATTGCTCATGATTTCGGAGCCCTATGGGCCAATCGAGGGTTTATTACCACCGCCGGGACTCCAGTGAAGAATGTTGAAGCTGTTAAAACCCTCATGGACTCAATCAAATTACCTACCCAGGTGGCCATTATCAAAGTTAAGGCACACGGTCCTAGTAACAGTCCACAGACTGTTGGTAACGCCTTTGCGGATATGCAAGCAAAAGCTGCTGCTCTCCTAGCCGTTGAATAGACCATATCAGCTATGGTGACCACACGCTCTCAGTGTAAACAGTTACAAGAAACACTGACTCTACAGAAACCTGATGATCCACGACAGACTGAGGTTTTCTGTCGGACCCCGCGAGACCGCTTAATGACGATGCAGAGAATGTCCCCAAAAGGAAGAAGTGAAGCGGTGGAAGGCTGATGGAGCACGTATGGACATGGTCTCTGGAAAAAGGACGTACCCTGCTATTGCCATGTGGGCACATGGGCCCACACATCGAGGAAAAAACAGGCCCTAGCCCTGGTACAAAAATTCTACTGGACTCCAGGTGTTTCTACAGTCCTGACAGCACTCAACCGTGCATGTAACATCCCGGTCAACTGCAATCCCGGTCAACTTCAACGTGTACCCCCGAAGCATCTTGCTACGCCTGACTATCCTTTCCAAAAGCTCCAGGTGGACCACATCATGTTGCCTAAGTCTGGAAGGTATGAATATTGTCTGGTGGTTGTCGATATGTTCTCCAGTTGGCCAGAAGCATTCCCCGTTACCAACATGACTGCAAAGACCACAGCAAAGAAACTGATTATGGAAGTTATATGCAGATATGGTGTTCCAGAAGTTGTTGAAAGTGACCAAGGCCCGGCCTTTTCTTCTCATGTGTATCAGGAGGTTCTGACAATGCTTGGATCCACTGTAGCCCTCCATACGCCTTACCATCCACAATCTAGTGGGAAAATTGAGAGGCTGAACGGCACACTGAAGGGACAATTGACCAAAATGATGTAGAAGACTACGGCTCCATGGCTAGAGCTCCTACCCATTGTACTGTACCACATTCGTACTACCCCTATTGCAAAACATGGCCTGTCCCCTAATGAGATATTGTTTGGTGCTAGGCCCCCAGTTGCAATTTTCCAGTCTCAGTAGTTGTCAGAAGAAACTGACCGTGCTATTCAATATGTTATTCAGCTTAGTAAAAATCTTGCTAACACCCATGTTTTAGTTTATTCTTCCCTTCCAGATTCAGCAGAAACCGACACTTGTCACAATTTGAAGCCTTGTGGTTTTGTGGTCGTGAAAAAGGCATGTCAGAAAACACGGACTAGAACCCTTGTATGACGGTCCCTACCAAGTCCTCCTCATTACTCCTATGTCAGTAAAGCTGGAAGGAAGGCCGACGTGGATCCACGTATCGCACTGCAAGCTGGTCAAACAGACTAGTAGCAAATAAGGGGGACAATGTTTTGGTTTTTCGTGTTTCCATATAATAATATTGATAACCGCATGGGACAGCCTAAATTCCCCAACATCCTTGAATAATAAGTTTGTACAATATCATGAAAGATTAGTAATACAGATGGGTATAGCCAATAAAATTGTCAGTTCTATTTTCATTTACCCTATGATTACACAAATATGGGATAAATTGCTTAGGACCACAGATTATCTAGATGATCAAATTTGGTGATATATTGGATATATACTTAATACTACTACTGTTGTCCAAAACCAACTTATCATAGTCACTAATCAACACACTGTAGTACTGGACTACTTAACAGCACAGGGTGGTATGTGTCAGGTTATTGGACCCGCATGCTGTGATTATATAGATCCTAATAGTACTCTAAAGTTAAAATTAGAGGATATTCAAAGACTCAGAGATCAATATGATAAAGACAATGACCGTAATAAGGACAGTTGGTGGGCAGACACCTTCTCCTTTCTTAATCCAGCCAATTGGTTTGAGGGACTTTGGGGCTGGATAGCTGGAATCTTGCAAAGTTTGTTACACATCGTTGCCTTTATCCTTGTCATGTATGTAATACTAAAACTTGTTTTTTGGTGTATTTCTGTATGTATTAGGAAATTCTGCACTAAGACAACTAATGATGAAACCAAAAGCGTTGCCACCCCTGCTCTTCTCTATACCGATTTCACAAAGTTACCTGATGAAGATGTTGAAGCCAAGCGCATGGCTATCTTCAAAAGATCCCAATCACTGTTATCAATAATTGTTATTCGTAAATTCTAGTATACAGGGGGGGGATGGGTACGTCGCAACAGCCATGGCTGGTAACATGGCACCAGTCATGTGAAGACCAGTACCCCTCGAGCTTATAGCTTGGGATAGTACCTGTGATGCTGGACATTAGTTAACAAAATTTATCAAGGGGGGAATGCGAAGGAACATATTAAGAAAGATTCTCCATTTTGTGCTTTTCGACTCCATTTTGCTGTTTTGATATAAATTTTATTGGTAGGCTAAAGTTTACAGATGTTATGAGACCTTGATGAGACCTTGATTGTTGCAATCTGCCAGGACATGAGACTAAGGGTGCATTGTTCTACGAGACTTTGACGTAAAGACTGTTCCTGCATTCTTATAGGTTAAGAACTCTGAACGTGTTCTTATGCTGATTGGTTGAAGTATAATTTCTATGACTATGAAAAGTCAGACAATAAACGGGGGCCCAGAGATCTGCTCGATCCCCCACACAGAGGCACGCGTCTCCGTCTGGTCATTTTCAGTTGCCGGCAACGCCCTGTAGATTAATTTGGAAATCACTGAGTTAACCATGAAGGATCACTTTAGATCCTCCCTCGACATGGTAAGTGGGGGTGTCCCGGGTGAGGAGACAATTCTTGACAGAGAAGGAAAGAAGGCTGTGGTCCGATAGCGGGAGAGTGGAGTTAGTAAAGTCATGCAGCGATCCGGGATGGGAGAAAACCAGGTCCAGAGTATTCCCGTCCTCATGCGTAGGAGAATTAGTAAACTGTGAGAGGTTGAATGAAGAAGTTAGAGAGAGAAGATGAGGCAGATTGGGAGAGGGGATCATTGATGGGGATGTTAAAGTCTCCCATGATGAGGGTGGGGATGTCACAGGATAGAAAGTGAGTAAGCCAGGTGGCAAAGTGGTCTAGAAACAGGCGGGAGGAGCCTGGAGGGCGATAAACAACCGCCACCCCCAAGGGGAAGGGCTTAAAGAGTCTGACGGCGTGGACTTCAAAGGAAGGAAATGTAAGTGAGGGAACCGGGGGATGACCTGGAAAGCACATTGTGATGAAAGGAGTAAACCAACACCTCCACCCTGTCTGTTCTCAGGTCTGGTGGTATGTGAAAATTTCAGCCCACCAAACGAGAGAGCGGCAGCGGCGGTGGTGTCTGAGTGCTGGAACCAGGTTTCTGTAATAGCTAGAAGGTTAAGGGAATACACAGCTAGCTAGATAGATAATAGATAGATGATAGATAGATCTATAGATAGATAGATAATAGATATGAGATGGATAGATAAGATAAATCTATAGATAGATATGTAGCAGGCATAGCTGGATGGGAATAGTAGTTCCATCGGATAATGCCTGCCTACACACAGACATGCACACACACACAGCCCTGCACACATACAGATACACACAAACACCCGCACACAGACACACCCATTTTCTCCGCTCACACACAGTATCTGCCCACACACAGACTCTGCCCACACACTCTTCCCCCTCCGGATCTGCAGCCTTTCTCACAGGCACATCTGAAGCAAATCCGCAGATCTCTTTTAACCCCTTAACCCCCGAAGCTTTTTTCGTTTTTCACTCCCCTTCTTTCCAGAGCCATAACTTTTTTATTTTTCTGTCAATATGGCCATATGAAGGCTTATTTTTTGCGGGACGAGGTGTCCTTTTGAATGATACCATTGGTTTTACCATGTCATGTAACAGAAAACGGGAAAAAAATTCCAAGTGTGATGAAATTGCAAAAAAGTACAATCCCACACTTGTTTTTTATGTTTGTTTGTTTTGGTTCACTAAATGCTAAAACTGACCTGCCATTATGATTCTCCAGGTCATTATGGGTTCATAGACAACAAACATGTCTAGGTTCGCTTTTATCTAAGTGGTAAAAAAAAAATTGTGCAATTTTCTGATACCAGTAGCGTCTCCATTTTTCATGATCTGGGGTCGGGGGAGTGCTTATTTTTTGTGTTTTTAATTATACCACTTTTGTGCAGATTCGTTCTTTTGATCGTCTGCAACCAAAAAAAATGTAATTTTGGTGTTTTGATTTTTTTTCTCGTTACACCGTTTAGCGATCAGGTTAATCTTTTTTTTATTGATAGATTGTTCGATTCTGAATGCGGCGATGCCAAATATGTGTAGGTTTGATTTTTTTTTTATTGTTTTATTTTGATTGGGGCAAAATGGGGGTGATTTGAACTTTTAGATTTTTTCATATTTTTAAACACTTTTTTTATTTTTATTTTGGCATGCTTCAATAGCCTCCAAGGGAGGCTAGAAGCATCCACTACTCGATTGCCTCTGCTACATAGAGGTGATGCACACATCACCCCTATGTAGCTGAATTACAGCATTGCTATAAGCGCCGACCACAGGGTGGCGCTCACAGGAATCCGTCATCAACAACCATAGAGGTCTTCAGGAGACCTCTGATTGTGATGGCAACGCACCGATGACCCCCGATCATGTGACGGGGGTCAGCGGTGCGTGTACTTCTGGCTGCGCGGCCAGCAGCGCTTGTTAAATGGCGCTGTCAGTTTGACAGCGGCATTTAACTAGTTAATGGGCGTGAGCGAAGGCATCGGATGGATCCCCGCAGCTCCGCTTCGCTGCTGTCAAGGCTCCCGGGTGGAACTACTGCCAGGAGGTTATTCACCGCGGTAAGGTTGCCCAGAGCAGAACGGCGGAGAACTCACCGGGTAGCAAGCAGGACCTGAACCATGTGACAGAGGGGAGTGGCCAGGGGTAGAGCCAGGTGCCAGGGTGCAAAGGAGGTGAAAAGCATCGGAGAGTAGTCAAACGTGCTGAGGTCAATAACTAGGGGACAAGCAAGGCACTGGAGGGTGAGACAGAAGGATAGTCAGGTGGAATCCGGAGGTCAGAAAGCCCAGTAAACAAATGAATAGAAAGACAAAAAGCAGAGAAGCCGAGAGGATCAGACAGACCAGATCAAGCTTGAGAGCAAACAACACAGTATGCACAAGCACACCAGGGGGCCAGGCATACAGACAAAAGGAAAGTATAACTGACAGAGAATCCTAGTCCAGCTTGGGTATAAATATCCTTCCCAGATCCAAAAGGAGGCCACAACAATTAACCCTGAGAGGGCAGGGCATTAACCCTGTCCAAATCATGACAGCTGCCAAGCTGCAGGGATTAGCCGCACTGCAGGGGCCCATCTCCGTGGCCCCAGTGCAGCCGCTCCAGATTTACATGCGGGCAGAGTTAGCCTCAGCCTGCGGCTAACACTCCCCGTTATGTGAAATGAATACTCACTTCTCTCCATGCCCATGGGGGTTTGGGAAGCGTGAATATTCATTTCTCTTTAGCAGGGGACAGGCTCCTGTCTCCAGCTGCTGCTCAGCTGACACTGGGCAGGCCCCCCTGGCTCAGGGGCCCCTTAGCTGCTGGCTGTGCTATTAGGGACACACCACTGGCTGGGGGCCCCTGAAGCCGTGGGGGCCCTAGGCAGCTGCTGGCCAGTATGCCAGCAGGTGTCAGTGCCTGGGCCCACCGGAGAATCCTCTGGTTCTCCAATGGGCCAGTCCGACCCTGCGCAGAAGACATCATAGAAAAATGTCAACTACATGAAGTGCAAGGTATTGTGCTGCCAATCCGGTCACAACTTTTTGCATCAGTAGAATTACATGAAATTCACTACTGCCACTTTTACTGACTACTGCAGTCTTACAATTATTCACGAACCCCCCACACACACCTCCCGTCAGGACAAGCATTATTAGTAATAGAGCCCCTTTGGTTGTTAGAACCTGTCTCAAACGTGATGCATAGCCAGTCACCAGCTTCTGGCAGGGTTCCTAAGGGATCACAGCCCATTGCTCATGACCTGCTGCTTCTAAATCACTAATATTCCATAGTATGCTTGTGGTAACCATCTTCAAATCCCACCAAAAAGTTTTTCAATGTGATTTAAGATAGGCGACTGTGATGATCATTCCAGAATCTTCCAGGATTTCTTCTGAGCTTAACCTTGGCGAACTGTGAGTTCTCCTTGGTAGTTTTGTACTATTGGAAGGTGCAATGACAACCAAGTTTCAGCTTCCTAATAGAAGACATGAAGTTTTCTACTGGATTTTCCTTGTTACTTGGTTTATTGTAGGTATCACTGAGCCTCCACCATGCTTCACTGTTAGAAGGGTGTTTTTATCAGCAGATGCTTCATTCTTTCTTCTAAATACATACTACTGATTGACAGGACTGTAAAGTTCTAGCTTTGTTCCGTAGCTTCATAGAACAGAATCCTAAAACTTCTGTGGCTTATCTATATGGTTTTGAGCATAGTGGAGCAGACTTTCTTTGGGTTTTTGGGTCAGTATTGATGTCTTGGAGTCTAGGCATGGCATTTAGTTGACCCTTATTGTATATACCAACTGTATATACCTCGGGGCCTGCTGACACCAGATCATGCTGTAGCTCCTCAAGGTTTTTGACCACCTGCTTCCTCAAGAATCTAGTGGCAGCCGGTGACTGCTCCCTTTTTTTTGCCTTGTCCAGGAAGTGTTCCTGTAACTTTGACCTTATGAATTTTGCTTCCAACTGTATCTCTAGGAACATTCAATGCCTTTGTATCTTTTTGCATTCTTTACTTTGTGCAAAGCAATAATCTCTTCCCTTAAAGGGTTTGTCTGGTCACAACATGTTGATAACCTATCCACAAAGTAAGGCATCGGTATGAGATCGATGGGGTACAACACCTGGAATTTCAACCGATCTGTTATTTGCTCTGGCAGCCACTGGATGTAAAGATTGTAGGGTGAGCCACGCAACCCAGTTACAATCAGTGTTCTGCAGTTCCTGGCAGCAAGAACTGCAAAACATGGAGTTCAACAAAGAGTTTTGCCAGTTTTCTGGTATAAAACACCTCGAAATGTTGCAAAATGTTTACACAAAGCGAAGCTGCTCAAAAAATTTGTGATAATTGTAGTTTTTACACCAGTCACAGCCAGCTTAGCTTAAGAGAGCAGAGCTTGGACAGGGCAAGCTGAAGCCTGCCCAGCAAATTCATCAAAATTTAGGTCACCTTAGTGGCATAAATGGTGCCAGAAATGCACTCCAGTCCCTGACTGTAGTAACATCTCTGTCAGAGGCTCGCACAGCAGATGGGGATTAAATATTTCTGAGACCACAATAGGCAGAAAAAACTTAATCATTAGATCCTAATTTAATAAGACTGGAGATTTGTACATCACCATTCAGGAATAAGATGCAAATTCATTAAGAACTACACACCACTTACTAGTCTGCTGGTGGAGACACTGTGTACATACATTACATTACTTATCCTGTACTGATCCAGAGTTACACCCTGTATTATACTTCAGAGCTGCACTCACTATTCTGCTGGTGGAGTCACTGTGTACATATATTACATTACTTATCCTGTACTGATCCTGAGTTATATCCTGTACTAGATGGTAGCCCGATTCTAACGCATCGGGTATTCTTGAATATGTATGTAGTTTATTTATGAAGATTAATGGAATAATAATGCAAGAATAATGCAATGAATACACAGGATTCGGCCGGGCGCGACCAATTAGGTTCAAATCCCGCGCCAATTCACGGCCAGACTCAGGGGCAGATTATAAGAGGGTCAATCTGGGCGGTAGCCCAGGGCCCAGTGGTGTGGGGGGGCCCTGGGCTACCGCACAGATTGCCCGCCGTCATCAGGGCATTACTATCCGTGCCCTGACTGGCGTATCATTTATGGGCCCGGTGGGCAGAGAGAGGGGGCCCGCATTGGGCCCCGTCTCATCTGCTCACCGGGCCCCTACCGGCGTTGCGGCGGTTTCCTATTGACGTGCGGGCGACGCGCCCGCACATCAATGGTTAACAACAGCCGCCAGCCAATTGGAGGCTGGCAGCTGAAGTCGGCCACAGGCGCAGCGCACACGTCGCCGGCGTCTGACGTTATTGTCAGTCGCTGGCGAGTGCGCACTGCTGGAGGGAGCTCGCCGCCTGGAGCGCTGGTCAGGTGAGGAGAACTCGGTTTGTTTTTTTTGTTTTTTGCTAACGGCAATCCAAGCGGGCCAGAATTCTGGACAGTGACACTGTTTGACTGGGGGCAATATGCTGGAGCCGGAGGACACACTGGGGCAGATGATAGCTGGACACACTGGGGCAATGCTGGAGACACTGGGGCAGATTGCTGGACACACTGGGGGCAATGCTGGAGGACACACTGGGGCAGATGATTGCTGGACACACTGGGGCAATGCTGGAGACACTGGGGCAATGCTGGAGACACTGGGGCAGATTGCTGGACACACTGGGGGCAATGCTGGAAGACACACTGGGCCAGATGATTGCTGGAGACACTGGGGCAGATTGCTGGACACAGTGTCTGAGGGCAATGCTGGACACTCTGGGGCAATATGCTGGAAATACTGGGGCAGATTGCTGGACACACTGGGGGCGGGACTGGAGGCATGGGCAGAATGTAGATACGGGGCATGATTGGAGACACGGGGCAGAATGAAAGACATGGGGCAGGATTGGATCATGGGGCAGGATGGATACGATAGAGACAGATGGGGCAGGATGGGGAGATCATATGGGGTAGAATGGATACTCATGAGGGTAGGATGCGAGAACATATTGCAGGAGCCAAGAATGAGATACACGGGGCCAGGATGGGGAATATTATTACCATAGGGGCTAATTAAGGGATATTATTACTGCAGTGATGTATTTATTTTATTTTTTGAGTATACTGTTTTAAATGGGGGGGCGGTCCTGTAACTGTGCAGAGTGACACTATATTGCCTTTTTTTCTTCATGTGGTGTAATGTAGAAATTGGGAAAAATTAAGTAATGTGTTCTGCAAGCGGACCTTGAGATAACTGTGTTATTTTCTGCAGAAACGAGCCCTGGCTGGAAGAAATGATGGCGGTCTGTGCTGAATGAAAGATGAAGGACTTCACCTAGAGACGTCACTGGTGAGTCAGTGTTACCTATACACTGACACTATACACTGTATACTATATACAGAGCTCCTGTGTAAAATGTCACCGGTGATCACTGTATTACCTCTACACAGACACTGCATACTAAGTACAGAGCTTCTGTGTATAATGTCACCAGTGATCACTGTATTACCTGTATACTATATACAGAGGTACAGAGGTGCTGTGTATAATGTCACCAGTGATCGCTGTATTACTTGTACACAGACACTGCATACTAGGTACAGATCTCCTGTGAATACTGGCACTTATGGCGATATTATTGTGTTTTTTTTTTTATTACTGATCCGTATTGTAGTATTCAGTCACTATGTGGTGGTAATATGTGGTCTGGAAATGGTGTTGCGGTATTTGTCCCTTGTACGTGCTACTTGGTCACCAAGTGGTGGTAATATGTGGTCTTGACATGGTGTGGTGGTATTTGTTCCGTGTATGTGAGAATATTCGATCACTGTGGTTGTAATTTGTGGTCTGGTCATGGTGCGGTGGTATTTGTTCTTTGTATGTGATATTGGTCATTTTAAAAATTGAAAAATAAATCAAAATATACCTAAATTGTATTGCATATTTTAACAAATATTTAATAGGTTACACTAGAGTAGGGCCCAGCCATTTTTCTGGAATAATCTGGTTCAGGTATATCATGACCCCCGTCACATGACCCCCGTCACATGACTCCCGTCACATGACCGGGGGGGCCCACAATGTCTGAACAGCCCGGGGCCCTGGCTACCCTTAATCCACCCCTGGCCGCACTGCGTCTGTCGCTGATTGTTCGTGGCCGGCCGGGCACAACCAATCAGTGAAGCCAGGGCAGGCTCCAGGTTTTTGAGGGCCCCGGGCGAAAGAGTCTCACAGCCCACGTAGCATATAACAGCCCACATAGTATATAGCACAGCCACGTAGTATATAGCACAGCTATGTAGTATATAACACACCAATGTAGTATATAGCACAGCCTTGTAGTATATTGCACAGCCACGTAGTATATTGAACAGCCACATAGTATATAGCACAGCCCCGTAGTATATACACAGCCCACACAGTATTTAACACAGCCCACATAGTATATAGCACAGCCCACGTAGTATATAGCACAGCACACGTAGTATATAGCACAGCCCACGTAGTATATAGCACAGCCCACGCAGTATATAACACAGCCCAGACAGTATATAACACAGCCCACGTAATATATAACACAGCCACGTAGTATATAGCACAGCCACGTAGTATATAGCACAGCCCACATAGTATATAGCACAGCGATATAGTATATAACACAGCCCACGCAGTATATAACACAGCCCACCTATTATATAGCAATGTGGGCACCATATCCCTGTTAAAAAAAGAATTAAAATAAAAAAATAGGATAGCGATGCTCCTCGTGATGCTCTGTTCCCAGTGATGCTTTGCGGCAATAACCCGTGATGATGTAGCGGTCTCGCAAGACCGCTACGTCATCTGGGGTCATTGCCGCAATGCATTCTTGGGACCGGAGCATCGCGAGGAGCGGGAAAGGCTGCCGCGGACGCCGGAAGGTGAGAATATAATGATTTTTTTATTATTATTTTTAACATTATATGTTTTTACTATTGATACTGCATAGGCAGCATCAATAGTAAAAAGTTGCTCACACTTACAGGGTTAATGGCAGCATTAACAGACTGCGTTACACCGCGTTATGCCGCAGTGTAACGCAGTCCGTTTAACGGGCTGCTAAAACGCTATGTGGGCGCTGACTGGAGGGGAGTATGAAGAGGGCACTGACTGCAGGGGAGTTTGGAGGGGGCCGGACTGGTGGGGAGTAGGGAGGGGCCAATTTGCGGCCGGACTGTGCCTGTTGCTGATTGGTCACGCCCAGCCGGCCGCGGCCTATCAGCGACGCGGGATTTCCGTGACAGACAAACAGACAGATAGACAAACAGACTGAAGTAGACCTTAGACGATTATATATATAGATTATACTCCAGAGCTGCACTCACTATTCTGCTGGTGGAGTCACTGTGTACATACATTACATTACTTATCCTGTACTGATCCTGAGTTACATCCTGTATTATACTCCAGAGCTGCACTTACTATTCTGCTAGTGCAGTCACTGTGTACATACATTACATTACTTATCCTGTACTGATCCTGAGTTACATCCTGTATTATACTCCAGAGCTGCACTCACTATTCTGCTGGTGGAGTCACTGTGTACATACATTACATTACTTATCCTGTACTGATCCTGAGTTACATCCTGTATTATACTCCAGAGCTGCACTTACTATTCTGCTAGTGCAATCACTGTGTACATACATTACATTACTTATCCTGTACTGATCCTGAGTTACATCCTGTATTATACTCCAGAGCTGCACTCACTATTCTGCTAGTGCAGTCACTGTGTACATACATTACATTTCTTACCCTATACTGATCCTGAGTTACATCCTGTATTATACTCCAGAGCTGCACTCACTATTATGCTGGTGGAGTCACTGTGTACATAGATTACATTACTTATCCTGTACTGATCCTGACTTACATCCTGTATTATACTCCAGAGCTGCACTCACTATTCTGCTAGTGCAATCACTGCGAACATGCATTAAAGGGAATCTGTCACCTCATTCTTTGTATATAAGCTGCGGCCACCGCCATTAGGGGCTTATCTACAGCATTATGTAAATAAGCCCCTGATGTAACCTGAAAGATAAGAAAAACAAGTTATATTATACTCACCCATGAGCGGTTCGAGTCCGATGGGTGTCACAGGTTCGGGTCCGGCACCTCCCATCTTCATCCTCCTTGCTTCGTGTCGCGGCTCCTGCACAGGCGTACTGATTTGCGCTGTTGAGGGCAGAGTAAAGTACTGCAGTGCGCAGGCGCTGGGCCTCTCTGAGCTTTCCCAGCGCCTGCGCACTGCAGTATTTCGATCTGCCCTCAACAGGGCAGAGAATTACACCTGCGCATGAGCCGTGACAGAAGGAGGAGGACGTCATTGCATGAAGATGGGAGGCGCCGGACCCGGACCGCACCAGACCGCCCCTGGGTGAGTATAAATCTAACTTGTTTTTCTTATTTTCAGGTTACATCGGCAGCTTACCTACAGCATTATAGAATGCTATAGATAAGCCCCTAATGGCGGTGGCCGCAGCTTTTAAGCGAAAAATGAGGTGACAGATTCCCTTTAATTACATTACTTACTTACTAGTGCAGTCACTGTGTACATACATTACTTATCATGTACTGATCCTGAGCGAAACATAGAAGAAAACAGAAGACTGTCATTCGAAAGGATAGAAGAATAGCCAGAATGGCAAAGGCTCAGCCAATCATCAGCTCCAGGATGGTCAAAGACAGTCTTAAGTTACCTGTGACATGAGTACTGTGACAGTTAGAAGACACCTGTGTGAAGCTAATCTCTTAGCAAGAAGTTCCCGCAAATAATAATAATAATAATAATAATAATAATAATAATAATAATAATAATAATAACATATACACTACCATTCCAAAGTTTAGGGTCACCCAGACAATTTTGTGTTTTCCATGATAACTCATACTTTTATTAATCAAATGAGTTGCCAAATGAATTGAAAATCTAGTCCAGACATTGACAAGATTAGAAAAAAATGTTTTTATTTGAAATAATAATTTTCTCCTTCGCACTTTGCTTTCGTCAAAGAATGTTCCCATTGCAACAATTACAGCATTGGAGACCTTTGGCATTCTAACAGTTAATTTGCTTAGGTAATCTGGAAAAATTTCACCCCATGCTTCCAGGAGCCCCTCCCACAAGTCGGTTTGGCTTGTTGGGCACTTTATGCGTACCATACTGTCAAGCTGCTCCCACAACAGCTCAATGGGGTTGAGATCTGGTGACTGTGCTGGCCACTCCATTACAGATAGAATACCAGCTGCCTGCTTCTTCCCTAAATAGTTCTTGCATAATTTGGAGGTGTGCTTCGGGTCATTGTCCTGTTGTAGGTTGAAATTGGCTTCAATCAAGCGCTGTCCACAGGGTATGGCATGGCGTTGCAAAATGTAGAGTTAGCCTTCCTTATTCAAAATCCCTTTTACCTTGTACAAATCTCCCACTTTACCAGCACCAAAGCAACCCCAGACCATCACATTACTCCCACCATGCTTGACAGATGACATCAGGCACTCTTCCAGCATCTTTTCAGTTGTTCTGCGTCTCTCAAACGTTCTTCTGTGTGATCCAAACACCTCAAACTTGGATTCGTCTGTCCATAACACTTTTTTCCACTCTTTCTCTGTCCAATGTCTGTATTCTTTTGCCCATATTAATCTTTACTTTTTATTAGTCAGTCTCAGATATGGCTTTTTCTTTGCCACTCTGCCCTGACGGCCAGCAAATCGGAGTTGCCTCTTCACTGTAGAAGTTGACACTGGCGTTTTGCGTGTACTATTTAATGAAGTTGCCAGTTGAGGACCTGTGAGGCGTCGATTTCTCAAACTACAGACTTTATTGTACTTGTCTTGTTGCTCAGTTGTGCAGCAGGGCCTCCCACTTCTCTTTCTACTCTGGTTAGAACCTGTTTGTGCTCTCCTCTGAAGGGAGTAGTACACACCATTGTAGGAAATCTTCAGTTTCTTGGTAATTTCTTGCATGGAATAGCCTTAGGCTATGTGCACACGTTGCATATTAGGCTTAGGAATTTCTGGTGCGGATTCTGCCTCTCCTGGCAGAAAACGCACCTGCGGTTCCGCAGCGGTTTTTGTGCGGTTCCGCAGCATTTTTTTTGCGTTTTTGCTGCGGTTTTCTTGCAGATTTGCTGCGGTTTTTACCCCTGCGGTTTTCTATAATGGAATGGGTACAAAAATGCTGCAGATTCACAAAAAAGAAGTGACATGCTACTTCTTATAAACCGCAGCGTTTCCGCAGCGGATTTTCCGCAAAGTGTGCACAACATTTTTTTTTCTCATTGATTTACATTGTACTGTAAATCAATTGCTGATCTGCAGCGTTTCTGCACCTCAAAAAACGCTGTGGATCCGCAGAGAATCCGCAACGTGTGCACATACCCTTAATTTCTAAGAACAAGAATAGACTGTCGAGTTTCACATGAAAGTTCTTTTTTTCTGGCCATTTTGAGAGTTTAACCCCTTAACCCCCAAGGGTGGTTTGCACGTTAATGACAGGGCCAATTTTTACTATTCTGACCACTGTCCCTGTATGAGGTTATAACTCTGGAACGCTTCAATGGATCCTGATGATTCTGACATTGTTTTCTCATGACATATTGTACTTCATGATAGTGGTAAAATTTCTTTGATATTACCTGCATTTATTTGTGAAAAACATGGAAATTTGGCGACAATTTTGAAAATTTTGCAATTTTACAACTTTGAATTTTTATGCCCTTAAATCACAGAGATATATCACACAAAATACTTAACCCTTGTCAGGCTGCATAATTTTACAACCTTAACAGGCTGCATAGGTACAATTGTACCTTCACATATACCTCCACTGTGGGAAGACTTTACTTGGTTTCAGAAACTAAAGTTCATTCAGCTACAAATGTTATGCTGATATCTATTGTTCAGTGTTGTTACTGGTCACTTATTTTGCTGTCAATTAAGTTAATTCAAACTGGGAGTGGCTTCTACTTGTCTTCCTGCCTCCCTCCTCTCATTAGCCATTTTGCTGTTCATCTCATTGCTGTGAGCACACATTTCTAGGCTTGTGAAGTCTTCAATTTCTTGGAAACGAAGGTAGGAAAGTCTCACAGCATCTAACAGCCAGTTATACCTTTATTCTCATTATGTGGGGACAGAACAGTCAAATTGTCTTTCAGCCTGGACTTGGCTTACATATATTTTGTATGAAACTTATCACTATAGGTATAATTTTTATACGAAAAATGGATAATAATTAGTATCTACATATTGTTTTACGATGTTTTATTTATATTCAGCACAAAATACGAAGCCAAAATTCATCTAGCAAGTCATCATGAGTGATAGTAATGCTGGATCTAGTTTCCGCCATAATCCAAGAAAACGTGTTTGCAGGTTAGTATAATTTTGTGAAAAGCCAATAATGTAGTATTTCGGAAAATTATTTATTTTACATTTTTTCATATTTACAGATTTACGTCTGACGAAATAATGCGAATGCTAGAAGAATCTGATT
Organism: Ranitomeya imitator; assembly: GCF_032444005.1. Lineage (NCBI taxonomy): Eukaryota > Metazoa > Chordata > Amphibia > Anura > Dendrobatidae > Ranitomeya > Ranitomeya imitator. The sequence continues at coordinate 448,954,803 of NC_091283.1, read as the reverse complement.
CTGAGCATGAGGATGAACCATATGTTCCATCTGATGATGAAAACTATGTACCACAAGTGGATGTTACTGAAGAAGATTCAGACATTGAACAAGAAATGGTCATAGAGCATGAAAATGAATACGAATCAGACGAAAGTGTTGAGGATGATTCTGTGCCTCAAAGTGCAGGCGACATTTGGACTGCTAAGGATGAAACTCAATGGTGCAGTAATCCACTGCCAAATGCACAAACAAAATCTCGTAATGTCCTACGACAAAGAGGTGGCCCTGCAGCAATCAGCAACCTATATACAGCAAAAGAGCTATTCAAGTCCATCATGACTCCCGAGATGTGTGACATCATATTACGGGAAACGAATCGAAAGGCCAAGAGAGTTTGTGATGCTTACAACAACGAACTGGTACAACGTTTTCCTGATTCTTCCAAACGGCCACCACAAAAAACATTCAAGCAATTTACTGAAACTGAACTTCATGCATTTTTGGGCATACTGATTGCTGCTGGTGTGCACAGAGCCAACAAAGAGAATCTGGAGGAAATGTGGAATGTTGCTGCTCTGCCTCTTATACGTGCAGCCATGTCTCGTGACCGCTTCAAGATGATACTCAGATTTATCAGGTTTGACAACGAAAATACACGTGCAGAACGTGTGCAAACAGATAAAGCTGCACCAATACGGGACATCTGGACAATGCTGAACAGTAATCTGGAGAGAGCCTACAAGCCATATCATTGTATCACCGTCGACGAGCAATTATTTCCATTTAGAGGTCATACTAAATTTACCCAGTATATACCTTCAAAACCAGCTAAATATGGCATAAAGATTTTCTGGGCTTGTGACTCATCAAATGCCTACCCTTTACAAGGTCAGCTCTACACTGGGAAACCAACTGATGGTCCTCGACAAGTAAACATTGGAGAACGAACAGTATTGGACCTAGTGAGCTCGTATAAAGGCTCTGGAAGAAATGTCACCACCGATAACTTCTTTACAACCATGGAACTAGCTAAGGTATTGAACTCCTGGAACATGACACTAGTTGGTACAGTGAGAAAAAACAAAAGGTTCCTACCTAACAACATGCAGCCTGCCAAAGAAAGGCCTGTATACTCGACAAATTTTGCCTACAATCATGATGCAACAGTCTGTTCATATGTACCAAAGAAGAACAAATCAGTCGTGCTTCTATCATCTATGCACATGACGGGAGAAGTTGAAGAGACACTAGCAGCCAAGCCAGAGATAATAAAATACTACAACATAACAAAAGGTGGCGTTGATGTTATGGATAAAATGTTGGGAGAGTACACTGTGAAACGACGAACATCACATTGGACTTTGGCATTTTTCTACAATATGATTGATGTCAGTGGGTTAGCATCCTACATCATCTACAGAGAACACAATCCAAGCTTCAGGGCAAAGGATCAACGAAGAAAGTTCCTGAAAGATCTCGCAAATCAGCTGTGTATGATTGCAATTGAAGATCGTAGTACAAACAAAATGATAATGAGAAACCATTTTCTTCGAGGTGCAGTAGAAATGGTGCTTGGACGATGCATTGTGGTAGCATCGCAGCCAGCAGCTGGCCCCAAAATACCTCATGGTAGTCGTGGACCCTCCCCTGTTGTTGGTAGTTGCTATGTCTGCAGAGACCTGAGGCGAAAACAACGCAAGACTAGAAAGTCTTGTGTGGTTTGTGTGAAACCCATTTGCGATGAACACTCTGTAGCAAAGCCAACATGCATTACTTGCAAAGAAAATCAATAAAAAAAAGTTTCTTACATTTTCTTTTATAATGTAAATGAACAGTTTTCTACTTGTTTATAATAGTTAAATAGCATTATCATTAAAAAAAAATTTATGCTTTTTCCCTTGCATTATCTTCATTCAAAATATATGAGGTACATTTGTACCTATGCAGCTTGTTATGGATGCAAAAAGATCTCGACCCCTTATCTCGGAAGCGGGTGGAGATATTTTATTGAAATTTGGCCAATATATTCTGGACCAAAAATGTAGAGATGTCACGAAATTTCAGCCCTCTACGTCTTTTCAAAAAAAAGTTATTGCAATTTTAAAACGGAATAGTTACAATTGTACCTATTCAGCCGGATAAGGGTTAATAAGCAACATTTCCCACATGTCTACTTTACATCAGCACAATTTTGGAGCCAACATTTTTTTTAGTTGACCAGCAATTTCTCATTTTTTCAACACCATTTTTTTTTAGGGACATCACATTTTGAAGTCACTTTGAGGGGTCTATATGATAGAAAATACCAAAGTGTGACACCTTTCTTAAAAATGCACATCTCAAGGTGCTCAAAACCACATTTAAGAAGTTTATTAACCCTTCAGGTGTTTCACAGTAATTTTTGGAATGTTTTTTTTTTTTTTTTTTTAAAAGAACATTTAACTTTTTTTCACAAAAAACTTACTTCAACTCCAATTTGTTTTATTTTACCAAGGGTAAGAGGAGAAATTGGACCCTAAAAGTTGTTGTACAATTTGTCCTGAGTACGCTGATACCCCATATGTGGGGTAAACCACTGTTTGGGCGCATGGCAGAGCTCGGAATGGAAGGAGCGCCATTTGACTTTTCAATGCAAAATTGACTTGAAATGGGATGCCATGTCGCATTTAGAGAGCCCCTGATGTGCCTAAACATTGAAACCCCCCACAAGTAACAGCATTTTGGAAAGTAAACCCCCTAAGGAACTTATCTAGAGGTGTGGTGAGCACTTTGACCCAACAAGTGCTTCACAGAAGTTTATAATGTACAGCCGTAAAAATAAAAAATCATATTTTTTCACAAAAATGATCTTTTCGACCCCAATTTTTTATTTTCCCAAGGGTAACAGAATAAATTGGACACCAAAAGTTGTTGTGCAATTTGTCCTGAGTACACTGATACCCCATATGTGGCGGTAAACCACTGTTTGGGCGCATGGCAGAGCTCGGAAGGGAAGGAGCGCCGTTTGACTTTTCAATGCAAAATTGACAGGAATTGAGATGGGACGCCATGTTGCATTTGGAGAGCCACTGATGTGCCTAAACATTGAAACCCCCCCCACAAGTGACACCATTTTGGAAAGTAGACCCCCCTAAGGAACTTATCTGGATGTGTGGTGAGCACTTTGACCCACCAAGTGCTTCACAGAAGTTTATAATGCAGAGCCATAAAAATAAAACATTTTTTTTCCACAAAAATTATTTTTTAGCCCCCAGTTTTGTATTTTCTCAAGGGTAACAAGAGAAATTGGACCCCAAAAGTTGTTGTCCAATTTGTCCTGAGTACGCTGATACCCCATATGTGGGGGGAACCACTGTTTGGGCGCATGGCAGAGCTCGGAAGGGAAGGAGCGCCGTTTGGAATGCAGACTTGCATCACGTTGCATTTGCAGAGCCCTGATGTACCTAAACAGTAGAAACCCCCGACAAGTGACCCCATATTGGAAACTAGACCCCCCAAGGAACTTATCTAGATGTGTTGTGAGAGCTTTGAACCCCCATGTGTTTCACTACAGTTTATAACACAGAGCCATGAAAATAAAAAATCCTTTTTTTTCCACAAAAATTATTTTTTAGCCCCCGGTTTTGTATTTTCCCAAGGGTAACAGGACAAATTGCACCCCAAAAGTTGTTGTCCAATTTGTCCTGAGTACACTGATACCCCATATTTTGGGGTAAACCCCTGTTTGGGCGCACGGAAGAGCTCAGAAGGGAAGGAGCACTGTGTTACTTTTTCAACGCAGAATTGGCTGGAATTGAGATCGGACACCATGTCACGTTTGGAGAGCCCCTGATGTGCCTAAACAGTGGAAACCACCGAATTCTAACTGAAACCCTAACACAAACACACCCCTAATCCCATCCCTAACCATAACCCTAACCACACTCCTAACCCGAACATGCCCCTAGCCCTAATCCCAACCACACCCCTAACCCCAACACACCCCTAACCCTAATCCCAACCCTAACCACACCCCTAACTCCAACACACCCTTAACCCTAATCCCAACCATAACCCTAACCACACCCCTAACCCTAATCCCAACCCTAATTCCAACCGTAAATGTAATCCAAACCCTAACTTTAACGCCAACCATAACTTTACCCCAACCATAACTTTAGCCCCAACCCTAACCCTAACTTTAGCCCAACCCTAACCCTAACTTTAGTCCCAACCCTAACTGTAGCCCCAACCCTAACTTTGGCCCCAACCCTAACCCTAACTTTAGCCCCAACTCTAACCCTAACTTAAGCACCAACCTTAACCCTAACTTTAGCCCCAACCCTAACCCTGACTGTAGCCCCAACCCTAACTGTAGGCCTAACCCTAACTTTAGCCCCAACCCTAACTTTAGCTCCAACCCTAGCCCCAACCCTAACTTTAGCCCAAACCTTAACCCTAACTTTAGCCCCAACGCTAACCCTAGCCGCAACCCTAAACCTAGCTCCAACCCTAACCCTAGCCCCAACCCTAACCCTAACTTTAGCCCAAACCCTAACCCTAACTTTAGCCCCAACCCTAACTTTAGCCCGAACCCTAACCCTAATAGGAAAATGGAAATAAATACATTTTATTATTTTTCCCTAACTAAGGGGGTGATGAAGGGGGTTAGATTTACTTTTATAGCGGGTTTTTAGCAGATTTGTATGATTGGCTGCCGTCACACACTAAAAGACGCTTTTTATTGCAAAAAATAGTTTTTGCGTCTCCACATTTTGAGAGCTATAATTTTTTCCATATTTTGGTCCACAGAGTCATGTGAGGTCTTGTTTTTGTGGGACGAGTTGACGTTATTATTGGTACCATTTTCGGGCACGTGACATTTTTTGATCGCTTTTTATTCCTATTTTTGTGAGGCAGAATGACCAAAAACCAGCTATTCATGAATTTCTTTTTTTTTTGGGGGGGGGGAGGGGGCGTTTATACCGTTCCACGTTTGGTAAAATTGATAAAGCAGTTTTATTTTTCGGGTTAGTACGATTACAGCGATACCTCATTTATATTTTTTTTTATGTTTTGCGCTTTTATACAATGAAAACTATTTTATATAAAAAATTATTATTATTGCATCGCTTTATTCTGAGGACTATAACTTTTTTATTTTTTCGCTGATGATGCTGTATGGCAGCTCGTTTTTTGCGGGACAAGATGACGTTTTCAGCGGTACCATGGTTATTTATATCTGTCTTTTTTATCGCGTGCTATTCCACTTTTTGTTCGGCGGTATGATAATAAAGCGTTGTTTTTTTCCTCGGGTTTTTTTTTACGGTGTTCACTGAAGGGTTTAACTAGTGGGACAGTTTTATAGGTCAGGTCATCATGGATGCGGCGATACTAAATATGTGTACATTTATTGTTTTTTTATTTAGACAAAGAAATGTATTTATTGGGACAATATACAGTTAGGGCCAGAAATAGTAACATACATAGTAACATAGTTAGTAAGGCCGAAAAAAAGACATTTGTCCATCCAGTTCAGCCTATATTCCATCATAATAAATCCCCAGATCTACGTCCTTCTACAGAACCTAATTGTATGATACAATATTGTTCTGCTCCAGGAAGACATCCAGGCCTCTCTTGAACCCCTCGACTGAGTTCGCCATCACCACCTCCTCAGGCAAACAATTCCAGATTCTCACTGCCCTAACAGTAAAGAATCCTCTTCTATGTTGGTGGAAAAACCTTCTCTCCTCCAGACGTAAAGAATGCCCCCTTGTGCCCGTCACCTTCCTTGGTATAAACAGATCCTCAGCGAGATATTTGTATTGTCCCCTTATATACTTATACATGGTTATTAGATCGCCCCTCAGTCGTCTTTTTTCTAGACTAAATAATCCTAATTTCGCTAATCTATCTGGGTATTGTAGTTCTCCCATCCCCTTTATTAATTTTGTTGTCCTCCTTTGTACTCTCTCTAGTTCCATTATATCCTTCCTGAGCCCCGGTGCCCAAAACTGGACACAGTACTCCATGTGTGGTCTAACTAGGGATTTGTACAGAGGCAGTATAATGCTCTCATCATGTGTATCCAGACCTCTTTTAATGCACCCCATGATCCTGTTTGCCTTGGCAGCTGCTGCCTGGCACTGGCTGCTCCAGGTAAGTTTATCATTAACTAGGATCCCCAAGTCCTTCTCCCTGTCAGATTTACCCAGTGGTTTTCCATTCAGTGTGTAATGGTGATATTGATTCCTTCTTCCCATGTGTATAACCTTACATTTATCATTGTTAAACCTCATCTGCCACCTTTCAGCCCAAGTTTCCAACTTATCCAGATCCATCTGTAGCAGAATACTATCTTCTCTTGTATTAACTGCTTTACATAGTTTTGTATCATCTGCAAATATCGATATTTTACTGTGTGAACCTTCTACCAGATCATTAATGAATATGTTGAAGAGAACAGGTCCCAATACTGACCCCTGCGGTACCCCACTGGTCACAGCGACCCAGTTAGAGACTATACCATTTATAACCACCCTCTGCTTTCTATCACTAAGCCAGTTACTAACCCATTTACACACATTTTCCCCCAGACCAAGCATTCTCATTTTGTGCACCAACCTCTTGTGCGGCACGGTATCAAACGCTTTGGAAAAATCGAGATATACCACGTCCAATGACTCACCGTGGTCCAGCCTATAGCTTACCTCTTCATAAAAACTGATTAGATTGGTTTGACAGGAGCGATTTCTCATACACCCATGCTGATATGGAGTTAAACAGTTATTCTCATTGAGATAATCCAGAATAACATCCCTCAGAAACCCTTCAAATATTTTACCAACAATAGAGGTTAGACTTACTGGCCTATAATTTCCAGGTTCACTTTTAGAGCCCTTTTTGAATATTGGCACCACATTTGCTATGCGCCAATCCTGCGGAACATTTCAAAAACCTGACCTGCACATCCAAACATGTTTGGATGTGCAGGTCAGGTTTTTGAAATGTATTCTCTAGCCTTCTGATCGTGCACTCCCCGCCTCCTAGCTTCAGGTGTTTTAATTATAGTAGGTCCAATACCCCTCCACATAGAGAGAGAATTTGAGTCCAAGAAGAGGTTTTTACATGTACCCATTCAGATGGAGACGTTTATTCTCAGTGAGGTAGGTCAAGCGTAGGACCTCGTATAAGAGAGATGCCTTAACGTGGCTACGAGGTACACATAAAATTGGCCATTTTTGTGCGCTAAAAGCTCTCATTTTTCATATTTCTAGTGCAGTAATGCAGTTCAAATTTCGTTTTTTCAAGTTTGCATGTTTTGGCGCTGCAGTGTGCTGCCCTATTTATTTAACTAATCCTGCGGAACAGACCCTGTCGCTATAGAGTCCCTAAAAATAAGAAATAATGGATTATCTATTACATTACTTAGTTCTCTTAGTACTCGTGGGTGTATGCCATCCGGACCCGGAGATTTATCTATTTTAATCTTATTTAGCCGGTTTCGCACCTCTTCTTGGGTTAGATTGGTGACCCTTAATATAGGGTTTTCATTGTTTCTTGGGATTTCACCTAGCATTTCATTTTCCACCGTGAATACCGTGGAGAAGAAGGTGTTTAATATGTTAGCTTTTTCCTCGTCATCTACAACCATTCTTTCCTCACTATTTTTTAAGGGGCCTACATTTTCAGTTTTTATTCTTTTACTATTGATATAGTTGAAGAACAGTTTGGGATTAGTTTTACTCTCCTTAGTAATGTGCTTCTCTGTTTCCTTTTTGGCAGCTTTAATTAGTTTTTTAGATAAAGTATTTTTCTCCTTATAGTTTTTTAGAGCTTCAATGGTGCCATCCTGCTTTAGTAGTGCAAATGCTTTCTTTTTACTGTTAATTGCCTGTCTTACTTCTTTGTTTAGCCACATTGGGTTTTTCCTATTGGACAGTGACACAATTTTCGCGAGTTGGGCTCTGCATGCCACCACATTGGATTTGAAATGAAACCTCTACAACAGAATTCAAGTGCAGATTGTAACGTTTAATTTGAAGGGTTGAACAAAAATATCTGATAGAAAATGTAGGAATTGTACACAGTTCTTTACAAACACTCCACATTTTAGGAGGTCAAAAGTAATTGGACAAATAAACATAACCCAAACAAAATATTTTTATTTTCAATATTTTGTTGCAAATCCTTTGGAGGCAATCACTGCCTTAAGTCTGGAACCGATAGACATCACCAAACGCTGGGTTTCCTCCTTCTTAATGCTTTGCCAGGCCTTTACAGCCGCAGCCTTCAGGTCTTACTTGTTTGTGGGTCTTTCCGTCTTAAGTCTGGATTTGAGCAAGTGAAATGCATGCTCAATTGGGTTTAGGTCTGGAGATTGACTTGGCCATTGCAGAATGTTCCACTTTTTGGCACTCATGAACTCCTGGGTAGCTTTGGCTGTATGCTTGGGGTCATTGTCCATCTGTACTATGAAGCGCCGTCCAATCAACTTTGCAGCATTTGGCTGAATCTGGGCTGAAAGTATATCCCGGTACACTTCAGAATTCATCCGGCTACTCTTGTCTGCTCTTATGTCATCAATAAACACAAGTGACCCAGTGCCATTGAAAGCCATGCATGCCCATGCCATCACGTTGCCTCCACCATGTTTTACAGAGGATGTGGTGTGCCTTGGATCATGTGCCGTTCCCTTTCTTCTCCAAACTTTTTTCTTCCCATCATTCTGGTACAGGTTGATCTTTGTCTCATCTGTCCACAGAATACTTTTCCAGAACTGAGCTGGCTTCTTGAGGTGTTTTTCTGCAAATTTAACTCTGGCCTGTCTATTTTTGGTATTGATGAATGGTTTGCATCTAGATGTGAACCCTTTGTATTTACTGTCATGGAGTCTTCTCTTTACTGTTGACTTAGAGACAGATACACCTACTTCACTGAGAGTGTTCTGGACTTCAGTTGATGTTGTGAACGGGTTCTTCTTCACCAAATTAAGTATGCGGCGATCATCCACCACTGTTGTCATCCGTGGACGCCCAGGCCTTTTTGAGTTCCCAAGCTCACCAGTCAATTCCTTTTTTCTCAGAATGTACCCAACTGTTGATTTTGCTACTCCAAGCATGTCTGCTATCTCTCTGATGGATTTTTTCTTTTTTTTCAGCCTCAGGATGTTCTGCTTCACCTCAATTGAGAGTTCCTTTGACCGCATGTTGTCTGCTCACAGCAACAGCTTCCAAATGCAAAACCACACACCTGGAATCCACCCCTGACCTTTTAACTACTTCATTGATTACAGGTTAACGAGGGAGACGCCTTCAGAGTTAATTGCAGCCCTTAGAGTCCATTGTCCAATTACTTTTGGTCCCTTGAAAAAGAGGACGCTATGCATTACAGAGCTATGATTCCTAAACCCTTTCTCCGATTTGGATGTGGAAACTATCATATTGCAGCTGGGAGTGTGCACTTTCAGCCCATATTATATATATAATTGTATTTCTGAACCTGTTTTTGTAAACAGCTAAAATAACAAAACTTGTGTCACTGTCCAAATATTTCTGGCCCTAACTGTATATATATATTTTTCTTTATTTAGGAATTTTTTTTTTTTACACATGTAATTTTTTTTTTTTACTTTTTAACATATGGCCCATCCCAGGTGGGGGCATCATACTACAGTGTCAGATCGCTGATCTGACACTTTGCAAAGCAGTGTGTCAGATCAGCGATCTGGCAGGCACTGCAGGGAGGCTTCCCAGCACCTGCTCTGAGCAGGCGCTTGAAAGCCATTTTGGATCTGGGGCCTGCAGGGAGGAGGAGGTAGGAGACCCTCGGAGCAACGCGATCACATCACTTTGCTCCGAGGGTCTCAGGGAAGCACGCAGGGAGCCCCCTGCCTGCGCGATGCTTCCCTATGCCGTCGGAACGCTGCGATCATGTTTGATCGCAGTGTTCCGGGGATTAATGTGTCGGGAGCGGTCGGTGACCGCTCCTGGCACACAGTGCCGGATGTCAGTTGTAATAATTAGCTGACACCCGGTGGCGATCAGCCGCGCTCCCCCCGTGAGCGCGGCCGATCGCCTATGGCGTACTATCCCGTCACTGGGAATTAAGTCCCAGGTCACCTTGATGGGATAGTACGTCATATGGGATAAAGGGGTTAATGAATGCAACAAATGTAATGCTCCAGATTCTCAACTAGCTCAAAGGAAGGTCAGGTTTATAGGTTCTCTAATCAGCCAAACTGTTTTCAGCTGTGCTAACATACTTGCACAAGAGTTTTCAAGGGTATTCTATCCATCCATTAACCTTCTTACACAATTAGCAAACACAAAGTACCATAAGAACATTGGAGTGATGGTTGTTGGAAATGGGCCTCTATACACCTATGAAAATATTGCATTCCAAATCAGACGTTTGCAGCTAGAATAGTCATTTACCACATTCATAATGTATACAGTGTATTTCTGAATCATTTAATGTTAGCTTCATTGGAAAAAACTGTGCTTTTCTTTCAAAAATAAGGAAAATTCTAAGTGACCCTAAACTTCTGAACAGTAGTGTATATATACCGTATATACTCGAGTATAAGCCGAGAATTTCAGCCCATTTTTTAGGCTCAAATTGCCCCTCTTGGCTTATACTCGAGTCATTCCCAGGGGTTGGCAGGGGAGGGGGAGCGGCAGCTGTCTAATAATACTCACCTGCTCCCGATGCAGTCCCTGCAGGTCCCTGGTTCCCTGGGCGCTGACAGCTTCTTCCTGTATTGAGCGGTCACATGGCACTGCTCATTACAGTAATGAATATGGACCCGACTTCACTCCCATAGAGGTGGAGCCGCATATTCATTACTGTATTGAGTGGATCCAAGTGACGACTCAATACAGGAAGAAGCTGTCAGCGCCCGGAGAACCAGGGACCGCGCCGGGAGCAGGTGAGTATAACGGGGCATATTCACCTGTCAAACGTTCCACTGTCGGCGCCGCTCCGTTTTCCGCGTCCTCTGCAGTGACACTCAGGTCAGAGGGCGCGATGACGCAATTAGTGTGCGCGCCGCCCTCTGCCTGAACGTCAGTGCAGAGGACGCGGAAGACACAGCGGCGCCGATGGTAGAACGGGAAAGGTGAGTATAGCAAGTGCCGGGGGCCTGAGCAATGAGAGGTGAGCATGTGATTTTTTTTATCGCAGCAACAGCATATGGGGCAAATATCTCTATAGAGCATCTTATGGGGCCATGTGCAGCATTATATGGGGCAAATATTTCTATGGAGCATCTTATGGGGCCATGTACAGCATTATATGGGAGCAAATATCTCTATGGAGCATCTTATGGGGCCATGTGCAGCATTATATGGGCAAATATTTCTATGGAGCATCTTATGTGGCCATGTGCAGCATTATATGGGGCAAATATTTCTATGGAGCATCTTATGGGGCCATGTACAGCATTATATGGGGGCAAATATCTCTATGGAGCATCTTATGGGGCCATGTGCAGCATTATATGGGGCAAGTATTTCTATGGAGCATCTTATGGGGTCATGTGCAGCATTATATGGGGGCAAATATCTCTATGGAGCATCTTATGGGGTCATGTGCAGCGTTATATGGGGCAAATATTTATATGGAGCATCTTATGTGTTATGTTTGCTAATGACAGGTGTTATGAAGGCAATCCAGAAACACAGTGTGCTTAGCGATCAGAGCGCACACAGTGATCTGACAAATACCCAAAAATACAAGAACGAGCTCTGAGACGTGGAAACTCTGTAGACTGCACACCTGATCCTATCCTAAACACAACTAAAAGCGGCTGTGGATTGCGCCTAACAACTACCTAGGCAACTCGGCACAGCCTAAGAAACTAGCTAGCCTGAAGATAGAAAAATAGGCCTGACTTGCCCCAGAGAAATTCCCCAAAGGAAAAGGCAGCCCCCCACATATAATGACTGTGAGTAAGATGAAAAGACAAAACGTAGGGATGAAATAGATTCAGCAAAGTGGGGCCTGATATTCTAGGACAGAGCAAGGACAGTAAAGCGAACTTTGCAGTCTACAAAAAACCCTAAAGCAAAACCACGCAAAGGGGGCAAAAAAAACCCCACCGTGCCGAACTAACGGCACGGCGGTACACCCTTTGCGTCTCAGAGCTTCCAGCAAAACAAAAGACAAGCTGGACAGAAAAAAAAGCAACAAAAAAGCAAAAAGCACTTAGCTATACAGAGCAGCAGGTCACAGGAACAATCAGGAGAAGCTCAGATCCAACACTGAAACATTGACAAGGAGCAAGGATAGCAGCATCAGGCGGAGTTAAGTAATGAAGCAGTTAACGAGCTCACCAGAACACCTGAGGGAGGAAGCTCAGAAGCTGCAGTACCACTTGTGACCACAGGAGTGAATTCAGCCACAGAATTCACAACACTTATGGGGCCATGTGCAGCATTATATGGGGCAAATATCTCTATGGAACATCTTATGGGGCCATGTGCAGCTTTATATGGGGCAAATATTTCTATGGAGCATCTTATGGGGCCATGTGCAGAGTTATATGGGGCAAATATCTCTATGGAGCATATTATGGGGCTATAATCAGCATTTGTACAGCATTATACGGGGACAAATGTGTCTATGGCGCATCTTAGGATACTTTCACACTAGCGTCGTTTGGCCTCCGTCACAATGCGTCGTTTTGGAGAAAAAATGCATCCTGCAAAGTTGACTGCAGGATGCGTTTTTCTCCATAGACTTTCATTAGCGATGCATTGCGACGGATTGCCACACGTTGCATCCGTCGTGCGACGGATGCAACGTGTTTTTGCAGTCCGTTGGGACAAAAAAACGTTGCTTGCAACTTTTTTTGTCCGTCGGTTCCGCTTTTTCCGACCGAGCATGCGCGGCTGGAACTCCGCCCCCTCCTCCCCGGACCTTACAATGGGGCAGCGGATGCATTGTAAAACTGCATCCGCTGCCCCCGTTGTGATTTTACTTCACAGCATGCGTCGGTACGTCGGCCCGACGCACTACGACGGGCCCGTACCGACGCTAGTGTGAAAGTAGCCTTATGGGGCCATAATCAGTATTTGTGCAGCATTATATGGGGGCAAATTTCTCTATGCAGCATCTTATGGGGCCATAATCAGCATTTGTGCGGCATTATATGTGGCAAATGTGTCTATGGAGCATCTTATGGGGCCATAATCAGCATTTGTGCATCATTATATGGGGCATATTTTAAGGTGGAGCATCTTATGGGGCCATAATCAGCATTTGTGCAGCATTATATGGGGCAAATGTGTCTATGGAGCATCTTATGGGGTCATAATCAACATTTGTGCAGCATTATATGGGGCATATTTTAAGATGGAGCATCTTATGGGGCCATAATCAGCATTTGTGCAGCATTATATGGGGCAAATGTGTCTATGGAGCATCTTATGGGGTCATAATCAACATTTGTGCAGCATTATATGGGGCATATTTTAAGATGGAGCATCTTATGGGGCCCATCATAAACTGTATGGAGCATAATATGGGGGCATATTTTGTATGGAGCATTATATGGGGCCCATCATGAACTGTATGGAGCACTATATGGGGCTCCTGATACAATATGGATATTCAAAAACACTTAACCTACTGATGTCTCAATTAATTTTACTTTTATTGGTATCTATTTTTACTTTTGACATTTACCGGTAGCTGCTGCATTTTCCACCCTAGGCTTATACTCGAGTCATTAAGGTTTCCCAGTTTTTTTGTGGTAAGATTTGGGGTCTCGGCTTATACTCAGGTCGGCTTATACTCGAGTATATACAGTACATTCGGACTGTTCAGAAAAAGACATGTACTGAAGTGGATACAATTTGCCAAAGAACACATCAACTGGCCCAAAGAGAGATGGAGAAACATTTTGTGGACAGAACAAAGTAAAATTGTTCTTTTTGGGTCCAAGGGAAGCAGACAGTTCATCAGACGACCCCGAAACTCTGCATTCAAGCCACAGTGAGGCATGGTGGTGCAAGCATCATGATATGGGCATGTTTCTCTTACTATGGTTCTAGACCTATTTACCGCATACCAGGGATCATGGAACAGTTTCCATATATAAAATAGTGAACACACCAGCGCTAACTAAACCAAAGTGTACTCCTTTGCAGCTGGACTCAAACCGGGAAGACGCCACCCCTGATATAAACAATGTATAAAAAAAAAAAGCTAGAGACCGTGCATAAGGGAAAAACACTAGGAGAAAAGAAGGGAATGTGTTAAATCCTAACACAAAGAGTCCCACAGTGGACCCAAACAAACCCCTGAATTAATGTAAGCCCAGGTAAAAAGACTGGTGCGCTGGCGCAAACACATAAGACATAATAAACAGTACTGTGTCAGACTCAAACAGAATCAGCAATGCCCCCGACCCCGTGTAGAAACAATACCTGTAACCATAAGGATGTACCGAGCAGTGTGGCTGGGCGATGGATCGGAGGGAGGCCCCGCTGGATCCAGTGCGGAGCTGAGCCTGGCGCCGCAGAAAGAGTTGTCCGACGTGAAGTGTAGAGATGCGGTGGGGGTCTGCAGGGTCCTGGTGCGGAGCTGCACGCGGCAGTAGCAGGGAGGCTGCGTAGAGCCAGGGAAAGCCCCGGCCGGTGGTGTCACTGGATACGAGCACAGGAAAGATGGCTGACGGAGAACTGAGCGTGTGACGTCACAGCTGGAGAGCTACGGAGTGGCACTGAGGACAAGGTAGAAACCAACGCATTTCGAAGGAACAGCGTCCTTCTTCGTCAGGGTTACAACCTGTTCCAACCCTGACGAAGAAGGATGCTGTTCCTTCGAAACACGATGGTTTCTACCTTGTCCTCAGTGCCGCTCCGTAGCTCTCCAGCTGTGACGTCACACGCTCAGTTCTCCGTCGGCCATCTTTCCTGTGCTCGTATCCAGGGACGCCACCGGCCGGGACTTTCCCTGACTCTACGCAGCCTCCCTGCTACTGCCGCGTGCAGCTCCGCTCCAGGACCCTGCAGACCCCCATCGCATCTCTACACTTCACGTCGGACAACTCTTTCTGCGGCGCCAGGCTCAGCTCCGCACTGGTTCCAGCGGCGCCTCCCTCCGATCCATCGCCCAGCCACACTGCTCGGTACATCCTTATGGTTACAGGTATTGTTTCTACACGGGGTCGGGGGCATTGCTGATTCTGTTTGAGTCTGACACAGTACTGTTTATTATGCCTTATGTGTTTGCGCCAGCGCACCAGTCTTTTTACCTGGGCTTACATTGATTCAGGGGTTTGTTTGGGTCCACTGTGGGACTCTTTGTGTTAGGATTTGACACATTCCCTTCTTTTCTCCTAGTTTCCATATATGAAAATACTTGAAGAGGTCATGATGCCTTTCGCTGAAGAGGATATGCCCTTCAAATGGTTATTAGAAGACTTGTGGGGTGACATTAAAAATGTCGTTTCTGAGGCAAAGCCAACAAATGCCACAAAATTGTGGGATGTAGTCCAAGCATCCTGGGCTGGAATAACAGATCACAGGGACCAGAAGTTGGTTGACTCCATGCTATATGTGAACCAGCTCTAAAAAAAATGTGGGTGTACAACTAAATATTAGGTAAGTTCTAAAAAAAATTTGGGTGTACAACTAAATATTAGGTAAGTTCTAAAAAAAATTTGGGTGTACAACTAAATATTAGGTAAGTTCTAAAAAAATGTGGGTGTACAACTAAATATTAGGTAAGTTCTAAACAACTGTGGGTGTACAGCTAAATATTAGGTTAATGATCCTCAAACAAAAAAAAAGTTAATATTGTACTGTAATTTTGTAAATACAAATGCAGACACCATTATTTTTTCAGAATAGCCCAATGTTCATTTCTGTAAAGTAGTTAAAAGTCTTATACATTTCTCCATGTTTTGAATTAGAAAGCAGTGTGCAATGTTCCCAATGCTGGAAAGGAAACAGAAACTAGTATAAAGATTTTGTGATTAACTCATGTTTTTGAACACACAGCGATTATTTTGAACGCACTGCATCATTGTGATGTATGAGGGAAGGCAGGTGCCATATTCCCTCTGAATACAATTGGGCATTCAGGGCTGGGCCCAGTGTGTGGGCGGTGGGCCCGCTCTGTGTCTATTCATGTGCACACAGTATGTATCAGTGCATATGTGTACATGCTGTAGATGTGTCACAACAAGTCTGTTTACAAGTCAGTCTTGGCATTTTCTGTCTTGCATCTTGTAGGGGCATCTGTCCCTTTGTTCCTCTCTGCAGGGGGCTTCAAATGATACAGGACTGCAGACTTGCTGGAGTCAGAACTTCATTGACTTTCATACCTTGATTTAAATGTATCTGATGTTTCAGGGGGTGTGGTGTGAACACCTCTGCCCACCCAAGGATCTGATCCCAAGAAAAGGGTAGATAGGCACAGACACATGGATGGGGAGGTTGTTTAACCTTGAGTCTTGGAAGGTTGAAGATCTCCTGCTGAAGCCAGATCATGGTGCCACTGTATGGACTATAGGAGATTTGGGATCATCTACCAGGTACTGTTGT
Source organism: Ranitomeya imitator (assembly GCF_032444005.1). Taxonomy (NCBI): domain Eukaryota; kingdom Metazoa; phylum Chordata; class Amphibia; order Anura; family Dendrobatidae; genus Ranitomeya; species Ranitomeya imitator. The sequence continues at coordinate 448,938,283 of NC_091283.1, read as the reverse complement.
CACCCGCTTGAGCTATCAATCTATCACACTACATTTGTGCCCCCTTTTCTTCCACTACCCCATGAGCTCCCACACCCCATTACACCTGGTCCTCCTCTTTCCCCCTGAGCTCTCATTACATGTATGTGCCCCTTCTTGCTCCCATTACATCTGTGCTCCCTCTTATCCCCATTTCACTTGTGCCCCTTCTTTCCCCCATTACACCTGTGCTTCCTCTTCCCCAAGCTCTCACACTCCATTAATTCTGTGCACGTTCTTGCTCCCATTACATCTGTGGTCCCTATTCTCCATTACACCTGTGCCCCCTCCTATCCTCATTTCACCAATGCCCCTTCTTAATCCACTACACCTGTGTCCCTTCTTTCCTCCATTACCCAAGCTCTCTCCTCCATTACACATTTGCCCCCTCTTCCTCCAATATGCCAGTGTCCCCTCTTTACCACATTACCCCTGTGCCCCCTCTCTCCCATTACACTTGGGCCCCCTCTCCCCCATTACATCAGTGACCCCTCTTTACCCTATTACCCCCTTTCCCCCATGACATCAGTGACCCCTCTTTACCCCATTACACTTGTGCCCCCTCCATTTCCCCTGTGCCCCCTCTCACCCATTACACTTGTGCCCTCTCTCTCCCATTACACTTGTGCCCCCTCCCTCCCATAACATCAGTGACCCCTCTTTACCCCATTACACTTGTGCCCCTTCATTACCCCTGTGCCCCTCTCCCCATTACATCCGTGTCCCCTCATTACCCCTGTGCCCCCTCTCCTCCATTACATCAGTGACCCCTCTTTACTCCATTATACTTGTGCCCCCTCCATTACCCCTGTGCCCCCTCTTTACCCCATTACACTTGTGCCCCTCTCCCCATTAGCCCTGTGCCCCTCTCTCCCATTACCCCTGTGCCCCTCTCCCCCATTACCCCTGTGCCCCTCTCTCCCATTACACTTGTGCCCCCTCTCCCCCATTACCCCTGTGCCCCCTCTTTACCCCATTACCCCTGTGCCCCTCTCTCCCATTACACTTGTGCCCCTCTCTCCCATTACCCCTGTGCCCCTCTCCCCCATTACCCCTGTGCCCCTCTCTCCCATTACACTTGTGCCCCTCTCTCCCATTACACTTGTGCCCCCTCTCCATTACCCCTGTGCCCCCTCTTTACCCCATTACCCCTGTGCCCCTCTCTCCCATTACACTTGTGCCCCTCTCTCCCATTACCCCTGTGCCCCTCTCCCCCATTACCCCTGTGCCCCTCTCTCCCATTACACTTGTGCCCCTCTCTCCCATTACCCCTGTGCCCCTCTCCCCCATTACCCCTGTGCCCCTCTCTCCCATTACACTTGTGCCCCTCTCTCCCATTACCCCTGTGCCCCTCTCCCCCATTACCCCTGTGCCCCTCTCTCCCATTACACTTGTGCCCCCTCTCCCCCATTACCCCTGTGCCCCCTCTTTACCCCATTACACTTGTGCCCCTCTCCCCCATTAGCCCTGTGCCCCCTCTTTACCCCATTACACTTGTGCCCCTCTCCCCCATTAGCCCTGTGCCCCCTCTTCTCCTGAGCTCTCCCCCACTACACTTTATCGCTGTTTCCTTCTCCCCCGAGCCCAGGATCGTTTCTCCGGTCTCCAGCACACACATCGCCCCCGCTCCTCACCATCACCACGGTGTCGCCCCGGTCAGGATAACGACTCCCGGGCGAGGCTGCGGTGACGAGAGCGAGAAGTCACATCCCAGAGAGAGGAAACGAAACTACAGACGTGAATCACACGATAGACTGTAAAGAGAGAGCAGCAGCACAGAGAGAGCAGAGGCGGCAGACATCACCGGGCTGCGGGAGGGACTGTAATCCCGGGGAGAGGAGACACCGCAACCGCCGAGACTGCTCAGGTGAGAGAGAGGGCGGCAGGACGGGGAGAAGAGAGACACTGCAGCCACAGGGAGAATGTGAAGCGGAGACTGCTCATTATATAGAGAGACGCCATCCTGCCGGCAGGGACCGCAACACTGGTAAATAGCAACAGAGTCCTATGTACACAACAACAGCCACAATGTAACCGCGCAGACACGTGGCTCCAGGACTGAGACAGTTAAAGGGAACCTGTCACCCTGTTTTTTGAGATTGAGCTATAAATACTGTTAAATAGGGCCTGCGCTGTGTGTTCCTATAGTGTATGTAGTGTACCCCGATTCCCCATGTATGCTGAGAAATAACTTACCAAAGTCGCCGTTTTCGCCTGTCAATCAGGCTGGTCAGGTCGGGAGGGCGTGGTGACATCGCTGGTTCTTCCTCAGCTTTACGTTGGTGGCGTAGTGGTGAACAAGCAGCGCGCGATCTGCGCTGCAAACCCATCGCGGTTTTTACTGCGGATTTATCGCGGTTTTTACTGCGTTTTCTTCTGCGGATTTCTATTTGAGCAGCTGAAAATCCGCAGAAAAGAAGTGACATGCTGCGGAATGTAATCCGCAGCGTTTCCGCGCGGATTTTTCTGCAGCATGTGCACAGCGTTTTTTGTTTCCCATAGGTTTACATTGAAATGTAAACTCATGGGAAACTGCTGCGGATCCGCAGCGGTCAAATCCGCTGCGGATCCGCAGCAAAATCCGCAAAGTGTGAATATAGCCTTAGGGTATGTGTCCACGTGCAGGAAACGCTGCGTGTCTGGCGCTGCATAGAGCCGCAGCGTCAGACACGCAGCGTCCAGATGTTACAGCATAGTGGAGGGGATTTAATGAAATCCCGTCTCCACTATGCGTGGTAACACGCACGCGGCGGCCCTGCGACTCCGGACATGCTGCACGTCTTTTCAGATCGCAGCATGTCCGTATATCTTGCGGCGACGCTGCGTCGCCGCAAGATATAGCACAGGGCCCTATGGTGGGGAGCGATGATGCCGGATGTGTGCTGTGAACACATCCGGCATCATCGCGTCCCAGAAAGGGGGCGGGGCTACCGCAGAGCGGCTAAGCCGCTCCGGCGATACCGCCGGCCATCCTGAAAGTGGACACATACCCTTAGAGGAAAAGTATAATAGAAACATATGCACCACTTCTGTATTTATCACCCACTCCTGGTTTTGGCTTACAAATACTGAGGTAAAATACTGACCAAATACTGCTAGTGTGACGGCAGCCTAATACTTGGGATACAGAACAATGACACTGACACTTGGGGTACAGGACACTGATACTTGGGGTACAGGACACTAATACTTGGGGTACAGGACACTGATACTTGGGGTACAGGACACTGATACTTGGGATACAGAACAATGACACTGACACTTGGGGTACAGGACACTAATACTTGGGGTACAGGACACTAATACTTGGGGTACAGGACACTAATACTTGGGGTACAGGACACTGATACTTGGGGTACAGGACACTGACACTTGGGATACAGAACAATGACACTGACACTTGGGGTACAGGACACTGATACATGGGGTGCAGGACACTGCAACTTGGGGTACAGGATAGTAACACTGATACTTGGGGTGCAGGACAATGACACTGACATTTGGGGTACAGGACACTGATACTTGGGGTACAGGACAGTAACACTGATACTTGGGGTACAGGACAATGACACTGATACTTGGGGTACAGGACACTGATAGTTGGGGTGCAGGACACTGATACTTGGGGTACAGGATAATGACACTGATACTTGGGGTACAGGACACTGATACATGGGGTGCAGGACACTGCAACTTGGGGTACAGGATAGTAACACTGATACTTGGAGTACAGGACAATGACACCTACAGTTGGGATATAGGACAGTAACACTGATACTTGGGGCACAGGACAGTAACACTGATATTTGGGGTACAGGACAGTGACACTGATACTTGGGGTACATGACAGTAGTAACACTGATACTTGGGGTGCAGGGCACAGATACTTGGGATACAGGACAGTAACATTGATACTTGGGGTACAGGACAATGACACTGATACTTGGGATGCAGGACACTGATAGTTGGGGTGCAGGACACTGATACTTGGGGTACAGGATAATGACACTGATACTTGGGGTACAGGACACTGATACATAGGGTGCAGGACACTGCAACTTGGGGTACAGGATAGTAACACTGATACTTGGGGTACAGGACAGTGACACTGATACTTGGAGTACAGGACAATGACACCTACAGTTGGGATATAGGACAGTAACACTGATACTTGGGGCACAGGACAGTAACACTGATATTTGGGGTACAGGACAGTGACACTGATACTTGGGGTACATGACAGTAGTAACACTGATACTTGGGGTGCAGGGCACAGATACTTGGCATACAGGACAGTAACATTGATACTTGGGGTACAGGACAATGACACTGATACTTGGGATGCAGGACACTGATAGTTGGGGTGCAGGACACTGATACTTGGGGTACAGGATAATGACACTGATACTTGGGGTACAGGACACTGATACATAGGGTGCAGGACACTGCAACTTGGGGTACAGGACACTGATACTTGGGGTACAGGACACTGATACTTGGGATACAGAACAATGACACTGACACTTGGGGTACAGGACACTAATATTTGGGGTACAGGACACTAATACTTGGGGTACAGGACACTAATACTTGGGGTACAGGACACTGATACTTGGGGTACAGGACACTGACACTTGGGATACAGAACAATGACACTGACACTTGGGGTACAGGACACTGATACATGGGGTGCAGGACACTGCAACTTGGGGTACAGGATAGTAACACTGATACTTGGGGTGCAGGACAATGACACTGACATTTGGGGTACAGGACACTGATACTTGGGGTACAGGACAGTAACACTGATACTTGGGGTACAGGACAATGACACTGATACTTGGGGTACAGGACACTGATAGTTGGGGTGCAGGACACTGATACTTGGGGTACAGGATAATGACACTGATACTTGGGGTACAGGACACTGATACATGGGGTGCAGGACACTGCAACTTGGGGTACAGGATAGTAACACTGATACTTGGAGTACAGGACAATGACACCTACAGTTGGGATATAGGACAGTAACACTGATACTTGGGGCACAGGACAGTAACACTGATATTTGGGGTACAGGACAGTGACACTGATACTTGGGGTACATGACAGTAGTAACACTGATACTTGGGGTGCAGGGCACAGATACTTGGGATACAGGACAGTAACATTGATACTTGGGGTACAGGACAATGACACTGATACTTGGGATGCAGGACACTGATAGTTGGGGTGCAGGACACTGATACTTGGGGTACAGGACAGTGACACTGATACTTGGGGTACAGGACAGTGACACTGATACTTGGGGTACAGGACAGTGACACTGATACTTGGGGTGCAGGACACTGATACTTGGGGTACAGGACAGTAACACTGATATTTGGGGTACAGGACAGTGAGACTGATACTTGGGGTGCAGGACACTGATACTTGGGGTGCAGGACAGTAACACTGAAACTTGGGGTGCAGGACACTGATACATGAGGTGCAGGACAATGACACTGACAGTTGGGGTATAGGACAGTAACACTGATACTTGGGGGAGAGGACACTGATACTTGGGGTACAGGACAGGACACTGATACTTGGGGTACAGGACAGTAACACTGATATTTAGGGTACAGGACAGTGACACTGACACTTGGGGTACAGTGACTCTGATACTTGGGGTACAGGACAGTGACACTGATACTTGGGGTACAGTACAGTGACTCTGATACTTGGGGTACAGGACAGTGACACTGATACTTGGGGTACAGTACAGTGACTCTGATACTTGGGGTACAGTACAGTGACTCTGATACTTGGGGTACAGGACAGTGACACTGATACTTGGGGTACAGGACAGTGACACTGATACTTGGGGTGCAGGACACTGATACTTGGGGTACAGGACAGTAACACTGATATTTGGGGTACAGGACAGTGAGACTGATACTTGGGGTGCAGGACACTGATACTTGGGGTGCAGGACAGTAACACTGAAACTTGGGGTGCAGGACACTGATACATGAGGTGCAGGACAATCACACTGACAGTTGGGGTATAGGACAGTAACACTGATACTTGGGGGACAGGACACTGATACTTGGGGTACAGGACAGGACACTGATACTTGGGGTACAGGACAATGACACTGACACTTGGGGTGCAGGACACTGATACTTTTGGTACAGGACAATGACACTGACACTTGAGGTACAGGACAGTGACACTGATACTTGGGGTGCTGGACACTGATACTTTTGGTACAGGACAATGACACTGACACTTGAGGTACAGGACAGTGACACTGATACTTGGGGTGCTGGACACTGATACTTTTGGTACAGGACAATGACACTGACACTTGAGGTACAGGACGATGACACTGACACTTGGGGTACAGGGTATTCAGTCACCGTACAGGATAAAGACACTGACACTTGGGGTACAGGACAATGACACTGACACTTAGGGTACAGAATATTCAGTTATCGTACAGGATAAAGACACTGACACAGGATACAGGACAGTGACACTTGGGGTACAGGATAATGACACTGACACATTGGGTTCGGGATAATAACACGGACGCTTGGGGTACAGGACAATGACAAGAACACTTGGGGTACAGGGCATTGATATTTGAGGTATATGATACTGATACTTGGTGTACAGGATAACAGCACATTGATATTTGGGGTACAAAATAATGACAATGGTACTTTGGGTACAAGATAATGACACCATGATACTTGAGGTACAGGACAATGACACTGACACTTTGGGTACACGACAATGACTCTCGGGGTACAGGAAATTGATATTTGGGTACAAAACACTGATACTTGAGGTACAGAATAATGGAACATTGATATTTGGGGTACAAAATAATTGCAATGGTACTTGGGGTACGAGATAATGACACTGACTCTTTGTTCAGGATGATAGCACATTAATATTTAAGGGACAAGACATTGACTCTGATACTTGGGCTACAGGATAATGACACTGACACTTGGGGTACAGAACAAAGATACACTGATTCTTGGGGTACAGGGAAATGACACTGACACTTGGAGCACAGGAGAATGGCACACTGATACTTGAGATACAGGACAATGACACTTGACGTACAATATAATGGCACATTTATATGTGGAGTACAGGATAGTGACACACTAAAGGTACTGTCACACTAGACGATATCGCTAGCGATCCGTGACGTTGCAGCGTCCTCGCTAGCGATATCGTCCAGTGTGACAGGCAGCAGCGATCAGGCCCCTGCTGGGAGATCGCTGGTCGGGGAAGAAAGTCCAGAACTTTATTTCGTCGCTGGACTCCCCGTAGACATCGCTGAATCGGCGTGTGTGACACCGATTCAGCGAAGTCTTTGCTGGTAACCAGGGTAAACATCGGGTAACTAAGCGCAGGGCCGCGCTTAGTAACCCGATGTTTACCCTGGTTACCATCCTAAAAGTAAAAAAACAAACACTACATACTTACCTACAGCCGTCTGTCCTCCAGCGCTGTGCTCTGCTCTCCTCCTGCTCTGGCTGTGAGCGTCGGTCAGCCGGAAAGCAGAGCGGTGACGTCACTGCTCTGCTTTCTGGCTGCCCGGCGCTCACAGCCAGACCAGAGAAGCAGAGCGCCGAGGACAGACAGCGGAAGGTAAGTATGTAGCGTTTGTTTTTTTACTTTTTAGGATGGTAACCAGGGTAAACATCGGGTTACTAAGCGCGGCCCTGCGCTTAGTTACCCGATGTTTACCCTGGTTACCGGGGACCTCGGGATCGCTGGTCGCTGGAGAGCTGTCTGTGTGACAGCTCTCCAGCGACCAAACAGCGACGCTGCAGCGATCCGGATCGTTGTCGGTATCGCTGCAGCGTCGCTATGTGTGACGGTACCTTAACACTTGGGTACAGGACAATGACACTGACACTTGGATTATATGATAATGACCCTTGGTGTGCAGGACAATAGCACTGACACTTGGGATACATGATAATGACACTGACATTTGGGGTCCAGGACAGTGACACTTGGATTATAGGACAATGACACTTGGGGTACAGTATAATGGCACATTTATAAGTGGAGTACAGGATAATGAGACTGACTCTTGTGGTACAGGATAATGACACTGACACTTGGATTATAGGACAATGACACTGACATTTGGGTATAGGACAATGACACTTGGTACACTGTATAGTGACACTTGCGGTACAGGATAATGACACTGACACTTGAATTATAGGACAATGACACTTGGGGTACAAGACAATGACAATTGGATTATAGGACAATGACACTTGGGGTACAGGACAATAACACAACAACATTCGAGGGAGTACACAGTGATGACCAGAACAACAGATCTTGGTTGCTTGCCCCATAGGTTAGTAAATGTCAGTATCTGAGATGATAACTATTTAATGGAATCTTTATTATTGTTCTAGGAACAGCGATGGGGCAATCTCTGGTGCCAGATCTCCCCAATCTGACAAAACTTCTAGAAAAGGTGGAATTACACTTGGCTTGTGTCACCTGCAGCAGAAAAAAGCAAATAATCACGTACATCTACCAACCCTTGCAGCACAACTGTTTTGCTCAGCTTCTCCTTGCAAGAAGTAAGGAACGTAGTAGTGAAGAAGATTGGTATGAGGTGAGACAGCGCCCATCATACCCACTGCCCGCCCGCTATGATTTGTGCTGGCACTATCGACCTGGAAAGGGTTGTATTAAGCATCAACAGAATTGCACATTTGCTTGGTCTAAAGAAGAAATTCTTGTTTGGTCTTACGAGAGGGAAAATAATCTTGAAAGTCAGCAACTCAGGTCCATTTTACTTCCAACACCATCACCTGCCACTGCTGGTAAGAAACCGGAGAACTTGAAAGATATTTCGAGTCAATTTGGGGGCCAATTTCGGGACATTTGTGAGCAATGCTTCTATCAGAGCCCACCAAAGGTCATCCTTACTGATTCATGCCAATGTCATCCTCGCCCTATTCCACTACTCGCTCACATTGTGATAGACGACACTAAGAAACAGTGTGACATCATTCGTCCATTGCCTTCTTCTTCACACCACATCCGCTTGTGTAGCCAACGTTCTCGTGGACTTCTGTGCTCAACTGAGAAAGGACAGTGCCCAAATGCCCACAGCGAGGTAGAGCTTGCAGTTTGGAAAGCAGAACAGACCTGTGGATTCACCCGTGGGAAGATTAAGGAGGACCAAGAGTTGAATATGGGTTTTTACTGTCGTCTGTGCCTGATTAGTGCCAACACTCAAGAAAGTTTTGAGGTTCACTGTGCTTCTTTGGAACATGGGCGCATGATGGCAGCTGATTCTTTGTCAGGATGGAATCATCGCGCACCACCATATGGCATCAGTCGATTTTCTCTCTGTGAAAGGTGAGTCTCGCTTAAGAAAAAATTAGCTGTCAAAGAATAGGAGTTGATGTCCGGTCTTGAAAATAGAAAATTACTACCAATCTACAGCATAAAGGGGCTGTGATGCCTAAGAGAGGGTGCAGATAAACACGGGAAACATGTACCACAGCTATTCCTAATAATTATAAATTTAATTAGAGTAGGACGTCAACATGTCCTATTCTTGTTCTCTTCTTTTACCCTTTGTCATTGATGACTCATCAGACATCATTTGCCTGGGGAACTTTTTCATGTTCTCTTCCTGTTTTTGACTGAGAGTTACAGAACCATAATGGGGGTATACACTACCCCATTTAGTTTAGTCATTGTTGAATATACCTGAAGAATATTGGGGGAGTTGTCTTTATATTCTGTCAGAATTTAAAAATTCATTGCATAATTATCAGACTGTATTTCACAAAACATTGAATGCAAATGAACCTAAAGCATATGGTTTGATCCCATTACTTTAGCACACCAATAATGTAGTCTTCTACTGGAAATGTATCGAGCAATTTTTAATTGGAATGTGTTTTTTACTTTTTGTTATGTTAAGCCCTTTGCAGTGTATATATGGGCATGCTTGTCAGAAAGCTCACAGCCAGGAAGAGTTGCAGGAGTGGATTCTCAGGGTCAAAGTCAGCAGACGAACTAAGCAGTTAGTGGTGGAAGAGGGTCTCCAGTCTTATCAGGACCGCCTTGTTCAGGAATATCAGCTCTACAACAGTGAAATGGAAGTGGTGAGTTGTACACAGTCTACCTTCAGTAGACATATATTGCACCTATGAGTGTTTTGTGTTAATAATTGGAACCGTTGTTGCCTTTTGTACAACCGGTTTTATTGACGTATTGCAGTGAACAATTAAAATTTGCAATTTCTTTGTGTTCAGGGGTTATTTTCAGTCTCTTAGTGATCTGAACTTTTAGAGTTTGATCTGAATATGTTTCGATTTTTTTCATTGCAGCTTTCAGAAAAAGTAGAAGGCGTTAAAATAATATGTAACCAACTTCTAAAAATCCATTCCAAAGATAAGGATGTGCAAAGAACATGGGATTTTACTCTACAATCAAAGGTAACTTTTGTGATGTCTGAACATGTGCAGGGCATATCCATGGTGGAGTTACTCTAGTGATGTAATCTATGCTATTTGTGCCTGCCCTAAGATATAACTTGTTATTTACTGTAGATGCCACTCCTCCATGTTGCCTTGTTGAAGACCGATCCTGGAGCCATCTTTTCTTTGAATGCTGAGGGTTATCAAAAACCCTGCCATTATGCCGGAGGACGTTGTTTCCTGGTTAAAGGGTCTCGGACACAATATAAACTGACCATACATTTCCAATCCTTGGCCTTTGGATTTTTCGAGCAGTGGTTGACTTTGGATTTTGGAATTCGTCCAGTTTTGCTTCAGAAGATCTGCATACAGGTTGGTGGTCAAGAAGAAACCGTGAGTTGCCAGGTTGAAAACTCATGCCAACATGAAAGACCACTATCATCCTCAGAACGTTGGTACCCAGACAAGATCCTCTGCATCCCATGCAAGGAGAGGACACTTGAGGAAAAAAATCTTCTTGAATTATACAAACCTCCTTCCAGGAATCCTTATTATGTTCCATCAACTGCTGATAGGTTGCCACTAACGGTGGAAAACTACCGCCATATGATGCATGGTGGTCTTCTCCAGGAGGAAGCAGCAAGAGAACAGGTGATATCCAGGTGAGATAAAGTACAACAAAGCTCCATCAATAGCAGAGACCTTGCATTAACACCTCTCTTATAGTGCCATAGTGGTAGATAATCACATCCTTTCTGCAGTCATCATTAGCGGGATCGTAGTGCATATAGATTTACACAGCTCAGGATTAATTTAATAGGAATTTGTCACCAAGTTTTTGCTATGTCATTTGAGAGCAGCCTGGTGTAGTGTAGGGGCTGAAACCCTGATTCTATTGATGTGTCACTTGCTGGTAACATGCTGTCACTTTAATACAATCACAGTTTTCTCTACTGCTGATCAAGCAGTGATAAGAATGCTGAGCCCTGTATAAATGTGCCCATACCACTGATAGGCAGCTTTTTGTGTATACTGTGCATAGGCAGAAAGCTGTGAATCAGTGGTGGGGATGTGTTTTGATTAGGAGGCACAGGACACCCAGTCCAGCAGTGATAATCTCCTGCTGATAAAACACTGATTTTATTGAAACAGCAATACACATCCTAGTAAGTGAAACATCACTGGAATCGGGGTCTTGGGCCCTACATCATGCTGCTATCAGATTGCCTGCTATCAGATTGCATAGCAAAAAACCTGCTGACAGATTTCAGTGAGTTCCCTGTAGTGGTAACTGCAAGGAGCTAACAATTTATTGCTGTCCATGCTGGGAATTTGGTGCTGTGATTAGTAAAGTGGAACTCCAGTCAGATTGTGAAGCGTAGCACCACTAACCATAGCGATGTGTCCTTTTTCATAGGTTAAACTTAAAAGTCTCAATAACCTTTATGAAAATGGTGAATGCTCAAAATGGAATGAAGATTGCAGCTCCCGGCGAGCTCTTCGCAGAGGTTCCTCTACCTACTGGGATGACTCAAGATACTGAAGAAGGGTATTTACTGCAAAGATCTGTGTCCACAGCCCTCATTGCCCCTTGCCCTATGCAAAATGACAAAGTCTATGAAGTCCTCAAGGACTGCAATGTCGAGTTAGAGGGCAGTGTTTTACTGACATTAACAGAGAGGTGTTGCAAAGAGCTGTCTTTGGAGCTAAATGCATCTGCGCAGCTGGAGATCCAGTTCCAGATCGATCGTCACGAGTTCTGCATTTACCATGAAGCCGTTGACCGCTTATTGGATGAGAAGTTAATACTACCAGATCTGTCCAAGTGCCAATTACCAGTCTACCAGGAGAACATGTCATGGGGCAACAAGAAACAGCAGCGGGCAATCTCTTACATAGCTGGATCAGTGACGGGGGATAAGCCAGTAGCCCCTCTCATTATCTATGGACCATTCGGTACAGGGAAAACATCTACTCTGGCCCAGGCTGCTTTACACGTGATAAGACAACCACACACCAGAGTGCTGATCTGCACCCGTAATAACAGGTACCAGCGATGTCATTGCGTGATTTATAGGGAATGTGTTAGTTTAGATAATACTTGTATCAAATCATTCTGGAGCATCTTTTCTTAGAACTCTACGTTGTTTCATTCCTCTGTTATTCCTCCTGGGAATGTATGAACACATTGAGAACTTAGTGTTTTAATTTCCCTAGTCATTGGGATGTGCCCCAACACATTCTAAGGGTATGTGCAAAAAGTCGTAAAAATTAACCTTTCAGTCCATTCTAAAAAATATGAATATGAAACTAGCAAAGTATTTTATTAATCACACTGCAGTAAATTAGTGGTGAATATCTACGGCAATTGGACAACATATAGGTTTCCATTCATTGTCCACTGAAGTATGATCTGCCAGTTCATTAAGAAGTGTGTCAGGACTGGAATACTTTATGATGAACTTAGCTGTGCCTGGCCATGTACCCATACTGGCAAGTTTGTTACAAAAAAAATGGCAAAAGTCAACAAATTGTTTGCACAAATTGTGCAACAATTCTAGCAGATAGAGAATTTGGCCCAAAGGATTTTCTGCAGATTTGAAAATGTATTCGCATGGATTCCATAATTGAAAATCCTCAACAAATAAGTGGAGAATCTACCATGACACCGTCTATGGTTGGAAACATCATGATAAAATAATTTGCAGGACTAATAACAGACGAGAATACTAAAGTATGCATTGATCTATAGCTATAAAATATAACTAAGGAACTCCTACTAATAAATTTTCTTAACCACATCTCAGTAGAGATCAATTTTCGATACTCTAATTGCCCTTAAGTAATGTATATACTTTACTTGGCTTGTCATTTGGGCCCTAGTGCTTTAAGGGTGTGTCCACTTTTGGGTTAGGCTAATGGGGGGCAGTACCATAACAAATTACCCTTGTTATTGGAAAGGTGGCTTTAAGGTACCTTCACACTAAACGATATCGCTAGCGATCCGTGACGTTGCAGCGTCCTCGCTAGCGATATCGTTCAGCTTGACACACAGCAGCGATCAGAATCCTGCTGTGATGTCGTTGGTCGGGGCTAGAGGGCCAGCACTTTTCTTTGGTCGCTGGCTCTCCCGCTGACATCGCTGAATCGGCGTGTGTGACACCGATTCAGCGATGTCTTCGCTGGTAACCAGGGTAAACATCGGGTTACTAAGCGCAGGGCCGCGCTTAGTAACCCGATGTTTACCCTGGTTACCATCCTAAAAGTAAAAAAAAACAAACGCTGCATACTTACCTTCGGCTGTCTGTCCCCGGCGCTGTGCTTTCCTGCACTCACTGTGAGCACAGCAGCCGGAAAGCAGAGCGGTGACGTCACCGCTCTGCTTTCCGGCCGCTGTGCTCACAGCCAGTACAGAGAAGCAGAGCGCCGGGGACAGACAGCGGTAGGTAAGTATGGAGTGGTTGTTTTTTTTTACTTTTAGGATGGTATCCAGGGTAAACATCGGGTTACTAAGCGCGGCCCTGCGCTTAGTAACCCGAAGTTTACCCTGGTTACCGGCATCGTTGGTCGCTGGAGAGCGGTCTGTGTGACAGCTCTCCAGCGACCAAACAGCGACGCTGCAGCGATCCGGATCGTTGTCTGGATCGCTGCAGCGTCGTTTAGTGTGAAGGTACCTTTAGAGTCTGGGTCTAAAGGTACCTTCACACTAAACGATATCGCTAGCAATCCGTGACGTTGCAGCGTCCTCGCTAGCGATATCGTTTAGTTTGACACGCAGCAGCGATCAGAATCCTGCTGTGATGTCGTTGGTCGGGGCTAGAGTGCCAGACCTTTCTTTGGTCGCTGGCTCTCCCGCTGACATCGCTGAATCGGCGTGTGTGACACCGATTCAGCAATGTCTTCGCTGGTAACCAGGGTAAACATCGGGTTACTAAGCGCAGGGCCGCGCTTAGTAACCCGATGTTTACCCTGGTTACCATCCTAAAAGTAAAAAAAACAACCACTACATACTTACCTACCGCTGTCTGTCCCCGGCGCTGTGCTTCTCTGCTCTGGCTGTGAGCACAGCGGCCGGAAAGCACAGCGGTGACGTCACCGCTCTGCTTTCCGGCTGCCCGGCGCTCACAGCCAGAGCAGAGAAGCAGAGCGCCGGGGACAGACAGCGGTAGGTAAGTATGTAGCGTTTGTTTTTTTTACCTTTAGGATGGTAACCAGGGTAAACATCGGGTTACTAAGCGCGGCCCTGCGCTTAGTAACCCGATGTTTACCCTGGTTACCGGCATCGTTGGTCGCTGGAGAGCGGTCTGTGTGACAGCTCTCCAGCGACCAAACAGCGATGCTGCAGCGATCCGGATCGTTGTCTGGATCGCTGCAGCGTCGTTTAGTGTGAAGGTACCTTTAGGACATTGATGGACAGTCGACTTGCATATTCATATTACTCCTTTTCTTTTGCTTTGTCTTCATAGTGCCGCTGACCTGTATATCCAGGAACATTTCCATCCATATGTGGAGAAAGGCCACCCTGAAGCTACGCCTCTGAGAGTGAAATTCATTGATAGTCCCATAAACAGAACACAGCCTATCACACTCCAGTACTGCCCACTCAGCCCCGATAATTCTACCTTTGTCATCCCCCTTCAGCACACTCTTGACAATTATCGCATTATTGTGACAACCGCGGTCACTTCCCGAGATCTGAATGTGCCGCGGGGTTACTTCAGCCATATCCTAATAGATGAGGCGGCACAAATGATGGAGAGTGAGGCTTTGATCCCGTTGGCTTTGGCAAACCATCATACACGTGTGGTCGTGGCTGGAGACCACATGCAGGAGACCCCACGGTTCTTCAATAAAAAAGCTGAAGAGGAGCACACTATACTCACCCGTCTGTTCTCCCATTACCAAGGTAAAGACTCTCAAGTGGCCAAAAGTGGACGTATAATCTTCCACCAAAACTACCGCTCTGTCCCCGACATCATCTCATTTGTGTCACGATGCTTCTACGTTGGCCGCAAGAATGCTATTGAGGCTTGTGCAGACAAACCAATGGAACCGCCAAATGGCAGCCACGCGCTGGGGCTTTACCATTGTCATGGCACTTGTTCACTTGAAGGAAATTCATGGGTGAATCAGTCAGAAATGTTTCAAGTGATTGAGATTGTCCAAGATATTCTCAAACGATGGCCTGAGCAGTGGGGAAGAGTGGACAGAAGGAAAATTTGTGTGGTGTCCCATGGAAGTCAGGTACTGTGGAAAAAGTAATTTCTACCTTTTCTAGATTTCATCTCATTGAATGGTGTTTAAAGTAGTTATATTCTTGTACATAGGGGGCAGTATTATAGTAGTTATATTTTTGTACATGGGGCAGTATTATATTAGTTATATTCATATACATAGGGGGGCAGTATTATAGTAGTTATATTCTTGTACATAGGGAGCAGTATTATAGTTATATTCTGTACATAGGGAGCAGTATTATAGTAGTTATACTCTTATACATAGGGGCATTATAAAATAATTATACTCTTATATATGGGAGGCAGTTTTATAGTAGTTATATTCTTGTACATAGGAGCAGTATTATAGTAGTTATATTTTTCTACATAGGGG
This sequence comes from Ranitomeya imitator, assembly GCF_032444005.1. Taxonomy (NCBI): domain Eukaryota; kingdom Metazoa; phylum Chordata; class Amphibia; order Anura; family Dendrobatidae; genus Ranitomeya; species Ranitomeya imitator. The sequence goes on along the minus strand of NC_091283.1, from coordinate 448,922,177 downwards.
CTGTATTCTAGTAGTTGTATTCTTGTACATAGGGGGCAGTATTATAGTAGTTATATCCCTGTACATAAGGGCAGTATTATAGTAGTTATATTCTTGTACATAAGGGCAGTATTATAGTAGTTATATTCTTGTACATAGGAGCAGTATTATAGTAGCTATATTCTTGTACATAGGAGCAGTATTATAGTAGTTATATTCTTGTACATAGGAGCAGTATTATAGCAGTTATATTCTTGTACATAGAAGGCAGTATTATGGTAGTTACATTCTTGTACACAGGTGGCAGTATTATAGTAGTTATACTCTTGTACATGGAGCAGTATTATAATAGCTATTCTTGCACGTAGGGGCAGTATTATTGTCATTGTATTCTTGCCCATAGAAGCACTATTATAGTAGTTATATTCTTGTACATAGGGGCAGTATTATTGTAGTTATATTTTTGTAAATAAGAGGCGGTATCATAGTAATTGCGTTCTTGTACATAGGGGCAGTAGTAGATTTATACTTGTACATAAGGGACAGTATTATAGTACTATTGTACATAGGAACAGTATTATAGTATTTATATTCTTGTACATAGGAACAGTATTATAGAAGTTATGTTCTTGTACATAGGGGCAGTATTATAGTAGTTTTTCTTGTACATAGGGACAGTGTTATAGTGGATGTCTTGAATTGTGTTTCTTGCTTTTTTCCCTCACTCTTCAGGTGAAGCTGATCCGACAGGAGCTTCGCAAGTTAAAGCTATCTGATGTCACAGTAACAAACTACAGCAACATTATTGGTATGCACTCCCTATAATGAAACAGTTCAACTTTTTAAAAGGCTCTTCAGAAGTTTTTAAATTGCTTTAGTTAGACAGCGTGAAAATAAGCAAGTTTGCATTTGACTTGCTTTTTCTATCTGCTGTCTCTACTGTCATTCTCTTGCACTGAGCTTGGCTTCTATTGCATGGAGAGTGTGCAGTAGCTACATTGCAGGAGAGAGGTTAGCTCCTAACATACCAGCCACCTCTATCCAGACCATTTATTTCAGTAAGCTGCTCATCTCCATCCCCCCTATCTTTCATCTTCTGGTGAGTTATAGTTATACATCATCAGTCGGCAGCTTTCAGAGCAAGTCTCTTAGGCTGGGTTCACATTGCGTTAATAGCAGCCCGTTAAACACATACGTTAACTGGCTGCTGTTAACGCAAGTGTCGTTATGACAGCACACTAGCGCAGATAGAGCATCTGCTAGCTCTATTTGCGCTAGCAGTGACGGACCCGGAAACGCTGCAGACCGTGTCTCGGGGTCCGTCACTCAATGACGGCACATCGCTAGCGCACGCCCATTGTGGGCGTGCGCTAGCGATGCGTCCGACATTGCATTCAATGGCGGCGCTAGGAACGCAATGTGAACCCAGCTTTAATTTCAGTTCCCAGAGCTGTATGATTGTTTAAATGCATTGTCTCTATATGTAAATGCAGGTATAACAGTGACAAACCACTGATAACTGAATGTGTTTCAGCAGAATGTGTGCTGAGCTTTATAGCTCTACTAATACTACAGTTCTATTCACCAAAAATGTCACTCGAGGAGGTGAGGCCTTTTAGAAACCAGGAAGTCAGGAGAATACCTCTTTAAGTTCATTCCTAAGTGACAGGTGTAGGGTTAGTTTCACTGAAACCTATATAACCAGAGAGTTACCATGTGAACACCATGCTAATGTTGCTCTAGATAGATTTAAATGCACATCACCAGTAACAACTGAGTCCAACCAACTGCCCAATTGTTCAACCTATGGCAATTTTGATCAGTTTCTAATGTTTTATTTTATATTACATTTTATTCAGCTTTTTCCTTTAACTGTACTAATCTTTTTTTACAATTCTCCTTTACAGGTTGTGAATACTTTGTCATCATTCTTAGCACTGTTCGGTCTGTGGACAGTCTGCCTGTTCAACCTCCATCCACATCTACCTTCAGCTTAGACTTTTTCTGCGATCCTCGAGTTCTGAACACGATCCTGACACGTGCTCGTGCCCAGGTCATAGTAGTTGGAGATGTGGTGGCCTTGTGTTCATTTGGTGGGTGCAGCCGTATCTGGAGGAACTACCTGCGGGATTGTGTGAAGGCAGGGAGTGCAGTGCCAACAGACCTTAATGTGGAAGAAATAAAACAGGTCGTGTGTGACCTGGAAGCCTGGAGGCTACCGCAAGGAGAAAAATACACTGATGGAGACACCGACTCTTGGATATCTGACTTGGACATCATTGCTGAAGATGCGATTCTTCAGGAATTGCTGGATAGCAAAACAGAAACTTTTGTCAGTGTGACAGAGGAAGGAATGGTGGAAATTGAGCCAAGAACCAATATAGTACAAAAAAGAGACCAATATACCCACTTTTCTACTCATAAACTTGAGCAGTACCTGAAGTTGCAACCCAATACCTACAAAGTTTGTCAATTGATCAAGGAAAGCTTTGACCGTGGCTATGCTGTCACTGTTGAAGAGCGTCCACCCCGACGCATAAATATTACTGGTCGCCTCAACTGTGGACTCGCATTTAGTGGGGACAAAGTGGTTGTCCAGTTGTTTCCAAACACTAATAATCAAGCTGGAAAAGTTGTTGGAATCTTAGAGGCAGGAGAAGAAAATCGTCGCTTTATATGTGTCATGGACCCTAGGGATCATAAGATTATGATTCCCATTGACAGATCAGTCACCAAGATTTTTTGTCCACATTGTAAAGGAGACCCAAACCTAATTCCAATCCGTAAATTGAAAAGTAGTCTTATTGTTACAGAACGTTTTCAGAAGCTGACCAAGGAAATGGGACGGGACCAATTGTTCCTGGTGGAAGTGGTATGTTGGCGGGAGGGTTTCTACTTTCCCTTTGGCATCGTAAACAGCATTTTACCTCCTGTGCTAAGTTTAGAACAAGGCCTTAACATCCTAAACCTGGAATATGGGATTGAAAATGGCAGTAATTACCCTGACGAAGTCATGGCAGAAGTAAACAAAATTATTTATTTCAACAAGGACAAAGACAGAAAGGACTGCAGAAAGATTCTTACCTTCACTGTGGACCCTGCACATGCCAAAGACTTGGACGATGCCATCTCTGTACAAGATCTAGGTGACCACTACGAGATTGGTGTCCATATCACGGACCTGGCTGCTGTGATTCCCCAGGGTAGTGCTTTAGACACTGAAGCCAGAAGACGAGGAGTCACCTTCTACTCCGCTATACATGATGCAGTCCATATGCTACCACATAAGTTGTGTTCAGATCTATGCAGCCTTAAGCCAAATGTGGACCGGCTGGCAATATCGCTATTTGTGAAAGTGAAGAAGGACACTGATGAAATGGTGGATGGCTATTTTTGTCACACCATTATCTGCTCTAAACGTCAGTTATCCTACGAGGAGGCCAATTCCATTCTGCAAGCTAAGACAGGAGATCCTCCAATATTTAGCACAGTAGAAGGTTGCTTGTGTATCGCTGGGAAGTTTTCAGATGTCCATCGCTTGTTCCGTCTTGAGAAAGCTTCTAATTACAAACAGCCTGATGAAGATCGTCCCCCGGGTTTTAGGAAAGCTCAACTGATGATTGAGGAATTAATGATAATGTATAACAGCTGGGTGGCAGACTATCTAACCAGCAAAGACAAACTGATGAATCTCACACCAGTACGATGCCAGAATGGGCCAAGCTTTTCAAAGATTGAAGAGCTGCGAACCAAGTTTCAGCACCTTTTACCATTTTCTCCCTTCTTGTCACACCATCTGCTGGATGTTCCCGAATTACCAAGTCCCTCATCTAAACACAAAGTCAACATGCTAACCTCAGTCTGGAATCAGCTGCAAGATGCAGCAGAAAAGGAAGACCATGTCAGAATCACTGACCTTCTAGCCACTGAAGACCTGCACCCTCAGCTGAGCTATGCCGTTCGAGAATTTAGAACCCAACTGGGCCGTTCATTTTTCATCCAGGCAGGCTCACCAAATGCCAGTGGGCATTACTCCCTCCAACTATGTGCCTATACCTGGGCTTCATCGCCGCTTCGACGTTACATGGATATTGTGGTACAGAGATTGCTTCGAGGAGATCTAGGAAAAATGTCAACATCCCTCATTTCCCCTAAGGAGATGGACTTGGTATGCCTTAACTTTGATTTGAGGGTTAAAAAGAGTTCATCCTATGAAAGGAGGGGGCATGCACTCAAATTGGCAATATCCCTCCATGAAGAAGTGCAGCAAAAGGTGGCAGTGATCATTAGTGCCGATGCCAGGAATAAAAGTGTTAAGGTAGCTTTCCCACTAAATGGTGATTCCTTGTCGAGTCCAATGTCACTAGATTATAGCAGTTTGCAGCCAGTAGATAAACCAACATCTATAGAAAATGGCTCCAGTTTGACTTGGAGACGCAGGATATATTCCTACTCAACCTACCGAGAAAAACCTCTAAAACAAAATGTACGCAAAGATATGATCTCTTTTAATTCCAAAGCCTGGCATGAAGCAGTCTCCGCAATAAGCCAGGGGAAGTCATTTCAGGCAATAAATGCCTTGAAACAAGGTATTGAAAAATTTGACCCCATGAGTTTTGTGGATCACAGTCACTGTGGCCACTTCTTGGAAGTTACACTCAATTTGCAACCAGGGAACTGTCTTCCTATCCAGCTGTGCAGCGTTCTTGACCGCGGGTTACCTTTGCCCAGTCCTCAGCTCTGCTCTCCGGCACCAGGAATAGAACTTTGCTTGGAACATACATCTCGACCCATTGACTGCTTCTCTAGTCTGGCCAAACAAGCTCCTCTTCAACGATACCGAACCATTAAAGAATACCAGTCAGTGTGGTTACCACTCTGTGCCATGGAAGCAGTGGATTCAGCTGTCGGTGAAGGTGGTGGAATATTCTTGAGAGATGTCCCTGTGAAGTGGAAGAAAACGGGAGGTAGCACGCAAGCGGTGGGACTGAAAGGATCCTTTAAACTGTCCTTGCATATAATTCAAGATTGTGACCTTGACATGGACTTTCGTAATTGTTACCTTTGCATTCGGATGGAAGGGTTGAAGAGATGCATCACCTCAGACCTTTCAGAATATGACACCTACACATGGGTGGCACACGGCCTGACTGAAGTCAGCAACGATATTTCCAAAGAGGAAGGTGGCAGAGTGTCCTTCTGTATACATCAGGCCACCATGAAGGAAGTTCCCAAAGCAGCCTTAGGACAGGATGCCAGATTCACTGTGGAAATCATACCGAAGCTGCTACCAGACATGTAAGGAAAAAAATCCTATTTCTAAATTTCTAAATGGTAAATCTTCCAATGTATGCTGTAGAGACCTAATCTATCTCACGTCTGAAGGTTTGTTACAGTTGTATCCAGTCTACACAATCCCGTGTGACACCAGAATGACACATTGTACCTGTACTGATACACTGTAACTATCAGGACAGAGAATTGTGCTGCCGATCTGTTCACTCATAGATGGCACTGTCTAGAATAGATATATTGTAACAAACATTCAGCTGTGAGAAGTATCGGTTCCGGACTGGTTTTCACCCACTGGACGTAATCAGAATGTCTTCCTTCAATGAAAACAAGCGGAGAACCTGAAAATTACTAAAAAATTGAAGCACAGAGTATATTGGGAAGTTGCAGAATATTTTTGCTTAATGATTAACTCCTATAATGAATACAGTTAAAGAATGTGAGCTGAAAAGTACAGTTGTAAGGATATCAGTATCTGTAAGGCACTTAAAGGGAACCTGTCACCTGAATTTGGCGGGACTGGTTTTGGGTCATATGGGTGGAGTTTTCAGGTGTTTGATTCACCCTTTCCTTACCCGCTGGCTGCATGCTGGCTGCAATATTGGATTGAAGTTCATTCTCTGTCCTCGTTAGTACACGCCTGTGTAAGGCAAGGGTGAATCAAACACCTGAAAACTCCGCCCATATGACCCAAAACCAGTCCCGCCAAATTCAGGTGACAGGTTCCCTTTAAGTGGGTTTTCCAGGCTTATCATATTGATGACCTGGTGGTCTGACACCCTGCACTCCCACCAATAAGCTGTTATTAGCTTCAGATGGGGCTGGATATAAACAGTGAAGGAAGCTGACCGGCACAGCGCCCTTCACTGTGTAGTGGCCGTTCCCGAGTACTGCACGACATCACGTATTCAGGAGCTGAGCTGCCGAAACACTACAGGACATCAATAACCTTGAAAACCCCTTTATGGCTGGATCTAAAGACCTCATTAGGATGGCTTATCACAACTGTTAAATTGCACAAGAATGCAGCCCAAAATCCTGTGCTATACTTGTTCTGCATTTTGGGCTACATTCCCACAATGAGATTTTGGTGCGGTTTTTGATCTTTCATATTTTTTTTATATCAAATTCGCAGCGTCGTAGGCCTCTTTCACACTTTCGTCTTTCAGCTCCCGTCACAATCCGTCGTTTTTTGAGAATGCAGGATCCTGCATTTTCTCATAGACTTGTATTAGCGATGGATTGTGACGGATGGCTATCCGTTCCATCCGTCTTTCACTGGATCCTGCATAAAAAAACGGGAAATTCTTCCATGCACGCTCTCTTTGAAAAGACGGGACCCATCGCTGGATTCCTGCTTTTCACAGTCAGCGGCGCTGCCCGTCACTGGCTACAATGGAATCCTATGGGCGCAGGATGCGTCGCTGTGAAAAGCAGGAATCCAGCGACGGGTCCCGTCTTTTCAAAGAGAGCGTGCATGGAAGAATTTCCCGTAAGGGAAATTCTCTCTCGCTCGCTCTCTTTCTCTTTTTACTATTGATGCTGCCTATGCAGCATCAATAGTAACAAGATATAATGTTAAAAAAAATAAAAAATCGCAATATTCTCACCTACCGGAGTCCCGCACAGACTCACCGATGTTCCCGGCAGCTAGCGTTTACTTCCTAGTAATACATTGCGAAATCTCGCGAGATTTCGCAATGTATTACTAGGAAGTAACGCTAGCTGCCGGGAACATCGGTGACGCTGCGCGGGAACTCCGGTAGGTGAGAATATTTCAATTTTTTTATTGTTTTTAACCTGGTTTGTGTTGTGTATGCGGAAAACCGCTGCGAAGACTCATACACAACAGGTGCACATAGGCTAGACAGGTCCGTCAGAAAGACGGGCCCAGTGCACACGTTTTCCACAATCTGCACAGGATCCGTCATTTCAACGTCTTGACGGATCCTGTGCAGATTTGGAAGACGGAAGTGTGAAAGAAGCCTTACAGTTCCAGCAAAGTGGATGGGATTTCTAGAAATATTGTGGCCATTGCGCTTTTATTTTACTTGGCGTAAACTGACCTGCGGTGCAAGGTTCACATCTGCAGCATGTCAATCTCTCTTGTGGGTACGCTGAGGTTTCTGTGCAAATTTTCCCTATAGACTTGCGTTAGATGCGGAACATCCGCAGGTAAAAATCGCACATGCATTTCCACTGCAGAAATAGATAAAAAAAACGCGATAAAAACGCAGTGAAAATAATGCAAATGTCCTAATTTAAATAATATATTTAGAAATTCTGGAGCATCAAAAACTCACCAAAAGCTCACTGTGTGAACATAGCCTTACGGAATGAGGCCTCGGTGAGCCAAAGCTGGGCCAAACAGGATTCCCTTTAACAATTAATGCCTTCATTTTAAAATTATATATATACATTTTTTTCTGCGTATGTCATATCTGTTGTTTATCCCTTCAGACGTAAGGAGGAGGCTGTGAATCAGCTAAATGGCGCCTCAGACCTGGCGAAATGTATTGTCCTGGGAAAGCAGGTTCCTGATAAAGGTGCGTAATGACTGGCAGGAGGGGAGATGAGGACGTGTGGCTGGACGGAGACCAGTGCAGGAGTGACTGTGCGCTGTGATACTATCGTCACATGTCAGATACGGATATTAATTTCTGATTTCCTGTATTGTAGATTTGAACGTGAAATTCAAGAAGCAAAACTCGTTCACCGTCCCCGAGCTCTCTGCCGGGCTGAATGTCAGTCAGACTAGAGCTGTAAGCAAAGCCCTGATGCAGCCCTTCACTCTCATACAGGGACCCCCTGGTTAGTGCATCTAAAACCATCATGTGATAATGCCTGCTGAGCTTCTGTATCTAACCCTATCATGTGACAATGTCTGCTGAGCTTCTGTATCTAAGCCTATCATGTGTGATGCTATATGCTGAGCCTCTGTATCTAAGCGTATCATGTGATAATGTCTGCTGAGCTTCTGTATCTAAGCCTATCATGTGTGATTCTGTATGCTGAGCCTCTATATCTAAGCGTATCATGTGATAATGTCTGCTGGGCTTCTATATCTAAGCCTATCATGTGTGATTCTGTGTGCTGAGCTTCTGTATCTAAGCCTGTCATGTGATACCTGCTGAGCTTCGGTTTCTAACCCTATCATGTGTGATACTGTCTGCTGAGCTTCTGTATCTAAGCCTACCATGTGTGATTCTGTGTGATGAGCTTTTGTATCTCACCCTATCATGTGTGATTCTGTCTGCTGAGCCTCTATATCTAAGCGTATCGTGATAATGTCTGCTGGGCTACTATATCTAAGCGTATCATGTGATAATGTCTGCTGGGCTTCTATATCTAAGCGTATCATGTGATAATGTCTGCTGGGCTTCTGTATCTAAGCCTATCATGTGTGATACTATCTGTGGAGCCATGTGCCTAAACCTATAATATATGAAACTGCTGAGCTGTGTATCTAAGCCGGTCATGTGTCATACTGTCTAGTGAGCCATGTAAGTAAGCAAATCATGTATGATATGGGCTGTCGAGCTGTGTGTCTAAGCTTTTCATGTGTGATACAGTCTGATCAGCCATGTATCTAAGCAGATCATGTATGATAAGGCCTCTTTCACACTTCCGTCTTTCATTTTCCGTCATTATGCGTCATTTTGTGAAAAAAAAACGGATCCTGCGAATTTGCCCCAGGATGCGTTTTTTTCTCTTTCTCATAGACTTGTATTAGCGATGCATGGCCACACGTTTCGTCCGTCGTGCACTGGATCCGTCGGAATTTGTTGACACGTCGTCTGGAAAAAACATACAAAGAAACGTTTTTTGTCTGTGTCGGAAAAATGTGCCACAACGGATCCTGCGGCATACGTCGTTGGCTAGAATAGAAGCCTATGGACGCAGGATCCGTCGTGGTACGTCATGTGAATCCAGCGCTGGATTCCGTTTTTTTACATTGAGCATGCTCCAAATCAGTATTTAGTAGCCAATTGGCCAGACAGAGCCAAATGTATAAAAACCTGGCCTGTGGCTTCATTCCTCAATGTGCCAGCAAGAAGCATACAAGCAAGAAGCCTGCCGGCAGCCTGCCTGATGGATAGATGCATAGACCAAAAAGGTCTATCTTCCTCTCATCAGACCAGAGACACTTATTTCTCATAGTCTGGGAGTCCTTCATGTGTTTTTTACGAAACTATGCTTGCTTTCATATGTCTTGCACTGAAGAGAGGCTTCCGTTGGGTCACTCTGCATAAAGGCTGACTGGTGGAGGGCTGCAGTGATAGTTGGCTTTGTGGAACTTTCTCCCATTTCCCTACTGCATCTCTGGAGCTCAGCCACAGTGATCTCCAAGGCTCTACTCCCACGATTGCTGTTTGGCTGGATGGCCAGGTCTAGGAAGACTTCTGGTGGTCCCAAACTTCCTCCATTTAAGGATTATGGAGGCCACTGTTCTCTTAGGAACCTTGAGTACTGCAGAAATTCTGTTGTAACCATGGCCAGATCTATGCCTTGTCACAATTCTGTCTCTAAGCTCCTTGGCCAATTCCTTTGACCTCATGATTCTCATTTGGTCTGACATGCACTGTGAGCTGTGAGGTCTTATATAGACAGGTGTGTGCCTTTCCAAATCAAGTCCTATCAGTTTAATTAAACACAGCTGGACTCCAATGAAGGAGTAGAACCAGCTCAAGGAGGATCACAAGGAAATGGACAGCATGTGAATTAAAGGGGTTGTCCACTACTTTCAATTAACCCCCCAATGTACCCCCCCCCCCGGGGCCCCTAATGAATTGTGCAATTACCTTCCGTTGCTGTTTTTGCCTGTGAGCGGCGCTATTCTGGCTGCTGAGTCCGGGTGACGTGACCCCCAGGCTGCAGCCGCCGCACATTTCCGCCGATGTCACGTCAATTTCCAGACTCTAGAAATTGACGTGACATCAGCATCAGGCGTGACCAACCTCCACAGTCAGCAGTCACTCATCAAGAGTGACTGGGCTGTGGGCGGTGCTGGGGGGCGGCCTGCAGGGCTGTGCTGGGGGCGGGCGGTGCGGCGGTTGCCGGGGGTCTGCGGGTCGGCGCCGGTGTTTGTGAACCGGCGCCGGTGTCTGCCCGCCGGCGCCGGTGTCTGCGGACCGGCGCCAGTGTCTGCCTGCCGGTGTTTGCGGACCGGCGCCGGTGTCTGCCTGCTGGCACCGGTATGTGCGTGTCGGCGCTGTGTGTGTGTGTGTGCAGGCATCGTCCGATGGGACTACAAGTCCCATCGGGCTATGCCTGCTACACTGACAGTGAGTGACACATTAGCCAATGATGGGACAGTAGTAGTCCCATCATCCGGCTAATGTGTTGAATGTAAAAAAAAAAAAAAACATACACAGTACATTCTTACATACATACAACACACACCATGTGACACCATGCGACGACATGCACCATGCAACATGCACCATGCGACGACATGCTACATGCGATATGCTACATGCACCATGCGACGACATGCACGATTTGACGACATGCGCCATGCGACGACATGCACCATGCGACGACATGCTACATGCTGCATGCACCATCTGACGGCATGCGACATGCACCATGTGACGGCATGCGACATGCTACATGCACCATGCGACGACATGCACCATGCGACGACATGCTACATGCACCATGCGATGACGTGCACCATTTGACATGCGACATGCTGCATGCACCATGTGACAGCATGCGACATGCTACATGCACCATGCGACAACATGCACCATGCGACAACATGCACAATGCGCTGACATGCACCATGCGACGACATGCTGCATGCACCATGTGACGGCATGCGACATGCACCATGCGACGACATGCTACATGCACCATGCGCCGACATGCACCATGCGACAACATGCACCATGCGACGACATGCACCATGCGACTAAATGCACCATGCGACTAAATGCACCATGCGACGACATGCACCATGCGACGAAATGCACCATGCTACGAAATGCACCATGCTACATGCACCATGCGACGACATGCACCATGCGATGACATGCACCATGCGATGACATGCACCATGCGACGACATGCACCATGCTACGACATGCACCATGCAACGACATGCGACATACAGTACATACATACTACAGACATACAGTACATATAACATAGAGTACATACTCACCATCACTTGTCACTTTGTTCCCCGAAGCCATTGTCACCTGTAAAAAATATTAAAATAATAAACAAACACTATACTCCCTGTCCGCAGAAATCCAATTAAAACGAGTGTCCCATGACGATCTCCCGTGGAGAGGAGGAGCATCAGCTGATGCGATCACTCTCCAGGGGCTCCAGGAACACAATGATGGCAGGTATCCTTCCATCATGTATTCCTCACAAGAAAATAGTCCCTAGTCTCACTATTGGCATTGCTGGGTGAGACATTTTCCCACGCAGCAATTGCCATAAAGTGAGACCAGTGAACTAGAGTAACCTCAGTGATGCACTGCAGGAGCCATTGTCTCCTGTCAGTGTGTCACTGACGGTCCTATAGAGCAGTGACATCACCCGATGTCACTGTTCTATAGGGGAGATCGTCGTGGGACACTCGTTATTAATTGGACTACGGCGGACAGGTAGTATACGGTTTATTATTTTACTTTTTTTTGCAGGCGCTGAAGTATGGTAAGTATGGTTAAATGAAGAATATTAAAATACTTTTTTCCAAATGTGTGTGTGTTTTATTAACCCTTTCTTACTATTGGATTAATAATGGATAGGCGTCTTATTGACGCCTCTCCGTTATTAACCCGGCTTAATGTCACCTTACAATAGCAAGGTGACATTAACCCCTTATTACCCCATATCCCACCGCTACTCAGGAGTGGGAAGAGAGGGGCTAAGTGCCGGAATTGGCGCATCTTACATTTTCTGGGGCGGCTGCGGACTGGTATTTGTAGCTGGGGGGGGGCAATATCCATGGCCCCTGTCTAGGCTATGAATATCAGCCTGCAGCTGTCTGCGTAGCCTTTCTGGCTATAAAATAAAGGGGGACCACACGTCATTTTTTTGGGGGTCCCCCTATTTTAATAGCCAGTAAAGGCTGGTTTCATAGCAGGCTACAGATATTGGCCCCGGCCGTCGGCTTTCCCCCTCTGGCGTAGAAAATTGCGCAGGAGCCCACGCCATCTGAATTTGCTGAGTATAATGCAGCCACCCCAGAGTATAATGTAACCCCCCAAAGAATATAATGCAGCCCCCCATAGAGTATGATGCAATCACCCATCATAGAATATAAATATAATACAGCCCCCCATAGAATATAATGTAGCCCCGAATAGAATAGAATGCAGCCCACCTCCCCATAGAATATAATGCAGCCCCATCAAAGAGTATGAGGCAATCATCCCTCATAAAATCTAATACAGCCCCCCATAGAATATAATGCAGCCCACCTCCCCATAATATATAATGTAGCCCCCATTGAATATAATGTAGCCCCCATAGAATATAATGCAGCCCCCCATAGTATGTAAGACAGCCTCCCCCATAGAATATAATATACCCCCCACAGTATATAAGACAGTCTCCCCCATAGAATAGACTATACCCCCGCAATAGTATATAACACAGCCACATAGTATATAACACGGCCTCCCCCATAGAATATAATATACCTCCCATAGTATATATCAAAGCCCGCATATAATATAGCACAACTTGCATAGTATATAGCACAGCCTGCATAATATAGCACAGCCCGCGTAGTAGTATTCAGCACAGCCCGGGTCGTAGTATATACAGCACAGCCCGCGTAGTAGTATATACAGCACAGCCCGCGTAGTAGTATACACAGCACAGCCCACACAGTGGTATATACACAGCACAGCCCACACAGTGATATATACACAGCACAGCCCACACAGTGGTATATACACAGCACAGCCCACACAGTGGTAAATACACAGCACAGCCCACACAGTGGTATATACACAGCACAGCCCTCACAGTGGTATATACACAGCACAGCCCACACAGTGGTATATACACAGCACAGCCCACACAGTGGTATATACACAGCACAGCCCACACAGTGATATATACACAGCACAGCCCACACAGTGATATATACACAGCACAGCCCACACAGTGGTATATACACAGCACAGCCCACACAGTGGTATATACACAGCACAGCCCACACAGTGGTATATACACAGCACAGCCCACACAGTGGTATATACACAGCACAGCCCACACAGTGGTATATACAGCACAACCCACATCTCATCCCCCCGATAATGGCTCCACAGTCCAGTAAAAAAAAAAACCACTCTCCTCACCTCTCCTCTTGCCCGCGCTGCTCCTGGCTCTTGTCTCCAGTCTCGGCGGCTGCAGTCTGCCCGGGACACAGCAGGTGTGCGATGATATGACGTCATCGCGCACCCGCAGTGTCAGAGGCAGAGCGGGGAATGATGGGAGAGGGAGCGTCAGCGGACGCGCTCTCCTCCATCATTGCACTGAACTATACTGGCATCATAGACGCCGGTATAGTTGAATGCGGCAGCGGCACTGGCGGGAGTAGGGGGGAAAGAGTGCAGCGGCCCACTACTGGCACCGGCCCTTCTGGCATTTGCCGGAAGTGCCCGATGGCCAGTCTGGCCCTGGTCACCGCCCACACACTTCCCTCCTCCTGAACTGCAGCGTTTCTCGGACCCACATCCGCAGCAAAACTGCAGATATTTTTTATATCTCAATGAAAGTCTAAGGCCGGAGTCACACTACAGGGAGATACGGCCAAGTCTCGCAGGTTAAATACAAGCTCTGGCACCGGCACTCCGGAGCGGAGCGTGCGGCTCCATGTATTGCTATGCGGCCGCACGCTCCGCTCCGGAGTGCCGCTGCCAGAACTTGGTTTTAATCTGCGAGACTCGGCCGCATCTCGCTGTAGTGTGACTCCGGCCTAAGGGTGCAGAAACGCTGCAGTTCGGCACAAAAGAAGTGACATGCTGCGGAAAAAAAAAAAAAGCTGCGTTTCGGTGCGGCCTATTCCGCAGCATGTGCACAACAAGTCTGTGGCTCCCATAGACTTACATTGGTTGTGCACTACACTGCGGATTTGATGCAATTCCGTACGGCAAAAAACGCTGCGGATCTGCAATCAAATCCGCAACGTGTGCACACAGTCTTAGCATTTAGTGAACCTAGCAAAAAGGCAAGCAAAAAACAAGTGTGGGATTGCACTTTTTTTGCAATTTCAATGCACTTTGAATTTTTTTCACATTTTCTGTTACACAACATGGTAAAAGCAATGGTGTCATTCAAAAGTACAACTTGTCCCGCAAAAGATAAGCCCTCACATGGCCATATTGACGGAAACATTATGGCTCTGGAAAGAAGGGGAGCGATAAACGAAAAAAGTTCCAGGGGTGAAGGGGTTTAGAAACATGGATATGGACATATCTATGGAAATAGATATATAGATATATCTGTATGTATCTATCTATCCCACATCTATCTATCTATCCCATATCTATCTATCTATCTATCTATCTATCTATCTATCTATCTATCTATCTATCTATCCCATATCTATCTATCATCTATCTAATATCTATCTATCTATCTATCTATCTATCTATCTATCTAATATCTATCTATTCATCTATCTAATATCTATCTAATATCTATTTATCTATCTATTTATCTAATATCTATCTATCTAATATCTATCTATCTAATATCTATCTATCTATCCCATATCTATCTAATATCTATCTGTCTATCTATTTATTTATCTATATATTATCTGTATATCTAATATCTATCTATCTATCCCATATCTATCTAATATCTATCTATTTATCTAATATCTATCTATAATCTATCTCTCTATCTAATATCTATCTATCTAATATCTATCTATCTATCTATCTAATATCCATCTATCTATCCCATATTATCTATCTATCTATTTATCTATCTATCTAATATCTATCTATCTATCCCATATCTATCTATCTATCTATGTATCTATCTATCTAATATCTATCTATCTATCCCATATCTATCTATCCCATATCTATCTATCGATCCATCTATCCCATATCTATCTATCTATCTAATATCTATCTATCTATTATCTATCTATCTAATATCTATCTATATATCTCTCTACCTATCCCATATCTATCTATCTATTTATCTATCTAATATCTATCTATTATCTATCTATCTATTTATCTAATATCTATCTCTATCTATCTATTATCTATCTATCTAATATCTATCTATCTATCTATCTATCTAATACCTATCTATCTAATATCTATCTATCTATCTATTATCTAATATCAATCTATCTATCTATCTCTCTATCTATCCCATATCTATCTATCTATCTAATATCGATCTATCTAATATCTATCTATCGATCCATCTATCCCATATCTATCTATTTATCTAATATCTATCTATCTCATATCTATCTATCTATCTATCCCATATCTCTCTATCAATCTATCTATCTATCTATCTATCTATGTATCCCATATCTATCTATCTATCTATCTATCTATTTAGCTATCTATTATCTATCTAATATCTATCTATCTAATATCTATCTAGTTATCTATGTTGTATCTATCTAACATCTATTTATCTAATATCTATCTATCTAATATCTATCTATCTATTATCTATCTAATATCTATCTATCCATCTATCCCATATCTATCTATCTATTTATCTATCTATCTATCTATCTATCTATCTATCTATCTATCTATCTATCTATCTATCTATCTAATATCCATCTATTATCTATCTATCTAATATCTATCTATCTATCTATCTATCCCATATCTATCTATCTAATATCTATCCCTCTATCCCATATCTATCTATCTAATATCTATCTATCTATCTATCTATCTATCTATCTATCTATCTATCTATCTATCTATCTATCCCATATCTATCTATCTAACTATCTATCTATCTATCTATCTATCTATCTAATATCTATCCCATATCTATCTATCTATCTATCTATCTATCTATCTATCTATCTATCTATCTAACATAGTAACATAGTAACATAGTTAGTAAGGCCGAAAAAAGACATTTGTCCATCCAGTTCAGCCTATATTCCATCATAATAAATACCCAGATCTACGTCCTTCTACAGAACCTAATAATTGTATGATACAATATTATCTATCTATCTATCTATCTATCTATCTATCTATCTATCTATCTATCTATCTATCTATCTATCTATCTATGTGTGTAATGGAGTGTGGGTTGGACAAATGTAAAAGAGGAGTTGGACAGAAATGACATCACAAATCTTTTTGAAGAGAGAGGAGGGAGAGGAGGGAGGGGGTTGGGTGTGTTTTTAGAGTGGGTGTGCTAGGTTCAGGCTTAGTGGCAGTGCAAAGCATCATGGAACTTGTAGTATTAGAGCACAATAACTCAGGAGAAAGGAAGTTGTCGATTAACCCCATGAGAGCTGAATCCAGCACTGAAGATGTGCTGCTACAGCATGATAACAGGTAATATTGCTAAAATAAACACAGTAGATGTTTTCAGTGGCACATAATAGCAAGATTTATGAAAAAAAAAAACAACTTTATAGTAGTGGACAACTTCTTTAAGTATGAGTGTCTGAACAAAGGGTCTGAATACTTATGACCATGTGATATTTCAGTTTTTCTTTTTTAATAAATATGCCAACATTTCTACATTTCTGTTTTTTCAGTCAAGATGGGGTGCAGAGTGTACATTAATGTGAAAAAATGAACTTTTTTGAATTTACCAAATGGCTGCAATGAAACAGAGTGAAAAATGTAAAGGGGTCTGAATACGTTCTGTACCCACTGTAATACTGTCTTCCTTGTTACTGTATCTGAACCTGGCTTGTGTGATTCTGTCTGCTGAGCTGTTGTATCTGAGCCTGCCTTGTGTGATACAGTCTGCTGAGCTGTTGTATCTAAGGTGTGCAGGGTACATACAGGTAACCTATGGGCTCTTACCTTCCATCAGGAACTGGGAAAACTGTAGTTGGCGCTCACCTGGTTTATTGGTTCAATGAAGCGAATGAAGATCTAGAGATTGTGACAACGGATGAAGAGGAAGGAAAAGTGGGTGACCGACAGGTGCTTGTATATTGTGGCCCCTCCAATAAGTCTGTGGACGTCGTAGCCGGTAAGTTAGGCGCTTATATGTTGCCTAATTCACCAGACAAGGGCAATTACACCATGTTCCAAATTATTATGCAAATGATATTTTTCTCGGATTTTCCTAAATGGTCGGTGCAAATGACAGTCAGTCTAATAAAAGTCATCACCCGTTAGATTACACATCAAATTTTATTGAAGAAACCTCCCAATGGTAACAGTATAATCTCCATAATGAATAAGAACTCAAAATGCACTGTTCCAAATTATTAGGCACAGTAGAATTTCTAAACAGTTGATATGTTTTAAAGAACTGAAAATGCTCATCTGTGGAATTTGCAGCATTAGGAGGTCATATTCACTGAAGAAATAAACTATTTATCTCCAAAACCTCCTAACAGGCCAAGTTACATGTTAACATAGGACCCCTTCATTGATGTCACCTTCACAATTCTTGCATCCATTGAACTTGTGAGCTTTTGGAGAGTTTCTGCTTGTATTTCTTTGCATGAAGTCAGAATAGCCTCCCAGAGCTGCTGTTTTGATGTGAACTACCCTCATAGATCTTGTGCTGGATGATACTCCAAAGGTTCTCTATAGGGTTGAGGTCATGAGAAGATGGTGGCCACATCATGAGTTTATCCCCTTTTATGCCCATAGCAGCCAATGACTCAGAGGTATTATTTGCAGCATGAGATGGTGCATTGTCATGCATGAAGATGATTTTGCTCCTGAAGGCACGTTTCTGCTTTTTATACATGGAAGAAAGTTGTCAGTCAGAAACTCTATAAACTTTGCAGGGGTCATTTTCACACCTTCAGGAACCTTAAAGGGCCCTACCAGCTGTTTCCCCATCATTCCGTCCCAAATCATGACTCCTCCACCTCCTTCCTGACGTTGCAGCCTTGTTTGGGAAATGGTGGCCATCCACCAACCATCCACTACTCCATCCATCTGGACCATCCAGGGTTGCTCGACACTCATCAGTAAACAAGACTATTTGCAAATTAGTCTTCATGTATGTCTGGGCCCACTGCAACCATTTCTGCTTGTGAACACTGTTTAGGGGTGGCCAAATAGTAGGTTTATGCACCACAGCAAGCCTTTGAAGGATCCTACACCTTGAGGTTTGAGGGACTCCATAGGCACCAGCAGCTTCAAATAACTGCTGCTTTGTAATGGTATTTTGGCAGCTGCTCTCTTAATCCAATGAATTTGTCTGGCAGAAACCTTCCTCATTATGCCTTTATTTGCATGAACTCTGTCTGTGCTCAGATTCAGCCACAAATCTCTTAACAGTACGATGATCACTCTTAAGTTTTCGTGAAATATCTAATGTTTTCATGCCGTCCAAGGCATTGCACTATTTAACGCTTTTCAGCAGCAGAGAGATCCTTTTTATTTCCCATATTGCTTGAAACCTGTGGCCTGCTAAACAATGTGGAACATCATTTTTAAGTAGTTTTCCTTTAATTAGAATCACCTGGAAAACTAATAATCACGTGTTTAAGATTGACTTCAGGGATCCATTGAGCCCTGAGACACAATACCATCCACAAATTTATTTGAAAAACAAAACAAATAAATCTTTATGACTCGTAAATCCAATTTGCATAATAATTTGGAACACAGTGTATGGGCAATGCTTCATTTTAGCACAAGTGTGAACATCATGGGGTCAGGACTGAGGTGACAGAACTGGACAATCCTCATATTGGTCTTATTCTTTCTAGAAAAGCTCCTCCCACTTCGTAACAAACTCCGCCTACTGCGTGTATATAGTGAGCAAATGGAGCTGTCTGAATTTCCTTACCCTGGGAGCAACCTCAGAGTATCCGGATACCTCAGGGAGGGCAAACCACTGGAAGGTCTCAGGTAATGCACTCCTAGACTTCTAGTCATTGTACAGGCAGATGATAGGAGGACTAGTCCCATACAGTACTAAGTGCATGTTGTCTCTCACAGATCGATCACTTTGCATCATCGGATCCGCCAGCCCTTAAATCCGTATTCCAAGCAAATTCAAGAAATGGATGCACAAATTCAGAGAGGAGATGAGATATCACTGGAAAACGTGGCTAAGTAAGGAGCAAGGGGATAAAAGAGGCGGAATGTCTAGTTGTGAGGGGGGAAGGGTGGGAGGGAGAGTTGGGATAGGGGGGGTTAGGGAAGTTAGACAGCTCATGGTCAAGAATAATGATACATTTAGAGAAGATGAGCCAATTGATGGGGGGCCGTTTTAAGATTTTGAGCTGGAATGTGAGAGGCCTGGCGGAGAAATCCAGACGAGCCGCGAGTTTGCAGTATGCAAGAGACCAACGGGCCTCAATGATATGTTTGCTGGAGACGCACTTGGTAAGGGAGAAAGTGGATGTCTTAAATAGATGTTGGATTCAGAAGGGATATCACTCTACCTTCTCCACGTATGCAAGAGGAGTGTCAATTTTGGTTCCAGCGGGAGTACAGTATGAGGAGGTGAAGGTTTGTGTGGATGCGGATGGTCAGTATGTACTAATACAGTGTATATTGTATGGAGTGAGAGTATGTATTGCAGCAATGTATATTCCACCTCCCTACTCAAGCAGGAAGATTAGAGAAGTATTGGAGCGAGTGGAACGATGGGGGCCGACACCACTGATGATTATTGGGGACCTAAATAACATCTGTGATGACTTTTGGGATAAAAATAAAAACACCCAGAATAGGTCGGGGGGACATACTACAACATTTGGCACCTATATACATGAGATAGGTATGATTGACCTTTGGAGGGTCAGACGTGGGGAGAGAGGGTATTCATGTTACTCGCCGGCGCATGCCACGCTCTCTAGAATTGACATGGCTCTGGGTAATAGGCTCTTAGACACACTGGTTGGGGAGGTGAGATATCTGCCAAGGGCCTTATCGGACCACAGTCCAATTGAGGTGGAGTTTAAATTGGCGGGGACACAGTCTGTAAATGGGAGAGAATGGAAGATTCATCCTAGTTGGTTACATAGTATTGAGTTGAAAAGTATAGGACGGGAGGTGGCGGAGTTCTTTGTTTTAAATGATGGGAGTACAGATGCTCTTACGATTTGGGATGCAATGAAGGCGTATCTGAGAGGACTACTGTTTAGAGATATTAGTAGGTGTAAGCGGAGGACGAGAGAGGCAGAAAGGGCGGCAGTTGATGAGTTGAAGGATGCAGAGGATGGGATGGCTACACTGGGAGCTCCTGAGGCTGGGAAAAGGCTGAAAAATGCACAAAATCAATTGGAAAAAGTACTGTTGGAAAATGCTGAGAGGAAGCGGGAATTTCAAAGGGTGCTGTATTATCAGGAGGGATAAACAGTGGGTCATATGCTGTCGCTGGTGGCAGCTGCTCAGAGAAGTACTTCATATGTGCACTCGTTGGAGCCTGTAAGTGGAAGCAGAGTATCTGAAACACCTGAGATTTTGAGGATTTTTGCGGACTTTTATGCAGACTTATATTCCTCCCGGTTTGATGAGTCGGTCGGAGATACATTGACTTTCTTGGAGGGTCTGGATCTGCCGAGACTGAACGAGGTAGATAGGGAGAGCTTGGAAGCCCCTATCACGGAGGAGGAACTGAGTCGGGCATTGATGTCCATGGCCAATGGGAAGGCGCCTGGTGTCGATGGATTACCCGCCGAGATCTATAAAAGTTTGGGAGAAGTGTTGATTCCTAGATTAAAGACGGTTCTGGAGGAAGCTAGGTCCCGGGGGTGTTTGCCAGCTTCTATGAGAGAGGCCATTATAGTGGTTATTCCAAAGGAGGATAAGGATTTGGGGAAACCTGAGTCATATCGCCCAATCTCTTTGCTAACTATTGATGTCAAGCTTCTGGCCAAGGTGTTAGCTTCCCGTCTGTCTAGTGTCATTACGGGCCTGGTGCATCCGGATCAGTCTGGCTTCATGCCTGATAGGTCAACGGCGATTAATCTACGGAGGTTATATGTGAATCTGCAGATGAAGTCTTGACAACTGTGGCCGGAGGGTGATTGCGTCATTGGATGCCCATAAGGCGTTCGACAGTGTAGAGTGGGGATATCTCTGGCAGGTGTTGAAGTGTATGGGTTTTGGTCCGCAGTTTGTGGCTTGGATTCAGCTGTTGTATTCATTACCGACGGCCAGAATCAGAGTGAACGGGGAATTGTCTCAGCCTATAAAGTTGGCTAGAGGCACTAGGCAGGGATGTCCGCTTTCGCCTCTCTTGTTTGCTTTGGCTGTGGAACCTCTTGCCGCCAAGATTCGACAATCTGATGGGGTCCCTGGGTTTAGATATGGGGAAGTTGAGGAAAAGATAGCGTTATATGCAGATGACGTTTTGCTGTTTCTGGCTGATCCGGATGATTCACTGAGAGGGGCCATTGAAATTGTTGAAAGATTCGGTTCCGTATCGGGGCTAACAATTAACTGGGGCAAATCGGTTCTGTTTAGGGTGGATGGCGTAGGAGAGAATGCGAGTGAGACTGTGGGTGATGAGCGGCTTAAGGTGGTATCTCATTTTAAATACCTTGGGATATGGATTTCGGTTCCAATCGCGGAGTTCTTACATAGGAATCTGACTCCTGTTATGGGGGTGCTCAAGGCAAAAGTAGATGCTTGGAATAAGTTACATTTGTCGGTGGCTGGTAGGGTTAATCTTATTAAAATGGTCCTGATGCCTAAAATTCTATACGTTTTACATAACGCGCCAATTTGGATCCCGCGGGGGAAATTCCGACAGATTAATGCCCTCAGATTAATGCCCTCTTTAGAAGCTTGATATGGGGGAGACAATACCCACGTATTAGCCTGGAGACGCTTCAGCGACCCAAGGAAGATGGTGGTTTGGCTTTGCCCAACCCTGAAATATATTTTCTGCAGCCCAGAGTCAGCATTTGAAGGGCTGGGCGCGGGAGGCGTCATCCAGTGCAGTACAACACCTGATGGAAGGGGTGACAGGCCGACGCCCGGTAATACAATGTTTGGAAGACGGCTCCTTGGGAGCATTGGGGAAACTATATCCAACCCCGTTTCTGATACGTAAATTGTGGAACAGACTGAGGCAGATTCGGGGGGTTACAGGGCTAACCAAATTTACACCGATATGGTCTAACAATAACTTAAAGGAATTTGCGGCTCTGGGAGGTCTGATAGAGTGGCAGACTAAAGGAATTTGCTTTGTATACCAGATAGTCCAACAACGAGTGTTGAAATCCTTTTCCCAATTGCAGGCAGAGTTTGGTCTGAGGCCCACAGGGGAATATCAGTATGCACAGATGAGACATGCTTTTGGAGCTCAAAATAAGAGTACTGACATCAGGATTCAGGAGGACATAGTATTGGAGTATGTGTGTGGTGACGGGACTACAAGGGGAGTTATTTCCACCCTATATAAGGACCTTATGCACACGTATCTGTTAGATTTCCCTATAAAGGCAAGAGCTAAGTGGGAGAGGGACTTGGGTCCGGTGGAGAATGAAACCTGGGAATCTGTGCTGGAGTGGGTTCCACGATTATCATTGAGTGAGCCGTATAGGCTGTCGCAGCTCTATATTTTGCACAGAGTATATAAATCTCCGGAAGTGTTACACAGAGCGGGGTTGCGTGCCGACTCTGAATGCCCGAGGTGTGGGAGTGAGAATGCAGGAATATATCATATGATGTGGACGTGTCCTAGACTGGCCGCTTTTTGGGTGGTGGTTTTGAGTCGGGTGGAAGGAGCGTATAAATGTAGAGTCCTGAGAGATCCGATAATATGTTTGTTGGGATATGTGGATGAAATAGGAGTGGACAACACCTGGAAGATTGCAATTGCTAGGTTACTATATATGGCTCGGAGAGTGATAGAACGGAACTGGATAAAGGTAGAACCACCTGCGAGGAGGGAATTTCTTCAATATGTACAACACGGTCTAAAGCTGGAAAAAGGGGTTTACAAGAGACGGGGGAAAATAGAAATGTTTAATAAAATGTGGTCTCCATGGCTTGAGTTGGGATGAGGAGTAATAGAAGTTGGGAATTATAGGCTTCTGATAGGCGAGAACTACTTGAGGCATTGGCGGCCTCAGGGGAGTTTAGATTGGGGATGAGCTGTCCTGTGGGGGGGGGGGGGGAGGGTTGTTGTGGGTATGTTGGGGTTTCTTAAAATTAAGAAAAGGTATATGTAACATATTGAAATGTGGATCAGAATGTGATGTTTTTTCGTTTATTGTTAATAAAAATCTATTTAAATTAAAAAAAAGGAGCAAGGGGATGCCTCGTCACCTGGGTCTTGTCCCCTCTCTTCTCACCTGTCTGTACCTCCTCTCCATCTGCACTCACCTGTCTGTATCGCCTCTCCCCCTGCACTCACCTGTCTGTATCTCCTCTCCCCTGCACTCTCCTATCTGTATCTCCTCTCCCCCTGCACTCACCTGTCTGTATCTCCTCTCCCCCTGCACTCACCTATCTGTATCTCCTCTCCCTCTGCACTCACCTATCTGTATCTCCTCTCCCCCTGCACTCACCTCTCTGTATCTCCTCTCCCCCTGCACTCACCTATCTGTATCTCCTCTCCCCTGCACTCACCTATCTGTATCTCCTCTCCCCCTGCACTCACCTGTCTGTATCTCCTCTCCCCCTGCACTCACCTATCTGTATCTCCTCTCCCCCTGCACTCACCTATCTGTATCTCCTCTCCCCCTGCACTCACCTATCTGTATCTCCTCTCCCCCTGCACTCACCTCTCTGTATCTCCTCTCCCCCTGCACTCACCTATCTGTATCTCCTCTCCCCCTGCACTCACCTCTCTGTATCTCCTCTCCCCCTGCACTCACCTATCTGTATCTCCTCTCCCCTGCACTCACCTATCTGTATCTCCTCTCCCCCTGCACTCACCTGTCTGTATCTCCTCTCCCCCTGCACTCACCTATCTGTATCTCCTCTCCCCCTGCACTCACCTATCTGTATCTCCTCTCCCCCTGCACTTACCTATCTGTATCTCCTCTCCCCCTGCACTCACCTCTCTGTATCTCCTCTCCCCCTGCACTCACCTATCTGTATCTCCTCTCCCCCTGCACTCACCTCTCTGTATCTCCTCTCCCCCTGCACTCACCTATCTGTATCTCCTCTCCCCCTGCACTCACCTATCTGTATCTCCTCTCCCCCTGCACTCACCTGTCTGTATCTCCTCTCCCCCTGCACTCACCTATCTGTATCTCCTCTCCCCCTGCACTCACCTCTCTGTATCTCCTCTCCCCCTGCACTCACCTATCTGTATCTCCTCTCCCCCTGCACTCACCTGTCTGTATTTCCTCTCCCCCTGCACTCACCTATCTGTAGCTCCTCTCCTCTTGAGCTCACCTGTCTGTATCTCCTCTCCCCCTGCACTCACCTATCTGTATCTCCTCTCCACCTGCACTCACCTCTCTGTATCTCCTCTCCCCCTGCACTCACCTATCTGTATCTCCTCTCCCCCTGCACTCACCTGTCAGTATCTCCTCTCTCCCTGCACTCACCTATCTGTATCTCCTCTCCTCTTGAGCTCACCTGTCTGTATCTCCTCTCCCCCTGCACTCACCTGTCTGTATCTCCTCTCCCCCTGCACTCACCTGTCTGTATCTCCTCTCTTCCTCCACTCACCTATCTGTATCTCCTCTCTCCCTGCACTCACCTGTCTGTATCTTCTCTCTCCCTGCACTCACCTGTCTGTATCTCCTCTCCCCCTGCACTCACCTGTCTGTATCTCCTCTCCCCCTGCACTCACCTGTCTGTATCTCCTCTCCCCCTGCACTCACCTGTCTGTATCTCCTCTCCCCCTGCACTCACCTGTCTGTATCTCCTCTCCCGCTGCACTCACCTGTCTGTATCTCCTCTCCCCCTGCACTCACCTGTCTGTATCTCCTCTCCCCCTGCACTCACCTGTCTGTATCTCCTCTCCCCCTGCACTCACCTGTCTGTATCTCCTCTCTCCCTGCACTCACCTGTCTGTATCTAGTCTCCCCTTTCCTAACCTGTCTGTATTTAGCAAACTGGTCTAGCTTCGCACCTTTGTACTCACTTCTGTTTGCTTTTCTGTGTTCTTCTGTCCTATATTTCTACCCTTACATTTTTTTATCAGTCTGTGTAACTCCTTATTTACAGCTGGGATGCAAAAACTATGTATCCTTTCCCTCCAAGTTCTCATCTTTATGCCCTCCTGCTTAAATATTTCCCCTGGCCATCACTCCTCCCCTCAGTAGTCACCTACCCATCACTCCTCCTGTCAGTAGTCACCTGCCCATCACTCCTCCCCTCAGTAGTCACCTACCCATA
Organism: Ranitomeya imitator; assembly: GCF_032444005.1. NCBI lineage: Eukaryota > Metazoa > Chordata > Amphibia > Anura > Dendrobatidae > Ranitomeya > Ranitomeya imitator. The sequence goes on along the minus strand of NC_091283.1, from coordinate 448,896,456 downwards.
ACTCCTCCCCTCAGTAGTCACCTGCCCATCACTCCTCCCCTCAGTAGTCACCTGCCCATCACTCCTCCCCTCAGTAGTCACCTGCCCATCACTCCTTCCCTCAGTAGGCACCTGCCCATCACGCCTCCCCTCAGTAGGCACATGCCCCTCATTCCTCCCCTCAGTAGGCACCTGCCCATCACGCCTCCCCTCAGTAGGCACATGCCCCTCACTCCTCCCCTCAGTAGGCACATGCCCCTCACTCCTCCCCTCAGTAGGCACATGCCCCTCACTCCTTCCCTCAGTAGGCACCTGCCCATCACGCCTCCCCTCAGTAGGCACCTGCCCATCACTCCTCCCCTCAGTAGCCACCTGCCCATCACTCCTTCCCTCAGTAGTCACCTGCCCATCACTCCTCCCCTCAGTAGTCACCTGCCCATCACTCCTCCCCTCAGTAGTCACCTGCCAATCACTCCTCCCCTCAGTAGGCATCTGCCCATCACGTCTCCCCTCAGTAGGCACATGCCCCTCACTCCTCCCCTCAGTAGGCACCTGCCCATCACTCCTCCCCTCAGTAGGCACATGCCCCTCACTCCTCCCCTCAGTAGGCACATGCCCCTCACTCCTACCCTCAGTAGGCACCTGCCCATCACGCCTCCCCTCAGTAGGCGCCTGCCCCTCACTCCTCCCCTCAGTAGGCACATGCACTCACTCCTCCCCTCAGGCACCTGCCCATCACACCTCCCCTCAGTAGGCACCTGCCCATCAGTCCTCCCCTCAGTACGCACCTGCCCATCACTCCTCTCCTTTTAACTCATCTGTATTTTCTGAAATAGGTACAAAAAATTACTGGCCGATGCTCGAAAATGGGAACTTGAACACCACGACATCATTCTGTGCACCTGCGTTACCTCATCCAGCAAAACCCTGACAAATTTGCCAGTGTCTCAGATTATTATAGATGAGAGTGCGATGTGCACGGAGCCAGAGACGCTGGTTCCCATTGTCAGCCACAAGAATGCACAATCCGTAAGTGAGCCTATAGCTGCTGCCCATCATTTTCCGAGCTTTATGATGTGACTGTCACTCATAGACTTTCTCTACCACAGATTGTTCTGATTGGAGATCACCGCCAGCTGCGGCCTGTGATCAAGAATGAAGTTTGCCGTACTTTGAAAATGGATCGTTCACTGTTTGAGAGATACCAGGAGAGGGCGCTGATGCTGGACACACAGTACCGCATGGTGAGTGGCTTTTACCTACCATAGAGGCGGATCTCGCTACTGCGAAATAGCAGTGTTATAAATTTACCTGTAGACACCTCTACTGGGTGTTAACTACAAGCAGAGTTCTACTGGTCTCTGTACCAGCTGCCAGGATTAGAATAACATGGCTGTTCTCAGAACAACACCACCTTGTCTAAATGAGTGTCTGAGCAATTTAATTGAATCAGAGTACAAGCTAGCGAAGGGGATGGCTGCCGCAGGCTATACACTTAGAGGGGCCCACTAGCAAATTGGTGAGCTGATGCTCGAGCAGATCACTCAATACTTCATTATGATGGCTCTGGGCCCCACCTCATCTGTGGCGCAGCTAAGGTCCCTGCCTCCTCAATGGCATGGCGCAGAGCCTCCACGGTGGCACCTTTCAGGGTCCTGCCTCCTCAGTGGCACTGTTCAGGGCCCTGCCTCCTTGGTGGCACCACTCAGAGCCCCACCTCACCTGTGGAGCAACTAAGGGCCCCACCTCCTCAGTGGAATGTCTCTCGGGGGGGCTCCTTTGTGGCACCTTTCAGGGCACTGCCTCCTTGGTCGCACCCTGCCTCCTCGGTGGCACTCTTCAGGGCCCTGCCTCCTCGGTGGCACCACTCAGAGCCCCACTTCATCTGTGGAGCAACTACGGGTCCCACCTCCTCGGTGGAATGGCTCGGGGCCTCCTTTGCGGCACCTTTCAGGGCCCCATCTCCTTGGTCTCACTCCTCAGGGCCCTGCCTCCTCGGTGGCACTGTTCAGGGCCCCACCTCCTCGGTGGCACCACTCAGGGCCCCGCCTCCTGCAAACAGCAGTGTGGGCATGCACATTCCCAAGGCTCTCTTGCGGTGGAATGACACGTGACCTGGCAGCCAGTCAGCGTCACTGTCTCCGCCTTCGGACAAATCAAACATCAAGAGGAAGTCCGGGCTGCAGCTGCTCTCACTTATTCTTGATGCTCGATTCATCCAATGGTGGGGACAGTGACGTCAGTGCTGATTCGGTACTGGGCTCACATGTCATAACAACCGCACGAGAGCGCCAAGAATTTGCCGACACTTCGGGAACGGCGCCGGTACAGGAGGTGAGTATAGGCTTTATTATTTTATTGGTGCCAAGCATTTAGATGAAGAAGAGGTTGTCCTACTAGTGGACAACCCCTTTAATAGATTTTAGCCGCTGAGGCCTTGAGCGGGTCGGTCATTATAAGTAGCAGATTGTAATAAAGCTCATGTCTCCTGCTTTCTCTCTGTCTCCAGCATTCGGATATCTGTGAATTCCCGTCCAATCAGTTCTACGATGGTCGGTTGCGCACTTCAACCTCAATCACCCTACAGCCCAGTCTATTCTACTACCAAAACTACTGCTGCCCCCTGCTGTTTGGGAAGGTGTTTGGACAGGAGCAGAGTCTGACAGTAACCAGTGAAGAAGGGAATATTAACTCAAAAGCAAACACTAAGGAGGCTGAGCAGGCGGTATGTATACATCGCCCCCTGTCCCTTTACTTTGCTGCCTAAAGTGGCCATCCTGTAGCTACCACTACCGTACAATATACTATAAAACTGCTTCTTAACAGGTCTGTGCAATATAATGGTGACCTGAATGGAGTGAAAAGGATTATTCCCAGGGCTATTTAATTTCTAATCCATAATTTGGTATTTACTAGGCGCATGCTCACACAGTTAAATTATAGCATTTGTTCTGACTTTAGCCACCACTAGGGGCAGGAGTGGGATGAGAATTGTTTAACAGGTTTCTCTATTCGTGTTAGGAAACCGTGCCCATTTAATTGCCATGACCCTTTTGGTAGCCACACGTATTTTCAAGCACATTTTCCTCAACCAGAAAATACAAGTAACAGTAACTAAAAGTAAAGGTGCTTTACCCTCTTTACCCCACCTCATATTCTCATTGCCGCCTGTCAAGTATATGCTGTTCCAGTGAACCTGTCAATCACGTCTTACTATAGTGAATAGTATTAAAGAGGTTTTCTACAAGTTTTTAAAATTGGTACCAAAGGAACCCTGCTCAAATTGGAAAGGGTGACCTCCTGTCCACCTGTCACCTCAACTGTCTGCTACACCTAATCTTTCACCTCAGAAGCCAAATATGCACGAAATAACATCACACTGTGATCAGACCATATATTATCACTATACCAAATAATACCACATACAAGGAACAAATACCGCCACACCATGACTACATATTACCACCACATAGTGACCAGATATTACAATACTGAACATTAATAAAAACCACAATAGTAATAACACTAATATTACTATCAGTGCTATTATATGTAAATGCTCTGTATATAGTGTAAGTGTACAGGTAATAAATACAGGGATCATTAGTGACATTATGCACAGGATCTCTATATATAGTGTACAGGTAATACTGTGATCACTATAAACAGGAGCACTGTATAGTGTATAGTGTACAGGTAATACAGTGATCACTAGTGAAATTATACACAGGAGCTCTGTATGTAGTGTACAGGAAATACAGTGATCACTAGTGACATTATACACAGGAGTTTTGCATATAGTGTCAGTGTACAGGTAATATAGTGATCACCAGTGACATTATATAGATAAGTTCTGCATATAGTGTCAGTGTACAGGTAATATAGTGATCACCAGTGACATTATACACAGGAGCTCTGTATATAGTGTAAGTGTACAGGTATTAAATACAGTAATCACTAGTGACATTATACACTAGAGCTCTGTATATAGTGTATAGTGTACAGGTAAAACTGATCACAAGTGACATTATGCTGTATACACTATATAGTGTACAGGTAATACAGTGATCATTGGTGACATTATGCAGAGGAGCTCTATATATAGTGTACAGGTAATACAGTGATCACCATTGACATTATACACAGGAGCTCTGCATATAGAGTATAGTGTACAGGTATTGCCGTAATCTCCGGTGAAATTATACACAGGAGCTCTGTATATAGTGTATAGGTAATACAATAATCACTGGTGACATTATACACAGGAGTTCTGTATATAGTATACAAGTGTGAACTGGAGTGTTCTATATACTGTATAGTGTAAGTGTACAGTGACTCACCAGTGACATGTCTAGTTGAAGTAATTTATCTTCACTTTTCTTCTTCATCTTGCGCAGAAGGCTATCACTTCTTCATCTTAGCTGATCGTTTCCTGGACATATTCCCCAATTTTTTCCCCCCGACTTCAACACTTCACTAGATGGAAGAAAAAAAGCAAGAGAAGCAATAGTGTGTGATAATCACACCATACATATACCCTCTGGCTCAAGACAGAATCAGCTGTGGAGGATATCCACTAATAAAACATAACCTTTAATGATAAATACTAAAATATGCACACCCAACAGGACACAAACAAAAAGAAAATATAAAGTGCTCAGGTGAACCAGTGCTCAATTTAAAATGTAATGGTTTGATCTCACCCAAGCTGCCGGACACTGTATGCTTCCGCACGACACAGTAGAGATCCAGGTTTGTGAAAGGAGGCAGGGCTGAAATTCACATATCTACCCTGTAGCCCCTGTGTAACTCCTGTCCTGACAAGGACAGGCCCCAAATGGACCTCACTATAGGGGACCAACACACCCAATGTATATGAAGGCAGGGTCCCAAATCCTCTTGAAATATAGTTTCCTCCTCCCTACGCGTTTCAGCTCTGGTCATGGAGAATCATCAGGGGAGTCACATAGAAGGAAGTGCCAACAGGCACAGAAATTATAAGTGTAAGTCCGTACAGAATATGGGGCCTGCAGTGGCTAGGCATCCCAAGCTGGAGGTGACAGACGGTGAGATCAAACCATTACATTTTATATTGAGCACTGGTTCACCTGAGCACTTTATATTTTCTTTTTGTTTGTGTCCTGTTGGGTGTGCATATTTTAGTATTTATCATTAAAGGTTATGGAAGAAAAAAAGCAACATAGTGAAGCCCTGCACACTAACAGGACATCCCTCCTCCCCCATTGAAAACAGTATCCTCAAAAGTAAAATATATTATAGCAGTAATAATGTCCCTTAATTGGCCCCTACCGTAATTATGTCCCCCACTTGCCACCATAAACTAATTATGTAATGTTCCTCATTCTGGCCTCTATACAGTAAATATGTCACTCATCTTGGCTTATTCCTGTAGTAATGTCCCCCATCCTATAATAATGTCCCCATTGTGGACCCATCCTGTAATAATATCCCCCATACTGGGCCCCTTTCTGTAATAATGTCGCCATCATGGGCTCTTCCTGTAATATCCCTCATCCTGGGTCCCTTGCTGTAATAATGTCCTCATCCTGGGCTTTTCCTGTAATGTCCCTCATCCTGGGCCTCTTCCTGTAATAATGTCCCCATCTTGGGCTCTTCATGTAATGTCCCTCATCCTGGGCCTCTATATAATAAAGTTCCTCATCCTGGTCCCCACGTGTCACCAATATTGCTGGTCTTCTGTAGCAAAAAAAAAAAGATTCTTCTTTCTTGTCCTCAGGCTTGTGGCGTCCTCTTTCTGTTCCATATACAGTGTGGACGGGCTGGAGCATGGCAGTGCCACCATATGCTGGTGACTTTGCACCGACGTCAGCTGCCAGCCTCTGGTGGCTATTTTAACTGTTTTCTCAATTACGTTTTCAGGTGCGTTTGGCAAAACTTCTGATCAGTCGGTCTGTTTCTGCCAAAGACATCGTTATCCTGACCCCTTACAATGCCCAGGTGGCATTGGTCACAAAGAAACTGCAAGAACAGGGACTGAGGGAGGTCACCGCCTGCACCATCATGAAGAGCCAAGGTTACTATTAGCCCATTATATGGGTATTACGGTATATTAGTGGTGTCTTACAGCAGTATTACATATACCTTTCCTCCACCTGCAGGGAGTGAGTGGCGATATGTCATCTTTTCCACCGTCCGTACAACTTCGGCTGAAGAGTACGATTCTCGACCTACGTACAGTTGGCTGCGGCATTATCTTGGTTTTCTTTCAGACCCAAACCAGATAAATGTGGCACTTACAAGAGCAAAGGAGGGACTGTGTGTCCTAGGTAAGGAGAATGCATACATGGCGGAGCACGTCATCTATCACAGTATACAGAGCAGAGCACGTCACCGATCACACAGTATACAGAGCAGAGCGCGTCACCGATCACACAGTATACAGAGCAGAGCACGTCACCGATCACACAGCATACAGAGCAGAGCACGTCACCGATCACAGTATACAGAGCAGAGCACGTCACCGATCACACAGTATACAGAGCAGAGCACGTCACCGATCACACAGCATACAGAGCAGAGCGCGTCACCAATCACAGTATACAGAGTAGAGCACGTCACCGATCGCACAGCATACAGAGAAGAGCACGTCACCAATCACACAGTATACAGAGCAGAGCACGTCACCAATCACACAGTATACAGAGCAGAGCGCGTCACCGATCACACAGTATACAGAGCAGAGCACGTCACCGATCACACAGTATACAGAGCGCGTCACCGATCACACAGTATACAGAGCAGAGCACGTCACCGATCACACAGTATACAGAGCACGTCACCGATCACACAGTATACAGAACAGAGCGCGTCACCGATCACACAGTATACAGAGCAGAGCACATCACCGATCACACAGTATACAGAGCAGAGCACGTCACCGATCACACAGCATACAGAGCAGAGCACGTCACCGATCACACAGTATACAGAGCAGAGCACATCACCGATCACACAGTATACGGAGCAGAGCACGTCACCGATCACACAGCATACAGAGCAGAGCGCGTCACCAATCACAGTATACAGAGCAGAGCACGTCACCGATCACACAGCATACAGAGCAGAGCGCGTCACCGATCACAGTATACAGAGAAGAGCACGTCACCGATCACACAGTATACAGAGCAGAGCACGTCACCGATCACACAGTATACAGAGCAGAGCGCGTCACCGATCACAGTATACAGAGCGGAGCACGTCACCGATCACACAGTATACAGAGCAGAGCACGTCACCGATCACAGTATACAGAGCAGAGCACGTCACCGATCACACAGTATACAGAGCAGAGCGCGTCACCGATCACAGTATACAGGGCAGAGCACGTCACCGATCACACAGTATACAGAGCAGAGCGCGTCACCGATCACAGTATACAGAGCAGAGCACGTCACCAATCACACAGTATACAGAGCAGAGCGCGTCACCGATCACAGTATACAGAGCAGAGCACGTCACCGATCACACAGTATACAGAGCAGAGCGCGTCACCGATCACAGTATACAGAGCAGAGCACGTCACCGATCACAGTATACAGAGCAGAGTGCGTCACCGATCACACAATATACAGAGCAGAGCACGTCACCGATCACACAGTATACAGAGCAGAGCACGTCACCGATCACACAGTATACAGAGCAGAGCACGTCACCGATCACACAGCATACAGAGCGGAGCACGTCACCGATCACAGTATACAGAGCAGAGCACGTCACCGATCACACAGTATACAGAGCAGAGCACGTCACCGATCACAGTATACAGAGCAGAGCACGTCACCGATCACACAGTATACAGAGCAGAGCACGTCACCGATCACACAGCATACAGAGCGGAACACGTCACCGATCACACAGTATACAGAGTGGAGCACGTCACCGATCACACAGTATACAGAACAGAGCACGTCACCGATCACACAGCATGTGGCACTTACAAGAGCAAAGGAGGGACTGAGTCCTAGGTAAGGAGAATGCCTACATGGCGGAGCACATCATCTATCACAGTAAACAGAGCAGAGCACGTCACCGATCACACAGTATACAAAGCAGAGCATGTCACCGATCACACAGTATACATTGCAGAGCACGTCACCGATCACAGTATACAGAGCAGAGCACGTCACCGATCACACAGTATTCAGAGCAGAGCACGTCACCGATCACACAGCATACAGAGCGGAGCACATCACCAATCACAGTATACAGAGCAGAGCACGTCACCGATCACACAGCATACAGAGCGGAGCACGTCACCGATCACACAGTAAACAGAGCAGAGCACGTCACCGATCACACAGTAAACAGAGCAGAGCACATCACCAATCACAGTATACAGAGCAGAGCACGTCACCAATCACACAGTATACAGAGCAGAGCACGTCACCGATCACACAGTAAACAGAGCAGAGCACATCATCAATCACAGTATACAGAGTGGAGCACGTCACCGATCACACAGTATACAGAGCGGAGCACGTCACCGATCACACAGTATACAGAGCAGAGCACGTCACCGATCACACAGCATACAGAGCGGAGCACGTCACCGATCACACAGTAAACAGAGCAGAGCACGTCACCGATCACACAGTATACAGAGCAGAGCACATCACCGATCACAGTATACAGAGCAGAGCACGTCACCGATCACACAGTATACAGAGCAGAGCACGTCACCGATCACACAGTAAACAGAGCAGAGCACATCATCAATCACAGTATACAGAGTGGAGCACGTCACCGATCACACAGTATACAGAGCGGAGCACGTCACCGATCACACAGCATACAGAGCAGAGCACGTCACCGATCACACAGCATACAGAGCGGAGCACGTCACCGATCACACAGCATACAGAGCAGAGCACATCACCAATCACAGTATACAGAGCAGAGCACGTCACCGATCACACAGTATACAGAGCAGAGCACATCACCGATCACACAGCATACAGAGCGGAGCACGTCACCGATCACACAGCATACAGAGCAGAGCACATCACCAATCACAGTATACAGAGCAGAGCACGTCACTGATCACACAGTATACAGAGCAGAGCACGTCACCGATCACACAGCATACAGAGTGGAGCACGTCACCGATCACACAGTATACGGAGCAGAGCACATCACCAATCACAGTATACAGAGCGGAGCACGTCACCGATCACACAGTATACAGAGCAGAGCACATCACCGATCACACAGTATACAGAGCAGAGCACGTCACCGATCACACAGTATACAGAGCGGAGCACGTCCCTGATCACACAGCATACAGAGCAGAGCACGTCCCCGATCACACAGTATACAGAGCGGAGCACGTCACCGACCACACAGTATACAGAGTAGAGCACGTGACCGATCACACAGCATACAGAGTGGAGCACGTCACCGATCACACAGCATTCAGAGCGGAGCACGTCACCGATCAGACAGTATACAGAGCAGAGCACGTCACCGATCACACAGCATACAGAGCGGAGCACATCACCAATCACAGTATACAGAGCAGAGCACGTCACCGATCACACAGCATACAGAGCGGAGCACGTCACCGATCACACAGTAAACAGAGCAGAGCACGTCACCGATCACACAGTAAACAGAGCAGAGCACATCACCAATCACAGTATACAGAGCAGAGCACGTCACCAATCACACAGTATACAGAGCAGAGCACGTCACCGATCACACAGTAAACAGAGCAGAGCACATCACCAATCACAGTATACAGAGCGGAGCATGTCACCGATCACACAGTACACAGAGCGGAGCACTTCACCGATCACACAGTATACAGAGCAGAGCACGTCACCGATCACACAGCATACAGAGCGGAGCATGTCACCGATCACACAGTATACAGAGCAGAGCACATCACCGATCACAGTATACAGAGCAGAGCACGTCACCGATCACACAGTATACAGAGCAGAGCACGTCACCGATCACACAGTAAACAGAGCAGAGCACATCATCAATCACAGTATACAGAGTGGAGCACGTCACCGATCACACAGTATACAGAGCGGAGCACGTCACCGATCACACAGTATACAGAGCAGAGCACGTCACCGATCACACAGCATACAGAGCGGAGCACGTCACCGATCACACAGCATACAGAGCAGAGCACATCACCAATCACAGTATACAGAGCAGAGCACGTCACCGATCACACAGTATACAGAGCAGAGCACATCACCGATCACACAGCATACAGAGCGGAGCACGTCACCGATCACACAGCATACAGAGCAGAGCACATCACCAATCACAGTATACAGAGCAGAGCACGTCACCGATCACACAGTATACAGAGCAGAGCACGTCACCGATCACACAGCATACAGAGTGGAGCACGTCACCGATCACACAGTATACGGAGCAGAGCACATCACCAATCACAGTATACAGAGCGGAGCACGTCACCGATCACACAGTATACAGAGCAGAGCACATCACCGATCACACAGTATACAGAGCAGAGCACGTCACCGATCACACAGTATACAGAGCGGAGCACGTCCCTGATCACACAGCATACAGAGCAGAGCACGTCCCCGATCACACAGTATACAGAGCGGAGCACGTCACCGACCACACAGTATACAGAGTAGAGCACGTGACCGATCACACAGCATACAGAGTGGAGCACGTCACCGATCACACAGCATTCAGAGCGGAGCACGTCACCGATCAGACAGTATACAGAGCAGAGCACGTCACCGATCACACAGCATACAGAGCGGAGCACATCACCAATCACAGTATACAGAGCAGAGCACGTCACCGATCACACAGCATACAGAGCGGAGCACGTCACCGATCACACAGTAAACAGAGCAGAGCACGTCACCGATCACACAGTAAACAGAGCAGAGCACATCACCAATCACAGTATACAGAGCAGAGCACGTCACCAATCACACAGTATACAGAGCAGAGCACGTCACCGATCACACAGTAAACAGAGCAGAGCACATCACCAATCACAGTATACAGAGCGGAGCACATCACCGATCACACAGTACACAGAGCGGAGCACTTCACCGATCACACAGTATACAGAGCAGAGCACGTCACCGATCACACAGCATACAGAGCGGAGCATGTCACCGATCACACAGTATACAGAGCAGAGCACATCACCGATCACAGTATACAGAGCAGAGCACGTCACCGATCACACAGTATACAGAGCAGAGCACGTCACCGATCACACAGTAAACAGAGCAGAGCACATCATCAATCACAGTATACAGAGTGGAGCACGTCACCGATCACACAGTATACAGAGCGGAGCACGTCACCGATCACACAGTATACAGAGCAGAGCACGTCACCGATCACACAGCATACAGAGCGGAGCACGTCACCGATCACACAGCATACAGAGCAGAGCACATCACCAATCACAGTATACAGAGCAGAGCACGTCACCGATCACACAGTATACAGAGCAGAGCACATCACCGATCACACAGTATACAGAGCAGAGCACGTCACCGATCACACAGCATACAGAGCAGAGCACGTCACCGATCACACAGTATACAGAGCAGAGCACATCACCGATCACACAGTATACGGAGCAGAGCACGTCACCGATCACACAGCATACAGAGCAGAGCGCGTCACCAATCACAGTATACAGAGCAGAGCACGTCACCGATCACACAGCATACAGAGCAGAGCGCGTCACCGATCACAGTATACAGAGAAGAGCACGTCACCGATCACACAGTATACAGAGCAGAGCACGTCACCGATCACACAGTATACAGAGCAGAGCGCGTCACCGATCACAGTATACAGAGCGGAGCACGTCACCGATCACACAGTATACAGAGCAGAGCACGTCACCGATCACAGTATACAGAGCAGAGCACGTCACCGATCACACAGTATACAGAGCAGAGCGCGTCACCGATCACAGTATACAGGGCAGAGCACGTCACCGATCACACAGTATACAGAGCAGAGCGCGTCACCGATCACAGTATACAGAGCAGAGCACGTCACCAATCACACAGTATACAGAGCAGAGCGCGTCACCGATCACAGTATACAGAGCAGAGCACGTCACCGATCACACAGTATACAGAGCAGAGCGCGTCACCGATCACAGTATACAGAGCAGAGCACGTCACCGATCACAGTATACAGAGCAGAGTGCGTCACCGATCACACAATATACAGAGCAGAGCACGTCACCGATCACACAGTATACAGAGCAGAGCACGTCACCGATCACACAGTATACAGAGCAGAGCACGTCACCGATCACACAGCATACAGAGCGGAGCACGTCACCGATCACAGTATACAGAGCAGAGCACGTCACCGATCACACAGTATACAGAGCAGAGCACGTCACCGATCACAGTATACAGAGCAGAGCACGTCACCGATCACACAGTATACAGAGCAGAGCACGTCACCGATCACACAGCATACAGAGCGGAACACGTCACCGATCACACAGTATACAGAGTGGAGCACGTCACCGATCACACAGTATACAGAACAGAGCACGTCACCGATCACACAGCATGTGGCACTTACAAGAGCAAAGGAGGGACTGAGTCCTAGGTAAGGAGAATGCCTACATGGCGGAGCACATCATCTATCACAGTAAACAGAGCAGAGCACGTCACCGATCACACAGTATACAAAGCAGAGCATGTCACCGATCACACAGTATACATTGCAGAGCACGTCACCGATCACAGTATACAGAGCAGAGCACGTCACCGATCACACAGTATTCAGAGCAGAGCACGTCACCGATCACACAGCATACAGAGCGGAGCACATCACCAATCACAGTATACAGAGCAGAGCACGTCACCGATCACACAGCATACAGAGCGGAGCACGTCACCGATCACACAGTAAACAGAGCAGAGCACGTCACCGATCACACAGTAAACAGAGCAGAGCACATCACCAATCACAGTATACAGAGCAGAGCACGTCACCAATCACACAGTATACAGAGCAGAGCACGTCACCGATCACACAGTAAACAGAGCAGAGCACATCATCAATCACAGTATACAGAGTGGAGCACGTCACCGATCACACAGTATACAGAGCGGAGCACGTCACCGATCACACAGTATACAGAGCAGAGCACGTCACCGATCACACAGCATACAGAGCGGAGCACGTCACCGATCACACAGTAAACAGAGCAGAGCACGTCACCGATCACACAGTATACAGAGCAGAGCACATCACCGATCACAGTATACAGAGCAGAGCACGTCACCGATCACACAGTATACAGAGCAGAGCACGTCACCGATCACACAGTAAACAGAGCAGAGCACATCATCAATCACAGTATACAGAGTGGAGCACGTCACCGATCACACAGTATACAGAGCGGAGCACGTCACCGATCACACAGCATACAGAGCAGAGCACGTCACCGATCACACAGCATACAGAGCGGAGCACGTCACCGATCACACAGCATACAGAGCAGAGCACATCACCAATCACAGTATACAGAGCAGAGCACGTCACCGATCACACAGTATACAGAGCAGAGCACATCACCGATCACACAGCATACAGAGCGGAGCACGTCACCGATCACACAGCATACAGAGCAGAGCACATCACCAATCACAGTATACAGAGCAGAGCACGTCACTGATCACACAGTATACAGAGCAGAGCACGTCACCGATCACACAGCATACAGAGTGGAGCACGTCACCGATCACACAGTATACGGAGCAGAGCACATCACCAATCACAGTATACAGAGCGGAGCACGTCACCGATCACACAGTATACAGAGCAGAGCACATCACCGATCACACAGTATACAGAGCAGAGCACGTCACCGATCACACAGTATACAGAGCGGAGCACGTCCCTGATCACACAGCATACAGAGCAGAGCACGTCCCCGATCACACAGTATACAGAGCGGAGCACGTCACCGACCACACAGTATACAGAGTAGAGCACGTGACCGATCACACAGCATACAGAGTGGAGCACGTCACCGATCACACAGCATTCAGAGCGGAGCACGTCACCGATCAGACAGTATACAGAGCAGAGCACGTCACCGATCACACAGCATACAGAGCGGAGCACATCACCAATCACAGTATACAGAGCAGAGCACGTCACCGATCACACAGCATACAGAGCGGAGCACGTCACCGATCACACAGTAAACAGAGCAGAGCACGTCACCGATCACACAGTAAACAGAGCAGAGCACATCACCAATCACAGTATACAGAGCAGAGCACGTCACCAATCACACAGTATACAGAGCAGAGCACGTCACCGATCACACAGTAAACAGAGCAGAGCACATCACCAATCACAGTATACAGAGCGGAGCATGTCACCGATCACACAGTACACAGAGCGGAGCACTTCACCGATCACACAGTATACAGAGCAGAGCACGTCACCGATCACACAGCATACAGAGCGGAGCATGTCACCGATCACACAGTATACAGAGCAGAGCACATCACCGATCACAGTATACAGAGCAGAGCACGTCACCGATCACACAGTATACAGAGCAGAGCACGTCACCGATCACACAGTAAACAGAGCAGAGCACATCATCAATCACAGTATACAGAGTGGAGCACGTCACCGATCACACAGTATACAGAGCGGAGCACGTCACCGATCACACAGTATACAGAGCAGAGCACGTCACCGATCACACAGCATACAGAGCGGAGCACGTCACCGATCACACAGCATACAGAGCAGAGCACATCACCAATCACAGTATACAGAGCAGAGCACGTCACCGATCACACAGTATACAGAGCAGAGCACATCACCGATCACACAGCATACAGAGCGGAGCACGTCACCGATCACACAGCATACAGAGCAGAGCACATCACCAATCACAGTATACAGAGCAGAGCACGTCACCGATCACACAGTATACAGAGCAGAGCACGTCACCGATCACACAGCATACAGAGTGGAGCACGTCACCGATCACACAGTATACGGAGCAGAGCACATCACCAATCACAGTATACAGAGCGGAGCACGTCACCGATCACACAGTATACAGAGCAGAGCACATCACCGATCACACAGTATACAGAGCAGAGCACGTCACCGATCACACAGTATACAGAGCGGAGCACGTCCCTGATCACACAGCATACAGAGCAGAGCACGTCCCCGATCACACAGTATACAGAGCGGAGCACGTCACCGACCACACAGTATACAGAGTAGAGCACGTGACCGATCACACAGCATACAGAGTGGAGCACGTCACCGATCACACAGCATTCAGAGCGGAGCACGTCACCGATCAGACAGTATACAGAGCAGAGCACGTCACCGATCACACAGCATACAGAGCGGAGCACATCACCAATCACAGTATACAGAGCAGAGCACGTCACCGATCACACAGCATACAGAGCGGAGCACGTCACCGATCACACAGTAAACAGAGCAGAGCACGTCACCGATCACACAGTAAACAGAGCAGAGCACATCACCAATCACAGTATACAGAGCAGAGCACGTCACCAATCACACAGTATACAGAGCAGAGCACGTCACCGATCACACAGTAAACAGAGCAGAGCACATCACCAATCACAGTATACAGAGCGGAGCACATCACCGATCACACAGTACACAGAGCGGAGCACTTCACCGATCACACAGTATACAGAGCAGAGCACGTCACCGATCACACAGCATACAGAGCGGAGCATGTCACCGATCACACAGTATACAGAGCAGAGCACATCACCGATCACAGTATACAGAGCAGAGCACGTCACCGATCACACAGTATACAGAGCAGAGCACGTCACCGATCACACAGTAAACAGAGCAGAGCACATCATCAATCACAGTATACAGAGTGGAGCACGTCACCGATCACACAGTATACAGAGCGGAGCACGTCACCGATCACACAGTATACAGAGCAGAGCACGTCACCGATCACACAGCATACAGAGCGGAGCACGTCACCGATCACACAGCATACAGAGCAGAGCACATCACCAATCACAGTATACAGAGCAGAGCACGTCACCGATCACACAGTATACAGAGCAGAGCACATCACCGATCACACAGTATACAGAGCAGAGCACGTCACCGATCACACAGCATACAGAGCAGAGCACGTCACCGATCACACAGTATACAGAGCAGAGCACATCACCGATCACACAGTATACGGAGCAGAGCACGTCACCGATCACACAGCATACAGAGCAGAGCGCGTCACCAATCACAGTATACAGAGCAGAGCACGTCACCGATCACACAGCATACAGAGCAGAGCGCGTCACCGATCACAGTATACAGAGAAGAGCACGTCACCGATCACACAGTATACAGAGCAGAGCACGTCACCGATCACACAGTATACAGAGCAGAGCGCGTCACCGATCACAGTATACAGAGCGGAGCACGTCACCGATCACACAGTATACAGAGCAGAGCACGTCACCGATCACAGTATACAGAGCAGAGCACGTCACCGATCACACAGTATACAGAGCAGAGCGCGTCACCGATCACAGTATACAGGGCAGAGCACGTCACCGATCACACAGTATACAGAGCAGAGCGCGTCACCGATCACAGTATACAGAGCAGAGCACGTCACCAATCACACAGTATACAGAGCAGAGCGCGTCACCGATCACAGTATACAGAGCAGAGCACGTCACCGATCACACAGTATACAGAGCAGAGCGCGTCACCGATCACAGTATACAGAGCAGAGCACGTCACCGATCACAGTATACAGAGCAGAGTGCGTCACCGATCACACAATATACAGAGCAGAGCACGTCACCGATCACACAGTATACAGAGCAGAGCACGTCACCGATCACACAGTATACAGAGCAGAGCACGTCACCGATCACACAGCATACAGAGCGGAGCACGTCACCGATCACAGTATACAGAGCAGAGCACGTCACCGATCACACAGTATACAGAGCAGAGCACGTCACCGATCACAGTATACAGAGCAGAGCACGTCACCGATCACACAGTATACAGAGCAGAGCACGTCACCGATCACACAGCATACAGAGCGGAACACGTCACCGATCACACAGTATACAGAGTGGAGCACGTCACCGATCACACAGTATACAGAACAGAGCACGTCACCGATCACACAGCATGTGGCACTTACAAGAGCAAAGGAGGGACTGAGTCCTAGGTAAGGAGAATGCCTACATGGCGGAGCACATCATCTATCACAGTAAACAGAGCAGAGCACGTCACCGATCACACAGTATACAAAGCAGAGCATGTCACCGATCACACAGTATACATTGCAGAGCACGTCACCGATCACAGTATACAGAGCAGAGCACGTCACCGATCACACAGTATTCAGAGCAGAGCACGTCACCGATCACACAGCATACAGAGCGGAGCACATCACCAATCACAGTATACAGAGCAGAGCACGTCACCGATCACACAGCATACAGAGCGGAGCACGTCACCGATCACACAGTAAACAGAGCAGAGCACGTCACCGATCACACAGTAAACAGAGCAGAGCACATCACCAATCACAGTATACAGAGCAGAGCACGTCACCAATCACACAGTATACAGAGCAGAGCACGTCACCGATCACACAGTAAACAGAGCAGAGCACATCATCAATCACAGTATACAGAGTGGAGCACGTCACCGATCACACAGTATACAGAGCGGAGCACGTCACCGATCACACAGTATACAGAGCAGAGCACGTCACCGATCACACAGCATACAGAGCGGAGCACGTCACCGATCACACAGTAAACAGAGCAGAGCACGTCACCGATCACACAGTATACAGAGCAGAGCACATCACCGATCACAGTATACAGAGCAGAGCACGTCACCGATCACACAGTATACAGAGCAGAGCACGTCACCGATCACACAGTAAACAGAGCAGAGCACATCATCAATCACAGTATACAGAGTGGAGCACGTCACCGATCACACAGTATACAGAGCGGAGCACGTCACCGATCACACAGCATACAGAGCAGAGCACGTCACCGATCACACAGCATACAGAGCGGAGCACGTCACCGATCACACAGCATACAGAGCAGAGCACATCACCAATCACAGTATACAGAGCAGAGCACGTCACCGATCACACAGTATACAGAGCAGAGCACATCACCGATCACACAGCATACAGAGCGGAGCACGTCACCGATCACACAGCATACAGAGCAGAGCACATCACCAATCACAGTATACAGAGCAGAGCACGTCACTGATCACACAGTATACAGAGCAGAGCACGTCACCGATCACACAGCATACAGAGTGGAGCACGTCACCGATCACACAGTATACGGAGCAGAGCACATCACCAATCACAGTATACAGAGCGGAGCACGTCACCGATCACACAGTATACAGAGCAGAGCACATCACCGATCACACAGTATACAGAGCAGAGCACGTCACCGATCACACAGTATACAGAGCGGAGCACGTCCCTGATCACACAGCATACAGAGCAGAGCACGTCCCCGATCACACAGTATACAGAGCGGAGCACGTCACCGACCACACAGTATACAGAGTAGAGCACGTGACCGATCACACAGCATACAGAGTGGAGCACGTCACCGATCACACAGCATTCAGAGCGGAGCACGTCACCGATCAGACAGTATACAGAGCAGAGCACGTCACCGATCACACAGCATACAGAGCGGAGCACATCACCAATCACAGTATACAGAGCAGAGCACGTCACCGATCACACAGCATACAGAGCGGAGCACGTCACCGATCACACAGTAAACAGAGCAGAGCACGTCACCGATCACACAGTAAACAGAGCAGAGCACATCACCAATCACAGTATACAGAGCAGAGCACGTCACCAATCACACAGTATACAGAGCAGAGCACGTCACCGATCACACAGTAAACAGAGCAGAGCACATCACCAATCACAGTATACAGAGCGGAGCATGTCACCGATCACACAGTACACAGAGCGGAGCACTTCACCGATCACACAGTATACAGAGCAGAGCACGTCACCGATCACACAGCATACAGAGCGGAGCATGTCACCGATCACACAGTATACAGAGCAGAGCACATCACCGATCACAGTATACAGAGCAGAGCACGTCACCGATCACACAGTATACAGAGCAGAGCACATCACCGATCACAGTATACAGAGCAGAGCACGTCACCGATCACACAGTAAACAGAGCAGAGCACATCATCAATCACAGTATACAGAGTGGAGCACGTCACCGATCACACAGTATACAGAGCGGAGCACGTCACCGATCACACAGTATACAGAGCAGAGCACGTCACCGATCACACAGCATACAGAGCGGAGCACGTCACCGATCACACAGCATACAGAGCAGAGCACATCACCAATCACAGTATACAGAGCAGAGCACGTCACCGATCACACAGTATACAGAGCAGAGCACATCACCGATCACACAGCATACAGAGCGGAGCACGTCACCGATCACACAGCATACAGAGCAGAGCACATCACCAATCACAGTATACAGAGCAGAGCACGTCACCGATCACACAGTATACAGAGCAGAGCACGTCACCGATCACACAGCATACAGAGTGGAGCACGTCACCGATCACACAGTATACGGAGCAGAGCACATCACCAATCACAGTATACAGAGCGGAGCACGTCACCGATCACACAGTATACAGAGCAGAGCACATCACCGATCACACAGTATACAGAGCAGAGCACGTCACCGATCACACAGTATACAGAGCGGAGCACGTCCCTGATCACACAGCATACAGAGCAGAGCACGTCCCCGATCACACAGTATACAGAGCGGAGCACGTCACCGACCACACAGTATACAGAGTAGAGCACGTGACCGATCACACAGCATACAGAGTGGAGCACGTCACCGATCACACAGCATTCAGAGCGGAGCACGTCACCGATCAGACAGTATACAGAGCAGAGCACGTCACCGATCACACAGCATACAGAGCGGAGCACATCACCAATCACAGTATACAGAGCAGAGCACGTCACCGATCACACAGCATACAGAGCGGAGCACGTCACCGATCACACAGTAAACAGAGCAGAGCACGTCACCGATCACACAGTAAACAGAGCAGAGCACATCACCAATCACAGTATACAGAGCAGAGCACGTCACCAATCACACAGTATACAGAGCAGAGCACGTCACCGATCACACAGTAAACAGAGCAGAGCACATCACCAATCACAGTATACAGAGCGGAGCACATCACCGATCACACAGTACACAGAGCGGAGCACTTCACCGATCACACAGTATACAGAGCAGAGCACGTCACCGATCACACAGCATACAGAGCGGAGCATGTCACCGATCACACAGTATACAGAGCAGAGCACATCACCGATCACAGTATACAGAGCAGAGCACGTCACCGATCACACAGTATACAGAGCAGAGCACGTCACCGATCACACAGTAAACAGAGCAGAGCACATCATCAATCACAGTATACAGAGTGGAGCACGTCACCGATCACACAGTATACAGAGCGGAGCACGTCACCGATCACACAGTATACAGAGCAGAGCACGTCACCGATCACACAGCATACAGAGCGGAGCACGTCACCGATCACACAGCATACAGAGCAGAGCACATCACCAATCACAGTATACAGAGCAGAGCACGTCACCGATCACACAGTATACAGAGCAGAGCACATCACCGATCACACAGCATACAGAGCGGAGCACGTCACCGATCACACAGCATACAGAGCAGAGCACGTCACCGATCACACAGTATACAGAGCAGAGCACGTCACCGATCACACAGTATACAGAGCAGAGCACGTCACCGATCACACAGCATACAGAGTGGAGCACGTCACCGATCACACAGTATACGGAGCAGAGCACATCACCAATCACAGTATACAGAGCGGAGCACGTCACCGATCACACAGTATACAGAGCAGAGCACATCACCGATCACACAGTATACAGAGCAGAGCACGTCACCGATCACACAGTATACAGAGCGGAGCACGTCCCTGATCACACAGCATACAGAGCAGAGCACGTCCCCGATCACACAGTATACAGAGCGGAGCACGTCACCGACCACACAGTATACAGAGTAGAGCACGTGACCGATCACACAGCATTCAGAGCGGAGCACGTCACCGATCAGACAGCATACAGAGCGGAGCATGTCACCAATCACACAGCATACAGAGCAGAGCACGTCACCGATCACACAGTAAACAGAGCAGAGCACGTGACCGATCACACTGTATACAGAGCAGAGCACGTCACCGATCACACAGTATACAGAGCGGAGCACGTCACCGATCACACAGCATACAGAGCGCAGCACGTCACGATCACACAACATACAGAGCGCAGCACGTCACCAATCACACAGCATACAGAGCAGAGCACGTCACCGATCACACAGCATACAGCGCAGAGCACGTGACCGATCACACTGTATACAGAGCAGAGCATGTCTTATATTTTTTTGCCTTTTAATCATTATTGCATGCTTTATCTCTGCAGGAAATCCTCTCCTACTGAGATGTTCTTACCTCTGGGATCAGCTGCTGCAGCACTACAGTCAGAATGCGGTAGTTGTAGATTGTACTGACATCAATGTTCGAGCTCCGCGTCGTCGCTGAGAGTCTCCGGACGGGTTGAGAGCACAATCACCAACCAGGCGGCATCACTTTAGAAATGAACTAATGTGTCTCGGGTGTAAATATTCCAGAAATAGTGGAACGTTCCTTAGTAGCCCACAGGCCGATGTAACTGCTTCCTCAAAATTCTATTAATGGAACATTCCTGTAAAACTCTCCATGGGGGCAGACAGGGTAACTATAGGGGGCTTCAGTGATAAACTTTATACATGTAACTCAGTGCAGGCACTGATAGCATGAAATGGAGTGATATGTGCTGCTACTCTGTGGTCATATACGGAACGCAGGTTTTAAATTATTAATTTTTTTTACATTTTCTGATATTTTTTGGGAATGGGGTCAGATAATAACAGCCATCTGTACCCTCCACTCCCCCACCATTCATTGTATTCATGTGTGGACCAGCGGAATGGGGGTAAATGAAGCACTTTTCAGATTTGGACTAAAAAATTATGTTGTTACCAGCAGCAAGTTGTCTCCTTACAGTTTTCGAAACTTTTTTATTCTTGTGTAAAACATTCCATTACCCAATGATCACCAGCGTATTCAGGATCTGTACATATCTAGCATTAGATTGCTAGCTCCTCAGGTAAACACTGATATTTGCTGACTGCCTTCCCCCTTTTTTTAAGATTTTTATCTATTTATGAACAAATGTTATACATTTTAAAACTACTAAGATTTTAATGTTTTATTGTCCTTTTAGGATGGGGTTAGGAATAGATCTAAAGGAAAAATCCAAACAAAAATGGTACATGGTGGCATGTCTGGTGTAGGGTTCAGGGCGTGGGGGGATGCCATACCACAAGGTGTTCTTTAATCATGTGTCATGCTCTGCCCCCTTGTGGCCTGCAGTAGGCATAACACTGTGTTTGGACTGGTGTGTTCCTTTAAGATTTTATGAGCTCTTTCTGTTTCCGGACAGAGCTATGGCGGTATAAATACATTGTCGGTGTTTTTTGTTTTAATCTTTTTAATTTGTATTTTATAAATTGGAACAATGTTTGTAATTTTAACTAGAATTAAAAGATGAATTGTGAAATAAATGTCCATTAGCTGCAATATCTGTTGTCATTTGATCAGTATCATCACCGAAATGTGCCGCTTTATTTCTCACCTAAATATATAACCATATAGTCCCTGCGATTACATCCTCTGCAAGGAAAAGGAAAATGTATAGTCTTAATTAAAAATATCCTATTGTTTTGTGTATACAGTTCTCATGTACAGTACAGAGCAAAAGTTTGGACACACCTTCTCATTTAAAGATTTTTCTGTATTTTCACGACTATGAAAATTGTACATTCACACTGATAGCATCAAAACTATGAATTAACACATGTGGAATTATATACTTAACAAAAAAGTGTGAAACAACTGAAAATATGTCTTATATTCTAGGTTCTTCAAAGTGGCCACCTTTTGCTTTGATGACTGCTTAAGTATATAATTCCACATGTGTTAATTCATAGTTTTGATGCCTTCAGTGTGAATGTACAATTTTCATAGTAATGAAAATACAGAAAAATCTTCAAATGAGAAGGTGTGTCCAAACTTTTGGTCTGTACTGTAGATCTGTGTGTCGCTAAGGTTGCAGACTACAAAAAAAACCCTATGGGGCTAATTCATTAACGTTTTTATTCCAGAAAAGTGGTGTAAAGGCTTTGAAAATTTGCTATTTTTTTGCGCCAACTGGGAAAATTTGGCAACTTTTGGCAACATTTCTAGAGCAGGGCACGGAAAATAATTAGGCACCGTGTACTCTAGCAACACTGGTGGACTGGTGTAGTGCGAGTGTGCTCTCTGCCAGTCTTGAATCCACCCCAACGTATCACCACACCCTATGGCCTCGAATCATCAATACCGACAATTTTCTTTCCGCTCTTAACCCCTTCATGACCCAGCCTATTTTGACCTTAATGACCTGGCCGTTTTTTGCAATTCTGACCAGTGTCCCTTTATGAGGTAATAACTCAGGAACACTTCAATGGATCCTAGCGGTTTTGAGATTGTTATTTCGTGACATATTGGGCTTCATGTTAGTGGTAAATTTAGGTCGATAATTTTTGCGTTTATTTGTGAAAAAATGGAAATTTGTCAAAAATTTTGAAAATTTCGCAATTTTAAAATTTTGAATTTTTATTCTGTTAAACGAGAGAGTTATGTGACACAAAATAGATTATAAATAACATTACCCACATATCTACTTTACATCAGCACAATTTTGGAAACAAAATTTTTTTTTCTAGGAAGTTATAAGGGTTAAAATTTGACCAGCGATTTCTCATTTTTACAGCAAAATTTACAAAACCATTTTTTTTAGGGACCACCTCACATTTGAAGTCAGTTTGAGGGGTCTATATGGCTGAAAATACCCAAAAGTGACACCATTCTAAAAACTGCACCCCTCAAGGTGCTCAAAACCACATTCAAGAAGTTTATTAACCCTTCAGGTGCTTAACAGCAGCAGAAGCAACATGGAAGGAAAAAATAAACAGTTAACTTTTTAGTCCCAAAAATGATCTTTTAGCAACAATTTTTTTATTTTCCCAAGGGTAAAAAGAGAAACTGGACCCCAAAAGTTATTGTACAATTTGTCCTGAGTACGCCGATACCTCATATGTGGGGGGGAACCACAGTTTGGGCGCACAACAGGGCTCGGAAGGGAAGGAGCGCCATTTGACTTTTTCAATTAAAAATTGGCTCCAATCTTTAGCGGACACCATGTTGCGTTTGGAGAGCCCCTGTGTGCCTAAATATTGGAGCTCCCCCTATAAGTGACCCCATTTCCACATGGGCAATAGGATAAAATGGATCCTAAAATGTGTTGGGCAATTTCTCCTGAGTACACCGATACCTCATATGTGGTCACAAACCACTGTTTGTGCACACGGCAAGGCTTGGAAGTGAAGGAGCGCCATTTGACTTTTGAATGAAAAATTAGCTCCAATCATTAGCGGACACTATGTCGCGTTTGGAGAGCCCCTGTGTGCCTAATCATTGGAGCTCCCCCACATGTGACCCCATTTTGGAAACTAGACCCCACAAGAAACTTATCTAGATGCATAGTGAGCACTTTGAACCCCCAGGTGCTTCACAAATTGATCTGTAAAAATGAAAAAGTACTTTTTTTCCCCAAAAAATTCTTTTAGCCTCAATTTGTTCATTTCCACACGGGCAACCAACAGGATAAAAGGAATCCTAAAATTTATTGGGCAATTTCTCCTGAGTACAGTGATACCTCACATGTGGGGGTAAACCACTGTTTGGGCACACGGCAGGGCTCGGAAGGGAAGGAGCGCCATTTGACTTTTTAAATGAAAAATTAGCTCCAATCATTAGCGGACACCATGTCGCGTTTGGAGAGCCCCTGTGTGCCAAAACATTGGAGCTCCCCCACATGTGACCCCATTTTGGAAACTAGACCTCCCATGGAACTAATCTAGATGTGCAGTGACCACTTTAAACCCCCAAGTGCTTCACAGAAGTTTATAACGTAGAGCCGTGAAAATAAAAAATCATTTTTCTTTCCTCAAAAATTATTTTTTAGCCCGCAATTTTTTATTTTCACAAGAGTAACAGGGGAAATTGGACCCCCAAACGTTGTTGTCCAGTTTGTCCTGAGTACGCTGATACCCCATATGTGGGGGGGAACCACTGTTTGGGCACACGTCGGGGCTCGGAAGGGAAGTAGTGACGTTTTGGAATGCATTCTTTGATGGAATGGTCTGCGGGCATCATGTTACGTTTGCAGAGCCCCTGATGTGCCTAAACAGTAGAAACCCCCTACAAGTGACCCCATTTTGGAAACTAGACCCCCCAAGGAACTTATCTAGATATGTGGTGACCACTTTGAACCCCCAAGTGCTTCACAGACGTTTATAACGCAGAGCCGTGAAAATAAAAAATCATTTTTCTTTCCTCAAAAATTATTTTTTAGCCCGCAATTTTCACAAGAGTAACAGGAGAAATTGGACCCCAAAAGTTGTTGCCCAGTTTGTCCTGAGTGTGCTGATACCCCATATGTGTGTGTGTGTGTGTGTGTGTGTGTGGGGTTAACCACTGGTTGGGCACACGTCAGAGCTCGGAAGGGAAGTAGTGACGTTTTGGACTGCAGACTTTGATGGAATGGTCTGCGGGCATCACGTTACGTTTGCAGAGCCCCTGTTGTGCCTAAACAGTAGAAACCCCCCACAAGTGACCCCATTTTGGAAACTAGACCCCCCAAGGAACTTATCTAGATACAGTACACACCAAAAGTTTGGACACACCTTCTCATTTAAAGATTTTTCTGTATTTTCATGACTATGAAAATTGTAAATTCACACTGAAGGCATCAAAACTATGAATTAACAGATGTGGAATTATATACTTAGCAAAAAAGTGAGAAACAACTGAAATTATGTCTTATATTCTAGGTTCTTCAAAGTAGCCACCTTTTGCTTTGATGACTGCTTTTCACACTCTTGGCATTCTCTTGATGAGCTTCAAGAGGAAGTCACCGGGAATGGTTTTCACTTCACAGGTGTGCCCTGTTAGGTTTAATAAGTGGGATTTCTTGCCTTATAAATGGTGTTGGAACCATCAGTTGTGCTGTTCAGAAGTCTGGTGGATACACAGCTGATAGTCTTACTGAATAGACTGTTAGAATTTCTATTATGGCAAGAAAAAAGCAGCTAAGTAAAGAAAAACGAGTGGCCATCATTACTTTAAGAAATGAAGGTCAGTCAGTCCGAAAAATTGGGAAAACTTTGAAAGTGTCCCCAAGTGCAGTGGCAAAAACCATCAAGTGCTACAAAGAAACTGGCTCACATGAGGACTGCCCCAGGAAAGGAAGACCAAGAGTCACCTCTACTTCTGAGGATATATTTATCCGAGTCACCGGCCTCAGAAATCGTAGGTTAACAGCAGCTCAGATTAGAGACCAGGTCAATGCCACACAGAGTTCTAGCAGCAGACACATCTCTCTACAACAACTGTTAAGAGGAGACTTTGTGCAGCAGGCCTTCATGGTAAAATAGCTGCTACGAAACCACTGCTAAGGACAGGTAACAAGCAGAAGAGACTTGTTTGAGCTAAAGAACACAAGGAATGGACATTAGACCAGTGGAAATCTGTTCTTTGGTCTGATGAGTCCAAATTTGAGATCTTTGGTTCCAATCACCGTGTCTTTGTGCGATGCAGAAAAGGTGAACGAACGGACTCTACATGCCTGTTCCCACTGTGAAGCATGGAGGAGGAGGTGTGATGGTGTGGGGGTGCTTTGCTGGTGACACTGTTGGGGATTTATTCAAAATTGAAGGCATACTGAATCAGCATGGCTACTACAGCATCTTGCAGCGGCATACTATTCCATCCAGTTTGCTTTTAGTTGGACCATCATTTATTTTTCAATAGGACAATGACCCCAAACACACCTCCAGGCTGTGTAAGGGCTATTTGACCAAGAAGGAAAGTGATGGGGTGCTATGCCAGATAACCTCGCCTCCACAGTCACCAGACCTGAACCCAATCGAGATGGTTTGGGGTGAGCTGGACCGCAAAGTGAAGGCAAAAGGGCGAACAAGTGCTAAGCATCTCTGGGAACTCCTTCAAGATTGTTGGAAGACCATTCCCGGTGACTACCTCTTGAAGCTCATCAAGACAATGCCAAGAGTGTGCAAAGCAGTCATCAAAGCAAAAGGTGGCTACTTTGAAGAACCTAGAATATAATACATATTTTCAGTTGTTTCACACTTTTTTGTTAGGTATATAATTCCACATGTGTAAATTCATAGTTTTGATGCCTTCAGTGTGAATGTACAATTTTCATAGTCATGAAAATACAGAAAAATATTTAAATGAGAAGGTGTGTCCAAACTTTTGGTCTGTACTGTATGTCGGGTGCACTTTGAACCCCCAAGTGCTTGACAGAAGTTTACAACGCAGAGCCGTGAAAATAAAAAATCATTTTTCTTTCCTCAAAAATGATTTTTAGCAAGCATTTTTTTATTTTCACAAGGGTAACAGGAGAAATTGGACCCCAATAGTTGTTGCCCAGTTTGTCCCGAGTAAGCTGGTACCCCATATGTGGGGGTAAACCATTGTTTGGGCAGACGTCGGGGCTCAGAAGGGAAGTAGTGACGTTTTGAAATGCAGACTTTGATAGAATGGTCTGCGGGCGTCACTTTGCATTTGCAGAGCCCCTGATGTGCCTAAACAGTAGAAACCCCCCACAAGTGACCCCATTTTGGAAACTAGACCCCCCAAGGAACTTATCTAGATATGTGGTGAGCACTTTGAACCCCCAAGTGCTTCACAGAAGTTTACAACGCAGAGCCGTGGAAATAAAAAAATCATTTTTCTTTCCTCAAAAATGATGTTTTAGCAAGCAATTTTTTATTTTCACAAGGGTAACAGGAGAAATTGGACCCTAATAGTTTTTGCCCAGTTTGTCCCGAGTATGCTGGTACCCCATATGTGTGGGTAAACCACTGTTTGGGCGCACGTCGGGGCTCGGAAGGGAGAGAGCACCATTTGACTTTTTGAACGCAAGATTGTCTGGAATCAATGGTGGCGCCATGTTGCGTTTGGAGACCCCTGATGTGCCTAAACAGTGGAAACCCCTCAATTCTAACTCCAACACTAACCCCAATACACCCTAACCCTAATCCCAACTCTAGCCATAACCCTAATCACAACCCTAACCCCAACACACCCATAACCCTAATCCCAACCCTAATCCTAACCCTAATCCCAACCCTAACCCTAATCCCAACCCTAACCACAACTTTAACCCCAACACACCCCTAACCCCAACCCTAATCCCAACCCTAACCACAACCCTAACCCCAACACACCCCTAACTATAACCCTAACCACAAGCCTAATCTTAACCCTATTTCCAACCCTAGCCCTAATTC
Organism: Ranitomeya imitator; assembly: GCF_032444005.1. Taxonomy (NCBI): domain Eukaryota; kingdom Metazoa; phylum Chordata; class Amphibia; order Anura; family Dendrobatidae; genus Ranitomeya; species Ranitomeya imitator. Next base: position 448,867,777 of record NC_091283.1, on the reverse strand, counting down.
CAACCCTAACCCTAAGGCTATGTGCCCACGTTGCGGATACGTGTGAGATTTTTCCGCACCATTTTTGAAAAATCCGCAGGTAAAAGGCACTGCGTTTTACCTGCGGATTTACCGCGGATTTCCAGTGTTTTTTGTGCGGATTTCACCTGCGGATTCCTATTGAGGAACAGGTGTAAAACGCTGCGGAATCCGCACAAAGAATTGACATGCTGCGGAAAATACAACGCAGCGTTTCCGCGTGGTATTTTTCGCACCATGGGCACAGCGGATTTGGTTTTCCATAGGTTTACATGGAACTGTAAACCTGATGGAAAACTGCTACTAATCCGCAGCGGCCAATCCGCTGCGGATCCGCAGCCAAATCCGCATCGTATGCACATAGCCTAATTCTAAGGAAATGTGCACACGCTGCGGAAAATGCTGCGGATCCGCAGCGTTTCCGCAGCTGCAGGTTCACAGCATTTTCCCATGAGTTTACAGTTCAATGTAAACCTATGGGAAACAAAAATCGCTGTGCGCATGCTGCGGAAAAAAACCGCGGACATGCAGCGGTTTACATTCCACAGCATGTCACTTCTTTCTGCGGATTCCGCAGCGGTTTTACAACTGCTCCAATAGAAAACCGCAGTTGAAAAACCGCAGTGAAATCCGCAGAAAAACCGCGGTAAATCTGTGATAAATCCGCAGAGGTTTTGCACTGCGGATTTATCAAATCCGCTGTGGAAAAATCCGCAGAGGACCAGAATACGTGTGCACATAGCCTTACCCTAGCCCTAACCCTAGTTCTAATCCTAGTTCTAACCCTAACCCTAGTGGAAAAATATATATACAGTTAGGGCCAGAAATATTTGGACAGTGACACAATTTTCGCGAGTTGGGCTCTGCATGCCACCACATTGGATTTGAAATGAAACCTCTACAACAGAATTCAAGTGCAGATTGTAACGTTTAATTTGAAGGGTTGAACAAAAATATCTGATAGAAAATGTAGGAATTGTACACATTTCTTTACAAACACTCCACATTTTAGGAGGTCAAAAGTAATTGGACAAATAAACATAACCCAAACAAAATATTTTTATTTTCAATATTTTGTTGCAAATCCTTTGGAGGCAATCACTGCCTTAAGTCTGGAACCCATGGACATCACCAAACGCTGGGTTTCCTCCTTCTTAATGCTTTGCCAGGCCTTTACAGCCGCAGCCTTCAGGTCTTGCTTGTTTGTGGGTCTTTCCGTCTTAAGTCTGGATTTGAGCAAGTGAAATGCATGCTCAATTGGGTTTAGATCTGGAGATTGACTTGGCCATTGCAGAATTTTCCACTTTTTGGCACTCATGAACTCCTGGGTAGCTTTGGATGTATGCTTGGGGTCATTGTCCATCTGTACTATGAAGCGCCGTCCAATCAACTTTGCAGCATTTGGCTGAATCTGGGCTGAAAGTATATCCCGGTACACTTCAGAATTCATCCGGCTACTCTTGTCTGCTCTTATGTCATCAATAAACACAAGTGACCCAGTGCCATTGAAAGCCATGCATGCCCATGCCATCACGTTGCCTCCACCATGTTTTACAGAGGATGTGGTGTGCCTTGGATCATGTGCCGTTCCCTTTCTTCTCCAAACTTTTTTCTTCCCATCATTCTGGTACAGGTTGATCTTTGTCTCATCTGTCCATAGAATACTTTTCCAGAACTGAGCTGGCTTCTTGAGGTGTTTTTCTGCAAATTTAACTCTGGCCTGTCTATTTTTGGTATTGATGAATGGTTTGCATCTAGATGTGAACCCTTTGTATTTACTGTCATGGAGTCTTCTCTTTACTGTTGACTTAGAGACAGATACACCTACTTCACTGAGAGTGTTCTGGACTTCAGTTGATGTTGTGAACGGGTTCTTCTTCACCAAATTAAGTATGCGGCGATCATCCACCACTGTTGTCATCCGTGGACGCCCAGGCCTTTTTGAGTTCCCAAGCTCACCAGTCAATTCCTTTTTTCTCAGAATGTACCCAACTGTTGATTTTGCTACTCCAAGCATGTCTGCTATCTCTCTGATGGATTTTTTCTTTTTTTTCAGCCTCAGGATGTTCTGCTTCACCTCAATTGAGAGTTCCTTTGACCGCATGTTGTCTGCTCACAGCAACAGCTTCCAAATGCAAAACCACACACCTGGAATCCACCCCTGACCTTTTAACTACTTCATTGATTACAGGTTAACGAGGGAGACGCCTTCAGAGTTAATTGCAGCCCTTAGAGTCCATTGTCCAATTACTTTTGGTCCCTTGAAAAAGAGGACGCTATGCATTACAGAGCTATGATTCCTAAACCCTTTCTCCGATTTGGATGTGGAAACTATCATATTGCAGCTGGGAGTGGGCACTTTCAGCCCATATTATATATATAATTGTATTTCTGAACATGTTTTTGTAAACAGCTAAAATAACAAAACTTGTGTCACTGTCCAAATATTTCTGGCCCTAACTGTATATGTATATATATATATATATATATATATATATATATATATTTTCTTTATTTTATTATTGTCCCTACATATGGGGGTGATAAAGGGGGGGGTTCATTTACTATTTTTATTATTTTGATCACTATGATAGGTTTTATCACAGTGATCAAAATTTACATGGAACGAGTCTGACGGCTGGCAGATTCAGCGGGCGCACTGCGCATGCGCCTGCCATTTTGGAAGATGGCGGCGCCCGTGGAAAAGACGCACGGACACCGGGAGGCTCGGTAAGTACGAGGGGGTGGGAGGGGAGCACAGGGGGTGGATCGGAGCACAGGGGGGTGGATCGGAGCACGGGGGGAGCGGACAGGACGGGGGAGCAGACAGGAGGACAGAGGGGAGTGGACCACAGAATGGAGGACTGGGGAGGAGATCGGTGGCGGGGCAGATCAGGGTTTCCAGCCATGGCCGATGATATTGCAGCATCGGCCATGGCTGGATTGTAATATTTCACCACTTTTAATAGGTGAAATATTACAAATTGCTCCGATTGGCTGTTGCACTTTCAACAGCCAATCAGAGCGATCGTAGCCACGTGGGGGCAAAGCCACCCCCCCCCCCCCCTGGGCTAAAGTACCACTCCCCCTGTCCCTGCAGATCGGGTGAAATTGGAGTTAACACTTTCACCCGATCTGCAGGGACGTGATCATTCCATGACGCCACATAGGCGTCACTGGTCGGATTGGCACCCATTTTCATGACGCCTACATGGCGTCACAGGTCGGGAAGGGGTTAATGAGGGGGCATTTTGAAGTTAGATGCTCCTGATTCATGAAGATGTGCATTCCTTTTAATATTTCAGAAATGTCTGGCGAGTGGTGTGAGCTCAGTGCACCATGCCAGAAATTATACTCTAGTCCAGAGGTCCCCAACCTTTCTGACCTTGAGAGCCACATCCAGCTATGAAAGAGGGTCGTGATCCACATTCAGCTCTGAGAGAGGGTCGAGAGCCACAGCCAGCTCCTCCCCCACTCTCAGTAGTGACACCGAGAGCCTCCATTATCGGTATAATGACAACCAAAGCTTCTCCACTGAAATCACACCAAGGCAGTATGCCAAGCTCCACTGTTTCCTATCTCACTCCCATTCAAATCTGCTCTTCTGTACAGGGCTACACACAAAAGTAACCATTTAGGGATCTGCTCTTAATAGTTATTCACATCTGGTGATAGTGCACCAAGCTGGCAGGCAGCCGCGAGCCACACATCATAGGCTCGCGAGCCACATGTGGCTCCCGAGCTACAGGTTGAGGACCCCTGCTCTAGTCCCTGACAGGATTAAGATCTCTAGCATAGGAAACGTCACTCTGCCCAATTTGGTGACAGTGCGAGAAACTGGCGTAAAAACGCCAAAAGTCGCAATTTTGTTTTACATAACTGCCGAGTTGCGCACTGTGTTACTACACAGGTTTAGGAGCTGTGGCCACATAATCTACAGCAAATAGCTGCACTGACATACAGGTAACACCCTGCTGTAACTGGAGTTTAGGCTAATCTTGGCCATTTAACCCTTCAGATGCCCACTGCTATGGGTTGTCAGTCAGCCAGTGACCTAATAATGGCCCGCAGGACAGCCAAGTACATGGGGGCCGTGATGTCTTCACTGAGCCAAGATGTCAATCTGCACCAAGAACTCAGAAGAAAACTTCAAATGCTGATTAAACAAGAACCAAAATGTGGATTTTTTTTCACCATATCAATTTAATTAGTATAACAGCGCCATTATGGCCATGTCTTTACATTGCTACATTGTGCTGACAGGTTCTCTTTAAAATGTTATTTAATTAATTAACCCCTTCTTGATGTGTGACAGCTGAGCCTGTACCATGCCTGGCATATGCTGGCCGTGTTACACAGCCAGCATCTATCTTTAACAGCAGCGACCAAAGCTAGCTCTGTTCACTGCTGCTTAACAATTTAAAGGCCACAGTGAATCACTGACAGCAATATTTAAATATAAAAAAAATGTATAACAATTCTAATCACTTGCTCATTTTTCCTCTTTATTAATGAAAAAATAAATAAGCATATTGGCTATCACCTTTTCTGTCTAACAAAATATCTAATTAATCAGTACAATAAATGCCATAAAGAGGAAAAAAAATACGAAGTTACAAAATTGCAGTTGTTCGGTCACCACACCTTCCTAAAAAAAAAGTGCAATAAAACACTATCAAGATGTTTTTTTTTATCCCAAAATGGTAACAATAAAAATCAGCTTGCCACGCAAAATAGAAACCTTCACAAAGTTCCATCAACAGAAAAATAAAAAATGTATAGGTCTCACTTATCATTCATGTACAAATGTTATTTTTTTCCACCAGCACTTATAATTTACAGGACCATTTACAGTTTGCTATGTTACAGAACTGCAATTTATTTGACTGTGGCTCCATATGGCATCCGATTTTTTTTTTTGCACCCATAGATTCGAATGGGCGAGTCTCATCCGATTTCCACAAGAAACTAGTGCAGATTCGGACAGTGAAAAAAAAATTACTCGTGTGCTCTGCCAAATGGAATAACATTGGTCCAAGTGCTTTTCACGGACCCAAAATACGGTTGTCTGAACGTGCCCTTACCGTACATTGAACTTGGTAGAAACAAAAACCCCCAAAAACAATGGTGGAATCACACTTTTTCATCATTTCACCACACATGGATTATATTTTTCCGGTTTTCCAGTTTATTGTAGAGAATTACAGCACAACCCAATAAATGAATCGAACGGCGCTTCAGTACATGCACAGTGTACCAAAACTAGAGAAAATAAAGTGGCTGCAGTGCATCAGTAAGCTCTCAATAGTAGTGATTAGAGGGGGTAATCCGACCCCTGCAGATCAGTGGTTGATAGGACATCTTTGCAAGGCTTGATACTACATGGGTTGTACACAACAGGCCTGGATGCATTCTACTGTGTGGCCAGCAGAGGTCAGCAAAGTTTAAGCAGTGATCGGTCTGTAAATAGGTCAGTGCCCCGGCTCAGAGGCAGTAGCTGTATGTGACAATCTGGCAGTGGGAGGTTTAAATTTAGGAATATATGTGGGTCACTGCGCCATGTGAGGCCAGGTTTGGTGGGGTACACAGCTCTTTCATGGTGGCTGCACATTTGGGTTTTAGCTTTTCCACAGACTGCACAGAACGTACAGTACCTGACTCGGGGCCAGGGATGATCTAGGACCCATTAGAGAAAGATCCCAGCATCCTCCCCACCGTCCGCCTCCACCACTGCTAAACACTAAATCCCAATCAGTCTAATGTGTCCTCACTAGAAGTTCATGTCAGCCCTGCGTGACCCATACAAAACAATCCATGGGTATATGCAAGCAGTGCACCCCAGTGTGTGTATAGCGGGCCATGTCATAATGATTCTGCATCCCGAATATTGATGCCGTATTACAATTATGTAAAAAGTTGTCACTGTGTGCATATATTACTATTACTTATCCTGTATTATACTCCAGAGCTGCACTTCCTATTCTGCTGGTGGAGTCACTGTGTACATACATTACTTATCCTGTACTGATCCTGAGTTACATCCTGTATTATACCCCAGAGCTGCACTCACTATTCTGCTGGTGCAGTCACTGTGTACATACAGTACATTACTTATCTTGTACAGATCCTGAGTTACATCCTGTATTATACTCCAGAGCTGCACTCACTATTCTGCTGGTGGAGTCACTGTGTACATACATTACTTATCCTGTACTGATCCTGAGTTATATCCTGTATTATACTCCAGAGCTGCACTCACTATTCTGCTGGTGGAGTCACTGTGTACATACATTACATTACTTATCCAGAACTGATCCTCAGTTATATCCTGTATTATACCCCAGAGCTACACTCACTATTCTGCTGGTGCAGTCACTGTGTACATATATTACATTACTGATCCTGAGTTACCTCCTGTATTATACTCCAGAGCTGAACTCACTATTCTGCTGGTGCAGTCACTATGTACATACATTACATTACTTATCCTGTACTGATCCTGAGTTACATCCTGTATTATACTCCAGAGCTGCACTCAATATTCTGCTGGTGGAGTCACTGTGTACATACATTACATTACTTATCCTGTACTGATCCTGAGTTACATCCTGTATTATACTCCAGAGCTGCACTCACTATTCTGCTGGTGGAGTCACTGTGGAGATCCTGTACTGATCCTGAGTTACCTCCTGTATTATACTCCAGAGCTGAACTCACTATTCTGCTGGTGGAGTCACTGTGTACATACATTACATTACTTATCCTATACTGATCCTGAGTTACATCCTGTATTATACCCTAGAGCTGCACTCACTATTCTGCTGGTGCAGTCACTGTGTACATACATTACATTACTTATCCTGTACTGATCCTGAGTTACATCCTGTATTATACTCCAGAGCTGCACTCACTATTCTGCTGGTGCAGTCACTGTGTACATACATTACATTACTTATCCTGTACAGATCCTGAGTTACATCCTGTATTATACATCAGAGCTGCACTCACTATTCTGCTGGTGCAGTCACTGTGTACAGTCATGGCCAAAATTTTTGAGAATGACACCAAAATTATATTTTCACATGATCTGCTGCCCTCTGGTTTTTATTAGTGTTTGTCTGATGTTTATATCACATACAGAAATATTATTGCAATCATATTATGAGTACCAATAGGTTATATTGACAGTTAGAATGAGTTAATGCAGCAAGTCAATATTTGCAGTGTTGACCCTTCTTCTTCAAGACCTCTGCAATTCTCCCTGGCATGCTCTCAATCAACTTCTGGACCAAATCTTGACAGATAGCAGTCCATTCTTGCATAATCAATGCTTGCATTTTGCCAGAATTTGTTGGTTTTTGTTTGTCCACCCGTCTCTTGATGATTGACCACAAGTTCTCAATGGGATTAAGATCTGGGGAGTTTCCAGGCCATGGACCCAAAATCTCTATGTTTTGTTCCATGAGCTATTTAGTTCTCACCTTTGCTTTATGGCAAGGTGCTCCATCATGCTGGAAAAGGCATTGTTGTGCGCCAAACTGCTCTTGGACGGTTGGGAGAAGTTGCTCTTGGAGGACATTCTGGTACCATTCTTTATTCATGGCTGTGTTTTTAGGCAAGACTGTGAGTGAGCCGATTCCCTTGGCTGAGAAGCAACCCCACACATGAATGGTTTCAGGATGCTTTACAGTTGGCATGAGACAAGACTGGTGGTAGTGCTCACCTCTTCTTCTCTGAATAAGCTGTTTTCCAGATGTCCCAAACAATCGAAAAGGGGATTCATCAGAGAAAATAACTTTGCCCCAGTCCTCAGCAGTTCACTCCCTGTACCTTTTGCAGAATATCAGTCGGTCCCTGATGTTTTTTCTGGAGAGAAGTGGCTTCTTTGCTGCCCTCCTTGAAACTAGGCCTTGCTCAAAGAGTCTCCGCCTCACAGTGCGTGCAGAAGCACTCACACCAGCCTGCTGCCATTCCTGAGCAAGCTCGGCACTGCTGGTAGTCCGATCCCGCAGCTGAAACAGTTTTAAGATACGGTCCTGGCGCTTGCTGGTCTTTCTTGGACGCCCTGGAGCCTTTTTGACAACAATGGAAGGTCTCTCCTTGAAGTTCTTGATGATGCGATAGATTGTTGACTGAGGTGCAATCTTTGTAGCTGCGATACTCTTCCCTGTTAGGCCATTTTTGTGCAGTGCAATGATGGCTGCACGTGTTTCTATAGAGATAACCATGGTTAACTGAAGAGAAACAATGATACCAAGCACCAGCCTCCTTTTAAAGTGTCCAGTGATGTCATTCTTACTTAATCATGACTGATTGATCACCAGCCCTGTCCTCATCAACACCCACACCTGTGTTAATGGATCAAGCACTAAAACGATGTTAGCTGCTCCTTTTAAGGCAGGACTGCAATGATGCTGAAATGTGTTTTGGGGGTTAAAGTTCATTTTCTGGGCAAATATTGACTTTGCAAGTACAGTAATTGCTGTTAAGCTGATCACTCTGACATTCAGGAGTATATGCAAATTGCCATTAGAAAAAATGAAGCAGTAGACTTTGGAAAAATTAATATTTGTCTCATTCTCAAAATTTTTGGCCATGACTGTACATACATTACATTACTTATCCTGTACTGATCCTGAGTTACATCCTGTATTATACTCCAGAGCTGCACTCACTATTCTGCTAGTGCAGTCACTGTGTACATACATTACATTACTTATCGTGTACTGATCCTCAGTAACATCCTGTATTATACCCCAGAGCTGCACTCACTATTCTGCTGGTGGAGTCACTGTGTACATACATTACATTACTTATCCTATACTGATCCTGAGTTACATCCTGTATTATACCCCAGAGCTGCACTCACTATTCTGCTGGTGGAGTCACTGTGGAGATCCTGTACTGATCCTGAGTTACCTCCTGTATTATACTCCAGAGCTGAACTCACTATTCTGCTGGTGGAGTCACTGTGTACATACATTACATTACTTATCCTATACTGATCCTGAGTTACATCCTGTATTATACCCCAGAGCTGCACTCACTATTCTGCTGGTGCAGTCACTGTGTACATACATTACATTACTTATCCTGTACTGATCCTGAGTTACATCCTGTATTATACTCCAGAGCTGCACTCACTATTCTGCTGGTGCAGTCACTGTGTACATACATTACATTACTTATCCTGTACAGATCCTGAGTTACATCCTGTATTATACATCAGAGCTGCACTCACTATTCTGCTGGTGCAGTCACTGTGTACATACATTACATTACTTATCCTGTACTGATCCTGAGTTATATCCTGTATTATACCCCAGAGCTGCACTCACTATTCTGCTGGTGGAGTCACTGTGTACATACATTACATTACTTATCCTGTACAGATCCTGAGTTACATCCTGTATTATACTCCAGAGCTGCACTCACTATTCTGCTAGTGCAGTCACTGTGTACATACATTACATTACTTATCGTGTACTGATCCTCAGTAACATCCTGTATTATACCCCAGAGCTGCACTCACTATTCTGCTGGTGCAGTCACTGTGTACATACATTACATTACTTATCCTGTACAGATCCTGAGTTACATCCTGTATTATACTCCAGAGCTGCACTCACTATTCTGCTAGTGCAGTCACTGTGTACATACATTACATTACTTATCGTGTACTGATCCTCAGTAACATCCTGTATTATACCCCAGAGCTGCACTCACTATTCTGCTGGTGGAGTCACTGTGTACATACATTACATTACTTATCCTATACTGATCCTGAGTTACATCCTGTATTATACCCCAGAGCTGCACTCACTATTCTGCTGGTGGAGTCACTGTGGAGATCCTGTACTGATCCTGAGTTACCTCCTGTATTATACTCCAGAGCTGAACTCACTATTCTGCTGGTGGAGTCACTGTGTACATACATTACATTACTTATCCTATACTGATCCTGAGTTACATCCTGTATTATACCCCAGAGCTGCACTCACTATTCTGCTGGTGCAGTCACTGTGTACATACATTACATTACTTATCCTGTACTGATCCTGAGTTACATCCTGTATTATACTCCAGAGCTGCACTCACTATTCTGCTGGTGCAGTCACTGTGTACATACATTACATTACTTATCCTGTACAGATCCTGAGTTACATCCTGTATTATACATCAGAGCTGCACTCACTATTCTGCTGGTGCAGTCACTGTGTACATACATTACATTACTTATCCTGTACTGATCCTGAGTTATATCCTGTATTATACCCCAGAGCTGCACTCACTATTCTGCTGGTGGAGTCACTGTGTACATACATTACATTACTGATCCTGTACTGATCCTGAGTTACATCCAGAAGATCTTTTATTATAAAAATGAAAAACATAACAATAATAATAACAGAAACAAAACAGAAATATCAGCCAGAAAATAATCAGTATAATGAACACTGGTCCAGCCGCTCATTATCTCCTCTCACACATTTTATATATGCAGAATAATAACTAATAATAAGTAACATTAAGTACTTACACCTTCTGGTCCGGTCACCAAACTAAATAATAACAAACAATATAAACAATAACAAACAAAAACAAATAAACAATAGCAAACAAAGACTATATACACATAAATATTTTATTATTATTATTATTTTTATATAAATAAGATAACCACAAACTATGCAAATATATACAATACTAAGCTAACCACCACCCCACACTCAAGCCCACTATTCCCAAACCCCGCACTGACCTGAGAGCTGGTCCTTCGTCTCATGCCTAATTCCATGTCCAACGTCCATAGGCCAGATCAGGCAGTGCCAGTTTTTCCCCCAAACACCCCAGTGTCTCATAGTCCCACAAGATAAACCCACCTCCCCCCTTTTCCCACCACCCAACCTAACACCTACACCCAAATCTATATCCCTATATACAATATCTACTATATAATTGTCTAAGGGTCACTTCCGTCTTTCTGTCCTTCTGTCTGTCTTTCTTTCTGTCACGGATATTCATTGGTCGCGGCCTCTGTCTGTCATGGAATTCAAGTCGCTGATTGGTCGTGGAAAAACGCCCACGACCATTGCCACGACCAATCAGCGACGGGCGCAGTCCGGCGGCAACATGGCCGCTCCTTCCTCCCCGCAGTCAGTGCCCGCTCCGTACTCCCTTCCAGTCAGTGCTCACACAGGGTTAATGGCAGTGCTAATGATCGCGTTATGCCGTGGTGTAACGCACTCCATTAACGCTGCTATTTACCCTGTGTGACCAACTTTTTTACTATAGAGGTAGCATCAATAGTAAAAAGATCTAATATTAAAAATAATAAAAAAAATAAATCATCATATACTCACCTGCCGGCGCCTTTCCCGCTCCTCGCGACGCTCCGGTGACCGGTCCATGCATTGCGATCTTGCGAGACCGCAACGTCATCATCTCGCGAGACCGCAATGCACTCTTGAGACCGGAGTGCGCGAGGAGCGTCGGTAAACGCTTCCTGGATCCAGGGACCAACGGAAGGTGAGTATATAACTATTTTTTATTTTAATTCTTTTTTTTTTAACAGGGATATGATGCCCACATTGCTATATACTACGTGGGCTGTGCAATATACTACGCGGGCTGGGCAATATACTACGCAGGCTGGTCAATGTACTACGCGGGCTGTGCACTATACTACGCACGCTGTGCAATATACTACGCACGCTGGGCAATATACTACACGGGCTGGGCAATATACTACGCGAGCTGTGCAATATACTACGCGGGCTGTGCAATATACTACGCGGGCTGTGCAATATACTACGCGGGCTGTGCAATATAATACGTGACTGGGCAATATACTACGTGACTGGGCAATATACTACGTGGCTGGGCAATATACTACGTGGCTGGGCAATATACTGCGTGACTGAGCAATATACTATGTGGCTGGGCAATATAGTACGTGACTGGGCAATATACTACGTGGCTGGGCAATATACTATGTGGCTGGGCAATATACTATGTGGCTGGGCAATATACTATGTGACTGGGCAATATACTACGTGGCTGGGCAATATACTACGTGGCTGGGAAATATACTACGTGGCTGGGAAATATACTACGTGGCTGGTCAATATACTACGTGGCTGGTCAATATACTACGTGGACATGCATATTCTAGAATACCCGATGCGTTAGAATCGGGCCACCATCTAGTATACAATATATACAGCAGCACACACCACAATAATCACAAATCACAAAGCCCAAGTTCGGTGCCTGCAGCCCTACATCACTGTATAATAATCAAACAAAACAAAAATCTACAGTGACAGCAGCAGCCCACCACCAGGAAAGGAGACGACCAAACTAGGGCACACTAAAAGAAAAGCCCCTCCAGAGGAGAGCGAGTCTCTCATACTCCAGAGAGCGCACCTTCACCAGGTCACCGAGTATGGTCCTAAACACATCGTCCACTGGGAGGATTCTTCGCTGCGTCGATACTAAGCACCGTGATTTCCACGTGTGATACCTAACCACTGCGCTAACTAGAAATAAGGTACAGCGGTCCCGACCACCAAGGTCTCCGAATGCACCATAGGCCCATTCCACATAGGAGAGACCGGCCAGCCAAGACCAGCCAATGGAGGCGCCCACCCTGTTGTACACCTCTGTGTTGAAGGGACAATGAAACAGGAAGTGGTCCATGCTTTCCAGCAAGGTACCACAATGCTCCTGACGACAATTCCTGTCCTCAGAGCTCCTACACTTCAGATTGTCCCTCACACACAGTTTCCCATGGAAGCAGCGCCAAGCCAAGTCCCAAAACTTCGAGGGGATCCTGATAGAATTCAAAAGATGCAAACCCACCTCAAGATCCTGATTTGGGCAGTCTCTGAGCACCAGAGGCATCTGGAAATGGGTCAACAGAACCCTATTGTCAAGGAGTTTCTTTGGCAGAGTCCTGATCTCCCACATTCCCAGACCCCACCGACGAATTACGCTCAGAACCAAGGTAGCGTAATCCGGAAGATGTCCATGTGGTGTGCGAAGATCCTTCACTTGCCCTCCTGTCTCCCATTCCTGGAAGAAAGGCTGAAACCATCCCCTACAGGAGAATACCCACGTAGGAGCCCTCTCTTTCCAGAGGTTTGCAATATTGATCTTAATGAAGGTATCCACAAGGATTAGCACAGGGTTGACCATACCCAACCCTCCTAGTCTCCTCGTACGGTAAATAACCTCCCTCTTGATCAGGTTCATTCTATTCCCCCATAACAGTTGGAAGAACAAACTGTAGACCCGAGTCCATAGAGATTCCAGCAAGATGCACACACTGCCCAGATAAATCAGTAAAGAGAGCAGCTAAGTTTTGATCAGGTTTACCTTTTCCCTTAGGGTGAAAGACCAACCCTTCCATTGGTTCACCTTCTGAGTGGCGATCTCTAGCCTGCTGACCCAATTTTGTTTGGGGTAATCCCCCCTGGCCAAATTCGATGCCAAAGACTTTTGCAGAGACTTTGGGTCCTGGAAGGGTGTCCGGGAGATCAAAACCAGGATCTCCTCCTCCCAGCCAGAGACTCACACTTATCCCAGTTGATCTTGGACCCGGATGCCTCCAAGTAGCGATCTACCTCCGACATCAGCCATCCTGCCTCCTCGTGAGAGGAAACAAACACAGTGACATCATCGGCATATGCCACCACCCTCAGAGTGGCTTCCGATGCTGCCCAGTCCATCCCAATCCTGGCCAACGGTCCACGCTCCACCCACTTAAGAAGTGGGTCAATTGCAAACACGTACAGCAGCGGGCTCAAGGGATAACCCTGGCGAACACCAGACCCAACCTCAAAAGAGCTGCCAATCCAACCGTTCACAAGCGGGAAAACTCTCTGCCCCACTGTACAAGGTCTTAAGCCAATCAACAAACCACCCCGGTAGGCCATATCTCAGAAGGACGGACCAGAGGTACTCGTGATTAACCCGATCAAACGTTTTTGCCTGGTCCAGTGACAGCATGTACCCCTTCCAGTGACCAGCCCTACCCTGCTCCACTGCCTCTCAGACAGAGCACAGCACTAAATATGCTGCAGCCTGGAACAGAGCAATGCTGGGCCTCAGAAAGGAGCCGGGGTGCAAATTTCACCAGCCGATTAAACAGCACCTTTGCCAAAACCTTCCTGTCTGAATTGAGACACGCTATGGGATGCCAATTCTCAATGCAAGATGGGTCCTTACCCTTTGAGAGGATGATGAGGGCAGACCACTTCATTGACTTTGGCAGAGTGCTCAAGGAAAGACACTCATTGAATACCTCAGTCAAGAGGGGAACCAAAACATCCTTAAAGGTCTTATAGAATTCAAATGTTATCTAGACCAGGCGATTTTTTTGGGGGGGGCTAGTCCTTCAATCGCCAACTTAACTTCCTCTTCCCTGATCATTTCTGTCAAAACGTCAAGAGAGGGGTCTACCCCTGGTTCGGGGACGGCTTCAGCCAGGAAAGCCGACATCTCATCCCAATCAAGATCCCTCTTCCCCAAGAGGTGCGAGTAGAAGGATCTGACAACCTCCAGGATCCCTGATCTGGATCGCCTCAGGGACCCCGTAGTGTCGACCAGTCCTGGAACCACTTTACTATTTACTGACATCTTGCAGTTTCTGTAAGGGTCGGGCGAGCGGTACTTCCCATAATCCCTCTCAAAAACCAAAGATGCGTGTCTATCGTACTGACACCTCATAAGCTAAGATTTCACTCTGGAGATCTCCTTGCGGCTACCTCCAGTTGAGACAAGATGCTCGAGTTTCCTCCTCAGACCCTGATACAGGCGGTACCTGCTCAGACTCCTGAGGCTCGAGAGCTGGCGGAAGAATCTCGCCACCCTTTCCTTGAACATCTCCCACCACTCTGACTTACTACTACTACAAAGATCCAGTAAGGGTACCTAGCTCTGGAGAAAATCCTCAAAGGACTGTCTTATCTCCGCTTCTTCCAAGAGAGACAAATTGAGCCTCCAAAAGCCTCTTCCTATCCGGAGGGTCTCTGTAACATTCAGAGAAAACAAAATTAAACAGTGGTCGGAGAACTCCAACTCAACAACAGATACTGCTGAAGAGACAGCTTCCTCCTTTAAATAAAACCTATCTATTCTGGACCTACAGTTACCTCTATGATAGGTGAACCCCTCGTGGCCTGGGGTGTGCCGAATGTGGACATCCACCAGGCGAGCCTCACTAGCTATACTATTAAGGGCGACGCTATCATAAGTCAACTTGTTTCTGGAACCTCCTCTATCTCGGGGCCTCGTGACAGCATTGAAGTCCCATCCAAAGACAACCTGCCGACTTGTAAAAAGGTAGGGCTTGATCCTCAAAGAGACACTTCCGGTCCCACTTAGATTGGGGACCATAGATGTTAATGATCCGGAGCTCTTGTCCCTTCATGAGGACATCTAAGATCAGGCACCTCTCCATTTCTAACTTAATAACCCGTCTACATTCCACGGTGCGGTAAAAAGGACCGCCACTCCGTTATACGGCTCGGCTGCAAGAGACCAATAGGAGGGCCCGAGTCTCCACTCCCTTTTAGCTTTAAACACGTCTGCCATGTTTGGCAGCCTGGTCTCTTGCAAAAAGAAAATGTCAGCTTCAACCCGGCTGAGAAAATCAAAGGCCGCAAATCTAGCTGTATTTGACTTTATGCCGGCGACATTAATGGACGCCAGCGTCAAGGAGTGGGTACCGCCATCATTGGTGATTGAGTTAGATGGCTTTCTTCTTCCCACACCCCTTATCCTCTGCCTCAGAGGAAGCATCCTTCCCCATCTTTAATGACATAGAGGTGTCCATTTCCACATGGTTTTTATTTTTATCGTCCTCGTCTCCATACTCTGGGCCAGTCCCTCCCTCCAAGGAGCTTACATTTCCAGAAGAAGGAGACTCGGCGCCCCCTGTAAGCCCCGCCGAAGCTGGAACCTCACCCTCAGCTTCCTCCTCAGAGGAAGAGATGTTTTCAAGGGCTTGGAACCGGTTAGAAAGACCAACCAGAGGGGAGTTGGTTTTTCCTTCCTTAGGTACCTTGGTCAGAGCGGGGGATGTTTTATCTCCCTTCTTTCTCTTCTTTTTGGTGCCAAGCTTATGCTTTTCCTGTAGCCACTGCCTATTATCATCATCCATACTTTCATAATGGGAGGATTCAGAGGCAGTGGCAGTTTCCTCCCTGTGGATCCTCCTGACCTCCTCATCCAACTCATCATCCCTTGGGGCCTCAGCACCAAGACTGGCATCCAGGACAGGGGCCGCCCCAGTAGCCTGAGGCTCGCCAAGCACCCTATCCTGCCTGCGCTTGTCTAGATGCCTCAGCCGGGCAGGCGTCATTTTATTGCTTTTCCTCCTCGGCCCCTCAGCTCCCTCACCCTTGCTAGTCCCTTCCCCAGCAGAATCTGCCTCGCGGTTTTCTCCCACCGGGGTAACGACTGCATTAGCGAAGGAGCGAGGACAATGGCTGAATGGGTGACCTAATTCACCACACAGGTGGCACCTAATCTCCACACAAGATGCAGCAAGATGGCCAATATCCCCACACAAAGCACATTTCTGCACAGTGCAGTTTGCAGTAAAGTGCGTGGGGTCGCCACACCTGTGACAGAGCTCTGGTTTCCCCTGGTAGAAGACCAGGATACGATCCCTACCCAGGAAGGCAGATGATGGTATGGGGGCAGCCGTACCACCTGAACGCTTAATATTACCATAAACGCCCCTGACCAGATACCAAACTCATCACGGTTTTTCTTTGGCATCTCCACTACCTCTCCATACCGGCCAAGCCACGTCATGATGTCATAACAAGAAAACGACTCGTTACATGTCATCACGGTCACTTTCTTGACTTGATTTTGGCGAGACACCGCCTGAATGGCAAAGTCTCGCCAGCCGGGCTCATTTTTTGCCAACTCATAGTTCAACCAGAAGAGTTCAAGCCCCTCCGGCCGAACAAAGCTGACATCAAACTCAGGCGTGGAATAGGGATGTATCAAGGCGTAGATGTCAATTGCCTTGAAGCACATCCTCAGCAGGAGCTCCACAACCTTCGACCTTGGAGGACATGCATCACTGCCCCTCCACCGAAGACGGACCACATTCCTATGCACACTACCCAGTCCGGCTGTTGGGAGGGACCACACTGTATCCCCCCTCTTTGCTCTCGGAAGGCCCCGAGGCCATGCCTTTTTATCCAGAAGGATAGATCAACCTCTCGACCCTCTACCATTAGTGATCTCTCCCCCTTCTTTAGAGCCTCCAGGAGACGCCGTTGCAACATGCCGTACCCAGAGCCCAGAGACGAGGCGGACACCCTATTTCCCCCGGAGGTCACAGCGGCAAAGCTTCTGACAGGTGCTGCCACCACCGGGGGGCAACCGGACCAGTGATCACATCCACACCAACAGTATCACAATTACCCACCTCCATAACCCCCTCACCCTCCACCAAACCAGCAACCACACCACTAGACAGAGTTTTCCTCATCCATACCCACCACCACATTCACTCCTGCTGGACCAGTGACAACAGGGGGTGACACTTTGACCTCCGCATCATCAGGCACAAGAGGCTGAGTCTCCTCCAAAGAACTGGAGGTGACCTCATCCCTGGTTTTATGTGTGCCCTCCGCATCATCAGTTGACATTTTCCACTGCTTCATGGTTGCTACCAGGCGCCGTTGATCTTTAGCTGCTGTGAGGCACCGCTGATTCTTAGTATCAGGATCTTGTTGACCAGCGGCGCCAACACAAAATAGGACTTTGGGAGGACCGGAACTCCCAGCCCCAGTAACCCCCTCACACTGCCGCCGATCCTCAACTAAGTGATCAGCGGCAACAGCATTCAGGGGCACCGAGGCTACCGAAGCTGCCCCCAACACCGGGCCGCTCCCCCCTCCCACTGAGGAGCACTGTTATGAAAGGCAATTCAGAATCACAATGGACATGGAGGTCAGAGCACATACAGTGAACTGACAATAACCCAAAATAATAGAACGAGCTCTGAGACGTGGGAACTCTGCAGACCGCAATCCCTAAGCCTATCAAACCACACTAAAGGTAGCCGTGGAGCGCTCCTGACCAGAACCTAGGCGCCTCGTCACAGCCTGAGAAAGTAGCTAATCCTGAAGATAGAAAAATAAGCCTACCTTGCCTCAGAGAAATTCCCCAAAGGAAAAGGCAGCCCCCCACATATAATGACTGTGAGTAAGATGAAAACACAAACATAGAGATGAAACAGATTTAGCAAAGTGAGGCCCGACTAGCTGAACAGAACGAGGATAGGGAAGATAACTTTGCGGTCAGCACAAAAACCTATAAAAAACCACGCAGAGGGGACAAAAAGACCCTCCGCACCGACTAACGGTACGGAGGTGGTCCCTCTGCGTCTCAGAGCTTCCAGCAGGCGAGAAAAACCAATAAAGCAAGCTGGACAGAAAAATAGCAACAAAATAACATAAGCAAAACTTAGCTTTGCAGAGCAGCAGGCCACAGGAATGATCCAGGGAAAAAACAAGTCCCACACTGAAACATTGACAGGAAGCATAGATCAAAGCATCAGGTGGAGTTAAGTAGAGAAGAAGCTAACGAGCTCACCAGATCACCTGAGGGAGGAAACTCAGAAGCTGCAGTACCACTTTCCTCCACAAACGGAAGATCCCAGAGAGAATCAGCCGAAGTACCACTTGTGACCACAGGAGTGAACTCTGCCACAGAATTCACAACAGAGCACACCACAATATCGTGGCCTGACCGTTCGGCTGCTGCCGGGCCGCCCTCACTGTCCAGCCTCTCGGCTGATGCACCTGCTGGTACGTCCCCGCTACTTCAAGCAGAGAGGGAGCTCTGCGCCTCATTATGTTGCTTTGTAATCTCCCAGCGCCTTTGCACCGGATCCACTGCAGAACCTGGGCTGGGCAACGGGGCTTATACAGCGAGCTGACCCTGCAGCTAACCCAGGGGGTACAGGGAGGGGGGCATACACATAGCTTACCGCTTCCTTAGATTTGATCTTCTTTACCTTTTTCTTCTGGCCCCAAGGTGCCTCCTCTGGTAAATCATCACCAAAATGGAAGTTCTGAAGGCACACTGGGGACTCCAGCAGCTTGATCTCTGCCATTAGCGCCCCTCCCCGGCCGATGTTGTCACTGTCCTCCCCAGAGCCAGCAGAACTGCGCCTAGATGTTAATGTCGCCTGTCCTGCAGGGAGCTCGCTGCATGTGGCCTGTGAGTGACTATACAGGCTGCCAGGTGGGGCTTTCTGCTGGTCATCATCATCCTCCTCCTCATCATCCACCTGGCTCTCAGGCTGCAGCCCCATCTGCCTTTGCTCTCTTTTATCTGCCATTTCTCTGAATCGGTCTTCATTTATAAGCTTTTCTTTAAATGGTCCACTTTTTTCTCTGATGAAAGCTTTTCTGACTTCAAGCTCATTAATCTCAACTTTCAGTCTCTTTACCTCCGCCGGGAGCTGATTCTTCCTCGGTTTGGAGGAACCTGCAGCTTTGTTGCTTGCGCAGTGCAGATCCTCCCGAAGCCTCCTCGCCTCTTCATACTCACGGAGGTGGCTCATGACACGGGAGGCATAGGTGGACAGACTCCTGGGGACTCTGCAGTGCCCAACCCTCCTTAGTGAGGTCGGGCTCACCTCTGTGAGCACTTGGCTTTCCTCCGGAAGGACCGCCATCTTGCATGCTAGCAGACTTCTCCTCCATGGAAGCCTTGCGGCTTCTCTGGGTCTCTGCAGACCTGGGTGGAGTAGGAGCCACATTGCTGCAACTCCTGGTGGAGCGTCTCACCCCCGAATCCTCTGATGTGCAGGCTGGTTGCTTGTTCCTTTTCCCCCCCACCAGCCTGGTCCGGGAAGCAGAAGCCTGGGACTTGGCTCCTTCACTCATCCCAGGAAACCCACTCCCTCCTTGGGTAAGAGAGAGAGCAGCTCCCCGGGTGGAGACGTAGTGGTTCTCTGGAGCTCAGGAGCACACAGCAGGTTCAGCAGCGACCGCACCCACAATTACCACAATGAGCAGCAGCTGAGCAGAGCTGCACTCACTACTCTGCAGGTGGAGTCACTGTGTGCATGCATTATATTACTTATCCTGTACTGGTCCTGAGTTACATCCTGTATTATACTCCAGAGCTGCACTCACTATTCTGCTGGTGCAGTCGCTGTGTACATACATTACATTACTTATCCTGTACTGGTCCTGAGTTACATCCTGTATTATACTCCAGAGCTGCACTCACTATTCTGCTGGTGCCAGGGCCGTATTTGCCACTAGGCACTTGAGGGCACGTGCCTAGGGCGGAACAATGCGGGGGACGGCACCTGAGCAAGATTTTTTTTATTATTTATTTAAGTCCTGGGTCACCTCCCGACTGACCGCCCCCAGTCTCCCCCCCCCGGCCGCCCACCCGCCTCCCACCCACCCTCCTTGAAGACGTCATACTCACCTTGCTCCAGCAATGCCTGGTCTCAGCGTCTGTAGCTCGTCCGGAGTGAGCGGTCACATGGTACCGCTCATTAAGGTCATGAATATGGGCATATTCATGACCTTAATGAGAGGTACCACATGACTGCTCACTCAGGAAGAGGGTGCTGCGCCAGGAGTCGGGACAAAGGTAGAGGGATGTTCGGCGCGGCCGCGCGGTGTGGGAAAGGTGAGTATGAGGGACGGGGGATGAAGGAGGATGGTAAGCCGAGCCATGCAAGATGGGAGCGGGAGTGGGGGGGTGTTGAGAGATGAGCCATGCATACAGGAGGGGGGGAATATGAGCCATGCATACAGGAGGAGGTGGGGAATATGAGCCATGCATACAAGGGGGGGAATATGAGCGATGCATACAGGAGGAGGGGGGGGGGGAATATGGAATATGAGCCATGCTTAAAGGAGGGGGGGAATATGAGCCATGCATACAGGAGGAGGGGGGGAATATGAGCCATGCATACAGGAGGAGGGGGGGAATATGTGCCATGCATACAGGAGGGGGGTATGAGCCATGCATACAGGACGAGGGGGGGAATATGAGCCATGCATACAGGAGGAGGGGGGAATATGAGCCATGCATACAGGAGGGGGGGAATGTGAGCCATGCATACAGGAGGGGGGATTATGAGCCATGCATACAGGAGGAGGGGGGTGATATGAGCCATGCATACAGGGGAGGGGGGAATACGAGCCATGCATACAGGAGGAGGGGGGAATATGAGCCATGCATACAGAAGGGGGGAATATGAGCCATTCATACAGGAGGAGGGGGGTATATGAGCCATGCATACAGGAGGAGGGGGGAATATGAGCCATGCATACGGGGGGGGGAATATGAGCCATGCATACAGGAGGGGGGCTGGGGAATAGGAGCCATGCATACAGGAAGAGGGGGGGAATATGAGCCATGCATACAGGAGGAGGGGGGGAATATGAGTCATGCATACAGGAGGGGGGGAATATGAGCCATGCATATGGGATGGGAGGGAGATGAGCCATGCATGCAGGAGGGGGATGTGAGCCAATCATACAGGATGGGGTGGAGATGAGCCATGCATACAAGATGGGAGGGGGGCATTATACAGTATGGAGCATCATGTGTGGCCATTATACAGTACTGAGCATCATGTGTGGCCATTATACAGCATTGAGCATCATGTGTGGCCATTATACAGTATTGAGCATCATGTGCGGCCATTATACACTATGGTGCATCATGTGTGGCCATTATACAGTATTGAGCATCATGTGGGATCATTATACAGTACGGAGAACTGTGTGTGGCCGTTATACAGTATTGAGCATCATGTGTGACCATTATACAGTATGGAGCATCATGTGTGGCCATTATACAGTATGGAGCACTGTGTGGCCATATTTTTTTTTGTTTATAATTATTGTATATGAAACAGTGTGATCAGCAGTGCTAAATGGGTGTGGTTGGGACGTGGATATGGGTGTGACTAGTTGTGAAATGGGTGTGGTCAGAGGCGTGGCCTAAAATTTGCCGTGGCGCACTACACGCACCGCAAACTTTATACCTCTTTCCCTTCTTCAAAAGTTGGGAAGTATGGTACCGCATTTGCCAGATGACGGCAAGTGCCGCAAATCCCATAGGGAATGAATGAGGCCAAACGCAGTATTGCCATAAGTGATTCATTAGGCAGCAGATGCAGAAAAACTGCTGGATCTGCTGCAAAAGGTGACTTTCACATCAGCGATTCTTGCCAAAGTCAGCCGATAGTGTCATACTCACCAAAGGGGGACCGATGCGGGCCCCCTCTCTCTGCCCACCGGGTTCGGCGGCACATAAATGATAGGGGCACGTGCAGTAATGCCCTGATGGCGGCGGCCGGCGGCAATCTATGCGGTTGCCCAGGGCCCCGCACACCACGGGGCCCTGGGCTACCGCCCAGATTGACCCTCTTATAATCCGCCCGATGGAGAAACTGTAATTGAGAAAAATAAAATTTCAGCCTTAGGCCGGAGTCACTACCGTATAATACGGCTGGGTGGTATGCGGTAAAACATCGTATAGCACTCGGTCCAGTGTTATACTATGGGGCAGCAGAGATCTGTGATTATTTTCTCATGTCAAACCGGCATGCTGCGACTGGCAGCGAGACTCGGCTCACTCGTACCCATACAAGTGTATGGGTCAGTGAAACATCGGACTGCACTCAGATGTCATCCCAGTGCAGTCCGATACACGATGAGACAGGCCATGGAGGAGATGGAGAAGTTACTTTCTCCATCTCCTCTGCACCTGTGCTGCAATTCTCTCTGTGAGAGGATTGGAGCACAGACACTCGGCTTCCGCTCGCAGCAGAGCTGGAGCTGATGGCCTCACATCAGATGCCATAGAGTGACTCCGGCCTTAGGCTGGGTTCACATTGCGCTAGGTGTGTCCGTCTAACGGACTCGTTTTTAAGTAGTAAAAACGCAATGTAACGCACATACTAATGCGCCCATAGGCTTGCATTGTCTGACGCATCGTGACGCATCCCTAAATTGGTATGTGTTTGGCACATAACGTTTTTTTTCTGACGGACCTTCAACGCGGCTTGCAGCGTTTTCGGGTCCGGCCAAGATAACGCACTACTAACGGAAGCGTTCATTCTGCCATAGAAGGCTATGGCAAACGCAGTCAGACGCAAATCATGAAAAATTTCCAAATAGGACCACACGTTTTAATAGCGTTTGAGGGTGGTCACATGTGGTCATGTGACAGGAAATGTGATTTCGGCCATTAAAGGAGGAATATCCCACTCACATCTCCTGCACGTGACAGAGTGTTTTGCCGTAGCTCTTATAAAATGTAAGTACATTTCTATATATTATATATCTCTGTATACATCATGGGAGTCTGTAATGTCCGTCGGATGTGTGTGTACTAAACATGTATTGCTTTGTTGCACACAGATGTCGGATACAGATGTCAGCAGCAGCAGCAGCAGCGTGTCTGCGATTTTTTCTTCTGAGTCGGTAGGCTTGCACTTTAAAAAACCATGTTGTGTGAAACTCCATTGTATTGAGCTAGGCATAACAATCCTGTTTATTGTTTTATTGTGAATAGGAGTCTTCTGAGCCCGAGGCTGCTAGACCTCCCCCCAAAAAACACGCAAAAACAACAAAGGTACATAGCACACATGTTGAATTTTTCAGGCATAAATTTATTGATCCAATGAATGTTAACATTATTTAATGTTAAAATATTTTTTTTTACATTTTACATACACAATAGGTTGTGGCACAAGGAGGACAAAAAAGAAAAAAGGTCCGGCGACGTCTGTCGTCGCCACAACTGCCAGTGGTAAATATAAAACTAGAAATATTCTATCCAATATTTACCAACAATCTATCTATTCACTTTCTATCTACTATATCTATAAACTATCTATCAACTATCTATCGCTCCATCTATTTGTCTATCTATATCTATGTATCTATCAATATCTATGTATCTATCTATCTATATCTATCTATCTATATCTATGTATCTATCTATCTATATATCTATCTATCAATATCTATGTATCTATCTATCTATATCTATCTATCTATCTATCTATCTATCTATCTATCTATCTATATCTATGTATCTATCTATCTATATATCTATCTATCAATATCTATCTATCTATCTATCTATCTATCTATCTATCTATCTATCTATATCTATCTATCTATGTATCTATCTATCTATCTATATATTGCTATATCTATGTATCTATCTATCTCTGTATATATGAATATGGCCATCCAGTGAAATTGACACTATCAACATAACGTTTTGTGTTTACATAGTCCAAGTCAGCGACAAAAAAAAAAAAGGATTGTCGTTGACGAAGAGCCATTGACTATCCACAATGAGACACTTATTAACCTTGTGGAAGCCAACCCCTTCATATGGGACCAGAGCGACAGCTCCCACCATGACATCGTGAAGAACCGGAAGTTGTGGGATCAAATAATCTGTCACTTTGATCCCCGAAACATGGAGAAGTCGACAACCTCAAAGAAAAAAATTGGTAAATATTGGTGACGTAACATCGGAAAATGTTTAAAAAAAAAAAATTTCTATCCTATCAACCTATCCACTTGTTGTCTGCTATCTATCTCTCAATTATCAACTATCTGTACACTATATATCTATCTATCTATACACTATTTCTACACTATTTCTTATCTAACAACTATCTATCTACTATTTATATATCAACTATCGTAGCAAACTATGAACAATTTTTCCTATATCTTAAAACAATCTATCTACTATTTTTATTTATTTATTTTTTTTAAATTTAAAGCCGATGCTGTCCATACCCGTTGGAAGTCCATCCGCGATCGCTTTGTCCGTGACTACCGGAACAGTCAGAATGCACCAAGCGGATCAAGTGGCAAACGGGTGACACCGTATGTGCATTATGACCAACTACTCTTTCTTCAGAAAACAGTGTCTCAGCGCTCGTAAGCAGGGGTGGATTAAGGGTAGCCAGGGCCCCGGGCTGTTCAGACACTGTGGGCCCCCCGGGTCATGTGACGGGGGTCATGTGACGGGGGTCATGTGACGGGGGTCATGTGACGGGGGTCATGATATACCCGAACCAGATTATTCCAGAAAAATGGCCGGGCCCTACTCTACTGTAACCTATTAAATATTTGTTAAAATCTGCAATACAATTTAGGTATATTTTGACCAATAATATCACATACAAGGAACAAATACCACCGCACCATGACCAGACCACAAATTACAACCACAGTGATCGAATAATATCACATACAAGGAACAAATACCACCGCACCATGTCAAAACCACATATTACCACCACTTGGTGACCAAATATCACATACAAGGGACAAATACCACAACACCATTTCCAGACCACATATTACCACCATATAGTGACTGAATACTACAATACTGATCAGTAAAAAACAACAACACAATACTATCACCATAAGTGCCAGTATTCACAGGAGATCTGTACTTAGTATGCAGTGTCTGGGTAGAGGTAATACAGAGATCACTGGTGGTATTATACACAGGACCTCTATATAGTATACAGTGTATAGTGTCAGTGTATAGGTAACACTGACTCACCAGTGACGTCTCTAGGTGAAGTCCTTCATCTTTCATCCAGCACAGACCACCATCATTTCTTCCAGCCAGGACTCGTTTCTGCAGGAAATAACAGTTAGCTCGAGCTCCGCTTGCAGAACACATTACTTAATTTTTCCCAACTTCTACATTACACCACATGAAGAAAAAAAGGCGATATAGTGTCACTCTGCACAGTAACAGGACCGACCCCCATTTAAAACAGTATACTCAAAAAATAAAATAAATATATCACTGCAGTAATAATATCCCTTAATTAGCCCCTATGGTAATAATATTCCACATCCTGGCCCCGTGTGTCTCATTCCTGGCTCCAGCCATATGTTCTCGCATCCTGCCCTCATGAGTATCCATTCTACCCCATATGATCTCCACATCCTGCCCCATATGTCTCCATCGTATCCATCCTGCCCCATGATCCAATCCTGCCCCATGTCTTTCATTCTGCCCATGCCTCCAGTCCTGCCCCCAGTGTGTCCAGCATTGCCCCAGTGTCCTCCAGCAATCTGCCCCAGTGTCCTCCAGCAATCTGCCCCAGTGTCCTCCAGCAATCTGCCCCAGTGTCCTCCAGCAATCTGCCCCAGTGTCTCCAGCAATCTGCCCCAGTGTCTCCAGCAATCTGCCCCAGTGTCCTCCAGCATTGCCCCAGTGTCCTCCAGCAATCTGCCCCAGTGTCCTCCAGCAATCTGCCCCAGTGTCCTCCAGCAATCTGCCCCAATGTCCTCCAGCAATCTGCCCCAATGTCCTCCAGCATTGCCCCAGTGTCCTCCAGCAATCTGCCCCAGTGTCCTCCAGCAATCTGCCCCAGTGTCCTCCAGCAATCTGCCCCAGTGTCCTCCAGCAATCTGCCCCAGTGTCCTCCAGCAATCTGCCCCAGTGTCTCCAGCATTGCCCCCCCGTGTGCCCACCGTTAACCGATCAAAAAACAAAACAAAATAAAAAAAAAAACAAAGTCCCCTCACCTGTCCGCGCTCCAGCGGTGAGCTCCCTCCAACAGAGCACACTCGCCAGCGACTGACAATGACGTCAGACGCCGGCGACGTGTGCGCCTGCGGCCGACATCAGCCGCCAGCCTCCAATTGGCTGGCGGCTGTTGTTAACTATTGACGTGCGGGCGCGCGCCCGCACGTCAATAGGAAACCGCCGCGGAGCCGGAAGGGGCCCGCTGAGCAGATGAGAAGGGGCCCGGTGAGCAGATGAGAAGGGGCCCGATGCGGGCCCCCTCTCTCTGCCCACCGGGTACGGCGGGGGCACATAAATGGCGGGGGCATTCACAGATGATTATCAGAGGGGCAATCTGTGCGGTAGCCCAGGGCCCCCCCAGACCACTGGGCCCTGGACTACTGCCCATATTGACCCTCTGATAATCTGCCCCTGCTCGTAAGTACAAGAAGGTCTGTGTGCGAGACTTCATTGTTTAAAGGAAAATAATTAATTTTTGTTTTTGGGTTACAGCACGATATGCAGTACCGCTGCTCCTAGACCAGCAGAGGAACTTGAGCCTTCTTCAGTGGAACCAACGCAACCTGAAGATGTGTCTGGCATCAGCGAGCCACGATCTGCGGATAGAAGCACTGTTGCTGCAGGTGTGAGTGCCCGGTTGCAATCACAGCGTGGACGCAAGCGAGCATCTCAAAAAGATGAAGCTGATGCAATTATCGTGGATGGACTCCAACGGGTAGAGGACATGTGTCGCAGTGAGCTCAAAGACCTGAGGCGGGAAATTACCGAGCTGCAAGCCCGCGAGTCTGTATACTCTGCTAATGAGTGGAAGCTACTTTTCTTATCGTATGTGCCTGTAGCACAAAATATCCCGGCACATAGAAACCTTATGTTTCGACAAAGACTTAACGAGCTTGTAGAGGAATTTGTGGGCACCGAGGAACCCGCTCCATCGGGAAGAAGAAGACTGGACATGCCGCCCTACAACCCTCAATATAGAGGCCGGGGTGAAACGAGCGTGGAACCTCAAAGACAGTGTAGCAGTCCATCATATAGTTGGGCAGACAATACTCCCGTGCAGTACCAAAGTCTTTAGTACAGTTCACTGTCCACAGCCAGGTGCAATTACCGCGTTGCAATTTTTTTTTTTTGGGGGGGGGGGTTTGTTGTTAATTTCTATTTTCCTTTTTTTTTCATCCCTATGGGATATCATATGTTACACCTGTGTACCAACAGTTTGTTGGAAAAATACAAAAACATTTAGTAAACTGTTTCAAAGTTCAGATTCTTGTATGACTTTAACTTTAACTTTTTACACGACATCAGGTTAAACAACATAACTTTTTACACTACGTAACTTTTTACACGACATCAGGTTAAACAACATAACTTTTTACACTACGTAACTTTTTACACGACATCAGGAAGACTTTAAATTATTTTCACACGTGTCTGTCTTGCCATGGAACCTGGCCTTCATGTGTGAAGTAGTGTGCAAATTGATCACGAATCCTCATTATTTGTGATGCAGAACGAACTGTAGTCGATTCAATGCTACTGAGGTACGACTCACAATCATTGGGGTCTACCAACTGGGGTTCATGTCTCGCCACAAAATTGTGCAGACAGATGCACGCCTTCACAACACGGTCCACATTGTCTGGTTGCAGTTGCATGCAGGTTAGTAAAATCCGCCATTTTAATGTCAAAATCCCAAAGGCACACTCCACATAACGTCTAGCCCGGCTCAAGCGATAATTAAAAATGCGCCTGCTGGAGTCTAAACTACGGCTTGAGTAGGGCTTGAGGAGATTTTGTCCTAGTTGGAAGGCCTCATCACCAACTAAAACATAGGGCAAACTTGGGCCTTCGGTCCCCGGAAGAGGTCGTGATGACGGTATGTTTAAACTTTGGCTGTACAAACATTGGCCCATGTTGGAGTCTCTGAATACTCTGGTATCGTTAGTCCGGCCATAAGCTCCAATATCCACAGCAACAAAACGGTACCTGGCATCCGCAATCGCCATCAATACTATAGAAAAGTATTTCTTATAGTTATAGTAGAGGGAACCACTATGCGCAGGTTTCTGAATCCGAATGTGCTTTCCGTCCACGGCACCAATACAATTGGGGAAATTAGCCACATCCTCAAACTGTTGGGAAATCGCTAGCCACATTTCTGATGTTGGTGTTGGTAGCACAAGTGGTTGCAAGTTGTTCCAAATGGCATCACAAGTTTCCCGAACCAGTTGACAAATTGTTGACTTCCCAAGTCGAAACTGGTAATGCAGTGACGCAAAAGTTTCTCCGGTAGCCAGATATCTGTTGACATTCAAAAAAAAAAAAAAAAAAAAAAAATTAGGATTTTAATGATCATCTAAAGGCTAGTTTACAATATAATAAACAATTGCAAAATGAACATTAGGCCACACGATACCGAGATCTAGTCTTTGTCAATAGAATGATAAAAAAAATGTATAATTACCTCACAGTCACTACTAAACGTTGCTCCGCACTGATGCTTTCACGAAAAGTGCTGCGATGATGATGTATCTCATCCTTCACATGTGAGAGCAGAACATCAAAGGTCTCAATGGACATCCGTAGATAGCGTTGGAATTTGAAGGGATGATCCCGAAGCTGCACATACAGGGTGTGAAAGGCACCATATGTACTCCGCAAGAAATTCACTTCGTGGATCCAATATCTCCTTTGCGAACTACGCTTTCTCTGCCGAAGTCGCAACCGCATCAAGCGAAATCTGACGAGCTCAGACACAAACATCTTGCTAGCAGAAGTTCACTCAATGCTTTCAAAATGGAGAATGAGTCTGTGCCCACACCCGACAATGACAAAAGGGAAAAAAAAAAAAAAAAAAGAACAACTTTATTGACAGTGACAAACGCAGACAAACGGATACTTCGTAAACGGACATCAAAATGAAAAAACGCGATCACATGCGTTAACGCTAGCGTTACCGTGACGACGAATTTCACATATTTTTGCTCCGTTTCTGTACATGCGTTTAACGCATCCGTTTAACGCCATGTACTTGACGCAATGTGAACCTAGCCTTAGGCCGGCGTCACACTTGCGAGTTTTACGGACGTAAGAGCGCAGAAACTACGTCTGTAAAACTCGCAAAAAATACGGCACAGTTATTCTCTATGCCCCTGCTCCTATCTGCCGTATTTTACTGATCAGTATTATACGGCTTTCTACGGCCGTAGAAAATCGCAGCATGCTGCGTTTGTCACCGTATTGCGCAAATAAAACGCCAATGAAAGTCTATGGAAGCCCCAAAAATACGGATTACACACGGACCAGCAGTGTGACTTGCGAGAAATACGCAGTGCTGTTAGAGAGAAAAGCCGGCAATTCAGTGCGGTGTACAGTAAAATCACACTGACAGCTTACAGTAGAATAGGTAGAATAAATATGTACACATAGAATAGGTATATATATATAAATATATATATATATATATATATATATATATATATATATATGTCAGTGAGACACATATATGTATATATATTCTTACTTCATACAGCCGCGATATAGCAAAAAGCCGGTAATTCAATTACCGGCTTTTGCTTTCTCCTTCCTAAAACCCGACATGATATGAGACATGGTTTACATACAGTAAACCATCTCATATCACCATTTTTTTTGCATAATCCACACTACTAATGTTAGTAGTGTGTATCTGCAAAATTTGGCCGTTCTAGCTCTTAAAATAAAGGGTTACCGTATATACTCGAGTATAAGCCGAGATTTTCAGCCCATTTTTTTGGGCTGAAAGTCCCCCTCTCGGCTTATACTCGAGTCATATACCCGGGTGTCAGCAGGGGAGGGGGAGCGGGGGCTGTGTAATCATACTTACCTGCTCCCAGCGCGGTCCCTGCAGTCCCTGGCTTCTCCGGCGCTGCAGATTCTTCCTGTACTGAGCGGTCACATGGCACCGCTCATTACAGAAATGAATAGGCAGCTCCACCCCCATAGGGGTGAGTATGTGATTTTTTTTTTTTTATGGCAGCACCAGCAGCATTATAAGGAGCACCTATGGGGCCATAAAGGTGCAGAGCATATATGGGGCACAGCATTATAAGGAGCACCTATGGGGCCATAAAGGTGCAGAGCATATATGGGGCACAGCATTATAAGGAGCATCTATGGGGCCATAAAGGTGCAGAGCATAAATGGGGCACAGCATTATAAGGAGCATCTATGGGGCCATAAAGGTGCAGAGCATATATGGGGCACAGCATTATAAGGAGCACCTATGGGGCCATAAAGGTGCAGAGCATATATGGGGCACAGCATTATAAGGAGCACCTATGGGGCCATAAAGGTGCAGAGCATATAAGGGGCACAGCATTATAAGGAGCACCTATGGGGCCATAAAGGTGCAGAGCATATATGGGGCACAGCATTATAAGGAGCATCTATGGGGCCATAAAGGTGCAGAGCATATATGGGGCACAGCATTATAAGGAGCACCTATGGGGCCATAAAGGTGCAGAGCATATATGGGGCACAGCATTATAAGGAGCACCTATGGGGCCATAAAGGTGCAGAGCATATATGGGGCACAGCATTATAAGGAGCACCTATGGGGCCATAAAGGTGCAGAGCATATATGGGGCACAGCATTATAAGGAGCATCTATGGGGCCATAAAGGTGCAGAGCATATATGGGGCACAGCATTATAAGGAGCACCTATGGGGCCATAAAGGTGCAGAGCATATATGGGGCACAGCATTATAAGGAGCATCTATGGGGCTATAAAGGTGCAGAGCATATATGGGGCACAGCATTATAAGGAGCACCTATGGGGCCATAAAGGTGCAGAGCATATATGGGGCACAGCATTATAAGGAGCACCTATGGGGCCATAAAGGTGCAGAGCATATATGGGGCACAGCATTATAAGGAGCATCTATGGGGCTATAAAGGTGCAGAGCATATATGGGGCACAGCATTATAAGGAGCACCTATGGGGCCATAAAGGTGCAGAGCATATATGGGGCACAGCATTATAAGGAGCACCTATGGGGCCATAAAGGTGCAGAGCATATATGGGGCACAGCATTCTAAGGAGCATCTATGGGGCCATAATCAAAGGTGCAGAGCATATATGGCACAACATTATAAGGAGCATTTATGGGGCCATAATCAAAGGTGCAGAGCATTCTATATAGCACAGTTGTATATGGAGCATCTATGGGGCAATAATGAACGGTATGGAGCATCTATTTTTATTATTGAAATTCACTGGTAGCTGCTGCATTTTCTACCCTAGGCTTATACTCGAGTCAATAAGTTTTCCCAGTTTTTTGTGGCAAAATTAGGGGGGTCGGCTTATACTCGAGTATATACGGTAAATGGCGGACAAAATTGGCGTGGGCTCCCGCGCAATTTTCTCCGCCAGAGTAGTAAAGCCAGTGACTGAGGGCAGATATTAATAGCCTGGAGAGGGTCCACGGTTATTGGCCCCCCCCCTGGCTAAAAACACCTGCCACCCCAGAAAAGGCACATCTGGAAGATGCGCCTATTCTGGCACTTGGCCACTCTCTTCCCATTCCCGTGTAGCGGTGGGATATGGGGTAATGAAGGGTTAATGCCACCTTGCTATTGTAAGGTGACATTAAGCCTAATTAATAATGGAGAGGCGTCAATTATGACACCTATCCATTATTAATCCAATTGAATGAAAAGGTTAAAAAAACACACACACATTATTAAAAATTATTTTAATGAAATAAAAACAAAGGTTGTTGTAATATTTTATTTAACGCCCAATCCAATCACTGAAGACCCTCGTTCTGTGAAAGAAAAAACATAATAAACCAACAATGTACTTACCTTCCGCAGATCTGTAAAGTCCAACGATGTAAATCCTTCTGAAGGGGTTAAAACATTTTGCAGCAAGGAGTTCCGCTAATGCAGGCTGCTCCTTGCTGCAAAACCCCGGGGAATGAAGCTAAATATAGGTCAATGATCTATATTTAGCTTCATTTGCAGTGAGGCGCCCTCTGCTGGCTGTTCCTAGATCGTGGGAACTTTCCTAGAAAGCTCCCTGGCTCGAGATCATAAGAGGCGCCCTCTGCTGGTTGTCCTCATATGAACTCGAGCCTGGGAGCTTTCTAGGAAAGTTCCCACGATCTAGGAACAGCCAGCAGAGGGCGCCTCACCGCAAATGCAGGTAAATATAGGTCATTGACCTACTTTACCTTCATTTTCCGGGGTTTTTGCAGCCATGAGCATCATTGCATTAGCAAAGCTCGTGGATGCAAATTATTTTAACCCCTTCAGATGGATTTACATCGTTGAACGTTACAGATCTGCGGAGGGTAAGTATATTGTTGGTTTATTATGTTTTTTTTGTTTCAGAACGAGGGTCTTCAGTGACTGGATTGGGCGTAGAATAAAATACTCCAACAACCATTGTTTTTATTTCATTAAAATAATTTTAAATAATGTGTATGTGTTTTATTTAACCCTTTACTACAATTGGATTAATAATGGATAGGTGTCATAATTGACGCCTCTCCATTATTAATTTGGCTTAATGTCACCTTACAATAGCAAGGTGGCATTAACCCTTCATTACCCCATATCCCACTGCTACACGGGAATGGGAAGAGAGTGGCCAAGTGCCAGAATAGGCGCATCTTCCAGATGTGCCTTTTCTGGGGTGGCTGGGGGCAGATGTTTTTAGCCAGGGGGGCCAATAACCATGGACCCTCTCCAGGCTATTAATATCTGCCCTCAGTCACTGGCTTTACTACTCTGGCGGAGAAAATTGCGCGGGAGCCCACGCCAATTTTTTCCGCCATTTAACCCTTTAATTTAGTAGATAGAACGGCCAAATTTTGCAGATACACACTACTGACATTAGTAGTGTGGAATCTGCAAAAAAAATGGAGAGAAGACATGGTTTACTGTATGTAAACCATGTCTCAAATCATGTCGGGTTTAGGAAGGAGAAAGAAAAAGCCGGTAATTGAATTACCGGCTTTCAAGCTGTATAGCGCTGGAATAAATATTAATATATATACATATATGTGTCTACTGACATATATATATATATATATATATATATATATATAGACAGTATATATATATATTTTTTTTTTTGGGACACATGGATCACTTCTATAGCGGTATGTTGGTTTTGCAAGCCTGCGAGAAAACCACGCAGTACGGATGCCATACGGATTACATACGGAGGATGCCATGCGCAAAAAACGCTGACACACCCTGCCTACGGAGGAGCTACGGACCACTATTTTCGGGACTTTTCAGCGTATTACGGCCGTAATATACGGACCGTATTGTTTTACGCTGTGTGTGACGCCGGCCTTAGACTTAAGGTGTTTGCTGGTCACAGAATACTGATAACCCACCCACAGGATAGGTCATCAACATGAGATCGGTGGGGGATCTGCTAGCAGGTACTCAGACCAATCAGCTGTTATTACTCCGATATGACCTGCAGTACTAGGCATTGGCCACTACACACTGTAAGGAGCTGCGCTTTGCAGATCCTTTCAAAGTGCTTACCTCTGAAGCCGAAGCAAATGACAGCTGATTTGTGGAGGAGCCAAGTGTCGGCCCCCCACCAATCGCATATTGATGACCTATCCTGTAAATTGAGCAACGCCTTTTAGTGTCTGAGAAGCTTATTCATCATTTACGGGGTTTTTTAAGTGCCTTTTCCTTTTTGCGTTATATTTGTGGACAGTTTTAGCACCAAATTCTTTAAATTGGCAAACAGTGTTCATAAATTTTACAAAAAGATTAAAAAAAGTGCTTTACTTTGTTCGTTTTTTTTTTTTTTGCATGGAAAAATTGGTGACGCTCAAGAAAATCTCTGCAGGCTGGGGGTGAGCCTCTAACTCCAACCATGATGGCGAACTGAAACAACAACAAAACACAAAAAAGTGACTTAAAAAGGTGCAAATGCAAAGATAAATATGGCACAAACAAAAAAACAAGCATAAAAGCAATGATCCCCTAAATATGTTTTTTTTTTCATTCTTAAAATATTGTAATAGTGGTGTAAGCACCATTTTTATAGGACTCCAAATCCATTGTATGAAGTTGCATTGATATCTGCAGCCGCCACTAGAGGGAGTTTAGGAGCCAAATGTGGTATTATTGAGACAGTATGCAGTTCACTCTGGAGCTCCACCTAGTGGAGGCTGCAGCTTTTTATGATAAGGATTAATGTGATTATGCCCCATGTTCATATGATCAGACTAACTGGAAGAATAAACATGCCAGGGAACAAGGATATTAGCCTGACTGGATCCTCTTGCCCAATAGTCAGTACTAAAAATGACCACTAAGGCTCCAGTTCATCATGTTTAGAGGATATTTCATGGGTGCATCATATACATGCCATTGCAAAAATATATATATATATATATATATAATATATATATATATATATATATATATATATATATTATATATCTCAGACACTCAGCTGAAAGTTACTCGAACCATATTGAGATAATTGGTGCCAGATGAACCTGGCAGCCTATGCTCCTCCTGAAATGGAAGAGTTCATGTGCATAGTATTTGGGACATAAGGGCATATGGTTTTACGGCAAATAAGTGACGGAACCTGCATTCCCTGTCAATCAACTGCTGCACCACCCTCTTCATAAAGAGGCTCTGCAAAACTTGGGTTTGCATCCTTGAGTATCTGAGAATATACTTCATGTCAGTACAAAAATGTACAAACATGAAGCATTTTTCTAAAAAAAAAAAAAGAGGTTCTGCAGCAGTTTTGGTGTGCGTTATAAGCTAGAATGCATGTTATTGCCTGTGGTTACCAGGACATGGTCAGAGTTGGAGTCCACCTTTGTCATCCTCCAGTCCAGAGACCTGTCTGCAGGATATTTGGGACTTCATTTAATAAATAGTAGGAGGCGCATCATCCCATGTACACAATGGACCATCACTAACACAATGAAAGCCCTTCACCAGGCGACTTCTGCTGTCAGCAACTTTACTCTGCTGACTCTGCACAATCCTTAGGCTGCCGTCACATTAGCAGTATTTGGTCAGTATTTTACATCAGTATTTGTCAAAGCCAGGAGTGGAACAATTAGAGGAAAAGTATAATAGAAACATATGCACCACTTCTGTATTTATCATCCACTCCTGGTTGTGGCTTACAAATACTGATGTAAAATACTGACCAACTACTGCTAGTGTGACGGCAGCCTTAGGCCGGCCTCACACTAGCGAGTTTTACGGACGTATGAGCGCATTAAATACGTCCGTAAAACACGCATTACACACGGCCCAATTATTCTTTATGCCCCAGCTCCTATCTGCCGTATTTTACTGATCCGTATTATACGGCTTTCTACGGCCGTAGAAAATCGCAGCATGATGCGTTTGTCACTGTATTGCGCAAAAAAATCGCCAATGCAAGTCTATGGGGGCCCGAAAAATACGGATTACACACGGACCAGCAGTGTGACTTGCGAGAAATACGCAGCGGTGTTAGCGAGAAAAGACGGCAATTCAGTGCGGTGTACAGTAAAATCACACTGACAGCTTACAGTAGAATAGGTGGAATAAATGTGTACACATAGAATAGGTATATATATATATATATATATGTCATTGAGACACATGTGTATATATATATTAATATTTCATCCAGCGCTAGATAGCTTAAAAGCCGGTAATTCAATTGCCGGCTTTTGCTATCTCCTTCCTCAACCCGACATGATATGAGACATGGTTTACATATAGTAAACCATGTCATATCCCCCTTTTTTTTGCATATTCCACACTACTAATGTTAGTAGTGAGTATGTGCAAAATTTGGACATTCTAGCTATCAAAGGGTTAAATGGCGGAAAAAATTGGCGTGGGCTCCCGCGCAATTTTCTCCGCCAGAGTAGTAAAGCCAGTGACTGAGGGCAGATATTAATAGCCTGGAGAGGGTCCATGGTTATTGGCCCCCCCCTGGCTAAAAACATCTGCCCCCAGCCACCCCAGAAAAGGCACATCTGGAAGATGCGCCTATTCTGGCACTTGGCCACTCTCTTCCCATTCCCGTGTAGCGGTGGGATATAGGGTAATGAAGGGTTAATGCCACCTTGCTATTGTAAGGTGACATTAAGCCAGATTAATAATGGAGAGGCGTCAATTATGACACCTATCCATTATTAATCCAATTGTATGAAAGAGTTAAAAAAACACACACACATTATTAAAAAGTATTTTAATGAAATAAACACACCGTTTGTTGTAATATTTTATTGTACGCTCAATCCACTGGCTGAAGACCCTCGCTCTGTGACAAAGAAAAAATAATAAACCAACAATATACATACCTTCCGAGGATCTGTAACGTCCCACGTTGTAGATCCATCTGAAGGGGTTAATTTTTTTTACAGACAGGAGCTCTGCTATAATGCAGCTATGCTCCTGACTGTAAAACCCCAGCGAATGAATGGAAACTAGGTCAATGACCTGCAGTTACCTTCATTCGCGGTGAGGCGCCCTCTGCTGGATGTCCTTCGAGCGTGGGAAAAATTCAGAAAAGTTCCCAGGCTCGAGTTCATATGAGGACAACCAGCAGAGGGCGCCTCACCGCGAATGAAGGTAACTACAGGTCATTGACCTAGTTTCCATTCATTCGCTGGGGTTTTACAGTCAGGAGCATAGCTGCATTATAGCAGAGCTCCTGGTTGTAAAAAAAAATTAACCCCTTCAGATGGATTTACAACGTGGGACGTTACAGATCCTCGGAAGGTATGTATATGTATGTATATATATATATATATATATATATATATATATATATATATATATATATATATATATATATATATATATATATATATATATAGACAGTATATGTTTTTATTATTTTTTGAGCACATGGATCCCTTGTATATCCGTATGTCGGTTTTGCAAGCCTGCGAGAAAATCTCGCAGTACGGATGACATACGGATTACATACGGAGGATGCCATGCGCAAAATACGCTGACACACCCTGCCTACGGAGGAGATACGGACCACTATTTTGGGGACTTTTCAGCGTATTACGGCCGTAAAATGCGGACCGTATTGTCTTACGCCGAGTGTGACGCCGGCCTTAGTGTGAGAACAGTCCGAGCATATTAAAGGTCTGGATCAGGGTCTCAGTGCAGGGGCTAAAAGGACGGGGTTCCATGTACAAGGCCACTAGGAGCAGCGAGTTACAGGGCAGGTGTGGTACATGCAGCTCACGGGCACATACTGTCCCATCGCAGGTGTCTTCCTGCCGCTGGGGAAAATTACAGAATGCGCTTGCTGAAGCAGACAGGCCATATTTAGGAGCAGCCGTCCTGAAGTAATTGGGCTTATGATGCTGTCAGAACCTATCAGACAAACCCCAGTCACAAATCATGCACACAGCAATATACAGAATAGAAAGGTGGCTCATCATCTTACAGCAGCCTCCAGGCCTCCCCGAAAAACTGCTTGCATTCCTGACACTTTACAATTCCAGAAATTCACATGTAATCTGCACCATTACCTGCTGTTATAGAACAGATATCAACATTCTTCATAGGAGAATGTATTAGTTACAGGCTTACAAATAGAGGGCAGCAGTATAGTAGTTAAGGGGAACCTGTCACCCCGTTTTTTCAGTACGAGATAAAAATACTGTTAAATAGGGCCTGAGCTGTGCGTTACTATAGTGTATTTTGTATACCCTGATTCCCCACCTATGCTGCCGAAATAACTTACCAAAGTCGCCGTTTTCGCCTGTCAATCAGGCTGGTCAGGTCATATGGGCGTGGCGACATCGCTGTTTCTTCCCCCAGATCTTGCATATATTTCCGTTGGTGGCGTAGTGGTTTACGCATGCCCATCTTCTGAATCCACTGGGCAGGAGAAGAAAAAACGCGCGATCGGCGCTATTTCCCTGGTGATCTGTGGGGGAGGCCATCTTCCTGAGGCCGCACGTGCGCAAATAGAGTCCTCTGCTGCCCGGGGCTTCAGGAAAATGGCCGCGGGATGCCGCACGTGCGCAGATGGAGATCGCGGCGGCCATTTTCCTGAAGCCGAGATGCGAATTTTAAATTTTT
The DNA here is from genome assembly GCF_032444005.1 of Ranitomeya imitator. Lineage (NCBI taxonomy): Eukaryota > Metazoa > Chordata > Amphibia > Anura > Dendrobatidae > Ranitomeya > Ranitomeya imitator. Next base: position 448,829,055 of record NC_091283.1, on the reverse strand, counting down.
GTGGAAATTCAAAAACGGAAAGTGGGGCGTGCAATATTATTCGGCCCTTTTACTTTCAGTGCAGCAAATTCACTCCTGAAGTTCATTGTGGATCTCTGAATGCTCCAATGTTGTCCTAAATGCCTAATGATGATAAATATAATCCACCTGTGTGTAATCAAGTCTCCGTATAAATGCACCTGCTCTGTGATAGTCTCAGGGTTCTGTTTGAAGCACAGAGGGCATCATGAAGACCAAGGAACACAATAGGCAGGTCTGTGAAACTGTTGTGAAGTTTAAAGGGAACCTGTCACATGAATTTGGCAGGAGCGGTTTTTGGTCATATGGGCGGAGTTTTCGGGTGTTTGATTCACCCTTTCCTTACCCGCTGGCTGCAATATTGGATTGAAGTTTATTCTATGTCCTCTGTAGTACACCCCTCCGTTAGGGGTATCTGCCAGTACCCCTTGCTCAAGTCTAACGTGGTTGCAAATTGGGCACTGGCCAGATGATCCAATAGATCATCAATCCTGGGCATGGGGTAAGCATCACTCTTGGTGGCATCATTTAATCGTCTGTAATCAAAGCAGAATCGTGTTATACCATCCTTCTTGGGAACCAGGACGACAGGAGAGGCTCAAGAACTGAGATGGCTGAACAATTCCCAGTTGTTTCATCTCCTCCAATTCGTTCTTTAACATGCCTTGAACAGCCTCTGAAACCCGGTAGGCAGCCTGCTGGATGGGGCGTTGTCCGGGGGTTCCACATGGTGGCTGGTAAGAGTAGTCTTCCCTGGCTTTGAGGAGAAAGCAGCAGCCCTCGGCCTAAGTACGGTGAAAATATCGTCCTTTTGTATATCCGATAAATGGGAGCCCAGGGGCACTTGTTCCAGTGATCCTCCCGTTTGGGCGACCTGGAGAAGATCGAGGAGATACTCGTCGGCGGCAGTATCACTGGGGCGGTGGCAGACTGCTAGAACAGGTAGAGATCGGTCGTGGTATTCTTTCAGCATGTTAATGTGGACGGTTTTCTGTCATCGACCACTAGAGTCCAGGGCAATAACAGTGTTAGTGTCATTAATTTTCTTGACAACCTGATAAGGGCCTTCCCACACTGCTTGAAGCTTGTTTGCAGGGGAAGCAGTAATCATAAGCACTTGTCCTTCCATAAATTCCCAGGTCCTGGTATTATGGTTATACCAGGTTTTTTGTCTGGACTGGGCCATTCACTGATGTGCTTTGGCCAAGGTAGCTAGCTGGGCGAGACGGTCTCTGAACTCTACAACATAGGGAATGATGGGCATTCCGGTGTCTAAGGTATCTCCCTCCAAATGTTCTTTCAGAAGAGTGAGAGGTCCACGGACCTTCCAGCTAAACAGTAGTTTGAAAGGAGAGAACCCTGTGGACTCTTGGGGAACCTCCCGATAGGCGAAGAGGAGATGTGGCAGGTATTTTTCCCAGTCTTTTTCAACGTCAACAAAAGCCCTCAGCATATTTTTTAGGGTTCCATTAAAGCGTTCACATAGTCCGTTGGTCTGCGGGTGGTGCGACTGGCTCGAACAACACAGGTATGCCATAGGGACTGGACCAGATCTGACATGAACTGAGTGCCTTGATCCGATATTTTACTAGGAAACCCTACACGGGTAAAGATGGTAACAAGGGCCTCTGCTACCTTTACTGCTGTAATACTGGACAGGGCCACAGCTTCAGGATACCGAGTGGCATAGTCCACCACTGTCAGGATATATTTTTTCCCCAACCGTCTGGGGTGGGCCAGAGGACTTATGATGTGGACAGCTACATGTTGAAATGGTTCTTCAATTATGGGTAGGGATTGCAGAGGTACCTTATGTCAAGCTCCTGGATGCCACATTTGCTGGCACACATCGCTGGTGTGGCAATAATGGGCTACCGACTGCGAGATGCCAGGCCAGTAAAAACTTTGGGTGAGTCTCTTTTCAGTCCTTTCCTCCCTTGATGCCCAGCCAAGGGGATGTCATGGGCCAGTTGGAGTAGCTGTGTCCTGTACTTCTGAGGGACAATGAGTTGCCTGGTCGTTGCATCAGGGTTGCCCTTGTCACTGACTTTTGTTACACGATAATACAGTCCGTTTTCTCGTGTGAAGCCATTGCTATAATCTCTCATGTGCCCAGTTTCTACCCTTAGCCTAAGGGCTGCTAAGGTAGTGTCACCCTTTATTTCTCTCCTAAACTCCTCTCCATCCCAAGACTCTCCCAATGTAGTAGCAGCTAATGTATTGCTTACCAACTCTGATGAGGTTCGTGGTGGTTGCTCCCCGGTGAGGTCCGGATGACGTAGTGCTTGAAAGGTCTGTAGTCGGGTGACTACTCCCACAAATTGGCACTGTAACTCCCAATATCGTTCCCAAGGAGGATATCTGCAGGAAGTCCTCCCATAACTCCAATTCAACAGTTTTTCTCCACAACCATAATTCAAACGCACAGAAGCTCGCTGTAAATATTTGCGGGCACTCCCTGCCAGGATAATGGGAATTCTCGGGCCCTGGTGAATTGCCTCGGGTCGAACCACACGGGGATCAGTGATAGTCAGGAATGCCCCTGTGTCTCTAAATCCTGACACTTTGTATTCATTTCAATTAAGACATCCTGCAGGTGGCGTTGCCATTGCTCTGGGTAGCTAAAGGACAAAGGCCGGAGTCCGTACACTCCAGGAGGGGTATCTATGGTGCCGTGGTCGGTGGTCCGCTCTGGTGGGGGTGGTGGTAGCTCTTCCTCAGGTGGGATGGAGTGCACAAGATGCACTGGACCAGGTGGGGCTGCGTGGGGCTCCCTCCGAATCCTTGAGGGACAGCCAGACTGCAAATGTCCAGGTTGCCCACACCCATAACATCTCCTCTCTGTGATACCCCCAGGTCGTAGTCGGAACTGTTGGTGCCCAGGATTGTGAGGCGTGATTGTCATCGGCTTACGACTAGGTAGAAGGGCAGATATAATCGGAGGGGGACAGGGCGCGGGAGCAGGCCGTGGTTCATTGTCAAGAAGCCTCCTCCATTGCGGTCGGATAGTAAGGGCTTCATCGGCAAGGGCTGCAGCTCTATTCACGGTACACTGCGTGCACTCCCAGACCCATTTCCGTACCTCTGCGGGGCACTTGGCAAGAAATTGTTCTATAAGGAACGCCTGTATAACATCTTCCACAGTAAAGGCGTTTTCTGCTTCCAGTCATCTCCGACATGCCTGGGACATCTTATGTGCATACATCCTAAATGATCCCCGCCCCCCCGTGGTGCATGGGAGGTCTCGGAACTTGGCCCTATATGAGTCTGGGGTGATAGCATGTTAATCCAGGAGAGTCCGCTTTACAATGTTATAATCCCGATTCCGCTGTGAGTCAATGGTTCGGTAAGCCTCCGCCAGGCTACCGTTCAGGAGTCCCACTAACAAACGCATCCAGCCAGAGTGGGGCACCTCCATCACATCCCACTGCTGCCACCAGCTGTCACAGGGTCCTTCTCAGATACCACACAATCAACAGAGTGAGGGAAGTGTGAACAATCCCAAGACCTTTATTATAGGCAAAACTAAAAGGTCCATAAACAATCCACCACACTGAGGATACAATAGTTCAGAACACAAATGCAGTTCAGTAACAGAATAAAATGTCCAAGGAGATGAGTCCAATAACCCAGCAGAGGATAAAAAAAATCCATATGCTCCCCTTTCTCTCTGACGTGCGGTGTTCACACCATCCTCACCATACAGGAACTGACTTCCCAGCTCCTGTCCTCCCCAGCCCCCCTCCTTCTGTGCAGGGGTAGTCAGACAGGTTGAAGTGGTTTTCAGGCCTCCCAGACCTGACAAAGGTGCCTCGGGGATTAAGGCACTACTGGGGGTCATAAAGAGGCATAGATACAGTCAGGCTGCAGAGAGTGAGCTAATTCAATTATCAGCCTTTTGGAAGGTAATTGAGACTCTAGACAATATGGGGAATACACAGAATCATACAGGGCAACAAGAGAACACTATGCAAATCAGTAAAATATAAATATACACAAAATGATACCCACATAACATATCACACCATCACAATCAGGTGTTAGCATGGCCCAGTCAAAGTCCAGACCTCGATCCAATCGAGAATCTGTGGAAAGAGCTGAAAACTGCTGTTCACAAACGATCTCCATCAAACCTCACTGAGCTCGAGCTGTTTGCCAAGGAAGAATGGGCAAGAATTTCAGTCTCTCGATGTACAAACCTGATAGAGCCTTACCCCAAGCGACTTGCAGCTGTAATCACAGCAGACGGTGGCGCAACAAAGTATTAAGTTAAAGGGGCCGAATAATATTGCATGCCCCATTTTTCAGTTTTTGAATTTCCACATGCAAATTGCCGCTTCAGAGAAAAAGAGGACTTAAACTCTATAGCGCCACCTGTTGGAAGTAGCGATCCTACAAGTCACAATCAACCCTTTAACGAGTCGTGCAATATGACTTAGGCTAGGTTCAGATTGCATTAGGGCAATCCGTTTAGCGGTAAGCGCTAACGCAATGTCTTTTTAGGGGTCGCGTTAAACGTCCACGCTAGCGCAGATCCGCGATCTGCAAGAGCGGGGAACGGACCTCGGGCGCGCCGCGGACGCTGCAAGCAGTGTCCGAGGCGCGCCACAAAAGAACGGCACATCGCTAGCGCGTGCCGAAAATGGCACGCGCTAGCAATGCGCTTTAACATTGCTGGCAATGGGAGCGCTAACGGACGCATTGCACGGCGTTAATTTCGCCGTGCAACGCTGTCCGTTAGCGCTCACACTAAAACGAAATGAGAACCTAGCCTTAGGATAAAAGCCAAATCAGTATCTCAATTCGCAGACATGGTGTTTCGGGCTGTTGGTCCTTGTCAGCGCGAAGCATGAGAACTAATTTGGCTAGAAGAGAGGCTCTGGTCTGGGGTCTAAGGGATAATGTTTCTCCTTATGGAGAGCGACATACCAGCTCTGGCTTGTCAAGGTAAGGAGGCTTATTCACCGTGCAATGCTCCTCTGGGAAATAGCCAAATTAGTTCTCATGCTTCGCACTGACGAGGGCCAACAGCCCGAAATACCGTATCTGCAAATTGAGATACTGATTTGGCTTTTATCCTAAAGGCCCCGTCACACATAGCGACGCTGCAGCGATACCGACATCGATCCGGATCGCTGCAGCGTCGCTGTTTGGTCGCTGGAGAGCTGTCACACAGACAGCTCTCCAGCGACCAACGATCAGGGGAAAGACTTCGGCATCGTTGAAACTATCTTCAACGATGCCGAAGTCCCCGGTTATCCAGGGTAAACATCGGGTTACTAAGCGCAGGGCCGCGCTTAGTAACCCGATGTTTACCCTGGTTACCATCGTTAAAGTAAAAAAAACAAACGCTACATACTTACCTACCGCTGTCTGTCCCCGGCGCTGTGCTTCTCTGCTCTGGCTGTGAGCACAGCGGCCGGAAAGCAGAGCGGTGACGTCATCGCTCTGCTTTCCGGCTGCCCACCGCTCACAGCCAGAGCAGAGAAGCCCAGCGCCGGGGACAGACAGCGGTAGGTAAGTATGTAGCGTTTGTTTTTTTTTACTTTAACGATGGTAACCAGGGTAAACATCGGGTTACTAAGCGCGGCCCTGCGCTTAGTAACCCGATGTTTACCCTGGTTACCAGCGAAGACATCGCTGAATCGGCGTCACACACGCCGATTCAGCGATGTCAGCGGGACCTCAACGATCAAAAAATGGCCCAGGCCATTCCGACATGACCAGCGATCTCACAGCAGGGGCCTGATCGCTGGTACGTGTCACACATAGCGAGATCGCTACGGAGATCACTGTTGCGTCACAAAACTTGTGACTCAGCAGCGATCTCGCTATGTGTGACGGGGCCTTAAGTCATATTGCACAACTCGTTAAAGGGTTGATTGTGACTTGTAGGATCGCTACTTCTAACATGTAGCGCTAAAGAGTTTAAGCCCTCTTTTTTTCTGAAGAGCCAATTTGCATATTAAATTTCCCAGAGGAGCATTGCACGGCGAATAAGCCTCCTTACCTTGACAAGTCAGAGCTTTTATGTCACTCTCCATAAGAAGAAACATTACCCCTGAATTTCCACAAAAATTTAAGATAACCAATAAATTTCGTTCAACTTCAGAATTGTGCTCCACTTGTTGTTGATTCTTCACCAAAAATTTACATTTGGTATCTTTATGTTTGAAGCATGATATGTGGGAAAAGTTTGAAAAGTTCCAGGGGGCTGAATACTTTTACAAGGCACTGTATATTCTTGTACATAAGGGGCCAGCATTATAGTAGTTATATTCTTGTACATAGAGGGAATTATGCAAAATAAAAAAAAAATAAACTATCGCTGGATCATTTAAATCCTAGGTCATTTGTGATGCATGTATTTAAAGGACATCTGTCAGTATGATCAACCTTCCTAAGCAATCTATACGAGCATGTAAGATGCCTGGATATCTGCAATCTGAGGTCTTCTCGAGAAATCCACATTTTTCTTAATATGTAAATTAGCTGATAAAATCTACAGGCCAGACACAAATTTCCTTGACTATCTGCCTCTAGAGATTATTTGAATGAGTGGGGGGGTTACCCATGTAATGGCTGACAAGTATGCTCTCCTGAGCTAGGCATACAGGAGGCTGCCTGGTTCTGATCAAGAAGTCCACAGCCACACCTTGCATGAATGTGTGAAACCAGCCTTAGGCCCCTTTCACACATCAGTTTTTTGCCATCAGTCACAATCCGTCAAATTTAAAAAAAAAAAAAAAAAACACAGATCCTGCAACTGATGCCGCCGGATCTGTTTTTTTCTCATAGACTTGGATTAGCGACAGATGGCAACGGATGGCCTCATGTTTCATCCATCGTTTGGCGGATCCGTAGAAAATGGTTTGTCCGGCGGCCGGAGACAACGGACATAGTAATGTTTTTTGTGTCAATCGAAAAAACGGACAGCGACGGATCCGTCACCTGCTCGAATGGAAGTCTGTCAAATGACGGAATCCGGCGACGGATTCCATTTTTTTTTTGTAACTGACCATGCACTGTTTTAAAAGGATCCAGTTAGCCGGGATCAGCTAGTCGGATCTGTCACATCAGTTTTTCACAATCTGTGACGGATCAGTTAAAAAAAAAAGGAACAGATAGTGTCAGGCTGTAATTGACATCTCTTCACAAGAGCTAGGTGGTGTGAAACGTTTCCCCTTTCTGGTTCTTAGCAGGACCCCCTGGCAAGAAAGGAGACAGTAGACTGCTTCTCAGGATAACATATGTTGTGACCCCGTGAGGCCTGTAGTCTCAGGACAGATGTTAAATTACTGCTAGCCACACATACCTATACATATTTCACTACACTAGCAATTACCATCTGACTTTTTTTTTTTTTTATTATTGTAACTTTTGCACTTTGTGTCACTTTATTTTTGTTCAGTTTGGCTGTATATGGCGGATTGCTTTTTACCTTTTATTATATAATTATTTTACTAATTTATTCATTTTCCTGGTATTGTTGTCTTGGTGTTGTCTCTTAATATTTATTAATTTTTTTTTATTACTGTGATATTTTTTGCATGGGTACTTTAGTATGTATAGTACTATTTACCGCTATTAATAAAAGGTATTTTTTTATTTCTGCTCTCGTCCTTTTATTTATTTTTTCTGGTTCGGGTGTCTTCTTTGGTTACATCAATCCAAATGGATAATCAGTGACTGGCACACTCTGGACGTGTTGTGATGCAAAATCGGGGTTTATTATACATACAGTAACACAAACGTTTCGGTCGTAACTGGACCTTCATCAGTGTGCTAAAGAAAAATACATACAAAGGGAGTGATATCCAAAACATGGAGGGTCAAAATACAAAAATGACTATAAACAGAATATAATAAAACAAAAGTATATACAACACAAAAGGTCATGTTTGCAGAGAAAATTAATAGTAGCCACATAGGAGGACCGTCAAGACAAGGTTTGCCGAGATATGCATGCTTGAACAAATTGGTCATATACTCGTACGTGCAGGTATAGTGCCATGGAGGAGGGAGCTAGAGGAAAGAGGTATGGCAAGGTGGTGATGAGAGACACACTGTGTCGTGAGGTCTCTGGCGCTCCGTTCCCCAGCTTGCACTTGCGGTGGATACCGCGTGCTCTCCCCACTCATCAGGCTGGTAAGTCCCATATACCACACGCTCTCTGTCCCAGCAGTGTAGGGTGTTATCCCTCTCACATAGTCTCTGTTGATATTCTCCCTGTACAGACAGCGTATCTTTCCTGCTCAGCCCACAACAGCTGTGACTCCACGTGACATATTTTTTGGGGCGGGTAAGTCCTGTGTACCTTTTACTCTCACTACTTAGTGGCTCACTAGCACAATCCACATTTTATCTATCTCTCCTACAGAAAGCGCCATCTGTGCCATACTCCCCTGTGTCCACAGATTACTATTACCTGAATTCCACATAGCTCCAGGCCTTTTCTCTGGTATGTAATCATCCTATATGGCACATCTAGCCCTATAGCATTACGGTTTTTGGCCCATTTAGGCACACACAGGTACATGTCTTTATGTATTTAATTTTCCCTCAGATGCATTTTAGCTCTCATCTCGGGGCTCTTTCAGCATACTAGTTATCTAGATAGGTTTACCTTTCACCTATACCTCACGGCACAGTGTGTCTCTCATCACCACCTTGCCATACCTCTTTCCTCTAGCTCCCTCCTCCACGGCACTATACCTGCACGTATATGACCAATTTGTTCAAGCATGCATATCTCTGCAAACCTTGTTTTAACGGTCCTCATATGTGGCTACTATTAGGCTATATTCACACTTTGCGGTTTTTACCGCGGAACCGCCGCGATTTTGCTGCTGCGGGTCCGCAGCAGTTTCCATAGCGTTTACAGTAACATGTAAACCCTATGGAAACCGCAAACCGCTGTGCACATGCTGCGGGAAAAACCGCACGGGAACGCAGCGGTTTAAAACCCGCAGCATGTCACTTCTTTGTGCAGAATCGCTGCGATTCTGCACCCATAGGAATACATTGAACCGCTTACTTCCCGCATGGGGCTGTGCCCACGTTGCGGGAAGTAAGCGGATAATGTGCGGTTCCTACCCGGGGTGGAGGAGAGGAGACTCTCCTCCAGGCCCTGGGAACCATATTTGGGGTTAAAAATTAAAAAATCATGTTATACTCACCCTCTGAAGTCTCAGCGCTGCACGCGGCCGTCCGGTCAGAGTTGCTGTGCGACCAGGACCTGCGGTGACGTCGCGGTCACATGACCGTGACGTCACGAAGGGTCCTTCTCGCACAGCATCTTTGGAACCGGACCGCCGGGTGCAGCACCCAGGAGATCCAGACATCGGAGGGTGAGTATAACCAATTTTTATTATTTTTAACATTACTATTGATGCTGCATATTGCTGCATATGCAGCATCAATAGTATAGGCGGAAACCCGCAGCGGAAACCGCGGAACAAACCGCGATAAATCTGCAGGGAGAACCGCAGTTGTTTTGCCCTGCAGATTTATCAAATCCGCTGCGGGAGAACCCGCAGAAGGACAACGCAAAAAGTGTGAACATAGCCTTAATTTTCTCTGCAAACATGACCTTTTGTGTGGTATATACTTTTGTTTATTTATTATATTCTGTTTATAGTCATTTTTGTATTTTGACCCTCCATAGTTTGGATATCACTCCCTTTGTATGTATTTTTCTTTAGCACACTGATGAAGGTCCAGTTACGACCAAAACGTTTGTGTTACTGTATGTATAATAAACCCCGATTTTGCATCACAACACGTCCAGTGTGTGCCAGTCACTGATTATATATTAAGGCTTGGGAACCTATGACCGTGCACCTCCCTCCTTCGGCTGTGCTGAACATTTTCTATATTACATCATTCCAAATGGTCTGCCATTCTCTCTTGCACAACGAATGTCTTGTACACACCAATTTAGCACATATTTCATTAGTGATTGACAGCTGTTGTGTTTATTTAGTGTTTTGAATCATAGCAAGATATGCATAGTCTTCCTACTCCAATGTATCTCCAATTGTATACATACAGTGCCGGCAAAAAAAATCTTTACAAGTTCAATGAAACCACAAAATCTTAATATTCAAGTGTTTTATTGTGGATATTTTATTACAATTAGTATTTTGTCATGTCACCCTTACATTTTATCACCATCTGTAGTCGTTTAGGCATGGATTCAGCAAGGCTGGCTAAGTATGTGGAGTCCATGATTACCCACAGTGTCTTCAGCACCTCCTTTAGGCCAGTCTCACACGTCCAGATAATTCCGGTACCGGAATTATCCGTGTGCTCACGTGGCACATCAGTGTGGCACACGTGCGGCATCGGTGTGCCACCCGTGTGCCAGTTGGGTACCACACGCACCGTGCAGGAGACAGCGCTACAGTTAAGCGCTGTCCCCTGCATCTGGTGCTGAAGCCGCCATTCATTTCTTCTCTCCAGCGGCGTTTGCTGGAGAGAAGATATGAAAAATCTTTTTTTTTTTTGTTTAAAAAAAAAAAAAATCCCTGTCCCCAACCCCCTTCCACCCCCTGTGCGCCCACCCGCTATTAATAAAATACTTACCCGGCTCCCTCGCCGCAGCTTCTCCTGTATGAGCAGTCACGTGGTGCCGCCCATTACAGTGATGAATATGCGGCTCCACCTCTATGGGAGGTGGAGCCGCATATTCATCACTGTAATGGGCGGCACGTGACCGCTCATACAGGAGAAGCTGCGGCGAGAAGAAGCAGTGAGGGAGCCGGGTAAGTATTTTATTAAAAGCAAAGGGGGGGGGACAGGGATTTTTTTTTTTTTAAACACCAAAAAAACAAAAAGATTTTTCATATCTTCTCTCCAGCGAACGCTGCTGGAGAGAAGAAATGAACGGCGGCTTCAGCACCACGCTGGGGGGACAGCACTTACTGTGGCGCTGTCTCCTGCACGGCACACGGACAACATCCGTGTGCGGTACGTGTTTTACACGGACCCATTGACTTTAATGGGTCTGTGTAATACGTGTGCTCCCACGAACACTGACATGTCTCCATGTTTTCCAAACGGACACACGGTCCGTGAAAACACGCTGACATGTGCAGTGACACATTGATTTTAATGTGTCTACATGAGTCAGTGTCTCCGGTATGTGAGGAAACTGTTACCTCACGTACCGGAGCCACTGACGTGTGAAACCAGCCTTAGATTGTTGATGTTGCTGGGTCGTGTCTCGTGTCCTTTGAGCCTCCCCTGACCAGCCTGAAAGTGCTCTCATCACTAAACATCACTTTCTTCCACTCTTCAGATGTCCAATCATGATATTTCTTACAAAAAGCAAGTCTTTTCTTCATTGCTGCTGTGAGCAGGGTCTTCTTTGCGGCACGGCAACTTGGTAGACCCAGGTCCTTCTGCAGGCGGTGACGAATTGTCCTAGTTGCGATGTTCTGGAAGAGCATAGGGTACTTGTTTTTTAGTTCATCGGCAGTTATAGAAGGATGTGACATCACTTCACAAGCTTATCGGTCCTTGGTGAAGTCTTCTTAGGTGCGCCACAGCCTGACTTCCTCTGCGGTACCATCCCAGGAGGCAATGATGCCGCCGACTTCTTCAGTTGATAAATTGCTTCTCTTGACACTCCCAGATCTCTAGCTACAGCAATCACCGAATCCCCCTTCTCGAGCAGAGTCAAGGCACGGGATTTCTCTTCCAATTTAAGCTTCTTTCAACCCGTTGTGGGAGATAATAAAAAACTGATGGAGATAATAAAAGATTGCCTAATAGCAAAACTGGCTGAGCTGCACATAACAACGAACCAGAGTGCAGCTTTTGCTTTACCAGAGAAGTGAAAACTGAGCGTTGATTGGTTGATATTTGCAACAAAGCCAGCTTTAATATTAGACAGTTTTTAAATTATCTCCTCCATTGTGTACACTTTTAAAAAGTGAAATTATGATGAGGATTTTATATGTAAAGTTTTTTTTGCTGTGCAAGTGTAAAGATTTTTTCTTGCCGGCACTGTACCAACAAATAAAATGATTCTGTAAAGTGGTGTACAAAAGTACACACATTACCTACCTGCACAGCAGGTCCCAATATAGAAGACAAGCCATACACATCAGTTTGTACTCCCTTTATTAATCTTCACAAAAGGAAAAAAAATATATATATATATATATATATATATACACATACACACAATCATCTTACATAATCACAATGCCATTCACACATCAGGGAGAGTTACAGTGTAAAAGTAACATAAATACAACATTGTAAACTCACAACCAACGCAAAAACATTTAAAAAAAATAACAGGTCCTGTCACCAGCGTATGTGCAAAACAAGGGAGAGGACAAAAGGTCTGCAGATCAAGGGGTGGGAGCACTGGTGGGATCACCTCTTTATAAGAGCTAAAGGGGGGGTGCTTTGTATTACAGCCCAAGGCTGCAGCAAGGAAGGATCACATCCATCCCAGAAGATAAAGCCTACACAAAACGGACAGGTCACCAGTTTGAGCATGTTTATCTGCCCACATCATGGAATAGTGGCTGCAAAGCTGGTTAAAACGAAAACACTGAGGATGGAAATTTTGATGAATGCTGCTACTATACATCTTCTTTGGATTCAATATGTTTGACCATTTTTTGGGGCTGAGCCTGTCACTATCTGAAGGGATCAGTCACAAGAGGCAAAAAAAAAAAAACAAAAAAAAAAACCTGTAGGCAGATTATTTTGGAAAATACATATTATACCAATATATGCCATTTCTGAAATGCAGATCGGCACTGGAATATACTTTTATTTTTCCTCTTGAACTGAACACAATTAAGTTTAAGCTCTCCTATCCATTGCAGAAATAGTCACATGGAAAGTTTAGGATAAAATGCATGTTAAGCCCAAAGGGGAGTAAAGGTACTGTCACATTTAGCGACTTTAGAGCGATAGCGATCCGTGACGTTGCAGCATCCTGGATAGCGATATCGTGTTTGACACGCAGCAGCGATCAGGATCCTGCTCTGACATCGCTGGTCGTTGCTGAAAGTCCAGAACTTTATTTCGTTGCTGGATCACCCGCTGACATCGCTGAATCGGTGTGTGTGACGCCGATCCAGCGATGTCTTCACTGGTAACCAGTGTAAACATCGGGTTACTAAGCGCAGGGCCGCGCTTAGTAACCCGATGTTTACCCTGGTTACCATTGTAAAAGTTAAAAAAAAAAAAAAACCACTATATACTTACATTCCTGTCACGTTCCCCAGCGTCCGCGCCGGCCGGCCGTAAAGCAGAGCACAGCGGTGACGTCACCGCTCTGCTTTCCGGCCGGCGCTTACACAGTGCAGGGAAGCTGACGCTGGGGAACGTGACAGGAATGTAAGTATGTAGTGTTTTTTTTTTTACTTTTACAATGGTAACCAGGGTAAACATCGGGTTACTAAGCGCGGCCCTGCGCTTAGTAACCAGATGGTTACTCGGTGACTTCGGCATCGTTGGTCGCTGGAGAGCTGTCTGTGTGACAGCTCTCCAGCGACCAAACAGCGACGCTGCAGCGATCGGCATAGTTGTCTATATCACTGCAGCGTCGCTAAATGTGACGGTACCTTTACCAAAGTTTTATCTCTTGGGCGTTTACTTTTCCTCCTGTATTTAGTTGACCAATCAAAGAGACAATAACAAACAGTGGCTGGGGGTGAAATGAAAGAAGAAAAAAAAAAAAAAAAAAAGTACATGCCCCAGAGACAAATCTCTGGCAACATCCCGTTGGGCTGATCATATCGCCACAATAGAAAGGCATTAATTAAAAACGTTTTTACTCCGTTTACTCCGATTTGATGCCACTATTCCTTATGCCGGCGTCACACTAGGCGTACGAAAATACGGTCCGTTTTGTCCGGCTGTAATACACAGAAATGTTCCAAAAATAGTGATCCGTATGTCATCCGTAGGCAGGGTATGGCAGCGTATTTTGCGCATGTAAACCTCCACATGTAATCCGTACTGCGAGATTTTCTCGCCGGCTTGCAAAACGGACCTGGATCCATGGGCTCAAATATAAAAATTATATATATTTTTATCTCCCTCTACTATGTGTAGACATTTATTCTATTCTAACCTGTCAGTGATTTTACTGTACGCCGCACTGAATTGCCAGCTTTTCTATAGAACACCGCTGCGTATTTCTCACAGGTCACACTGTTGGTCCGTGTGTAATCTGTATTTTTCTTGCCCCCATTGACTTTCATTGGTGGATTTTTTGCGCAATACGCTGACAAACAGCATGCTGCGATTTTCTACAGCCGTACAATACGGATACGTAAAATACGTCAGATAGGAGCTGGGCCATAGAGAATCATTGTACAGTGTGCAATCCGTATTTTCTGCGCCTCTCATACGTCCATAAAACTCACTAGTGTGACGCCGGCCTTAATGAGGACAGTTTGGCATGCTGAGACTGGTAAAAGATCCTATTTAAAAGGGAAGCCATCATCAGAAAATAACTTGCTTAAAATAAAGTTTTTGTTTTACATTTTTTTTTTTTTTTAAAGTTTAGTGTATCGATAGAGAAAGTAAAATCTTGCAGTTTTCATAATTCTTGTCTTTCCAGAAACAGTTGTTAGCAGGGTGTGCATCAGCAGGGGATTGCATTGAAAGAACACTTATTTATTCAGGAGACATTACAGTATGCACCAATTACAATAGGTGATGTCAGGGCTGACAACATTATCCCCAGCAGTTATCTTTGCACATGCTCATTAGATGCTTCTTTACAAAAAGAGCCAGGGTTATTTCAGTATGGCCATGTACAATTGTTATTTCCTAAAACAGGAAGTTGAGAGTCTAAAACCGCTTCAGTGGTCAATGTGCAAATTGAAAGGTTTTTTTTTGTTTTTTTGTTTTTTCGGGGGAGGGGGTAATAATTTGGGATATAGAAAGGAGGGGGAAAAAAATAAAAATTTGACAGCACAAAAAGCTGATTTAAACAATAGTTCACTTCCTGATGACATCTTCCCTTTAACCCTTTGGGCCAGTAAGTGATCACACACCCCCCCCCCCCCCCCGTATCTGAAACAAATGCATAATGATGCCCTGGAGTAAGCAGTCTGAAAAGGGGGCAATTTATGGGGTGGTGTCACTAAACATGAATTAGAACTCACCCCCGCTGTGCGGCCAGCAGCACCACCAGGGGTCCCGGGCAGGTGTTTCACCTGACAGACTGACTGGCTTAAGGCAAGGGCTACACTCATCCCTACCCATGGCATGTTATTTTTGAATTGTTGCAATGCACGTCCAATATGGAAGCTCCAGGAGGCGCTTATCTGCAGCTCCTGCCTTAAGGTACCTTCACACTCAGCGACGCTGCAGCGATACCGACAACGATGTCGATCGCTGCAGCGTCGCTGTTTGGTCGCTGGAGAGCTGTCACACAGACAGCTCTCCAGCGACCAACGATGCCGGTAACCAGGGTAAACATTGGGTTACTAAGCGCAGGGCCGCGCTTAGTAACCCGATGGTTACCATCGTAAAAGTAAAAAAAAACAAAAACAAACACTACATACTTACCTTCTGCTGTCTGTCCCCGGCGCTGTGCTTTCCTGCACTGACTGAGCACAGCGGCCGGAAAGCAGAGCGGTGACGTCACCGCTGTGCTTTCCGGCTGGCCGGCGCTCACAGCCAGTGCAGAGAAGCACAGCGCCGGGGACAGACAGCGGAATGTAAGTGTGTTTGTTTTTGTTTTTTTTAACTTTTACGCTGATAACCAGGGTAAACATCGGGTTACTAAGCGCGGCCCTGTACTTAGTAACCCAATGTTTACCCTGGTTACCAGTGAAGACGTCGCTGAATCGGCGTCACACACGCCGATTCAGCGATGTCTGCAGGGAGTCCAGCGACGAAATAAAGTGCTGGACTTTCTGCAACGACATCACAGCAGGATCCTGATCGCTGCTGCGTGTCAAACTGAACGATATCGCTAGCCAGGACGCTGCAACGTCACGGATCGCTAGCGATATCGTTCAGTGTGACGGTACCTTTAGTACAAGGGAACTGTCATTGGGTTTCTATTGACTGTTACTTTGATGTATGCGCTTGTTTATGTTAACCTAATTATATCAAAGCCAATTGTGTCAACAGTTTTGAGGCCAAATCTCTTAGCTAACCCCAATCTTAAGATCAGGGCAAAATTCATCACATAGGAACATCTGGATTAGGGAAATATAGAAATGCAAAGGATTACCCAGATCCTGGTCTATGTCTATGCAGGAGTTATAGGACAATGGGTAATTAAAGTCTCTCTCCCCAAAAAACGTAGTCCTATGGCATGACACATGGGGTCAGGACCCCATTAAAGGGGCTAAGGCTAACCCCTTCTTGATCAAAATGCTTAACCCTCATAAAATAAAGGTTATACTCTCCTCCCCTGGAGGCACCATTCCAGCCGTGTCAGCACTTGCTTTACCGGGGCTCTTGTGCGGTTATTGTGACAAGTGACGCCCAATCAGCGCTGGCATCGCTGCCCTGCATTCAGACAAATCTAACATGAAGAGGAAGTTGGGGGGCTGCAGCTGATCTTGGATTTACTCTTCCAGCTCAATTCGACATGAGGCGGGGATAGTGACGCCAGAGCTGATTGACACTGGCTCACAACAACAGCATGGGAGCCCGGGAGACGGAGTGCAGCCACAAACGGCACGGGCATGCGAGGAGAGTATAAGCCTTCTTATTTTATCGCGGTCAAGTGTGGGGTATGAGAAGTTGTCTTTAAGGGACACAACCTGTTTCTACCCAGAATGTTTCTTTAAACCATCCAGAATTCAGTGCAATATCAAAGTGCTCCCACCATTCACACACCTGCTGCAATGTATTAAAAAGGTGACCCCCCCCCCCCCCCCCCAGACTAGAAAAACAGGGCAACTTTTTATTGCTTTTAGAACGTACCAGTGCATCGGTTGCATGTATCGTATCCGGTATTGCAGCTCAACTCCTTGAAGTGAGTGGAGCAGAGCCAAAATACTACACACATACAACTTGTCACCGTTTTGGAAGAAAGCAGCCATATTTTTATAGTTCAGGAAAACCCTTTCAATAAACATTAAAAATAATTATAGCGGTGATGAATACGCAGCTCTTGTTGGGAGTCTGCAGAGGATTTGGCTCCCACCAATGCACTGCCCCCAATGATCAGCAGAACTTTTACCTGAGCAATAGAAAAAAAAGGAGAATAGGCCAGGGAAAAATAAAAAATGATGACCCACAGAGACCCAACACTACAAAGTGTACCCCACAGGGGGGCTGTGTGGTCTAGTAAAACATATGGCACAAAATGCAGACCTGGGACAGACAGTGACCCTATTAAAGGAAGTGCCAATTGTAGGAGAGGTCTATGGAAAAGCCTCTTGCAGCAAGCAGTAAAGGGAAAGCTTTGTGTTGGGGAAGGAAATCTGGGTGAGACGAGGTCCAGTTGCCTAGGAAAAGAAAAAAAATTCTCCTTCCCTTTCTGTAGTGATAGATCTCAACCTGGTTCACTGATGCAATGTCATCTCCCCCTCCACCAGACCCTTATAGTAATAGGTGCATAGATTCATTGAGCTCCAGAGTTTAACCCCTTACCTCCCAACAAGAACTTAAGGGCAGTGAGCAGTCTGCAGTACAGCCCATCCAGCATGGAAGAAGCAAGGAGGGGGCAAGGGTGGTGTCGTGGGCTTAGTTACTAGCAGGTAGTTGGGTGGCAGAAGCAAAACAATAAAATAAGGCACGGCGTTGCAAACAAGTGACAGCAAAGAGTGCAAGCTTCTCCTAATACCCCTTAAGACTACAGATTAAGTCTCCCAGAGTGTGTAGGTCAGGGTTGTCCCCATCTAGTAATAGGCACTTCGGCAGAAAAGGGAAGGGGGGGTGAAAAAAAAAAAAAAAAAAAAAAAAGGAGAGAAGAACTAGAACAAAAAACTACCCATCATAGCACGCAGAAGTCAAGAAGGTGCAGGATGTGGGGGAAGGAGGCACGGGGAAGATGGGGCTCCGTCTACCCACTAGAGATTCCCTGAGACAATAAGTGCAGGAATAAGCAGTGCTGGGTGTAAGACGTTGTGGCCCCTATCCATCATCCACCCACAGGTGATATGTTTAAAAAAGTGAAGGGATGGGTTATTAGGAGGAAGTAGAGGGATCATGGAATTAAGGACACTGATGGGCCTGCCAACCCCAGTTAAGAAAGCTCCCATCTCAAGATTTACAACTGGAGGAGACAGTCTTAAATGAGGTCTGCGTGAGCAGCCACAGAACAGCTCACCCCATGTTAAGGAGGAGGGGGTGCATGCACTAAGGAGATGGCTCTTTCAATGGTAAGCCAACAGTTCCCTGAAACCACAAGATGACCAACAAATATTATGTGTTGCTACAAGCCACAGCCGCTGATGCCCACTAACGTGGAAGGCTGCGATTCATTGCATAGATCGTTAACCTGAAGCTAACGAACAAGCCCTGCTGGGTGCATTCTCCTGGCACTAGTGTTCATCATTGGTTTTAATGCAGTCGTCTGGAAGAGATGATGGGGAGGGGGAAGGGGTGGATAACGTAGGAACCGCCCTGTGGTCAGTAACACAATGTAACTAGCACCAGAGATAGTCAAGGAGCCAGATTTTACTCTAGAACATATTACAGGTGATCCAGTCTTGAGAAATCCAGGTGCAAGGAAGCAGAGGTGGAGGGGAGGACAGCGGCGTCTTCAGAAGACAGAACAAAAGTCCTTGATCCCACCTTAAACCTGAGGGAAAAAGAAGAGCGAGTTATATCTGAAATGTTGAAGCTCCCACAAGACCCCTCTCTCCATGAATGCCCACCCCTCACATTAGGATAATAATGCACTCCCTGATGTCCCGTCATGGAGGCTCTGTACGGATCTGCATAGCGATGTAACAGCCAATGTCAGGGACATTAAAGGGATACTCCCATCTTATTAGGTGAAGACGCACAGCTAGGACATATCAACTAAGTGCCAGAGGTCCAACATCAGGGACACCCACCTATCTTCAAAGAATGAAGGTGAAGTGTAGGAAACCCCATCCAGTGCCATTCATCCAACTGAGCCACAAATAATCAAAAGCAGAGGATATCCTGAAGAGAACAGAGACCTGAATCCGCTCTAAAGCCCCTTCATTAGTCCAGAGTTCAGGACCCTAATGAAAAGGCATCATGTATGAAGAAAAGAAGACTCCTTGTAAGCCAACACGACATTGTGCTTATATCCCACCAATGCAATGGGCTTCCATGGAGGCTGGCAAGAGAAATGTGGGCTACCTGAAGCCACTAGTAGGAGCTCACTTAATACATTTCTACAGCCACCATTGAATACCATACTAGCCGGCTGCCAGTAGGATAGGATTTGGAGCGCTGTATCACACGTGTGCAGTTCTCATTCTGTAATCCTAGTTTTAAATTATGTAATGGCCAAACATGGTTGACAGAAATAATAACCCACCCCATGAAAACTGTCTCTTCCTACTGCAGGGTGAATTTAGATGCAAGTCTGGATCTCCTCTACACTTATCTCTCACCACTTTATCCTACAAATATCCTGTTATATAAAAGAGGTGAGGGTTCAGGAAATTACTTCAATATATAAATCTCCAATATCAGGAGACATGGTGTTCTTTTGGAGAACCTGCTCGTGTCCAAACACCATGTGGACTGAGGCTGTACTAGGGGCCTGGGAACAATATCAGAGCCGGATTCCTGTAGGACCATGTGAAGAGCCCCAGGCAGAGCTTGTTCCTTGGGACAACCACATGGAGATAGAGGAAGAATTGGAACCACTGCTTCTGATATACAGTGCAAGGGAAGGGGTAAAGACAATCCATTTGTGCCCACGGTACTCGAAAGGTTCCCAAATCTTCATAGACGTTCGGGTTTGTGGTGATGAAACAGTCCAAAGCCACCCCTCTAAGAGGGTGTATAGTTGGGTCTTACAATTTGTGAGAGTCTACTTCACACAAAGCCCCCTTCCTTTAAGGCTCAACACAGTATTTCAGAACCACACGCTGACCAGCGAACGCGGCAGCACGACTGCCTTAATGTGTGAGTGACCCACTTCTGAGCTGACCCACGTGACATGATAGGAAAAAAGGTTTCCCAGCACGTGTGGAGGGGGCACCACAGCAGAGACAACATGGCAAAAACACGTGAGGATTAGGACAGGCAGAGCTGGGGACAAAGTGGGGAGGGGGTCAGTGTGCAGGAATGTGCAGAGATGGCAGCTCTCAGGAAGCAGATGTACACCAACCACAATCTATCCCTCATCCCCCAGGCCCTGGGCAAGTTATATAAGCTGCATTAGTAAAGCATGAATGACTGAGGATGTAGATTTCATAACAGAGCAGCCAGCAAAGCTCTGTGGACATGTTCAATAGCGGTGTAGTGCCTCTATAAGCCTCTGGGTGGTGCCAGTTCCAAAACATTGCAACCACAACAACTTTTAGGGCAGCCATGTACATAATGCAGTGCCTTCCACACCAGATCCAGCTCATAACCCCATTAATAATGCAAGGTTTGGACGGCCATCCCATGTGTGGCACACACTAGGGGGGGGATGCTGGCACTTACTAGAAGGGTGCTTCAGGCAGCACATGTGACTTGGTCCATTCGGGTCTCCAGCTCGAACGCATCCGGCCGATCTTGAGGATTAGCAGCCAACATGTCTTTAAGCAGCTGTCGAATGCCCTCAGACATGGAAGTCCTGCGTTTCTGAGGGATGTGAAGCTCCATCTTTGGGTTCTCTAGCAGCGCTTCCCCTACAGGGACAATCTCACTGCCCTGCTTTATGTAGGTCCCCAGAAGCTCCTTCTTGGTCTCAGCATCCACAAAGGTGATCCGCTCGATCATGGCCCAGATGATGATGCCTAGGGCGAATATGTCCGCTTTTGCTGTGTAGTGTCCCTCCCATACCTCCGGAGCCATGTAGAAATCAGAGCCACAGGCAGATGACAGCCAGTACTTGTTGACATTGACAGTCTTATTCTCGTTGCTTCCTTCCCCGATGCTTTCCATCCCTTGGGAAGCAAGTCCAGCGCAAACTTTACTGAGGCCAAAATCAGCCACTTTGAGAACCGGGAAGCCAGATCGCTCTGTAATCAGGATATTGTCCGGCTTCAGGTCCCGGTGAACGATCTGGTTCTTGTGCAGGAAAGCAATGGCACTTGTCAGCTGCAGCATGAAACTTTTATTGATGGCTGGGTCTGGGCGCCTGGAGAGGACATACTGATTGAGGTCCCCACCTTCACAGAACTCCATGACAAACCATAAGTAACAAGCTTCTTCTGTGCAGCCCAAAATACGTTCCCCTGCAAGGAAAGAAAAACAGAAGGAGAGCAGTCACTACACAGAAAGCCTAAATAAGAGCGAAGTTTGGTTTAATGCAGTTACACCTTCATTATACTGCAGAGCAGCAACCACTCTTCGGCTTGTTATTCTAAGCATTGTGTTGTCAGACACCACTATCAGCAAAACTTATGCAGGAGGCAACTGGTCTTCCAGAAAGATTACACTACAGAGCTTTGTGCAACAACTACATGCGAGTTACCAGAACAATCTGTGTGCAGGAGCAGGGAGATTTCATCTATGAAGTTGCAGAATAGAGATTGGTGCTCTGAAGTATAATGCAAGATAAAAAAAAACGCATCATACATGTCCACTGCCACCCTCTCTCGACATGGACTCTGCTGATGGCAGAAGTGCATAGTAGTCTTCATATATTGGATATGGTATATAAAATTTACATACATAACCTCTCCCCCACCCCAGGGACGTTCCTGTGCTCCTCCTCATGTTAGAGACTCAGGATATCGTTATTATCATTTGTAGGACTCTTAGGGAATAGCTATTCCCTGGTGACCACTCTCTAATGAACGCCAATTATAGAGAAAGCTCAGCTGTTTCCAAGAGGTGTCAGGAAGAACCATGCAAAAAAAAAAAAATAAATGCACAAAAGACTGTCCAGTAGACAGCAGCCCACTATGTGACAGATGAGACGCCTTCACGCAACACTGTCAGGCAACGAGCAGCCTCTGGGGATTCAGATGTTTATGCCTGAGGACGTGCACCCCCCCAACACATATTACATAAGACTGTCACCTCGAGCATGGGTCAGAGATTGGACTGAGAAGAATTAAGTGTAGTCATAGAACTTAATCTGGACATCATGTCCAAGCAGTGAGCAGACCGCAGAGCAACCTCCTGGAGAAGCAGATCACCAGCCCGAGACAGATGGCATAATCCATTCTTTCCTATGTTGCCTTATCCAGTCCCAGAAATAGTTACATCTGCCAAGTGAGAGTTGCACCAACACTCACTTAAGCGAAAGAAACCCAAAAACAGACCCTTCCCCAATATGAATAATACTGATGCGTGCATCAGCTTTCCTTTGGCACGTGGGCAAATCCAAATGTTAAGCAGTGGGCCCATCCCTGCATGTACAGTACAAACAACCAATCTCCTGGCACAAATCCTACACAAGACAAATGACGGCCTCCTGTGAAGCACCTGCATGCAACTAGTCCGCACCGGCAGCAGCCCTGCCCTGCAAGGGCAATATCAGCCCTGCCACTCACAGCAACGCCAACTGGCAACAGATGGCACAACAAGCCCCAGGGCTAATGTTTGGCAATGGACTGCAGGTTTCCAAGAGAATGAGCATTTTCAGTCATCACAAATTGATTAGCTATACAGACTACAACTCTCAGCAGACCAGATTTGTTTCAGAAATAAGATTGGTGTAAGGAACTAGAAATGTTTTATGGAAGGTTTGCTGCAATGTATCCAGTCTAGGAAATGTTTCTCCTGCCTGATAGTTGGCTACATTGCATCAGCCCAGAGTCCAGGCTGCTCAGACCACAACAGAGAATGGGTTTGAGTTGAGCACAAAAGATTTGCAGGACCCTGGTACAATGGACAACAGACCAGAGCCCTGCAAATATCTTAATGCCTACAGAATAGCAAGCGCCACTTCTGATTAGCGAGCTCCTGTGACGTCATGCCTGTGCCACAATGGAATGACGTTGTTGAGGGTTCTACCAATCAGAAGAGACGCCGGAGGTAGTAGAGGTTTTGCAGGGTTCTGATCCAACTGTCAGAACTACTAATGTGACTGGTGGTCCAGAGCTCTGCAAAGCTTCTAGATCAACTCTACAATGGGTATATTTTGTAGCAAACCTCCAGCTGTGACATGTATTGGGCCAGATTATATATATTTATTTACTGGTAGCAAACGAATCTTAAAAACTGAAGAGTTTATTAGAAACTGGAATGACTGCTTACAGGAGACCATAATAAAGACAGTTGAGAGCAGCTCTTTGTTAAACTCCTAATAGAAATGAATGGGAGTCATGCACACATTGTACCACCGTTGTGCTCAGCTGTAAACGGGACACCCAGTCTGACAGATGTGACAGTTATGAAAAGATGGGACTTTAATTACCCCTTAAGCCTACAATTTTAAAAACCTGAGTGACCCCTTTAAAAGTAAAGGCCTCTATACCTTCACTCAACTCCCTCACTAAAATAACAAAACAAGCTAAAATAAAAAAAAGTATTTAAAGTTGAATTAGTCCTTTAAAAATTCCCAACCCCGAGCCCTCACTACTAGTGTCCTGGCAGAGGTAATCCGGTTCCGGGTGCTCCATAATAGTTACTGATTATCCCACATAGGTCAGAGTTCGATACCTCAGAGCCAAGACTAGCGTTCTTCTGATCCAATCACCCACCCCCACGATTGGCATAACCCATGCCCATCTATCAGCGAGCCAAGTGAGCCGAGGCATAATACTCAACCAGTGTGACCAGAGTACTATGTCCATGGAAACAGGCACAATTTAGACCATAGAGGACAGTATTAGGGTATGTGCACAAGATGAGTAAATGCTGCGGGTTGGACAATGTGTACTTGTGCAATGTCCAAATGTTACAGCATAGTGGATGGGATTTCAAGAAATCCTAAGTCCACTATGCGTCCAGAGATGCCTGCGGTTTACCTGCGGAGACGCACATTCGGCGCATCTCTCCAGACCTCAGCATGTCTATTTATCTTGCGGAGAAGCGAGCCTAAACAAGAGAAATTTCACCTGAACAATGTAGTGGACGCAGTGATTCCGCACAGTTCAGTGAATACATACGGATTCACTTGCATTCAATAGCCGGCAGCGCTTTGGATGCACCAGACATGAGCTGTGTCCAAAGCGCTGCCAATTCCAGATAGTGTGCACCTACCCTTATAGTACTGTACATAGGAGGCAGTATTATAGTATATTGTTACAATGTATCCAGTCTGGGAAATGTTTCTCCTGCTTGATAGTTGCCTACATTTTGGCTACATTTTATCAGCCCAGAGTCCAGGCTGCTCAGACCACAACTGAGAGAATGGATTTGAATTGAGCACAAAAGATTTACAGAACCTTTGTCCAGTGGCCAACCCAGAGCCCTTCAAATATCTAACTACGGCATCGCCAGCGCCGATTCATATTAGCGAGCTCCTGTGACGTCATGCCTGTGCCACAATGGAATGACGTTGTGTGGGTTCTACTAATCAGAAGAGACGCCGCAGGCAGTAGAAGTTTGCAGGGTTCTGATCCAACCGTCATGGAACTACTAAGGCTACTTTTACACTAGTGTCGGTACGTTGGGCAAACTGCGAGCAAAAAAAAAAAAAAAAACACCGAACAACGTGGGCAGCGGATGCAGTTTTACAACGCATCCGCTGCTCAATTGTGAGGTCCGGGGAGGAGATCCGGCCGCACATGCGCGGTCAGAAATGGCGGACTCGACGCACCAAAAAAACGTTACATGGAACTTTTTTTGTGCCGACGGTCTGCCAAAACACGACGCTTACGTCGCACGACGGATGCAACGTGTGGCGATATGTCGCAATGCGTCGTTAATGAAAGTCTATGGAGAAAAAACGCATCCTGTGGGCAACTTTGCAGGATGCGTTTTTACTCCAAAACGACGCATTGCGACGTACGTCAAGAAACGCTAGTGTGAAAGTAGCCTAATGTGACTGGTGGTCCAGAGCTCTGCAAAGCTTCTAGATCAGGGATGTCAAACTGCGATCCTCGAGGGCTGCAAACAGGTCATGTTTTCAGGATTTCCTTGTACTGCACAGGTGATAATTTAATCACCAACTCAAGGAAATCCTGAAAACATGACCTGTTTGCAGCCCTCGTGGAATGCAGTTTGACACCCCTGTTCTAGATCAACTCTACAATGGGTTTAATTGTGGCAAACCTGTACATAGGTGGCAGTATTATAGTTATATTCTTGTACATAGATGGCAGTGTTAGGCTATGTGTTGTGAATTCTGTGGCTGAGTTCACTTCTGTGGTCACAAGTGGTATTGCAGTCTCTGGGCTTCCTCCCTCAGGTGTTTTGGTGAGCTCGTTGGCTGCCTTGCTATTTAGCTCCACCTGAGTCTGTCTTCCTTGCTCCTTGTCAATGTTCCAGTGTTGGATCTGAGCTACTGCATCTTTCCTTGGGCCTGCTGCTCTGCTAGATAAGTGCTTCTAGTTTGTTTTCTGTTTTTTCTGTCCAGCTTGTTATTATCTTTTGCTGGAAGCTCTGAGAAGCAAAGGGGTGCACCGCCGTGCTGTTAGTTCGGCACGGTGGGTCTTTTTGCCCCTTTGCGTGGTTTTCGTTTTAGGGTTTTTTGTAGACTGCATAGTTCTCTTTGCTATCCTCGCTCTGTCTAGAATATCGGGCCTCACTTTGCTGAATCTATTTCATTCCTACGTTTGTCTTTTCATCTTGCTAACAGTCATTATATGTGGGGGCTGCCTATTCCTTTGGGGTATTTCTCTGAGGTAAGTCAGGCTTGTATTTCTATCTTCAGGCTAGTCAGCTCCTCAGGCAGTGCCGAGTTGCATAGGTAGTTGATAGGCGCAATCCACTGCTGCTTCCAGTTGTGTGAGGATAGATCAGGTACTGCAGTCTACAGAGATTCCACGTCTCAGAGCTCGTCCTATTGTTTTGGGTTATTGCCAGATCTCTGTATGTGCGCTGATTACTGCACGCTGTGTTGCCTGATTGCCAGCCACAACAGCTATGTACACGTTGCAGATTCCTGTGTGGATTTTTCAGTGCAGATTTTGCAAAATCCGCAGGTAAAATGCACAGCGTTTTACTTAAAAAGCATATAAAGAAAATGCGTATTAAGAACAAATCTTTATTGAAATAGAAAATTATTACTAAAAACCATAGAAATACACACAAATTTAAAAATCTGGTAGCCAACAAAATGCTCAGGATGTGAGCCAAACAAATATATGTGGCACCCCTCCTGAACAGACAGCGTTACAAAGAAATGGTAATCCACACATCAGTATATTCATGGGACTGACAAAGTTCAAGTTGTGAGTCAAAGAGCAATACCTCGGGTAATCTATAAGGGACATCAAGCCATAGTGGCAGAGTTTTACTTGCGGATTACCTGCGGATTCCTATTAAGGAACAGGTAAAACGCTGCGGAATCCACACAAACAATTGACATGCTGCAGGAAATACAACGCAATGTTTCCGTGCGGTATTTTCCGCAGCATGTGCACTGAGGATTTTGTTTTCCATAGGTTTACATGGTACTGTAAACCTTATAGAAAACTGCTGTGAATCCACAGCATCAAGTCCACAACGTGTGCACATCCCTTATAGTAGTTATATTCCTGTACATAGGGGGCAGTGTTAGGGTATGTGTGCACAATTGTGGATTTGCCTGTGGTATTTTCTATGAGGATTCTGCATCTCTTGGCAGAAAACGCAGGTCAAAGTCTGCCTTTTTTATGCGGATTTTGTGAGTTTTCACTGCAGATTTCTTGCGTTTTAACCTGAGTTTTCCTATAATGGAATGGGTGCAGAAACACAAAGAATTGACATGGTTTTTTTTTTTTGTTTTTTTTAAATCCGCTGCGGAATCCGTGCAGAATTTTCCGCACCATTGGCACAGCATTTTTATTTTCCCATTGATATACATTGTACTGTAAATCACTTACGATTCTGCACGGAAAAACGCTGCTGATCCGCAGTAAATCCGCAACGTGTGCACATAGCCTTATAGTAGTTATATTCTTGTACATACCAGGCAGTATTATAGTAGTTATATTCTCGTACATACCTGGCAGTATTATCTACTATATAATTGTCTAAGGGTCACTTCCGTCTGTCTGTCCTTCTGTCACGGTTATTCATTCGCTGATTGGTCTCGGCAGCTGCCTGTCATAGCTGCTGCGACAAATCAGCGACGGCTACAGTCCGGAAAAAAATGGCCGCTCCTTCCTCCCCGCAGTCAGTGCCCGGCGTCTGCATACTACCCCCCGGTCAGCGCTCACACAGGGTTAATGGCAGCGTTGACCGCGGTGTAACGCACTCGGTTAACGCTGCTATTAACCCTGTATGACCACCTTTTTACTAATCATGCTGCCTATGCAGCATGAATAGTAAAAATATCTAATGTTAAAAATAATAAAAAAATAAAAAATAGTTACATACTCACCCTCCGGTGACCCCTCTGGACCAGGAACCGGCCTTTTCCGCTCCGTGCGAAGTCCCGGTGACCGCTGCATGCATTGCAGTCTCGCGAGATGATGACGTACGGTCTCGCGAGACCACAACAGGGATATGGTGCATACTACGTGACTGGCCAATATACTACATGACTGTGCTGTATACTACGTGGCTCTGTGCGTAGCTGGGCAATATACTACGTGAACTGGCAATATACTACGTGGACGGGCAATATACTACGTGGATACACATATTCTAGAATACCCGATGCGTTAGAATCGGGCCACCATCTAATAGTAGTTATATTCTTGTACATAGGAGCAGTATTATAGTAGTTATATTCTTGTACATAGGGGGCAGTATTATAGTAGTTATATTCTTGTACATAGGGGGCAGTATTATAGTAGTTATATTCTTGTACATAGGAGCAGTATTATAGTAGTCATTCTTGTACATAGGGGGCAGTATTATAGTAGTTATATTCTTGTACATAGGGGGCAGTATTATAGTAGTTATATTCTTGTCATAGGAGCAGTATTATAGTAGTTATATTCTTGTACATAGGGACAGTATTATAGTAGTTATATTCTTGTACATAGGAGCAGTATTATAGAAGTTATATTCCTGTACATAGGGGGCAGTATTATAGTAGTTATATTCCTGTACATAGGGAACAGTAGTATAGTAGTTATATTCCCATACATATGGGCAGTATTATGGTAGATATATTCTTGTATATAGGGAGCATTATTATAGTAGTCATGCTCCAGAGGACAGTACTATAGTTAGTATCCGTTATATTCCTCTACCCTCCTTTGCTCCTCCTGGGAGCCAGCACTAGGTCAGTGAGTAGATAGCAGTATATTAGGACGCTGCAGTACTCACAATCCCATAATATACCACCATTACCGGGCAGATGTGCCATCACTGGTCCCCACAGCGGCCTGCTCTGGCTGGTCCTGGGGATCTGGTGGCCGTCTCCCCTCTGAGGGCAGTGCTGTGTGCGGTCAGAGGTGCCCTGTGTCGCCCTGGTGCACCAGCAGTGCCAGCTATAGGGAGTATAGGGCGCTGACCCTGCGGCCTCTGCCCCATGGGCCGTCAGTGACACACCCCCGCAGCAGGCCTCAGTCCCCGGCCTGGATTAGTCCTCGGTACCTTTCAGGGAGGTCTCCACCAGGCGCAGGTACAGCTGGCTGCTCTTGTTGCCGTGGCTCATCTTCTGGGCCAGGCCGTTCCTCTGCAGCACGCACTCCTCGAAGCGCACGATGTTCGGGTGCCGGCGGCGCAGGCTGGTCAGGGCCCAGAACTCGGACAGGGCCAGCTCCACGTTCTCCGGGGCGTCACAGCGGATCTTCTTCACAGCCACCCGGGCCCCGCTCTTCCGGGCCACGGCCTCGTACACCACCCCGTAGCTGCCGCGGCCTATCTCGGACAATAAACTATACCGAGGCCGCCGGGGCCTGCCGCCGCTCACCACAACCTCCTCTTCCTCCGAGGCCTCGGGCTTGAATGTCCCGTTCACTGGCTGCACGTTGAGGAGGGGGGCGGGGATCCTTTCTCTCAGCGGCCGCACTCCTGGACTCCTCCGGCGCTTTCTTTTAGCGGATTCCATGACGAGCTCCTCTCAGGCCGGAAGCCCTCATCCCTCCTCCGCTGTAGCCTGCGGGGCGCACGTTAAACTTAATCGCTGTGAGGTGTAACCAGGGACAGGCCTCATCTCCCTCCCCCGGTCCGAGCTCTAGCCGGCTCCAGTACACACTGAACACAGGCAGCCAGGGAAAGACCGACTGTACATGAGGACCGTACCATTACTAAAAAAACTATAGGGGTATCGGGATCACATCTTTAATCATACCATTAAATCCTTACACACGAGAATTATTCTATATGTTCTAAATGATCATTACATCAGTCAGTTTATGATCAGCGCACAGAAGAACGAATACAAAAGTGTTTATTTTTACAATCATAATCGACAGACTCCCCATCTTTACAAAGTGGTACCTTCCAATGTTAAAAGAAAGTAAACATGGAACAAACCAAAAGCTCTAGAAGGGGGTGATAAAGAGACCCACGTGGTGGTGCCTAAAGTGTTATTAAAATCAGGAGTGTGAGGTAAATAAAGAAAAGCGAGGGCTGTGGATAACGCAGCGTACCCGCGCAATGAGAGGTGAAGAATCAGGTTGGGAAATTTCGATGTCCCCCCATCTTTTTAATGACGTTAGTCCGTCCAGGTCACATGACCAAAATGCGCGGCTAATGGGATTTGAGCAGGTGCTTCTTGATCTTGACTGGCTGCATTTTTTGGATGTAAACAAGATGGTTTTCATTCATGACAGGAAGTAGATTCAGGCTTGGAAAAGGAAACGCAGGGAAAGTGGTAGAACTCGGCAGCAGTCAATGAACATAAGACCTTGTTCACATGTTCAGTATTTTACCTCAGTGCCTGTAAGCCCAAACCAGCAGTGGTGATAAATACAGGAGTGGTGACGTGTTTCTATTAGACTTTTCCTCCTGAGTTTGAGTTACAGATACTGAAGTAAAATAGTGAGGGTGTGAACATGGCCCAATCAGCATGAACGGAGCTGCGGTGCCGGTTTGAATTCCGCAACAAGTCAGTTTCTCCTGCACGCTGCCTTTTCTGTGCAGGTTTTCCCCAGAGACCTCCTGAGATGTGGGAAAGCCACAGGTAAAAGAGACCGTCTGCTGCAGAAACGCATCAAAAACGCATAGACTCCGCACGCACATGACCGGAGAACAGTTATGTCAAGGCGAAACGGGAAGTATCATAAACAAACGCAGCTTTATTTAAAACATGACGCTAAAAAGAGGCAAAAACTGCCCTGTCACAATTGTACCAAAAACGCAAGTAATTGAATATCTGCCAGATCAATAACTCACCGGGGGCCTCCGCCTCACCACTAAGTTCTGATCCGCAGCATTGTTGGGGGGGTTTGTTCCTTAGGCCTGGGTCACACTTGTGAGTTCAATGCAAGAAACTCGCATGTATGTCTATGCAGCCGCACACTCCAGTCCCGGGTGTCAGGTATTGATGCGCCAGCTTCTCGCATTGAACTCACAAGTGTGACCCCGGCCTTTGACTGTTGAACAGCACAGTGTATTGTGGGGACTCTTCAGCGCCTGTGTTTAGGGAAGGGGCGATGTGATCAGGGCCGCCAACAGGGCATGACGGCCGTGACTGGCGTATGGGGCCCGGTGAGCAGAGGGGGCCCACATCGGGCCCCGTCTTATCTGCTCCCCGGGCCCCTACCGGCAGCCGCAGGCTGAACCGGGCCCTTAGCGCCGACGCCGAGTCGCCGACGCTGCAGCTGTTTAAAGCTATTGACGTGCGGGCGCGGGCCCGCACGTCAATAGTTAACAGCCGCCAGCCAATCAGAGGCTGGCAGCTGACGTCAGCCGCAGCGTGCGTGCATGTCGCCGGCGTCTGACATCATTGTCAGTCGCCGGCGAGTGCATGCATGCTGCAGCTGCGTGGAGACTTCGCCCGCCGCAGGAGCACGGCCAGATAAGAAGAACTTCTTTTTTTTTTTTTTTCTTGAGAGCGGCGATCCGGGGGCCCAGGGAAGAACACTGGACACGGGCAAAAAGCTGGACAGAGATGGGGCAGAGTGCTGAACAGAGATGGGGCAGAGTGCTGGACAGAGATGGGGCAGAGTGCAGGACAGAGATGGGGCAGAGTGCTGGACAGAGATGGGGCAGAGTGCTGGACAGAGATGGGGCAAAAAGCTGGACAGAGATGGGGCAGAGTGCTGGACAGAGATGGGGCAGAGTGCTGGACAGAGATGGGGCAGAGTGCTGGACAGAGATGGGGCAGAGTGCTGGACAGAGATGGGACAGAGATGGGGCAGAGTGCTGGACAGAGATGGGGCAGAGTGCTGGACAGAGATGGGGCAGAGTGCTGGACAGAGATGGGGCAGAGTGCAGGACAGAGATGGGGCAGAGTGCAGGACACAGATGGGGTAGAGTGCAGGACAGAGATGGGGCAGAGTGCTGGACAGAGATGGGGCAGGATTGGAAACAGATGGGGCAGAGTGCAGGACAGAGATGGGGCAGAGTGCAGGACAGAGATGGGGCAGAGTGCAGGACAGAGATGGGGCAGAGTGCAGGACAGATGGGGCAGAGTGCTGGACAGAGATGGGGCAGGATTGGAAACAGATGGGGAAGAGTGCTGGACACAGATGGGGCAGAGTGCTGGACACAGATGGGGCAGATGTGCTGGACACAGATGGGGCAGATGTGCTGGACACAGATGGGGCAGATGTGCTGGACACAGATAGGGCAGATGTGCTGGACACAGATGGGGCAGATGTGCTGGACACAGATGGGGCAGAGTGCTGGACACAGATGGGGCAGAGTGCTGGACACAGATGGGGCAGAGTGCTGGAAACAGATGGGGCAGGATTGGAAACAGATGGGGCAGAATGGAGACAGATGGGGCAGGATTGGAGACAGATGGGGCAGGATGGATACGATGGAGACAGATGGGGCAGGATGGGGAGATCATATGGGGCAGAATGGATACTCATGAGAGCAGGATGGGAGAACATATGGCTGGAGCCTGCAATGAGACACACGGGGGCTAGCATGGCGAATATTACCATAGGGGCTCATTAAGGGATATTATTATTGCGGTAATGTATTTATTTTATTTTTTGAGTATACTGTTTTAAATGGGGGGAGGTCCTTTTACTGTGTAGAGTGATACTATGTCACCTTCTTTATGTGGTGTAATGTAGAAGTTGGGAAAATTAAGTAATGTGTTCTGCAAGTGGAACTTGAGATAACTGTGTTATTTCCTGCAGAGACGAGTCCTGGCTGGATGAAGTGATGGCGGTCTGTGCTGGATGAAAGATGAAGGACTTCACCTAGAGACGTCACTGGTGAGTCGGTGTTAACTATACACTGACACTATACACTGTATACTATATACAGAGGTCCTGTGTATAATGTCACCGGTGATCACTGTATTATCTGTACACAGACACTGCTTACTAATTACAGATCTCCTGTGTATAATGGCACTGGTGGTGATAGTATTGTGGTTTGTTTTTTTTATTACTGATCAGTATTGTAGTATTCAGTCATTGGTGGTAATATGCGGTCTGGTCATGGTGTTGTGGTATTTGTTCCTTGTATGTGATATTATTCGATCACTGTGGTGGTAATATGTCATCTGGTCATAGTGCTGTGGTATTTGTTCCTTGTATGTGATATTATTGGTCATTTTAAAAATTGAAAAATAAATAAAAATATACCTAAATTGTATTGCATATTTTAACAATTATTTAGTAGGTTACAGCAGTGTAGGGCCCGGCCAAAAGTGTCAACCATGTTATGGTGGCGGCTTAAAAAAGCTTTTGGCCAAAACAAAAGCTGCCGGCTATATGTGTGATCTGGTGATGGGAACTGTTAATGTGTGATAGGTGAGAAGTGGAGATTTTCCAAGAGAGAGCGGTGGGACTGTGGCCAGTTCGAGGGGTGGAGCCTGGAGGCGGGGCTGGGGTGGAGCCTGGGCGGAGTCTCAAGGGGGCCCCGAAAATTTTGCCAGTATGGGGCCCCGAAATTTCTAGTGGCAGCCCTGGATGTGATGACTTTTGGCTGAGCGCACTATGTTGGGCTGTGATTTATGCTCAATTTGAAGTCTGATTAGAAGGAAAGTGCAAGATTGAGTGATTGGAGAGAAATTAACCCCTCACAGTCATGTATGTGACATGGAAAAAAAAATTCCACTGTTATTCCTGCCATATAGCAATGCAAAATGAATATATATTTAAAAATGATTAATATATTTATAATTTTATTTTCAATCTTCTACCATTGTGTCACTTTGGGGTATTTTCTGTTATATAGGCCCTTCAAAGTCACTTCAAATGTGAGATTGTCCCTGAAAAAAATGGTTTTGCAAATTTTGTTGTAAAAATGAGAAATCGCTTGTCAACTTTTCACCCTTATAACTTCCTAACAAAAAAAAATTATGTTTCAAAAATTGTGCTGATGTAAAGTAGACATGGGAAATGTTATTTATTAATTAATTTGCGCTATATGACTCTGATTAAAGGGCATAAAAACTAAAAGTTTAAAAATTTCAACATTTTCACCAAATTTCTGTTTTTTTCACAAATGCAAGTCATAGCGAAGAAATCTTTGCCACTATCTTGAAGTTCAATATGTCACAGAAAAACAGTCTCAGAATCAGTGGGATCCATTGAAGTGTTCCAGAGTTATAACCACATAAAGTCACAGTGGTCAGAATTGTAAAAATTGGCCCGGTCAGGAAGGGGAAAACAGGCTTCGGGGTGAAAAAGTTAATATTCACACTACAATTGTTGTCTTCAGGGGAAGGTATATGACAGTCCCTCTCACACTCCTACATCTTCAATCACCGCTCAATACATAGTGAGCATCGGTGGCTGTAACCACGCCCTGACACTGGCTGACAGTCGGTTCTGCACTGTTAGGCTATGTGCACAGGCGGCAAGCCTAGAACTTCCCGGGGCTTCAGGAAAATGGCCGCGGGATGCCATCTGCCGCCGCCATGCTCCAGCGATAATCCGGGGTATATCTTCAGCCTGCGCCGGCCATGGCCCGGTGACGGCCCGCACCCCCCTTCCTACGCCACTGGACGTGCTCATCTAGGTCTGGAGGAACTCTCGCTTCGGCATAGCGCCGGGCGCTCAGAAGCGAGAGGAACATGTGAATTGCGGCGGGGGCCAAGTAAAGGGGATTTTCACAGTTTTTTTTATAGTCCGGCCCTCCAACGGTCTGAGGGATAGTGGACTGGCCCCCTGTGTAAAAAGTCTGGGGACCCCTGCTGTATGCCATGGTAGCACATTTAGACCACATAGACTGCTCACAATAACATGGGCAGCCTGTGGCTTGGTGTTGTGATGTTAAAAAACGGCCCTTTAGACACTTTAGAGAAAAGGCAGCACCACTGTTTCCTAAACCAAATCAATGTAATGATGAGCTGTAAGGCTATGTGCACACATTGAGTATTTGATTGCAGAAGTTTCTGCTACCTTTTTTCATCTCTAGGAATTTGTTGGCAGTAAAAAGGTAATGGAAAAACACTCATTTTTGATGCGTGTTATGTGTTTTGTACAGCAATTAATACTTTTTGGAGCTAAATAAATACTGTATATACTCGAGTATATGCCGAGATTTTCAGCCCATTTTTTGGGCTGAAAGTCCCCCTCTCAGCTTATACTCGAGTCATACCCAGGGGTCGGCAGGGGAGGTGGAGCGGGGGCTGTGTAACTATACTCACCTGCTCCTGGCGTGGTCCCTGCAGGTCCCTGGCTCCTCGGCGCCCCAACTTCTTCCTGTACTGAGCGGTCACGTGGTACCGCTCATTACAGTAATGAATATGTGGCTCCACCTCCCGTAGGGGTGGAGCCACATGTTCATTACTGTATACTGTAATGAGCGGTAACGGTGACCGCTCAGTACAGGAAGAAGCTGCGGCTTCGGGGAAGCAGGGACTGCACCGCGCCAGGAGCAGGTGAGTATAAAGGGGAGGGGAGCGCAGCGTTGCTCGATATTCACCTGCTCCCCGCTCTGGCGCCGCTCCATCTTCAGCGTCTTCTGCAGTGACGCTCAGGTCAGAGGGCGCGGTGACGTGGTTAGTGCGCGTCATCTGCCTGACCGTCAGTGCAGAAGACGCTAAAGATGGAGCGGCGCCGGAACGAAGTCAGGTGAATATTGAAAGTGCCGGGGGCCTGAGGGACGGAGAGGTGAGTATGTGATTTTTTTTTTCTTATCGCAGCAACAGCAAATGGGGCAAGTGTCTGTATGGAGCATCTTATGGGGCCGTAATGTTTGTGCAGCACTATATGGGGCAAGTGTCTGTATGGGGCCATAATCAACGTTTGTGCAGCACTATATGGGGCAAGTGTCTGTATGGAGCATCTTATGGGGCCATAACGTTTGTGCAGCAATATATGGGGCAAGTGCTTGTATGGGGTTATAACCAACGTTTGTGCAGCACTATATGGGGCAAGTGTCCGTATGGAGCATCTTATAGGGCCATAGTCAACGTTTGTGCAGTACTATATGGGGCAAGTGTCTGTATGCAGCATCTTATGGGGCCATAATCAACGTTTATGCAGCACTATATGGGGCAAATATCTTTATGGAGCATCTTATGGGGCCATAATTAACTTTTGTGCAGCATTGTATGGGGCAAATGTCTGTATGGGGCATCTTATGGGGCCATAATCAACATTTGTGCAGCATTATATTGGGCAAATGTGTCTATGGAGCATCTTATGGGGTCATTATTAACCTTTAAGCAGGATTATATGGGGCATATTTTAATATGGAGCATCTTATGGGGCCATCATAAACTTTATGGAGCATTATATGGGGCTCCTGATTCAATATGGATATTCAAAAACACTTAACCTACTGATGTCTCAATTAATTTTACTTTTATTGGTATCTATTTTTACTTTTGACATTTACAGGTAGCTGCTGCATTTCCCACCCTAGGCTTATACTCGAGTCATTAAGTTTTCCC
Organism: Ranitomeya imitator; assembly: GCF_032444005.1. Classification (NCBI taxonomy): domain Eukaryota; kingdom Metazoa; phylum Chordata; class Amphibia; order Anura; family Dendrobatidae; genus Ranitomeya; species Ranitomeya imitator. The sequence goes on along the minus strand of NC_091283.1, from coordinate 448,792,973 downwards.
AGTTTTTTGTGGCAAAATTAGGGGGGTCGGTTTATACTCGGGTTGGCTTATACTCGAGTATATACGGTATATTAGTTTTGTGGTGTAATTTCCATGTTAAACCCCTTCTTTTTCATGCTTATTTGCCCCGTCCCAAGCTAAAAATACAAGCCCTCAGCTGCCCCAGAAATGACCCTTCATATTTTAAGCTCCAATTCTGGCACTTAGCCCAGTCTTTTCCCCATGCACTGGTGCAGGTGCATCAGGGTAATGGGATTAGGGCAGGGGTGGGGAACCTTTTTCCAGCTGGGGGCCATTTGGAAATTTCTACCATCATTCGGGGGCCACATAAAAATGATCACATTGAAAATTACCCCAATATATTTAGTCAAACAATTACTTACGGTAACTCACCCTTATTGTGACGGCTGGAGCTGCTTCTCTTTGGTGCAGCTGTGATGTTAGGGTGATACTGATCATGTTGCTTCTCACAGCTGCTTTTTCTGGGGTGGCACGAAGATCACGGGGGCACAGAAACCACAGGGGGGCACAAAGATCAAAGGAAGGCACATAGCTGGAGGGGACAGATCACATGGGAGCACAAATATTACAGGGGATACATAGCAGGGGGGAATATGGATCACAGGGGGCACATAGATCACAGGGGGCACATAGACCACTTGGGGTACATAGATCACAAGGGGGCACTAAGCTGGGAGCCACAGAGATCACAGGGATGCACATAGCTGGGGGGCACAGAGATCACAGGGAGGCATATAGCTGGAGGGCACAGAAATGACAGGGGTCATATAGCTGGAGAGCACAGAAATAACGGGGGGCACAAAGATAAAAGGAGGGCACATATATGCATGGAGCTGCACCGAAATCATGGAGGGGCACATAGCTGGGGGGCACATAATTGAATGGGACAGAGATCACAGGGGGCACAGATCACATGGGAGCACAAATAGTGCAGGGGGTGCATAGCAGGGGGGCACAGGGATGCACATAGTTGGGGCACAGAGATCACAGGGGGCATATAGCTGGAGGGGCAGAGAGATCACAGGGAAACAGAGATCACAGGGGTACACATAGCTGGGGGCACTTGCCCGGATACGCCAGGTGCTGACGCTGGCCCTGAGCTGGGGGTACAAGGATCACAGGAGGGGCACAGAGATGACATAGGGGCACATAGCTGGGAGGCACAGAGATCACAGGGGCACAAAGTTGAGGGGCACAGGGATCACAGATGGGGCACAGAGATGACATGGGGCACATACCTGGGAGGCACAGAGATCAAAGGGGGGGCATATAGCTGGAGGGCACAGAAATCACGGGGTACACAGTGCGGGGGCACAGGGATCACAAGAGGGGCACATAGATCATATTGGGACACATAGGTGGGGGGCACAGACATCACAGTGGGCACATAGCTGAGGGACACAGAGTTGCCAGCACATAGATCGCTCTGAACTCTCTGGCAGCAGCTCCTCTTTCAGACCGGAACAGGAGAGCATTTGGTGCTAACCCCGCCCACCCCGGCGGTAACCACGCCCAACCCAATGACATTAATGTGCAGGATAGGCAGCATTCTGTGATGGACGCTGCGTGCCGTGCACTTGGAGTTAAAGGGCAGTCAGGATGCGGCTGCTGCCCGTACATTGCAAACTCCGGGAACCTACCGGCGGGTCGCATGAAAAGCCACCGCGGGCCGGAGGTTCCCCACCCCTGGATTAGGGGTTGGTGTCAGCAGCTGTCGCTGACCTCAGGTCCTAGGTTTAGTAATGAAGAGGTGTCAGCCAGACACCCTCATTACTAAACCTGTAAGTAAAGAGTTAAATAAACACTGAGAATAAAACACTTTATTTGAACTAAAACAGACAATCGGATTGCACTCTGACCAATGTTAATCTGCGAGTCTCTGCTCTGTTGTGAGTTCTGTTTTTGGGCTCCCTCTGGTGGTTACTGATGGTACTGGGTGATTTGTGTTCTGCTGTCTCTGGTGTCCACCTGTTCTATTAGGATTTGGGAGTTTCCTATTTAACCGGGCTTTCTTGTCATTTCCCCGCCGGCTATCAAGGTTATCAGAGTGTTTTGTTACCTCAGCTTCTGGCTTCAGTAATCTTCAGGACAAGCTAAGTTTTTGATTTTCTTGTTCCACGTTTTGCTTTATTTTTGTCTTGTCCAGCTTGCATATAATTGTTTCTTTGCTGCTGGTTGCTCTAGCGGGCTGTAATTGCTCCTCATGTTCCATGAGTTGGAACATGAGTTCAAGTAATTACAGGATGGTTTTTTTGAAGGGTTTTTTGCTGACCGCGCAGTTTACTTTTGTATCCTCTGCTATCTAGTTTTAGCGGGCCTCATTTTGCTGAATCTGTTTTCATACTGTGTATGTACCTTCCTCTCATTTCACCGTCATTATATGTGGGGGGCTGCTATTTCTGTGGGGTATTTCTCTGGAGGCAAGAGAGGTCTGTGTTTCTTCTAATAGGGGAAGTTAGATCTTCGGCTGGTGCGAGACGTCTAGGATCAACGTAGGCACGTTCCCCGGCTATTGTTATTTGTGTGTTCAGGTTTAGGGTCGCGGTCAGCTCAGGTTCCATCACCCTAGAGCTCGTTGGTGCTTGTCCTTTTGTGATTCCCTGCCATTGGAATCATGACTGTATAGCCGGCCCAAAATGTTTGGGCTGAAGTAGGAGGAAAAGTAGTCTGAGGAAGTTTTTTTTTTTTTTCTCCTCTGAGGTTGCTGCCTAGCCCTAATTGCAGCCTGGCTGATTTTTTTTTTTTTTTTTTTCCTCCTCTTAATCCTTGAATGGCTCTGACCTTAGCTGTTTATCATGGACGTCCAGAGTTTAGCTTCCAGCTTGAATAAACTTGCTGCTAAGGTTCAAAATATACAAGATTTTGTTGTACATGCTCCTATGTCTGAACCTAGAATTCCTATTCCAGAGTTCTTTGCTGGAGATAGATCTAGTTTTCTGAATTTTAGGAACAATTGCAAGCTGTTCCTTTCTTTGAAATCTCGCTCTTCTGGAGACCCTGCTCAGCAGGTTAAGATTATTATATCTTTCCTGCGGGGTGACCCTCAAAATTGGGCATTTGCATTGGCACCAGGGGATCCTGCGTTGCTTAATGTGGATGCGTTTTTTCTGGCATTGGGTTTGCTCTATGAGGAACCTAACCAAGAGATTCAGGCTGAAAAAGCTTTATTAGCTCTCTCTCAGGGGCAAGATGAAGCAGAAATATATTGTCAAAAATTTCGGAAATGGTCAGTGCTTACTCAGTGGAATGAGTGCGCCCTGGCTGCAAAGTTCAGAGATGGCCTTTCTGAGGCCATTAAAGATGTTATAGTGGGGTTCCCTGCGCCTACGGGTCTGAATGAGTCTATGACTATGGCTATTCAGATTGATCGGCGTTTACGGGAGCGCAAACCTGTGCACCATTTGGCGGTGTCTTCTGAACAGGCACTTGAGACAATGCAATGTGATAGAGTTCAGTCTAGAAGTGAACGGCAAAACTATAGGCGGAAAAATGGCTTGTGCTTTTATTGTGGTGATTCAGCTCATGTTATATCAGCATGCTCTAAACGCACAAAAAAGGTTGATAAGTCTGTTGCCATTAGTACGTTACAGTCTAAGTTCATTCTGTCTGTGACTCTGATTTGTTCATTATCATCCATTTCCGTCAATGCCTATGTGGATTCAGGCGCTGCCCTGAGTCTTATGGATTGGTCATTTGCCAATCGCTGTGGGTTTAGTCTGGAGCCTCTGGAAGTCCCTATTCCTTTGAAGGGAATTGACTCTACACCTTTGGCTATGAATAAACCTCAGTACTGGACACAAGTGACCATGCGTATGACTCCCGTTCATCAGGAGGTGATTCGCTTCCTGGTATTGTATAATTTACATGATGTTCTAGTACTTGGTCTGCCATGGTTACAAACTCATAATCCAGTCCTTGACTGGAAAACAATGTCTGTGTTAAGCTGGGGATGTCAGGGGGTTCATGATGATGCACCTCCGATTTCTATCGCTTCATCTACTCCTTCTGAGGTTCCTGTATTTTTGTCGGATTATCGGGATGTTTTTGAGGAGCCTAAGCTCAGTTCGCTTCCTCCTCACAGGGATTGCGATTGTGCTATAGATTTAATTCCTGGTAGTAAATTTCCTAAAGGTCGTTTGTTCAATCTGTCAGTGCCAGAGCATACTGCTATGCGGGATTATGTTAAGGAGTCCTTGGAAAAGGGACATATCCGTCCATCTTCGTCCCCTTTGGGAGCAGGTTTTTTTTTCGTGGCCAAGAAAGATGGGTCCTTGAGGCCTTGTATAGATTATCGTCTTTTGAATAAGATTACCGTAAAATATCAGTATCCTTTGCCTTTGTTGACTGATTTGTTTGCTCGCATTAAGGGGGCTAAATGGTTCACTAAGATTGATCTCCGGGGTGCGTATAATCTTATACGAATAAAGCAAGGTGATGAGTGGAAAACCGCACTTAATACGCCTGAGGTCCATTTTGAGTATTTGGTAATGCCTTTCGGACTTTCTAATGCTCCTTCAGTCTTCCAGTCCTTTATGCACGATATTTTCCGTGAATATCTGGATAAATTTATGATTGTGTATTTGGATGATATTTTGTTTTTTTCTGATGACTGGGAGTCTCATGTTCAGCAGGTCAGGAAGGTGTTTCAGGTCCTGCGGGCTAATTCCTTGTTTGTAAAGGGCTCAAAGTGTCTCTTTGGAGTCCAGAAGATTTCTTTCTTTGGGTATATATTTTCCCCTTCTACTATTGAGATGGATCCCGTCAAGGTTCGGGCTATTTGTGACTGGACGCAGCCTGCATCTCTTAAGAGTTTGCAGAAGTTCTTGGGCTTTGCTAATTTCTATCGTCGTTTTATAACTAATTTTTCTAGTGTTGTTAAGCCTTTGACGGATTTGACTAAGAAGGGTGCTGATGTTGCTGATTGGTCTCCTGCGGCTGTGGAGGCCTTTCAGGAACTTAAACGCCGGTTTTCTTCTGCTCCTGTGTTGCGTCAGCCTGATGTTTCACTTCCTTTCCAAGTTGAGGTTGATGCTTCCGAGATTGGAGCGGGGGCGGTTTTGTCACAGAGAAGCTCCGATTGCTCGGTGATGAAGCCATGTGCGTTCTTTTCTAGAAAATTTTCGCCCGCTGAGCGGAATTATGATGTGGGTAATCGGGAACTTTTGGCCATGAAGTGGGCATTTGAGGAGTGGCGTCATTGGCTGGAGGGTGCTAGACATCGTGTGGTGGTCTTGACTGATCACAAAAATCTGATTTACCTTGAGTCTGCCAGGCGTCTGAATCCTAGACAGGCTCGTTGGTCACTGTTTTTCTCTCGTTTCAATTTTGTGGTTTCATACCTGCCAGGTTCAAAGAATGTGAAGGCGGATGCTCTTTCTAGGAGTTTTGTGCCTGACTCCCCTGGAAATTCTGAGCCCACTGGTATCCTTAGGGATGGGGTGATTTTGTCGGCCGTCTTCCCAGACTTGCGACGTGCTTTGCAGGAGTTTCAGGCGGGTAAACCTGATCGTTGTCCGCCTGAGAGACTGTTTGTTCCGGATAGTTGGACCAGTAGAGTCATCTCCGAGGTCCATTCTTCTGCGTTGGCAGGTCATCCTGGAATATTTGGTACTAGAGACTTGGTGGCCAGGTCTTTTTGGTGGCCTTCCTTGTCGAGGGATGTGCAATCTTTTGTGCAGTCTTGTGAGGTTTGTGCTCGGGCTAAGCCTTGCTGTTCTCGAGCCAGTGGATTGTTGTCACCTTTGCCTATCCCGAAGAGGCCTTGGACGCACATTTCCATGGACTTTATTTCGGATCTCCCTGTCTCTCAAAAAATGTCCGTCATCTGGGTTGTGTGTGACCGCTTTTCTAAAATGGTTCATCTTGTACCCTTGCCTAAGTTGCCTTCCTCCTCTGAGTTGGTCCCTCTGTTTTTCCAGAACGTGGTTCGTTTGCATGGGATTCCAGAGAACATCGTTTCTGACAGGGGATCCCAGTTTGTGTCTAGATTTTGGCGGACGTTCTGTGCTAAGATGGGCATTGATTTGTCCTTTTCGTCTGCATTCCACCCTCAGACGAATGGCCAGACGGAGCGAACTAATCAGACCTTGGAAACTTATTTAAGGTGTTTTGTTTCTGCTGATCAGGATGACTGGGTTACCTTTTTGCCGCTGGCCGAGTTTGCCCTTAATAATCGGGCTAGTTCTGCTACCTTGGTTTCTCCTTTCTTTTGTAATTCGGGGTTTCATCCTCGTTTTTCCTCTGGTCAGGTGGAGCCTTCTGATTGTCCTGGAGTGGACATGGTGGTGGATAGGTTGCATCAGATTTGGAGTCATGTGGTGGACAATTTGAAGTTGTCCCAGGAGAAGGCTCAGCAGTTTGCTAATCGCCGTCGCCGCGTGGGTCCTCGACTTCGTGTTGGGGACTTGGTGTGGTTGTCTTCTCGTTTTGTTCCTATGAAGGTCTCTTCTCCTAAGTTCAAGCCTCGGTTCATCGGTCTTTATAGGATCTTGGAAATTCTTAACCCTGTGTCGTTTCGTTTGGATCTCCCGGCATCGTTTGCTATTCATAATGTGTTCCATCGGTCGTTGTTGCGGAGGTATGAGGTACCTGTTGTTCCTTCGCTTGAGCCTCCTGCTCCGGTGCTGGTGGAGGGAGAATTGGAGTATGTTGTGGAGAAGATCTTGGATTCTCGTGTTTCCAGACGGAAACTCCAATATTTGGTCAAGTGGAAGGGTTATGGTCAGGAGGATAATTCTTGGGTGGTTGCCTCTGATGTTCATGCTGATGATTTGGTCCGCGCTTTTCATAGGGCTCATCCTGGTCGCCCTGGTGGTTCTCGTGAGGGTTCGGTGACCCCTCCTCAAGGGGGGGGTACTGTTGTGAGTTCTGTTTTTGGGCTCCCTCTGGTGGTTACTGATTGTACTGGGTGATTTGTGTTCTGCTGTCTCTGGTGTCCACCTGTTCTATTAGGATTTGGGAGTTTCCTATTTAACCGGGCTTTCTTGTCATTTCCCCGCCGGCTATCAAGGTTATCAGAGTGTTTTGTTACCTCAGCTTCTGGCTTCAGTAATCTTCAGGACAAGCTAAGTTTTTGATTTTCTTGTTCCACGTTTTGCTTTATTTTTGTCTTGTCCAGCTTGCATATAATTGTTTCTTTGCTGCTGGTTGCTCTAGCGGGCTGTAATTGCTCCTCATGTTCCATGAGTTGGAACATGAGTTCAAGTAATTACAGGATGGTTTTTTTGAAGGGTTTTTTGCTGACCGCGCAGTTTACTTTTGTATCCTCTGCTATCTAGTTTTAGTGGGCCTCATTTTGCTGAATCTGTTTTCATACTGTGTATGTGCCTTCCTCTCATTTCACCGTCATTATATGTGGGGGGCTGCTATTTCTGTGGGGTATTTCTCTGGAGGCAAGAGAGGTCTGTGTTTCTTCTAATAGGGGAAGTTAGATCTTCGGCTGGTGCGAGACGTCTAGGATCAACGTAGGCACGTTCCCCGGCTATTGTTATTTGTGTGTTCAGGTTTAGGGTCGCGGTCAGCTCAGGTTCCATCACCCTAGAGCTCGTTGGTGCGTGTCCTTTTGTGATTCCCTGCCATTGGAATCATGACACTGCTCATCTGCTATTTTTTTCTTAGCTGAATTCGGATTGAGAAAAAGATTGCAGCATGCTGCGATTGTCCTCGTATATCGGGCGAGACTCGCCAATGCAAGTCATGCTAGACTAATCTAATTTCCTTCTATGATGGAATCACTGACTGGGTAGAGCAAGGAAATGTGGCAGATATAGTATATCTCGACTTCAGCAAAGCATTTGATAAAGTATCTCATACTATCTTTGTAGAAAAAAATGATCAAGTACAGGATTGACAAGGCTGCGGTTCAGTGAATTCAAAACTGGCTCAGTGATCTTACTCAAAGAGTCGTGACAAATGGCTACACATCCAATTGGAAGATTATTTCAAGTGGAGTACCACAAGACTCTGTCCCAGGCCCCAGTGTTGTTCAACATTTTTAGAAATAATCTAAATAAAGGATCTGAATGTAAACTAATCAGATTTGCAGACGATGCAAAGATAAGAGGGATAGCTAATAGTAACATAGTAACATAGTTAGTAAGGCCGAAAAAAGACATTTGTCCATCCAGTTCAGCCTATATTCCATCATAATAAATCCCCAGATCTACGTCCTTCTACAGAACCTAATAATTGTATGATACAATATTGTTCTGCTCCAGGAAGACATCCAGGCCTCTCTTGAACCCCTCGACTGAGTTTGCCATCACCACCTCCTCAGGCAAGCAATTCCAGATTCTCACTGCCCTAACAGTAAAGAATCCTCTTCTATGTTGGTGGAAAAACCTTCTCTCCTCCAGATGCAAATAATGCCCCCTTGTGCCCGTCACCTTCCTTGGTATAAACAGATCCTCAGCGAGATATTTGTATTGTCCCCTTATATACATGGTTATTAGATCGCCCCTCGGTCGTCTTTTTTCTAGACTAAATAATCCTAATTTCGCTAATCTATCTGGGTATTGTAGTTCTCCCATCCCCTTTATTAATTTTGTTGCCCTCCTTTGTACTCTCTCTAGTTCCATTATATCCTTCCTGAGCACCGGTGCCCAAAACTGGACACAGTACTCCATGTGCGGTCTAACTAGGGATTTGTACAGAGGCAGTATAATGCTCTCATCATGTGTATCCAGACCTCTTTTAATGCACCCAATGATCCTGTTTGCCTTGGCAGCTGCTGCCTGGCACTGGCTGCTCCAGGTAAGTTTATCATTAACTAGGATCCCCAAGTCCTTCTCCCTGTCAGATTTACCCAGTGGTTTCCCATTCAGTGTGTAATGGTGATATTGATTCCTTCTTCCCATGTGTATAACCTTACATTTATCATTGTTAAACCTCATCTGCCACCTTTCAGCCCAAGTTTCCAACTTATCCAGATCCATCTGTAGCAGAATACTATCTTCTCTTGTATTAACTGCTTTACATAGTTTTGTATCATCTGCAAATATCGATATTTTACTGTGTAAACCTTCTACCAGATCATTAATGAATATGTTGAAGAGAACAGGTCCCAATACTGACCCCTGCGGTACCCCACTGGTCACAGCGACCCAGACTATACCATTTATAACCACCCTCTGCTTTCTATCACTAAGCCAGTTACTAACCCATTTACACACATTTTCCCCCAGACCAAGCATTCTCATTTTGTGTACCAACCTCTTGTGCGGCACGGTATTAAACGCTTTGGAAAAATCGAGATATACCACGTCCAATGACTCACCGTGGTCCAGCCTATAGCTTACCTCTTCATAAAAACTGATTAGATTGGTTTGACAGGAGCGATTTCTCATAAACCCATGCTGATATGGAGTTAAACAGTTATTCTCATTGAGATAATCCAATAGTGATGAGCGAGTGTATTCCTTGCTCGAGTGACCTCCGAGTATTTATGACTGCTCGGAGATTTAGTTTTCATCGCGGCAGCTGAATGATTTACAGCTACTAGCCTGCTTGATTGGATTCCCAGCAACCAGGCAACCCTCACATGTACTCAGCCTGGCTAGTAGCTGTAAATCAGCTGCCGCCATGAAAACTAAATCTCTGAACAGTTACAAATACTCGGAAGTCACACGAGCATGCTCGGGAAAACCCGAGCAACGAGTACACTCGCTCATCACTAATAGCTAACACAAGAGAAGACAGAGAAAGGATTCAGAAGGATCTAGATAAGCTTGAGCAATAGGCAGCGACTAATAGAATGGTATTTAGCAGGGAGAAGTGCAAGATACAACATCTGGGCAAGAAAAACTTAAATTACATCTACAGAATGGGAGGAATAGAACTAAGCTACAGAATGTGTGAAAAAGACATGGGTATACTAAAAGATCACAGATGTATTAAGAGAAGCATAGAGTCTAGATCACGAGAAATAATTATCCCTTGCTACTCCTCTTTGGTCAGGCCTCTCCTGGAATACTGTTTCTAGTTTTGGGCACCACATTTTAAAAAAGACATTGAAAAGCTGGAGCAAGTTCAGAGAAGAGCTACCAGGATGGTGACCAGACTGCACAGTATTTCCTAGAAGGAGCGATTACAGGATCTGGGAATGTTTAGTTTGCAAAAAAGAAGGCTAACAGGAGACTTTTTAGCTGTCTACAAATATCTGAAGAGATGTTATTCTCATTTTCACATGGAATCACGAGAAGCAATGGAATGAAACTGAAAGGAAGACACAGATTAGATATTAGAAAAAACTTTTTGACAGCGAGAGTGATTAATGAGTGGAACAGGCTGCCACGAGAGGTGATGAGTTCTTCTTCAATGGAAGTCTTCATCAGAGGCTGGACAGACATCAGTTTGAGAAGGTTTAATGAATCCTGCATTGAGCACTGGGTTGGACATGATGACCCTTGAGGTCCCTTACAACTCTAACATTCTATGAAGTGAATGGGTGCGAGAAAAAAAACTGCATGTCACTCAGACCATGTGAGTGCCATCCGATTTTTACACACCCATGTCCTTGAAAACCCGACATTTCATCTGTCACATACCGTAAAATGACAGCATGACCCATCAGAATATAATAGAATAGATAAATACACATAGAATAGATAGCTATAAAGATGTCAATGGCATATATAATTAGCACAGTGTGTGTGCAGCTTACTGTACATGTATTTAATTAATAAATGACTTTTTTTTTTTTAAATGGCATGGGCTCCCACATAATTTTCATAACCAGCAGAGGGAAAGTGAGCAAGTGGGGCAGATATTTATTGTCTGGAACAAGGGTAATACCCATGGAGTTTCCCAGGCTATTAATAACAGCTCACAGCTGTATACTGAGCCTTTCCTGGTTATTAAAATAGGAGACCCCCCAAAATGACTTAGGGTCCCCCTATATTTAATAACCAGCAAATGGTAGGCAGACAGCTGTGGGTTGATATTAATTAATAGCCTAGGAAGGAGATATGGATATTAGCCACCTCCCAGACTAAGAACATCAGTTCTCAACCGCCACAGAAAAGACACATCCATAAGATGCGCCAATTCTGGCACTTAGTGTCATGACACAGCTGTGGGGTGTCCTGGGACTGAGGGCTCCTTCCCTGTCCCTAACACTAGGGGGCGCCCTAGATCTCCCTACTCCCCAGGACACTTCTGAAGGTGAAGATGCCGGGGCCTCTGCCTTGCCTTATCTCCTGAATTAGCCCTCCATCTGTTCTTTTCCTCTTCCCAGGGAAAAGGGGAGCTACTGTGCACCGTATTACACCAACCCGACAAGGCATCACAAACAAAGGTTAACAGAAAACTCCAGGCATACAAAATATTCATTCACATATAAGAGAGGAAAGCACAAGCGCATGGAGGTAGAGGAATAAACCAAAATAGAGAAGGATAGTGAATTATCACACATACAAACCAAACAACAGTCACTGATAACTCCTCCATTTCTCCTCATATGCACTCCTCTCCCACCTTAGCCATGCTGCAAAAGCTAGCTCTAACAAGGATTTGTAACAGCCCAGATTATAAAGGGGAAAGGAGTGGCTAACCAAGCTCAGCTGTGAGCATAAGGATTTCCAGCATGGCCAATTAACCCCTGTTCTGCCAGAAGGAATAAACACATTAAAAATAAAGGAGGAGTGCTTCTTCTCAGAGCCGAAGTAGGTGCAATCAGATGCTGCAGTCTTCTCGCTTCACACTGGTGTGGTAACCCCATGACATCACCTGTCCGAAGTGAAGAAATAATCCACAATGTCCCATGATGATCCTGATGACTTTGAGAGCAGTCACTTATGTTACTGAAACACACTGACACAGGAAGTAAATCACTCCTGCAGTGTGTAGCACTGAACTGCGGTTAGACAGTTCACTGGAGTTCATCACCTGATGAGCCCTGGTGATCTCACTTACGGCACCTTTGCTGCATGAGAATTTTCTCTTACATTCAGCACGGCAGAACATTCCACAGATCATCTTTAAAGGGGATATCTGGGACTTTGCAAAAAATAAAATAAATATAAATATATATATATATATATATATATATATATATATATATATCACCTTATCATTTAAAGATTTCTCTGTACTTTCATGACTATGAAAATTGTAAATTCACACTGAAGGCATTAAAACTATGAATTAACACATGTTGAATTATATACTTAGCAAAAAAGTGTGAAACAACTGAAAATATGTCTTATATTCTAGGTTCTTCAAAGTAGCCACCTTTTGCTTTGATGACTGCTTTGCACACTCTTGGAATTCTCTTGAATCATCAGAGCAAAAGGTGGCTACTTTGAAGAACCTAGAATATAAGACATAATTTCATTTGTTTCACACTTTTTTATTAACCCCTTAGTGACAGAGCCAATTTGGTACTTAATGACCGTGCCAATTTTTACAATTCTGACTACTGTCACTTTATGAGGTTATAACTCTGGAACGCTTTAACCGATCCCGCTGATTCTGAGATTGTTTTTTCGTGACATATTGTACTTCATGATAGTGGTAACATTTCTTCGATATTACTTGCGATTATTTATGAAAAAAACGGAAATATGGCGAAAATTTTTAAAATTTTGCAATTTTCAAACTTTGTATTTTTATGCCCTTAAATCAGAGAGATATGTCACGAAAAATAGTTAATAAATAACATTTCCAACATGTCTACTTTACATCAGCACAATTTTGGAAACAAAATTTTTTTTGTTAGGGAGTTATAAGGGTTAAAAGTTGACCAGCAATTTCTTATTTTTACAACACCATTTTTTTTAGGGACCACATCACATTTGAAGTCATATTGAGGGGTCTATTGTTAGGAGCCGAGTTCCCGCCGCTGCACAGGGGGAATCTCGAACCATGTCTGCTGCGGTCTCCCATTCTGCATTGGCTGCAGTGGAGCCTGCTCAGCGGAGACGTAGGTCCCAGCGTCTCACTGAATCTGATACTGTGCAAAGGGTTACTGCTGCCTCTCCAGGCTCTGCTATTGTACCCTGCACTGGTCTGCGGTGAGCAGGCTTTTCTAGGACTAAGTCCTGCTTTACGCACACTGAGCATGCCCAGGGTAAGATCTCTCAGTGGAGATCAAGGGTCACATGCTCAGGCACTGCAGCAACTTCCATTGGTCCTCCAGGAAGGCCCTGTACCTGATCAAGTTCTGTGGCAGTTTTCCATTGGTCCTTCTGGGAAGGTCCTGAAGTTGCTGCAGCCATAAAAGGTTCTCATGACCGCACAGCCATGCGCTAGTATCAAATATGTACGAGCTAAGCGCCAGTGTGGTCGTGTGTGTGGTCAGGGACCCGGCTGAAATAAGCCTCTAGAATGCTGGCACCTCCGGCGAGGAGTTTTGTGTATATGCAGTCAGGGACCCGGCTGAAATAAGCCCCTAGAATGCTGGCACCTCCGGCGAGGAGTTTATGTGTGAATTCAGGGCTGGCTAATAGCCATTAGAATTCCGGCTCCACCGGAGAGGAGCTGCGTTTTGGTTGGACTGCATGACCACTGTTGGCTCCACACAGTAGCTGTGTTCCCTGTGAGCTTAACAGGGCACAGCATTCCCTTTACTACGGGCTCTGTGAAGTAACAGAGTTCGTTTGTACTAATTTGCTTCACAGCCTTGCTTAGCAGCAGGTTCTTTCCTGCACGGTGGATCCTGGGTTGCGAACGCACCTATCTCTCCTAATAAATATATTTGGTGCGTTCCGCCAACCCTAACAGTATACTAGCGCCAGGATATGGCTAAGTAATGGTGGATGAACAGCGATTGCAGGGGTACATCCAGCTGCTGGAGGGCCGGTTGGCGTCTCTCGAGCATGCAACCTCGGCGGTGGATGTTACCGCAATAGCTGTTCAGGCTGCTAGCGTGGCTGCAGCAGCTTTACCCACTGCTACCTCTGTTCCGACCTTATCTCACCTCCCGTTGCCTGAAAAATAGTCTGGGGACAGTAAGTCCTGTAGGGGTTTCGTGTGCCAGTGTGGTATACATCTCGAGCTCCTGGCTGCACGTTTTCCCACAGAGTGGGCAAAGGTGGGATTCATAATCTCTCTCCTGTTGGACAGAGCTTTGGAGTGGGCTACGCCGCTGTGGGAGTGCAATGATCATGTGATGCGGAGTGTTCCTCGGTTTCTGGACACTCTGAAACAGGTCTTTGTAGGACCTCAAGTCACCCATGATACGGCGCTCCAACTGCTGGCTTTGACTCAGGGTTCGACCATGGTCAGCCATTTTGCTGTCTACTTCCGGACATTAGCGTCTGAGTTGGAGTGGCCAGATAAAACCCTCATTCCTGTATTTTGGAGGGGGCTGGCTGACCATGTAAAGGACGCTTTGGCCACTAGGGAGATTCCCGCCACACTGGAGGAGCTCATAACTGTATCAACTCGCATAGACCTTCGTTTTCACGAGCGAAGGTTGGAGCGAGCCCAGTGTAGGCAGAGGTTTCGGCTGGCTCCCACCTTCGCCAGACCTTTGGAATCTCCGGTCCAGGCGTCCGAGTCACATGAGGCCATAGAGGTGTCACAAGCGGGGTCCAAGTCCCGGTCTGCTCGTGCACTTAAGGTCTGTCATGTTTGCCAGCAGTCAGGACATCTTGCCTCCAAGTGTCCTCAGTGGTCGGGGAAACGTCAGCGTCTAGTGGCAGTTGGAGGAGGTACACTAGACACGGCAACGTTTGCCTCTAAGTTGTCCTTCAAGGGGACAATAATCATAGGCCCATCCACTCTTATGGTAGAGCTATGCGTGGATTCTGGGGCGGAGGGTAATTTTATGTCATCCGCTTTCGCCCAGTGACACGCAATACCCCTGGTGATGCTCGCCAAACCAGTAACCGTTCGAGTGGTAAATGGGTCGACACTACCCTCACAGATTACCCACCAAACCATGCCTTTCACTCTTTCTGTGTCTCCATCACATCAGATTATCTCTCTATTAGTCATTCCTGAGGGAATTGATGAGGTCTTGTTGGGGATACCATGGCTACACTATCATTCTCCTCATATAGAGTGGTGCTCAGGGAGAATTTTGGGATGGAGTAAATCCTGTGAGGGTAGATGTCAGAGGAAGTGCGTTCAGGTTGCTACAACAGAGGTACCCGCAGATCTTTCCTCTCTCCCCAAGCACTATTGGTCCTATGCGGACGTGTTCTCCAAAAGGGCTGCGGAGACCCTTCCGCCTCACCGCCCCTATGACTGTCCTATTGACCTCTTGCCTGGTGCTGAGCCTCCCCAGGGTCGAGTCTATCCGTTATCTCTCCCGGAGACGGAGGCAATGTCTCAGTATATCCAAGAGAATCTGGCAAGAGGATTCATTAGGAAGTCAGTGTCACCTGCAGGGGCTGGGTTCTTCTTCGTGCAGAAGAAGAGTGGAGACTTACATCCATGCATAGACTGCAGGGGTCTTAACGCCATCACCGTTAAGAACAAGTATCCACTACCCCTGATATCTGAGCTTTTTGATAGGCTATGGGGAGCAAGGGTATTTACTAAATTAGATCTGCGGGGTGCTTGCAACCCGATTCACATCCGTGAGGGGGATGAATGGAAGACGGCTTTTAACACCAGGGATGGGCACTATGAATATCTGGTGATGCCCTTCGGGCTCTGTAATGCCCCAGCCGTTTTCCAAGACTTTGTGAACGACATCTTCTGGGATATGCTCACCACCTCGGTCATATTCTATCTGGATGATATTCTCATCTACTCTCCAGATATTGACTCCCATCGGAGAGATGTTCGCAAAGTCTTCGACCTCTTAAAGGCAAACTCCCTCTACCCTAAGTTGGAGAAATGTATGTTTGAGCAGGAGTCCTTGCCTTTCCTTGGTTATATCATCTCTGCCCAGGGTTTGGCTATGGATCCTGCCAAGCTGCAGGCTGTGATGGACTGGTAGGAACCCCATTCACTTAAAGCGGTGCAGCGCTTTATGGGGTTCATAAATTACTATCGCCAGTTCATCCGACACTTCTCAACTTTGGTAGCTCCCTTGGTTGCCCTCACCAAGAAGGGAGCAAATCCCAAGTTGTGGTCGGAGGATGTCTCCAAGGCCTTCCTCTCGATTAAGTCACACTTCGCTAGCGCTCCCATAAGCCATTTATCTATAACTCTGTATGTAACCCCTTTCTCATGTACAGCACCATGGAATTAATGGTGCTATATAAATAAATAATAATAATAATAATTTATCATGGAGGTGGATGCCTCATCCGTTGGTGCTGGAGCAGTCCTTTTCCAAAAGGATGCTCAAGGTCAGAAGCATCCTTGCTTCTTCTTCTCCAAGACCTTTACACCGGCGGAGAGGAATTATTCCTTCAGGGACAGGGAGTTGCTAGCCATGAAGTTGGCTTTCTCATAGTGGAGACACCTCTTGGAGGGAGCTCGCTTTCCCTTCCAGGTTTTCACTGACCACAAGAACTTGATATATCTACAAACGGCCCAGCGGCTGAATTCTCGCCAGGCTAGATGGTTCCTGTTCTTCTCCCGGTTTCATTTTACTCTTCATTTTCTCTCCGGAGAGAAGAACATTCGTGCCGACGCTCTCTCCCGCTCCGTAGTGTCATCTGAGGAGGAGGAGCCTCGGCTTATTGTCCCTTATGAGAGCCTGAGAACTGTAGCTCCGGTTTCGCTAGAGTCTGTGCCCCCGGGCAAGACTTTCGTGCCAGTGAATTTGCGACCGGAGGTTCTCTCTTGGGCTCACTCGTCCAGAGTGGGTGGGCATTTTGGGGCCAAAAGAACATCTGAGCTTTTGGCGAGAACGTACTAGTGGCCGCATATGGCCCGTGACGTCGGTGACTATATTCGGGCGTGCGTTTCCTGCGCCCAGAATCGGTCTCCTCGGCAACGGCCTGCTGGGTTGCTTTACCCCCTGCCGGTGGCAGACAGGCCCTGGGAAATGGTCGGGATGGACTTCGTGGTGGGCTTACCCAAGTCTCGTAGCTGCACCGTTATCTGGGTTGTCACCGATCATTTCTCTAAGATGGTGCACTTGGTGCCGCTTCCACAGTTACCTTCTGCACGGGCCTTGGCGGCGTTATTCACAAAGCATATTTGCCGTTTACATGGAATGCCTGATAAAATTGTCAGCGACCGGAGTCCCCAGTTCGCGTCTCGGTTTTGGAGAGAGCTCTGCCGTTTACTCAGCATAGAGTTGAATCTCTCCTCTGCATATCATCCCAAGACGAATGGGTTGGTAGAGAGGACCAACTAGACTCTGGTGACATACTTGCGACATTTTGTCTCTGCTAGGCAGGATGACTGGGCATCTTTGCTACCTTGGGTGGAATTTGCCTTAAGCAACACCGTAGCCGATTCCACTGGGCAGACTCCTTTTCTCCTTAATTACGGCCAGCATCCGCGTGTCCCTGTGCCCATGCCCAATTGTTTGAGCAGGAGTCCTTGCCTTTCCTTGGTTATATCATCTCCGCCCAGGGATTGGCTATGGATCCTGCCAAACTACAGGCTGTGATGGACTGGCAGGAACCCCATTCTCTTAAAGCGGTGCAGCGCTTTATTGGGTTCATTAATTATTATTGCCAGTTCATTCTGCACTTCTCAACTTTGTAGCTCCCTTGGTTGCCCTCACCAAGAAGGGGGCAAATCCCAAATTGTGGTCTGAGGAGGTCTCCAAGGCCTTTGTCTCCATAAAGTCACACCTCGCTAGCGCTCCCATCCTACATCGCCCCGATGTAGATAAGCCACTTATCATCCTCAGACCACAATTTGGGATTTGCCCCCCTCATCTGTTGGTGCTGGAGCAGTCCTCTTCCAAAAGGATGCTCAAGGTCGGAAGCATCCTTGCTTCTTCTTTTCTAAGACTTTCTCACCAGCAGAGAGGAATTATTCCATCGGGGACAGGGAGTTGCTAGCCATGAAGTTGGCTTTCTCGGAGTGGAGACATCTCTTGGAGGGAGCTCGTTTTCCCTTCCAAGTCTTCACAGATCATAAAAATTTGGTGTACCTGCAGACAGCCCAGCAGTTAAATTCTCGCCAGGCCAGATTGTCCTTGTTCTTCTCCCGGTTTCATTTCACCCTCCATTTTCTTTCTGGGGAGAAGAACATTCGTGCCGATGCTCTCTCTCACTCCGTTGTGTCATCTGTGGAGGAGGAAGAAGAGCCTCGGCTTATTGTCCTCACCGAGAGCCTGAGAACTGTGGCCTCGGTTTCGCTAGAGTCTGTGCCTCCGGGCAAGACTTTTGTACCACCCAGTTTGCGACCGGAGGTTCTCTCTTGGGGTCATTCGTCCAGGGTGGGTGGACATTTTGGGTCCAAAAGGACATCTGAGTTACTGGCGAGGACATACTGGTGGCCGCATATGGCTCGTGATGTCGCAGACTATGTTCGGGCGTGTGTCTCTTGCGCCAAGAACAAGTCCCCTCGGCAACGGCCAGCTGGTTTGCTTTACCCTCTGCCGGTGGCGGACAGGCCCTGGGAGATGGTCGGGATGGACTTTGTGGTGGGCTTTCCCAAGTCTCGTAGTTGCACCATTATCTGGGTGATTACCGACCATTTTTCCAAAATGGTTCATTTGGTGCCTCTTCCACGGCTACCTTCTGCACGTGCTCTGGCAGCCTTGTTGATCAAACATATCTTTCGCTTACACGGTATGCCGGACAAGATTGTCAGTGACCGGGGTCCCCAGTTTGCGTCTCGATTCTGGAGGGAGCTTTGTCGTCTACTCAGTATTGAGTTAAATCTCTCTTCGGCTTATCATCCCGAGATGAATGGGTTGGTTGAGAGAGCCAATCAGACTCTCGTCACTTATTTGCGACATTTTGTTTCTGCCAGGCAGGATGACTGGGCATCCTTGTTACCGTGAGCAGAGTTTGCCCTTAACAACGCTGTAGCCGACTCCACCGGTCAGACTCCTTTCCTCCTTAATTACGGCCAGCATCCGCGGGTTCCTGTGCCTATGCTCGTGTCCTCTGCTGACTCCAGGGTGGCAGACTGGGCAGTGGAGGCACGAGACATTTGGGACCGCACTCAGGATGCCATCCGGGCCTCCAAGGAGAGAATGAGGTCCTCCGCCGATGCACATCGGCGCCCTGCCCCGACCTTTGCTCCTGGCAACTTAGTGTGGCTCTCCGCTCGTAACATCAGGCTGCATATTGAGTCCACTAAGTTTGCTCCTCGCTACTTGGGTCCCTTCAAGGTCCTCGAACAGGTTAATCCTGTGGTCTACCGTCTAGCCCTTCCTCCTCGCCTAGGTATCACCGACAACTTTCATGTGTCCCTCCTTAAGCCCCTATACATGTCCCGGTTTTCTGAGTCATCTGCCAGGACATCGGGTTCGTCTACGGACGATTACGAGGTGAACGCTATTTTGGGGTGCAAGGTGGTTCGTGGCAAAAAATTTTATTTGGTGGACTGGAGGGGTTACGGTCCTGAGGATAGATCCTGGGAGCCTGCTGAGCACATTCGGGCTCCGCAGCTCATTGCTGCCTTCGAACGTAGCGAGGCCCAAGGAGGGGGGGCCCTAGAAGGGGGGTAATGTTAGTGGTCGATTTCCTGCCTCTGCACAGGGGGAATCTCGGGCCATCTCCGCTGTGGTCTCCCATTCTTCTCCTGCCGCAGTGGAGCCTGCTCAGTAGAGACGTCGGTCCCAGCGTCTCGCTCATTCTGACTCTGTGCAAAGAGTTACTGCTGCATTTCTTGCTTCTGCCATTGAAGTCAGTGCTGGGCAGCGGTGAGCAGACGCTTCTGGGACTAAGTCCTGCTTTTCACATTCTGAGCATGCCCAGAGTAAGATCTCTCAGTGGAGATCGAGGGTCACATGATCAGATACTGCAGCTAAGGTCATTGGTCCTTCAGGAAGGCCCTGCAGGTGCTCACGCTCTGTGGCAGCTTCTCATTGGTGCTTCTAGGAAGGTCCTATATGTGCTGCAACTATTTAAGGCTCGCATGGCCGCACGGCCATGCGCTAGTATTGTCTTATGTTATGTGCTTTGTGCCAGTGTGGTCACGTGAGAGTGTGTTCAGGGACCCGGCTGAAATAAGCCCCTAGAATGCTGGCACCTCCGGCGAGGAGTTTGTGTTTGAATGTATTCAGGGACCTAGCTGAAATAAGCCCCTAGAATGCTGGCACCTCCGGCGAGGAGTTTTGTGTGCATTCGTGACCACTGACTGCTCTCTGTTTGAGCAGTTAGCCTGTGCCTCTGTGGAGTCTAACAGGGCACAGTGCTTTTCTTTCACGGCTACTCAGTGAATTAACTGAGTTAGTCCATACTGCCATATAGTACCGCCGTTTGCTAGCAGCAGGTACTCCTGCACGGTGGACACCGGGCTGCGAACGCACCATTATCAATAAAAACATTTGGTGCGTTCCGCCAACCCTAGCATCTATATGATAGAAAATAACCAAGTGTGACACCATTCTAAAAACTGCACCCCTCAAGGTGCTCAAAACCACATTCAAGAAGTTTATTAACCCTTTAACCCCTTCCCGACCTTTGACGCACCGTATGCGTCATGAAAACCCGTGCCAATCCGACCTGTGACGCAGCATATGCGTCATGGCCGGATTGGGCTCCTGCAGGCCGGGTGAAAGGGTTAACTCCAATTTCACCCGGCCTGCAGGGACAGGAGGAATTGTACTTTAGCCCAGGGGGGGTGGCTTCACCCCCCCGTGGCTACGATCGCTCTGATTGGCTGTTGAAAGTGAAACTGCCAATCAGAGCGATTTGTAATATTTCACCTAAAAAACTGGTGAACTATTACAATGCAGCCATGGCCGATGCTGCAATATCATCGGCCATGGCTGGAAACACTGATGTGCCCCCACCCCACCCAACCGATCGCCCCCCCAGCCCTCCGATCTGTGGTCCGTTCCCCTCCGTCCTGTGCTCCGCTCCCCCGTCCTCCTGTCTGCTCCCCCCGTGCTCCAATCCCACCCCCGTGCTCCCATCCACCCCCCCTGCACTCCGATCCACCCCCCACACTCCGATCCACCCCCCCCGTGCTCCAATCCACCCCCCTGTGCTCTGATCCACCCCCCGTGTTACGATCCACCTCCCCATGCTCCGATCCACCCCCCCGTGCTCCGACGCCCCCCCGTGCCCTGATCTCCCCCCCCCCCTTATACTTACCGAGCCTCCCGGGGTCCGTCCGTCTTCTTTCCTGGGCGCCGCCATCTTCCAAAATGGCGGGCGCATCCACAGTGCGCCCGCCGAATCTGCCGGCCGGCAGATTCGTTCCAGAGTGAATTTTGATCACTGTGATAAAACCTATCACAGTGATCAAAATAAAAAAAAAACAGTAAATGACCCCCCCCCTTTGTCACCCCCGTAGGTAGGGACAATAATAAAATAAAGAATTTTTTTTTTTTCCACTAAGGTTGGAGTTAGAACTAGGGTTAGGGTTAGGGATGTGCACACGTATTCTGGTCCTCTGCGGATTTTTCCGCAGCGGATTTGATAAATCCGCAGTGCTAAACCGCTGTGGATTTATCGCGGATTTACCACGGTTTTTCTGCGCATTTCACTGCGGTTTTACAACTGCGATTTTCTATTGGAGCAGTTGTAAAACCGCTGCGGTATCCGCAGAAAGAAGTGACTTGCTGCGGAATGTAAACCGCTGCATTTCCGTGCAGTTTTTCTGCAGCATGTGTACAGCGATTTTTGTTTCCCATAGGTTTACATTGAACTGTAAACTCATGGGAAACTGCTGCGGATCCGCAGCGTTTTCCGCAGCGTGTACACATACCTTTAGAATTAGGCTATGTGCACACGGTGCGGATTTGGCTGCGGATCCGCAGCAGTGTTCCATCAGGTTTACAGTACCATGTAAACATATGGAAAACCAAATCCGCTGTGCCCATGATGCGGAAAATACCGCACGGAAACGCTGCGTTGTATTTTCTGCAGCATGTCAATTCTTTGTGCGGATTCCGCAGCGTTTTACACCTGTTCCTCAATAGGAATCCGCAGGTGAAATCCGCACAAAAAACACTGGCAATCCGCGGTAAATCCGCAGGTAAAACGCAGTGCCTTTTACCCGCGGATTTTAAAAAAATGGTGCTGAAAAATCTCACACGAATCCGCAACGTGGGCACATAGCCTTAGGGTTAGGGTTGGGTTGGAATTAGGGTTGTGGTTAGGGTTAGGGGTGTGTTGGGGTTAGGGTTGTGATTAGGGTTATGGCTACAGTTGGGATAAGGGTTAGGGGTGTGTTGGAGTTAGAATTGAGGGGTTTCCACTGTTTAGGCACATCAGGGGGTCTCCAAACGCAACATGGCACCACCATTGATTCCAGCCAATCTTGTATTCAAAAAGTCAAATGGTGCTCCCTCACTTCCGAGCCCCGACGTGTGCCCAAACAGTGGTTTACCCCCACATATGGGGTACCAGCATACTCAGGACAAACTGCGCAACAATTACTGGGGTCCAATTTCTCCTGTTACCCTTGAGAAAATAAAAAATTGCTTGCTAAAACAACATTTTTGAGGAAAGAAAAATTATTTTTTATTTTCACGGCTCTGCGTTGTAAACGTCTGTGAAGCACTTGGGGGTTCAAAGTGCTCACCACATATCTAGATAAGTTCCTTGGGGGGGTCTAGTTTACAAAATGGGGTCACTTGTGGGGGGTTTCTACTGTTTAGGCACACCAGGGGCTCTGCAAACGCAACGTGACGTCCGCAGACCATTCCATCAAAGTCTGCATTTCAAAAGTCACTACTTCCCTTCTGAGCCCCGACGTGTGCCCAAACAGTGGTTTACCCCCACACATGGGGTATCAGCGTACTCAGGAGAAACTGGACAACAACTTTTGGTGTCCAATTTCTCCTGTAACCCTTGGGAAAATAAAAAATTCTGGGTTAAAAAATTATTTTTGAGGAAAGAAAACGTATTTATTATTTTCACGGCTCTGCGTTATAAACTTCTGCGAAGCACTTGGGGGTTGAAAGTGCTCACCACATATCTAGATATGTTCATTTCGGGGTCTAGTTTCCAAAATGGGGTCACTTGTTGGGGGTTTCTGCTGTTTAGCCACATCAGGGGCTCTGCAAACGCAACGTGACGCCCGTAGAGCATTCCATCAAAGTCTGCATTTCAAAATGTCACTACTTCACTTCCGAGCCTCGGCATGTGCCCAAACAGTAGTTTACCCCCACATATGGGGTATCACCGTACTCAGGAGAAACTGGACAACAAATATTGTGGTCAAATTTCTCCTGTTACCCTTGGGAAAATTAAAAAATTCTGGGCTAAAAAATTATTTTTGAGGAAAGAAAACGTATTTATTATTTTCACTGCTCTGTATTATAAACTTCTGTGAAGCACTTGGGGGTTCAAAGTGCTCACCTCACATCTAGATAAGTTCCTTTCGGGGTCGACTTTCCAAAATGGGGTCAATTGTGGGAGGTTTCTACTGTTTAGCCACATCAGGGGCTCTGCAAACGCAACGTGACGCCCGCAGAGCATTCCATCAAAGTCTGCATTTCAAAACGTCACTACTTCACTTCCGAGCCCCAGCATGTGCCCAAACAGTGGTTTACCCCCACATATGGGGTATCGGCGTACTCAGGAGAAACTAGACAACAACTTTTGGGGTCAAATTTCTCCTGTTACCCTTTGGAAAATAAAAAATTGCGGGCTAAAAAATCATTTTTGAGAAAAGAATTTTTTTATTTTATTTTCATGGCTCTGCATTATAAACTTCTGTGAAGCACTTGAGGGTTCAAAGTGCTCACCACACATCTAGATTAGTTCCTTTGGGGGTCTAGTTTCCAAAATGGGGTCATTTGTGGGGGATCTCCAATGTTTAGGCACACAGGGGCTCTCCAAACGCGACATGGTGTCCGCTAATGATTGGAGCTAATTTTAAATTTAAAAAGCCAAATGGCGTGCCTTCCCTTCTGAGCCCTGCCGTGCACCCAAACAGTGGTTTACCCCCACATATGGGGTATCTGCGTACTCAGGACAAACTGGACAACAACATTTGTGGTCCAATTTCTCCTATTACCATTGGCAAAATAGGAAATTCCAGGCTAAAATATCATTTTTGAGGAAAGAAAAATTATTTTTTATTTTCATGGCTCTGCGTTATAAACTTCTGTGAAACACCTGGGGGTTTAAAGTGCTCAGTATGCATCTAGATAAGTTCCTTGGGGGGTCTAGTTTCCAAAATGGGGTCACTTGTGGGGGAGCTCCAATGCATAGGCACACAGGGGCTCTCCAAACGCGACATGGTGTCCGCTAACAATTGGAGCTAATTTTCCATTCAAAAAGTCAAAAGGCGCGCTTTCCCTTCCGAGCCCTGCCGTGTGCCCAAACAGTGGTTTACCCCCACATATGAGGTATCGGCGTACTCGGGAGAAACAAATTTTAGGATCCAATTTTAGGATCCATTTTATCCTATTGCCCATGTGAAAATGAAAAAATTGACTCGAAAATAAATTTTTTGTGAAAAAAAAGTACTTTTTCATTTTCACGGATCAATTTGTGAAGCACCTGAGGGTTTAAAGTGCTCACTAGGCATCTAGATAAGTTCCTTGGGGGGTCCAGTTTCCAAAATGGGGTCACTTGTGGGGGAGCTCCAATGTTTAGGCACACAGGGTCTCTCCAAACGCGACATGGTGTCCGCTAACGATGGAGATAATTTTTCATTCAAAAAGTCAAATGGCGCTGCTTCCCTTCCGAGCCTTACCATGTGCCCAAACAGTGGTTTACCCCCACATGTGAGGTATCGGTGTACTCAGGAGAAATTGCCCAACAAACTTTAGATCCATTTTATCCTGTTGCCCATGTGAAAATGAATAAATTGAGGCTAAAAGAATTTTTTTGTGAAAAAAAAGTACTTTTTCATTTTTACGGATCAATTTGTGAAGCACCTGGGGGTTCAAAGTGCTCACTATGCATCTACATAAGTTCCTTGGGGCGTCTAGTTTCCAAAATGGGGTCACTTGTGGGGGAGCTCCAATTTTTAGGCACACGGGGGCTCTCCAAATGTGACATGGTGTCCGCTAAAGAGTGCAGCCAATTTTTCATTCAAAAAGTCAAATGGCGCTCCTTCCCTTCCAAGCCCTGCCGTGCGCCCAAACAGTGGTTTACCCCCACATATAAGGTATCAGCGTACTCAGGACAATTTTGACAACAACTTTCGTGGTTCAGTTTCTCCTTTTACCATTGGGAAAATAAAAAAATTGTTGCTGAAAGATCATTTTTGTGACTAAAAAGTTAAATGTTCATTTTTTCCTTCCATGTTGCTTCTGCTGCTGTGAAGGACCTGAAGGGTTAATAAACTTCTGGAATGTGGTTTTGTGCACCTTGAGGGGTGCGGTTTTTAGAATGGTGTCACTTTTGGGTATTTTCAGCCATATAGACCCCTCAAACTGACTTCAAATGTGAGGTGGTCCCTAAAAAAAATGGTTTTGTAAATTTCGTTGTAAAAATGAGAAATCGCTGGTCAAATTTTAACCCTTATAACTTCCTAGCAAAAAAAAATTTTGTTTCCAAAATTGTGCTGATGTAAAGTAGACATGTGGGAAATGTTATTTATTAATTATTTTGTGTCACATAACTCTCTGGTTTAACAGAATAAAAATTCAAAATGTGAAAATTGCAAAATTTTCAAAATTTTCGCCAAATTTCCGTTTTTATCACAAATAAACACAGAATTTATTGACCTAAATTTACCACTTAAATGAAGCCCAATATGTCACGAAAAAATAATCTCAGAACCGCTAGGATCCATTGAAGAATTCCTGAGTTATTACCTCATAAAGGGACACTGGTCAGAATTGCAAAAAACGGCAAGGTCTTTAAGGTCAAAATAGGCTGGGTCATGAAGGGGTTAAGTGCTTCACAGGAACTGAAACAACATGGAAGGAAAAAATGAACATTTAACTTTTTTTTGCAAACCTTTTACTTCAGAACCATTTTTTTTATTTTCACAAGTATAAAAACAGAAATTTACCCATAAATTTTGTTGTGCAATTTCTCCTGAATATGCTGATACCCCATATGTGGGGGTAAACCACTGTTTGGGCACACCGTAGAGCTTGGAAATGAAGGAGCGCCGTTTGACTTTGTCAATGCAGAATTGGCTGGAATTGAGATTGGATGCCATGTCACTTTTAGAGAGCCCCTGATGTGTGTAAAACAGTGGAAACCCCCCACAAGTGACACCATTTTGGAAACTAGACCCCTTAAGGAACTTATCTAGATGTGTGGTGAGCACTTTGAACCCCCAAGTGCTTCACAGAAGTTTATAACGTAGAGCCGTGAAAATAAAAAATCGCATTTTTTCTACAAAAATAATCTTTTCGCCCAGAAATTCTTATTTTCATAAGGGTAACAGGAGAAATTAGACCACAAAAGTTGTTGTGCAATTTCTCCTGAGTATGTCGATACCCATATGTGGGGGTAAACCACTGTTTGGGTGCACCGCAGAGCTTGGAAGAGAAGCAGTGCCGTTTTACTTTTTCAATGTAGAATTGGCTGGAATTGAGATCGGACTCCATGTCGCATTTGGAGAGCCCCTGATGTGCCTAAACAGTAGAAACCCCCACAAGTGACCCCATTTTGGAAACTAGACCCCCCAAGGAACTTATCTAGATATGTGGTGAGAACTTTGAATGCTCAAGTGCTTCACAGAAGTTTATAATGCAGAGTCGTGAAAATAAAAAATATTTTTTTTCCACAAAAAAGATTTTTTAGCCCCCAAGTCTTTATGTTCACAAGGGTAACAAGAGAAATTGGACCCCAAAAGTTGTTGTCCAATTTGTCCTGAGTATGCTGGTACCCCATATGTGGGGGTAAACCACTGTTTGGGTGCACGGCAGAGCTCGGAAGGGAAGGAGCGCCGTTTTGGAATGCAGACTTTGATAGAATTGTCTGCGGGCAATATGTTGCGTTTGCAGAGCCCCTGATGTACCTAAACAGTAGTAACCCCCCACAAGTGACCCCATTTTGGAAACTAGACTCCCCAAGGAACTTGTCTAGATGTATGGTGAGAACTTTGAATGCCCAAGAGCTTAACATAAGTTTATAATGCAGAGTCGTGAAAATAAAAAATATTTTTTTTTCCGCAAAAAAGATTTTTTAGCCCCCAAGTTTTTATTTTCACAAGTGTAACAAGAGAAATTGGACCCCAAAAGTTGTTGTCCAATTTGTCCTGAGTATGCTGGTACCCCATATGTGTGTTTGGGCGCACAGCAGAGCTCAGAAGGGAGGGAGCACGATTTGACTTTTTGAGTGCAAAATTGGCTGATGTACCTAAACAGTGGAAACCCCCCAATTCTAACTCCAACCCTAACCCCAACACACCCCTAACCCTAATCCCAACCCGATCCATAATCCTAATCACAACCCTAACAATAATCACAATCTTAACCCCCACACAACCCTAATCTCAACCCTAACCATAACCCTAATCAAAACCCTAAATCCAACACAACCCTAATCCTAATCTCAACCCTAACCTCAAATCTAACCCTAATCCCAATACACCCCTAACCCTAATCCCAACCCTAACCTTAACCCTAATCCAAAACCTAACCCTAATCCCAAACGTAATCCTAATGCCAACCCTAACCCTAATAACAACCCTAATCCAAACCCTAATCCCAACCCTAGCGATAACTTTAGCCCCAACCCTAGCCCTAACTTTAGCCCCAACCCTAGCCCTAACCCTAACTTTAGCCCAACCCTAACCCTAGTCCTAACCCTAATTTTAGCCCCAACCCTAGCCCTAACCCTAACCCTAACTTTAGCCCCAACCCTAAATTTAGCCCCAACCCTAACCCTAAATTTGACCCTAGCCCTAACTTTAGCCTCAACCCTAACCCTAGCCCTAAGGCTACTTTCACACTTGCGTCGTGTGGCATCCGTCGCAATCCGTCATTTTGGACAAAAAACGGATCCTGCAAATGTGCCAGCAGGATGCCTTTTTTGCCCATAGACTTGTATTGCCGACGGATGGCCACACGTCGCGTCCGTCGTGCACTGGATCCGTTGTGTTTTGACGGACCGTAATCACAAAAAAGCGTTCAATGTAACCTTTTTTTGTACGTTGCATCCGCTATTTCTGCGCATGCGTGGCCGTAACTCTGTCCCCTCCTCCCCAGGACATAGACTGGGAAGCGGATGCATTGAAAAACTGCATCCGCTGCCCACGTTGTGCACAATTTTCACAACGTGCGTCGGTACGTCGGGCCGACGCATTGCGACGGCCCCGTACCGACACAAGTGTGAAAGAAGCCTAAACCTAGCCCTAACCCTAGCCCTAACCCTAAATTTAGCCCCAACCCTAACCCTAATTTTAGCCCCAATTCCTTTCTCCTGCCGGCCGGCAGATGGCAGCAGATGGCGGGCGCACTGCGCATGAGGACAGAGGACAGAGAATGACAGATCGCTCTTTTTTTTTTGCGAGCGCTGGTAAATAGTTCATTACCGGCAATCGCAAAACAGGGGTTGGTATGAACCGACCCCGATCATGTTCTTTGGGGTCTCTGCTACCCCCGGCAGCCGAGACCCCAAAGATCCTCCGGGTGTCGGCCGGCGGGCGCATTTTTTTGCTTGAAAAAGATGGCGGCGCCCATCTGGAGCCACGAGGAGCACCGGGGGAGACAGGTGAGTATCGGGGGGCTATTGGGGACCCCATTTCTCTGTCCTCTGATGTGCAATCACATCGGAGGACAGAGAAATTAAAAGGGAAATTGCTTCTTTTTTTTTTTTTGATCGCTGGTAAACGGTTAATTACCGGCGATCGCAACTCAGGGGTCGGTTAAAAACCCCCGAATCATGTTCTCTGGGGTCTCGGCTACCCCCGGCAACTGAGACCCCAGAGAAAATCCGACTATGGGTGGCACTATTCACTTTTTCCACAGCGCCGCTAATTAACGGCGCTGTGGTTTAAGTACCCTTAACTGCCGCCGTTAAAAGGCGTATCGGCGGTCGTTAAGGGGTTAAGTATATAATTCCATATGTGTCAATTCATAGTTTTGATGCCTTCAGTGTGAATGTACAATTTTCATAGTCTTGAAAATACAGAAAAATCTATAAATGAGAAGGTGTGTCCAAACTTTTGGTCTGTACTGTATGTATACACTCCCTGACAGAAGTTATGTCGCTTATCCATGTTATGTAAATAAAAGCTTACAACCTGACGTTAAATTTATCCATTGGTTGTATAAATTATTCTTTTGAAAGCTGAAACCCTCAGAAATGTGGTTTAGGTTAAGAAAATAAATTGACATCAATGCAGAAATATTGATCAGTTAATGGACACAGAATGGTCAGATTTTGGCAAGACAAAAGTTTTGTCGCCCACAGAAAGCAATGTGATATTCAAACAAATAATTAACTTAAAATACAAATATACAGTATGTTGCATAACATTGGTGAATGAAGTTGTGGTGCTATTAGAGTCATATTTAATATTTTGTGTGACTTCCATGAGCTTGAAGGACTGCATCCATGCGGTTCAACAATGATTCATACAATTTATTAATGAAGTCATCAGGAATAGCAAAGAATGCAGTCTTACATGCCTACCAGAGTTCATCTAGATTTTTTGTTTTTGTCTTCTAAGCTTCCTCTTTCATCCAACCACAAACATGCTCAATGATGTTCATGTCTAGTGACTGGGCTGGCCAGTCCTTGAGCACCTTGATCTTTTTTGCCTGGAGGAACTTTGTGGTAGAGATGGATGTATAAGATGGAGCACCATCCTGCTGCAGAATTTGACCCCTTTTATGATTTAGAATATGAGAGGTAGCTAATACTTGATATTTTAGGCTATTGATATTGCCTTTCACCTTGCAAATGTTTTGCACACCCCCATACTGAATGTAACTCCAGACCATGATCTTTCCACCACCAAATTTAACTATTTTATGGGTGTATTTTGGATCCATACGAGCTCCAATAGGTCTCCTGCAGTATTTGCGGCGGCTGTGGTGTAATTCTACTGAAGATTCATTAGAGAAATCCACCTGCTGCCACTTTTCCAGCGTCCATCTGTTTAGCAGGCTGTGGGACTTTGCAAATGCCACACGTTTTTTTATTTGCCTTTTGTTTAGTGCTGGCTTCTGGACACTGATTTGACCATGGAGGCCATTTTGAGACAGAATCCTACAAACTGTTCTAGTTGACACAGGGACTTGAGGTGACCAGGCCTGTTGGAGCTCTGCTGCAGTGGAAGAGGGGCTTGTTTTGGATTTTCTAACCAACAAACGTTCCTCCTGAGCAGTTGTCTTGCGGGGTCTGCCGGACCTGGGCTTGTCAAACACATCTCCAGTCTCTTCAAATCTTTTTTTTTAATTCTTTGTACTTGACGCTGAGACACATTAAAGGTGCCAGCCACCTCTGCAGTGGATCTGGCCTTCAGCTTCTTGATAATCCAGGCTTTGGTCACAGGATGGATTTTTGGCATGTTGTCAGAGCTTAAGTTGCAGTTCAAGTGAAGGTCTGGGGTGCTGGGTTTCTTTTTATACACACACACTAATTAACTGATCATTTACTGAGCACAGGTGAGAATGTAAACTTGGATTGGGTGCTTTATATGACCGGGCGACAAAACTTTTGTCTTGCCAAAATATGACCATTCTGTGTCCATTAACTGATCAATATTTCTGCATTGATGCCAATTTATTTTCTTAACCTAAACCACATTTCTGAGGGTTTCTTCTTTCAAAAGAATAATTTATACAACCAATGGATGAATTTAACGTCAGGTTAATAGCTTTTATTTACATAACATGAATAAACGACATAACTTCTGTCAGGGAGCGTACCTAAACACTAACAAGCAGGTGGTTGCAGCTACCTGCCTGTTGTGCACGGCGCCGTTTTCCCATGGCACAAAGCGGTCACAGACTGCTCCTGGCGGGGATTCAGTTGCCTCTGCTGATGCAATGTGGAGGGACTTCTGAGTTCATTCTGATCGACAGCCGGCTCTCCAAGTTAGGCAGTGGGGACCCGGCTGTCAATCAGTATGACCTTGGAAGTCCTGCCCTGTCTACAGAGTGGACCGGAAAAGGAGCCTCCATCCTCTAGACTTGACAACAGCAGAGGTTTCTGAATTCCCGGCAGTAGTGGTCTGTGACTGCTCTGTGTCGGGGCAAAACGGCGACTGGCACAAGTCAGGTAAGTACCAACTATCTGCCTGTTAGTGATTAAATACATTTTTTTTTTGTAAAGTCTCAGATATCCCTCACTGATAGCAGCCAAGACTGTAAGTGCAGAGATTTCTGAACGTGGATCATACTCCATACTGAAAAAATGTAGATATTTTACAAATTTTGTTTCCATTGTTCATTTGCAGATCATCTATATGTGTATCCATCCTGTGATTAGTAAAACTCCTCGACTTTTCCTTCTTGATGTTGCAATTTCAATGTTGAAGATTGTATTTGCAATTGAGCCTTTGGCTATGAAACTCAGACAGGCTCAGCACTACAGAGGGATAAAAATAGGCTCTATAGAGAATCATGTCAGCCGCTATACTGACAATCTAATTCTGTTCTTGTCAAATTGCACAGTGTCTTTGCCACAAGCAGTGGAATTAACGTATTTGGACAATGTTTGGTGCTTCATATCAACTGGGAGAAAACAATGTTTATGTATTTGAGATCCAATAATTGGATAATTGGGGAGAAATTTTGTACATTACAAATCCTGAATCATTTTAATTAGGGATTATACACAACCAGGGCCGCCCTTATGGCCTTAGTACCCTTATTGGCGTATGGGGCACGGACCAAGACCCCTCTTTTTGCTGCTGCTCAGCAGACACCAGGGGAAGGATCCTGGCGGCTAAATAACTGAACGTGCATCCGAGGATGAACACTCAGTTAAAATCTATTGCCGTGCAGGAAGGATTCCCATACGGCAATAGTTAACAGACATCAGCCAATCATAGGCTGACAGCTGACATCGGCGCGCACGTCGCCAGCGTATGACATCACTGTCATACGTCAGCGCTTCTGCAACTCAAAATGCATGAGGGAGAAGATGCCACTTCCCTATGGCCACGTAAGGAGAAACTTTTTTTTAACTTTTCTTTGTACTGAGCATCGCAATGTGGGGACAGGATGGGAGATCTTATGGGACAGGATGGAGATACATGGGGTAGAACAGGAGATTATATGGGACAGGATAACATATGGGGCAGGATAGATCATATAGGACAGGATGGGAGATCATATGGGACTGGATGGGAGAACATATGGGTCAGGATGGAGAGTCATAAGGCAGGATGGGAGAACATATTGGACTGGATGACAAATGGGGCACTATGGGAGAACATACGGGACAGGATGACACATGGTACAGGATGACACATGGGGCAGGTTGGAAGAACATATGAGGCAGAGTTGAGACACATGGGGGCATGATGGAGACATATAGGGCAGGATTTAGACATATGGGGCAGGATGGAGACATTGGGCAGGATGGGAGAACATATGGGGCAGGATGGGAAAACATATAGAGCAGGATGGGAGAACATATGAGGCTTTTTTCTTTATCTAGTATTGTGTAGAAGTAAGAAAAATTGGGGAATGGACTCTGGAAGCGGTGCTCTAGATTTGTTATTTTTTTACTGACATGAGTCCTGACTAGAAGATGTAATGGTATTCTGCCCTGGATGAAGAAGAAAAGCAAAGATGAAGGACTTCAACTACAGATGTCACTGATGAGTCAGTGTTTTAACTATTGTGTATAATGTCACTCATGGTAATATTAGTATTTTTTTTAATGATAACCAGTATAGTAATATTCAGTCACTATGTGGTGATATTATGGGGTCTGGTCACAGTATGGTGGCATTTTTCCCTTGTATGTGGTATTATTCGGTCACTATGCGGTGGTAATATGTGATCTGGTCATGGTGTGATGTTATTTGTTCCTTGTATGTGGCATTATTAGTCATTTTAAAAAAAATATACGTGACATATTCTCTTAAAGAAAAATAAAGAAAAATATACTAGTGGATATTTTAAGAAATGTTTAATAGGCTAAAGTAGAGTAGGACCCAGCCAAATGAGTCTCTTTGTCATCGTGGCAGGCTGAAAATATCTTTTGTCCAAAACAAAAGCTGATGGCTATGTAGGTGATACTGTGTTCAATGGGAACTGTTAATGTGTGATTGGGAGAACGTGGTCCAGAAGTGAAGTTTTTCCAACTTGGTGGGACTGGAAGGTTCGAGTGGTCGAGGCGCAGCTGGGGTAGAGCCTGGACAGGGTCTCAAAGGGAGGCAGAACATTTTCCCAGTATGGAACCATGAAATTCCAGGTGGCAGCCCTGTGCACAATTATATGATCTCAACATCTCCCCTGTATTGATAGTTCTTAAAGTACCATGTACCCTCATGAATGTAGTAGTCCAATTTCCCAGACATTTATTAAATCTTTCAACTCTTGGATGATTTCTGTATTTTGGCAATAGTCCCCCAATCTGTCCCATCTAAACTTAACTGGCAACGTTGCGAGACCAAATGTCAATGCTGGATTGGCCTTACCAGACACTTACCTCTGTTACTTGGCTAAGATTTTTGAAATTCTGGATTTCAGAAGACGGTGCTCTGGAACTTAGGCTCAAATTTGTAGATCAAAACCATGTGGGCTACCTTAGAAACGCCACAGATTTAAGAAACTCTTTTTAGCCATACATGTACTAGCAGTCCAGGTGTGGAAGGCAGTAAGGGAGCTCATTAAACTGTTAGACATTATTGCTGAGTCTCTGATTTGGGATAACCTTTCCATTCTGTAACTAGTGTAAGATAGCAGAAAGCAGATATGCATTACTGAGATGGTTTTTATGTTGCCAGTATTTTAGGTCTGAGATTTAGGAGCAACCAAAGGATCGTGATAGGAAAGGCCGCTCCTATACTCCAGTCTGGATTTTACAGGCCTAATAACAGGCAGTTGGTAATAGCTCAGACGTTTGTGTTGTGTTGGAGCTGAAGAAAGACTGTTCATGGTGGATAGTCTATACTAGAGGCTAGAGAACCGTGGATGTTCGGGTTCGTCTGAAATGTAGTTTAATGTTCTATTCAGCATCCGAAGTTGACCCCGAACAAGAACCCAATAGAGGTCAATGGGGACCTGAGGTTTGGTGCTTTAAAATGGCTGTAAAATGGTCATAGTAAGGACTAGTGGGCTGCAAAAGTAAGCAAAATATAGGTGTGAGGCAGTGAGGGGGATCATATGCGAGGGTCGATATGTATCCCCCAGGATGCTGACGGAGTCCTATTAAAACCGCTGGAGTGCCTTGTGTTCACAGCAGAGTAGGTATTGGTGTGCACTCAAGGTCACTGTAGAAGCGAGGTGCTGGTAGAACGGACCGTGGTGGTCCCTGAAATAAATAGCGAAAATTCACCGCACACTCTAATGGAATGATTTGCAACCATCTGTGGCACTTTTTTTTCTCTGTCTAAAATAAAATTCCACAGATGGAATGGACCCGTAGAAGCGCCGTAGCGCGAAACGGCCGTCGTCCGGTCTCTCCTCACTCCCGCTCCCTCACAGATCACTGCGTATGCCGGTTCATACTATGTATAGTATGTTTTGCTGAATAAAGAGCACACTTGGAAGAAGCGCAAGGGTGAGTGCTGCATCATTTTTCTTCTCATTATATGGTCTTGTACAAAACTCTGACGATTGCATAGCACCACCCGCAGCTCACAGTAAGGGAGACCTCATCTGTCCTTCTGAAACAGATCGTTTAAGCGAATCTCCAATTGCGCTATAGTGAAGCTCTGTGCCGATCATCTTTCTGTTTCTTGGTATAACGAAGTTATTCTATTTTATCCTTTACTGAGCACTTTTGGTGACTAAAGAAGGTTGTTTGTTCACAAGTTCGATGAGATGGATATTCTCCTGTTTATGTGAATTTTAAAAGAAGCTCTGCACCACCAAATACAGCACATACGCCAGGCAAGGGACACGTGTCAAACCGGCCCTGCCCAGAGCTGCTGCAAGCAGGTGAACTATTTGCAACAGCAGCGACACAGGAGGAGCAACAATCTACTTTTATTTGCTTAACAGAATTATATGAATAGAGGATTATTAGCCGCATGTTTTCCTGACAAAGTCTATCAGCTCTATCTGGGCTGCTCTAGCGTCAGCTGGACTCTGTCTGGCTCGCAGCCCTCCCTCAGCCCACGCCCCATTCCGTAAATCTCTGCTGAAAGTGACGGCCTGTCTCACAGGTCTCGTCCGTTCACCAACACAGGCTCAGGTCTCTGGCTCTAGCTGGATATCCACAAGGTTTCTCCGTTTTTTGACCCTCGACAAGGGTCTCTTTGGTTCGTATCGATGGGTGCTGGTCCTCGGTTTTTGACCTGCGTCACCTGGGTTGGGAACCTTGACCGGTGTCGTTCGGGTCTTCGGTGCTTGACCGTCAACTGGTGAAGCCTTGACCTTGACTGGCATAGCTCTGGTCTTCAGTGCTTGACCGTCGTCTGAGTCTGGGCTTTGCTGGTCCACACGGCTGCAGGCAACTGTCACAGCTGCTGGAGGTGCAGCAGGACCAACTGTTACTTTTCAGCTTTTGGCTCAGTGGCCTTTTATATCCAAAGCTGGCTTTGTTGCCGTCACCTGACTGAGCACTGGCTAATTCCGTCCCTCCAACTTCTCTTCTTCGGATCCATTTTGGAGGGTTTTGTTCAGGCCTGGAAGCTGCACAGCATTGCAGCGCTGTATTCCCTGTGCTCAGTTCTCCTATATTGCTATGAGCTGCACTCCTTCAGGCTGGTCTTGAGGTTCTACAGCACCAACCACTCATCTGGCTGCTGTTTGATCCCCATCTACAGCTCCTGCTTGGTGTGGGATTTGTCCCCCAAACAGATGACTTTCAAATCAGCCTGCTCTCATTTTCCCCTGGATGTACTGAAGTTGGTAGTGCATGTC
Organism: Ranitomeya imitator; assembly: GCF_032444005.1. Taxonomy (NCBI): domain Eukaryota; kingdom Metazoa; phylum Chordata; class Amphibia; order Anura; family Dendrobatidae; genus Ranitomeya; species Ranitomeya imitator. The sequence goes on along the minus strand of NC_091283.1, from coordinate 448,757,107 downwards.
TTACTGAGACCGAATGAGGAGGTGGTGGGGGAAGTGGAGTATCCCTGTAGCAGCTACACCACCATCACCAGCAGTAGTAACACGAGTGCCACCACGGCCACGTCCATGTCCCCTATTTGATGCCCTCCTCATTATTTTAAGGTTTTTTTACGCACACTACTTCCACAGATACAGGTGCAGAGTATAACAATTTGTTCTTACGCACCGTACTCCCACAGACACAGGTGCAGAGAATAACAATTTGTTTTTATGCACAATACTATACCAGACACAGGTGCACTGTTAAAAAGTGATTTAAAGTCACACTACTTCCACAGACACAGGTACAGAGTACACACAGAGGTTGTTTTGACACAGTACTCCCACAGACATGGGTGCAGAGTACATGGAGGCCTTTTGGAACAGTACTGCAACAGATATGGGTGCACAGTACACACACAAAGGCTTTTTTGCAGAGTGCGCACACACAGATCCTAACACTGTCCCTCACTCCAGCTATATCATGTCCCTACGCAAAATGGCGGCTGCACCCGTGATTCACCATTTATACAGGTCAGAAAGAACCTATACAAAGAATTAGTTTTCCAATCAAATTTTAAATAAAAAGTAAATAATTTTATTGAAACATAGTAACATAGTAACATAGTAACATAGTTAGTAAGGCCGAAAAAAGACATTTGTCCATCCAGTTCAGCCTATATTCCATCATAATAAATCCCCAGATCTACGTCCTTCTACAGAACCTAATAATTGTATGATACAATATTGTTCTGCTCCAGGAAGACATCCAGGCCTCTCTTGAACCCCTCGACTGAGTTCGCCATCACCACCTCCTCAGGCAAGCAATTCCAGATTCTCACTGCCCTAACAGTAAAGAATCCTCTTCTATGTTGGTGGAAAAACCTTCTCTCCTCCAGACGCAAAGAATGCCCCCTTGTGCCCGTCACCTTCGTTGGTATAAACAGATCCTCAGCGAGATATTTGTATTGTCCCCTTATATACTTATACATGGTTATTAGATCGCCCCTCAGTCGTCTTTTTTCTAGACTAAATAATCCTAATTTCGCTAATCTATCTGGGTATTGTAGTTCTCCCATCCCCTTTATTAATTTTGTTGCCCTCCTTTGTACTCTCTCTAGTTCCATTATATCCTTCCTGAGCACCGGTGCCCAAAACTGGACACAGTACTCCATGTGCGGTCTAACCAGGGATTTGTACAGAGGCAGTATAATGCTCTCATCATGTGTATCCAGACCTCTTTTAATGCACCCCATGATCCTGTTTGCCTTGGCAGCTGCTGCCTGGCACTGGCTGCTCCAGGTAAGTTTATCATTAACTAGGATCCCCAAGTCCTTCTCCCTGTCAGATTTACCCAGTGGTTTCCCGTTCAGTGTGTAATGGTGATATTGATTCCCTCTTCCCATGTGTATAACCTTACATTTATCATTGTTAAACCTCATCTGCCACCTTTCAGCCCAAGTTTCCAACTTATCCAGATCCATCTGTAGCAGAATACTATCTTCTCTTGTATTAACTGCTTTACATAGTTTTGTATCATCTGCAAATATCGATATTTTACTGTGTAAACCTTCTACCAGATCATTAATGAATATGTTGAAGAGAACAGGTCCCAATACTGACCCCTGCGGTACCCCACTGGTCACAGCGACCCAGTTAGAGACTATACCATTTATAACCACCCTCTGCTTTCTATCACTAAGCCAGTTACTAACCCATTTACACACATTTTCCCCCAGACCAAGCATTCTCATTTTGTGTACCAACCTCTTGTGCGGCACGGTATCAAACGCTTTGGAAAAATCGAGATATACCACGTCCAATGACTCACCGTGGTCCAGTCTATAGCTTACCTCTTCATAAAAACTGATTAGATTGGTTTGACAGGAGCGATTTCTCATAAACCCATGCTGATATGGAGTTAAACAGTTATTCTCATTGAGATAATCCAGAATAACATCCCTCAGAAACCCTTCAAATATTTTACCAACAATAGAGGTTAGACTTACTGGCCTATAATTTCCAGGTTCACTTTTAGAGCCCTTTTTGAATATTGGCACCACATTTGCTATGCGCCAGTCCTGCGGAACAGACCCTGTCGCTATAGAGTCACTAAAAATAAGAAATAATGGTTTATCTATTACATTACTTAGTTCTCTTAGTACTCGTGGGTGTATGTCATCCGGACCCGGAGATTTATCTATGTTAATCTTATTTAGCCGGTTTCGCACCTCTTCTTGGGTTAGATTGGTGACTCTTAATATAGGGTTTTCATTGTTTCTTGGGATTTCACCTAGCATTTCATTTTCCACCGTGAATACCGTGAAGAAGAAGGTGTTTAATATGTTAGCTTTTTCCTCGTCATCTACAACCATTCTTTCCTCACTATTTTTTAAGGGGCCTACATTTTCAGTTTTTATTCTTTTACTATTGATATAGTTGAAGAACAGTTTGGGATTAGTTTTACTCTCCTTAGCAATGTGCTTCTCTGTTTCCTTTTTGGCAGCTTTAATTAGTTTTTTAGATAAAGTATTTTTCTCCCTATAGTTTTTTAGAGCTTCAATGGTGCCATCCTGCTTTAGTAGTGCAAATGCTTTCTTTTTACTGTTAATTGCCTGTCTTACTTCTTTGTTTAGCCACATTGGGTTTTTCCTATTTCTAGTCCTTTTATTCCCACAAGGTATAAACCGCTTACACTGCCTATTTAGGATGTTCTTAAACATTTCCCATTTATTATCTGTATTCTCATTTCTGAGGATATTGTCCCAGTCTACCAGATTAAGGGCATCTCTAAGCTGTTCAAACTTTGCCTTCCTAAAGTTCAATGTTTTTGTGACTCCCTGACAAGTCCCCCTAGTGAATGACAGGTGAAACTGCACAATATTGTGGTCGCTATTTCCTAAATGCCCAACCACCTGCAGATTTGTTATTCTGTCAGGTCTATTAGATAGTATTAGGTCTAAAAGTGCTGCTCCTCTGGTTGGATTCTGCACCAATTGTGAAAGATAATTTTTCTTGGTTATTAGCAGAAACCTGTTGCCTTTATGGGTTTCACAGGTTTCTGTTTCCCAGTTAATATCCGGGTAGTTAAAGTCCCCCATAACCAGGACCTCATTATGGGTTGCAGCTTCATCTATCTGCTTTAGAAGTAGACTTTCCATGCTTTCTGTTATATTTGGGGGTTTGTAACAGACCCCAATGAGAATTTTGTTACCATTTTTCCCTCCATGAATTTCAACCCATATGGACTCGACATCCTCATTCCCTTCGCTAATATCCTCCCTTAAAGTGGACTTTAGACAAGACTTTACATAGAGACAAACCCCTCCTCCTCTCCGATTTTTACGATCCTTTCTAAACAGACTGTAACCCTGTAAGTTAACTGCCCAGTCATAGCTTTCATCTAACCATGTCTCGGTTATTCCCACTATGTCAAAGTTACCTGTAGATATTTCTGCTTCTAGTTCTTCCATCTTGTTTGTCAGGCTTCTGGCGTTTGCGAGCATGCAGTTTAGAGGATTTTGTTTTGTTCTAATCTCCTCACTGTGGATTGTTTTAGAAATGTTCTTACCTCCCTTCTGAGTATGTTTTCCTGGGTCGTCTTTGTTCGAGTCTAATGTTTTTCTTCCCGTCCCCTCTTCTTCTAGTTTAACGCCCTCCTGATGAGTGTAGCGAGTCTTCTGGCGAATGTGTGTTTCCCAGGTTTGTTGAGGTGTAGTCCGTCTCTGGCGAGGAGTCCATCATACCAGTAATTCACACCGTGGTCCAGGAATCCAAATCCTTGTTGTCAACAAGGATTGTCAACATGTGTTTGAAATGTGTTTCAATCATGTGTTTGAAACACATGATTGAAAACACATTTTTTAATAAAGGAGATGCAAACGAACAGAGCAAAAATGTAAAACAAGATTTATACAGGCCAGGTCAGGTGATGCGCCGGTCAATCACAGCCTTTCAATAAACTTTATTCAGCATCACACCCAAACTGAAAAATTAGCTTCTGGAAAAAAGTTGGTGTTCAGGGTTAATTCCTTCCTGGACAATAAGTGTCCGGTACGAACCCCGAACTTTATAGTCCAGGTTCACTCATCCCTACTACACACTGAAGAGTGCCTGTAAAATCAAGCTGGTAAGACCATTTAATTTACTTTGCCTTACTCACAGAAAGACAAAACCTATAGAAGCAATATTAACCTATACCCTGCATGTTAGGGCATGTTAGGTTAGGCTATGGGTTGAACTAGATGGACTTAAAGTCTTCCTTCAACCCAGAGGCGTAGCTAGAGCTTTTGCCGCCCGGGGCTGTTCCCGAGTTTGGCCCCCCCCCCCCCAGCTCAATACACACAAAGGTTACCAAAAATGGTTTTCCTGTTTTGTTGAACTTAAACTGGGCCTAATGGTGTCACCCCCACATGCCACACCTGTGACTTAATACCACCACACCATGACCAGGCCACATAGTGACCGAATAATACTACATACAAGGGACAAATACCACAACACCATTTCCAGACCACATATTACCACCACATAGTGACTGAATACTACAATACTGATCAGTAATAAAAAAAAAACCACAATACTATCACCATAAGTGCCAGTATTCACAGGAGATCTGTACTTAGTATGCAGTGTCTGTGTAGAGGTAATACAGAGATCACTGGTGACATTATACACAGGACCTCTATATAGTATACAGTGTATAGTGTCAGTGTATAGATAACACTGACTCACCAGTGACGTCTCTAGGTGAAGTCCTTCATCTTTTATCCAGCACAGACCGCCATCATTCCTTCCAGCCAGGACTCGTTTCTGCAGGAAATAACACAGTTATCTAGAGCTCCGCTTGCAGAACACATTACTTAATTTTTCACAACTTCTACATTACACCACATGAAGAAAAAAAGGTGATATAGTGTCACTCTGCACAGTAACAGGACCGCCCCCCCATTTAAAACAGTATACTCAAAAAATAAAATAAATACATCACTGCAGTAACAATATCCCTTAATTATCCCCTATGGTAATAATATTCCCCACCCTGGCCCCGTTTATCTCATTCCTGGCTCCAGCCATATGTTGTCGTATCCTGCCCTCATGAGTATCCATTCTACCCCATATGATCTCCCCATCCTGCCCCACCAGCCTCCATCGTATCCGTCCTGCCCCATGATCCAATCCTGCCCCGTGTCTCCAATCATGCCCCGTATCTACATTCTGCCCATGCCTCAAGTCCTGCCCCCAGTGTGTCCAGCATATTACCCCCATGTTGTCCAGCAATCTGCCCCAGTGTGTCCAGCATATTACCCCCATGTTGTCCAGCAATCTGCCCCAGTGTGTCCAGCATATTACCCCCATGTTGTCCAGCAATCTGCCCCAGTGTGTCCAGCATATTACCCCCAGTGTGTCCAGCAATCTGCCCCAGTATGTCCAGCATATTACCCCCAGTGTGTCCAGCAATCTGCCCTCAGTGTGTCCAGCAATCTGCCCCAGTGTCCAGCCTTTCCCCAGTGTGTCCAGCAGTCTGCCCCAGTGTGTCCAGCATATTACCCCCAGTGTCCAGCATTGCCCCAGTGTGTCCAGTATATTACCCCCAGTGTGTCCAGCAATCTGCCCCAGTGTCCAGAAGTCTGCCCCAGGGTCTCCAGCATTGCCTCAATGTGTCCAGAAATCTGCCCCAGGGTCTCCAGTATTGCCCCAGTGTGTCCAGCAATCTGCCCCAGGGTCTCCAGTATTGCCCCAGTGTGTCCAGCATTCTGCCCCATAGTCTCCTGTACTGCCCCAGTGTGTCCAGCATTCTGCCCCATGGTCTCCAGTATTGCCCCAGTGTGTCCAGCAATCTGCCCCATAGTCTCCTGTATTGCCCCAGTGTGTCCAGCAATCTGCCCCATGGTCTCCTGTATTGCCCCAGTGTGTCCAGCAATCTGCCCCATGGTCTCCAGCATTGCCCCAGCCCCAGACAGTCAGAAATAAAGAAAAAAAAAAAAAGTAAAATCCTCACCTCTCCCGTTCCCAGCGCAGGTCCGGTGCAGTCAGCGTCTCTCCGGCTCTGCGACGCTCAGGACAGAGAGGCAGAGCGGCGCGCACAGTAGTGACGTCATCGCGCCCTCTGCTCTGAGACGTCGCAGAGTCAGAGGAGGCTGCAGCTGCCGGCGCCGCAGGAACCAGGAGAGGTGAGTATAGAGCAGGGGGGCGGGGGCGGGGGCGGGACCCGGGGGTGGGGGGAGCTGGCCCTGGTCGTGGCGGCGGACGGCGCCGCCCGAAGATTTAAAGGGGCGTCTTTTTTTTTTTTTTTTTTTATCTTCTTCTGCAGCGCCGGCCGCCCCCAGCATTGTGCCGCCCGGGGCGGACCGCCCCCCCCGCACCCCCCTTCCTACGCCACTGCTTCAACCTTAATAACTATGTTACTATGTAAGGCCGGTTTCACACATCAGTGGCTCCGGTACGTGTGGTGACAGCTTCCTCACGTACCAGAGACACTGACTCACGTAGACACATTAAAATAAATGTGTCTCTGCACATGTCAGCGTGGTTTCACGGACCGTGTGTCTGTTTGCAAAACACGGAGACATGTCAGTGTTCGTGGGAGCGCACGGATCACACGGACCCATTAAAGTCAATGGGTCCGTGTAAACACGTACCGCACACGGATGCTGACCATGTGCCATTCGTGTGCTGTCCATGTGCGTTTTTCCTGTCATAGGGTTAAAATTGTAAAAATTGTTGCAATACATGGACACACGTACAGCACACGGACCCTAAAAACTTACTCACGGACATCAAACGGATCCCACACGGATGGCCTATGTGAGCACACGGACACGGATAACTCGGTACCGTTTTCTCCGCTACCGGAATTATCTGGACGTGTGAGACTGGCCTAAGTAAGTAAAAAGCACAAACCGTTCACCTTGGCACTGATAGGATATCTTCTACTCCTTTTTTTTAATCAAAAACGAAGTACCCTATGTTATTTATATATACTATTATTTTTTTACTTACGTACAGCATTTTATATGCTCATTTTGTTTCTATCTTAGCTTTTGTCTGCTTAATGGCCAGTGTGAACACACTCCTACACATTGCATGTATTCCAATTTATAATCCATTTTTTTGTTGGTCTTATTCATAGAAAAGACTGTTTTATTTTTAATTGGTGTTGAAGAAAGGACTTTGTGGTTATTCATTTGTGCTGGAGAAAGGGTATTTTCATTTTGGAACTATAAAGTTTATAAATGATAAAAGACTTTATTCGGCTTTGATATAAAAACTCTGTGCGTATCCACGCTACTACTAGAGAGCCAAAAGCCACACACTAGCTAAGTCACAAAACTCTCAGTTCTGGATGTCCTGAGGTATACCTGTAACTACTTTTTTGAAACTGGAAAACAAGTTTATCCCAAAGTAATATTCAGAACATGAGACACCCTATCATCTATGCCGTCTATCCTCTCAGTGCAAGCTTATGGAGCACTAATACTCCATGTTTTTTATACTGTGTGCCGGTGGATGCGATTATTTGTATACAATTACTGACAATATTAAAAAAAATTTTAGGAAGCGTAGGGGGGCGGACAGGTTTCATTAATTTCACCACTGTGACGTTGTTGTGGCCGAAGGCTTCTGGGCCGCAGTGCAAAAACTTCACCTGATCATAACTTTATAGGCTCTCTGCTGTTAAACATCAGTAATTCTGGATACTGTTAGTTTTGAGGTCTCGTTGTAATTTGCCATGTCTGAAACCCCTGTAAGGACGTCACAGTAATCTCCAATGTGCTGAGGAAAGTGTGTGGGGCACATAATCGGCTGCTGAGGAGCACGTTACATAACCAAGCAGATAGTAGGAGCGGGGTGGAGCATTGCTGATGTCCTGAGGTGACATGTGCAGACAGGCACAAACTCGTCGTGATTTAATTTAACGGAATGAACATTTTCATGAGTGGCATGTTCACACAGGGGAAATTTCACACTGACTCTGAGCCGTAATCTGCATTCACGAAGTAAAGTCATCACACGCAGGTTAGCACCATCCAATTTGGGATCCGTATTGCATGAATAACTGCAGATATCTGGTAGAAATCTGAGGGTCAACCTCATTTTTAATATTTATTAAAAAAAAAAATACGGCAACTAAGGTTATGTTCACACTGACATATTTTGAGAAGCTCAAAAGAAATGAGATTTTTAAGCAAAAAGAAAACACTTTTTGCCGGAAGAGAAGATTTTCTTTTGCGGAAGCAGTTTTGGAAGAGATGTTTTTTTTATTAGCCTTTTGATTGGACAGTACCTAGTTTGGAGCAAATTCCATCAGGTTATACTTTAAAGAAATTACATGCACTTTTTTTCCCCATCAGGCATTTTTCAGAACCTCTTCTGGAAAAAAAAACAGTAGTAGGGTAGTGGCAAATCCAGAATTTTTGCTAGCTGCATTTAGAATCCTTATACAAGTTCCTAACATAGTACCCCCATCTATTGCCAGTCATTGGTAAATAAAATTGCCAATATAGTGCGTGGACTAATGATGTCCACATAATGTCAGCCACACAGTCCCTATATGGAGCCAGCCACAGGATCACTGTATGAGGGCAGCCATAGTGCCAACCAAAGTCATTGCCTCTACATCACTGCCTGCCATAGTCAGCATGGTGACCACAGCCAATGCCCCTATAAAATGACCAGCCATAGTCAGTGGATACATGTACCACATATAGCCTCAGCCACAGAGTCTTCATATGGAGTCAGCCACAAAGCTCCTATTTGGGATTTCTTGTATATATTGCCCTCATAACATTTCCAACCAGTGAGTCTTCGTATAGCAGTAGCTATTGTTAGGGGATGGAAAATTATAGAAATTGATGCAATCCCAAATGCGTATCAGTCAATAAGAAGAAGGGGAGGAACGTTAGCTTTAACGGGGGGCCCAGGATGCCAGACAGGCAAGATGAGCAAATGCGCACATGGCACTGCCAGGCCCTACTGCTCTGACGTCCATTCTGACATCCCCCCCGCTTATCACTGCCAGACTTTCAGGGCCACTCAATCTGACACCCCACCCCCATTTATCACTGCCAGGTCCTCCTACAGTGCCACTCACTCTGACACTGCACACCCACACCTGCTTATCACTGCCAGTTCCTTCTACATTACCGCCCACTCTGATACCACTCCCCACTTATTACTGCTAGGTCCTCCTGCAGTGCCACTCACTCTAATACCCCTCACTCACTTATCAATGCCTCCTCCTATAGTGCTGCCCACTCTGACATCCAACCCCCGCTTTTCACTGCCAGGTCCTCCTACAGTGCCACTTACTCTGACAGCCCTCCCTCACTTATCACTGCCAGATCCTCCTACAATGCCGCCCACTCTGGCACCCCACCCTCGCTTATCACTTCAAGGTCCTTCTGAAGTTCCACCCACTCTGACAACCCTCCCCTGCTTATCACTGCCAGACCCTGGTGGTGATGCTTCAGAGTGGAGGTGGAAAAAGCTGATGGTGATGATGAGTCTTTAGTCAAATATTTGCAATGTTGCTCTGGCTCTTCTAGTTATGTTCCTATAAAGAAGTGATAATGGTAAACTGGGCGGGGGAATTCGGTAGCTTTTAGCACATGCTGTCCCTTTTCGCAAGGAAAAACGTTAGTCAGCCTTCTCCAAGCTCAAAGTTGCTCATAATAGAGAAAAATAAATTGCATCAACTAATCTTGAGGTGCAGTTTCAATGGCCGTTATATTGAACGAACCTTCCTATTTTGAACACTCATTTCTCGATAATTTGCCAATGTTAAAATCATTGTACTCGGGAACACAATGACCTGTGTAAAGAAGATATGTGCTGCCGAGAACAATGGCAGACTATGTGCGCAGAATGATCTATTAAGATGCAATAGAAAGATGGTCAGCCTATATAAAAAGCTATTAACTGATTACCAAAGGGCAATCCTCACCCTTAGCTAGGGTCTCCCAGTCTAAATTAGTTGCATAGAAAGTGCAGTCAATATTACCTACAGGTGTATTGTCTTTGTAGGTTATACACATGGTTAAACCAGTGGATAAGAACAAATCGGTAACTGCACAGCATCAATAACCCATGTCCGTGGCATGGCGGTGTCAGCTGCAGACTTGTGGCCTTATGGTCCCCGTGTACATCAGAGTAGCGCAGTTAAAAATATTCTTCTGCAAGGTCTGCGGGAACGACTGGTCCCCGAGGGAAGATGTGATGTCAGCAGAGACATTCTCGCCTTGTCAGATTTCGGAGTGAAGAACCTTGTTATTGAGAAATGTTGAGCTGCATGTAATGTTTCTATGAGCAGAGGAGCGAGTGACGTGCGGCACTCCATAATATAGGGCATGACTGATTTGTGATGGATGCAGAACCCCTCATGAGTTGCACAGCAGCACATTCCCTCTGTAACCTGCAGAGTGTCTCTCTCTTTCTTAATGGTGGGTGCTTCTTGGTCTGATGTAAGATGTTTTTTTCCTTTTTTGTTCCCCCTCCCTCCCCAAACATGAGTGAGATGCTGCAGTTCCCTCCTCTCCATTCTCTATTGGATTACTCTTGCTTTATTTTATTTTTTGGTAACACAAATAGGGGTGCAATTATTTAAGTCACATCCAAGTCTTGGCGTCTGATGGCCCTCAAGGTTCTGTAAGCCCCAAACCAAGTTATGTTACACAAAATAGTTAATAAATAACATATCCCACATATCTACTTTACATCAGCACAATTTTGGAAACCTACCTTTTTTTGTTAGGAAGTTATAAGGATTAAAAGTTGACCAGCGATTTCTCAGTTTTTCAACAAAATTTACAAAACCTTTTTTTAGGGACCACATTACAATTGAAGTTTCTTTAAGGGGTCTATTGTTGTGAATTCTGTTATCGAACTCCCTCCTGTGGTCATGAATGGTACTTCGGCGAGTTCTGTCCATGGACTCTCTCTGGTGGCTGTGAGTAGAGCTGCTGCTTCTGAAGTTCCTTCCACAGGTGACGTAGTTTATTCTTTGGCTGGCTGTTCTATTTAACTCCACTCAGATCGTTACTCCTTGCCAGCTGTCAATGTTCTTGTACTGGTTCAGTTCGCTCTTGGATCTTTGTGGTGACCTGTCTACTCCAGCAGAAGCTAAGTCCCTGCTAGTAATTTATTTGTTCATTGTTTCCTTGTCCAGCTGGCTATCATGATCTTGCCCTGCTAGCTGGAAGCTCTGGAATGCAGAATGGCACCTCCGCACCGTGAGTCGGTGCGGAGGTCTTTTTGCACACTCTGCGTGGTCTTTTTGTAGGGTTTTGTGCTGACCGCAAAGATACCTTTCCTATCCTCAGTCTGTTTAGTAAGTCTGGCCTCCCTTTGCTAAAACCTGTTTCATTTCTGTGTTTGTGACTTTCATCTTATCTCACAGTCAATATATGTGGGGGGCTGCCTTTTCCTTTGGGGAATTTCTCTGAGGCAAGGTAGGCTTTATTTTCTATCTTTAGGGCTAGTTAGCTCTTAGGCTGTGAAGAGGCGTCTAGGTCGTGTTAGGTACACTCCACGGCTATTTCTAGTTGTGTGATAGGATTAGGGGTTGCGGTCGGCAGAGCTCCCACATCCCAGAGCTTGTCCTGTGTGAGTTTAACCATCAGGTCGTCCCGGGTGCTCCTAACCACCAGGTCATAACAGTACAGCTGGCCCAAAGTATTAATGCATCTCAATAGAGGGATAAGAGAAGTTCTGAGACCATTTTTTTTCTTTGCAGTGTTTTTTGTCTTTCTTTTCCCCTAAGCCTCTGGGTGGTTCAGGACACAGGTGTAGATATGGACATTCAACGTCTGTCCTCTTGTGTGGATCATCTCACTGCAAGGGTACAAAACATTCAAGATTTTGTGGTTCAGAATCCGATGTTAGAGCCTAGAATTCCAATTCCTGATTTGCTTTCGGGGGATAGATCTAAGTTCCAGAATTTCAAAAATTATTGTAAACTGTTTCTAGCTTTGAAACCCCGCTCCTCTGGTGACCCCGTTCAACAAGTAAAAATCATTATTTCTTTGTTGCGTGGTGACCCTCAAGACTGGGCATTTTCCCTTGCGCCAGGAGATCCTGCATTGCGTGATGTAGATGCGTTTTTTCTGTCGCTTGGATTGCTTTATGATGAACCAAATTCAGTGGATCAGGCAGAGAAAATCTTGCTGGCTTTGTGTCAGGGTCAGGATGAAGCGGAGGTGTACTGTCGGAAGTTTAGAAAGTGGTCTGTGCTTACTCAGTGGAATGAGTGTGCCCTGGCGGCAATTTTCAGAAAGGGTCTTTCTGAAGCCCTTAAGGATGTCATGGTGGGATTTCCCACGCCTGCTGGTCTGAATGAGTCTATGTCCTTGGCCATTCAGATCGATCGGCGCTTGCGTGAGCGCAAAGCTGTGCACCATTTGGCGGTATTCTCTGAGCATAGGCCTGAGCCTATGCAGTGTGATAGAACTTTGACTAGAGCTGAACGGCAAGAACACAGACGTCGGCATGGGCTGTGTTTTTACTGTGGTGAATCCACTCATGCTATCTCCGATTGTCCTAAGCGCACTAAGCGGTTCGCTAGGTCTGCCACCATTAGTACGGTACAGTCTAAATTTCTTTTGTCCGTTACTCTGATTTGCTCTCTGTCGTCCTATTCTGTTATGGCATTTGTGGATTCAGGCGCTGCCCTGAATTTGATGGACTTGGAGTTTGCCAGGCGCTGTGGTTTTTTCTTGGAGCCCTTGCAGTATCCTATTCCATTGAGAGGAATTGATGCTACGCCTTTGGCCAAGAATAAGCCTCAGTACTGGACTCAATTGAACATGTGCATGGCTCCTGCACATCAGGAGGATATTCGCTTTTTGGTGTTGCATAATCTGCATGATGTGGTCGTTTTGGGGTTGCCATGGCTACAGGTCTATAATCCAGTATTGGATTGGAAATCTATGTCTGTTTCCAGCTGGGGTTGTCAAGGGGTACATGGTGATGTTGCATTGCTGTCAATTTCGCCTTCCACTCCTTCTGAAGTCCCTGAATTTTTGTCGGATTACCGGGATGTATTTGAAGAGCCCAAATCCGGTGCCTTACCTCCTCATAGGGATTGCGATTGTGCTATTAATTTGATTCCTGGTAGTAAGTTTCCTAAGGGCCGACTGTTCAATTTATCTGTGCCAGAGCACGCCGCTATGCGGAGTTATATAAAGGAATCCTTGGAGAAAGGTCACATTCGCCCGTCGTCATCACCGTTGGGAGCAGGGTTCTTTTTTGTGGCCAAGAAGGATGGCTCTTTGAGACCTTGTATTGATTACCGCCTTCTTAATAAGATCACAGTCAAATTTCAGTACCCTTTGCCGCTGCTGTCTGATTTGTTTGCTCGGATTAAGGGGGCTAGTTGGTTCACCAAGATAGATCTTCGAGGGGCGTATAATCTTGTGCGAATTAAACAGGGCGATGAATGGAAAACAGCATTTAATACGCCCGAGGGCCATTTTGAGTACCTGGTTATGCCATTCGGGCTTTCTAATGCTCCATCTGTGTTTCAGTCCTTTATGCATGACATCTTCCGAGAGTACCTGGATAGATTCATGATTGTATATTTGGATGATATTTTGGTCTTTTCGGATGATTGGGAGTCTCATGTGAAGCAGGTCAGAATGGTGTTCCAGGTCCTTCGTGCAAATTCCTTGTTTGTGAATGGGTCGAAATGTCTCTTTGGGGTTCAGAAGGTTTCATTTTGGGGTTTCATTTTTTCCCCTTCTACTATCGAGATGGACCCTGTTAAAGTTCAGGCCATTTATGATTGGACTCAACCAACATCTGTGAAGAGCCTGCAGAAGTTCCTGGGCTTTGCTAATTTTTACCGTCGCTTCATCGCTAATTTTTCTAGTGTTGCTAAACCGTTGACTGATTTGACCAAGAAAGGTGCTGATGTGGTCAATTGGTCCTCTGCGGCTGTAGAGGCTTTTCAGGAGTTGAAGCGTCGTTTTTCTTCTGCCCCTGTGTTGTGCCAGCCAGATGTTTCGCTCCCGTTTCAGGTTGAGGTTGATGCTTCTGAGATTGGAGCAGGGGCTGTTTTGTCGCAAAGAAGTTCTGATGGCTCGGTGATGAAACCATGTGCCTTCTTTTCTAGAAAATTCTCACCTGCTGAGCGCAATTATGATGTTGGCAATCGAGAGTTGTTGGCCATGAAGTGGGCATTCGAGGAGTGGCGACATTGGCTTGAAGGAGCCAAGCATCGCATGGTGGTCTTGACGGATCACAAGAATTTGACTTATCTCGAGTCTGCCAAACGGTTGAATCCTAGACAGGCTCGATGGTCGCTGTTTTTCTCCCGTTTTGATTTTGTGGTTTCGTACCTTCCGGGCTCTAAGAATGTGAAGGCTGATGCCCTGTCAAGGAGTTTTGTGCCTGACTCTCCGGGTGTTCCTGAGCCGGCGGGTATTCTCAAAGAGGGGGTAATTTTGTCTGCCATCTCCCCTGATTTGCGGCGCGTGCTGCAGAAGTTTCAGGCTGATAGACCTGACCGTTGTCCAGTGGAGAAACTGTTTGTCCCTGATAGATGGACTAGTAGAGTTATCTCTGAGGTTCATTGTTCGGTGTTGGCGGGTCATCCTGGAATCTTTGGTACCAGAGATTTGGTGGCTAGATCCTTTTGGTGGCCTTCTTTGTCACGGGATGTGCGTTCTTTTGTGCAGTCCTGTGGGACTTGTGCTCGGGCTAAGCCCTGCTGTTCTCGTGCCAGTGGGTTGCTTTTGCCCTTGCCGGTCCCGAAGAGGCCCTGGACGCATATTTCCATGGATTTTATTTCAGATCTCCCTGTCTCTCAAAGGATGTCGGTCATTTGGGTGGTTTGTGATCGCTTCTCTAAGATGGTCCATTTGGTACCCTTGTCTAAATTGCCTTCCTCCTCTGATTTGGTGCCATTGTTTTTCCAGCATGTGGTTCGTTTGCATGGCATTCCGGAGAACATTGTCTCGGACAGAGGTTCCCAGTTTGTTTCGAGGTTTTGGCGGTCCTTTTGTGCTAAGATGGGCATTGATTTGTCTTTTTCTTCGGCTTTCCATCCTCAGACAAATGGCCAAACTGAACGAACTAATCAGACTTTGGAAACATATCTGAGATGCTTTGTTTCTGCTGATCAGGATGATTGGGTGTCCTTCTTGCCTTTGGCTGAGTTCGCCCTTAATAATCGGGCCAGCTCGGCTACTTTGGTTTCACCTTTTTTCTGTAATTCTGGTTTCCATCCTCGTTTCTCTTCAGGGCAGGTTGGGCCTTCGGACTGTCCTGGTGTGGATACGGTGGTGGACAGGTTGCAGCAGATTTGGACTCATGTGGTGGACAATTTGACATTGTCCCAGGAGAAGGCTCAACGTTTCGCTAACCGCCGGCGCTGTGTTGGTCCCCGACTTCGTGTTGGGGATTTGGTTTGGTTGTCATCTTGTCATGTTCCTATGAAGGTTTCCTCTCCTAAGTTTAAGCCTTGTTTCATTGGTCCGTATAAGATTTCTGAAGTTCTCAATCCTGTGTCATTTCGTTTGGCCCTTCCAGCTTCTTTTGCCATCCATAATGTGTTCCATAGGTCGTTATTGCGGAGATACGTGGCGCCTATGGTTCCCTCCGTTGATCCTCCTGTCCCGGTGTTGGTCGAGGGGGAGTTGGAGTATGTGGTGGAGAAGATTTTGGATTCTCGTATTTCGAGACGGAAACTCCAGTACCTGTTCAAGTGGAAGGGTTATGGTCAGGAAGATAATTCCTGGGTTTTTGCCTCTGATGTTCATGCTGCCGATCTAGTTCGTGCCTTTCATTTGGCTCATCCTGATCGGCCTGGGGGCTCTGGTGAGGTTTTGGTGACCCCTCCTCAAGGGGGGGGTACTGTTGTGAATTCTGTTATCGAACTCCCTCCTGTGGTCATGAATGGTACTTCGGCGAGTTCTGTCCATGGACTCCCTCTGGTGGCTGTGAGTGGAGCTGCTGCTTCTGAAGTTCCTTCCACAGGTGACGTAGTTTATTCTTTGGCTGGCTGTTCTATTTAACTCCACTCAGATCGTTACTTCTTGCCAGCTGTAAATGTTCTTGTACTGGTTCAGTTCGCTCTTGGATCTTTGTGGTGACCTGTCTACTCCAGCAGAAGCTAAGTCCCTGCTAGTAATTTATTTGTTCATTGTTTCCTTGTCCAGCTGGCTATCATGATCTTGCCCTGCTAGCTGGAAGCTCTGGGATGCAGAGTGGCACCTTCGCACCGTGAGTCGGTGCGGAGGTCTTTTTGCACACTCTGCGTGGTCTTTTTGTAGGGTTTTGTGCTGACCGCAAAGATACCTTTCCTATCCTCAGTCTGTTTAGTAAGTCTGTCCTCCCTTTGCTAAAACCTGTTTCATTTCTGTGTTTGTGACTTTCATCTTATCTCACAGTCAATATATGTGGGGGGCTGCCTTTTCCTTTGGGGAATTTCTCTGAGGCAAGGTAGGCTTTATTTTCTATCTTTAGGGCTAGTTAGCTCTTAGGCTATGAAGAGGCGTCTAGGTCGTGTTAGGTACGCTCCACGGCTATTTCTAGTTGTGTGATAGGATTAGGGGTTGCGGTCGGCAGAGCTCCCACTTCCCTGAGCTTGTCCTGTGTGAGTTTAACCATCAGGTCGTTCTGGGTGCTCCTAACCACCAGGTCATAACAGTCTATATGACAGAAAATACCCAAAATGGACAACAAAGTGTAGGCAGGCACCGCCGCTTGGGATCACCTAACGCATGCTACAGATACATAGAACAAACAACAAGAAAAAAGGATAGCATGCACAAAAAAGGGATCACCATGCCAATAATAACAAAATATCACAGTTTTATTGATACACCACACAAGAACACTACAAAAAAGAGATATAAAAACAATTAAAATTGCACTACACAGTACAAAACAAATAGAACAAAGACCTAAAATAAGGTCTAACCACAGTGTCCCCCAATATGTTGTTTGTAGAAAATACCCAAAACTGACACCATTCTAAAAAGTGCACCCCTCAAGGTGCTCAAAAACCACATTCAAGAAGTTTATTAACCCTTCAGGTGCTTCACAGGAATTTTTAGAATGTGGAAGGAAAAAATGAACATTTAACTTTTTTTTTAACAAAAATGTTACTTTAGACCCCAATTTTCAACCAAGAAAATAATAAAAATCACATTTTTCCCACAAAAATGTTTTAGCCCAAAATGTTGCATTTTGACAAGTTTAACAAGAGATATTGCACTATAAAAAATTGTGCAAATTATCCTGAGTACGCTGATACACCATATGTGGGGGAAAACTACTGTTTGGGCACATGGCAGAGCTCGGAAGGGAAGGAGCGCCATTTGACTTTTTGAATGCAAAATTTTTTGGAATAGTTAGTGGATGCCATGTCACGTTTGGAGAGCCCCTGATGTGCCTAAACAGTGGAACGCCACAAGTGACACCATTTTGGAAACTAACCCCTCAAGAAATGCATCTACATTTGGGGTGAGCAACTTGAACCCCGAGGTGGCCCACAGAAGTTTAGAACGTAGAGCCATGAAAAAGTCAAATTTTTCCAACACAAATGTTATTTTAACCCCCAGTTTTTTTATCCTGTTACAAGGATAACAGGAGAAAATGAAACCCAAATGTTTATGTGCAACTTCTCCTGAGTACTCCGATACCATATGTGGTCGAAAACTACTTTTGAGGCACAGTGCACAGTTCAGAAAGGGAGAAGCGCCATATTGGAGTTCAGATTTTGCTGGACTGGTTTGAGGGTGCAATGTCACATTGGCAGAGGACCTGAGGTACCAGAACAGCCGAATCCTGTTGTGAATTCTGCTCTTGGGTTCCCTCCAGTGGTTGTTGGTGGGAATGCAGTTGTCTCTGACTCGCAGTCCTGGCCAGGTGTATCGGATAATTACAATTCTGACTGGGATATTTAGGTGTGCAGGATCCTTTAGCCCTTGCCAGTTGTCAATGTTTCTCTGGAAGTGTTGGATCTCTGCCTGGCCTCTCCTGCTTATCTGCCAGTTCAGCAAAGATAAGTGTCTGTTTCTTTTCCTGTGGCACACATGCAGTGTGCTTATTTTCAGTACTGTTCGTTTGTTTTTCTTTTGTCCAGATTAGACTGTGTCTGTGTTTTCTCAGTCTGATTGGTTTCACTGGAGTTGCAGATATACGCTCCTACATCTTTAGTTAGATGTAGGAAGTTTTTTGTATATTCGGCTGTGGATTTTTTGAAGGGTTTTAATACTGACCGCACAGAACGCTGTCCTATCCTGTCCTATCTAGCTAGAGTGGCCTCCTGTGCTAAATCCTGTTTTTTCTGCCTGTGTATGTTTTTTCCTCTCCGACTCACCGCCAATATTTGTGGGGGGCTGTCTATCCTTTGGGGATTTTCTCTGAGGCAAGACAGTATTCCGATTTCCGTCTTTAGGGGTATTTAGTCCTCCGGCTGTGACGAGGTGTCTAGGTGTGTTAGGTACACTCCACGGCTACTTCTAGTTGCGGTGTTAAGTTCTGGTTTGCGGTCAGTATAGTGGCCACTTTCTCCAGTGAAAGTTCTCATGCAGCTCCGAGGTCACCGGATCATAACAGTACAACTGGCCAACAATGAGTTAAATGCATCTCAGAAGAAGGGAAGGAAGCTCTTGAGCCATTTTTTTTTCTCCAGTCTGTTTTGTGTTCTCTTCACTCTTAATATCTGGGTGGCTGAGGAGCCTGGTGCAAGCATGAATGTTCAGGAATTAGCTTCTCGTGTAGATCAGCTTGCTGCTAGGGTGCAAGGTATTTCTGATTATATTGTTCAGACTCCTGCTTTAGAACCGAAGATTCCTACTCCTGATTTGTTTTCTGGTGGCAGGTTTAAATTTTTGAGTTTTAAAAACAACTGTAAACTGTTTTTTGACCTGAGACCTCGATCCTCTGGTGATTCCATTCAGCAGGTAAAAATCGTAATCTCCCTGCTGCGTGACGACCCGCAGGATTGGGCGTTTTCCCTGGAATCTGGGAATCCGGCTTTGCTTAATATTGACTCCTTTTTCAGGCTTTAGGACTATTATATGATGAACCTAATTCTGTGGATCAAGCTGAGAAGACCTTGTTGGCCCTGTCTCAGGGTCAAGAGGCGGCAGAATTGTATTGTCAGAAATTCAGAAAATGGTCTGTGTTGACTAAATGGAATAATGATGCTTTGGCGGCAATTTTCAGAAGGGGGCTTTCTGAATCCGTTAAAGATGTTATGGTGGGGTTTTCCACGCCTTCCGGTCTGAGTGATTCTATGTCTCTGGCCATTCAGATTGACCGACGCATGCGGGAGCACAGAACTGTGCGCGCTGTGGCGTTATCCTCAGAGCAAATTTCTGAGCCTATGCAATGTGATAGAATTCTGTCTAGAACGGAACGACAAGGTTTCAGACGTCAAAATAGGTTGTGTTATTATTGTGGCGACGCTTCTCATGTCATTTCTGTCTGCTCTAAGCGGACAAAGAGGATCGCCAGTTAAATTACCATCAGTACTGTACAACCTAAATTTCTGTTATCTGTGTCCTTGATCTGCTCATTCTCATCATTTTCTGTCATGGCGTTTGTGGATTCAGGCGCCGCCTTGAATTTAATGGATTATGAGTTTGCCAAGCGTTGTGGTTTTCCCTTGCAGCCTTTGCAGAACCCTATTCCTTTGAGGGGCATTGATGCTACACCCTTGGCTAGAAATAAGCCCCAGTTTTGGACACAGGGAACCATGCGTATGGCGCCAGCCCATCAGGAAGATTGTCGATTTCTGGTGTTGCATAACTTGCATGATGTTATCGTGCTGGGTTTTCCATGGTTGCAGGCACATAATCCTGTGTTGGACTGGAAGTCCATGTCTGTGACTAGTTGGGGTTGTCAGGGGGTTCATAATGATGTTCCTTTGATGTCAATCTCCTCTTCTTCACCTTCTGAGATTCCAGAGTTTTTGTCTGATTTTCAGGATGTATTCGATGAGCCCAAGTCCAGTTTTCTTCCATCGCACAGGGACTGTGATTGTGCTATTGACTTGATTCCAGGCTATAAGTTTCCTAAGGGTCGACTTTTTAATCCATCTGTGCCTGAACATACCGCCATGCAGAGCTATATTAAGGAGTCTTTGGAGAAAGGGCATATTCAGCCATCTTCTTCACCGTTGGGAGCGGGGTTCTTTTTTGTTGCTAAAAAAGATGGTTCCTTGAGACCCTGTATAGATTATCGCCTCTTGAATAAAATCACGGTCAAGTTTCAATACCCTTTACCTTTGCTTTCCGATTTGTTTGCTAGGATTAAGGGAGCTAGTTGGTTTACCAAGATTGACCTTCGAGGGGCATATAATTTTGTTCGTATTAAGCAGGGTGATGAATGGAAAACTGCGTTTAACATGCCTGAAGGCCATTTTGAATACCTTGTGATGCCATTCGGACTCTCTAATGCTCCATCTCTTTTTCAGTCCTTCATGCATGATATCTTCCGGACTTATCTTGATAAATTCTTGATCGTATATTTGGACGATATTTTGATTTTTTCCGATGATTGGGAGTCTCATGTGCAACAGGTCAGGATGGTATTTCAGATCCTTTGTGACAATGCCTTGTTTGTGAAAGGGTCTAAGTGTCTCTTTGGGGTGCAGAAAGTCTCTTTTTTGGGCTTCATTTTTTCTCCTTCGTCTATAAAGATGGATCCGGTTAAGGTTCAGGCCATTCATGATTGGATTCAGCCCACATCCATGAAGAGCCTTCAGAAATTTTTGGGTTTTGCAAATTTTTATCGCCGTTTCATTGCTAATTTTTCCAGCGTGGTTAAACCCTTGACCGATTTGATGAAGAAAGGCGCTGATGTGGCGAATTAGTCCTCTGCGGCTGTCTCTGCCTTTCAGGAGCTTAAACATCGATTTACTTCTGCTCCGGTGTTGCGCCAACCGGATGTTTCTCTTCCGTTTCAGGTTGAGGTTGACACTTCTGAGATTGGGGCCGGGGCCGTTTTGTCTCAGAGGGATCCTGTTGGTTCCTTAATGAAACCATGTGCCTTCTTTTCCCGTAAGTTTTCGCCTGCTGAACGCAATTATGATGTCGGCAATCGGGAGTTGTTGGCTATGAAGTGGGCGTTTGAGGAGTGGCGACATTGGCTTGAGGGAGCTAAGCACCGTATTGTGGTCTTGACCGATCATAAGAATTTGATTTACCTCGAGTCTGCTAAACGGCTGAATCCTAGACAGGCTCGATGGTCCTTGTTTTTTTCCCGCTTTGATTTCGTGGTCTCGTACCTTCCGGGCTCTAAGAATATTAAGGCTGATGCCCTCTCTAGGAGGTTTTTGCCTGATTCTCCTGAGGTCTTAGAGCCGGTCGGTATTCTGAAAGAGGGGGTGGTCCTTTCTGCCATTTCCCCTGATTTACGACGGGTTCTTCAGGAATTTCAGGTTGACAAATCTGACCGCTGTCCTGTGGGGAAATTGTTTGTTCCTGACAGATGGACTAGTAGAGTGATTTCTGAGGTTCACTGTTCCATGTTAGCCGGTCATCCTGGCATTTTTGGTACCAGAGATTTGGTTGGTAGGTCCTTTTGGTGGCCTTCATTGTCACGTGATGTGCGTTCTTTTGTGCAGTCCTGTGGGACTTGTGCGCGGGCCAAGCCTTGTTGTTCCCGTGCTAGTGGGTTGCTTTTGCCATTGCCTGAGAGGCCCTAGACGCATATTTCGATTGATTTTATTTCTGATCTTCCGGTCTCCCAGAAGATGTCTGTTATCTGGGTTGTTTGTGACCGGTTCTCTAAGATGGTTCATTTGGTGCCCTTACCTAAATTGCCTTCCTCTTCTGATTTGGTTCCATTGTTCTTTCAGCATGTGGTTCGTTTGCATGGTATTCCGGAGAATATTGTTTCCGACAGAGGTTCCCAGTTTGTTTCTAGGTTTTGGCGGGCCTTTTGTGCTAGGCTGGGCATTGATTTGTCTTTTTCTTCTGCATTTCATCCTCAGACAAATGGCCAGACCGAGCGTACTAATCAGACCTTGGAGACTTATTTGAGATGCTTTGTGTCTGCTGATCAGGATGATTGGGTGGCCTTCTTGCCATTGGCCGAGTTTGCCCTTAATAATCGGGCTAGTTCTGCTACCTTGGTTTCGCCTTTCTTTTGTAATTTTGGTTTTCATCCTCGTTTTTCTTCTGGGCAGGTTGAGCCTTCTGACTGTCCTGGTGTGGATTCTGTGGTGGACAGGTTGCAGCAGATTTGGGCTCATGTGGTGGACAAGTTGGTGTTGTCTCAAGAGGAGGCTCAACATTTTGCTAATCATCGTCGGTGTGTTTGTTCCCGGCTTCGGGTTGGGGATCTGGTCTGGTTGTCTTCCCGTCATCTTGCTATGAAGGTTTCTTCTCCTAAGTTTAAGCCTTGGTTTATTGGTCCTTACAGGATTTCTGAGATTATTAATCCGGTGTCTTTTCGACTGGTGCTTCCGGCCTCTTTTGCTATCCATAATGTCTTCCATAGATCTTTATTGCGGAAATATGTGGAGCCCGTTGTTCCCTCTGTTGATCCTCCGGCCCCTGTGTTGGTTGATGGGGAGTTGGAATATGTTGTTTGTTGTGAATTCTGTTGTCGAACTCCCTCCTGTAGTCGTGAATGGTACTTCGGAGAGTTCTGTCCATGGACTCCCTCTGGTGGCTGTGAGTGAAGCTGCTGCTTCTGAGGTTCCTTACACAGGTGACGTGGTTTATCCTTTGGTTGGCTGCTCTATTTAACTCCACTCAGATCGTTACTCCATGCCAGCTGTCAATGTTCCTGCATTGGTTCAGTTCGCTCTTGGATCTTTCTGGTGACCTGTCTTCTCCAGCAGAAGCTAAGTTCCTGAGAGTTATTATTTGTTCATTGTTTCCTTGTCCAGCTGGTTCTCATGATTTTGTCTTGCTAGCTGGAAGCTCTGGGATGCAGAGTGGCATCTCCGCACCGTTAGTCGGTGCGGAGGTCTTTTTGCACACTCTGCATGGTCTTTTGTAGTTTTTTGTGCTGACCGCAAAGATACCTTTCCTATCCTCTGTCTGTTTAGTAAGTCTGGCCTCCCTTTGCTGAAACCTGTTTCATTTCTGCGTTTGTGACTTTCATCTTTACTCACAGTCAATATATGTGGGGGGCTGCCTTTTCCTTTGGGGAATTTCTCTTAGGCAAGGTAGGCTTTATTTTCTATCTCTAGGGCTAGCTAGCTCTTAGGCTGTGAAGAGGCGTCTAGGGAGAGTCAGGAACGCTCCACGGCTATTTCTAGTTGTGTGATAGGATTAGGGGTTGCGGTCAGCAGAGCTCCCACATCCCAGAGCTTGTCCTGTGTGAGTTTAACTATCAGGTCGTACCGGGTGCTCCTAACCACCAGGTCATAACAGTTGTTGAGAAGATTTTGGATTCACGTTTTTCGAGGTGGAAGCTTCAGTACCTTGTCAAATGGAAGGGTTATGGCCAGGAGGATAATTCTTGGGTTTTTGCCTCTGATGTCCATGCTGCTGATTTGGTCCGTGCCTTTCATCTGGCTCGTCCTGATCGTCCTGGGGGCCCTGGTGAGGGTTCGGTGACCCCTCCTCAAGGGGAGGGTACTGTTGTGAATTCTGCTCTTGGGTTCCCTCCAGTGGTTGTTGGTGGGAATGCAGTTGTCTCTCACTCGCAGTCCTGGCCAGGTGTATCGGATAATTACAATTCTGACTGGGATATTTAGGTGTGCAGGATCCTTTAGCCCTTGCCAGTTGTCAATGTTTCTCTGGAAGTGTTGGATCTCTGCCTGGCCTCTCCTGCTTATCTGCCAGTTCAGCAAAGATAAGTGTCTGTTTCTTTTCCTGTGGCACACATGCAGTGTGCTTATTTTCAGTACTGTTCGTTTGTTTTTCTTTTGTCCAGATTAGACTGTGTCTGAGTTTTCTCATTCTGATTGGTTTCACTGGAGTTGCAGATATACGCTCCTACATCTTTAGTTAGATGTAGGAAGTTTTTTGTATATTTTGCTGTGGATTTTTTGAAGGGTTTCAATACTAGGCTAGAGTGGCCTCCTGTGCTAAATCCTGTTTTTTCTGCCTGTGTATGTTTTTTCCTCTCCGAATCACTGCCAATATTTTTGGGGGGCTGTCTATACTTTGGGGATTTTCTCTGAGGCAAGACAGTATTCTGATTTCCATCTTTAGGGGTATTTAGTCCTCCGGCTGTGACGAGGTGTCTAGGTGTGTTAGGTACACTTCACGGCTACTTCTAGTTGCGGTGTTAAGTTCTGGTTTGTGGTCAGTATAGTGGCCACTTTCTCCAGTGAAAGTTCTCATGCAGCTCCTAGGTCACCGGATCATAACAGAATCCCCAATAAAAGACACCATTTTACAAACTACACCCATCAATTAATTAATCTAGGGGTACAGTGATCATATTGACACCACAGGTGGGTCACAGAATTTTATATCATTGGGCAGTGAAGAAAAAATAATTACATGTTTACAATCAAAATTTAGTTTTAGCCCCAGAATATGCATTTTTACACTGGGAAATGGGTACCATGCACCAAAATGTGTGCAACAATTTCTGCTGAATGTAGAAATACCCTATATATATGACTGTACAGTACTGCTTAGCCAAATGGGAGGAGCTCGGGAGGGACGGAGAACTATTTGCCTCCTAGAGTAGTTTGTGGACTCCATATACAGACTTCCTAAATGCTAGAAGAGCAGCATCCCCCTCAAGGGACCCCATTTTGGAAATTATACCACTTTAGGAATTTATCTACAGGCATAGTGACAATTTTGACTCCATGGGTGTTTTGCAGAAACAAGCAGCAGTGGATTTTGCTGAGTGCAAATTGCAAACTGCCTTTGTAGTGACCAGTACGTTGTAGTGACCAGAATGTTGTAGTGACCAGTATGTTGTAGCGATCAGTACATTATGCCCAGCTCATACTTCTAGAGACAGGCACCCTCAAATTAGGCGGGCTCACATCGCTACAGAAATGCTAATTGTAGTTTAAGCACATTGTGAGGCTCAGAAGGGAGGCGGGCATTTGGATTTGGGAGTGTAGAATTTGCTGAATTTTTTTTTTGGGGGGGGAGCAAGGAGCTATTTCACTTTTCCAAAGCCTTTGTGCTACCAGTAGCGTGGAAACCCCAAATATTTCTATTGACAGATGACGGACTTGAGTGGGGACGTATTTTGAAGCTTTTATCGGGAATATTTACATAACGCTTGGGATCTGTTATAATCTGTTTAGTTTGTTACTATCTGCCATTTTCTTGTGGAGTTCTGGCTGCTGGTCTTTTTCCGCTGGTGCTGGGTTTGTCTTGGGTCAAGTGTTTGTTTCACTCTTTATTAACCAGCACCTGCCTCCAAGTCCTTGCTGGACAACAGTGTTAATCTGCTTGAGCTCTAGCTTGGTGCTTTGCTTAGTGTTCTGTGTGTGTTATTTGTGCAGTACTGGTACCTCTGGTTCTGCTAGCCTTAGTTTCTGTTTTCTATTGGTTTCTGCAGCCTTCTCTGTGTTTTCTACTAAGAGGTGACCCGTTTTTGTACCCAGTCCTTAGTTCTTTTAGGGTACCCCTTCCCGTTATCTATAGGTCTTCGCTTCAGATTAACCTAGGATCGTCGGTGGGTCGCCCACTCCATCGTAGGGTTTCAGCCTAGTCATAGTGCAGGGTCAGTTTTCCCCCTTCTACCTTAGTCCTGTGTTGTAGGTCCGTAACAGTTTGTCCATATAATTTGCTGGGGGTTAAAGAAGGCGATGAATGGAAGACAGCCTTTAATACCCCGGAAGATCATTTTGAGTGTCTAGTTACGCCTTTCGGCCTTACAAATGCTCCGGCGTTCTTTCAAAATTTCATTAACGACATCCTGAGGCCGTTGATCGGTAGGAGTGTGATTGTTTATTTGGATGATATTTTGATCTATTCGCCCGATCTGGAGTCGCATTGGCAGAGAGTATGTGAGGTTCTGCAGATTCTGAGAGTAAAAAACACTCTTTGCTAAACTGGAGAAATGCGAGTTTGCGATAGAGAAAATTAGTTTTTTGGGGTACTTTGTGTTAGGGGTCGAGTTCCTGCCTCTGCACAGGGGGTTATCTCGGGCCATCTCCGCTGCAGTCTCCCATTCTTCTCCTGCCACAGTGGAGCCTGCTCAGCGGAGACGTCGATCACAGCGTCTCGCTCAGTCTGACTCTGTGCTAAGAGTTACTGCTGCATTTCCTGCTTCTGCCATTGAAGTCAGTGCTGGGCAGCGGCGAGCAGACACTTCTGGGACTAAATCCTGCTTTTCACGTTCTGAGCATGCCCGGAGTAAGATCTCTCAGTGGAGATCGAGGGTCACATGATCAGATACTGCAGCTAGGCCATTGGTCCTTCTTGGAAGGTCCTTGTAGGTGCTGGGACTAAGTCCTGCTTTGCACTTTGAGCATGCCCAGGGCAAGATCTCTCAGTGGAGATCTGGAATCACATGCTCAGGTACTGCAGCAACTCCATTGGTCCTTCTTTTAAGGTCCTAAACGTGCTGCAACTATTTAAGGCTCGCATGGCCGCACGGCCATGCGCTAGTATTGTCTTTTGTTATGTGCTTTGCGCCAGTGTGGTCACGTGAGAGTGTGTTCAGGGACCCGGCTGAAATAAGCCCCTAGAATGCTGGCTCCTCCGGCGAGGAGTTTTGTGTACATGCGTGACCACTGACTGCTGTCTGTTTGGGCAGTTAGCCTGTGCCTCTGTGAAGTCTAACAGGGCACAGTGCTTCTCTTTCACGGCTACTCGGTGAATTAACTAAGTTAGTCTATACCGCCATATAGTACCGCCGTTTGCTAGCAGCAGGTACTCCTGCACGGTGGACCCTGGGCTGCGAACGCACCAATATCAATAAAAACATCTCTATTTACTCGGTGCGTTCCACTAGCCTTAACACTTTGTTTCAAGTGATGGTTTTGAGGTGGACCCGGTGAAGGTTCAGGCGGTATTGGAGTGGAAGTCGATTCAGAGATTTTTGGGGTTTGCTAATTATTATAGAAAATACATGAAGAATTTTTCTGTTATCGCAAAAGCCCTTACTGATCTTACTAAGAAGGGTTCCAATACTGTCTAATGGTCCCCTGAGGCTATTAAGGCATTTGAGCATCTCAAGGAGAGGTTTAGCTCTGCTCCTGTTTTGATCCAGACAGATGAGACTAAGCCCTTTCTGGTAGAGGCGGACGCCTCATCAGTAGGAGTGGAGGCTATTCTGTCCCAGGAGGAGGAGGATGGGGTGCATCCCTGTGCTTTCTTTTCTAAAAAAAATTTCGGAGGCGGAGCTCAACTACGATGTTGGGAACCGAGAATTGCTGGCTATTAAGCTTGTGTTTGAGCATTGGCGACATTTTTTGGAGGGCGCTAGATATCCTTTACAAGTCTTTACTGATCATAAGAACCTGATCTACCTGGATGCTGCTAAATGTTTGAATGCCCGTCAAGCTAGGTGGGCATTGTTTTTTGCCCGGTTCCATTTCTCTGAGACATATATCCCTGGAACAAAAAATGTTAAAGCTGATGCTTTGTCTTGAAGTTTCTCCCCAGCGGTTAATACTGAAAAGGAAGAATCTATTCTGCAGATAGGGGTGGTCGTGGCAGATATTAGGTTCTGAGTTGGAAAATAGCATTCTTAAAGCCCAGGATGTGGCACCAACTAACACTCCGTATGGGAAATTATTTGTGCCTAAAGCCCTGAGGAGAGCTTTGTTGACGGAATGTCATGAGTCTTGTTTGGAGAGTCATCCAGGGATTGCCGAAAAAAAAAAGTCGATCAGTCGGAGTTTCTGGTGTCCGGGGCGGCTAAGAGAAATTGTCAAGTGGGTGCATCCGTGTACTGTGTACGCTAGGTCTAAGGCTTCTCATGCTCCGGCGGCAGGTTGCTTTGCCCGTTAGAAGTTCCTAGTTCTCCATGGACGCATCTTGCAATGGATTTTATCACCGACCTGCCGAGGGTTTTTGTGTTATCTGGGTTGTTGTGGACCGGTTTAGTAAGATGTGTCATCTGGTCCCGTTGAATAAATTACCCTACGCTAAGACACTTGCCAGGGTATTTGTGAAAAAGATTGTCAGACTCCATGGTGTTCCCACAGACATTGTCTCCGATAGGGGACCACAGTTTGTGGCTCGCTTTGGTGTGCCTTTTGTGACAGACTTAAGGTTCATTTGTCATTTTCGTCAGGCTATCGTCCGCAGTCCAATGGACAGACCGAGAGGAAGAACCAGGACGTTGAGAAGTTTTTGAGATGCTTTGTAGCGGACAATCAGGAGATGTGGTCAGAATATCTACCATTAGCTGAGTTTGCTCTCAATAATCATACATCTTCTTTGGCTGGGTGTTCTCCTTTCTTTTGTTGTACTGGGAAGAATCCATCTTTCGGTCCTTTTTCTAGGATTGGGGCGGCGGTGCCTGAGGAGGAGAGTTTTTCTGGAAATTTCGAAAGGGTTTGGA
Organism: Ranitomeya imitator; assembly: GCF_032444005.1. NCBI lineage: Eukaryota > Metazoa > Chordata > Amphibia > Anura > Dendrobatidae > Ranitomeya > Ranitomeya imitator. The sequence continues at coordinate 448,728,682 of NC_091283.1, read as the reverse complement.
CCAGTGTGCGCCATAATCTTAAACAGGCTAATAGGAGGTCTAAGACATTTTTTGACAATATTAGAAAGGAGGCGAGGTTTGTTGTTGGGGACATGGTTTGGTTGTCCTCTAGGAATCTGCGTTTGAAGATCCCTTCTAAAAAGTTGGGGCCGAAGTTTGTAGGACCTTTCAAAGTGGTTCACATTGTCAATTCGGCAGCGATGAGATTAGACATTCCTTCGTCCTGGAAAATTAATTCAGTTTTTCATGTATCTTTGCTGAAGAAGGTTGACACGCCAGATAAGGTGGCTATGCTGTCTGTTTCTCCAATTGATGAGGACTGCGAGTTTGAAATTTCACGCATTCTTGATTTCAGGTGGCATAGAGGAGAGTTACAGTATCTTGTGTCCTGGAAGGGTTTCGGTCCCGAGGACAATTCCTGGGTGAAAGCTGTGGACGTCTCAGCCTCAAGGTTAATTAAGGCTTTTCACAGGAGATTTCCAAATAAGGCCCGGCCTAGAGGATGCCCACTCAATCATAGGGTTTCAGCCTAGTCATAGTGCAGGGTCAGTTTCCCCCCTTCTACCTTAGTCCTCTGTTGCAGATCCGTAACAGGATCACATTTATTATGTGCTCTACGCTGAGCACTTTAGAGTTTCCATCTAAATCTCCAAGTGATGTGATTCAGATGAAAACCCCGAAGAATCCATTCACTATGTTGAGGCAGCAGAGTTACCTCTGTTCAGCAGTAACTTTTTCAGAAGTGCACAAAACTGTGGTTGACTGCATTTTTAAGCACACCTAAAAAGAGGGATACTGTTGAATTATAGGCCAGACTGCATCCACAATGTCTCCATCTGCCTCATTATAGGGAATCTTCCGCCAGGGGGTTCCGTCTGAATTACGTATCTCAGAGATTTACACAGAATGTGTAAGCGCTCGGAGTAGAGCGCAGGATAAATGTGAGCTGAGTGTTAGGGCTCGCTCCCACTTGCGATTAAATTGTTATCATTTGCGGGGTTTTTTGCTGCTCCTATCGGATCGCGAATGCAGCATGCTGCAATTGCATGCTGAATTTGGATTGCACGCACCCATATAAATCTATGATATCCTAGTGCTCTGAGATTCATGCCAAATTAATTTCTCCGTCTCTTCCACAGCTGTGCAGGAGCCGAGTGTCATTAGCATATTACATTGTCATTAGCATATCACATTTGATGCTCTTGCATCAGATGTGATTTGCTAGTGGGACCACGGCCTTACTGCAATCTTTGGGAGGCAGAATGAACAAATCAATAGCACGTGAAGAATTGTTTTTATTTTTTACGCTGTTACTTGTGCTGTATAAGTGATTTAGATGACTTTATTTTTTGGGTCAGTGCAATTACAGCAATACCAGATTTATATTGGGTTTTTCTGTTTGGCTGCTGTCACACACTAAAAGATACTTTTTTTGCAAAAACTAGTTTTTGCATCGCCGTATTTTGAGAGCTATAATTTTTCCAGATTTTGGCCCGACACAGTCATATGAGGAGTTGTTTTTTTGTGGGAAGAGTTACTATTTTTATTGGTACCATTTTCAGACACATTGCTTTTTTTTAATCACTTTCTATTCTGATTTTTGGGTGGCAGAATTAACAAAAACCAGCAATTCAGGAATTGCTTTTAAGGTGCTTTTTTAAATGCCGTTCCTTCTGGTCAGTATGATTACAGCTATTTGATCGCATTTTATTCCACTGTTGTTCGGCGGTATAGCTTTGCTATGCTTTACAAACTGTCAGCCTCCATCTGCTTTCCTGCTAAATACTGCAATCTGTGCTCTGTGCGCGCAAAATCGCCATGATGCATCCATACGTACAAGGTTGGTAAGTATCAGGCTACTTGTATGTATGGATACGTCAAAAGTCGTAAAGGGGTTAATGCACCCCATAGTCCTCCATATAGTATACCACACTCCTCATAGGCCTCTATAAAGTTTAATGCACTCCCCATAGGCCTCCACATAGCATAATGCATCCCATAGTGTTCCATACACTATAATGTGGAGTGCCCGCCAAAGCCGTGGGGTACTCAGAACCAGGCCGGCACTTAAATGGATATGTCACGGTGGCAGTACCCCAGTCCATGGCACTGGGTGTCCAAGTAAAAGGGAAAGGTATTTAAAGGTGTTATTAGAAACAAGAATGTTCATGACGCCGCCTGTGGTATTCGGTCAGAGTTGACCGGTGCTGCTTATAGGGGTCTTCTGGGGAGTGATGGCACTGCAGCAAGGATGGTATGGCTTCCCACAGGTGAAGCTGGGTCCCCAGGGCTCCCAGTGTGATAGATAAGGATGATGTAGAAAGAAACAGAGGACACAGGGTTGCAGTATCTTTACCTCTTTACTAGTATAAGGCAGCCACAGTCCAGGGTACCGGATCACAGGTACTGGTATGGTCGGCAGGCTTGGAAGCGATTCAGGAATCCCCCTGGCCAGGTGGGGTTGGAAGCCTTCCACTACGCGCTGTATTGTAGTCCCTTGCTGCCTTAGGCCTCACACAAGGTCCTCACGTTCTCTCTGTCCCCCTTGTTGGTAGGACACTACCTGCATGGCAGGTAACTCGAGCCTTTTTACATGGGTCTCTCTGATGACTCCCGACTCTATCTGTTACTGTGCCTTTGGGTGTTAATGGTGGACAGTCAACTTGCAATCGGCTGTCCGCCGGTTTCTGCTGTGGGGCATACAATTCCACACAGCCTCGGCCTTCCAGCCACCGATTCCTGCGCTTCAGCGTGGAGGAATCTCAGTCGCAGCTTCTCTCCAGCTCCTCACTCTCCTTTGCTTCTCTTCCCCTTTCAGTCTCCTGCAGACTGCTTTGTTTCTCGTTCTTCCTTCCAGGAGCCGCAGCACTACTGGTCTGCAAGGCCCCAGCTTTCCTTTCTCAGACTCTCTCTGTCTGCTTCCTCTCTCCTCTGTCCCTCTGACAGACTGACCTCACAGACTCCCTCCGACAGACTGACTAACTCCTCCGCTAAGCCAGAATATATCTAGGGAAGTTCACCTGAATCCGGGTCTCAAGCTCCCCCTTCCTTCCTGGAGTCAGAACAGTGTTGCATGCACTGGTTACCTATAGGCCTCTATATAGTGTAATGAACTCCCCATAGGCATCTATATAGTATAATGCACTCCCCATTGGCCTCCATATAGTATAAACTCCCCATAGGCCTCCATGTAGTGTAATGCACTCCCCATAGGCCTCTATATAGTATAATGTACTCCCATAGGCCTCTATGCAGTATAATGCACTCCCCATAGGCCTATATACAGTATCATGCACTCCCCATAAACCTCCATATAGTATAATGTATTCCCCATAGGCATCTATATAGTATAATGTACTCCCCATAGTCCTCCATACAGTACAATGCATTCCCCATTAAAAAAGAACAAAACAATACTCACCTCTCCCCCTCGTTCCCTCGCTGCTTCGAGTGCCCTTACATCTCAGCACAGAGAGCACCATGTGCTGACGTCATCGTTCCCGCTGTCAGTGTCTGCATAACTGACGTCAGACACTGAAGGGGAATGATGGGAGAGGAGTGTGTCGCTCTGTCTCATCATTGCTTTCAACTGAATCGACATTCAGTTGAACTTGCAATGACGGGTGGGAGGCTGGTGCTGGTACCGGGCTCTCCCTCCTGCTCAAGGGCCCAATAGAGGAGATCGAGTCTCCCTGCTGTGTCGCAGAGTGTAACTGTATCAGCACGATGCGCACATTGGTAGAAAAGCTCCAGGTGGGCCACTCAGTGCCCAGGGCCCGGGGCAACTGCCTCTCTGCCCCCTGGTAGTTACGCTACTGTGTATTCCGAAGCTGAATGTATCGGAACTGTAAAGTAAAACCAAACCTGTTAAATCGGACCCAAAGTCTCCTGGTTTGTGTGTTTCTAATCCCAGGCCTATGGACAGAGATGTAGCAGAGGCAGGGGCGGTCACAGACAGCTTGGGGCCCTTGTGCAGAAAATGTGTCTGGGCCCCCCTCCTTTTCAGGCAACAAAGATATATATATATAATATATACAAACACACACACTAAGGGACTGTGCTATACATAAGTGAGTACACTTTATACTAAGGGACTGGGTTAGGCATAATAGTCGATAATAACGTCTTCCTCCACCTTCCCCTGTTCCTAAATCCATTATAAATCCCATACCACAAGAAAGTGTGATGCCGCGCTTAAGGGTTCAATACTGGGTGGTGCTGGAAGGCATATAGCCAGCACCTGAGGCCTTAACCAGGAGTTAGAACTTTATGCCCTATAAGTGGGGGATGGGCATCACTCTCACAGGTATTTTTAACTGAGTATATTTTTAATTGGATATGTTTTGGGGAGGAGGATTATGGCACAAACCATTGGGAGCTAGAATCTCTTTCTTTTTAATATCAATGGGGCTGTGTGCACCCGCATATTACTTAAAACTCATCCCCATTGAATTCCCTTATTCTATTTATTCATTTATATATAACGTACATATCCTCTCCCCTTGTCGTTCTCTCTCCCCTCCCTTCCTCTTCCCCTCCCCCCCCCTGCCCCCACAGATGAGGTTTTATATATATTTTGTATTCAGTAAACTCCTTGCATGTGGGGGGTCAGTTTTTATCTTAAATTATAGGTCAGACGTAGATGTAAGTCTACGTTCTCTGAACGGGCAGTTTTACTATGAGGTACAAGGATAGGTTTATGCCCCTATTGTAGGTACCTCCACTGACTCGGATTGTAAATATTTTAAATATTCAAGCATTTAGCCTTTAGCTTATTTTAGTATACATATACAGTAGTTCTTATTTATATATTAATATATTTTTTAGCCTCTACAACCGCATTTGCAGTATCATGAAAACCTACAAGAGAAAAAAGTAAATGAAAACCCTGATGTAACTAAGTAAAAAAGCAAAAGTGCATTTAAATAACACAGAGTTTTTAGTAATACTGTTTTTTGATCAAAAAATAGCACAAAAGCCATCCCACCTCGTCTCGGTAACTCTGATCGGGACAGTCCTACACTATCTAATATTAAAACCTTACCATGTGTCAATGTTGAATATCCAAATAGCCAGGAGAAAACGTTTTTAAATATAAAACATAACCTTTAATAGTAACTATCTAAAAACAATTTTTTATGGAAGCTTCGGAAGTGCATAAAAAGTTGCCGCCACCGGATGTCTGGGGAAGAGATAGTCATATTCTTCCTGGCTAATCAGTTTATTACTCCTAGCTCCATCAAGAATATTTTTCAATTCATCCCTTGTTGTTACCATTGGGTTACTCGTAACCCGGGTATATGTCGTTGTATCATTCAACAAAGAAAGGCACATCTCTCTGTATCCGTCTATATTCATTACAACTATGTTTCCCCCCTTATCAGAGGGTTTTACCACTATAGATGTGTCCCTCTCCAAATTATGGAGTGCTTCCATCTGGTTTTTTGTTAGATTGCGTCTAGTATGGACACCCTCCTTATGTTTGATCTCATCAGTTGTTAAATTGAGGAACACATCTATTGCAGAAACATTACCCCCGACTGGTGGCATCTTAGTACTAGTTTTTTTCAAAGATGAAAAAGGACCCTGACCGGTTAGGGATGACGATGGTTGGTCCAGATTAGCTAAGAGTTGAACATTCTGGAGTATATCCACTGGGATGTCCAACCCTGCGCAAATCTTCCTGTTCTGTTGTTTGAAAAAGTTGTGCCACCTTAGTTTTCTCACAAATAGGTTTATATCCTTGATGCAGTCAAAAGTGGAAAAATCCGTAGTGGGGATAAACGATAACCCCTTACTCAATACCGTCATCTCTAATTCACTAATGGTTCTATCAGAAAAGTTAACTACCTGTAGTTCTAATCCCTGTTGAAGGGGTTTCTGCTCCTCAGGACGTATGTGTTGTCTAAAAAACCTGGTCTGGTTGATGAATGATGAATCTCCCCTATGGGAGAGGAAACGCGTAGGGAAGTTGACTTGGTTATGGTGGGTACAACTATTTAGCCTGACTTGGGGACTGCCCTTGTCAGGGCGGGAGCAAAGCACAGGGGCACGACTGGGGTAGAATAGTAACTGTTTCCCCCTCCCCCTTAATGCATGAGGACGCTCCCGCAAGAGAAACGACTTATTTGGTGAGACAAAACCATTTTTTTATTGAGCACTGGTAATTTGAGCACTGTTTGCACTTTATCACGTTTATTGTCCATAAAAAATTGTTTTTAGATAGTTACCATTAAAGGTTACGTTTTATATTTAAATAGGTTTTCTCCTGGCTATTTGGATATTCTCTATTAGAGGACCTTTTAGGGGCATCGGACGTGGATACACCCTATAGTTTGGCTTTTTTTCATGTGTCAATGTTGACCTCAGTGTGAATAAGGGCAGACAAAAGGACTGGGCCCAAACAGTGAAACACTAGACTGGGGAAGCCTTATATAGTCTCTAGCTCAGAAACAGGCCACACCCCGGGTTGCACAGAATGCAACAATACAGAGAAAAAAAAAACAAAACACAAAATTGAGCTTAACTTAAGTTGGTATACATGCAGAGGTTAAATGCATGTTCACAATGGCCACAAAACATTAAAACCTACAAGAGAAAAAAGTAAATGAAAACCCTGATGTAACTAAGTAAAAAAAGCAAAAGTGCATTTAAATAACACAGAGTTTTTAGTAATACTGTTTTTTGATAAAAAAAATAGCACAAAAACCATCCCACCTCGTCACGGTAACTCTTGTAGGTTTTAATGTTTTGTGGCCATTGTGAACATGCGTTTAACCTCTGCATGTATACCAACTTAAGTTAAGCTCAATTTTGTTTTTGTTTTTTTTATTTGCAGTATCATGGCAGCCTTATGGCTCCAGACACAAATAGGGTACCATTTGGGGTTTTATATATGTGCAAGCAGATTCACTTACGGTTTTAAAATACTAGGGGGCTTATGAGCATAAGAATCCACTCAATATGAGGCGTATATAGGGATAAACACACAGGTTTTAATTTATGATTTTTAATAAAGAATTTAATTTTAAATACACATTCATATGAACTATGGGGCAGCAGAGGGTTAATAGGATATGTGCAATCTAATGCTGCTCCTGAAAGGATAAGTACAAGGGCTGAGTCCGTAGTGTAAGGGTAGCTGCGGTAATATAAAGCCCTTGTGGCATACCCGAACCATTCAGATGTAGAGGCGGGATATGGGCGGGCTAGTGGCACTGTCAAAACATATAAAGGGAGGAGATGGTATGTCAAGCATTAACCCTGATGAAGAAGGCCGTCTGCCTTCGAAACACGTTGGTTAGGTTATTCCTTTTTGGCTCCAATGCCGCTCCGTACCTTTTGTGACGTCACAGTTCAGGCACGCGCGAGCAGGCGCCGGCAGCCATCTCCTTTCAGCGGTAACCAGAGACGCCTCCGGCCGGGGCTCCCTGGGTGTCGAGTCAGCGGCCATACGCCTCCCCGCTCTCTCTCCCCCGCATACTCCGAAGCAGCAAGTAGCAGACTCCCGATCTTTTCTTTCCCCCTTCGCATACCCACGCCGACTGGACACACCTCCAAGAGGCATCGTGAGTCATGACACCAAGACTACACGTGCATCACCAGCAGGGTAAGCACCGTCCTGCAGTGCAGTTTTATGCATACATTGTAGTCACTTTATTAAGGGGTATTTATTACTATTACTGTTATCAACATCTACTTCCTGTCATTACTTCCATACTTGCGGGGCTCAGGTGCCGGCTACATGCCTTCCAGCACCACCCCTAAGCGCGGCATCACACTTTCTTGTGGTATAGCATTACTTATCTCCAGGATAGGCACAGATCCTGTTAGTGATCCCAGCAGCTAGGGGTATATATTGCGTCACTTATTCTCCCTTGCATCGGGCACGTGCCCACATTGAGGTGAACGCCAGTGTGTTTTACTTCTTCTACTCCATTATCAATCCCCCTTCCTCGCATCCCAATCCCCCACACCCCTCATTGTCCTCCTCCCCCTCGCATCCCATTATTACCCTTTCCCCCACCATCATTGCCTTCTCCCCACCACGCCATCATTATCGATTCCACCACCTCCATGATTTCCTCCTCCCCCTCCACCCCCATTATTGCCCATTCACAACCTCCATCATTTCCTCTTCCCCCACCACCCCCATTATTGCCCATTCACAACCTCCATCATTTCCTCCTCCACCACCACCCCATTATTGCCCATTCACAACCTCCATCATTTCCTCCTCCCCCACCACCCCCATTATTGCCCATTCACAACCTCCATCATTTCCTCCTCCCTCACCAACCCTATCATTGCCCTCTCTGTCAACCCAATCATTGCCTTCTGCCACATCATTGCCCTCAACCCAATCACTGCCTTATGCCCCATCACCCCCATCATTGCCCTCTCCTCCACCTACACACAGACACACACAGCACCATTCACTTCTCTGCACACACACCACCATTCACCTTTCAGCACACACACACACACACACACACACACACACACACACACACACACACACACACAGCACCAGTCACATCTCTGCATACACACACCTCACCACACGGTATCCCAAATCGCACCATTGCTGACAGCTTCCTGTCTCACACAGCCGCGGTGCTGAATGATGATATCATTCAGCCGCTGCTGTGCGAGTCATAACAGCTCCAGATCCAGTCTGGCGGGCATGCTTTGACTTCTGCTCCCTCGGGTATATGGCGCCAGCTTGTGCTCTGTCCCCTAGTTATACAGCAGACGTCTCATCCTCGTTGCTTCATATCCGTACACCCCCACCTCAGGGTTGGATGCCGCTCCTCACCTGCACCGGACTGCGCGGCTGGCCCCTGGGGGCCCCAGTTGTGCTTGTGGTTGCCATGGTGTCGGGAGCAGCCACGCAAACAGGCCTCTGAATTTCCTGGGATCTTGTGGCTCCGCCCCCCACAATGTGCAGAGGATTGTGGGAGGATCGTTCAGTCAGCACTCGCACTGCAGCAAGAAAGGCAGGAAGTGAGAGTGAAATGGATCAATTCCCTGCAGCTCTGCTCCCATTTTCTGTTGCAGGCAGTGGAGTGCAGGGATTGCTCGCTAACCGCCGCACATGAGAGCAATCTGGCCAGGGGCCCCTCGGGGCCGGATAAACAGGCCAGATTGCCCTCATTATTAGCTGCCCTGCAGGGGCCCCCTGGAGCCTCTGGGCCCCGATGAAGCCGCACTGGTTGAACCGGCGGTATGTCCACCCATGAGCAGAGGCTTCCGGCCTACAAGTAAGAGCAGAGCGTATGCAACAGCACAACGCACATGGGAAAAATACCGGTATCCATGTACAACAAGGGTTTCAGATTGAAGTGAACCCGACCCACAGCCAAAGCCCTGAGCCCCCCGTTCAGCAGTACCAGTGTCCTGCAAATCAATTCACTAATTTCTAAAGGAATTAAAGCACAAAATATATTACAACCTTAAAGAATTTGACATTATACAGTAACGCTCCCTTTTTACTACAATTAATGAGGTTGGCTGCGTAATACAGCTATGTGACCAGCAGGTGGCAGTGTAACACTTCATTATTTGGATGTGCGACACAGAAGTTCCTTCCTTTTACAGCTTTTTGGACTTCTTACTTTTTATGTTATGTAATGTTATAGTGGTATGTGTGCATATAATATAACTTGCTCACTGTTTTGCATTGTCTTTCAAGTGTAATAATGGAGGTTTTTATATGTCCCAAAATGACTTGTTTTATATAGTTTATAACTACAACCTAAATTCAGGCAGATTCACCCAAGTCAGTCACCATATCTGACTATGTCTCAATTAAAAGTGCTCCAATTTCTATTTATTAAAGTCTGAGGTCTCTTTAGAACCCACAGCATAATAGAGGGAAAGGGGTAAAAATAGTAAAATATTACATTAACCTGTCCTAGGCCCTCTCCTGCTGCCACAGTTCCTTGACCAACCCTCTGTTAGGGTACTTTCACACTAGCGTTTTTTGTAAATCCGTCACAATGCGTTGTTTTGCAGAAAAAACGCATCCTGCAAAAGTGCTTGCAGGATGCGTTTTTTCCCCATAGACTTCTATTGGCGACGCATTTGCAACGGATTTGCACACTTCGCATCCGTCTTGCGACGGATGCGTCGTGCTTTGGCGGACCGTCGGGAAAAAAAAACCCTACATGTAACGTTTTTTTCTCCCGACGGACCGCTTTTTCCGACCGCGCATGCGCGGCCGGAACTCCGCCCCCACCTCCCCGCACCTTACAATGGGGCAGCGGATGCGCCGGAAAAATGCATCCGCTGCACCCATTGTGCAAAGCGTTAAACGCTAGCTTCGGAATCTCTCCCCGACGCATTGCGACGGGGAGATTCCAACGCTAGTGTGAAAGAAGCCTTACTGTAGCTTTGGATCAGTGATCTTCAATACAAAGGTAACAGTTTGGCAGGGAGTTAGAGCAGCAGGCAGGTGAGTATAACATTTTATATATATTTTTTAAAAACTTTTGTCAATCTTTATAAAGAAAGAATCCAGCAAAATTGTTTCGCGCTGGCTCCCATTTTGCTGAATTTTTAGAGACGTTCCTAATTACAATTCGCTAATCTCATCTTCACTACTTATCTTTACTGAACTTTACTAAAATGTTTAAATTTGTGTTTCAATGTTTAAATGTACATTTTTAAAGAAAATCAGGTTTCATAATGTAGGGGCAAAGACCCTGATTTCAGCATTATGTCACTTACTAGGCTGTGTTGAAGTTTCAATAGAATCAGTGTTTTATCAGCATGGGATTATCACTAGAGGACTAGGTGTCACATAATGCTACTCTCTGATTCCATAGCAAAAAATGTGCTGACAGATTCCTTTTAAATAGGTGGTATCTCTAGGCTTTCAATGGAGAGAGAAAAATAAGAAGACGTAGGACTCCTCTGAGACTTGCTTCTCTTCTATTGGAAAAGAAGGAATCGGCCATGCTGAAATACAACGTTCCCTATACTTCTTTCCTATCATATTTCCCACTGAGAAAAAGTCTGTAAAATGTTTTGCATATGCTGTAAGTTCTTTAGGATCTGAAGCTTCACACGCCTTCCCTGTAGTGTTCAATGGGCACTGTGCAATTCTTTGTCTCTGTCCATGGTGCTGAAGTCACACAGAAATGGATTCCAGTCCTTCAGGCTTCCTACAATTCAGTGCAGGATCCATTAGGCTAGGTTCCCATTGCGTTAATGGGAATGCGCTAACGGACAGAGTTGCACGGCGAAATTAACGCCATGCAGCGCGTCCGTTAGCGCGCCCATTCACGGCAATGGGAACGCGCTTCAGTAGCGCATGCCGAACAGCGACGCGCCGGTGTTTTCTGGCGCGCCGCGGACGCTGCTTGCAGTGTCCGACGCGCGCCCGTGGTCCGTTCCCCGCTCTCGCAGATCGGGGATCTGCGAGAGCGGGGATGTTAACGCGACCCCTAACCGCGGCCACATTAAAAACATTGCGTTAGCGCAATCCGCTAGCGCTAAACGGATTGCACTAACGCAATGTGACCCTAGCCTATGTCCCGGCTGTTTGGAGTATTGTGGAAACTGGATACAATTGGTCTAAACCAGGGGTAGTGAACCCTTTTTCTACCAAGGGCCATTTCGATATTTCTACCATCTTTCAATGGCCAAACAAAATTATCAACTTGAAAATGAACCTGCTATGTTTGGTCAAACAGGTGATTAACTAATCCCCAATTTGATGCCTGGAGCTGCTTCTCTTTGGTGCGGCTGTGATGTTAGATGGTATTGATCATGTTTCTACTTGCAACTGCATTTCCAGGTTTGCGTTGGTCTGGAGCACAGTCAACTCTTTGCAATGATAAGTTTTGTAAACGACTCGCAGCAGTAAGTTGTTCCAAACACAGAAGTGTATTTCACTGCAGGTCTCCTCACAGTGGGAAATTCATCACTGCTCACGTTACATTTAGAACTCAAGCAGTGGGAGATCTGTAGTATAGACATCACATAGGATACACCGGGGCAAGAGCATATACATCACATAGAAGTCACTGTGGTTGGAGCATACACATCACATAGGAGACACTGAGGCTGAAGCGTATACATCACATAGGAGACACTGAGGTTGAAGCATATACAGCACGTAGGAGACACTGGGGCTGAAGCATATACAGCAAATAGGAGACACTGGGGCTGGAGCATGTACATCCCGTTACACAATGGCGCTGGAGCATGTATGTAATGTGGCGCGCAGCGGTAGCCATGAATGAGGTACTAGTCTTCCACGCCCCAGAATTCTACATGAAAATGGGGATAGTTTCTGAGTGTGTGGCTTTCGTCTATGTGGGCGCTACGCCCTTGCAGGCTGCATGATACCAATAACTTTGCTTGGCCAGGATCAGATGTTGAAAGGTTCAATGAGGGACACCACCATACTGTTTATAGGAGGCTATTTGCGAGCTCATCCTGTATATAGGTGGCTATATGGGCACTAATACTATATATAGGAGGCTATTTGAAGGTGCATACTGTATATAGGAGGCCATGTGCAGACTCATAATATAGAATGCTATGTGGAGTGCATACTGCATATAGAAGGGTATGTGGGAGTTCATACAGTATATAGGAGGCTATATGATGGCTCATACCATATATAGGAGGCTATTTGAAGGCTCATACTGTAAATAGGAGGCTATGTGCGAGCTCATACTGTATATCGTAGGCTATGTGGAGGCTCATACTGTATACAGGATGCTATCTGCAGGCCCATACTGTATATAGAAGGCTATATGCGAGCTTATACTATATATAGGAGGCTATGTGCGGGTTCATACTATATATAGGAGACTATGTGGGGGCTCATACTGTATATAGGAGGCTATATGGGGGTTCATTAAGTATATAGGAGGTTATATGCGAGCTCATACTGTATATAGGAGGCTATGTGGGGGTTCATACTGTATATTGGAGGCTATATGCGAGCTCATACTGTATACAGGAGGCTATGTGCAGTCTCATACTGTATATAGGAGGCTATATGCGAGCTCATACTATATATAGGATGCTATGTGGGGGCTCATACTCTATATAGGAGGCTATGTTCGGGTTCCTACTATATATAGGAGGCTATGTGGGGGCTCATACCATATAGGAGGCTATGTGGGGGTTCATACTGTATATAGGAGGCTATATGCGAGCTCATACTGTATACAGGAGGCTATGTGCAAGCTCATACTGTATATAGGAGGCTATATGCAAGCTCATACTGTATGCAAGCTATGTGTGTGCACTGTATATAGGAGGCTATGGGGGGTTCATACTGTATATAGGAGGCTATATGGGGTCCATACAGCCCATTTCCACCCAAGCTTTAACTTCCTGGTTGATGTCTTGAGATGTTGCTTCAGTATTGCCACATAATCTTCTTTTCTCATGATGCCATCTATTTTGTGAAGTGCACCAGTCCCTCCTGCAGCAAAACAACCCCACAACACGATGCTGCCAAAAAGTTAAATTTTAGTTTCACCAGACCACAGGTCATGTCTCCAAAATGTTATGTATTTGTTCCTGTGTGCATTTGCAAATATTAATCTGGCTTTTTTATGTTCCTTTTGGAGTAATGGCTTCTTCATGGCTGAGTGGCCTTTCAGCCTATGTTGATACAGTACTTGTTTCACTGTGGATATTGACACAATCTTACCAGCTTCCGCCATCATCTTCACAATGTCTTTTGCTTTTGTCCTTGGGTTGATATGCACATGTCGGACCAAAGCACATTCATCTCTGGGACACAGAACCCATCTCCTTCCTGAGTAGTATGATGGCTGGACATTCCCATCTTGTTTGTACTTACACATAGATGTTTGTACAGATGAACAAGGCACCTTTAGGTATCTTGAAATTGTACCCAATGATGAGCCAGACTTGTGCAAGTCCACAATTCTCTTCCTCATATCTTGGCTGATTTTTTGAGACTTTCCCATGATGATACACAAAGAAGCAGTGCGTTCCAGGTGGGCATTAAAATACATCCAATACAAAAAATTGTGCTGAAAATCTCGGCTTATACACGAGTATATACAGTAAGTAATAAAAATACCTTAAAACATTCTCTCTCTCGTTATTCTGGCATTTGGCAAATATTAATAATTATGGTAATCCTAATTAATTGACCTAAAACGGGAAATGTTTATTCTGGTTTTATTTCAAGTACTGAGGAAAAACATGCATATGTGTCTTTTTATATAGTGTACGTAAACTTCTGGTCTCAACTGTATATATAGAAGGCTATGTGCAGACTCAATGTATATAGGAAGCACCTAAACAAAAGCGCCCTCTTGGCCAACAGAGGGCGTACCTCTAAGCCACAACATATAAACCTATAAAGAGCACTAGGCTATGGAACAATGCTAATTATCAATTGGTCTGGTTATCCATAATTAATAGAGACACTAATTTTGATCAGACATCCATGCCAAAAAATAGAAGTATCAAAAAGTTTATTGAAATATCAAATATGCATCAACATGATATATACAATATACAATTAACGTGGACAACACATGGTGAGTGGAAGGCAACAGTTAAAAGACAGCCAGCATGCATAGATAATAAAGTGATGCTGGCAAAAAACAGAAAAAATCCGAGCAACTCTGCTACAGCAACGTGCCAGCATGTGCTATATGGTCATAGTAGAATTGATAATAAATGCATATCAATAATATAAGAAAAGATGAGAAATAAACCCAAGTGTGCAATAAATCAATCAAGATTAATGAATCCCCAAGGGTTAAATCCCGATTCATTCAAGAGACCGAGAGCACATAATAATGAAGACCAGGCGACTAAACCATATATATAGTATTCAGAGTGGTGCAGAGTAGTGCATAATTACCTTGGGACATGTTTATCATAAAGTGCTGACATGCTGTAAACAGAGGAGGCCTCGACACGCGTTTCACCTTCGTGGCTTCGTCAGGAAACCTCCTCTGTTTACAGCACGCCGGTACTTTATGATAAACTTCTTGATACCTCTATTTTTTTGGCATGGATGTCTGATCAAAATTAGTGTCTCTATTAATTATGGATAACCAGACCAATTGATAATTATCATTGTTCCATAGCCTAGTGCTCATTATAGGTTTATATATCAACTAGATTGTGGCCCGATTCTAACGCATCGGGTATTCTAGAATATGCATGTCCCTGTAATATATGGACAATGATGATTCCAGAATTCGCGGCAGACTGTGCCCGTTGCTGATTGGTCGAGGCAACCTTTATAACATCATCGTCGCCATGGCAACCATTATGACATCATCGTCGCTGTGCCCGTTGCTGATTGGTCGAGGCCTGGCGGCCTCGACCAATCAGAGACGCGGGATGTCTATGTCCTTTATGACATCATCGTCGCTGTGCCCGTTGCTGATTGGTCGAGGCCTGGCGGCCTCGACCAATCAGAGACGCGGGATTTCTACGTCGATGCTGTGCCGGTCTCTGATTGGTCGAGGCCTGGAGGCCTCGACCAATCAGAGAGCCGGGATTTCCAGGACAGACAGACAGACAGACAGACGGAAAAACCCTTAGACAATTATATATATAGATGTATATAGGAGGCTATTTGGGGGCGCATATGCTATATAGGAGGCAAAGTGCAGGCTCATGCTGTATATAGGAGGCTATGCGTGAGCTCATACTGTATAGAGGAGGCTATGTGGGAGGTCATGCTGTATATAGGAGGCTATATTGGGGCTCATACTGAATATAGTAGGCTATATAGGAGCTCATCTATATATATAATTGTCTAAGGGTTTTTCCGTCTGTCTGTCTGTCTTTCTGTCTGTCTGTCTTTCTGTCTGTCTGTCCTGGAAATCCCGGCTCTCTGATTGGTCGAGGCCGCCAGGCCTCGACCAATCAGCAACGGGCACAGCGACGATGATGTCATAATGGTTGCCATGGCGACGATGATGTCATAATGGTTGCCATGGTGACGATGATGTCATAAAGGTTGCCTCGACCAGTCAGCGATGGGCACAGTCTGCCGCGAATTCTGGAATCATCATTGTTCATATACTACGGGGACATGCATATTCTAGAATACCCGATGCCAGGCCTCGACCAATCAGCAACGAGCACAGTATCGACGATGATGTCATAATGGTTGCCATGGCGACGATGATGTCATAATGGTTGCCATGGTGACGATGATGTCATAAAGGTTGCCTCGACCAATCAGCGACGGGCACAGTCTGCCGCGAATTCTGGAATCATCATTGTCCATATACTACGGGGACATGCATATTCTAGAATACCCGATGCGTTAGAATCGGGCCACAATCTAGTAGTGTAGATAAAAGGCTATGTTGGGGCTCATACTTTATATTGGAGGCTATGTGCGGGATCATCTACTATATAATTGTGTAAGGGTCACTTCCGTCTTTCTGTCTGTCCTTCTGTTTGTCATGGATATTCATTGGTCGCGGCCTCTGTCTGTCATGGAAATCCACGTCGCTGATTGGTCGCAGCAAAACAGCTACGACCAATCAGCGACGGGCACAGTCCAGAAGAAAATGGCGGCTCCTTCCTCCCCGCAGTCACTGGCCGGCGCCCGCATACTCCCCTCCGGTCAGCGGTCACACAGGGTTAATGGCAGCGTTGACCATTAACCCTGTGTGACCAACTTTTTACTATTCATGCTGCCTATGCAGTAAAAATATCTAATGTTAAAAATAATTAAAAAAAATAAAAAATAGTTACATACTCACCATCCGGAGCCCCCGGATTGAAGCGACCGGTTACCGATGCTCCTCACGACGCCCCAGTGACCGCTCTATGCATTGCGGTCTCGCGAGATGATGACGTGCGGTCTCACGAGACCGCTACGTCATCATCTCGCGAGACCGCAATGCACTCTTCAGATTGGAGTGGGCGACGATTATTGGTAACCGGCCGCTTCGATCCGGAAGGTGAGTATGTAACTATTTTTTATTTTAATTCTTTTTTTTTTAACAGGGATATGGTGCATACTACGTGACTGGCCAATATATTACGTGACTGGGCAGTATACTACGTGACTGTGCTGCATACTACGTGGCTCTGTGCTGTATACTACACGACTGGGCAATATACTATGTGGCTGTGCTGTATACTACGTGGCTCTGTGCTGTATACTACATGACTGGGCAATATACTATGTGGCTGGGCAATATACTATGTGGCTGGGCAGTATACTACGTGGCTGGGCAATATACTATGTGGCTGGGCAGTATACTACGTGACTACGTGTCTGTGCTGTATACTACGTGGCTCTGGGCTGTATACTACGTGACTGGGCAATATACTATGTGGCTGGGCAATATACTATATGGCTGGGCAATGTACTATGTGGCTGGGCAATATGCTATGTGGCTGGGCAATATGCTATGTGGCTGGGCAATATACTATGTGGCTGGGCAGCATACTACGTGACTACGTGTCTGTGCTGTATACTACGTGGCTCTGTGCTGTATACGTCACTGGGCAATATACTATGTGGCTAGGCAATATACTACGTGACTGGGCAGTATACTATGTGGCTGGGCAATATACTACGTGGCTGGGCAATATACTACGTGGCTGGGCAATATATTACGTGACTGGGCAATATACTATGTGACTGGGCAATATACTATGTGGCTGGGCAATATACTACGTGGCTGGGCAATATACTACGTGACTGGGCAATATACTACGTGGCTGGGCAATATACTACGTGGTTAGGCAATATACTACGTGGACATGCATATTCTAGAATACCCGATGCGTTAGAATCGGGCCACCATCTAGTACTGTATGTAATAGGCTATATGGGGACTCATAATGTATATAGGGAACTATGTGGGGCTTATACTGTATATAGGGAATTATGTCAGTGCTCATACTGTATTTAGGTAGCTATATGGGGGCTCATACTATATAGGGAGCCATGTGGGGGCTCTTATTAAATGACCAAAAGAAGGGGGAAGCGCATCGGAAGATGCCATTAAGCTAAGTACACAACTGTTTAGGCTTTATAGGGTATATATATACACAGTGGGGTAAATAAGTATTTAATCCCTTGCTGATTTTGTAAGTTTGTCCACTGACAAAGGCATGAACAGTCTATAATTTTAAGGGTAGGTTAAGTTTAACATTGAGAGATAGAATATCAAAAATAAAATCCAAAAAGTAACATTGTATAAATTATATACATTTATTTGCATTTTGCAGTGAGAAATAAGTATTTGATCCCCCTGGCAAACAAGACTTAAAACTTGGTGGCAAAACCCTTGCTGGCAAGCACAGCAATCAGATGTTTTTTGTAGTTGATGATGAGGTTTGCGCACATGTCAGGAGGAATTTTGGTCCACTCCTCTTTGCAGATCATCTCTAGATCATTAAGATTTTGAGGCTGGCGCTTGGCAACTGGGAGCTTCATCTCCCTCCATAAGTTTTCTATGGGATTAAGGTCTGGAGACTGGCTAGGCCACTCCATAACCTTAATGTGCTTCTGTTTGAGCAACTCCTTTGTTGACTTGGCTGTATGTTTTGGGTCATTGCCTTGCTGGAAGACCCAGCCACGACCCATTTTTAATGTCCTGGCAGAGGGAAGGAGGTGGTCACTCAGGATTTTACGGTACTTGGCTACATCCATTCTCTATTGCAGTGAAGTAGTCCTGTGTCCTTAGCAACTAAACAACCCCAAAACATAATGTTTCCACCTTCATGCTTAACAGTGAGGCGTTTCTCTTCCTCCAAACACAGCGAGTTGAGTTAATGACAAAGACCTCAATTTTTGTCTCATCTGACCACAGCACCTTCTCCCAATCACTCACAGAATCATCCAGGAGTTCATTGGCAAACTTCTAAAGGGTCTGCACATGAGCCTTCTTGAGCAGGGGGACCTTGCGGACACTGCTGGATTTTAAACCTTTATGGCGTAATGCGTTACCAATGGTTTTCTTGGTGACTGTGGTCCCAGCTGCCTTGAGATCATTAACAAGTTCCCCCCGTGTAGTTTTAGGCTGATCTCCCACCTTCCTTATTATCAAGGATACCTCACGAGGTGAGATTTTGCATGGTGCCCCAGATCGATATCGATTGAAAGTCAATTTGTATTTCTTCCATTCTCTTACTATTGCACCAACAGCTGTCTCCTTCTCACCCAGCGTCTTACTTATGGTTTTGTAGCCCATTCCAGATTTGTGAAGGTATTTGATCTTGTCCCTAACATCCTTATAAAGCTCTTTGGTCTTGCCCATGTTGTAGAGGATGGAGTCTGACTGATTAATTAAGTCTGTGGACAGGTGTCTTTTATAAAGGTGACTATGTAAGACAGCTGTCTTTAATGCAGGTAACAAGTTGATTAGGAGCCTCTAACTGGTCGGTAGGAGCCAGAACTCTTAATGGTTGGTAGGGGATCAAATACTTATTTGTAACTGCAAAATACAAATAAATATATACAGTACAGACCAAAAGTTTGGACACACCTCATTTAAAAAAAAAGTCAGTATTTTCATGACTATGAAAATTGTACATTCACACTGAAGGCATCAAAACTATGAATTAAAACATGTGGAATTATATACTTAACAAAAAAGTGTGAAATAACTGAAAATATGTCTTATATTCTAGGTTCTTCAAAATAGCCACCTTTTGCTTTGAAGACTGCTTTGCACACTCTTGGCATTCTCTAGATGAGCTTCAAGAGGTAGTCACCGGGAATGGTTTTCACTTCGCAGGTGTGCCCTGTCAGGTTTAATAAGTGGGATTTCTTGCCTTATAAATGGGGTTGGGACCATCAGTTGTGTTGTGCAGAAGTCAGGTGGATACACAGCTGATAGTCCTTCTGAATAGACTGTTAGAATTTGTATTATGGCAAGAAAAAAGCAGCTAAGTAAAGAAAAACGAGTGGCCATCATTACTTTAAGAAATGAAGGTCAGTCAGTCCGAAAAATTGGGAAAACTTTGAAAGTATTCCCAAGTGCAGTGGCAAAAATCATCAAGCACTACAAAAAAACTTTGCAATGCAAAATTAGCTGGAAGTGAGATCGGACACCATATCGCATTTGGAGAGCCTCTGATGTGCCTAAACAGTGGAAAACCCCCACAAGTGACACCATTTTGGAAAGTAGACCCCCTAAGGAACTAATCTAGATGGGTGTTGAGCACATTGAACCCCCAAGTGCTTCACAGAAGTTTATAATGTACAGCCATAAAAAAAAATCATTTTTTTTCACAAAAATTATCTTTTTGCCCCAAATTTTTTATTTTCCCATCAGTAACAGGAGAAGTTGTTGTGCAATTTGTCCTGAGT
Source organism: Ranitomeya imitator (assembly GCF_032444005.1). NCBI lineage: Eukaryota > Metazoa > Chordata > Amphibia > Anura > Dendrobatidae > Ranitomeya > Ranitomeya imitator. The sequence continues at coordinate 448,708,368 of NC_091283.1, read as the reverse complement.
ATGCTCATACCCCATATGTGGGGAAGAACCACCGTTTGGGTGTATGGCAGAGCTCGGAAGGGAAGGAGCGATGTTTTGGAATGCAAACTTTGATGGGATAGTCTGCAGGCGTCATGTTGCATATGCAAAGCCCCTGATGTATCTAAACAGTAGAAACCCCCCACAAGTGACCCCATATTGGAAACTAGACCCCCCAAGGAACTTATCTAGATGTGTTGTGAGAACTTTAAACCCCCAAGTGTTTCACTAAAGTTGAATTGGACTGCAAAAGTTTTGTTGTTGTCCAATTAGTCCTGAGTACGCTGATACCCCATATGTGGGGGTAAACCACTGTTTGGGCGCATGGCAGAGCTCAGAAGGGAAAGAGCACGGATTTACTTTTTCAACGCCGAATTGGCTGGAATTGAGATCGGACACCATGTTGCGTTGAGAGCCCGTGATGTGCCTAAACAGTGGAAACCCCCAATTCTCACTCCAACCCTAACCCCAAGACATCCCTAACCTTAATCCCAGCCATAACCCTAACCACACCCCTACCCCAAACACACCCCTAACCCTAATCCCACCCCTAACCATAACTGACCACACCCCTAACCCCAACACAACCCTAATCCCAACCCTAACCATAACCTTAACCACACCCCTAACCCTGACACACCCCTAACCCCAACCCTAACCCCAATCGTAAACCTAATCCAAACCCTAACTCCAACTTTAGCCCCAACCCTAACCCTAACTTTAGCCCCAACCCTAACTTTAGCCCCAATCCTAACACTAACTTTAGCCCCAACCTAACCCTAGCCCCAACCCTAACCCTAATGGGAAAATGGAAATAAATAATTTTTTTTATTTTATTATTTTTCCCTAACTAAGGGGGTGATAAAGGGGGGTTTGATTTACTATTTATAGTGGGTTTTTATGTTTTGCAGCTGTTACACGCTAAAAGACGCTATTTATTGCAAAAAATAGTTATTGCATTACCACATTTTGAGACCTATAATTTATCCATATTTTGGCTCACAGAGTCATGTTGGGTCTTGTTTTTTGAGAGACGAGTTGACGTTTTTATTGCTACCATTTTCAGGCACATGACATTTTTTGATTGCCTTTTATTCCGATTTTTGGGAGGCAGAATGAACAAAAAACAGAAATTCCTGAATTTCTTAGGTGGGGGGGGGGGGCGTTTATACCGTTCCATGTGTGGTAAGATTGATAAAGCAGTTTTACTCTTCGGGTCAGTACGATTACAGTGATACCTCATTTATATGATTTTTTATGTTTTGGCGCTTTTACACAATAAAAACTATTTTATATAAAAAATAATTGTCTTTGCATCACTTTATTCTGAGAGCTATAAATTTTTTATTTTTCTGCTCATGGAGTTGTATGGCGTCTTTTATTGTGGGACAAGATGATGTTTTCAGCGGTATCATGTTTATTTATATCCGTCTTTTTTATCGCGTTTTATTGCACTTTTTGTTCGGCAGTATAATGATAAAGCATTGTTTTTGGCCTCGTTTTTTTTTTTTTTTTTTTTTTACTGTGTTCACTGAAGGGGTTAACTTGTGGCATAGTTTTATAGAGCGGGTCGTTACGGACGCGGCGATACCAAATATGTGTACTTTTATTGTTTTTTTTATTTTAATAGATTTATTGGAAAATATTTATTTATTTTTTCTTTATTTGGGGATTTTTTAATTTTTTTTTATACATTCTATTTTTTTTTTACTTTAGAACATTGTCCCAGGTTGGGACATTACTATATAAAGTCAGATTGCTGATCTGATACTTTGCATAGCACAGTGTCAGATCAGCGATCTGACTGGCAGTGCAGGAGGCTTGCTGACGTCTGTTCTCAGCAGGCACCGGCAAGCCACCTTAGTGAAGGACCCAGAAGGAGCCCCGCGGCCATTTTGGATCCGGGGTCTCCATGGAGACCACCGGAACAACGCGATCGCATCGCGTTGTTCCGGTGGGAGCATGCAGGGAGCCCCCTCCCTGCACCATTGTTCTCTGTGTTGCTGTCACTACTGACAGTGGCATCAGAGGGGTTAAATGCCCACAATCGGCGCTAGCGCAGATTATGGGCATTGCTGTGGGGTGTGAGCTGTCACATGCAGCTAACACCAGCACGCGATCGCCGCGGCTCACTGTGAGCCCAAGCGATCGTGCTGTCGTACTAGTACTGCGCTTTGCAGGAACGCAGTTCCCGCAGAGCAGTACTAGGACAGCGCATGTCAGGAAGACCTGACCCTTTTACTTGGCGCCCAGTGCCATGGACCGGGTCACACCACCGTGACACCTCCCCTTAAGTACCGGACCCAGTACCAAGTACCCCACGGCCCTGGCGAGTGTCCTACAGGCACTCACTACAGTCTCTAAAATCTACATTCCCCTTTGAGAAATAAAGGTGAAGAGCTTCAATGTCGAATATTCTGCTCCCCAGTTCAGTCTTACACCAGATATAGTGAGTCCAGGTCATCAGCAGGCGGTTGTTATGTGGACTGATGACTAGTGTTGAGCATTCCGATACCGCAAGTATCGGGTATCGGCCGATACTTGCGGTATCGGAATTCCGATACCGAGATCCGATATTTTTGTGATATCGGGTATCGGTATCGGAAGTGTAAAATAAAGAATTAAAATAAAAAATATTGTTATATTCACCTCTCCGGCGGCCCCTGGACATCAGCGGGAGGATCCGGCGTCCGGCACGGCTTCTTTCTTCAAAATGCGCGCCTTCAGGACCTGTGGAATGACGTCCCGGCTTCTGATTGGTCGCGTGCCGCCCATGTGACCGCCACGCGACCAATCAGAAGCCGCGACGTCATTCCTCAGCTAAAGTCCTAGAATGAGCGCCTTCTAGGACCTGAGGAATGACGTCGCGGCTTCTGATTGGTCGCGTGGCGGTCACATGGGCGGCACGCGACCAATCAGAAGCCGGGACGTCATTCCACAGGTCCTGAAGGCGCGCATTTTGAAGAAAGAAGCCGTGCCGGACGCCGGATCCTCCCGCTGATGTCCAGGGGCCGCCGGAGAGGTGAATATAACAATATTTTTTATTTTAATTCTTTATTTTACACTTTAATATGGATCCCAGGGCCTGAAGGAGAGTTTCCTCTCCTTCAGACCCTGGGATCCATGAGGATACATTCCGATACTTGATGTCCCATTGACTTGTATTGGTATCGGATATCGGTATCGGCGATATCCGATATTTTTCGGGTATCGGCCGATACTATCCGATACCGATACTTTCAAGTATCGGACGGTATCGCTCAACACTACTGATGACGATTCGTTCTATTTTCTGCAAAATTCACTGCAACAGTTAATGGTGGTTGTACAGTGAATAAGTGGCAGATTGTCAAGTCGTCTGCTTTTCTTCCTCAAACTCAACGAGTAAATGATTCAAGCGACAACTTCTCACCTGACAGGACAAAATAAAATATCACCCTCCCCGATGTGTATCCAGCAGCGCATTACAAACACAAATTGCTGTGCGGGTCTAAACCACGCACCACTTCCCAGGAGTTACATCTCCCCCGGCGGTGTCATCTCTCTTTTCCCTGGCAGGTGTATCTAGCATGAGCTGTTTCATTTATCGTACATTATTTTAAACTACTGCTCAGTGCAAACCCAGAGACCAACATAGTTGCACGTACAGAGTGTAAGCGTCTCCACAAGACAAAGAGAAATGTGACCCAGGTGGTGGACCGAATGACTCTTCTATGAAGACTCTATGATCTTCACTTTACACTAGAGTAGCTTCAACTACAATCATACTGCCCCTGTGTACAATATTACAACTTAATGCTGCACCTATCTGCAAGAATATAACTACTATAATACTGCCCCCTATGTACAAGTATACAACTACTATAATACTGCCCCCATGTACAAGAATATAACTACTATAATACTGCCCCCTATGTACAAGTATACAACTACTATAATACTGCCCCCATGTACAAGAATATAACTACTATAATACTGCCCCCATGTACAAGTATACAACTACTATAATACTGCCCCTATGTACAAGAATTTAACTACTATAATACTGCCCCTATGTACAAGAATATAACTACTATAATACTGCCCCTATGTACAAGAATATAACTACTATAATACTGCTCCTATGTACAAGAATATAACTATTATAATACTGCCCCTATGTACAAGAATATAACTACTATAATACTGCTCCTATGTGCAAGAATATAACTACTACAATACTGCTCCCTATGTACAAGTATACAACTACTATAATACTGCCCCTATGTACAAGAATATAACTACTACTAGATGGTGGCCCGATTCTAACGCATCAGGTATTCTAGAATATGCAAGTCCACGTAGTTTATTGCCCAGCCACGTAGTATATTGCCCAGCGACGTAGTATATTGCCCAGTAACGTAGTATATTGCCCAGCTACGTAGTATATTGCCCAGCCACGTAGTATATTGCCCAGTAATGTGGTATATTGGCCAGTCATGTAGTATATTGCCCAGCTACGTAGTATATTGCCCAGTCACGTAGTATATTGCTGTCATGCCCTCAGCCACAGGTTCGGTCTCCGCTGTGCAGGGAGACTGGCGCCTATCACACAGCCTTACTCACCCTGTCCATGGCTCCAGACGATCTGCGGCTTCTTTCTCTGCTAAGAACCTGCATCCTCTTGGCAGGTCTCCTGGAAATGCTCTTAGGAGCCGCGCCCCGCTTCCTGCACATACTTGAAACAGCAGGACACCTGTTCGCTATTAGGGTCGTCTGTGTTATGATGCTCTGTGTATAAAAAGCACCCTCCACTTTAGGGAGGTGCCTGGGCTATGTGTTCATTCTTTGGATTGTTGTCACAGCTTCAGGCCACGCTCTGCTGTGCTCTGCACTTTACTTATGTCTCTATTTTCACAGAGTCCTCTTCTGGTGAATCCCATTCTGGACTTCTCTGGTCTCTCCGGTTCTCACTCCAGGTTGTCTTGCCTCTCCTCACGGAATCCTCCAGACCCTGCTACCAGTGGAAACTACCTTGCTGGATTTCATGGAGCTTCTGGGATTGTCCCCACCAGCTGGCCCAAGTATTCTACTGTGTTGCTAGTTTGTCAGTATGGGTCGTCCTCTGGTCCTGGATTCGTAGCATTCAGGCCACCCGGTGTTGTCACGGGGGAATCCCTGTATAGGGGTACACCTTGCCCGGTGCTCCACTACGTGGTACAGTGCTGTGATCCAGAGGTTCTTTCCCTCTGACACATGTTTCCTTTTTGTTAATAAATATCTTTTTGGTTTATGAGATCTACTCTCCTGTCTTTTGAGTATTGGGTATACAGCCGCCACTGCACCATCAGTGGTCTAGTGAGTCCACTTTACCTTGTCACACCCTGTGGGCGTAACAGTTAGCCCAGGCCCTGGACTCCGCTGATACCCGATTCTCAGTCCAGAGAGAGCTAGCTGCGCTTTGTCAAAGCCAGGATCAGCTAGTTTCCTTCATGCAAACTCTGGATACCCGCTTATCTACTCTACAGGCTACCGAGTCCACCAACGTGACCCAGCTAGCAGAGCTCCATCTGGAATTCAATCGCCAACATGAGACGCAGGCCCGCTTGTTGGACTACATGACCTCTGTGGATGACCGGTTAACTAAGGTACAGCATCCTACGCTTGAGCCCACCATAAGACACTGTCCTCCTCGTCTCTGCAAGCCTCCTCATTACTATGGTGACCCCAAGTTGTGCAGAGGATTTCTTAACCTATGCTTGCTGCATTTTCGTTTTTTGCCTCAGCATTTTCAGACAGACATGGCCAAGGTGGCTTTCCTTGCCTCTCATCTGGAGGGAGAGGCTTTAGCTTGGTTCAACCCCCTAATGGAGCGGAATGATCCCATCGTGTCTGATCTGCAGGTATTCTTGGACACGTTCCGCAAGATATTTGATGAGCCTGGTCGTGTCACATCTGCCATGGAGTCTCTCTTTGATTTGCAACAGGGCTCTCTCTCTGTCGGTCAGTATGCCATCCGTTTCCATACCTTGGCTTCGGAGCTCCAGTGCACCAATGAGCCCCTGGTCGGAGTGTTCCGGCGAGGGTTGTCTGGAAGAGTCAAGGACGAATTGGCAGGCAGGGACCTACCCGAGATCCTGGATGATCTCATATCCCTCGCCATTCGGATTGACATGCGTCTTCAGCAGCGCTCCAGAGAGAGGCTTCTCGAGAAGCAATTTCCTCATCCAGCGTCTTCTTCACCGAAACCTCAGTTTCCGTGTCCTGCTCCGGTCTTTAAGGATGTGCCCATGGAACTTGACCGCATGAGGGTGAAGAGGAATCAGCAGGAGGAAATTCCCACTAGGAATCCATATCGTTATGTTGGACACTCCACTTCCGGTCAATGCAGTGGAACTGAGAGGTCAGAAGAACTCTTCCGCCTAGGACAGGTAAGGGAGACCTCCCTAGGTGAGAATGACTCTTCTCTCCCGCTAACCATATCCATACAGGTAATCTTCGGGAAGGTGCGGTTCTCCGAGACGGCCTATCTGGACTCTGGATCTGGTGGAAATTTCATCCAGCAAGCTGTGGCCAGGCAGTTCGGGATTCCAATTGTTCCACTGCAGCGGTCCTGGCACATCATCTCCGTAGATGGTAGACCCCTGAAAGATGCCATTATCGGTATCACCGAAGAGGTGGAGCTTCAAATCGGAGCACTACACAGGGAAAAGATTCTATGTGTTACCGAATCTTTCTCCACCATTCCTTCTAGGTCTTCCATGGCTGCGCCTCCACGAACCTGTTCTGGATTGGCGGTCTGGAGATGTCCTTCGATGGGGTCAGTCTTGTCACGAACACTGCCTCATACCAGTACGGCCTGGTTCTACCCCACGGCCTCCGGCAGCTTTACCCGGGTTACCGTCTGCCTACTGATCCTTCGCAGATGTATTCAACAAGAGGGAAGCCGAGACACTTCCACCGCACAGGCCTTACGATTGCCCCATCGATCTTATCCCTGGATCTACTACGCCTCGAGGTAGGATCTACCCTCTTTCTCCTACTGAGACTCAAGCCATGTCCGATTACATCAAGGAGAATTTGGCTCGAGGGTTTATCCAGAAGTCCTCCTCCCCAGCTGGAGCTGGATTCTTCTTCGTCAAGAAGAAAGATGGGTCTCTTCGCCCATGCATCGACTACCGTGGTCTCAACCTAATAACGGTAAAGAACAGATACCCACTTCCCTTAATTCCTGAGCTCTTTGATCGGCTTCGAGGTTCCAGGATTTTCACCAAGTTGGATCTCCGTGGGGCTTACAACCTCGTCAGGATACGATCCGGGGATGAGTGGAAAACCGCCTTCAACCCGCGAGATGGTTATTACGAATATGTAGTCATGCCTTTCGGGTTAAGCAATGCTCCCGCCGTTTTTCAGGAGTTTGTCAATGATGTATTTCGTGACCTGCTCTATGTTTGTGTGGTGGTGTATCTGGATGACATCCTGGTGTTTTCTCCCGACTTACCAACTCACAGGAGGAATGTTCGTCTCGTTCTTCAAAGATTGAGGGAGAATCGTCTCTATGCAAAGTTTGAGAAATGTCTGTTTGAACGGAGGTCTTTACCCTTTCTTGGCTATATTATTTCCGATACAGGTCTCGAGATGGATCCAGAGAAGGTTTCTGCGGTGTTAAAGTGGCCAAAACCTGTGGGAATCAAGGCCATTCAGCGGTTCCTAGGATTCGCCAACTACTATCGGCAATTCATTCCACAATTCTCCTCTCTGGTAAGACCACTCACTGCCCTGACTTGTAAAGGAGCCAAACCAAAGGATTGGACTCCTGAGGCCGAATCAGCTTTCGCCTCCCTCAAACAAGCGTTCTCAACCGCACCAGCTCTTCATCGGCCTATGATCAACAAACAGTTTTTCCTTGAAGTGGACGCTTCGTCATCCGGATGCGGAGCAGTCCTCACACAAAAACTGCCTACTGGTAAGATGGTGACCTGTGGTTTCTTCTCCAAGGCATTTACACCCTGTGAACGTAACTACTCAATTGGTGATAGAGAGTTACTAGCAATTAAGCTAGCCTTAGAGGAATGGCGATATCTGCTTGAAGGCACAGTTCATCCAGTCATCATTTACACTGATCATAAGAATCTGTCCTATCTTCAGTCTGCTCAAAGACTCAATCCTCGCCAGGCTCGTTGGTCATTGTTCTTTGCTCGGTTCAATTTCTCTCTCCATTTCCGTCCTGCAGAGAAGAATATCAAAGCCGATGCGCTTTCCAGGTCCTTCTTGTCTGACGACCTTGAAGAGGAGCTTCAGCATATCATTGAACCGTCCAAGATGATCACGGTGGCTCCAGTCAGGCTGTCGCAACTCCCTCCCGGTAAGACCCTTGTAACTGAAAGAGACAAGAAGCGAGTTTTACACTGGGGTCATTCTTCTAAGCTTGTCGGACACGCTGGTCAAAAGAAGACGTTACAACTAATTTCTCGACACTACTGGTGGTCCACTTTGCGCCAAGATGTTCTGAACTTTGTTGCAGCCTGTTCCTCCTGTGCTCGTAATAAAACACCCAAGAAACTGCCAGCCGGTCACCTCCTCCCTCTCCCGATTCCGTATGCTCCCTGGCAACACATTGCCATGGATTTCATCACAGATCTGCCAGCATCATCCGGTTGTACAGTAATCTGGGTTGTTGTAGACCGGTTCTCCAAGATGGGACATTTCACTCCACTGTCTGGTCTTCCTTCTGCTCCTAAACTCGCAAAGCTCTTCATTCAGCATGTCCTTCGGCTTCACGGACTTCCATTCCACATTGTTTCCGACAGAGGAGTCCAATTAATTTCCCGATTCTGGCGGTCCCTCTGTAAACTGTTGGATGTCACTCTGGACTTCTCCTCGGCCTATCACCCACAATCTAATGGCCAAGTGGAGAGAGTGAATCAAGTCCTCACCAACTATCTGCGACACTTCGTGAATGGTCACCACAGCGACTGGGCCGACATGCTGCCATGGGCTGAGTTTTCCTACAATAATCATGTCGGTGAGTCCTCCTCTAACTCCCCATTTTTTATTGTTTATGGACAGCATCCTAAGATCCCGACTCCACTGCCTCTTGCTTCCAGCAATCCAGCAGCTGAGTCCCTGGCCAAGGATTTCACAAAAGTCTGGACTGAGAAGAGGACCTCACTGGAGCAGGCATCTGTTCGAACCAAGGAACATGCGGATAAGAGACGTCTGGATCCTCCACCTTTCCATCCCGGAGATAAGGTATGGCTGTCTTCCAGGCACATCCGACTTAAAGTCCCTTCTTATAAGCTGGCTCCTCGTTTCATCGGTCCTTTTGAAGTACTCCACCGAATCAACGATGTATGCTATCGTTTGAAATTGCCTGCCTCCTTACGGATCCATAACTCCTTCCATGTATCCCTGCTGAAACCAGTTGTCATCAGCCGCTTCACCCAGGATCCTGGTAATTTTCCTTCTCCTGTTGGTTCCGAGGACGTTTATGAAGTGAAGGACATCCTGGCCATGAAGAAAAGAGGGGGCAGGTCCCTCTTTCTGGTTGACTGGAAGGGATATGGTCCTGAGGAGAGATCCTGGGAGCCTGTGGAGAACATTAATGCCCCAGTTCTTCTTAGAAGGTTCCTGACAGGTTTGAAGAAGGAGGGGGGGGGGGTGTACTGTCATGCCCTCAGCCGCAGGTTCGGTCTCCGTTGTGCAGGGAGACTGGCGCCTATCACACAGCCTTACTCACCCTGTCCATGGCTCCAGACGATCTGCGGCTTCTTTCTCTGCTAAGAACCTGCATCCTCTTGGCAGGTCTCCTGGAAATGCTCTTAGGAGCCGCGCCCCGCTTCCTGCACATACTTGAAACAGCAGGACACCTGTTCGCTATTAGGGTCGTCTGTGTTATGATGCTCTGTGCATAAAAAGCACCCTCCCCTTTAGGGAGGTGCCTGGGCTATGTGTTCATTCTTTGGATTGTTGCCGCAGCTTCAGGCCACGCTCTGCTGTGCTCTGCACTTTACTTATGTCTCTATTTTCACAGAGTCCTCTTCTGGTGAATCCTATTCTGGACTTCTCTGGTCTCTCCGTTTCTCACTCCAGGTTGTCTTGCCTCTCCTCACGGAATCCTCCAGACCCTGCTACCAGTGGAAACTACCTTGCTGGATTTCATGGAGCTTCTGGGATTGTCCCCACCAGCTGGCCCAAGTATTCTACTGTGTTGCTAGTTTGTCAGTATGGGTCGTCCTCTGGTCCTGGATTCGTAGCATTCAGGCCACCTGGTGTTGTGACGGGGGAATCCCTGTATAGGGGTACACCTTGCCCGGTGCTCCACTACGTGGTACAGTGCTGTGATCCAGAGGTTCTTTCCCTCTGACACCTGTTTCCTTTTTGTTAATAAATATCTTTTTGGTTTATGAGATCTACTCTCCTGTCTTTTGAGTATCAGGTATACAGCTGCCACTGCACCATCAGTGGTCTAGTGAGTCCACTTTACCTTGTCACACCCTGTGGGCGTAACAATTGCACAGCCACGTAGTATGTAGTATATTGGTCAGCTACGTAGTATATTGCCCAGTCACGTAGTATATTGCCCAGCCACGTAGTATATTGCCCATCCACGTAGTATACTGCCCAGCCACGTAGTATATTGCCCAGCAACGAAGTATATTGCACAGCCACGTAGTATACAGCACAGACACGTAGTCACGTAGTATACTGCCCAGCCACATAGTATATTGCCCAGCCACGTAGTATATTGCCCAGCCACGTAGTATATTGCCCAGCCACGTAGTATATTGCCCAGCCATGTAGTATATTGTCCAGCAACGTAGTATATTGCACAGCCACGTAGTATACAGCATAGACACGTAGTATACTGCCCAGCCACGTAGTTTATTGCCCAGCCACGCAGTTTATTGCCCAGCCACGTAGTATATTGCCCAGCGACGTAGTATATTGCCCAGTAATGTAGTATATTGCCCAGTAACTTAGTATATTGCCCAGCTACGTAGTATATTGCCCAGTCACGTAGTATATTGCCCAGTCACGTAGTATATTGCCCAGTCATGTAGTATATTGCACAGCCACGTAGTATGGAAGACACAAAAGAGAATAGTAAAACCAAAAACACTCAGTTTGAAAAAATGTTGCAGTAATCCACAAGTGCTAGTAAAAGATGTAAAAAACAGGGTATTTGGTTGATACGTTTTTTGCAAAAAATGTATACTAAGCTGCTCTACCAATCTTCACGGTATACCCTTATCAGAGCAGTCCTAACTAATGTATGCAATCCCTATCTGATGTATTTAAAAACCTGATCATCTGTATATAACCTGTGTGAACAGGGTTCAGAGAGGAAAAATCCATGTGTGCATACAGGGTAGAACAGCTTTTGTGCAGATAGCCCAAGAGGAGTGGTGGAACTCCCCAGTCTTGTAGACACAAGAGAACAATTATGGAAACAGGAACACATGGGCTACTTGCGCAGTGAACAAGTCTGTATGATCATGTTCACACACCACCAAGAAACCGGAAGACACAAAAGAGAATAGTAAAACCAAAAACACTCAGTTTGAAAAAATGTTGCAGTAATCCGCAAGTGCTAGTAAAAGATGTAAAAAACAGGGTATTTGGTTGATACGTTTTTTGCAAAAAATGTATACTAAGCTGCTCTACCAATCTTCACGGTATACCCTTATCAGAGCAGTCCTAACTAATGTATGCAATCCCTATCTGATGTATTTAAAAACCTGATCATCTGTATATAACCTGTGTGAACAGGGTTCAGAGAGGAAAAATCCATGTGTGCATACAGGGTAGAACAGCTTTTGTGCAGATAGCCCAAGAGGAGTGGTGGAACTCCCCAGTCTTGTAGACACAAGAGAACAATTATGGAAACAGGAACACATGGGCTACTTGCACAGTGAACAAGTCTGTATGATCATGTTCACACACCACCAAGAAACCGGAAGACACAAAAGAGAATAGTAAAACCAAAAACACTCAGTTTGAAAAAATGTTGCAGTAATCCGCAAGTGCTAGTAAAAGATGTAAAAAACAGGGTATTTGGTTGATACGTTTTTTGCAAAAAATGTATACTAAGCTGCTCTACCAATCTTCACGGTATACCCTTATCAGAGCAGTCCTAACTAATGTATGCAATCCCTATCTGATGTATTTAAAAACCTGATCATCTGTATATAACCTGTGTGAACAGGGTTCAGAGAGGAAAAATCCATGTGTGCATACAGGGTAGAACAGCTTTTGTGCAGATAGCCCAAGAGGAGTGGTGGAACTCCCCAGTCTTGTAGACACAAGAGAACAATTATGGAAACAGGAACACATGGGCTACTTGCACAGTGAACAAGTCTGTATGATCATGTTCACACACCACCAAGAAACCGGAAGACACAAAAGAGAATAGTAAAACCAAAAACACTCAGTTTGAAAAAATGTTGCAGTAATCCGCAAGTGCTAGTAAAAGATGTAAAAAACAGGGTATTTGGTTGATACGTTTTTTGCAAAAAATGTATACTAAGCTGCTCTACCAATCTTCACGGTATACCCTTATCAGAGCAGTCCTAACTAATGTATGCAATCCCTATCTGATGTATTTAAAAACCTGATCATCTGTATATAACCTGTGTGAACAGGGTTCAGAGAGGAAAAATCCATGTGTGCATACAGGGTAGAACAGCTTTTGTGCAGATAGCCCAAGAGGAGTGGTGGAACTCCCCAGTCTTGTAGACACAAGAGAACAATTATGGAAACAGGAACACATGGGCTACTTGCACAGTGAACAAGTCTGTATGATCATGTTCACACACCACCAAGAAACCGGAAGACACAAAAGAGAATAGTAAAACCAAAAACACTCAGTTTGAAAAAATGTTGCAGTAATCCGCAAGTGCTAGTAAAAGATGTAAAAAACAGGGTATTTGGTTGATACGTTTTTTGCAAAAAATGTATACTAAGCTGCTCTACCAATCTTCACGGTATACCCTTATCAGAGCAGTCCTAACTAATGTATGCAATCCCTATCTGATGTATTTAAAAACCTGATCATCTGTATATAACCTGTACACGTAGTATGTAGTATATTGGTCAGCTACGTAATATATTGCCCAGTCACGTAGTATATTGCACAGCCACGTAGTATGTAGTATATTGGTCAGCCACGTAGTATATTGCCCAGTAATGTAGTATATTGGCCAGTGACATAAAATAAAAAATAAACATATACTCACCTTAGTCCTGGCTCCTGTGTACGATGCACGCGGCAGCTTCCGGTGCCAGGGTTGGTATGACTATGAGCGCAGGACCTGTGATGATGTCACAGTCACATGACCGTGACGTCATGGCAAGTCCTTCTCCCATAGCATCCTTAGCACCGGAACCTGCCGGCGGACAGGACGTGACGTCGGAGGGTGAGAATAACGTTTTTTTCTATTATTATTATTATTATTATTTGTAACATTAGATCGTTTTACTATTGAAGCTGCATTCGCAGCATCAATAGTAAAAACTTGGTCACACAGGGTTAATAGCTGCGTAACCGGAGTGCGTTACACCGTGCTCCGGTAAAGCTGGCATTAACCCTGTGTGAGGGTTGACTGGATGACTGGAGGGAAGTAAGGAGCGGGCACTGACTGCGGGGAGGAAACGGCGGCCATATTGCCGCCGGACTGTGGCCGTCGCTGATTGGTCGTGGCAATGGTCGTGGGCGTTTTGCCACGCCCAATCAGCGACTTGGATTCCATGACAGAGGCCGCGACCAATGAATATCCGTGACAGAAAGACAGACGGAAGTGACCCTTAGACAATTATATAGTAGGATATTACTGCTCCTATATTCAAGAATATATCTACCATAATACAGCCCGCTATGTACATGAATATAACTACTATAATACTGCCCCCTATGTACAAGAATATAACTACTATAATATTGCTCCTATATACAATAAGATTCAAGATTCAAAGAAGCTTTATTGGCAGGACCAAATACACATCAGTTTTGCCAAAGCAAGAGTATAAAGGCAATAGGGATAGGCACTGTGGGGATGTTGGGTAGGAGCTGTAGGGACGGTGGATGGGGGCAGATCCAGGGTAGGGGCTATAGTCCATGGCATAGGGGAGGTGGATGGGGGCAGATCCAGGGTGGGGGCTATAGTCCATGGCAATAATATAACTACCATAATACAGCCCCCAATGTACAAGAATATAACCACTATAATGCTGCCCCTATGTACAAGAATATAACTTGTACAATACTGCCCCTATTTCCAAGAATATAACTACTATAATACTGCCCCTCTGTGCAAGAATATAACTACTATAATACTGCTCCTATGTACAAGAATATAACTACTATAATACTGCTCCCTATGTACAAGAATATAACTACTATAACACTGCCCCTATGTACAAGAATATAACTACTATAACACTGCCCCTATGTACAAGAATATAACTACTATAATACTGCTCCTATATACAGGAATATACCATAATACTGCCCCTCTGTACAAGAATATAACTGCTATAACACTGCCCCCTATGTACAAGAATATAACTTCTATAATACTGCCCTATGTACAAAAATATAACTACTAGAATACTGCCCCTATGTACAAGAATATAACGATTATAATACTGCCTCCTATGTACAAGAATATAACTACTATAATACTGCCCCCTATGTACAAGTATACAACTACTATAATACTGCCCCTTATGTACAAAAATATAACTGGTATAATACTGAACCCATGTACACGAATATAACTACTACTAGATGGTGGCCCGATTCTAACGCATCAGGTATTCTAGAATATGTATTTATGTATGTATATAGCAGCCACATAGTATATAGCACAGGCCACGTAGTATATAGGAGCTATGTAGTATATAAAGCAGACAAATACTACGTGGCCTTTGGTATATACTATGTGGCTGCTATATACATACATATTGCAGAATACCCGATGCGTTAATACAGGCCACGCAATATATAACAGTGGCCACGTACTATATAATGCAGCCCATGCAGTCTATAGCAGCCACGAAGTATAGAACACAGGCGACGTAGTATATAACACAGGCCACGCAGTATATAACACTGGCCACGTAATCTATAGCACAGCCCACGCAGTATACAGCAGCCACGTAGTATATAACACTGCCCACGCAGTACATAGCAGCCACATAGTTTATAACACTGCCCACGCAGTATATAACAATGGCCACGTAATATATAGCAGAGCCCACGCAGTACATAACACAGCCCACATAGTATATAACACTGCCTATGTAGTATATAGCAGCCACACGGTATATAACACAGTCCACGTAGTATACAGCAGTGTGGGCACTATATCCTGTTAAAAAAATATTTTCTCACTGAGCGCCAGATTACTACATTTTGTTTATTAATATAAGTTTATTGTCTAAAATGTTACCGCAAATAGGTGAATTTATATATGTATGTAAACTTGCTCTTTTCCCCTACTGTTAGGGGTTTATTTTCTTTCCTCATTTTATCCCCTCCCCTTCCTCCCCTTCCTTTCCTGTTTTCTTTACCTTCCCAGTTAAAGGTAAAAGTCTAATAAAAATTATTGGAACAAAAAAATAATTAAAATAAAAAATAGTTATATACTCACCCCCTGGGATCCACCGAAGCTCCGGCGATACGCGCATGGCTGCTGCCATCTTCTGTTCCTAGGATGCATTGCGAAATTACCCAGATTACTTAGCGGGCTCGCGAGACCGCTAAGTCTTCTGGGTAATTTCGCAATGCATCGCCGGGAACGGAAGATGGTGACAGGCACATGCGGCTCGGCGGACTACAGAGGGTGAGAATAGCAGGTCTTTTGGTTTTTTAATATTTTTAACATTACATTTTTTTTACTATTGATGCCGCATAGGCAGCATCAATAGTAAAAAGTTGGGGACACACAGGGTTAATAGCAGCGGTTACGGAGTGCGTTACCCGCGGCATAACGTGGTCCGTTACCGCCGGCATTAGCCCTGTGTGAGCGGTGACTGGAGGGGAGTATGCGGGCGCCGGGCACTGACTGCGGGGAGTAAGGAGCGGCCATTTTCAGTGACTTGGATTTCCATGACAGACAGAGGCCGCAACGAATGAATATCCGTGACAGAAAGACAGACAGAAAGACAGACAGACAGACGTGACCCTTAGACAATTATATAGTAGATAATACTGCCCCTATGTACAAGAATATAACTACTATAATACTGCTCCTATATACAATAATATAACTACCATAATACAGCTCCCTGTGTACAAGAATATAACTAATATAATGCTGCCCCTATGTACAAGAATATAACTTCTATAATACTGCCCCTATTTCCAAGAATATAACTACTATAATACTGCCCCTCTGTGCAAGAAAATAACTACTATAATACTGCTTCTATGTACAAGAATATAACTACCATAATACTGCTCCCTATGTACAAGAATATAACTACTATAACACTGCCCCTATGTGCAAGAATATAACTACTATAATACTGCTCCTATATACAAGAATATAACTTCAATAATACTGCCTTCTAATGCGGTAACTCGTATACTGCCAAATTTTATACAAGATCCTGTATAACATTTTCTGGGGATAATTTTCTGAGTTGTCAGTACATTTCTATAAAGGTCATTTTGAAGTGTCCACTATGGAGACCAGATTTTTTATTTTGCACAATGTTTTCTGTGTGCGTCCCAGACTATTTTATATCCACAAATTCCATGTGTATAACTACTGCGGACTGGAGCAAAGCTGATAATTGTGGCCGCAGTAAATACTCTGCAGCTGGGTTTATTGTAGTTTTCTGGTAACAGGTGGATATAATTCTGTTCTGGTCCCATAATAAAGTATTTATCAGAGCAGCTTTGGATGGAGTGGATTGCGGTTGGAGGTGCGGAGCGGCTCATTACAATCAGCAGCCTATTCTCCGGGATAAAGTCACACCCTGGTGTGATCATTAATCAATAATGTAAAAAATCGTAGATCTGGCTCATTGAGGAGAGGTCATGGCCACCGCGCAGATTTAAAGAGCCACTCGGCAAAGTTCAGCAATTTCTCTCCACCTGCGAACTGGCAAATGTTGTATTGATTTCCTATATAAGATGCTTATTTATAGCGGAGAGTCTTAAGAAAGCAAGGACGTGTGTATTAGTTACTTTGGGGTATGTTGTAATTTTATGATCTGTAGGGTCTCCCATGAATCATTAAAATATTAATAAAAACCACGCTTCTTGGTATTACCGCAACGTTCATAGGTTTACTACAGTGAATATTGCTCCTTTTATGGTGGGCACAGCACCATTCATATGTCTTTAGATAAAAAACTGATGCCAATTCCCTGAATTCTGGACATCCACAAAGGGAGAGAAAACAAATCAATATCTGTGGTTCCTAAAAATCACAACAGCACTCCTAGACCTTCTAGGTTGGCACTATGATAAATCTGAGGTACGTGTGAGTCACCGGATGCCAGAGTTTTATGGATCACATAGAATGGCTGTCCGGCCTTAGGGTACAAGTCTGCAGTCAATAAATTTCACTACAGACTTATGAATCCTCACATTGTACACCGTGCGCATTCTCCAGTGCTGGCTACAGGAGCAGCGGGCGCCTGATCACAAGTATGTGATTTTTGTACCTGCGGTCACGTGCCAACTAGACATGCGCAGGATACGTCTAGTTGGAATGTGGCAGAAGTATGCAAATCTAATACTTGCATTCACATGACTGCCCGCTCCCGACTCCGGATAATTCACAGAGTGTGCAGTGCGCATGATGTAAGGATTCACAAGTTTACAGTCACATAAACTGACTGCAGACTAAAACCGTACAATCCCTTCAAATACTTTATTTACACCGAGAAATGTGTTTCCCACCTCGACATGACATCTGTATGCAGGGCCTCCAGGAAGCTCTGACTATCAGTCTGCAGCCCCTGGCCTAGTGTGACTGCCAGGCCCTGGTCTGAAGCTGAGTCTTCTGTGTCTGTTATCAGGGACTTTGCTGGGTCTGCCATGTGAGGAGGCTCCAGGGCCACAGTATGGGCCTCCTGTCCTGGCAGTTCTGTCTGAGACTCATCCTCTAATCTCTGGGGCTGAGTCTGAGCCACAGCCTGAATACGGGTCACAGCTACCACATATTTACAGTCCTGTGCACTGGGACATTTTCCCTCCTCGCACGGGATCTCAGGTCACTTGCTTCCACCTTCTCTGTAGCATTTACTTGCAAAGGAGGAACATAGTGGGACACCATCCTCCCCAGGTCTGTGCCTAGCAACACAATGGTGGGAATAGCCTCTGATACTCCCAGTTCTCTCAATCCTTTCCCTGCTCTCCAGTCCAGGTACACACAGGCCATGGGCACGGCAGGGCTGACCCCTCCAATCCCGGTTATAGACATAGTCTTTCCTGGTATGATATCGGCAGGGGTTATCATGGCTGGACTCAACAGGGTCACCTCTGCCCCAGTGTCCCTGAGACCAATGGTGACTTTATTGCCAACAGTGACAGATTGGCAGTTCTCATTAGCCCTCGCATCATAGCCGGCCACAAAGAGGACAGACGGCGGGGACACAGACGGCTTTGTGGTTGTAGTTGGGCGTTTCTCCCTATCAGGGCAGACAGCGCCAATGCGGCACCCCACGGTCCTGGTCATGGCAGTGGTATTGCTTTCCTCCCGGGGAGAGTGATGCTACGTTTGGAGGCAAGAAAGGATAACTGCATCCAGGTATCACAAACATGTAACACATTCACACTCCAGGCCACCAGGGGGAGCTTTTGCTCCTATTTATTAGGTCACTCCCCACATATATATATAACTGGTAGTCTGTAGGGAAAGTTAGAGAAAGTTCCAGACAGCAGTCTGAGGAGGACAGAGGGTCAACGGAGCTGTGCATGCCCTCAGAGCTGCAGCTCCCAGAAAGACATTTTAAAGGCAGAACTATATTGAAGGAAGTCAAAGCAAAGGAGAGAATACCAGAAGGGGACCAGCCTCAAACAGGCTACCTTCTTCTGAGGCGCAGAATCCTGGTAGCCGGAACACCGAGGGAGTAAGGACCTCTAAGCCTTATTTCAGAGACCGGCAGGGCAGATAATTGCAGGTTACCTGGCCGCACCTACACCTAGGAGGCACGGTGACACCCACAGAGCCGGGTTATCTAAGAGACCCTATAAACGGGCTCAAGTCACCAGTCATATGGGTTTTGTCCTATCCTATATAAGGACAGAGAGAGCGAAACACCACATCTGTGAGACCCTTATGTGAAGCCATAGGCAGTAAGGGACTATACCACTGCAGCACAAGGGAAGGCTACTGATTTCCACCTGAACAAGGGGACTCTGGATTTGCCTCCAAACCAACCGGACTCTGCCTGCCCTGTGATCTGGTGCTCTGGACTGTGGATGCTGAAGTCTTCAGTAAAGGTAGAGAGACTGCAATATTGTGTCCTCGTTCTTCATTGCGCCATTCACCTTTCACCATCTACAAACTGGGAAGCCCTGGGGATATACTTCACCTGTGGCAAGGTATACCATCTAGCTGCCGTAACATCACCCCAGCGGACCCCTTAAAGCAGCGTTGGTGTAACAATTATAGTGGTACACTCAGGAATCTCTTGGCTTGAGAGAAATAAGGCAGCTGAACCAAAGCGCAGTGTAAAGTTTGTATTATTCAAATGAACACAGGTGCAAGGTGTGAGCAAGTTCAAACACAGCAAACAAGATGATATCAGGAGAAGTGCCTTAGCAGCTCTGCTGCAGGCAGAGTCAGTGTTTATATGCACAAACGTGGATGCAGCATGTGCACAGCAGTTCAAGTAAATAGCAAACAAAGTCCTTCTTAGGAGTAGTTCATTTGCAGCTCTGCTGCGGGCAAAGTCTTATGGGTGTAGCACCCTCTTTGGTGAAGCAGATAATAAGACACAGTTCATACTAGGTTTGGCAGTCAGTAGAAAAGAGTCCAGAAGCAGTGCAGAGCTTTGAGTCCAGAAACAGTCAAACTGGCTGCGGATACCAAATTAGATTGGCTGTAGCAGGCAGAGCTTACGTGTCCTAGCAGGCAGGAGAAGATTGCAGTTAGACACAGGCAAAAACAGACACCACTGAGAGCTGGGAAGGTTTGCTGAGGAGGCGGAGCCGGAGTATCTGAAGAGGAAAGTCTCTTGTAGCACAAGCCAGGAATTCCAGCAGAATACACAAGCAAGGAGTTGGATGTGAACCAGGGTTCTAAAGACAGGGAAGACGGATCACATGAGAAGAAGCGAGGCAGCAGATGCCATCTTGGAAAAGGGCGAAAAGTACCACAAATGAAAACAGGGAATCCAGAGTCCTGACATTACTCCCTCCTTAACAGCGGCCTCCGGACGATCCTGGACCTGATTTCTCTGGGTATCTTTGATGAAACTGAGCAATCTTCTGTGGGGCACCAATGTTAGCCACAGGTTCCCAGGAGTCCTCCTCAGGTGGATACCCCTGCCATCTTATTAGATACTGAAGTCGATTCCTGCAGATCCTGGAATCAATGATCTCTTCCACCAAGAATAGTTCCTGCCCGTCTACCAGTACGGGTTGTGGAGGGGGCACACTGCGTCCCTGAAATTTGTTAGGAGAGATAGGTTTCAATAGAGAGACATGAAATACTGGATGTACCTTCATAGTCTTTGGCAGCTTTAGACGGCAGGCCACAGAGCTCACGATACCGCTGATCTTGAAAGGACCGATGAACTTCTGTCCCAGTTTCTGTGAGGGAACATTCAGTCTTAGATTCTTAGTGGATAACCACACTGAGTCTCCTACCTTAAACATGGGTGCTGGCTTCTGGAATCTATCAGCCGATTTCTTGTAACGTTCCTGGGCTGAGGTTAAAGAATCCTTAAGGACTTCTAGATTCTCCTTCATAGTAGTCAACCTCTCCTCCACTGCCGGAACTGGAACATCAATCGGAGATCTAGGAAAGATGCTCGGATGATAACCTAGATTAGCGAAGAAAGGAGTTACCATAGTGGAGGCACTCTGAGAATTGTTGTAGGAGAATTCTGCTAAAGGAAGTAGCTCCAACCAATCATCCTGAAGATGGCAGATGTAGCATCGCAGATATTGCTCCAAAGTCCAAAGATTGGTTCGCTCGGCTGACCATTCGTCTGAGGATGATATGAAGAAAGACGAACATTAATATTAAGTGCAGCACAAAACCCCTTCCAGAATCTTGATGTGAATTGTACTCCACTGTCAGAGATGACTTCATCTGGGACCCCATGCAGCCGAAAAATATTCTGAATCACTAAGTTCACAGTCTCTTTCGCCGTGGGGAGGCCGGCACAAGGAACAAAATGAGCAGCCTTAGTCAGACGATCAACCACCACTAGGATTCTATTTATACCACCAGAAGTAGGAAGATCCACAATGAAGTCCATAGAAATTGAGCCCCATGGGCGAGCTGGAACTAATAGTGGTTGAAGTAGACCCGTAGGAGAAGCACGAGGAGTCTTATAATGAGCACATACCTCGCAAGAAAGAACATAGTCCTTGGTGTCCTTCAGGCAAGTTGGCCACCAGAAGAATCGGCTCAAGAATTCTTGTGTCTTCTGTACCCCCCTATGACCAGCCAACTTGGAATCATGTACCAACTTGAGAATCTGCAAACGTACGGCCTCAGGTATGTAGATACACCGATCACGGAACCACAAGCCTCCCTTAAGGACAAGATTGAGATCCACAGGCGGGTTAGCAAGTTATACATCACCATCATAGGCCTCCTTGATCTCCGTCCACACGTCCGGATCATGGATTACTCCGATGAAGTTGGCATCCGATAAAATGGTCTTGGGTGGGGCTCCAGGTACGGAATCCGCAGAATGGATTCGGGACAAAGCATCAGCCTTCCCATTACGTGAACCTGGAGGGTACGAAATCACAAAATTAAATTGGTTTAAAAATAAATTCCACCGAGCCTGA
Source organism: Ranitomeya imitator (assembly GCF_032444005.1). Taxonomy (NCBI): domain Eukaryota; kingdom Metazoa; phylum Chordata; class Amphibia; order Anura; family Dendrobatidae; genus Ranitomeya; species Ranitomeya imitator. The sequence continues at coordinate 448,686,380 of NC_091283.1, read as the reverse complement.
CGTGGAGATACATTTAGCAGATCTGAGGAACTCTAAATTGCGATGATTGGTCAGCACTATGATCTGTTGTGCGGCCCCTTGCAGATGGTGCCTCCATTCCTTGAAGGCTGCAATAATCGCTAGAAGTTCCTTATCTCCCACGTCGTAGTTCCTCTCTGCAGGGGTAAACCTACGGGAAAAGAAAGCACAAGGATGTAAGGCTACGTTCACATTAGCGTCATGCGCCCCTATATTTAACATGGGGGGCGCATGGACATGCGTTGTGCTGCGTTTTGCGACGCATGCATTTTTTTGCCGCAAGCGTAGGGCACAGAGGACGCAGCAAGTTGCATTTTTTTGCGTCCAAAATTCGGCAAAAAAGGACGCATGCGTCGCAAAACGCTGCGTTTTAGCGTGCGTTTTTTTGCGTTTTTGTTTGCGTTGTGCGGTGCGTCGCCGATGCAGCCCCGCACTACGCAAATGTGAATGTAGCCTAACAGGGCATTCTCTCCAGTTCTTTGAGAGAGAATGGCCCCCAACGCCTAATCAGAAGCGTCCACCTCCACGATGAAAGGAATTGCTGGATCCGGATGAATCAAGAGCGGAGCTAAAGTGAAACATGATTTCAGCCGATCAAAGGCTTCCTGAGCCTGTGAAGACCACTTAAAGGATTTCTCCTTCTTAGTCAGAGAAGTGATGGGACGGACAATCTCTGAAAAATTTTGGATAAAATGTCTATAGAAATTTGCAAAGCCGATAAAGCCTTGAACTTCTTTAACATTTTTGGGTGCCGGCCAATCAAGGATTGCTTGAATCTTACCAGATTCTATGTTTATCCCTTGAGGAGAGATGACATACCCCAAGAATTGTATTTCAGAACGATGGAAATCACACTTCTCTGGCTTGATATAAAGATGGTTTTCTTGCAAACGTCTCAAAACCACTTTGACGTGTTCTTGATGTCCCTGTTGAGAATCAGAAAAAATTAGGATGTCGTCCAGATAGATTACGACAAACTGGTCCAGTAAATCTCTAAAGATATCATTGGCAAGATGTTGAAAGGTTGCAGGGGCATTGCACAGCCCAAAAGGCATCACCAAGATTCACCAAGTATTCAAAGTGTCCATACCGACATCTGAAAGCAGTCTTCCATTCATCACCAGGACTGATACGTACCAGATTGTATGCCCCGCGAAGATCCAATTTAGAATATACCTTGGCATGACGGATTCTTTCCAATAGTTCTGGAATCAAAGGCAAAGGATATCTATTCCGGATGGTCACCTTGTTGAGTTCCCGATAGTTGATACAGGGTCTCAGAGTCCCATCCTTCTTCTTCACAAAAAAATAGGCGCCCCTGCTGGTGAGGAAGAAGGACGTATAAAGCCCTTGGCCAAATTCTCATCTATATACTCCTTCAAAGCTTGGAGTTCAGGAGCCGCTAATGAATATACATTGCTGAAAGGAATGGCTGTCCCTGGAAGCAGTTCAATAGGACAATCATAAGACCTATGTGGTGGAAGCTGATCTGCCGCCTTCTTATCACAGATATCCGAGAATTCCTTATATACAGAAGGTAAAGTGCATACCGCTTCTGGGGGTTCCGAATCAAGGGACTTAGGTAGAGTTTCCGTTAACGTTGAATCACTCCTTGTTGGAAATGTAATCTCTCTGGTCTCCCAGATGATTGTTGGGTTCTGTGAACGCAGCCAGGGAATGCGTAGAATCACTGAAAAATGAGGAGCAGAAATTAATAAGAAGGAGAGCTGCTCCTGATGATCTGGCTCCAATACAATGGTAAGAGGTACGGTCTCCTGATCGACAGGCCCAGAGATTAAAGGTGACCCATCCACTGTCTCCATGGCAATTGGGGAAGCTCTATGCAGAATATCTATACCATGTTTCTTGGCAAAAGCAATGTCCATGAAATTACCCCCTGCCCCAGAGTCAATCATGGCTGCACTAGAGATCCACTGTCCAGAGCATAAAACTTTTATAGGAAGTGAACAGTGAGAACTCCTCTCCTGCTCAGTAGAAGTAGTCATTGAGAGTGCATGGAAAACAGCATTCACTGGTAGACTAAATTCAGAGACATCTGACTCAGCATCACAGTTATTATATTCCCCTACTGCTACTAACACTTTGTTAGGCCGCTTGGGACAATTGATCAGGAAGTGGTCAGATTGGCCGCAATAGAAGCATAGACTCTCACGGAAGCGGGAAGTGTTCCCGGCGTTCATTACTTTCACGCTTCTGCACTGAGTCAATTTGCATAGGCACCACCTCAGACTCCCGAGTGGCTTTACCTGTAGGTTCCTTGGGACAAAGGGAATAGTTAAACATACGATTAAATACTGCCATTTTCTCCTGTCACTGCTCAGTAAGGCGAATATTAATGCGTACACAATGTTGGATAAATGTTTCTAGTTCTTGTGGTGACTCAAGGAGCTAGCTCATCTACTATATACAGTAATTGTCTAAGGGTCACTTCCGTCTGTCCTTCTGTCTGTCTGTCTGTCTTTCTGTCACGGTTATTAATTCGCTGATTGGTCTCGCCAGCTGCCTGTCATGGCTGCCGCGACCAATCAGCGACGGGCACAGTCCGGAAGAAAATGGACGCTCCTTACTCCCCGCAGTCAGTGCCTGTCGCCCGCTCCATACTCCCCTCCGGTCACCGCTAACACAGGGTTAATGCTGGCGGTAACGGACAGCGTTATGCCACGGATAACGCACTCCGTTACCGCCGCTATTAACCCTGTGTGTCCCCAACTTTTTATTATTGACGTTGCCTATGTGGCATCAATAGTAAAAAATGTAATGTTAAAAATAATAATAATAATAATAATAAAAAAACCTGCTATACTCACCCTCCGTTGCAGCTCGCACCAGCCGCAATCTTCCGTTGCAGGTTCCATTGGCAAAGATGGTATGGGAGAAGGACCTGTGTTATGAAAGGTAATTCAGTACCACAATGGACATAGAGGTCAGTGCACATACAGTGACCTGGCAATAACCCAAAAAACAAGAACGAGCTCTGAGACGTGGGAACTCTGTTGACCGCAATCCCTAATCCTAACCAACCACACTAGAGGCAGCCGTGGATTGCGCCTAACGCTGCCTATGCAACTAAGCACGGCCTGAGAAACTGGCTAGCCTGAAGATAGAAAATAAGCCTACCTTGCCTCAGAGAAATACCCCAAAGGAAAAGGCAGCCCCCACATATAATGACTGTGAGTTAAGATGAAAAGGCAAACGTAGAGATGAAATAGACTTAGCAAAGTGAGGCCCAACTTTCTGAACAGAGCGAGGATAGGAAAGGTAACTTTGCGGTCAACACAAAACCCTACAAAAACCACGCAAAGGGGGCAAAAAGACCCTCCGTACCGAACTAACGGCACGGAGGTACACCCTCTGCGTCCCAGAGCTTCCAGCAAGCAGAAAAAACAAATAGACAAGCTGGACAGAAAAAAAACAGCAAACAAATAGCAAAGAGGAACTTAGCTATGCAGAGCAGTAGGCCACAGGAACGATCCAGGAGGAAACAGGTCCAATACTAGAACATTGACTGGAAGCCAGGATCAAAGCACTAGGTGGAGTTAAATAGGGTAGCACCTAACGACTTCACCATATCACCTGAGGAAGGAAACTCAGAAGCCGCAGTACCACTTTCCTCCACCAACGGAAGCTCACAGAGAGAATCAGCCGAAGTACCACTTGTGACCACAAGAGGGAGCTCTGCCACAGAATTCACAACAGTACCCCCCCCTTGAGGAGGGGTCACCGAACCCTCACCAGAGCTCCCAGGATGACCAGGATGAGCCATATGAAAGGCACGAACAAGTTCGGGAGCATGGACATCAGAGGCAAAGACCCAGGAATTATCTTCCTGAGCATAACCCTTCCACTTAACCAGATACTGGAGTTTCCGTCTAGAAACACGAGAATCCAAAATCTTCTCCACAATATACTCCAACTCCCCCTCCACCAAAACCGGGGCAGGAGGATCAACAGATGGAATCACGGGTGCCACGTATCTCCGCAACAATGACCTATGGAATACGTTATGTATGGAAAAAGAATCTGGAAGGGTCAGACGAAAAGACACAGGATTAAGAACCTCAGAAATCCTATACGGACCAATAAAACGAGGTTTAAACTTAGGAGAGGAAACCTTCATAGGAATATGACGAGAAGATAACCAAACCAAGTCCCCAACCCGAAGTCGGGGACCCACACAGCGTCTGCGATTAGCGAAACGTTGAGCCTTCTCCTGGGACAAGGTCAAATTGTCCACTACATGAGTCCAAATCTGCTGCAACCTGTCCACCACAGTATCCACACCAGGACAGTCCGAAGACTCAACCTGCCCTGAAGAGAAACGAGGATGGAACCCAGAGTTGCAGAAAAATGGTGAAACCAAGGTAGCCGAGCTGGCCCGATTATTAAGGGCGAACTCAGCCAAAGGCAAAAAGGACACCCAGTCATCCTGATCAGCAGAAACAAAGCATCTCAGATATGTTTCCAAGGTCTGATTGGTTCGTTCGGTCTGGCCATTAGTCTGAGGATGGAAAGCCGAGGAAAAAGACAAGTCAATGCCCATCCTACCACAAAAGGCTCGCCAAAACCTCGAAACAAACTGGGAACCTCTGTCAGAAACGATATTCTCTGGAATGCGATGTAAACGAACCACATGCTGGAAAAACAATGGCACCAAATCAGAGGAGGAAGGCAATTTAGACAAGGGTACCAAATGGACCATCTTAGAGAAGCAATCACAGACCACCCAAACGACTGACATCTTTTGAGAGACGGGAAGATCTGAAATAAAATCCATAGAGATATGTGTCCAAGGTCTCTTCGGGACCGGCAAGGGCAAAAGCAACCCACTGGCACGACAACAGCAGGGCTTAGCCCGAGCACAAATCCCACAGGACTGCACAAAAGTACGCACATCCCGCGACAGAGATAGCCACCAAAAGGATCTAGCCACCAACTCTCTGGTACCAAAGATTCCAGGATGACCAGCCAACACCGAACAATGAACCTCAGAGATAACTTTATTCGTCCACCTATCAGGGACAAACAGTTTCTCCACTGGGCAACGATCAGGTTTATCAGCCTGAAATTTTTGCAGCACCCGCCGCAAATCAGGGGAGATAGCAGACACAATTACTCCCTCTTTGAGGATACCCACCGGCTCAGATACACCCGGAGAGTCGGGCACAAAACTCCTAGACAGAGCATCCGCCTTCACATTTTTAGAGCCCGGAAGATATGAAATCACAAAGTCAAAATGGGCAAAAAACAACGACCAACGAGCTTGTCTAGGATTCAAGCGCTTGGCGGATTCGAGATAAGTCAAGTTCTTATGATCAGTCAAGACCACCACGCGATGCTTAGCTCCTTCAAGCCAATGACGCCACTCCTCGAATGCCCACTTCATGGCCAGCAACTCTCGATTGCCCACATCATAATTTCGCTCAGCAGGCGAAAACTTCCTGGAAAAGAAGGCGCATGGTTTCATCACCGAGCAATCAGAACTTCTCTGCGACAAAACGGCCCCTGCTCCAATCTCAGAAGCATCAACCTCGACCTGGAACGGAAGCGAAACATCTGGTTGACACAACACAGGGGCAGAAAAAAAACGACGCTTCAACTCTTGAAAAGCTTCCACAGCAGCAGAAGACCAATTGACCACATCAGCACCTTTCTTGGTCAAATCGGTCAATGGTTTAGCAATACTAGAAAAATTACAGATGAAGCGACGATAAAAATTAGCAAAGCCCAGGAACTTTTGCAGACTTTTCAGAGATGTCGGCTGAGTCCAATTATGGATGGCTTGGACCTTAACAGGGTCCATCTCGATAGTAGAAGGGGAAAAGATGAACCCCAAAAATGAAACCTTCTGGACACCAAAGAGACACTTTGATCCCTTCACAAACAAAGAATTAGCACGCAGGACCTGAAACACCGTTCTGACCTGCTTCACATGAGACTCCAGATCATCCGAGAAGATCAAAATATCATCTAAGTACACAATCAGGATTTTATCCAGGTACTCTCGGAAGATGTCATGCATAAAGGACTGAAACACTGATGGAGCATTGGCAAGTCCGAATGGCATTACAAGATACTCAAAATGACCCTCGGGCGTATTAAATGCAGTTTTCCACTCATCGCCTCGCTTAATACGCACAAGATTATACGCACCACGAAGATCTATCTTGGTGAACCAACTAGCCCCCTTAATGCGAGCAAACAAATCAGATAATAGTGGCAAAGGGTACTGAAATTTAACAGTAATCTTATTTAGAAGGCGGTAATCTATACAAGGTCTCAGTGAACCATCCTTCTTGGCTACAAAAAAGAACCCTGCTCCTAATGGCGACGATGACGGGCGAATATGCCCCTTCTCCAAAGACTCCTTCACATAACTCCGCATAGCGGCGTGCTCAGGCACAGATAAATTAAACAGTCGACCTTTTGGGAATTTACTACCAGGAATCAAATCGATAGCACAATCACAATCCCTATGCGGAGGTAGGGTATCGGACTTGGGCTCATCAAATATATCCCGGTAATCAGACAAGAACTCAGGAACCTCAGAAGGGGTGGATGACGAAATAGTCAGAAATGGGACATCACCATGTACCCCCTGACAACCCCAGCTGGACACAGACATGGATTTCCAATCTAATACTGGATTATGGACTTGTAGCCATGGCAACCCCAACACGACCACATCATGCAAATTATGCAACACCAGAAAGCGAATAACCTCCTGATGTGCAGGAGCCATGCACATGGTCAGCTGGGTCCAGTACTGAGGCTTATTCTTGGCCAAAGGCGTAGCATCAATTCCTCTCAATGGAATAGGACACTGCAAGGGCTCCAAGAAAAACCCACAACGCCTAGCATACTCCAAGTCCATCAAATTCAGAGCAGCGCCTGAGTCCACAAATGCCATGACAGAATACGATGACAAAGAGCAGATCAAGGTAACGGACAGAAGAAATTTTGACTGTACCATACCAATGGTGGCAGACCTAGCGAACCGCTTAGTGCGCTTAGGACAATCAGAGATAGCATGAGTGGAATCACCACAGTAGAAACACAGCCCATTCAGACGTCTATGTTCTTACCGTGCAACTCTGGTCCAAGTCCTATCGCACTGCATAGGCTCAGATTTAAGCTCAGGTAATACCGCCAAATGGTGCACAGATTTACGCTCGCGCAAGCGTCGACCGATCTGAATGGCCAAAGACATAGACTCATTCAGACCAGCAGGCATAGGAAATCCCACCATGACATCCTTAAGGGCTTCAGAGAGACCTCTTCTGAAAATAGCTGCGAGCGCACCTTCATTCCACTGAGTGAGTACAGACCACTTTCTAAATTTCTGACAATATACCTCTATCTCATCCTGACCCTGACACAGAGCCAGCAAATTCTTCTCTGCCTGATCCACTGAATTAGGCTCATCGTACAGCAATCCGAGCGCCAGAAAAAACGCATCAACATTACTCAATGCAGGATCCCCTGGCGCAAGGGAAAATGCCCAGTCCTGAGGATCGCCACGCAAAAAAGAAATAACAATTCTCACTTGTTGAACTGGATCACCAGAGGAGCGAGGTTTCAAGGCCAGAAACAGTTTGCAATTATTTTTGAAATTCACAAACTTCGCTCTATCACCATAAAACAAATCAGGAATAGGAATTCTTGGTTCTAACATAGGCTTCTGAACCACCAAATCTTGAATCTTTTGTACATTTATAACGAGATTATCCAATGAAGAGCACAGACCCTGAATATCCATGTCCACACCTGTGTCCTGAACTACCCAAATGTCTAGGGGAAAAAAAAGGCAAAACACGGTGCAAAGAAAAAAAATGGTCTCAGAACTTCTTTTTTCCCTCTATTGAGAATCATCAGTACTTTTGGCTTCCAGTACTGTTATGAAAGGTAATTCAGTACCACAATGGACATAGAGGTCAGTGCACATACAGTGACCTGGCAATAACCCAAAAAACAAGAACGAGCTCTGAGATGTGGGAACTCTGTTGACCGCAATCCCTAATCCTAACCAACCACACTAGAGGCAGCCGTGGATTGCGCCTAACGCTGCCTATGCAACTAGGCACGGCCTGAGAAACTGGCTAGCCTGAAGATAGAAAATAAGCCTACCTTGCCTCAGAGAAATACCCCAAAGGAAAAGGCAGCCCCCACATATAATGACTGTGAGTTAAGATGAAAAGACAAACGTAGAGATGAAATAGACTTAGCAAAGTGAGGCCCAACTTTCTGAACAGAGCGAGGATAGGAAAGGTAACTTTGCGGTCAACACAAAACCCTACAAAAACCACGCAAAGGGGGCAAAAAGACCCTCCGTACCGAACTAACGGCACGGAGGTACACCCTCTGCGTCCCAGAGCTTCCAGCAAGCAGAAAAAACAAATAGACAAGCTGGGCAGAAACAAAACAGCAAACAAATAGCAAAGAGGAACTTAGCTATGCAGAGCAGCAGGCCACAGGAACGATCCAGGAGGAAACAGGTCCAATACTAGAACATTGACTGGAAGCCAGGATCAAAGCACTAGGTGGAGTTAAATAGGGTAGCACCTAACGACTTCACCATATCACCTGAGGAAGGAAACTCAGAAGCCGCAGTACCACTTTCCTCCACCAACGGAAGCTCACAGAGAGAATCAGCCGAAGTACCACTTGTGACCACAAGAGGGAGCTCTGCCACAGAATTCACAACAGACCTGCCATGATGTCACGGTCATGTGACCGCGATGTCATCACAGGCCCTGCGTGCCTGCGCGACAAGGACCTGCCATGACGTCACGGTCATGTGACCGTGATGTCATCACAGGCCCTGCGCGCCTGCGCTAGAAAGACCTGCCATGACGTCACGGTCATGTGACTGCGACGTCATCACAGGTCCTACGCAAATACCAACCCTGGGACCGGAACCTGCCGTGGACTACAAGGGCTCCCTCGGAAAGGTGAGTATATGTTTATTTTTTATTTTTTCACCTGTGACAAACCTGGCTGGGCAATATACTACCTAGCTGGGCAATATACTACGTGACTGGCCAATATACTACGTGGCTCTGTGCTGTATACTACTTCGCTGTGCAATATACTACGTGGCTGGGCAATATACTACGTTACTGGGCAATATACTACGTGGCTCTGTGCTGTATACTACGTCACTGGGCAATATACTACGTGGCTCTGTGCTGAATACTACGTGACTGGGCAATATTCTACATGACTGGGCAATATACTACATCACTAGGCAATATACTACGTGGCTGCGCAATATACTACGTAACTGGGCAATATACTATGTGGCTGGGCAATATACTACGTGGCTGGGCAATATGGCAATATACTATGTCACTAGGCAATATACTACGTGGCTGGCCAATATATTACGTCACTGGGCAATATACTACGTGGGCTGTGCAATATACTACGTAGCTCGGCAATATACTACGTGGCTGGGCAATATACTACGTCACTGGGCAATATACTACGTGGCTGGCCAATATATTACGTCACTGGGCAATATACTACGTCACTGGGCAATATACTGCGTCACTGGGCAATATACTGCGTCGCTGGGCAATATACTACGTAACTGGGCAATATACTACGTGACTGGGAAATATACTACGTGGCTGGGAAATATACTACGTGGCTGGGCAATGTACAACGTGTCTGGGCAATATACTACGTGGCTGGGCAATATACTACGTGGCTGGGCAATATACTACATGGCTGGGCAATATACTACATGGGCTGTGCAATATACTACGTCACTAGGCAATATACTACGTGGCTGGGCAATATACCATGTCACTAGGCAATATACTACGTGGCTGGCCAATATATTACGTCACTGGGCAATATACTACGTGGGCTGTGCAATATACTACATAGCTCGGCAATATACTACGTGGCTGGGCAATATACTACGTCACTGGGCAATATACTACGTGGCTGGCCAATATATTACGTCACTGGGGAATATACTACGTCAATGGGCAATATACTACGTGGCTGGGCAATATACTACGTGGCTGGGCAATATACTACATGGGCTGTACAATATACTAAGTGGACATGCATATTCTAGAGTACCCGATGCGTTAGAATCGGGCCACTATCTAGTCTATATATATAATTGTCTTAGGGTCCTTCCGTCTTTCTGTCTGTCCTTCTTTCTGTCACGGATATTCATTGGTCGCGGCCTCTGTCTGTCATGGAATCCAAGTCGCTGATTGGTTTCGCCAGCTGCCTGTCATGGCTGCCGCGACCAATCAGCGACGGGCACAGTCCGATTAGTCCCTTCCCTACAGTCACAGTGCCCGCTCCATACTCCCCGTAGTCAGTGTGCCCGGCGCCCGCTCCATACTCCCCGCAGTCAGTGTCCCCGGTGCCCGCTCCATACTCCCCGCAGTCAGTGTCCCCGGCGCCCGCTCCATACTCCCCGCAGTCAGTGTCCCCGGTGCCCGCTCCATACTCCCCGCAGTCAGTGTCCCCGCTGCCCAGGCAATACTCCCCGCTCCATACTCCCTGCAGTCAGCGCCCGCTCCATACTCCCCTCCGGTCACAGCTCACACAGGGTTAATGCCAGCGGTAACGGACCGTGTTATGCCGCGGGTAACGCACTCCGTAACCGCTGCTATTAACCCTGTGTGACCAAGTTTTTACTATTGATGCTGCCTATGCAGCGTCAATAGTAAAAAGATCTAATGTTAAAAATAATAAAAAAAACAAAAAACATGCTATTCTCACCTTCCGTCGTCAGACGATGCGCTCGCGCCGGCTGCCGTCTTCTGTTCCCAGAGATGCATTGCGAACTTACCCAGAAGACTTAGCGGTCTCGCGAGACCGCTAAGTAATCTGGGTAATTTTGCAATGCATCCTGGGAATGGAAGATGGCGGCCGCATCACACCGCTTCACTGGATCCCAGGGGTGAGTTTATAACTATTTATTTTAATTATTATTATTTTTTTAACAGGGATATGGTGCACACACTGCTAAATACTGCGTGGGCAGTGTTATATACCTACGTGTCTGGGCAATATACTACGTGACTGGCCAATATACTACGTAACTGGGCAATATACTACGTCGCTGGGCAATATACTACGTGACTGGGCAATATACTACCTGGCTCTGTGCTGAATACTACGTCGCTTGGCAGCATACTGCATCGCTGGACAATATACTACGTGACTGGTCAATATACTACATAGCTCTGTGCTGAATACTACGTCGCTGGGCAATATACTACATCGCTGGGCAATATACTACGTCGCTGGGCAATATACTACGTCGCTGGGCAATATACTACGTGACTGGGCAATATACTACGTGACTGAGCAATATACTACGTGACTGGGCAATATACTACGTGGCTGGGCAATATACGACGTGACTGGGCAATATACTACGTGACTGGGCAATATACTACGTGACTGGGCAATATACTACGTGGGCTGGGCAATACACTACGTGACTGGGCAATATACTATGTGACTGGGCAATATACTACGTGACTGGGCAAAATACTACGTGACGGGGCAATATACTGCGTGACTGGGCAATATACTACGTGACTGGGCAAAATACTACGTGACTGGGCAATATACTACATGACTGGGCAATATACTACGTGACTGGGCAATATACTACGTGACTGGGCAATATACTACGTGACGTGGCAATATACTGCGTGACTGGGCAATATACTACGTGACTGGGCAAAATACTACGTGACTGGGCAATATACTACGTGGACATGCATATTCTAGAATACCCGATGCGTTAGAATCGGGCCACCATCTAGTCATTATATACTCACCTTCCGCCGCCTTTCCCGCTCCTCGCTCCATGCAACCGGCAGGTTCCGGTGGCAATGATGGTATGCGACAAGGACCTGCCATGACGTCACGGTCATGTGACCGCGACGTCATCACAAGTCCTGCGCGCCTGCGCGAGAAGGACCTGCCATGACGTCACAGTCATGTGACCGCGACGTCATCACACCCTGGGACCGGAAGCTGCCGTGCGGTGACAGAACTACAACAGGCCCTCGGATCGGAAGGTGAGTATGTTTATTTTTTATTTTTTACCTGTGACATACGTGGCTGGGCAATATACTATGTGGCTGGGAAATATACTACGTGGCTGGGCAATGTACAACAAGTCTGGGCAATATACTACGTGGCTGGGCAATATACTACGTGGCTGGGCAATATACTACATGGCTGGGCAATATACTACGTGGGCTGTGCAATATACTACGTCACTAGGCAATATACTACGTGGCTGGGCAATATACCATGTCACTAGGCAATATACTACGTGGCTGGCCAATATATTTCGTCACTGGGCAATATACTACGTGGGCTGTGCAATATATTACATAGCTCGGCAATATACTACGTGGCTGGGCAATATACTACGTCACTGGGCAATATACTACGTGGCTGGCCAATATATTACGTCACTGGGCAATATACTACGTCAATGGGCAATATACTACGTGGCTGGGCAATATACTACGTGGCTGGGCAATATACTACATGGGCTGTACAATATACTACGTGGACATGCATATTCTAGAGTACCCGATGCGTTAGAATCGGGCCACTATCTAGTCTATATATATAATTGTCTTAGGGTCACTTCCGTCTTTCTGTCTGTCCTTCTTTCTGTCACGGATATTCATTGGTCGCGGCCTCTGTCTGTCATGGAATCCAAGTCGCTGATTGGTTTCGCCAGCTGCCTGTCATGGCTGCCGCGACCAATCAGCGACGGGCACAGTCCGATTAGTCCCTTCCCTACAGTCACAGTGCCCGCTCCATACTCCCCGTAGTCAGTGTGCCCGGCGCCCGCTCCATACTCCCCGCAGTCAGTGTCCCCGGTGCCCGCTCCATACTCCCCGCAGTCAGTGTCCCCGACGCCCGCTCCATACTCCCCGCAGTCAGTGTCCCCGGTGCCCGCTCCATACTCCCCGCAGTCAGTGTCCCCGCTGCCCAGGCAATACTCCCCGCTCCATACTCCCTGCAGTCAGCGCCCGCTCCATACTCCCCTCCGGTCACAGCTCACACAGGGTTAATGCCAGCGGTAACGGACCGTGTTATGCCGCGGGTAATGCACTCCGTAACCGCTGCTATTAACCCTGTGTGACCAAGTTTTTACTATTGATGCTGCCTATGCAGCGTCAATAGTAAAAAGATCTAATGTTAAAAATAATAAAAAAAAACAAAAAACATGCTATTCTCACCTTCCGTCGTCAGACGATGCGCTCGCGCCGGCTGCCGTCTTCTGTTCCCAGAGATGCATTGCGAACTTACCCAGAAGACTTAGCGGTCTCGCGAGACCGCTAAGTAATCTGGGTAATTTTGCAATGCATCCTGGGAATGGAAGATGGCGGCCGCATCACACCGCTTCACTGGATCCCAGGGGTGAGTTTATAACTATTTATTTTAATTATTATTATTTTTTTAACAGGGATATGGTGCACACACTGCTAAATACTGCGTGGGCAGTGTTATATACCTACGTGTCTGGGCAATATACTACGTGACTGGCCAATATACTACGTAACTGGGCAATATACTACGTCGCTGGGCAATATACTACGTGACTGGGCAATATACTACCTGGCTCTGTGCTGAATACTACGTCGCTTGGCAGCATACTGCATCGCTGGACAATATACTACGTGACTGGTCAATATACTACATGGCTCTGTGCTGAATACTACGTCGCTGGGCAATATACTACATCGCTGGGCAATATACTACGTCGCTGGGCAATATACTACGTCGCTGGGCAATATACTACGTGACTGGGCAATATACTACGTAACTGGGCAATATACTACGTGACTGAGCAATATACTACGTGACTGGGCAATATACTACGTGGCTGTGCAATATACGACGTGACTGGGCAATATACTACGTGACTGGGCAATATACTACGTGACTGGGCAATATACTACGTGGGCTGGGCAATATACTACGTGACTGGGCAATATACTATGTGACTGGGCAATATACTACGTGACTGGGCAAAATACTACGTGACGGGGCAATATACTGTGTGACTGGGCAATATACTACGTGACTGGGCAAAATACTACGTGACTGGGCAATATACTACATGACTGGGCAATATACTACGTGACTGGGCAATATACTACGTGACTGGGCAATATACTACGTGACGTGGCAATATACTGCGTGACTGGGCAATATACTACGTGACTGGGCAAAATACTACGTGACTGGGCAATATACTACGTGGACATGCATATTCTAGAATACCCGATGCGTTAGAATCGGGCCACCATCTAGTCATTATATACTCACCTTCCGCCGCCTTTCCCGCTCCTCGCTCCATGCAACCGGCAGGTTCCGGTGGCAATGATGGTATGCGACAAGGACCTGCCATGACGTCACAGTCATGTGACCGCGACGTCATCACAAGTCCTGCGCGCCTGCGCGAGAAGGACCTGCCATGACGTCACAGTCATGTGACCGCGACGTCATCACACCCTGGGACCGGAAGCTGCCGTGCGGTGACAGAACTACAACAGGCCCTCGGATCGGAAGGTGAGTATGTTTATTTTTTATTTTTTACCTGTGACATACGTGGCTGGGCAATATACTATGTGGCTGGGAAATATACTACGTGGCTGGGCAATGTACAACAAGTCTGGGCAATATAATACGTGGCTGGGCAATATACTACGTGGCTGGGCAATATACTACATGGCTGGGCAATATACTACGTGGGCTGTGCAATATACTACGTCACTAGGCAATATACTACGTGGCTGGGCAATATACCATGTCACTAGGCAATATACTACGTGGCTGGCCAATATATTACGTCACTGGGCAATATACTACGTGGGCTGTGCAATATATTACATAGCTCGGCAATATACTACGTGGCTGGGCAATATACTACGTCACTGGGCAATATACTACGTGGCTGGCCAATATATTACGTCACTGGGCAATATACTACGTCAATGGGCAATATACTACGTGGCTGGGCAATATACTACGTGGCTGGGCAATATACTACATGGGCTGTACAATATACTACGTGGACATGCATATTCTAGAGTACCCGATGCGTTAGAATCGGGCCACTATCTAGTCTATATATATAATTGTCTTAGGGTCACTTCCGTCTTTCTGTCTGTCCTTCTTTC
Source organism: Ranitomeya imitator (assembly GCF_032444005.1). Classification (NCBI taxonomy): domain Eukaryota; kingdom Metazoa; phylum Chordata; class Amphibia; order Anura; family Dendrobatidae; genus Ranitomeya; species Ranitomeya imitator. Next base: position 448,671,144 of record NC_091283.1, on the reverse strand, counting down.
TGTCACGGATATTCATTGGTCGCGGCCTCTGTCTGTCATGGAATCCAAGTCGCTGATTGGTTTCGCCAGCTGCCTGTCATGGCTGCCGCGACCAATCAGCGACGGGCACAGTCCGATTAGTCCCTTCCCTACAGTCACAGTGCCCGCTCCATACTCCCCGTAGTCAGTGTGCCCGGCGCCCGCTCCATACTCCCCGCAGTCAGTGTCCCTGGTGCCCGCTCCATACTCCCCGCAGTCAGTGTCCCCGGCACCCGCTCCATACTCCCCGCAGTCAGTGTCCCCGGTGCCCGCTCCATACTCCCCGCAGTCAGTGTCCCCGCTGCCCGGGCAATACTCCCCGCTCCATACTCCCTGCAGTCAGCGCCCGCTCCATACTCCCCTCCGGTCACAGCTCACACAGGGTTAATGCCAGCGGTAACGGACCGTGTTATGCCGCGGGTAACGCACTCCGTAACCGCTGCTATTAACCCTGTGTGACCAAGTTTTTACTATTGATGCTGCCTATGCAGCGTCAATAGTAAAAAGATCTAATGTTAAAAATAATAAAAAAAAACAAAAAACATGCTATTCTCACCTTCCGTCGTCAGACGATGCGCTCGCGCCGGCTGCCGTCTTCTGTTCCCAGAGATGCATTGCGAACTTACCCAGAAGACTTAGCGGTCTCGCGAGACCGCTAAGTAATCTGGGTAATTTTGCAATGCATCCTGGGAATGGAAGATGGCGGCCGCATCACACCGCTTCACTGGATCCCAGGGGTGAGTTTATAACTATTTATTTTAATTATTATAATTTTTTTAACAGGGATATGGTGCACACACTGCTAAATACTGCGTGGGCAGTGTTATATACCTACGTGTCTGGGCAATATACTACGTGACTGGCCAATATACTACGTAACTGGGCAATATACTACGTCGCTGGGCAATATACTACGTGACTGGGCAATATACTACCTGGCTCTGTGCTGAATACTACGTCGCTTGGCAGCATACTGCATCGCTGGACAATATACTACGTGACTGGTCAATATACTACATGGCTCTGTGCTGAATACTACGTCGCTGGGCAATATACTACATCGCTGGGCAATATACTACGTCGCTGGGCAATATACTACGTCGCTGGGCAATATACTACGTGACTGGGCAATATACTACGTAACTGGGCAATATACTACGTGACTGGGCAATATACTACGTGGACTGGGCAATATACTACGTGACTGGGCAATATACTACGTGACTGGGCAATATACTACGTGACTGGGCAAAATACTATGTGACGGGGCAATATACTGCGTGACTGGGCAATATACTACGTGACTGGGCAAAATACTACGTGACTGGGCAATATACTACATGACTGGGCAATATACTACGTGACTGGGCAATATACTACGTGACTGGGCAATATACTACGTGACGTGGCAATATACTGCGTGACTGGGCAATATACTACGTGACTGGGCAAAATACTACGTGACTGGGCAATATACTACGTGGACATGCATATTCTAGAATACCCGATGCGTTAGAATCGGGCCACCATCTAGTCATTATATACTCACCTTCCGCCGCCTTTCCCGCTCCTCGCTCCATGCAACCGGCAGGTTCCGGTGGCAATGATGGTATGCGACAAGGACCTGCCATGACGTCACGGTCATGTGACCGCGACGTCATCACAAGTCCTGCGCGCCTGCGCGAGAAGGACCTGCCATGACGTCACAGTCATGTGACCGCGACGTCATCACACCCTGGGACCAGAAGCTGCCGTGCGGTGACAGAACTACAACAGGCCCTCGGATCGGAAGGTGAGTATGTTTATTTTTTATTTTTTAACCTGTGACATACGTGGCTGGGCAATATACTATGTGTTTGGGCAATATAATACGTAGCTGGGCAATATACTACGTAGCTGGGCAATATACTATGTTACACCCGGTCCGGTCTCTGTACCTTTGCAGGGTCCCCATCAGGAGTCCTGCTCTGTGCTGGCTCCAGGCTGTCAGGATGCAGCTCCCCCTCCTCCAACCTCTCCTGCTTCCTGGCGTGCTTCCAGCAGCTTCTCAAACAGAGTGTTGAGGCTAAAGGTACCGTCACACTAGACGATATCGCTAGCGATCCGTGACGTTGCAGCGTCCTCGCTAGCGATATCGTCCAGTGTGACAGGCAGCAGCGATCAGGCCCCTGCTGTGCTGTCGCTGGTCGGGGAAGAAAGTTCAGAACTTTGTTTCGTCGCTGGACTCCCCGCAGACATCGCTGAATCGGCGTGTGTGACACCGATTCAGCGATGTCTTCGCTGGTAACCAGGGTAAACATCGGGTTACTAAGCGCAGGGCCGCACTTAGTAACCCGATGTTTACCCTGGTTACCATCGTTAAAGTAAAAAAAACAACCGCTACATACTTACCTACCGCTGTCTGTCCTCGGCGCTCTGCTTCTCTGCTCTGGCTGTGAGCACAGCGGCCGGAAAGCACAGCGGTGACGTCACCGCTCTGCTTTCCAGCTGTCCGGCGCTCACAGCCAGAGCAGAGAAGCAGAGCACCGAGAACAGACAGCGGTAGGTAAGTATGTAGCGTTTGTTTTTTTACTTTTAGGATGGTAACCAGGGTAAACATCGGGTTACTAAGCGCGGCCCTGCGCTTAGTAACCCGATGTTTACCCTGGTTACTGGGGACCTCGGGATCGTTGGTCGCTGGAGAGCTGTCTGTGTGACAGCTCTCCAGCGACCAAACAGCGACGCTGCAGCGATCCGGATCGTTGTCGGTATCGCTGCAGCGTCGCTTAGTGTGACGGTACCTTAAGTTCACACTTTGCGGATTCCACTGCGGATTTTTCCGCAGCAAAATTCCAAAATCCGCAGTGAAAACCCATCGCGGTTTTTACTGCGGATTTATCGCGGTTTTTACTGCGGTTTCTTCTGCAGATTTTCATCTGCAGTTTCCTATTGGAGCAGGTGAAAATCCGCAGAAAAGAAGTGACATGCTGCGGAATGTAATCCGCTGCGTTTCCGCACGTTTTTTTCCGTAGCATGTGCACAGCGTTTTTTGTCTCCCATAGGTTTACATTGTACTGTAAACTCATGGGAAACTGCTGCAGATCCGCAGCGGTCGGATCTGCAGCAAAATCCGCAAAGTGTGAACATAGCCTGAGGGTACACGCACTCCTTCCCAGTCTCTTAAAGAGACAGCGCGCATTTTTAAAAAATATGCTTCTAGCCAATGGCGTGTTATCCTTTGCTATTTCTAGCTCCTCCACCATAGGGAGGGCGCCGGAGCAACAAGTATCCATTGTTGCTTACTTCCAGTTCCTGTCTGCATGTGCTCCTGTTTCTGAAGTGCTTTCGCTTGTACTCCGCTTATACTGTCTGTTTCCACAGATCTTCAGCTACCAGTTACCTGGCTATCCTGGACGACGACTGTTCTATCTACGCAATCCTGTCTGGTTCTGCCAATCCGCCATCATAATCTCCGGACAACGCCAGTACCAGTGGAACCAGCTTCTACCCGTACACCTGGTATCACCTGGTTAGCTCCACGTCTCCCGCTAACCCTGCTTGTCCGATTGTCCCGCTGGGACAGCTGCCACGAGTTCGGGGTCTAACTGGAGGTAGCACCCGTGTCCTCCAGGCTTCCCACTCTGTCCCTGTTCGAGGGGACTTACCACGGGTGTCTGGGGCTCACGTAGTCACGCCCCCTTCGGAGCTCCCCGGACCGTGGTCCCGAGGTTCCACATTAAACCTAAATAAAAACGAATGTGAACTTCAACTCCTGTGCCTCCGTTTCCATTCGTTACATACTACGTGGTTCTGTGCTGTATACTACGTAACTGGGCAATATACTACGTGGCTCGGTGCTGTATACTACATCGCTGTGCAATATACTACGTGGCTACGTAATATACTATGTGGCTGGGCAATATACTACATCACTGGGCAATATACTACGTCGCTGGGCAATATACTACGTCACTGGGCAATATACTACGTAACTGGGCAATATACTACGTAACTGGGCAATATACTACATGGGCTGTGCAATATACTATGTAGCTGGGCAATATACTACGTGGGCTGTGCAATATACTACGTAGCTGGGCAATATACTACGTGGGCTGTGCAATATACTACGTAGCTGGGCAATATACTATGTGGCTGGGCAATATACTACGTGGACATGCATATTCTAGAATACCCGATGCGTTAGAATCGGGCCACCATCTAGTCCTTTATAACACTAGACAGACCTCTCCTGAAAATAGGCAACTGTGCATAACAATCCAAATTAGTATCAACTGCTAACCTTCTAAAATCAGTGGCATATTCAATTACTGAACATTTACCCTGGCGTAAAGACAGTAAGGCGGTCTCAGCAAAGGCACGACGGTTAGGATCATCGAACATTAAGGCCATAGCAGCTAAAAAGTCTCCCAAAACATTTAGAAGTGGGTCACGAGACTCGATCATTGGATTCACCCAGGCGAGTGCTCGTTATGTTAGTAGCATAATTATACATGTCATGATCTGTACTTTTATCCCTGTCCTGTTTTTTGTATAATATGTCATGATGTGATGCGACTTCTCTTTCTTGTATTTACTGTACATTTTGCAATGTCATGGGGTGTATGTAACTAACCAATACTTGCAGCCCTGAGCTATAATGTAATTAAGCTTTGTCCACACCACTAGGGAAAGAATAGCCATTCTTCCTCACAGCAGGTGGCTAGTCAAATGTAAATACTACCTAGACTGCCTGGAGCCCACCAGTCTAGAATCTTCTCATTGCCCCAACCATTGAATAGAAGGTGTGACCCCTACCCCTTCATGGGCGGATCTCAGGAGCTCAGACAATCTATTCTTATTTTGAGATCAGATGTGAGTTGATCCTTGAAGGAGAAGGAGTGGGGATTCTTAGCTGAGGCAAGACCCCATGTCCATCTGGGACTGCGGAAGCGAACGGGGCGAGACTTGAGCTGAGGACATATCTCATCGTTTGTGAGATTGTTTTGGGATCCCTTGGACTAATTGTGGACTATTGCTTTGTTACCTGGCACAAGGATTATCGGGAGGTGCCCCCGAACCTGTTCCATTGGACTAATTGTGGACTCTGTAGATCTACCTGCATGTGTTGTTCCAGCGTTCTTGATAATAAATCTGTTGAATCATCTCTCGGCCTGTTGTCCCTTCTTGCTCTGCCGTACACCCCGTCACAATACACAACACCTTAGAACAATCAGTGGGAAAGCGGTCGGCATGCACATCAAAATACAACATGCATTGGTTTACAAAACCACAAAATTTGTCACGATCACCATTGTATGGAAATGGTGGCAGCTTAGGAGGACTGGCTGCCTGCGGTAGCCCTGGGGGAGAGACCGCCTGAGTGGCCATTTGAGCACTTAAGTCCTGAAAGGCCTGTCCATACTGAAAATTTATTTTCCTGGGCGTTCATGCGATTACTCAAATCCTGCAGTCTGTCCAAACACCTGCTGATTACGTTCCAAGCCTCCCACCTTATTCTGCAGAGTGCCCATCTCCTTTTGCAGAGATCTCATCATAGAGAACAATTGTTCCATCTTAGGGTCAGTAGCCATTGTCTCAGCAGATTCCTTATTTGGCTTGTGTATCCTGTAAAAATTATAGTGGCACACTCATGAATCTCTTGGCTTGAGAGAAATAAGGCAGCTGAACCAAAGTGCAGTGTAAAGTTTGTATTATTCAAATGAACACAGGTGCAAGGTGTGAGCAAGTTCAAACACAGCAAACAAGATGATATCAGGAGAAGTGCCTTAGCAGCTCTGCTGCAGGCAGAGTCAGTGTTTATATGCACAAACGTGGATGCAGCATGTGCACAGCAGTTCAAGTAAATAGCAAACAAAGTCCTTCTTAGGAGTAGTTCATTTGCAGCTCTGCTGCGGGCAAAGTCTTATGGGTGTAGCACCCTCTTTGGTGAAGCAGATAATAAGACACAGTTCATCCTAGGTTTGGCAGTCACTAGAAAAGAGTACAGAAACAGTCAAACTGGTTGCTGATACCAAACTAGATTGGCTGTAGCAGGCAGAGCTTACGTGTCCTAGCAGGCAGGAGAAGATTGCAGATAGACACAGGCAAAAATAGCTTGCAGAACAGACACCACTGAGAGCTGGGAAGGTTTGCTGAGGAGGCGGAGCCGGAGTATCTGAAGAGGAAAGTCTCTTGTAGCACAAGCCAGGAATTCCAGCAGAATACACAAGCAAGGAGTTGGATGTGAACCAGGGTTATAGTTACATAGTTATTAAGTTGAAGGAAGACTATAAGTCCTAGTTCAACCCATAGCCTAACCAAACATGCCCTAACATGTTGATCCAGAGGAAGGCAAAAAAAACCCATGTGGCAAATAGTAAGCTCCACCTTGGGGAAAAAAATTCCTTCCCGACTCCACATACGGCAATCAGACTAGTTCCCTGGATCAACGCCCTATCAAGGAATCTAGTGTATATACCCTGTAACATTATACTTTTCTAGAAATGTATCCAGTCCCCTCTTACATTTAAGTAATGAATCACTCATTACAACATCATACGGCAGAGAGTTCCATAGTCTAACTGCTCTTACAGTAAAGAATCCGTGTCTGTTATTATGCTTAAACCTTTTTTCCTCCAAACGTAGAAGATGCCCCCTTGTCCCTGTTTCAGGTCTATGATTAAAAAGATCATTAAAAAGGTCTTTGTACTGTCTCCTCATATATTTATACATTAAAATAAGATCACACCTTAGTCTTCGTTTTTCCAAACTAAATAGCCCCAAGTGTAATAATCTATCTTGGAATTGCAGACTCCCCAGTCCTCTAATAACCTTGATTGCTCTTCTCTGCACCCGCTCCAGTTCAGCTATGTCTTTCTTATACACCGGAGACCAGAACTGTGCACAATATTCTAAGTGTGGTCGAACTAGTGACTTGTATAGAGGTAAAATTATGTTCTCCTCATGAGCATCTATGCCTCTTTTAATGCATCCCATTATATTATTTGATTTTGTAGCAGCTGCCTGACACTGGCCACTGAATATGAGTTTGTCATCCACCCATACACCCAGGTCTTTTTCATTGACGGTTTTGCCCAGAGTTTTAGAATTAAGCACATAATTATACATTTTATTACTTCAAGTGCATGACTTTACATTTATCCCCATTAAAGCTCATTTGCCATTTATCAGCCCAAGCTTCTAGTTTACATAAATCATCCTGTAATATAAAATTGTCCTCCCCTGTATTGATTACCCTGCAGAGTTTAGTGTCATCTGCAAATATTGAAATTCTACTCTGAATGCCCCCTACAAGGTCATTAATAAATATGTTACAAAGAAGAGGGCCCAATACTGACCCCTTTGGTACCCCACTGCTAACCGCTACCCAGTCCGAGTGTGCTCCATTAATAACCACCCTTTGTTTCCTATCCCTGAGCCAGCTCTTAACCCACTTACACATATTTTCCCCTATCCCCATTATTCTCATTTTATGTATCAACCTTTTGTGTGGCACTGTATTAAAAGCTTTTGAAAAGTCCATATACACTACATCCACTGGGTTCCCTTGGTCCAGTCCGGAACTTACCTCTTCATAGAAACTGATCAAATTAGTCTGACATGAACGGTCCCTAGTAAACCCGTGCTAATACTGGGTCATGAGATTATTCCTCTTCAGATACTCCAGTATAGCATCCCTTAGAATGCCCTCCAGGATTTTACCCACAGTAGAGGTTAAGCTTACTGGCCTATAATTACCGAGTTCAGTTTTTGTCCCCTTTTTGAATATTGGCACCACATTTGCTATACGCCAGTCCTGTGGTACAGACCCTGTTATTATGGAGTCTTTAAAGATTAAAAATAATGGTCTATCAATGACTGTACTTACCGTATATAATCGAGTATAAGCCGACCCGAGTATAAGCCGACCCCCCTAATTTTGCCACAAAAAAACTGGAAAAACTTATTGACTCGAGTATAAGCCTGGGGTAGGAAATGCAGGAGCTACCGGTAAATGTCAAAAATAAAAATAGATGCTCCATACCGTTCATTATTGCCCCATAGATGCTCCATATACAACTGTGCTATATACAATGCTCTGCACCGTTCATTATGGCCCCATAGATGCTCCACATAAAGCTGTGCCCCATATAGAATGCTCTGCACCGTTCATTATGGCCCCATAGATGCTCCATAGAAAGCTGTGCCACATATATATTGCTGTGCACCGTTGATTATGGCCCAATAGATGCTCCATATAAAGCTGTGCCATATATGCTCTGCACAGTTCATTATGGCCCCATAGATGCTCCACATAAAGCTGTGCCCCATATATATTGCTCTGCACAGTTCATTATGGCCCCATAGATGCTCCACATAAAGCTGTGCCCCATATATATTGCTCTGCACTGTTCATTATGGCCCCATAGATGCTCCATAGAAAGCTGTGCCATATATAATGCTCTGCACCGTTGATTATGGCCCCATAGATGCTCCTTATAAAGCTGTGCCATATAGAATGCTGCTGGTGCTGCAATAAAAAAAAATAAATCACATACTCAACTCTCTTGCTCAGGACGCCGGCGCTTTCAATATTTACCTGCTCCTCATGCGGCTCCGTCTCCAGCACTGACGCTTAGCAGAGGGCGCGCACTGACTACGTCACCGCGCCCTCCGACCTGAGCATCACTGCTAGAGGACGCTGCAGATGGAGCCGCACCGGAGCGAGGAGCAGGTAAATATCGCGCAGCGCTGCGCTCCCCGTATACTTACCTGCTCCTGGCGCGGTCCCTGCAGTCCCTGGCTTTCCCGGCGCTGCAGCTTCTTCCTGCAATTGAGCGGTCACAGTTACCGATCATTTACAGCAATGAATATGCGGCTCCTCCTCTATGGGAGGTGGAGCCGCCTATTCATTTCTGTAACGAGCGGTGCCATGTGACCACTCAGTACAGGAAGAATCTGCAGCGCCGGGGAAGCCAGGGACTGCAGGGACCGCGCCGCAGCAGGTAAATATAACTACACAGCCCCCGCTCCCCCTCACCTGCCGACCTCCCGGTATATGACTCGAGTATAAGCCGAGAGGGGGACTTTCAGCCCCAAAAAATGGGGTGAAAATCTCGGCTTATACTCGAGTATATACGGTAATTCCTGCAGTACTCGGGGGTGTATCCCATCCGGACCCGGAGATTTGTCAATTTTAGTGATTTTTAGACGCCGCTGTACTTCCTGCTGGGTTAAGCAGGTCACATTTAATTGGGAATTTTTATCACTAGTCATTTTGTCTGCCATGGGATTTTCTTTTGTAAATACTGATGAAAAAAGTGCATATTGTTTTTTTTCCTCATCCTCATCCACCATTTCACCCAGACTATTTTTAAGGGGGCCAACACTATCATTTTTTAGTTTCTTACTATTTATGTAGTTAAAGAATATTTTGGGATTATTTTTACTCTCTCTGGCAATGAGTCTCTCTGTTGTCAAAAACCGATTACCTTTGCTGGAACTGCAGGTTTCTGTACCTCATTATTATGGGGGACTTCAACTACCCAGAAATAGACTGACTTCTCCTTGAGTCGCAGCTTCATCTATTTGCTTTACGAGGATATTCTCCATTGCTTCCATTATTTTTGGAGATTTATAACAAACCCTTATCAGTAATTTATTATTTTTTCCCCCTCCCCTTATCTCCACCCACAGGGATTCTACATTTTCATTAAATTCACCTATATTATCACGCAGGATGGGTTTTAACCCCTTTCTGACATCGGACGTACTATCCCGTCCATGTGGGGTGGGCCCCTATGACCATGGACGGGATAGTACGTCCAGCGCGATCGGCGGCGCTCACGGGGGGAGCGCCGCCGATCGCGGCCGGGTGTCAGCTGCCTATCGCAGCTGACATCCGACACTATGTGCCAGGAGCGGTCACGGACCGCCCCCGGCACATTAACCCCTGGCACACCGTGATCAAAGATGATCGCGATGTGCCGGCGGTGCAGGGAAGCACCGCGCAGGGAGGGGGCTCCCTGCGGGCTTCCCTGAGCCCCCCGCAGCAACGCGATGTGATCGCGTTGCTGCGAGGGTCTTACCTCCCTCCCTCCCTGCTCGAGCCCCGGATCCAAGATGGCCGCGGATCCGGGTCCTGCAGGGAGGGAGGTGGCTTCACAGAGCCTGCTCAGAGCAGGCACTGTGAAGCAGCCTGCACTGCTCTCAGATCGGTGATCTGACAGAGTGCTGTGCAAACTGTCAGATCACCGATCTGTGATGTCCCCCCCCTGGGACAAAGTAAAAAAGTTAAAAAAAAAATTTTCAAATGTGTAAAAAAAAATTAAAAAAAATATTCCAAAATAATGAAAAAAAAAAAAAAAATTATTCCCATAAATACATTTCTTTATCTAAATAAAAAAAACAAAACAATAAAAAAACACATATTTAGTATCGCCGCGTCCGTAACAGCCCGACCTATAAACCTGGCCCACCAGTTAACCCCTTCAGTAAACACCGTAAGAAAAAAAAAAAAAAAAAAAAACGAGGCAAAAAACAACGCTTTATTATCATACCGCCGAACAAAAAGTGGAATAACACGCGATCAAAAAGACAGATATAAATAACCATGGTACCGCTGAAAACGTCATCTTGTCCCGCAAAAAACGAGCCGCCATACAGCATCATCAGCAAAAAAATAAAAAAGTTATAGTCCTGAGAATAAAGCGATGCCAAAATAATTATTTTTTCTATAAAATAGTTTTTATCGTATAAAAGCGCCAAAACATAAAAAAATGATATAAATGAGGTGTCGCTGTAATCGTACTGACCCGAAGAATAAAACTGCTTTATCAATTTTACCAAACGCGGAACGGTATAAATGCCTCCCCCAAAAGAAATTCATGAATAGCTGATTTTTGGTCATTCTGCCTCACAAAAATCGGAATAAAAAGCGATCAAAAAATGTCACGTGCCCGAAAATGTTACCAATAAAAACGTCAACTCGTCCCGCAAAAAACAAGACCTCACATGACTCTGTGGACCAAAATATAGAAAAATTATAGCTCTCAAAATGTGGTAACGCAAAAAAATATTTTTTGCAATAAAAAGCGTCTTTCAGTGTGTGACGGCTGCCAATCATAAAAATCCGCTAAAAAACCCGCTATAAAAGTAAATCAAACCCCCCTTCATCACCCCCTTAGTTAGGGAAAAATTAAAAAAATGTATTTATTTCCATTTTCCCATTAGGGCTAGGGTTAGAGTTAGGGCTAGGGTTAGGGCTAGGGTTAGGGCTAGGGTTAGGGTTAGGGCTAGGGTTAGGGCTAGGGTTAGGGCTAGGGTTAGGGCTAGGGCTAGGGTTAGGGCTAGGGTTAGGGTTAGGGCTAGGGTTAGGGCTAGGGTTAGGATTAGGGCTAGGGCTACAGTTTGGGTTGGGGCTAAAGTTACAGTTAGGGTTTAGATTACATTTACGGTTGGGAATAGGGTTGGGATTAGGGTTAGGGGTGTGTCTGGGTTAGAGGTGTGGTTAGGGTTACTGTTGGGATTAGGGTTAGGGGTGTGTTTGGATTAGGGTTTCAGTTATAATTGTGGGGTTTCCACTGTTTAGGCACATCAGGGGCTCTCCAAACGCGACATGGCGTCCGATCTCAATTCCAGCCAATTCTGCGTTGAAAAAGTAAAACAGTGCTTCTTCCCTTCCGAGCTCTCCCGTGTGCTCAAACAGGGGTTTACCCCAACATATGGGGTATCAGCGTACTCAGAACAAATTGGACAACAACTTTTGGGGTCCAATTTCTCCTGTTACCCTTGGGAAAATACAAAACTCGGGGCTAAAACATATTTTTTGTGGGAAAAAAAAGGATTTTTTATTTTCACGGCTCTGCGTTATAAACTGTAGTGAAACACTTGGGGGTTCAAAGTTCTCACAACACATCTAGATTAGTTCCCTAGGGGGTCTAGTTTCCAATATGGGGTCACTTGTGGGGGGTTTCTACTGTTTAGGTACATTAGGGGTTCTGCAAACGCAATGTGACGTCTGCAGACCATTCCATCTAAGTCTGCATTCCAAATGGCGCTCCTTCCCTTCCGAGCTCTGCCATGCGCTCAAACGGTGGTTTCCCCCAACATACGGGGTATCAGCGTACTCAGGACAAATTGGACAACAACTTTTGGGGTCGAACTTCTCCTCTTACCCTCGGGAAAATACAAAACTGGGGGCTAAAAAATAATTTTGGGGGGAAAGATTTTTTTTTTTAATTTTCACGGCTCTGCGTTACAAACTGTAGTGAAACACTTGGGGGTTCAAAGCTATCACAACACATCTAGATGAGTTCCTTAGGGGGTCTAGTTTCCAAAATGGTGTCACTTGTGGGAGGTTTCTACTGTTTAGGTACATTAGGGGCTCTGCAAATGCAATGTGACACCTGCAGACCATTCCATCTAAGTCCTCATTCCAAATGGAGCTCCTTCCCTTCCGAGCCCTCCCATGCGCCCAAACAGTGGTTCCCCCCCACATATGGGGTATCAGCGCACTCAGGACAAATTGGACAACAAATTGTGGGGTCGAATTTCTCCTGTTACCCTCGGGAAAATACAAAACTGGGGGCTAAAAAATAATTTTTGTGGGAAAAAATTTTTGTTTTATTTTTACGGCTCTCCATTATAAACTTCTGTGAAGCCCTTGGTGGGTCAAAGTGCTCAGCACACATCTAGATAAGTTCCTAAGGGGGTCTACTTTCCAAAATGGTGTCATTTGTGGGGGGTTTCTACTGTTTAGGTACATTAGGGGCTCTGCAAACGCAATGTGACACCTGCAGACCATTCCATCTAAGTCTGCGTTCAAATGGCACTCCTTCCCTTCTGAGCCCTCCCATGTGCCCAAACAGTGGTTCCCCCCACATATGGTGTATCATCGCACTCAGGACAAATTGGGCAACAAATTTTGGGGTCCAATTTCTCCTGTTACCCTCAGGAAAATACAAAACTGGGGGCTAAAAAAATAATTTTTGTGGGAAAAAAATTTTGTTTTATTTTTACGGCTCTGCATTATAAACTTCTGTGAAGCACTTGGTGGGTCAAAGTGCTCACCACACCTCTAGATAAGTTCCTTAGGGGGTCTACTTTCCAAAATGGTGTCATTTGTAGGGGGTTTCAATGTTTAGGCACATCAGTGGCTCTTCAAACGCAACATGGCGTTCTATCTCAATTCCTGTCAATTTTGCTTTGAAAAGTCAAACGGCGCTCCTTCCCTTCCGAGCTCTCCCATCCGCCCAAACAGTGGTTTACCCCCACATATGGGGTATCAGCGTACTCAGGACAAATTGTACAACAACTTTTGGGGTCCAATTTCTTCTCTTACCCTTGGGAAAATAAAAAATTGGGGGCGAAAAGATAATTTTTGTGAAAAAATATGATTTTTTATTTTTACGGTTCTACATTATAAACTTCTGTGAAGCACTTGGTGGGTCAAAGTGCTCACCACACCTCTAGATAAGTTCCTTAGGGGGTCTACTTTCCAAAATGGTGTCACTTGTGGGGGGTTTCAATGTTTAGGCACATCAGTGGCTCTTCAAACGCAACATGGCGTCCCATCTCAATTCCTGTCAATTTTGCATTGAAAAGTCAAACGGCGCTCCTTCCCTTCCGAGCTCTCCCATCCGCCCAAACAGTGGTTTACCCCCACATATGGGCTATCAGCGTACTCAGGACAAATTGTACAACAACTTTTGGGGTCCAATTTCTTCTCTTACCCTTGGGAAAATAAAAAATTGGGGGCGAAAAGATAATTTTTGTGAAAAAATATGATTTTTTATTTTTACGGTTCTACATTATAAACTTCTGTGAAGCACTTGGTGGGTCAAAGTGCTCACCACACCTCTAGATAAGTTCCTTAGGGGGTCTACTTTCCAAAATGGTGTCACTTGTGGGGGGTTTCAATGTTTAGCCACATCAGGGGCTCTCCAAACGAAACATGGCGTCCCATCTCATTTCCAGTCAATTTTGCATTGAAAAGTCAAATGGCACTCCTTCGCTTCCGAGCTCTGCCATGCGCCCAAACAGTGGTTTACCCCCACATGTGGGGTATTGGCATACTCAGGACAAATTGTACAACAATGTTTGTGGTCCATTTTCTCCTGTTACCCTTGGTAAAATAAAACAAATTGGAGCTGAATTAAATTTTTTTGTGAAAAAAAGTTAAATGTTCATTTTTATTTAAACATTCAAAAAATTCCTGTGAAGCACCAGAAGGGTTAATAAACTTCTTGAATATGGTTTTGAGCACCTTGAGGGGTGTAGTTTTTAGAATGGTGTCACACTTGGGTATTTTCTATCATATAGACCCCTCAAAATGACTTCAAATGAGATGTGGTCCCTAAAATAAAATGGTGTTGTAGAAATGAGAAATTGCTGGTCAACTTTTAACCCTTATAACTCCCTAACAAAAAAAAATTTTGGTTCCAAAATTGTGCTGATGTAAAGTAGACATGTGGGAAATGTTACTTATTAAGTATTTTGTGTGACATATCTCTGTGATTTAATTGCATAAAAATTCAAAGTTGGAAAATTGCGAAATTTTCATAATCTTCGCCAAATTTCCGTTTTTTTTTCACAAATAAACGCAGGTACTATCAAAGAATTTTTACCATTGTCATGAAGTACAATATGTCACGAGAAAACAATGTCAGAATCACCAGGATCCATTGAAGCGTTCCAGAGTTATAACCTCATAAAGGGACAGTGGTCAGAATTGTAAAAATTGGCCCGGTCATTAACGTGCAAACCACCCTTGGGGGTAAAGGGGTTAAGGACGATTTTACATATAGACACACCCCACCCCCTCGCTTATCTGTACGGTCATTTCTGAACAGGCTATAGCCCTGCAAGTTAACAGCCCAGTCATGGCTCTCATCCAGCCATGTCTCAGATATCCCCACCATGTCATAATTATGCTCCAACAACATTAGTTCTAATTCGTCCATTTTGTTGGCGAGGCTTCTGGCATTAGTATACATGCACTTGATGTTCCTCTCTGTACCTCTATTCTTTCTTAAATTATTAACTGTTCTAACCCCACCCCCCATGCCACCGCCACCCCCAACTTCCTTATTTGTGCCCAGGTCTCTGTCTGCACTATCTTTCCCTCCTATAAATTGAATACCCTCCCCCCCAATTCCTAGTTTAAACACTTCTCCAACCTTCTAGCCATTTTCTCCCCCAGCACAGCTGCACCTTTCCCATTGAGGTGCAGCCCATCCCTAGCGTAAAGCCTGTAGCCAACTGAGAAGTCGGCCCAGTTCTGCCGGAACCCAAACCCCTCCTTCTTACACCAATTCTTGAGCCACTTATTAACCTCCCTATTCTCCCGTTGCCTCTCTGGCATGGCACGTGGTACAGGCAGTATTTCGGAAAATACCACGTTGGAGGTCCTTGCTTTCAGCTTCCAGCCTAATTCCCTGAAATCATCTGTAAGGACCTTCCACCTACCTCTAACTTTGTCATTTGTGCCAATGTGCACAATGACCGCTGGGTCCTCACCAGCCCCTCCCAGTAATCTGTCCACCCGATCAGCGATGTGTCGGACTCGAGCACCAGGTAGGCAGCACACCGTTCGACAATCCCTGTCTTTGTGACAGATTGCCCTATCTGTTCCCCTGATAATTGAGTCACGCACTACCAGCACCTGTCTGGCCTGCCCTGCTCTCCTATTTCCCTCCTTACTGGAGCAGTCACTCCTCTGGCTTTCAGAGGACATGCCTGGCTGCAGCAGTGCTGCCCCTGTACTGGCACCCCCCTCATCTGCCAACTTAGCAAACTTATTGGGGTGTTCCAGATCAGGACTAGCCTCCCTGGCACTCTTCCCTCTACCCTGCTTTCTAACTGTCACCCAGCTTGCTACTTCATCGTCCTGCAGCTCCATCCTACCATCCCCCCTCACCTATCCCATTGAGCATCTGCTCAGTGAGCAGAAGACTCCTCTCCATATTGTCTATGGATCTCAGTGTTGCCAGCTGCACATTTAGATTCAGAATCTGGGTTTCCAAATGCACAACGTGCTCACATCTCGCACAGCAGTATGCACCCTTGACCGGCTGCTCAAGGACTGCATACATATATAAAGACAGGGAAGGCGGATCACATGAGCAGAAGCGAGGCAGCAGACGCCATCTTGGAAAAGGGTGAAAAGTACCACAAATGAAAACAGGGAATCCAGAGTCCTGACAGTTGGTCACCCTGACCGAATACCACAGGTGGCGTCACGAACATAAACTTTATTCCTTTAAAGACCTTTCCCCTTTAATACGGACGTCCCAGGGCCATGGACCGTGTCAGCCACCATGACATCCCCCTGTGAACCGCAGGACCCGGTACCAAGTACCCCACTGCCCCTGGGGGTGCTCCAAACTTTGGCGTCACGAACAGGATCTACTAAACCCTGTAAATGGGGTCATGTGCACCTAAAGACTGTGCCAGAACTCTGCCTGAACCATACTTTATTGTGGGACTGTTCACTGTAAAAGACTGCCACAATTGCCACAAAACCGCCACCATTACAGCGCCATGTGGCGTGCAGGAGGAGTGTGGCGTGTTATCGTGGGAGTAGCCTGGAAAAACGGCGCGAAAATGGAAGCCGTTCCTCACAGATACTACTATGTCCAAAAGATAAAAAAGAATAGTAAAACCAAAAACACTCAGTTTGAAAAAATGTTGCAGTAATCCGCAAGTGCTAGTAAAAGATGTAAAAAACAGGGTATTTGGTTGATACGTTTTTTGCAAAAAATGTATACTAAGCTGCTCTACCAATCTTCACGGTATACCCTTATCAGAGCAGTCCTAACTAATGTATGCAATCCCTATCTGATGTATTTAAAAACCTGATCATCTGTATATAACCTGTGTGAACAGGGTTCAGAGAGGAAAAATCCATGTGTGCATACAGGGTAGAAAAGCTTTTGTGCAGATAGCCCAAGAGGAGTGGTGGAACTCCCCAGTCTTGTAGACACAAGAGAACAATTATGGAAACAGGAACACATGGGCTACTTGCACAGTGAACAAGTCTGTATGATCATGTTCACACACCACCAAGAAACCTGAAGACACAAAAGAGAATAGTAAAACCAAAAACACTCAGTTTGAAAAAATGTTGCAGTAATCCGCAAGTGCTAGTAAAAGATGTAAAAAACAGGGTATTTGGTTGATACGTTTTTTGCAAAAAATGTATACTAAGCTGCTCTACCAATCTTCACGGTATACCCTTATCAGAGCAGTCCTAACTAATGTATGCAATCCCTATCTGATGTATTTAAAAACCTGATCATCTGTATATAACCTGTGTGAACAGGGTTCAGAGAGGAAAAATCCATGTGTGCATACAGGGTAGAACAGCTTTTGTGCAGATAGCCCAAGAGGAGTGGTGGAACTCCCCAGTCTTGTAGACACAAGAGAACAATTATGGAAACAGGAACACATGCGCTACTTGCACAGTGAACAAGTCTGTATGATCATGTTCACACACCACCAAGAAACCTGAAGACACAAAAGAGAATAGTAAAACCAAAAACACTCCGTTTGAAAAAATGTTGCAGTAATCCGCAAGTGCTAGTAAAAGATGTAAAAAACAGGGTATTTGGTTGATACGTTTTTTGCAAAAAATGTATACTAAGCTGCTCTACCAATCTTCACGGTATACCCTTATCAGAGCAGTCCTAACTAATGTATGCAATCCCTATCTGATGTATTTAAAAACCTGATCATCTGTATATAACCTGTGTGAACAGGGTTCAGAGAGGAAAAATCCATGTGTGCATACAGGGTAGAACAGCTTTTGTGCAGATAGCCCAAGAGGAGTGGTGGAACTCCCCAGTCTTGTAGACACAAGAGAACAATTATGGAAACAGGAACACATGGGCTACTTGCACAGTGAACAAGTCTGTATTATCATGTTCACACACCACCAAGAAACCTGAAGACACAAAAGAGAATAGTAAAACCAAAAACACTCATTTTGAAAATATGTTGCAGTAATCCGCAAGTGCTAGTAAAAGATGTAAAAAACAGGGTATTTGGTTGATGCGTTTTTTGCAAAAAATGTATACTAAGCTGCTCTACCAATCTTCACGGTATACCCTTATCAGAGCAGTCCTAACTAATGTATGCAATCCCTATCTGATGTATTTAAAAACCTGATCATCTGTATATAACCTGTGTGAACAGGGTTCAGAGAGGAAAAATCCATGTGTGCATACAGGGTAGAACAGCTTTTGTGCAGATAGCCCAAGAGGAGTGGTGGAACTCCCCAGTTTTGTAGACACAAGAGAACAATTATGGAAACAGGAACACATGGGCTACTTGCACAGTGAACAAGTCTGTATGATCATGTTCACACACCACCAAGAAACCTGAAGACACAAAAGAGAATAGTAAAACCAAAAACACTCAGTTTGAAAAAATGTTGCAGTAATCCGCAAGTGCTAGTAAAAGATGTAAAAAACAGGGTATTTGGTTGATACGTTTTTTGCAAAAAATGTATACTAAGCTGCTCTACCAATCTTCACGGTATACCCTTATCAGAGCAGTCCTAACTAATGTATGCAATCCCTATCTGATGTATTTAA
Source organism: Ranitomeya imitator (assembly GCF_032444005.1). Lineage (NCBI taxonomy): Eukaryota > Metazoa > Chordata > Amphibia > Anura > Dendrobatidae > Ranitomeya > Ranitomeya imitator. The sequence goes on along the minus strand of NC_091283.1, from coordinate 448,652,548 downwards.
AAACCTGATCATCTGTATATAACCTGTGTGAACAGGGTTCAGAGAGGAAAAATCCATGTGTGCATACAGGGTAGAACAGCTTTTGTGCAGATAGCCCAAGAGGAGTGGTGGAACTCCCCAGTCTTGTAGACACAAGAGAACAATTATGGAAACAGGAACACATGGGCTACTTGCACAGTGAACAAGTCTGTATGATCATGTTCACACACCACCAAGAAACCTGAAGACACAATAGAGAATAGTAAAACCAAAAACACTCAGTTTGAAAAAATGTTGCAGTAATCCGCAAGTGCTAGTAAAAGATGTAAAAAACAGGGTATTTGGTTGATACGTTTTTTGCAAAAAATGTATACTAAGCTGCTCTACCAATCTTCACGGTATACCCTTATCAGAGCAGTCCTAACTAATGTATGCAATCCCTATCTGATGTATTTAAAAACCTGATCATCTGTATATAACCTGTGTGAACAGGGTTCAGAGAGGAAAAATCCATGTGTGCATACAGGGTAGAACAGCTTTTGTGCAGATAGCCCAAGAGGAGTGGTGGAACTCCCCAGTCTTGTAGACACAAGAGAACAATTATGGAAACAGGAACACATGGGCTACTTGCACAGTGAACAAGTCTGTATGATCATGTTCACACACCACCAAGAAACCTGAAGACACAAAAGAGAATAGTAAAACCAAAAACACTCAGTTTGAAAAAATGTTGCAGTAATCCGCAAGTGCTAGTAAAAGATGTAAAAAACAGGGTATTTGGTTGATACGTTTTTTGCAAAAAATGTATACTAAGCTGCTCTACCAATCTTCACGGTATACCCTTATCAGAGCAGTCCTAACTAATGTATGCAATCCCTATCTGATGTATTTAAAAACCTGATCATCTGTATATAACCTGTGTGAACAGGGTTCAGAGAGGAAAAATCCATGTGTGCATACAGGGTAGAACAGCTTTTGTGCAGATAGCCCAAGAGGAGTGGTGGAACTCCCCAGTCTTGTAGACACAAGAGAACAATTATGGAAACAGGAACACATGGGCTACTTGTACAGTGAACAAGTCTGTATGATCATGTTCACACACCACCAAGAAACCTGAAGACACAAAAGAGAATAGTAAAACCAAAAACACTCAGTTTGAAAAAATGTTGCAGTAATCCGCAAGTGCTAGTAAAAGATGTAAAAAACAGGGTATTTGGTTGATACGTTTTTTGCAAAAAATGTATACTAAGCTGCTCTACCAATCTTCACGGTATACCCTTATCAGAGCAGTCCTAACTAATGTATGCAATCCCTATCTGATGTATTTAAAAACCTGATCATCTGTATATAACCTGTGTGAACAGGGTTCAGAGAGGAAAAATCCATGTGTGCATACAGGGTAGAACAGCTTTTGTGCAGATAGCCCAAGAGGAGTGGTGGAACTCCCCAGTCTTGTAGACACAAGAGAACAATTATGGAAACAGGAACACATGGGCTACTTGCACAGTGAACAAGTCTGTATGATCATGTTCACACACCACCAAGAAACCTGAAGACACAAAAGAGAATAGTAAAACCAAAAACACTCAGTTTGAAAAAATGTTGCAGTAATCCGCAAGTGCTAGTAAAAGATGTAAAAAACAGGGTATTTGGTTGATACGTTTTTTGCAAAAAATGTATACTAAGCTGCTCTACCAATCTTCACGGTATACCCCTATCAGAGCAGTCCTAACTAATGTATGCAATCCCTATCTGATGTATTTAAAAACCTGATCATCTGTATATAACCTGTGTGAACAGGGTTCAGAGAGGAAAAATCCATGTGTGCATACAGGGTAGAACAGCTTTTGTGCAGATAGCCCAAGAGGAGTGGTGGAACTCCCCAGTCTTGTAGACACAAGAGAACAATTATGGAAACAGGAACACATGGGCTACTTGCACAGTGAACAAGTCTGTATGATCATGTTCACAAACCACCAAGAAACCTGAAGACACAAAACCAAACTGAGTGTTTTTGGTTTTACTATTCTCTTTTGTGTCTTCAGGTTTCTTGGTGGTGTGTGAACATGATCATACAGACTTGTTCACTGTGCAAGTAGCCCATGTGTTCCTGTTTCCTATGTCCAAAAGATATGAGATATGCCCATCAACAAAAGGGATCCACCTCCTAGTCTGGGATGGTGGAGGGAGGAGGAGGAGGCCCCGCCGTCACTCATGAACCTGGAGGTTCTTGGCGTGGAGGTCAAGGACCTTTGACAATCGAGGTCCACGGAGACAAGGAATTTTAGTCACTTTCCGTTTGAAATCTGGTTGGGGCTTCATTAAAGAACGCGGCTTATATCCCGAAATCTTTGTAACCAGACGGGACGTAGAAGCACTCTTAATGGAGGGACACCCTGGCAGGGACCTCTACCCTGATGATCGCGTCACCTACACCAGACATTTTGGAGACAAAGGGTGATATGCCCTTCACGTGCATAAACGTGAGCTGAGCAAAGGGAGGTTGCCGTCTCGTGGCCTGGAGCCCTTACCACCAGCGGTACCATATCACCCAGCATCGCCTCCACCTGAACAGGTGACCCCCTGCACCGGTCGCCATGTGTTCAAAGTGCACCCAGACTGTCGTGGAGCAGAGGTCAGTAAGCACTCAAACTCCCATCAGGAGTTCAGACGCACTGTATGTGATACCTGGTAGCCATCCATATCCAAAGGGACTGCCTTTGCCAGTGTTACCCCAGTAAAACAAATCTGAAATATGACTGTAAATAGTTCATCTGCTGCAAGTTTAAAATGACTGTTGCTGTTTAAAAGTTCATAAACCCTACTAGGGTTTCGTCTTACAGGGGTCCCCAGTTAAAGAGATTCTGTTTTGCACAAGTTGCCTTTAAGAACTGCAAATCATGAACTGTGCATGATCAAGACTTTGCTTGTAAATAGTTTGCACCTTCTTAAAGGTGCTTCCTACTGGTTTTACAAAGGAGCTTTTAAAGAAGTTTTAAAAAGACTGCTTCTAACATTGTTTTGAGAACTGCTTTGTTTTCCAGAGACCAGAAGAAAAACCCATTTGGCGTGGCAGGATTTCAGGTCTGGATACACGCCTTGTAGCCCGCCAAAGGCCAACGTTGGGGGTTAATGACGGGTCCCTCGCTTCGTTGCTGCTGTTCTAAAGTATTGATTGACTTGAATATTAATGTGATTGATACGTTTGCATTACCTCATTACAAGGACTTGAATAGTGTTGGAATCCTTAAAGGGGATGTTTAATCGTTGCACTTTGACAGAATTTATTAAAGAGCTAATATGGTTAATAGTAATGAAAGCTGAGATTTCAATTTAGCTAGAATGGTGTTTTATATAGCATGTAGCTGATATCTTGGTGGACTTTTGATCAAATGGAGAGAATAAAGTAACTACGGGGGTTGGATGAAGATTTGGCACTTAATAGTTAGTTAATAATCATATTGTTTTATTAAAGTTTCCTATCCGTGAAAGTATGCGTACAATGTAAATAGTTCATGCAACGTTTAAGTGTCCTCACATCCCATAAAGGGAAGCTTTAGCTATAATATTAATTTGTTTTATAAGTTTATTGCATTTTAAAAATTGTATGTCTTTTGCTAACCTGGAACTGTTGTTTTACTTTTCCCAGTCCAGGAGTACTAGATTTAACGGGGGGAGTGCGGCGCCGCAGGGTCCTGGTCATCTCAGTGGTATTGCCTTCCTCCCGGGGAGAGTGATGCTACGTTTGGAGGCAAGAAAGGATAACTGCATCCAGGTATCACAAACATGCAACATATTCACACTCTAGGCCAGGCCACCAGGGGGAGCTTTTGCTCCTATTTATTAGGTCACTCCCCACATATATATAACTGGTAGTCTGTAGGGAAAGTTAGAGAAAGTTCCATACAGTAGTCTGAGGAGTACAGAGGGTCAACGGAGCTGTGCATGCCCTCAGAGCTGCAGCTCCCAGAAAGAGACATTTTGAATTCAGAACTGTATTGCAGCGAGTGTGAAGGAAGTCAAAGCAAAGAGGATACCAGACGAGGACCAGCCCCGAAAAGGCTGCCTCCTTCTGAGGTGCAGAATCCTGGTAGCCGGAACACCGAGGGAGTAAGGACCGCTACGCCTTATTTCAGAGAGCGGCAGGACAGCTAACTGCAGGTTACCTGTCCGCACCTACACCCAGGAGGCACGGTGACACCCACAGAACCGGTTTATCCAAGAGACCCTATAAACAGGGTCAAGTCACCAGTCATACGAGTTTTGTCCTATCCTATACGGGGGACAGAGAAAGCGAAACACCACATCTGTGAGACCCTTATGTGAAACCATAGGCAGTAAGGGACTACACCACTGCAGCGCAAGGGAAGGCTACTGATTTCCACCTGGACAAGGGGACTCTGGACTTGCCTCCAAAGCAGCTGGACTCTGCCTGCCCTGTGATCTGGTGCTCTGGACTGTGGATGCTGAAGTCTTCAGTAAAGGTAAAGAGACTGCAACCTTGTGTCCTCGTTCTTCATTGCGCCATTCACCATCTACACACTGGGACCCTGGGGATATACTTCACCTGTGGGAAGGTATACCATCTAGCTGCCATAACATCACCCCAGTGGACCCCTTAAAACAGCGTCGGTCACCCTGACGGAATACCACAGGTGGCGTCACGAACATAAACTTTATCCCTTTAAAGACTTTTCCCCTTTAATACGGACGTCCCAGGGCCATGGACCGGGTCAGCCACAGTGACATCCCTATGTGAACCTGGTACTGAGTACCCCACGGCCCCTGGGAAGCTCCACTAACATGTCCCACTTTGTTGCAGGAGAAGCACCGGCGTGCATCGCGTAGAGAATTAGAGAATGTCTATTCCCCGGGACCCTAGGAGGTGGGCTTGGACAGCACTGGTGAATGGCCGGCAGAGAGAGAAGGGTCCCCGTTTGGCTTACCTCCCCTCTAGCTGAATCACGATGGCTTCCTGTTAAATATTAATTATTCTTATTTTTATTCTGTACCGAGCACATGGTTTCTTGCTGACACTATCAAAAGCTATTTCTGTGTATGTAGCTCAGAGTATAAGTTAACTCCATATCCAGAAGACACGTGATCAGTGTTGAACATATATAAACGTCTCTTAGGAGGGTGTGGGGGGCTTTTGTCACGTGGGACGGTCACCTCCCTGCCTTCACCATCATTCTCCATGGACATGAGACAAGACACGAGGGACAACAGCTGTTAGCTACTCCATGCCGTGATGACTTCAGACTTCACACAGACAGATGACTTTTCAGGACTTTGGGAAAGATGAGTATCAAGACGAGCGCTGATATCTACACATGGACAATCTATTTTTATGTTTTCTGCAATTTGGTTTTTCTGTGGACTAGTCAATAAACCACTATACTTTCTTCAGAAAATCATGACATTTTTCTTTTAAGAATAACGCACCTGGTTAAGTCTTGATTAGATATTTTTGAGCAATAACGATTTTTAACACTTCCGCACCTCAGGCATCCTGTTAGCCACATAGCAGTCCGCACTGTTTGCAGCCTGATCCCCAGTTTGTAACTCCCGATCACACACAAATTAGCGTACATCCGTGGGGCACATGTGAGGAAATTGATCATTGACCATAAAATCCGTTAAGTCCTCAAAACTGTTAACAGAAAGTCCCCTGATCCATTGGTGGAACGTGGTCCTCAAGGTGCTCACAACATCCGCATAGCTGTCAGTTGATCCATGTTGTAGGTTTGGGAACTTTCTCCGATACACTTCTGGTGTTAGGTTGTATTTCCTGATCAGGGCCTCTTTTATGGCCTCATAGTTTCCATCTAGCTCTGCTGGGAGGCCAGCAAAAACTTCCAGGGCTTTGCCTCTCAACCCTGAGGTTAGATACTGCGCCCACTGCTCACGGGGTAGTTGGTATTGCCTGCAGGTTTTTTCAAACCCCCGAAGGAAAGTATCTAACTCCGTATACTTCTCCATCACAGGGAAGTTTTCCAGACGTGGTCTCCTCAGATTTATGTCCTGGGAGGGGGTTAGCTGAGGACTGATACCCCTCTCTATTTGAGCCATCTGAAGCTGGAAAGCTCTGTCCTCCCGGCGTTCTGTAGCCTCTCTCAGCCCGGTCCCGGCATTCTGCAGCAGCAGCCTGTCGGTACTGAAGAATAAGCTGCATGCGCAGATTGGGATCATTTGTTCCCAGCCGTTGTAAGTCCATTTGTAAAGTACAGTCCATAGGCTCCTCAGCACTGGCATTTCCATCAGGTATCTCCGGTGCAAGAGCTGGCATTGCTGGGTCTCTCTGAGGTGAACTCTCCTTGCCCAGATGTTCCAGTACTTTGCTCCATGTCCTGCTCGACCAAGGCGCGTATAAGCAGCTCCCTGGATCTGTCGGCCGTCTCTATTCCTCTCTGCTCACAGAGGTCAGTCAGAGTCTCTTTGCTTCTTGTACTGGGCTGCCATATCGATGAACAGCCTTTGCCAAATAAAAGATAGAAAAGAAAAATGGGGAGCGGAAACTGTTTGCAAGTATGTCTAAGTAAGCAATGAGTTGAACCTTGTAGAACTGGTGCACTTCTCGCACGGATACCAATTCTTTAGTACAGTGTTGTGAATTCTGTGATCGAACTCCCTCCTGTGGTCATGAATGGTACTTCGGCTAATTCTGTCCATGGACTCCCTCTGGTGGCTGTGAGTGGAGCTGCTGCTTCTGAGGTTCCTTCCACAGGTGACGGAATTTATTCTTTGGCTGGCTGCTCTATTTAACTCCACTCAGATCGTTACTCCATGCCAGCTGTCAATGTTCTTGTACTGGTTCAGTTCGCTCTTGGATCTTTCTGGTGACCTGTCTACTCCAGCAGAAGCTAAGTCCCTGCTAGTTAATTATTTGTTCATTGTTTTCTTGTCCAGCTTGCTATAATGATTTTGCCTTGCTAGCTGGAAGCTCTGGGATGCAGAGTGGCACCTCCGCACCGTGAGTCGGTGCGGAGGTCTTTTTGAACACTCTGCGTGGTCTTTTGTAGTTTTTTGTGCTGACCGCAAAGATACCTTTCCTATCCTGTCTGTTTAGTAAGTTGGGCCTCCCTTTGCTGTAACCTGTTTCATTTCTGTGTTTGTGACTTCATCTTAACTCACAGTCAATATATGTGGGGGGCTGACTTTTCCTTTGGGGAATTTCTCTGAGGCAAGGTAGGCTTTATTTTCTATTTCTAGGGCTAGTTAGCTCTTAGGCTGTGAAGAGTCGTCTAGGCCGAGTTAGGTACGCTCCACGGCGATTTCTAGTTGTGTGATAGGATTAGGGGTTGCGGTCAGCAGAGTTCCCACTTCCCAGAGCTTGTCCTGTGAGAGTTTAACCATCAGGTCGTTCCGGGTGCTCCTAACCATCAGGTCCATAACAGTACAGGAAATAATTGCTTAAACCATGCACTAATGCTCTAATATAAATAATTCCATCCCACCGTGCTGCCACCAATTGTCACGGATCCCTCTCCGTGCTGTAAGTAATTCGTCATGTACCCGCTCTCAGCACGTGACTGGGGGTTGTGCCTGCAAGGCTAAATTTATCTCCCCTCTCTCAGTCCAGCATCCAACCTCTGTCCTATGCTGTAATGGGAGCATAAATCACACACCGACACAGGCCACACACCCACTCATACACGCTGCCACCACTCACCAAATACATGGGCGATGAGTCCCGGAAATATTACTAATAATGTCTAGCACTCATAAGGCTCCCACACCTTAGGCTATGGATTCATTAGAACATTCAAGGTTCAACTTGTTAAAGTTTTATGCTTTAATACAAAAAGTACAGTGCTTACAGATAAAAATATAAAAAGATGGTAAATAAAAGACATACAGGTATGAAAACAGTATAAAATAAACAGGAGAAAACTTACAGAAACGTCTAACTTTGTAGTCTGCTTTCTGTTCCCTGAGGGGGGGTGAATATGGAGTTGGTGGAACACATCAGCTTCCCAGGGCTGCCCTCACATGTGAACACGATTCTACGTATACAGGTCTAATTTATAGCTTTACTCTGGAGGTCAGATTTCTAGACCAGCCCCTCAGGTTAATATCATAATTGCTTGTTTTTGATTGGACCACAACCTACCTATGGTGTCCCTGGCCAATTGCCTAGAGGCCTCTGATACTTAAACAGTCCTCACCCATTGGAGGACGCCTGAGCAAACTATTTCCCTCAGTTAGTATTTGCTACTGAGCTGCCAGGTCGTGTTCTGTCTCTGAGGGCTGCAATATGCCTGCCTTTATCCGTGTTCTGTTTGTGTATCCATGTCCATTCCTATCTGAACTCTGGTCTATGTCCGTTCCTGTTTGTACTCTGGTCTATGTCCATTCCTGTTCCTTCTTTGTTTGTTTGCCATTCCCACTGTGCTGTGTGTACCTCTGCCTTATCTCTCTGCTCTGTTTGCCACTACCAGTGGCTCTGCACCTCTCTGCTCTGCTCGCCACTTTTCGTGGCTCTGCACTTCTCTGTTCTGCTCACCACTACCTGTGGCTGTGCACTTCTCTGCTCTGCTTGCCACAATCAGTGGCTCTGAACCTCTCTGCTCTTCTTGCCACAATCAGTGGCTCTGCACCTGTGACACCCCAGGGTCCTGGTAATCACAGTGACATTGCTTTCCTCACAAGGAGAGTGATGTTACGATTGGAGGCAAGGAAGGATAACTTTCACCAGGTAAACACAAACATGCAACATGTTCACACTCCAGGCCACAAGGGGGAGCTTTTGATCCTATTCCTATGTGAGGTTGATCCTATTCCTAGGTTGTAGTTTGGAGGGAAAGTAGTCAGTTCCTGTCAGAGAGACAAAGGGCAAGCAAGTAGAGGGACCGTGTAGCCACAAGAAAGTGCTGCAACTCCTGGACAGAGATAACACTGAAAACAGAACAGATTGCAGTGAGAGTGTAGGAGAGCAAAGCACAGGAGAGTGACATCAGGGGAGGACAGCTGCGAATGAGCGAACCCCCTCTGAAGCGCAGATAACCGGTTGCCGAAACACTGAGGTTGTATGAGACTCTAAAACTTACAGCAGAGATCGGCAGGATAACTGAACTGAACTGTCCACCTCAATGCCCAGGAGGCACAGTGACACATAGAGCCCGGGTCGTGATAGAGACCCTGTAAAAAGGCTTGAGTCACATGTCATACGGGTTTGTGTCCTATCCTATATGGGGGGCAGAGAGAAGAACTGTGAGGACCTTATCAGAAGCCATAGGCAGTAAGGGACTACAACACCACCTCGCTAGAGGAAGGCTTTTAACTCCACCTGGATAAAGGAACTCCCAACTTGCCTCCAAGCCGGCTGGACTTTGCCTATCCTGTGATCTTGTACCCTGGACTGTGGCTGCCTGAAGTCTTCAGTAAACCAGGTAAAGAGACTGCAAACCTGTGTCCTCATTCTTTACTGCGCCATTCACCATCTTCTATCTACACACCGGGAGCCCTGGGGATATACTTCACCTGTGGGAAGTTATACCATCTAGCTGCCATAAAATCACCCCAGAGGACCCCTTAAAGCAGCGTCTTTCCCCACTGACCGACTAACACAGGTGGCGTTACAAACATAAACTTTATTCAATTCCCCTTTTACATGGGCGCCCAGGGCCACGGATCGGGTCGCCACCGTGACATCCCCCTGTGAACACCAGACCCGGGTACCTCACGGCCCTAGTGTGCGACTCACACCTCTCTGCTCTGCTTGCCAGTACCAGTGGCTCTGCACCTCTCTGCTCTGCTCGCCATAACCCGTGGCTCTGTGCTTCTCTGCTCGCCACAACCTGTGGCTCTGCGCCAGGTACGGACTGGGACTGAAATTCAGCCCTGGCATTTGAAATCATACAGGCCCATGCGTTCCCCATCCCCAAGCACCAGATGGGATATATTATTATTACCCTGCATGGAGGAAAGCAAGATTTACTACAAGACCAATATTTCTAAAGATACCTCCGTCCCAACTCTTAGCAGTATGAGTCTCTTGAGAACATTGATTCTCTTAACAACATAGCAGACAAGGTGGCCCACGAGAAGACAGGCCCTTCTGGCATTTGCCAGAATTGCCAGATGGCCAGTCCGACCTTACTCTGCGCCTTCTGGCTCTTGGCTTTACCTCCTGCGGTTCTGGCTCTTGGCATTGCCTCCTGCGGTTCTGCTCTTGGCTCCACCTCCAGCGGATTCGCTCTTGGCTCTGCCTCCAACGGCTCTGTCCTTAGCCCCGCCTTCTCCTTTAATGCCTTCTCCTTTTCTGCTCTTAGCTTCACCTTCCTCTTGTCTGCTCTTAGCTCTGTCTTTTCCTTTTCTGCTCTTAGCTGTGTTTCTGTTCTTGGTTCTTCCTCCTGCTCTTGGCTCCGCCTCCTGTGTTGCTGTTCTTGGCACCGCCTCTTGTGGTCTGCTGTGCATCCGCTCTTGAGGTCTTTCTCTATCTCCGTTCTGCAACTTGCCGCACAGGTCCCTACCTGTTCCCATATACCCTCCAGTCTAAACAAGTCCCTACCTGTTCCCATATACCCTCCAGTCTGAACAGGTTCTTACCTGTTTCCATACACCCGCCGTGTATACCAGTTCCTACCAGAGAATCAGCCCTATCCGTCTGACCTGCCACAGTGCCAGCCATGCCAGCCTGTCTGCCAGAGTGCCAGCCGTGCTTGCCTGTGTTTCAGTCAAGCCCGTCTGCTCATCAGGGCCCCTGCCATACCCGTCCACCAGCCAGTGTCACAGCCGTGCCCTCCTGCCTGCCTGTGTCCTGTCCCCCGGTGGGATCAGCATCCACAGCCAGACACCACCCTGGAGTGGTACCAGGTAGCTACAGTACCTGCCGCACAAGCCTGACCTCACCATCAGAGGCTCCATCGAACACCTAGGAACCTTCTTAGTTACGCCCCTTCCAGGGTAGTCTGGTCAGTGGTCCAGTGGGGCGACACCCCTGGATGCCCGCGCCAACCAGTCTGGGTGCGAGCGTTACACAAGTTTTACTGCATAACTAGACAGATCCATCATTCAGGACTCTGAAAAAGTTGGGTAGTAATCTGGAAAGTTTATCAGTTTACTTCCCAGGGTTGTCAATCAGATATAAGACCCTCTGCTCATCCCTAGACAATGTTACAAATTCTAAGTGAATTTCCGGTTTACCAATTCCAGCCCTGTGCTGATGAGGGCCCAAAGCCCGAAACACGTGTCCACAGGTAGGAATTGGTTGGCTGTGTAAATTTAGAAACTAATCCGCAGCATTGCACGCTTGGCGGTTCCAAGCGCTGTGGATTAGACAGGGGTGGAAAGAGATGATTTGCATAGCTCCGCCTACTGCAAAGGATTCTGGGTAAACCTGCTATTCTTTGTATTATGCTGCTTACAAGTACTTTCCGTTTCAGGAAACCATCCACTATGTATTTCCTTTAAGTAGAGGGCTTTTCGGTCTCTTTCGTCCCGCTACATTTAGCCCAACTTGGGTCTCTCCCTAAGGTGGCTAGCATATATGTAATTTATAAGCGTCACTGAACAAATACAAAAACTTGTGTAGTTTCAGTAACCCAACTTGGCCACTAGGAGGCAGAGATGTGGTAATAATGTAGAGATAATCTGCAGGATGCTACAACTGTTTGTTCCTGTGACATTACTGATATATCAGCACCAATTTCACCCCTATTTATTATAGCACATCGCTTTGGGTTAGATTTGGAGCTACTCACTGGCTCCTATGGGAATTGTTATGTTTCAATACAAAATTTGCAATCAATCCGTAGTCTTATATTGTTACAATAATGTTAATGTCAGGGGTCTAATTGACAGTTTGGATAACCCCTATTCACTAGTCACTTACCATAAGGGCTTGTGCACAAGAGCGATTTTTTTTCTCGACAACTGCTATCTGTGCTTTACACGGACGCACTTGTACCTATGATATTCTATGGGGCTGTGCACGTGCTATTCTTTCCTCGGACCGAGTGGTTTGCAGAAACAGTCGGAGACATGTTTGATTTTGATCTCAGTGTCAGATCAAAATCAACAATACAAGGCTATGGATCCATGAAAACATTGGACCGAACTTGGATGGCACACCCCAGAAAAGACACATCTGGAAGATTCTGGGGTGGCTGGGGGCAGGTGTTTTTAGCCAGGGGGGGGCCAATAACCATGGACCCTCTACAGGCTATTAATATCTGCCCTCAGTCACTGGCTTTACTACTCTGGAGGAGAAAATTGCGCGGGAGCCCATGCCAATTTTTTCCGCCATTTAACCCTTTAATTTAATAGCTAGAACAGCCAAATTTTGCACATACACACTACTAACATTAGTAGTGTGGAATATGCAAAAAAAAGGGGGATATGAGATGGTTTACTGTATGTAAACCATGTCTCAAATCATGTCGGGTTTAGGAAGGAGATAGCAAAAGCCGGCAATTGAATTACCGGCTTTTAAGCTATCTAGCGCTGGATGAAATATTAATATATATACATATATGTGTCTCAATGACATATATATATATATATATATATATACCTATTCTATGTGTACACATTTATTCCACCTATTCTACTGTAAGCTGTCAGTGTGATTTTACTGTACACCGCACTGAATTGCCGACTTTTCTCGCTAACATCGCTGCGTATTTCTCGCAAGTCACACTGCTGGTCCGTGTGTAATCCGTATTTTTCGGGCCCCCATAGACTTGCATTGGCGATTTTTTTGCGCAATACGGTGACAAACGCAGCATGCTGCGATTTTCTACGGCCGTAGAAAGCCGTATAATACGGATCAGTAAAATACGGCAGATAGGAGCTGGGGCATAGAGAATAATTGGGCCGTGTGGAATGCGTGTTTTATGGACGTATTTAATGTTCTCATACGTCCGTAAAACTCACTAGTGTGAGGCCGGCCTAAGGCTGCGTTCACACAGAGTTTTTGAGGCGTTCAAAAACCACAACTTTTCCAAGCAAAGACCTCTTCAGGAAACATTGCTGTACTGGTGGAGTTTTTGGAAAAGTTTTTCATTTCTTGAAATGGTTTTGGAAAAGTTTTTTCCTGAAGTTTTCTTCAGCTTTTTGATTTTGATAATTCCTAGTTTCAATGTTGAAGTAAAAAAAAAAAAAAATATTAATCATTTCCCCTGGTTCGTCTGCTGCAGCTGTTCACACACTGGCTTCAATGTGTCATGTAGGAGCAAAATAGTCAGACTGTGGTGAGGATTCAGGACTGAAGAACAGACGGACTCTGGAAGGCCAGGACTTAGATATTCTAGAGTTGCTATTTAAGCAATTGTCCATTTGTTATTTCTTTCATGCTTTCTTTTACCACAAAGTAGATGCAAAAGTAGCACTTCATTAGTCTTAGCAATTAAGGAAGGAAGGGTGTGCACATCGCTCCTTCTACTCTGCGATTTCTCATCTTTGGTCGGCAGAGAACGGGTTAACCCTTTCCCAGCCGCTTCAGTCTGTCATGCATTGTGAGAACGGAGAGGCAGAGTGCTATGCGGCAGTGACAGGTTCTATAGGGGACTGTTCTGTCAAGGCCAGTGTCTTTGTGACAAGTGCGCTCTGTTCTATGACATGAATCCAGAAACACACGTAGGCGTCTCAGTGTGCCAGGACTGACGCAGGCTCCGCTGCAAAGAAAGGATCCGGAACGTTATTGTCTTAAACCTTAAGAAATGGGAAGTAATGACGCGTGCTCTGCAGTACGACCTTTCACCTCAGTCAGGGCTAAAAATCAAGACTTTACCCCCACCTTGAATCATGGATTCCTTCATATGTGATTTCATGGCTGAAGCTTTAGGCCATGTTCACACTATCAGTATTTGGTCAGTATTTTACATCAGTATTTGTAGCCAAAACAGGAGTGGGAGATAAATACAGAAGTGGTTTCTGTTATTCTTTTCCTCTAATTGTTCCACTCCTGGTTTTGGCTACAAATACTGATGTAAAATACTGACCAAATACTGATAGTGTGAACGTGGCCTTAATGTGAACCTGTGATCCACATAGTAATTCTAGTATCCACCTATGAACATCATGTCCATCATACTTTATAGTTATCTCATCTTTATGTTATTGATACAGAGCTAGAAATCCCCTGTATAGACAGTTACATATTACCTACAGCCACCACTAGAGGGAGCTAATGGCATACCGTGTTATTATTGAGTTCATTGTAAAACCTGCATGCAGTGAGCTCCCTCTAGTGGTGGCAGCAGGTAGCCAGAAGCTTGTCATTTAACTATACGTTTGTTTCATTTCATTACAGCCTGGTGGCAGAAATTGACATGCAGCATTGGCCAATTTGGAGTAAGCATAGTACAACGTCTACAACTTTATATATGGGTAGTTATATGTTTATCTTAGACTAGATGGTGGCCCGATTCTAACGCATCGGGTAGTCTAGAATATGCATGTCTACATAGTATATTGCCCAGCGACGTAGTATATTGCCCAGCCACGTAGTATATTGCCCAGTCACGTAGTATATTGCCCAGCGACGTAGTATATTGCCCAGCGACATAGTATATTGCCCAGCCACGTAGTATATTGCCCAGTCACGTAGTATATTGCCCAGCGACGCAGTATATTGCCCAGTCACGTAGTATATTGCCCAGCCACGTAGTATATTGCCCAGCCACGTAGTATATTGCCCAGTCACGTAGTATATTGCCCAGCCACGTAGTATATTGCCCAGCCACGTAGTATATTGCCCAGCGACGCAGTATATTGCCCAGTCACGTAGTATATTGCCCAGTCACGTAGTATATTGCCCAGCCACGTAGTATATTGCCCAGCCACGTAGTATATTGCCCAGCCACGTAGTATATTGCCCAGCGACGTAGTATATTGCCCAGCGATGTAGTATATTGCCCAGTCACGTAGTATATTGCCCAGCCACGTAGTATATTGCCCAGCCACGTAGTATATTGCCCAGCCACGTAGTATATTGCCCAGCCACATAGTATATTGGCCAGTCACGTAGTATATTGCCCAGCGACGTAGTATATTGCCCAGCGATGTAGTATATTGCCCAGTCACGTAGTATATTGCCCAGCCACGTAGTATATTGCCCAGCCACATAGTATAAAGCACAGCCCACGTAGTACGGTATATTGCCCAGTCACGTAGTATATTGCCCAGCCACACAGTATATAGCAGAGCCACGTAGTATATTGCCCAGCCACGTAGTATATTGCCCAGCGACGTAGTATATTGTCCAGCCACATAGTATATTGGCCAGTCACGTAGTATATAGCAGAGCCACGTAGTATATTGTCGAGCCACATAGTATATTGCCCAGCCACGTAGTATATAGCAGAGCCACGTAGTATATTGCCCAGTCACGTAGTATATTGCCCAGCACAGAGCCACGTAGTATAGAGACTTAAAAAAATAAATAAACATATACTCACCTTCCGAAGGCCCGTTGGAAGTCCTGCTATACTTACCATCCACCGCCTTTGCCGCTCCTCGCCACGCTCCCGGGATCGCTCCATTGCAAGCGGCAGCTTGCGGTCCCAGGGCTGGTGTGAGCAGGACCTATGACGACGTCGCATTCACATGACCGTGACGTCACGGCAGGTCCTTGTCGCACAGGACCTGGGACGGGAGCGGAAGCTGCCGCTTGCAATGGAGCGGTCCGGGGAGCGTGGCGAGGAGCGGGAAAGGCGGTGGATGGTGAGTATAGCAGGTTTTTTTGTAAATTATTTTTAACATGACCTATTTTTACTTTTGATGCTGCATAGGCAGCATCAATAGTAAATAGTTGGGGACACACAGGGTTAATAGCAGCGGTAACGGAGTGCGTTACACCGCGGGCCGTTACGGCTGCCATTAACAATGTGTGAGCGGTGAGTGGATGGGATTACGGAGCGGGCGCCGGGCAGTGAGTGCAGGGGAGTAGGGGAGGGACTAATCGGACTGTGCCCGTCGCTGATTGGTCGCGGCAGCCATGACAGGCAGCTGCCGAGACCAATCAGCGAGCGAATAACCGTGACAGAAGGACAGACAGACAGACGGAAGTGACCCTTAGACAATTATATATAGAGATGTTGATTGGTGTGGTGCCCTACCTCAGCATTACGAGCACATTTCGTTGTCTAATATTCCCTAAGTATATAAACAACATGGGGAAGGTATTGCAGAAGGTTCTCTCAGGACTGTATCAAAATGACAACGTTCCCTCTGGTGGGTATTACTACCAAACCATTTAAATGGAAGTGGTATCATATTAGTAGTAACCCCTGAATTATGTGGGGGAGGGGAGAGATCTTCAGAGTTTTTTTTTTAATCAACATCATAAATCCATTATAATCATCACCATAATATCTAGAAGAAGGATCTTCCCAAAAAAATATTACGTGTCCTAGACTGCGGGTGTATTTGTTCCACTGGAAGATGCGGGTAGGAGGGGATAATGGGAGTCATTAATCCATGTGACAAACGAAGGTCTGTGCCCAGACGATGTGGGTGCAATGAGACTGTGTCTGCAGAAGTTTATGTAGCAGAGACAGAGGAGTGGGGAGAATATCTACTACCCGTATACTCTCTGCATAGCTATTGATGCTCATTTTGTCAGATGTGCGCTGATACCACCTAGTACAGCTTTCTGTATTTTTCCACTACAAACCAACTATTTGCGTGTGGACAAGTCATAACCATATGACAAATTGAGCTCTGCTATATTTGACTCTACTGCTTTTGGTAGTCATCATTGTTAGGGTTTGTGCACACATTGAGTATTTGGATGCAGTAATTTCTGCATTTCTTGGCAGGAAAAACCCACGCAACAGAAACGGGTGTTTTTGTCACGTTTTCGATGTGTTATTGCTGGAGTATTTGGACAGCAATGAATGCTATCATAGCATAACACCCCAACATATTATAAAATTGCACCCTGTGGAGCTTATTGACCTGCTATTTTATGATTAAATAAATGAAAAAAAACGATGTGAGGTCCTCCCCATTTTTTGTAACCAGCAAAGATAAAGCAGACAGCTGATATTATCAGGTCCATGGTTATTGGGCACTGCCTAAAAATCCCAGCGCGTCCATAACTTCGCTGCTCTACTCACTCTGGACTACGTCAAACCTGCGTAGGATCTTTTTTTTTTAATAAACTTGCGAATGAGGGATAGTGTGGGGGAGTTTTTATTTCAATAAAGTATTTTTGTTGTGTTTTTTTTACTGGGTTAGTAATGGGGGTGTCTGATAGACATTTCTTCATGACTAGCACCAGGGTTTGATGTCAGCTGTGTTTTTGGACGCTTCACAGATGACTCACAGCACCATTACCCCAATTGCCACTGCTTCAGGGCAGTCGTGAAGAACCAAGGCAAAGAGCCAGAGTTGGCGCATCTAATGTGATGTGCCACTTTTGCACACAGCTGAAGGTTACTATTTTTAGGCTGGGAAAAGTCCAATAACTATGGACCTTCCCAGCCTGATAATATCAGCCCGCAGCTGTCTGCTTTACTTTTGCTGGTCAGCAAAAATGTGGGGGACTCCACTTAATTTTTTTTTAATTTATTTAATCATAAAAAGCTGTCCAATAAGCTCCACATGGTGCAATTTTATTATACATCAGGGGGTTGTGTAAGTATATGTCTGTCTGTCTATATTTCTTTCTGTCTATCTATATCTATGTCTATCTATTATCTATCTCTATAGCATGCACTGCTGTCTAAAAATGCAAGAAAAACGATAAAAAAATGCAGTAAATCCGCAGCACATCCGCAATCATATTTAGCCCTGTGTTTTTATAGCATTTTTAACTGACTTCATTGTAAGCAATGGATGAAAAAAAACACTGCAAAAATAATGAAAGAATTGATAGGCTGCAGATTTGAATCTGCACCAAATCTACACGTCACAAATAAGCAACATGTGCATGACATTTCAGAACGCTCATTCACTTTGCTGGCATCAGGATTCCCTTCAGGTTTTGTGACAAATCCGTGCAGCAAAAATTAGACAAAAACGCATTGTGTGCACACAGCCTTAACCCCTTCACCCCGAAGCCTGTTTTCAACTTTCTGACCAGGCCATTTTTTTTCAATTATGACCACTGTCACTTTATGAGGTCATAACTCTGAAATGCTTCAACGGATCCTGCTAGCCACCTTAGGGAGAGACCCAAGTTGGGCTAAATGTAGCGGGACGAAAGAGACCGAAAAGCCCTCTACTTAAAGGAAATACATAGTGGATGCTTTCCTGAAACGGAAAGTACTTGCAAGCAGCATAATACAAAGAATAGAAGGTTTACCCAGAATCCTTTGCAGTAGGCGGAGCTATGCAAATCCTTGCAAGTACTTTCCGTTTCAGGAAAGCATCCACTATGTATTTCCTTTAAGTAGAGGGCTTTTCGGTCTCTTTCATCCCGCTACATTTAGCCCAACTTGGGTCTCTCCCTAAGGTGGCTAGCATGTATGTATCGCTTGCTCACCGAGCCCCACTCCATACAGCCAACCAATTCCAGCCCTGTGCTGATGAGGGCCTAAAGCCCGAAACACGTGTCCACAGGTAGGAATTGGTTGGCTGTGTAAATTTAGAAACTAATCCGCAGCATTGCACGCTTGGCGATTCCAAGCGCTGTGGATTAGACAGGGGTGGAAAGAGATGATTTGCATAGCTCTGCCTACTGCAAAGGATTCTGGGTAAACCTGCTATTCTTTGTATTATGCTGCTTGCAAGTACTTTCCGTTTCAGGAAAGCATCCACTATGTCAACGGATCCTGGTGATTCTGAGACCAATTTTTAAACTTTTAGTTTTTTTTGCCCTTAATTTAGAGACTCATATCATTTAAAATAGTTAAAAAATAACATTTCCCACATGTCTGCTTTACATTAGCACAATTTTGGAAGCAATTTTTTTTTGGAGAGCCCCTGATGTGCCTAAACAGTAGAAACTCCCCACAAGTGACACCATTTTGGAAATTAGACCCCCCTAGGGAACTAATCTAGATGTGTGGTGAGCACTTTGAACCCCCAAGTACTTCACAGAAGTTTATAATGTAGAGCCGTAAAAAAAAAGTACATTTTTTTTCAAAAAATGATCTTTTCGCCCCAAATTTTTTATTTTCCCAAGGGTAACAAGACAAATTGGACCCCAAAATTTGTTGTTCAATTTGTCCTGAGTACGCTGATACCCTATATATGTGAGTAAACTGACCCCATTTTGGAAAGAAGACCCCTAAAGGAACTTATCTAGATGTGTGGTGAGCACTTTTAACCCCCAATTGTTTCACTAAAGTTTAGAATGTAGAGCCGTGAAAATGAAAAAATAATTTTCTCTTTCCACAAAATTATCTTTTAGCCCGCCATTTTTTCCCAAGGGTAACAGGAGAAATTGGACCCCTAAAGTTGTTGTCCAATTTGTCCTGAGCACGCTAATACCCCATATGTGGGGGGGAACCACTGTTTGGGCGCACGGCAGAGCTCAGAAGGGAAGGAGTGCTGTTTGGAATGCAGACTCAGATGGAATGGTCTGCAGGCGTCACGTTGCATTTGCAGAGCCCCTGATGTACCTAAACAGTAGAAACTCCCCACAAGTGACCCCATATTGGAAACTAGACCCCCAAAGGAACTTATCTAGATGTGTTGTGAGAACTTTGAACCCCCAAGTGTTTGACTACAGTTTATAACGCAGAGCCGTGAAAATAAAAAATCCTTTTTTTTCCACAAAAATTATTTTTTTGCCCCCGGTTTTGTATTTTCCCAAGAGTAACAGGAGACATTGGACCCCAAAATTTGTTGTCCAATTTGTCCTGAGTACGCTGATACTCCATATGTGGGGGTAAACCCCTGTTTGGGCGCACGGGAGAGCTCGGAAGGGAAGGAGCACTGTTTTAGTTTTTCAACGCAGAATTGGCTGGAATTGAGATCGGACGCCATGTCGCGTTTGGAGAGCCCCTGATGTGCCTAAACAGTGGAAACCCCCAATTCTAACTGAAACCCTAACCCAAACACACCCCTAACCCTAATCCCAACCATAACCCTAACCACACCCCTAACCCTAATCCCAACCCTTATTCCAACCGTAAATGTAATCCAAACCCTAACTTTAGCCCCAACCCTAACTTTAGCCCTAACCCTAACCCCAACTCTAACCCTAACCTAACCCTAGCCCTAACCCTCGCCCTAATGGGAAAATGGAAATAAATACTTTTTTTAAATTTTATTATTTTTCCCTAACTAAGGGGGTGATGAAGGGGGGTTTGATTTACTTTTATAGCGTTTTTTGGGCGGATTTTTATGATTGGCAGCCGTCACACACTAAAAGACGCTTTTTATTGCAAAAAAACAGTTTTTGCATCACCACATTTTGAGAGCTATAATTTATCCATATTTTGGCCCACAGAGTAATATGTGGTCTTGTTTTTTGCGGGACGAGTTGTCGTTTCCAGCAGTACCATGTTTATTTATATCCATCATTTTGATTGCGTGTTATTCCACTTTTTGTTTGCCGGTATGATAATAAAGCGTTGTTTTTTGCCTCGTTTTTTTTTTTTTTTTTTGCGGTCTTCACTGAAGGGGTTAACTAGTGGGATAGTTTTATAGAGCGGGTCGTTACAGACGTGGTGATCCCAGATATGTGTACTTTTATTGTTTTTTTTATTTACATAAATAAATGGATTTAGTGGGAATTTTTTTTTTCTTTATTTGGGGATTTATTTTTTTTTTACTTTCTAACATTGTCCCAAGGTGGGACATCACTATATTAGATCAGATCACTGATCTGACACTGTGCATAGCACAGTGTCAGATCAGCGATCTGACAGGCAGTGCAGGAGGCTTTCCGGGCTAGCCACCTCACTTCATGACCCGGAAGGAGTCCCGCGGCCATCTTGGATCCGGGGACTCCTTCCAGATCACCGGAACAATGCGATCGCATCGCGTTGTTCTGGTGGGAGAGCTCAGGGAGCCCCTGTCCCTGCGCGATGCCTCTCTTTGTCGCTGTCACTATTGACAGCGGCATCAGAGGGGTTAAATGCCCACGATTGGTGCTAGCGCCGATCGTGGGCATTGCTGCGGGGTTTCAGCTGTCATATACAGCTGACACCCGCATGCAATTGCCGCGGCGCTCACTGTGAGGCCGCGCGATCGTGCCGCCGTACTAGTACTGCGGTTTGCGGGAACTCAGTTCTCGCAGAGCAGTACTATTACGGTGCATGTCAGGAAGGGGTTAAAAGAAAACTGCAGTTAAAATCAATTTAGACAATCAATATAAAAAATCATACCAAGAAGAATCATTTCAGAGCTATTTCCACCTTTGATTTCACCCATAATCTGTACAAATCCATTAAGAATCAAATTGAAATCATTTTGAAGGGAAAATAAAATAATGTATTTGCATAAGTGTGAACACCCAAGACCTCCTTTTCTCCTCCACGGTTATTCGATCCTTACCCAATCGCCTCCAAGACTTATCCCAATCCTCTGGGATTCTGTGCCCCAACACATCTGGTTATCAACCACATTTGGATCCTTCAAAAGAAACTTGAAAATCCATCTCTTCAAGAAAGCTTACAACCTGTAATGACCACACGGCCACTTCAACACCATCGGAGCTACTGCAACCCCGAACCTACTGTCTCCTTCCCCACCATCCTGCAGAATGTAAGCCCGCAAGGGCAGTGTTCGCTCCCCTCTTTATCAGTCTGTCATTGTTAGTTTGTTTACTGTGTGATATTTGTATTTTGATGTAAACTCTTCTCATGTACAGCACCATGGAATTAATTGTGCTATATAAATAAATAATAATAATAAAAAAATGTAGGAAAAGTCAAGAAGAAAATTGGTCTGGGAGGCTGCCACGAGATCTACAGCAAGATTAAAGGAGCTGCAGGCAGGTCTGTCAAGTACTGTTTGTGTATTGCATGTGACAACCATCTCCAGAGTTCTTCATGCATCTGGACTGGTGTTTAGGGTGGCAAGATGGAAGCATTGTCTAACAAAAGCATGAGAGAAAACATGTTATGGCATAAAAAGACCATGGTTGAACATTCTATCCATGATTCCAAAAGGTATGTTTAGCACAAAGTCAACATTGTGCATCACCAAAAGAACACTATACCAACAATAAAGCATAGTGGAGGCAGAGTTCTGCTTTGGGGCTGTTTTTCAGTAGCTGGAACTGGGGCTTTCGTCAAGGTGGAGGGAATTATGAACAGTTCCAACTATCAGTCAGCTTTGCAACAAAAAAGTTCGGCCACTGCTAAAAAGCTGAAGATGAAAAGGAACTTCACCATTCAGCGCAAAAACGACCCTAAGCATTCTTCCAAATTCACAGAAGAATGGCTTCACCGGAAGATCAAAGTTTTGAAATGGCCCAGCCAGAGCAAAGACCTGAATCCAATTGAAAATCTGTGGGTGACCTGAAGAAGGCGATCTACACAGGAGATTAGCTTCCAATCCGACAGATTGTGGAGCTACTGCAAGAAAGAGAGGGCAAAGATTGCAATTCTAGATGTGCCATGCTTATAGACTCTTACCCAAAAAGACTAAACGGTGTCATATAAAAAACATTATTAAGGTTGTGATTATTTAAGCAACCACATTATTTTAATTCTCTGGCAGTTTAACAGGGGTGTAGACTTTTTATGTCCGCTGTATATGACTATTTTGATTGAACTGAATTGGTTTAGCTATGCAGTAAATTCATTACAGTCTCCATAACTAAATTTGCCATTCAGAAGTCTAGGAAAGAGGGAAAACAACAATTTTTAGCAGAGTTTTAAGTGTTGGCCGGTTGCAAAGGGTAGATGCTTCTACAGCGTTTCCCAGGGCCATTGCTCTTGGAGTGCCAGCGCATAGATCATGGTGATATATATACGGGGCCAGGATATATGGCGGTGGGTGACGTGCAGACGCGGTACAGATATTAGCCTTCTAATTGGCAGTTTATCATTACTCTGCCAGAGAAATTAATAAGATGGTGATCTGCAGAGGCAGCAGAGTGAGGATGAACGGTCATTAATCTGAGATATGTCCACGCTGCATTAAGGGGATGGTGAACAGGAGGCGTGAGGTATGAGGTAGAGGCGCTATGATCAATAATTCAAGCAGAAAATAAACACATGACAATATGGATCAACATCTATCTCTATCGCTGTCTAGAAGGACTCGGAGAAGTTAACTTCTTCTCTTCTGGTCAGATGCCACGTCTACCAGACACAATATCTCTGGGCCGATGGTGGTGGTGGGGGGATACAAGATTATTCCTCCCAAGACGCCTGGAGAAGAAATTGAGCGTATTGAGGCGAGATGTGAGTTTACAGATGACTGGATGAAGCCGTGGACATGAGAGAGACACAACAAAGGTCAGCGACCTGAGAGGAAGTGTAATATAAGAGTCGTGCAGACCCCGGCGTCTTATCGAATTTACTCAGTCTGTGCATCCGCTGCATGATCTTATAGGAGCAAATAAGACAGATTCTGTCCTGGATCAATACACTTTTCCTTGAGATGACAATTGTTGCTATGCAAAAGGGTAAAAACCGACATGATGTGCTATAATGGAGCAAGGTCTCAAAAAGAAAATCCCCCCAGGGGTTTGGAACTGTAAAAAATAACAAACTAATACTCACCTACTGGCACCCACCTGGATCCAGCATAGGCTGCATAGTGGTCTGCGCTAACACTCGAAGAGGAGACTTTCCCATTACACCAGCAGCAGGACCACTGTGGTTTGTGATTTGACCAATGCAGCAGCCAGTGACTTGAACAGCAGATGATCAGAAAAACACCAGATGACACATTACTTAAGTTTCTGCTGCGGACAGTCAAAGATTGCAGTGATACCAGGGTCGGACTGTTGTGTCTGGGGCCCACAGGGGGAATTGACCCTAGGGGCCCACCCTACAGCTATATGCAAATAACTTAGCGATCCCTGACAGGCAGCTTCAGCACATCTTTTGTGTGCCACCATAACTGAGATGTACAATTACAGCAGTTTGCATTAAAGGGTTCTTTGACAAAAGCAAGTTATCAACGATCTACAGGTTAGGTAGGCAATAACTTATTGATTGGTGGAATCCGACCATTGGAAACCACACCGATTGGAAGAATGGGGAACTTTTATTCCTGACAGCACACTTTTATCCCCATTTTAATATGGAACGGCAGGTGGGATGTCTGACCACAGCTCCATTCATCTTCTTTGAGGACTTCCAGAAAAAGCCAAGTGCCGCCCCTTAGGCAGTAGTGTAGCTACTGGGGGGGGGAGGGTGTGGGCGTCCCGGGCCCGGTGATCTAAGGGGGCCCACTCGGAGCTACGACTGTAACTATCGCCTATACAGTTACATGCTGCGGCATAGCAGGGAGAATCGATCTCCCTGCTCTGCTGCCCGATTGCTGGGCAGCCCCTGAGCAGGCGGGGGAGGGGGGGTCCGGTGCCAGCAGTGGGCCCCCCGCCGTCATCGGAAGATGACGTCACTGCCCAGCGCCCGCTGTCAGGAGATCAGCGGGAGCAGCGCAGGAACCAGGATGAAGAGAGGTGAGTTTTTTTGTTTTTTTTTATGGGTGCTGCCGCCTTATTACAGGGTCTGCCTATGGGGATCTGCCACCTTATTACAGGGTCTGACTATGGGTGCTGCCTCATTACAGGGTCTGCCTATGGGGATCTGCCACCTTACTGTATTTCAGGGTCTTCCTATGGTTGCTGCCTTATTACAGTCTCTGCCTATGGGGGCTGTCTTATTACAGGGTCTGCCTATGGGGATCTGCCGCCATATTACAGGGTCTGCCTCTGGGAGTCTGCCTTATTACAGGGTCTGCCTATGGGGATCTGCTGCCTTATTACAGGGTCTGCCTCTGGGGGGCCTGCCTTATTACAGGGTCTGCCTATGGGGAGGCTGCCTTATTACAGGGTCTGCCTATGGGGATCTGCTGCCTTATTACAGGGTCTGCCTATGGGGAGGCTGCCTTATTACAGGGTCTACCTATGGGGATCTGCTGCCTTATTACAGGGTCTGACTCTGGGGGGGGTGCCTTATTACAGGGTCTTCCTATGGGGATCTATTGCCTTATTACAGGGTCTCTCTCTGGGGGGCTGCCTTATTACAGGGTCTGCCTCTGGGGGGCTGCCTTATTACAGGGTCTGCCTCTGGGGGGCCTGCCTTATTACAGGGTCTGCCTATGGGGAGTTGCCTTATTACAGGGTCTGCCTATGGGGGCTGCCTTATTACAGGGTCTGACTATGGAGTTGCTGCCTTATTACAGGGTCTGCCTCTGGGGGGGTGCCTTATTACAGGGTCTGCCTATGGGGATCTGCTGCCTTATTACAGGGTCTGCCTCTGGGGGGCTGCCTTATTACAGGGTCTGCCTCTGGGGGGCTGCCTTATTACAGGGTCTTCCTCTGGGGGCCTGCCTTATTACAGGGTCTGCCTATGGGGAGTTGCCTTATTACAGGGTCTGACGATGGGGGGCTGCCTTATTACAGGGTCTGCCTATGGTAGGGCTGTCTTATTGCAGGGTCTGACTATGGGGGGCTGCCTTATTACAGGGTCTGACTATGGGGGGCTGTCTTATTACAGGGTCTGACTATGGGGGCTGCCTTATTACAGGGTCTGACGATGGGGGGCTGCCTTATTACAGGGTCTGCCTATGGTAGGGCTGTCTTATTACAGGGTCTGCCTATGGGGTTGCTGCCTTATTACAGAGTCTGACTATGGGGGTGCTGCCTTATTACAGGGTCTGCCGCCTTATTACAGGGTCTGCCTATGGGGAGGCTGCCTTACTACAGGGTCTACCTATGGGGATCTGATGCCTTATTACAGGGTCTGCCTCTGGGGGGGTGCCTTATTACAGGGTCTGCCTATGGGGATCTGCTGCCTTATTAGAGCATCTGCCTCTGGGGGGCTGCCTTATTACAGGGTCTGCCTCTGGGGGGCTGCCTTATTACAAGGTCTGCCTCTGGGGGGCCTGCCTTATTACAGGGTCTGCCTATGGGGGTTTGCCTTATTACAGGGTCTGATGATGGGGGGGCTGCCTTATTACAGGGTCTGCCTATGGTAGGGCTGTCTTATTACAGGGTCTGACTATGGGGGGCTGCCTTATTACAGGGTCTGCCTATGGGGGGCTGCCTTATTACAGGGTCTGACTATGGGGTTGCTGCCTTATTACAGGGTCTGCCTATGGGGGCTGCCTTATTACAGGGTCTGACTATGGGGGGCTGCCTTATTACAGGGTCTGCCTATGGGGGGGGCTGTCTTATTACAAAGTCTGACTATGGAGTTGCTGCCTTATTACAGGGTCTGCCTATGGAGGCTGCCTTATTACAGGGTCTGACTATGGGGGTGCTGCCTTATTACAGGGTCTACCACCTTATTACAGGGTTTGCCTATGGGGGTGCTGCCTTATTACAGAGTCTGACTATGGGGGTGCTGCCTTATTACAGGGTCTGCCGCCTTATTACAGGGTCTGCCCATGGGGGTGCTGCCTTATTACAGTGTCTGCCTATGGGGGTGTTGCCTTATACTACAGAGTCTGCCTATGGGGGTACTGCCTTATTACAGGGTCTGCCTATATGAGGGTGCTGCCTTATTACAGTGTCTGCCTATGGGGGCTGCTGTCTGCTATAGAGTCTGCCTATGGGGAGTGCATTATACTATATTGTGGACTATTTGGTGCATTATGCTACTGTATATGGAGGCTATCTAGGGGGCCATCATACAGTATGGAGATTACAGTGTGGGGGTCATTATACATTGTTGGAGCCATCAAACAGTTTGGGGGCTACTAAGGAGTCAGTATAGTGTGTGGGTGGTACTATACAGTAAGGGGGCATTATACTGTGTATAAGAGAGCATCATGCTGTGTATAGGGGAGCTGTACAGGGGCAGACATGGGACATTATTAAATGTAAAGTAGGCACTTATTGCTATAGGGGAACTCAGGTTACTGTGGCTATCAAAGGGGCACACAGAGGGCATTATTACTTTCTAGGGGGAAAAATATGGGCACCGTTTTCTAGGGCACTTGCACCTGGTATTACTATATTGTAGAGAGTTGCTTTAGAATTTAGAGGGCACAGAGAACCACACAGCAGGTGCAGTAATAGAGACACATACCGCAACAGCGGCTCAGTATTGGGGTATCAGGTGCAGTAATAGGGACACATATGGCAGCAGCTGCTCAGTATTGGGGTATCAGGTGCAGTAATAGGGTCACATACAGTACGGCAGCAGCGGCTCAGTATTGGGGTATCAAGGGCAGTAATAGGGACACATACAGCAGCAGCAGCTCAGTATTGGGGTATCAGGGGCAGTAATAGGAACACATACGGCAGCAGTGGCTCAGTATTGGGGTATCAGGTGCAGTAATAGGGACACATACAGCAGCAGCAGCTCAGTATTGGTGTATCAGGTGCAGTAATAGGGTCACATACGGCAGCAGAGGCTCAGTATTGGAATATGAGGTGCAGTAATAGGGACACATACGGCAGCAGCGGCTCAGTATTGGGGTATCAGGTGCAGTAATAGGGACACATACAGCAGCAGCGGCTCAGTATTTGGGTATCAGGTGCAGTAATGGGGACACCTACGGCAGCAGCGGCTCAGTATTGGGGTATCAGGTGCAGAAATAAGGACACATATGGCAGCAGCGGCTCAGTATTGGAGTATCAGGTGCAGTAATAGGGACACATACGGCAGCAGCAGCTCAGTATTGGGGTATCAGGGGCAGTAATAGGGACACATACAGCAGCAGCGGCTCAGTATTGGGGTATCAGGGGCAGTAATAGGGACACATACGGCAGCAGCGGCTCAGTATTGGGTACCAGCTGCAGTAATAGGGACACATACGGCAGCAGCGGCTCAGTATTGGGGTATCAGGTGCAATAATAGGGACACATACGGCAGCAGCGGCTCAGTATTGGGGTATCAGGTGCAGTAATAGGGACACATACGGCAGCAGCGGCTCAGTATTGGGGTATCAGGGGCAGTAATAGGGACACATACAGCAGCAGCGGCTCAGTATTGGGGTATCAGCAGGATGAGGAGTTTGTGCAGGTTGGGACTAGATGGTGATGGCTGGAATATGAGAAGTGAAATGTGTCTTTGTTGTATTCTCTGCAGATGAGTCCTGCCTGGAAGAAGTTGTCATGTTGGTCTGGGCCAGATGGAAAAGATGAGAAAAATGAACGATTCCATCAGAAAGAACGTCAGTGGTAAGTCATTATCTGTAACTGTGCGGTGATCTCTTATACTGTATGTTCTGTAGGACTGGTATCTACCACTGACTATATGGCGGTAATATCCATGTTGGTCTTTATATAGATTATCTTCAGTAACAGCGCGGTCAACTGCTGAGGTTCCCCTCCACTATTAGGGCTCGTCACCGAGTTGTAATCAAGGTTTCCTGGTTAGGGGCCCACTCAGAAGTTTTGCCCACCCCTGAACCAAAACCCTAGTTACGCCTCTGCTCTTAGGGAATGAATGGATCAGTGTATGCCGCTCCATACTAATGGGGATAAGAGTTCACATTCTGCAGATCGGTGCAGGTCCCAGCAGTCGGACCCCCACCAATCTATAACTTATCACTTATCCTTTGGCCGTGTTCACATGTTCAGTATTTGGTCAGTATTTTACATCAGTATTTGTAAGACAAAACCAGGAGTGAAACAATTAGAGAAAACGTATTATAGAGACATGTCACCACTTCTGCATTTGTCACCAACTCCTAGTTTTGGATTACAAATACTTATGTAAAATACTGACCGAATATGTGAACATAGCCTAAGGCTGGTTTCAGACTTGCTCCTCTGCGCTGTGGATGGCAGCGTACTTTCTCCTTGCCTCCTCCGTGAAGCTCCGCCTACTGCCAGCTGCGTTTCCCTGCGTACATATGTTTAACATTTAACATCTGAAACCAGCCTTAGGATAGGTGAAAACTTGTGTTCACCGTAGAACCTCTGTAAGGGTGGTTTCACACTTGCGTTTTTGTCTGCAGCGTTTTTTTTTTTCAAAAAAACGCATGCGTTTTTTTCCCCTATATTTAACATTGAAAACGCATGCGTTTTTAGTGGTACGCGTTTGGTCGCGTTTTGAAACGCATGCGTTTTTTTACTGCATGCGTTCATTTTCCTAAATGCAACTTGTAGTATTTTTGAGGGGCGTTTTTTGGACCAAAAAAACCGCATGCGTTTCCATGCGTTTTTTTTGGACCAAAAATGCATTGGAGTCAATGGGGACGCATGCGTTTTTTTGTGCATGCGTTTGCATGCGTTTTTTTGACGCATGCGTTTTTTTAACAATGGTTGAATAGACTGTAGATAAGGCTGTCTAGACACTGATAAGCCTCCCCCATAGCAGCAGGGTTATAAAAGGAAGGTTGGGGGAAGTTTCTGGTCACTTCTCATCAGACTCCAAAGAAGACAAGACCCTGCTCGGACGCATTGGTGGACAAGACCCAGAGCAATGTGAGTATATCCTAGCCAATGCATTTATTTTTAATTTTTTGGATCTACATGTCCTAATTTCTTCTATTTTTTTTTTTTCAACATGCATCAGAATGTCTTCTGCGGAGTCTTCATCTGATGAGGAGTTTGAGCCACGCCAGTCAGAAGTGGATCACGTCAGTGAGGTTAGTTTTTTGTCCTTCAGCTTGGTAAGTATTGACTGTCGCATCGACACGAGACAATTTGATTTTTTTTTTTTATAGAGCACTTCAACTGAGGGACAGAGAGGGACGGAGCTGCGGAGTCAAGGTCCGGTGGGAAGACGTCAGCGGGTATGTATACAAGGCAGACTGTCCTCATTGTAATATTCTTGAATCTTCCTTTCTGTACCCTTGATTTTCTTTTAATTTTTCTTTTATGATCCTTTTCTTAAAGTTGACTTTCATATTCCTGCCCTTTCTCATCTTCTTTTTTTTTTCTTTTTTTCCAATGTGATTGAGCAAACTTATATGATTTTATTTTACTTTTAGGTTTCACAACAGGACGACGACCGGATTGATAATGACCTCCTTATCACTCTGGTCCAGGAGCGAGTCCCGTTGTGGGACGGCCGGGATCCACAGCACGCCGTCAATAGTACGCTACGTCATTTGTGGAGTGAGGTGGCCCAAGCGTTGTGGGATGGCTTGGAGAATGCCCCGCCACGGGTCCGTAAGGCATTTGGTAAGTATTGCACTGCAGTGTCAAGCAGCAGAGACCTTGGCCGGGCTCTCTTGACTGTGTGTGATGAAAGAAACTTTTTGGAGTTTCTGTCATCACACACAGTCAAGAGAGCACGGCCAAAAGTACTTTTTCTGACCATTATATGTTTTTGTTATTTCACAGTTGAGAAAATAAGAACACGTTGGCGTTCCATGAAGGACCGCTTCAACAAGGACCTGCGTGCAGAGAAGAGTGCAGCTAGTGGTTCCGGAGCAAGGCACTGGCTCTACAAATATCACCGTGTGCTGGCCTTTTTAAGACCGGTCCTTCTCATGAGAACGTAAGTATTTCTCACATGCTTCCGGTTGTATTGCATTGACATAATCTGTAATTTTAAATTCCACAGGATGTACCGTCTTGCTATATTTTGGTATTAATTTTCTGTGTTCTTTTTTCACAGCACACACTGCACGACTGTCGCACCAGGTTCTGGAGCGGTCCTTCAGCCGGCAGCCACGGACCCGTCCCAGCCATCCAGCAGCGCAGCACCAGGTGGGTCTTCCACACTCACTGGAGACCAGGGGGCTGGCCCATCAGGTCTTCCCATTTCGCAGTCCTCTTTCGCTGCACCCATTTTTGCGGGCTCATCCCGGCAGCGACAGAGGGCTTCGGATAGGTCCCTCATGCCCGAGTTTTTGCACTTGAGCTCGGTTTTACACGAAGCTATCAAGGCTTTAGGTGACAGAATGGATGTGTCCCATAACCTCTTAGAGTGCCGCATCCAGGATGTCGCCAAAAGCATTGATCAAGTGAAAGCCGACCTCCAGAAGCCAGCTCATCATTTTTTAAATCAAATCCAACAGGGCATGTCGGAACACCTTAGCCCTGATCTCCAGCTGAGTGTGATGCAGGCCTGCAATGTTGCTTTTGTGCAGGCTATGCAGCAGAGTCAGAGTCGTAATGTGGCGGCATATCCAACTGTGCCGTCACTGTCACAAGTAAACACCATTCCTACCTCTGCTGCATACCACTGCACGGCCACCTCTATTCCCTCAACAGGTGTACTCCACTACAGCGCCAACACGATGACGAGTGCTGTTGGACATCCCACCGCCACCACCGTGACAACCGCTGCTCCGGCTTAGACCTCCTCCGCTGACACCACGATGACGCAGGACCCTGGCGTGGCTTATCGGCCCGGCCCCCTCCTGATGCAGCAGGACCCATCCATGGCATATCGGACTGCCCCCCCCCCCCCCCCCGATGCAGCAGGACCGAGGCCTGGCATATCGGACCGCCCCCCCCGATGCAGCAGGACCGAGGCGTTGCTTTCCGGGCAGGACACCCCCCCATGCAGCAGGACCCAGGCCAGGCGTATAGGATGGCCCACCCCCCCATGCAGCAGGACCCAGGCATGGCGTATCGCACCGGGCCCCCCATGATGCAGCAGGACCAAGCCATACCTTTCCGGGCAGGATCCACCCCGATGCAGCAGGACCCTGCCACGGCTTTATGTTCCCCCCCACCAGCAATGCAGCAGGACACTGGTATGGGCTTTGTTTCCCCCCCCCCAACGAGGCACCAGGACCCTGGGAGGGTTTTATGTTCTCCCCCCCCAACGAGGCACCAGGATCCTGGGAGGGTTTTAGTTCCCCCCCCCCCCCAACGAGGCACCAGGACCCAGGCGGGACTTTATCTTTCCCCCCACTACAATGGTGTTGGACTCAGACGTTGCCGAGCGCTCCACAATGGAGACGGACTGTGTTATTGTGGAGCCGGGTCCTGACGTGTCTCCCGCCCACACTCTACAACCTAGCCCAAGAAGACATCCCCCAACCAGGAAAACCCAAAGAAAAACCGGCAAAACTCATAAAAAACAAAAAACTCTGATTATTCCTCCCCCATCACCTACCGATGTGTCTCAATTGTCTGTTGTGTCTCACCCTTCCAGTGTGTCTCAAGGCCCTCATGTTTTAAGCCCCATCCCCGAACTTCCAGACCCTTCCAGTTTTCTTGCCCCTTCTCCTGCCACCTCTGCCTCCTCCACGGTGAGCCAGGCTTCAGTTCTGAACACCCCCCAGTTACGTCACTCAACCCCAAGCCGGCGCGGTACAACCCGTCGCGGTACAAAAAATTAAATTTGTTTGTGTTAATAAAAAAAAAGTTTATTTGCAACAATTATGCTTGGTTTATTGTGTCTTTCATGCTGAAAATCAGGCAATGGGTGTGAAACTGGTTCATCAAGTTCAATGTGGGGTCGCTCCTTAGCCATTACATTATTGTGTAGAACCACAGAGGCTTTGACCACCTCGTCCACTGTTTCAACTTTTAGATTGATGGCTGTTGCAAGAATGCGCCATTTAGCAACCAGAATGCCAAAGCTGCACTCTACGGTTCTTCTGGCCCTGGTCAGTCTGTAGTTGAATATTCTTCTAGTGTGGTCCAAGTCCCTACTAGAATAGGGCTTCAGGAGATTTTCACACATCTGGAAGGCCTCATCACCAACCATAACAAATGGCAGCGGTGGGCCTTGAGTGTTGGGGAGAGGCTGTGGAGGGGGAAAATTAAAATTGTTGCCATACACCCGACGGCCCATATCCGAGCTCTTGAAGGTCTGGGAATCATTGCCACGGCCAAAACCTCCAATATCCACGGCGATGAAGCGACACTCCGCATCCATGAGCACTACCGAAAAATATTTTTTATAATTATAAAACTCAGATCCGGTTCTGGCAGGTTTGACAATGCGGATGTGCTTTCCATCCACCGCCCCTAAACAGTTGGGGAAATCACACACGTTGAAAAATGTATTTGAAATTTCCCGCCACATGTCCACGGTGGGCACGGGTATAAACTCCTCACGGAGTACATTCCATAACGCACGACAGGTGTCCACAACAATTCCGGATAGGGTTGAGATTCCAAGGCGGTATTGGAAGTGCAGGGAAGATAAACTCTCTCCTGTGGCCAGAAATCTAGAAGAAAAAGAAACAAAAAAAACATTTAAAATCGGCTCTTAATGGTGTGTTTAAATAAGAAAAAGGTAAAAAAAAAAAAAAAATACATGTCATAACCAAAAAATTGGACTGTCATTGGTTTAGTTTTGGAACGTACCGTAATGTCACTAACAGACGTTCCTCGGGTGGAATTGCTCTACGGAGCCGTGTGTCCTGTCGCCGTATGGAACCTCCTACACGAGACAGTAAATCCCGGAAAGAATCTTGAGACATTCTCGTGTAATCCTGGAATTTCTCCGGGTTAGCATTCAGCTCCGCATAGAGCGTGTGATATGCTCCACGGGTCTCACGCACTTCAATGATGGGGTGCCTCCAAAAACGCCGACGCTGTCTCCTCCATCTTTGGCGGTTTCGGTCTTGCTCCCAAGCAAAAACACAGGCAAGGAAAATCTTGAAGCTGAACTCCAGTTTGAAATAAAAGTTCTCCATTGAAAGATCCATCATGACACCGGAAACAGTAGCAAGCTCTGAAAATTTCTGTACCCCTAGGGTCTATATATTGAGAGCCAATCATGTACGCCCTCTCTATTCCCATTGGTTGTGTCTGGTAACTTTTTTTTAAAAAAAATTTTTTTTTTTGGAAAATGCCCAAAAAAACGCAAACGCATGCAAAAACGCATGTAAACGCGTGTAAACGCTGCGTTTTTTTGACGCACGCGTTAAACGCGTGCGTCAAAAAAACGCAGCGTTTACACGCGTTTACATGTGTTTTTGCACCATGTGTTTTTTTTTTAAAACGCATGCGTTCAAAAACGCAAGTGTGAAACCAGCCTAAGTGCATAATTGCTACTGAGTAATAGTCACAGGACAGGGAGGGGTTAAACATCCAAGTATTTCATCTCTATTGGAAATCAAGAATCTTCTCCTTATTGTCAGAGAGAACAATTGACCTCCATACACAACACAATCCTCTACACCAAGACCAATAATACCACATACAAAAGGAAAAAAACGCCACACTGTGACCAGATCACATATTACCACCGCATAGTGACCGAATAATACCACATACAGGGGACAAATGCAGGCACACCATGACCAGACCACATATTTCCTCCACATAGTGACTGAATAATGCCACAGACAGGTGGTTAATACAGTCACATCATGACCAGACAACAAGGTGACCAAACACTACCACATACAGGGGACAAATACAGCCACGCCATGACCAGACCACATATTACCACCACTTGGTGACTGAATAATATCGCATACAGGTGGTTGATACAGTCACATCATGACCAGACCACATAGTGACTGAATAATACCGCATACAGGGCAGTAATACAGTCACATCATGACCAGACCACATAGTGACCAAATACTACCACATACAAGAGAAATACCACCAAATCATGACCGGATCACTTATTACCACCACAGTGATCGAGTACTACAATACTGATCATTAATAAAAACTACATTACTAATAACACTAATAGTACCACTGGTGACATTATACACAAGAACTGTATACATAGTAGAGTATATAGTGTCAGTGTACAGGTAATACAGTGACATTATACACCGGAGCTCTGCATATAGTGTCAGTGTACAGGTAATACAGTGATCACCAGTGACATTATACACAGGAACACTGTATTTAGTGTCATTGTACAGGTAATGCAGTAATCACCAGTGACAATATACACATGAGCTCTGTATATAGTGTCCATGTACAGGTAATGCAGTGATCACCAGTGGCATTCTACACAGGAGCACTGTATATAGTGTCATTGTACAGATAATGCAGTAATCAGCAGTGACATTATACACAGGAACTCTGTACAGAGTATAGTATATAGTGTCAGTGTACAGCTAATACAGTGATCACCAGTGCTATTATACACATGAGCTCTGTATATAGTGTACAGGTAGTACAGTAATCACCATTGACATTATACACAGGAACTCTGCATATAGTGTCAGTGTAAAGATAATACAATGATCACCAGTGACATTATACAGTAGAGCTCTGTACACAGTATATAGTGTAAGTGTACAAGTAACACACTGACTCACCAGTGACATCTCTAGTTAGTTTTTCATCTTCATCCAGTACAGACCGCCATCACTCCTTCCAGCCAGGACTTGTCTCTGCAGAAAATTAGACAGTTGTCTATAGCTGATCGCTTCCAGAGCACATTCCCCTCTATTTTCCCCGACTTCTACACTACGTCAGATGAAGAAAAAAAGACATAGTGCTGCCCTGCACAGTAACTGGACCCCCTTTTGTTCTCCCTCATGGAAGATGGTATCCTCAAAAGTAAATTAAATTACAGCAGTAATTATGTCCCCACTTGCCACTACAACCCAATAATGTTTGTTCCTCATCCTGACCTCCATACAGTAATTACAGTATGTTATCGCTTTATTTAATACTAGATGGTGGCCCGATTCTAACGCATCGGGTATTCTAGAATATGCATGTCCACGTAGTATATTGCACAGCCCATGTAGTATATTGCCCAACCACGTAGTATATTGCCCAGCCACATAGTATATTGCCCAGCCATGTAGTATATTGCCCAGTCACGTAGTATATTGCCCAGTCACATAGTATATTGCCCAGCCACGTAGTATATTGCCCAGTCACATAGTATATTGCCCAGTTACGTAGTATATTGCCCAGTGACATAGTATATTGCCCAGCCACGTAGTATATTGCCCAGCCACGTAGTATATTGCACAGAGCCACGTAGTATACAGCACAGACACGTAGTATACTGCCCAGTCACGTAGTATATTGGCCAGTCACGTAGTATATTGCCTAGCTACGTAGTATATTGCCCAGCCACGTATGTAACAGGTTAAAAAATAAAAAATAAACATATACTCACCCTCCAAGGGCCCCTTGTAGTCCTGTCGCCTGTGTGCGGTGCACGCAGCAGCTTCCGGTTCCAGGGTTGGTATGAGCGCAGGACCTGTTATGACATCGCGGTCACATGACCGTGACGTCATGGAAGGTCCTTCTCGCATAGCATCTTTGGAACCAGAACCTGCCGCTTGCACTGCCGAGGACAGCACGCACGTCGGAGGGTGAGAATAACCTTTTTTTTATTATTATTATTTTTAACATTAGATCGTTTTACTATTGATGCTGCATACGCAGCATCAATAGTAAAAAGTTGGTCACACAGGGTTAATAGCTGCGTAACCGGAGTGCATTACACCGCGCTCTGGTAACGCTGGCATTAACCCTGTGTGAGGGCTGACTGGATGACTGGAGGGGAGTATGGAGCGGGCACTGACTGCGGGGAGGAAAGAGCGGCCATATTGCCGCCGGATTGTGGTGTCGCTAATTTGTCGTGGCAATGCTCGTGGGCGTTTTGCCACGACCAATCAGCGACTTGGATTCCATGACAGACAAAGGCCGCGACCAATGAATATCCGTGACAGACAGAAGGACAGACAGACAGAAAGACGGAAGTGACCCTTAGACAATTATATAGTAGAAGGTTGTCACGGGGTCCTTCTCCAATACCACACAACAGAGCGAGGGAAGTGTGAACAATCCCAAGACCTTTATTATAGGCAAAACTAAAAGGTTCATAAACAATCCACCACACTGAGGATACAATAGTCCAGAACACGAATGCAGTTCAGTAACAGGATAAAATGTCCAAGGAGATGAGAGTCCAATAATCCAGCAGACAGAGGATAAAAAATCCATACACTCTCCTTTCTCTCTGACGTGCTGTGGTCACACCATCCTCACCACACAGGAACTGACTTTCCAGCTCCTGTCCTCCCCAGCCCCCTCCTTATGTCCAGGGGTAGTCAGACAGGTTGGGGTGGTTTTCAGGCCTCCCAGACCTGACAAAGGTGCCTCGGGGAGTAAGGCACTACAGGGGGTCACCAAGAGGCATAGATACAGTAAGTGAGCTAATTCAATTATCAGCCTTTTGGAAGGTAATTGAGACTCTAGACAATATGGGGAATACATGGAATGATACAGGGCAACAAGAGAACACTATGAAAATCAGTAAAATATAAATATACACAAAATAATACCCACATAACATCACACCATCACAAAGGTGGAGATCCTTGGTCCCTTTATTTAATGTCCCCATCCTGGACTCCAATGTCCACTTTAATAAGGTCCCCATCCTGGGTCCCTTCCAGTAATAATACATTTCAAAAACCTGACCTGCACATCCAAACATAGACTAAGTGTGAACAGGTGCTGAACCTAGAGTCGCCAACTCGTATATACAGTTAGGTCCATATATATTTGGACAGATACAAAATTTTTCTAATTTTGGCTATAGACATTACCACAATGAATTTTAAACAAAACAATTCAGATGCAGTTGAAGTTCAGACTTTCAGCTTTCATTTGAGGGTATCCACATTAAAATTGGATGAAGGGTTTAGGAGTTTCAGCTCCGTAACATGTGCCACCCTGTTTTTAAAGTGACCAAAAGTAATGGGACAATTGACTCCAAGGCTATTTCATGGACAGGTGTGGGCAATCCCTTCATTATGTCATTCTCAATTAAGCAGATAAAAGGCCTGGAGTTGATTTGAGGTGTGGTGCTTGCATTTGGAAGGTTTTGCTGTGAAGTAAACATGCGGTCATAGGAGCTCTCCATGAAGGTGAAACAAGCCATCCTTAAGCTGCGAAAACAGAAAAAACCCATCCGAGAAATTGCTACAATATTAGGAGCGGCAAAATCTACAGTTTGGTACATCCTGAGAAAGAAAGAAAGCACTGGTGAACTCATCAATGCAAAAAGACCTGGGCGCCCACGGAAGACAACAGTGGTGGATGATCGCAGAATAATCTCCATGGTGAAGAGAAACCCCTTCACAACAGCCAACCAAGTGAACAACACTCTCCAGGAGGTAGGCGTCTCAATATCCAAATCTACCATAAAGAGAAGACTGCATGAAAGTAAATACAGAGGGTTCACTGCACGGTGCAAGCCACTCATAAGCATCAAGAATAAAAAGGCTAGACTGGACTTTGCTAAAAAACATCTAAAAAAGCCAGCACAGTTCTGGAAAAACATTCTTTGGACAGAAGAAACCAATTTCAACCTCTACCAGAATGATGGAAAGAGAAAAGTATGGCGAAGGCATGGTACAGCTCATGATCCAAAGCATACCACCATCTGTAAAACACGGCAGAGGCAGTGTGATAGCTTGGGCATGCATGGCTGCCAGTGGCACTGGGTCACTAGTGTTTATTGATGATGTGACACAGGACAGAAGCAGCCGAATGAATTCTGAGGTATTCAGAGACATACTGTGTGCTCAGATCCAGCCAAATGCAGCCAAAGTGATTGGTCATCGTTTCATACCACAGATGGACAATGACCCAAAACATAAAACCAATGCAACCCAGGAGTTTATTAAAGCAAAGAAGTGGAATATTCTTGAATAGCCAAGTCAGTCACCTGATCTCAACCCAATTGAGCATGCTTTTCACTTGTTAAAGACTAAACTTCAGACAGAAAGGCCCACAAACAAACAGCAACTGAAAACCACCGCAGTAAAGGCCTGGCAGAGCATCA
This sequence comes from Ranitomeya imitator, assembly GCF_032444005.1. NCBI lineage: Eukaryota > Metazoa > Chordata > Amphibia > Anura > Dendrobatidae > Ranitomeya > Ranitomeya imitator. The sequence continues at coordinate 448,613,936 of NC_091283.1, read as the reverse complement.
AAAAGGAGGAAACACAGCGTCTGGTGATGTCCATGAGTTCAAGACTTCAGGAACTCATTGCCAACAAAGGGTTTTCAACCAAGTACTAAAAATGAACATTTTATTTAAAATTATTTAATCTGTCCAATTACTTTTGGTCCCTTTAACCCCTTCATGACCGGGGGATTTTTCGTTTTTCCGTGTTCGTTTTTCGCTCCCCTCCTTCCCAGAGCCATAACTTTTTTATTTTTCCGTCAATTTGGCCATATGAGGGCTTATTTTTTGCGGGACGAGTTGTACTTTTGAACGACATCATTGGTTTTAGCATGTCGTGTACTAGAAAACGGGAAAAAAATTCCAAGTGCGGTGAAATTGCAAAAAAAGTGCAATCCCACATTGGTTTTTTGTTTGGCTTTTTTGCTAGGTTCACTAAATGCTAAAAATGACCTGCCATTATGATTCTCCAGGTCATTACGAGTTCATAGACACCAAACATGACTAGGTTATTTTTTATCTAAGTGGTGAAAAAAAATTCCAAACTTTGCTAAAAAAAAAAAAATTGCGCCATTTTCCGATACTCGTAGCATCTCCATTTTTCGTGATCTGGGGTCGGTTGAGGGCTTATTTTTTGCGTGCCGAGATGACGTTTTTAATGATAGCATTTCGGTGCAGATACGTTCTTTTGATCGCCCGTTATTGCATTTTAATGCAATGTCGCGGCGACCAAAAAAACGTAATTCTGGCGTTTCGAGTTTTTTTCCCGCTACGCTGTTTAGCGATCAGGTTAATACTTTTTTTTATTTGATAGATCGGGCAATTCTGAGCGCGGCGATACCAAATATGCGTAGATTTGATATTTTTTTTATTGATTTATTTTGATTGGGGCGAAAGGGGGGTGATTTAAACTTTTATGTTTTTTTTATTTTTTTCACATTTTTTTAAACTTTTTTTTTTAACTTTTGCCATGCTTCAATAGCCTCCATGGGAGGCTAGAAGCAGGCACAGCACGATCGGCTCTGCTACATAGCAGCGATCTGCTGATCGCTGCTATGTAGCAGAATTGCACGTGTGCTGTGAGCGCCGACCACAGGGTGGCGCTCACAGCGACGGGCAATCAGTAACCATAGAGGTCTCAAGGACCTCTATGGCTACAATGGAGACGCATCGCCGACCCCCGGACATGTGACGGGGGTCGGCGATGACGTCATTTCCGGCCGCCCGGCCGGAAGCGGTAGTTAAATGCCGCTGTCTGCGTTTGACAGCGGCATTTAACTAGTTAATAGGTGCGGGCAGATCGCGATTCTGCCCGCGCCTATTACGGGCACATGTCAGCTGTTCAAAACAGCTGACATGTCCCGGCTTTGGTGCGGGCTCACCGCGGAGCCCTGCATCAAAGCAGGGGAGCCGGCATCGGACGGTATAGTACGTCCGATGCCGGTAAGGGGTTAAAAACAGGGTGGCACGTGTTAAGGAGCTGAAACTCCTAATCCCTTCATCCAATTTTAATGTGGATACCCTCAAATGAAAGCTGAAAGTCTGAACTTCAACTGCAGCTGAATTGTTTTGTTTAAAATTCATTGTGGTAATGTCTATAGCCAAAATTAGAAAAATGTTGTCTCTGTCCAAATATATATGGACCTAACTGTAGTTAAATAAATAAGGCAGCACACTGCAGCGCTAGAACATACAAACTTGAAATACGAAATTTGAACTGCATTACTGCACTAGAAATATGAAAAATGAGAGCATTTAGCGCATAAAAATGGCCAATTTTATGTGTACCTGGTAGCCACTTTACGGCATCTCTCTTATACCAGGTCCTACGCTTGCCTTACCTCGCTGAGAATAAACGTCTCCATCTGAATGGGTACATGTGAAACCTCTTCCTAGACTAAAATTCTCTCTCTCTATGGAGGGGTATTGGACCTGCTGTAATTAAAACACCTGTGGCTAGAAGGCGGAGTGCACGATCAGAAGGCTAGAGAATACATTTCAAAAACCTGACCTGCACATCCAAACATAGACTAAGTGTGAACAGGTGCTGAACCTAGAGTCGCCAACTCGTATATAGTTAAATAAATAAGGCAGCACACTGCAGCGCTAGAACATACAAACTTGAAATACGAAATTTGAACTGCATTACTGCACTAGAAATATGAAAAATGAGAGCGTTTAGCGCATAAAAATGGCCAATTTTATGTGTACCTGGTAGCCACTTTACGGCATCTCTCTTATACCAGGTCCTACGCTTGCCTTACCTCGCTGAGAATAAACGTCTCCATCTGAATGGGTACATGTGAAACCTCTTCCTAGACTAAAATTCTCTCTCTCTATGGAGGGGTATTGGACCTGCTGTAATTAAAACACCTGTGGCTAGAAGGCGGAGTGCACGATCAGAAGGCTAGAGAATACATTTCAAAAACCTGACCTGCACATCCAAACATAGACTAAGTGTGAACAGGTGCTGAATCTAGAGTCGCCAACTCGTATATAGTTAAATAAATAAGGCAGCACACTGCAGCGCTAGAACATACAAACTTGAAATACGAAATTTGAACTGCATTACTGCACTAGAAATATGAAAAATGAGAGCGTTTAGCGCATAAAAATGGCCAATTTTATGTGTACCTGGTAGCCACTTTACGGCATCTCTCTTATACCAGGTCCTACGCTTGCCTTACCTCGCTGAGAATAAACGTCTCCATCTGAATGGGTACATGTGAAACCTCTTCCTAGACTAAAATTCTCTCTCTCTATGGAGGGGTATTGGACCTGCTGTAATTAAAACACCTGTGGCTAGAAGGCGGAGTGCACGATCAGAAGGCTAGAGAATACATTTCAAAAACCTGACCTGCACATCCAAACATAGACTAAGTGTGAACAGGTGCTGAACCTAGAGTCGCCAACTCGTATATAGTTAAATAAATAAGGCAGTAATAATGTCCCCATCTAAGCCCCTATGTCCACTTATGTCCACTAAGCCTCTATGTCAGCCCTTGTAGCCACTACCTTGTCCAATCACAGGGGGGATTCTTCTCACTTTCCTGCGCTCCCCAGTGTCCTCTTGTGGCTTCATATTCGGCGTTGTCATTAAAATGATCGCCAACTGCAGCTGTGACAGGGTGCTCTGCTCTGTGACTGTCCGCGCACTGACCTCACATAGCGGTAACATTGAAAGGCTACCAGCCTATCAAAGGTTGCAGGAGTCATCGTGCAGCCTCTGGTAGGCTGGTAGCCATTTAACGTAGCTGCAATGTGACGCCAACGCACGGCCTGTCACAGAGCTGAGCACCCTGTCACAGCTGCAGCCGGTGTTCATCTTGATGTGCGTCATTGCCAGGGCTAGCTCCAGGTTTTCATTGGTCTCAGGAGAAAGAGTCTTGGTGGCTCCCTTTAACACATGTCACGATTCCTGATGCATAGATAACAAATACAGGTATAGTACAATATATGGGCACCACATAGTCCTCCATACAGTATATGGGCAACCATAGTCTTCCATGCAGTGTTATGGGCAAACATATAGTCCTCTATATAGTATTATAGGCAACCACATAGTCCTCCATACGGTATACCATAGGCACCACATAGTCCTCCATACAGTATACCATGGGCACCACATAGTCCTCCATACAGTACATCATAGGCCCCATGTAATAGTCCTCCATACAGTACATCATGGGCCCCATGTAATGCTCCTCCATACAGTACATCATGGGCCCCATGTAATGCTCCTCCATGCAGTACATCATGGGCCCCATGTAATGCTCCTCCATGCAGTACATTATGGGCCTCCATGCAGTACATCATGGGCCCCATGTAATGCTCCTCCATGCAGTACATCATGGGCCCCATGTAATGCTTCTCCATGCAGTACATCATGGGCCCCATGTAATGCTTCTCCATGCAGTACATCATGGGCCCATGTAATGCTCCTCCATGGAGTACATCATGGGCCCCATGTAATGCTCCTCCATGGAGTACATCATGGGCCCCATGTAATGCTCCTCCATACAGTACATAATGGGCCCCATGTAATGCTCCTCCATGGAGTACATCATTGGCCCCATGTAATGCTCCTCCATGGAGTACATCATGGGCCCCATGTAATGCTCCTCCATGGAGTACATCATGGGCCCCATGTAATGCTCCTCCATGGAGTACATCATGGGCCCCATGTAATACTCCTCCATGGAGTACATCATGGGCCCCATGTAATGCTCCTCCATGGAGTACATCATGGGCCCCATGTAATGCTCCTCCATGGAGTACATCATGGGCCCCATGTAATGCTCCTCCATGAAGTACATCATGGGCCCCATGTAATGCTCCTCCATGGAGTACATCATGGGCCCCATGTAATGCTCCTCCATGCAGTACATCATGGGCCTGATATAATAATGCTTACATTTAAAAAAATCAAATACTCACCTCTCCCGTTCCCGCAGCAGGTCCAGTATACTCAGCGCCTCTCTCGACTCTGCAGTGCTCAGGACAGAAAAGCTGAGCGCACTGTAATGACGTCATCACGTCCTCTGCCCTGAGATGTTGGTCGCCAAGCCAGAGGGCGCTGAAGACACTAGAGCTGCCGGGAATGAGGAGAGGTGACTATTAGAAGGGGTGGTGACATCAGCCCTGGTCGTGGCGGCGGGTCGGGACTTCATGCACATGACTGCGCGTGCCTCTGCCTCCTGCACTTTTAAAGGGCCCGCATCAATAATTTTTTTCTCTTCTTCCTCCTTCTTTCTGAGGCCCACCGGGCATTTCACCGGTTTACAGGTGGGCCAGTCTGACACTGAGTGATAAAACTTCTCGTGAAACAGAGACGTTTCCTCTTCCTGTGTCAGTGCCAACCATGGTGAGTATGGCTGATTGTTCTAAAGGACAGAAATGTCCAAGAAGGAAGGGAGATTTTGCAAAATTAAATTATTACTGCACAATCAGTAACAATCCCGAAAAGAAGGAAGAAGTGGAAGCATTTAAAATGAACTTGGGCGTCTCTTGTCTTGGTCTGGCGCCTCCCATCTTCTTACGATCCCCGTCCTCCTGCTTGCTTTGTGTAAATGACGCGTCTCTTCGTCATCCACACAGTCTCCTCAGCATCACACTCCTGTGCAGGCGTACTTCTCTGCCCTGTTGAGGGCAGAGCAAAGTGCTGCAGTGTGCATGCGCCAGGGCTCTTTGACCTTTCCCGGCACATGAGCACTGCAGTACTTTGCTCTGTCCTCAACAGGGCAGAGAAGTGCACCTGCACAGGAGCGCGGTGCCGAGGATACGCATGATACACTAGAAGCAAGCAGGAGGGAGGCGTCAGACCAAGATGAGTGACACCCATCAGACCGGACTGCCCCGCAGGTGAGTATAGTTAAAGTTATTTTTCTTCCTTTGCAGGTCGGGTTGATGGCAGATATACAGCATTATAGAATGCTGTATATCAGCCCTGAAAGGGGATGGCTGTATCTCTTATCGGCCAAACCTGGTGACATGATCCTTTTAAAGAGACCAGGATGGATGAACACAGAACTTAATCACTTGTTAAAAATGAAAAAAGAAATGTATATTAAATGGAAAGAGGGGGGCATATCTAAAGAAGAATATAATGCTATTTGCAGGGAATGCAGGGCAAGAGTTAGAAGAGCTAAAGCCAGTAATGAAGTGAGGCTTGCAAGGGAGACCAAAAGCAGTAAAAAAGGATTTTGGAAGCATGTCAAAAGAAAAGTGAAAGATGCTGTAGGATTTTGACAGGATGAAAAGGGTGAAGTGGTCAAAAATTATATTGAGAAGGCTGAACTTTTAAATTATTATTTTGTGATCAGGTTGGTTTTGTGGCGGGTCGAAAAAAAAAAAGATGGGACACGCAGAATTATTACCGTATATACTCGAGTATAAGCCGAGATTTTCAGCCCAAATTTTTGGGCTGAAAGTGCCCCTCTCGGCTTATACTCGAGTCAAGGTGGGTGGCAGGGTCGGCGGGTGAGGGGGTGAGGGCGCTGAGGCATACTTACCTGCTTCCAGCGATCCTGGCGCTCCCCCTGCCGTCCCACGGTCTTCGGTGCTGCAGTTCTTCCACTGTTCAGCAGTCACGTGGGACCGCTTATTAGAGAAATGAATAAGCGGCTCCACCTCCCATAGGGGTGGAGCCGCATATTCATTTCTCTAATCAGCGGTGCCGGTGACCGCTGATAGAGGAAGAAGCTGCGGCACCGAAGACAGCTGTGCGGGAGAAGGAGCCGGACGCCGGGAGCAGGTAAGTATGCCATATTTACCTGTCCCCGTTCCAGCCGCCGGGCGCCGCTCCATCTTCCCGGCGTCGCTCCGCTCTGACTGTGCAGGTCAGAGGGTGCGATGACGCATATAGTGTGCGCGGCGCCCTCTGCCTGATCAGTCAGTGCGGAGAGACGCTGGGACCGGACGCCGGGAGCTGCAAGCAAGAGAGGTGAGTATGGCATTTTTTTTTATTGCAGCGGCAGCAGCGGCACAGATTTATGTGGAGCATTTATGGGGAAATATGAACGGTGCAGAGCATATAGGGCACAGCTATGGGGCAGTATGAACGGTGCAGAGCACTATATGGCACAGCTATGGGGCAGTATGAACGATGCAGAGCACTATATGGCACAGCTATGGGGAAATATGAATGGTGCAGAGCACTATATGGCAGCTATGGGGCAGTATGAACGGTGCAGAGCACTATATGGTACAGCTATGGGGCAGTATGAACGGTGCAGAGCACTATATGGCACAGCTATTGGGCAGTATGAACGGTGCAGAGCACTATATGGCACAGCTATGGGGCAGTATGAACGGTGCAGAGCACTATATGGCACAGCTATGGGGCAGTATGAACGGTGCAGAGCACTATATGGTACAGCTATGGGGCAGTATGAATGGTGCAGAGCACTATATGGCACAGCTATGGGGCAGTATGAACGGTGCAGAGCACTATATGGCACAGCTATGGGGCAGTATGAACGGTGCAGAGCACTATATGGCACAGCTATGGGGCAGTATGAACGGTGCAGAGCACTATATGGCACAGCTATGGGGCAGTATGAACGGTGCAGAGCACTATATGGTACAGCTATGGGGCAGTATGAACGGTGCAGAGCACTATATGGCACAGCTATGGAGCAGTATGAACGGTGCAGAGCACTATATGGCACAGCTATGGGGCAGTATGAACGGTGCAGAGCACTATATGGCACAGCTATGGGGCAGTATGAACAGTGCAGAGCACTATATGGCACAGCTATGGGGAAATATGAACGGTGCAGAGCACTATATGGCAGCTATGGGGCAGTATGAACGGTGCAGAGCACTATATGGTACAGCTATGGGGCAGTATGAACGGTGCAGAGCACTATATGGCACAGCTATTGGGCAGTATGAACGGTGCAGAGCACTATATGGCACAGCTATGGGGCAGTATGAACGGTGCAGAGCACTATATGGCACAGCTATGGGGCAGTATGAACGGTGCAGAGCACTATATGGTACAGCTATGGGGCAGTATGAATGGTGCAGAGCACTATATGGCACAGCTATGGGGCAGTATGAACGGTGCAGAGCACTATATGGCACAGCTATGGGGCAGTATGAACGGTGCAGAGCACTATATGGCACAGCTATGGGGCAGTATGAACGGTGCAGAGCACTATATGGCACAGCTATGGGGCAGTATGAACGGTGCAGAGCACTATATGGTACAGCTATGGGGCAGTATGAACGGTGCAGAGCACTATATGGCACAGCTATGGGGCAGTATGAACGGTGCAGAGCACTATATGGCACAGCTATGGGGCAGTATGAACGGTGCAGAGCACTATATGGCACAGCTATGGGGCAGTATGAACGGTGCACTGCAGAGCACTATATGGCACAGCTATGGGGAAATAATGATCTATTTTTATTTTTGAAATTCACCGGTAAATGCTGCATTTCCACCCTAGGCTTATACTCGAGTCAATAAGTTTTCCCAGTTTTTTGTGGCAAAATTAGGGGGGTCGGCTTATACTCGGGTCGGCTTATACTCGAGTACATACGGTAACTTAATCAAAGTGGCAGAGCTCTGTGGACTCTAAGGTGCATTCCTGTCTTTGGATGCTAAAAAAGCCTTTGACAGGGTGCACTGGGGATATCTTAGGAGTATCTTGACGAAGATTGGCTTGGTGGGCCGCATATTGTCAGCGATCTGTGCCATGTATTCCAACCCCAATGCTAGGGTATTGTCAGGATTTTTGTCAAACTCATTTTCAATAACTAACGGAACAGGGTTGCCCCTTGTCTCTCATCATCTTCGCTCTGTGCATGGAGCCATTAGCTGAAAAACTACGAGCTTCTCGGAATATAGTGGGCATTAAAGTTGGGCTGGTAATTCACAAAATTGGTCTGTACGCGGATGATGTAATTATCTTGTGCACTGATATAAAATCATCCTTTCCTGCCATTGTCACCACATTAGAGGAATTTGCTAGAGTATCGTACTATAAACTTAATGCCACCAAATCATTAGTTTTTCCTGTTTTAGTTCCATCTGCGAGCGACTCAAGGATTATTGGAATGTAAATACCCTTTTAAATGGGTAGATGAAGGGATCCCATATTTAAGTATAGTTCTTACACACTCTAAACAGCTTATAGAGGGAAACTTCTCCAACCTCCTGAAAGAGACCAAGTTAGAATTAGATGAATTTCAATCTATTCCAGCGTCTTGGATAGCCAGGATCAATCATTTTAAAATTATGGTGCTCCCAAAGATTTTATATTATTTTAGGTGTATTCCAGTCAAGGTTCCTATTATATTTCTCTCATCTCTTCAAAAAATGGCTAATCATTTTATTTGGGCTCATAAAAGACCGAGGGTGGCTAGAAAGTTGATGTATTAGGCTGCCGTCACACTAGCAGTATTTGGTCAGTATTTTACATCAGCATTTGTAAGCCAAAACCAGGAGTGGAACAAATAGAGAAAAACTATAATAGAAACATATGCACCACTTCTGTATTTATCACCCACTTCTGATTTTGGCTTACAAATACTGATGTAAAATACTGACAAAATACTGCTACTGTGACTGCAGCCTTACTCATATGATGCAGGAGGAATGGAAGTCCCTAACTTGCTTGCACACCATAGGCAGGCAGTCCTTGTTGGGGCAAGAGACTGGTGGCTAATGGACAATGCTCATAAGTGGCTACAGATTTAAGCATTTTATGCTTGTAGGGGCTCAACCCGTCTTACAATGGAAAATGAGACGTTTACCCTATCCCTTCCGACGATGGCGGCTACTATAGACTATTGGGGACAAATAGCCTCAAAGTTATTAAAAATCCCCCTCACCGATGTGTCTTTGAAAGCTCTTGAGCAGCATATCCCTTACATTGGTCTGCATAATTGGATCAATGCGGGGGTTGAAAGTCTTCAGAACTTGATGGATGGTGCTCTGAACCTCCTCCCCTTTAACCAACTGTCCTCAAAACATCCAGATATACGACGCCTATTTTATCAGTATTTGCAAATTAGGCATCTGATCCATACATCACCAGAGTTGTCGCTTTTTAAGACTCCCTTGGACCACAGGGCTAATGGGTATATTCTAAGACCGGCGTCGGGATCTAGGGGGATTTCCATCCTATATAGTGCTTTGAATATGACAGCTGTTGATACTAAATTACCATATATGATTCAGTCGGAGAGTATCATCCTGCCTAAACCTCCTGGAACAGTTAAAAAAAAGTGCACTTAAGGAGGTACTGTTGAGGGAGGATCTAAATTGATCCTTCACGGTTGACTCAGTGATTTCCAAATTAATCTACAGGGCATTGCCGGCAACTGAAAATGACCAGACGGAGACTCGTGCCTCTGTATGGGGGATCGAGCAGATCTCTGGGCCCCCGTTTATTGTGCTGCAGTTTTATCATATTAGCAAATTCTACTTCCACCAATCAGCATAAGAACACACTCACAGTTCTTAACCTATAAGAATGCAGGAAAAACTTAACCCATAAAGATACAGGAAAAAAACGGAAACTACATATATGGTCGTGTCTTTTTGGCATAAAAAACATAATAACAGATGCCTCAGTCTTGTATATCGATACACCCACGAGTCTCTTATCTGGCTCGGCTCGAGTTAGAACACTCAAGGTCTTTATACCAATTATAAACCATAGCCTAGTTGAATAACAAAATGTTATCTTCGTGAGAAACAGGACAGAGTTACTTCACAGCAGCTGTAACCTTCTACCTAAGTAAATAACAGAATTTATCTTTAACCAACAAGAAAATGGAGTCAAAGCACAAAATGGAGAATCTAGCACAAAATGGAGAATCTTTCATAATTTGTTCCTTCACATTCCCCCCTAGATAAATTTTGTTAATTAATGTCCAGCATCAGAGGTACTATCCCAAGCTATAAGCTCGAGGAGTACTGGTCTTCACATGACTGGTGCCATGTTACCAGCCATGGCTGTTGCGGCGTACCCGTCCCCCCTGTATACTAGAATTTACGAATAACAATTATTGATGACGGTGGTGGGAATCTTTTGAATATAGCCATACACTTGGCTTCAACATCTTCATCAGGTGCCTTTGTGAAATCGGTGTAGAGAAGAGCAGGGGTGGCAACGCTTTTGGTTTCATCATTAGTTGTCTTAGTGCAGAATTTCCTAATACATACAGAAATACACCAAAGAACAAGTTTTAGTATTACATACATGACAAGGATAAAGGCAGCGATGTGTAACAAACTTTGCAAGATTCCAGCTATCCAGCCCCCAAGTCCCTCAAACCAATTGGCTGGATTAAGAAAGGAGAAGGTGTCTGCCCACCAACTGTCCCTATTACGGTCATTGTCTTTATCATATTAATCTCTTTGAATGTCCTCTAACTTAACTTTAAAGTACTATTTGGATCTGTATAATAACAGAAAGCGGGTCCAATAACCTGACACATACCTGTTATGTTTGCTAATGACAGGTGTTATGAAGGCAATCCAGAAACACAGTGTGCTTAGCGATCAGAGCGCACACAGTGATCTGACAAATACCCAAAAATACAAGAACGAGCTCTGAGACGTGGAAACTCTGTAGACTGCACACCTGATCCTATCCTAAACACAACTAAAAGCGGCTGTGGATTGCGCCTAACAACTACCTAGGCAACTCGGCACAGCCTAAGAAACTAGCTAGCCTGAAGATAGAAAAATAGGCCTGACTTGCCCCAGAGAAATTCCCCAAAGGAAAAGGCAGCCCCCCACATATAATGACTGTGAGTAAGATGAAAAGACAAAACGTAGGGATGAAATAGATTCAGCAAAGTGGGGCCCGATATTCTAGGACAGAGCGAGGACAGTAAAGCGAACTTTGCAGTCTACAAAAAACCCTAAAGCAAAACCACGCAAAGGGGCAAAAAAAAACCACTGTGCCGAACTAACGGCACGGCGGTACACCCTTTGCGTCTCAGAGCTTCCAGCAAAACAAAAGACAAGCTGGACAGAAAAAAAGCAACAAAAAAGCAAAAAGCACTTAGCTATACAGAGCAGCAGGTCACAGGAACAATCAGGAGAAGCTCAGATCCAACACTGAAACATTGACAAGGAGCAAGGATAGCAGCATCAGGCGGAGTTAAGTAATGAAGCAGTTAACGAGCTCACCAGAACACCTGAGGGAGGAAGCTCAGAAGCTGCAGTACCACTTGTGACCACAGGAGTGAATTCAGCCACAGAATTCACAACAGTACCCCCGCCTTGAGGAGGGGTCACCGAACCCTCACCAGAGCCCCCAGGCCGACCAGGATGAGCCGCATGAAAGGCACGAACAAGATCGGAAGCATGAACATCAGAGGCAAAAACCCAGGAATTATCTTCCTGAGCATAACCCTTCCATTTAACCAGATACTGGAGTTTCCGTCTAGAAACACGAGAATCCAAAATCTTCTCCACAATATACTCCAATTCCCCCTCCACCAAAACCGGGGCAGGAGGCTCAACAGATGGAACCATAGGTGCCACGTATCTCCGCAACAACGACCTATGGAATACATTATGTATGGAAAAGGAGTCTGGGAGGGTCAAACGAAAAGACACAGGATTGAGAACCTCAGAAATCCTATATGGACCAATAAAACGAGGTTTAAATTTAGGAGAGGAAACCTTCATAGGAATATGACGAGAAGATAACCAAACCAGATCCCCAACACGAAGTCGGGGACCCACACGGCGTCTGCAATTAGCGAAAAGTTGAGCTTTCTCCTGGGACAAGATCAAATTGTCCACTACCTGAGTCCAGATCTGCTGCAACCTATCCACCACAGAATCCACACCAGGACAGTCCGAAGGCTCAACCTGTCCTGAAGAGAAACGAGGATGGAACCCAGAATTGCAAAAAAATGGAGAAACCAAGGTAGCCGAGCTGGCCCGATTATTAAGGGCGAACTCAGCCAACGGCAAAAAGGACACCCAATCATCCTGGTCTGCAGAAACAAAACATCTCAGATATGTTTCCAAGGTCTGATTGGTTCGTTCGGTCTGGCCATTAGTCTGAGGATGGAAAGCCGAGGAAAAGGATAGGTCAATGCCCATCCTACCACAAAAGGCTCGCCAGAACCTTGAAACAAACTGGGAACCTCTGTCAGAAACAATATTCTCAGGAATGCCATGCAACCGAACCACATGCTGAAAGAACAAAGGTACCAAATCAGAGGAGGAAGGCAATTTAGCCAAGGGCACCAGATGGACCATTTTAGAAAAGCGATCACAGACCACCCAAATGACTGACATCTTTTGAGAAACGGGAAGGTCAGAAATGAAATCCATCGAAATATGTGTCCAAGGCCTCTTTGGGACCGGCAAGGGCAAAAGCAACCCACTGGCACGAGAACAGCAGGGCTTAGCCCTAGCACAAATCCCACAGGACTGCACAAAAGTACGTACATCCCGTGACAGAGATGGCCACCAGAAGGATCTAGCCACTAACTCTCTGGTACCAAAGATTCCAGGATGACCAGCCAACACCGAACAATGAAGTTCAGAGATAAGTTTATTAGTCCACCTATCAGGGACGAACAGTTTCTCTGCTGGACAACGATCAGGTTTATTCGCCTGAAATTTTTGCAGCACACGCCGCAAATCAGGGGAGATGGCAGACACAATGACTCCTTCCTTGAGGATACCCGCTGGCTCAGATAAACCCGGAGAGTCGGGCACAAAACTCCTAGACAGAGCATCCGCCTTCACATTTTTAGAGCCCGGAAGGTACGAAATCACAAAGTCGAAGCGGGCAAAAAATAACGACCAACGGGCCTGTCTAGGATTCAAGCGCTTGGCAGACTCGAGATAAGTCAAGTTCTTATGATCAGTCAATACCACCACGCGATGCTTAGCTCCTTCAAGCCAATGACGCCACTCCTCGAATGCCCACTTCATGGCCAGCAACTCTCGATTGCCCACATCATAATTACGCTCAGCGGGCGAAAACTTCCTGGAAAAGAAAGCACATGGTTTCATCACTGAGCAATCAGAACCTCTCTGTGACAAAACCGCCCCTGCTCCAATCTCAGAAGCATCAACCTCGACCTGGAACGGAAGAGAAACATCTGGCTGACACAACACAGGGGCAGAACAAAAACGACGCTTCAACTCCTGAAAAGCTTCCACAGCAGCAGAAGACCAATTAACCAAATCAGCACCCTTCTTGGTCAAATCGGTCAATGGTTTGGCAATGCTAGAAAAATTACAGATGAAGCGACGATAAAAATTAGCAAAGCCCAGGAACTTTTGCAGACTATTCAGAGATGTCGGCTGAATCCAATCCTGGATGGCTTGGACCTTAACTGGATCCATCTCGATAGTAGAAGGGGTAAAGATGAACCCCAAAAATGAAACTTTCTGCACACCGAAGAGACACTTTGATCCCTTCACAAACAAAGAGTTAGCACGCAGGACCTGAAAAACCATTCTGACCTGCTTCACATGAGACTCCCAATCATCTGAGAAGATCAAAATGTCATCCAAGTAAACAATCAGGAATTTATCCAGATACTCACGGAAGATGTCATGCATAAAAGACTGAAACACAGATGGAGCATTGGCAAGTCCGAACGGCATCACTAGATACTCAAAATGACCCTCGGGCGTATTAAATGCCGTTTTCCATTCATCTCCTTGCCTGATTCTCACCAGATTATACGCACCACGAAGATCTATCTTAGTGCACCAACTAGCCCCCTTAATCCGAGCAAACAAGTCAGATAACAATGGCAAGGGATACTGAAATTTAACAGTGATCTTATTAAGAAGGCGGTAATCAATACACGGTCTCAGCGAACCATCCTTCTTGGCTACAAAGAAGAACCCTGCTCCCAGTGGTGATGACGATGGGCGAATATGTCCCTTCTCCAGGGATTTCTTCACATAACTGCGCATAGCGGCGTGTTCGGGCACGGATAAATTAAATAATCGACCTTTAGGGAATTTACTACCAGGAATCAAATTGATAGCACAATCACAATCCCTATGCGGAGGTAGAGCATCGGACTTGGGCTCTTCAAATACATCCTGATAATCAGACAAGAACTCTGGGACCTCAGAAGGGGTGGATGACGAAATCGACAAAAATGGAACATCACCATGTACCCCCTGACAACCCCAGCTGGATACCGACATGGAATTCCAATCCAATACTGGATTATGGGTTTGTAGCCATGGCAACCCCAACACGACCACATCATGCAGATTATGCAACACCAGAAAGCGAATAACTTCCTGATGTGCAGGAGCCATGCACATGGTCAGCTGGGCCCAGTATTGAGGTTTATTCTTGGCCAAAGGTGTAGCATCAATTCCTCTCAATGGAATAGGACACCGCAAAGGCTCCAAGAAAAACCCACGACGTTTAGCATAATCCAAATCCATCAGACTCAGGGCAGCGCCCGAATCCACAAACGCCATGACAGAAAACGACGACAAAGAGCATATCAAGGTAATGGACAGAAGGAATTTGGACTGTACAGTACCAATGACGGCAGACCTAGCGGACCGCTTAGTGCGCTTAGGACAATCAGAAATAGCATGAGTGGAATCACCACAGTAGAAACACAGACCATTCAGACGTCTGTATTCCTGCCGTTCAACTCTAGTCATAGTCCTATCGCACTGCATAGGCTCAGGTTTAACCTCAGGCAGTACCGCCAAATGGTGCACAGATTTACGCTCGCGCAAGCGTCGACCGATCTGAATGGCCAAAGACAAAGACTCATTCAAACCAGCAGGCATAGGAAATCCCACCATGACATCCTTAAGAGCCTCAGAGAGACCCTTTCTGAACAAAGCTGCCAGCGCAGATTCATTCCACTGAGTGAGTACTGACCATTTCCTAAATTTCTGACAATATACTTCTATATCATCCTGACCCTGGCACAAAGCCAGCAAATTTTTCTCAGCCTGATCCACTGAATTAGGCTCATCGTACAGCAATCCGAGCGCCAGGAAAAACGCATCGACACTACTCAATGCAGGGTCTCCTGGCGCAAGAGAAAATGCCCAGTCTTGAGGGTCGCCGCGCAAAAAAGAAATAATAATCAAAACCTGTTGAATAGGATTACCAGAAGAATGAGGTTTCAAGGCCAGAAATAGCTTACAATTATTTTTGAAACTTAGAAACTTAGTTCTATCTCCAAAAAACAAATCAGGAATAGGAATTCTTGGTTCTAACATAGATTTCTGATCAATAGTATCTTGAATTTTTTGTACATTTATAACGAGATTATCCATTGAAGAGCACAGACCCTGAATATCCATGTCCACACCTGTGTCCAGAATCACCCAAATGTCTAGGGGGAAAAAAAAAAGTGAACACAGAGCAGAAAAAAAAAAAAAAATGATGTCAGAACTTTTTCTTTCCCTCTATTGAGAATCATTAGTACGGCTCCTTGTACTGTTATGTTTGCTAATGACAGGTGTTATGAAGGCAATCCAGAAACACAGTGTGCTTAGCGATCAGAGCGCACACAGTGATCTGACAAATACCCAAAAATACAAGAACGAGCTCTGAGACGTGGAAACTCTGTAGACTGCACACCTGATCCTATCCTAAACACAACTAAAAGCGGCTGTGGATTGCGCCTAACAACTACCTAGGCAACTCGGCACAGCCTAAGAAACTAGCTAGCCTGAAGATAGAAAAATAGGCCTGACTTGCCCCAGAGAAATTCCCCAAAGGAAAAGGCAGCCCCCCACATATAATGACTGTGAGTAAGATGAAAAGACAAAACGTAGGGATGAAATAGATTCAGCAAAGTGGGGCCCGATATTCTAGGACAGAGCGAGGACAGTAAAGCGAACTTTGCAGTCTACAAAAAACCCTAAAGCAAAACCACGCAAAGGGGCAAAAAAAACCCACCGTGCCGAACTAACGGCACGGCGGTACACCCTTTGCGTCTCAGAGCTTCCAGCAAAACAAAAGACAAGCTGGACAGAAAAAAAGCAACAAAAAAGCAAAAAGCACTTAGCTATACAGAGCAGCAGGTCACAGGAACAATCAGGAGAAGCTCAGATCCAACACTGAAACATTGACAAGGAGCAAGGATACCAGCATCAGGCGGAGTTAAGTAATGAAGCAGTTAACGAGCTCACCAGAACACCTGAGGGAGGAAGCTCAGAAGCTGCAGTACCACTTGTGACCACAGGAGTGAATTCAGCCACAGAATTCACAACACATACCACCCTGTGCTGCTGTTAAGTAGTCCAGTACTACAGTATTTTGATTAGTGACTATGATAAGTTGGTTTTGGACAGCGACAGTAGTATTAAGTATATGCAATATATCCCTAATTTGATCATCTGGATATCTGTGGCCCTAACTAATTTATCCCACATTTGTGTAATCATAGGGTAAATGAAAATAGAACTGACAATTTTATTGGCTACACCCATCTGTACTACTAATCTTTCATGATATTGTACAAACTTATTATTCAAGGATATTGGGGAATTTAGACTGTCCCATGTGGTTACCAATATTATTAAATGGAAATACGAAAATTAAAACATTATGTCCCCTTATTTGCCACTAGTCTGTTTGACCAGCTTGCAGTGCGATACGTGGATCCACGTCGGCCTTCCTTCCAGCTTTACTGACATAGGAGTAATGAGGAGGACTTGGTAGGGACCGTCATACAAGGGTTCTAGTCCGTGTTTTCTGACATGCCTTTTCACGACCACAAAATCACCAGACTTCAAGTTGTGACAAGTGTCGGTTTCTGCTGAATCTGGAAGGGAAGAATAAACTAAAACATGGGTGTTAGCAACATTTTTACTAAGCTCAATAACATATTGAACAGCACGGTCAGTTTCTTCTGATAACTACTGAGGCTTGAAATTTGCAACTGAGGGCCTAGCACCAAACAGTATCTCATATGGGGACAGGCCATGTTTCGCAATAGGGGTAGTACGAATGTGGTACAGTACAATGGGTAGGAGCTCTGGCCATGGAGCCGTAGTCTCCTGCATCATTTTGGTCAATTGTCCCTTCAGTGTGCCGTTCAGCCTCTCAACTTTCCCACTGGATTGTGGATGGTACGGAGTATGGAGGGCTACCGTGGATCCAAGCAATGTCAGAACCTCCTGATACACATGAGAAGAAAAGGCTGGGCCTTGGTCACTTTCAACAACTTCTGGAACACCATATCTGCATATAACTTCCATCACCAGTTTCTTTGCTGTGGTCTTTGCAGTCATGTTGGTAACGGGGAATGCTTCCGGCCAATTGGAGAACATGTCGACAACCACCAGACAATATTCATACCTTCCAGACTCAGGCAACGTGATGTGGTCCACCTGGAGCCTTTGGAAAGGATAGTCGGGCTTAGCAAGATGCTTTGGGGGTACATGTTGAAGTTGACCGGGATTGCAGGTCTGACAGATATTACATATACGGTTGAGTGCTGTCAGGACTGTAGAAATACCTGGAGCCCAGTAGAATTTTTGTACCAGGTCAAGGGCCTGTTTTTTTTTTCCTCGATGTGTGGGCCCATGTGCCCACGTGGCAATAGCAGGGTACATCCGCTTAGGGAGACACACAAGTTGGTCCTTTTTCCAGTGACCATTGTCCATACGTGCTCCATCAGCCTTCCACTGCTTCATTTCTGCCTTTGGAGACATTCTCTGCATCGTCATTAAGTGGTCTCGCGGGGTCCGACAGAAAACTTCAGTCTGTTGTGGATCATCAGGTTCCTGTAGAGTCAGTGTTTCTTGTAACTGTTTACGCTGAGAGCGTGTGGTCACCATAGTTGGTATGGGCGGTTCAACGGGTAGGAGAGCAGCAGCTTTTGCTTGCATATCCGCAAAGGTGTTACCAACAGTCTGTTTACTGTTTCATAGTACCGTGCTCCTTAACTTTGATAATGGCCACCTGGGTAGGTAATTTGATTGAGTCCATGAGGGTTTTAACAGCTTCAGCATTCTCCACTGGAGTCCCGGCAGTAGTAATAAACCCTCGATTGGCCCATAGGGCTCCAAAATCATGAGCAATACCAAATGCATACTGTGAGTCCGTATATATATTAGCCCGCCTGTCTTTGGCCAGAACACATGCAGTAGACAGAGCCTGAAGTTCTGCTTCTTGTGCTGACAGTGAGGGAGGGAGTGCAGCTCCGGGCAATACAGTGTCTTCCGTAGTAACAGCGTATCCGGTGTGGAATCTGCCAAACTCATCAGCATATCTTGAACCGTCTTTCAGGGCATTGTAGAGAGGTTGCATTATGCGGGATGCGTCCGGTATCCACTGACGACAATAAGTACATAGTCCAAGAAAACGCTGGAGTTCAGTCTCATCTTTTGGGAAAGGAAGGGAGCTGACGGCTATTTTTCTTTCTTCTGTGAGGTGTCTGGCACCCTGAAGGAGACAGTGACCCAAAAATATCACTTGACCAAGGCAGTACTGAAGTTTCGAGGCCAAAACCCGACAGTTCAGATCTGCCAGATACTTGAGAAGGCTAACAGTGGCAACAATGACTTCCTGCTCTGTCCATAAACACAAGAAAAGATCAGCCACATAGTGAAGCAGCGTGACATAGCGGTATTCTAACTGCCAGGGTTAAAGACACTCGTCCATATTTTTTGCAAACTGATTGGGACTATTTTGGGCCCCTTGTGGCATAACTGTCCATGTCAATTGTCGTCCCTGATAAATGAATGCAAACAGAAACTGGCAATCTGGGTGTAATGGAATGCTGAAGAAGGCATTGGCAAGGTCGATGACTGTGAACCAAGCAGCATCCTGAGGTATCTGGGACCAAAGAGTATGTGGATTAGGCACCACCGGAGTTTCCAGAACAGTAGCTGCATTAACTGCCCGTAGGTCTTGTACCAGCCGCTACACAGGGGGTTAGCCGGGTGGGGTCTTTTTTTAACGGGAAACAAGGGCGTGTTACATGGAGAAACACAGGGTACCAGGGCACCATTATCGAGTAACGTTTGTATCTGACCCTTGAGGCACCACTCCTGATCATGTTTCAAAGGGTATTGATGGACTTTGGGAAAAGGGGTACCAGATTTGAGAAACACTTTTACTGGTTTTACAGGCATTATTGGGGGTGGATCTGGGCCTATCAGGGCCATCATAACCGTGGGAAGGGCATGTAAGTTATACATCTCATTATGTTCATCTGCATAGGGGTTATATAACGTAAATACCATCTGACCATCATCTTGGAATTATATTCTGGAGCGGAACTGTGATAATAAATCTGCCCCCAGTAAATTTACCGGACATGTGGGAGAGATTAGGAACTGAGCAGTAACTTCAGGGAAAGGACCCACAGGGATAGGTTTTGTGAGAGTATATTTATTGGGTCTGCCATCTACTCTAATTAAAACAAGCTCTTGATCTGAGAATTAACATGGCGAGGGAGATTCCCAGACATAGGGTTAAAAAGGGATATTGGAGTATGGGACTGGATTTGTGTAAGGCAGGAGGGCTGGAGCTGGAGTCTGGGCCACTGATAAGGAACCATGTTGTGAATTTTGTGGCTGAATTCACTCCTGTGGTCACAAGTGGTACTGCAGCTTCTGGGCTTCCTCCCTCAGGTGTTCTGGTGAGCTCGTTGGCTGCCTTGTTATTTAACTCCACCTGATTCTGTCTTCCTTGCTCCTTGTCAATGTTCCAGTGTTGGATCTGAGCTTCTGGATCTTTCCTGTGGCCTGCTGCTCTGCTTAGATAAGTGCTTCTTTGCTTTTGTTGCTGTTTTTTCTGTCCAGCTTGTCTATTCGTTTTTGTTGGAAGCTCTGAGACGCAAAGGGTGTACCGCCGTGCCGTTAGTTCGGCACGGTGGGTCTTTTTGCCCCCTTTGCGTGGTTTTTTGCTTTAGGGTTTTTTGTAGACTGCAAAGTTCTCTTTGCTATCCTCGCTCTATCTAGAATATCGGGCCTCACTTTGCTGAATCTATTTCATCCCTACGTTTTGTCTTTTCATCTTGCTAACAGTCATTATATGTGGGGGGCTGCCTTTTCCTTTGGGGTATTTCTCTGAGGAAAGTCAGGCCTGTATTTCTATCTTCAGGCTAGTCAGTTCCTCAGGCTGTGCCGAGTTGCATAGGTAGTGTCAGGCGCAATCCACAGCTGCCTTTAGTTGTGTTTAGGATAGGATCAGGTATTGCGGTCTACAGAGATTCCACGTCTCAGAGCTCGTTCTATTGTTTTTGGGTTATTGTCAGATCACTGTATGTGCTCTGATTACTGCACACTGTGTTACTGGATTGCATTCATAACAGTACAAGGAGCCAAACTAATGATTCTCAATAGAGGGAAAAAAGAAGTTCTGACATCATTTTTTTTTCTCAGCTCTGTGTTCAGTCTTTTTTTTCCGCTAGACATTAGGGTGCTTCAGGACACAGCTGTGGACATGGATATTCAGGCTCTGTGCTCTTCAATGGATAATCTCGTTATAAATGTACAAAAGATTCAAGATACAATTGATCAGAAATCTATGCTAGAACCAAGAATTCCTATTCCTGATTTGTTTTTTGGTGATAGAACTAAGTTTCTGAGCTTCAAAAATAATTGTAAGCTATTTCTGGCCTTGAAACCTCATTCTTCTGGTAATTCAGTTCAACAGGTTTTGATTATTATTTCTTTTTTGCGCGGCGACCCTCAGGACTGGGCATTTTCTCTTGCGCCAGGAGACCCTGCATTGAGTGGTGTCAATGCGTTTTTCCTGGCGCTCGGATTGCTGTACGATGAGCCTAATTCAGTGGATCAGGCTGAGAAAAATTTGCTGGCTTTGTGCCAGGGTCAGGATGATATAGAAGTATATTGTCAGAAATTTAGGAAGTGGTCAGTACTCACTCTGTGGAATGAATCTGCGCTGGCAGCTTTGTTCAGAAAGGGTCTCTCTGAGGCTCTTAAGGATGTCATGGTGGGTTTTCCTATGACTGCTGGTTTGAATGAGTCTATGTCTTTGGCCATTCAGATCGGTCGTCGCTTGCGCGAGCGTAAATCTGTGCACCATCTGGCGGTATTGTCTGAGATTAAACCTGAGCCTATGCAGTGCGATAGGACTATGACCAGAGTTGAACGGCAAGAACACAGACGTCTGAATGGGCTGTGTTTCTACTGTGGTGATTCCACTCATGCTATTTCTGATTGTCCTAAGCGCACTAAGCGGTTCGATAGGTCTGCCGTCATTGGTACTGTACAGTCCAAATTCCTTCTGTCCATTACCTTGATATGTTCTTTGTCATCGTATTCTGTCATGGCGTTTGTGGATTCAGGCGCTGCCCTGAATCTGATGGATTTGGATTATGCTAAACGTTGTGGGTTTTTCTTGGAGCCTATGCGGTGTCCTATTCCGTTGAGAGGAATTGATGCTACACCTTTGGCCAAGAATAAACCTCAGTACTGGGCCCAGCTGACCATGTGCATGGCTCCTGCACATCAGGAAGTTATTCGCTTTCTGGTGCTACATAATCTGCATGATGTGGTCGTGTTGGGGTTGCCATGGCTACAAACCCATAATCCAGTATTGGATTGGAACTCTATGTCGGTATCCAGCTGGGATTGTCAGGGGGTACATGGTGATGTTCCATTTTTGTCTATTTCGTCATCCACTCCTTCTGAGGTCCCAGAGTTCTTGTCTGATTATCAGGATGTATTTGAAGAGCCCAAGTCCGATGCCCTACCTACGCATAGGGATTGTGATTGTGCTATCAATTTGATTCCTGGTAGTAAATTCCCTAAAGGTCGTTTATTTAATTTATCCGTGCCTGAACACACCGCTATGCGCAGTTATGTGAAGGAATCCCTGGAGAAGGGACATATTTGCCCATCGTCATCACCACTGGGAGCAGGGTTCTTTTTTGTAGCCAAGAAGGATGGTTCGCTGAGACCGTGTATTGATTACCGCCTTCTTAATAAGATCACTGTTAAGTTTCAGTATCCCTTGCCATTGTTATCTGACTTGTTTGCTCGGATTAAGGGGGCTAGTTGGTTCACTAAGATAGATCTTCGTGGTGCGTATAATCTGGTGAGAATCAGGCAAGGAGATGAATGGAAAACGGCATTTAATACGCCCGAGGGTCATTTTGAGTATCTAGTGATGCCGTTCGGACTTGCCAATGCTCCATCTGTTTTTCAGTCTTTTATGCATGACATCTTCCGTGAGTATCTGGATAAATTCCTGATTGTTTACTTGGATGACATTTTGATCTTCTCAGATGATTGGGAGTCTCATGTGAAGCAGGTCAGAATGGTTTTCCAGGTCCTGCGTGCTAATTCTTTGTTCGTGAAGGGATCAAAGTGTCTCTTCGGTGTGCAGAAAGTTTCATTTTTGGGGTTCATCTTTTCCCCTTCTACTATCGAGATGGATCCGGTTAAGGTCCAAGCCATCCAGGATTGGACTCAGCCGACATCTCTGAAAAGTCTGCAAAAGTTCCTGGGCTTTGCTAATTTTTATCGTCGCTTCATCTGTAATTTTTCTAGCATTGCCAAACCATTGACCGATTTGACCAAGAAGGGTGCTGATTTGGATAATTGGTCTTCTGCTGCTGTGGAAGCTTTTCAGGAGTTGAAGCGTCGTTTTTGTTCTGCCCCTGTGTTGTGTCAACCAGATGTTTCTCTTCCGTTCCAGGTCGAGGTTGATGCTTCTGAGATTGGAGCAGGGGCGGTTTTGTCACAGAGAGGTTCTGGTTGCTCAGTGTTGAAACCATGTGCTTTCTTTTCCAGGAAGTTTTCTGCTGCTGAGCGTAATTATGATGTGGGCAACCGAGAGTTGCTGGCCATGAAGTGGGCATTCGAGGAGTGGCGTCATTGGCTTGAAGGAGCTAAGCATCGCGTGGTGGTATTGACTGATCATAAGAACCTTACTTATCTCGAGTCTGCCAAGCGCTTGAATCCTAGACAGGCCCGTTGGTCGTTATTTTTTGCTCGCTTCAATTTTGTGATTTCGTACCTTCCGGGCTCTAAAAATGTGAAGGCGGATGCTCTGTCTAGGAGTTTTGTGCCCGACTCTCCGGGTTTATCTGAGCCGGCGAGTATCCTCAAGGAAGGAGTCATTGTGTCTGCCATCTCCCCTGATTTGCGGCGAGTGTTGCAAAAATTTCAGGCTAATAAACCTGATCGTTGTCCGGCCGAGAAACTGTTCGTCCCTGATAGGTGGACTAGTAAAGTTATCTCTGAACTTCATTGTTCGGTGTTGGCTGGTCATCCAGGAATCTTTGGTACCAGAGAGTTAGTGGCTAGATCCTTCTGGTGGCCATCTCTGTCACGGGATGTACGTACTTTTGTGCAGTCCTGTGGGATTTATGCTAGGGCTAAGCCCTGCTGTTCACGTGCCAGTGGGTTGCTTTTGCCCTTGCCGGTCCCGAAGAGGCCTTGGACACATATTTCGATGGATTTCATTTCTGACCTTCCCGTTTCTCAAAAGATGTCAGTCATTTGGGTGGTCTGTGATCGCTTTTCTAAAATGGTCCATCTGGTGCCCTTGGTTAAATTGCCTTCCTCCTCTGATTTGGTGCCTTTGTTCTTCCAGCATGTGGTTCGTTTGCATGGCATTCCTGAGAATATTGTTTCTGACAGAGGTTCCCAGTTTGTTTCAAGGTTCTGGCGAGCCTTTTGTGGTAGGATGGGCATTGACCTATCTTTTTCCTCGGCTTTCCATCCTCAGACTAATGGCCAGACCGAACGAACCAATCAGACCTTGGAAACATATCTGAGATGTTTTGTTTCTGCAGACCAGGATGATTGGGTGTCCTTTTTGCCGTTGGCTGAGTTCGCCCTTAATAATCGGGCCAGCTCGGCTACCTTGGTCTCTCCATTTTTCTGCAATTCTGGGTTCCATCCTCGTTTCTCTTCAGGACAGGTTGAGTCTTCGGACTGTCCTGGTGTGGATTCTGTGGTGGACAGGTTGCAGCAGATCTGGACTCAGGTAGTGGACAATTTGACCTTGTCCCAGGAGAAGGCTCAACTTTTCGCTAATCGCAGACGCCGTGTGGGTCCCTGACTTCGTGTTGGGGATCTGGTTTGGTTATCTTCTCGTCATATACCTATGAAGGTTTCCTCTCCTAAATTTAAACCTCGTTTTATTGGTCCGTATAGGATTTCTGAGATTCTCAATCCTGTGTCCTTTCGTCTGACCCTCCCAGACTCCTTTTCCATACATAATGTATTCCATAGGTCATTGTTGCGGAGATACGTGGCACCTATGGTTCCATCTGTTGAGCCTCCTGCCCCTGTTTTGGTGGAGGGGGAATTGGAGTATATTGTGGAGAAAATTTTGGATTCTCGTGTCTCTAGACGGAAACTCCAGTATCTGGTTAAATGGAAGGGTTATGCTCAGGAAGATAATTCCTGGGTTTTTGCCTCTGATGTCCATGCTCCAGATCTTGTTCGTGCCTTTCATGTGGCTCATCCTGGTCGGCCTGGGGGCTCTGGTGAGGGTTCGGTGACCCCTCCTCAAGGGGGGGGTACTGTTGTGTATTCTGTGGCTGAATTCACTCCTGTGGTCACAAGTGGTACTGCAGCTTCTGGGCTTCCTCCCTCAGATGTTCTGGTGAGCTCGTTGGCTGCCTTGTTATTTAACTCCACCTGATTCTGTCTTCCTTGCTCCTTGTCAATGTTCCATTGTTGGATCTGAGCTTTTGGATCTTTCCTGTGGCCTGCTGCTCTGCTTAGATAAGTGCTTCTTTGCTTTTGTTGCTGTTTTTTCTGTCCAGCTTGTCTATTCGTTTTTGCTGGAAGCTCTGAGACGCAAAGGGTGTACCGCCGTGCCGTTAGTTCAGCACGGTGGGTCTTTTTGCCCCCTTTGCGTGGTTTTTTGCTTTAGGGTTTTTTGTAGACTGCAAAGTTCTCTTTGCTATCCTCGCTCTATCTAGAATATCGGGCCTCACTTTGCTGAATCTATTTCATCCCTACGTTTTGTCTTTTCATCTTGCTAACAGTCATTATATGTGGGGGGCTGCCTTTTCCTTTGGGGTATTTCTCTGAGGCAAGTCAGGCCTGTATTTCTATCTTCAGGCTAGTCAGTTCCTCAGGCTGTGCCGAGTTGCATAGGTAGTGTCAGGCGCAATCCACAGCTGCCTTTAGTTGTGTTTAGGATAGGTTCAGGTACTGCAGACTGTGAGCCCTCGCGGGCAGGGTCCTCCCTCCTTATGTACTCGTGTGCCTTGTTATCTGCTCATGTTTAATGTAATTGTCTATATTTGCCCCGTATTCACATGTAAAGCGCCATGGAATAAATGGCGCTATAAAAATGTGTAATAATAATAATAATAATAATAATAATTGCGGTCTACAGAGATTCCACGTCTCAGAGCTCGTTCTATTGTTTTTGGGTTATTGTCAGATCACTGTATGTGCTCTGATTACTGCACACTGTGTTACTGGATTGCATTCATAACAGAACCAGCTGTGTCCTTGTAACTGTGGGGGGGCTGAGATTGGAGCAGAAATAGCTACGGCTACTGATTTAACCCTTGATTTCCCTGTTGATGCAGAGCGGGTTAAGTTCTTCTGAAAACTTTGTACTACTTTTTTTTTTTTCAATGCATCATCCAGAATGGAAGTCTCAGTATCGGGTCTCATTGACATTATTGCCTCTTTCAATTCAGATTTAAAGCCGGACATCAAAGCTACTGCAAAAAGGTGTGAATAGGCTTTATTATACAGTGAAAACCCCAGATCTTTAAACACTACCATAAGACGCCCATAGAACTTCTCGGCAGTCTCCCCCTTGTCCTGTGTGACATCTGTGAGGGAGGTAGCTTGGTCCGCTAGTCTATCTTGTGCCCAAACCTTTAAAGCATTACAGAAATCAACATCACTCTCATAGGTTCCCCCGTTCACATTATACATTATGCCACCCTCAATAATTGGAAAATACCCCTCTCCAGCCTTCACATGGAGTAAGTGTAACAGATCTCTCCGGGAATAAATCTCTCGATTCGCTGCTATTTGTCTATAGAAGGCCATGGGGGATGTTTCTGAATCGGGTAACTAAAGTAGGAGGGGGTGGATACTCATAACCACTAGCAATACTAAGTATAGCAGGGACTGGTGCTGGCGGTGGCTGATAATAAGTGCCGTCAGCGTTTAGCAAGGGAAAGGTGGGGCCTACAACTCCGGGTCTTCTTGCTTCACAATTGTAACAGACCTGTCTCCACTGAGAATTAGTAACCCATAAACGCAGTACTCAGTGAAAGGAGGAGGGTGTCTTAGACTTTCCCTCCGGATACCTCTGGATATATTTACTGTATATCAATATATACCTGAGTTACGTATCCTACCCAATCTTCGATCACCTCACCACGCCTGATTCTAACAATGATCAGGAATTCAGGATATTTTGACTATAAAGAGAATTACATTACTGGTCAATCCGGGGTGTCCGTCCCTTATGAGGTACGGTTCAAGCACTGGGCTCCCAACGGAACTACACCTCTATATGATTCCACCCAAAAATCACCCCACCATCGGGGACAAACCTCAGATCCTCTTTGCAGCACAAACACAGGAAAACCACACCAAACGGTCAGTCTGGACAGTATAACTGCCAACTTACCGTGGTTTTTGTGGGGGATGATCAGTCCCAATTTTCCAGTGCCTGTGTCCGCTCCGAGGGTCCTTTGTCTTGTTGTCCTCCGGGGGGCAGAGGCGTTCCTGTTTGGGGCCCCACGTTTCGGGCGCCAAGCTGTTGAGGGAGGATCTAAATTGATCCTTCACGGTTGACTCAGTGATTTCCAAATTAATCTACAGGGCGTTGCCGGCAACTGAAAATGACCAGACGGAAACTCATGCCTCTGTATGGGGGATCGAGCAGATCTCTGGGCCCCCGTTTATTGTGTTGCAGTTTTATCATATTAGCAAATTCTACTTCCGCCAATCAGCATAAGAACACGCTCACAGTTCTTAACCTATAAGAATGCAGGAAAAACTTAACCCATAAAGATACAGGAAAAAATGGAAACTACATACTGTATATGGTCGTGTCTTTTTGGCATAAAAAACATATTAACAGATGCCTCAGTCTTGTATAGCGATACACCCACGAGTCTCTTATCTGGCTCGGCTCGAGTTAGAACACTCAAGGTCTTTATACCAATTATAAACCATAGCCTAGTTGAATAACAAAATGTTATCTTCGTGAGAAACAGGATAGAGTTACTTCACGGCAGCTGTAACCTTCTACCTAAGTAAATAACAGAATTTATCTTTAACCAACAAGAAAATGGAGTCAAAGCACAAAATGGAGAATCTAGCACAAAATGGAGAATCTTTCATAATTTGTTCCTTCACAGTACCAATCTGCGGCGCAGTTAGCTCATTTTGGTCTTAACCAATCTCAGGTGTGTTGAAGAGGTTATGGGCAAAGGGGGACACTGGGTCATATGTAGTGATCATGTCCGGTTACAGCTCAAATTTGGGTAGATATTGGTGGTCTAATACGAGAGATCCTTGGGTGTTGTGAATTCCGCTCTTGGGCTCCCTCCGGTGGTTGTACAGTTAGGGCCAGAAATATTTGGACAGTGACACAAGTTTTGTTATTTTAGCTGTTTACAAAAACATGTTCAGAAATACAATTATATATATAATATGGGCTGAAAGTGCACACTCCCAGCTGCAATATGATAGTTTCCACATCCAAATCGGAGAAAGGGTTTAGGAATCATAGCTCTGTAATGCATAGCGTCCTCTTTTTCAAGGGACCAAAAGTAATTGGACAATGGACTCTAAGGGCTGCAATTAACTCTGAAGGCGTCTCCCTCGTTAACCTGTAATCAATGAAGTAGTTACAAGGTCAGGGGTGGATTCCAGGTGTGTGGTTTTGCATTTGGAAGCTGTTGCTGTGAGCAGACAACATGCGGTCAAAGGAACTCTCAATTGAGGTGAAGCAGAACATCCTGAGGCTGAAAAAAAAGAAAAAATCCATCAGAGAGATAGCAGACATGCTTGGAGTAGCAAAATCAACAGTTGGGTACATTCTGAGAAAAAAGGAATTGACTGGTGAGCTTGGGAACTCAAAAAGGCCTGGGCGTCCACGGATGACAACAGTGGTGGATGATCGCCGCATACTTAATTTGGTGAAGAAGAACCCGTTCACAACATCAACTGAAGTCCAGAACACTCTCAGTGAAGTAGGTGTATCTGTCTCTAAGTCAACAGTAAAGAGAAGACTCCATGACAGTAAATACAAAGGGTTCACATCTAGATGCAAACCATTCATCAATACCAAAAATAGACAGGCCAGAGTTAAATTTGCAGAAAAACACCTCAAGAAGCCAGCTCAGTTCTGGAAAAGTATTCTATGGACAGATGAGACAAAGATCAACCTGTACCAGAATGATGGGAAGAAAAAAGTTTGGAGAAGAAAGGGAACGGCACATGATCCAAGGCACACCACATCCTCTGTAAAACATGGTGGAGGCAACGTGATGGCATGGGCATGCATGGCTTTCAATGGCACTGGGTCACTTGTGTTTATTGATGACATAAGAGCAGACAAGAGTAGCCGGATGAATTCTGAAGTGTACCGGGATATACTTTCAGCCCAGATTCAGCCAAATGCTGCAAAGTTGATTGGACGGCGCTTCATAGTACAGATGGACAATGACCCCAAGCATACAGCCAAAGCTACCCAGGAGTTCATGAGTGCCAAAAAGTGGAACATTCTGCAATGGCCAAGTCAATCTCCAGATCTAAACCCAATTGAGCATGCATTTCACTTGCTCAAATCCAGACTTAAGACGGAAAGACCCACAAACAAGCAAGACCTGAAGGCTGCGGCTGTAAAGGCCTGGCAAAGCATTAAGAAGGAGGAAACCCAGCGTTTGGTGATGTCCATGGGTTCCAGACTTAAGGCAGTGATTGCTTCCAAAGGATTTGCAACAAAATATTGAAAATAAAAATATTTTGTTTGGGTTATGTTTATTTGTCCAATTACTTTTGACCTCCTAAAATGTGGAGTGTTTGTAAAGAAATGTGTACAATTCCTACATTTTCTATCAGATATTTTTGTTCAACCCTTCAAATTAAACGTTACAATCTGCACTTGAATTATGTTGTAGAGGTTTCATTTCAAATCCAATGTGGTGGCATGCAGAGCCCAACTCGCGAAAATTGTGTCACTGTCCAAATATTTCTGGCCCTAACTGTAAGTGGCACTTTTGTGAGTTCTGCTCTTGGGCTCCCTCTTGTGGTTTCAAGTGGTATGGCTGCTCCTTGGAGTTAGCTGTCATCAGCTGCCTCCACTTATCTTCTCTTCTGCTCGGCTATTTAGGTCTAGCTGTTCCTTCAGCTAGTGCCACTTGTAAATGGTTTCTGGTTGGATTCACATCTCTTTGGATTTCTCTGTTTTCCTGACCAGTTCAGCAAAGCTAAGTTCTTACTTGCTCTGTTCTTTTCACAGATTGTGAACTTATCCGTTCAGTGCTTTCTATGTTTGTCCAGCTTATCAGTATGAATTAATTCTGTCTTGCTGGAAGCTCTGGGAAGCAGATTTACCCACCACACCTTTAGTCAGGTGTGGAGATTTTTAGTAAACTCTGCGTGGATTTTTGTAGTGTTTTATACTGATCGCACAGTATTCCATCCTGTCCTATCTATCAAGCTAGACTGGCCTCCTGTGCTCATCCTGGTTTCATTCTGTGTATGTCTTTTCCCTCTCCACTCACAGTTATTATTTGTGGGGGGCTAATCTATCCTTTGGGGATTTTCTCTGAGGCAACATAGTTTTCCTGCTTCTGTTTTTAGGGGTAGTTAGCTCTTAGGCTGTGACAAGATGCATAGGGAGAGTTAGGAGCATTCCACGGCTGCTTCTAGTGTTGTGTTGAGCTTAGGGACTGCGGTAAGTACAGTTACCACTTCCTTCAGAGCTCGTTCCATGTTGCTACTAGACCACCGCATCATAACACTTGGGGTACAGTTGGTTTTGGAGTCCAATATGGGAGTCTTACATATTGGCATAGATAAAGTTCCGCAGGTGCTTAGAGGTTCTTTCTCACATATTTTGATAGCAGCCAGGCTAGCTCTGGTGGCTAGGTGGAGGGGGACAAGTTTGCCATCCATAAAAGAGGTAACTGAGAAAGTTAATATATATTGCCAGTATGAATTGGCGTTGGCTCATTCCATCTCAGCCAAAAAGAGAATTCAGGGCATATGGGATCCATGGCTGGAGGTCAGCCCATTTTCACTGAAGATGTAAAACCTTATTTGGCCCCATGAAACTTACGTTATTGTGATTATGTCATCATGCGTTAACTTGGGAGTTCCCATGATGTCACTGTGGGATGGTGAAGAAGTCATGTTTTAATGAGTATACGTAGAATGTGTACAGGTGCCTATTGTACTTTGTTATTGTATGTGTTTATGGGTTTTGTGTGACCCTTTGGGTATGTGCACACGCTGCAGATTTTGCTGCGGATCCGCAGCGTTTTCCACAGCTGCGGATCCACAGCAGTTTCCGATGAGTTTACAGTGCAATCTAAACCTATGGGAAATGAAATCCGCAGTGCACATGCTGCGGTAAAAAACGCGCGGAAACGCAGCGGTTTATTTTCCGCAGCATGTCAATGGAAGTGCATTTGGACAGCAAGGTGGTTTGCTGTTAAGGGAACTAGAGAAAAAAAAATATCTATAAATCTTCAGCAGAGCGAGTGTGAGCGAGCTGAGTGTGACCTGAGCGTAAGTGTGAACGGCGGTAAGTGTGACTTGTGATTCAGTGAAGAGGTATTTGGAAAGCCTTTAACAGATACCTGTGTGAATTGGTGTGAGTTGCTGAATTGGGGGTAGCTATATTCATAAGGGGTTAACTTAGGGTGGGGGCTCATAATTAAGGGTTTATAAGGGGCAGCTGTTTGGGGCTCCAGTCCTTTTTGGAAGTGCATTTGGACAGCAAGGTGGATTGCTGTTAAGGGAACTAGAGAAAAAAAAATCTATAAATCTTCAGCAGAGCGAGTGTGAGCGAGCTGAGTGTGACCTGAGCGTAAGTGTGAACAGCGGTAAGTGTGACTTGTGATTCAGTGAAGAGGTATTTGGAAAGCCTTTAACAGATACCTGTGTGAATTGGTGTGAGTTGCTGAATTGGGGGTAGCTATATTCATAAGGGGTTAACTTAGGGTGGGGGCTCATAATTAAGGGTTTATAAGGGGCAGCTGTTTGGGGCTCCAGTCCTTTTTGGAAGTGCATTTGGACAGCAAGGTGGATTGCTGTTAAGGGAACTAGAGAAAAAAAAAATCTATAAATCTTCAGCAGAGCGAGTGTGAGCGAGCTGAGTGTGACCTGAGCGTAAGTGTGAATGGCGGTAAGTGTGACTTGTGATTCAGTGACTTTGGAGTCAGGGAGTTTCCAAGGGAGGAAGTACTGAATTGCTCTGTTTTTTTTTTTTTTAATTAATACTTTGTATTTATTTTTTATTTTTTTTTATTTAACTTTTCTGTCTGGTGCAATCCCCATTAGGAAATGTGCTCCACTCTTGTTAATGCCATCCAGTGCACATCTTGCCACATGTATGCAGTCCATGAGCAGCCGATCGAGGGTGCATACTGCTGTGCGAGATGTGAGCACGTTGTGCATTTGGAAAACCAGATTCTGGATCTAAATGTGCAGCTGGCAACACTGAGATCCATTGACAATATGGAGAGGAGTCTTCTGCTCACGGAGCAGACGCTCAATGGGACAGATGAGGGGGGGGATCGTGGAATGGAGCTGCAGGACGATGAAGTAGCAAGCTGGGTGACAGTTAGGAAGTGGGGTAGAGGGAAGAGTGCCAGGGAGGCTAGTTCTGATCTGGAACACCCCAATAAGTTTGCTAAGTTGGCAGATGAGGGGGGTGTGTTATGATCTGGTGATTAAGGAGCGACATGAGACTAGCTCTGAGCAGGTGGTAGCTATACTGACCGCAGTCCCTAAGCTCAACACAACACTAGAAATAGCCGTGGAATGCTCCTAACTCTACCTAGGCATCTCGTCACAGCCTAAGAGCTAACTACCCCTAAAGACAGAAGCAGGAAAACTATCTTGCCTCAGAGAAAATCCCCAAAGGATAGATAGCCCCCCACATGTAATGACTGTGAGAGGAGAAGGAAATGACATACGTAGTATGAAACAAGATTTAGCACAGGAGGCCACTTCTAGCTAGAAAGAAAAAGTACAGAACAGAGCACTGTGCGGTCAGTAGAAAAAAACTAGAAAAAGTCCACCGCAGAGAAATACAAAAATCTCCACACCTGACTAAAGGTGTGGAGGGCAAACTCTGCTGCCCAGAGCTTCCAGCTTAGCTGAATAGATCCATATTGATAAGCTGGACAAAAGAGCAAAAACAACAAAATGCTGATCAACAAAGTCCACAACAAGTGAACTACAAAAAAACAAGCAAGGACTTAGCTTTGTTGAGCTGGTCAGAGTGTCAGGAAATCCTAAGAGCAATGACTCCAGGCAGGAACAATTGACAACTGGCATAGAATGAGAGATAAGGCCAGACTAATATAGCCGAGCCAAGAAGACGATCAGTGAAAACAGCTGCAGAAGCTAAATCCAAGAAGCAGCCATACCACTCAAAACCACAGGAGGGAGCCCAAGAGCAGAACTCACAAAAATGCTACTTACAACCACCGGAGGGAGCCCAAGAGCGGAATTCACAACAGGGGTGCCAGTACAGGGGTAGCACTGCTGCAGCCAGGCATGTCCTCTGAAAGCCGGAGGAGTGACTGCTCCAGTAAGGAGGGAAATAGGAGAGCAGGGCAGGCCAGACAGGTGCTGGTAGTGGGGGACTCAATTATTAGGGGAACAGATAGGGCAATCTGTCACAAAGACAGGGATCGTCGAACGGTGTGCTGCCTTCCTGGCGCTCGAGTCCGACACATCGCTGATCGGGTGGACAGATTACTGGGAGGGGCTGGTGAGTACCCAGCAGTCATGGTGCACATTGGCACTAATGACAAAGTTAGAGGTAGGTGGAAGGTCCTTAAAGATGATTTCAGGGAATTAGGCCACAAGCTGAAAGCAAGGACCTCCAACGTGGTATTTTCCGAAATACTGCCTGTACCACGTGCCACGCCAGAGAGACAACGGGAGATTAGGGAGGTTAATAAGTGGCTCAAGAATTGGTGTAGGAAAGAGGGGTTTGGGTTCCTGCAGAACTGTGCCGACTTCTCAGTTGGCTACAGGCTCTATGCTAGGGACTCCCTCTACAGTATTAACTAGAGCCTAGCCTCATAGTATAAACATTTTCCTTGTGGGGAGCACTAACTAAGGAATCAAATCATGTTGTATATATTGTATCATATATTTGTCTGTTGTGTTGTATTTATCCGTTGTTTGTTATCTATGTTAAGATATGTATATACCGTTTATATTCACAGTGCGAACACAAGAATAAGACCCGGGAGGGGTCGAAACGTCGAAATCATACTGAGTCGCATTCACCATTTATGTAATAATTCTGTTTTGATCTGATATACCTGATTGACTGTTCTTTTGCACACAAATAAATTAGCATATTTCAAAAATTGGAGTTTTGTACAAGATATTCCACATAGGGAGTACGGTGGATCCCAATATAATACTATGCTAGGGACGGGCTGCAACTCAATGGGGAGGGTGCAGCTGTGTTGGGGGAGAAAATGGCTAGAAGGTTGGAGGAGTGTTTAAACTAGGAATTGGGGGGGAGGGTATTTATTTTATAGGAGGGGAAGATAGTGCAGATAGAGACCTGGGCACAAATAAGGAAGTTGGGGGTGGCGGTGGCATGGGGGGTGGGATTAGAACAGTTAATAATTTAAGAAAGAATAGAGGTGCAGAGAGATACATAAAATGTATGTATACTAATGCCAGAAGCCTCGCCAACAAAATGGACGAATTAGAACTAATGTTGTTGGAGCATAATTATGACATGGTGGGGATATCTGAGACATGGCTGGATGAGAGCCATGACTGGGCTGTTAACTTGCAGGGCTATAGCCTGTTCAGAAATGACCATACAGATAAGCGAGGGGGTGGGGTGTGTCTATATGTAAAATCGTCCTTATAACCCATCCTGCATGATAATATAGGTGAATTTAATGAAAATGTAGAATCCCTGTGGGTGGAGATAAGGGGAGGGGGAAAAAATAATAAATTACTGATAGGGGTTTGTTATAAATCTCAAAAAATAATGGAAGCAATGGAGAATATCCTCGTAAAGCAAATAGATGAAGCTGCGACTCAAGGAGAAGTCATTATTATGGGGGACTTCAACTACCCTGAAATAGATTGGGGAACAGAAACCTGCAGTTCCAGCAAAGGTAATCGGTTTTTGACAACTATGAGAGACAATTACCTTTCACAACTGGTTCAGGACTCAACAAGAAGGGGGGCACTGCTAGACCTAATATTAACCAACAGGCCAGACCGCATAGCAAATATAAGGGTTGGGGGTCACTTGGGTAATAGCGATCACAAAATAATAAGTTTTCATGTATCCTTTAAAAGGATGTGTAATAGAGGGGTTACAAGGACACTAAACTTCAGGAGGGCAAATTTCCAACGGATGAGAGAGGATCTTGGTGCAATTA
Source organism: Ranitomeya imitator (assembly GCF_032444005.1). Taxonomy (NCBI): domain Eukaryota; kingdom Metazoa; phylum Chordata; class Amphibia; order Anura; family Dendrobatidae; genus Ranitomeya; species Ranitomeya imitator. The sequence continues at coordinate 448,578,926 of NC_091283.1, read as the reverse complement.
ACTGGGACGATATCCTGAGACACAAAAATACACAAAGAAAATGGGAGACATTTATTAGCATCCTGGATAGGACCTGTGTACAGTATATACCATATGGGAATAAACATACTAGAAATAGGAGGAAACCAATATGGCTAAATAGAGCTGTAAGGGGCGCAATAAGTGACAAAAAGAAAGCATTTAGAGAATTAAAGGAAGTAGGTAGTGATGAGGCATTAAATAAATACAGAAAATTAAATAAATTCTGTAAAAAGCAAATCAAGGCAGCAACGATTGAGACAGAGAGACTCATTGCCAGAGAGAGTAAAATAATCCTAAAATATTCTTTAACTACATAAATAGTAAGAAACTAAAAAATGATAGTGTTGGCCCCCTTAAAATAGTCTGGGTGAAATGGTGGATGAGGATGAGGAAAAGGCCAATATGCTAAATGACATTTTTTCATCAGTATTTACACAAGAAAATCCCATGGCAGACAAAATGACTAGTGATAAAAATTCCCAATTAAATGTCACCTGCTTAACCCAGCAGGAAGTGCGGCGGCGTCTAAAAATCACTAAAATTGACAAATCTCCGGGCCCGGATGGGATACACCCTCGAGTACTGCAGGAATTAAGTACAGTCATTGATAGACCATTATTTTTAATCTTTAAAGACTCCATAATAACAGGGTCTGTACCACAGGACTGGCGTATAGCAAATGTGGTGCCAATATTCAAAAAGGGGACAAAAACTGAACTCGGAAATTATAGGCCAGTAAGCTTAACCTCTACTGTGGGTAAAATCCTGGAGGGCATTCTAAGGGATGCTATACTGGAGTATCTGAAGAGGAATAACCTCATGACCCAGTATCAGCACGGGTTTACTAGGGATCGTTCATGTCAGACTAATTTGATCAGTTTCTATGAAGAGGTAAGTTCCGGATTGGACCAAGGGAACACAGTGGATGTAGTGTATATGGACTTTTCAAAAGCTTTTGATACGGTGCCACACAAAAGGTTGATACATAAAATGAGAATAATGGGGATAGGGGAAAATATGTGCAAGTGGGTTGAGAGCTGGCTCAGGGATAGGAAACAAAGGGTGTTTATTAATGGAGCACACTCGGACTGGGTAGCGGTTAGCAGTGGGGTACCACAGGGGTCAGTATTGGGACCTCTTCTTTTTAACATATTTATTAATGACCTTGTAGGGGGCATTCAGAGTAGAATTTCAATATTTGCAGATGACACTAAACTCTGCAGGGTAATCAATACAGAGGAGGACAATTTTATATTACAGGATGATTTATGTAAACTAGAAGCTTGGGCTGATAAATGGCAAATGAGCTTTAATGGGGATAAATGTAAGGTCATGCACTTGGGTAGAAGTAATAAGATGTATAATTATGTGCTTAATTCTAAAACTCTGGGCAAAACCGTCAATGAAAAAGACCTGGGTGTATGGGTGGATGACAAACTCATATTCAGTGGCCAGTGTCAGGCAGCTGCTACAAAGGCAAATAAAATAATGGGATGCATTAAAAGAGGCATAGATGCTCATGAGGAGAACATAATTTTACCTCTATACAAGTCACTAGTTCGACCACACTTAGAATACTGTGCACAGTTCTGGTCTCCGGTGTATAAGAAAGACATAGCTGAACTAGAGCGGGTGCAGAGAAGAGCAACCAAGGTTATTAGAGGACTGGGGGGTCTGCAATACCAAGATAGGTTATTACACTTGGGGCTATTTAGTTTGGAAAAACGAAGACTAAGGGGTGATCTTATGTTAATGTATAAATATATGAGGGGACAGTACAAAGACCTTTCTGATGATCTTTTTAATCATAGACCTGAAACCGGGACAAGGGGGCATCCTCTGCGTTTGGAGGAAAAAAGGTTTAAGCATAATAACAGACGCGGATTCTTTACTGTAAGAGCAGTGAGACTATGGAACTCTCTGCCGTATGATGTTGTAATGAGTGATTCATTACTTAAATTTAAGAGGGGACTGGATACCTTTCTGGAAAAGTATAATGTTACAGGGTATATACACTAGATTCCTTGATAGGGCGTTGATCCAGGGAACTAGTCTGATTGCCGTATGTGGAGTCGGGAAGGAATTTTTTTCCCCAATGTGGAGCTTACTCTTGCCACATGGGTTTTTTTTTGCCTTCCTCTGGATCAACATGTTAGGGCATGTTAGGTTAGGCTATGGGTTGAACTAGATGGACTTATGGTCTTCCTTCAACCTTAATAACTATGTAACTATGTAATTCTTTGTGCGGAATCTGCAGCGGTTTTACACCTGCTCCAATAGAAAACTGCAGATATAAAACCGCAGCGGAATCCGCAATAGAAACCACAATGAATCCGCAGGAAAAACCGCAGGGGTTTTGCACTGCGGATTTATCAAATCCGCTGTGGAAAAATCTGCAGAGGATCTTTCTACGTGTGCACATACCCTTTGTGTGTTCAAAAATTTTCTGAAAATGTAATAAAAAATGAATGGTTAAAAAAATGTAAAAAATTACTATTTTGCATCTGTGTTCTCTAAGAAATCAATTGTAACATCAACTGATCTTCACGGTGCCATCGATGGAATAAAAGAATCCACACTATCAATAAACAGAGAGATGGTGAGGGAACACTTAGGTAATTTAAAGGAATTTAAAATTCCTGATCCAGATTAATTACATCCTATGGTACTGAAAGAGTTAGCAGAGGAAAATGCAGAATCTTTGAAAAATCCTGGCGAACAGGAGAAGTCCCAGAAGATTGGAGAAAAGAAAATGTTGTCCTTATCTTCAAAAAAGGAAAGAAGATAAAGCCAGGAAATTGCAGGCCAGTGAGCCTAACTTCTATACCAGTATAAATCATTGAACAAATTATTAACTCCTTTCCAACATTGGGCGTAATAATACGTCCACGTCGGAATCAATCCCTTTGATGTGGGCATCAAACATCAACTCGGAGCACAAAAATAAGCTCTCACCCAGCCCCAGGTTACGAAAAATGGATACGCTACAGTTCTTGGAAAATGACGCCATATTTTATTTTTATTTTATTTAAGTTTGGAATTTTTTTCACCACTTAAATAAAAAAGAACCTAGACATGTTTGGTGTCTATGAACTCGTAAAGACCTGGAGAATCATAATGCAAGGTCAGTTTTAATAAAAAAAAAAAAAGTGTGGAATTGCACTTTTTTGCAATATCACCGCACTTGGAATTTTTTCTACGATATATTAAACCCAATGGCATTATTCAAAAGTACAACTTGTTGCACACAAAAAACAAGCCCTCACATGGCCATATTGATGGAAACATAAAAAAAGTTATGGCTCTGGGAAGAAGGGGATCATAAATCGAAAATGCAAAAACTAAAATACCTCCGGTCATGAAGTTGTTAAACAGCATGTATGTAAGTACTTAGATAAGAATACAGTAATTAACCATGGGTTTGTAGCAAACAAATTTCCTTCTATGATGGAATCACTGGGGGATCAGGGAAATGCGGTAGATATAGTGTATCTTGACTTCAGCAAAGCATTTGATAAAGTATCTCATACTATCCTTACTGAAAAAATGACCAAGTATGGATTGGACATGACAACTGTTTGTACTCAAAGAGTGGTAATGAATGGTTGCACATCCAATTGGAAGAGTGTCTCAAGTGGGGTACCACATGTGTCACGCCGTAAGCGACGATAAAGGGGCAGGACGGCGTACTGGGACCTGCACCTGTCCCTACCACTATAATGGGGCCCTGGCATTCCCTTATCTCAGGGGTGCCTATGATGGTTAGGAGACCTGAGCCGCCAGCGTATCCCTGTCTCCTGTGCAGGCCCTATCAGTGGCCCCCTCTCCCCCCAATGGAGGTGGACTGCACCAGTGTAATAATACAACAAATAACAGGGTATACAGACAAGGTAACTAAAAGTCTCAAACTCACCAAATGCTCACACAACCACAGAGGGTACACTTAGAAGGGAAGAGAAGGAGAAAACAAGGAAGGAAAACAGGTTTTACATGTAACCAAAACAGCAGACACCAATCTCTGTAAATAAACCTCCAACACCAACACTACGCTCCTTCAACCTCCAAGCCAGGCAGTAGAACTGATCACTGACAATAGCTGAAGTTAGGACTGGGTCTATATCGAGAATCAGATTACAAAATCCACTTCAGCTGAGAGAGACCCAGCTCTCAGCAACTCAGCAATAAGGTTAACTCCTGCACTGCTGGCACAAAGCAGCCAGGTCAGAATACAGGAGAAGAGCTTCTGTTCACTGTGTGTGCACGAGGCCCAGAGCGCTGCGGTTCTCTGGAACCTCTCTGTCGCGGTAGCCCCGTGACAACATGGCTCTGTCCTGGAACCAGTGTTGTTCAACATTTTACATAGGGGCAGTATTACAGCAGTTATATTATTATACATAGGAGACAGTATTATAGTAGTTATATTCTTGTACATAGGATGCAGTATTATAGTAGTTATATTCTTACACATATGGGCAGTATTATAGCAATTGTATTCCTATACATAGGGTCAGTATTATAGTAGTTATATTCTTGTACATAGGGGCAGTATTATAGTAGTTATATTCTTGCACATAGGGGCAGTATTACAGCAGTTATATTCTTGAACGTAGGAGACAGTATTAAAGTAGCTATATTCTTATACGTGGGAGTGGTACTATAATAGTTATATTCTTGTACATAGGAGTAGTATTATAGCAGTTATATTCTTATCCATGGGGCAGAATTATAGTAGTTATATTCTTGTACATAGGGGACAGTATTACAGCAGTTATATTCTTGTACATAGGGGCAGTATTATAGTAGTATGTTGGGAGCTGTAAGAGAGTAATCTGTTATCTAATTGCTCACAATGAAGGGTTAATTTTGACAGTCAGTCTCACACAGCCCTAAACTTGTTTCATCGCTTGTAGACTACCACCTCTCCGCAGTGACCGCGGAGTCAGTGGGAGCCTATCCCCAGGAGACTGTGCACCTTTTACTCCCTCCGCAACACGTCCCCCGAGGGCCCCCACCTTTGTTGTCATTGGGAGGCCAGGTACTGCGTGACAATAAGCGTGCCACTACAATTTGCTCAAGTATATTTAGCAGCTTTGTCAGTTTCACACGGCATGAGTCACGTAGACTTTCTAGAGTATTGAGAGGACAGATGTTATAATTGGAGTTTTTGAAGCAACAAGTTGTAGAAAGTTGTAACGCAGCTGCAGATAGTGGGATGAATCTGAGGAGGAGGTGAAGGAGGACATGATTGCCATAGAAGCAACTGATTCATAAAACCCAACTCAAGGCATATACTGCACAATGGGTAGGACTGTTTCTTTGCAGAACTGGGGTCCTGGGTTCAAATCCCACAAAGGAGAACATCTGCACGGAGATTGTAGGTTCTCCCCGTGTTTGCGTGGTTTCTTATGGTTTCCTTCCACACTCCAAAGACATACCGATAGGGAATTGTGAGTCCCAATGGGGACAGTGATGTATGTCTGTAAAGTGCTGTGGAATTAATGGCGCTATATAAGTGAGTAAAATAAATAATTATACTGCATGCGTAGATGTTTCATATCACCGAGGTCCTTAGCTTAACCCATTATGGATGTAGCCAATTTTTTTTTTACATCTAAATTTTCTTTGTTCTGCCCTTCTTCCAAGACCCATAACTTTTTAGTTTTCAGTCGAAGTAGACATATCAGGGCTTGTTTTTTTCTGGTATGAGTTTTAGATTTGAATGACATCGTTAACTTTACCATATATTGTGCTGAAAAATATTCCAAGATGAAATGGTAAACCTTTCCCCCTTAATTCAGCCATTTTTTTTCTTCAGGAGGTGGTGGGGGGTGATTTTATGGTATGTCTTGGTCAGTAAAAATATTTTTTTTATTGGCTTAAAATTTATTTATACTGTGTGAAGAAATCACACAACGGGAGGAAACCCACGCAAACACAAGGAGAACATACAAACTCTATATACTGTAGATGTTGTCATTGATTGGGTTTCAGCACAGGACCCCAAAGTTGCAAAATAAAAGTGCTAACCACTGTTATCATTCTGCCAATTTGCTTTATATTGCATTTTTTAGGGTATGACTGAAGTTTATATATGAATATACAGTATAATATATACGATATATATATATACAGTGGGGCAAAAAAGTATTTAGTCAGTCAGCAATAGTGCAAGTTCCACCACTTAAAAAGATGAGAGGCGTCTGTAATTTACATCATAGGTAGACCTCAACTATGGGAGACAAACTGAGAAAAAAAAATCCAGAAAATCACATTGTCTGGTTTTTTATCATTTTTTTTTGCATATTATGGTGGAAAATAAGTATTTGGTCAGAAACAAACAATCAAGATTTCTGGCTCTCACAGACCTGTAACTTCTTCTTTAAGAGTCTCCTCTTTCCTCCACTCATTACCTGTAGTAATGGCACCTGTTTAAACTTGTTATCAGTATAAAAAGACACCTGTGCACACCCTCAAACAGTCTGACTCCAAACTCCACTATGGTGAAGACCAAAGAGCTGTCAAAGGACACCAGAAACAAAATTGTAGCCCTGCACCAGGCTGGGAAGACTGAATCTGCAATAGCCAACCAGCTTGGAGTGAAGAAATCAACAGTGGGAGCAATAATTAGAAAATGGAAGACATACAAGACCACTGATAATCTCCCTCGATCTGGGGCTCCACGCAACATCCCACCCCGTGGGATCAGAATGATCACAAGAACGGTGAGCAAACATCCCAGAACCACGCGGGGGGACCTAGTGAACGAACTGCAGACAGCTGGGACCAGTGTAACCAGGCCTACCATAAGTAACACACTACGCCACCATGGACTCAGATCCTGCAGTGCCAGACGTGTCCCACTGCTTAAGCCAGTACATGTCCGGGCCCGTCTGAAGTTTGCTAGAGAGCATTTGGATGATCCAGAGGAGTTTTGGGAGAATGTCCTATGGTCTGATGAAACCAAACTGGAACTGTTTGGTAGAAACACAACTTGTCGTGTTTGGAGGAAAAAGAATACTGAGTTGCATCCATCAAACACCATACCTACTGTAAAGCATGGTGGTGGAAACATCATTCTTTGGGGCTGTTTCTCTGCAAAGGGGCCAGGACGACTGATCCGGGTACATGAAAGAATGAATGGGGCCATGTATCGTGAGATTTTGAGTGCAAACCTCCTTCCGTCAGCAAGGGCATTGAAGATGAAACGTGGCTGGGTCTTTCAACATGACAATGATGCAAAGCACACCGCCAGGGCAACGAAGGATTGGCTTCGTAAGAAGCATTTCAAGTTCCTGGAGTGGCCTAGCCAGTCTCCAGATCTCAACCCTATAGAAAACCTTTGGAGGGAGTTGAAAGTCCGTGTTGCCAAGCGAAAAGCCAAAAACATCACTGCTCTAGAGGAGATCTGCATGGAGGAATGGGCCAACATACCAACAACAGTGTGTGGCAACCTTGTGAAGACTTACAGAAAACGTTTGACCTCTGTCATTGCCAACAAAGGATATATTACAAAGTATTGAGATGAAATTTTGTTTCTGACCAAATACTTATTTTCCACCATAATATGCAAATAAAATGTTAAAAAAACAGACAATGTGATTTTCTGGATTTTTTTTTCTCAGTTTGTCTCCCATAGTTGAGGTCTACCTATGATGTAAATTACAGACGCCTCTCATCTTTTTAAGTGGTGGAACTTGCACTATTGCTGACTGACTAAATACTTTTTTGCCCCACTGTATATAGTACTGTACATATGTCTTACATTGGAGCAGGCTATATCTTATATAGGAGCAGGCTCAACTTCTCATTTTGCTTCTTGCCCCCTCCAAATAATACTCTGTAGGGCAGGAAGGGTTAATTTGTCCAGCTTTAATCCATATTCCTTGCTCACAATGGCAAAAATAAGAGATGTCTGAGCAAACCAGAATTGCTATTATCACCAAGCCAAGTAGTCTATAGAGTGCAAGACCATCTCCAAAGACCCTTACTTTTCAGTTTAAATAGTTTGATATGTTATTGTAAGGCAATGGACATATTGCCCATGGCCCCCCTTGAAGAACAAGTGTAATGTTATATTGAGTAATGTGAATTGTGACTTGCGTTAATGATGTTAATGTTATGTGTTATCTGACAACAAGGAAAGTTAGCGTAAATGTTTGGGACTAGCCCAGAGTGGAAGGGGATAAGCTGAAGGGACAGAGACAGTGATGTAGATATCCCTAACATGAGAGAAGATTGAGATAAGAGATAGTGAGTTTCTAGTGGAAAGTAGAGGAGACGTGACCGAAGAAACAGAGGAATCAATCAGAGACGGGTCCTGGGTCAGGATACCTAGCAGTATGGCCCAGAGTTTATAACTCACAAAGGTTACACTCCTCGACATAACAGAGTATATAAGATGAAGAGAGTGCCCTGGGTGGGACTTGCGGAGCGTCAGGAACAGAAAGGATAAGTACTGACCATACAGACAATATAGTTTCCTAGAGGGGAAAGAAGAGGTGGAACCGCTGGCTGAGTATAGAAATCTTGCTATCTGGGCTGTGGGGAAGTAGAGAGGATTGCTAAAGATAGAGAATAAGTGATAAAAGAGGGAGGAATTGAAATTGTGTGTGGAAAATACTCTGTATTGTGAAGGAAACGTTCAGAAAGTTGTGTACTGTATATAATCCCCATCAAGTTATTGTTGAGTAAAAAGTTTATTTTTGAGTGGTGGTCACCCTCATTGAACTGTCAAACATCTGTTACTGGCAAACCAACGTCATCGCTATAATGCGGCCTGCAGGGGTGCAGCACCCTCATAGCACAAGTCCACATACACAGCCAGGACCCCTATCTTCATATAAAGTGCCCGGCAGAGGCATAGCTAGGGGTTTGGTTCAGGAAGGGAACCCTGATTACAACTATGGTGGTGCACCCTAATAGTGGATGTAGGAGAATCTCAGCAGAAGACCGTTGGTACCAATAAAAATCTCTAGTGGGGGGCCACTGCTGATGCTGGCAATAGCCCCCTCTGAGGGTGGGCCCCTCAGGGCATGGGGCCGGAGGGGGGGCAGCCGCTCCCTCTGCTATTCCCCCGGTAGCCTAGCTACTGGTGCCAAAGCGTAAGAGATGAGAACCTCTTTACATTAACAAGAAGTTTGCTGCTCATGAAACCATCAAGAACAATCTGGGAATTAGTGGAAAAATGATGAGAGAACCAAAGAACCCTATGAAAGGGCTCTATGGGTGAATGCAAAAAGGACCCCCACTGCTTAAAGGCTTAAAAAGAGAGAGACAAATCACAATCTTTCTGGGAAAGTGTTCCATGGGCAGATAAAACCAAACTAGAACTCTTTGGTAACATGTAACCAGAGCTTTCCTTATAGGCTTCATTATGTCGACTATCAGCAACACCTCGTCATGGAGGATCCATAATCTTATTAGCCCTGGGACTGAAAATACTTGAAGACAGAAATAATAAAATCAGACAATTATCAGAGCATTTTGGAACAAAATGTGCTCCCAAAGATAAGAAAAATACTAAATGAGTCTGAAAGCAGGATAATGACCCAAAACTCACAAAAATGTAGGGAAATAATATGCTGCTGTACAATGTCCTGATCTCAGTCCAATATAAAATCCTATAGCTTTAATCTGATGTTGGAAACATCCAGGAGCTCAAGAGAACTTCTGAGGAAGAATCTCCCAGCAAATAGCAACCAGATGCTTAGTTAAATAAATAGGGCAGCACACTGCAGCGCCAAAACATGCAAACTTGAAAAAACGAAATTTGAACTGCATTACTGCAAAAAAAGAAAAAAGCAACCAGATGCTGGCAGATGGCTGCAAAAATTGTACAAATGCTATAATTGTTTCCAAAAGTTGTTTTAGGGAAGGGTGACTTTTACCTCCTCCTCCATATCCACATCCTTTCCCCGCTTTTACTTTTTTACATCCCAATAAATTTAACCTGTCAGCAGGATTGTGCTCAGTAACCTGCAGACAGTGTCAGGTTGGCAGTGTTAGACTAATTAAAATGATACCTGGGGAGAAAAAAAATCAGACTTGTGGTTCTTGTGTAATCAATGTTAGGAGTTTTCAGCTAATGATATACTCGTGCCAGAGAAACCAAGGAAAGACCTGCCCACAGGCTGCGCCGAAGCACAAACATGTTCTTGATCACAGAGACAGAGGGTTTGCCCTTCGGACTGGCCTGTGAGCAGGTCTTTCCTTGATTTCTCTGGCTTAGAGCAGGAAGATAAGACTCTGCCTTCAGTCTGGACCCGGAGCACGGGAATCTCATTAACTGAAAGCTTCTAACACTGATTACACAAGAACCACAAGATGGATTTCTTCACCACAAGTATCATTTCAACATGACGATGCCTTTAGTTTACTTAGCAAAATCCTGCTATGTTCACTTTAAGACATTACCTTCCCTTACCTCCTCTTCCCCTTTTCCCTTACTATTTACCTATTGTTTTTATAATAGCAATAAACATTTTTGGAAAAAGGGGAGGGCAACTTTAATAATGTCCATGTCATATAGTTTCCTTCTCCTTTATGACTTTGTCTAGTGACAGAACGACTTTTCTATTGAATGTACTTGACCATGCCATTAAGGCTAGGTTCACTATGAACACTAAGTCAGGATCTGTGTTGGAATCTCTGAAAAACTGTATTCCGACAGGAGGCCTGACATAGCCCCGATGGAACCATTCACTTGAAAGAAGTCAACGGAGTCATCATGGACACTACATCTGGCCTCCATCCTGGCAGCATTTGTCTCTCCAAAGTGATTTCCCGACAGAAAGCACTATATAACCCTGAACCTAGCCTAGTTTTTGTAAATGCTTTTATTTCTGAATATATATATTTTTTTTATTAAAAACCAAACAAGGATGCCGATTAGAGAGAAAATGGGTCTACCAAGATTAGGCTTTGGGAAATTGCACAAATTATACAGGGAAATGCGATTTGCAACCGAGTTATTCGTGGTGAATTGGATGTTCCTTATTATTCTCTGAGGGTCCCTACATGTCCTAGCTTAGGTAACGCACATTGTAACATTTATACGCTCTGACTTTATACTATTTTGCAACTCACGGAGCTACGCCACAGGATTATTTTTCCTAGGGGGTCTGGTTTCTATCATGTCCCCATACAGAGGACATTGAAAGTAGTGTGTATAGGCATATGTTTTATGCTGTTTTTAATGTATGTTTTTAAAGTTTAGCACTGAAGTTTTGGTCTCAATAAAGATTTGTTTATATTGATTACATTGGCTCAGTGTGCACCTCTTTGCGCTTCTCTTTTCTTCTTTCTTTATAGCACATTGTAACATTGCCATATTTGATGCAGTAGACAAGCGGTGGAGTCCGTGTCTGCAGCACTACAGCCGGGCTGCGCTCATATTAGCGTCCTCTAATCAGTGCCTTCCTTTAAAGGGCCATAACCATTACAGTCTGTTAATCAGAGTTAACACTTACTTCACCACCAATCACCACACCTAACTGATGAAGGTCATTTGTTCATGACCGAAACGTTTTGCTATTACTGCACTTCCGCTTGGAATATTGCTGTTACTACACTTCCGCTTGGAATAAAAAAATCATCTTTAAAAAAGTTGAGTGCCAGGTTTTATTATATATATTTGATGCAGTGGCATGGCGCTCTGTGATGTCCGAGGATTTTCCATCCCGAAAACCTGGTTGAAGTGAAAATTCCAAAAAGAATATGCACAAAAGGAACCTGAAGGCTGTTTAACATGAGACTAAATGTGATTGGCTAATTATGCTGGGTTGACTTTCCAAGGAAAAAATCAGACATATGTGAGTGTGATCTGATGTTTTGTCGGATCACACCCGGACTGATAGTACGCTCATCTGCACGAGCCCTAAATTCTAATTTTGTCACTGCGTAAAACTCAAACTGCAGATGTGAACAGAGCCCTATACATCAAATTCTCTGGACTTCAGACTGATACATTTTGCACCAATACATCATAGCAAAGTATCAGAACAAGCCAGAGATTTGTGCTGCTGTTGTGTGTAACCAATTGCCATTTAATTTTGTAGCTTTATGCACATAAACCTGACATGCGCTTATTGAGATGACGCAGCAGGATCTCCACATTATTATGTATGACTTCAGATACTTGGTGCAGCTATAATCGCTGAATTTAGCTACACAGTGAAGCTGATATTTCCACTTAACTCAATCTGATATGACAAGTCATTGGTGTACATAGGATTGTGGGCTGACATTATTGCATCGTTCAGAAAACAAACATTGCAACGACAACTACAGCTCTGCTACATCCGTGCCTTCGGAACTGTGTTATACACTTTATTACATGCCATATTTGCTTCAAACCCAATCACATCCAGATCTCTATCTTCTGAAACCTCCTAGTTTTGTAATAAGATTTGTCATTCTGGGTGCTTGGAAAGCTGGGTGATTGCCCCTGTGGATGCTATAATGGGGTCTCCATAATGGCAGATCACTGGCAGATAATGGGCACCTGAGGCCCGTTACATTGCGTGATCCTGGTACTCCATGTCTGGCATCAGAGCTGGGATTGTGTCACCGCTGTCTGCGTGGGACCGTGATGGGCCAATTTGTCACATGAACAATGCAACTGTCAGGTGGAAGTGATATGCAGTAAAAGGTCCCATGGGACCCCCAGATCCTCCCGTGGGGCTGCTGGTGGGTGGCTGCCTTGTAACTGATACTGTCATGTGTGCGGGGGACGGTGCTAATATTAGTAGGATCACACAGGGATGATCTATCAGTGCTCCCTGATCACTGTGCCACACATTATCCTATACCCATAGGCTGGGCTCATTCTCCCGGCTAAGGGTGTGACAAAGGCCAAACACTTGCTTCTTAGAAGAGGGTCTTCAAATTCATTGGAGACAATGGCAAAGAAGGCAAAATGCCCCCTTACCCATCCTATCTGTGTTCTATACCTCCTTGCAGCAGCAAACCAAGACACATTTGTGATGTTACTCTCCTGAGCCATACAGCATCTCCTTCCATCTAAGTTTCCATGTAGTTGGCATCCATGATGCTGCACCGCTAGTACGTTCTACCCGGACTCCGTGACAAACCCAGCTTTGTTATATTACTGGATAACTGTAATTTGGGGCAGTCTTGCAGCGCTGGGGTCCTAGGTTCAAATGCCACCAAAAAAAAACCATCTGCAAGGAGTTTATATGTTCTCCCCGTGTTTGAGTGGGTTTCCTCCCACACCGTAAATACATACTGATGAGTAATCTAGATTGTGAGCCCCAATGGGGACAGTGATTATAATATATGTAAAGCGCTGTGGAATTAATGGCGCTATATAAGTGAGTAACATAAATAAATAAAAAATAAATTCCATTCAAACCTTTCTGAGAACCATCAGATAACTCACATACTATTCATATCTCCCTTTAATCACCTCCATCACTGCAGCAGACCCCTCTCCCACCACTTTCGCCCTCTGTCATCTGTCACTTTGTGAATCAGGAATCTAACCATATTTTTTTTTTTATTTCGAAATCACCAGTTTCAATTTCTCTCTTCAGAACTAGAAAATGTAAGATGTAATGTAATGTTCTGTGGGGTTACTAGTCCATCTTTTTTCTATTTGCTGCTCAGTTAAACATGATCTCTTATTCTCTGTTATCAGCCAGATCAGGCTGGAAGAGACTGACTGTAATATATGAGTGACAGTGTAGAAACTTCCATCCCAGCCATGTTTACTACTTTGTTTTCCTTCACCAGTGCTGAGAATAGTGGTCCCTTCCATTTTACTGTATGGACGATACAGGAACAGCCAAGTGTACTCCTAAATAGAATAATGGAGATTGCCCACACACCACCAGGAGATAATTGGTGCTACGAGTGTCTTACATCCACTTAGAAGTCTTAACCCCTTAATGACCGCCAATACGTCTTTTAACTGACCTGAGATATAAGAGAATAGCCTCCCCATACAGATGACAATCCAGCATCTGTCGATTGTACACTATAGCTGACAACTTGCTATACCAGCCACGATCAGTATTTGCACCATCTAAATCTGTTTAACCCCTTAGATGCTGCTGTCAATAGTGACTACATCATTATATATGGTTAACAGTGTGTGGGGGCTTCTTCTTTGTCACAATTGGTGCCCTCAGATCATGATTTTGTTGTCCTGATGTTTGCCATGGAAATTCATGGCCAAATAGCGGCCTTAGAGTCTGACGGCTGTAGTAATCTGTTTAGAAGTTAGCGACATTTAGGTGGTAAAAATACACATTTTCATTTCTGTCATACCACTTTGCATTAATTCCTGTAAAGCACCTGAAGGGTTAATAAACTACCTGACAGCAGTTTTCAATATGTTTAGGGGTGCTGTTTTTAAAATGGTATCACGTTTGTGGGTTTCCCAATATATGGGACCCCTAAAGTCACTTCAAACATGGATAAGTCCCTAAAAAATTAAATTTTGTAAATTTCTTTGAAAAAGTGAAAAATTGCTGCTACATTTTTAAACCTCCTAAAATGCTACCAAAATAAAATAACATTTTACAAATGGTGCTGATGTAAAGCAGACATGTGGGAAATGTTATTTATTAATGGTTTGCTGTTGTATGACTATCTGGATTAAAGGGATAATCATTCAAATTTAGAAAATTGCTAATTTTTTAACATTTTTCTCAAATGTTTGATATTTTTTATAAATAAACACAAAAAATGTTGAACAAAATTTACCATTATCATAAAGTATAATGTGTCACGAAAAAACAATCTCAAAATCACTGGGATTTGTTGAAGCGTTGCAGAGTTATTACCACATAAAGTGACACTGGTCAGATTTCAAAAATTTGGCTCGGTCACTAAGGGGTTAAAATAACATGTGTGTTTTGTTCTGTTTATGGGGAAGTTAGGGTGACACATTTCATCTCTACATGTCCACCCAGTGAACACCAGACAAATAAATCCAGAGTCATGAGCTGATCCATGTCCTAATCTATACATTCATGACAGTGTTGGCACCCTTGAAATTATTCCAGAAAATGAAGTATTTCTCCCAGAAAATTATTGCAATTACACGTTTTGTTATACACATGATTATTTCCTTTGTGTGCATTGGAACAACACAAAACAAACAGAGAAAAAAAGACAAATTGGACATACAGTTGTGCTCAAATGTTTACATACCACAACAGAATTTTTGCTTTCTTGGCTCTTTTTTCAGAGAATAGGAATTATAACACCAAAACATCTACTCCACTTATGGTTAGTGGTTGGGTGAAGCCATTTATTGTCAAACTATTGTGTTTTCTCTTTTTAAATCGTAATGACTACTCAAAACATCCAAATGACCCTGATCAAAAGTTCACATACCCCATTTCTTAATACCATGTATTGCCCCCTCTAACATGAATGACAGCTTGAAGTCTTTTGTGGTAGTTGTGGAAGAGGTTCTCTATTTTCTCAGATGGTAAAGCTGCCTACTCTTCTTGGCAAAAAAACTCCAGTTCCTGTAAATTCCTGAGCTATCTAGCATGAACTGCACACTTGAGATCTCCCCAGAGTGGCTCAATGATATTGAGGTTAGGAGACTGAGATGACCACTCCAGAACCTTCACTTTGTTCTGCTGTATTCAATGACAGGTCGACTTGGCTTTGTATTTTGGATCATTGTCATGTTGGAACGTCCAACTACGTCCCATGTGCAGCTTCCGGGCTGATGATTGCAAATTTGCCTCCAGTATTTGCTGATAATTTGCTGCATTCATCTTTCCTTCAACTTTGACCAAGTTTCCTGTGCCCTTGTAGCTCACACATCCCCAAAACATCAGCGATTGGTGCTTTACAGTCAGAATGGTGTTCCTTTCATCATAGGCATTGTTAACTTCTCTTCAAATGTAACGTTTATGGCTGTGGCCAAAAAGTTCAATTTTGGTCTCATCACTCCAAATTACTTTGTTCCAGAAGTTTTGAGGTTTGTTTCTGTGCGGTTTTGCGTATTGTAGGCAAGATACTTTGTGGCATTTGCGCAGTAATGGCTTTCTTCTGGCGACTCAACCATGCAGCCAATTTTTCTTCAAGTGCCTCATAGAATCATAGAATGATAGTTGGAAGGGACCTCCTGGGTCATCTGGTCCAACTCCCTGCTCAAAGCAGGATTCACTAAATCATCCCAGACAGATGTCTGTCCAGCCTCTGTTTGAAAACTTCCATGGAAGGAGAACTCATCACCTCTTGTGGTGTCCAATGTGCAGCTTCCGGGCTGATGATTGCAAATTTGCTTCCAGTAATTGCTGATAACGTGCTGCATTAATCTTGCCTCCTTATTGTGCATCTTGAAACAGCTACACAGCTAGTTTTCAGAGGGTCCTGTATTTCAGCTGATGTTATTTGTGGGTTTTTCTTTGCATCCTGATCAATTTTTCTGGCAGTTGTGGACGACATTTTGTTGGTCTACCTGATCGTAGTTTTGTTTTTACAGAACCCCTGATTTTCCATTTGTTAATCACAGTTTGAACACTGCTGACTGGCAATATCAATTCCTTGGGTATATTTTTGTATCTCTTTCCTGTTTTATAGAGTTCAACTACCTTTTCCTGTAGATCCGTTGACAATTCTTTTGCTTTCCCCATGACTCACTGTCCAGAAACTTCAATAGCTGGATGAAAGATGCAAGAGTCTGGATCCCAGAAACTCACTCAGCTTTTATGCATACACACTGATTACAAGCAAACAGGTCACAGGTGAGGATGTTACTTTTAGTAGCCATTCAAATCCATTTGTGTCAACTTGTCAACTTTGTGCATGTTATCAGGCCAAAATCACCAGGGTATGTGATGTTTTGATTAGAGTCATTTGGATGTTTTGTGTTGTCATTATGATTTAAAAAGAGAAAACACAGTAGTTTGACAATTAATGGCTTCACCCAACCACTAACCATGAGTGGAGAAAAAGTTTTGGTGTTATCATGGAGCGCCCCCAGGCGCAGGGCCGCGGGTTACTCGGTACCGGTCCTCTCTGTCTCAGTTCTAGGGTTGTCACGGTGGCTGGACCCGGTCCGTGACCCTGCCAAGGGGCGTCCAATAAAAGAGGTAATGAAAGTTAGCTAAAGTTTCATGACGCCACCTGTGGTATTCGGTCAGGTCGACCGACGCTGATTGGGGTCCACTGGGGTGATGTGATGGCAGCTAGATGGTATACCTTCCCACAGGTGAAGTATATCCCCAGGGCTTCCCAGTAATGTAGGTGGCGATGGTGTGAGGTGCAGTCAATAACGAGGACACAGGGTTGCAGTCTCTTTACCTTTTACTGAAGACTTCGGGATCCGCAATCCAGAGCACTGTCAACAGGGCTGTCTGAGACCGGCCGGTCCGAAGGCACATCTGGAGTTCCTTTCGCAGGTGGAAATCAGTGCCTACCACTAGCGCCTGTGTGTTGTAGTTCTTCCCTGCTGAGCATTCGGGATAGTCCTCACAACTTCTGTTCTCGTTCTTTCTCTTTCTCTCTCTCTCTCTCTCTCTCCATCCCCCAAGTTTATCTGGATAGGACGCACCCGTTTGACGGGAAGGCTCGGAGCTATTCTGGGACCCTAGAGACGCCCCTCTCCACGCTTGCCCCCTATGTCTGCTTAGGTGATGTTTGGTAGACAGCCAACCTATAATTAACTGTCCTGTGGTATTTGAAGTAAGGCATAGAGTCAGTTACTTCCTCGGTGTTCCTGTCACCGGCTACGCGCCTCAGTAGGAAGTTGCCGTTCTCGGCGCACGACTCCTACTGGCTCTCCTTTGTGCTTGATCTCGTTTCTCACTTTCCACAATATTCTTCTCTTCGTGTCCTTTCTTAGGATACCGCCGCAAGGTAGTGCAGGCGCGGTTCCATTGTTCTATTCGTTCTGCTAGGCCCCTGTCAGGAACCCACCCCGACAGGTCCTCCCTGGACTCTCCTAGGCTGCGTTCTGTTCTAACTTCCTATCCGACCCCTAGTTTTACCAGTGTGAGGAGTGGCCTAATACATAGTGCCTTTTGCTCCCCCTAGTGGCCAGAGTGTGAAGTGTAATGTGTGCTTGTGATACCTGGTCAGGTGAACTCCTTTAGTGCAATCAGACATAACATCACTCCCCTTAGCAGCAGAGCGACATTACTGCAACGACCAGGACTTTGGGGCACTGCAATCATTCATATTCTCTGAAAAAATGCCAAGGAAGCAAAAATTCTGCCGGGGTATGTAAACTTTGGAGCAGAACAGTAATTTCACACAAAACTCCCAAAATTGGCAGGACAAAATTGTTGGCACCCTCAACTTAATATTTGGTTGCACACCCTTTAGAATAAATAACTGCAACCAATCGCTTCCTATAGCCATCAAGAAGATTCTTCCACCTCTCAACTGGAATTCTGGACCACTCTTCTTTCGCAAACTGCTCCAGGTCTCAAATATTTCAAGGGTGCCTTCTCCCAACAGCACTTTTAAGATCTCTCTACAGCTGTTCAATGGGATTAAGATCTGGACTCCTTACTGGCCACTTCAGAACTCTCCAGAACTTTGTTTCCATCCATTTCTGAGTGCTTCTTGAAGTATGTTTGGGGTCATTGTCCTGCTGCAACCTATTATCAAATTTTCTCTGCTGCCCACATCCAGGGAGATTAGCTACAGTGCCATGGGTTGTAAAGTGCTTGATTATGTTGTGCACTATTGACAAAGGAACATCAATATATCTGGAAATGGAGTTGTAACTTTGAGATTGTTTATATTTTTCAACAATTTTAGTTCTCAAGTTTTCAGACAGTTCTCTTCTCCTCTTTCTGTTCTCCATGCTTAGTGTGCCACATAAAAAAAAACAATTTCATGGGGATACCGCTACAGAGAGGGGCCGGAAGATCTCAGCGTCTAGTTACACGAACTCCTGCACTCATTAGAACTGCTTCACCATCCAATTATACAGTGCAAGTTTTCCTTGCTCTGTCATTGCAAGGGTTAATCAGTTCAGTTGATCTTGTGGAGCTCTCCATCCAGAATTGTCTCAGCTGTTCTGTGTTGACCATTACCCTCTGGTAAATATGCACGCCACTGGCACTTGGGATTTGCCAGTGATAGTTTTTCTATTTCTTGGTTTGGAGTTGAAGAAGATCAGTGTTTGGAGTAGGCAGTTGGAGAGTTTTTCAGGAGCTTGCTGCATGGAGTTGGTTTTTGTGTTTATCCTTATTTTTGAACACTTGGTTTGTGCCTCCTATTCCTCCCGTTTGTATGATTTTAGTTTTTTCATCCTTGTCTTTTAACCCCTGTCTGTCTGGTTAGTATTTTCCAATACACTTTGGTCTCACACCTTCCTGGGTGAGAGAGGCAACAGATAAGGGTTAAGATAGGAGCATAGCAAGGTACAAGACCCCAGCGTCTCCACCATCTGAGGTAATACAGGGATAACTTAGGATGCCTCAAGTTAGATGGATCAGGTAGCTGTCCACAATCTCTTGTCACTACATGCACACACAATGCAAAGATTGAGTCAATTTCTCCACTTTTAATTTGGTTTCAGGCATGATTTTCATATTGCCCACACCTGTTACTTGCGACACATTCTTGAAATAAAGTTGTTTAAAAGCATTTTTTTCAAAGGCGTCAACAATTCTGTGAGGCCCATTTTATTTTTTTTAGCTACAATTATGTCTAATTTGCCGTTTTTTTTCCTCTGTTTTTTTTTTCAGTTGTTCTAATACACACAGATGAAATAAACATCCAGTGAGAGAAACAAGTAATTGATCCTTCCAGCAAACAAGACTTAATACTGGGTGGCAACACCCATATTGGCA
Organism: Ranitomeya imitator; assembly: GCF_032444005.1. Lineage (NCBI taxonomy): Eukaryota > Metazoa > Chordata > Amphibia > Anura > Dendrobatidae > Ranitomeya > Ranitomeya imitator. The sequence continues at coordinate 448,559,109 of NC_091283.1, read as the reverse complement.
GGCACAGCAGTGAGATGTTTTTTGTAGTTGATGATAAGGTTTGCGCACATGTCTGGAGGAATTTTGGTCCATTCCTTTTTGCAGATCATCTCTAAATCATTAAGATTTTGAAGCTGTCGATTGGCACCTCAGAGCTTCAACTCCATCCATAAGTTTTCTTTATGATTAAGGTCTGGAGACTGGCTAGGCTACTCCATGACCTTAATGCGAGCCACTCCTTTGTTGCCTTGGCTGTATGTTTTGGGTCGTTGTGTTGCTGGAAGACCAAGCCACGACCCATTTTTAATGTTTTGGCTGAGGGAAGGAGGTTGACTTTTAGGATTTTACAGTACGTGGCTCCATTCATTCTCCCATTGATGCGATGAAGTAGTTTTGTGCCCTTAGCAGAGAAACACCCTCAAAACATAATGTTTCCACCTCCATGCTTGACAGTGGGGACGTTGTTCTTTGGGTCATAGGCAGCATTTCTCTTCCTCCAAACACAGTGAGTTGAGTTAATGCCAAAGACCTCAATTTTAGTCCCATCTGATCACAGCATCTTCTCCCAATCGCTCACAGAGTCATCCAGGTGTTCATTGGCAAGCTTCAGATGGGCCTGCACATGTGCCTTCTTGAGCAGGGGGACCTTGGGGGCACTGCAGGATTTGAAACCTTTAACCCCTTCACCTTGAAGTCTGTTTTGAACTTCCTAACCAGGTCATTTTTTTCCATTCTGACCACTGTCACTTAATGAGGTCATAACTCTGAAACACTTCAACGGATCCTGGTGATTCTGAGAATGTTTTATAATGGCATATTTTACTTTATGATCGTAGTAAAATTTATTTGATATGACTTGTGTTTATTTGTGAAAAAACTGGAAATTTGGCAAAAATGTTGAAAATCTCGCAATTTTCAATTTTTACTTTTTAAGCCCTTAAATTACAGTCACATCACACAAAATAGTTAATAAATAACATTTCCCACATGTCTGCCTTATATCAGAACAATTTTGGAAACATAATTTTTTTTTGTTAGGAAGTTATAAGGGTTAAAAGTTGCAATTACTAATTTTTACAACAAAATTTGCAAAACCATTTTTTAGGGACCACCTCACACTTGAAGTGACTTTGAGGGGCCTATATGACAGAAAATGCCCCAAAGTGATGCCATTCTAAAACCTGAACCCCTCAAGGTACTCAAAACCACATTCAAGAAGTTTATTAACCCTTCAGGTTCTTCACAGGAATTTTTGGAGTGTTTGAAAAAAATGTTCATTTAACTTTTTTTCACAAAAAAATTACTTCAGATCAAATCTGTTTTATTTTACCAAGGGTAACAGGAGAAATTGGACTCAAAAAGTTGTTGTACAATTTGTCCTGAGTACGCCGATACCCCATATGTGGGGGTAAACCACTGTTTGGGGCGCATGGCAGAGCTCGGAAGGGAAGGAGCACTGTTTGACTTTTTCAACGCAGAATTGGCTGGAATTGAGATCAGACACCATGTCGCGTTTGGAGAGCCCCTGATGTGTCTAAACAGTGGAAACCCCCCACAAGTGACCCCATATGGGAAACTAGACCACCCAAGGAACTTATCTAGATGTGTGGTGAGCACTTTGAACCCCCAGTTGTTTCACTAAAATTTATAATGTAAGTCCGCAAGGACAGGTGTTGTGAATTCTGTGATCAAGCTCCCTCCTGTGGTCACGAGTGGTACTGCGGCTTCTGAGTTTCCTTCCTCAGGTGATGAGGTTAAGTCGTTAGGTGCTGCTCTATTTAACTCCACCTAGTGCTTCGATCCTGGCCTCCAGTCAATGTTCTAGTATTGGTCTTGCTTCCTCCTGGATCTTTCCTGTGGCCTGTCTGCTCAGCATAAGCTAAGTTCTGCTTGTGTTACTTTTGTTGCTTATTTTCTGTCCAGCTTGCTTTTTTGGTTTTGCTTGCTTGCTGGAAGCTCTGAGACGCAGAGGGAGCACCTCCGTACCGTTAGTCGGTGCGGAGGGTCTTTTTGCCCCTCTGCGTGGTTGTTTGTAGGTTTTTGTGCTGACCGCAAAGCTATCTTTCCTATCCTCGGTCTATTCAGTTAGTCGGGCCTCACTTTGCTAAATCTATTTCATCTCTGTGTTTGTATTTTCATCTTAACTCACAGTCATTATATGTGGGGGGCTGCCTTTTCATTTGGGGAATTTCTCTGAGGCAAGGTAGGCTTATTTTTCTATCTTCAGGACTAGCTAGTTTCTCAGGCTGTGCCGAGTTGCATAGGGAGCGTTAGGCGCAATCCACGGCTACCTCTAGTGTGGTTTGATAGGTTTAGGGATTGCGGTCAGCAGAGTTTCCACGTCTCAGAGCTCGTCCTATGTTTTGTGGTTTTTGTCTGGTCACTTGTGTGCTCTGAACTTCAAGGTCCATTGTGGTTCTGAATTACCTATTCATAACAGACAGGGTCCTCTCCCTCTGTACCAGTCTGTCTTGTAAATTTGTTTACTGTAAACGAAATCTATACCTCTGTACGTAACCCCTTTCTCATGTACAGCACCATGGAATTAATGGTGCTATATAAATAAATAATAATAATATAATGTAGAGCCGTTAAAATAAAAAAAAAACATTTTTTTTCCACAAAAATGATCTTTTAGCCCGCAATTTTTTATTTTCCCAAGGGTAACAGGAGGAATTGAACCCCAAAAGTTGTTGTGCAATTTTTCCTGAGTATGCTGATGCCCCATATGTGAGGGGGAACGACCATTTGGGCGCAAGGCAGAGCTCAGAAGGGAAACAGCGCCGTTTTGGAATGCAGACTTTGATGGAATGGTCTGCGGGCGTCACGTTGCGTTTGCAGAGCCCCTGATGTACCTAAACAGTAGAAACTACCCACATGTGATCCCATTTTGGAAAATGGACCCCACAAGCAACTTATTTAGATATGTTGTGAGAACTTTGAACCCCCAAGTGTTTCACTAAAGTTTATAATGCAGAGTCGTGAAAATAAAAAATCTTTTATTTTCCACAAAAATGATTTCTTAGCCCCCAAATTTTTATTTCGACAAGGGTACCAGGAGAAATTGGACTACAAAAGTTGTTGTCCAATTTGTGCTGAGTACGCTGATACCCCATATGTGGGGATAAACTACTGTTTGGGCGCACGGCAGAGCTCGGAAAGGAAGGAGCACCGTTTTCCTTTTTCAACGCAGAATTGGCTGGAATTGAGATCGGACACCATTTTGCGTTTGGAGAGCCCCTGATGTGCCTAAACTGTGGAAACCCCCTAATTCTAACTCCAACCTTAACCCCAACTCATTCCTAAATCTTATCCCAACGCTAACCATAACCCTAACCACACCCCTAACCCCAACACACCCCTAACCCTAATCCCAACCCTAACCACACCCCTAACCCTGACACAAGCCAATCCTCAATCCCAACCCTAATCCCAACCCTAACCCCAACCGTAAATGTAATTCAAACCCTAACCCTAACTTTAGCTCCAACCCTAACCCTAATGAGAAAATGGAAATAAATACATTTTTTAAATTTTATTATTTTTCCCTAACTAAGGAGGTGATAAAGGGAGGTTTGATTTATTATTTATAGCGGGTTTTCATGTTCGGCTGCTGTTACACACTAAAAGACGCTTTTTATTGCAAAAAATAGTTTTTGCATCACCACGTTTTGAGAGCTATAATTTATCCATATTTTGGCTCACAGAGTCATGTGAGGTCTTGATTTTTGCGGGACAAGATAAAATTTTTATTGGTACCATTTTCGGGCACATCACATTTTTTGATCACTTTTTATTCTGATTTTTTTGAGGCAGAATGAACAAAAACCAGCAATTCCTGAATTTCTTTTTTTTTTTTTGGCGGAGGGGGGGGGGGGAGGGAGCGTTTACACCGTTCCATTTGCGGTAAAATGGATAAAGTAGTTTCATTCTTCGGGTCAGTACGATTACAGAGATACCTCATTTATATCTTTTTTTATGTTTTGGCGCTTTTACACAATAAAAATTATTTTATATAACAAATAATTGTTTTTGCATCGCTTTATTCTGAGAGCTATAACTTTTTTATTTTTCTGCTGATGGAGCTGCATGGCAGCTTGTTTTTTGGGGGACAAGATGACGTTTTTAGTGGTACCATTTTTATTTAAACCTGTCTTTTTGATCGCGTTTTATTGCACATTTTGTTTGGCAGCATGATGATAAAGCATTGGTTTTTTAAAAATATTTTTTTATACAGTACAGACCAAAAGTTTGGACACACCTTTGACTATGAAAATTGTACATTCACACTGAAGGCATCAAAACTCTGAATTAACACATGTGGAATTATATATTTAACAAAAAAGTGTGAAAAAAACTGAAATTATGTCTTATATTCTAGGTTCTTCAAAGTAGCCACCTTTTGCTTTGATGACTGCTTTGCACACTCTTGGCATTCTCTTGATGAGCTTCAAGAGGTAGTCACCGGGAATGGTCTTCCAACAATCTTGAAGGAGTTCCCAGAGATGCTTAGCACTTGTTGGCCCTTTTGCCTTCACTCTGCGGTCCAGCTCACCCCAAACCATCTCAATTGGGTTCAGGTCTGGTGACTGTGGAGGCCAGGTCATCTGGCGTAGCATCCCATCACTCTCCGTCTTGGTCAAATAGCCCTTACACAGCCTGGAGGTGTGTTTGGGGTCATTGTCCTGTTGAAAAATAAATGATGGTCCAACTAAACGCAAACCGGACGGAATAGCATGCCGCTGCAAGATGCTGTGGTAGCCATGCTGGTTCAGTATGCCTTCAATTTTGAATAAATCCCCAACAGTGTCACCAGCAAAGCACCCCCACACCATCACACCTCCTCCTCCATGCTTCACGGTGGGAACCAGGCATGTAGAGTCCATCCGTTCACCTTTTCTGCGTCACACAAAGACACGGTGGTTGGAACCAAAGATCTCAAACTTGGATTCATCAGACCAAAGCACAGATTTCCACTGGTCTAATGTCCATTCCTTGTGTTTGCAGCGCCCCAGAGTCCTGGTTGTTGCAGTAATGTCGCTCTGCCACTAAAGGGAGTGATGTTATGTCTGATTGCACTAAAGGAGTTCACCTGACCAGGTATCACAGTCACACTTACACTTCACACTCCGGCCACCAGGGGGAGCAAAAGGCACTATGTATTAGGCCACTCCTCACACTCTGGTAAAACTGGCGGTTGGATAGGAAGTTAGGGAGAAAGCAGCCTGGGAGAGCTCCAGGGAGGACCTGTCAGAAGTGGGTTCCTGACAGGGGCCTAGCAGAAAGGACAGATCATTGCGGAGTCGTGCCTGCACTACCTTGCGGCGGTATCGAAAGAAAGGACACGAAGCGAAGTATATTGTGGAGAAGTGAGAAACGGGATCAGAGTACGAAGGAGATAGAACCAGAAGGAGTCGTGCCCCTAAGACTGCGGCAACATCCTTCTGAGGCGCGTAGCCGGTGGGCGTAGCACCGAGGAAGTAACAGACTCTACACATTACTTCAAACAGCGGCAGGACAGTTGATTACAGGTTGGCTGTCTCCCTAAAATCACCTAAGCAGACATCGGAGGCAATCGTGGGAGAGGGGCGTCACTAGGGTCCCAGAATAACTCCAGGCCTACCTGTCATACGGGTGCGTCCTAGCCATATCATACTGGGGGACGGAGAGAGAGAAAGAACGGATACGACAGTTGTGAGGACTATCCCGTGGTGCTCAGCAGGGAAGGACTACAACACACAGGTGCTAGAAGGTAGATACTGATTTCCGCCTGCAAAGGGAACTCTGGATGTGCCTTCGGACCGGCCGGTCTCAGCCAGCCCTGTTAGCAGTGCTCTGGATTGTGGATCCCAAAGCCTTCAGTAAAAGGTAAAGAGACTGCAACCCTGTGTCCTTGTTATTCCTCGTGTTCTGCACCACGCACTATCACCTTTTATTGGACGCCCCTTAGCAGGGTCACAGACCGGGTTTAGCCACCGTGACAACCCCGGACCGAGTACCCCGCGGCCCTGCGTCTGGGGGTGCACCATGTTCTTTAGCCCAAACAAGTCTCTTCTGCTTGTTGCCTGTCCTTAGCAATGGTTTCCTAGCAGCTTTTTTACCATGAGGGCCTGCTGCACAAAGTCTCCTCTTAACAGTTGTTGTAGAGGTCTGTTTTGCTGCTAGAACTCTGTGTGGCATTGACCTGGTCTCTAATCTGAGCTGCTGTTAACCTGCGATTTCTAAGGCTGGTGACTCGGATAAACTTATCCTCAGAAGCAGAAGTGACTCTAGGTCTTCCTTTCCTGGGGCGGTCCTCATGTGAGCAAGTTTCTTTGTAGCGCTTGATGGTTTTTGCCATTGCACTTGGGGACACTTTCAAAGTTTTCCCAATTTTTCTAACTGACTGACCTTCATTTCTTAAAGTAATGATGGCCACTAATTTTTCTTTACTTAGCTTCTTTTTTTGGCCATAAAACAAATTCTAACAGTCTATTCAGTAGGACTATCAGCTGTGTATACACCAGACTTCTGCACAACACAACTGATGGTCCCAACCAACCCATTTATAAGGCAAGAAATCCCACTTATTAAACCTGACAGGGCACACCTGTGAAGTGAAAACCATTCCTGGTGACTACCTATTGAAGCTCATCAAGAGAATGCCAAGAGTGTGCAAAGCAGTCATCAAAGCAAAAGGTGGCTACTTTGAAGAACCTAGAATATAAGACATAATTTCAGTTGTTTCACACTTTTTTGTTAAGTCTATAATTCCACATGTGTTAATTCATAGTTTTGATGCCTTCAGTGTGAATGTACAATTTTCATAGTCATGAAAATACAGAAAAATCTTTAAATGAGAAGGTGTGTCCAAACTTTTGGTCTGTACTGTATTTTATTTTATTTTTACTTTATAACATTGTCCCAGGTTCGAACATTACTATATAAAATCAGATCGCTGATCTGACACATTTTTCATAGCACTGTTTCAGATCAGCAATTGGACAGGCAGTGTAGGAGGCTTGCTGACAAGCCACCTCACTGAAGGACCCCGTGGCTATTTTTCTCCATAGAGACCAACAGAACAACGTGATCGCATCGCGTTGTTCCGCCAGGAGAGCACAGGGAGCCCACTCCCCGAGTGATTGTTCTCTATGCCGCTGTTAATACTGACAGCAGCATCAGGGGGGTTAAATGCCCATGGATCGGCACTAGTATAAGTAGGTTACAGGATGCAGCACGGACAAAGAGGCAGGTCAAGGGTCAACAAGGGGATTTATTTAACAAACAGTAACTCCTCTCAGGGAGATAAATATAACCTCAGGTATGAACTAATTACCTAACATACAATATACTAAAAGGGAAAAAAATGTAAATGTAACACCCCTTTAGGGCTACCACGGTACACTGGGTGTTATGGGGGGGTCTCACCTCTCCAGGGCGCAGTGCCTCCACCCGAATCTTGATTGGAGTTCTCTCTCTGGGACTGCAGAAGGGCTATTATCTTCTGCCAGGGGCTGATTCGGGAAGCCCCTGCCACTCTCAGTACACACTCACAGGGATCAGGAGTAAAACAGTTTAACAGGTTTATTGCTATGCAGCATAAATTAGATGGATTTAAAAGAATAACATGAAATACAAATAACTGTGCTCTGTCAAGGTCATATACACATCTCACTCTAATTCTACTTCAACCCTGCAAGTATAACATAGTAGGGTTTTTTGTTTGTTTCTTCTAGTTTAACTCAGTCCAAACGTTGGGGCCCAGTTGCCGCGGATGCAGGCGTGCAAATTAAAACAGTTGGTGCACTTAGACGAATATAACTGGCAATAGTCTGGGCTGTAATGTACTCACTGTAAATAACGCTGGTAGGACCACAAGTCTCAGAAAGTCACTCATGGCACGTCTCTAACGGTCGGATGGTTCTCTGGACACCAGCTGGGGGCGGCCGGATTCAGTCCTTTATACGGTGGGAGTGCAGGCAGAACTCTCCAAGTTCTTGATGCAACTTGCTCCAGAGGGTAAAACAAAGTCGCACTCTCTCCAGCAACACGAGTATATCCGGGAGGACAGCAACCCTGCAGCATGGGGCCAGGCAAGTCCCCCGTGCTCCGTCTCTCCCAACAAGATACCACGCTCTTTTCTTCCTCTGAATTCTTAGTTTCACTTTCTCCCCAGCACCTGCCTCCAAGTCCCTCCTCCTCCAATTCAAGCTGTGTCATCTGACTCAAACAAGGATCCCTGGGAATTGTAGTCCAGGGGTCCTTGGGAATTGTAGTCCACTGCAGCTCAGAGGAAAATCTGCTAATGTCTGTAGGTCCTGGTATAACAGCAGCTGCAAAGCTCTTCTTAGAGTCTGTAAATCCCAGTATACCAGTAGCTGCCCTAACAGTTCCCAGTGCAGGTGTTACACTCTCCCCCTGGTGAGTCATTGAAAGTGTCCCATCAAGACATGAGGACTCACCACCTGAAACATGAATGGGGGTTAAAGCATCCTGACTAATACCAAATTTACATGCACGCAAACCACCTCCTGGACACATAGGAGATACAGAGAAATAAGGCCAAACAGATTTTGAATTAAAGTGTATCAGCCGGGGGACCTCAGTGGTATGTCCCATTCTATCATAGGTCAGCATCATGGGTGGCCTAGTGTCCCGTTTGGGACGAGTGTGTACTGAGGGGGCCCCCTCCTCAGCTCCCGACTCTTGTCGGTCAAGAACGGGCTCCTCCAGGTGGATCTCTTCATTTAATAAATGTCTCTCTTCTGAACTCTCCCCCAATGGTGGGCAGAGCGCACTCACCTCCTGACGAATGTCCTTTTTTTGTGCTTCCACTTCCAAAGTCTGGTTTTCAGGGCCCCCCTCTATGGGGCATGGGTCCTCAGTCCACCTGTAGATCCATTGACCTTCAGATCCCCATTCATCCCGGGACTCGCTGTCACTTCCTCCTGAAGCAACTCCAGGCTGGGGTGGTTGTTGACACCTACGACTTCTCCTATTGCATGGAAAGTTTGTATGACCTCCTTGGGTTGGCAATGGCGGTAACAGGATGTTTTTTCCCACAGGCAACAAATGGTGTCGATGATAGGTTTTGACAGCTCCACTCCCTTTCTCGGGCTTCACTCTGTAGGCCGGGACACCAGGCAGCTTCTCCATCACCACATAAGGGTCAGTACACCACCGATCAGCAAGCTTATGCTTCCCAGGAAGACCTAGAAGTTGGAAAAGAACTCTATCTCCAGGCAGTAAAACTTGTTCCCGAACTCTACAGTCGTAGCGAGTCTTATTGCGCTTCCCTGACCGACCAGAGGCCTGCTCTGCCAATCTGTACGCTTTTTCCTAATCTTCTTTTAGCTGGGACACATATTTTAAATAGGTCTTCCCATTAGAATTTTCAAAGGATGTCCCAAAACTAATATCCACTGGTAGCCGAGCTTTTCTTCCAAACATGAGAAAATAGGGCGAGTATCCCGTTGACTCATTTGTGGTGCAATTGTAGGCATGAACCAACTGACTCACATGCCTGCTCCATTGTCCCTTCTTCCTGGGATCCAAAGTGCCTAACATGTTCAGAAGGGTACGGTTGAACCTCTCAGGTTGAGGGTCCCCTTGGGGGTGATACGGGGTGGTTCTGGATTTCTTGATCCCACAGATAGCGCATAGCTCCTTGATTAGTCTACTTTCAAAATCTCTTCCTTGATCGGTATGGATGCGGGCAGGCAGCCCATAATGCACGAAGAACTTCTCCCATAGTGTTTTTGCTACAGTAGTTGCCCTTTGATCTTTGGTGGGGTAGGCTTGGGCATATCGGGTGAAATGGTCAGTGACCACTAACACATTACTGACATTGCTTTCATCAGGCTCGATGGAGAGGAAATCAATGCACACTAGCTCAAGTGGGTCATCACTGGTAATGTTCACAAGGGGGGCTGTTCTCAAAGGCAAGGTTTTTCTCAACACACATCGGGAGCATGATTTGCAGTAGTCTTCAATATCCGCTTCCATCCGAGGCCAGTAAAATCGGTCAGCCACAAGACTCGTGGTCTTTTCGATGCCAAGATGTCCATGGTCATCATGCAGGGACTTCATGACCATCCTCCAGAATCGGGTGGACTCCTTCCTTCTGGCGCTTTGCCTCCCGGTATAGTAGTCCATTTCTTACTACCAGAGACTCTAGCTGCCGCGTCAGCAGGACAGATTCCTCTGTTCGTAATGCATTCTTTTCGGGCCTCCAGCCCCTCTTAACCCACCATCGGACCACCCCCACTGATCGATCCTCCTGCTGCGCCTTTTGGACTTGATTACGAGTCAGTTGAGGGAGAAAGTCTGGGGTTACATTTGTCACTTGGCAGTACAACAACGGGAGCGCTTCACTGGATACTCCTAGGAATTCAGCACAACCCTGCATAGGGAGAGCATTAGTTTGATGTCTATGGCACAGAGTCTTCACCTCAGGGGCAGGGACCTCTATCCATCCTCCTTCTTTTTCTTCATTTAAGGGTTCCCTAGGCAGGCGAGAGAGTGTGTCTGCATCGATGTTACTGATCCCCGGTCGATATTTTAAGCTGAAATCATACAAAGAGAGTGCGGCAAGCCACCGGTACCCCGTGGCATCCAGTTTTGCCGTGGTTCTCACGTAGGTTAATGGATTGTTATCGGTATGAACCACAAAGGGTACCCCATAGAGGTAGTCATGCAGCGTGTCCACTACAGCCCATTTCAAGGCCAGAAACTCCAGTTTGTGGGCTGGGTAGTTGCGTTCACTGGGAGTCAATCCTCGACTAATGTAGTAGACGGGACGCAGACAGCCTTCATGGTCTTGATAAAGAATCCCTCCTAGCCCGTCAAGAGAAGCATCTACATGTAACACATATGGTTTGCTGGGGTCTGCATAGGCCAACACTGGGGTTTGGGTCAAGCATGACTTTAATTTCTCGAATGCCTCATCGCATGCCGGTGTCCATCTATCCCCAAAAAGTTCGTTAACTTTGAAGTAGACCTTCTTTCCTGACCTTGAGGAATGGGCTGTCCTCCCGGAAGGGGGATAGCCCTGAGTAAGGGCAGTTAACGGCTTCGCAATCCGAGAGTACTGGGGTACAAATCTTCGGTAGTATCCGCAAAATCCTAAAAAGGACCTAAGCTCCTTCAGTTTGGTGGGTTTTGGCCAGTTTACAACAGCCTCCACTTTGGCGGGGTCGGTGGAAATTCCTTCTCTGCTGACTATGTGCCCCACATATTTCACAGTCGTCTGGCAAATCCGGCACTTATCAAGGGACAACTTCAACCCAGCCTCCTTCAATCGATCCAGCACCTTGAACAACCGCTGGTTGTGTTCTTCCAGAGTCTTCCCAAAAACAATTAGATCATCGAGATAAACCAGGACCTCACGTAAGTGCATGTCCCCCACTACTTTGTCCATACATCTCTGAAAAGTGGCCGGAGCACCTGTCAGTCCTTGAGGCAGTCTCTGAAACTCGAAGAACCCAATGGGGCAGATAAAAGCAGTCTTCTCTTGATCTTCTTTTGACATGGGTATCTGATAGTAGCCACTCCGGAGATCTAACACAGAAAACCATTGGCTCCCTTGCAAGCAATCCAAAGCTTCATCGATTCTGGGCACAGTGTACTGGTCGGGGATCGTACGCTTATTCAAGGTTCGATAATCCACACACATCCGAATAGCTCCATTTTTCTTTCGAGCTATCACAATGGGGGAAGCATAAGGGCTACTAGATTCTATGATGACTTCTGTGTCTAACATACCGCGTAGATGCTGCCTGACATCTTCGATATCTGCTGGGGCCAATCTTCGGGACCTCTCTCGAAAAGGCTTTTGATCCTTCAACCGAATGCGATGCTCCACTCCATGAGCGAGGCCCATGTCCCAATCACCTAAAGAAAAAACTGCACCTCGCATCATCAGGCCATCAATGACCAACCCCCTCTCTTCTCCTTTTAGCTCGCTTCCTTCAAAACAAGGGTCAAAGCTTTCAGGGCGTAGTTCCCTCTTCTCCTCCTCCGTTCTCACATAGGCCTCCAGGCAGACTGGGTGGATGGATAGGGTCTGCGAGTAATTTTCTCCCCCAACTTCCCGACACCACTGAGCTAACGTACGGAAGATGTTGGCATTTGTTCCCACTATGACAGGTGTTTGTCTCTCATCTGCCTCGGCCTCTGGGCAGATTAGCGCTACGATGGGTATCTCTTTATCCACTCCAACAACAGTCTCTGAGAATCGTAGCGTCACGGACACGTATCCTCTGTAGGGGTAGCTGTGCTCACTCAGTCCCCACACCACGAGTCCAGACAACGGTTTCAGAGGCACTTTGGATAAATATCTCTTATACCATCCTTCAAAGATGATAGATACTTGAGACCCGCTATCCAGTAATACTGTGCAAGGTTGACCATTGATATATGCGGGGACATGTGGGGATGGTCCCACTAAACCTTCAGGCAGGGTTTTCGATGATGCACTATTAGATGGGGCGGTAGAGTAGGTCCTAGTTGCTGATGGGGGCTCAGTATGGGGTTCTACTGGCCCCCTTTCCCGTTTCCCGACTGCCTCTGAGGGTGATGGGGAAGCTGTGAAGAGTTCTTTGAGCTCCACCTCTTTGGACACTGACGAGCTATATGGCCTGGACTCCCAAAGACGAAGCACCCTTCTGGTTTCCTACTCTCCACTCTACCGAGATCTTCTTTCTCTCATCCTGAAACCAGTGTTTTCTGCTCGGCTACCTCCGCAACACTTTGAAGTCGCTGTATTGTCTTGGCCTGAGCACTTAACAGTTGTGTAATCTGCTCCCCCTGTTTCTCGATGACTTTCAACAGTTCTATGTGTCGGCAGTCGGCTTCTGGCTTCAAGGCAACAGTAGTCACCCGAGGGGATGCCTTCTCTCTTGCGGCCAAAATAACCTCCTCCTTCCGAACTTCCTTAAGCAACTCATGAAAAGATCCAGGAATCTTCTCTCTATCACAAGACCTCATCCACTGGGCAATTGGATCATGAGTGAGAGCTCCTCTGAGTACTTGTTCCAGGCGACACTGATCAACTTCTTGAGGGCTGATGCCACCTTTAGCTACTATTCTATGAACCAGCTTATCTAGTCGGTATAAATAGTCGGACATCTTCTCATCTGGCTGTTGGTAGGTGGTACGGAGTTTAAAGAGTAGATCAGTAGCATCTTCAGGGGATCCAAAAGCATCTTCTAAAGCACTCATATAATCTTGATAAGTTGCCAGAGGCTTGCTCCGCCAAGCAGCCTGCACCACCTCCATAGCAGTACCCTTCAAGCTCTCTACTATTCTCTGCCTCTTTACAGCATCAGTGCACTGCCACTCTTCTAGGCACTGTAAAGTGACATCCCTCCAAGTATCATATCCTTCTTCTCCAGTAGGGGTGGGGAGGGCACCCGAGAAAATTCTTAGACGACGGTAGTTCCCTTCTGGCTGCATCTTGGCAAACTGACTGACTAACTTTTCCATAGCTGTCATAAGCACATCAGCAGGGGCCGCTGTCTCTTCAGGACGGAATCTAGGTGGAGTAGAAGGTGGAGATATACTAGTCTTTCTAGGCTGAGTGGTTGATTCCTGTTGCCGGGTCTCAACTTCGGCCTCAGTAGGCCAAGTGATCTGCCATTGTCGCCCATACTCTGAAGACACAACTACCATAGAGGGGAATTATTCTCTCCTCAAGATCTGCCCGGTTGAAATCAGGGCTCTGGGTAACTGTCCCCCCTTTTCCTTCCGGCGATCAACCACTTTAGGGTGGGCAAGTTCAGTGAGTCGGTTAACTATTTTCAGTATCTCTTCATCAGACGCATCACAGAGCTCACCACTCAATGCAAAGCTTTGTTTGGCGGGAACATCCATCTCTTCACACCATAAATACACTTCTTGCTCTGTTAAAGTCTCTATAGTAAATACTCCTGTGTTAATTCTAGATCTCAGCAGTGCCTCCACTGTAACACCCCTTTAGGGCTACCACGGTACACTGGGTGTTATGGGGGGTCTCACCTCTCCAGGGCGCAGTGCCTCCACCCGAATCTTGATTGGAGTTCTGTCTCTGGGACTGCAGAAGGGCTATAATCTTCTGCCAGGGGCTGATTCGGGAAGCCCCTGCCACTCTCAGTACACACTCACAGGGATCAGGAGTAAAACAGTTTAACAGGTTTATTGCTATGCAGCATAAATTAGATGGATTTAAAAGAATAACATGAAATACAAATAACTGTGCTCTGTCAAGGTCATATACACATCTCACTCTAATTCTACTTCAACCCTGCAAGTATAACATAGTAGGGTTTTTTGTTTGTTTCTTCTAATTTAACTCAGTCCAAACGTTGGGGCCCAGTTGCCGCGGATGCAGGCGCGCAAATTAAAACAGTTGGTGCACTTAGACGAATATAACTGGCAATAGTCTGGGCTGTAATGTACTCACTGTAAATAACGCTGGTAGGACCACAAGTCTCAGAAAGTCACTCACGGCACGTCTCTAACGGTCGGATGGTTCTCTGGACACCAGCTGGGGGCGGCCGGATTCAGTCCTTTATACGGTGGGAGTGCAGGCAGAACTCTCCAAGTTCTTGATGCAACTTGCTCCAGAGGGTAAAACAAAGTCGCACTCTCTCCAGCAACACGAGTATATCCGGGAGGACAGCAACCCTGCAGCATGGGGCCAGGCAAGTCCCCCATGCTCCGTCTCTCCCAACAAGATACCACGCTCTTTTCTTCCTGAATTCTTAGTTTCACTTTCTCCCCAGCTCCTGCCTCCAAGTCCCTCCTCCTCCAATCCAAGCTGTGTCATCTGACTCAAACAAGGATCCCTGGGAATTGTAGTCCAGGGGTCCTTGGGAATTGTAGTCCACTGCAGCTCAGAGGAAAATCTGCTAATGTCTGTAGGTCCTGGTATAACAGCAGCTGCAAAGCTCTTCTTAGTGTCTGTAAATCCCAGTATACCAGTAGCTGCCCTAACAGTTCCCAGTGCAGGTGTTACATAAACTATGCACTTAACACTTTGGGCTCCTGTCACAGAAGTGCTCCTGTCCGTGACTGAGACTGTTAGATTATGCTCAAAGGGAATTTATCACAGTTCTGGGAAGAATGGGAGAAAACTTCCCTGATGTTGATGGTGTGCTCCAATGGTCCTGACGATGTCGGTGCTCTCTGGTGGTTCTGATGATGTCATTGTCCTGTTGTGGTCCCGGCGATGGCGGTGTCCTCCCCCAATCCTGTTGATGGCGGCGATAGTCTGGGGATCCAGCACGGGCACTGGCCTCAACGGATGAAAGAAGGAAGGGGAATAGTCTTTTCTCTCAGCAGTGAGAGCCCTTACACTAGCGGGGCCTATGACACTGTACCGACACTGTTTATAATGGCCAGCCCGGTCCACTGCGCTGTACTGTTCAGCGCCTGAATCCCGCACACAGACCTTGCCTCTCACAGTCACCGGCCAGGGCAGATTTGTTAACATAGTCAGCCACGTCAGCAGTCTCGTAAATGTCTGTAATGTAAGTGGGGACAGCGATGTTAGCGTGGACAGCGGTATCTTCGGTGTGTCAGAGGGACCCCGTCTGTCGACTCCTGTCAGTGCGCCCTCTTGGCCCCAGCTCCAGTCAGCACCACCCCGTCGCCTCACAGCTGATCTTTTCTGACAGGGACACCCCAAGCTCTTCCCCCTGTATCCTAGGTGACAGACCCGACGGTTCTGGACCTGTTACGAATGAGTCAAACCTGGTTAGTTTCTCCGCCTTACAGTAGCACCGTTCGTGGGCATTGCTGCGGGGTGTCAGCTGTCACATACAGCTGACACCCGCACACAATCGCTGCGGCGCTCACCGTGAGATCGTGCCGCCGTACTAGTACAGCGGTTTGCGGGAACGCAGAATCTCACAGAATTGGAAGAATTTTCCAAGGAAGCCTATATGAAAATCCCTCAAACAAAAATTTAAAGACACTTGTCTGGCTACAAAAAAAGCATTGACAAGCTGTGATACTTTCAAAAGGGGGTGCCACTAGGTGCTAACCAGGTAGGGTGCCCAAACTTTTGCATCAGACCATTTTCTTTTTTGTAATTTTTAATATGTAAAACATCAAAATATATATATAACAGCAATTTTAACCAGGGGTGCCCAAACTTTTACATGCCACTGTATGTCTGTGTTGACTTGATTATGTCCAATACAGATATATTAGGCTCGTGTCTCATATACAGTTAGATTAGAACTTGTGTGCCAAGTAATCATAATCTCGGGGGACTCACTGTTCAGGTGCATGCAAATATTACATTACTAAATTTATATAATAATATACTGGGTAGTTTGTTCAATGACGGATGAGATGCTGCCTTTGTCTGTACGTAATTAAATAGGTAAACGTGTGCACAGCCTATGGAATGTGGTGCCCAGGTAGGTTCCAACACCTTAGTAATATGAAATGAGTTACGGAGGTGACGTCACCGCTATGGCGGTGCGGTCCAAGGCCCCATGTATGCGTGTCACCGTGTAAAGAAGCCGGCATGGCAGCTAGTGCTTACTATCTCTATGGGGCGGTACAGTGGGAGGGGGAGGATGATGTAACCGCTTATGGCGGTGCGTTTAAGGGCACAGTGGCTTGCATATCACTATATGTGAACGGTGACACGCATACATGGGGCCTTGGACCGCACCGCCCCTACACACGCCCACAGAGATGGTGTACATACACTGTCCTGCTGGACGCTGCAGAAGGTACGTCACTCCCAGTGTTCACCGCTGCCGGCTGGACTCGCCCCCTTCCGGCCAGCGGCACCACCTACCGCCACTAGAAACAAAAAGAAAAGAAGCCACTACACAAATGTTCGCACACCACCTGATACGTATCAAAAGAGAACAACTTTAATGGGTAACACAACAATAAAAACAGTAAAAACAATACAACAAAACTCCCCCCGTCAGGTCCGAAATGCTCACAAATGTATATGAAAATATGCTGCATAAAACATATGACAATAGAACCGGCTGTGTTCACAATAAGGCACCATGTAATGTCACCTGGGATAGCACCATAAAGAACCGGGCATCCAGAGGGTCAGTGCCCCAATGCCCCGCACGGTAAACTCAGATGGGGGAGGGAGAAGGAGGACGACGAACCCCAACCCCGTAAATGAAACCCCCTAGAGAGTCCAAACTACTGGAACGTAGAGTATGTAAACGCTAAAGACATCTAATAATGCTGTGGGATGTAAACAGGGATCATAATGCCTGGACACATGCTCTGAGCAGACCCCTAGGCTACCATGCTAGGTGCCTCACTAGCCATATAGTCACCTTCGGTAAGAACACACAGCCGCAAGTGGAGCAGGACCGACACGGGGGAGGACCCAACGCGTGTCGCGGTTACTCGGACCGCTTCGTCAGGGGAAAGTGCTTACCCTGTAGAAACCTGTGTCCTTATATGCAGCTGCCGGTGGTCAGAAGGCGCCCGCACGTGTGCGCCGCCATGGACCGGAAGTGGCGTGTCACGAGAGGAAAGACAGCCCGCGCCTGCGCAGACGATAGAAATGATGATGGAAGGGCAGACGTCTCTGCCCACGGAGTTCCAATGCGCACGCGCCGGAAATAACCAGCGGTTCGCATCGCAACCTCAGCAGGGCCCCCCCCGGGGACACGAGAGAGGGCGAACTGTGGCGTCACTGGTAGATAGGCGGTACATGTGAAAGGCGTGAGATACTCTATGCGCCGAGTAGAATCGGCATGTGGATACTTACCACCCGCTCCTACCAAGCTGTACGGAGGAAAAACAATGATTTAGACTTAGTAAGTAAACAGTAACAAAATTATTATGCTATACACAGTTCAAAAAATGCCCAAGTGAGCACACCCATAGTCCATATGTGGCACAGTCTCAGGCAAGCCGCAGCCATGCCTGTGAATCCCATCCTCCAGATGACACACCATCAGCGGCTCTTGATCCATCCAATCCTGATCAGGGATATAAATCGTCCATTTGACCCCTCCTGAGCAGTGTCTATAATACCTTGTATAGCCCAAAGAGAAAATATCGCGTCAGCCGCCAGCTTAGTGTCCTGGAGACCTAATCTCCACACGACCCCCACTGCCCAGGAGATCCAATGAAAGCCCTAATCGATCACCAAATTAAGTGTCCTGGAGAACTGTACTCCTGATGACCACCTCAGCCCAGGAAGCCCGTGAAATGCAGGTCCTCATTGATACCGTGGGGTGCTGTGGAATTGAGTAGATAAATCCACCGTGACTCGACTTGTAAAAGCCGCTTGTGTAGGGAGCCACCTCTGCCCGAAGATCTGATCTGCTCCAAGCCTACCATCCTGATGTTGGCACAACTGCCACCATGATGGAGCAAAAAATGTGCGGCAACCGTGCTCAGCGTCTTGCCTTTTCTGACGTCCACAGATGCCGTGTTGATGGTGGATAAATGGCTCTGCATCCTTCGTCGCAATTCTTGCGAGGTTTGACCTACATAAATGCAAGGACACGGGCAGATCAGAGCATATACCACATGAGCAGATTTGCAATTAATGTAAGCCCTTAACTTATACTCCTTTCGATCCACAGGATTGCAAAATGAGTCCCGGACAGGGCGCATATAGGGGCAGATACTGCAGTCGCCACACGGGAAGGAACCCCTCAAGACCATACCCCGATTGAGCCTCCTAGTGGGTCTCCTATAGTGACTCCTGGTCAATAAGTCCTTGAAATTAGGGGCCCTTTTGGCCGTGATGAGAGGTCGAACACTAATAACCTGAGAGGTAAGTGGATCAGAGGCCAGGATCCTCCAGTGACTATTTAAGATCTTACTCATCTCTGGCCAATGGGTATGATACCCCGTGATGAACCGCACGTATTTGTCTGGTACTCTCCTATTGGCCACCAATAGAGAGTCTTGTGACTGTCCACTGGCCCTCTGATAGGCCCGTGAAATACATTTTTTGGGGTAATACCTGGACTTGAATTTAGCCGTAAGGTCCTTCGCTTCCCTCTTGAAATCCGAGTCCTGAGTACAGTTACGTCTGGCCCTGAGGAATTGGCCAGTCGGAACCCCCTCTCTTGTGTGTTTGGGGTGAAAGCTCCGATAGTCCAAAAACCCCGTGACAGCTGTGGGCTTCCGATAGAGACGTGTGGAGATCAAGCCTCCCCTGCAGCTAACCTCCAGGTCCAGAAAATTCACTGCAATAGAAGAGAACTGGTAGGTCAAAAAAATATTACACGAGTTGTTGTTGAGGAACCCCATAAACTGGGAAAGTTCCTCAGGGGAACCTGACCAAATGAAAAAAACATCATCAATAAAGCGTGACCACCGTCGCACTCTGTTCTTAAACAAGTCAGAGACGAACACAAACGTAGCTTCCCACCACCCCAAAAAAAGATTTGCAAACGAGGGGGCGCAACGAGCCCCCATGGCCACACCCAAGGTCTGTAAATAAAACACCCGGTCAAATAAGAAAAAATTGTGCCTCAATACAAAATCTAGCAAATCAATAATAAAGGAGTCGTGTAATCTATCCGAGTCTACCTGCTGGTCAATGAAGGAGAGGACGGCCCGCATCCCATCATCATGGTTAATATTGGAATAGAGTGACTCTACATCACAGGTGACCATAAGGTCACCTGGATCCAGTGCCACCCCTTTATAGACATTGATGAAGTGTGAAGAGTCTCTAATGTAAGATGGAAGCGCCGTTACCAGGGGTTGCAAAAAAAAGTCGATATACCCACATGCCCTTTCGCACATACTGCCCCTACTGGAAACTATTGGGCGACCCGGGGGTTTAGTGGTACTCTTGTGGATCTTAGGTACCATATAGAACGTTGGTGTAATGGGTTGATCCACCCAGATAAAATCCCTCTCATGATAATTAATAATTCCGAGCTCAAAAGTCTTGTCAAGTAACGCTCTCAACTTGACAGAAAACACCCCAGTAGGGTCAGAGGGCAGTTTGCGATAGAAATGGGAATTGTTTAGCTGCCCGTGTGCTTCCTCAAGATACATCTGATGGGGCCAAAGGACGATGTTGCCCCCCTTGTCTGCCTCTCTGATGAGAAACTCATCATTGTTGCTGAGACCCAGTAAGACCTTGTGCTCCTGGCTAGTCAAATTGACGCCAACCACCGGTCTGCCAGATAACGCCTCTATATCCTGCTTGACCAGCTCGAAAAAAATCTTGACCGCAGGAATAGTGGAGAGAGAAGGACAAACCATGGACCTATTTCTGTGGGGAAACCGTGGCCTACCTCTGGGAGAATCACCTTCATCCAATAAGTCCAGAAGGTCCCGAAACACTTCCTGCTCAATACGATCAGGACCTGACGAGGAGTTAGGTTGATTGTGTAGGACCTGTAGCGTGATTTTCCTACAAAAGAGAAACAAATCCTTGATCAACGTAAACTTGTCCATCTTCTGGGATGGCGAAAAGGTCAGACCCCTTTTAAGAACCGACAACTCAATGGTACTGAGAGGATAACTGGACAGATTAATGATTTGGAGAGAATCGTTAGTAGTAGAGCTATCATACTCACGGGCTTCACTGGTGAACTGTGTGGTCATTAGTGATTCTTCCTCCGTTGGTTGTAAGACATTGGCCTGCGGTTCCTGTTCCTGGTGATCCGCGTGAACAGGCCTACGTCTCCTCCGCCCACGCCTGGTCCTGGGCCTGTGTCTGGCTCGCTTTCCGCGGAGGATAAAAAATCACTAGACAAGTGACCATCAGGGGATGAAGAATTCTGCACCGGTTCACTGGCACGGGGTTTGACATTTCTGTCCCGTCGCTGATTTCCCTGATGTCTCCAATGAAAAACTGCCTTGCGCTCAAAATCAGATTTATCCCTTAGAAATTTAGACCTCTTCTTGTCCATAATTTCTCTGTCGAATTTGTCAAGGACCTCTTTGAGTTTGGCCCTGAAGGGTTGGATTTGAGATGCCTCATCAAATTTGCTAAGGTCATTCTCAAGTCTTCTAATCTCCAATTTTACCTGGTTGAGCAGATCTCTATCATGTGTGATCAGGAGATTAATCAGTATCTGCGAACACCGCACAAGGCCCCCCTCCCAAGTGATTCGGAAACTGTCCGAGGGTTCCCAGGCGGGAAAGATGGAGACCCTCAGACCCCTGGGTACCAAATTCAATTTGAGGTACTCCTCCAAGCACCTGATGTTCCATAATAATTTGATCCCCTGTTTCTGGGCCGCCATGAGCTGTGTAGTAACCCGCGTGAATTCAGATTCCGGACCACTGGGTGTGTGATCCGTGAAGGCGGCGGAGGCAGTGACCCTCCACGCAGCCTCTCTGGCTTCCCAATCCATAGCACGCCACCGGAACACGCGTCCACCTGACCACCGGAATAAAAAAGACCGTAAAGAATCAATAAGTAAAAAAGAGTCACTATAGACTCACTCACACAGCACATAAAATGTGCAGCAGCGCAGTAGGCATTAGACCAGCGGTGGATACCGCATCATACCACACGCCAGCGGTAAGTCATATCTCCTACCCTCACCCCTTTTCCTATACCAGCCGCACTAATATACTTAGCAGTATGCCTACTTACTCCATAGGTTGCCGGACATATACCCGGTCTCTACACAAAACAGGGGTATGCTTCTTTATCTCACGGGGCACATTATCCACCCATCAATCCCCCACCTAACTAAGTTAACCCTTCCATTTCAGAAACTATACCCTCTCGCTCACATGAGCGTGCACTCACTATAGACAACACTTACTATACGGTATGTTATCTACTTTCCAACTATCCATATCTCTTATATTGTGCCAGGATTGGTTGTTTCTATACTGTTTCCTATTTTCGCTTGTACGATTTTTTATACCTCACTTTATACCAATTATATACTAAACTCTGTATATCACCATGCCATCTCCATGTTGAAAGTTCTATTTTTGTAAATACCTTATTTATATATATATATATATATTTCTGTTCCTTTGTACAATTTGCCTTTTTTTGTTTATACTCACAGTAACTGATGAAGGTCAGATTAACGACCGAAACGTTTTGTTGCTGGTAAATAAAACAGCTTTCACATACAAGTTGAGTGCCAGGTTTCATTTCATATTTGTCTGTACGTAGTGATTCAAGTGTATTCTGCCATTTGCTACACATTGGAGACTATCCCCCTGGACGAAGCTTAACCGCGAAACACGTGTCGGGGTCCATCTACTGGTCTGCTGCTATAGGTAAATACATTCCTACCTCCATTTATGCCTTTGCACTTTAGCACAGCATGCATTTTTTGGCTACTATGTGAATAGATATAGCTGTATCATTCAGGGATCCTTTAGGTTTATATACCTTATGTGTTAGGCTAGCTTTGTCTGCCAACATACACTTTATTTAACCCTTGGTATCTGTGACACTCTTCAGTAGCCATTGCTCTCTTAGGCATATTAATTCAGTCCATATCCCTTTAGGCATTTCTTTTTCTTTTTCTATGGCACACTTATGGTCCTTATAATATAGATGTACTGTGTAACACTCATGCCTTATTGACCCCTGTGGATATATATTTGCACTTTAGCACAGCATGCACTTTTTGGCTACTATGTGAATAGATACAGTCGTATCATTCAGGGATTTTTTAGGTTCATATACCTTATGTGTTAGGCTAGCTTTGTCTGCCAACATACATTTGATTTAACCCTTGGTATCCGTGACATTTGTCAGCAGCCATTGCTCTCGTAGGCATATTAATCCAGCTCATATCCCTTAGGCATTTCTCCTTTTATGGCACACTTATGGCCTTTATATATAGATGTACTGTGTAACACTCATGCCTTATTGATTCATGTGGGTATTATATGTATTTATTTGGGATCATATGATTTATATCAGGTATTATATGTATTTTCCTCAGCAGACAGTATAATTCTGTCTCATGTATCTCCATTGACTGTAATTGGACTCTAATAGAATTTTTAATTGTACTATTAATAAAATTTAGTTTTTTATTGGCATCTAAGCTTCCGCTGTGGTTCTATTGTTTGACATTTAAGGGGGTCGGAGGGTAGAGGGGGGATGGCTCATGTATGGACTGTGGCCCAGCAGGGGACTCACCTGTTTCCCTGTGAGCCAGTCCGAGCCTATCTACAATTATATCCAGCGCAGATGTATTTGTACACACTCATACATGAATGAGTAATATTCTATTCATATGTGGATAGACGTATATGACGTACCGTAGAACAGGTGCTGCGCTGAATCCAGGAAAGATCCTGTTTCTTATCTCCCCTGGATTCTGGCAAGACCACTGTGTTGTCCTCTCCATGATACTGGTTCCATCTTTTGCTTTGCACTACAGATGGCCATTCCAACCCAATGTGCCTCTGTGATGTAATTATCTCCAGTCATATAGCATCCTATAAGTATTCAGGCAATTGGCATCCATGTCAATACCATGTATTTCTATCACACTGGCCAGTTCTCCCTGGCATCTATCTATGATAAATCCAACTCTATTATTTTACTGTTGGTCAGTTCTGCCTATATACTGTAACAATCCCAGCTATGCCACTTTGCTAGGTAATTGCTTCACTGCTAGCCACTTCTGCCTTGACTCTATGACAAACAAAGCTCTGCTTCACTGGGTATCCCTGCCAAATGCTGTGCCAGTGTAAGGGGGGTACAGAAACTGCCCCACGTCCCTACCCCTCTTGAAGAAGAGTATAATGTTTACAGCTGCGTACATATATCATCCTACTAAGTGTTATGTCTGTAAGTAGAGATAGGGTAAGTGTAGTACCCCGAATCGGACACTAGATGGGGCACATTAGTGTACATAGTTATTTGGGAAGAACTAGCCATGGTTAAGAGGAGAAGACTTCCTGTTGTAAGTCAGAAGGGTCCAGGGTAAGTCAGAAAGGGCCTCCGCAACGTTAAGCAGAGCACCCAGGCATCTGGAGTCCAGATGGACAGAAGTGCAGCTGAAGCAGCCATGTGACAGCAGTGTGGAGCAGAAGCGAGAGAAGTGGCTCTAAACAGTAAGGGGGTGCAGGTCGCTCATCATGTGGCAGATTGTCGTATGGGCTGATGCCCTCAAATCCGTTGCAACACGGACGAGGGAACCCCTAAGCGTAGTAGAGTCTGGACAGGGAGGACGCTGCGTTACCACAAGATGCAGTACAACCCGGGCACGTACTGAGGGATGCAGAAAGAAGCTTAGGGAAAGTCGAGAAAGTGGACTGTATGAAACCATATGCTGATGCTGTAACTGAAAAGGATGTGCTGCGAACAGAGGACAGTAAAGTTTCACGTTATAAATTTGAAATGGACTCTTTGTATGCAACAATGCCGGCGGCTGGACTTCGGTCAGCCCGGTGGGACCCTGACGGTGCAGAAGGTGAAGCACAAGGTATGCTGCAGAAGGGACATTATATTCATGTGACATGCTCTCGGCCATGACTATGGCCCTGGTGCTCCCTCACACTTGGCATAATCAGCAGGATCCTGCAACCATGCAGTGTGGGAATGCCGTGGAAGATATCGTAAAGGTGAAAAGAAAGAATGAAAATAATGTGAATATGACTGAAATGCTGGACTTGACTAAAACCTTGAATGTGACTGACACTGTAATGGCGACAAAGATGGTCGCCTTGCAGATGATGGAAAATGGCGCCAATAAGGAAAATGACAACTATGATGACACCCTTCGTGGGCGTGACAACGCTAGGGTGGTGTGAAATTCTGGCCAGCAGTGTCCCATGCCCTAGCCATGGAGGGTGTGCCCAAGAAAAGGAAGACCTCGCCCTCTGCCCCAGACTGCTAGGAAATGGGTGGAGTGGCTGGACTTGACCCCACCTTGGAACAGGCCGGGCCCACAAAAAAACCCTGCGTGGTGCTGCACGGTGCCATTACAAGACACAGCACCGGCAGCGATGGATCACTCCTGCACTGGTCATTGCAGAGGCGTAGGCAGCGTGGAGTGAAAATGGCGGCAGGAAGAGGAGAGGACCCATTCTGGATGGCAAGGAGGAGATGTGGACAAATCCTGGACTTACCGGTTCTCAGTGCCTTCACCGGAGCCGGAACCTCTTCATCGGGAGCCAGAACAGATGTGTCGGGAGCTGAAGGCCCACGGACCGGAAACAGTGACCACCCCAGAGGAATATCACCGGACGTGAAGACCGAGCCAGGACTTCATTCTTGGGAATTGGACGACACAGCTGCAACCGTGGAGGAATCCGACGGGTGCGGGACGGGCGTGCACAGGCCATTAAGATCGGAGGTGGTGAGTACACCTCGGCTCTTGACTCCGTAGGGTTGGTCTTTGCAGGGCCGGTGTCAGCACCTGGACACCCAGGCAAGTGCCGGGGCCCAGAGCAGGTGGGGAGTCCACTCCGCACTGGGACACCGGTGCTTTATGGGGGCCCGGTGTCTGTGCCAGTCCTGGCACCCATGGGTGTGCTCCCTGCCTGCTCCGGGCCCCAGCACTTGCGATACTTACCTCTCCCGATTCCACCACTGCGGCGTCTTCCAAGTCTCCTGACTGTGTCGTTCAGGTCAGAGGGTGTGAATACATCACTCGTGTGCGCCCTCTACCAGAAGAGTCCGGAGCAGAGCAGCAGCCAGCAAACAAAGGTGAGTTTGGAGCATTATATATGGGGCCTATTATACACTGGAGCATCATATATGGGGCCCATTAGACACTGGATTGTCATATATGGGGCCCATCATACACTGGAGCATCATATATGGGGCCCATTATACACTGGAGCATCATATACGGGGACCATTATACACTGTAGAATCATATGGGGCCCATCATACACTGGAGCATCATATATGGGGCCCATTATACACTGGAGCACCATATATGGGGCTCATTATACACTGGAGCATCATGTATGGGGTACATTATGTATGGAGGATTATATGGGGCCCATTATATATAGAGCCCATTACAAATGGTGCATTATATGGGGCCCATTATATATGGAGCATTATATGGGGACTATTCTGTATGGAACAATATATGGGGCTGATTATGCTGTGTAGAGCACTATGTGGGGTGTAATGGACCTGGTGGTTAGGAGCACCCGGCACGACCTGATAGTTAAACTCACACAGGACAAGCTCTTGGATGTGGGAGCTCTGCTGACCGCAGGCCCTAATCCTATCACAACAACTAGAAATAGCCGTGGAGTGTTCCTGACTCTCCCTAGACGCCTCTTCACAGCCTAAGAGCTAGCTAGCCCTAGAGATAGAAAATAAAGCCTACCTTGCCTCAGAGAAATTCCCCAAAGAAAAAGGCAGCCCCCCACATATATTGACTGTGAGTAAAGATGAAAGTCACAAACGCAGAAATGAAACAGGTTTCAGCAAAGGGAGGCCAGACTTACTAAACAGACAGAGAATAGGAAAGGTATCTTTGCGGTCAGCACAAAAAACTACAAAAGACCACGCAGAGTGTGCAAAAAGACCTCCGCACCGACTAACGGTGCGGAGATGCCACTCTGCATCCCAGAGCTTCCAGCTAGCAAGACAAAATCATGATAACCAGCTGGACAAGGAAACAATGAACAAATAATAACTATCAGGAACTTAGCTTCTGCTGGAGAAGACAGGTCACCAGAAAGATCCAAGAGCGAACTGAACCAATGCAGGAACATTGACAGCTGGCATGGAGTAACGATCTGAGTGGAGTTAAATAGAGCAGCCAACCAAAGGATAAACCACGTCACCTGTGTAAGGAACCTCAGAAGCAGCAGCTTCAGTCACAGCCACCAGAGGGAGTCCATGGACAGAACTCACCGAAGTACCATTCACGACCACAGGAGGGAGTTCGACAACAGAATTCACAACAGTACCCCCCTCTTGAGGAGGGGTCACCGAACCCTCACCAGAGCCCCCAGGCCGATCAGGATGAGCCAAATGAAAGGCCCGAACTAGATCAGCAGCATGAACATCAGAGGCAAAAACCCAGGAATTATCTTCCTGACCATAACCCTTCCACTTGACCAGGTACTGGAGTTTCCGTCTCGAAACACGAGAATCCAAAATCTTCTCCACCACATACTCCAACTCCCCCTCGACCAACACCGGGGCAGGAGGATCAACGGAGGGAACCATAGGCGCCACGTATCTCCGCAACAACGACCTATGGAACACATTATGAATGGCAAAAGAAGCTGGAAGGTCCAAACGAAATGACACAGGATTAAGAACTTCAGAAATCTTATATGGCCCAATGAAACGAGGCTTAAACTTAGGAGAGGAAACCTTCATAGGAACATGACGAGATGACAACCAAACCAAATCCCCAACACGAAGTCGGGGACCAACACAGCGCCGGCGGTTAGCGAAACGTTGAGCCTTCTCCTGGGACAATGTCGCCACTCCTCGAATGCCCACTTCATGGCCAACAACTCTCGATGGCCAACATCATAATTGCGCTCAGCAGGCGAGAATTTTCTAGAAAAGAAGGCACATGGTTTCATCACCGAGCCATCAGAACTTCTTTGTGACAAAACAGCCCCTGCTCCAATCTCAGAAGCATCAACCTCGACCTGAAACGGGAGCGAAACATCTGGCTGGCACAACACAGGGGCAGAAGAAAAACGACGCTTCAACTCCTGAAAAGCCTCTACAGCCGCAGAGGACCAATTGACCACATCAGCACCTTTCTTGGTCAAATCAGTCAACGGTTTAGCAATACTAGAAAAATTAACGATGAAGCGATGGTAAAAATTAGCAATCCAAGCGCCAGAAAAAACGCATCAACATCACGCAATGCAGGATCTCCTGGCGCAAGGGAAAATGCCCAGTCTTGAGGGTCACCACGCAACAAAGAAATAAAGATTTTTACTTGTTCAACGGGATCACCAGAGGAGCGAGGTTTCAAAGCTAGAAACAGTTTACAATTATTTTTGAAATTCAAGAACTTAGATCTATCCCCAGAAAATAAATCAGGAATAGGAATTCTAGGCTCTAACATAGGATTCTGAACCACAAAATCTTGAATGTTTTGTACCCTTGCAGTGAGATGATCCACACAAGAGGACAGACCTTGAATGTCTATATCTACACCTGTGTCCTGAACCACCCAAAGGTTTAGGGGAAAAGAAAGACAAAACACAGTGCAAAGAAAAAAAAATGGTCTCAGAACTTCTCTTATCCCTCTATTGAGATTCATTAATACTTTGGGCCAGCTGTACTGTTATGGACCTGGTGGTTAGGAGCACCCGGCACGACCTGATAGTTAAACTCACACAGGACAAGCTCTTGGATGTGGGAGCTCTGCTGACCGCAGGCCCTAATCCTATCACAACAACTAGAAATAGCCGTGGAGTGTTCCTGACTCTCCCTAGACGCCTCTTCACAGCCTAAGAGCTAGCTAGCCCTAGAGATAGAAAATAAAGCCTACCTTGCCTCAGAGAAATTCCCCAAAGAAAAAGGCAGCCCCCCACATATATTGACTGTGAGTAAAGATGAAAGTCACAAACGCAGAAATGAAACAGGTTTCAGCAAAGGGAGGCCAGACTTACTAAACAGACAGAGGATAGGAAAGGTATCTTTGCGGTCAGCACAAAAAACTACAAAAGACCACGCAGAGTGTGCAAAAAGACCTCCGCACCGACTAACGGTGCGGAGATGCCACTCTGCATCCCAGAGCTTCCAGCTAGCAAGACAAAATCATGATAACCAGCTGGACAAGGAAACAATGAACAAATAATAACTATCAGGAACTTAGCTTCTGCTGGAGAAGACAGGTCACCAGAAAGATCCAAGAGCGAACTGAACCAATGCAGGAACATTGACAGCTGGCATGGAGTAACGATCTGAGTGGAGTTAAATAGAGCAGCCAACCAAAGGATAAACCACGTCACCTGTGTAAGGAACCTCAGAAGCAGCAGCTTCACTCACAGCCACCAGAGGGAGTCCATGGACAGAACTCGCCGAAGTACCATTCACGACCACAGGAGGGAGTTCGACAACAGAATTCACAACAGTGGGGCCCATAATACTTTATGGAGGACTATACTGTCCGGTTTCTGAGCTATTGATATCACTCATGTAATATAAGAAGTACCGTAAGTGAAATCTTTGGCATTGTACTATACCTATATTTCTCTGCCATATACTGTATGTGTGTCATGAGTATGTGTTAAAGGGACCCACTGAGACTATTTCTCCGGGGACCCACGAAAACCTGAAGCCGGCCCTGGGTCTTTGCCCCGGCCCCTCACCCATGAAAGCCGGTCTGTCCCCCAGACTCGTATCCCAAGGAGCAGACCACCGCCTAGCGACCCAGGTCCCCTAACCTTGTCACAAGGTCACCACGCTCAGGAGGCCAGATCCCCAGTCAGAGCCGGGACATCATTAGGCGTATCTCATTTCCAGCAGGAAGTGGAAGGCCCATTTCCATCTCACGGACAAACCGCCTTGATCATGGGCATAAAAGAGCGAAAGAAGCAGCGAGAAAAAGAAATCCTGACCCGGTGAGGGCGCTATGACATCTTGTTAATGCTAAAGGGGACCAAGGTTTTGGATTCATACGTGAGGTGGGCACTAACTATAAAATCTATAAGACCGCTGCCTCTATAAAGTTTGGGAGACTCCTAGACGAAGGGGACTGGGTCTTCTTCTATAAAGAGGACTTCCCCGGGGCTATTTTGCGGTGGCGGTGACCTTATGTTCAGAGGAGGATGTGAAACTGTATGCGGGCCCGAACCAGGTACGGTTGGCTCCCGGCGCATCATCTACTATTCATCCCCACACTGCCTCTGCTGCGTCATGGCAGCCTACAGACTCTGCAGCTCCAGAGTCCTCTTCAGCCCAAATGCAGGCATGGAACCATCCTGATAAAGCGGCATGGGATGCATGCCGTTGAACTGTAAGATACTTTCTGCTAAGGATTACTAAGTGCTCGTTGCACCATATAGTGTTGGAGTAAAGTAATGGGATATACAGGACTGTTCTGCATCCTGCCGGGAAAAAGGAGCCCTGGAGCACTCTCAGAGTCAGGAGTAATATGACCGATACAGTCAGGAGAAACTGTTGTGTTTTTTTTTTTTGTTTTGTTGTACCCGTTGCGCCATTTTGTGCTGGACAGCAGGACTTAGTCCTTGTGAAAGCGACGGGTCCCTGAATTAACGGCTCAGGTGCAGCTGCAGCAACAGACTGCGTTCTAAAACCAGGCAGCACGCAGGTGGCACACGGGACCATGCCGTACACAAAGGGAGAGGGACGCCTCCCCTAAGGACTGAGAACCTTCAGTGCGGGTTCGAATTTCTTTATTTGTGAACTGGCACTGCTAACAGAAGGACTGTCTCTGAGCGCACGATTAAAGGTACCCTGGGAAAACGAACTATGTTTCCCCCAATGTACCAGAGATGTATGGAGGACTGTGAGCCAGGCACCTTTCAAGAGAGACAGGACTCTCACGCGTTGTTGTAAAGAGACTTTGCTTCGTTTAAGTTTCTACCTCATTGACCTCCATGCGAGGAGTATACAATGTCCATATTAAAAGTTCTGGGTAAATGGTCTGGGACGGCCATTATTAAAGGGAGGGGGAATGTAAGGGGGTAGAGAAACTGCCCCACGTCTCTACCCCTCTTGAAGAAGAGTATAATGTTTTACTGCTGCGTACATATATCAGTTTAGCAAAAACTGACATACTGGATATACATTAGAAAGTATGTGGTCCTAAAAATACGGGACCAAACAATGAGAGCACAGCCGCGACTCCACACAATATACAACACCTACAAGAGATCAGGAGTATACTCTCATATATAAGTATAAAGAGATGAGACCCTGAGTCTTAAAATGATTATATCAAAAGGTGAAAATTTATTAAACAGGGCTCATTAATAGTACAAAGAAATGGCTATAAGCCTAAATGCACAAAAACATGACGAGAGAACAGGGGAAAAAAAAAGAACCACATAAAAAACAGCAACTGCCAGAGGAGGTACATCCCTAAATGTTGGTACTATGAGTGGGCATAGGATAAATAGGTCAGGCATCCCACCATCAAGGGGTAATTACATAGGGAGCCCATATGCTAATATTGCAACCCATAAACCTAATATGCTCTCACTCATACTGCCCAGCATAACAGTAACTCACCCATGTGGGAGGGAGGAACCTCGACAGGTAGGAGAAAAGGGCCCCCATACATATATCATCCTGCTAAGTGTTATGTCTGTAAGTAGAGATAGGGTAAGTGTAGTACCCCGAATCGGACACTAGATGGGGCACATTAGTGTACATAGTTAGGCTACTTTCACACTAGCGTTGGTACGGGGCCGTCTCCATGCGTCGGCCTGACGTACCGACGCAAACTGCGAAAAAAATGAACAACGGGGCAGCGGATGCAGTTTTACAACGCATCCACTGCCCCATTGTAAGGTCCGGTGAGGGGGGGGCGGAGTTCCGGCCGCGCATGCGCGGTCGGAAATGGCAGACTCGACACACAAAAAAAGTTACATGTAACGTTTTTTGTGCCGACGGTCCGCCAAAACAAGACGCATCCGTTGCACGACGGATGCGACGTGTGGTGATACGTCGCAATGCGTCGCTAATGCAAGTCTATAGAGAAAAAACGCATCCTGCGGGCAACTTTGCAGGATGCGTTTTTTTCTCCAAAACAACGCATTGCGATGTCCATCACACGACACTAGTGTGAAAGTAGCCTTATTTAGGAAGAGCTAGCCGTGGTTAAGAGGAGAAGACTTCCATTTGTAAGTCAGAAGGGGCTTAGGTGCCCGTGAACGGCGGATAGCTCCGCAACATTAAGCAGAATACCGAGCCGTCTGGAGTCCAGATGGACCGAAGTGCAGCTGAAGCAGCCGTGTGACAGCAGCGTGGAGCAGAAGCAGCCCTAAACAGTATGGGGACGCAGGTCGCTCATCATGTGGCAGATCGTCGCATGGGCAGATGCCCTTAGATCCAGTGTGAAACAGATGAAAGAAGGCCCAAACTTAGTGAGTCTGGACAGGAAGGACGCTGCGTTACCGCAAGATGTGGTACGACCCGGTCACGTACTGAGGGACGTAGAAAGAAGCGTAGGGAAATTCGAGAAAGTGGACTGTATGAAACTATATGCTGATGCTGTAACTGAAAAGGATGTGCTGCGAACAGAGGAAAGTAAAGTTTCACGTTATAAGTTTGAAATGGACTCTGTCTGTTTGTATGCAACAATGCCGGCGGCTGGACTTCAGTCACCCAGGTGGGACCCTGACGGTGCAGAAGGTGAAGCACAAGGTATGCTGCAGAAGGGACATTATATTCATGTGACAGGAGACCAGGGCACGTTAAAGCACATGCTCTCAGCCATGACTATGGCCCTGGCACTCCCTCACACTAGAACTGCCTTGGACTCTGTAACTGACACACCGGCTGCTCCAACTGGATTGTTCCTGTGCTTCAACTTCACCTGTCCATGCTGCATCAGAACTGTTCATCCAAAGGATTTGTCCAGATATTTGGTATCCAGATTTTTGGTCCAGTGGGCGGTGCTATCAGTGACTAACAGCTTTCTTTGTATTAGTGTGCATACAGTGATAGCTGTCAGTCACTGATAGGACCGCCCACTGGACTGAGAATCCTAGAAAGAGCAGAGGATTAAATGATGAAAACACAGGCTATGCTGAGTGTTTTCTCACAATACTATCTATTAATCTGCTCTATATCATGGTGCCTGCAGATCAGACTGCATTTTCATGGTGGCAGGTTCCCTTTAATAGCTATGTGGTGAAGACTCCTTCAACCATTTTTACAATAGTTGTCAGCCCCAGTTAGCCCCTGCAATTAATGATATTCATTTCTTCTTGTTACTTATATAGCCTGATTAAGCTACAGGCGGTCACACAACAGCCGCAGCTGCCATCATTACTGCTGTTATTACTGAGTGCTACCTGTGACAGGGGAGATGTGCATCGGATCATGTAGGTGCTGGAAAGTGAGAAGGTAAGAACACAGGCGACCGCTGTGTGAGCTTACTATGGGGTATTCTGTATATAGTACATGCTGTATATACTGGAAATATTGTGGATATACTGTGTATAGGACACATATAGTGCATACTGTGTATAGTGTGTATACTGTATATAGCGTATAGAACATATATACATGTAATACAAGCTGTGTACATTGTATGCTGTCTATTGCAAATCGTATATAGTGTGTACTGCTTATGGTGTATATTATATACTTTATATACCGGTAATATATATTGTGTATAGTCTATACAGTGTATACTGTATATAGTACATGCTATGTATAGACTATATGGTATATACTTGAAGACACAAAGGAGAATAGTAAAACCAAAAACACTCAGTTTGAAAAAATGTTGCAGTAATCCGCAAGTGCTAGTAAAAGATGTAAAAAACAGGGTATTTGGTTGATACGTTTTTTGCAAAAAATGTATACTAAGCTGCTCTACCAATCTTCACGGTATACCCTTATCAGAGCAGTCCTAACTAATGTATGCAATCCCTATCTGATGTATTTAAAAACCTGATCATCTGTATATAACCTGTGTGAACAGGGTTCAGAGAGGAAAAATCCATGTGTGCATACAGGGTAGAACAGCTATTGTGCAGATAGCCCAAGAGGAGTGGTGAAACTCCCCAGTCTTGTAGACACAAGAGAACAATTATGGAAACAGGAACACATGGGCTACTTGCACAGTGAACAAGTCTGTATGATCATGTTCACACACCACCAAGAAACCTGAAGACACAAAGGAGAATAGTAAAACCAAAAACACTCAGTTTGAAAAA
Source organism: Ranitomeya imitator (assembly GCF_032444005.1). Lineage (NCBI taxonomy): Eukaryota > Metazoa > Chordata > Amphibia > Anura > Dendrobatidae > Ranitomeya > Ranitomeya imitator. The sequence goes on along the minus strand of NC_091283.1, from coordinate 448,525,389 downwards.
ATGTTGCAGTAATCCGCAAGTGCTAGTAAAAGATGTAAAAAACAGGGTATTTGGTTGATACGTTTTTTGCAAAAAATGTATACTAAGCTGCTCTACCAATCTTCACGGTATACCCTTATCAGAGCAGTCCTAACTAATGTATGCAATCCCTATCTGATGTATTTAAAAACCTGATCATCTGTATATAACCTGTGTGAACAGGGTTCAGAGAGGAAAAATCCATGTGTGCATACAGGGTAGAACAGCTATTGTGCAGATAGCCCAAGAGGAGTGGTGGAACTCCCCAGTCTTGTAGACACAAGAGAACAATTATGGAAACAGGAACACATGGGCTACTTGCACAGTGAACAAGTCTGTATGATCATGTTCACACACCACCAAGAAACCTGAAGACACAAAGGAGAATAGTAAAACCAAAAACACTCAGTTTGAAAAAATGTTGCAGTAATCCGCAAGTGCTAGTAAAAGATGTTAAAAACAGGGTATTTGGTTGATACGTTTTTTGCAAAAAATGTATACTAAGCTGCTCTACCAATCTTCTGATAAGGGTATACCGTGAAGATTGGTAGAGCAGCTTAGTATACATTTTTTGCAAAAAACGTATCAACCAAATACCCTGTTTTTTACATCTTTTACTAGCACTTGCGGATTACTGCAACATTTTTTCAAACTGAGTGTTTTTGGTTTTACTATTCTCCTTTGTGTCTTCAGGTTTCTTGGTGGTGTGTGAACATGATCATACAGACTTGTTCACTGTGCAAGTAGCCCATGTGTTCCTGTTTCCATAATTGTTCTCTTGTGTCTACAAGACTGGGGAGTTCCACCACTCCTCTTGGGCTATCTGCACAATAGCTGTTCTACCCTGTATGCACACATGGATTTTTCCTCTCTGAACCCTGTTCACACAGGTTATATACAGATGATCAGGTTTTTAAATACATCAGATAGGGATTGCATACATTAGTTAGGACTGCTCTGATAAGGGTATACCGTGAAGATTGGTAGAGCAGCTTAGTATACATTTTTTGCAAAAAACGTATCAACCAAATACCCTGTTTTTTACATCTTTTACTAGCACTTGCGGATTACTGCAACATTTTTTCAAACTGAGTGTTTTTGGTTTTACTATTCTCCTTTGTGTCTTCAGGTTTCTTGGTGGTGTGTGAACATGATCATACAGACTTGTTCACTGTGCAAGTAGCCCATGTGTTCCTGTTTCCATAATTGTTCTCTTGTGTCTACAAGACTGGGGAGTTCCACCACTCCTCTTGGGCTATCTGCACAATAGCTGTTCTACCCTGTATGCACACATGGATTTTTCCTCTCTGAACCCTGTTCACACAGGTTATATACAGATGATCAGGTTTTTAAATACATCAGATAGGGATTGCATACATTAGTTAGGACTGCTCTGATAAGGGTATACCGTGAAGATTGGTAGAGCAGCTTAGTATACATTTTTTGCAAAAAACGTATCAACCAAATACCCTGTTTTTTACATCTTTTACTAGCACTTGCGGATTACTGCAACATTTTTTCAAACTGAGTGTTTTTGGTTTTACTATTCTCCTTTGTGTCTTCAGGTTTCTTGGTGGTGTGTGAACATGATCATACAGACTTGTTCACTGTGCAAGTAGCCCATGTGTTCCTGTTTCCATAATTGTTCTCTTGTGTCTACAAGACTGGGGAGTTCCACCACTCCTCTTGGGCTATCTGCACAATAGCTGTTCTACCCTGTATGCACACATGGATTTTTCCTCTCTGAACCCTGTTCACACAGGTTATATACAGATGATCAGGTTTTTAAATACATCAGATAGGGATTGCATACATTAGTTAGGACTGCTCTGATAAGGGTATACCGTGAAGATTGGTAGAGCAGCTTAGTATACATTTTTTGCAAAAAACGTATCAACCAAATACCCTGTTTTTTACATCTTTTACTAGCACTTGCGGATTACTGCAACATTTTTTCAAACTGAGTGTTTTTGGTTTTACTATTCTCCTTTGTGTCTTCAGGTTTCTTGGTGGTGTGTGAACATGATCATACAGACTTGTTCACTGTGCAAGTAGCCCATGTGTTCCTGTTTCCATAATTGTTCTCTTGTGTCTACAAGACTGGGGAGTTCCACCACTCCTCTTGGGCTATCTGCACAATAGCTGTTCTACCCTGTATGCACACATGGATTTTTCCTCTCTGAACCCTGTTCACACAGGTTATATACAGATGATCAGGTTTTTAAATACATCAGATAGGGATTGCATACATTAGTTAGGACTGCTCTGATAAGGGTATACCGTGAAGATTGGTAGAGCAGCTTAGTATACATTTTTTGCAAAAAACGTATCAACCAAATACCCTGTTTTTTACATCTTTTACTAGCACTTGCGGATTACTGCAACATTTTTTCAAACTGAGTGTTTTTGGTTTTACTATTCTCTTTTGTGTCTTCAGGTTTCTTGGTGGTGTGTGAACATGATCATACAGACTTGTTCACTGTGCAAGTAGCGCATGTGTTCCTGTTTCCATAATTGTTCTCTTGTGTCTACAAGACTGGGGAGTTCCACCACTCCTCTTGGGCTATCTGCACAAAAGCTGTTCTACCCTGTATGCACACATGGATTTTTCCTCTCTGAACCCTGTTCACACAGGTTATATACAGATGATCAGGTTTTTAAATACATCAGATAGGGATTGCATACATTAGTTAGGACTGCTCTGATAAGGGTATACCGTGAAGATTGGTAGAGCAGCTTAGTATACATTTTTTGCAAAAAACGTATCAACCAAATACCCTGTTTTTTACATCTTTTACTAGCACTTGCGGATTACTGCAACATTTTTTCAAACTGAGTGTTTTTGGTTTTACTATTCTCCTTTGTGTCTTCAGGTTTCTTGGTGGTGTGTGAACATGATCATACAGACTTGTTCACTGTGCAAGTAGCCCATGTGTTCCTGTTTCCATATATGGTATATACTGTATATAGCACATGCTATGTAGAGAGACTATATGATACATACTGTATATAGTACATGCATATAGTATATACTGTATATAGTACATGCTATGTATAGACTATATAGTTTATAAGGTATATAGTGCACCATTTGTATAGTACATGCTGTGTATAGTATATACTGTATATAGTTCATACTGTGTATAGACTATATGGTATATACTGTATATAGTGCATGCTGTGTATAGTATATACTGTATATAGTACATGCTATGTATAGACTATATGGTATATACTGTATATAGTGCATGTGTATAATATATATTGCATATAGTATATGCTGTGTATAGACTATATAGTTTATAAGGTACATAGTACATCATTTGTATAGTACATGCTGTGTATAGTATATACTGTATATAGTTCATACTATGTATAGATTATATGGTATATAGTGCATGCTGTGTATAGTATATACTGTATATAGTACATGCTATGTATAGACTATATGGTATATACTGTATATAGCACATGCTATGTAGAGAGACTATGATATATACTGTATATAGTACATGCGTATAGTATATACTGTATATAGTACATGCTATGTATAGACTATATAGTTTATAAGGTATATAGTGCACCATTTGTATAGTACATGCTGTGTATAGTATATACTGTATATAGTTCATACTGTGTATAGACTATATGGTATATACTGTATATAGTGCATGCTGTGTATAGTATATACTGCATATAGTTCATACTCTGTATAGACTATATGGTATATACTGTATATAGTGCATGTGTATAGTATATACTGTATATAGTGCATGCTATGTATAGACTATGGTATATACTATGTATAATATATACTGTATATAGTACATGTGTATAGTATATACTGTATATAGTACATGGTATGTATAGACTATATGGTATATACTGTATATAGTACATGCTGTGTATAGTATATACTGTATATAGTACATGCTATGTATAGACTATATGGTACTGTATATACTGTATATAGTGCATGTGTATAATATATATTGCATATAGTATATGCTGTGTATAGACTATATAGTTTATAAGGTACATAGTACATCATTTGTATAGTACATGCTGTGTATAGTATATACTGTATATAGTTCATACTATGTATAGACTATATGGTATATAGTGCATGCTGTGTATAGTATATACTGTATATAGTACATGCTATGTATAGACTATATGGTATAAACTCTGTATATAGCACATGCTATGTAGAGAGACTATATGATATATACTGTATATAGTACATGCGTATAGTATATACTGTATATAGTACATGCTATGTATAGACTATATAGTTTATAAGGTATATAGTGCACCATTTGTATAGTACATGCTGTGTATAGTATATACTGTATATAGTTCATACTGTGTATAGACTATATGGTATATACTGTATATAGTGCATGCTGTGTATAGTATATACTGCATATAGTTCATACTGTGTATAGACTATATGGTATATACTATGTATAATATATACTGTATATAGTACATGTGTATAGACTATATGGTATATACTGTATATAGTACATGCTGTGTATAGTATATACTGTATATAGTACATGCTATGTATAGACTATATGGTATATACTGTATATAGTGCATGTGTATAGTATATACTGTATATAGTGCATGCTATGTATAGACTATATGGTTATATACTGTATATAGTACATGCTGTGTATAGTATATACTGTATATAGTACATGCTATGTATAGACTATATGATATATTGTGTATATAGTACATGATGTGTATAGTACATACTGTATGTAGTCTATATAGTGTGTACTGTATATAGTACATGATATGACTCTTGTAGAAATAAAGCATAAGAGTGTATAGGGATGACTCTCTTTCCAATACTTTGATTGTCAGGTCCTTAGCGCAGCGTTTGATAATACAATATAACTAGTTACAATAAAATCAGGTTTTTTCTTTTCTCCAGACAGAGAATAAGATGAAAAGAAGGAGCTATGACATTCCCGGATCAAGGATCACAGGTTTACAATGAAGCCTAATGGAAGGAGGAGTGAGGGGACATGATGGGAGCCCCTCCCTGCGCACCTCCCCTCACATAAGTAGTTGTGAAGAGTCTGATGCACTCATAGGGACGGCAGGAGAACCTGGGACTGACTTGTGGAGTGAACATCACCTGCCTGGACCACAGAGGGGCGGCTGCTCCCCGACTCCTGACAGGCTGCATTGGCTTATAACCAGGTAACTTGGAGGACATTACATCTTACAACATACAGGTCCCCTAATACATCACATAGTCTGGCACCCTAAAAGAACGCGCACCCAGAGATGTGCCACCTCTATCACCTGCACCCCATATTTACAGCACCGAGTACCCCGATATCCCCTGTAGATCACGCACCATCACCGCACCCCATATGTACCAGGTTTAGTACCCAGCACAATTACATCACATAGGAAAATCATTAACAGATAACAATGTACCTTCCAATGTACCTTTATTGATTTCACAACTCATCTTTCAATCGTATCCCAAATTAACAGGACACGTAACATAGAACACAGCAGGGCACCTCATGGATTCTATAACAACATCACAACCCATGAAAGTACCGAAATGCAGCATTTAGCCCCCTGGAAGACACTTTATACTGCAATGAACCCCAGATTTACCTGACATTCTATAGAAAATGTGCACCCCAATATTCAACCCCATGGTTTATTTCATAATTGCACTTTACATTTACTGAAAATAGTTGAATGCAGTTTTGTAGCACCCCAACATTATACCCGTCACGCCACGCAATCTGTAGCCAAGCAGAGAACCCTATAATGCACCCCATTATTATATGACTTTATTGCACCCTAATATTACCAGACACCGTCTATAGCACATGGCACAATGGCATTTCACGTAATCTGCACCTCAAAGGATCAATCACCCCAATATCTGCCAGCTCCGTGCCCTATAGAACCCCACATTTCCCAGACAGAACATTGCAGAATGATGTGCCCCCAAAATCATGTCCGACAGTTAACCCCATAAAGCCCAATGTATTCTTACACCATGATCAGCATACAGTGTACATTGCTGACTCCCACTTCATTTTTGCTTTAAGGGCTGGATCCCCAAAAAGAGACGCAGGACGAACAATCTCCTGGAGGACGACTCTGCTCCCCAAAACCTGCGACAAGCAAAAAGGAACTTGAGGAGCGTCCAAGATTCCAGTTCCACAGGTACATTTTCCCATAATGAATTGTTGTAGGATACAGCTGACATATACTGTGGGGTGGTACAGACATTATTCCGAGGGGTCTGGGGTAGCACAATGTGACGCATCACTTCCATTTCCACAGAAACAGTAACCCTGACATCTTTATAGTATTATTTGCTGTGCAGGTAAATACAGTCTACTGCTCCCTGTTATCAGCCATTTCAGCCTGATGTGAGGCAGACTGTAGGACAGGTGAATACAGTCTACTGCTCCCTGTTATCAGCCATATAGTCTGTGACGGTACTAATGTGATGAGTGGTAGGGGGTGCACAAATCTGCCTGCCCCTACGACAACTACTTTAGAACCCATATATCCAGTGCTGAGAACCTCTGCTGCTCCTCTTATAATGCTCCCTTTAAATGTCCCTTTAAATAACTGGAATGTAAAATATCCAAATCTGTATTTGTGCCAGTTCCAATTGCGCCGTTACCTGGTGCATCCGAGCCAAATTTATCACATGCCCCGTCCTGAGATGCAGCAGATGGGTACCATTTTAGCAGAAAAGCGATGTGGGGTACTCTAGTGTTACACTGTATTTACCCATTCTATGCCCCCCTCATAAGCACCACGTCATGGCACCTCCACCCTCCCCATAGTTGCATCCATTGCTGTAGGTTCGATAATGTGCCGCTCCCTCTGCCCGGTCATGACGTGAGTGACACGGAGTAGGAGAAGACAGGGAGATGCGAGTTATTAACTTCATTTAAAGCAATTTTTCACCCCATTACAATCCCCAGGAGGGCACAGTTAATGACCTGAATCTTCATTCAGTCACATAGAAAACGAATAATGAGAAAAGAGAATGATAATACAAAAACAGACTGTAGACGGTGGACAAAAAGCTGTGTACTCCACCGCCGCCGAAACCTACCACATGATAGCCTGCGTATAGGGTTAGTGCCCTCTGCAGAGCTATAGTAGTGATTTAAAGGGCCAGTATCCCTCTAGTACAACATTGAAAAAAAAAAAAGGCTTATTTGAAAAAGGTGAAAAGAAGCGTTCCGGAAAGAATAGAAAATATTATTATGATGACTTGCAATCAAATTCATGCCACCCAAAACACGGGCAGCCTGAATCAGGCTCTGGTTGGTATGTTTTGTTATAAATGCTGTGGGGTTTCAGAGAAAACAAAGTTTGAAAAACTGTCCTGGGACTATGGCCCTAAATCATTAACACTGGTGATGTTCATGCTGTATGCCTTTTAATGATTCAGGCAGGTCTGTAAAGGGGTGTGCGCTTCGTCATAAATCTTACTCCAGTCAGGGACTGGAGTAAGATTTGCGGCGTAAGGGATGTCACTTCCCCATACAAACCCAGCTTGCACATGTAAAATTAAGTTGAAAATGCAAAAGACGCAAACATTTTTAGAGTTTTCAAATCAATTGGGTCAGAATTCTGGCATAATCGCTATAATGAATCGTGCCCCATATGACTATCTGAACCCTTTGATTAATAGGTTTCTACCTATACACACACATAGGGAGCAGTAAGACAGCCGTATAACCACGACGATCGCATTGCAATGCACGGACTGGCCGACGGCTGTCCTAACCTGGGCATGACAGCTGCATAGAAATACAGGCTGTCACACTCGGGTCAGGACAGCCGCCGGCCAGTCCAAGCATTGCGATGTTATCGCCGTCCGTGCTATGGACTGTGGCCATAGGGACCGTCAATCAACTGGAGCGGGACAGGCAGAAGTCGACAAGGATTTGCCTCGGACTAGTCACAGGAACCTGGGTCACTGAGACCATTGTTGTTCTTGATGAGGGGGCATGCTGGGGTCAGAGGCTCCTCTTCATGAATTGGGAATGTCGGACAAGTGGCCTGCTCCTCTGTGTGCGCCTCACCATAGATCCTACTCTAGCCCTTGAATCTGACATTTCGGAGGCATGAAACTGGCGTGAGGTCTCAATGAATGCACAGCTCTGAGTTGCTCCTAAATTTTGTGACTTTTCAAAGCTTTTACACCAGAATTTTTGAGTGAAAGCTTTGATGGATCGGGCACATAATCCCTATCCGGCTTTTCAAAGTATATTTTATAACCGTGCAGCCGGTGTCTGATTCATGCTGCCCATAGGTCGAGGGTCATGACGGGTTTTCTTTCTTTCATGATTATAGCGATCACTGTGATGTAATATTAGTGATCAGTTTACTGCAGATTTATAAATGGGGTCATGGTGTGTTGGGGTTTATGGGGTTAATCATTGTACCGATAGAATAATATGTGCTATGTGATGGGGATGAGCGTGGGATATTGGATGATGCACACTACAACTATGGATGGACCTAGGTTTTTGCAGCGACGAATTTCATGAATCAGGAATTCTCCTTTAGTCAGATGTATTCCAACCTGACATGGCTGATAACAGGGAACAATAGTTTGTATTCATTTTCACATCAAATGGAGGTAATACTAGACTGAGGGTGTGATGTCTCTTTAAAAAGGTCGTAGACAAAAGTTAGCAGCAAAGTTTATTATGATGAACATGTGAGATGGGCCCCTTAGGATGAAAATTCCCCAAATAAAGGTACCGTACATGGTTCCCTTTACAATGTCTGATCGCCTGGACTCCACTATCCAGTTAATAGCAGTAATGAGGGCTGTCATGTGGACGACTCCTTCCGAAAAACACCGCTCTGCTGCTGATTCTGTCATCCACTGGAATACATTGAGGATTTTCTGCCTGTTGAAGTGTGAACGTCCCCCTAAAAGCGTCCTTATCCTGTATACCACCCTCGATCCAGTTCTGATTACTGAACAGTACGGTCACCCCTAACCCCAGTGGGTAATGTCCAAGTCACATCCCTCCCACCTGACCTCCCGCTCGGGTCTTTTCCATTTTCCGATTCATTTCATTTCATCAATAAAGACAAATAGAACATAATAGGAAGACATTATGGGGCAGGCCGTCTATAATGGCTGTGCTGGAAGCGCAAGAAAGGGGGCAGACAATGGCCACAGAGGAGGAACACAGACGCCGTGCGTGACGCGGAAAATCTATATACACACGAGAGGTGTGGGTGAGAAAAAGAATACATATATACAGAATATTCTGCATCACTGGGATGTGATAGCTGGCGGATTATCAGATATTCTGGATTTCCAGACCATCATTAAAAAGCATGGCAAACTCTCTTCTAAGGACACAGAAGCCATCTTCCACTGTTGTACACCTTTACTGCTTATGTAAATCCTTAGGGTTTATTCATGCAGATGAATTTTGGCCATGTTTTCTATGCAGAATAGGTCTTTCTAATTCAAATCTTATTAGTGCTGGATTATAGGATTTTCACTCAATGGTGGGATCTCCCACCAATAAAAAGGACAGCTCTGGCAAAAATTAAGAGACCACTGCAAAATGTTCAGTTTGTCTGATTTTTCTCTTTATAGGTGTATTTTTGAGTAAAATGTAAATTGTTCTTTTAGTCAATAAACTTCTCACAACATGTCTCCGTAGTTCCAAGCAATAAATTTTGTGGGTTTTTTTATGAAAACGTGAAATGGTCAAAATTAAAAGAAAAACCCAGTGCTTTCAGACCTCAAATAATGCAAAGAAAACAAATTCATAATCATTTAGAAACAATAACACTAATGTTTTAACTCAGGAAGAGTTCAAAAATCAATATTTTGTGGAATAACCATGATTTTTAATTACAGCTTTCATGCGTCTTGGCATGCTTTCCACCAGTCTTTCACACTACTCCTTTAAGCAGTTCTTCTTTGTTTGATGGCTTGTGACTATCCATCATCCTCTTGATTACATTTCAGAGGTTTTCGATGGGGTTCAGGTCTGGAGATTGGGCTGCCCATGACAGGGTTTTGATGTGGTGGTCTCTTAACTTTTGCCAGAGCTGTATATAGGCTTTATATCAGGGGATCGGGTACGTATTTGGATTTTTTTTAAATTAGTCCAGTAGGTACTTTCTGCATGGGGATTATTTAGATACTGCTAGAGATGGAGGCTTACAGTAGATAAAGATTTAGGAGTGATGGGTACAAGACAAGTAATATAGATAACATTTAATAGGGGTCGGATACGTTGTTGCAGACAGAACAGTTGTTGCAGTGGAGACAATACATTGTGCAGAAAGAGTCACAAATCATTTAATAAGCAAAATGGGTGTTAAATAAGGATATAGGTATATAGTCTTAGATTCCGATATTCTGTTCATTGTTGTAGGTTGGATATAAGGGGCTTAGACGGGGGGACAAAGGGATGGATGGATCCATTATAATGCAGAAGTTTTGCTATAAGCAATGGTGCTGCTCCAATATTTGGGATCTCCAGTACAATATTTGATCCTTGATGCTCCGTTGATTGCCGCAGCGTTGTACTCCGCTCTTATGCATCCCCCTCCCTTTGTTTCTATCTGCCTGGTACTTTTTATTTTTCTCTCTCTCTCAAGGACATATGTGGGCTCATACCTTTGTATGATACATAGCTGCTTCCGGAGGATGAGTACCGAGACCTTACTACGTGCTTGCTCTGTACATTTCTTTGTTTTAGAACCTCTAATATAGGTGTAGTAATAATAGTATCTGATGGGACTACAAATCACAGCATGCTTCATTGCCACTGTAAATCAGCAGACTGCAAAAAAAGAATAGAAATAAGGGAAACAGCTATCTCATCAAAACAGCAAGACGTCCTCCAGGGCCAGGAACATAACATAGCTACCGCCATGGACATCAAATGGTTAAGGATATAGGGGAGATCCAGCTCAAGAGGGAGTCAAAATTCCAGATTTTATTGAAGCGCGTTAAAGTAGTGAGAACTTCAGAAAAAAATGCACCAATGCGTTTCTGGCGCTAATAGCATCATTCACATTGGTGAATATGTTGTCTGCAGTAGGGGCAGAAGAATTGTCCCCATTCGGTAATGTCAGTTGTATAAAGCTGCAGTACTTCTTCTACCCACTAGAGGCACTAGAATTTCTTGCTGTTTCCAATCTGGCAAAATAGTCAAAATTTAGAGTCCTCCGTAGTTGATACATTTAATGTCAAACTGAAAAGAAGATAAAATATAGCTAAGCTTTTCAAAATTTTCAGCTCTCTTCATCAGGCATCATTTTCTACTTGTTTTTTTTTTATACATATTAGTCCAAAAAAAATTAAGAACACATTCACTATACTATTGCACCAAAAGCCTAACAGGTATATTAACCAGGCCACAGAATGTTTACGTTCAAAGGTAGAAATTTATTAATGATAAATAGAATAAAATGTTTTTTTCCTTCCTTTTTGTTTTTTCCCTACAAAATACAAAAGATGCCTCCAATCCAATGAACCGGCTCTATGTGCGTTACAGATATTAACCAATAGCAGGTTTAAAGATATATATAAAAAACATTTTTTATTGTTACATAACCTGTATCTATGGCTAGAAATGTATATTTATGTCCTAATAAGTTACTAGAGAAAAACTGCTGTGCTAAGGTGCCAATCTATCTATATAAGTGGCTGTCAAAATAGCCTATAAGGCTTATATCAGGATACAAAAAAAAACCAATCATAGGTATGGCCAAAACACCATATATTGTATGGCACCCGAATAATGATGTATATCCAGTTTTACACAAAGTTGTTGCACAGAATAACCCCAGCAATAACCTATTCAAGGATCATAATTACCTCTGCACACTCACACAAGACCGGTAGAATACCCCTACGCGCGTTTCGATAAGATTCTTCTTCCAATTATAGTTGGAGTACTAGTACTACCCAGATCCCACATGTATTTGCACTACCACTTGCGTCCTGTAGAGGTGGTAGAATGTGACATCCATCAGACTAGACCTGGTATGCAGTGATGAGCGTAAGGGGATTGCCCGTGTTTGTTAGGCAAACAGCTGCGAAATTTGTGGCCGTGGGAACTCGAACATGTCACTGGAGCACCCTAGGCAAACTCGAGTAATGATCACTTGCACCCATCACTACTGGCAGGGTCGTACTGGCCCACCGGAGGATTCCCCGGTGGGCCCAGGCACTGACACCTGCTGGCATACAGGTCAGCAGCTGCCTAAGGCCCTCACTGCTCTAGGGGTCCCCAGCCAGTGGCAATGGGGCCCCTGAGTCAAGGGGGCCCGCCCTGTGCCAATGGAACAGTAGCGAATGACAGGAAGCCACGACTGTCCCCACTGCTAAAGAGAAATGAATATTCACACTTCCTCACGCCCCCATGGGCATGGAGAGGAGTGAATACTATTTCACTTTAACAGTGGGCAGCGTTAGCCACAGGCTGCAGCTAACATTGCCCGCATTTAAAGCCCCACTACCACTGCACCACTCTCTCACACACAAAGCACCGCATACACAAACGTACGCAGACAGACAGACAGCACCACTCACCTCTTGCAGCACATCCCGGCATCCTGCTTCCTGTTTGAGACAGCGCAGCTGGATGATGTCATCATTCAGCGCACGGCTGTTTCAGACAGAAAGCTGCCAGTGAGGAAGAGACTGCCTGGATGTGCTGCGAGAGGTGAGTGGTGCTGTGTGTCTGTCTGCGTGCGTGTATGTATATGGTTCGGTGCTTTGTGTGTGTGAGTGTGAGAGAGTGGTGCGGTGGTGTGTGTATGTGCTGCAGTGTGTGTGTGAGTGTGTGTGTGAGAGTGGTACGGTACTGTGTGTGTATTGAAGATTGGCAATGATGGGGTGGTGGGGAAAGACGATGGGAGTGGTGGGGAAGGAGGCAATGATCGAGGTGATGAAATGGGCAATGATGGGGTGGTGGGGAAGGAGACAATGATAGAGGTGGTGAAATAAGCAATGATGGGGTGGTGGGGAAGTAGGCAATGATGGAGGTGTTGAAATGGGCAATGATGGGGGTGTTGAAATGGGCGATGGGTGGTGGTGGGGGAGAAAGCAATGATGGCTGTGGTGTAAAGGACAATGATAGTAGTGGTGGAAAAGACAATGGTGGTGGTGGAATGGGCAATGATGAGGGTTGTGAGGGGGAGGGAATGATGGAGGTGGTGGAAAGGGCAATGATAGAGGTGATGGGGAGAAGACAATGATGGGGGTGAAGGGGGAGAACAATGATGGAGGTGGAGAGGGGCTACATTATACCCTATGGGGGGGCTGCATTATACTTTGAGGGTATGAGGGGGCTACATTATATTCTGTGGGGGACGGCATTATTCTCTCGGGACTACATTATATTCTGGGGGCTACATACTATATGAGGGGGCTACAGTATACTCTATGAGAGGCTACATTATATTCTGTGGTGGGGCTGGATTATTCTCTCAGGGGACTACATTATATTCTGGGGGCTACATCATACTATATGAGGGGGCAGCATTATGCCCTATGAGGGAGCTACAGTATACTCTATGGGGGGCTGCATTATATATATGAGGGGGCTGCATTATACCCTATGAGGGTGCTACATTATATTCTATGGTGGAGACTGCATTATACCTTATGAGGAGGTTGCATTATATTCTATCAGGTGGGCTGCATTATATTTTATGCGAGGGGGCTACATTATTTTATGATAGGGGCTGCATTATATTCTATGAGGGGGCTGCATTATATTCTATGAGAGGGGGTGCATTATTTTTGAGGGGGGTTGCACTATATTCTATGAAGGAGGCTACATTATATTCTATGAGGGAGGCTGCATTATATTCTATGAGGGGCTGCATTATATTCTATGAGAGGGGGGTGCATTATATTCTATGAGAGGGGGCTGCATTATATTCTTTAAGGGGGGCTGCATTATATTCTGTGAAGGAGGTGAATCGCCCCCACGGGTAGGGCAATGGGGTACTCGGTACCGGATCCTTCAGTACTCGATGGGGAATGTCACGGTGGCCCGACCCAGCCTGTGGCCCTATGAGGGGCGTCCAATAAAAGGCAGAGTGTTTATATGGAAAATGTTCGTGACGCCACCTGTGGTACTCGGTCAGAGTGACCGACGCTGCTGAGGGGTCCGCTGGGGTGATGGAATGGCAGCTAGATGGTATACCTTCCCACAGGTGAAGTATGTCCCCAGGGCTTCCCAGAGGTGTAGATGGTGATGGTGGACGATGTAAGGCGCAGTGAATAACGAGGACACAAAGGGTGCAGTCTCTTTACCTTTTTACTGAAGACTTTAGCATCCACAGTCCAGGGTATGGATCACAGGGCAGGCAGAGTCCGGCCGGTCCAAAGGCAAATCCAGAGTTCCCTTATCTAGGTGGAAATCAGTAGCCTACCTACTAGCGCCTGGGTGTTGTAGTACCTCCCTGCTGAGCAACTCGGGATAGTCCTCACAACCTTTGTAGATGTTCTAGATGTTATTTCTTCCTCTCTGTCCTCCAGATGGTATGGATAGGACAACCCGTATGACTGATGGCCTGAGGCTTGTTTATAGGTACCCTAGAGACGCCCCGACCCTCACAATTTGCCACTGTGTCTTCTTAGGTGCTTGGGTCGGGCAGCCAACTTGGAATTGACTGTCCTGCCAGTCTTTGAAGTAAAGCGTAGTCAATTACTCCCTCGGTGTTCCGGCTACGCGCCTCAGAAGGAGGCAGCCTCTCTCAGGACAGAACTCCTTCTGGTGTTGTCTCCTTGTGCTGTGACTTCGTTTCTCACTTTCCACAATACAATTCCTTTCTTGTCCTTTCTTAGGATGCTGCCACATGTGGGGCAGGCACAGCTCCGTGTCTTTCTATCTTGTGCTAGGCCTCTGTCAGGATCCCACCCCTGACAAGGACCCTCTGTCTGGAGCTCAGATGTTCCTCCTTTCCCCCTGTCTGCCTGACAGGTGTTGCCTGGGCCGAGCCCAGTCAGCTTCTCACTTACTTCCTATCCAACCCACCAGTTTTACCCTAATATGAGGAATGCCCTAGTAGATAGAACCTTTGCTCCCCCTGGTGGATTGGAGTGTGAAGTGTATGTGATGGTTGTGATACCTGGCAAGGTGATCTCCTTTAGTGCCATCAGACATAATATCACTCCCCCTGGTGGAAGAATGACATTACTGCAACGCCCAGGACTCTGGGGCGCCTCAGAGGCTACATTATATTCTATGAGGGAGGCTGCATTATAGTCTATGAAGGAGGCTACATTATATTCTATGAGGGAGGCTGCGTTATATTCTATGAGGGGCTACATTATATTGTATGAGGTGGCTACCCCAACCCCTGCTACATAATTAAGACGTGTACTACCTTATATTATACCCTGATGTTAGCATGTTTTACCACACAGTTGGTGGTCTTGTATTTATTTTGTATTTATTTCTATGTAGCTACATACTGGGCCCCAAGAATGATTTTCTCTGGTGGGCCCAAGGTGCTCCAGTCCGACGCTGACTACTGGTATGTGATAAGTTTATTTTCTCATAAAGGGGCAGAACTTTTGCATCAACCCGTTCTCGGGCTTCTTGCTTGTACCCTCCTTTGGCTATTTAACAGACTCAACAGCGCCCTCTAGTTCCGAGTTATCGGGCAATCTGCGATATTCATCTGGTGATGAGCTACAATAGAAGATTTCCCTTCTTCACCTGCAAATATTTTTTACACTAAAATGGCGATCACATAGAGGGATAAATATCTGATCCAAACTGAGTGCAATCCCTGATGACACTGTAGTCTACAGCGCATTGTATCCATGGAGATTATTATCATCCATATTTCCTAAAACAAATGAGACCGAGGTTCTTCTTAATATTGGCATGACAACCTGGCCTCCACAACTAGTCCGTCATCATGCCAGAAAGTTCTGACCTGCCCTTCCCCCGCAACTTATGCTTGACTTTTTCCATATGTGTATTGCATCCGCAAAGTACAATACACTTCTGATTCTCAAGTTATTTAAGACCATGTTCCCACATGCAGTTTTTTTTCTGCTGCATTTTTTTATGTTGATGACTGCCCTAAAATACACAATCCCAATCTGCTCTGGTTATTTTTTTTCTTTTATAATGCATTTTTCCTTTTATTTTAATGTGTTTTTGGTGCAGATTTGTGCAGTGCAGCAACACCGGGATTCTGCACCTATAAACAGTGTTTTTTCAGGCTCCCCAGAGGACAATAGGGGAAAAAAGGCTCCAAAGCAGAGTTCAACAACGTTTTTGCACTCGCAGACGGCACGAGTTTTCATGAGAATCCTATTAATGACTCCCATTTTCTGCACAAAGATAAAAAACGAGTTTACGCTACATCGGAACATGGTTTTAAAGGCAGAAAAAAAGCTTCCTGAAGATATAGTGCCTTAATTGTGCTAAATTCCCAGTGCCCACAGAGTCTTCCAACAATTGTGCCCTGGAATTAGCCACAGTGCCGCATTGTACGCAATACTATTAGCCACAGTATCACCCACTGTATGTGGACGCCACCACTGTCAGGAACGGACACAGAGAGGAGAGGGCCCCTGTGTGAGAACAGTATATGGGTCCTTTTTGGGTCCAATAATTTATCATAGTGCACAATTCCACCTGCTTTGGAGATGATAGCAGACCCCCTTTCTTCTTGGGACTCTGAGCGGCTGCACAGGTTGCACCAATGGTATGTCCTCCCTGACCGCCTTATGCCCTGACTACAATATTCCAGAGTCAGCCACAGTGCCAGCAGTACCAACCACAGCACTCCCTGTCCCAGGGTTTCAGCTCACTCATACCTTCCTGTGCCTGTGCCCATGAGAACTAATCAAGTGTGGTCAAGACAAGACTGATGGGGAAGAGTGTAAAAGAGGGGCTAGGAATAGAGTGAGGGAGGTATGGTTACCCGCAGTGGCTACTATTATGCACTGCATCTTATTTTGTCAAATCCTAGCAAAAACCATGACATGTGAATAAAATATCTGTAAGTGCTATCATTAATTGTGATTTTTTTTTGTGTGTAATTTGTGTCCATGCAGAAAATCTTGGCAATGGGTTTGCTGGTTTTGATAATCCTGCTGAGTCTCTCCACTCCACATGCGACCTGTGCTGACTGTGTGTCCTGGTGCTTCTCCTGTGCTCTACAGATCCAAGCCACCAACACCCACTTCAACCCTCTGGTAGGTTTTCTAGGGATGATAGCTCCAGCTGACGAGCTAGTACTACGTGCACAATACTGAGGCATGGGCATGTGGGAACCCTGGTTCAAAGCAGCGTAGGTGAAGTCTTCAGCCTCTTCGGTGAGGGGGATAAGAGCCATTGCATGATAATATTGTATAGTAGGAAAGCTCTGGAAATGATGATGTCCAGTAGACTGGATACTTGGTGCTAAGCACATGGCACAAGGAAATTTGCCATTTTTCAAACAAAATCTTGAAAAAGGTGACCTAGTATATTCTGGCTTCTGATGTCGCCCGCATTGACTACTTCTTTCTCATTCCACAGGTTTGTTCTTTACAATGTGAAGGATCCATGACCTCTGTGACAGAGTGGGAGCGATGTGAAAAGATCTTGATTCCTGTAGGAGCCGCACTCGAAATTTCCAAAAGGGACCAAGAGCGAGTGCCCACAGCCTCCGAACTCCTGGAGGTACCAGTCAAGCGTTATGGAGGATTTATGAAAAAACTGGATAAAAACAAATTCTTCTTTAACTCCCCCAAGCGAGAGAGTGGCAGCTACAAGGGAGAAGCCATTAATCCCTATAGTGGTCTGCACAAATATGGAGAGAGGGACCTCCCGGAGATACCTGACTCAGAGCAGGAGTTGGAGGTCAATAATGAATCGGAGGAGCAGAACCAGGCATGGAACGCAAGAGATGAGAGGAAGCGCTATGGAGGGTTTCTACGAAAATACCCCAAGAGGAGCTTGGATGATTTACAGGGGGTAGAGTTAGACAGGAGGATGGTACTAAACCCAGAGCTGGGATCAGAGCATGGGGTGGAGGAAGTGGAGACAGAGCAGGGTGTAGAGACAGAACAGGGGGTGGCAGATCTGCAGAAGCGATATGGGGGATTTATGCGAAGGATCCGGCCCAAATTGAAGTGGGACAATCAGAAAAGATATGGGGGATTCCTTCGGCGTCAATTCAAGGTCACTGCAAGGTCAGATGAAGATCCCAGCACCTTTTCCGGGGAGTTGTCCAACCTTTAAGAAGCATTAGTGTCTACCATAGTTGGCAAAGTGGTGTTGGAATAGTTAACGCTCCAAAAATCTATAAAAACACTTTTCATTCTGTTTGGTTCAACTTTATTTCAACCATCCCATAAACCGACAATGACATTGAATGGGATCCTGTAGCTCTTTAGAAATGGGAAATTATTAACCTACACCCCCCTTAGTAAGTCATCAGGAGGTACTGCACGCAAGTTACGATTTGTTTTGCCACAATACGCTGAATGTATAGTATGTTCTTGTTTGTACTGTGCACAGATGTATATAGCGCTTTACATTATAAAGTTACACAACTAAGTCTCCATAGAATAGCGTGTGGAGTACAAGAGCTACTGAAATATCACAAGCAACTAATTAACTGAAAATTATAATAAAACAATAAAACTAATACTTGCAGCAAGAGGATGTGATTATTTATGAAACTGAAATGGAATTTATAGCTCAATGTCCCTTTAAGGTCAGTGTAGTACATCCACGGAACACAGACCGAGCTCAGATTGTGAAGCATGGATGTGTTAAAGCGCCCTAAGGTAAAGGTGGCACCAAAAGAGATGAATTAGTGATCACGTTCCACCTAAAGAGTCAGTTTGGGATGCCGAAGACCATGTCACAAAGCCAGGTGACTTTATACACTGCTCAAAAAAAAATAAAGGGAACACAAACAACAGAATATAACTCCAAGTAAATCAAACTTCTGTGAAATCAAACTGTCCACTTAGGCTACTTTCACACTAGCGTCGTGCGACGTACGTTGCAATCCATCGTTTTGGGAAAAAAATGGATCCTGCAAAAGTGCCTGCAGGATGCGTTTTTTACCCATAGACTTGTATTGCCGACGGATCGCGACGTATGGCCATACGTCGCGTCCGTCGTGCACTGGATGCGTCGTTATTTGGCTGGCTGTCAGCACGAAATAACGTTCAAGGGAACGTTTTTTCATACGTCGCGTCCGCCATTTTCTACCGCGCATGCGCAGCCGGAACTCCGCCCCCTCCTCCCCAGACTTCAGAATGGGCAGCGGATGCGTTGAAAAACTGCATCCGCTGCCCACGTCGTGCTTAGCGACGGACCCATACCGACGCTAGTGTGAAAGTAGCCTTAAGAAGCAACACTGTTTGCCAATCAATTTCACAGGCTGTTGTGCAAATGGAATAGACAACAAATGGAAATTATTGTCAATTATCAAGACACACTCAATAAAGGAGTGGTTCTGCCAGTGGGGACAACAGACCACATTTCAGTACCAATGCTTTCTGGCTGATTTTTTGGTCACTTTTGAGTGTTGGTTGTGCTTTCACACTCGTGGTAGCATGAGACGGACTCTACAACCCACACAAGTGGCTCAGGTAGTGAAGCTCATCCAGGATGTCACATCAATGCGAGCTGTGGCAAGAAGGTTTGCTGTGTCTGTCAGCGTAGTGTCCAGGGCTGGAGGCGCTACCAGGAGACAGGCCAGTAGATCAGGAGAAGTGGAGGGGGCCATAGGAGAGAAACAACCCAGCAACAGGACCGCTACCTCAGCCTTTGTGCAAGGAGGAACAAGAGAAGCACTGCCAGAGCCCTCCAAAATTACCTCCAGCAGGCCACAAATGTGCATGTATCTGCACAAACGGTTAGAAACCAACTCCATGAGGATGGTCTGAGTGCCCAACGTCCACAGATGGGGGTTGTGCTCAGAGCCCAACACCATGCAGGATGCTTGGCATTTGCCACAGAACACCAGGATTGGCAAATTCGCCACTGGCGCCCTGTGCTCTTCACAGATGAAAGCAGGTTCACTCTCAGCACATGTGACAGAGTCTGGAGACGCCGTGGAGAGTGATCTGCTGCCTCAAACATCTTTCAGCATGACCGGTTTGGCAGTGGGTCACTAATGGTGTGGGGTGGCATTTCTTTGGTGGGCCGCACAGCCCTCCATGTGCTCGCCAGAGGTAGCCTGACTGCCATTAGGTATCGAGATGAGATCCTCAGTTCCTCCTAATGCAGGACAATGCCAGACCTCATGTGCCTGGAGTGTGTCAGCAGTTCCTTCAAGATGAAGGCATTGAAGCTATGGACTGGCCTGCCCGATCCACAGACCTGAATCCAATTGAACACATCTGGGACATCATGTCTCGCACCATCCACCAACGTCACGTTGCACCACAGACTGTCCATGAGTTGGCGGGATGCTTTAGTCCAGGTCTGGGAGACCATCCGCCGCCTCATCAGGAGCATGCCGAGGCGTTGTAGGGAGGTCATATAGGCACGTGGAGGCCACATACACTACTGAGCATCATTTCCTTGTTTTGAGGCATTTACGCTGAAGATGGATCAGCCTGTAATTTGATTTTCCACTTTGATTTTGAGTATCGTTTCAAATGCAGGCCTCCATTGGTTAATAAAATTGATTTCCATTGATGATTTTTGTGTGATTTTGTTGTCAGCACATTCAATTTTGTACAGAACAAAGTATTCAATGACAATATTTCATTCATTCAGATCTAGGATGTGTTATTTGAGTGTTCCCTTTATTTTTTTGAGCAGTGTATTAGATACCAGGAGCATAATGATCGCGATCACAGGTCGTATGACAGAGTCGTGAATGAGATGGTCCCGTTGGGAGTTGCCTTATTTTACTGCAGGTGCAGTCTTGAACACACCTCTAGTTGAAAACTATTGTGGAGCAGAGAGCCACTGGCTCCCTGCCCCACAATTATTCTACAGCCAAAGGCCTATCATCTGCAGATCACTCCAGTATGAAGTCAGCGGCGTAGGCAGGGCTTGCTATGGGATGTCGGCGTGCTATGTACCTGGGACCTCTGATGTGGGCTGTGGCTGCAAAGTAAGTGCCAGCAGATAATCATCTGAGAGAAGAAGGAAGAGGACCAAGCTGCTTGGCGTGAACACGGGGACAGGTGAGTGACATTTTTTTTTAATAGCAGTGAACTGTTGTAGGGGTAGACCGCAGGGGCATAGTGTGGGCCACATAGGGAGATAACAGTATTTTATGGGACCAGAGTTGGGGGACAGTATTACTGTATGGTGGCCATATAAGAAGACATTATAACTATATGAGGGTCACACAGGGGGACACTATCACTATATGGGGATCACACGGGGGGGCATTTTTTTACTATATGGGGGCCACACAGAAGACATCATTACTGTATGGGGGCCACGTAGGGGGCATTATTACTATATGGGCTCACACGAGCGTATAACTCGGACTAGTGCTATTGGATGGTTTATCAGATAGCACTCAGACCAATATTAAATAATGGGGCAATGCAGATCTGCGTTTTTTTCCCCACAGTCTGGATCTGTCAGTGGAAGTAATCGCAGCATGCGGAGATTTGCTCTGCAAATCGGAAGACATACAAGTCTGTGAGTGTGTGTAAAACATCGGACTGCACTCGGATGTCATCTAGGCAACATGCTAGTAGCTGGGAAAAGTGTTGCAGGCTCAAATTTTGTCCTGAAGCCCACAGGACTCTAGTTTTTCCACTGTTACATGTTCTTATATCACGTGCCAGTCAGAGGCTGGAAAATTTCTACAAAGGTTTAAAGGGGTGAAAAGCAAGCGGGAAATCTGCCAGCAGAGGGCACCGTTGGGCCACCTTATGAGGCGGTCCAAGGTGGCATTTTGCCTGGGAGTGGAAATATGCTGTTCTCCAAGACGGTTGTCAAACAGAAAGTCATCTCAGAGAACCTGAAAAATGCTGGATCCCTGCACTCAATTCCACTTGTGTCTTTCAAGCGTCGTTTAGTGTGAGGGAAAATGTACACAGTATAAGGGGGCAGTATAGAGATGGGGCAGAGTGGGGGGACAGTGTAAGGGGACAGTGTGGAGGGGACAGTATGAGGGGGGAGAATGTGAGAAGGGGGAACATAGTGCATACGCAGTATGGGGGGGCACCGTGTGATTGGACAGTGTGAAGTGGGGTCCAAGTATGGAAAGAAGGGGACAGTGTGGAGGCCATGTACCATAAGAAATCTCTATATACAGTACAGACCAAAAGTTTGGACACACCTTCTCATTTAAAGATTTTTCTGTATTGTCATGACTATGAAAATTGTACATTCACACTGAAGGCATCAAAACTATGAATTAACACATGTGGAATTATAGACTTAACAAAAAAGTGTGAAACAACTGAAAATGTGTCTTATATTCTAGGTTCTTCAAAGTAGCCACCTTTTGCTTTTATGACTGCTTTGCACACTCTTGGCATTCTCTTGATGAGCTTCAAGAGGTGGTCACCGGGAATGGTTTTCACTTCACAGATGTGCCCTGTCAGGTTTAATAAGTGGGATTTCTTGCCTTATAAATGGGGTTGGGACCATCAGTTGTAACATAGTAACATAGTAACATAATTAGTAAGGCCGAAAAAAGACATTTGTCCATCCAGTTCAGCCTATATTCCATCATAATAAATCCCCAGATCTACGTCCTTCTACAGAACCTAATAATTGTATGATACAATATTGTTCTGCTCCAGGAAGACATCCAGGCCTCTCTTGAACCCCTCGACTGAGTTCGCCATCACCACCTCCTCAGGCAAGCAATTCCAGATTCTCACTGCCGTAACAGTAAAGAATCCTCTTCTATGTTGGTGGAAAAACCTTCTCTCCTCCAGACGCAAAGAATGCCCCCTTGTGCCCGTCACCTTCCTTGGTATAAACAGATCCTCAGCGAGATATTTGTATTGTCCCCTTATATACTTATACATAGTTATTAGATCGCCCCTCAGTCGTCTTTTTTCTAGACTAAATAATCCTAATTTCGCTAATCTATCTGGGTATTGTAGTTCTCCCATCCCCTTTATTAATTTTGTTGCCCTCCTTTGTACTCTCTCTAGTTCCATTATATCCTTCCTGAGCACCGGTGCCCAAAACTGGACACAGTACTCCATGTGCGGTCTAACTAGGGATTTGTACAGAGGCAGTATAATGCTCTCATCATGTGTATCCAGACCTCTTTTAATGCACCCCATGATCCTGTTTGCCTTGGCAGCTGCTGCCTGGCACTGGCTGCTCCAGGTAAGTTTATCATTAACTAGGATCCCCAAGTCCTTCTCCCTGTCAGATTTACCCAGTGGTTTCCCATTCAGTGTGTAATGGTGATATTGATTCCTTCTTCCCATGTGTATAACCTTACATTTATCATTGTTAAACCTCATCTGCCACCTTTCAGCCCAAGTTTCCAACTTATCTAGATCCATCTGTAGCAGAATACTATCTTCTCTTGTATTAACTGCTTTACATAGTTTTGTATCATCTGCAAATATCGATATTTTACTGTGTAAACCTTCTACCAGATCATTAATGAATATGTTGAAGAGAACAGGTCCCAATACTGACCCCTGCGGTACCCCACTGGTCACAGCGACCCAGTTAGAGACTATACCATTTATAACCACCCTCTGCTTTCTATCACTTAGCCAGTTACTAACCCATTTACACACATTTTCCCCCAGACCAAGCATTCTCATTTTGTGTACCAACCTCTTGTGCGGCACGGTATCAAACGCTTTGGAAAAATCGAGATATACCACGTCCAATGACTCACCGTGGTCCAGCCTATAGCTTACCTCTTCATAAAAACTGATTAGATTGGTTTGACAGGAGCGATTTCTCATAAACCCATGCTGATATGGAGTTAAACAGTTATTCTCATTGAGATAATCCAGAATAACATCCCTCAGAAACCCTTCAAATATTTTACCAACAATAGAGGTTAGACTTACTGGCCTATAATTTCCAGGTTCACTTTTGGAGCCCTTTTTGAATATTGGCACCACCTTTGCTATGCGCCAGTCCTGCGGAACAGACCCTGTCGCTATAGAGTCCCTAAAAATAAGAAATAATGGTTTATCTATTACATTACTTAGTTCTCTTAGTACTCGTGGGTGTATGCCATCCGGACCCGGAGATTTATCTATTTTAATCTTATTTAGCCGGTTTCGCACCTCTTCTTGGGTTAGATTGGTGACCCTTAATATAGGGTTTTCATTGTTTCTTGGGATTTCACCTAGCATTTCATTTTCCACCGTGAATACCGTGGAGAAGAAGGTGTTTAATATGTTAGCTTTTTCCTCGTCATCTACAACCATTCTTTCCTCACTATTTTTTAAGGGGCCTACATTTTCAGTTTTTATTCTTTTACTATTGATATAGTTGAAGAACAGTTTGGGATTAGTTTTACTCTCCTTAGCAATGTGCTTCTCTGTTTCCTTTTTGGCAGCTTTAATTAGTTTTTTAGATAAAGTATTTTTCTCCCTATAGTTTTTTAGAGCTTCAGCGGTGCCATCCTGCTTTAGTAGTGCAAATGCTTTCTTTTTACTGTTAATTGCCTGTCTTACTTCTTTGTTTAGCCACATTGCGTTTTTCCTATTTCTAGTCCTTTTATTCCCACAAGGTATAAACCGCTTACACTGCCTATTTAGGATGTTCTTAAACATTTCCCATTTATTATTGTGTTGTGCAGAAGTCTGGTGGATACACAGCTCATAGTCCTACTGAATAGACTGTTAGAATTTGTATTATGGCAAGAAAAAAGCAGCTAAGTAAAAAAAAAACGAGTGGCCATCATTACTTTAAGAAATGGAGGTCAGTCAGTCCGAAAAATTGGGAAAACTTTGAAAGTGTCCCCAAGTGCAGTGGCAAAAACCATCAAGCGCTACAAAGAAAGTGGCTCACATGAGGACTGCCCCAGGAAAGGAAGACCAAGAGTCACCTCTGCTTCTGAGGATAAGTTTATCCGAGTCACCAGCCTCAGAAATCGCAGGCTAACAGCAGCTCAGATTAGAGACCAGGTCAATGCCACACAGATCTAGCAGCAGACACATCTCTACAACATCTGTTAAGAGGAGACTTTGTGCAGCAGGCCTTCATGGTAAAATAGCTTCTAGGAAACCTCTGCAAAGGACAGGCAACAAGCAGAAGAGACTTGTTTGGGCTAAAGAACACAAGGAATGGACATTAGACCAGAGGAAATCTGTGCTTTGGTCTGATGAGTCCAAATTTGAGATCTTTGGTTCCAACCACCGTGTCTTTGTGCGATGCAGAAAAGGTGAACGGATGGACTCTACATGCCTGGTTCCCACCGTGAAGCATGGAGGAGGAGGTGTGATGGTGTGGGGGTGCTTTGCTGGTGACACTGTTGGGGATTTATTCAAAATTGAAGGCATACTGAACCAGCATGGCTACCACAGCATCTTGCAGAGGCATGCTATTCCATCCGCTTTGAGTTTAGTTGGACCATCATTTACTTTTCAACAGGACAATGACCCCAAACACACCTCCAGGCTGTGTAAGGGCTATTTGACCAAGAAGGAGAATGATAGGGTGCTACGCCAGATGACCTGGCCTCCACAGTCACCAGACCTGAACCCAATCGAGATGGTTTGGGGTGAGCTGGACCGCAGAGTGAAGGCAAAAGGGCCTTCATTTTCTTGTTAAGTATATAATTCCACATGTGTTAATTCATAGGTTTGATGCCTTCATTGTGAATGTACAATTTTCATAGTCATGAAAATACAGAAAAATCTTTAAATGAGAAGGTGTGTCCAAACTTTTTGTCTGTACTGTATATGTTAGGAGTATTCATTCTAAAAGTCAGCATTGTAGCATGCCAAATCCTAAAAGCATGTAATATACTCACTGTCAAGATTCAGCTGTGCTTGCCGGTCATCACATGACCACTCATATGTGATTTCCATACCTATGGTCACTAGCTGCTCTCCTTGCTTCTCTCAGTGAAGATAATATTAGACTGGTGACAGTGAGGACGATCAATGAGTGGAACAGGCGGCCACGAGAGGAGGTGACGAGTTCTCCTTCAGTGGGATTGGTCACACAGAGGCTGGACAGACATCTGAGGGTTTAGTGGCTCCTGTGTTGCTGCATTGAGGAGCAGGTTAGACACCATGACCTTTGACCTCTCTTCCAACTGTAACATTGCAGAAGAGGCAGCATTCTACAGCCAGCCAATCACAGCGCTTGCTCATCGAGATATGCAAATGAGCTGCTGGGAACAAGGAACAGCTTTTCAACAAATTTGTCCTAAATATTCAGCGGAGGCGGGGCATTTTGACAACAGGGCTGTGTTCAATAAGTCAGCAGGTCATTATTGCTGCATTAAAAAGAAATCTCCATAATTTAACAGTGTTGCCATTACTAAAGAGCCAAGGTCTGACTATAGGCTTGTGTGCGGTGAGGTCTGGCTGCAGACTTGAGTGCCGGTGAGGCTCCTGGGATTGCTACGGTGTCAGCAGCCGTTCCCACATACAGTATAGTCCCATACAGCGGCTGCCTATTCCGGCGGTCCCTCTGGTGTCCCAACTACGTTCGTCGACAACCATCTCGCTGCACACACTTTTTGGTAAGAAACATGTGTAGAATAAAACCCGTGTAATTGCAATCATTTTCTGGAAGTGTGCCAACACGTGCGGCCATGACTATATATCTATAGGCCAAACTTTTGATGCGTTTTTTAACATTGCTTTCAACCAATACAAAAACATTCACTGGGAAATGTCATTGTAACATTTAACAACCCTAGCTGGCCAAGTGGTGTGTGACACATAAGCAGACCCATCTTGTTTCATTTATGAAGGAGGGACTTTTAAAGTCACAAAGCCTATTTTTAGAGGGGCTTCAGGTGGCATTAATATTCTTAAATGGCCATTATTAAACAGAGGGCCTCCTATGCTGCTATTGCCTATGCAGTGAGTGGTTGGGCTGCCAAGAGTTACGACGCACCCCAATACCCCTTTCACGAGAGGTACAGGAGGGCTTACTGAAAAAATGTTGCATTGAATGCAAGGCCTGCCCTGCTACCAAGTCATATGCACCCCAAGAAGCCTTTGAACCCAGGTACTGGATGGCCACAGGAAAACCCACTTCACATTCTTCAGTTGGTCCTGCCAAACTGTTTCCTTATACATTGAATGCAAGGGCCGCTTTGACCCAAATTTGCGCGCACCCCAATCCCCCCTTGGAAGAAGCACGGAGGAGGGCCTCCTAAAAAAAAATCTGTCCCACTACAAAGGAGCGGTTCTCCTAGACTCATGCCCATACACTAAGTGTATGGGCTGACAAACATTTCCCCATGCGGGGTACATTTTATGAAAAAATTTTATGGGGATCATAGACACACTTGCCAAAAAATTGACTGGCTGTAGCAGCATAGAACACATTCACCCTGGTGTTCTAGTGGCGGAGAATGATGAGACGTGGAGGAAGGCCCCATTAAAATCTAGGCCCAATTTAAAGGAGCGGGTCTCCTAGGCTTGTAATGCCCATACACTAAGGCTATATTCACACTTTGTGGATTTTGCTGCGGATCCGCAGCGGATTTGACCGCTGCGGATCCGCAGCAGTTTCCCATGAGTTTACAGTACAATGTAAACCTATGGGAAACAAAAAACGCTGTGCACATGCTGCGGAAAAATCCGCAGTGGAATCCGCAAAGTGTGCACATAGCCTAAGTGCATGGGCTGACAAAGATTTCTCAATGGGGAGTACATTTTTTAGAATTTTTTAATGGGGATCATAGACACCCTAGCAAAAAAATTGACTGTCTGTAGCAGCATAGAACACGTTCACCCTGGTGTTCTAGTGGTTGTGGATGATGAGGATGAGGATTAGGCCTCACGCTCACTTGCTAGAAAAAAAGCGGTCCGTAATCTGGACCGAAAACATTGGATGCAAACTATGCGATTGTCATGCGAGTTCAATGCGATTTTTAATCGCACCATCCGTTTTACATCCGTATGACATCCGTATGCAATGCGTTTTTTTTCTCTGCAACAATTTTTATACAATCATTTACAGGACCATTTACACTGTTCTATGCCACAGAATGGTAAGGTATCTAGAAAAAAACGGACGGAAAAAGGATGGTCTGTATTCCGTCCGTTCTTTTTCTCGCATCCATTGACTTGCATTGGCGAGATTCGCAGCAAATCGCAGCATGCCACGATTTTTATCTCAGTCTGATTTTGGCTGAGAAAAAAAATCGCAAATGAGATGTCACCTATTGAATAACATTGCTCCGAGTGCAATCCGATTTTTTATCGGATAGCACTCGTCCGTTTTGCTCGCAAGTGAGTATGAGCCCTAACTCCCATCATCCAACACTTGCTGCCGCTAAGAACAGTGACAGCAGGAGCGGATGATGGGGGTATTCCTCATTCACTGCCTGCGATATAATGAAATAAATGAATGAGAAACCCGGCATGGGTTCCCCCCTATTTTCTTTAACCAACAAGGCAAAACTCACAGCTGGGGGCTGCATTCTGATTTCTGCTGCTCTTCTGTTAGCTCTCAGGATGCAGCTCCTTAAATTTGCTTACATCGTCCTGCCGGTTTGGTGTCTGTACAGAACATGAAGTGAAGGAGACTTTATTACAGTAGTTGTCTAAGGCTACTTTCACACTAGCGTTTTTTGCAATACGTCGCAATGCGTCGTTTATGGCAAAAAACGCATCCTGCAACGTTGTTTGCAGGATGCGTTTTTGCCCCATAGATTAACATTAGCGACGCATTGCGACGCATTGCCACACGTCGCAACTGTCGTGCGATGGTTGTGCCGTGTTGTGGCGGACCGTCGGGAGCAAAAAACGCTACATGTAACGTTTTTTGCTGCCGACGGACCGCTTTTTCCGACCGCGCATGCACGGCCGGAACTCCTCCCCCACCTCCCCGCACCTCACAATGGGGCAGCGGATGCGATGAAAATCTGCATCCGCTGCACCCGTTGTGCGGCGCGAACAACGCTAGTGTCGGTAACCTCGGCCCGACGCACTGCGACGGGCCGAGCCCGACGCTAGTGTGAATGTAGCCTTACACTAATAGACAAAATGTATAACTCTCACAATGCAAAGCAGTTGCATTATGTATCATAATTTGCTATAGAAAATTATGCGCAGTTACGCAGTATTGACACTGAACCATACATGTGCTAATGGAAACCAAATACATTTTGGATGCATCACTGGATGTGACTGGAGTATATGACGATGTAAAGCAAACAATTTGTAGGTTCTCATTCAAAGTAAAACTATGTAATAATGATACAAAATACAGTGAAATGGTTTGGATCCCTCAGCTTGTCAGCTCGCCATATTAAACACCCCGTTGACTGTTTAATGGCATTCATTATGATTCTGCTGATCCAGGATATTGATCACTAACTCGCTGTATTGCAAATTCTGCATTAATTAATAGACCTCTGGGAACCTGTACTGAGGCCAGTCTCACATGTCCAGATAATTCCAGTACCGGAAAAAATTGGTACTGGAATTATCCGTGTCCGTGTGCCCCTACGTTTCTGTGGCACATCAGTGTGGCACAGGTGCGGCACACGTGTGCCGCCCGTGTGCCCACTGGGTACCACACGCACCGTGCTGGGTACCACACGTACCAGCATCTGGTGCTGAAGCCGCGATTCATATCTTCCCTGCAGCAGCATTTGCTGTAGAGAAGATATGAATAATTGTGTTTAAAATAAAGATCTATGTGCCCCTCCCCCCCCTCAGCCCCCCCCCCCCCCCCCGCTGTTCTGAAAATACTCACCCGGCTCGCTCCCTCGCCAGCGCTGCTTCCTGTTCTGGCCGCATCTTCTCCTGTATGTGGTCACGTGTCTCGCATGTGAACAGCAAGCTCTGGCGCCGGCACTTGGGAGCGGAGCATGCGGCCGCATAGCAACACATGGAGCCGCAGTAAGTGCTATGGACTAAAATAAAGGTTCATTTTAATAGATATCACAAATTCTAACATGGGGCTGTGGGTTATTTGCTGTCTGTCATTTTTTTTGTTAATTATTTATTGATGTTGTAAACTTGATACATAAAACAGCAGTGTCAGTTATAACGACATGACAAGGAGCATGACATCAGAGTAGTTGACATCATAGACCTCACATGACATCACAAGTGCTATAGAATGTGCAAAGTTCTATTCCTGAGCCATCTTGTGTCCTTGTTTGAAGAGGACGAGTCCCGGTAGGCAGCTCTTCACTGAAGGGCTTGTTTTCACTTGCGAGAAACACGTCCGTGTCTCGCATGTGGAAACGAAGCTCTGGCGCCGGCACTCCGGAGCGGAGCGGGCGGCTGCATGTGTTGCTATGCGGCCGCACGCCCCGCTCCGGAGTGCCGGCACCAGAGCTTCGTTTCCACATGCGAGACACGGACGTGTTTCTCGCAAATGGAAACAAGCCCTAACGCTGAGGATCGGGTCACATTGGAGAGGGAGGAAGACTCGCTGCACAGCATTATACACAGCACAAACAGCACAGCAGGGCCAGGAAGCGATCTGCAGTGTGCGCTGTATGGACGGCTTCATCATCATCACCATGATTTCTCCAGATGATTATTAGCTGCATTTTTTTCTTCTTCCTGACCCTCCCCAGGCTCTTCTGAGATTGGTGGAGTAATTATCAAAGGACCTGTAAGTATAAAGTGAAAAGACCTTATGGGTTCCAGTATAGAAGGTAAGTGGGCGTGTGCGTGCACACATGTACTGTACACATCCCCTGAAATGCAGCAGTAATGATCTTAGTGTATGGGCATTACAAGTCTAGGGGACCCGCTCCTTTAAATTGGGCCTAGTTTTTAATGCGGCTTTCCTCCACGTCTCATCATTCTCCGCCACTAGAACACCAGGGTGAATGTGTTCTATAGAAGCAATAGCGGTTGGATACTGGATAAAACTTAGCTTTTATTAATACTAAGAATAAAAAATGAATGACTGCTAAAAAGACACAAAATACGAAAAAACCAGGGATCTGTGATACATGTGCCCTAAACCAAACACAGCAATGGGAAAACAAATAGACGTAGACATACAACAGATAATTGACTGTAATTATTGGTCCTATTGTATAGATTAAAGACCAAAAAATAGATAGCGTATAGTACCAAAAAGAACTGGGAAGTACTGGTCAATATATACCTCTCGTTATGTTAATGTGGTAATGTGGTGTCACTTATGTTGTCACCAAGGACCATATCCACCTCATGGCTAATACATACCACAGCCATAAATTGGGAGTGTCACCTAGAACATACCCTTGGTTACTATACAAATGTTGCTACCAAGCGCGTATAGCGCTAACACCATAAGCTAGTTGTATAACACAACGACAAATGTGCTGGGTGTATACAAACTGTCAATAACAAAGCAGTAAGTCACAAAAGCCTCATGAGAAATCTATAATGCACTGGACACTTGTATAGCGCACCTATATCTCACCCATAGGATAGCTAATGAGCGTAATAACGGTGCTCAGTGCGGACCATATACCTTTAGTGTGGATACACCATTATATCTGCATACAACCCGATTACTGTACAGACGTATGGGATTGCACAGACAGATCCCGCCTGCTGTTGCGGGTTGGGATCACCACACATATAGCCCACTGTTGTGGGTGGATCTCACCAGAGTCCGTCGGTTTCGTTTGCCGTGGTATGGTAATGGTGAGGCCGTGACATAAGACAGCGTCTCCCGACGCGTTTCATCCTACCGGAATCATCAGGGGAGCGAGGTATGACTGAACCGCCTTACCGGTCTTCCTCACTACTGTGTCATTTGTATGTTCGGACCAACCGCGCGTGAGCAATGCTCCGCCCATGGCGTGTGACGCGTCTGAGGTCGTATAGAGTACTTCCGGTATGATGAGTCAGTCGTCTGGAATACTTGGAACGCACACAATGCATCTCAGTGGGACGCATAGCTCCCACAAGGTGTGCCTGCGCCGTAGACCAAGAACAGTTGCTGACCATCTTGCCGTACTCATAATATGGAACCCTATAGAGTATAAAGGATCCCTGATGGGGCTGCACCAAATGAGGATGAAATAATCAATATATATAGACACCCTCTATGAGCAGACCCTAGAAAGGGGCGGGCACACAAAAATCTAGCGCCGACCCATACCCAAAGCGGCATGATACAGAATAAACCTATACTGATAATGGTATGAACCACCATAAGGACAAACAAATGGCCTAGGAAGCAAAGATGACCAAAAAAGAAAATAAATAGAATGGAAGTATATATGAGGGTAAGTTGGCTATGAATTCATTTATTTGGACGTGACACCACGGACCAAAGTGCCAATAGGAAACAGAGAGTGAAGGGGTGGTGCTGGGGAACCTGCAAGCCCTATGTGGAACTAAACCCTCTTATCCTATCTGTACCCTACCTATCGCGGAGGTTGGCACCCTACAAGAGAAAAACGCAAAGAAATGGCGCCCCCACTCAACTGCGGCTATCCCTAACTGCATAGCCCTATTTTGTCCCTGAATTGTGCATGGGAGATAGAAAGGGATACATTGGTTGATTAAAGAGGAATCAATATAGAGGATGGAGACATCTTTCCCTATCGATTATGGCCTACCTCGCGCGGGGGTTGGCACCCTAAAGACCTCCGCAAGTGGCGCCCCCACTCCACGGCGGCTTTCCCTCATTGCAAAACCCTCAAACAATGGAGTGTAATGAAGAGGGGTATTATAAAAAGCAACTGTAAGATTGTGCCTCATTCAGGCCAGCTGGCTGCACGGTTCTCAGGGTAAATATCCACCTGCTCTCTTTTTGTAGGATCAATTTGTCCCAATCTCCTCCTCTTACTGGAGGAGCTATTTTATCGATCCCAATAAAAGAGATTTCTTTGAGATTACCACGGTGGAAATTATTCATGTGGGTTGCCACTGGAGTTTCTCTTCTATTGGCGATGTCCCGGAGATGTTCCCCAACCCTTTTCCGAAACTCTCTCTTTGTTTTGCCCACATACTTCAAACCACACTCACAAGTGGCTTTGTAAATCACTCCTTTAGTGCGACAATTAATAAAGTGTTGTATGGAGTATGACGTGGCAGTAACATTGCTCTGGAAAGTTTTTGTTGATGTAATCGAGGCACCGGCCTTGCAAGCGCCACATTTGTAACATCCTTTTGTTTGATTCATCCACCCAGGTCTGTTTTCTGGTTGATAGTGGCAGTGAACCAATCTGTCTGATAGAGATCTACCTTTTTTGTAGGTGATTTGAGGCCATTCAGGAATGTGTTTACTTATGTCATTATCCATCTGGAGTACTGACCAGTGTTTCAACAAAATCTTTCTGACGTCACCCGCTCCATTGGAGAACCTGGTAATGAAGCGTATGACATCATTGTCCTCGACCTTAGGTTTGGGAATCAGTAACTGTTTTCTCTCCTTTTTTAGGGACTCCTTATAGGCCCTATTGAGGATCCCTTCCGGGTAGCCCCTCTCTAAGGATCTGTTTTTCAAGTCAGCCGCTTGTTCTTGAAAGGTGTCGGGATTGGAGCAATTTCTACGGATTCTCAAATATTGCCCTTTTGGTATACCTCTTTTTAATGTAATGGGATGATTACTTTCCCATCTGAGGAGGGAATTGGTCGCTGTTTCCTTCCTGTGTGTTTTTGTGCTGATCTCACTCTCATGCTTTTTCTCAATGCAGATGTCAAGAAATGCCAATTTTGTTGAATTTGCCTCATACGTGAAGTGAAGACCTAGATTGTTGGTATTAAGACCATCCACAAAGGTACCAAATTCAATGGCATTACCCCTCCAAATTACCAGGACGTCATCGATGTACCTTAGCCAAAATACTATCCTATCGTCTGGACCTGCATTGAGATTACCAAAGACAGTTGTTTCCTCCCACCAGCCCAGGAGCAAATTTGCATACGAGGGCGCACAAGGGCTGCCCATCGCTGTACCCCTGAGCTGGTGGAAGTACTTACGATCGAACAGAAACACATTACTGGTCAAACAGAACTCCAGAGCCTCCAGAATGAATTTGTTATGTTTTTCATACTGTATCCCTCTTGTACTCAGATAATGGTTCACAGCTGCCAGACCTTTTTCATGTGGGATGGATGAGTATAGTGCTTCTACATCAATACTCCCCAATATCATATCGGGGTCTAGAAATATGCCGTCCAGTTTGCTTAAAAGATCCGTGGTGTCACGTACAAAGGAATTCAGGGAGCCTACAAATGGTTTCAAAATTTTGTCAATATATATGCCAAGTTTTTAAGTTAAGCTGTTGTTACCGGATACGATGGGTCTTCCTTTTAAGGGGTTGGTTCTATGCATGTGTTCTATGCTGCTACAGCCAGTCAATTTTTTGGCAAGTTTGTCTATGATCCCCATAAAAAATTTTTAATAAAATGTTCCCCCCATGGGGAAATGTTTGTCAGCCCATACACTTAGTGTATGGGCATGAGTCTAGGAGACCCGCTCCTGTGTAGTGGGACAGGTTTTTTTTAAGAGGCCCTCCTTCATGCTTCTTCCAAGGGGGGATTGGGGTGTGCGCAAATTTGGGTCAAAGTGCCCCCTGCACAGTAGCTCTGCCTCCCACCACATCACCACACACAATCCCGCGCCCACCTCATTACCACACACAATCCAGCCCCCCAACACATCACCACACACAATCTCGCCCCCAACCCATCACCACACACAACAACCTGTTGTGAATTCTGTGGCTGAGTTCACTTCTGTGGTCACAAGTGGTATTGCAGTCTCTGGGCTTCCTCCCTCAGGTGTTTTGGTGAGCTCGTTGGCTGCCTTGCTATTTAGCTCCACCTGAGTCTGTCTTCCTTGCTCCTTGTCAATGTTCCAGTGTTGGATCTGAGCTACTGCATCTTTCCTTGGGCCTGCTGCTCTGCTAGATAAGTGCTTCTAGTTTGTTTTCTGTTTTTTCTGTCCAGCTTGCTATTAACTTTTGCTGGAAGCTCTGAGAAGCAAAGGGGTACACCGCCGTGCTGTTAGTTCGGCACGGTGGGTCTTTTTGCCCCTTTGCGTGGTTTTCGTTTTAGGGTTTTTTGTAGACTGCATAGTTCTCTTTGCTATCCTCGCTCTGTCTAGAATATCGGGCCTCACTTTGCTGAATCTATTTCATTCCTACGTTTGTCTTTTCATCTTGCTAACAGTCATTATATGTGGGGGGCTGCCTATTCCTTTGGGGTATTTCTCTGAGGTAAGTCAGGCTTGTATTTCTATCTTCAGGCTAGTCAGCTCCTCTGGCAGTGCCGAGTTGCATAGGTAGTGATAGGCGCAATCCACTGCTGCTTATAGTTGTGTGAGGATAGATCAGGTACTGCAGTCTACAGAGATTCCACGTCTCAGAGCTCGTCCTATTGTT
The DNA here is from genome assembly GCF_032444005.1 of Ranitomeya imitator. Lineage (NCBI taxonomy): Eukaryota > Metazoa > Chordata > Amphibia > Anura > Dendrobatidae > Ranitomeya > Ranitomeya imitator. Next base: position 448,489,911 of record NC_091283.1, on the reverse strand, counting down.
TTTGGTTATTGCCAGATCTCTGTATGTGCGCTGATTACTGCACGCTGTGTTGCCTGATTGCCGGCCATAACAGTACAAGGAGCCAACCAATGATTCCCAATAGAGGGAAAAAAGAAATCCTGACATCATTTTTTTTTCTTAGCTCTGTCTTCAGTCTTTTTTTTCCCCTAGACATTAGAGTGCTTCAGGACACAGCTGTGGACATGGATATTCAGGCTCTGTGCTCCTCAATGGATAATCTCGTTGTAAATGTACAAAAGATTCAAGATACTATTGATCAGAAATCGATGCTAGAACCAAGAATTCCGATTCCTGATTTGTTTTTTGGTGACAGAACTAAGTTCCTGAGCTTCAGAAATAATTGTAAGCTATTTTTGGCCTTGAAACCTCATTCTTCTGGTAATCCTATTCAACAGGTTTTGATTATTATTTCTTTTTTGCGCGGCGACCCACAGGACTGGGCGTTTTCTCTTGCACCAGGAGATTCTGCATTGAGTAATGTTGATGCATTTTTCCAGGCGCTGGGATTGCTTTACGATGAGCCTAATTCAGTGGATCAGGCTGAGAAAAATCTGCTGGCTTTATGCCAGGGTCAGGATGATATAGAAGTATATTGTCAGAAATTTAGGAAGTGGTCAGTACTCACTCTGTGGAATGAATCTGCACTAGCGGCTTTGTTCAGAAAGGGTCTCTCTGAAGCTCTTAAGGATGTAATGGTGGGATTTCCTATGCCTGCTGGTTTGAATGAGTCTATGTCCTTGGCCATTCAGATCGGTCGTCGCTTGCGCGAGCGTAAATCTGTGCACCATCTGGCGGTATTGTCTGAGAGTAAACCTGAGCCTATGCAGTGCGACAGGACTATGACTAAAGTAGAACGGCAAGAACACAGACGTCTGAACAGACTGTGTTTCTATTGTGGTGATTCTACTCATGCTATTTCTAATTGTCCTAAACGCACTAGGCGGTTCGATAGCTCTGCCGTTATTGGTACTGTACAGTCCAAATTCCTTTTGTCCATTACCTTAATGTGCTCTTTGTCATCGTATTCTGTCATGGCGTTTGTGGATTCAGGCGCTGCCCTGAATCTGATGGATTTGGATTATGCTAAACGTTGTGGATTTTTCTTGGAGCCTTTGCGGTGTCCTATTCCGTTGAGAGGAATTGATGCTACACCTTTGGCCAAGAATAAGCCTCAGTACTGGGCCCAGCTGACCATGTGCATGGCTCCTGCACATCAGGAAGTTATTCGCTTTCTGGTACTGCATAATTTGCATGATGTGGTCGTGTTGGGGTTGCCATGGCTACAAACCCATAATCCAGTATTGGATTGGAACTCTATGTCGGTAACCAGCTGGGGTTGTCAGGGAGTACATGGTGATGTTCCATTTTTGTCTATTTCGTCATCCATTCCTTCTGACATCCCAGAGTTCTTGTCGGACTTTCAGGATGTATTTGAAGAGTCCAAGTCTGATGCCCTACCTCCGCATAGGAATTGTGATTGTGCTATCGATTTGATTCCTGGTAGTAAATTCCCTAAGGGTCGTTTATTTAATTTGTCCGTACCTGAACACACCGCTATGCGCAGTTATGTGAAGGAGTCCCTGGAGAAGGGACATATTCGCCCATCGTCGTCACCATTGGGAGCAGGGTTCTTTTTTGTAGCCAAGAAGGATGGTTCGCTAAGACCGTGTATTGATTACCGCCTTCTTAATAAGATCACTGTTAAGTTTCAGTATCCCTTGCCATTGATTTCTGACTTGTTTGCTCGGATTAAGGGGGCTAGTTGGTTTACTAAGATTGATCTTCGTGGTGCGTATAATCTGGTGAGAATCAGGCAGGGAGATGAATGGAAAACGGCATTTAATACGCCCGAGGGTCATTTTGAGTGTCTGGTGATGCCGTTCGGACTTGCCAATGCTCCATCTGTTTTTCAGTCTTTTATGCATGACATTTTCCGTGAGTATCTGGATAAATTCTTGATTGTTTACTTGGATGACATTTTGATCTTCTCAGATGATTGGGAGTCTCATGTGAAGCAAGTCAGAATGGTTTTCCAGGTACTGCGTGCTAATTCCTTGTTCGTGAAGGGATCAAAGTGTCTCTTCGGTGTGCAGAAAGTTTCATTTTTGGGGTTCATCTTTTCCCCTTCTACTATCGAGATGGATCCGGTTAAGGTTCAGGCCATCCAGGATTGGACTCAGCCGACATCTCTAAAAAGTCTGCAGAAATTCCTGGGCTTTGCTAATTTTTATCGTCGCTTCATCTGTAATTTTTCTAGCATTGCCAGACCATTGACCGATTTGACCAAGAAGGGTGCTGATTTGGTTAATTGGTCTTCTGCTGCCGTGGAAGCTTTTCAGGAGTTGAAGCGTCGTTTTTGCTGTGCCCCTGTGTTGTGTCAACCTGATGTTTCTCTTCCGTTCCAGGTCGAGGTTGATGCTTCTGAGATTGGTGCAGGGGCGGTTTTGTCACAGAGAGGTTCTGGTTGCTCAGTGTTCAAACCATGTGCTTTCTTTTCCAGGAAATTTTCTGCTGCTGAGCGTAATTATGATGTGGGCAACCGAGAGTTGCTGGCCATGAAGTGGGCATTCGAGGAGTGGCGTCATTGGCTTGAGGGTGCTAAGCATCGCGTGGTGGTATTGACTGATCATAAGAACCTTACTTATCTTGAGTCTGCCAAGCGCTTGAGTACTAGACAGGCCCGTTGGTCGTTGTTTTTTGCTCGTTTTGATTTTGTGATTTCATACCTTCCGGGCTCTAAAAATGTGAAGGCGGATGCTCTGTCTAGGAGTTTTGTGCCCGACTCTCCGGGGTTATCTGAGCCGGCGAGTATCCTCAAGGAAGGAGTCATTGTGTCTGCCATCTCCCCTGATTTGCGGAGAGTGTTGCAGAAATTTCAGGCTAATAAACCTGATCGTTGTCCGGCCGAGAAACTGTTCGTCCCTGATAGGTGGACTAGTAAAGTTATCTCTGAACTTCATTGTTCGGTGCTGGCCGGTCATCCAGGAATCTTTGGTACCAGGGAGTTGGTTGCTAGATCCTTCTGGTGGCCATCTCTGTCACGGGATGTGCGTGCTTTTGTGCAGTCCTGTGGAATTTGTGCTAGGGCTAAGCCCTGCTGTTCACGTGCCAGTGGGTTGCTTTTGCCCTTGCCGGTCCCGAAGAGGCCTTGGACACATATTTCGATGGATTTCATTTCTGACCTTCCCGTTTCTCAAAAAATGTCGGTCATTTGGGTGGTCTGTGATCGCTTTTCTAAAATGGTCCATCTGGTGCCCTTGGTTAAATTGCCTTCCTCCTCTGATTTGGTGCCTTTGTTCTTCCAGCATGTGGTTCGTTTACATGGCATTCCTGAGAATATTGTTTCTGACAGAGGTTCCCAGTTTGTCTCGAGGTTCTGGCGAGCCTTTTGTGGTAGGATGGGCATTGACCTATCTTTCTCCTCGGCCTTCCATCCTCAGACTAATGGCCAGACCGAACGAACCAATCAGACCTTGGAAACATATCTGAGATGTTTTGTTTCCGCTGACCAGGATGATTGGGTGTCATTTTTGCCGTTGGCTGAGTTCGCCCTTAATAATCGGGCCAGCTCGGCTACCTTGGTCTCTCCATTTTTCTGCAATTCTGGGTTCCATCCTCGTTTCTCTTCAGGACAGGTTGAGTCTTCGGACTGTCCTGGTGTGGATTCTGTGGTGGACAGGTTGCAGCAGATCTGGACTCAGGTAGTGGACAATTTGACCTTGTCCCAGGAGAAGGCTCAGCTTTTCGCTAATCGCAGACGCCGTGTGGGACCCCGACTTCGTGTTGGGGATCTGGTTTGGTTATCTTCTCGTCATATTCCTATGAAGGTTTCCTCTCCTAAATTTAAACCTCGTTTTATTGGTCCGTATAGGATTTCTGAGATTCTCAATCCGGTGTCTTTTCGTCTGACCCTCCCAGACTCCTTTTTCATACATAATGTATTCCATAGGTCGTTGTTGAGGAGATACGTGGCACCTATGGTTCCATCTGTGGAGCCTCCTGCCCCTGTTTTGGTGGAGGGGGAATTGGAGTATATTGTGGAGAAGATTTTGGATTCTCGTGTCTCTAGACGGAAACTCCAGTATCTGGTCAAATGGAAGGGTTATGCTCAGGAAGATAATTCCTGGGTTTTTGCCTCTGATGTCCATGCCCCAGATCTTGTTCGTGCCTTTTATGTGGCTCATCCTGGTCGGCCTGGGGGTTCTGGTGAGGGTTCGGTGACCCCTCCTCAAGGGGGGGGTACTGTTGTGAATTCTGTGGCTGAGTTCACTTCTGTGGTCACAAGTGGTATTGCAGTCTCTGGGCTTCCTCCCTCAGGTGTTTTGGTGAGCTCGTTGGCTGCCTTGCTATTTAGCTCCACCTGAGTCTGTCTTCCTTGCTCCTTGTCAATGTTCCAGTGTTGGATCTGAGCTACTGCATCTTTCCTTGGGCCTGCTGCTCTGCTAGATAAGTGCTTCTAGTTTGTTTTCTGTTTTTTCTGTCCAGCTTGCTATTAACTTTTGCTGGAAGCTCTGAGAAGCAAAGGGGTGCACCGCCGTGCTGTTAGTTCGGCACGGTGGGTCTTTTTGCCCCTTTGCGTGGTTTTCGTTTTAGGGTTTTTTGTAGACTGCATAGTTCTCTTTGCTATCCTCGCTCTGTCTAGAATATCGGGCCTCACTTTGCTGAATCTATTTCATTCCTACGTTTGTCTTTTCATCTTGCTAACAGTCATTATATGTGGGGGGCTGCCTATTCCTTTGGGGTATTTCTCTGAGGTAAGTCAGGCTTGTATTTCTATCTTCAGGCTAGTCAGCTCCTCTGGCAGTGCCGAGTTGCATAGGTAGTGATAGGCGCAATCCACTGCTGCTTATAGTTGTGTGAGGATAGATCAGGTACTGCAGTCTACAGAGATTCCACGTCTCAGAGCTCGTCCTATTGTTTTTGGTTATTGCCAGATCTCTGTATGTGCGCTGATTACTGCACGCTGTGTTGCCTGATTGCCGGCCATAACAACAACCCATCACCACACACAATCTCGCCCCTCAACCCATCACCACACACAATCACGCCCCCCACCCCATCACCACACACAATCACGCCCCCCACCCCTTCACAATCCCGCCCCCCAACACATCACCACACAAAATCCCACCCCCCGACCCATCACTACACACAATCACACCCCCCAAAACATCACCACACACAATCCAGCCCCCAACACATCACCACACACAATCCCGCCCCCCACCACATCACCACACACAATCTCGCCCCCCCACCACATCAGCACACACAATCCCGCCCCCCAACACATCACCACACACAATCCCGCCCCCCAACACATCACCACACACAATCTCGCCCCCAATCCATCACCGCACATAATCTCACCCCGCAACACATCACCACACACAATGTCGCCCCCCCAACAAATCACCACACACAATCTCGCCCCCCAACCCATCACCACACACAAGCTCCGTCCTCACACATTACCACACAAGGCTGTGTCCCCACACATTACCACACAACGCTTCGTCCCCACACATTACCACACGAGGCTGCGTCCCCACACATTACCACACGAGGCTTCGTGCCCACACATTACCACACGAGGCTTCGTCCCCACACATTACAACACGAGGCTACATCCCCACACATTACCACACGAGGCTGCGTGCCCACACATTACCACACAAGGCTCTGTCCCCACACATTACCACATGAGGCTGCGTCCCCACACATTACCACACGAGGCTCTATCCCCACACATTACCACACGAGGCTGCGTCCCCACACATTACCACATGAGGCTCTGTCCCCACACATTACCGCATGAGGCTCTGTCCCCACACATTACCACACAAGGCTCTGTCCCCACATATTACCGCACGAGGCTCTGTCCCCACACATTACCACACAAGGCTCTGTCCCCACACATTACCACACGAGGCTTCGTCCTTACACATTACCACACGAGGCTGCGTCCCTACACATTACCACACGAGGCTCTGTCCCCACACATTACCATACGAGGCTCCACCCCCACACATTACCACACGAGGCTCCGTCCCCACACATTACCACATGAGGCTCCGCCCCCACATTACCACAAGCAGCACTTCCTTTCTATGTAATTCAACCACTTCAGCCAAGGTAAACGTACATTTAATTGCATCCGCATTCTCCCAAACAAAATGAGCCAAGGAAAGTCGCCAGGTCCATCTCACAGGCCGCAGGAAAATCCGGACAACGATGCAGTAGCTGATCTACAACAACCTATATAAGCAACAAAGGTAGGCGGGCACCGCACAAAATATAACGGTGATCAACCACGTGCATATAAACAATGTACAAGAAAAAACACCAGAAAAAAGATATGCACAAACTGGGATCACATATATATTAAATTTTATTATAACAAATCTTAACAACAAAAGGCAATAAACAGAACACACAATTAAAAACATTTAAAACTAGAACAGACCAACCCTCCTCCTCTAGGATATAAAGTAATACAAATAGGTATACAGATATTACACAGGGCATAAAGTCAGAAAAATACACATACATATCATCCAAATATTTGTCACATAAGAGATCGACAAAGCCCTATATGAAAATCCGTCTAGACCCCTATTATAGCCATAGTCTCCAGCCCCTAGTGAAGCAGCAATAATGCAAAAAACAGAGCACCAAAAAAATAAGCCCAACCAATGTGGTGCTATATCCAGTATCCACACCCCCGCCACACACCCAAACCTGGACAACCAACCTCATACATCACCTAGTCTGGAATAAATCCAGATAAATGCCGGAATGGTCCCTAGGTGGCCAAGGTGCTGGGCAAGCGTGGAGAGGGTAATGAGAAAAGCCGGTACACAGAATCCGTGTGTCCCTAAGCAAGGCTGGATGTAACCAAGGGGTAACTGACGGAAAAAGAAAATCCAAGAGGAGGGTGACGGCCCCACGCGTTCCGACGCTACTAAGGCGTCTTCGTCAGGGGAAGGTAGTGAGGAATGTGTCCCGCATACGCCTTTTAAATGTACAACATAATGAGCGATGGGTTTCACCTGTGAGGCTGCGGCGGCGTGTATCCTCAGATGCCGACATATGGAGGGCGAACACTTCCGGTCATGCGTACATGGTCCCAGAGGTTTGACATTGCTCTTTAGTCTAACAGACTACGCACGCGCTATGGTCTCCAGGGAAACGTCCAATACCAAGGAGGAGAGAAAAGAGCGCAGGCGCCGAACTAGTAAGCACAAGGGCGACCCAGACATGCGCACTGCCCATTACGCTTTCTATTCCTTAATGAGAATGAGTCACAATATGGTGAAACCCAATACGGGTCTCTTACAGATCTAGGAACACGCCAGATATTGAGCGGCGCAAACTATCTCAGTGATATCCAGCGGGGTCCGCATTGGTATAAATAGTTAACCTAATATACTTGCAAGCGCAAGCACATATGAATACTAAGGAGATGATGCCTACACAGTGTGCACACTGTATCAGTCGGTCAAGTGCCTAAATCTGGACAAAGCCATGTCCAAACACCGGCACCTAACCTCCTGAACATAGGGGTGACGCTAAGCGTCATTCCTGGAAGATACACTATTAGGGAATATCAGTCATATAGCACCCCACCTACACATCAGAGATGAATAGTTACAAAATCAATGTTTTAGTACGGCAAAGCCTATAAAAGTGCCGTTTTGCCGGAAAAGATGAAACTTCGACAGTGCAAGATAGATGTTGGAATTATCCATGGTAGTGCCGATAATGTCGAAGCCAAAACATGTACAAATCTGTAGTGAATATAAAAAGAACGCATAACTGATTCAGCAATGAAGGATAACCAGATGGTAAAAGTTATCTATCCAAGCGCCACAGTATGCGTGCTGCACTACAGAATATGTACATCTGCATGTCCAAGCCAAGTATAGTGATACATACAAAATTCAGTGACACATAAATCCCAGCCACTCATGATGAAAAGCAGGCCGGTATAAAGTTTAACCCTTATAGAACCTCACAGACACTCAATTGGTCCAGATGGCAGAACAATCGTCCCAGGATCCACGATCTAAGGTGAGGAAGTTACAAAAAAAAAAAAAAAAAAAAAAAAAAAAAATTTTTTATACTCCCTATTCTGATTCTCCTTTCTATTACCTTCCTTCCCTTCTCCCTCTCTTCCCCTTTCTTTAAAAATATATATATTTAAGTCATCAATCATAAAAAGTATATAAGTAGACTCAATTAGCTTCTGATGGAAGAAAATGCTGGAAAAATATAGTTGCCTAAATCTGCTTATAAAACCCGGTAAATAGTAGTTCCTCATTCATCCCCCCTGGGGCCCGACTATTCAAGTTGTAAATCCACTTGGACTCCCTCCTAAGGAGGTCTAATGTAATGTTCCCGCCTCTTACATCGGGCCTAACTCCTTCCAGGCCCATAACCCTCAGGCTACTTGCAGATCCACCATGTTCCTGTAAAAAGTGGCCTGCTACTGACGATAGTTTCTTACCCCTTCCTAGATCTATCTTGGCCGTATTGATATTAGAGAGGTGCTGCTGCACCCGGCGCCTCAGCTCCTGTGTAGTATAACCCACATATAATTTGGGACAGCCACATACCAAAGCATATACCAAATATCTGGTCCGACAATTGAAGTACGCAGAGGGCTCAATTCTCTTAGGAATATGTGGTAGAGTTAGGCCCGTATCAGAGATCATCAGGCCACAAATACTGCACCCTCCACATGGATAGGACCCAAATATCTGGCCACATGTGCCGCTTTTAGTAGTTGCCCGTTTAAAATGACTCGATACTAAATCATCCTTTAGGTTACGTGACCTCCTGGCCACCATCCTAGGAGTAGAGGCTAGCCAGGGGTGGAGTTTGGGTTCCGTCAATAGAATGTTCCAGTTCTTCTTCAAGATCTCATGAACATCCCTCCACTGATTGTGGTATACTGTAATCAAGTTGATAGGCTGTGTAGTCTTTTTCTCTCTTGGTTTAAGGATATCCTCACGTACACAACGTTGAGAATGCTGGAATGCCTGTGCAACCACTCTGTGTGGGTACCCCCTATCCCGAAATCTTCCTGTTAGTTTTCTGGATTCTGCCAAAAAATCCTCCTTGGTAGAGCAGTTCCTCTTGACCCTTAGGAATTGCCCCTTGGGTATGCTGTTCCGAAGGTGGACCGGATGCGCACTCTTATAATGCAATAGGCTGTTAGTCGCTGTTTCCTTCCTATGGAGACTCGTGACAATGTGGTTATCTCTCAAGATTATATTAAGATCCAGGAAATCAACCCCCGTGGAGGACACTTTTGATGTCAGTCTAATATTCCAGGGATTCCTGTTGAGAGAATCAATGAAGTTGTTACACTCATCCAGAGTTCCTGTCCAAAAGAATAGAACATCATCGATAAACCTATGCCACTCCAGCACACATCTTTGGAACATATGTAACTGATATACATGGGTCTCCTCCCACCACCCCATGTATAAGTTAGCATACGAAGGTGCGCATCTGGCACCCATAGCAGTGCCAGACGCTTGTCTGTAGAACGTGCGATCAAATATAAAATAATTCTTTTCTAGAACCATTTTTAACAGATCAAGAATAAAGCAATCATGATCTCTGTCCCTACTTGATTTCTTGTCCAGAAAGTAGGTGATTGCATCAAGTCCCAATTTGTGGTCAATACTCGTGTAGAGAGACTCCACATCGAGTGTGATGATCAAGGTATCCCTCGGCACCTCAAGTTTACCAATTCTCTCAATCAGGTGCATCGAGTCCCGTATATAGGACCCTAAGGAGAATACCAGGGGCTGTAGAAAATAGTCCAGATATACACACGGCCTCTCAAACAACCCCCCAATCCCCGATATTATTGGCCTACCTGGGGGGTTATCCAAGCTCTTATGCACCTTCGGTAGCATATAAAACGTAGGAATCCTAGGTGTTTCGGTGGTCAAGAAGTCTTTTTCCCTTTTGTTAATAATCCCCAGGCCAAGAGCAGTCCGAACCAATCCATCAAGGTGTTTCTTGAAGACATCCGTAGGGTCCGAAGGCAAAACCTGGTAATGAGAGGTATTAAGCAGCTGTCTCTTAGCTTCGACCACATATAAGTCCTTAGGCCAGAGGACAATGTTGCCCCCTTTGTCGGCCTCTTTGATCACAAAGGAGTCCTGTTTTTTAAGATGCTTCAAGCAGCGGGCCTCCTCCCTGGTCAGGTTACCCAATCCCTTTTTGATAACTTTTAAATTGGCAATGTCTCTACTCACGGTCTCAAAAAATATTTGTACGACCGGAAAGAGTGAAAAAGATGGGGAGGCTTGGGACGGAATACGTCCTGTGAATCTACCCGACTTACCGCTATTGCCCTCATTCTCATCTAGGAGTTCCAAGAGATCCCGGAATACCCGTCTGTCCTCCTCTGGCATGGTGTCAATTACAGATGGTTTATGGTACAGCAATTTAAACGTGAGCTGCCGACAAAAAAAGGTACAGATCTTTGGTCAATTCAAATTTGTTGAGCTGATTAGTTGGGGAAAAGGACAGCCCTTTGGAAAGTAGAGAAACCTCACCCGCCGATAATGAGTATGATGATAAGTTCACAATCTGTAACTTACCAGGTCCATCCCCCCCTGGGTCATTATGCGTTAGATTTTCCTGTGATTCCTCCTCGTGGTCCTCTTGCGACCCAACGTCCAGTCCTGGAGGGGTCCGCCCCTGGATCTCAGATTGATGGCGTTTACGCCTCCCCCTCCTGCACCGCCTTCTTGGTCGCTCGTATCCGTTGATAAAAAATCACTGGAGACAGGTTCAATTTGCTCAACTTGTGTTTTATCTCCTTGTGACATTGGCATACTTCTCCTCCTGTTACCACGGTGTGACCATCTATAAGCCTTTAAGCTATCAAAGTCCAGCTTATCCCGCTGGAACTTGTTTTTCTTACCCCTGATGACTTCTTTTTCAAAGGTATCAATAGACGTCTTTAATCGCTGTCTGAAGGGAGTAACCTGTCCCTGTAGATCAAAAGCTTGAAGCTTCCCTTCCTTTGATTTAATGTCATCTTTAAGTTTGGATAAAAGAGCATAATCATGTTCCAACAACATGTCAATCAAGATTGTTGAGCACTTGGACAGGCCATTCTCCCAAGTAGCCTTAAATGTAGGGTCAACTTCCCAAGCTGGGAAGATTTGTACCCGCAACCCCCTGGGAATAAGTCCCAACCTCTTGTATTCTTCCAAACTCTTGGTATTCCACCACACTTTGGTCAGTGATTTATGTAGGTACATAATGTCACTGCATAATTTGGAAAAACCTTCATCACGTTCCACCGCAGTAACCACAGTGTCACCCCCAACACCAAACACCCCCGAGACCTGATCTTGCCACGCAGCCTCACGGGCCTCCAAATCCATATTAGTAATAAATGGCGTGCCACCGCCAGGAAAACCTGGTACAACCAGTGCACCAGAGAGACAACAATCTATATAAGCAACAAAGGTAGGCGGGCACCGCACAAAATATAACGGTGATCAACCACGTGCATATAAACAATGTACAAGAAAAAACACCAGAAAAAAGATATGCACAAACTGGGATCACATATATATTAAATTTTATTATAACAAATCTTAACAACAAAAGGCAATAAACAGAACACACAATTAAAAACATTTAAAACTAGAACAGACCAACCCTCCTCCTCTAGGATATAAAGTAATACAAATAGGTATACAGATATTACACAGGGCATAAAGTCAGAAAAATACACATACATATCATCCAAATATTTGTCACATAAGAGATCGACAAAGCCCTATATGAAAATCCGTCTAGACCCCTATTATAGCCATAGTCTCCAGCCCCTAGTGAAGCAGCAATAATGCAAAAAACAGAGCACCAAAAAAATAAGCCCAACCAATGTGGTGCTATATCCAGTATCCACACCCCCGCCACACACCCAAACCTGGACAACCAACCTCATATATCACCTAGTCTGGAATAAATCCAGATAAATGCCGGAATGGTCCCTAGGTGGCCAAGGTGCTGGGCAAGCGTGGAGAGGGTAATGAGAAAAGCCGGTACACAGAATCCGTGTGTCCCTAAGCAAGGCTGGATGTAACCAAGGGGTAACTGACGGAAAAAGAAAATCCAAGAGGAGGGTGACGGCCCCACGCGTTCCGACGCTACTAAGGCGTCTTCGTCAGGGGAAGGTAGTGAGGAATGTGTCCCGCATACGCCTTTTAAATGTACAACATAATGAGCGATGGGTTTCACCTGTGAGGCTGCGGCGGCGTGTATCCTCAGATGCCGACATATGGAGGGCGAACACTTCCGGTCATGCGTACATGGTCCCAGAGGTTTGACATTGCTCTTTAGTCTAACAGACTACGCACGCGCTATGGTCTCCAGGGAAACGTCCAATACCAAGGAGGAGAGAAAAGAGCGCAGGCGCCGAACTAGTAAGCACAAGGGCGACCCAGACATGCGCACTGCCCATTACGCTTTCTATTCCTTAATGAGAATGAGTCACAATATGGTGAAACCCAATACGGGTCTCTTACAGATCTAGGAACACGCCAGATATTGAGCGGCGCAAACTATCTCAGTGATATCCAGCGGGGTCCGCATTGGTATAAATAGTTAACCTAATATACTTGCAAGCGCAAGCACATATGAATACTAAGGAGATGATGCCTACACAGTGTGCACACTGTATCAGTCGGTCAAGTGCCTAAATCTGGACAAAGCCATGTCCAAACACCGGCACCTAACCTCCTGAACATAGGGGTGACGCTAAGCGTCATTCCTGGAAGATACACTATTAGGGAATATCAGTCATATAGCACCCCACCTACACATCAGAGATGAATAGTTACAAAATCAATGTTTTAGTACGGCAAAGCCTATAAAAGTGCCGTTTTGCCGGAAAAGATGAAACTTCGACAGTGCAAGATAGATGTTGGAATTATCCATGGTAGTGCCGATAATGTCGAAGCCAAAACATGTACAAATCTGTAGTGAATATAAAAAGAACGCATAACTGATTCAGCAATGAAGGATAACCAGATGGTAAAAGTTATCTATCCAAGCGCCACAGTATGCGTGCTGCACTACAGAATATGTACATCTGCATGTCCAAGCCAAGTATAGTGATACATACAAAATTCAGTGACACATAAATCCCAGCCACTCATGATGAAAAGCAGGCCGGTATAAAGTTTAACCCTTATAGAACCTCACAGACACTCAATTGGTCCAGATGGCAGAACAATCGTCCCAGGATCCACGATCTAAGGTGAGGAAGTTACAAAAAAAAAAAAAAAAAAAAAAAAAAAAATTTTTTTACTCCCTATTCTGATTCTCCTTTCTATTACCTTCCTTCCCTTCTCCCTCTCTTCCCCTTTCTTTAAAAATATATATATTTAAGTCATCAATCATAAAAAGTATATAAGTAGACTCAATTAGCTTCTGATGGAAGAAAATGCTGGAAAAATATAGTTGCCTAAATCTGCTTATAAAACCCGGTAAATAGTAGTTCCTCATTCATCCCCCCTGGGGCCCGACTATTCAAGTTGTAAATCCACTTGGACTCCCTCCTAAGGAGGTCTAATGTAATGTTCCCGCCTCTTACATCGGGCCTAACTCCTTCCAGGCCCATAACCCTCAGGCTACTTGCAGATCCACCATGTTCCTGTAAAAAGTGGCCTGCTACTGACGATAGTTTCTTACCCCTTCCTAGATCTATCTTGGCCGTATTGATATTAGAGAGGTGCTGCTGCACCCGGCGCCTCAGCTCCTGTGTAGTATAACCCACATATAATTTGGGACAGCCACATACCAAAGCATATACCAAATATCTGGTCCGACAATTTATACCAATGCGGACCCCGCTGGATATCACTGAGATAGTTTGCGCCGCTCAATATCTGGCGTGTTCCTAGATCTGTAAGAGACCCGTATTGGGTTTCACCATATTGTGACTCATTCTCATTAAGGAATAGAAAGCGTAATGGGCAGTGCGCATGTCTGGGTCGCCCTTGTGCTTACTAGTTCGGCGCCTGCGCTCTTTTCTCTCCTCCTTGGTATTGGACGTTTCCCTGGAGACCATAGCGCGTGCGTAGTCTGTTAGACTAAAGAGCAATGTCAAACCTCTGGGACCATGTACGCATGACCGGAAGTGTTCGCCCTCCATATGTCGGCATCTGAGGATACACGCCGCCGCAGCCTCACAGGTGAAACCCATCGCTCATTATGTTGTACATTTAAAAGGCGTATGCGGGACACATTCCTCACTACCTTCCCCTGACGAAGACGCCTTAGTAGCGTCGGAACGCGTGGGGCCGTCACCCTCCTCTTGGATTTTCTTTTTCCGTCAGTTACCCCTTGGTTACATCCAGCCTTGCTTAGGGACACACGGATTCTGTGTACCGGCTTTTCTCATTACCCTCTCCACGCTTGCCCAGCACCTTGGCCACCTAGGGACCATTCCGGCATTTATCTGGATTTATTCCAGACTAGGTGATGTATGAGGTTGGTTGTCCAGGTTTGGGTGTGTGGCGGGGGTGTGGATACTGGATATAGCACCACATTGGTTGGGCTTATTTTTTTGGTGCTCTGTTTTTTGCATTATTGCTGCTTCACTAGGGGCTGGAGACTATGGCTATAATAGGGGTCTAGACGGATTTTCATATAGGGCTTTGTCGATCTCTTATGTGACAAATATTTGGATGATATGTATGTGTATTTTTCTGACTTTATGCCCTGTGTAATATCTGTATACCTATTTGTATTACTTTATATCCTAGAGGAGGAGGGTTGGTCTGTTCTAGTTTTAAATGTTTTTAATTGTGTGTTCTGTTTATTGCCTTTTGTTGTTAAGATTTGTTATAATAAAATTTAATATATATGTGATCCCAGTTTGTGCATATCTTTTTTCTGGTGTTTTTTCTTGTACATTGTTTATATGCACGTGGTTGATCACCGTTATATTTTGTGCGGTGCCCGCCTACCTTTGTTGCTTATATAGATTGTTGTCTCTCTGGTGCACTGGTTGTACCAGGTTTTCCTGGCGGTGGCACGCCATTTATTACTAATATGGATTTGGAGGCCCGTGAGGCTGCGTGGCAAGATCAGGTCTCGGGGGTGTTTGGTGTTGGGGGTGACACTGTGGTTACTGCGGTGGAACGTGATGAAGGTTTTTCCAAATTATGCAGTGACATTATGTACCTACATAAATCACTGACCAAAGTGTGGTGGAATACCAAGAGTTTGGAAGAATACAAGAGGTTGGGACTTATTCCCAGGGGGTTGCGGGTACAAATCTTCCCAGCTTGGGAAGTTGACCCTACATTTAAGGCTACTTGGGAGAATGGCCTGTCCAAGTGCTCAACAATCTTGATTGACATGTTGTTGGAACATGATTATGCTCTTTTATCCAAACTTAAAGATGACATTAAATCAAAGGAAGGGAAGCTTCAAGCTTTTGATCTACAGGGACAGGTTACTCCCTTCAGACAGCGATTAAAGACGTCTATTGATACCTTTGAAAAAGAAGTCATCAGGGGTAAGAAAAACAAGTTCCAGCGGGATAAGCTGGACTTTGATAGCTTAAAGGCTTATAGATGGTCACACCGTGGTAACAGGAGGAGAAGTATGCCAATGTCACAAGGAGATAAAACACAAGTTGAGCAAATTGAACCTGTCTCCAGTGATTTTTTATCAACGGATACGAGCGACCAAGAAGGCGGTGCAGGAGGGGGAGGCGTAAACGCCATCAATCTGAGATCCAGGGGCGGACCCCTCCAGGACTGGACGTTGGGTCGCAAGAGGACCACGAGGAGGAATCACAGGAAAATCTAACGCATAATGACCCAGGGGGGGATGGACCTGGTAAGTTACAGATTGTGAACTTATCATCATACTCATTATCGGCGGGTGAGGTTTCTCTACTTTCCAAAGGGCTGTCCTTTTCCCCAACTAATCAGCTCAACAAATTTGAATTGACCAAAGATCTGTACCTTTTTTGTCGGCAGCTCACGTTTAAATTGCTGTACCATAAACCATCTGTAATTGACACCATGCCAGAGGAGGACAGACGGGTATTCCGGGATCTCTTGGAACTCCTAGATGAGAATGAGGGCAATAGCGGTAAGTCGGGTAGATTCACAGGACGTATTCCGTCCCAAGCCTCCCCATCTTTTTCACTCTTTCCGGTCGTACAAATATTTTTTGAGACCGTGAGTAGAGACATTGCCAATTTAAAAGTTATCAAAAAGGGATTGGGTAACCTGACCAGGGAGGAGGCCCGCTGCTTGAAGCATCTTAAAAAACAGGACTCCTTTGTGATCAAAGAGGCCGACAAAGGGGGCAACATTGTCCTCTGGCCTAAGGACTTATATGTGGTCGAAGCTAAGAGACAGCTGCTTAATACCTCTCATTACCAGGTTTTGCCTTCGGACCCTACGGATGTCTTCAAGAAACACCTTGATGGATTGGTTCGGACTGCTCTTGGCCTGGGGATTATTAACAAAAGGGAAAAAGACTTCTTGACCACCGAAACACCTAGGATTCCTACGTTTTATATGCTACCGAAGGTGCATAAGAGCTTGGATAACCCCCCAGGTAGGCCAATAATATCGGGGATTGGGGGGTTGTTTGAGAGGCCGTGTGTATATCTGGACTATTTTCTACAGCCCCTGGTATTCTCCTTAGGGTCCTATATACGGGACTCGATGCACCTGATTGAGAGAATTGGTAAACTTGAGGTGCCGAGGGATACCTTGATCATCACACTCGATGTGGAGTCTCTCTACACGAGTATTGACCACAAATTGGGACTTGATGCAATCACCTACTTTCTGGACAAGAAATCAAGTAGGGACAGAGATCATGATTGCTTTATTCTTGATCTGTTAAAAATGGTTCTAGAAAAGAATTATTTTATATTTGATCGCACGTTCTACAGACAAGCGTCTGGCACTGCTATGGGTGCCAGATGCGCACCTTCGTATGCTAACTTATACATGGGGTGGTGGGAGGAGACCCATGTATATCAGTTACATATGTTCCAAAGATGTGTGCTGGAGTGGCATAGGTTTATCGATGATGTTCTATTCTTTTGGACAGGAACTCTGGATGAGTGTAACAACTTCATTGATTCTCTCAACAGGAATCCCTGGAATATTAGACTGACATCAAAAGTGTCCTCCACGGGGGTTGATTTCCTGGATCTTAATATAATCTTGAGAGATAACCACATTGTCACGAGTCTCCATAGGAAGGAAACAGCGACTAACAGCCTATTGCATTATAAGAGTGCGCATCCGGTCCACCTTCGGAACAGCATACCCAAGGGGCAATTCCTAAGGGTCAAGAGGAACTGCTCTACCAAGGAGGATTTTTTGGCAGAATCCAGAAAACTAACAGGAAGATTTCGGGATAGGGGGTACCCACACAGAGTGGTTGCACAGGCATTCCAGCATTCTCAACGTTGTGTACGTGAGGATATCCTTAAACCAAGAGAGAAAAAGACTACACAGCCTATCAACTTGATTACAGTATACCACAATCAGTGGAGGGATGTTCATGAGATCTTGAAGAAGAACTGGAACATTCTATTGACGGAACCCAAACTCCACCCCTGGCTAGCCTCTACTCCTAGGATGGTGGCCAGGAGGTCACGTAACCTAAAGGATGATTTAGTATCGAGTCATTTTAAACGGGCAACTACTAAAAGCGGCACATGTGGCCAGATATTTGGGTCCTATCCATGTGGAGGGTGCAGTATTTGTGGCCTGATGATCTCTGATACGGGCCTAACTCTACCACATATTCCTAAGAGAATTGAGCCCTCTGCGTACTTCAATTGTCGGACCAGATATTTGGTATATGCTTTGGTATGTGGCTGTCCCAAATTATATGTGGGTTATACTACACAGGAGCTGAGGCGCCGGGTGCAGCAGCACCTCTCTAATATCAATACGGCCAAGATAGATCTAGGAAGGGGTAAGAAACTATCGTCAGTAGCAGGCCACTTTTTACAGGAACATGGTGGATCTGCAAGTAGCCTGAGGGTTATGGGCCTGGAAGGAGTTAGGCCCGATGTAAGAGGCGGGAACATTACATTAGACCTCCTTAGGAGGGAGTCCAAGTGGATTTACAACTTGAATAGTCGGGCCCCAGGGGGGATGAATGAGGAACTACTATTTACCGGGTTTTATAAGCAGATTTAGGCAACTATATTTTTCCAGCATTTTCTTCCATCAGAAGCTAATTGAGTCTACTTATATACTTTTTATGATTGATGACTTAAATATATATATTTTTAAAGAAAGGGGAAGAGAGGGAGAAGGGAAGGAAGGTAATAGAAAGGAGAATCAGAATAGGGAGTATAAAAAATTTTTTTTTTTTTTTTTTTTTTTTTTTTTTGTAACTTCCTCACCTTAGATCGTGGATCCTGGGACGATTGTTCTGCCATCTGGACCAATTGAGTGTCTGTGAGGTTCTATAAGGGTTAAACTTTATACCGGCCTGCTTTTCATCATGAGTGGCTGGGATTTATGTGTCACTGAATTTTGTATGTATCACTATACTTGGCTTGGACATGCAGATGTACATATTCTGTAGTGCAGCACGCATACTGTGGCGCTTGGATAGATAACTTTTACCATCTGGTTATCCTTCATTGCTGAATCAGTTATGCGTTCTTTTTATATTCACTACAGATTTGTACATGTTTTGGCTTCGACATTATCGGCACTACCATGGATAATTCCAACATCTATCTTGCACTGTCGAAGTTTCATCTTTTCCGGCAAAACGGCACTTTTATAGGCTTTGCCGTACTAAAACATTGATTTTGTAACTATTCATCTCTGATGTGTAGGTGGGGTGCTATATGACTGATATTCCCTAATAGTGTATCTTCCAGGAATGACGCTTAGCGTCACCCCTATGTTCAGGAGGTTAGGTGCCGGTGTTTGGACATGGCTTTGTCCAGATTTAGGCACTTGACCGACTGATACAGTGTGCACACTGTGTAGGCATCATCTCCTTAGTATTCATATGTGCTTGCGCTTGCAAGTATATTAGGTTAACTATTTATACCAATGCGGACCCCGCTGGATATCACTGAGATAGTTTGCGCCGCTCAATATCTGGCGTGTTCCTAGATCTGTAAGAGACCCGTATTGGGTTTCACCATATTGTGACTCATTCTCATTAAGGAATAGAAAGCGTAATGGGCAGTGCGCATGTCTGGGTCGCCCTTGTGCTTACTAGTTCGGCGCCTGCGCTCTTTTCTCTCCTCCTTGGTATTGGACGTTTCCCTGGAGACCATAGCGCGTGCGTAGTCTGTTAGACTAAAGAGCAATGTCAAACCTCTGGGACCATGTACGCATGACCGGAAGTGTTCGCCCTCCATATGTCGGCATCTGAGGATACACGCCGCCGCAGCCTCACAGGTGAAACCCATCGCTCATTATGTTGTACATTTAAAAGGCGTATGCGGGACACATTCCTCACTACCTTCCCCTGACGAAGACGCCTTAGTAGCGTCGGAACGCGTGGGGCCGTCACCCTCCTCTTGGATTTTCTTTTTCCGTCAGTTACCCCTTGGTTACATCCAGCCTTGCTTAGGGACACACGGATTCTGTGTACCGGCTTTTCTCATTACCCTCTCCACGCTTGCCCAGCACCTTGGCCACCTAGGGACCATTCCGGCATTTATCTGGATTTATTCCAGACTAGGTGATGTATGAGGTTGGTTGTCCAGGTTTGGGTGTGTGGCGGGGGTGTGGATACTGGATATAGCACCACATTGGTTGGGCTTATTTTTTTTGGTGCTCTGTTTTTTGCATTATTGCTGCTTCACTAGGGGCTGGAGACTATGGCTATAATAGGGGTCTAGACGGATTTTCATATAGGGCTTTGTCGATCTCTTATGTGACAAATATTTGGATGATATGTATGTGTATTTTTCTGACTTTATGCCCTGTGTAATATCTGTATACCTATTTGTATTACTTTATATCCTAGAGGAGGAGGGTTGGTCTGTTCTAGTTTTAAATGTTTTTAATTGTGTGTTCTGTTTATTGCCTTTTGTTGTTAAGATTTGTTATAATAAAATTTAATATATATGTGATCCCAGTTTGTGCATATCTTTTTTCTGGTGTTTTTTCTTGATCTACAACAACAATATCGACAAAATTGTAGGATTGGTTATCAACAACGAATACCTGAGCAAATTGATAAGGACAGAGAGAGATATCACAAGGTTTATATTAGATAGCAATGAGCGTACCGAGCGTTAGCTGGCTGGAAACAGCTAATTATACTATATAGTCTACCTATGTGAAGTGCATTATACTATATAGTTTGCCTATGGGGAGTGCAGTCTGCTATAGAGTCTGCCTATGGGGAGTGCATGATACTATATGGAGGCCTATGGGGAGTGCATTATACTATATTGAGGACTATCTGATATATTATGCTATATGGAGGCTATCTAGGGGGCCATCATTCAGTGTGGAGATTACAGTGATGTGGCCATCATACAGTGTTGGAGCCATTAACCCCTTCATGACCCAGCCTATTTTGACCTTAATGACCTGGCCGTTTTTTGCAATTCTGACCAGGGTCCCTTTATGAGGTAATAACTCAGGAACGCTTCAACGGATCCTAGCGGTTCTGAGATTGTTTTTTCGTGACATATTGGGCTTCATGTTAGTGGTAAATTTAGGTCAATAAATTCTGCGTTTATTTGTGATAAAAGCGGAAATTTGGCGAAAATTTAGAAAATTTTGCAATTTTCACATTTTGAATGTTTATTCTGTTAAACCAGAGAGTTATGTGACACAAAATAGTTAATAAATAACATTTCCCACATGTATATTTTACATCAGCACAATTTTGGAAACAAAATTTTTTTTTGCTAGGAAGTTATAAGGGTTAAAATTTGACCAGCGATTTCTCATTTTTACAACGAAATTTACAAAACCATTTTTTTTAGGGACCACCTCACATTTGAAGTCAGTTTGAGAGGTCTATATGGCTGAAAATACTCAAAAGTGACACCATTCTAAAACATTTAACTTTTTAGTCACAAAAATGATTTTTAGCAACAATTTTTGTATTTTCCCAATGGTAAAAGGAGAAACTGAACCACGAAAGTTGTTGTCCAATTTGTCCTGAGTACGCTGATACCTCATATGTGGGGGTAAACCACTGTTTGGGCGCACGGCAGGGCTTGGAAGGGAAGGAGAGCCATTTGACTTTTTGAATGAAAAATTGGCTCCACTCTTTAGCGGACACCATGTCACGTTTGGAGAGCCCCCGTGTGCCTAAAATTTGGAACTCCCCCACAAGTGACCCCATTTTGGAAACTAGACACCCCAAGGAACTTATCTAGTTGCATAGTGAGCGCTTTGAACTCCCAGGTGCTTCACAAATTGATCCGTAAAAATGAAAAAGTACTTTTTTTTCACAAAAAAATTATTTTAGCCTCAATTTTTTCATTTTCACATGGGCAACAGGATAAAATGGATCCTAAAATTTGTTGGGCAATTTCTCCTGAGTACACCGATACCTCACATGTGGGGGTAAACCACTGTTTGGGCACATGGTAAGGCTCGGAAGGGAAGGAGCGCCATTTGACTTTTTGAATGAACTTTTCTGAAGGAACTTATCTAGATGCATATTGAGCACTTTAAACCCCCAAGTGCTTCACAGAAGTTTACAACGCAGAGCCATGAAAATAAAAAATAATTTTTCTTTCCTCAAAAATTATTTTTTAGCCTGGAATTTCCTATTTTGCTAAGGGTAATAGGAGAAATTGGACCCCAAATGTTGTTGTCCAGTTTGTCCTGAGTACACTGATACCCCATATGTGGGGGTAAACCACTGTTTGGGCACACGGCAGGGCTCGGAAGGGAAGGCACGCCATTTGGCTTTTTAAATGGAAAATTAGCTCCAATCATTAGCGGACACCATGTCATGTTTGGAGAGCCCCTGTGTGCCTAAACATTGGAGATCCCCCACAAATGACCCCATTTTGGAAACTAGACCCCCAAAGGAACTAATCTAAATGTGTCGTGAGGACTTTGAACCCCCAAGTGCTTCACAGAAGTTTATAACGCAGAGCCATGAAAATTAAAAAAAAAATTATTTTCTCAAAAATGATTTTTAGCCTGCAATTTTTTATTTTCCCAAGGGTAACAGGAGAAATTTGACCCCAAAAGTTGTTGTCCAGTTTCTCCTGAGTACGCTGATACCCCATATGTGGGGGTAAACCACTGTTTGGGCACATGCCGGGGCTCGGAAGTGAAGTAGTGACGTTTTGAAATGCAGACTTTGATGGAATGCTCTGCGGGCGTCACGTTGCGTTTGCAGAGCCCCTGATGTGGCTAAACAGTAGAACCCCCCCACAAGTGACCCCATTTTGGAAAATAGACCCCGAAAGGAACTTATCTAGATGTGTGGTGAGCACTTTGAACCCCCAAGTGCTTCACAGAAGTTTATAACGCAGAGCCGTGAAAATAATAAATACGTTTTCTTTCCTCAAAAATAATTATTTAGCCCAGATTTTTTTATTTTCCCAAGGGTTACAGGAGAAATTGGACCCCAAAAGTTGTTGTCCAGTTTCTCCTGAGTACGCTGATACCCCATGTGTGGGGGTAAACCACTGTTTGGGCACACGTCGGGGCTCAGAAGGGAAGTAGTGACTTTTGAAATGCAGACTTTGATGGAATGGTCTGCGGGTGTCACGTTGCGTTTGCAGAGCCCCTGGTGTGCCTAAACAGTAGAAACCCCCCACAAGTGACCCTATTTTAGAAACTAGACCCCCCAAGGAACTTATCTAGATATGTGGTGAGCACTTTGAACCCCCAAGTGCTTCACAGACGTTTACAACGCAGAGCCGTGAAAATAAAAAATAATTTTTCTTTCCTCAAAAATGATGTTTTAGCAAGCATTTTTTTATTTTCACAAGGGTAACAGGAGAAATTGGACCCCAGTAATTGTTGCGCAGTTTGTCCTGAGTATGCTGGTATCCCATATGTGGGGGTAAACCACTGTTTGGGCACACGTCGGGGCTCGGAAGTGAGGGAGCACCATTTGACTTTTTGAATACAAGATTGGCTGGAATCAATGGTGGCGCCATGTTGCGTTTGGAGACCCCTGATGTGCCTAAACAGTGGAAACCTCTCAATTCTAACTCCAACATAACTCCAACACACCGCTAACCCTAATCTCAACTGTAGCCATAACCCTAATCACAACCCTAACCACAACCCTAATTCCAACCCTAACCCTAAGGCTATGTGTCCACGTTGCAGATTCGTGTGAGATTTTTCAGCATCATTTTTGAAAAATCTGCGGGTAAAAGACACTGCATTTTACCTGCAGATTTACCGTGGATTTCCAGTGTTTTTTTGTGCGGATTTCACCTGTGGATTCCTATTGAGGAACAGGTGTAAAACACTGCGGAATCCGCACAAAGAATTGACATGCTGCGGAAAATACAACGCAGCGTTCCCGCGCGGTATTTTCCGCACCATGGGCACAGCGGATTTGGTTTTCCATAGGTTTACATGGTACTGTAAACCTGATGGAACACTGCAGCAAATCCGCAGCGGCCAATCCGCTGCGGATCCGCAGCCAAATCTGCACCGTGTGCACATGGCCTAATTCTAAAGGTATGTGCACATGCTGCGGAAAACGCTGCGGATCCGCCGCAGTTTCCCATGAGTTTACAGTTCAATGTAAACCTATGGGAAACAAAAATCGCTGTACACATGCTGCAGAAAAAATGCACGGAAACGCAGCGGTTTACATTCCGCAGCATGTCGCTTCTTTCTGCGGATTCCGCAGCGGTTTTACAACTGCTCCAATAGAAAATCGCAGTTGTAAAACTGCAGTGAAATGCGCAGAAAAACCGCGGTAAATCCGCCATAAATCCGCAGTGCTTTAGCACTGCGGATTTATCAAATCCGCAGCGGAAAAATCCGCAGAGGACCAGAATACGTGTGCACATACCGAAACCCTAACCCTAACATTACTGGGGGGAAAAAATAAAAAAAATCTTTATTTTATTATTGTCCCTACCTATGGGGGTGACAAAGGGGGGGGGGTCATTTACTATTTTTTTTAATTTTGAAAGATGGTGGCGCCCATGAAGAAGACGGACGGACCCCGGGAGGATCGGTAAGTATGATGGGGTGGGGAGGAGCACGGGGGGGGGGGGAATCGGAGCGCGGGGGGTGGATCGGAGCACGGGGGTGGATCGGAGCATGGGGGTGGATCGGAGCACGGGGGGGTGGATCGGGGCACGGGGGGTGGATCGGAGTGCAGGGGGGTTGGATCGGAGCACGGGGGGGTGATTGGAGCACGGGGGGAGCGGACAAGAGCACGGGGGAAGCGGAGCACAGGACGGAGGGGAGCCAGAGCAGTGTACCGGACAGATCGGTGGCTTGGGGGGGCGATCGGTGGGGTGGGGGGAGGGGCACATCAGTGTTTCCAGCCATGGCCGATGATATTGCAGCATCGGCCATGGCTGGATTGTAATATTTCACCAGTTTTAATAGGTGAAATATTACAAATCGCTCTGATTGGCAGTTTCACTTTCAACAGCCAATCAGAGCGATCGTAGCCACTGGGTGGGTGAAGCCACCCCCCCTGGGCTGAACTACCACTCCCCCTGTCCCTGCAGATCAGGTGAAATTGGAGTTAACCCTTTCACCCGATCTGCAGGGACGCGATCTTTCCATGATGCCACATAGGCGTCATGGGTCGGATTAGCACCGACTTTCATGACGCCTACGTGGCGTCATGGGTCGGGAAGGGGTTAAACAGTTTGGGGGATATTAAGGGGTCAGTATATATACAGTGAGGGGGCATTATACTGTGTATAAGAGAGCAACATATTGTGTATAGAGGAGCTGTACAGGGGGAGACTCGGGACATTATTAAATGTAAAGTGGGCACTTATTGTTAAAGGGGAACTCAGGTTACTGTGACTCTCAAAGGTTGCACACAGGGTAATATTACTTTTTAGGGGACAAAATATGGGCACTGTTTTCTAGGGCACTTGCACACAGCATTACTAAATTATAGAGAGGTGCTTTAGAATTTAGAGGGCACAGAGCACCACACAGTAGGTGCAGTAATAGGGACACATAGGGCAGCAGCGGCTTAGTATTGGGGTATCAGCAGGATGATGCGACACCCGGACCGCGATGCCCATCGGACCTCATCGGTACCGCCCCTGGGTTAGTTGCCGCAGCTTATATACTAAAAATGAGGTGACAGATTCTCTTTAAAGTTGGGAATAGTCCCATTGGGGACAGTGCTGAAAATATGAGATGTGAAATGTGTCTTTGTTGTATTCTCTGCAGCCAAGTCCTGGGTGGAAGAAGTTGTCATGTCGGTCTTGACCAGATGGAAAAGACTTGAAAAGTGAATGACAAAATCAGAAAAAACGTCAGCGGTAAGTCATTATCTGTAACTGTGCTGTGATCTCTTATATGTTCTATAGGAGTGGTATCTACCACTGACCATATGGCAGTAATATCAATATCTGGGATATAGGGATTATTTTCAGTAACAGCGCAGTCATCTGCTGAGGTTCTCCTCCACTATGAGGGTACATCACCCAGTTGTAATCAAGGTTACCTGGTTAGGGGCCCACTCAGAAGCTTCGCCCCCCTAAACCAAAACCCTAGCTACGCCCCTGTATATATGTATATGTGGTGGTATGAACAAGTTCCTACAGACTTGGTCAATGTGCAAGTAGCCCATGTGTTTCTGGTTCTATAATTGTTCTCTTGTTTCTACAAGACTGGGGAGTCCATCACTCCTCTGTGGGTCATTTGCATTTAAGCTGTTCCATCCTGCATGTCCACATGGATATTCCTTCTCTGAACCCTGCTTATACAGGTACTATACAGATGATCAGGTTTTAAATACATCAGATAGGGATTATATACATTAGATAGGACTGCTCTATAAGGGTATACCTTGACGATTGGTGGAGCAGCTTAGTATACATTTTTTGGCAAAAAAAATATCAACTTAATACCCTGTTTTCTTTACATCTTTTGACTAGCACTTGCTTATTACTGTGATTTTTTTACAACAGAGTATTTTTGACCTCGCTGTGATCTTTTGTATCTTCAAGTTTTTTGGTGGTGTGAACACATTCCTACAGACTTCTTGTTCAATGTTCAAGTAGCCCATGTGTTTCTGGTTCTATAATTGTTCTCTTGTTTCTACAAGACTGGGGAGTCCATCACTCCTCTGTGGGTCATTTGCATTTAAGCTGTTCCATCCTGCATGTCCACATGGATATTCCTTCTCTGAACCCTGCTTATACAGGTACTATACAGATGATCAGGTTTTAAATACATCAGATAGGGATTATATACAGTGGGGCAAAAAAGTATTTAGTCAGTCAGCAATAGTGCAAGTTCCACCACTTAAAAAGATGAGAGGCGTCTGTAATTTACATCATAGGTAGACCTCAACTATGGGAGACAAACTGAGAAAAAAAAATCCAGAAAATCACATTGTCTGTTTTTTTAACATTTTATTTGCATTTTATGGTGGAAAATAAGTATTTGGTCAGAAACAAACAATCAAGATTTCTGGCTCTCACAGACCTGTAACTTCTTCTTTAAGAGTCTCCTCTTTCCTCCACTCATTACCTGTAGTAATGGCACCTGTTTAAACTTGTTATCAGTATAAAAAGACACCTGTGCACACCCTCAAACAGTCTGACTCCAAACTCCACTATGGTGAAGACCAAAGAGCTGTCAAAGGACACCAGAAACAAAATTGTAGCCCTGCACCAGGCTGGGAAGACTGAATCTGCAATAGCCAACCAGCTTGGAGTGAAGAAATCAACAGTGGGAGCAATAATTAGAAAATGGAAGACATACAAGACCACTGATAATCTCCCTCGATCTGGGGCTCCACGCAAAATCCCACCCCGTGGGGTCAGAACGATCACAAGAACGGTGAGCAAAAATCCCAGAACCACGCGGGGGGACCTAGTGAATGAACTGCAGAAAGCTGGGACCAATGTAACAAGGCCTACCATAAGTAACACACTACGCCTCCATAGACTCAGATCCTGCAGTGCCAGACGTGTCCCACTGCTTAAGCCAGTACATGTCCGGGCCCGTCTGAAGTTTGCTAGAGAGCATTTGGGTGATCCAGAGGAGTTTTGGGAGAATGTCCTATGGTCTGATGAAACCAAACTGGAACTGTTTGGTAGAAACACAACTTGTCGTGTTTGGAGGAAAAAGAATACTGAGTTGCATCCATCAAACACCATGCCTACTGTAAAGCATGGTGGTGGAAACATCATGCTTTGGGGCTGTTTCTCTGCAAAGGGGCCAGGACGACTGATCCGGGTACATGAAAGAATGAATGGGGCCATGTATCGTGAGAGTTTGAGTGCAAACCTCCTTCCATCAGCAAGGGCATTGAAGATGAAACGTGGCTGGGTCTTTCAACATGACAATGATCCAAAGCACACCGCCAGGGCAATGAAGGAGTGGCTTCGTAAGAAGCATTTCAAGGTCCTGGAGTGGCCTAGCCAGTCTCCAGATCTCAACCCTATAGAAAACCTTTGGAGGGAGTTGAAAGTCCGTGTTGTCAAGCGAAAAGCCAAAAACATCACTGCTCTAGAGGAGATCTGCATGGAGGAATGGGCCAGCATACCAACAACAGTGTGTGGCAACCTTGTGAAGACTTACAGAAAACGTTTGACCTCTGTCATTGCCAACAAAGGATATATTACAAAGTATTGAGATGAAATTTTGTTTCTGACCAAATACTTATTTTCCACCATAATATGCAAATAAAATGTTAAAAAAACAGACAATGTGATTTTCTGGATTTTTTTTTTCTCAGTTTGTCTCCCATAGTTGAGGTCTACCTATGATGTAAATTACAGACGCCTCTCATCTTTTTAAGTGGTGGAACTTGCACTATTGCTGACTGACTAAATACTTTTTTGCCCCACTGTACATTAGATAGGACTGCTCTATAAGGGTATACCTTGACGATTGGTGGAGCAGCTTAGTATACATTTTTTTGCAAAAAAAATATCAACTAAATACCGTTTTCTTTACATCTTTTGACTAGCACTTGCTTATTACTGTGATCTTTTTTTACAACAGAGTATTTTTGACCTCGCTGTGCTCTTTTGTGTCTATATGTATATGTTTGTATGTGTGAGTTGAGGTGTTCATGTCCCCTGAAATGCAGCAGGAAAGGGCTGTGTGTGTGGCCCCTACACTAAAGGTGTGTGTGCGTTTGCGTGACCCCAGCAATAACGAGATGTGTGTGACCCCAAAAATAAAGGAGTGGCTATGTGATGGTTTGTGTGTCCCTGCACTAATGGGGTGTGTGTTTGTGGGCCCAGCACTGAAGGGGTGTGTGCACTTGTGTTTATGTGTTGAGGTGAATGTGTGTGTGTGTGTGTGTGTGTGTGTGTGTGTGTATGTATGTTGCGGGATGTAGTGACGAAAAAGAGGCAGAGCAAGGGTTAACAGTTTTAATTTAACAGGAGATACTCCACACTGGGAGATAAACAGTTAAATGAGGGTTGAACAGTTAAAGGGTAGGCAATTATGTAGAGTTAATGAGCAATAAGCAAGATAAGGGCAGTCCCTTAAATCACTAAGGCTAGTTTCAGACTTGCGTTCCTGTGCACTGCGGATGGCAGTGTACTTCCTCCTTGCTTCCTCCGTGAAGCTCCACCCAGGCGCCACCTACTGCCGGCTGCATCCTGTGTTTCTTGAATACCTATGTTTAACATTGGGTACACAGGGAAGCAAGGAGGAAGTACGTTGCCATCCACAGCGCACAGGAACGCAAGTCTGAAACCAGCCTTATCGTGTCAAAGGCTTCCCAGCCTTCTGCTGAAGCTTGGATGGCGGTGGCGCCGATAACTGCTGGCTCGATGCTGTTCCAGTGGGGTTCTGCAAACAACGGTCCGTCTTCTGGTGGCAGTGGTCGGTCTCCTGTACCTTACGCTGAGCCCATAGTCCATAAATTGGGTTGGCCGGGATGAGAAGGGCTGCGGCACTTGCAGGGTCCAACGTGAGGTGATCAGCAGCAATGGGCCAGATAGGATGCAGAAGTTTGTCTGCTACCTGGCTCTTTCTAGTGGGCCCATGCACTGTACCCCTGGCCACGAGACACGCGGTACCTCTCAGTCACGCAGAGGCAGGGCACCTGACACCCCGGACTCTGACAGTCACTCTGGTGGTGGTGGGAGCTGGCAGGAGCAGACCGATGCGGCGCGGGTGCTCGGGAATGGAGCACACCCCTCAGCCTGCTGCACGCTGCCTGTCTGCGCCAAAACTAACTGTTGCTGCTCGCGCTTTTGCTTGTGTATGCGCTCTGCTTCCGGGTCAGGGGTTCTGTCCGGGCCCTTATGCCTTCTCCTGGACAACAGGGTACACAGCCTCACCAGTTCTGAACCCGGCATGGTACAAGTGCCCGTGGTCCGGTGCTTCTCAAACTCTCCCTCTCCTTTAGCTTGCCATTCCATTGGCGAGAGTTCTTGCCGTTAATGTTGGCACTCTTCCATTTCTTGTACAATCCCCTGCCAAATAAACTGGTCCTGTTCATAGCAGGTAGGGGGTATTTCCGCGGTGGTCTGTTCAGTACGATGTAAGTCAGGTTGAGTGCTGGAGTCAGGCTGATAATTCGAAGGTGGGGGTGCACTCGGTTCCACGGGAACAGCCATCTCTGGAGTTTCTGGTCGCCCTTTTTCTCCTGGACTGATGACCGGGGCGCTTTCTGAGTCTGAGGAAGGTTTAAAAGGTTCGTCCCCTTTGTAGTCAGGAGCAGGAGGACTAGGCGCCTCGGTAAGGTCAGATCCTCTCTCTTCTTCAGGGTCCCATGATAGGCAGGGATGCAACATGTTGCGGTGAACTATTCGGGTAGGCGCCTCTTCTTCTCCCTCAGGTTGAATTTCATTCATCGAGCAAGCGTTGTCAACCCGGCGTTGCACCCGGTATGGGGTTTTCTTCCACTGGTAGTCCAGCTTGCCCCGTGGCCTCTTGTCTCGGACCAGCACTCGATCCCCTGCTTTAAAAGCTGTCCCTCGGAACGGCAGTGCTTCACAGTGTTTGAGTTCTCGGAACTTAGTCTGGACCAGCCGATGAAGAGTCTGCAACCGATGTCTATGTTGTTGGACCCAAGAAGACACCCCCGTCTGTGAGTCCTGCTCCAACTCAGTGATCTCTCTTCCCTTCCGCCCGAACAGTAGGGTGTATGGAGTATATCCTGTAGTGCGGTGCACCCTGTTGTTGTACACCCAGACCAATTCAGCCACATACTCAGGCCAATGGACTTTCCGGTCTTCCTCCAATGTTCTCAGCATTTGAATCAGTGTGCGGTTAAAGCGTTCACAGGCTCCATTCCCCTGTGGGTGATAGGGCATCGTTCTCAACTTCTCAATTTGGTATAGATGGTGTAATTCTTCCATCACTCGGCCTTGGAAACAGGTGCCTTGATCTTAATGAATTTACTTCAGGCAACCGTACACCCGGATGAAGTCTCGACAGATAGCCTGGACAGCAGACTCGGCAGTTTGATCTCGGGTTGGGGTAACCACCGTGAACTGTTGTGAATTCTGCTCTTGGGTTCCCTACAGTGGTTGTAGGTGGGAATGCAGTTGTCTCTGAGTCACAGACCTGGCCAGGTGTATCGGATGATTACAATTCTGACTGGGATATTTAAGTGGGCAGGATCCTTTAGCCCTTGCCAGTAGTCTATGTTCCTTGTGAAGTGTTGGATCACTTTCTGGCTTCTCCTGCTCGCTGCCAATTTCAGCAAAGATAAGTGTTTGGTTTTTGTTTCTGTGGCACACTGCCGGTGTGCTTGTTTCAGTTTTATTCCTGCTCTGATTGTAGGATTCACTGGAGTTGCAGATTTACGCTCCTACATCTTTCAGTAAGATGTAGGAAGTTTTTGTATATTCTGCTGTGGATGTTTTGAAGGGTTTTTATACTGACCGCACAGAACTCTGTCCTATCCTGTCCTATCTAGCTAGAGTGGCCTCCTGTGCTAATCCTGTTTTTCTGCCTGTGTATGTTTTTTCCTCTCCGACTCACCGCCAATATTTGTGGGGGGCTGTCTATCCTTTGGGGATTTTCTCTGAGGCAAGATAGTATTTATTATATTATTACTTTTTAGCTTTTTCTGTGCACATACACCTAGGCAGCTCTTATGGCTATTAGGGCACTGAGACATGATAGGGACTATCGTTTAACTCTTGTTAACAAACAACTCTCTTTTAAGATTTCCCCTCCCCCTATGGATGAACAAGCAAGGCAATCATTGAAAACATTAGAGAAACTTTTAATTACAGAAATGAGGGACATATGGGAGGTGGCTACACTTGAAAAATATGTACAGACTAACATTATACCTAAGGGACTGGTGATTTATAAATCCCTAGCTGGGGACTTTGGGGACCCCCAAATACAGCAAGAATGGGATGAAATGTTTAATAATTTTTTAAAAAAAACTTTGCATTTTATCATAGATAAACGGAGGACAAAATTGAACCATACTAGCCAACAAATTATTGCGCTTTTTGAACAGCTCGATGAGTATGAAAACATGGCTGACCTTCAAACTCTCTTAGATAGCATATTGACCAGATTAAGAGAAAAAGAGAAAGAAATCATAGCTAAAAAAGTGAAGAAATTTCACAGAGATAGGGTGCCTAATGCACTCTCTGACAATATGGCGTGCTATCGGGAAACATATTCGCCCTCTGTAGGCATGCAACAAGCCTCTATGGACCTTGTAGTCCTAGACGAATACAATGAAACTCCTACACCAAATATACTAGATCGGTCAGAAATTTTTTCAACATATACTAATACCAATTCCACCCAGTACACACCTGTTTCCATTGGCAATAGGAATCAGGCTAACACCAGACCTTCTGTCACTTCAGAAGTAACTAACGTGTCATTCAATTATAGTACCCATGAACATTCAGGGCCACCATTAGAATTACAGGAGTCTCCTATTGTCCCCATCTCCAATCATTATGCCCCACTATCTCTAATTGATGATATGGACGACACTTTTAGGAGTAATGAATTACCTGGACCAAGCCAGAGTGCAAGTGCGGCGCCCAATTTAGCAACCCATAATGGTTATTCAGAGAAAGGTAAAAGATTGATGGAAGTTAAGTATGGTATTAATACCCCCATCACTCAAAAACGACACCAGAAAATCCCCCCCAAAAAAACAGAAGTGGTCATTAATAACAGAAATAATAACAGAAAAACCTCCAGCCTTATACCAAACAGAGGGAGAGGACTCAAAACACAGACCAAAATCACTCGGGATTTTTTTCGGTCAAATGGTTTAAAACCAAAAAAGGTAGGAGGGGGGGGGGGGAAACTCTCCAAAAAGAAAATAAAAAATTCCCCCCCCCTCCACCCAAGAAAATTTTTAACCTGAG
Organism: Ranitomeya imitator; assembly: GCF_032444005.1. NCBI lineage: Eukaryota > Metazoa > Chordata > Amphibia > Anura > Dendrobatidae > Ranitomeya > Ranitomeya imitator. The sequence continues at coordinate 448,457,384 of NC_091283.1, read as the reverse complement.
TTCGTATGTACTTTCAGACAATGAAAAATCTCTGCTGCAAAAGGGACTTAAATTTGCACCAACCTCAACAGCAAAACCCTTTAATCTATTTATCAGTATGAAGCAGTTCTTGCGTAATTTGGCCATTAAGAAATATTTCCTTAAAAAAGGACCACAAGTCCCTAATCCTGCTTCTCATGAATACATACAGACTTCGTTATCCAATCCCTCCACATTTCATCCCGTTCAAGAATATTCAAATGCCTTTCGGTCTTTTGAAACAGCAGTTACACAGGATATTAGAAAAATGAGGAAAAAGAAGAACCCCAAATACATATCCCAAAACCTAAATAACTCTGAACGAAAGGCATTGCTGGACCTTCAGGAAAACCATGACATTATTATACGTCCAGCGGATAAAGGGGGCGGAATTGTTATTCTCAATAAGACTTCATATCAGGAGGAATCTGATAGACTCCTGAATGATGAAACTACCTATAGGAAATTAAATAGTGACCCTACTGAACGGTATATAAAAAATTTAAATATCTTAATATCACGAGGCAAATCTTCAGGTATTGTAAACAAAAAAGAGTCTTTATTTATTATGAACAAAACCCCCAGTGTGGCAGTATTTTACTACCTCCCTAAAGTCCATAAAGATGTGATGCGCCCACCTGGGAGGCCTATTATTTCGGGTATCAATTGTTTGACATCCAATCTATCACGCTATATTGATACACACCTCCAAAAATGCATGTCTATTATCCTCGCATACCTTAAAGACACCAGTCAGGTGCTCCAAATATTGGAAGAAACCCAATGGGAGAGTGTTTTTATACTAGGGACACTAGATATAAAATCACTGTATACAGTAATAGGCCATTCAAAGGGATGTGAAGCGGCAGAACATTATCTTAACAAATTGGCCATCCATAAGAAACCACAGATTCAGTTTATTGTGGAAAGTATTTTATTTATTTTGGAACACAATTATTTTACCCATGATGGCCAATTTTACCTCCAAACACGGGGCACGGCTATGGGCACTTGTTTTGCTCCCAGCTATGCAAACATTTATGTAGCCAAGTGGGAGGAGCTACACATTTCGCTCACAGAAAGCCCTAATACTGGTTTGATTATGTGGAGGTGATTTATCGACGACATACTATTCATTTGGAACGGCCCCCAAAGAGAACTAGATGTATTTATTGCCAACCTCAACTCTAATGACTTCGGGTTGGAATTTACGGCCACCACTAGTACATCCGAAATTAATTTTTTAGACCTGAACATCTTTATCGAAAATAATCAAGTATTAACCAAATGCCACCACAAACCAGTGGATTCCAATGGATTTATTGATATTAATAGCTGCCACCTACCTATTTGGTTGACTAACATCCCCAAAAGTCAATTTACCCGGGTAAGACGCAATTGCACTGAAAAACAAGATTATATGATAGAAGCAGAACACCTCACTAAAAAATTTCTGGAAAAAGGATACTCCAAAGATTTGCTGGATGCGGCCAATTTAGAGGTTTATGAAACATCGAGAGATACCCTAGTACAAAAAATAACGAGGGACAAATCCATTCCAACTGATATCCCTAAACAAATTTACCAGTTACCCATTATTACGCAGTTTCATCATGGATACAAACAATTTACTAAAATTATTTACAAACACTGGTCAATCCTCCAGTCGGACAAAGTGATAGGGGAACTGCTACCAAAACGCCCTAAGTTTGTTTTTAGAAAATCACGAACAATAGGCAACATTATAGCTCCAACCACCAATAAGGGCCCTGTCAAGAGTATATCCTCAAAGAATCCAGGTTTTGTACCTTGCGGCACCTGTTCCTGTTGTGTGCGTACAAATTTTAAAAAAATAAAACAGCTTAAATTTTATAACTCTAACGCCACTCAGGAATTTATTATTAAAGACCAAATATCATGCTGGTCGTCAGGAGTCATCTACTTGATTGAATGCCCCTGCGGTAAAATTTATGTGGGCCGCACCAAGCGCAAACTGAGGGACCGCCTGAAAGAACACTTTAACCCCTTAGCGACCGCCGATACGCCTTTTAACGGCGGCCGCTAAGGGTACTTAAACCACAGCACCGTTAATTAACGGCGCTGTGGAAAAAGTGAATATCGCCCCCCAGAGGCCGATTTTCTCCGGAGTCTCGGCTGCCGGGGGTAGCTGAGACTCCAGAGAACATGATTCGGGGGTTTTTTAACCCACCCCGCATTTGCGATCGCCGGTAATTAACCGTTTACCGGCGATCGCAAAAAAAAAAAAAAAGCGATCTCTTTTTAATTTCTCTATCCTACGATGTGATCGCACATCGGAGGATAGAGAAAAGGGGTCCTAGGTAGCCCCCCAATACTTACCTATCTCCCCCGATGCTCCTCATGGCTCCCGGTGGGCGCCGCCATCTTGAAAATGACGGGCGCATGCGCAGTGCGCCCGCCGGCCGGCCCCGCGAGAATCTTTGGGGTCTCGGCTGCCGGGGGTAGCCGAGACCCCAAAGAGCATGATCGGGGGTCGGTTTTAGCGACCCCTGTTTTGCGATCGACGGTAATTAACTGTTTACCGGCGACCGCAAAAAAAAAAAAAAAAAAAAGTAAAGTGTAATTCTCTGTCCTCTGATGTGATCGCACATCAGAGGACAGAGAAATAGGGGGATTCGGGGACCCTACAATACTCACCTGTGTCCCTGGATCCTCTTGCTGCTCCTCCTGGCCGCCGGCAGAAGAAAATGGCGGGCGCATGCGCAGTGCGCCCGCCATCTGTCTCCATCTGCCGGCCGGCAGGAGAACAGCAGTTGGGGCTAAAATTAGGGGTAGGGTTAGGGTTAGGGGTAGGGTTAGGGTTAGGGGTAGGGTTAGGGGTAGGGTTAGGGGTAGGGTTAAGGTTAGGGGTAGGGTTAGGGGTAGGGTTAGGGGTAGGGGTAGGGTTAGGGTTAGGGGTAGGGTTAGGGGTAGGGTTAGGGGTAGGGTTAGGGTTAGGGGTAGGGTTAGGGGTAGGGTTAGGGGTAGGGTTAGGGTTAGGGGTAGGGTTAGGGGTAGGGTTAGGGCTAGGGTTAGGGTTAGGGCTAGGGTTGGGGCTAAATTTAGGGTTAGGGTTGGGGCTAAATTTAGGGTTAGGGTTGGGGCTAAATTTAGGGTTAGGCTTCTTTCACACTTACGTCGGTACGGGGCCGTCGCAATGCGTCGGCCCGACATACCGACGCACGTTGTGAAAATTGTGCACAACGTGGGCAGCAGCTGTAGTTTTTCAACGCATCCTCTGCCCAATCTATGTCCTGGGGAGGAGGGGGCGGAGTTACGGCCACGCATGCGCGGTCAGAAATGGCGGATGCGACGTACAAAAAAATGTTTCATTGAACTTTTTTTGTGCCGACGGTCCGCCAAAACACAACTGATCCAGTGCACGACGGACGCGACGTGTGGCCATCCGTCACGATCCGTCGGCAATACAAGTCTATGGGCAAAAAACGCATCCTGCGGGCACATTTGCAGGATCCGTTTCTTGTCCAAAACGACGGATTGCGACGGAATGCCAAACGACGCAAGTGTGAAAGTAGCCTTAGGGTTAGGGTTGGGGCTAAAGTTAGGGCTAAGGTTGGGGCTAAAGTTAGGGTTAGATTTGGGGTTAGGGTTTGGATTAGAGTTGGTATTAGGGTTAGGGTTGGCATTAGGGTTACGCTTGGGATTAGGGTTAGGTTTGGGATTAGGGTTAAGGTTAGGGTTGTGATTAGGGGTGTATTGGGATTAGGGTTAGGTTTGAGGTTAGGGTTGAGATTAGGATTAGGGGTGTGTTGGATTTAGGGTTTTGATTAGGGTTATGGTTAGGGTTGACATTAGGGTTGTTTTGGGGTAAGGGTTGTGATTATGGTTAGGGTTAGTGATTAGGATTATGGATCAGGTTGGGATTAGGGTTAGGGGTGTGTTGGGGTTAGGGTTGGAGCTAGAATTGGGGGGTTTCCACTGTTTAGGTACATCAGGGGGTCTCCAAACACGACAGCCAATTTTGCGCTCAAAAAGTCAAATGGTGCTCCCTCCCTTCTGAGCTCTGCCGTGCGCCCAAACAGTGGGTTACCCCCACATATGGGGCATCAGCGTACTCGGGATAAATTGGACAACAACTTCTGGGGTCCAATTTCTCTTGTTACCCTTGTGAAAATAAAAACTTGGGGGCTACAATATCTTTTTTGTGAAAAAAAAAATATTTTTTATTTTCACGACTCTGCATTCTAAACTTCTGTGAAGCACTTGGGCATTCAAAGTTCTCACCACACATCTAGATGAGTTCCTTGGGGGGTCTAGTTTCCAAAATGGGGTCACTTGTGGGGGGTTTCCACTGTTTAGGCACATCAGAGGCTCTCCAAACGCGACATGGCGTCCAATCTCAATTCCAGCCAATACTACATTGAAAAAGTAAAACGGCACTCTTTCTCTTCCAAGCACTGCGGTGCGCCCAAACAGTGGTTTACCCCCACATATTGGGTATCGACGTACTCAGGAGAAATTGCACAACAACTTTAGTGGTCTAATTTCTCCTGTTACCCTTGTGAAAATAAAAATTTGTGGGCAAAAAGATCATTTTTGTAGAAAAAATGCAAATTTTTTTTTCACGGCTCTACGTTATAAACTTCTGTGAAGCACATGGGGGTTCAAAGTGCTCGCCACACATCTAGATAAGTTCCTTAAGGGGTCTAGTTTCCAAAATGGTGTCACTTGTGGGGGGTTTCCACTGTTTAGGCACATCAGGGGCTCTCCAAACTCGACATGGCGTCCAATCTCAATTCCAGCCAATACTACATTGAAAAAGTAAAACGGCACTCCTTCTCTTCCAAGCTCTGCGGTGCGCCCTAACAGTAGTTTACCCCCACATATTGGGTATCAGCGTACTCAGGAGAAATTGCACAACAACTTTTGTGGTCTAATTTCTCCTGTTACCCTTGTGAAAATAAAAATTTGTGGGCAAAAAGATAATTTTTGTAGAAAAAATGCGATTTTTTTTTTCACGGCTCTACATTATAAACTTCTGTGAAGCACATGGGGGTTAAAAGTGCTCACCACACATCTAGATATGTTCCTTAAGGGGTCTAGTTTCCAAAATGGGGTCACTTGTGGGGGGTTTCCACTGTTTAGGCACATCAGAGGCTCTCCAAACGCGACATGGCGTCCAATCTCAATTCCAGCCAATTCTACATTGAAAAAGTAAAACGGCGCTCCTTCACTTCCAAGCTCTGCGGTGCGCCCAAACAGTGGTTTACCCTCACATATGGGGTATCGACGTATTCAGGAGAAATCGCACAACAACTTTTGTGGTCTATTTTCTCCTGTTACCCTTGTGAAAATAAGAATTTGTGGGCGAAAATATCATTTTTGTGTAAACAAAAGCGATTTTTTATTTTCACGGCTCTACGTTATAAACTTCTGTGAAGCACTTGGGGGTTCAAAGTGCTCACCACACATCTAGATAAGTTCCTTAAGGGGTCTAGTTTCCAAAATGGTGTCACTTGTGGGGAGTTTCCACTGTTTAGGCACATCAGGGGCTCTCTAAACGTGACATGGCGTCCGATCTCAATTCCAGCCAATTCTGCATTGAAAAAGTCAAACGGCGCTCCTTCACTTCTAAGTTCTGCGGTGCGCCCAAAAAGTGGTTTACCCCCACATATGGGGTATTGGCGTATTCAGGAGAAATTGCATAACAAAATTTATGGTTACATTTCTGTTTTTACACTTGTGAAAATAAAAAAAATGGTTCTGAATTAAGATGTTTGCAAAAAAAAGTTAAATGTTCATTTTTTCCTTCCACATTGTTTCAGTTCCTGTGAAGCACGTAAAGGGTTAATAAACTTCTTGATTGTGGTTTTGAGCACCTTGAGGGGTGCAGTTTTTAGAATGGTGTCACACTTGGTTATTTTCTATCATATAGACCCCTCAAAATGACTTCAAATGTGATGTGGTCCCTAAAAAAAAATGGTGTTGTAAAAATGAGAAATTGCTGGTCAACTTTTAACCCTTATAACTCCCTAACAAAAAAAAATTTTGTTTCCAAAATTGTGCTGATGTAAAGTAGACATGTGGGAAATGTTATTTATTAACTATTTTTCGTGACATATCTCTCTGATTTAAGGGCATAAAAATACAAAGTTTGAAAATTGCAAAATTTATAAGTGCTCTCTTTTTCCCCCCCTTTTTTTCCCCCTCCCCCTTTTCAATAAATTATAAAAACTTCCCCTCATTTTGATTTTTTACAACAATGTATTTTTAATGTATTTATTAAAAACAATTTTTAAAATTATTATTATGCCCATACTGTTTTATAGTAGTACTAGATGGCAGCCCGATTCTAAAGAATCGGGAGTCTAGAATCCATATATACTTTATTTATTCAAATGTAAGAATAATACAATTAATAAATAATAGTAAGAAAGAACAAAAAATGGCTGCACTCACCAGCTCTTGACAATTCTTGTTATTTAAGGTACAGTTACACAGGATCCATGAACATGCTTATGAGGGGAGGGATGAAAGACATCAGACGACAACTTTGCGTGTTGTGGGCAGTGTCAGGTAGTAGGAAAATAGCCAGTTAATAATAGGCAATAGTTCTTTGCAGGAATGCAGATATTAATAAATAGGCAGTTTATATTGCAGAGAAATTGCTGGGCAATAATGGACAATGTCCTTATGTGGCAAATAATAGAGCAATATACCCAATGTGGCAAAGAAGAGGTTAATAAACGGCAGTCTCTCAGTATAACAGTCAGTGAATAATAGGCAGTATATGGAGAAAACACCAAACAAAAGTTCAAAATTGTTGTGAAAATGTCACTGAACCACTTCACAACTAAATATATATAGTTTTGGTAAATGGTATTATCATTTTTTTGACGAAATTCGGCAGGAGCTTGAAGAGCAACGTCACTGGGCCCGCCTCCACGCAGTAGAAACTTGCTGTGAGGTAAAAATTCAAAAATCACACCAAAATGGCGGGCGGAGTGTGTCACAGTACGGCACGTTTCTGATTGGTCGCTCGCAGCAGGCGGCAACCAATCAGACACTGGACACTGTTGACGTCACTTATCTCCGGACATTAGCTCCGGACATTAGCTCCGGACATTAGCTCCGGACAAAGCCACGGAAGTTGGCACAAATTGCAGGAAGTAGTATTCTAGGCAATTATATATTAGACTAGATGGCAGCCCGATTCTAAAGAATCGGGAGTCTAGAATCCATATATACTTTATTTATTCAAATGTAAGAATAATACAATTAATAAATAATAGTAAGAAAGAACAAAAAATGGCTGCACTTACCAGCTCTTGACAATTCTTGTTATTTAAGAAATTGCTGGGCAATAATGGACAATGTCCTTATGTGGCAAATAATAGAGCAATATACCCAATGTGGCAAAGAAGAGGTTAATAAACGGCAGTCTCTCAGTATAACAGTCAGTGAATAATAGGCAGTATATGGAGAAAACACCAAACAAAAGTTCAAAATTGGTGTGAAAATGTCACTGAACCACTTCACAACTAAATATATATAGTTGTGGTAAATGGTATTATCATTTTTTTGACGAAATTCGGCAGGAGCTTGAAGAGCAACGTCACTGGGCCCGCCTCCACGCAGTAGAAACTTGCTGTGAGGTAAAAATTCAAAAATCACACCAAAATGGCGGGCGGAGTGTGTCACAGTACGGCACGTTTCTGATTGGTCGCTCGCAGCAGGCGGCAACCAATCAGACACTGGACACTGTTGACGTCACTTATCTCCGGACATTAGCTCCGGACATTAGCTCCGGACATTAGCTCCGGACAAAGCCACGGAAGTTGGCACAAATTGCAGGAAGTAGTATTCTAGGCAATTATATATTAGACTAGATGGCAGCCCGATTCTAAAGAATCGGGAGTCTAGAATCCATATATACTTTATTTATTCAAATGTAAGAATAATACAATTAATAAATAATAGTAAGAAAGAACAAAAAATGGCTGCACTTACCAGCTCTTGACAATTCTTGTTATTTAAGAAATTGCTGGGCAATAATGGACAATGTCCTTATGTGGCAAATAATAGAGCAATATACCCAATGTGGCAAAGAAGAGGTTAATAAACGGCAGTCTCTCAGTATAACAGTCAGTGAATAATAGGCAGTATATGGAGAAAACACCAAACAAAAGTTCAAAATTGGTGTGAAAATGTCACTGAACCACTTCACAACTAAATATATATAGTTGTGGTAAATGGTATTATCATTTTTTTGACGAAATTCGGCAGGAGCTTGAAGAGCAACGTCACTGGGCCCGCCTCCACGCAGTAGAAACTTGCTGTGAGGTAAAAATTCAAAAATCACACCAAAATGGCGGGCGGAGTGTGTCACAGTACGGCACGTTTCTGATTGGTCGCTCGCAGCAGGCGGCAACCAATCAGACACTGGACACTGTTGACGTCACTTATCTCCGGACATTAGCTCCGGACATTAGCTCCGGACATTAGCTCCGGACAAAGCCACGGAAGTTGGCACAAATTGCAGGAAGTAGTATTCTAGGCAATTATATATTAGACTAGATGGCAGCCCGATTCTAAAGAATCGGGAGTCTAGAATCCATATATACTTTATTTATTCAAATGTAAGAATAATACAATTAATAAATAATAGTAAGAAAGAACAAAAAATGGCTGCACTTACCAGCTCTTGACAATTCTTGTTATTTAAGAAATTGCTGGGCAATAATGGACAATGTCCTTATGTGGCAAATAATAGAGCAATATACCCAATGTGGCAAAGAAGAGGTTAATAAACGGCAGTCTCTCAGTATAACAGTCAGTGAATAATAGGCAGTATATGGAGAAAACACCAAACAAAAGTTCAAAATTGGTGTGAAAATGTCACTGAACCACTTCACAACTAAATATATATAGTTTTGGTAAATGGTATTATCATTTTTTTGACGAAATTCGGCAGGAGCTTGAAGAGCAACGTCACTGGGCCCGCCTCCACGCAGTAGAAACTTGCTGTGAGGTAAAAATTCAAAAATCACACCAAAATGGCGGGCGGAGTGTGTCACAGTACGGCACGTTTCTGATTGGTCGCTCGCAGCAGGCGGCAACCAATCAGACACTGGACACTGTTGACGTCACTTATCTCCGGACATTAGCTCCGGACAGGAAGTTGGCACAAATTGCAGGAAGTAGTATTCTAGGCAATTATATATTAGATAGATAACTTATTTTTCCCAAGGCACTCCATTAGGTTTATGATTTTATAAGTTTATAGCTCCTCTCTGTCACTAAGCGACACTGGCATGCACACATATATATGTAGTTTCTTTTTTGAATAGTGGGTGGTGCTTTTTCCTTTCTTTCCTATACAGAGCAGCAGGCAGCCAGGGACCTCTAGCCCTGACGAAGAAGGTCCGGTGACCTTCGAAACGTGTAGGCAATAGAGGCCCTGTTCGGCATCCGTCTCCTGCTCACTCTTTCGTAGCTCTGGGTGACGTCACCCAGACCACGCCCCCCTATTCCCCGCTGCAGTGTAGCGGCGCCCCTGGCCAGGACGCCGCTTGTTTACTTTTCCGGCGTGCGTGGCAGCTAGGCGCCAACAGGGAGGACGCTCCCCTCGGGCCTGCCGCTTCACGCCGCCGTCCGGACCCCTCATCTCGGACTCACGGAGGACCGGCTGTTTTCACCTCTTCAGCGCTCCACTAAGTCTCCACAGATCCAGTATCGGCACTTCAGTTACGCAGTAAGTGCTCATTCTATTCTTTCTGTGGGTACCTTTTCGTTTATTTGTCCATTACTTAGGAGCAAGGTAGCGCGGTGACCTAATTTTTATTTTTATTCCTTTTTATACATATGACAGGCTTGGCGCAGTAGCCGTCTAGGCACCAGCAGCTTCCCCCATTTTCACGCTCATTACCGCTTGAAGCGCCGGTGTATTTATTATATTATTAAGATAGTATTCCTATTTCCATCTTTAGGGGTATTTAGTTCTCCGGCTGTGACGAGGTGTCTAGGTGTGTTAGGTACACTCCACGGCTACTTCTAGTTGCGGTGTTAAGTTCAGGATTGCGGTCAGTACAGTGGCCACTTTCTCCAGTGAAAGTTCTCATGCAGCTCCTAGGTCACCGGATCATAACAGTGAACATGGTGAAGTGGTAAGTCATCACCAGACAATGTTCATAACCATGGTGAGCGGGACCCATGGTCAAGTAGTCGATCATCAGCAGGTCTAAGGGGGCAGAGGTCACGATGGTCTGGGTGGGAACTCTTTGTTCCGGGGATTTGGCCAACTCACAGCTTCGGCATCGCTGACAGGCCTCTTCTACTGCAGTCTTCAAGTGGGAGTGATAGACCAGCTTCTGTAGCCACTGGAATGTCTTCTCCGGACCAAAGTGAGCCCCCCTCTCATGAGCATCCGTAGCCACTATGTGGATTAGCTTCTCGGGGAGCACCACCTGCCAAGCGACCCCCAACTCACGCACCCACTGCACTTTCCTATATAGCAGGCCATCCTTCAATTGGAGCCTCTCCCATTGTCTGAGAATCTGCAAAGCCCCTGGGGACTGAGCACCTCTTTCATCTCAGCTAGGGAGCTGTTGCAATGCTATCCACTGTCTCAGCTGGGCAAGTTCTGTGTCTTCCTGCTGCAGCTGTACCCAATCATTTTGAAGTCGTCCTAACACCTGTTCCCTGGACGCCTCGCCGATCTGTCCCTGTGTTGTTGCCAACGACATGGCGAAGTCCCGGAAGCCCGGAATCTCTTCGTCCTCCATTTCTTCATCCAGATCACAGCCTGGGCGCTCATATGTCACTCTGGATAAGGCATCAGCGTGTGTATTCTCAGCTTCTTTCTGATACGCAATTTTGTACCGGTATTTTGCCATGCGGGCCACCCATCTTTGTTCCAGGGCTCCCAGTTTGGCATTTTCCAGGTGAGCCAATGGGTTGTTGTCAGTTCGCACCAAGACTTCAGACCCTGACAGGTTTTCAGCAAACTTTTCAGTCATCGCCCATACCAGCGCCAGCAGCTCCAGTTTGAAGGAACTGTAGTTGTCGGGGTTCCGCTCTAAGTTGTGGAGAGATCGGCTCGCATAGGCACTCACTCTTTCCTGTCTTGCACTTGAGAGAGCACGGCCCCCAGACCATGGAGACTTCCGTCGGTGTGTAAAATGAAGGGTTGCGAGAAGTCGGCATAGGCCAGTATTGGAGCTTCTGTCAGGGCCATCTTCAAAGCCCGGAAGGCTTCCTTCTGGCTGCTCACCCACTGGATAGTTTGATTCTTCACCCTGGACGGTACTCTTTTGAGCAGCTCTAACAACGGATTAGCGATGCGAGGGAAGTTTTTAACGAACCTCCGGTAATGTCCAGTCAGCCCCAGAAAAGCCTGCACACCCTTCCAGAGATGTATCTAGGGTTTCTGGCACCCGCGGCAAGAATTCATTTTGGCGCCCCCCACAAGGACATATGCCCCCCGTCAGCCCCATCATTGCCCTCTCCTCCCCCACCATCCCCATCATTGCTCTCTCCCCGTCAGCCCCATCATTGCCCTCTCCTCCTCCACCATCCCCATCATTGCTCTCTTCCCATCAGCCCCATCATTGCCCTCTCCTCCCCCACCATTCCCATCATTGCTCTCTCCCCATCAGCCCCATCATTGCCCTCTCCTCCTCCACCATCCCCATCATTGCTCTCTCCCCGTCAGCCCCATCATTGCCCTCTCCTCCCCCACCATTCCCATAATTGCTCTCTCCTCATCAGCCCCATCATTGCCCTCTCCTCCTCCACCATCCCCATCATTGCTCTCTCCCCATCAGCCCCATCATTGCCCTCTCCTCCTCCACCATCTCAATCATTGCTCTCTCCTCGTCAGCCCCATCATTGCCCTCTCCTCCCCCACCATCCACATCATTGCTCTCTCCCTGTCAGCCCGATGATTGCCCTCTCCTCCCCCACCATCCCTATCATTGCTCTCTCCCCGTCAGCCCCATCATTGCCCTCTCCTCCTCCACCATCCCCATCATTGTTCTCTCCCCGTCAGCCCCATCATTGCCCTCTCCTCCCCCCACACACACACCATTCACTTCTCTGCACATTCCCCTGCAGTGCGCCACACACACACACCCCTCTCACCTCTCCTCGCTCTCTGCCACAGCATCTCATCGCCTTCCTCTGACACAGCCAGCCGCTGAATGATGACGTCACCCAGCGGCGCGTCTGTGTGAGAGGAAGCAGGAAGACAGATCGCTGGGCAGCGGAGCTGCAGGGATTTCTCCCTGCCTGCCGCAGCCACCATGCAGGGGCCCCCCTCCACCTCTGCACATGTTGGGAGCTGGCGCTCTGCAGCTTCTCTGTGCCGGCTGTCAGCTGAATAGCTGACTCCCAGACCGTGGGCTGCAGAATGCAGCCGCCGGGAGAGACACTGCAGACCGCTGAATTAGGCAGCCCAATCGACCCCCTGCCAGCTGCGCCGGGGGCACATGCCCCGGCTGCCCCTTCCCCCCTAGATATGCCACTGCACCCTTCACTGTCTTCGGGGTGGGCCAGTCCTGTACTGCTGCTATCTTCTCACGGGCAGGCCTCACCCCGTCAGCGGATACGGCGTGTCCCAGATACTCAATCTGTTTGCGGAAGAGGTGACACTTTTGGGGCTTCCCTTTCAGACCATGTTTTTGTAGTTGACTCAACACTTGCCCTAGCCGCTGGAGAGGTTCTTCAAAGGTCGCTGCATAGACAATGATATCATCCAGACAGATAAGTGTTGCTTCAAAGTTCAGATCCCCCAAGAACCTCTCCATCAGTCGTTGAAAAGTCCCAGGGGCGTTGGTCAGTCCAAAGGGCATTCTATTGAACTCAAATAGTCCCATAAGCAGAATGAACGCTGTCTTCGGCCAATCATGTTTGGCCATGGGCACCTGAAAAACAGCCTGGCCAGATCTAGGGATGAGAAATATTTCACTTTTCCAAAGGCAGACAAGGATTCTTCAATCCTGGGCAGGGGATATCAATCTCGTACCGTACAGGGATTCAGTCGCTGTTAGTTTACACAGAAGTGCAGGGTCCCGTCTTTTTTTTCGTGAAGGCTCTAGCAGTAGCCCTTATGCCTTCCCCCAGACAACAAGGGACGCAGCCTCAGCAGTTCTGGACCCGGCGTGGTACAAGTGCGTGCAATCCGGTGCTTCTCCTTACATGTATGTATGTTGTGTGTGTATGTATGTATTTTGTGTGTGTATGTATGTATGTAGTGTGTTGAGGTGAGTGTGTGTGTATGTATGTTGTGTGTTGAGGTGAGTATGCATGTGTGTGTGCGTTTGTGTGTGTATATGTGTGTGAATCTTCATGTATGTAATAAAGGTAACTTAATTTCAGGCCCCTAATCTCCCACCACCTTGGTGTCATGACTTCATTCCCAGCTCTCTTAAAGGGGTTATTTGGGACTTGGATTGATGACCTATCTGTAAAATAGATTATCAGTATGATATCAGTGGGGTCTGACACCTGGTACCCCCGTGATCAGCTGAAATCTGCTGCAAGCAGTTGCCAGATACATGATAAGCATACATGATCGGCCGCTGCCTCTGGTCTATAAAAGACGCACACAATATTTAGCAAGATTTTTGTTGTTAAAAAGTGTGTAATATAGTCTAGAAAATACAGTTAGTGACAGATGCTTTAGGCTGGTTTCACACGTCCAGATAATTCCAGTACCGTATAAAATCGGTACTGGAGTTATCCGTGTCCGTGTGTCTGTGTGCTCACGTGGCACATCAGTGTGGCACACATGCGGCACACGTGTGCCGCCCTTGTGCCCACTGGGTACCACACGCACCGTGCAGGAGACAGCGCTAAAGTTTAGCGCTGTCCCCTGCATCGTGCTGAATCCGCGATTCATATCTTCCCTGCAGCAGCGTTTGCTGCAGAGAAAATATGAATAATAGTGTTTAAAATAAAGATCTATGTGCCCCTCACCCTCCCACCCCTTGTGCGCCCCCCCGCTGTTCTGAAAATACTCACCCGCCTCCCTCGTTGGCTGTCGCTGCTTCCTGGTCTGGCCGCATCTTCTCCTGTATGCGGTCACGTGGGGCCGCCGATTACAGTAATGAATATGCGGCTCCACCCCTATGGGAGGTGGAGCCGCATATTCATTACTGTAAATGAGCGGCCCCACGTGACCGCATACAGGAGAAGATGCGGCCAGACCAGGAAGCAGCGACAGCCAATGAGGGAGGCGGGTGAGTATTTTCAGAACAGCGGGGGGGAAGGGAGGGCACAGGGGGTGGGAGGGCGGGGGACACATAGATCTTTATTTTAAACACTATTATTCATATTTTCTCTGCAGCAAACGCTGCTGCAGGGAAGATATGAATCGCGGATTCAGCACCAGTGGGGGGGACAGCGCTTAATGGTCCGTTTGCGGTACGTGTTTTACACGGACCCACTGACTTTAATGGGTCCGTGTAATACGTGCGCTCCCACGAACACTGACATGTCTCCGTGTTTGGCACAGGGAGACACGGTCCGCAAAAAATCACTGACATCTGAACAGGTGCAGTGATTTTTATGTGTCTATGTGTGTCAGTGGCTCCGGTACGTGAGGAAACTGTCACCTCACGTACCGGAGACACTGACGTGTGAAACTGGCCTTAAATGCATCTTCACCCCTTAACAACTTACGATGGGCTATGTCCATCATAAGTCAGCTCCCCATCTTTCACGCAGGCTATCATGCCGAAGCCCATCTTTATCGGCAGATGATGGCTGTGTTATTCAGCCATCATATGCCTTTATCAGCCGTGGGTGGAGCGAAGATCCACCCACTGCTGTTAACCTGTTAAATGCCGCAGTTCTATCCCCTCATCGGTGTACCCGTGACGTGATCGCTGAGTATCTCTGTGACTGTCACCACTGTACTCCTGTGAAAGCCAGACTGTGGCTGCTGTTCATAGGAGATTGTGATTTCTGAGATATATATATATATATATATATATATATATATATATATATATATATATATATATACAGTGGGGCAAAAAAGTATTTAGTCAGTCAGCAATAGTGCAAGTTCCACCACTTAAAAAGATGAGAGGCGTCTGTAATTTACATCATAGGTAGACCTCAACTATGGGAGACAAACTGAGAAAAAAAAATCCAGAAAATCACATTGTCTGTTTTTTTAACATTTTATTTGCATATTATGGTGGAAAATAAGTATTTGGTCAGAAACAAAATTTCATCTCAATACTTTGTAATATATCCTTTGTTGGCAATGACAGAGGTCAAACGTTTTCTGTAAGTCTTCACAAGGTTGCCACACACTGTTGTTGGTATGTTGGCCCATTCCTCCATGCAGATCTCCTCTAGAGCAGTGATGTTTTTGGCTTTTCGCTTGGCAACACGGACTTTCAACTCCCTCCAAAGGTTTTCTATAGGGTTGAGATCTGGAGACTGGCTAGGCCACTCCAGGACCTTGAAATGCTTCTTACGAAGCCACTCCTTCGTTGCCCTGGCGGTGTGCTTTGGATCATTGTCATGTTGAAAGACCCAGCCACGTTTCATCTTCAATGCCCTTGCTGATGGAAGGAGGTTTGCACTCAAAATCTCACGATACATGGCCCATTCATTCTTTCATGTACCCGGATCAGTCGTCCTGGCCCCTTTGCAGAGAAACAGCCCCAAAGCATGATGTTTCCACCACCATGCTTTACAGTAGGTATGGTGTTTGATGGATGCAACTCAGTATTCTTTTTCCTCCAAACACGACAAGTTGTGTTTCTACCAAACAGTTCCAGTTTGGTTTCATCAGGCCATAGGACATTCTCCCAAAACTCCTCTGGATCATCCAAATGCTCTCTAGCAAACTTCAGACGGGCCCGGACATGTACTGGCTTAAGCAGTGGGACACGTCTGGCACTGCAGGATCTGTGTCCATGGTGGCGTAGTGTGTTACTTATGGTAGGCCTTGTTACATTGGTCCCAGCTCTCTGCAGTTCATTCACTAGGTTCCCCCGCGTGGTTCTGGGATTTTTGCTCACCGTTCTTGTGATCATTCTGACCCCACGGGGTGGGATTTTGCGTGGAGCCCCAGATCGAGGGAGATTATCAGTGGTCTTGTATGTCTTCCATTTTCTAATTATTGCTCCCACTGTTGATTTCTTCACTCCAAGCTGGTTGGCTATTGCAGATTCAGTCTTCCCAGCCTGGTGCAGGGCTACAATTTTGTTTCTGGTGTCCTTTGACAGCTCTTTGGTCTTCACCATTGTGGAGTTTGGAGTCAGACTGTTTGAGGGTGTGCACAGGTGTCTTTTTATACTGATAACAAGTTTAAACAGGTGCCATTACTACAGGTAATGAGTGGAGGAAAGAGGAGACTCTTAAAGAAGAAGTTACAGGTCTGTGAGAGCCAGAAATCTTGATTGTTTGTTTCTGACCAAATACTTATTTTCCACCATAATATGCAAATAAAATGTTAAAAAAACAGACAATGTGATTTTCTGGATTTTTTTTTCTCAGTTTGTCTCCCATAGTTGAGGTCTACCTATGATGTAAAGTACAGACGCCTCTCATCTTTTTAAGTGGTGGAACTTGCACTATTGCTGACTGACTAAATACTTTTTTGCCCCACTGTATATATAAAATGTATGTAGCACAAGCAATCAGGTGATGGCAGGTTCAAGTCCCCTAAGGGGGACTAACAAATACAGTGAAAAGTAAAAAAAAAAAGTAAAAAAGAAAATGAAGGTTCAAATCTCCCTTTTTCCCCCACTAAAAATTAAGAAATATAAAAAAAATTAAAATACACATGTGATATTGCTGCTTTCACAAAAGTCAGATCTATCAAAATATCAAATAAATTGTTCAGATCGGTAAACGGCCTAATTAGAAAATAAAATTGCCAAAACTACACACAGTCTTTCGGTCATTTTAACAAGTGAAAAAAATGTAATAACAGGTGATTAAAACATTGTATATATCCCAAAATGATATCAATAAAAACATTGGTTCGGGTTCAAAAAAACAAGATCTCACACAGCCCCATTCCTGAAAATGTAAAACATTGTGGCTCTTGGGAAGGAAAAAATGGAAGCGCAAAAACGAAACATCGCCCGGTGGTTAAGGAGTTAAAGGGGTGTTAGAGTAATGTGTGATAATAGCACATGAAGCTTTACCACCTCCTGCCGCTCCAGTTCTGGCTCTTCACTGCTGCCTCTAATCTTTAGTCACTGGCTTCAAGGGTGACGTCATGACTGAGGTTCTGCAGCCAATCACTTGGCTCAGTGGCCCATGCCGGCAGAGCGTTTAAGCTCAGTGATTGGCTGCAGCAGACAAACCCGAGTAACGAGCATACTCGCTCATCACTACTCGCTAGCTCTTATACACATATAGCTGATTTCACCTCTCCTTTGGAAGCCCTATTAGGAGCCTCCATCACAGATTTTATCGTGTAGGACGAGTGCTCAGCCAACAGCTATTTGGCCGTTGTTCACATGACGTACCCCAATGTTATATACAGCAATATGCAGCAGGACACGAGATCCTGGGAAATATCCGATCGCCAGCAATGGGGTCAGGAAGGAATTTTTTTCCTCCCTGAAGCAGAGCTCTTTGGGGGGTTTTCTTTGCCTTCCTCTGGATCTTTGGGTCCCAGTGGCTCTCAGGTGGTCCCCAATTACCGCAGCTCGTTCTGTGTTATCCATCGGGGCCAATCAGAGAGTCACTGTGATCATAGTTAAATTTCTTAAAGGGCCAGTAATATTTTCATTACAGTGTTGCTTATTGCTAATCCAATAAAAAAAAATTATATATAAATATATTGTGTTGTGTGTGTTTTTTTCCTGGATTTCACCTTACACAGTGACAGCGATGTGAGTGATCACTACTACCCTGTATATTCCACAGCTAGACCTGGAAGTATAGGGGGCTTCATATACAGAGAGCAGATGTCATAATATCAACTCCGGTTCCAAAATACATTACAATTATTATAGGGCTCAGTCTGTGATGGGGGCACTAACATTGTATAGGGTACGTCCTTCACAACATACTACAGAGAGAAGACTGAAGACCTGGACACATTGCCGCACAATAGAGAAGACACAGGGTCTTGTGTAAAAGTAAAAAAGAGAGGAAAGATGTTCAACAAGTAGCCAGGGGGCTCCAGGACCAAACCAGGAGGGAGGCCTCAGTCATCAGTAACCACTGTTCCCATGGAATGGCCCACATTTACCAACCGTTCTGCAGCCACTTGTTTACATTTGTCCAACACCTCCCTCAGTCCTTGTAGTTATTAGGCCACCAGGGTCAGACTGGCCCACCGAAGGACCGGAGGATTCTCTGGTGGGCCCCGGCACTGACATCTGCTGGCACAGTGAACATAAGTCGCGTGTGCCAGCACTGTGCATACCGACCGCTCTCCCCTGTTGTCTTACTGGGCGGAGAAGTGATAGAAAAAGTCATCAGAATGCAAGAGCGCTCTGTTACTTAGGCCAGAGTCACACTAGAGAGGAATACGGATGAGAAAAAAAATCACATAGCACTCGGACCAGTGTTAATCTATGGGGCAGCTCCCATCACCCGTTGTTTTCTCGGCCGATATACGGATGCTGCGATTTGCACCGTATATATCGGCCGAGACTTGCCAGTGAAAGTCTATGGGTGCGAAAAAAACTCGCACATCACACGAACCATCAGTGTGACTTGTGAGAAATACGCACCGGTGTCCTTTAGAAAAGCTGGCAATTCAATGCAGTATACAGTAAAATCACGCTGACAAGTTAGAATAGAATAGATAAAATAAATGTCTACACATAGTAAAGGGAGATATATGTGTGTATGTCAGTGACATACATATATACAGTACAGACCTAAAGTTTGGAAGCACCTTCTCATTTAAAGATTTTTCTGTATTTTCATGACTATGAAAATTGTACATTCACACCGAAGGCATCAAAACTATGAATTAACACATATGGAATTATATACTTAACAAAAAAGTGTGAAACAACTGAAAATATGTCTTATATTCTAGGTTCTTCGAAGTAGCCACCTTTTGCTTTGATGACTGCTTTGCACACTCTTGGCATTCTCTTGATGAGCTTCAAGAAGTAGTCACCAGGAATGGTCTTCCAACAATCTTGAAGGAGTTCCCACAGATGCTTAGCACTTGTTGGCCCTTTTGCCTTCACTCTGCGGTCCAGCTAACCCCAAACCATCTCGATTGGGTTCAGGTCTGGTGACTGTAGAGGCCAGATCACCCCATCACTCTCCTTCTTGGTCAAATAGCCCTTACACAGCCTGGAGGTGTGTTTAGGATCATTGTCCTGTTGAAAAATAAATGATGGTCCAACTAAATGCAAAGTGGATGGAATAGCATGCCGCTGCAAGATGCTGTGGCAGCCATGCTGGTTCAGTATGCCTTCAATTTTGAATAAATCCCCAACAGTGTCACTAGCAAAGCACCCCCACACCATCACACCTCCTCCTCCATGCTTCACTGTGGGAACCAGGCATGTAGAGTCCATCTGTTCACCTTTTCTGCGTCGCACAAAGACACAGTGGTTGGAACCAAAGATCTCAAATTTGGACTCATCAGACCAAAGCACAGATTTCCACTGGTCTAATGTCCATTCCTTGTGTTCTTTAGCCCAAACAAGTCTCTTCTGCTTGTTGCCTGTCCTTAGCAGTGGTTTCCTAGCAGCTATTTTACCATGAAGGCCTGCAGCACAAAGTCTCCTCTTAACAGTTGTTGTAGAGATGTGTCTGCTGCTAGAACTCTGTGTGGCATTGACCTGGTCTCTAATCTGAGCTGCTGTTAACCTGCGATTTCTGAGGCTGGTGACTCGGATAAACTTATCCTCAGAAGCAGAGGTGACTCTTGGTCTTCCTTTTCTGGGGCGGTCCTCATGTGAGCCAGTTTCTTTGTAGTGCTTGATGGTTTTTGTCACACTTTTTGAGGACACTTTCAAAGTTTTCCCAATTTTTCGGACTGACTGACCTTCATTTCTTAAAGTACCGTATTTTCCGGCGTATAAGACGACTTTTTAACCCCTGAAAATCGTCTCAAAAGTCGGGGGTCGTCTTATACGCCAGGTACGGCGTGTGCAGGGAGCAATCCTGGATGGTTCCCAGGGTCTGAAGGAGAGGAGACTCTCCTTCAGGCCGTGGGATCCATATTCATGTAAAAAAAAGAATAAAAATAAAAAATATGGATATACTCACCCTCCGACGGCCCCTGGCTCTCAGCGGTGCAAGCGGCAGCCTCGCAGGTCCTACGCTCAATGCATTCTTAGGAACGGAGGCTGCCGCTTGCACCGCTGATAGCTGTGAGGTTCCAAGGGGAGAAGTACTAGAAAACAGATATGTTTCTCCCCGTTTCATTTCATATGTATCACGGTATTGATTGTGAAGCTGTTTATTTCACTGTAATCCGGTCCTGGTTTTCTTTAGTGATCAGCCTGAAAGGACTGGTGCTTCCCTTCCACACATTCAATCCAGCTTTTGACTCCTGACTGCTTCAGTGTTGTGAATTCCGCTCTTGGGCTCCCTCCGGTGGTTGTAAGTGACACTTTTGTGAGTTCTGCTCTTGGGCTCCCTCTTGTGGTTTCTAGTGGTATGGCTGCTCCTTGGAGTTAGCTGTCATCAGCTGCCTCCACTTATTGTCCGCTATTTAAGTCTGGCTCTTTCTTCAGCCTGTGCCACTTGTCAATGTTCCTGGCTGGATTCACATCTCTGCTTGGATTCTCCTGGTTCCCTGACCAGTTCTGCAAAGATAAGTTCTGGCTTTGCTCATTTCAGTCCACATGTTGTGGACTTATTGTTCTGTGCATTCTATATTTGTCCAGATTGTCAGTATGGATTTTTTCTGTTAGCTGGAAGCTCTGGGAAGCAGATTTACCCTCCACACCTTTAGTCAGGAGTGGAGATTTTGTAAACTCTGTGTGGATTGTTTTGTAGTTTTTATACTGACCGCACAGTATCCTTTCCTGTCCTATCTATCAAGCTAGACTGGCCTCCTATGCTAAAATCTGATTTCATTTCTGCGTATGTTATTTTCCCCTCCTCTCACCGTCAATATTTGTGGGGGGCTATCTTTCCTTTGGGGATTTTCTCTGAGGCAAGATAGGTTTCCTGTTTCCATCTTTAGGGGAAGTTAGATCTTAGGCTGTGCCGAGGGGTCTAGGGAGCGTCAGGTACCCCCCACGGCTATTTTTAGTTGCGCTGCTAGGTTCAGGGTTTGCGGTCAGTACAGATACCACCTCCTTCAGAGCTTGTCTCATGTTGTTCCTAAACCACCAGATCATAACAGTACAAGTGGCCAAAAATGAATTAAATGTATCTCAAAAGAAGGAAAAGAAAGTTCTGAACCATTTTTTTTCTGTGCTTTGGTTTGTCTTTTTTTTTTTCCTCTTTATATCTGGGTGGTTCAGGATATATGTTTTGGCATGGATGTTCAGGGTTTGTTTTCTCGTGTGGATCAACTTGCTGCAAGAGTACAGAATATCCAGGACTATGTTGTCCAACTCCGGCTTTAGAGCCCAGAATTCCTACTCCTGATTTGTTTTTTGGGGACAGATCCAAGTTTTTGAACTTTAAAAATAACTGCAAATTGTTTTTTGCTTTGAAACCTTGTTCTTCTGGTGATCCCATTCAGCAGGTGAAAATCATCATATCCTTGCTGCGTGGTGATCCTCAGGACTGGGCTTTTTCTCTTGAAACAGGGGATCCGGCATTATTGAATGTAGATGCATTTTTTCAAGCGCTCAGATTATTGTACGACGAACCTAATTCTGTGGATCATGCAGAAAAGACCCTGTTGGCCTTGTGTCAAGGTCAGGAAGCGGCAGAGTTATACTGCCAGAAATTTAGAAAATGGTCTGTGCTCACTAAATGGAATGAAGAGGCTCTGGCTGCTATTTTCAGAAAAGGTCTTTCTGAAACCCTTAAAGATGTTATGGTGGGCTTTCCTACGCCTGCCGGTTTGAGCGAATCTATGTCTCTAGCCATTCAGATTGATCGGCGTCTGCGCGAGCGCAAAGCTGTGCACCATATGGCAGTATCCTCTGAGCATAGTCCTGAACCTATGCAATGTGATAGGATTTTGACTAGAATAGAACGGCAGGAATTCAGACGTCAGAATAGGCTGTGTTTTTACTGTGGTGATTCGGCTCATGTTATCTCTGATTGCCCTAAGCGTACTAAGAGAGTCGCTAGGTCTGTTACCATTAGTAGTGTACAGCCTAAATTTCTCTTATCTGTGACCCTGATTTGCTCATTGTTGTCCTTTTTTGTCATGGCATTTGTGGATTCAGGCGCTGCCCTGAACTTAATGGACTTAGAATTCGCCAGGCGCTGTGGTTTTTCCTTGCAGCCTTTGCAGAGCCCTATTCCTTTGAGGGGCATTGATGCTACACCCTTGGCCAAGGATAAACCTCAGTACTGGACACAGATGACTATGTACATGGCTCCTGCACATCAGGAAGATTGCTGCTTTCTGGTGTTGCATAACCTGCATGATGTTGTTGTGCTGGGATTTCCATGGTTACAGGAACATAATCCGGTGCTGGATTGGAAAACTATGTCGGTGACTAGTTGGGGTTGTCGAGGAGTACATAGTGACGTTCCTTTGATGTCAATTTCCTCTTCCCCCTCTTCTGAGGTCCCTGAGTTTTTGTCGGATTTCCAGGATGTATTTGATGAGCCCAAGTCCAGTTCCCTTCCTCCACATAGGCACTGTGATTGTGCTATTAACTTGATTCCTTGTTGTAAGTTCCCTAAGGGCCGACTTTTCAATCTGTCTGTGCCAGAGCATGCCGCCATGCGGAGCTATGTTAAGGAATCTTTGGAGAAAGGGCATATTCGGCCCTCTTCGTCACCATTGGGAGCAGGTTTCTTTTTTGTTGCTAAGAAGGATGGCTCCTTGAGACTCTGTATTGATTATCGTCTTCTTAAAGGGAACCTGTCACCCCGTTTTTTGAGATTGAGCTATAAATACTGTTAAATAGGGCCTGCGCTGTGTGTTCCTATAGTGTATGTAGTGTACCCCAATTCCCCATGTATGCTGAGAAATAACTTACCAAAGTCGCCGTTTTCGCCTGTCAATCAGGCTGGTCAGGTCGGGAGGGCGTGGTGACATCGGTGGTTCTTCCTCAGCTTTACGTTGGTGGCGTAGTGGCGTAGTGGTGAACAAGCAGCGCGCGATCTGCGCTGTAATCCCTTGCATCGGTGGGGGCGGCCATCTTCCTGGGGCCGCGCGTGCGCAGATCGAGTGCTCTGCTGCACGGGGCTTCAGGAAAATGGCCGCGGGATGCCGCGCGTGCGCATTAGAGATCGCGGCGGCCATTTTCCCAAAGCCGAGATGCAAACTCGGCTTTGGGAAAATGGCCGCCGCGATCTCTAATGCGCACGCGCGGCATCCCGCGGCCATTTTCCTGAAGCCCCGTGCAGCAGAGCACTCGATCTGCGCACGCGCGGCCCCAGGAAGATGGCCGCCCCCACCGATGCAAGGGATTACAGCGCAGATCGCGCGCTGCTTGTTCACCACTACGCCACTACGCCACCAACGTAAAGCTGAGGAAGAACCAGCGATGTCACCACGCCCTCCCGACCTGACCAGCCTGATTGACAGGCGAAAACGGCGACTTTGGTAAGTTATTTCTCAGCATACATAGGGAATCGGGGTACACTACATACACTATAGGAACACACAGCGCAGGCCCTATTTAACAGTATTTATAGCTCAATCTCAAAAAACGGGGTGACAGGTTCCCTTTAATAAGATCACGGTTAAATTCCAATACCCCTTGCCTCTGCTTACTGATTTGTTTGCTCAGATTAAGGGGGCTAGTTGGTTTACTAAGATTGACCTCCGAAGGGCATATAATCTTGTTCGTATTAAACAGGGTGACGAATGGAAAACTGCATTTAATACGCCCAAAGGCCATTTTGAATACCTTGTGATGCCATTTGGGCTCTCTAATGCTCCATCTGTGTTCCAGTCTTTCATGCATGATATTTTCCGCAACTATCTTGATAAATTCATGGTCGTATATTTGGATGATATTTTGATTTTTTCCAATGATTGGGAGTCTCATGTGAAGCAGGTCAGGATGGTGTTCCAGATCCTTTGTGATAATGCTTTATTTGTGAAGGGGTCTAAGTGCCTATTCGGAGCTCAGAAGGTCTCTTTTTTGGGTTTTATTTTTTCTCCCTCGTCTATAGAAATGGATCCTGTTAAGGTCCAAGCTATTCATGACTGGATCCAACCCACATCTGTGAAGGGACTTCAAAAATTTTTGGGCTTTGCTAATTTCTATCGCCGTTTCATTGTCAACTTTTCCAGTGTGGTTAAGCCCCTTACTGGTTTGACGAAGAAAGGCGCTGATGTGACTAATTGGTCCTCTGAGGCTGTTGAGGCCTTTCAGGAGCTTAAACGTCGATTTACTTCTGCCCCTGTATTGCGTCAACCGGATGTTTCTCTTCCTTTTCAGGTTGAGGTCGACGCTTCTGAGATTGGTGCAGGGGCCGTTTTGTCTCAGAGGGAGTCTGATGGTTCTTTGATGAAACCGTGTGCTGTTTTTTCCAGAAAGTTTTCGCCTGCGGAAAGCAATTATGATGTCGGCAATCGGGAGTTGATGGCTATGAAGTAGGCGTTTGAGGAATGGCGACATTGGCTTGAGGGAGCTAAACACCGTGTTGTGGTCCTGACCGATCATAAGAATCTGATTTACCTCGAGTCGGCCAAGCGGCTGAATCCTAGACAGGCTCGATGGTCCCTATTTTTCTCCCGTTTTGATTTTGTGGTCTCGTATCTTCCGGGATCTAAGAATGTTAAGGCTGATGCCCTCTCTAGGAGTTTTTCGCCTGATTCTCCTGTAGTCCTGGAGCCGGTTGGCATTCTTAAGGAGGGGGTGATTCTTTCTGCTATCTCCCCTGATTTGCGGCGGGTGCTTCAGGAATTTCAGGCTGATAGGCCTGACCGCTGTCCAGTGGGGAAGCTGTTTGTTCCTGATAGATGGACAAGTAAGGTAATTTCTGAGGTTCATTGTTCAGTGTTGGCTGGTCATCCTGGGATTTTTGGTACCAGAGATTTGGTTGCTAGGTCCTTTTGGTGGCCTTCCTTGTCTCGCGATGTGCGTGCTTTTGTGCAGTCCTGTGGGACTTGCGCCCGGGCCAAGCCTTGCTGTTCCCGCGCTAGTGGGTTGCTTTTGCCTTTGCTGGTCCCTGAGAGGCCCTGGACGCATATTTCCATGGATGTTATTTCGGATCTTCCTGTTTCCCAGAAGATGTCTGTTATCTGGGTTGTTTGTGACCGGTTCTCTAAAATGGTCCATCTGGTACCTTTGCCTAAGTTGCCTTCCTCCTCAGATCTGGTTCCATTGTTTTTTCAGCATGTGGTTCGTTTGCATGGCATTCCGGAGAATATTGTGTCTGACAGAGGTTCTCAGTTTGTCTCTAGATTTTGGCGGGCCTTTTGTGCTAGGATGGGCATTGATTTGTCTTTTTCTTCGGCGTTTCATCCTCAGACTAATGGCCAAACTGAGCGAACTAATTAGATCTTGGAGACCTATTTGAGATGCTTTGTGTCTGCTGATCAGGATGATTGGGTGTCTTTCTTGCCGTTGGCCGAGTTTGCCCTTAATAATCGGGCTAGTTCGGCTACTTTGGTTTCACCTTTCTTTTGTAATTTTGGTTTTCATCCTCGTTTTTCTTCTGGGCAGGTTGAGCCTTCTGATTGTCCTGGTGTTAATTCTGTGGTGGACAGGCTGCAGCAGATTTGGACTCATGTGGTGGACAATTTGACGTTGTCTCAGGAAAGGGCTCAACGTTTTGCTAACCGCCATCGGCGTGTTGGTCCCCGGCTTCGTGTGGGGGATTTGGTTTGGTTGTCTTCTCGTCATGTTCCTATGAAGGTTTCTTCTCTTAAGTTTAAGCCTCGGTTTATTGGTCCTTATAAAATTTCTGAAATTATTAATCCGGTGTCTTTTCGTTTGGCTCTTCCTGCCTCTTTTGCCATTCATGATGTTTTCCATAGATCTTTGTTGCGGAGATATATGGTGCCCGTTGTTCCCTCGGTTAACCCTCCTGCCCCGGTGTTGGTTGAGGGAGAGTTGGAATATGAGGTTGAGAAGATTTTGGATTCTCGTTTTTCGAGGCGGAGGCTTCAGTATCTTGTCAAGTGGAAGGGTTATGGCCAGGAGGATAATTCTTGGGTTGTTGCCTCCGATGTCCATGCTACCGATTTGGTTTGTGCTTTTCACTTGGCTCGTCCTGATCGGCCTGGGGGCTCTGGTGAGGGTTCGGTGACCCCTCCTCAAGGGGGGGTACTGTTGTGAATTCCGCTCTTGGGCTCCCTCCAGTGGTTGTAAGTGGCACTTTTGTGAGTTCTGCTCTTGGGCTCCCTCTTGTGGTTTCTAGTGGTATGGCTGCTCCTTGGAGTTAGCTGTCATAAGCTGCCTCCACTTATTGTCCGCTATTTAAGTCTGGCTCTTTCTTCAGCCTGTGCCACTTGTCAATGTTTCTGGCTGGATTCACATCTCTGCTTGGATTCTCCTGGTTCCCTGACCAGTTCTGCAAAGATAAGTTCTGGCTTTGCTCATTTCAGTCCACATGTTGTGGACTTATTGTTCTGTGAATTCTATATTTGTCCAGCTTGTCAGTATGGATTTTTTCTGTTAGCTGGAAGCTCTGGGAAGCAGATTTACCTTCCACACCTTTAGTCAGGTGTGGAGATTTTGTAAACTCTGTGTGGATTGTTTTGTAGTTTTTATACTGACCGCACAGTATCCTTTCCTGTCCTATCTATCAAGCTAGACTGGCCTCCTATGCTAAAATCTGATTTCATTTCTGCGTATGTTATTTTCCCCTCCTCTCACCGTCAATATTTGTGGGGGGCTATCTTTCCTTTGGGGATTTTCTCTGAGGCAAGATAGGTTTCCTGTTTCCATCTTTAGGGGAAGTTAGATCTTAGGCTGTGCCGAGGGGTCTAGGGAGCGTCAGGTACCCCCCACGGCTATTTTTAGTTGCGCTGCTAGGTTCAGGGTTTGCGGTCAGTACAGATACCACCTCCTTCAGAGCTTGTCTCATGTTGTTCCTAAACCACCAGATCATAACATTCAGCTGATATAATCAAGGAACTGCTGGGATCTCAGTCTCTCATCTGCTGGTCTGGGAAGCTGACACAGTAAGGTTACACAAACTTCTTACTTGTTGTGTAGGTTTATTTTGCAGTTAGTATCTTGTTGTTAGTTAGTGGCCAGACGCCCTTAGACATTTTATTTCATGTTTGGCACGTGTAACATTGTACGGCAAATGTGTACAATAAATACACCTGACACATACCTGTGTGGAACCCGCTAGCCTGCTATTGTTCGTTGTGACTCCATAGCCACCTGCTTGGGCCAAAGCAGAGAGCCCTGATGAGCTATATCTCCACAGTATGCATAATAGGTTCAATGCGAGATGCATAAGCCCACAGGCTGCGCACTGGGCAGAAGGGGCAAGATATCTCCCTTCTGTCCTCCCCCACCTTTGTAATTCCCACAGTAAATATCGTCAGGCTCCGGCCCCTTGCGGCTATTGTAATGTATGTCTGGCCTGCTGCTTTTCTATTGGCCTGCCCCCTGTATCTGTGTAATATATTCTGTGTCCTGTGAGTAAAGTGTTGTCAGACTGGAAATACGTGGAGAAGCAGTGATCTTTTATATGCGCCATGTAACCAAGCAATTCCAGCCAGCGTCCTTCATTCAGACTCCAGCCAAAGCAGAGTGGACCTCCTGAAACACGGGGTGGTACTGAAAGAGGTACCCCAGCTTGGTAGACCAACGGTAATGATGGCCACTCGTTTTTCTTTACTTAGCTGCTTTTTTCTTGCCATAATACAAATTCTAACAGTCTATTCAGTAGGACTATCAGCTGTGTATCCACCAGACTTCTTCACAACATAATTGATGGTCCCAAACCCATTTATAAGGCAAGAAATCCCACTTATTAAACCTGACAGGGCACACCTGTGAAGTGAAAACCATTCTCGGTGACTACCTCTTGAAGCTCATCAAGAGAATGCCAAGAGTGTGCAAAGCAGTCATCAAAGCAAAAGGTCGCTACTTTGAAGAACCTAGAATATAAGACATATTTTCAGTTGTTTCACACTTTTTTGCTAAGTATATGATTCCACATGTGATAATTCATAGTTTTGATGCCTTCAGTGTGAATGTACAATTTCCATAGTCATGAAAATACAGAAAAATCTTTAAATGAGAAGGTGTGTCCAAACTTTTGGTCTGTACTGTATATCTTCATATTTCAGAGTTAAGGTACTGTCACACTAGACGATATCGCTAGCGATCCGTGACGTTGCAGCGTCCTCGCTAGCGATATCGTCCAGTGTGACAGGCAGCAGCGATCAGGCCCCTGCTGTGCTGTCGCTGGTCGGGGAAGAAAGTCCAGAACTTTATTTAGTCGCTGGACTCCCCGCAGACATCGCTGAATCGGTGTGTGTGACACCGATTCAGCGATGTCTTCACTGGTAACCAGGGTAAACATCGGGTAACTAAGCGCAGGGCCGCGCTTAGTAACCCGATGTTTACCATGGTTACCATCGTAAAAAAACAAACAGTACATACTTACATTCAGCTGTCTGTCCCTTGCCGTCTATTTCCTGCACTGACTGCTGGCCGCAAAGTGAAAGTGAAAGCACAGCACAGCGGTGAGTCACACAGCGGTGACTCACCGCTGTGGCTGTGCTCTGCTTTCACTTTACGGCCAGCAGTCAGTGCAGCAAACAGACGGCAAGGGACAGACAGCTGAATGTAAGTATGTACTGTTTGTTTTTTTACGATGGTAACCAGGGTAAACATCGGGTTACTAAGCGCGGCCCTGCGCTTAGTTACCCGATGTTTACCCTGGTTACCGGGGACCTCGGGATCGTTGGTCGCTGGAGAGCGGTCTGTGTGACAGCTCTCCAGCGACCACACAGCGACGCTGCAGCGATCCGGATCGTTGTCGGTATCGCTGCAGCGTCGCTAAGTGTGACGGTACCTTTAGATAGCAGAATAGCTGGTAATTCAATTGTCGGGTTCTGTAAAATCATTAACGAACCCGACAGGATATGAGACATAGTTTACATACAGTAAGCCATTGCATATCAGTTAGATTTTTATATGTCCCTCACTAATAATGTTAGTAGTGTGTGTGTAAAATTTTGGAGCTGTAGGTGTTAAATTAAAGGATTAATTCACGGAAAGAAAAACTGGCGTGGGCTCCCGCGCCATTGTCTCCTCCAGAGAGGGAAAGCCAGTGACTGAGGGCAGATATTATTAGCCTAGAGAGGGACCATGGTTATTGCCCCCCCCCCCCCCCCTGGCTAAAAACAGGCAGCAGCCTTTCTGCCCCTGTATTATCCCTGACTGCACCACCTCCCCCTGTATCCTCCTGACTGAATCCCTCTCCCCCTGTATTACCTCTGATGGACTGTGCCCCCCTCCCCTTGTATACCCTGACTAACTAAACCCCCTCCCCCTGTATTACTCCTTAAGGTACCATCACATTAAGCGACGCTGCAACGATATAGACAACGATGCCGATCGCTACAGCGTCGCTGTTTAGTCGTTGTGTGGTCGCTGGAGAGCTGTCACACAGCTGTCTCCAGCGCCCAACGATGCCGAAGTCCCCAGGTAACTAGGGTAAACATCGGGTTACTAAGCGCAGGGCCGCGCTTAGTAACCCGATGTTTACCCTGGTTACCATTGTAAATGTAAAAAAAAAAAACACTACATACTTACATTCCGGTGTCTGTCGCGTCCCCCGGCGTCAGCTTCCCTGCACTGTGTAAGCGCCAGTCGTAAAGCAGAGCGGTGACGTCACCGCTGTGCTCTGCTTTACGGCCGGCCGGCGCTGACACAGTGCAGGGAAGCTGATGCCGGGGGACATGACAGACACCGGAATGTAAGTATGTAGTGTTTTTTTTTTTTTTACATTTACAATGGTAACCAGGGTAAATATCGGGTTACTAAGCGCGGCCCTGCGCTTAGTAACCCAATGTTTACTCTGGTTACAAGTGAACACATGGCTGGATCGGCGTCACACACGCCGATTCAGCGATGTCAGCGGGTGATCCAGCGACGAAATAAAGTTCTGGCCTTCTAGCTCCGACCAGCGATGTCACAGCAGGATCCTGATCGCTGCTGCGTGTCAAACACAACGATATCGCTATCCAGGACGCTGCAACGTCACGGATCGCTATCGTTATCATTCTAAAGTTGCTCAGTGTGAAGGTACCTTTACTCAAAGAAATGATGAGGAATCCAGCTCAATGAGATAGTAAAAAAAAACTTTTCTTTATTCACTTGAAAAATGTGTTCAGTGGAGCATAAAAACATCAGCAATAACAGAAAATAAAATGCGATATCAATGCGTTTCTGGTGACCAAGGACCTTTAGTCAAGGGATATAATGACTAAAGGTGCTTGGTCACCAGAAACTTATTGATATAGCATTTTATTCTCTGTTATTGCTGATGTTTTTATGTTCCACTGAACACATTTTTCAATTGAATAAAGAAAAGGTTTTTTTCACTATCTCGTTGAGCTGGATTCCTCATCATTTCTTTGATTCTTCCACGCCCTGACACAGCGGTTCCGTGCTCCAATTTTCCAAGGATGTCGACCATGGTGAGCTGGACTTTGTTTGATTTCCATCACTTGTGACTGTGTCCCCCCCCCCTGTATTGCCCCTGACTAATTGTGACCCCTCCCCCTGTTTCACCCGACTGCACCATCTCCCCCTGTATCACGCCTGACTAAACCCCTCTCCCCCTGTATTACCCCTGTATTACCCCTCCCCCTGTATCACCCCTGGCTGCGCCACCTCCCTCTGTATCACCATGACTGAGCCCCTTTCCCCCTTTATCACCCCTTACTAAAACTTTTCTTTCCCTACTACGAACAAAATGAGGCCTTTCATAAAAAGTTATGGCCTTATAGGTGGCAGAGAGATTTCTGTAAAAAGTGTATGGGGGGGGAGGGGGGGATGTGAGGGAAAGCTCTTTCGGACCTCCACCACTATAAGAGGGGATATTCACATAATGTATTTGCAGCTGAAATATTCACAGATTGTGCAGATATTGCTACATTTACTGCTATGTAATGATGACCTTTACCACCGACCTGATTCTTTGTATTGCAAAGGATTAAATCAGTGGTGAATATCCGCAGCATGAATTGACACATTGCAGATTTAACATGAACATCTGTCAATTGACTCTCAGAGTATAGATCAGATGTTATAAAATCCCTCCACTACCCTGGTGCTATAACACATTGGCTTAGTGGTTAATAAACACCAGGAGACATGTATCATTTGGTTTGCACCAAAATGTGGGCGCCAACCCCTGCTATATCATTAAGACATGTACTACCTTATATTATACCCTGATATTAGCATGTTTTACAGCACAATTGGTGGTCTTGTATTTATTTCTATGCAGCTACATAGTGGGCCCTAAGAATGATTTTCACTGAGGGGCCCAAGGTGCTCCAGTCCGACGCTGTAGGCCACTACTGAAATTATTTCCTGACTATAACAGACACATTGGTACAAACCATGTATGTCACCATCATCGTTCACAACCAGAGTCCTGTTCCGGACCAGCGGCATTTACAATTCAAGTCTAAGGCCAGTTTCACATTAGTGTTTTGAGGAGCTGCAGACTTCCTCCGTGAAGCCCCGCCCTCGTCCACACCTCCGCCGCTAGCTCCGCCTATTTCTGCATGCGGCCTGCGTAGCTATCTTTAACATTAGGTACGCAGGTCGTGCGGCTGCATGCGGAAGCATCCGCATACAGCCGCACGACCTGCGTATCTAATGTTAAAGATAGGTACGCGGGCCGCATGCAGAAGTAGGCAGAGCTAACGGCAGAGGTGCGGACGAGGGCGGGGCTTCACGGAGGAAGACCTCAGCCCTCCGCAGCTCCTCAAAACGCTAGTGTGAAACTAGCCATAGTGGGTTTAAACAAGGGTCTGTCTCTATAAGACAAAAATGTGCTTGCAACTTGAAACAGCAGTAATACAGTAACACCAGATTAATATTCTTCGGGCACAGAGATGACATGCAGCGAACCTTCTCAGAAAGGAGAATTGGACTCTGACATTCTCTAAGCGGGGATGGCATTAGGGGCAGGCAGACAAGGCAAATGCCTACGACCCCCGCTCCTTCAAGGGCCCCCATCCAGTGGTGTACTGCCAGGCACAT
Source organism: Ranitomeya imitator (assembly GCF_032444005.1). Lineage (NCBI taxonomy): Eukaryota > Metazoa > Chordata > Amphibia > Anura > Dendrobatidae > Ranitomeya > Ranitomeya imitator. Next base: position 448,425,138 of record NC_091283.1, on the reverse strand, counting down.
CACTAGGCACTTTAATTCGGGCCATAAATGTAGGCTTTACCAAGAGAAGTGTTTATATTTACCCATGCATTCAAATATTAGCTATAGGAAAGTGTTCACACTGGGCAGTTAGGTCAGGGACCCTGTTGTGACCTGGTGGTTAGGAGCACCCGGAATGACCTGATAGTTAAACCTCATACAGGACGAGCTCTGGGATGTGGTAACTCTGCTGACCGCAAGCCCTAATCCTATCACACACACTAGAAATAGCCATGGAGCGCTCCTGACCAGACCTAGGCGCCTCGTCACAGCCTAAGAACTATCTAGCCCTAGAGAAGGAAAATAAAGCCTACCTTGCCTCAGAGAAATTCCCCAAAGGTAAAGGAAGCACCCCCACATATATTGACTGTGAGTAAAGATGAAAGTCACAAACGCAGAAATGAAACAGGTTTCAGCAAAGGGAGGCCAGACTTACTAAATAGACAGAGGATAGGAAAGGTAACTTTGCGATCAGCACAAAAACCTACAAAAGACCACGTAGAGTGTGCAAAAAAGACCTCCGCACCGACTCACGGTGCGGAGGGACCACTCTGCATCCCAGAGCTTCCAGCTAGCAAGACAAAACCGTGATAACCAGCTGGACAAGAAAACAAAGAACAAATAATGACTATCAGAAACTTAGCTTCTGCAGGAGAAGGCAGGTTACCAGAGAGATACAGGAGCGAACTGAACAAATGCAAAAACATTGACAGCTGGCAAGGAGTAACGATCTGAGAGGAGTTAAATAGAGCAGCCAACCAAAGGATAAACCACGTCACCTGTGTAAGGAACCTCAGAAGCCGCAGCTTCACTCATAGCCACCAGAGGGAGCCCATAGACAGAACTCGCTGAAGTACCATTCACGACCACAGGAGGGAGCTCGACAACAGAATTCACAACAGTACCCCCCCCCCTTGAGGAGGGGTCACCGAACCCTCACCAGAGCCCCCAGGCCGATCAGGATGAGCCAGATGAAAGGCACGAACAAGATCGGCAGCATGAACATCAGAGGCAAAAACCCAGGAATTATCTTCCTGACCATAACCCTTCCACTTGACCAGGTACTGAAGTTTCCGTCTCGAAACACGAGAATCCAAAATCTTCTCCACCACATACTCTAACTCCCCCTCAACCAACACCGGGGCAGGTGGATCAACGGAGGGAACCATAGGCGCCACTTATCTCCGCAACAACGACCTATGGAACACATTATGGATGGCAAAAGAAGCTGGAAGGTCCAAACGAAATGACACAGGATTAAGAACTTCAGAAATCTTATACGGCCCAATGAAACGAGGCTTAAACTTAGGAGAGGAAACCTTCATAGGAACGTGACGAGATGACAACCAAACCAAATCCCCAACACGAAGTCGGGGACCAACACAACGTCGGCGGTTAGCGAAACGTTGAGCCCTCTCCTGGGACAATGTCAAATTGTCCACCACATGAGTCCAAATCCGCTGCAACCCGTCCACCACCGCATCCACACCAGGACAGTCCGAAGGCTCAACCTGCCCTGAAGAGAAACGAGGATGGAAACCAGAATTACAGAAAAAAGGAGAAACCAAAGTAGCCGAGCTGGCCCGATTATTGACGGCGAACTCAGCCAAAGGCAAGAAGGACACCCAATCATCCTGATCAGCAGAAACAAAGCATCTCAGATATGTCTCCAAAGTCTGATTAGTTCGTTCGGTTTGGCCATTAGTCTGAGGATGGAAAGCCGAAGAAAAAGACAAATCAATGCCCATCTTAGCGCAAAAGGACCGCCAAAACCTCGAAACAAACTGGGAACCTCTGTCCGAGACGATGTTCTCTGGAATGCCATGCAAACGAACCACATGCTGGAAAAACAATGGCACCAAATCAGAGGAGGAAGGCAATTTAGATAAGGGTACCAAATGGACCATCTTAGAGAAGCGATCACAAACCACCCAAATGACCGACATCCTTTGAGAAACAGGGAGATCTGAAATAAAATCCATGGAAATATGCGTCCAGGGCCTCTTCGGGATCGGCAAGGGCAAAAGCAACCCACTGGCACGAGAACAGCAGGGCTTAGCCCGAGCACAAGTCCCACAGGACTGCACAAAAGAACGCACATCCCGTGACAAAGAAGGCCACCAAAAGGATCTAGCCACCAAATCTCTGGTACCAAAGATTCCAGGATGACCAGCCAACACTGAACAATGAATCTCAGAGATAACTCTACTAGTCCATCTATCAGGGACAAACAGTTTCTCTGTAGGACAACGGTCAGGTCTATCAGCCTGAAACTTTTGCAGCACACGCCGCAAATCAGGGGAAATGGCAGACAAAATTACCCCTTCTTTAAGAATACCCGCCGACTCCGGAACACCCGGAGAGTCAGGCACAAAACTCCTTGACAGGGCGTCAGCCTTCACATTCTTAGATCCCGGAAGGTATGAAACCACAAAATCAAAACGGGAGAAAAAGAGCGACCATCGAGCCTGTCTAGGATTCAACCGTTCGGCAGACTCGAGATAAGTCAAATTCTTGTGATCCGTCAAGACCACCACGCGATGCTTGGCTCTTTCAAGCCAATGTCGCCACTCCTCGAATGCCCACTTCATAGCCAACAACTCTCGGTTGCCAACATCATAATTACACTCGGCAGGCGAAAACTTTCTAGAAAAGAAAGCACATGGTTTCATCACTGAGCCATCAGAACTTCTTTGCGACAAAACAGCCCCTGCTCCAATTTCAGAAGCATCAACCTCAACCTGAAAAGTGAGCGAAACATCTGGCTGGCACAACACAGGGGCAGAAGCAAAACGTCGCTTCAACTCCTGAAAAGCCTCTACAGCCGCAGAGGACCAATTGACCACATCAGCACCTTTCTTGGTCAAATCAGTCAACGGTTTAGCAATACTGGAAAAATTAGCGATGAAGCGACGATAAAAATTAGCAAAGCCCAGGAACTTCTGCAAGCTCTTCACAGATGTCGGCTGAGTCCAATCGTGAATGGCCTGAATTTTAACAGGGTCCATCTCGATAGTAGAAGGGGAAAAAATGAAACCCAAAAATGAAACCTTCTGAACACCAAAGAGACACTTTGACCCCTTCACAAACAAGGAATTCGCACGAAGGACCTGGAACACCATTCTGACCTGCTTCACATGAGACTCCCAATCATCCGAAAAGACCAAAATGTCATCCAAATATACAATCATGAATCTATCCAGGTACTCTCGGAAGATGTCATGCATAAAGGACTGAAACACAGATGGAGCATTAGAAAGCCCGAATGCCATAACCAGGTACTCAAAATGGCCCTCGGGCGTATTAAATGCCGTTTTCCATTCATCACCCTGTTTAATTCGCACAAGATTATACGCACCACGCAGATCTATCTTGGTGAAGCAACTAGCCCCCTTAATCCGAGCAAACAAATCAGACAGCAGCGGCAAAGGATACTGAAATTTGACTGTGATCTTATTAAGAAGGCGGTAATCAATACAAGGTCTCAAAGAACCATCCTTCTTGGCCACAAAAAAGAACCCTGCTCCCAATGGTGACGACGACGGACGAATATGACCCTTCTCCAAGGATTCCTTTATATAACTCCGCATAGCGGCGTGCTCTGGCACAGATAAATTAAACAGACGGCCCTTAGGAAACTTACTACCAGGAATCAAATTAATGCATTTCACATTGACACAATTGAGTGCAACCATTTTCCTTTTTTTTTATATACAGTACAGACCAAAAGGCTGTGTAAGGGCTATTTGACCAAGAAGGAGAGTGATGGGGTGCTACGCCAGATGACCTGGCCTCCACAGTCACCAGACCTGAACCCAATCGAGATGGTTTGGGGTGAGCTGGACCGCAGAGTGAAGGCAAAAGGGCCAACAAGTGCTAAGCATCTCTGGGAACTCCTTCAAGATTGTTGGAAGACTATTTCCGGTGACTACCTCTTGAAGCTCACCAAGAGAATGCCAAGAGTGTGCAAAGCAGTCATCAAAGCAAAAGGTGGCTACTTTGAAGAACCTAATAATTTCAGTTGTTCCACACTTTTTTGTTAAGTATATAATTCCACGTGTGTTAATTCATAGTTTTGATGCCTTCAGTGTGAATGTACACTTTTCATAGTCATGAAAATACAGAAAAATCTTTAAATGAGAAGATGTGTCCAAACTTTTGGTCTGTACTGTATAAGCTGATTTTTTTGGTATGCACCTGTTCAGACTAGTTCTTGATGTGCCGGTCAGTTTTTCTGTTATTTCTATCCATGTTCAAACACATGATCAGGCCTATTTTGGATCCGGCTGCAGTAGTGGCGGTCCACACATCCCATATTCACACAAATGTCATTTTGTTGGGTTAATTGGAAGGAACATGTAAGGAGGAAGACCGGGCTGTGGACACTTGTACTGCGCTGGGTCCAGAACTGTCGTGGCTGTAGCCCAAATGATGGCGGATCTATGTGTCAATATATTCTATGTACAGCGCTCCTTTCAGCTTCTAATGGATGACCTTCTTCTATAGTGACCCCATTTATGTGCAGCGCTCGCCTTCCCCCGCTGTCCCCGCATTCTGCCTTTTCATACGCCGCGCTTGTTATTCCGTGTCCATTTATAAACAAGGTTAAATACACTGAACACCTATATACATTCCTTACTTGACGCCTGATATTTGATCTTTGTTTCCCTGGAAACAAATTAGAAAACTGGTCTCAATGGGGAGAAAATGTGATGAATCCATGAACGTAAAATCCGATGGAGAATATAAGCGGCTAATGGACAACGTGCCAAGAAGATTTATCATAGGACATCACTGCTCCCAAACCCCCGCAGCATCAACTCTGCTGGGACTGCTGTACAAAGCGTCACTTCATCAGATACACGGTATCACACAATGTGGGATTAGATACACATCTCAGCAGACAGCATCACACATGATGGGATTAGATACAGCAACTCAGCAGACAATATTATATAGGATTAGATGTACAGCACAGCAGACAGTACAACACATGACGAGATTAGATACATAGCTCAGCAGACAGTAACATACATGACGGGATTAGATACATAGTTTGGCAGGCAGTATCACACATGATGGGATTAGATACATAGCTCAGCCAGACAGTATCAGGTAGAATTAGATACATATCTCAGAAGACAGTACCATACATGATAAGATTAGATACAGCAACTCAGCAGACAATATTATATAGGATTAGATACACAGCACAGAAGACAGTATCATACATGGCAGGATTAGACACAGTGGCTCAGTACACAGTATCATATTCACAAATGATAGACAGAGAAAAGAGGGAGACACAAAAGCGCAAATAGGGTCTTATCAAACGTTACACAAAGTTGCCCACCAAGAGAACTACTCACCTGGTGAGATTGAAGGAAGGACATACAGTATATTAATGGCGGCTGCTGCAGATCCACAGGTCAGTGCAGGACCTGATTGAAACACACGCTTAAGTAGGAAAAAATGATCATCCCTGCGCTGCCGCAAGAAGAATTCCAAAATATTTGTGGTATGTCCTGATGAAGGGGTCATCTGAACCCTGAAACGCGTACACTAAACCACGTTGAAACCTCTACAATTTTAGGAATTCTTCTTGCGGCAGCGCAGGGATGATCCTTTTTTCCTACCTAAGTGTGTGATTCACAAATGATAGGATTAGATACAGCATGTTAGTAAGCAATATGACACCTGACAAGACTAGATACATAGCACAACATACAGTATCACGCATTATAGGATTAGAAGTCAGCAGACAGGATCACACAGGATGTGGTTAGAGACAGCAGCTGAGTAGACAGTATCACCCACGACAGGCTTAGATACTGCAGCTAGACATACATATTAGATGCAGTATATCACGCTTGAGTACTACGAAACAGCAGCGCAGCAGATACTATCACGAGATATTAGATGCACCTCACCATTTTTACACATGATATTATTATTATTATTTATTATTATAGCGCCATTTATTCCATGGCGCTTTACATGTGAGGAGGGGTATACATAATAAAACAAGTACAATAATCTTGAAAAATACAAGTCACAACTGGTACAGGAGGAGAGAGGACCCTGCCCGCGAGGGCTCACAATCTACATGATATGATTAGATACAGCAGCTCAGCAGACAGTATTGCACATGATCAGATGAAAGCCTGTTCTATACGATAGGTTTGGGCGCATTTCTCTGTTTACTTCTGACAGGATCTGATTCAATTTTTTATGCAGACAGAAGAATATTTCAAGCCTCCATCATATACTGTACAATGTAGGTGAAAAGACATGAGCAGATCGCCATCTTGTGGGGGATCAGAAGATAACAAGTGCATAATGTTTAGTACACTAAATCAGTGCTTCTCAAAGTACTAGGACGGTCTCATCAGTGAGGCGCCCCTGACTTGTTGGTGAGGTGTAGTAGGAGAGGCAAAAGAGACAAAAACTGCAGTGTCAAAAAGCAAGATAAAATGTATTAAAAAAAAATAGAGGAATTGGTAACAGGCACACACCGTATATTGCGTGGTGACTGTAACTGCTGTGTGCACCGCCCTGATGACTGCAGGGAAGATATACATTCACTTTCTCTGTGTATCCGTGCTTTCAGTAAGCTGGCTAAACAAGATGTAAACACTATCTGCAGACCACTATATCTGCAGGTCAGGGGCGGACACAGACTGAAGAAGGCCCTTGTGCAGGTACAGAACATGGGCCCTTTATGTGTCTGACACAAGCTACATGCAGCTTTGGAGATAGGCTGCCGTCACACTATCAGTATTTGGTCAGTATTTTACATTAGTATTTGTAAGCCAAAACCAGGAGTGGAACAATTAGAGGAAAAGTATAATAGAAACATATGCACCACTTCTGTATTTATCACCCACTCCTGGTTTTGGCTTACAAATACTGATGTAAAATGCTGACCAAATACTGCTAGTGTGACGGCAGCCTTAGTCTGCGTCTGCTGGGCACAATGCAGATAAGCAGTCTCCTAGGCTTAGTGTGGTGCATCCAGTGCTTGGGAAATGAGGCCCTTCTTAGCAGTAGGATTTGTGGAGGCGGGTGAGGCCTAGTAATGGCGCGCACTGGAGTGGAAGCGACTAGGTAGGCACAGCCTAACTTATATGCAAGGCCCATTGTGAAAGAGAGGTCTCAAGCCATGCAGGGCCACAAATGAGCAGTAACTGGCCAGCCAGGTGGTGCGGGGCCAGGAACCATTTAGCAGAGGATAATGCAGAGCAAACAGAGTGCAATGTGACCACCATCATGCAGTGGAAGTTCCTAGAAGCGGTAATGGAGCTCGTGTCCCCATGATCCTAGCCCCCTTTCTACCTTGTTCACTTTGACTGCAGTACTGCTTCTTTGAGGTGAGACTCTTACTTATCAGCCTTTCTTGGATGCTTAATTTGGGTCACATCCTATGTTTCTTAGTTTTATGTTATTGACCAATTTCCTAAACTTTTTCTCCTTGACAGGGCACATTTTATGGGGGTTTTTTTGCCCTTAGAGATCAAGCAGATGTCTTGATTTGGTTGCAGGTATGCCCCCCCCATCCCGCAGCCATTGTTGCCATGGGCAGCACGGTGGCGCAGTGGTTAGCACAGCAGCCTTGCAGCGCTGGGGTCCTGGGTTCTAATCCCACCCAGGACAACATCTGCAAAGAGTTTGTATGTTCTCTCCGTGTTTGCGTGGGTTTCCTCCGGGCACTCCGGTTTCCTCCCACATTCAAAAGACATACTGATAGGGATTCTAGATTGTGAGCCCTATCGGGGACAGTGATGATAATGTGTGCAAAAACTGTAAAGCGCTGCGGAATATGTTAGCGCTATATAAAAATAAAAAAGAAGAAAAAAGATGTCTGTGTAACAGGGTCGGTCCAAGCACAGACCTCAATCCACGGACTGGCTGTGGGACTTCCGACCTGAGTGTGACCGTGTCATATAATTCTATAAGGCTGTCACATTTGGGTCAGGAGAGCCGAGGACAGTCCGTGCATTGCGGTCCGTGCTCAGGCGGTGTACAACGGGACGTCTGCATGAGCCTTATACACAGTCATCTTGTGGTAGGCAATGAATTTCCCAGTGTATGTTTTATCCAGGTGTCTCCCCATTTTATGTGTCTGCATTAGTGTGCTATGCCTGTGTTGTCTATGACTTTTATATTCGATGTATTAATAAAGATGCTGAGATATTTGCCTTGTACGTCTTTCTTTAGCAGTGGTATAGGCGAGTACATACGGTACATGGTAAAGGTGTCTTATATGCTACAATACCAAGTAAGGCCACGTTCACACATTCAGTATTTTACATCAGTATGAGCTTTCCCATTGACTTGTATTATAAATTACAGAGCGTCTTCCTAGCGGAAAACGCCACAGAAATGGTCGTCACTCTTTTTACCTGCTGGCTGTTTTTTGAAACCGATTATAACATTGCCAGCCAAGCTGCTTCACGAAAAAGACAACCAACTTTGTCGTTATAAGGTTTCTCTCAGGAAAACCTCAGCGGGTGTGTTTGTTTTAAAGACATAATATGCACATACCGTAAGGATAAGTTCACTCGGATTATAGGGGGCTTTGGAAAAAAAACACAAATATTTCAAACCAAAACTACTGCAGGAGATGCTCGTACTTCGATGATTTTTTTTTCTTTTCCAGAAGAAGAATTTTTTGTTCCCTTAGGCCACAATCACATATTCACTATTTGGTGAGTTTATTTACCTCAGTATTTGTAGCCAAAACCAGCAGTGGGTGATAAATGCAGAAGTGGCGACGTGTTTCTATTAGGGTATGTGCACACGTAGAAAAATCCGCTGCGGATTTATCGCAGTTTTTAATGCGGATTCTGCTGCGGTTTTCCATCTGCATTTTTCTGTTGGAGCAGATGGAAAACCGCTGCGGATTCCGCACAAACAATTGACATGCTGCGGAAAATAATCCGCTGCATTTCCGCAGTATGGGCACAGTGTTTTTGGTTTCCCATAAGTTTACATTGTACTGTAAACTCATGAGGAACTGCTGCAGATCCGCAGCTGCGGAAACGCTGTGGATCCGCAGCAAAATCCAGAACGTGTGCACATAGCCTAATACTTTTCCTCTAAGGCCGGCGTCACACTTGGCGTAAGACATTACGGTACGTTTTCTACGTCCGTAATACGCGCGTGATACGCCAAAATGTCTCCGTAATCTCTCTCCGTAGTTCTTGCGTCGCCTAGGTGTGGTCGCGTATTTTGCGCATGTACTGGTCCGTGTGTAATCCGTATGTGATCCGTATGGCGTTTTTACCACGCACCATTCCAAAATGGACATTTAACGGTTTTCTGGCCTGCAAATCATTTAAACCATCATTAACAACACTATTTAAGCCCTCGACAACAGGTGTACCCCTCCCATATGCCCTATATGTTCTCAAGCATATTTTGGCTGTGGTACTTGGAGCTCCCAAACATGTCTGACCATGTGTATTTAAGCACAACTCAGCGGGTGTTGCTTCACTGGGTGTTGTCTCGTCGCTTTGGCCAGCCATATACGGTCAATGCAGATCCGCGAAGGAGGAGACAAAGATTGTGGGTCCATCCTCTATTGACCCAACGCCCGAGTAAAGGACATTTCCAGAGACTCTATTCATCTTTGAGGGCCCATCCAGACAAATTTTTCCTGTATACTCGCATGTCCATCAGGACTTTTGACATGTTGCTGGAGATCTTACGTCCTGGACTCACCTATCAGGACACCTGGATGAGAAAAGCCATCTCTGCTGAGGAGCGTCTGCTCCTAACCTTACGGTATGTATTTAGACCTTTTAGATTTTGTTGTGTTGGCCAATGTGTTTTGTCCTACTATGTTTCAGTTCCTTAACTTAGACATGAGGCCACAAGCACATTTCTAAAAATGTGTTTAATATTTGATTATAGTAATACTGTGAAATGTCCCTTTTTGCTTACTCAATAATCACAGAGAAAATTTACTAGACACTTGTGTTTCGTCCTGTTTTCATATTCCTCATGTTCCTTTATTTTGTTTTCCTTGTTTTTCAGCTTCCTGGCCACAGGCTTGTCCTATGCGGGTCTACACCTGGAGTTTCTCATTGGGCGTTCTACCATTTCAGTCATTGTTAGGACAACCTGTTCCCAAATATGGCTGAAACTTAACGAAGTTGTGATGCCAGAGCCAAAAATGGATGATTGGCTCAAAATCGCCACTGGATTCCAAAATACTTGTGACTTCCCTAACTGCATTGGAGCTGTGGATGGGAAACATATCAGGGTGCGTAAGCCGCCGAACTCTGGTTCCCAATTCTACAATTATAAGCAGTTTTTCTCTGTAGTTATGTTAGCAGTTGCTGACAGCAACTACAGGTTTATAATTGTAGACATTGGGGCCTATGGCCGAACTGGAGACTCTAGGGTCTTCAATTCGTCCATAATGGGTCGCCGGCTACGTGACAACCAGTTGAACCTCCCACCACCACAACAACTCCCAGGCTCCAATGCGGAAGCAGTGCCTTTTGTTTTGGTTGGAGATGAGGCCTTCCAACTGACGAGGCACGTCATGAGGCCTTACCCCAGGCGCAACCTTGACCACCGGCGGAGGGTTTTTAATTTGAGACTTACCAGGGCACGGAGACTGGTTGAGTGCGCCTTTGGGATTCTTGTAGCCAAATGGCGTGTTCTTCAGTCTGCAATTCAGCTGAGTGAGGCTTCAATCAATGAAGTGATCAAAGCCTGTGTAATTCTACATAATTTCACCAGAATACATGATTGTTTGTCTACTAATTTGCAAAATCACGTCATGACCAATCATAGTAGGCCTCCCCCATATGTCCCTCCTCGGCGACGTCCCCTTTCTGGCCTAAAAGTTCGGGATGTGTTCACCAATTATTTTTTGACTCCTCAGGGTGCCACTCCCTGGCAAGACTATGCAATTTTGCATGTGTAATTATTTATGTACCTAAATTTTGCCATTATCAAGTTTGAAAATATGTCTGCTGTGTTTAATTTGTTGACATATGGTTCTGATCATATCATGTGTGTGTGAGTTAAGAAGAATGAACAGAGTGCATACATAGTTTTTTGTTAAGTAAAGGCAATTTTACTTCTTAAACTTGTTTTTGGTTTTTTTGTTTGTTTTGGCATAACCAATCTTTGTGCACAAAAAAGAACAGCTTTTTTTTAACAAAAAAAAAACAACAAAGTAAAATAAAAGCATTACAGCTTGCTTTTTAAGCACAAACCAAACCAAATGTCTTAAACAAATTAAAAAAAAGTTGTACCCAACATTACAAGTCCTGGTACGTAGGAAGGGGAGAAGTGGATTGGTCTGGGTCACCATCAGATGGCCTTTGCAGGCCCAATTGTCCAGCAGCCTGTGCGGCTGTTATAGTGGCTTGCGGGAAATTCTGCCTGCTCTGATGCTGGCCACTTTGATGAGTGGGGCCTGGATTTGGGAGATAACCCTGATGTTGCAGCCCATATGTGCGGGAATCATACCCCAACCCAAAATGACCATATTGTCCAAACCCAGGTTGGGACCAGCCTCCAGCACTGGGTGCGGACAAGTGGCCATATTGGGATGGTTGATGATATCCTGCAATATGGTGCTGATGTTGCCATTGTTGGTTAGTTGGTGGTTGGGGTGGAGGTGTTGGCTGACGTGGAGGGGGTGCTTCAGATCCTTGGTGCGCATGCTGGCCTTGTAGTCTCGGAGGCCGCAGAATATTTTCAGGTGACATCTGCCACTGTTCAATCATCTGCATCAGATTGTATGGGTTATTTGGGGGGGTGCATGCGTCAATAAGGATCTGAAAACACCCTCTCAAACGAAGCCTCAACTCCCGCTCTATGGAGCGTAAATACTGGGCAAGGCTCCGTGTGAATCCCTCCTCCCCATCATCCTCTCGAACCCGGGCCAAATAGTTCATGACCCCAGCATCCACGTTTTGCCTGCTTTGGCGAAGCTCTCTCCTGCGTCGTGCACGCTGGGGTCTGACTGCAGCCTGTGGGGATCGGTCCAGGGCAACAGTTGGGCTGCTGCTATTACCAGGGTCATCCTGGCTAGGTGCTGCTGCTGCAGAAGAGAACTGTGGGCCCTCTGGGTTTTCTTCAGAAGCAGCTGGAGCTGGGTGGGCAGATGATGAAGATGCTGTAGGTCTTGCGCAGGAGGGAGCAGCAGATGGACCAGCCACCTCTTCACCTTCTCCAACTGGGTCAATGACCAGTTCTGAGTCCGACCCTGTCTCCCTGTCAGTGAGGTTAGACTGAGTTCTGCAAAGATAAATTTGACCAGTTACTATGTTTTTTGGAATCATCTCTCAACATTCAAAAATTAACCCATTTTGAGATGTTTTTACTTACGGCCTGAGGTCCATGCTGGGGTTAAGGAAGGTTAGGCGGTCAAAGTAGATGTATTTTTTTTTTTTAGGAGGGGCCCCGGCTCCACTTCTCTCCCGCTGCTGCCTCTCCCTCCTATACTGGTCCCGGATACTCCGCCACCTTGTTGTAACATCATCCACTGAAACAACAAAAAATACACACATTGCTTAGACCATTATGCAGAGTGCTCACACAAGGTGTAATGGAGTACACAGATTGCAATGTAGCATAGAAAGAGGCTTTTGTGGCTCACATTAAGCCAGAATTTCCTCAAAAAAATACAAATTAGGAAGAAAGGCCACAAGGACAGAGTCAGCTAACCTCTATCACAGAAAAACAAATTACTGGAAAACCATGTTATTAAGGGAACACCTGTTCTAAACCTTAATCAAATCCATTTATCATATCCAGCACCATGTATATACTGCTTGGATATATATAACTTTAAGGATGAATTAATAAATTAAGGTTTAGCAATTCAAAGTAGTAAGGGCCTGCTGTTTAGCAAGAACATTACATTGCAAACATGGGTGTACTTACTTATTTGTCGCTGGGCCGCACGTGGCTGCTGGTCATACTGGGGGAAGAGGGACCCACACACGCTCCTCCATGCAGCTTGTTTTACTGCCCTGTTGGCATAGTTGGGGTCTCTTTGGTCCCAGATTTCTGGCCTCTCCTGGATCAAAATGATCAGCATGTCAACATTAATTATGCGGGCCATGCTGAATCTCTCACTCCGTGGAGGCGTGCAGCAGACTTCCGGGTTCACTGTCTGGCTTTTTCAGCTAATTAGCATGTCTCACCTGCCTGATTGATGGCTTTCGAAAGTTCAGGACATCTGCCAGTGAGGTGCGTATTTCTCGCAATGCACACGCATGGTCCGTATGCATTCCGTATTATACGCTCTCCCATAGACTTGCATTGGCGTTTTTTTTGCGCAATACGCTGACAAACGCTGCATGCTGCGATTTTGTACGGCCGTAGAGGAACGTATAACACGGATCCGTAATATACGCCTAAAAGGACTAGACCCATTGAGAATCATGGTGCCGTATGTTTAGCGAGTTTTACGTACGTAGATTATGCGCTCTTACGCACGTAAAACTCGCATGTGTGACGGCGGCCTAATTGTTCCTCTCCTGGTTTTAATTTCCACATACTGAGGTAAAATACTGACCAAATACTGAATGTGTGACTGTGGTCTAAGCATACATAATGTAATGTATAGTTCAAGTGATCAAGCAACTGAAAAAAAAAGTGTACCATAGAAAGTTTAAAAGAATAATATAAATTTTTTTAATAATTCCACTTTAACCATAAAAAAAATCTAAAACATCACCACATCTGTAAGTCTGATCTATCACATTTAAAATTATTTAACCCCTTTACCCCCAAGGGTGGTTTGCACGTTAATGACCGGGCCAATTTTTACAATTCTGACCACTGTCCCTTTATGAGGTTATAACTCTGGAACGCTTCAACGGATCCCAGTGAATCTGACATTGTTTTCTCGTGACATATTGTACTTCATGACAATGTTAAAAATTCTTTGATAGTACCTGCGTTTATTTGTGAAAAAAACGGAAATTTGGCGAAAATTATGAAAATTTTGCAATTTTCCAACTTTGAATTTTTATGCAATTAAATCACAGAGATATGTCACACAAAATACTTAATAAGTAACATTTCCCACATGTCTACTTTACATCAGCACAATTTTGGAACCAAAATTTTTTTTTGTTAGGGAGTTATAAGGGTTAAAAGTTGACCAGCAATTTCTCATTTTTACAACACCATTTTTTTTTAGGGACCACATCTCATTTGAAGTCATTTTGAGGGGTCTATATGATAGAAAATACCCAAGTGTGACACCATTCTAAAAACTACACCCCTCAAGGTGCTCAAAACCACATTCAAGAAGTTTATTAACCCTTCTGGTGCTTCACAGGAATTTTTTGAATGTTTAAATAAAAATGAACATTTAACTTTTTTTCACAAAAAATTTAATTCAGCTCCAATTTGTTTTATTTTACCAAGGGTAACAGGAGAAAATGGACCCCAAACATTGTTGTACAATTTGTCCTGAGTACGCCAATACCCCACATGTGGGGGTAAACCACTGTTTGGGCGGATGGGAGAGCTTGGAAGGGAAGGAGCGCCGTTTGACTTTTCAATGCAAAATTGACAGGAATTGAGATGGGACGCCATGTTGCGTTTGGAGAGCCACTGATGTGCCTAAACATTGAAACCCCTCACAAGTGACACCATTTTGGAAAGTAGACCCCCTAAGGAACTTATCTAGAGGTGTGGTGATCACTTTGACCCACCCAGTGCTTCACAGAAGTTTATAATGCAGAACCGTAAAAATAAAAAATCATATTTTTTCACAAAAATTATCTTTTCGCCCCCAATTTTTTTATTTATCCAAGGGTAAGAGAAGAAATTGGACCCCAAAAGTTGTTGTACAATTTGTCCTGAGTACGCTGATACCCCATATGTGGGGGTAAACCACTGTTTGGGCGGATGGGAGAGCTCGGAAAGGAAGGAGCGCCGTTTGACTTTTCAATGCAAAATTGACAGGAATTGAGATGAGACGCCATGTTGCGTTTGCAGAGCCCCTAATGTACCTAAATAGTAGAAACCCCTCACAAGTGACACCATTTTGGAAAGTAGACCCCCTAAGGAACTTATCTAGATGTGTGGTGAGCGCTTTGACCCACCAAGGGCTTCACAGAAGTTTATAATGGAGAGCCGTAAAAATAAAACAAAATTTTTTTCCCACAAAAATTATTTTTTAGCACCCAGTTTTATATTTTCCCGAGGGTAACAGGAGAAATTGGACCCCAGAATTTGTTGTCCAATTTGTCCTGAGTGCGCTGATACCCCATATGTGGGGGGGGGGAACCACTGTTTGGGCGCATGGGAGGGCTCGGAAGGGAAGGAGCTCCATTTGGAATGCAGACTTAGATGGAATGGTCTGCAGGTGTCACATTGCATTTGCAGAGCCCCTAATGTACCTAAACAGTAGAAACCCCCCACAAGTGACACCATTTTGGAAACTAGACCCCCTAAGGAACTCATCTAGATGTGTTGTGAGAGCTTTGAACCCCCAAGTGTTTCACTACAGTTTGTAACGCAGAGCCGTGAAAATTAAAAAAAATCTTTCCCCCAAAAATTATTTTTTAGCCCCCAGTTTTGTATTTTCCCGAGGGTAAGAGGAGAAATTCGACCCCAAAAGTTGTTGTCCAATTTGTCCTGAGTACGCTGATACCCCATATGTTGGGGGAAACCACCGTTTGGGTGCATGGGAGGGCTCGGAAGGGAAGGAGTGCCATTTGGAATGCAGACTTAGATGGAATGGTCTGCAGACGTCACATTGCGTTTGCAGAACCCCTAATGTACCTAAACAGTAGAAACCCCCCACAAGTGACCCCATATTGGAAACTAGACCCCCCAGAGAACTTATCTAGATGTGTTGTGAGAACTTTGAACCCCCAAGTGTTTCACTACAGTTTATAACGCAGAGCCGTAAAAATAAAAAATCTTTTTTTTCCCACAAAAATTATTTTTTAGCCCCCAGTTTTGTATTTTCCCAAGGGTAACAGGAGAAATTGGTCCCCAACAGTTGTTCTCCTATTTGTCCTGAGTACGCTGATACCCCATATGTTGGGGTAAACCCCTGTTTGGGCACACGGGAGAGCTCGGAAGGGAAGAAGCACTGTTTTACTTTTTCAACGCAGAATTGGCTGGAATTGAGATCGGACGCCATGTCGCTTTTGGAGAGCGCCTGATGTGCCTAAACAATGGAAACCCCCCAATTATAACTGAAACCCTAATCCAAACACTCCCCTAACCCTAATTCCAACGGTAACCCTAACCACACCTCTAACCCTGACACACCCCTAACCCTAATCACAACCCTATTCCCAACTGTAAATGTAATCTAAACCCTAACTGTAACTTTAGCCCCAACCCAAACTGTAGCCCTAACCCTAGCCCTAACCTTAACCCTAGCCCTAACCCTAGCCCTAACCCTAGCCCTAACCCTAACCCTAGCCCTAACCCTAGCCCTAACCCTAGCCCTAACCCTAGCCCTAGCCCTAATGGGAAAATGGAAATAAATACATTTTTTTATATTTTATTATTTTTCCCTAACTAAGGGGGTGATGAAGGGGGGTTTGATTTACTTTTATAGTGGGTTTTTTAGCGGATTTCTATGATTGGCAGCCGTCACACACTGAAAGACGCTTTTTATTGCAAAAAATATTTTTTGCGTTACCACATTTTGAGAGCTATAATTTTTCCATATTTTGGTCCATAGAGTCATGTGAGGTCTTGTTTTTTGCGGGACGAGTTGACGTTTTTATTGGTAACATTTTCGGGCACGTGACATTTTTTGATCGCTTTTTATTCCGATTTTTGTGAGGCAGAATGACCAAAAACCAGCTATTCATGAATTTCTTTTGGGGGAGGCGTTTATACCGTTCCGCGTTTAGTAAAATTGATAAAGCAGTTCTATTCTTCGGGTCAGTACGATTACAGCGACACCTCATTTATATCATTTTTTTATGTTTTGGCGCTTTTATACGATAAAAACTATTTTATAGAAAAAATAATTATTTTGGCATCGCTTTATTCTCAGGACTATAACTTTTTTATTTTTTTGCTGATGATGCTGTATGGCAGCTCGTTTTTTGCGGGACAAGATGACGATTTCAGCGGTACCATGGTTATTTATATCTGTCCTTTTGATCGCGTGTTATTCCACTTTTTGTTCGGCGGTATGATAATAAAGCGTTGTTTTTTGCCTCGTTTTTTTTTTCTTTTCTTACGGTGTTTACTGAAGGGGTTAACTAGTGGGCCAGTTTTATAGGTCAGGCCGTTACGGACGCGGAGATACTAAATATATGTACTTTTATTGTTTTTTTTTATTTATTTAGATAAAGAAATGTATTTATGGGAATAATATATATATATTTTTTCATTATTTAGGAATATTTTTTTTTATTTTTTTTTACACATTTGGAAAAATTTTTTTTAACTTTTTTACTTTGTCCCGGGGGGGGGGGGGACATCACAGATCGATGATCTGACAGTTTGCACAGCACTCTGTCAGATCACCGATCTGATAGCAGTGCAGGCTGCTTCACAGTGCCTGCTCTGAGCAGGCTCTGTGAAGCCACCTCCCTCCCTGCAGGACCCGGATCCGCGGCCATCTTGGATCCGGGTCTGGAGCAGGCAGGGAGGGAGGTAAGACCCTCGCAGCAACGCGATCACATCGCGTTGCTGCGGGGGGCTCAGGGAAGCCCACAGGGAGCCCCCTCCCTGCGCGATGCTTCCCTGCACCGCCGGCACATCGCGATCATCTTTGATCGCGGTGTGCCAGGGGTTAATGTGCCGGGGGCGGTCCGTGACCGCTCCTGGCACATAGTGCCGGATGTCAGCTGCGATAGGCAGCTGACACCCGGCCGCGATCGGCCGCGCTCCCCCCGTGAGCGCCGCCGATCGCGCTGGACGTACTATCCCGTCCGTGGTCATAGGGGCCCACCCCACCTCGACGGGATAGTACGTCCGATGTCAGAACGGGGTTAAAGGGACACTGTCAGCACAGAATGACTGTTCGAGTTCAGGTGCACGGTGCATCATTGTGGGGATAATCATTAGGCTACAGGTCCTTCTCAAAAAATTAGCATATAGTGTTAAATTTCATTATTTACCATAATGTAATGATTACAATTAAACTTTCATATATTATAGATTCATTATCCACCAACTGAAATTTGTCAGGTCTTTTATTGTTTTAATACTGATGATTTTGGCATACAACTCCTGATAACCCAAAAAACCTGTCTCAATAAATTAGCATATTTCACCCATCCAATTAAATAAAAGTGTTTTTTAATAACAAACAAAAAAACCAACAAATAATTATGTTCAGTTATGCACTCAATACTTGGTCGGGAATCCTTTGGCAGAAATGACTGCTTCAATGCGGCGTGGCATGGAGGCAATCAGCCTGTGACACTGCTGACATGTTATGGAGGCCCAGGATGCTTCAATAGCGGCCTTAAGCTCATCCAGAGTGTTGGGTCTTGCGTCTCTCAACTTTCTCTTCACAATATCCCACAGATTCTCTATGGGGTTCAGGTCAGGAGAGTTGGCAGGCCAATTGAGCACAGTAATACCATGGTCAGTAAACCATTTACCAGTGGTTTTGGCACTGTGAGCAGGTGCCAGGTCGTGCTGAAAAATGAAATCTTCATCTCCATAAAGCATTTCAGCCGATGGAAGCATGAAGTGCTCCAAAATCTCCTGATAGCTAGCTGCATTGACCCTGCCCTTGATGAAACACAGTGGACCAACACCAGCAGCTGACATGGCACCACACACCATCACTGACTGTGGGTACTTGACACTGGACTTCAGGCATTTTGGCATTTCCTTCTCCCCAGTCTTCCTCCAGACTCTGGCACCTTGATTTCCGAATGACATGCAAAATTTGCTTTCATCAGAAAAAAGTACTTGGGACCACTTAGCAACAGTCCAGTGCTGCTTCTCTGTAGCCCAGGTCAGGCGCCTCTGCCGCTGTTTATGGTTCAAAAGTGGCTTTACCTGGGGAATGCGGCACCTGTAGCCCATTTCCTGCACACGCCTGTGCACGGTGGCTCTGGATGTTTCCACACCAGACTCAGTCCACTGCTTCCTCAGGTTCCCCAAGGTCTGGAATCGGTCCTTCTCCACAATCTTCCTCAGGGTCCGGTCTCCACTTCTCGTTGTACAGCGTTTTCTGCCACATTGTTTCCTTCCAACAGACTTACCATTGAGGTGCCTTGATACAGCACTCTGGGAACAGCCTATTTGTTGAGAAATTTCTTTCTGGGTCTTACCCTCTTGCTTGAGGGTGTCAATGATGGCCTTCTTGACATCTGTCAGGTCGCTAGTCTTACCCATGATGGGGGTTTTGAGTAATGAACCAGGCAGGGAGTTTATAAAAGCCTCAGGTATCTTTTGCATGTGTTTAGAGTTAATTAGTTGATTCAGAAGATTAGGGTAATAGGTCGTTTAGAGAAATTTTTCTTGATATGCTAATTTATTGAGACAGGTTTTTTGGGTTATCAGGAGTTGTATGCCAAAATCATCAGTATTAAAACAATAAAAGACCTGACAAATTTCAGTTGGTGGATAATGAATCTATAATATATGAAAGTTTAATTGTAATCATTACATTATGGTAAATAATGAAATTTAGCACTATATGCTAATTTTTTGAGAAGGACCTGTATGTTCACACTAGGTGTTTTTTCAGTGTTTTTTTTCTGCAATAAAACCTGCTCTCTTGGCAGGAAAGAAGCTGAAGAAAAAAAATCAGGCTTTGCTTGGTTTTTCTTGCTGTGGTTTTGTCTCTTGTGCATGCTGATAAAGTTGAGTGCAAAAAAATCTCATTCCATTTAATCAGGTTTTGGCACAAAAAATGCTGCAAAACCTAATACCCGCGCTTTTTGGTGCAGATTTTGAAAAAATCAACAGTCATTCTGTCCCTTTATCCCTGAGGCTAAGTTCACACGATAATCTTTTAGTCTGTTTTTGATGTTTCATATTTTTGCTGCATAAAAACTGTGTCTTACACTTTCACCAAAGGGATTTATAGACATCTCCTGCCCTCTGTGCTTTTTTTTTACTCAGCGTAAACTGATCTGCGGTGCATTTTAAATCCGCAGCAGGTCCATTTCTCTTGCTGGTACTGTGAGTTTTCTATGTGGATTTTCCCCATAGACTTACATTAGATGTGAAAAATCAGCATGTAAAGAACGCACATTTCTGAGGTGGAAATGCATAAAAAATGCATGTAATCCGCACCTAAGCAAAACAATAAATTGGCGCATCTTGGTGCTGTTTTTGGTGCAGTTTTTGATGCAGGTTTTTGGTGCTGTTTTGATGCAGCTTTTGGAAATAAATAAATAAACGGAAAATGTGCATGATTTGAATGGAAACATGCATGAAAAAACGGATTCGGAGGCCGGATTCATCATTTCACATCTCAGTTTCATCCGTTTTTTTTGCTGGATCCGTCACTGTGCGTTTTTTCTCAGGACAGAAAAACCCTTCCTCTGTATGTGTTTTCCGTCCGGCGGAAACAGCTTTTTTGACGGATCCTGCAAAAAACGGATGAAACGTGTGGCCATCTGCCGCAATCCGATGCTAATACAACTCTATGAGAAAAAAACGGATCCGGTGGAAAAAAAATGGATCCTGCAAATGTGCTCGCAGGATGCGTTTTTTACCCATAGACTTGTATTAGCAACGGATCGCGACGGATGGCCACACGTTGCGCCCATCGTGCATCGGATGCGTCGTGTTTTGGCGGACCGTCGGCACGAAAAAACGTTCAAGTGAATGTTTTTTGGGCCGTCGCGCCCGCCATTTTCCACCGTGCATGTGCGACTCCGCCCCCTCCTCCCCGGACTTCAGAATGGGCAGCGGATGCGTTGAAAAACTGCATCCGCTGCCCATGTCGTGCACAAATTTCACAACTTGCGCCGGTACGTCGGCCCGACGCATAGCGACGGACTCGTATCGATGCAAGAGTGAAAGAGGCCTTAATAAGCGTTTAATTAAAAAGATAAACGGCATGGACTCCCGCACAATTTTCTGCGCCAGAGGGGGAAAGCCGACGGCCGGGGGCCAATATTTGTAGCCTACTATGAATATCAGCCCGCAGCTGTCTGTGTAGCCTTTTCTGGCTATTAAAATAGGGGGCCCCCCAAAAGAAAATGACGTGGGTTCCCCCCATATTTTATAGCCAGAAAGGCTACGCAGACAGCTGCGGGCTGATATTCATAGCCTAGAGAGAGGCCATGGATATTGGCTCCCCCCGGCTACAAATACCAGTGCGAAGCCGCCCCAGAAATGGCGCATCTGTAAGATGCGCCAATTCCGGCACTTAGCCCCTTTCTTCCCACTCCTGTGTAGCGGTGGGATATGGGGTAATAAGAGGTTAATGTCACCTTGCTATTGTAAGGTGACATTAAGCCGGGTTAATAACGGAGAGGCGTCAATAAGACGCCTATCCATTATTAATCCAATAGTAAGAAAGGGTTAATAAAACGCGTACACATTAGGAAAAAAGTATTTTAATATTCTTCATTTAACCATACTTACCATACTTCAGCGCCTGCAAAAAACGTAAAATAATAAACCGTATAGTACCTGTCCGCCGTAGTCCAATTAATAACAAGTGTCCCACGACGATCTCCCCTTTAGAACAGTGACATCGGGTGATGTCACTGCTCTATAGGACCCTCAGTGACACACTGACAGGAGAGAATGGCTCCTGCAGTGCATCACTGAGAGGTTACCTTAGGACACAGTGTCACTTTATGGCAATTGCTGCGTGGGAAGATTTCTCACCCAGCAATGCCATAAGTGAGACTAGGGACTATTTTTTTTTTTACAGCGGCGGAGGAATACAGTGCGGAAGGATACCTTCCTCCCGTCATTGTGTTTCTGAAGCCCCTGGAGAGCGGTCGCATCATCTGATGCTGCCGTTCTCTACGGGAGATCGTCGTGGGACGCTCGTGGATTTCTGCAGACAGGGAGTATATTGGTTGTTTGTTATTTTAATCTTTTTTACAGGTTGACACTGGTTTCGAGGAACAAAGTGACAAGTAATGGTGAGTATGAACTCTATGTTTAATGTATGTCTATATATGTATTGTATGTAATGTATGAATGTACTGTATGGAGTATGTATGTGTTTTTTTTTATTCAACACATTAGCTGGATGATGGGACTACTACTGTCCCATCATTGGCTAATGTATCAATCACTGTCAGTGTAACAGGCATCGTCCGATGGGACTTGTAGTCCCGTTGCCTGCACACACGCACAGAGCCCCAGCTGGCCGCGTAGAGCCCGGGCAGGTTGCATACAGCCTCGGCAGCACACAGTGTCCGCCCACACTCTTCCCCTCTCCGGAACAGGATATAGAAGGACATAAAGGGCTTATTTACGTTCCGATATTTGTGTCCCATTGACTTGCATTGGTATCGGGATCGGCGATATCCGATATTTTTGGGATATCGGCCGATCCAATCCAATACTTCTGGATATCGGAAGGTATCGCTCAACACTATTCAGGACATTGAGCTGGTTATTTTGAGTACTTGTGGTCCAGGGTACCTCTTTTCAAATTGAACTTATGTACGATTGAGTACGTTGGATTATGCATAAGCGATTTACGTGACTAACCCAAGACCACAAGTTTTCAAAATAAACATCTCAACGTCCTGAACAAAATTTTACTCAAACAATATCCACTCTATGTATAATTCACCATACATGAATATCTAATGTCTTAAAGGGAACCTGTCACCCCGTTTTTTGAGATTGAGCTATAAATACTGTTAAATAGGGCCTGCGCTGTGTGTTCCTATAGTGTATATAGTGTACCCCGATTCCCTATGTATGCTGAGAAATAACTTACCAAAGTCGCCGTTTTCGCCTGTCAATCAGGCTGGTCAGGTCGGGAGGGCGTGGTGACATCGGTGGTTCTTCCTCAGCTTTACGTTGGTGGCGTAGTGGTGTAGTGGTGAAGACACAGCGCGCGATCTGCGCTGTCATCCCTTTCGTCGGTGGGGGCGGCCATCTTCCTGGGGCCGCGCGTGCGCAGATCGAGTGCTCTGCTGCACGGGGCTTCAGGAAAATGGCCGCGGGATGCCGCGCGTGCGCATTAGAGATCGCGGCGGCCATTTTCCCAAAGCCGAGATGCAAACTCGGCTTTGGGAAAATGGCCGCCGCGATCTCTAATGCGCACGCGCGGCATCCCGCGGCCATTTTCCTGAAGCCCCGTGCAGCAGAGCACTCGATCTGCGCACGCGCGGCCCCAGGAAGATGGCCGCCCCCACCGATGCAAGGGATTACAGCGCAGATCGCGCGCTGTGTCTTCACCACTACGCCACCAACGTAAAGCTGAGGAAGAACCACCGATGTCACCACGCCCTCCCGACCTGACCAGCCTGATTGACAGGCGAAAACGGCGACTTTGGTAAGTTATTTCTCAGCATAGGTGGGGAATCGGGGTACACTACATACACTATAGGAACACACAGCGCAGGCCCTATTTAACAGTATTTATAGCTCAATCTCAAAAAACGGGGTGACAGGTTCCCTTTAACTGCAGACTAACTTGAGTCCGGTTCATTTTTACAGTACAGTGAACGCTGTAAAATCTTAAGACTCCAAAATGGCAGAATTGAGTTTTTGCCCCCTTTTTCAGCACGTTGTGCACTGGTACTGGGGGACCCCCTCCAATATCAGGAACACCACTAATACTATACAGCAGTTCTCAGGCGGTGACTCCCTTAAATGTTACAAACTACAAGTCCCAGCATGCCTGGTATGGTAATACTGAAAGATGTAGTAACGTAAACACTATGGAGCCACAGCCCGGAGACCACAGCTAGTCAGCTAGCTACAGAGGGCTGCCTACTCAGGTCTATGGCAGCAGAGAGGCTGAGTTTCCGGGGGGGAAGGTTACGCGGGGACACACGCCGGCGCCCTGGGAACGTTGAGCGCTGGGGCACAGTTTCCGGGGGCCGTCATTGTTGCCGCACAGTAAGATGGCGGCTCAGCAGGAGGAAGCGGTGCGAGAGTTTGTGTTGGTGACCGGCTCGGAGGAGGAGAGAGCGCGGTTTTTTCTTGAGTCCGCCGGCTGGGACCTGCAGGTACTGTGAGGCGGAAGTTGGAAAAAAGGAGGAAAGGCGCGGACGTAGGGAAGGGAAGTGTGAACACCCGGGGAGCAGAACGCACTGTCATCTGCCTGACCCACCCGAGACCGATCCACGGCTCCTCCCCGCCGATGATTTTTCTTTTATACACCCCAGTCCCTCTATCACTGCCCCCGATAAACCTCCATCTAGGCAGCTCCTGTTGGACTACAAGTCCCAGTGTACTTTTGCATTCTTTTCGATTGTAAGGCATGCTGGGAGTTATAGTTCCACGCCATTGTAGTTAGTTAAAGGGGGATTTTTACAGTGTAGCTCTCACCACTTAGTGACCCTGCATGAGAATTGTGTGTGCTGTGAAATTGAGGTAAATCGGCCACATTTTGCTGAATCAGCACCATCACTGCGGAAAAAAAGATGTCCCATCAATCAGTGACAATAAGGATGTAGGAGCCTGTCCGTGGAAAGAAGCGAGCGAGCTAAGAACCTGTGCAGACCTAATGCTTTTCACAGCTGAGGGTCCGTTACAGTTGTATCTAGCACATCAACTGCATAAATCTCTCCGATCCGGATCGTTCCTAACAATGTATCAGGTTGGATATCTCAGAGGAACGTGTAACCATGGGAAAAAATGCACCAAAGCTCCAGCTGTAAAAAAGTACCAGGGTTGTACTGGTTTCAATGTAACTAGAACGTTCCCATTCACCAAGTGCAAATATAAACCTTGAAAATGGGGAAGAAATAAAAAAAGGATGAGAAAGTTCAGGAATTTCGTACAAGAGAACCAGATGTCACCTGCCTGCCAGCTGTCACTCAGCACCACACCCGGGCTCAGTGGTAAACACCGGCAGATGGCAGGAGGCTGTGCACACAGAGATGCAAAGCAGGACGAACTGATACTCACTGCACCAGGGAACCATTGCCGGGAATATGTATCTGACTGCTATGTAAAGTTCTGTACTGACCCACAGCAAGGAATATGTATCTAACTGCTATGTGAAGTTCTGTACTGACCCACAGCAAGGAATATGTATGTAACTGCTATGTAAAGTTCTGTACTGACCCACAGCAAGGAATATGTATGTAACTGCTATGTAAAGTTCTGTACTGACCCACAGCAAGGAATATGTATGTAACTGCTATGTAAAGTTCTGCACTGACCCACAGAACCACAGCAAGGAATATGTATCTATCTGCTATGTAAAGTTCTGTACTGACCCAGGGAACCACAGCAAGGAATATGTATCTATCTGCTATGTAAAGTTCTGTACTGACCCAGGGAACCACAGCAAGGAATATGTATCTAACTGCTATGTGAAGTTCTGTACTGACCCACAGCAAGGAATATGTATGTAACTGCTATGTAAAGTTCTGTACTGACCCACAGCAAGGAATATGTATCTAACTGCTATGTAAAGTTCTGCACTGACCCACAGAACCACAGCAAGGAATATGTATCTATCTGCTATGTAAAGTTCTGCACTGACCCACAGAACCACAGCAAGGAATATGTATCTAACTGCTATGTAAAGTTCTGCACTGACCCACAGAACCACAGCAAGGAATATGTATCTAACTGCTATGTGAAGTTCTGTACTGACCCAGGGAACCACAGCAAGGAATATGTATCTAACTGCTATGTAAAGTTCTGTACTGACCCACTGCCAACTTCTCCCCTTAGGTGTTTACTTCTATCTTTAAGTTAGCCCATTAGGTTTAAAGTAATGGAAATCGCCTTTAGACTAAATACTTGCTATGTAATCCACATTTGGGACCCCAGGGACCGTTTTCCTGTTGGAGTCTGCCCGGGTGCTAGCGAACACATTTCCTCCATGTGCAGGTAGAGCTCTGAAATCTTGTGTCCCATTAACTACATTTCCTGTAACTGAGCAATGGCCAGAATGGATCAAGAGGTGAGAAATGTTCACTGTTCTACATATTTTCAATAGTTGGCAGGTTCAGGTATGAGCCATTTTTTAATGATTTTGAACTCCTAAATTCATATCATGAATAGTTTTAGTTGGCTCTTGTTTCTGTGATTTCAAAGC
Source organism: Ranitomeya imitator (assembly GCF_032444005.1). Classification (NCBI taxonomy): domain Eukaryota; kingdom Metazoa; phylum Chordata; class Amphibia; order Anura; family Dendrobatidae; genus Ranitomeya; species Ranitomeya imitator. Next base: position 448,398,977 of record NC_091283.1, on the reverse strand, counting down.
GTTTTCTTTTTACTGGTACATATAATTCATGCATAAGTTTGTTCTTTGAAACGTTATTTCTGCAAATATGAAGATGCCGAAAATTTTCTGACAATTTTGCAATATTTTAGAGGAAAGTTAGCAACAATTAAAATAACTAAATCAAATTTAATCACTATTGCGAATTATAAACAGTTACAGTAATTGCACCACAAAATTTGGTCCTCATTCAGTGACCTCGGACCTTTTACAATTGTCCATCAGTAATCTGCAAGCATTGATGGATTTCATTTTTTTAATATCCTTTCTCCCATAGCCGCAATATCTTGGTGAAATCTCTCATCGTGCTCGTTGCACACTGCTCCGCAGTATGGTGGAAAAAAGTCTAGATGTGAATGTAAGAAATGAATCTGTAAGGACATGTTACAGCCAAGATCCTTATGTTTCGGGGAGATTCTCACCCAACTCTTCATAGTTATTTGCTCTTGAGTTAGCAAAAAAATGAGAAAAAAAGGAGAAAATCCTCATCTTCAAGATGTTAATGAATCTGAGGTCCAATAAAGACTTCTTTCTTTATAATTGCTTCATTAAAACTTGGAAATTTATCAATGAGATACTTGAGTTCTTCATTAGGCCCAACTTGATATGCAATGGTGGTGACAAAATCTTGTGGATCAACAAGTGCAGGACATTTTTACTGCCAGTCTCTTTTATTGTGGTGATGTTCTCTTGCACGACTATCCCACTCACACAGAAAGCAACAGTACTTTGTGTACCCAACCTGGAGACCAAGTAAGAGGACATCCCCCTTTAAGTCACCACAGAGGGGACACAAATGGTTGGTCATAGTTCAGGCACCTCAACAGCTGTTTCATGTTGTCATAGGTTTCTTTCATGTAGACTGCATAACCATCTGGAATTGAAGTTTGTGCATTGCTATTATGCAGCCAGACTGCTTTTAGGCTTGTTTTGGGCCAATCGATGAAGAGCCTCCATTCCTCTTGGTTATGACTTATCTTCACAGAGTCCATTAAACTGTTGATGTTGTTGCATGCCACAAGATTGCCCCCCATGAAGAAGTTGTAACGGGAACCACTGTGTCGTGGTCCGAGGAGATGCTGGAGGGGCATTACTAGGTGAGCACCTGACTTTTCACTAGAGCCCCTGATGGATGGGGTTGGCTTGGTTCCCGATAAACAACACATGCTACTCCAGGACAGCCCGCGTAGCACAGCAGCTGACCCCCCCCCCCCCCTCCAAGAGACCGCCAGCTGGAATGGCCCAGAGGGAATGAACAGGAGATGTTGGTGCGGGCTGGCACGGCAGGTGCAGGCGGGTCCGGCTGATGTGCAGACTGGTACGGCAGGTGTTGGCGGGTCCGGCTGACGTGCAGACTGGTACAGCAGGTGTTGGCGGGTCCGGCTGATGTGCAGACTGGCATGGCGGGTTTGGCTGACGTGCTGAGTGGCACAGAAGGTGCTGGTAGGTCCGGCTGATGTGCTGATTGGCACGGCAGGTGTTGGCGGGTCCGGCTGATGTGCTGACTGGCACGGCAGGTGCTGGCGGTCCGGCTGATGTGCTGACTGGCACGGCAGGTGCTGGCGGGTCCGGCTGATGTGCTGACTGGCACGGCAGGTGCTGGCGGGTCGTGCTGACTGGCACAGAAGGTGCTGGCGGGTCCGACTGATGTGCTGACTGTCACAGAAGGTGCTGGCGGGTCCGGCTGATGTGCTGACTGGCACGGCAGGTGCTGGCGGGTCTGGCTGATGTGCTGACTGGCACGGAAGGTGCTGGCGGGTCCTGCTGATGTGCTGACTGGCACGGAAGATGCTGGCGGGTCCTGCTGATGTGCTGACTGGCACGGAAGGTGCTGGCGGGTCCTGCTGATGTGCTGACTGGCACGGCAGGTGCTGGCGGGTCCTGCTGATGTGCTGACTGGCACGGCAGGTGCTGGCGGGTCCTGCTGTTGTGCTGACTGGCACGGCAGGTGCTGGCGGGTCCTGCTGATGTGCTGACTGGCATGTCAGGTGCTGGCGGGTCCTGCTGATGTGCTGACTGGCACAGCGCAGGTGTTGGCGGGTCCTGCTGATGTGCTGACTGGCACGGCGCAGGTGTTGGCGGGTCCTGCTGATGTGCTGACTGGCACGGCAGGTGTTGGCGGGTCCGGCTGACGTGCAGACTGGCACGGCAGGTGTTGGCGGGTCCGGCTGATGCGCTGACTGGCACCGCAGGTGCTGGCTGGTCCGGCTGGTGCACTAGCAGGAACTAGCAAACTGGGACCTGAGAACTAGAGTGTTTAGGAACAGACTAACAACGTTGCACAGGCACCTCCAAGCAGATGGAGGTGCCTTAAATAATAAGTGTCTCCTAGCCATTGGCTAGGGACACTTTAGGACTGCGTGCACGGCTCCTTTGAGGGAGCGCTCACTGCCTAAGAACAGTGCCCCAGGCAGCTTCAGAAGAGGAGGGACTCCGGCGCTTCGGAAATATTGGGCAAGATCTACACTGTTTCAAATTATTATGCAGATGACATTTTTCTCAGATTTTCCTAAATGGTCAGTGCAAATGACAGACAGTCTAATAAAAGTCATCACCCGTTAGAGTATACATCGAATTTTATTGGAGAAACCTCCCAATGATAACAGTATAATCTCCAAAATGAATAAAAACTCAAAATGCACTGTTCCAAATTATTAGGCACAGTAGAATTTCTAAACATTTGATATGTTTTAAAGAACTGAAAATGCTCATTTGTGGAATTTGCAGCATTAGGAGGTCACATTCAGAGGGTGGTTATAAATGGTATAGTCTCTAACTGGGTCGCTGTGACCAGTGGGGTACCGCAGGGGTCGGTATTGGGACCTGTTCTCTTCAACATATTAATGATCTGGTAGAAGGTTTACACAGTAAAATATCGATATTTGCAGATGATACAAAAATATGTAAAGCAGTTAATACAAGAGAAGATAGTATACTGCTACAGATGGATCTGGATAAGTTGGAAACTTGGGCTGAAAGGTGGCAGATGAGGTTTAACAATGATAAATGTAAGGTTATACACATGGGGAGAAGGAATCAATATCACCATTACACACTGAACGGGAAACCACTGGGTAAATCTGACAGGGAGAAGGACTTGGGGATCCTAGTTAATGATAAACTTACCTGGAGCAGCCAGTGCCAGGCAGCAGCTGCCAAGGCAAACAGGACCTTGGGGTGCATTAAAAGAGGTCTGGATACACATGATGAGAGCATTATACTGCCTCTGTACAAATCCCTAGTTAGACCGCACATGGAGTACTGTGTCCAGTTTTGGGCACCGGTGCTCAGGAAGGATATAATAGAATTAGAGAGAGTACAAAGGAGGGCAACAAAATTAATAAAGGGGATGGGAGAACTACAATACCCAGATAGATTAGCGAAATTAGGATTATTTAGTCTAGAAAAAAGACGACTGAGGGGCGATCTAATAACCATGTATAAGTATATAAGGGGACAATACAAATATCTCGCTGAGGATCTGTTTATACCAAGGAAGGTGACGGGCACAAGGGGGCATTCTTTGCGTCTGGAGGAGAGAAGGTTTTTCCACCAACATAGAAGAGGATTCTTTACTGTTAGGGCAGTGAGAATCTGGAATTGCTTGCCTGAGGAGGTGGTGATGGCGAACTCAGTCGAGGGGTTCAAGAGAGGCCTGGATGTCTTCCTGGAGCAGAACAATATTGTATCATACAATTATTAGGTTCTGTAGAAGGACGTAGATCTGGGGATTTATTATGATGGAATATAGGCTGAACTGGATGGACAAATGTCTTTTTTCGGCCTTACTAACTATGTTACTATGTTACATTCGCTGAACAAAAAAGCTATTTAACTCCAAAACAAGTTACATGTTAACATATGACCCCTTCTTTGATATCACCTTCACAATTTTTGCATTCTTGAGTTTTCGGAGAGCTTCTGCTTTGCATGAAGTCAGAATAGCCTCCCAGAGCTGCTGTTTTGATGTTAACTGCCTCCCACCCTCATAGATGTTGTGCTGGATGATACTCCAAAGGTTCTCTATAGGGTTAAGGTCAGGGAATGATGGTGGCCACACCATGAGTTTATCTCCTTTTATGCCCATAGCAGCCAATGACTCAGAGGTATTATTTGCAGCATGAGATGGGGCATTGTCATGCATGAAGATGATTTTGCTCCTGAAGGTACGTTTCTGCTTTTAGACTATGGAAGAAAGTTGTCAGTCAGAAACGCTATTTACTTTACAGAGATCATTTTCACATCTTCAGGAACCTTAAAGGGCCCCATCAGCTGTTTCCTCATGATTCCAGCCCAAAACGTGATTTCTCCACCTCCTTGCTGACGTCTCAGCCTTGTTGCGACATGGTGACCATCCACTACTCCATCCATCTGGACCATCCAGGGTTGCTCGACACTCATCAGTAAACAAGACTGTTGAAAATTAGTCTTCATGTATGTCTGGGCCCACTACAACCGTTTCTGCTCATGAACACTGTTTAGGGGTGGCCGAATAGTAGGTTTATGCACCACAGCAAGCCTTTGAAGGATCATACACCTTGAGGTTCGAGGGACTCCAGAGGCACCAGCAAATAACTGTTTGCTACTTTGTAATGGTATTTTGGCAGCTGCTCTCTTAATCCAATGAATTTGTCTGGCAGAAACCTTCCTCATTATGCCTTTGTCTGCATGAACTCTGTCTGTGCTCTGTTTCAGTCACAAATCTCTTCACAGTATAATGATCACAAAGTTTTTGTGAAGTATCTAATTTTTTCATACCTTGTCCAAGGCATTGCACTATTTAACGCTTTTCAGCAGCAGAGATCCTTTTTATTTCTCATATTGCTTGAAACCTTTGGCCTGCTTTAATAATGTGGAACATCATTTTTAAGTAGTTTTCCTTTAATTAGAATCACCTGGAAAACTAATTATCACGTGTTTAAGATTGATTTCAGTTATCTATTGAGCCCTGAGACACAATACCATCCACAAGTTTATTTGAAAAACAAAACAATTAAATTTTTATGACACTTAAATCCAATTTGCATAATAATTTGGAACACCGTGTATAACACAGTTGCGGAACAAAGAAATCCGAACATCGCTAGTGAAGAGATTGCACTGAACCCTAAGCCTTACTCTTGGGCATATTCAAATCTCTAAGAAGATCATTCAGGTCACTGTGTTTTAAGGTGTGGATCACTTAAAGGGAATCTGTCACCTACTTTTTCGTATATAAGCTTCGGCCACCGCCATCAGGGGCTTATCTACAGCATTCTGTAATGCCTTAGATAAGTCCCCGATGTAACTTGAAAGATAGGGAAAACAATGCTCACCTGGGGGTGCGGTCCGGACCGATGGGCCTTGCGGTCCGGCGCCTCCCATCTTCATGCGATGGCATCCTCTTCCTTGCTTCCTGTTGTGGCTCCTGCGCAGGCATACTTTTTCTGCCCTGTTGAGGGCAGAGCAAAGTACTGCAGTGCGCAGGCGCCGGGAAAGGTCCGAGAAGCCCAGCGCCTGCGCACTGCAGTAGGGACGTCATCGTGTGAAGATGGGAGGCGCCAGACCCGGACCGTCCCCGTCCCCCCCCCCCCAGGTGAGTATAATCTAACTTGCTCTCCTTATCTTTCAGGATACATCGAGGGCTTATCTACAGCATTACAGAAAGCTGTCGATAAGCCCCTGATGGCGGTGGCCGAAGCTTACATACGAAAAAGTAGGTGACAGATTCCTTTTAAGGTCGCTGACCCAAAGTCTGGGAAGAGAGCAGAAGAAGCTACATGACACCAAGTGCCCTCTTCTTCTTCACTTGACTTGACTGAAAATGTTTCTGGTGCTTTTGGAACCGGCAGTTCTTTTGTATGTGGTACTGGGCTTATTGCAGATAGAATGTTTGGATTCTGTAAAGTCCACTTCCTCCTTGAAACTCCTGTCATATTGGGGGCACCATGCAGAAATAGCAATTGGTAGTGTGATGGGTTGGCTCTCTCTAGATCGCCGGGACTGCAGATGGCACAGGTTGCCTCTTACCAGGCAACCACTGCTTAAGACCTGATACACATCTATTACAGCATATGTGTAAAGCCCAGTTCTTGTCCTGATCTCTAGTGATGAGCGAGTATACTTGTTACTTGAGATTTTCCGAGCATGCTCGGGTGGTCTTCCGAGTATTTGGATGTGCTCAGAGAGTTAGTTTCTGTCTCCGTAGCTGCATGATTTGTGGTTGCTAGACAGCCTGAATACATGTGGGGATACCTTAACAAACAGGCAACCCCCACATGTACTCAGGCTGGCTAGCAGCCGCAAATCATGCAGCTACGGAGACAGAAACTAAATCTCCGAGCACATCCAAATACTCAGAGACCACCTGAGCATGCTCGGAAAACCAGAGTAACGAGCACCCTCGCTCATTACTACTGATTCTCCTATTCTGCAGCCAAAATACAAGTTGAATGCTTTCCTTATCATGGTAGTAAAGTTTCGCCTTTTGTATCGCAGAAGAGACTCTAACGCATATTTAGCAAAAACAGTCTGCTTTGTTAATGCAAGAACGAGGCATATCTGAAAAAACATATGGAAACCTGTCAATATGCTACGAAATTCTCAAACTGTATACCTTACACAGAGCATTTATAAAAGTAGGTGATGCAGCTGTAATCAGGGTTACATTATTGGAGCTGAGTTGGCTGATCGACCGAAGATGATAGAATAGAAGAGCTACTAACAATGCAATAATAACAAAATAATGGTTCTATGGATCTTGATAATTAGAGCCAATTGGCAAATTTAAGTATCATATTTGTTTTCAGCACCACACAATTAGTTAAGTTCAACTATTGTAGTTTCTGAACCAATTTGGCTGTAGAACAGTGGCTCTGCAGGACGCTCTAGTGTGTATAAATCAGTATCTTGGGGAATATTTACCTGCAGTGAGGGTAACTTCTGCTTAGGCCATGTTCAGTATTTGGTCAGTATTTTACATCAGTATTTGTAAGCCAAAACCAGGAGTAGGTGATAAATACAGAAGTGGCGCATATGTTTCTATTATCAGATTACTCCTAGTTTTGGCTTACAAATACTGATTAAATACTGAACGTCTGAAAGTGGCCTTAGCTACATTATCTACTGCAGTTTGGGGAAGTCTGAAATCCATCCCCAGTTACATCAGAGACTTAGGCTGCTCCTCCTCCATGCTTTAAACTGTAGCTCTGCTTGTATAGACTATGAGCACATTTGTATCTAGGTTGTTTGTGCGCAAAGCAATTAATTTTATTTTCTGTGTTTTGACATGGCTGCAGAATAAAATCCTGATGTCAGCAAGCGTAGCTGCACTGATATATGGCCCTATCAAAAGGACTTGCATTGTTTCCGGAATTGACAGTCGCTTGCCTCGTTAGCACTTGCAAAAGATCATAGCGTATTGACAGTGTAGGGCAATGGAATTTGTAGTTCATCTTATCTAATCATCTAACAGTGTCTGTAACTTCCCAATATATTATAGAACGGAGAAGGGGGGGGGGGGGGGGAGATTCATAAAATACCCAAATCCTTCTAAGTATCAAACGTTTTGGTAGAGAAAAAAATTAATTTGATTTTCTCCTCCTTCCAGCTAGCTCTGGCCAGTTTCTATGAGGACGGAGGAGATGATGACATAGTGACACTTCCACAGCCTCCCCAAGGTCCCACTTCACGTGGTTCGGGACCCAGGTAAGTGCCCTGACAATGACATGCTTCCTTTCACTTAAGATCACTGATACATGGGATGCATCACCAATTTTATTTTATTCTTTTAACTCATTCTTGGAATAAAAATACTGTTTTGTTTTGTATTTGGTTCTGAGGGTAGAAATAATAATAGCATTGAAACTTGTTCATTTCGTAAAGAGGTCTAAGGCTTCTTTCACACTTGCGCTAAGCGTCGGCGCGACGTACAGACGCACGTTGTGAAAATTCGGCACAGTGTGGGCAGCGGATGCAGTTTATCAACGCATCTGCTGCCCATTCTAAAGTCCCGGGGAGGAGGGGGCGGAGTTCCGGCAGCGCATGTGCGGTAGGAAATGCAGGATCCGACGTATGAAAAAATGTTCCCTTAAAGGTATTTTTGTCACGACGGTCCGGCAAAACACGACGCATCCGTTGCACAACGGATGCGGCGTGTGGCCATCCGTCGTCAATAAGTCTATGGCAAAAAAACGCATCCTGCGGGCACTTTTGCAGGATCCGTTTTTTTCCCAAAACGACGCATTGCGACGGAGGCCGAACGACGCAAGTGTGAAATAAGGCTAGGTTCACATTGCGTTATGACAATCCGTTTAGCGCATACGATAGCGGATTACGCAATGTACCAAAAGGGATCGCGTTTGGCGATCCCGCTAGCGCATGCCAAAAATGGCATTGGCTAACGATGCGCTAGAGATCCGTTAGCACATTGCAGTCAATGGGTGCGCTAACGGATCCGTTACATAGCGTTAATTGCGACAATTGCGCCATGTAACGGAGTTCGCTAGCGGACACCCATTAACGCAATGTGAACCTAGCCTAAGCCTTAGGCCTCTTTCACACTTCCGTTTTTTGCCATCCGTCGTTTTGGGAAAAAAACAGAAAGTGCTCTTGAGTTGGATTGGGTGCACGGAGTATCAGGGATCCCCGCATGTTTTTTTTTGGGGTGTCTACCAGTTGTGAAACATGCAGAGCGGGGACTTGAGCATGTCACTCAAGCTCCTGTGATTTTCGGTGCATACCCGAGCACCCGATGCAAACTGGAGTAGCGCGTACTTGCGCTCAACACTAATGACAATATATTCAGTATGACAATCTAATGCAGTGGTCCCCAACTCCAGGCCTCGAGGGCCGCCAACAGTGCAGGTTTTCAGGATTTCCTTAGTATCCAACCACTGTGGAATCCAACCACTGTGCAATACTAAGGAAATCCTGAAAACCTGCACTGTTGGCGGCCCTCGAGGCCTGGAGTTGGGGACCACTGATCTAATGTTATCAAATTCTCTGTCGTACCTGTGGCTTCAAAATGCTCACTATTCCCCTGAATATAATCCTTGAGGGGTGTGGTTTCCAAAATGAGGTCACTTGTGGGGGGTTTCCACTGTTTAGGCACATCAAGGGGAGTCTCCAAACGCCACATGATACCCACCATCGATTCCAGCCAATTTTGCTTTCAAAAAGTCAAACGGCGCTCCTTCCCTTCCGAGCCCTGCCGTGTGCCCAAACAGTGGCTTTCCCCCACATATGAGGTATCGGCATACTACGGAGAATTTGCACAACAACTTTTGCGGTCCATTTTCTCTTGTTACACTTGTGAAAATAGAAAAGTTTGGGTCTAAAGTAGATTTTTTTTGTAGAAAAAGTTAAATGTTCATTTTTTTTCTTACAAATTGCTTCAGTTACTGTGAAGTACTTGAAAGGTTAATTTACTTCTTGAATGTGGTTTTACGCACCTTGAGGGGTGCAGTTTATAGAATGGTGTCACTTTGGGGTATTTTCTGTCATATAGACCTCTCAAAGTGACTTCAAATGTAATGTGGTCCCTAAAAAATGGTTTTGTTGGAAAAATGAGAAATCGCCGGTAAACTTTTAACCCTTCTAACTACCTAACAAAAAAAAAATTGGGGGGGCGTGGCCTGAATGTCCATGTGAGCGGACGTGTGGCAGAGCGCTCCCGCTGCTAACATTGTAATTATCCTCATAAGCCGCAGCTGAGCGGCGATTCACGGCGCTTACCGGCTGCAGGAGAGTCCCGGGAGTGCGGCGGTGAATAGCGGTGCCCCCGAGGTCAGCAAATATGACCAGGAGGAGGCAAAGAGACGCCGGAGGCGGCGAGGCTGGGACCGGCCAAGATGGCGCCGACGCCAGGGAGAAGGCGGAGAAGGACAACGCTGCATGTCAGAAGCGAATGGCAGCGGCGGCAAAGCTCCAGCAGTTTGCTAGAGTGGAGGCCGCAGGGAACGGAGAAAAAGCAGAGGAGGACGCCGGAGCAGACACGGACACAGAAGGAGAGGAGGAAAGCCCAGCAGAGGAGCAAGAGGTACAGCAGGGGAGCAGGGATAATGGCATGGCGGTGGTAGTAGGGGGATCTGAAGATAAGGAGCCAGGAGCAGAGCCCACCCTTAGAGACGTTTTTGCACTGGTGTCATCATGCAAACAATCCCTGACCCAGCAGCTACAGGAGGTCAAGGGGGACACAGCCCAGATAAATGCAGCCCTGCAGAAGATGGACAAACGTGTGGGGGCTGTGGAGGAAAGAGTGAGTACTGCAGAAGATCATATAGTGCAGCTGCAGAAAGCGGAGAAGAAGTTTACTCAAGCAATATCTGAGCTAGCTGCAAAAAATGAGGATCTGGAGAATAGGTCCAGAAGAAATAACATTCGTATAGTGGGTATCCCTGAAAAAACTGAGGGGAGGAATCCCACGGAGTATGTTGAAAGCTGGCTCCTTGAGACTTTTGGGGATGCAGCACTGACAAAAGTATTTGCGGTAGAAAGAGCCCACAGGGTCCCACCGAAACCACCTGTCCCTGGAGCAAGTCCCCGTACCATGCTTGCCAAAATCCTAAACTACAGAGACAGAGACATTATCCTGAGGAAGGCTAGAGACATGACAGATTTGACAATTGGAGGTCAAAGAATTGCTATCTACCCCGACTATTCCGCCCTGGTACAGAAACAACGGATGATGTTCACGGGTATCAAGAGACGACTGAGGGAACTGGCTGGGGAGTGCAATACTCCATGATGTTTCTGGCACGATTGACAGTGGTGGCGTTGGATAAGATTCATTTTTTCCAGACGCCGGAGGACGCTACCCAGTGGATAGATCTCAATGCTAAAAGGCTTAAAGGGAAAGGAGATTGAAAATACGGGGTGGGTTGGTCGGGAGGTATTTTACTCTCTTTAAAAAGGAAAAAGAGATTGACTGACAGTACATTGGTAATTGAGATGTGAAGGTTTGAGGGTGGAGCTGGGCATTACGCAGGGAACTCCCTGGGAGTGCTGATACTGCGGAGAAGTACGAGGGAGGAAGGGTGTGCAGAGTACTAAAAGTTTATTTAGTTTCTTGCAATTGTAATTTAATACAGGTTGAATTATTTTGTTCTTCTAAGAATTGCGCCGAATTCTATTATAAACGGTAGCGGGAGGCGGAAGGAGAAGGTTACGTTAACAAGAGTGTTCGCAATGGGTGATGGTGCCCCACTCTTGATAAGAGGCAGAATGTATAGTATGGGGGGGGGGGGGAGGGAGGGGGGGTAGAGGTAAGGGATGGGAGGGAAGTTAGACAGCTCAGAACTGGGAGTAACGACATAACTAAAGATGATGAGTCACATAATAGGGGACCGCTTTAAGATACTGAGTTGGAATGTGAGAGGTCTGGCGGATAAGTCTAGGCGAGCTGCGAGTTTGCAGTATGCGAAGGATCAACGGGCCTCTATGATATGTTTGCTAGAGACGCACTTGATACGGGAGAAGGTGGACGTACTGAATAGACGATGGATTCAGAAAGTGTATCACTCTACCTTTTCGACGTACTCAAAGGGTGTGTCAGTGTTGGTGCCGGTGGGAGTGCAGTATGAAGAGGTGAAGGTATACGTGGATGCTGAGGGTCAGTATGTGGTGATACAGTGCATATTATATGGAGTGAGAGTGTGTGTTGCGGCAATGTACATTCCACCTCCATATTCAAGTAAGAAGATTAGGGAGGTGTTGGAGAAGGTGGAACGATGGGGACCGCTACCACTTTTAATTATTGGGGATTTGAACAATATCTGTGATGACTTTTGGGATAAAAATAAGAACATCCAGAACAGGTCGGAGGGGCACATTACAACATTTGGTACCTATGTGCGTGAAATAGGCATGATTGATCTATGGAGAGTTAGACATGTTGGGGAGAGAGGGTACTCGTGCTACTCGCCGGCTCATGCTACGCTATCCAGAATTGATATGGCGCTGGGTAACCGCCTGTTGGACACAATGGTGGGGGAGGTGCGTTATCTGCCGAGGGCCCTTTCGGACCACAGTCCAATTGAGGTGGAGGTTAGGTTGTTCGGGACACGGACCGCAAGCGGGAGAGAATGGAAGATCCACCCTAACTGGTTACAGAGTATTGACTTGGAGGGTATAGGGAAGGAGGTGACGGAATTCTTTGCTTTAAACGATGGGAGTACAGATGCTCTAACTGTTTGGGATGCAATGAAAGCGTACCTGAGAGGGCTACTATTTAGAGACATTAGTAGGTGTAAGCGGAAGACGAGGGAGGCAGAGAGAGCGGCGGTGGAGGAGTTGAAGGCTGCAGAGGATGAGATGGTAGTGTTGGGGACTTCCGAGGCAGGGAAAAGGTTGAGAACAGCGCAAACTCATATGGAGAAGATTCTGCTGGGAAAAGCTGAAAGGAAGCGGGAGTTTCAAAAGGTGACTTATTTTCAGGAGGGAGAAACAGTGGGCCACATGCTATCGGTGGTAGCTTCTGCTCAGCGTAGTACCTCATATGTGCATTCGTTAGTTTCGGATGGGGGGAGCAGGATATCTGAAACACCTGAAATTATAAAGGTCTTTGTGGACTTTTACGCGGACTTATATTCCTCCATGGTCAATGAGTCAGTCGGAGATACGGAGACTTTCCTGGAGAGTCTGGGTCTCCCGAAATTGAGTGAGGAGGATAGGGTGAGCCTCGATGCCCCTATCGCTGAGGAGGAACTGAGTCGGGCGCTGAAGTCTATGGCCAATGGGAAGGCACCTGGAGTCGATGGGTTACCAGCCGAAATCTATAAAAGCTTGGGGGAGGTGTTGATTCCCAGATTAAAGCTTGTACTGGAGGAGGCTGGATGCCAGGGGTATCTCCCAGCATCTATGAGGGAGGCCATTATAGTGGTTATTCCGAAGGAGGATAAGGATCTGGGGAAACCTGAGTCATAACGCCCAATCTCTCTGTTAACCATCGATGTCAAGCTCTTGGCCAGGGTGTTAGCTTCCCGTTTGTCCAGTGTCATTACTAACCTTGTACATTCGGATCAGTCCGGCTTTATGCCTGACAGGTCTACAGCGGTTAATCTGCGGAGGCTGAATATGAATCTGCAGCTGAAGTCTGACAATTGTGGCCGGAGGGTTGTTGCGTCCTTGGATGCCCATAAGGCGTTTGATAGTGTGGAGTGGGGATATCTCTGGCGGGTGCTGAAGTGTATGGGTATTGGACCGCAATTTGTGTCGTGGATTCAATTGCTATATTCATTACCGACAGCTAGAATCAGAGTGAATGGGGAACTTTCTCAGCCTATAAAGTTGGCCAGAGGTACGAGGCAGGGATGCCCACTGTCGCCCCTTCTGTTTGCCCTAGCTGTGGAGCCACTGGCCGCCAAGATCCGACAGTCGGATGAGGTCCCTGGGTTCAGATATGGGAGTGTTGAGGAGAAGATTGCGCTATATGCGGACAACATTTTATTGTTTCTGGCGGACCCGGATGACGCCTTGAAAGGGGCCATCGAGATCATTGAAAAATTTGGAGCCTTGTCGGGACTGAGGATAAACTGGGAGAAATCGGTCCTCTTTGATGTGGATGGGGTGGAGGAGAGTGGGAGTGAGACATTGGGAGAGGGGCGGCTTAAGGTGGCATCCCTCTTTAAATACCTGGGAATATGGATCTCGATGCCAGTTACGGAGTTTTTGTGTAGGAATTTGACTCCTCTCATGGGCGTGCTTAAGGCAAAAGTAGATGCGTGGAACAAATTACACCTATCGGTGGTGGGTAGGGTTAATCTTATTAAAATGGTTCTGATGCCCAAAATACTCTACGTCCTCCATAACGCGCCAGTTTGGATTCCACGTGGGAAATTCCGGCAGATTAATGCTCTTTTTAGAAGCTTGATATGGGGGAGGCAATACCCACGTATTAGCCTGGAGACGCTTCAGCGACCCAAGGAAGATGGGGGTTTGGCTTTGCCTAACCCTGAGTTATATTTTCTTGCAGCCCAAAGTCAGCATTTGAAGGGCTGGGCGCGGGAGGCATCCTCCAGTGCGGTACAACACTTGATGGAGGGGGTGACAAACCGACGACCGGTGGTGCAGTGTCTGGAGGAAGGCTCCTTGGGCGTATTGGGGAAAATGTATCCAACTATGTTTTTGATACGTAAACTATGGACCAGATTGCGACAGATTCGGGGGGGTTACGGGACTGACCAAATTTACACCGATATGGCTTAATAATTGGTAGAGTTTGCGGCTCTGGGAGTGCTGACAGAGTGGCAGGCTAAAGGAATCCATTTTGTTGCTCAGATAATTCAACAACGAGTGTTAAAGTCCTTTTCGCAGCTGCAGGGGGAGTTTGGACTGAGACCAACTGGGGAGTATCAATATGCCCAGATGAAGCATGCTTTTAGAGCTCAAAACAAGGGCGACGGTATCGGGATCCAAGAGGATATAGTTTTGGAATACGTGTGTGGGGAAGGGTCCACAAGGGGAGTCATTTCCACCCTCTATAAGGACCTACTGCATGTATATTTGCTGGATTTCCCTCTAAAAGCGAGAGCTACGTGGGGAAGAGATTTAGGCCCAATGGAGAATGAAACCTGGGAGTCGGTGTTGGAGTGGGTTCCACGAGTGTCACTAAGTGAGCCGTATAGACTATCGCAGCTGTACATCTTGCACAGAGTCTATAAATCACCGGAAGTGTTACACAGAGCGGGGTTGCGTGCTGACTCTGAATGCCCGAGATGTAGGACTGAGAATGCAGGAATATACCACATGATGTGGACATGTCCAAGACTGGTTGCTTTTTGGCTGGTGGTACTGAGCCGTGTGGAAGAGGCGTATAAATGCAGAGTGCCGAGAGATCCGATAGTGTGCCTACTGGGATATGTGGAGGAAATTAGAGTGGATAACACCTGGAAGATAGCAATAGCTAGGCTATTATATATGGCTAGGAAGGTGATGGCAAGGAATTTGATTAAGGAGGAGCCGCCTACAAGGGGTGAATTCCTGAAATATGTTAAACATGGTCTCAATCTGGAAAAGGGGTCTACAAAAGACGTGGGAAAACAGAAATGTTTGACAAAATGTGGTCTCCGTGGCTCGAGCTGGGATGAGTAGGTATGGGAAATGGGAGGATGAGGGCCTTTGAAGGGAGGAGATTGCTAGGGGAATAAGCGGTCATAAGTGAGTCAAGCGGCTCAAAGAGCCATCAATACTGGTAATAAAATATAATTGGGAAGGAGCTGTCATGGGAGGGGGAGGTTTGGGGTTAGTTGGGATTGTTGGGGGTTTGGAAAATGAAGAAACTGTAATATATTGGAAAATGCATAAAATATAATGTTCATGTTTATTCTCAATAAAAATCTATTTAAATTAAAAAAAAAAAAAAATTGTTTCCAAAATGTTATTTATGAGCTATTTTGTACGACATAACTCTGATTAAAGGCCACCAAAATTAAGCTTGAAAATTGCAAAATTTTCAAAATTTGACAAATTTCTTTCTTTTTATTTTTTCATAAACACAAGTCATATTGAATAAATTCTACCACTATTGTGAAGTACAATATGTCACAAAAAAAACAGTCAGAATTAGTGGTATCCATGCAAGCGTTCCAGAGTTATTACCGCATAAAGTGACAGTGGTCAGAATTGTAAAAATTGGCTTGGTCGTCAAGGTCAAAATTTCAAAACTTCCACCTGATGAAGACGGTTTAACCGTTGAAACGCGTTGTGGTTCAACACTAAAATCCTTGTTTTGGTCTCATTTCCAGCGCTCCTAGGACCGTTATTACTATTTACTGCATTTTGTATCCTCCTAGAAGGTTAACGGCTGGAGCTGCGGTGGACCTTTTGCTTTCAATTCTAACTGTGACTTTCACAGCGCTCCCTAGTGACCGCTTTCTTTTCCCTTGAATTTCGTTAAGGTCAAAATTGACTCAGTCACTAAGGGGTTAACCAAATGTAAAAGCATTATCAACAAACATTTGCTCAGGCGATGCCTCACTTTGTGGTATAAAACAAGATGGCTGTCATCTTTCTGCAAGCAAATCTCCCACTTTGGCCAAGATATTGGCTTCCAGCTTGGTAACAAAAAGAAAATTTTACAAGAAAATCCTGAAATTATACAATGCAAGTAATAGACGTAAAAACGGTTATTGACAACAAGCAACGCAATCTAAATCGGTTCACTTAAATGTAGCAGCGCACGTTGTCTATTGCACAGCGCCCACTGTGCAATGTTAAAGGGAACCTGAGAGCTGATGCGTGTTGCCCGAACCACGGACAGTATTTATCAGACACTAGCTGCATGATTTCCGCAAGGTATGTTTGTACATGAACGCAGGGAGAGACCGGTCACTCCAGGGGAGCGGACAAGCAGAAGCCATCAGGGACTCGCCTACCCGACTAGTCTACAGCGCGGCTCTGACTCTGGCAGCTTTTAACCGCTTTGTGACCGCCCACTGTAGATAAAGGTTGGCACTTGCTGGGCTTTGTGCAGCGCTGACGTTTATCAACGGCAGGCGGTCCCGTAGCGATCAGGGTGCTGCAATTGCTGTAACTGGTGACATCATTTAGATCTGATTGGATAAGGTTCCCATGATGTTAACCCTTTGCGATCTTCTAATTTAGAAGATAGAGGGAAAGTGCTTCGTCTCTAACCTTTCCGGCATCCCCTTGACGTGATCACGGAGGAGCCGAGCTTTGTGAAGGCAACTGGAGATCACATGATGACCTCAGGGTCTGCCAGGTATTCAGGCGATCTGCCAGTAAGACTGACAGCTCTCGCGCGTTGCATGTAGTACATGTGTATCGCAATGCATGAGACCAGTGATCAGACATATAAAAGTTGAAGTCCCATACGGGTGAAGTAAAAAATGTTTTTAAACTATTTTTTTTTTTTTTTTAAATCACAAAATAAAAAATTAAATTATGCTAATAAATATGAATATTTTATGTAAAAACAAAAAAAAAATACACATTTTATATTGTTGCGTTCGGAACGACCTGACCTATGAAACAGTAGTTAACCCTTTCGTTGAACACGTTAAATAAAACATGTGGCAAAAAACTATGCTTTTTCATTATATCGCCGGAAAAAAGTGGACTAAAACGTGATAAAAAATAAATCTAAAAATAGTACTGCTGAAAGCGTCTTCTTGTTGAAAACAAGCCATAATACAGTTCAGTCAGCAGAGAAATTAAAAAAAAGTTATAGCTCTCAGAATGAAGCGATGCAAAAACAACTTTTTTTTTTTTCAAAAAAACTTGTTTTTGTGTAGAGTTAAAACATAAAACAAACCTATATAAATGTGGTATCTCTGTAATCGTACTGACTTGAAGAATAAAGCTGCCTTACTAGTTTTAGCACACGGTGAACGGCACTAAAAAAAAAAACTCCCAACAAATCCTGAGTTTCTGGTTTTTGTTCATTCTGCCTCCCAAGAATCGAAATAAAGTGATCATGTGCCTGAAAATGGTACCAATAAAAACGTCAACTCGTCCTGCAAAAAAAACAAGCCATCACATGACTGTCGGCAGAATATGGAAAAATTATAGCTCTCAAAATATGGCTATGCAAAAACTAGATTTTTGGTATAAAAAGCATCTCTTAATGTGTGACAGCAGGCAAACAAGAAAAACCCAATATAAATCTGGTATCACTGTAATCGCACCGACCTGAAGAATAAAATTGTCTAATCACTTATACCACAAATCTAGATAAATTCCTTGAGGGGTGTAGTTTCCAAAATTGTGTAGAAGGGTTTCCATTCCTTAGGCACGTCAGGGGCAGCATGGCGTCCACTATCGATTCCAGACAATTTTGCATTCAAAAGTAAATGATACTCCTTCCCTTCCATGCCCTGTCTTGCTCCCACACAGTAAATTTTCACCACATATTGGGTATCCGTGTACTCAGGAGAAATTGCACAACAAATTTTGGGGTCCATTTTCTCCTTTTACCCTTGTGAGAATAAAAAAGTTGGGGCTAAAGTAATGTTTTTGTGGGAAAAAGAAACTTTAATATTTTCCTATACAAGCTGTGGCACGAAAAGATTAAAATGGTATTCTCTCTGAAATCCTGCAGCGTTCAGAGTCAAGCACACATGGATGCAGTCATGCAGCTAGTGTATGGCTGCCCGTGGGTCTGTCAGCATGTATCCCCTTAAAGGTGTACAACTTGTAAACTATTACAAAGAATGAATGAACATATTGGAGATTCGAATAACCCCAATGCCACAAATCCCTCTAATTTATCAAAATATTTTGTAAATGGGCATCAATGTTGCAAGCTTTAACCCCTTAATGACCGTCAATACGTCTTTTAACTGACCTGAGATATAAGAGAATGGCCTCCCCATACAGATGACAATCCAGCATCTGTTGGTTGTGCACTATAGCTGACAACTTGCTGTATCAGCCACGATCAGTATTTGCACCTTCTAAATCTGTTTAACCCCTTAGATGCTGCTGTCAATAGTGACTACATCATTATAAATGGTTAACAGAGTGTGGGGGCTTCTTCTTTATCCCAATTGGTGCCCTCAGATCACGATTTTGTTGTCCTGATGTTTGCGATGGCAATTCATGACCAAATAGCGGCCTTAGAGTCTGACGGCTATAGTAATCTGTTTAGAAGTTAGCAACATTTAGGTGGTAAAAATACACATTTTCATTTCTGTTATGCCACTTTGCATTAATTCCTGTAAAGCACCTGAAGGGTTAATAAACTACCTGACAGCAGTTTTCAATATGTTTAGGGGTGCTGTTTTTAAAATGGTATCACGTTTGGGGGTTTCCCAATATATGGGACCCCTAAAGTCACTTCAAACCTGGATAGTCCCCTAAAAAAATAAATGTGGTAAATTTCTTTGAAAAAATGAAAAATTGCTGCTACATTTTTAAACCTCCTAAAATGCTAACAAAATAAAATAACATTTTATAAATGGTGCTGATGTAAAGCAGACATGTGGGAAATGTTATTTATTAATGGTTTGCTGTTGTATGACTATCTGGATTAAAGGGATAATCATTCAAATTTAGAAAATTGCTAATTTTTTAACATTTTTCTCAAATTTTTTATATTTTTTATAAATAACCACAAAAAATGTTGAACTAAATTTACCATTATCATAAAGTATAATGTGTCACGAAAAAACAATCTCAAAATCACTGGGATTTGTTGAAGCGTTGCAGAGTTATTACCACATAAAGTGACACTGGTCAGATTTCAAAAATTTGGCTCGGTCACTAAGGGGTTAAATTAGTTGGAATAGAAAGGTTTACCCCATTACAGAAAGGTGGATCTTGGTGTTACATTCTTCTTATACAAAACGAATAACCCCTTATTGACCACCAATACGTCTTTTTACTGACCTGCGATAAGCATCCCCCCAACTGGTGAAAAAGCTGCCGCTGTACACTATATTTAGCACCCTGCTGCATCAGCCATGATTGATGTTGGCACCAAAAGTGGTCGTTTAACCCCCTAGATGATTTTATCAATATTGAGAGCAGCATCTAGATAGCTAACAGAGCATGGAGGCTCCCTCTTTAACACCATCAGCCCCCTAAGATCACAATTGTGTGGTCCTCATGGTTGCCGTCACAATCAAAAGCCATCTAATGGCCATAGTGTATGCCAGCTTTAGTGACCTGTTCAGATCCTTGCAACTTTTTAAGTGGTAAAGATATAATTTCTCATTCCACTTTGCATTAATTCCAGAAAATCATCTGAAGGGTTAATAAACTACATGACAGCAGTTTATATTGGTGCTGTTTTTAACCCCTTAACGACGGCCCATACGCCTTTTAATGGCGGCAGTTAAGGGTACTTAAACCACAGCGCCGCTTTTTAATGGCGCTGTGGAATTAGTGTATAGCACCCCCCAGAGTCAGAAATTCTCTGGGGTCTCTGCTACCGGGGGTAAAAAACACACACACTCAGTCACCAGCCTATGTAGGAGCATTAACGTAATTAACCTACATATGCTGTAACAAAACAGCAACTGTTATTAGGCTATATCCCCACAGTTAGTAATTGGCAGTGCTTTTGACGCAGCACATGTCCACTGTGTCCAAAGCGCTGTTGGTTTTGAATGCATGTGTTCATTGAATCATGCGGAATCACCGTGCCCTATACATTGGACAGGTGATATTTATCTTGCGGAGACTGAGTGTCTCCGCAAGATAAATAGACATGCTGCAGTCTGGAAAGATGCGCTGTATGTCTGTCTCCGCAGGAAAGCCACGGGCGTCGATGCACACATAGTGGACATGGGATTTCTTGAAATCCCATCCACTATGCTGTAACATCTGGCCGCTGCGAGTTGGATGCTGTGTATGTCCGCAGCGTCGAACCCGCAGCGTTTACTGACTGTGGGAACATACCCTCAGAAATCTGCGTGAAATTAAATATCTCTTTATTAAAAAAAAAAAAATTGCGTGGGCTGATGTTAATATTCTGGGAAAAGCCGTAAAGGTTCCCAGGCTATTATTTATAGGGTCTCCCTATAAAATCAAACCAGCTAAGACTAGACAGACAGCTGTGGGCTGATATTAATAGCCTGGGAAAGGACAATGTATATTGGCACCCCCCAGGCTAAAAACATCAGCTCTCAGCCGCCCCGGAAATGGTGCATCTTAAAGATGCGCCAATTCTGGCACTTAGCCTTGCTCTTCCCACTTGCCCTGTAGCAGTGTCAGGTGGGGTTCATATTTGTAGGGTTGATGTCACCTTCGTATTGTCCGGTGACATCAAACCCACGGCTTAGTACTGGAGAAGCGTCAATAAGACACCTATCCATTACTAATCCTATAGTTATAAGGTAAATAAAGACACAGCCAGAATAAAGTCCTTTAATTGAAATAATCACACAGACTCCTTTCTTGAATCTTAATTTACCATACTTACTGCATCGCCTAATCCCCGAATCCCTCAATCTTCTACAACAAAAATAAAATAATCAACCAACATAAATACTCCCTGTCCACCGTAGTCCATTATCGAGTGTCCCACGGCAATCTCACATGTAGAACAGTCACATCAGGAGATCTGACTACTCTTCCTGGCCTCCGGCGATACACTGACAGGAGCTAATCGCTCCCGCAGTGTATCACTGAGAGTTCACCAGAGTTTGTGCTCTCACGGCACCGCTGCTTGAGAATTTTCTCACGCAGCGGTGCCGCAAGCGAGAATCGGAGCTGATCAGCTGATGAACTTTGGTGATCTCCCGCGGCGGCGCAGTGATACACTGAAAGGAGGTGATTCCTCCCGTAGTGTATCACCGGAAGCCAAGTAGTCCCGATGTGACTGTTGTACATGTGAGATCGTTGTGGGACACTCGTTATTAAATGGACTACAGTGGAAAGGCAAGTATATGTTGGTTTGTTATTTTATTTTTGTTGCAGGAGATGTGGGCGTTGGGGATTAGGTGTTTGGTGAGTAGGAATGTTTTTTGTGTTGTTTTTTTTTTTTTTTGTTTACAATTGCACACAGTCATAGGATGATGGGACTACTGTCCCATCATCGGCTCATGATGTCACTGTTACATGTGACAGCAGCCATAGCCGGATGGGAGTATTAGTCTGCTTGTGGATTTGACTGACTCTATGTAAGTCAATGGATGCAGAAACGCTGCAGATCCGCAAAAAGAATTGAAATGCTGTGGAAAATAAAACGCTGCGAATCAGTGCAGAATTTTCCTCAGCATGTGCACACCAATTCTCGATTCCCATTGATTAACATTTCTTGAGCACTCCTTTGTGGATTTGGTGCAATTCCGCACGGAAAAAACGCTGCGGATCCGCAGCGTGAGCACATAGGCTAATGCTCCTTTCTGTTTGACCACAAAACTCGTTGGAGGTTGGACTGTCTAAGCTAAAGTTAGTGTAGCAGTAAAGTGAGACAGTACTGACAACATCTGATTTATATATTCTATTCTGGCTACTATAAAAGTCAGGTTGACTCCTAAACCCTGACAGACTGATAACATGAGACTCATTCCAAGCACTGACTTTTCATCATTTGTTTTCCATCTCAGCGATCACAGGGTGACGTCTTTCAGAGACTTGGTGCACGCACAGGAAGAGGAGGAAGAAGAGGAGGAAGGGCAAAGGTCAGATTTCTTATATATTCACCAGTTGTGTGATTCAGAAAATTTGTGGCAATGCTAATTTCACAGCTTTGTGACCCAAACAACACATGGTTGCAATAAGATAAGATTTAAGCAGGTGTTTGTTAAGGTACCTTCACACTAAACGATATCGCTAGCGATCCGTGACGTTGCAGCGTCCTGGCTAGCGATATCGTTCAGTTTGACACGCAGCAGCGATCTGGATCCTGCTGTGATGTCGTTGGTCGGTGCTAGAAGGCCAGAACTTTCTTTGGTCGCTGGCTCTCTCGCTGACAACGCTGAATCGGCGTGTGTGACGCCGATTCAGCGATGTCTTCACTGGTAACCAGGGTAAACATCGGGTTACTAAGCGCAGGGCCGCGCTTAGTAACCCGATGTTTACCCTGGTTACCATCCTAAAAGTAAAAAAACAAACGCTTCATACTTACCTTCCGCTGTCTGTCCTCCGGCGCTGTGCTTTCCTGCACTCACTGTGAGCACAGCGGCCGGAAAGCAGAGCGGTGACGTCACCGCTCTGCTTTCAGGCCGCTGTGCTCACAGCCAGTACAGAGAAGCACAGCGCCGAGGACAGACAGCGGAAGGTAAGTATGAAGCGTTTGGTTTTTTTTTACTTTTAGGATGGTAACCAGGGTAAACATCGGGTTACTAAGCGCGGCCCTGCGCTTAGTAACCCGATGTTTACCCTGGTTACCGGCATCGTTGGTCGCTGGAGAGCGGTCTGTGTGACAGCTCTCCAGCGACCAAACAGCGACGCTGCAGCGATCCGGATCGTCGTCTGGATCGCTGCAGCGTCGTTTAGTGTGAAGGTACCTTTAGGTTTGTGTTCAAAGTAATTTAATTTAACAGTTGCCTGTGGTTTTATTTCCCTCTGTGGTGGTCAAGAGAGAGTTTCCACATGGCATGTCGTCAAATAGCTCCATATAGCGTAGATTCTTTGGCTGCTCTGAATGTGGTGTGTAGTGAGGAAGGAAGATTTAAATACAGGGCTTTTCCAATCATAGACCTTTATAATAGGCAGTATTATAGGAGTTATATTCTTGTATATAGGAGCAGTATTATAGTAGTTATATTCTTGTACATAGGGCAGTGCTATAGTAGTTATATTCTTGTACATGGGGCAGTATTATAGTAGTTATATTCTTGTACATGGGGCAGTATTATAGTAGTTATATTCTTGTACATAGGAGGCAGTATTATAGTAGTTATATTCTTGTACATAGTGGGCAGTATTATAATAGTTACATTCTTGTACATGGGGCAGTATTATAGTAGTTATATTCTTGTACATAGGGGCAGTTTTATAGTAGTTATATTCTTGTACATAGGAGCAGTATTACAGTAGTTATATTCTTGTACATAGGGCAGTGCTATAGTAGTTATATTCTTGTACATGGGGCAGTATTATAGTAGTTATATTCTTGTACATGGGGAAATATTATAGTAGTTATATTTTTGTACATAGGGGGCAGTATTATAGTAGTTATATTCTTGTACATAGGGGCAGCATTATAGTAGTTATATTCTAGTACATAAGGACAGTAATATAATATTTGTCCGTGGATTATGATATTGCAGGTTTTATGCTGGTGGTTCAGAGAGAAGCGGGCAGCAAATTGTTGGTCCTCCAAGAAAGAGGAGCCCTAATGAGCTGGTGGAAGATCTCTTCAAAGGAGCCAAAGAACATGGAGCTGTTGCTGTGGATAGAACTACCAAAAGCCCTGGAGAAAGCAGCCGATCATCAGTGAGCCCAGTGATAGGATGCAGACTGCATCATAATAGCTGATACTCCAGTTTCTATTGGCACCTGCTGACGCTGGTGCTCTATAATCTCCTGTAGGTCCAAGTAATTGAGAACTCTGCTTTGGCTGATAATCTTTTCTCTTTTCAGCCATTTGCAGGCGGAGGGTACAGGCTGGGGGCAGCCCCGGAGGAGGAATCTGCCTATGTAGCTGGTGCTCGCAAACATCACCAAGGACAGGATGTGAGTGTCTGACAATATTCTGTCTGAATATTTCTTGGATTTGCTGGCGCTATGCTGCCGCTTAGATTTTTCTGCAGTTTTGTGGGTAGTTAAATTCTCATCCTCTGCTGCAGGTCCATGTGGTCCTAAAGCTCTGGAAGAACGGATTCAGCATGGACGAAGGTGAACTGCGTAGCTATCAGGATCCTAGCAATGCGCAATTCTTGGAAGCCATACGCAGAGGGTATGAATTCGGGGATAGTTTTTGTGTTTTTTAGTGATCTGGGGTCACAAGAAAGGACTCTGTAATGTTAAACATTCAGGAGATTGAATGTATGATTAGATAAACTACTGGGGCTCCAATTGCTGGGAACCCATAAAAAAAAGCTTAGTAAAATGCCACTTTATCTTTTGATGATTTTTAGGCAATATTATCACTTCACTAGTGACTAGAGCCTTTTGTTTTAGGCAACTGTGACATTCACATATTTATTGTATTTCTACTCAATATACCACTAATGTCTAAATGGCCGAAAAGACTTGGCCAAGGCCCATTAGCTCATATTGTATGGTATAAATCCTCTTAAAGCGAACCTGTCACCAGTTTTGGCCGATATGAAGTAAGGCCACCACCTTTCAGGGCTGATGTACAGCATTCTATAAAGCTGTATATTTGCTCCCACCCTGACCTGTAAGAGAGGAAAAATAACTTTTATTATACTCACCTGCGGGGCGGTCTGGTCGGTCTGAGGAGTAACACTGGTCTTGGTCCGGCGCCTCCCATCTTCCTACGATCGCCGTCCTCCTGCTTGCTTCGTGTAGATGACACGTCCTTTCGTCATCCATACAAATCTACTTGTCATCGCGCTCCTGCACAGGCGTACTTCTCTGACCTGTGAGAGCAAAGTACTGCCGTGTGCATGTACGGGGACCTTTCCCAGCTCCTGCGCACTGCAGTATTTGACTCTGCATTATAGAATGCTGTATACCAGCGCTGAAAGGATGTGGCCTTACTTCGCATTGGCCAAAATTGGTGACAGGTTCGCTTTAAAACTGCTACTTAACACTGAGGTGAGTGTTGGGGGCCACTCGTTTTAATAGGAAACAGAATGCTACTTCCATAACCTTGTTTCTCCAAATATATAAAATCAGGGAGATTCCAGGCGAGCTCCGCAGGCTAGCCCAGGGCGGACAGGTGAACTTAGATATGGAAGACCACCGTGATGAAGACTTTGTGAAGCCAAAAATGTCCTTCAAAGCTTTCACAGGAGAAGGACAGAAACTGGGCAGGTGAGAGATATGTCCACAATTATATTGATGCCTCTTTATGAAGACATTAATAGTTTTCCTAACACTTATTTTTTTGCTTTCCTCCTTTTTGGTTGCTGCCAGTACGACCCCCAATGTCCTGAGCACAGCGTCCCCCTCTCAGCAGGCTGAAAATGAAGCCCGGGCCAGCTCCTCAGTGAACATCGACAACTCCGACCCCACTACTAACATTCAGATTCGACTGGCAGATGGGGGAAGACTGGTCCAAAAGTTCAATCACAGTCACCGGTAATCATTCCACTTCCATCGTGTATAGCCACAGCGGTTTTCCAATGTTCACATTTCAATGATAGATGCTGTAAAATCATGTTTGCAAGGCACCTTCACCAGTAGAGAGGACAAAGGCGATCTGGTTTCACATCTCACTGAAGATCTAAGTGATAGTGAAGATCCAGTTCAGGATACAAATACTCATTATTTCTAGAGATATAGAGATAGTTACAGTTACGTCCATATATATTTGGACAGAGACAACATTTTTCTAATTTTGGTTATAGACATTGCCACAATGAATTTCAAACAAAACAATTCAGTTGCAGCTGAAGTTCAGACTTTCAGCTTTCATTTGAGGGTATCCACATTAAAATTGGATGAAGGGTTTAGGCGTTTCAGCTCCTTAACATGTGCCACCCTGTTTTTAAAGGGACCAAAAGTAATTGGGCAGATTCAATAATTTTAAATAAAATGTTCATTTTTAATACTTGGTTGAAAACCCTTTGTTGGCAATGACTGCCTGAAGTCTTGAACTCATGGACATCACCAGACGCTGTGTATCCTCCTTTTTGATGCTCTGCCAGGTTGTTTTCAGTTGCTGTTACTTTGTGGGCCTTTCTGTCTGAAGTTTAGTCTTTAACAAGTGAAATGCATGCTCAATTTGGTTGAGATCAGGTGACTGACTTGGCCATTCAAGAATATTCCACTTCTTTGCTTTAATAAACTCCTGGGTTGCTTTGGCTTTATGTTTTGGGTCATTGTCCATCTGTAGTATGAAATGACGACCAATCAGTTTGGCTGCATTTGGCTGGATCTGAGCACACAGTATGGCTCTGAATAACTCAGAATTTATTCGGCTGCTTCTGTCCTGTGTCACATCATCAATAAACACTAGTGACCCAGTGCCACTGGCAGCCATGCATGCCCAAGCCATCGCACTGCCTCCGCCGTGTTTTCCAGATGATGTGGTATGCTTTGGATCATGAGCTGTACCACGCCTTCGCCATACTTTTCTCTTTCCATCATTCTGGTAGAGGCTGATCTTGGTTTCATCTGTCCAAAGAATGTTCTTCCAGAACTGTGCTGGCTTTTTTAGATGTTTTTTAGCAAAGTTCAGCCTAGCCTTTTTATTCTTGATGCTTATGAGTGGCTTGCACCGTGCAGTGAACCCTCTGTATTTACTTTCATGCAGTCTTCATTTTATGGTAGATTTGGATATTGATACGCCGACCTCCTGGAAAGTGTTGTTCACTTGGTTGGCTGTTGTCACCATGGAGATTATTCTGCGATCATCCACCACTGTTGTCTTCCGTGGGCGCCCAGGTCTTTTTGCATTGATGAGTTCACCATTGCTTTCTTTCTTTCTCAGGATGTACCAAACTGTAGATTTTGCCACTCCTAATATTGTAGCAATTTCTCGGATGGGCTTTTTCTGTTTTCGCAGCTTAGGCTACTTTCACACTAGCGTCGGAATCTCCCCGTCGCAATGCGTCGGGGAGAGATTCCGACGCTAGCGTTTAGCGCACTGCACAATGGAGGCAGCGGATGCATTTCTACGGCGCATCCGCTGCCCCATTGTAAGGTGCGGGGAGGTGGGGGCGGAGTTCCGGCCGCGCATGCGCGGTCGGAAAAAGCGGTCCGTCAGGAGCAAAAAAAACGTTACATGTAGCGTTTTTTGCTCCCGACGGTCCGCAGAAGCACGACGCATCCGTCAATCGACGGATGCGACGTGTGGCAATCCGTCGCAAATGCGCCGTCAATACAAGTCTATGGGGAAAAAACGCATCCTGCAAGCACTTTTGCAGGATGCGTTTTTTCTGCAAAACGACGCATTGTGACGGATTGCAGAAAACACTAGTGTGAAAGTAGCCTTATGGCTTGTTTCACCTGCATGGAGAGCCCCTTTGACCGCATGGTTACTTCACAGCAAAACCTTCCAAATGCAAGCACCACACCTCAAATCAACTACAGGCCTTTTATCTGCTTAATTGAGAATGACATAACGAAGGGATTGACCACACCTGTCCATGAAATAGCCTTGGAGTCAATTGTCCAATTACTTATGGTCCCTTTAAAAACAGGGTGGCACATGTTAAGGAGCTGAAACTCCTAAACCCTTCATCCAATTTTAATGTGGATACCCTCAAATGAAAGCTGAAAAGTCTGAACTTCAACTGCATCTGAATTGTTTTGTTTAAAATTCACTGTGGTAATGTCTATAACCAAAATTAGAAAAATGTCTTTGTCCAAATATATATGAACCTAAGTATTTTCCTGTATTATGTATATATCCTATGTCAGGTACAGGTGTGTGGCGCACTCCTCCACCCATGGCATGTTTCAGCTGTGTTATACAGCCAGCATCTGCCAGTAACTGCAGCGATTGGAGTTAGCATGTTTTTGCTCCATTTTTTAATGCAGGTTCAAGTATCCTAATAGAACAGAAAAATAAATTAATAAATGTAAAAAAATATTTAAAAAATCACCAAAAGAATTTCGAGGGAAAATGGGGGTGCGTCTTATAATCCGAATTGTAGCTGCAGTGGAACTTACCAGCTGCGGTGGAGCAGGTTCCCAGGGTGCCTGCTGCAGGAAGATTCTAGCGTAGGCAGGAGTGGGGTGATGCTGCTGACCCCAGGCTGGTAGGACGGGGTGTTCGGCAGTGCGGGGGCTCCGCCGACATTTTGTGAAAGTTCAAAGCCCCGCACTTTCCATACTCTTCAATGTGGTGGACTCCGGGAAAATAGACGCTGGAGGTAGCAGATGCGCAGATTGTGATCTCGGCTCCCAAGATCTCAATTGCGCATGCGCTGCCTCCAGCGGCCATTGAATATGAAAAGTGTGGGGCTCTGGGCTTTCACAAAATGTCAGCGGAGCCCCTGCACTGCGGAACATCCTGTCTTACCAGCTTGTGGGCCGCAGCATCTCCTATATACAGCAGTGGCCCTGCCACCTAGGACCCCGCTCCATCTCCTTTGCCCCTGACCCACTCCCTGGTAAGCTGCCGTAAAAGTGGATTATAACACGCACCACCATTTTATTAAAACTTTTTTTTTTCTCTCCTCCCCAAAATTTAAAGGGCCACTGTCACCCCCTCCAGCCGTTATAAACTAAAAGAGCCACCTTGTGCAGCAGTAATGCTGCATTCTAACAAGGTGGCTCTTTTAGTTTTTGGTGCATGTATTCCAAAAATAAAGCGTTTTATTGCCTGTCTTTATCCAGGGAGGCAGGTCCTCACCCCCCTGCTTGAACTGCCGCCCCCTCTGCGCTGTTTTTGCTTGAAATCCGGCGCCTGCGCTGTGTACTACTGTGTGGGGCAGGTGCAGTGAGCTCTGGCCGTGTGACGTCACAGCCAGGCTTGCAGACTGCGCATGTGCGGCCACCCACCTTGGGAATCCCAGCCCCGCAGTGTGTTATGCATTATGCACAGTGCGGGGCTGGGATTCATAGGCAGGGCAGGGCATAGGCAGTCTGCAAGCCTGGCTATGACGTCAGACGGCCAGACCTCACTGCTCCTGCCCCACACAGTAGTACACAGCGCAGGCGCCGGATTTCAAGCAAAAACAGCGCGGAGGGGGCGGCACCCGGAGCCCCTGAATATTTGAGTGACGGCAGTGTGGCGGTTCAAGCAGGGGGGTGAGGACCTGCCTCCCTGGATAAAGACAGGTACTTTGGAGAAGCAATAAAACGCTTTATTTTTGGAATACATGCACCAAAAACTAAAAGAGCCACCTTGTTAGAATGCAGCATTACTGCTGCACAAGGTGGCTCTTTTAGTTTATAACGGCTGGAGGGGGTGACAGTGGCCCTTTAAGGTGCGTCTTATAAACCAATGCACCTTTATAATCCGCAAAATACGGTATATGCCAAAGTCGTCTCTCATTTCTCAAATTAAAAATAAAGAAATGAAATAACATAAACATATTTTGAGTATGTAAAAGTCCAATCAATGAAATACTTTGACTTTATTCTACTTTTCCAAAACAAATGGAATAAAAATAAAAGAACAAAATGCCATGTGTATTCCAAAATGATACCAATAAAAACTACAGCTTGTCCTGCATAAAACAAGTCCATACAGCTATTGACAGAAAAATAAAGAAGTTATGGATTTTGAAAGGATGGGAAGAACAACAAAAGCACAAAGATGAAACTTCACCCCAACCGGGAAGTGATTAAAAGAGGTCTATATTGATTTTTGTTTTATGGATGAAGCAAGACCTCTTCTCTCCAATGATGTCTCATATAAGAACAGGGTTCTATTTGTAGGGGAGTAAGGAAGGTCAGTAGAGACCAGTGACAGCTCAATGACTAATAACTATGTATCTTTAAAAAAAATGTCCCCAGTAGTACAGACAGAGTATTTTAGGAGAGCGTGTACTGATCTTGTGAGCAGAGCGGCCCAATCTCTATATAGGCAATGGAAGAGGCATTAATGTGGAAAATCGAGAATTAAGAATCGATAGAAAAAGCAGCAGAGAGTATTTACAGAGGCAAGTGTGCTGCATTCATAGCAGATTGTTGGGTAGTAGCCAAGCAGCACAGAGTATATGTTACAGGCTCATGATATGAGGAAGGCAAGAAGGAGGTCACAGACTGGGAACTAGATAATGGAAGGAATAGTTGCAAAGAGTATTTAACAGTAATTTTTAACAATGTAAGAAGTAGAACGGGGGCAACTGTGAGAAGATTTAGGGTCCGCTCTGCTTGGTGCACAGATGTTACGAACACTTTACGCCAATTACTTTCTGCTGTCATTGACATAATCTGTCTCCTGCAGGATCCGTGACATCCGTATGTTTATTGCCAGCGCCCGACCAGCGATGGCTGCCACCAGCTTTGTACTGATGACGACTTTCCCAAACAAAGAGTTGACTGATGAAAACCTGACGCTGAAGGAGGCAAACCTTCTGAATGCCGTCATTGTGCAGCGATTAATATGACATCACATCACCCCCCCCCCCCCCCCCATCCCATCAGTTTATTCCACTCTTCCCTTCTGTGCTAACCTCCTCTGGTGACATGAAGCCATTCTGTCTTGTAGTCCTGGGTTCCCCAATGCTTCAGGTGGACTCTCATATTCTCTCTAGACGTACATTTTGCAGGATTTGTAATAAGCATTGGACTTAAAGTGAAATAAATAGGAAATAATACCAAAAAAACATTCCACGCTGTCTTAATGATTTACACGTTAGACCTAAATCCTGAGCTTGGCCATTTATCCCAAATGCCTGAGGTAAGGATCATAGAAAAGCTTCCTATATCCAAAAATAGTTCCCTTGAATAAGAGATCCGGTAGGAATATTGCAAATATCTATATTTTAATACTGTTGCTTTCAGGTCCAATATTCTGAGTGGATTAATTTTGGAAAATATCTTTGGAGACGAAGTATCATCGCACTCTCTTCCCGATACAGAGCTCCAAATCTGCTGCATACGTATAGTTTTAGATGATAAACTCCTGTCCGCCTGCAGCCACCACTAGAGGGAGCCCACTGCATTGCATTCTGCCATGTTACTCCTCCCTCTTGTAGTGGCTCCAGGGAGCCAGAAGTTTAATATTTAGCTCATGAGATAACACATTCAAATGGAATTGAATTCTACTCATATTTGACAAAAATAAGCATTTGCCAAAATCCAGATTTTTTTTTTTGTAAGTCACTTCCATGTGGAATCAGCAAAATAGAGGCCACGGGTCACCATTTTTTTTGAACCATGATGGGCCATTAAAAGGATAAAACAAAAATCCTTATATTCACCTCTTCAGCCACTCTGCTATTCACCAAAATCTGTCCGGCCCTTGCCGAATCTTCTGATTCCCTGCCGCTTGTGTTGGAATCTTCTGACCTCTCACACGTTGCCGGATTTCCAGATGTCATGGCGCTCCGGGAGAGTTCAGCACATCTGAGCAAGAAGGTTACGGTGAATGCTGTGATGTCATGATGACATAGACTTTCTGCTCACTTGCGCAGAACTGGGCGCCATGACAGCCGGATGTCTGGTAAAGTATAGGAGGCCCTGAGATTCCAATGCGAGCAGTGGGGAATCAAGATGCGGCGAGGACAGACAGGTGGCGGTAAGTTGCAGAGGAGCTGGGGAGGTGAGTATAAAGATTTTTTTACTTAATACAGTTATATGAAAAAGTTTGGGCACCCCTATTAATCTTAAGCTTAATGTTTTATAAAAATTGTTTTTATTGCAACAGCTATTTCAGTTTCATATATCTAATAACTGTTGGACACAGTAATGTTTCTGCCTTGAAATGAGGTTTATTGTACTAACAGAAAATGTGCAATCTGCATTCAAACAAAATTTGACAGGTGCATAAGTATGGGCACCCTTATCATTTTCTTGTTTTAAGTACTCCTACCTACTTTTTACTGACTTACTAAAGCACTTTTTGTGGTTTTCTAACCTCATTGAGCTTTGAACTTCATAGCCAGGTGTATGCAATCATGAGAAAAGCTACTTAAAGTGGCCACTTGCAAGTTGTTCTCCTGTTTGAATCTCCTCTGAAGAGTGGCATCATGGGCTCCTCAAAACAACTGTCTAATGATCTGAAAACAAAGATTATTCAACATAGTTGTTCAGGGGAAGGATACAAAAAGTTGTCTCAGAGATTTAACCTGTCAATTTCCACTGTGAGGAACATAGTAAGGAAATGGAAGAACACAGGTACAGTTCTTGTTAAGGCCAGAAGTGGCAGGCCAAGAAAAACATCAGAAAGGCAGAGAAGAAGAATGGTGAGATCAGTCAAGGACAATCCTCAGACCACCTCCAGAGAGCTGCAGCATCAACTTGCTGCAGATAGTGACACTGTGCATCGGTCAACAACGCACTTTGCACAAGGAGAAGCTGTATGGGAGAGTGATGCGAAAGAAGCCGTTTCTGCAAGCACGCCACTAACAGTCGGCTGAGGTATGCAAAAGCACATTTGGAGAAACCAATTTCTTTTTGGAAGAAGGTCCTGTAGACTGATGAAACCAAGATTGAGTTGTTTGGTCATACAAAAAGGCGTTATGCATGGCAGCCAAAAAACACAGCATTCCAAGAAAAACACTTGCTACCCACAGTAAAATTTGGTGGAGGTTCCATCATGCTTTGGGGCTGTGTGGCCAATGCCGACACGGGGAATCTTGTTAAAGTTGAGGGACGCATGGATTCCTCTCAGTATCAGCAGATTCTTGACAATAATGTTCATGAATCAGTGACAAAGTTGAAGTTACGCAGGGGATGGATCTTTCAGCAAGACAAACCAGGGATTCAAGCTTGAGGAGGCTAATTTGCATATTCCAGGTGCCTTCTGGGAAAAGCGAAGTCTCCCTAAGCTAGAAGATCGTTGGGTACTGCCGGGACCAGCTGCTTGGAAAGC
The DNA here is from genome assembly GCF_032444005.1 of Ranitomeya imitator. Taxonomy (NCBI): domain Eukaryota; kingdom Metazoa; phylum Chordata; class Amphibia; order Anura; family Dendrobatidae; genus Ranitomeya; species Ranitomeya imitator. The sequence goes on along the minus strand of NC_091283.1, from coordinate 448,366,000 downwards.
ATCGCCAAACCGCGCGCCTTACGGCGCGCAAATTTTTGCCTGTAGGATATTATTGCAAGAGAGCTTGGCTGAGTAGATTACACAAGAAGGAAAACACACAGCAAGTCAGCAGGATCTAGGAGCAACATGGCAGATGTGACAACCTACATGGTGAGCTGCAGCATGTGCTACATGTTCACAGACCGACCAGAAGAAGAATCAAATTTCACCTGTCAGAAGTGTAGACTAGTGGCCCTTTTAGAAGAAAAGGTGCGGGGTCTGGAAGAAAGAATAGCAACTTTGAAACTCATCAAAGAGAATGAAGACTTTCTAGACAGAACAGAAGCATCTCTACTGGTCACAGAAGGTGAAAAAAGTGTCAGAGAACCTCCAAAAGCAGATGAGTGGAAGCATGTGACCAAAAGAAGCAAGAAGACCATGGAGAAATCACCAACCACACAACTGAAGAACCGATATCAAATCTTTGTAGAGGATGAAGATGGCACACCTAAGGATGAAGCAATACCAGCAAGCAAAAAAGAAAAGGGCACACAGCAACAAGTGACAGCAAAAAGTACAGCCAAGAAGCAACGAAGAGTGGTGGTGGTGGGAGACTCACTACTGAGAGGCACAGAAGCAGCCATCTGCAGACCGGACATAACTGCAAGAGAAGTATGCTGCCTTCCAGGTGCGATGATCAAGGATGTGACCGATAGGATACTAAAGCTCTTCAGCTCCAAGGACGTCCACCCATTTCTTCTGATACATGTTGGCACCAATGACACGGCAAGGAAAGACCTACCGACAATCTGCAAAGACTTTGAAGAGTTGGGGAAGAAAGTAAAGGAACTGGATGCACAGGTAGTTTTTTCTTCTATCCTTCCAGTAGACGGGCATGGCACCAGGAGATGGAACAGGATCCTTGATGCAAACAACTGGCTAAGACGATGGTGCAGACAACAAGGATTCGGATTCCTGGACCACGGTGTGAATTACTGGTACGATGGACTCCTCGCCAGAGATGGACTACACCTCAACAAACCTGGGAAACACACATTCGCCAGAAGACTCGCTACACTCATCAGGAGGGCGTTAAACTAGAAGAACAGGGGACGGGAAGAAAAACATTAGACTTGAACAAAGAAGACCCAGGAAAACATACTCAGATGGGAGGTAAGAACATTTCTAAAGCAATCCACAGCGAGGAGATTGGAACAAAACAAAATCCTCTAAACTGCATGCTCGCAAACGCCAGAAGCTTGACAAACAAGATGGAAGAACTAGAAGCAGAAATATCTACAGGTAACTTTGACATAGTGGGAATAACCGAGACATGGTTAGATGAAAGCTATGACTGGGCAGTTAACTTACAGGGTTACAGTCTGTTTAGAAAGGATCGTAAAAATCGGAGAGGAGGAGGGGTTTGTCTCTATGTAAAGTCTTGTCTAAAGTCCACTTTAAGGGAGGATATTAGCGAAGGAAATGAGGATGTCGAGTCCATATGGGTCGAAATTCATGGAGGGAAAAATGGTAACAAAATTCTCATTGGGGTCTGTTACAAACCCCCAAATATAACAGAAACCATGGAAAGTCTACTTCTAAAGCAGATAGATGAAGCTGCAACCCATAATGAGGTCCTGGTTATGGGGGACTTTAACTACCCGGATATTAACTGGGAAAGTGAAACCTGTGAAACCCATAAAGGCAACAGGTTTCTGCTCATAACCAAGAAAAATTATCTTTCACAATTGGTGCAGAATCCAACCAGAGGAGCAGCACTTTTAGACCTAATACTATCTAATAGACCTGACAGAATAACAAATCTGCAGGTGGTTGGGCATCTAGGAAATAGCGACCACAATATTGTACAGTTTCACATGTCTTTCACTAGGGGGACTTGTCAGGGAGTCACAAAAACACTGAACTTTAGGAAGGCAAAGTTTGACCAGCTTAGAGATGCCCTTAATCTGGTAGACTGGGACAATATCCTCAGAAATAAGAATACAGATAATAAATGGGAAATGTTTAAGAACATCCTAAATAGGCAGTGTAAGCGGTTTATACCTTGTGGGAATAAAAGGACTAGAAATAGGAAAAACCCAATGTGGCTAAACAAAGAAGTAAGACAGGCAATTAACAGTAAAAAGAAAGCATTTGCACTACTAAAGCAGGATGGCACCATTGAAGCTCTAAAAAACTATAGGGAGAAAAATACTTTATCTAAAAAACTAATTAAAGCTGCCAAAAAGGAAACAGAGAAGCACATTGCTAAGGAGAGTAAAACTAATTCCAAACTGTTCTTCAACTATATCAATAGTAAAAGAATAAAAACTGAAAATGTAGGCCCCTTAAAAAATAGTGAGGAAAGAATGGTTGTAGATGACGAGGAAAAAGCTAACATATTAAACACCTTCTTCTCCACGGTATTCACGGTGGAAAATGAAATGCTAGGTGAAATCCCAAGAAACAATGAAAACCCTATATTAAGGGTCACCAATCTAACCCAAGAAGAGGTGCGAAATCGGCTAAATAAGATTAAAATCGATAAATCTCCGGGTCCGGATGGCATACACCCACGAGTACTAAGGGAACTAAGTAATGTAATAGATAAACCATTATTTCTTATTTTTAGGGACTCTATAGCGACAGGATCTGTTCCGCAGGACTGGCGCATAGCAAATGTGGTGCCAATATTCAAAAAGGGCTCTAAAAGTGAACCTGGAAATTATAGGCCAGTAAGTCTAACCTCTATTGTTGGTAAAATATTTGAAGGGTTTCTGAGGGATGTTATTCTGGATTATCTCAATGAGAATAACTGTTTAACTCCATATCAGCATGGGTTTATGAGAAATCGCTCCTGTCAAACCAATCTAATCAGTTTTTATGAAGAGGTAAGCTATAGGCTGGACCACGGTGAGTCATTGGACGTGGTATATCTCGATTTTTCCAAAGCGTTTGATACCGTGCCGCACAAGAGGTTGGTACACAAAATGAGAATGCTTGGTCTGGGGGAAAATGTGTGTAAATGGGTTAGTAACTGGCTTAGTGATAGAAAGCAGAGGGTGGTTATAAATGGTATAGTCTCTAACTGGGTTGCTGTGACCAGTGGGGTTCCGCAGGGGTCTGTATTGGGACCTGTTCTCTTCAACATATTCATTAATGATCTGGTAGAAGGTTTACACAGTAAAATATCGATATTTGCAGATGATACAAAACTATGTAAAGCAGTTAATACAAGAGAAGATAGTATTCTGCTACAGATGGATCTGGATAAGTTGGAAACTTGGGCTGAAAGGTGGCAGATGAGGTTTAACAATGATAAATGTAAGGTTATACACATGGGAAGAAGGAATCAATGTCACCATTACACACTGAATGGGAAACCACTGGGTAAATCTGACAGGGAGAAGGACTTGGGGATCCTAGTTAATGATAAACTTACCTGGAGCAGCCAGTGCCAGGCAGCAGCTGCCAAGGCAAACAGGATCATGGGGTGCATTAAAAGAGGTCTGGATACACATGATGAGAGCATTATACTGCCTCTGTACAAATCCCTAGTTAGACCGCACATGGAGTACTGTGTCCAGTTTTGGGCACCGGTGCTCATGAAGGATATAATGGAACTAGAGAGAGTACAAAGGAGGGCAACAAAATTAATAAAGGGGATGGGAGAACTACAATACCCAGATAGATTAGCGAAATTAGGATTATTTAGTCTAGAAAAAAGACGACTGAGGGGCGATCTAATAACCATGTATAAGTATATAAGGGGACAATACAAATATCTCGCTGAGGATCTGTTTATACCAAGGAAGGTGACGGGCACAAGGGGGCATTCTTTGCGTCTGGAGGAGAGAAGGTTTTTCCACCAACATAGAAGAGGATTCTTTACTGTTAGGGCAGTGAGAATCTGGAATTGCTTGCCTGAGGAGGTGGTGATGGCGAACTCAGTCGAGGGGTTCAAGAGAGGCCTGGATGTCTTCCTGGAGCAGAACAATATTGTATCATACAATTATTAGGTTCTGTAGAAGGACGTAGATCTGAGGATTTATTATGTTGGAATATAGGCTGAACTGGATGGACAAATGTCTTTTTTCGGCCTTACTAACTATGTTACTATGTTACAATGATCCAAAACACCGCTCCAAATCTACTCAGGCATTCATGCAGAGGAACAATTACACTGTTCTGGAATGGCCATCCCAGTCCCCAGACCTGAATATCATTGAACATCTGTGGGATCATTTGAAGAGGGCTGTCCATGCTCGACGACCATCAAACTTAACTGAACTGGAATTGTTTTGTAAAGAGGAATGGTCAAAAATACCTTCATCCAGGATCCAAGAACTCATTAAAAGCTACAGGAAGCGACTAGAGGCTGTTATTTTTGCAAAAGGAGGATCTACTAAATATTAATGTCACTTTTCTGGTGGGGTGCCCATACTTATGCACCTGTCAAATTTTGTTTGAATGCAGATTGCACATTTTCTGTTAGTACAATAAACCTCATTTCAAGGCAGAAACATTACTGTGTCCAACAGTTATTAGATATATGAAACTGAAATAGCTGTTGCAAAAAAAACAATTTTTATAAAACATTAAGCTTAAGATTAATAGGGGTGCCCAAACTTTTTCATATAACTGTACGTTTATTATGTTTGCATTATAAAGGACATTAAATTTGCAAAGAATAACTTCTCCGCAAATACAGTGCTGGCAGAAAAAAAATCTTTGCAAGTTCTACAAAATCTTAGCATTTTACCAGAGCAGTGTGAGAAGTGAAAGCTGAACTTTGGTTGCTATGGGTAAGCCAGTTTTGCTATTAGACTGTTTTTGATTATCTCCCCATTGTGTACACGTTTAAGAAGTGAAATTCTGAGGCAGATTTTACATGTAAAGGTTTTTTTTTCCCCGGAACTGTAAATTTTTTCCTGATCCGCTCATCACTATTTAGGTCTATGCAAGTGACTTAGAGAGCTGACCAATATACAGATATATTAAAGAGAACGTGAAATCTGAAACATGGCTGGACCACGGTCTGCATGATCTCAGCCAGGTACCTTTCAGAAGTTTACATACTTTAAAAGCCGCCAGGGACTGAGCAGCACTGGAGACTAGCTGGACATGTTTATCCTCCCTGAATGCATGTCTATACATTCCTGGCTGAGGTCTCGTGGTTTGGGCAGCATGTATCACCTATCAGGTTCTCTTTAAAGAATCAGCAATCGCCATTTTTTCTACTAATTGAATTTAAAATAATGTTGGCTTTTAGCTAAGCCTATTATATTCCATTGGGTTTGTCATGTTTACTGAGTCCTCTTGCAGATTCTACAGTCTGTACTGCAGTAGATCATCAACCCTAGACAGCTGGATTTATAAACTATGGGCATCTCTCAGAAAAGTTACGCTTTCCAGGCTCATCAGTAAGTTGCCAGGGCATGTGGGTAAGGTAATTTTTGCAGCAAACCTGGAGATCAGCTTAGAAAGATCACCAGGACGAAGTCTGTGTTTATTGACCCCCAATCTTTGGACCTGATATAATGGAGGAGGTGGAACTCGGATATAAAAGTTGTGTACTATACCAAACTACATCACAGGTATGCTAGCAGGAAGAGGCAGAGGTGTACCTATAGGCTTCTGGGCCACAGCACAAATTCTGTAACCGAGTCCATACCTAGAATGTACTGTTTATAATAAAGGTATCCAATGTAGCAAAGGGCATTTTGGTTAATGCAATTGCTGCCTTTACACCCCTGGAGGTTGGATAATAAAATGCCTCACATGTTTTTACAGTTTGCTTTGACTATGCGTGGGTTTTAGTTCCCGTTTTTAGACAAGTAAAGCAGGTTCTTTGTATAACAATAACTTCTGGCCTTTTTAACACATTTTGTTTCAGTTTCTCAACATTTTCAAGACTCCTATTTGCTGTCAGTGAATTGAAACATGCCTTTTACATGCAGAGGCTGAATTGTTTTCAGACACAGGTAAAAGACTTGTAATAACAAAGCTCTCAGATGGAAATGATCAGGCCAGATCCTCGGTGAATGTGAACAGCAGTAATCTGTAACCAGAGGTGGAGAACCTGTCCTGACCATTTTTAACCAAAAATAGCTGCAGGGCTTGTTACAGTGTGTCACAGCTCTTGCGTGTATCTGTCAGTGATGCTGGTTTGTAGCTGGTCGATCTATTCAAATCTGGTTGTACTTGTTTGGATCAAAACACTTTGTTGCCGAGATGTCACATGCCCAAGAGTGCGAACCTGAACCCATGGGTGACTTGTGAACGTGTTTATTATTAATGTGGTTTACAATGGAACTATTAATAATGCAGGCGGCCAGGCTAATTAGTGGCTGCACCGAGAAGCAACGATTAAAGGAATAATCCCATCATAAACACTTTTAGGGCATATTCAGACATCCATGCAAAGTGGTCCAATAGCGGACCGCAATGTACGGACTGGCCGCAGCAGGTCTCCTCCAGCATCATAGAAATATATCAAGCTGTCATGCATGGGTCGGGAGATCCGTGGCCAATCTGTACATTGTGGTCTGATCTTAGACCGATTATGCTCCATAGCTCCCATAGAAAGAGTGGCTAGCCTGCATACACTAATGGGGGGTCCTTCCTCCCAACAGGTCACCTGTATTCCAACCATAGACATTTGTAGCATATGTGTAGGATGGGACCTCCACCTATCCGGAGCAGTACTGACATGGTTACTCTTATTACATCCATACACTGTAGTGATGGGAGCAGCAGGCATTCACTCTTCTCCCTTTTTTTTTGGCCATGACCAGACGCTTTTGCTGAATTGTAGAACCAGCCTTGTGCACACTGAACCAGCAGATGACTCTGGGCAATTTCAGATCTAAGGCCAGGACCAGACAGGTGTATTTCATGGTCCATATACCGACTGCAATGCACAGGCTTACCACAGAAACATTGCCTCATAGACCCTTACGAGGCTCTAAGTTCAGGTTGGGGGACCTGCAGTCAGTCCATGGGCTTTACAGGCCGTATACAGACCATGAAATACACCCTTCTAAAGCATGCAGAATTGTGACTTTAGTCTTAACTACAGAAATGCAAGAGAAAGATAAAAAAAAGGTTTTTAAGAATCTAACCTTGGATTTAGGGTATCTACACTCTAATGTATACTATATACAGGTTATACACTCTAACATTATTTAAATATAGAACTAACAATAGTGCATTGAGGACAATACTATGATGTGGGAGGAAATTGGTTACGTGCAGTGTGTGTGTGTATATATGTGTGTGTGTATATATATATATATATATATATATATATATATATATATATATATATATATATATATATATATATATATATATATACACACACACACAGTTAGGGCCAGAAATATTTGGACAGTGACACAATTTTCGCGAGTTGGGCTCTGCATGCCACCACATTGGATTTGAAATGAAACCTCTACAACAGAATTCAAGTGCAGATTGTAACGTTTAATTTGAAGGGTTGAACAAAAATATCTGATAGAAAATGTAGGAATTGTACACATTTCTTTACAAACACTCCACATTTTAGGAGGTCAAAAGTAATTGGACAAATAAACATAACCCAAACAAAATATTTTTATTTTCAATATTTTGTTGCAAATCCTTTGGAGGCAATCACTGCCTTAAGTCTGGAACCCATGGACATCACCAAACGCTGGGTTTCCTCCTTCTTAATGCTTTGCCAGGCCTTTACAGCCGCAGCCTTCAGGTCTTGCTTGTTTGTGGGTCTTTCCGTCTTAAGTCTGGATTTGAGCAAGTGAAATGCATGCTCAATTGGGTTTAGATCTGGAGATTGACTTGGCCATTGCAGAATGTTCCACTTTTTGGCACTCATGAACTCCTGGGTAGCTTTGGATGTATGCTTGGGGTCATTGTCCATCTGTACTATGAAGCGCCGTCCAATCAACTTTGCAGCATTTGGCTGAATCTGGGCTGAAAGTATATCCCGGTACACTTCAGAATTCATCCGGCTACTCTTGTCTGCTCTTATGTCATCAATAAACACAAGTGACCCAGTGCCATTGAAAGCCATGCATGCCCATACCATCACGTTGCCTCCACCATGTTTTACAGAGGATGTGGTGTGCCTTGGATCATGTGCCGTTCCCTTTCTTCTCCAAACTTTTTTCTTCCCATCATTCTGGTACAGGTTGATCTTTGTCTCATCTGTCCATAGAATACTTTTCCAGAACTGAGCTGGCTTCTTGAGGTGTTTTTCTGCAAATTTAACTCTGGCCTGTCTATTTTTGGTATTGATGAATGGTTTGCATCTAGATGTGAACCCTTTGTATTTACTGTCATGGAGTCTTCTCTTTACTGTTGACTTAGAGACAGATACACCTACTTCACTGAGAGTGTTCTGGACTTCAGTTGATGTTGTGAACGGGTTCTTCTTCACCAAATTAAGTATGCGGCGATCATCCACCACTGTTGTCATCCGTGGACGCCCAGGCCTTTTTGAGTTCCCAAGCTCACCAGTCAATTCCTTTTTTCTCAGAATGTACCCAACTGTTGATTTTGCTACTCCAAGCATGTCTGCTATCTCTCTGATGGATTTTTTCTTTTTTTTCAGCCTCAGGATGTTCTGCTTCACCTCAATTGAGAGTTCCTTTGACCGCATGTTGTCTGCTCACAGCAACAGCTTCCAAATGCAAAACCACACACCTGGAATCCACCCCTGACCTTTTAACTACTTCATTGATTACAGGTTAACGAGGGAGACGCCTTCAGAGTTAATTGCAGCCCTTAGAGTCCATTGTCCAATTACTTTTGGTCCCTTGAAAAAGAGGACGCTATGCATTACAGAGCTATGATTCCCAAACCCTTTCTCCGATTTGGATGTGGAAACTATCATATTGCAGCTGGGAGTGTGCACTTTCAGCCCATATTATATATATAATTGTATTTCTGAACATGTTTTTGTAAACAGCTAAAATAACAAAACTTGTGTCACTGTCCAAATATTTCTGGCCCTAACTGTATATAATGTGTGTGTGTGTCAGTCAATCAAGAGACAGCTGACCGCACCACCAAGACGCTGAACTCGTGAACCCACAGGCTGTCAGCATGAGCCGGCCACTAGATCTCGGGTGCTGGACCGAGAAAACATCACAATGCAGCTGCGAGTAAGGAAGCACTCACCGATCTTCAGTGCAGGTAAAACTTTATTGCAGTAAAATCTTCACGGCTCGGGGGAGCATATACAGCAGAGTCTACAGGTCAAACGACGGCCGTTTCTCGCGCTGCTCAAGCGCTTCAACAGGTTTCAAACCTGCTGCCGTCTCCTTCCTTACTCGCATATAGATATATATAGATATATATAAAAAAAATGCAGCACCAAAAGAAAACTAAGGGTGCCAAAAATCATTCCAGGCATGTACCAAACCTCATTCTATTATCCAAAAAAACGAAGGCAGCACTCCAATAGAAAAAATGTGTGATCTGTTGGCCCATGTGCAACGTTTCAGTCCAGGATGTGGACCTTTCTCAAGATATATATCTACTATATAATTGTCTAGAGGTCACTTCCGTCTGTCTGTCTTTCTGTCTATCTGTCATGGATATTCATTGGTCGCGGCCTCTGTCTGTCATGGAAATCCAAGTCGCTGATTGGTCGTGGCAAAACGCCCATGACCATTGCCACGACCAATCAGCGACGGGCACAGTCCGGCGGCAAAATGGCCGCTCTTTCCTCCCTGCAGTCAGTGCCCACTCCATAATCACCTCCAGTCAGCCCTCACACAGGGTTAATGCCATTGTTACCGGAGCGCGGTGTAATGCACTCCGGTAACGCAGCTATTAACCCTGTGTGACCAACTTTTTACTATTGATGCTTCAATAGTAAAAGATCTAATGTTACAAATAATACAAATAAAAAAAAAAAGGATATTTTCACCCTCCGACGTGGCCTGCTGTCCTCGGTGCCAAGGATGCTATGCGAGAAGGACCTGCCATGACGTCACGGTCATGTGACCGCTACGTTATCACAGGTCCTACGCTCATACCAACCCTGGGACGGTAGCCCCTCCATGCATTGCGATATAGCGAGATGATGACATAGTGGTCTCGCGAGACCGCAATGCACTCTTGAGATCAGAGTGCGCGAGGAGCATCGATGCGAAGCGGGGGCCAACGCGTGGTATATTGCCCAGCCCGCGTAGTATATAGCAATGTGGGCATCATATCCCGGTTAAAAAAAAGAATTAAAATAAAAAATAGTTATATACTCACCTTCCGTTGGCTCCTGGATCCAGGAAGCGTTTACCGACGCTCCTCGCGCGCTCCGGTCTCAAGAGTGAATTGCGGTCTCGCGAGATAATGACGTAGCGTCGCGAGGAGCGGGAAAGGCGCCGGAAGGTGATTATGATAATTTTTTATTTTTTTTATTATTTTTAACATTAGATCTTTTTACTATTGATGCCGCATAGGCAGCATCAATAGTAAAAAAAAAAAAAAAAGTTGGTCACACAGGGTTAATAGCAGCATTAATGGAGTGCGTTACACCGCGGCATAACGCGGTCCATTAGCGCTGCCATTAACCCTGTGTGAGCGCTGACTGGAGGGGAGTATGGAGCGGGCACTGACTGCGGGGAGGAAGGAGCGGCCATGTTGCCGCCGGACTGCGCCCGTCTGATTGGTCGTGGCAATGGTCGTAGGCGTTTTGCCACGACCAATCAGCGACTTGGATTCCATGACAGACAGAGGCCGCGACCAATGAGTATCCGTGACAGAAAGAAAGACAGAAGGACAGAAAGACGGAAGTGACCCTTAGACAATTATATAGTAGACTAGCTGAAGAGCCCGGCGTTGCCTGGGCATAGTAAATATCTGTGGTTAGTTATAGCACGTCACTTCTCTTATTTTCCCATCACGCCTCTCATTTACCCCCTCACATCTCTCATTTTGTCCCTCACACCTCTCATTTTCTCCCTCACTCCTCTCATTCCCCCCTAACACTTGTCATTTCGACCTCACATCTGTCATTTTCCGATCACTACACTATTTTCCCTCACTCCTCTCATTTTGCACTCACACCTTTTCATTTTCACCTCATACCTCTCATTTTCACCTCAGTATATACATGTTTGTCATCTCCCTTATATATAGTATACACGTGTATGTCATCTCCTGTATATAGTATATACCTGTATGTTATCTCCCCTGTATATAGTATATACCTGCTGTGTCATCTCCCCTGTATATAGTATATACCTGCATGTCATCTCCTCCTATATATAGTATATACCTGTATGTCATCTCCTCCTATATATAGTATATACCTGTATGTCATCTCCTCCTATATATAGTATATACCTGTATGTCATCTCCTCCTGTATATAGTAGATACCTGTAGGTAATCTGCTCCTGTATATAGTATATACCTGTGTGTCATCTCCTCCTGTATTTAGTATTTACCTGTATGTCATCTCCTCCTGTATATAGTATGTACCTGTATGTCATCTCCTCTTTATAGTATATACCTGTGTGTCATCTCTCCTGTATATAGTATATATCTGTGTGTCATCTCCCCTGTATATAGTATATACCTGTGTGATCTCCTGTATTAGACCTCGTTAACACGTTATTTGCTCAGTATTTTTACCTCAGTATTTGTAAGATAAATTGGCAGCCTGATAAATCCCCAGCCAATAGGAAGCCCTCCCCCTGGCAGTATATATTAGCTCACACATACACATAATAGACAGGTCATGTGACTGACAGCTGCTGTATTTCCTATATGGTACATTTGTTGCTCTTGTAGTTTGTCTGCTTATTAATCAGATTTTTATTTTTGAAGGCTAATACCAGACTTGTGTGTGTTTTAGGGTGAGTTTCGTTTGTCAAGTTGTGTGTGTTGAGTTGTGTGTGGCGACATGCATGTAGCGACTTTTGTGAGATGAGTTTTGTGTGGCAACATGCGTGTAGCAACTTTTTGTGTGTCGAGTTGCATGTAACAGGTTAGTGTAGCAAGTTGTGTGCAGCAAGTTTTGCGCATGGCGAGTTTTGCACGTGGTGAGTTTTATGTCTGGTGCCTTTTGAGTATGTGCAAGTTTTGTGTGAGGCAACTTTTGCATGTGTTGCAAATTTTGTGCATGTGGCAATTTTTCCGCGTGTGCAAGTTTTGCGTGTGGCGAGTTTTCCATGAGGTAAGTTTTGCACTTGTGGCGAGTTTTGCGTGAGCCTAGTTTTTGCATGTGGCGAGTTTTGCGCGTGGCTAGTTTTGAGCGGCGACTTTTGTGTTTCGACTTTTATGTGGCGAGGTTGGTGTATGTGTGGTGAAATGTGTGCTGAGGGTGGTATATGTGTTCAAGCACGTGGTAGTGTGTGGCGCATTTTGTGTGTGTGTTCATATCCCCATGTGTGGTGAGTATCCCATGTCGGGGCTCCACCTTAGCAACTGTACGGTATATACTCTTTTGCGCCATCGCTCTCATTCTTTAAGTCCCCCTTGTTCACATCTGGCAGCTGTCAATTTGCCTCCAACACTTTTCCTTTCACTTTTCCCCATTATGTAGATAGGCGAAAAATAGTTTGGTGAATTGGAAAGTGCGGAGTTAAAATTTCACCTCACAACATAGCCTATGACGCTCTCAGGGTCCAGACGTGTGACTGTGCAAAATTGTGTTGCTGTAGCTGCGACGCTTCCAACACTTTTCCTTTCACTTTTTTCCCCATTATGTAGATAGGGGCAAAATTGTTTGGTGAATTGGAACGCGCGGGGTTAAAATTTCGCCTCACAATATAGCCTATGACGCTCTCGGGGTCCAGACGTGTGACTGTGCAAAATTTTGTGGCTGTAGCTGCGACGGTGCAGATGCCAATCCCGGACATACACACACACACACACACACACACATACACACACACACACATACACACATTCAGCTTTATATAGTAGATATAGCTTGGCTCATAAATAGCTCATATATAGTTTAGATCATAAATTGGCCAATTCACGTGTGTCCTGCAGTTTTTAATTACAGCAGGATCCTACCTTCCCATATAACTGTAGATTCCCAGCAACAAGAATCTCCTTATCATGGCTGCTGAGTAAACCTGAATTGGTGAATTTCTGCGTTGTGTTCTCAACATTTCATATTTTCTCATGCAGTAATGCAATTCAAATTTCATGTTTGCATGCTACCACGCTACAGAGTGTTACTTTGTTGGTTACATAATATTGAGATGGCTACTCTTAGCACCTGTACACTTCTGATTTCTGTATGGAAGTGACAGTCAGTCTCTTGAGACAATATATATATATATATATATATATATATATATATACTAGATGGTGGCCCGATTCTAACGCATCGGGTATTCTAGGATATGTATTTATGTATGTATATAGCAGCCACATAGTGTATAGCACAGGCCACGTAGTATATAGGAGCCATGTAGTAAATAGCAGACAAATACTACGTGGCCTGTGCTATATACTATGTGGCTGCTATATACATACATATTGTAGAATACCTGATGCGTTAATACAGGCCACGCAATATATAACAGTGGCCACGCAGTATATAACACAGCCATGTACTATATAACACAGCCCATGCAGTATATAGCAACCACGCAGTATACAACACAGGCGACGTAGTATATAACACTGGCCACATAATATATAGCACAGCCCACGCAGTATATAGCAGCCACGTTGTATATAACCCTGCCAACGCAGTATATAGCAGCCACGTAGTATATAACCCTGCCAACGCAGTATATAACAGTGGCCACGTAATATATAGCACAGCCCGCGCAGTATATAACACTGCCCACATAGTATATAACACTGCCTATGTAGTATATAGCAGCCACGCAGTATCTAACACAGCCCACGTAGTATACAGCAGTGTGGGCACCATATACCTGTTAAAAAAAAATAATTAAAATAAAAAATAGTTATATACTGACCCCCTGGGATCCACCGAAGCTCCGGTGATGCGCGCGTAGCTGCCACCATCTTCCATTCCCAGGATGCATTGCGAAATTACCCAGATGACTTAGCGGTCTCGCAAGACCGCTAAGTCTTCTGGGTAATTTCGCAATGCATCGCCGGGAACGGAAGATGGTGGCAGGCGCGAGCGGATCGTCGGACAACGGAGGGTGAGTATAGCAGGTTTTTTGTTTTTTTATTATTTTTAACAGATCTTTTTACTATTGATGCCGCATAGGCAGCATCAATCGTAAAAGGTTGGGGACACACAGGGTTAATAGCGGTTACAGAGTGCGCTACCCGCGGCATAATGCAGTCCGTTACCGCTGGCATTAACCCTGTGTGAGCGGTGACGGGAGGGGAGTATGCGGGCGCCGGGCACTGACTGCGGGGAGTAAGGAGCGGCCATTTTCTTCCGGACTGTGCCCGTCGCTGATTGGTCGTGGCTGTTTTGCCACGACCAATCAGCGACTTGGATTTCCATGACAGACAGAGGCCGCGACCAATGAATATCTGTGACAGACAGACGGAAGTGACCCTTAGACAATTATATAGTAGATATATATCTACTATATAATTGTCTAAGGGTCACTTCTGTCTTTTTGTCCTGTCTGTCTGTCTGTCACGGATATTCATTGGTCGCAGCCTCTGTCTGTCATGAAATCCAAGTCGCTGATTGGTCTCGTGAGCTACCTGTTATGGCTGCCGCGACCAATCAGCGATTAGTCACAGTCCGATTAGTCCCTCCCTACTCCCCTGCAGTCGGCGCCCGCTCCATACTCCCCGCAGTCACCGCTCACACAGGGTTAATGCCAGCGGTAACATGTGCTGTATACTACGTCACTGGGCAATATACTACGTCGCTGTGCAATATACTACGTGGCTCTGTGCTGTATACTACGTCACTGGGCAATATACTACGTAACTGAGCAATATACTACGTGGCTGGGCAATATACAGTACTACGTAACTGGGCAATATACTATGTAACTGGACAATATACTACGTGGCTGGGCAATATACTACGTGGCTGGACAATATACTACGTGACTGGACAATATACTACGTGGCTGGGCAATATACTACGTGGCTTGGCAATATACTACGTGGGCTGTGCAATATACTACGTGGGCTGTGCAATATACTACGTGGCTATGTGCTGTATACTACATAGCTGGGCAATATACTACGTGGCTGGGCAATATACTACGTGGCTGGGCAATATACTATGAGGACATGCATATTCTAGAATACCCGATGCGTTAGAATCGGGCCACCACCTAGTCTATATATATAATTGCCTAAGGGTTTTTCCGTCTGTCTGTCTGTCCTGGAAATCCCGCGTCTCTGATTGGTCGAGGCCGCCAGGCCTCTACCAATCAGAGACCGGCACAGCATCGACGTAGAAATCCCGCGTCTGATTGGTCGAGGCCTCGACCAATCAGCGACGGGCACAGCGACGATGATGTCATAAAGGACGTAGACATCCCGCGTCTCTGATTGGTCGAGGCCGCCAGTATCGACGTAGATGTCATAATGGTTGCCATGGCGACGATGATGTCATAAAGGTTGCCTCGACCAATCGGCGACGGGCACAGTCTGCCGCGAATTCTGGAATCATCATTGTCCATATACTACGGGGACATGCATATTCTAGAATACCCGATGCGTTAGAATCGGGCCACAATCTAGTATGTATATGTGTGTGTGTATGTATATATATATATATATATATATATATATATATATATATATATATATATATATATATATATATATATATATATATATATATATATATATATATATATATATATTTACATACACCTATACAATTTATATATTTGGACACCCCTGGTCGAAATTAATGTTATTGTGAACAGTTATGCAAGTTGAAGATGAAATTATCTCTAAAATTTCTAGAGTTAAAGATGACACTTTTCCTTTATATATTTTTACCTAAAATACAAAGATTGCAAAGAGTTACGGCAGGCGTGGGCGGCGCCATCTTGGGAGGAGGAAATATTTTTTCTTCTCCAGAAAAATAGCGCCGCTGATGCCTGTGCAATAGTAGCTTTGGATCGCTATACACACCGATAGCTGCTACTGCACAGGCACAGCGGGCGCCATTTTCAAATTGATTTTTATTTTTATTTACACTTGCTCAATAACATCAAGAATACTTATTAACTGGACACTAAACATGCGATTATGCTGCAGCGCAGGTGCCATGGCTGGCACCTGCCTGCAGCAGCGGTCTTTTTTTCCCTTCAGTATGTACCTGGATATTCATTATGCAAACTAGGGGGCAGGTTAGTGAGGGATCAGTAACCTGTCAGCAGTCTGCATTATGAATAACTAATCAGAGCACCACATGAAGACCCCCCCCCCCCCCCCCCCGAAGCACAAACATATCATTAACTCACAACTGAAAATGCAGATTAAAAAACAACCACAAGATGGATTTCATCAACCAAGGTATCATTGTAATCAGTATAAGGGTGCCAACCTGACACTGTATGTAGGTTACTGTGCACAATCCTGCTGACAGGTTCCCTTTAACCCCTTAACGACCGCCGATACGCCTTTTAACGGCGGCCGCTAAGGGTATGTTTCCACATGCAGGAAACGCTGCGTGTCTGACGCTGCATAGAGCCGCAACGTCAGACACGCAGCGTCCAGATGTTACAGCATAGTGGAGGGGATTTAATGAAATCCCGTCTCCACTATGCGTGGTAACACGCACGCGGCGGCCCTGCAACTCCGGACATGCTGCGCGTCTTTTCAGATCGCAGCATGTCCGTATATCTTGCGGCGACGCTGCGTCGCCGCAAGATATAGCACAGGGCCCTATGGTGGAGTGCGATGATCCCGGATGTGTGCTATGAAAACATCCGGCATCATCGCGTCCCAGAAGGGGGCGGGGCTTAGCGCAGAGCGGCAAAGCCGCTCCGACGATACCGCCGGTCATCCTGAAAGTGTACACGCAGCCTAAGGGTACTTAAACCACAGCGCTGTTAACGGCGCTGTGGAAAAAGTAAACAGCGCCCCCCAGAGTCCGATTTTCTCCGGGGTCTCGGCTGCCGGGGGTAGCCGAGACCCCAGAGAACATGATTTGGGGTTTTTTTTTACCGACCCCGCTTTTGCGATCGTCGGTAATTAACAGTTTTCCGGCGATCGCAAAAAAAAAACGTGATTTCTTTTTAATTTCTCTGTCCTCCGATGTGATCGCACATCAGAGGACAGAGAAAAGGGGTCCCAGATAGCCCCCCGATACTCACCTGTCTCCCCCGGTGCTCCTCGTGGCTCCCGATGGGCGCCATCTTTTCCAGCACAAAAATGGCGGCGCATGCGCAGTGCGCCCGCCGGCCGGCACCGGGAGAATTTTTGGGGTCTCGGCTGCCGGGGGTAGCCGAGACCCCAAAGAACATGATCGGGGTCGGTTTTACCGACCCCTGTTTTGCGATCGCTGGTAATTAACTGTTTACCGGCGACCGCAAAAAAAAAAGTAATGTGTAATTCTCTGTCCTCTGATGTGATCGCACATCAGAGGACAGAGAAATAGGGGGATTCGGGGACCCTATTATACTTACCGGTGTCCCTGGGTCCTTCTCCTGCCCGCCGGCGTCTTCATGGGGAAAGAAAATGGCGGGCGCATGCGCAGTGCGCCCGCCATTGTCGCCATCTGCCGGCCGGCAGGAGAAGAGCAGTTGGGGCTAAAATTAGGGCTAGGGTTGGGGCTAAATTTAAGGTTAGGGTTGGGGCTAAATTTAGGGTTAGGGTTGGGGCTAAATTTAGGGTTAGGCTTCTTTCACACGTCGGTACGGGGCCGTCGCAATGCGTCGGCTCGACATACCGACGCATGTTGTGAAAATTGTGCACAACGTGGGCAGCGGATGTAGTTTTTCAACGCATCCGCTGCCCAACCTATGTCCTGGGGAGGAGGGGGCGGAGTTACGGCCACGCATGTGCGGTCAGAAATGGTGGACGCGACATACAAAAAAACGTTACATTGAACGTTTTTTTGTGCCGCCGGTCCGCCAAAACAACTGATCCAGTGCACGACGGACGCGACGTGTGGCCATCCGTCACGATCCGTCGGCAATACAAGTCTATGGGCAAAAAACGCATCCTGCGGGCACATTTGCAGGATCTGTTTTTTTGTCCAAAACGACGGATTGCGACGGATGCCAAACGACGCAAGTGTGAAAGTAGCCTTAGGGTTGGGGCTAAAGTTAGGGCTAGGGTTGGAGCTAATGTTAGGGTTAGATTTGGGGTTAGGGTTAGGGTTTTGATTAGGGTTGGTATTGGGGTTAGGGTTGGCATTAGGGTTACTCTTAGGATTAGGGTTAGGTTTGGGATTAGGGTTAAGGTTAGGGTTGGGATTAGGGTTAGGTTTGAGGTTAGGGTTGAGATTAGGATTAGGGGTGTGTTGGATTTAGGGTTTTGATTAGGGTTATGGTTAGGGTTGACATTAGGGTTGTTTTGGGGTAAGGGTTGTGATTATGGTTAGGGTTAGTGATTAGGATTATGGATCGGGTTGGGGTTAGGGGAGTGTTGGGGTTAGGGTTGGAGCTAGAATTGGGGGGGTTTCCACTGTTTAGGTACATCAGGGGGTCTCCAAACACGACAGCCAATTTTGCGCTCAAAAAGTCAAATGGTGCTCCCTCCCTTCTGAGCTCTGCCGTGCGCCCAAACAGTGGGTTACCCCCACATATGGGGTATCAGCGTACTCAGGATAAATTGGACAACAACTTTAGTGGTCCAATTTCTCCTGTTACCCTTGTGAAAATAAAAACTTGGGGGCTACAAAATCTTTTTTGTGGAAATTTTTTTTTTTTTTTCATGACTCTGCATTATAAACTTCTGTGAACACTTGGGCATTCAAAGTTCTCACCACACATCTAGATAAGTTCCATGGGGGGTCTATTTTCCAAAACGGGGTCATTTGTGGGGGGTTACTACTATTTAGGTACATCAGGGGCTCTGCAAACGCAACATAACGCCCACAGACCATTCTATCAAAGTCTGCATTCCAAAACGGCGCTCCTTCCTTCCGAGCTCTGCTGTGCGTCCAAACAGTGGTTTACCCCCACATATGGCGCATCAGCGTACTCAGGATAAATTGGACAACAACTATTGCAGTCCAATTTCTCCTGTTACCCTTGTGAAAATAAAAACTTGGGGCTACAATATCTTTTTTGTGGAAAAAAAAAATATTTTTTATTTTCATGACTCTGCATTCTAAACTTCTGTGAAGCACTTGGGCATTCAAAGTTCTCACCACACATCTAGATAAGTTCCATGGGGGGTCTAGTTTCCAAAATCGGGTCACTTGTGGTGGGTTTCTACTGTTTAGGCACATCAGGGGCTCTCCAAATGTGACATGGCGTCCGATCTCAATTCCAGCCAATTTTACATTGAAAAAGTAAAACGGTACTCCTTCTCTTCGAAGCTCTGCGGTGCGCCTAAACAGTGGTTTACCCCCACATATGGGGCATCAGCGTACTCAGGAGAAATTGCACAACAACTTTTGTGGTCTAATTTCTCCTGTTACCCTTGTGAAAATAAAAATTTGGGGGCAAAAAGATCATTTTTGTGTAAACAAATGCGATTTTTTATTTTCACGGCTCTACGTTATAAACTTCTGTGAAGCACATGGGGGTTCAAAGTGCTCACCACACATCTAGATAAGTTCCTTAAGGGGTCTAGTTTCAAAAATGGTGTCACTTGTGGGGGGTTTCCACTGTTTAGGCACATCAGGGGCTCTCCAAACGCGACATGGCGTCCAATCTCAATTCCAGCCAATTCTGCATTGAAAAAGTCAAACGGCGCTCCTTCACTCCCAAGTTCTGCGGTGCGCCCAAAAAGTGGTTTACCCCCACATATGGGGTATTGGCGTATTCAGGAGAAATTGCATAACAAAATTTATGGTTACATTTCTGTTTTTACACTTGTGAAAATAAAAAAAAATGGTTCTGAATTAAAATGTTTGCAAAAAAAAGTTACCGTAAATGTTCATTTTTTCCTTCCACATTATTTCAGTTCCTGTGAAGCACGTAAAGGGTTAATAAACTTCTTGAATGTGGTTTTGAGAACTTTGAGGGGTGTAGTTTTTAGAATGGTGTCACACTTCGTTATTTTCTATCATTTAGACCCCTCAAAATGACTTCAAATGTGATGTGGTCCCTAAAAAAAAATGGTGTTGTAAAAATGAGAAATTGCTGGTCAACTTTTAACCCTTATAACTCCCTAACAAAATAAAATTTTGTTTCCAAAATTGTGCTGATGTAAAGTAGACATGTGGGAAATGTTATTTATTAACTACTAGCTGAAGAGCCCGGCGTTGCCTGGGCATAGTAAATATCTGTGGTTAGTTATAGCACGTCACTTCTCTTATTTTCCCATCACGCCTCTCATTTTCCCAATCACATCTTTAATTTTCCCCCTCACATCTCTCATTTTCTCCCTCACACCTCTCATTTTCTCCCTCACTCCTCTCATTCCCGCCTAACACTTGTCATTTCGACCTCACATCTGTCATTTTCCGATCACTACACTATTTTCCCTCACTCCTCTCATTTTGCACTCACACCTTTTCATTTTCACCTCACACCTCTCATTTTCACCTCAGTATATACATGTTTATCTCCCTTATATATAGTATACACCTGTATGTCATCTCCCCTGTATATAGTATATACCTGCTGTGTCATCTCCCCTGTATATAGTATATACCTGCTGTGTCATCTCCCCTGTATATAGTATATACCTGTATGTCATCTCCTCCTATATATAGTATATACCTGTATGTCATCTCCTCCTATATATAGTATATACCTGTTTGTCATCTCCTCCTATATATTATATACCTGTATGTCATCTCCTTCTATATATAGTATATACCTGTATGTCATCTCCTCCTGTATATAGTATATACCTGTAGGTAATCTGCTCCTGTATATAGTATATACCTGTATGTCATCTCCTCCTGTATATAGTATGTACCTGTATGTCATCTCCTCCTTTATATAGTATATACCTGTGTGTCATCTCTCCTGTATATAGTATATATCTGTGTGTCATCTCTCCTGTATATAGTATTTACCTGTGTGATCTCCTGTATTAGACCTCGTTAACACGTTATTTGCTCAGTATTTTTACCTCAGTATTTGTAAGATAAATTGGCAGCCTGATAAATCCCCAGCCAACAGGAAGCCCTCCCCCTGGCAGTATATATTAGCTCACACATACACATAATAGACAGGTCATGTGACTGACAGCTGCCGTATTTCCTATATGGTACATTTGTTGCTCTTGTAGTTTGTCTGCTTATTAATCAGATTTTTATTTTTGAAGGCTAATACCAGACTTGTGTGTGTTTTAGGGCGAGTTTCGTTTGTCAAGTTGTGTGTGTTGAGTTGTGTGTGGCGACATGCATGTAGCGACTTTTGTGAGATGAGTTTTGTGTGGCAACATGCGTGTAGCAACTTTTTGTGTGTCGAGTTGCATGTGACAGGTTAGTGTAGCAAGTTGTGTGCAGCAAGTTTTGCGCATGGCGAGTTTTGCGCGTGGTGAGTTTTATGTCTGGTGCCTTTTGAGTATGTGCAAGTTTTGTGTGAGGCAACTTTTGCATGTGTTGCAAATTTTGTGCATGTGGCAATTTTTCCGCATGTGCAAGTTTTGCGTGTGGCGAGTTTTCCATGAGGTGAGTTTTGCACTTGTGGCGAGTTTTGCGTCAGCCTATTTTTTGCATGTGGCGAGTTTTGCGCGTGGTGAGTTTTGAGCGGCGACTTTTGTGTTTCGACTTTTATGTGGCGGGGTTGGTGTATGTGTGGTGAAATGTGTGCTGAGGGTGGTATATGTGTTCAAGCACGTGGTAGTGTGTGGCGCATTTTGTGTGTGTGTTCATATCCCCGTGTGTGGTGAGTATCTCATGTCGGGGCCCCACCTTAGCAACTGATCGGTATATACTCTTTGGCGCCATCGCTCTCACTCTTTAAGTCCCCCTTGTTCACATCTGGCAGCTGTCAATTTGCTTCCAACACTTTTCCTTTCACTTTTCCCCATTATGTAGATAGGCGAAAAATAGTTTGGTGAATTGGAAAGCGCGGGGTTCAAATTTCACCTCACAACGTAGCCTATGACGCTCTCAGGGTCCAGACGTGTAACTGTGCAAAATTTTGTTGCTGTAGCTGCGACGCTTCCAACGCTTTTCCTTTCACTTTTTTCCCCATTATGTAGATAGGGGCAAAATTGTTTGGTGAATTGGAACGCGCGGGGTTAAAATGTCACCTCACAACGTAGCCTATGACGCTCTCAGGGTCCAGACGTGTGACTGTGCAAAATTTTGTTGCTGTAGCTGCGACGCTTCCAACACTTTTCCTTTCACTTTTTTCCCCATTATGCAGATAGGGGCAAAATTGTTTGGTGAATTGGAACGCGCGGGGTTAAAATTTCGCCTCACAATATAGCCTATGACGCTCTCGGGGTCCAGACGTGTGACTGTGCAAAATTTTGTGGCTGTAGCTGCGATGGTGCAGATGCCAATCCCGGACATACACATACACACATACACACACACATACACACACACACACACACACACACACACACACACACACACACACACACACACACACACATTCAGCTTTATATAGTAGATTTTTCGTGACATATCTCTCTGATTTAAGGGCATAAAAATACAAAGTTTGAAAATTGCAAAATTTTAAAAATGTTCGCCATATTTCCGTTATAATAATAATGCAAAGTAAACAAGTTCATAATCATTTAGAAACAACAACACTAATGTTTTAACTCTGGAACAGTTCAGAAATCAGTATTTTGTGGAATAACCATGATTTTTTATTCACAGGTTTCATGTGTCTTGGCATGCTTTCCACCAGTCTTTCACACTGCTTCTGGCGCAAAAATTAAGCAGTTCTTCTATGTTTGATGGCTTGTGACTATCCATCATCCTCTTGATTACATCCCAGAGTCTTTCAATGGGGTTCAGGTCTGGAGATTGGGCTGCCCATGACAGAGCTGTATATGGGTATGGTGTAGGTATGTGAGCACTGTGTCTAGTGCTGTTGGGGGAGGTATAGGCTGTCACTTTGCTATATGCACACGTTGCAGATTTGACACTGGAATTTTCTGTGCAGATTCTGCATTTCTTGGTAGAAAACTTAGGCCATGTTCACACGTTCCTGATTTCCATCCTTTTTTTTCTGCACTAAAAACCGCAGCTCTTGGCAGAAAACGCAGGTCCTTTTTTTGGTGCGTTTTTTGATGCGTTTTTTATTGCGTTTTTTTATTCAGTTTTCTATGCAGAGTCTGTGTGTTTTTTAGGGAGTTTTTTAGGGTTAAAATGGCTGAAAATACCCTAACCCTACCCCTAACCCTATTCTAACCTTAGTGGAAAAAAAAAAAAATTCTTTATTTTTTTATTGTCTCTACCTATGGGGGTGACAAAGGGGGGGGGGTCATTTACTATTTTTTTTATTTTGATCACTGAGATAGGTTATATCTCAGTGATCAAAATGCAGATTCGGCGGGAGCACTGCGCATGCGCCCGCCATTTTGGAAGATGGCGGCGCCCAGGGAGAAGACGGACGGACGGACACCGGGAGGCCGGGTAAGTATAAGGGGAGGAGATGAGGGCACGGGTAGGGGGGGCGTCGGAGCACGGGGGGGGTGGCATCGGAGCATGGGGGGGTGGGATTGGGGCACGGGGGGCAGCCACACTGCAGCAGTTCTGCACCACAAACCGCAGTAAAACCCACAGATATATTTTTCATCTGCGGGTTTTACTGCGGGTTTGACCTCACAATGGAGGTCAATGGGTGCAGAAGCGCTGCAGTTTTGCAAAAAGAAGTGACATGGTACTTCTTTTTTACCGCAGCTATTCAGCGCGGCTTTTTTTCCCGATTCCCGCATCATGTGCACAGTGGTTCCTGTTTTCCATAGGGTACAGTGTACTGTACCCTGCATGGAAAACAGCTGCGGAGCCGCAGCGGCAAAATCGCGGCGGTTCCGCAGTAAAAAACGCACTGTGTGAACATGGCCTTAGATCAGAATCTGTGCCTTTTTTGGTATGTTCTAACGTTGCAGATTTTTGTGCGGATTTCTTCCTTTTTTGACCCCTGCAGATTTCTATTATGGATTGGGTGCAGAAACGCAGCAGATTTGCAAAAAGAATTGACATGCTCCTTTTTTTAATCTGCTGCGTTTTCTGTGCAGATTTTTCCACACCATCAGCACAGCATTTTTGTTTTGCCATTGATTTTCATTGTACTGTAAATCACTTGCGGATCTGCAGCGTTTCTGCACTGCAAAAAAAAACTGCAGATCTGCAGGAAATCTGCAACGTGTGCACATACCCTTAAAAAAAATGCTGTGCTAATGCTGCAGAAAATTCCGTGCGGAAACGCTGCGGATTAAAAGAAGGAGCATGTCACTTTTCTGCGGATCTGCAGCGTTTTTGTACCCATTCCATTATAGAAATCTGCAGGGGTAACAACGCAATAAATCCGCACAAAATCCGCATAAAAAACGCATCAAGTGCACACCTGCGTTTTCTACCAAGAGATGCAGAATCCGCATAAAAAATTCCAGAGGCTAATCCGCAACGTGTGCACATAGCCTAAAGGAAATCTGTCACCAGGATTTTGCTACTCCATCAGAGGGCAGCATAAAGTAGGGGCAGAGACCCTGGTTCCAGTGATGTATCAATTACTGGACTGCTTGGTATCATTTTGATAAAATCATTGGCTTATCTGCTGCAGATCTACCAGTTTTCTGAATGCTGAGTGCTGTATAACCTCACCCACACCACAACTTTCTGCCCATGCACAGTGTACACAGAAAGTGGCAAATCAATGGTGGGAGCGGGGTTATACGAAGCTCATAAATATGCTTGACAAAACAGCGATTTTCTGAAAGTTACACCAAACAGCCCTGTAAGTGACAAATCGCTGGAATCGGGGTCTCTGCCTTTATATTATACTGTTCTAAAATTTGGTGGCAGATTCCCTTTAACCCCTTTACTATCTTGGGATTTTCCATTTTCATTTTTTGCTCCCTTTCTCCCCATAGCCATAAGATTTTTATTTTTGCATCAGTATGGCCATGTGAGGGCTTGTTTTTTGAGAGACGAGTTGGAATTTTTTTCCCCCTAAATGGTAAAATCAATGGTATCGTTCAGAAGTACAAGTGCGGTGAAATTGAAAAAAAAAGTGCGATTCCACAATTGTTTTTTGCTCTTTTGTTACTGTGTACTCACTATATTGAAAAACTGACCTGCCTTTATGATTCTCCAAGTCATTACAAGTTCACAGATAACAAACATGTCTAGGTTCTTTTTTATTTATGTGGTGCAAAAAAATACAAAGTTAGTAAAAAGAAAATGGAGCCAATTTCCTGAGACCTGTAGTATCTCCATTTTTCGGGATCTGGGGCTGGGTGAGGGCTTTTTTTTGCGAGGCGAACTGATGTTTTTAATGATACCATTTTGGGGTAGATACAATGTTTTGATTGCCTGATGCATTTTATTGCAATGTTGCGGCGACTATTTAACCCCTTAGCGACCGCCGATACGCCTTTTAACGGCGGCCGCTAAGGGTACTTAAACCACAGCGCCGAGGGTAGCCGAGACCCCAGAGAACATGATTCGGGGTTTTTTTAACCCACCCCGCATTTGCGATCGCCGGTAATTAACCGTTTACAGGCGATCGCAAAAAAAAAAAAAAAAGCGATCTCTTTTTAATTTCTCTGTCCTCCGATGTGATCGCACATCGGAGGACAGAGAAAAGGGGTCCCAGGTGGCCCCCCAATACTCACCTAGCTCCCCCGATGCTCCTCGTGTCTCCCGGTGGGCGCCGCCATCTTCAAAATGGCGGGCGCATGCGCAGTGCGCCCGCCGGCCGGCACCGGGACAATCTTTGGGGTCTCGGCTGCCGAGGGTAGCCGAGACCCCAGAGAACATGATTCGGGGGTTTTTTAACCCACCCCGCATTTGCGATCGCCGGTAATTAACCGTTTACCGGCGACCGCAAAAAAAAAAAAAGTAAAGTGTAATTCTCTGTCCTCTGATGTGATCGCACATCAGAGGACAGAGAAATAGGGGGATTCGGGGACCCTAGCATACTCACCTAGGTCCCTGGATCCTCTTGCTGCTCCTCCTGGCCGCCGGCAGCAGAACATGGCGGACGCATGCCCAGTGCGCCCGCCATCTGTCTCCATCTGCCGGCCGGCAGGAGAACAGCAGTTGGGGCTAAAATTAGGGGTAGGGGTAGGGTTAGGGGTAGGGTTAGGGTAGGGTTAGGGTAGGGGTAGGGGTAGGGTTAGGTTAGGGGTAGGGCTAGGGTTGGGGCTAAATTTAGGGTTAGGGTTGGGGCTAAATTTAGGGTTAGGGTTGGAGCTAAACTTAGGGTTAGGCTTCTTTCACACTTACGTCGGTACGGGGCCGTCGCAATGCGTCGGCCCGACATACCGACGCACGTTGTGAAAATTGTGCACAACGTGGGCAGCAGCTGTAGTTTTTCAACACATCCGCTGCCCAATCTATGTCCTGGGGAGGAGGGGGCGGAGTTACGGCCACGCATGCGCGGTCAGAAATGGCGGATGCGACATACAAAAAAACGTTTCATTGAACGTTTTTTTGTGCCGACGCTCCGCCAAAACACAACTGATCCAGTGCACGACGGACGCGACGTGTGGCCATCCGTCACGATCCGTCGGCAATACAAGTCTATGGGCAAAAAACGCATCCTGCGGGCACATTTGCAGGATCCGTTTCTTGTCCAAAACGACGGATTGCGACGGAATGCCAAACGACGCAAGTGTGAAAGTAGCCCTAGGGCTAGGGTTAGGGTTGGGGCTAAAGTTAGGGCTAGGGTTGGGGCTAAAGTTAGGGTTAGAGCTGGGGTTAGGGTTTGGGTTAGGGTTGGCAT
The DNA here is from genome assembly GCF_032444005.1 of Ranitomeya imitator. NCBI lineage: Eukaryota > Metazoa > Chordata > Amphibia > Anura > Dendrobatidae > Ranitomeya > Ranitomeya imitator. Next base: position 448,339,087 of record NC_091283.1, on the reverse strand, counting down.
TAGGGTTACGCTTGGGATTAGGGTTAGGTTTGGGATTAGGGTTAAGGTTAGGGTTATGATTAGGGGTGTATTGGGATTAGGGTTAGGTTTGAGGTTAGGGTTGAGATTAGGATTAGGGGTGTGTTGGATTTAGGGTTTTGATTAGGGTTATGGTTAGGGTTGACATTAGGGTTGTTTTGGGGTAAGGGTTGTGATTATGGTTAGGGTTAGTGATTAGGATTATGGATGAGGTTGGGATTAGGGTTAGGGGTGTGTTGGGGTTAGGGTTGGAGCTAGAATTGGGGGGTTTCCACTGTTTAGGTACATCAGGGGGTCTCCAAACACGACAGCCAATTTTGCGCTCAAAAAGTCAAATGGTGCTCCCTCCCTTCTGAGCTCTGCCGTGCGCCCAAACAGTGGGTTACCCCCACATATGGGGCATCAGCGTACTCTGGATAAATTGGACAACAACTTCTGGGGTCCAATTTCTCTTGTTACCCTTGTGAAAATAAAAACTTGGGGGCTACAAAATCTTTTTTGTGAAAAAAAAATTTTTTTTTATTTTCACGACTCTGCATTCTAAACTTCTGTGAAGCACTTGGGCATTCAAAGTTCTCACCACACATCTAGATAAGTTCCTTGGGGGGTCTAGTTTCCAAAATGGGGTCACTTGTGGGGGGTTACTACAGTTTAGGTACATCAGGGGCTCTGCAATCGCAACATAATGCCCACAGACCATTCTATCAAAGTCTGCATTCCAAAACGGCGCTCCTTCCTTCCGAGCTCTGCCGTGCGCCCAAACAGTGGTTTACCCCCACATATGGGGTACCAGCATACTCAGGACAAATTGGACAACAACTTTTGGGGTCCAGTTTCTCTTGTTACCCTTGTGAAAATAAAAATTTGGTGGCTAAAAAATCTTTTTTGTGGAAAAAAAAAATATTTTTTATTTTCACGGCTCTGCATTATAAACTTCTGTGAAGCACTTGGGCATTCAAGGTTCTCACCACACATCTAGATAAGTTCCATGGGGGGTCTAGTTTCCAAAATGGGGTCACTTGTGGGGGATTTCTACTGTTTAGGCACATCAGGGGCTCTCCAAACGCGACATGGCGTCCGATCTCAATTCCAGCCAATTCTACATTGAAAAAGTAAAACGGCACTCTTTCTCTTCCAAGCTCTGCGGTGCGCCCAAACAGTGGTTTACCCCCACATATTGGGTATCGCCGTACTCAGGAGAAATTGCACAACAACTTTTGTGGTCTAATTTCTCCTGTTACCCTTGTGAAAATAAAAATTTGTGGGCAAAAAGATCATTTTTGTAGAAAAAAATGCAATTTTTTTTTTTCACGGCTCTACGTTATAAACTTCTGTGAAGCACATGGGGGTTCAAGGTGCTCGCCACACATCTAGATAAGTTCCTTAAGGGGTCTAGTTTCCAAAATGGTGTCACTTGTGGGGGGTTTCCACTGTTTAGGCACATCAGGGGCTCTCCAAACGCGACATGGCGTCCAATCTCAATTCCAGACAATTCTACATTGAAAAAGTAAAACGGCACTCCTTCTCTTCCAAGCTCTGCGGTGCGCCCTAACAGTTGTTTACCCCCACATATTGGGTATCAGCGTACTCAGGAGAAATTGCACAACAACTTTTGTGGTCTAATTTCTCCTGTTACCCTTGTGAAAATAAGAATTTGTGGGCAAAAAGATCATTTTTGTGTAAACAAAAGCGATTTTTTATTTTCACGGCTCTACGTTATAAACTTCTGTGAAGCACTTGGGGGTTCAAAGTGCTCACCACACATCTAGATAAGTTCCTTAAGGGGTCTAGTTTCCAAAATGGTGTCACTTGTGGGGAGTTTCCACTGTTTAGGTACATCAGGGGCTCTCTAAATGTGACATGGTGTCCGATCTCAATTCCAGCCAATTCTGCATTGAAAAAGTCAAGCGGCGCTCCTTCACTTCTAAGTTCTGCGGTGCGCCCTAACAGTGGTTTACCCCCACATATGGGGTATTGGCGTATTCAGGAGAAATTGCATAACAAAATTTATGGTTACATTTCTGTTTTTACACTTGTGAAAATAAAAAAAATGGTTCTGAATTAAGATGTTTGCAAAAAAAAGTTAAATGTTCATTTTTTCCTTCCACATTGTTTCAGTTCCTGTGAAGCACGTAAAGGGTTAATAAACTTCTTGAATGTGGTTTTGAGAACCTTGAGGGGTGTAGTTTTTAGAATGGTGTCACACTTCATTATTTTCTATCATATAGACCCCTCAAAATGACTTCAAATGTGATGTGGTCCCTAAAAAAAAATGGTGTTGTAAAAATGAGAAATTGCTGGTCAACTTTTAACCCTTATAACTCCCTAACAAAAAAAAATTTTGTTTCCAAAATTGTGCTGATGTAAAGTAGACATGTGGGAAATGTTATTTATTAACTATTTTTTATGACATATCTCTCTGATTTAAGGGCATAAAAATACAAAGTTTGAAAATTGCAAAATTTTAAAAATTTTCGCCATATTTCCGTTTTTTTCATAAATAATCGCAAGTAATATCGAAGAAATGTTACCACTAACATGAAGTACAGTATGTCACGAAAAAACAATCTCAGAATCAGCGGGATCCGTTGAAGCGTTCCAGAGTTATAACCTCATAAAGTGACAGTGGTCAGAATTGCAAAAATTGGCCTGGTCATTAAGTACCAAATTGGCTCTGTCACTAAGGGGTTAAACGTAATTCCGGCTTTTAGATTTTTCTCATTTTGCCTTTTATCAATTGGATTACTTCTTTTTATATTTTGATCGGGCGTTTCTGAACGCGGCGATACCAAATGTTTTTTTTTTTTTTTTACAATTTTGAATGGGGCAAAAGGGGGGTGACTTGAGCTTTTATATTTTTAGTAACATTCTTCTCTGCCTTTTGCTTGCTTTTTACTTCTTGCTTCTCCTTAGGAGACTTGAAGCTGCGATGTTCTGATCGCTTGTGCTACGCTATGTGTATCAAAAATCATCATCTGCTATGAATGCCAGTCACGGCCCGGCATTCACAGCAGATCAGTGACAAGTACGGGGTCTTCTGCAGATCCCCGGTTGTCATGCCAACCAATCTACGCACCGCAATCGCGTGACAGGGGCACCAATGGGGGGTTTGTGTCAGAGATTTAATGCGGCAAGATAACAGCTGTGGGTGGATCTCAATTCCACTCGAGGCTGTTATATTAGTGTTTCTCAACTCCAGTCCTCAAGACCCACCGACAGGCCATGTTTTCAGGATTTCCATAGGTGATGGAGTTAATGCTGGAGCAGATGATGAAATTATCACCTGTGCAATACTAAGAGATCCTGAAAACTTGACCTGTTGGTGGGTCTTGAGGACTGGAGTTGAGAAACACTGTGCTAGATGCCCATGACAGCTGATCAAATCAGTTGTCATGTGCTGGGAAACATGTGGGCTCAGCGCCGGAGCCCGCATCAAAGGGAGATACACGACCTATTACGTACTCATAGGTTGTGAAGGGGTTAAGGACACTTCAGCTAAGGCTTCGTTCACACAGAACATGTCAATTTTTACATCTGTGTGAAATTAAGCTTTTTTTTTTTGTCACAGGTCACCTGTATTACCTTCACATTGCCTCCATGGTGCAGCCGTCTTTTTTTCTCATCAGTTTTTCACTGAGGCAGGTAGACTAACGAAACTTTTACTTATCTATTGGCTCTTAATGTCTTTGTGAAAAATTTGGATGGAACAATGGAGTACAAATTCTGTCTTTTTTTTTTTTTTTTATACTGATCCCAACAGGCTTTAATGGCCGAGTATAATCCACAAAATGGATGTGAATAGGACCTGCTCTGAGTCTCACAGATTGCAGGCACATATATACATTTTTAAAAGTGACGTATGGATCAATTAAACTCTATGGGTGAATGTGTTATATGAGAAACAAAACGCACAGCACAAGGACGGGTCAGATGGATATGTGAGTGGAATATTGGTTTGGATATTCATCCAGGAGACTTTTTGCTATTCCCTACCCGACTCTGTGCTGTATATACCTGCGTTATGGCAGCTCTATGATCTCAGCCATGGGCAGCTACCTCAGCATTTGCTCAGATTTATGTATTTTTTCTATCCTTTGCCTGATTCCCACCTAGCTCTTTTTCTCTGTTAGGTCCTGGTTTGGACCACCAAGGACCTTTTGCCCCTTGTGGGCCTACTTGTGTAGGATCTACTGTTTATACTCTGGAGCTTGTATTTGGTAACATAGTAACATAGTAACATAGTTAGTAAGGCCGAAAAAAGACATTTGTCCATCCAGTTCAGCCTATATTCCATCATAATAAATACCCAGATCTACGTCCTTCTACAGAACCTAATAATTGTATGATACAATATTGTTCTGCTCCAGGAAGACATCCAGGCCTCTCTTGAACCCCTCGACTGAGTTCGCCATCACCACCTCCTCAGGCAAGCAATTCCAGATTCTCACTGCCCTAACAGTAAAGAATCCTCTTCTATGTTGGTGGAAAAACCTTCTCTTCTCCAGACGCAAAGAATGCCCCCTTGTGCCCGTCACCTTCCTTGGTATAAACAGATCCTCAGCGAGATATTTGTATTGTCCCCTTATATACTTATACATGGTTATTAGATCTAACTAACCAAAGGACATGAAGTATATAGACTCAGAAGAATATATTATATAAAATAGTATGTTTATTGGTGCAACGTAAGCAACACTAAAATATTCAAAAAACACACAACATCCAGATATATATACAAGAAAAGACAGAAATATTTGAGTATAGAGAATGAGTGCAATAAAAACAGTGTTGCACCATGGATATAGGAAGGCAGGGGGGGGGGATTGATATAATGGGGGGTCATAAGACCTATTAACATGAGAAGAACGCTGCCACAGGACTAAAATAGAATGCTCAGTGCTCAATCTATCCCCTCACAGCTACATGGAGTGTGAACATTAAATCAAGTAAAAGGAAAATATCCTATAGTTCAACACAACCACGGTAAACAAGGAGTAAACTAAACCCATATCCCCATCTTACCCTTTTCCTTATCCATAGTCCACAACACGCGCCCCTACGCGCGTTTCGCCCACAGCTTCGTCGGGGGACTACTGCGGGCCCCCCGACGAAGCTGTGGGCGAAACGCGCGTAGGGGCGCGTGTTGTGGACTATGGATAAGGAAAAGGGTAAGATGGGGATATGGGTTTAGTTTACTCCTTGTTTACCGTGGTTGTGTTGAACTATAGGATATTTTCCTTTTACTTGATTTAATGTTCACACTCCATGTAGCTGTGAGGGGATAGATTGAGCACTGAGCATTCTATTTTAGTCCTGTGGCAGCGTTCTTCTCATGTTAATAGGTCTTATGACCCCCCATTATATCAATCCCCCCCCCCCTGCCTTCCTATATCCATGGTGCAACACTGTTTTTATTGCACTCATTCTCTATACTCAAATATTTCTGTCTTTTCTTGTATATATATCTGGATGTTGTGTGTTTTTTGAATATTTTAGTGTTGCTTACGTTGCACCAATAAACATACTATTTTATATAATATATTCTTCTGAGTCTATATACTTCATGTCCTTTGGTTAGTTAGATTTGAGGAAGTATCTCAGGGTATTTACCCTATCAGTCCTGTGGTGTCCAGACGGGACTGTATTGTACTGTAATGGTATCTGTATCTGAGGTTTTGTTTCTGATGGTTATTAGATCGCCCCTCAGTCGTCTTTTTTCTAGACTAAATAATCCTAATTTCGCTAATCTATCTGGGTATTGTAGTTCTCCCATCCCCTTTATTAATTTTGTTGCCCTCCTTTGTACTCTCTCTAGTTCCATTATATCCTTCCTGAGCACCGGTGCCCAAAACTGGACACAGTACTCCATGTGCGGTCTAACTAGGGATTTGTACAGAGGCAGTATAATGCTCTCATCATGTGTATCCAGACCTCTTTTAATGCACCCCATGATCCTGTTTGCCTTGGCAGCTGCTGCCTGGCACTGGCTGCTCCAGGTAAGTTTATCATTAACTAGGATCCCCAAGTCCTTCTCCCTGTCAGATTTACCCAGTGGTTTCCCGTTCAGTGTGTAATGGTGATATTGATTCCCTCTTCCCATGTGTATAACCTTACATTTATCATTGTTAAACCTCATCTGCCACCTTTCAGCCCAAGTTTCCAACTTATCCAGATCCATCTGTAGCAGAATACTATCTTCTCTTGTATTAACTGCTTTACATAGTTTTGTATCATCTGCAAATATCGATATTTTACTGTGTAAACCTTCTACCAGATCATTAATGAATATGTTGAAGAGAACAGGTCCCAATACTGACCCCTGCGGTACCCCACTGGTCACAGCGACCCAGTTAGAGACTATACCATTTATAACCACCCTCTGCTTTCTATCACTAAGCCAGTTACTAACCCATTTACACACATTTTCCCCCAGACCAAGCATTCTCATTTTGTGTACCAACCTCTTGTGCGGCACGGTATCAAACGCTTTGGAAAAATCGAGATATACCACGTCCAATGACTCACCGTGGTCCAGCCTATAGCTTACCTCTTCATAAAAACTGATTAGATTGGTTTGACAGGAGCGATTTCTCATAAACCCATGCTGATATGGAGTTAAACAGTTATTCTCATTGAGATAATCCAGAATAACATCCCTCAGAAACCCTCAAATATTTTACCAACAATAGAGGTTAGACTTACTGGCCTATAATTTCCAGGTTCACTTTTAGAGCCCTTTTTGAATATTGGCACCACATTTGCTATGCGCCAGTCCTGCGGAACAGACCCTGTCGCTATAGAGTCACTAAAAATAAGAAATAATGGTTTATCTATTACATTACTTAGTTCTCTTAGTACTCGTGGGTGTATGCCATCCGGACCCGGAGATTTATCTATTTTAATCTTATTTAGCCGGTTTCGCACCTCTTCTTGGGTTAGATTGGTGACCATAGTATAGGGTTTTCATTGTTTCTTGGGATTTCACCTAGCATTTCATTTTCCACCGTGAATACCGTGGAGAAGAAGGTGTTTAATATGTTAGCTTTTTCCTCGTCATCTACAACCATTCTTTCCTCACTATTTTTTAAGGGGCCTACATTTTCAGTTTTTATTCTTTTACTATTGATATAGTTGAAGAACAGTTTGGGATTAGTTTTACTCTCCTTAGCAATGTGCTTCTCTGTTTCCTTTTTGGCAGCTTTAATTAGTTTTTTAGATAAAGTATTTTTCTCCCTATAGTTTTTTAGAGCTTCAATGGTGCCATCCTGCTTTAGTAGTGCAAATGCTTTCTTTTTACTGTTAATTGCCTGTCTTACTTCTTTGTTTAGCCACATTGGGTTTTTCCTATTTCTAGTTCTTTTATTCCCACAAGGTATAAACCGCTTACACTGCCTATTTAGGATGTTCTTAAACATTTCCCATTTATTATCTGTATTCTCATTTCTGAGGATATTGTCCCAGTCTACCAGATTAAGGGCATCTCTAAGCTGTTCAAACTTTGCCTTCCTAAAGTTCAATGTTTTTGTGACTCCCTGACAAGTCCCCCTAGTGAAAGACAGGTGAAACTGCACAATATTGTGGTCGCTATTTCCTAAATGCCCAACCACCTGCAGATTTGTTATTCTGTCAGGTCTATTAGATAGTATTAGGTCTAAAAGTGCTGCTCCTCTGGTTGGATTCTGCACCAATTGTGAAAGATAATTTTTCTTGGTTATTAGCAGAAACCTGTTGCCTTTATGGGTTTCACAGGTTTCTGTTTCCCAGTTAATATCCGGGTAGTTAAAGTCCCCCATAACCAGGACCTCATTATGGGTTGCAGCTTCATCTATCTGCTTTAGAAGTAGACTTTCCATGGTTTCTGTTATATTTGGGGGTTTGTAACAGACCCCAATGAGAATTTTGTTACCATTTTTCCCTCCATGAATTTCAACCCATATGGACTCGACATCCTCATTCCCTTCGCTAATATCCTCCCTTAAAGTGGACTTTAGACAAGACTTTACATAGAGACAAACCCCTCCTCCTCTCCGATTTTTACGATCCTTTCTAAACAGACTGTAACCCTGTAAGTTAACTGCCCAGTCATAGCTTTCATCTAACCATGTCTCGGTTATTCCCACTATGTCAAAGTTACCTGTAGATATTTCTGCTTCTAGTTCTTCCATCTTGTTTGTCAGGCTTCTGGCGTTTGCGAGCATGCAGTTTAGAGGATTTTGTTTTGTTCCAATCTCCTCACTGTGGATTGTTTTAGAAATGTTCTTACCTCCCTTCTGAGTATGTTTTCCTGGGTCGTCTTTGTTCGAGTCTAATGTTTTTCTTCCCGTCCCCTCTTCTTCTAGTTTAACGCCCTCCTGATGAGTGTAGCGAGTCTTCTGGCGAATGTGTGTTTCCCAGGTTTGTTGAGGTGTAGTCCGTCTCTGGCGAGGAGTCCATCATACCAGTAATTCACACCGTGGTAAGCTACCTATTGTTTCTTCATTCAAGCATGGCAGGTCTGTTTCATTGAGGGTTATGTGGGTGCCTCTTGCATTTTCATTGTGTGGGGGATTAGTCATTTGTTAGTGATGGTATGCTGTTTATATAGCCGCTGAACACTCTTGCACACATTTGAGTCCGGGTTAAGGTTTAAAGCTTTATTATGAGCTTATGTAATGTCTTATGTCACGTGTTACTATTTTAATATTGTTATTGTTTTTTGTGTGTCTTTTTGTGTCCAATAAAATTTCTATATAATATCCATGCTTTTGTGGTGATCACCTCCTTATGGCCTATATCTTTTCCTTGGATGATTTGGTGTTACTACTATAGGACGTAGTTGGATCCCTTTAAGATTTTCCTGTGGTGCCCCCTCAATCTGTGTCACTTTGGAGCTACTGGGAATAGTACAGTTATGAAAGCACATTAGTAAAGACTCAAAATCACCGTATAGAAGGAATGAAGTGGCACTCACTGTCCCAATAAAAATTGTCCTTTATTATGGAGTCATGTACAAACAAGACAGGTAGGCAAAAAAGTGGTTTTGTGCTTCGACGGGTCCCACAAAACGATTGTCATCTTGAATGTATACCACTGTTTTGCCTACCTGTCTTGTTTGTACATGACTTCATAATAAAGGACAATTTTTATTGGGACGGTGAGTGCCAGTTCGTTCCTTCCTTCTATACGGTGATTTTGAATATTTGACTGTTGTCTTCCATTTGAACTTGGCACCCGTACCCTTGGAGTGAGTCTTGCCTCATTATCCCGGAGAAGAGCAGCAGTGCCGGTCTCTTGGCTTTCTTTCATGGCTTTACAGTAGTAGAGACTGTTGTCGGGGGGATTGTGGTTATGAGGGTACTGTGGATGATGTGTTATAGGGTGACTAATATTGGTGTGGGCAGACATTGGGGATGATGCTCTTATAGGGCACTGAGGATCATGTAGGTAATGTTGTGAACACTAGTGTCAGACTGATGTTCTCACTATGTGGGCATTGTGCGAGCGGGCACAGCTCTCGGGAAGCCTGTCGTTCTGCGGGCCCTTCGGCATACCTCACGCCTGTGGCTTACACTGATTGTGGTACTTATGGAATCACTGATGTGGCGGGGCGTGAGGTGAGCAGGCACTGAGGATGCTGTTTTTGTAAGTTACTTGCATTTTTTTATATGATTTAGTTGTCTTTTAGTGGTCGTCATATTTTAAATAAAGTTGTTTTGCTAAACTTCCTGGTATTTGGTTTTGATAAAACTTTATTGACACAGTCCTGTGCGTGTCATATGCGCCTTTCATGTATTTCTGATGTGGAAACACAATATCCTTGCCTGTGCGTTTGTTACTTGAGGATTTTCCACATCTATTTGCAGGTTTATGGTAGAAATCTGCACAAAAACCTCAGTGCATCTGAGAGAGAAATTGACATGTTGTTGACTTGAAACTCGCACCATAAGGCCGTTGTGTCCTCCTCTCCGGCCTGTTGACACAGGCGCAGCCCGCACACTCCGGCTGGGAGCGGTGACCATTCCTTCCTCGTACATTGTTATTACAACAAAGGGCTCCTTCATGGCCTGAAGTCACGTGACAGCCCATAACCCCTCTTTTCTTCTCAGGCGGCCATTTTTAAACCTGGAACCCCACCCTCTGACTTTAGCTTGCGTGTAGCCGCGGAAAGGACAAGCCTGCCAGTATCGAAAATGGCCGCCCTGAGCGTCACCCTCTCCTACCTGACAAACAAAGCGTTTGGGAATGAGCCGGCGTCGTGACGTTATTATAGCGTTTCGTGAGACGAACCAATGAGAGACGACCTTAGAACCTTAGCCCTCCCAGTGCTGACGTCACTACGTTTTCAGGGTATCCCTGCGCGGCGGCGGCTTGTTTCCAGTGTGAGCTGTGTAACGGTGACCAGTATGGGAGTAACTGTGGATTCCATCTGCCCCGGGGACGGTAATGCCAGCGGTGCAAATAGCGGAGGCGGGGAGACCTGTCACGTGATCTCATTATTCTAACCGGGGCTAATCACAGCGGGGGAGGGGAGCAGGCATTATACGGCCGGATATACAGTGAGACGGGGGAGGGGTGGGTCCTGTAGTAATACACTGTATAATGTATGTGGGTAAAGTACCTATAATAATCCAGGGCATAATGTATGGGGGAGGGGTGGGTCATATAATAATACACTGTATAATGTATGGGGAAGAGTGGGGAATATAATACACTGTATAATGTATGTGGGTAAAGTACCTATAATAATCCAGGGAATAATGTATGGGGGAGGGGTGGGGAATATAATACACTGTATAATGTATAGGGGGAGCGGTGGGACCTGTAGTAATACACTGTATAATGTATGTGGGTAAAGTACCTATAATAATCCAGGGCATAATGTATGGGGGAGGGGTGGGGCATATAATAATACACTGTATAATGTATGGGGAAGAGTGGGGAATATAATACACTATATAATGTATGTGGGTAAAGTACCTATAATAATCCAGGGAATAATGTATGGGGGAGGGGTGGGGAATATAATACACTGTATAATGTATGTGGGTAAAGTACCTATAATAATCCAGGGAATAATGTATGGGGGAGGGGTGGGGCATATAATACACTGTATAATGTATGTGGGTAAAGTACCTATAATAATCCAGGGAATAATGTATGGGGGAGGGGTGGGGAATATAATACACTGTATAATGTATGTGGGTAAAGTACCTATAATAATCCAGGGAATAATGTATGGGGGAGGGGTGGGGCATATAATATACTGTATAATGTATGGGGGAAGAGTGGGGCATATTATACACTGTATAATGTATAGGGGGAGGGGTGGGACCTGTAATAGACTGTATAGTGCATGTGAGTAAAGGAGCTATAATAATCCAGAGAATAATGTATGGAGGAAGGGGTGGGGCATGTAATGCACTGTATAATGTATGGGGGAAGAGTGGTGCATATATTAATACACTGTATAATGTATGGCGGAAGAGTGGGGCATATATTAATACATTGTATAATGTATGGCGGAAGAGGGGCATATAATACACTGTATAATGTATAGAGGGAGGGGTGGAGTATGTAATACACTATAATGTATAGAGGGAGGGGTGGGTCATGTAATACACTGTATAATGTATAGAGGGAGGGGTGGGGCATATAATAATACACTGTATAATGTATCTGGAAAGAGTGGGGCATATAATACACTGTATAATGTATGTGGGTAAAGTACCTATAATAATTCAGGGAATAATGTATGGGGAAAGGAGTGGAGCATATGATAATACTGTATAATGTATGGAGGGAAAGATGTATAATAATCCAGGGAATAATGTATGGGGGGGAGTGGTGGGGCATATAATACACTGTATAATGTATGGGGGGGACCTATAATAATCCAGAGAATAGTGAATGAGAGATGGGGCATGTAATAATGATGTAAAGAAGGTTCCAATACAGTGACAGCAGAACCATCATGAAACTCTCGTGTACTGGGGAGTGCAGCTCAGGAGTATAAAGCTGTGTGCACACGTTCCAGATTTTTCGCAAAAAAAACGCTCACCTTAAGCATCTTATTAAAAGAATGCAATCCGCATTTTGTGTGCACATGCTGCGTTTTTTTCCTGAGCAGAAACGCATTCTGGAAAAAAAACGCAGCATGTTCATAATCTGCGGAATCGTGGCAATTCCGCAAACATAGGAATGCATTGATCCGCTTGCTTCCTGCATGTGGCTATGCCCACCATGCGGGAAGTAAGCGGATCATGTGCGGATAGTACCCAGGATGGAGGAGAGGAGACTCTCCTCCACGGACTGGGCACCATATCACTGTTAAAAAAAAGAAAATAAAAAAGTGATATACCGTATATACTCGAGTATAAGCCGACACACAAACCCCCCCCCCCCCCCCCCCTAATTTTGCCACAAAAAACTGGGAAAACTTACTGACTCGAGTATAAGCCTAGGGTGGAAAATGCAGCAGCTACCGGTGAATTTCAAAAATAAAAATAGATGCTCCATACCGTTCATTATTGCCCCATAGATGCTCCATATAAAGCTGTGCCATATATAATGCTCCATACCATTGATTATTGCCCCATAGATTATCCATATATAGCTGTGCCATATAGAATGCTCTGCACCGTTCATTATGGCCCCATAGATGCTCATTATAAAGCTGTGCCATATATGCTCTGCACCGTTCAGTTTGGCCCCATAAATGCTCCTTATAAATCTGTGCCATATAGAATGCTCTGCACCGTTCATTATGGCCCCATAGATGCTCCTTATAAAGCTGTGCCATATATGCTCTGCACCGTTCAGTTTGGCCCCATAAATGCTCCTTATAAATCTGTGCCATATAGAATGCTCTGCACTGTTCAGTTTGGCCCCATAGATGCTCATTATAAAGCTGTGCCATATATGCTCTGCACCGTTCAGTTTGGCCCCATAGATGCTCATTATAAAGCTGTGCCATATATGCTCTGCAGCGTTCAGTTTGGCCCCATAGATGCTCCACATAAATCTGTGCCATATACTGCCATATGCTGCTGCTGCAATAAAAAAAAAAACCCACATACTCACCTTTCTTGCTTGCAGCTCCCCAGCGTCCGGTCCCGGCGTCTCTCCGCTCTGACTGATCAGGCAGAGGGCACCGCTCACACTATATGCGTCATCGCGCCCTCTGACCTGCACAGTCAAAGCGGAGAGACGCCGGGAAGACGGAGCGGCGCCCGGCGTGTGGATCGTGGACAGGTAAATATGACATACTTACCTGCTCCCGCCGCGGTCCCTGGCTCCTTCTCCTGGACAGCTGGTCTTCGGGTGCCGCAGCTTCTTCCTCTATCAGCGGTCACCGTTACCGCTGATTAGAGAAATGAATATGCGGCTCCACCCCTATGGGAGTGGAGTCCATATTCATAAGTTTAATGAGCGGTCCTACGTGACCGCTGTACAGGGGAAGAGCTGCGGCACCCGATGACAGTGTGACAGGCAGGGGGAGCGTCAGGATCGCCGGGGCTAGGTAAGTATGCCTCAGACCTCTCACCCGCCGACCCTGCCACAGACCGTGACTCGAGTATAAGCCGAGAGGGGCACTTTCAGCCCAAAAATTTGGGCTGAAAATCTCGGCTTATACTCGAGTATATACGGTACTCACCTTCTGCTGGCCCCGGAATCCTCCCGCCTCTCAGCGGTGCACGCGGCGCTTCCGTTCCCAGGGATGCTGTGTGCAAAGGACCTGGGATGACGTCGCAGTCACGGGACCATGACGTCATCCCAGGTCCTTCGCACACAGCATCCCTGGGAACGGAAGGCGCCGCGTGCACCGCTGAGAGGATTGGGGGCCGTTGGAAGGTGAGAACAACCATTTTTTAAAAATTATTTTTAACATTAGATCTTTTTTTACTATTAATGCTGCATAGGCAGCATCAATAGTAAAAAGTTGGTCACACTTGTCAAAAACTATATTTGACAAGTGTGACCAACCTGTCAATCAGTTTTCCAAGCGATGCTACAGATCGATTGGAAAACGCTAGCATTCTGCAAGCTAATTCCGCATGCGATATACCCGTGGCAGGAGTTGCAGAATTGCAAATTTCCGCGGCAATTCTGCAACGTGTGCACTTAACCTAATGCAGGATGTAACTGAGGATCAGTACAAGATAAGTAATGTATGTACACAGTGACTCCACCAGCAGAATAGTGAGTGCAGCTCTGGAGTATAATACAGGATGTAACTCAGGATTATTACAGGATAAGTAATGTAATGTATGTACACAGTGACTCCACCAGCAGAATAGTGAGTGCAGCTCTGGAGTATAATACAGGCTGTAATTCAGGATCAGTACAGGGTAAGTAATGTATGTACACAGTGACTCCACCAGCAGAATAGTGAGTGCGGCTCTGGGGTATAATACAGGATGTAACTCAGGATCAGTACAGGATAAGTAATGTAATGTATGTACACAGTGACTGCACCAGCAGAATAGTGAGTGCAGCTCTGGAGTATAATACAGGATGTAACTCAGGATCAGTACAGGATAAGTAATGTAATGTATGTACACAGTGACTGCACCAGCAGAATAGTGAGTGCAGCTCTGGAGTATAATACAGGATGTAACTCAGGATCAGTACAGGATAAGTAATGTAATGTATGTACACAGTGACTCCACCAGCAGAATAGTGAGTGCAGCTCTGGGGTATAATACAGGATGTAACTCAGGATCAGTAATGTAATGTATGTACACAGTAACTCCACCAGCAGAACAGTGAGTGCAGCTCTGGAGTATAATACAGGCTGTAACTCAGGATCAGTACAGGGTAAGTAATGTATGTACACAGTGACTCCACCAGCAGAATAGTGAGTGCGGCTCTGGAGTATAATACAGGATGTAACTCAGGATCAGTACAGGATAAGTAATGTAATGTATATACACAGGGACTGCACCTGCAGAATAGGGAGTGCAGCTCTGGAGTAGAATTCAGGCTATTACTCGTGATCAGTAATTTATGTAAACTATGACTTGGCTGTTTCTGTGATTTGTATAATAAGATTTATAAGCTACAATTTGCTTTTGCACAACTGTCGTCATATATGCCGATGAGGCCATTGGCTGTAAACTATGACCTCTGTATAGTCCTGTGCATCTTGCTATAATATAAGTATGCTGATTACCATGTCCTTGTTTCCCTCTTCAGGACAGACATTCCCAAAGAAGGGCCAGAAAGCTGTGGTGCACTATGACGGTGAGTCTGGCAATCCATGTGGAATCATATTCTGTCTGAATCTCCCATCCAACTGTAGAGAGCAATTATGTAACCTAAGTAACCAAGTGCCCCCTATTAGCTTGTCATTGATGGTCTGTAAAACTTTATATATTTTTGGGATCCCATTAATCTGTGGTCATCACTGCATGTACACATTGCTGAAGCCTCCTGTGTGATTTATCAGTGAATGTCCACCTTGTAGCAGCGTTCTCAGGTTCACACTTTGTGCTAATTTTTTTGCAGGGGTCAGAGCGCGGGTTTTCTAATGCAGAGCTGCACATCTGCTACTGTGACACAAATGTGTAACCTCTGCCTGCAGCTACCACTAGGGGGAGAGTTCTGTACAGTTTTACTATGGAGTACACTATATAAATTGTATGCAGTAAGCGCCCCTAGTGGTCACATTAGGCAGACAATACCCCATACAGTCTATGGACCACAGTGGGGCTCTTTCTAGAGAAATAAAACCAGACTATATTCCGATTTTAGGCCACGTTGTACATAGAGTATTTGGAGAAATTCTCCAAATCTCAAAAATGTTGTTTCTGCTCAGAAAACACATCAAGAGACTCCGTGTGTACGTAGCCGTAAACAATTTCTTTCAGTCCTGCATTAATGAAAATGATTTCCGTGAACCTGGTCCAGTTTTGCTGCACCAGAGTTCTGCAAACCTACCCCCCTGCATTCCCGTTGTCTGCTGATTAGTAGGCCGCTGTGATTTCATGCGAGGTACAATGATGATGTCACGCTGGTGCTTATCATAAGAGGAACGTGAATGCCAGCATGTAGGAGGTTTGCCGTGCTCTGGGCAGGCAGCCATGGACTACTGACTTGGCCGCTGTTCAAGGGTCTGTGCTGGCAGCCATGGACTACTGATGTGGCCGCTGTACAAGGGTCTTTGCTGGCAGCCAGGGACTACTGATGTTGCCGCTGTTCAAGGGTCTGTGCTGGCAGCCATGGACTACTGATGTGGCCGCTGTACAAGGGTCTTTGCTGGCAGCCATGGACTACTGATGTGGCCGCTGTACAAGGGTCTGTGCTGGCAGCCATGGACTACTGATGTGGTCGCTGTACAAGGGACTGTGCTGGCAGCCATGGACTACTGATGTGGTTGCTGTACAAGGGTCTGTGCTGGCAGCCATGGACTACTGATGTGGTTACTGTACAAGGGTCTGTGCTGGCAGCCATGGACTACTGATGTGGCCGCTGTACAAGGCTCTGTGCTGGCAGCCATGGACTACTGATGTGGCCGCTGTACAAGGGTCTGTGCTGGCAGCCATGACCTACTGATGTGGTTGCTGTACAAGGGTCTGTGCTGGCAGCCATGGACTACTGATGTGGTTGCTGTACAAGGGTCTGTGCTGGCAGCCATGGACTACTGATGTGGTTGCTGTACAAGGGTCTGTGCTGGCAGCCATGGACTACTGATGTGGCCGCTGTACAAGGGTCTGTACTGGCAGCCATGGACTACTGATGTGGTCGCTGTACAAGGGACTGTGCTGGCAGCCATGGACTACTGATGTGGTTGCTGTACAAGGGTCTGTGCTGGCAGCCATGGACTACTGATGTGGTTACTGTACAAGGGTCTGTGCTGGCAGCCATGGACTACTGATGTGGCCGCTGTACAAGGCTCTGTGCTGGCAGCCATGGACTACTGATGTGGCCGCTGTACAAGGGTCTGTGCTGGCAGCCATGACCTACTGATGTGGTTGCTGTACAAGGGTCTGTGCTGGCAGCCATGGACTACTGATGTGGTTGCTGTACAAGGGTCTGTGCTGGCAGCCATGGACTACTGATGTGGTTGCTGTACAAGGGTCTGTGCTGGCAGCCATGGACTACTGATGTGGCCGCTGTACAAGGGTCCTTTGGATCATCTTGCCTCACTCTAGTATCGGATTATTAGCTGCTGATCTGCTCTGTTGTGTTTTCTCGGTGTCTGCTCCATTTTTTCCAGCACAGGATGTGGCGTTTCCTGCAGTCTCCTCCGCTTCCTGCCTCGCTTCCTCTCACAAGATTTGTCCTTGTGGGTTATATTCCCGTTATGAACTGTGTACTTACATTTTTGATGATTAACGAAACTAAGAACTTGTTAAAAAAAAAAAGTCTGCCTTGAGAAGTATTAGGTTATGTTCACACGCTGCGGATTTGCAGCAGTTTTCCATGTGGTGTACAGTACCATGTAAACCTATGGAAAATCAAATCCGCAGTGCACATGCTCCGGAAAAGCTGCGGTTTATTTTCCGCAGCATGTCAATTCTTTGTGCGGATTCCGCAGCGTTTTACACCTGTTCCATAATTGGAATCCACAGGTGTAAAGACGCAGGTGAAATCCGCACAAAATCCACAGTAAAACGCAGGGCGTTTTTACCTGCGGATTTTTCAGAATCCGCGCGGAAAAATCCGCAATGGCATCCTCAACGTGTGCACATACCCTTAGTTGTGTACAGCTGTATCCAGCCTAGACAGTCCTACGTAAACTAAACAATCTTTTCAGTCCATAATTACTACATTTCTACTACACAAGCATTGTAACAAACTCAGGATAGGGGTGAGATTCATGCTGTGGATGAGTTTAACTTGCAGAGGATGCTCTCACTTGTTACAGTTGTACCTAATTAAGAGGCGACTTCAGTTTGTTTTGGAAGTAAACAATAATATTTCCATTTACTGACCGGAAGCAGAGATCTTGAAAATGGTGGGGGCATTGAAGTCACCATGGTGGAGGGGGTGTTCAGTGTATTTATTCACTTTGATGGGATCTGAGCTGCATTGCCTGCAGACAGCCACTAGGCGGTGTACTGTTTTCACTTTGTACATTGTATCTCCTCCGGATGCCCTACTTGGTAACAGCTGATCGTGGGGCCGCCTGTTTTCGGACCCCCTTTTGTCAGAAATTGGTGACTTATATGTTGACAGATCTTCAGAAGGAATCAAAGAAAGCGGTTTTATAAATTCTCTCTCCATGTTAGGGTATCTCCCAGATGGAAGGAAGTTTGACTCTTCCCGTGATAGGAATAAGCCCTTCTGTTTCTGCGTTGGAAGGAATGAAGTGATCCGCGGCTGGGAAGAAGGAGTGGCACAGGTGTGGAGGCTTTTTACCCCCAGGTTTCCTATGTTGTGTGTAGATTCCTTGTAAACTTACTCCTTTGCTTTTCATATTATAGATGAGCGTTGGTCAAAGAGCACGTCTGACTTGTACCCCTGATTATGCATATGGCAGCACAGGTCACCCTGGCATCATCCCTCCAAATGCCACCCTTATCTTCGATGTGGAGTTGCTGCGATTGGAGTGAGGGTCACCCTGACCCTAGAGTGTAGGTAAAAGGGTCACCAGTGCTTCATATCTGGTGAAGAGCAATTAAATATGCATCTCTATAATATATATAGGTTTTTGTTCACCATTTTACTGAATTACACTCCACAGCTACATTCACTATTCTGGCTGTTACTGGAAGTCGGTAAGATTGTCTTCAGACATCCACTATCCATTCCTATAATACAGGGAGCAGTTAGCTTTCCCTACGTTAGATGACTACTGTTTCTGTTTTAATGATGACTCTTTTCAGAATGCAGATCACAAAATTTTGTGCACTGAACAAGCAGTGCATGCTGGGAGATGTCAGCTCTGAAGCTTGGAGAGTAGTTAGTGCCCAATACATTATGTAACACAGGTTCAGTACAATATCAGTGATACATGTACACAGTGACTCCACCAGCAGAATAGTGAGTGCAGCTCTGGAGTATAATACAGGATGTAACTCAGGATCAGTACAGGATAATTAATGTATGTACACAGTGACTTCACCAGCAGAATAGTGAGTGCAGCTCTGGAGTTTAAAGGGAACCTGTCACCCCCCCAGGCATTTGTAACTAAAAGAGCCACCTTGTGTCGCACTAATGCTGCATTTGGACAATGTGGCTCTTTTATTTATGCTCCTTGCATACGCTGAAATAAACACTTATAAAATGTGCCCCCTCATACCGTGAAATCGCCAGGGAGGCGGGACTTTCCTTCCTAATCAGACGCAGCACAGCTGTCATTCATGTCCCCTTGGCGCCGCCTCCTCAGCGTTGTTTGAGTCTGTCCCGGAGCCTGCGCTGTTATGTCATCCCTTGGGCATGCACAGTTAGCACTGCCCGTCTTCTGACATCATTTGATGTCAGGCTGACTGCGCCTGTGCGGACGCGCTGCCCGAGATCCCACCCCGCAGTGTCTTCTGATTTATTCACACTGCGGGGCTGGGATTCCTGGGCATGTGCAGTGCATATCTTCGCCTCTCACTCATCTCCCTCCGCCTCTTTCAGACTGTGCGGCGTCAGCTGATCCCTAATCGCCGTGGCATTTGATTAGGGATCAGCTGACGCAGCACAGTCTGAAGAAGGCGGAGGGAGATGAGTGAGAGGCGAAGATATGCACTGCGCATGCCCATGAATCCCAGCCCCGCAGTGTGAATAAATAAGACACTGCGGGGCGGGATCTCGGGCAGCGCGGCCGCACAGGCGCAGTCAGCCTGACATCAAATGATGTCAGAAGACGGGCAGCGCTAACTGTGCATGCCCAAGGGATAACATAACAGCGCAGGCTCCGGGACAGACTCAAACAACGCTGAGGAGGCGGCGCCAAGGGGACATGAATGACGGCTGTGCTGTGTCTGATTAGGAGGGAAAGTCCCGCCTCCCTGGCGATTTCACGGTATGAGGGGGCACATTTTATAAGAGTATATTGCAGCGTATGCAAGGAGCATAAATAAAAGAGCCACCTTGTCCAAATGCAGCATTAGTGCGACACAAGGTGGCTCTTTTAGTTACAAAAGCCTGGGGGGGTGACAGGTTCCCTTTAATACAGGATGTAAGTCAGGATCAGTACAGGATAAGTAATGTATGTACACAGTGACTGCACCAGCAGAATAGTGAATGCAGCTCTGGATACAGGATGGAGCACAGGATTTTTGTTCCTAGAACAGTTATCAGCTTTCTCCATAAGTGACTTTTCTACTTCCACCTCACCCCCTTAGAGGATATACTTTGGAACAACTTCCACATTTTTTGTCTGACTGTCTATTCTGATTTTTCTTTAAGGTGCATCCGATGACTATACTACCGTGTGAACAGAGTGCAGAACACAGTGGACACAAAACCTGCCCTATTACCCTCCACACTTCCACATGCTGCCTTCTTGCCTTCCTATTTTAGGGCATTACTGTGCAATCACATTGGATGCTGTTATGAAGGGGGTAAGGTGGCTGCACCAGTTACTGCCCTTCCCTCCAAGCCGGTAAAGTCAGAGCTCTGTAAAGCAAGTAATATTTGTTACTTTGATCACCTCCTGAAGATGCCCCCCTGATGCCAGCCTAATAAATGCACTGGAGGGATGAGGACAGCACTCGTAATGTACCCTCTAACCATTCCAAAGCCGTCTGCCCGAGCACTGCCCAGCCTGCCAAATGTCATTCCAGCTCTGCAGTGCCACGTCTGCTTTTTCCCTTATGTGGCAGGGTTCTGTCCTGTCTGTGCCGCATGCAGCTCCCACCTCACACTGTCACATTAAACAGCTTTTCTCTATCTATGGAGGTCTCGTGTCTCTGCTCTGACGTCACAATAAAGAATCTGTTTCCTGACAACCTCCAGTGTATATTACATTTATTATATTTTTGCGCATGTGTTGTGAATGATGATACTCGGTATAAATGGCATCTGAAAGTCAGAAGGATATGGTGGGTGACTCATTGGCGTCTATTTGTTCTCCCATTATAGCCTGTCATATCAGACAGCTCCAATCACTGCCCAGCTGTTCTAAATGGCCCCTGATTTTAGGTAATGGGTTGTGGAGTCACAGTTGTACCAAACATGCCACCAGGTTGGTGAGCGTTGCTGCAGTAGCTAGGTGGCATGTTTCGTCTGGCCCTATTTGCAGCAGTATCCATGCCGTGAATCTTATTAGTGATGTATAGAAGTACACCACTGTAGTCCCATACCTATTCTTCATTGCAATGGTCAGCAGTCCTGGACTTTCATTTTCCATTACTGTTTTAAATGTACCTGACCATTTTACAGTCTGCTATGCAAAAACAGTGACTTTTGGTATTTTCGTGCCATTTTCTCCTAGCTACAACAAAGTGGGCAACCCTTTGTTGTCGAATGCATGACATGCAGCAGCGTTCCTTAAGCCACAGAGCTCATTTCAGTCCCTAATTGGAGTAATATTTGTGTCGAGGCGCACTCTGGATTCTTAGTAAGGAATCCGGCATCTCACACTCCACCTCGCCCCCTTATCAAAACCTGTTTGAAAATTAGGTCCTATGACTACTAAAGGGTACCTGTCAGCTGATTCACGCTGTGCAATATACTAAGAAGATCTGGCCAGAGACCATAGCGAAAGACAAGTCCCTGGACGGCTTTTCCAAGCATCGACGCTGATGAATGGCAGGACTCTCCCAAAATGAGAGACCTATAAATCACCTTACATGGGGCATAGTGAAGCCATCTGGGGGCAATGTCAGACCTTTTTAATATATTCTTGTTGCAATTGTGCAGCAAGCTCTGATTTGGGCTGCCCGTGGTTTGGGCAGTATGAATCAGCTAGCAGGCTGCCTTTACGCTACCTAAAGGGTTTTCCAAGCATGTCATATTTACGAGCTAATTAATTAAATAAATAAGGCAGAACACTGCAGCGCTAGAACATACAAACTTGAAATACGAAATTTGAACTGCATTACTGCACTAGAAATATGAAAAATGAGAGCGTTTAGCGCATAAAAATGGGCAATTTTATGTGTACCTGGTAGCTACTTTACGGCATCTCTCATACCAGGTCCTACGCTTGCCTTACCTCGCTGAGAATAAACGTCTCCATCTGAATGGGTACATGTGAAACCTCTTCCTAGACTAAAATTCTCTTTCTCTATGGAGGGGTAGTGTGCTGCCTTATTTATTTAACTATATAGGACCTGGTATAAGAGAGATGCCGTAAAGTGGCTACCAGGTACACATAAAATTGGCCATTTTTATGCGTTAAACGCTCTCATTTTTCATATTTCTAGTGCAGTAATGCAGTTCAAATTTCGTATTTCAAGTTTGTATGTTCTAGCGCTGCAGTGTGCTGCCTTATTTATTTAACTATATACGAGTTGGCGACTCTAGGTTCAGCACCTGTTCACACTTAGTCTATGTTTGGATGTGCAGGTCAGGTTTTTGAAATATTTTAAGAGCTATCCTTATCGATCATTAAAGAAGCACTCCTCACATCAACTTTTTTACCTCTATATATGTGTGTATATATATATATATATATATGTGTGTGTGTGTGTGTATATACACAATACAGACCAAACGTTTGGACACACCTAAAGGATTTTCATGACTGAAAATTGTACATTCACACTGAAGGCATCAAAACTATGAATTAACACATGTGGAATTATATACTTAACAAAAAAGTGTGAAACAACTGAAATTATGTCTTCTATTCTAGGTTCTTCAAAGTAGCCACATTTTGCTTTCATGACTGCTTTGCACCCTCTCTTGGCATTCTCTTGATGAGCTTCAAGAGGTAGTCACCGGGAATGGTTTTCACTTCACAGGTGTGCCCTATCAGGTTTATTAAGTGGGATTTCTTGCCTTATAAATGGGGTTGGGACCATCAGTTGTGTTGTGCAGAAGTCTGGTGGGTAGACAGCTAATAGTTCTACTGAATAGACTGTTAGGTGCTTTTTTTCTTGCCATAATACAAATTCTAAGTAAATAAAAACGAGTGGCCATCATTACTTTAAAAAATGAAGGTGAGTCAGTCCGAAAAATTGGGAAAACTTTGAAAGTGTCCCCAACTGCAGATGCAAAAACCATCAAGCTCTACAAAGAAAGTGGCTCACATGAGGACCGCCCCAGGACAGGAAGACCAAGAGTCACCTCTGCTTCTGAGGATAAATTTATCCGAGTCACCAGCCTCAGAAATCGCAGGTTTAACAGCAGCTCAGATTAGAGACCAGGTCAATGCCACACAGAGTTCTAGCAGCAGACACATCTCTACAACAACTGTTAAGAGGAATCTTTGTGCAGCAGGCCTTCATGGTAAAATAGCTGCTAGGAAACCACTGCTAAGGACAGGCAACAAGCAGAAGAGACTTGTTTGGGCTAAAGAACACAAGGAATGGATATTAGACCAGTGGAAATCTGTGCTTTGGTCTGATGAGTCCAAATTTGAGATCTTTGATTCCAACCACCGTGTCTTTGTGCGACACAGAAAAGGTGAACGGATGCCTGGTTCCCACCGTGAAGCATGGAGGAGAAGGTGTGATGGTGTGGGGGTGCTTTGCTGGTTACACTGTAGGAGATTTATTCAAATCTAGGCTACCACAGCATCTTTCAGCGGCATGCTATTGCATCCGGTTTGCGTTTAGTTGGACGATCCTTTATTTTTCAACAGGACAATGACCCCAAACACACCTCTAGGCTGTGTAAGACTATTTACGAAGAAGGAGAGCGATGTGGTGCTATGCCAGATGACCTGGCCTCCACAGTCACCAGACCTGAACCCAATCAAGATGGTTTGGGGTGAGCTGGACCGCAGAGTGAAGGCAAAAGGACCAACAAGTGCTAAGCATCTCTGGGAACTCCTTCAAGATTGTTGGAAGACCATTCCCGGTGACTACCTCTTGAAGCTCATCAAGAGCTTAGAGCTTTAAGAGTATGCAAAGCAGTCATCAAAGCAAAGGTTTGAAGAACCTAGAATATAAAACATAATTTCAGTTGTTTCACACTTTTTTGTTAAGTATATAATTCCACGTGTTAATTCATAGTTTTTATGCCTTCAGTGTGAATTTACAATTATCATAGTCATGAAAATACAGAAAATCTTTAAATGAGGTGTGTCCAAACTTTTGGTCTACTGTGTACACATGTGTATATATACAGTGTGTGTGTGTGTATGTATATATATATATATACATACACACACACACACACACACACATACATACATACACACACTGCTAGAGAAAGGGAATACGTAAACAGCACAATGTGACTCCAAGTCAATCACAATTCTGTGAGATCAATCTGTCCAGTTATGAAGCAACACTGATTTTGAATCAATTTCTCCTTCAGAGTTGTAAATGAAACAGACAACAGTTAGAAATTATAGGCAATTAGCAAGACAACCCCTATAAAAGGAGTGGTTCTGCAGGGGGAGACCACAGACCATTTCTTTGTTCTCATCCTTTTTGGCCACTTTTTCATTTTGTCATTGCTCTCACCCTTAGAGACACAATAGCATGATCGGTTTGGCAGTGGGTCAGTAATGGTGTGGGGAGTCATTTCTTTAGAGGGCCGCACAGCCCTCAGTGTGTTAGCCAGATACCCTGACTGCCATTAGGTATTGGGATGAGGTCCTCAGACCCATTGTGAGACCAAATGCAGGGGCAGTGGGTGCCTTCTCATGCAGGACAATGCCAGACCTCATGTGGCTGAAGTGTGTCAGCAATTCCTGCATGACGAAGGCATTGATGCTATGGACTGGCCCGCCCATTCCCTAGACCTGAATTCAATCAAGCACATCTGGGACATAATGTCTCGCACCATCCACCAACTTCACGTTGCACCGCAGACTCTCCAGGAATTGACGGATGACTGCAATCCAGGTCTGGGAGGAGATCACTCAGGAGAACATGTGTCCCTTCCTCAGGACAATGCCCAGGCATTGTAGGGAAGTCATACAAGCACATGCAGGCCACACACACTACTGAGCATCATTTCCTTGTCTTGAGGCATTTCCACTGAAGTTGGAACAGCCTGTAACTTCATTTCCACTTTGATTTTGAGTATCATTCCAAATCCAAACCTCCTTGGGATATTACATTTTGATTTACATTGATTATTTTTCTGTTTTTAGCGCATTCCACTATGTAATGAATAAAGATTTGCAACTGGATTATTTAAATCAGTGCATAAATTGTCCAATTGACATATGCCCATCAACCAGAACAAGGTGACACTTCTATGGTGGGACCTACTCAAATACATATCAAACATACTTCTCCTGGGCTATAAGCCTACATTTTAAATGGGCAGGTAGGAACAGCACCCTTTAAAAGCACCTTTGGGCTGATGGGAGGAATGCAGAGTCAAAACAGAAGGCAGTCTCAACTTCCAATGGTAAACTATAAAAATAAAAAACCTGACCAGCACTTCCATACAGTGTGAACAGGTACAAGCTGCAATGACTGCACAATATACATAAAAAAGGAAATTTTTTGTCAGGTTTTTGAGATATATCTATTATACATAGAGAGCTGTGGAGTCAGTAAGCCAAATCATCGACACCGAGTACTGCGACGCCTCAATTTCCCCAACTTCCAACTCCGACACCACAGCCCTGTGCATAATAATAATATCATATAATTATATATATAAAAAAATTTGGAAGAGCACCAGTTACCTCAATTAATGTGCAGAGCTTTTCCAACCAATAATTCCTTATAATAAAATTAAAAAAAAACACAAAAATAGAAAAAAAAGTGGACTTTATTGTGTATGTATGTATGTATATATATATATATATTCGGATAAGTGCTTACCCTAATCTCTATAGCGCTTCCCAGATATCTGCATCTGATACCTGGGACGCTCCAGATAATCAGCTGTTCGGCGCCACAGCTGCATGTGTCGCGGCTGTTTCACAGTCACAACACATACATGGAGAGCCCAACAAACAGACAACGGATAGCTGATTATCGGGAGCGCTCCAGGTTACCGATGCAGCTATTTGGATAAGCTCATATATAAACCTTGGACATCAGTAGTCATGTAGTGTCATTTATATAAACCCAATACTTTTGACTCATCATTTGCCCAACACGGTACTACTCCTACTTACTACAAAAGATAATGCAGGTTATTACAGTTAGTCCTTGTACATGGCAGAGCAATGTGTGCGTGGAGCGTGTACAAACCTATAGACACATGATGTGGTACTATCGAGATAGTCTCCACTAGAATTAATGGACCCCTATAACACATTGTACCAAGTCTGGCAGAAATCTGTACTACAGACATGTAGCAGGACCTGTGGGCACCCCATTATCTTAGCAACAATCTGCACGCTAACCAAAACTAGCAGTATAACACCGTGTGGTATCTCTTGTAACACTGGTCAGCGCACAGCCCGGGCTTACTGGGACAATCGGGACAATAGTAGCGACTATCTTTCCTAATGCCGCGACTGTAACAAACCCTGCAGCGCTTCTGTGGATTGGACCTTTTAAGGGTAGCCGGAATTTTGCTCAAGAAATGTCTACCAGTCAGCCTGAGAATAGTGTCATCTGCAAATACAGCTTCAACATCATATCTGATCGTCACCAGCTGGGTAATCAGCTCGGTCTTAAACTTCAGTAAGGAAGATAGGTTTCCCGGATTTGCGGTCTTATACACAATGTAGGAGTTAAAGGCTGCCAGCTGGATCAAGTGGATGGCCACCTTCCTGTACCACGCAGTGCTCTTGCGGACAGTTTGGGAGAGAGGCAACGTTTCTTCCAATCTGTCTGCACCACCCATGTATTTATTGTAATCTCGCAGGCACACTGGCTTGAGAGTAGTTGTCCGGTGGCCAGCGCTCCGCACTGGGGTGGTAGACTCATCGTGGATGGTGGACAGTAGAAGGACACTTATCTTGTCAGTGTATTGGAGGGCAAGCAGGTCTCCATTTCTTAGGGCAAAAGATTCTCCCAGATTTGGCTTTTTATCAAGCAGCTGGTGAGGCAGACCCTGCCGATTACGACTTACAATGCCACAAGCCACCGTGTTGCAGCTTCTAAGGGCGTTAAAAAGGGCAACAGAGGTATAATTAGTATCAACATATAAGTGGTACCCCTCGTGGACAAGGGGTTCCACTAAGTCCCACACCACCTCTCCGTTCCTGCTCAGGTTACAAGGACACTTAGAAGAATTTGAAGATTTTTCCTTCCCTTCACCAATTTTAAAAGCCCTTGTGTACCCTGTAGCACTTTCACACAATTTGTACAATTTGATGCCATAGCTTGGAGGCTCATTGGGAATATTTCCATGCATCACCCGCCCTTTATAAAGCAAATGGGACTCATTAATGGCAAGATTTTGGCATGGCGTGTAGACTTCTGCAAATCGTGCATTCAGGCTACTGATCAGGGGCCTGAGCTTATGCAGACGGTCTGGGTAGGGGGACGAAGTCGGCTCAACGCTATTGAAATTTAAGAAGCGGAGCAGCAGCTCATACCGGTTTCTGGTCATAACGGCAGAGAACAAAGGAAGACACAAGACGGAGTGCATATCCCAGTATGACCGGATAGTGGGTTTTTTAACAATGCCCATTGCTAAGGTAAGTCCCAGAAATTTTTTGAGCTCTTCCACATTGGTGGGGTGCCACTGGATGGATGTGGTGTGAGTGATGTAGGGGACGGCAGCAATGGACTGCTCAGCATAAAGGTTGGTGTAGGTAACCATCTCCTCCAGAATTTCGTGTGTTACAAACGCATAAAAAAAATCAGCAATTTGGAAATTCTTAGCATCGATTTTAACTCCGGGTTTGGCAGTAAATGGGGGAATATTGGGAGGCTTAAAGTCAGGAGCGGTCCATCCCAAATCTGTGCTAGTACAAGGGGGGTCACCATTATCATCTTCTGACAATGTCACTTCTATCTCTGCCGCGCCACCTTTGCCATCATCAGGCGCCTCCTTGCGACATTTCTTAGCTCGAGGCTTCTCTGTGCAAGAATCAGCATCCGAGGGAAAATATTCAGAATCGGAGCCATCGCTGAGTTCACTGCCCGACTCCTCAAAGAAGTCAAAGGTCTCGTCTGCCGGAAAATACTCGGTCGCCATCTCTATAAACACAAAATCCAACAGATGGAAAGAATTTATACTCAAAAGGTAAATTACGACCTACACAGACTACGAAAAAAAATAACTGTCTATAACTAAAGGGTTAACAACTTCTATAAACAAAACACAATGCAGACACGAGGTATCACAGGAGGATGGGTGCATGGGAAATCGGGGGAGGAGCACAGAGAAAAGGGGGGCTAATATGAATGTAAAAGATTAGGTGGGGAGGAGCAGAGGACAGTGTAGACTCTCCTGGGTGTACAGGGAGTAAATGTATTGGGAGATACTTAGAGCTCTGCAATGTTCTTCAGTCCTGCCTTCTGCTCTGCAGCTCCCAGCAATGCTCTGCAGTATGTCCTCCTGCTTTGTGGACCCCAGCTGCCGCTTTGACTCCAAAACGCACAGTGACAGAAGGGAAGCGGCCAATGAAGTGGCGTCACCGGAAGGGGCGGGCCTTCTCATTCAGTGCACACTGAGTGAAGGGAAGACTCGAAAGCGGGGAAGCTGCGTTCTGCTGAAGAGGAGAGGACAGGACTGAAGAGCTGTGTGCAGATGGCATTGACGGCACAGGACTCAGCGTGAGTGGTCTGAGGATGTATTTTGGGGGGCAAAAAAACATGGATAATGCTACTATCTGGAGCTGCTTATTGGGGGAGGCGCTTTCACAGGAAAAGGGTTGATGTAACTTAAGTGGGGCTGCATGAGGGAGATGATGAAGAGGGGTTGTGCGGACGGAGGGGGCTTGACGAAGAGGGGCAGTGCGGACGGAGGGGCCTTGACGAAGAGGGGCAGTGCGGACGGAGAGGGCTTGACGAAGAGGGGCAGTGCGGACGGAGGGGGCTTGAAGAGGGGCAGTGCGGACGGAGGGGGCTTGACGAGGGGCAGTGCGGACGGAGGGGGCTTGACGAAGAGGGGCTGCGCGGACGGAGGGGGCTTGACGAAGAGGGGCTGCGCGGACGGAGGGGGCTTGACGAAGAGGGGCTGCGCGGACGGAGCGGGCTTGACGAAGAGGGGCTGCGCGGACGGAGGGGGTTTGACAAAGAGGGGCTGCGCGGACGGAGGGGGTTTGACAAAAAGGGGCTGCGCGGACGGAGGGGGTTTGACGAAGAAGGGCTGCGCGGAGGGAGGGGGCTGTGCGGACGGAGGGGGCAAGACAATGAGGGGCTGTGCGGACAGAGGGGGGCTTGATGACAAGGGGGGAGAGTGGTGTCATTTAGATGCTTTTTGTTTTCATCATCTCAGTTCTATGAATTGATTTGTAAAGTTCTTTGTTATAGACTTGTATGTATAAATATATTTACACATTTGTTAACTTGTGTTTTAATAATAATAAAACTGAGAACTACGGGTTGAATTTTCATTTCTATATTTCTTAAGCTCGGGGTGTGTTCACACATTGCAATTTGTTGGGGAAACGATCTTATGATTTAAGTCATTTTTGCATTGTGTGCGAATAAAGATTATTATTTTCATCCAACCTTGGTGCAGTAGTACTTTTTTCTTGTTTTTGTTTACCAATTTACTACTGGGTACTTGCACCTCCCTATTTTACGCATTGTTACAGTAGTGCACCTGGCCCTATTCATTTCAGGGAAACGATCTGCAGCAAAGTCCTCACCAGTAAGGCTACGTTCACATTTGCGTTGTGCGATGTTGCGTCGGCGACACAACGCAAACGCACGCTAAAACGCATAGTTTTGCGACGCATGCGTCCTTTTTTGCCGAATTTTGGACACAAAAAAAAAAAAGCATCTTGCTGCGTCCTTCCTCTGCGCCCTAACGCTTGCGGCAAAAAAAACGCATGCATCGCAGAACGCATGCAAACGCATGTCCATGCGCCCCCATGTTAAATATAGGGACGCATGGCGCATGCTGCGCCCGACGCAGCCCGGCCGAACGCAAATGTGAACGTAGCCTAAGTCCCGCTCTAAATCGTTCACATCTCTCTAACAATTTTTCCTGTCCTCAGCAGCATTTACTGTATTTTTGCTACTATAAGACTATGTTCACATGTTGCGTTTTTCACTGTAAGCCTGCTCTCTTGACAGTAACAAACTTACTTCAAAAAAAGCTGATTTTGCTTAGTTCTTCTGCGTTTTTGTTATGGTACATATGTCTCTTGTGCATGCTGTCAAAGTTTACTGCATAAAAAAAAATTTGACTCTACTTCATGTTTTGGAGAAAAAAAATGCAGCAAAAATTGATAACTGCATTTTTTGCATCAATCATTGCTTACAAGGGGTGAAAAGCGCTAAAGAAGTGACGTTGCATTTGGTAAAAACCAAGGCATTGCATAAAATACAGAGGAAAAATAAGCCAGCTCACCCGTGATGCATAAACCAATCTTCGGGAGCACGGACCCTCTGTGTCCAGGCGTGTAAAGTCAAAGAAAGAAGGAATGTCCAGCTTCACCGAATCCGTAAAAAAGAATTTGTCATGATTAACCCCTTCCCGACCTTTGACGCACCGTATGCGTCATGAAAACCTGTGCCATTCCAACCTGTGACGCAGCATATGCGTCATGGCCGGATTGGGCTCCTGCAGGCCGGGTGAAAGGGTTAACTGTAATTTCACCCGGCCTGCAGGGACAGGAGGAGTTGTACTTTAGGCTTCACCCCCCGACCCTCCCCCCCCCCCCCCCCCCCGTGGCTACGATCGCTCTGATTGGCTTTTGAAAGTGACGTTTCACTTTCAATCAGAGCGATAGTAATATTTCACCAATGAAAATTGGTGAAATATTACAATCCAGCCATGGCCGGTGCTGCAATAGCATCAGCCATGGCTGGAGATCACGATCTGACACCGCCACCGATCACCTCCCCTCCGGTCCTCCGTCCTGTAATCTACTGTCCCCCGCTCCCCTCCGTCCTCCTGTCCGCTGCCCCCGCTGTCCGATCCCCCCCCTCTCATACTTACCGACCTGGGTCCCTCCCGGTGTCCGTCTGTGTTCGATGGGCGCCGCCATCTTTCAAAATGGCGGGCGCATGCGCAGTGTGCCCGCCGAATCTGCCGGCCGGCAGATTCGTTACAGGTACATTTTGATCGCTGTGATAGAACCTATCACAGCGATCAAAATAAAAAAAAAACAATAAATAATCCCCCCCCCCCGCCCTTTATCACCACCATGGATAGGGACAATAATAAAATAAAGACATTTTTTTTTCTCTGCCCGGTTAGGGTTGGTTCACACTGCGTCTAAGCAGTCCGTTAGACTGCGGCATAAACGCGGTGTAACGTAGTTCGTTACGGCCGCCATTGCCAGCAATGTCGGATGCATCACATCCCTCCCTTGTAATGTACCCTGCATGGAAAACAGCTGCGGACCCGCAGCGGGAAAATCGCGGCGATTCCGCATGAAAAAAAGGATGGTGTGAACATGGCCTAAATCCGCAGGTAAAATGCAGTGCCTTTTACGTGCAGATTTTTCAAAAGTGGTGCGGAATAATCTCACACGAATCTGCAACGTGGGCACATAGCCTTAGGGTTATGGTTGGAATTAGGGCTAGGGTTGGAAATGGGGTTAAGATTAGGCTGTGGTTAGGGTTATGGTTGGGATTAGGGTTAGGGGTGTGTTGGGGTTAGGGTTGTGATTAGGGTTATGGCTAGAGTTGGGATTAGGGTTAGGGGTGTGTTGGTTTTAGTGTTGGAGTTAGAATTGAGGGGTTTCCACTGTTACAGCACATCAGGGGTCTCCAAACGCAACATGGCGCCAGCATTGATTCCAGTCAATCTTGCATTCAAAAAGTCAAATGGTGCTCCCTCCCTTCCGAGCCCCGACGTGCGCCCAAACAGTGGTTTACCCCCACATATGGGGTACCAGCATACTCAGGACAAACTGGGCAACAATTATTGGGGTGCAATTTCTCCTGTTACCCTTGTGAAAATAAAAAATTGCTTGCTAAAACATAATTTGTGAGGAAAGAAAAATGATTTTTTATTTTCACGGCTCTGCGTTGTAAACTTCTGTGAAGCACTTGGGGGTTCAAAGTGCTCACCACATATCTAGATAAGTTCCTTGGGGGGTCTAGTTTCCAAAGTGGGGTCACTTGTGGGGGGTTTCTACTGTTTAGGCACATCAGGGGCTCTGCAAACGCAACGTGACGCCCGCAGACCATTCCATCAAAGTCTGCATTTCAAAAGTCACTACTTCCCTTCCGAGCCCCAACGTGTGCCCAAACAGTGGTTTATCCCCACATATGGGGTATCAGTGTACTCAGGAGAAATTGAACCCCAATAGTTGTTGCCGAGTTTGTCCTGAGTACATTGATACCCCATATGTGGGGGTAAACCACTGTTTGGGCACACGTCGGGGCTCGGAAGGGAAGTAGTGACTTTTGAAATGCAGACTTTGATGGAATGGTCTGCGGGCGTCACGTTGCGTTTGCAAAGCCCCTGATGTGCCTAAATAGTAGAAACCCCCCACAAATGACCCCACTTTGGAAACTAGACCCCCCAAGGAACTTATCTAGATATGTGGTGAGCACTTTGAACCCCCAAGTGCTTCACAGAAGTTTACAATGCAGAGCCGTGAAAATAAAAAAATCATGTTTCTTTCCTCAAAAATGATGTTTTAGCAAGCAATGTTTTATTTTCACAAGGGTAACAGGAGACATTGAACCCCAATAGTTGTTGCCGAGTTTGTCCTGTTACCCTTGTGAAAATAAAACATTGCTTGCTAAAACATCATTTTTGAGGAAAGAAACATGATTTTTTTATTTTCACGGCTCTGCATTGTAAACTTCTGTGAAGCACTTGGGGGTTCAAAGTGCTCACCACATATCTAGATAAGTTCCTTGGGGGGTCTAGTTTCGAAAGTGGGGTCATTTGTGGGGGGTTTCTACTATTTAGGCACATCAGGGGCTTTGCAAACGCAACGTGACGCCCGCAGACCATTCCATCAAAGTCTGCATTTCAAAAGTCACTACTTCCCTTCTGAGCCCCGACGTGTGTCCAAACAGGACAAACTGGACAACAACTTTTCGGGTCCAATTTCTCTTGTGAAAATAAAAAATTGTGGGCTACAAAATTTGAGGAAAGAAAAATGATTTTTTATTTTCACGGCTCTGTGCTATAAACTTCTGTGAAGCACTTGAGGGTTTAAAGTGGTCACCGCACATCTAGTTTAGTTCCTTGGGGGGGGGGGTCTAGTTTCCAAAATGGGATCACATGTGGGGGAGCTCCAATGTTTAGGCACACAGGGGCTCTCCAAATGCGACATGGTGTCCGCTAACGATTGGAGCTAATTTTTCATTCAAAAAGTCAAATGGCGCTCCTTCCCTTCCGAGCCCTGCCGTGTGCCCAAACAGTGGTTTACCCCCACATGTGAGGTATCAGTGTACTCAGGAGAAATTGCCCAATACATTTTAGGATCCACTTTATCCTGTTGCCCATGTGTAAATGAACAAATTGAGGTGAATAGAAATTTTTTGTGAAAAAAAAGAACTTTTTCATTTTTACGGATCAATTTGTGAAGCACCTGGGGGTTCAAAGTGCACACTATGCATCTAGATAAGTTCCTTTGGGGGTCTAGTTTCCAAAATGGGGTCACTTGTGGGGGAGCTCCAATGTTTAGGCACACAGGGGCTCTCCAAACGCAACATGGTGTCCGCTAAAGATTGGAGCCAATTTTTCATTGAAAAAGTCAAATGGCGCTCCTTCCCTTCCGAGCCCTGTCGTGCACCCAAACAGTGGTTCCCCCCAACATATGGGGTATCGGCGTACTCAGGACAAATTGTACAATAACTTTTGGTGTCCAGTTTCTCTTTTTACCCTGGGGAAAATAAAAAAATTGTTGCCAAAACATCATTTTTGTGACTAAAAAGTTAAATGTTAATTTTTTCCTTCCATGTTGCTTCTGCTGCTGTGAAGCACCTGAAGGGTTAATAAACTTCTTAAATGTGGTTTTGAGCACCTTGAGGGGTGCAGTTTTTAGAATGGTGTCAATTTTGGGTATTTTCAGCCATATAGACTCCTCAAACTGACTTCAAATGTGAGGTGGTCCCTAAAAAAATGGTTTTGTAAATTTTGATGTAAAAATGAGGAATCGCTGGTCAAATTTTAACCCTTATAACTTCCTAGCAAAAAAAAAATTTGGTTCCAAAATTATGCTGATGTAAAGTAGACATGTGGGTAATGTTATTTATTAACTATTTTGTGTCACATAACTTTCTCGTTTAACAGAATAAAAATTGCAAAATTTTCAAAATTTTAGCCAAATTTCCATTTTTTTCACAAATAAACGCAAAAATTATCGACCTAAATTTACCACTAACATGAAGCCCAATATGTCACGAAAAAACAATCTCAGAACCGCTAGGATTCGTTGAAGCGTTCCTGAGTTATTACCTCATAAAGGGACACTGGTCAGAATTACAAAAAACGGCCAGGTCTTTAAGGTCAAAATAGGCTGGGTCATGAAGGGGTTAAGGGAGCTTAGTCTCCAGAAACACGTTGAGATTCTTACCTATATGGTTCGTGCTGAAGTCTGTATCCTCCATGTTTAAAGTTTGTGAATAAAGAAAATTATTTTTTACGGATTCGGTGAAGCTGGACATAAAATACAGAGGCCAAAGAAACAAACTGCATGAGATATCTGAAATCTCAGACTGCTGGTACTGTAAAACGCAGCTGAAAATTTGCATTAAAATGCAATGTGTGAATATAGCCTAAGATGCACTTTTTCCCATCAAATTAAGGCCTGTCCCACACGTCCAGATAATTCCGGTACCAGAAAAATCGGTACCGGAGTTATCCGTGTCAGTGTGCTCACGTGGCACATCAGTGTGGCACACGTGCGGCAGCCGTGTGCCAACTGGGTACCACACGCACCGTGCAGGAGACAGCGCTACAGTTAAGCGCTGTCCCCTGCTTCGGGTGCTGAATCCAGAATTCATTCCTTCTTCCCAGCAGCGTTCGCTGGAGAGAAGGAATGAAAAATCATTTTAAAAAATTTTTTTTGTTAAAATAAAGTTCCCGGTAATCTCCCCCCTCCCTCCCCCTGTGCGCCCACCCGCTGGCATTAAAATACTTACCCAGCTCCCCCGATGCATCCTCTCAGCGATGCAACTCTTCCTGTATGAGCGGTCACGTGGTGCCGCTTATTACAGTGATGAATATGCGGCTCCCCGGGGGAGCTGGGTAAGTATTTTAATGCTAGCGGGCGGGCACACGGGGAGGAAGGGGGGAGATTACCGGGAACTTTATTTTACCAACAAAAAAAAAAATGATTTTTCATTCCAGTCTGCAGTGTGATCCCTTAGAAGTGTGTCCTTAAAAGTGTGGATTACAGTAGAATTAAAACCTGAATTGAACCAGAAGGGAACTGAAGGTAACTGGCCAGTCACTATAAACAATGTTTCTGTTTGTTTTCATAATCCTTCACTTTCTGCTACCTCCCCTAACCCCTACTCCTAGTAAGGAACTGTTCATCTCC
The DNA here is from genome assembly GCF_032444005.1 of Ranitomeya imitator. Classification (NCBI taxonomy): domain Eukaryota; kingdom Metazoa; phylum Chordata; class Amphibia; order Anura; family Dendrobatidae; genus Ranitomeya; species Ranitomeya imitator. Next base: position 448,303,542 of record NC_091283.1, on the reverse strand, counting down.
TCTTCAATCCTCCCTATCCACCTCACCTCCTCCACAGAACTGTTCCTTAACATACAATCTTCTGTCTCCAAGCACAGACAGCCACCTCATGCCCTCTCCTGCTCCCACTTGCTAACACTTTCTCTGCTCCTTCTTACTGCCGGTGATATCTCTCCAAATCCTGGTCCTCCTCACCATATTCCCACAATCATTTCTTCCTCCCATCCACGCTCTATCACAAACTTCCGTAACCTCTCTAACCTTATACCCATTCGCCCAGCCCCCGCCTCCCCAGTCCCACTAACAGGAGCTCTGTGGAACGCTCGCTCTGTCTGCAACAAGCTCTCCTACATCCATGATCTTTTTGTTACTACCAAACTTTCCTTCCTCGCCATCACCGAAACCTGGCTCACCCCTTCTGACACAGTCTCCCCTGCTGCACTCTCTTACGGTGGCTTCCACCTTTCCCACACACCCCGCCCCAGCAGCAAGCATGGCGGAGGAGTTGGTTTTCTCCTGTCAGATAACTGCTCCTTCACCCCAATCCCACTGCCACCCTCTGTTACCCTCCCTTCCTTTGAGGTGCACTCTATGCGCATCTACTCCCCCACCAACCTCCAACTGGCTGTCATTTACCGCCCCCCAGGGCCAGCCACCACCTTCTTTGACCACTTCACCACCTGGCTACTTCATTTCCTTTCTGCGGACATTCCCACTATCATCATGGGCGACTTCAACATCCCCATTGACACTTCCCTCTGAGCTGCCACTAAACTTCTAACTCTCACTTCCTCCTCCGGCCTCACTCAATGGTCCTCTGCAGCCACTCACAAAGACGGTCACACACTGGACCTCATCTTCACCCGCCTCTGCTCTCTATCTAACCTCTCTAACTCACCTCTTCCACTCTCTGACCACAACTTTCTCACATTCTCATCTCTCTCCACTCCATGTCTACAATCCCCACCCCACAAACTTTCACACCCTCGCAGAAATCTTAAACATCTTGACCTACATTCATTCTCTGAATCCCTCCTCCCCCTCACAGGCATAAGTTCCTTACACAATGCGGATGACGCTGCTGCTCTATATAACACCACAATAGCTGCAGCTTTGGAATCTGCTGCCCCACTTACACATACCAAAGCTCGCAAAATCAACAGACAGACCTGGCACACCAGCCTGACCAAAGAACTGAGGCGAGCTTCCAGGGCTGCTGAGCGCAGATGGAAAAGATCCCACTCCAACGAGCACTTCATCGCATTCAAACAGTCCCTCACTACTTTCAAGACCACACTCGCCACAACTAAACAAACGTACTTCTCATCTCTCATATCCTCTCTCTCTCACAACCCTAAACAGTTATTCAACACCTTCAATTCTCTCCTCCGTCCCCCAGCACCTCCTCCCTCCCCACTTATCTCCGCTGAAGACTTTGCCTCATTTTTCAAGCAGAAGATTGATAGCATTAGAGACAGTTTTGGTCAACAACCCCCAGAGCCCTTCCTCCCGATTTCCCAGCCCTCCACCTCCAAAACCAACTTCTCCACCATTACAGAAGATCGACTCTCCACTCTACTCTCAAGATCGCATCTCACCACCTGTGTACTTGACCCACTCCCATCCCACCGCATCCCAAACCTCACCACAGTCTTCATCCCAACCCTAACCCATCTCTTCAACCTATCACTAACAACTGGTGTTTTCCCCTCAAGCTTTAAACATGCCTCCATCACACCTATCCTCAAAAAGCCCTCTCTTGACCCATCCTCTGTATCTAGCTATCGCCCTATATCACTTCTCCCCTATGCCTCCAAACTACTGGAACACCACATTTACCTTGAACTGTCCTCCCATCTCTCTTCTTGCTCCCTCTTTGACCGCCTACAATCTGGCTTCCGGTCACACCATTCCACCGAAACTGCCCTAACTAAAGTCACCAATGACCTCTTAACCGCCAAGAGCAAGCGACACTACTCTATCCTCCTCGACCTGTCGGCTGCCTTTGACACAGTGGACCATTCCCTATTACAAACCCTCTCATCCCTTGGCATCGCAGACTTGGCCCTATCCTGGATCTCATCATACCTAACAGACAGGACATTCAGCGTCTCCCACTCACACACCACCTCCTCACCTCGCCCCTTATCTGTCGGAGTCCCACAAGGTTCAGTTCTTGGGCCCTTGCTCTTCTCCATTTACACCTTTGGCCTGGGACAGCTCATAGAATCTCATGGCTTTCAGTATCACCTCTACTCTGACGACACACAGATCTACATCTCTGGACCAGATATCACCTCCCTTCTAACCAGAATCCCTCAATGTCTGTCTGCTATTTCATCCTTCTTCTCCACTAGATTTCTAAAACTTAACATGGACAAAACAGAATTCATCATCTTTCCCCTATCTCACGCGACCCCCCCAACGAACCTATCCATTACAGTAAATGGCTGCCCACTCTCCCCAGTCCCACATGCTCGCTGCCTCGGGGTAATCCTTGACGCTGATCTCTCCTTCAAACCACATATCCAAGCCCTTTCCACTTCCTGCCGCTTTCAACTCAAAAATATTTCACAAATCCGTTCATTCCTCAACCATGAATCTGCAAAAACCCTAGTCCATGCCCTCATCATCTCTCGCCTTGACTACTGCAACCTCCTGCTCTGTGGCCTCCCCTCTAACACTCTCGCACCCCTCCAATCTATTCTAAACTCTGCTGCCCGACTAATCCACCTGTTCCCCCGCTATTCCCCGGCCTCTCCCCTCTGTGAATCCCTTCACTGGCTCCCCATTGCCCAGAGACTCCACTACAAAACCCTTACCATGACGTACAAAGCCATCCACAACCTGTCTCCTCCATACATCTGTGACCTCGTCTCCCGGTACTTACCTACCCGCAACCTCCGATCCTCACAAGATCTCCTTCTCTACTCCCCTCTTATCTCCTCTTCTCACAATCGTATACAAGATTTCTCTCGCGTATCACCCCTACTCTGGAACCCTCTACCACAACACATCAGACTCTCGCCTACCATCGAAACCTTGAAAAAGAACCTGAAGACCCACCTCTTCCGACAAGCCTACAACCTGCAGTAACCACCGATCGACCAAACCGCTGCATGACCAGCTCTACCCTCACCTACTGTATTCTCACCCATCCCTTGTAGATTGTGAGCCTTCGCGGGCAGGGTCCTCATTCCTCCTGTACCAGTTATGACTTGTATTGTTTAAGATTATTGTACCTGTTTTTATTATGTATACCCCTCCTCACATGTAAAGCGCCATGGAATAAATGGCGCTATAACAATAAATAATAATAATAATTCCTTCTCTCCAGCGAACGCTGCTGGAGAGAAGAAATGAATGGGGCTTCAGCACCACAAGCTGGGGGGACAGCGCTTACTGTAGCGCTGTCTCCTGCACGGCACACGGACTGCAGACGGACAGCATCCGTGTGCGGTACGTGTTTTACATGGACCCATTGACTTTTATTGGGTCCGTGTGATCCGTGCGCTCCCACGAACACTGACATGTCTCCGTGTTTTTCAAACGGACACATGGTCCGTGAAAACACGCTGACATGTGCAGAGACACATTGATTTTAATGTGTCTACGTGAGTCAGTGTCGACGGTACGTGAGGAAACTGTCACCTCATGTACCGGAGCCACTGACATGTGAAACCGGCCTTAGAAGGAAAATGAGGGTATGTCTTATAGTTTGAATATAGCTTACTGGGGGGAGGTGGTGCAGCGTCACAGGAGGTAGGGTCGCTGCTGCAGGAGCCAGTGGCAGAAGTGGGGCGAGGCTGCGAGCCCTGAGCTGGAAGGAGGGGTGACTGCAATGAGGCAGGAGCCAGTGGTGGGCTTCAAGAAAATGACCACTGGAAGCAGTGTATGCGCAGATTGGGATCTCTGCTCAGCTGAGATCCCAGTCTGCGCATACACCACCAGAGGCGATCATCTTCTTGAAGCCCACCACTGGGAAATCAATGCACTCCGCTCTTCCTCACTGTCGACACCCTTCCAGCCCAGGGCCCGCAGCATGGCCCCACTTCTGGCCTGCCTCTTGTGTCCCGCGCCCCACCAACAATGTCCCCCAGGTAAGCTACCGTTAATTTGTACTATAAGACGGACTCCCATTTTATTAAAAATTATTTTTTCCCTATTTTCCTCTCCAAAATTTGGGGTGAGTCTTAAAGTCAGAAAAATACAGTACATTAAAAAACAGTAGAAAAACAAATCGCTTATGTAACCAAATTATTAGGTTCCTGCAGTGGCCTGGTGTATATCAGCCTTCTGTGGCCCCTCACCATTCTGTGCTCCATACAGCCTGATCAGTTGTAAAAGTCACATAGGACATTTATTTATTTTTATTTTTTTTACAGATTTTTATGAAAGGGCCATCAGTTGTTGAGGATCTCACTGAATGGCAGAGGGGTAAAAACACTCCTCTTAGCAATTTTGAGGAGCGTCTTTTTATCCAAGAAGGAGGACATACAGTGCCGGCAAAAAAAATCTTTACAAGACTGCCAAATAGCAAAACCGGCTGAGCTGCACATAGCAACCAGAGGGCAGCTTTCGCTTTACCAGAGAAGTGAAAACTGAGCGTTGATTGGTTGATATTTGCAACAAAGCCAGCTTTAATATTAGACAGTTTTTTTTATTATCTCCCCCATTGTGTACACTTTTAAAAAGTGAAATTATGATGTGGATTTTATATGTAAAGTTTTTTTTTGCTGCGCAAATGTAAAGATTTTTTTTTGCCGGCACTGTAGTTTGCAGTAACTCAAATCTATGTATATAGTATACATAAGGACACATCCAGCCCTCTGGCTGTTCCTGTCTAGCTCCTGAACTCAGCCAGCCAAAGGGCTGAAAATAGTGGCCCACGGGCGCCACCATGCACCTCTCGGTGTCCAAACTTGCCAACTGGCCAGAAATTCAAGGACAGTCTATAAAAATCTAAAAAAAAAAATTGCCTGGTCTGTAAAAAAAAGTTACAGGTGTTCTGTGGTTTTTATTTTTTCTTTAGAAGAAACTTATGCAGATAGTTTTGACTGATTATTTTACAGTCAATACAGCAATTGTCATATCAGAATTATGGACTGTAGATATGTATCAGTTAAAGTCATACTGATTTATTCTGATTTTTCAATGTGTCCATAACATTTTTTTGCCTGTGATTTTTTGACAAGTTGTCCAGAAAAAATAAAAGACAACCGTACCAGCATCCCAATATATAGTGGAGGAGGCAACCCCGCTGGTGTCCCAATATATTGTGAACAAAACAGGGAAATGTCTCCAGCACTGACGAAAATAACACTGGATCAATAAAAGCTAGTTTTGACTTTTTCTACTTGCTTTTATCAGTGCTGGAGACATTTCCCCGTGTTGTGCATTTGATGGTTACGTCCCAGACTAGGACGGTTCCATCTGGCAAGAAACATCTGAATGTGGTCTCCCTTTTTACAATATGCAGTGGAGGAGGCAACCTTGCTAGCGTGAATATATTGTAGGAGAAGGCATCCGCTGGCTCCTCACACTAATCTGCACATGCAACTGTGACAGCAGAGGCGATGTCACTACATCTGCTGTGCAGAACGCCGGCGGAATGGGAGCAAGGCTAGTATATTTTTTTTTGTGTAGGGTCTTATCGGTGTAGGCTGTGTGTATGAAGACTTATACTATATAGGGGGCTGTGGTGACCATAATACTGTCTGGGGTGTTGTGGGGGGATCATATTGTGAATAGGGGCCCGTGAGAACCATTATACCATGTGTGGGGCATCGTGAGGACAGTCAGTGTGTGGCTGGCTGTGAGGACCATCCGTACTGTCTGTGGGGGGATATGGGTGCCATCACTGTGTGAAAGGGGGGTGTGATGACCATGAAACCACGTTGATGGGCTGTGAGACCTTCAAATTATGTTGATGGCATCGTATTGTGTGTGGCAGGGATGTGGTGTATGTAGCGGTTTGTCAAGGTACAATGGCTGAATAATGGGAGCAAATGATTTATAAATATTAAAAAAAAATGTAAATTATATGATGCTGATTTGCTGCTACAAGTAAGGGTACAAGTTACAATAAGCCCTATCGTAACATGTAGGAGCGATTAAGTGATAGAAATAACATAAAATGGTAATAATTATAGTAATATTGAGCAGAATTAATTTCAGCCCACAAAAGTCATAGTCTCGTGCTTCCACGCATGAATAGAAAGGACTGTTTATCAGAGAACCCCTTCATTACCTTTCCATAGGATAAGTGATCAGTATGGTCCAACAGCAGCGATCTGCACTGGTCGTCAGAATGAGGCACTTATCTCTGTAAGGTCTCGCTCACAATGGCATATAACTCGGATGAGTGCAGTCTGCTGCGATTTCACTCTGAAATCTGATGGGTGTGATAAATAGATCAGATGCCACACGGACCCTCAGTATGGCATCCAATTATTACAGATACATTAAAGTTCTCTAGTGGAGGAAACTGTAAATGGCCCTGGATGATTAATAGCTGCTGTTTAAAAAATATGGATTGTACACGGACCGCACATTGATGGCAAGTGAGAAAAAGAATCACATCACTCTGCTGGATGAGAATAGGACCGATGATACGCTGATGTGAGCGAGCCTGTAGAATTGAGCAGCAATGCACATGCTCAGTTTGAGTTCCATGCTTCCTCCATGGGGTTGCAGAGTACTCTGCTTTTTCCAGCAGCTCCATTGAGAATGAGCGGAGTAGTGGTCAGACATCCAACCAGCCGCTCCATTTTGCAAGAGGGATAGCAAGTCCCCATTTTGCTAATCGGTCCAACTCCCAGCAGTTGCACACTCACTAGTTATCACAAGTTATCATCTATCCCATAGTTAGATGATAATTGTTTTCACTGCACCACCCCTTTAAAAAGGACGCTGTCAGCACAAAATAACTATTCAAACCAAGCACAGGTGTTTGGCGCACCCTTGGTGCGGCCAAACATTTAAGTGCTCCTTCCCATCTACTTGATTTTTTCCCCTCTATTTCTGCTTTATAGGACCAGAGAAGCGCAGAGATAGATGGAAGACAAGTAGGTGGTAAGGTGCACAAATGTTTGACAGCACCAAGGGTGCATTGAGCACCAGTGGTTGGTTTGAACAGTCATTCTGTGCTGACAGTCAGTGTCAGGCTATGGTCACACTATCAGTACTTGGTCAGTATTTTACATCAGCCAAAACCAGGAGTGGGGGATAAATACAGAAGTGGTGATGTGTTTCTATTATACTTTCCCCCCCACCCCACCCCCATTTACTCCACTCCTGGTTTTGTCTTACAAATACCGATGTAAAATACTGACCAATTACTGATCGTGTGATCATAGCATACGGTCCTCAAGCATATTAGATAGCAAGCCTACAATCTGCAGTGATCCTTAGTCTGCTGAACCGCCGCACGACCAGCTCTACCCTCTCCTAGTGTATTCTCACCCATCCCCTGTAGACTGTGAGCCCTCGCGGGAAGGGTCCTCTCTCCTTCTGTACTTGTGTGTGCCTTGTATTGCTCATGTTTATTGTATTTGTCTATATTTGCCCCTTTTCACATGTAAAGCGCCATGGAATAAATGGCGCTATATAGATGTATAATAACAACAACATTGGCTGTAGGGCTGACAGCCATCTCTCCTGACTATCACATGTACAGAAACAGTTCAACAAATGTTCTTGTGTTGTCTATTAGCAGATGTCGAGCTCCGTTGGCAGCGGCTTATCTCGAAAGAAAATAAGAGGATCAACCATGGGAATTTCAACAAGCCGGCTCCTTCCCTTTCCTCATAAACTATGGAATGAAAAATGAGAGGCACCCATACATATCAGATTGTTGGCACAACCTGCTGACTTTAGTCTTACATGCATGGAAGACTTCGTGTAACCAGTAGAACAGACAGTACGGTGTGCACAGAAATCATGAGTCTTAGTCCAGTAACTCCGGTCTAGGCATTGTTGGGGTTGCTGTACAGAGGATGTCCTTATAGACGGTAGTGTGCCCAAAAATCATGAACCTCTGTGCAGCCCATCCAATCTAGTTCTCTCTGCAGTGAGTCAGCTAGAATGGAGTTGCTGTATGGAGTTTCATTATCTCTTGGCAGACAGTTACACAAGATTACAGCCCCAATTCATGAAGAACAGTATTTTGTATGCCAGTCTTAAAGGGGATATTCAGAACTTTATGGAAAAACAAAAAAATGTGCCTGAGCACCAACAGGCAAGGCAGTTGCTACTTACCTGCCTGTTGTGCCCAGCGCTGTTCTTCCCCAGCAGAGACCAGTCAGCCCTGAGTAATTTTAGCAGAGACCAGTCAGCATTGAGTAATTTTTTTTACATTACAAAAAGCAACAATAAAAAATGCAAGTATTATTAATCGGGAAAAGAACAATTTTGATCAAATACATAAAAAAATTTAACAGCATAAAAAAAAGTATGACTTTTTATGTTTGCTCCATTAAACATGTGAGCAATTCCCTAAAAAAGCATTAAAAAACTAGATGAGGCAACTAAATTGGAGTGTGTATGAGGAGCTCCTGGAACAAACTTCATTCTAGCCTATTTAGTGATGAACGGTCTACTTTGGAGTTGATTTTCTGAGGACTTCACTCCAGCAACTCCATTTTAATCACCTGACTAGTGAGCCGCCTGCCTGCAGAATATGAAATTTTTTTTTCAAAACATATTAAATTCAGTATGTAAAATAGGGGGCAGGTTACTGAGGGATCACTGACCTGTCATAAACGATACTGATGAATATGTAAGCAGAGCACCACATAAAGCACCGCCCACAGGCTGCCCCGGAGCACAAGAATCTTATTAAGTGAGAACTAAAAAAAAGATTAAAACAACATAGTAACATAGTTAGCAAGGCTGAAAAAAGACGTTTGTCCATCCAGTTCAGCCTATATTCCGTCAGAATAAATCCCCAGTCCTACGTCCTTCTAAAGAACCTAATAACTGTAAGATACAATATTGTTACGCTCCAGGAAGACATCCAGGCCTCTCTTGAACCCCTCGACTGAGTTCGCCAACAACCACAAGACGTATTTCATCAAGCAAGGTATCATTTTAATCAGTATAACGGCTCTGACCTGACACTGTCTGTAGGTTACTGTGCACAATCCTGCTGACAGCTTCCCTTTAAAATGGGGTTCTCAAAAAATCAACTCTACTCTAGAGCAACCCACAGTGAAGTGTTCAAGGTTAGGAGTAGGGGGCGGGGCAGTGGCTGAAATCTCTGATAGACTGCATGGAGGCCCTACATCCTGCCTCGCTTTATTTCCTGCAGGCTTTGCCTCTTGACAAATTAGGCTGGGTTCACGCTACGTTCCCCAGTCCGTTAGACTGACTACGTTACACCGTGGCATAACGCGGTGTAACGTAGTCCGCCAGCGCCGCCATTGACTTTAATGTCGGACGCATCGCTAGCGCACGCCCACAATGGGCGTGCGCTAGCCATGTGCCGTCATTGAGTAACGGACCCAGAGACGCGGGCTGCAGCGTTTCTGGGTCAGTCACTGCTAGCGCAGATAGAGCTAGCAGATGCTCTATCTGCGCTAGCAATGTGCCAAAGTCGGCACTTGCATTACAACAGCCCGTTTAATGTATGTGTTGAACGGGCTGCTGTAACGCAGTGTGAACCCGGCCTTATTCAGATTTCTGATTGGCTTAAAAGTGAAGGGGGCACTGGTTAACCCACGGAACCTGAGGGCCCTCCTTCCACTGACTGGGCACTCCCTGTCAAATTGGCTTCAGGTTCATGCCTCCACCCAGACACACATCCCTGCGTTGCCTCTGGAAGCACCTTTAGAACTTCTGAAGGTAGTATCAGAGGACCTTGACCTGTACCATTGGAAGATAGGTGGGATCACTGTATTAAATGATATAGTTGAAGATCACACTCTTTTACCCTTTGCCCCATTGCAAAATAGGTTTGGCTTGACTTTTAAAGACCATTTCTCATATCTCCGGGTACAATACATTTTAAAGAAATTTCTAAACCTCCAATATAGGGTCAATAGTGATATTATCAAGACCCTCTCATCTTCATCATCCCTAGATATGGGCTTGAGACCCCTTTATGATTCCTTGGGACATAAGAGCAGATTTGTAAAATCTATGCCCTTCATATCCTGGGAAAAAGACCTTGGTAAAGCCATACCTGAGCAGGACTGGCTAAGAGCAATTAAATTGGCAGGGCGGACATTTGGTTGTGCGGCCCACTTTGAATCACACTTGAAGCTGATATCCGCTGGTATTTTACTCCCGTGAAGCACCATTCTATATTTCCCAACACCTCACACCTATGTTGGCAAAACTGTAATCAGGTGGGCTCCTTATATCATATTTTGGGATTGTCCACTTATAACTTCTTTGTGGGACCAGACTTACTTCACTTGCAGTGGGACAGATCGTCCAGCCGACTCCTGAGGTGGCGCTCCTCCTCTAAGGCTATGTGCCCATGTTGCGGATTTCTGTGCGGATTTTTCCGCTCAGTGTTTGAAAAACGCGCAGGTAAAACGCGCTGTGTTTTACCTGCGGATTACCCACGGATTTACTGCAGATTTCCAGTGTTTATTGTGCGGATTTCACCTGCGTTTTAACACCTACAAATTCCTATTGAGGAGCAGGTGTAAAATGCTGCGGAATCCGCCCAAAGACTTGACATGCTGCGGAAAATAAACTGCAGTGTTTCTGCACGGAATTTTCCGCACCATGGGCACTGTGGATTTTGTTTTCCGTAGGTTTACATGGTACTGTAAACCGAATGGAAAACTGCTGCGGATCCGCAAGCAAATCCCCAACGTGTGCAGATACCCTTAAACCTACATGCATTCCCCCCATGCTCTAGAGGAGTAACGGCTCATATTGTGTTAACGACAAGACTCCTATTAGCTAAACATTGGAAAACAGATGTTCCTAAGAAAGAGGCCATAGCTCAAGCGGTTAATACCACGTTTATTTTTGAAAAAATGCTAGCCCACAAAAATAACGCCTTACAGAAGTTCACCAGGGATTGGCAGGCTTAGGAAGCTGCACAGTCAGCGAGTCACAGTTGACCAGTCAAATAAAAGGTTGGGGGTGAGCACTGGGGAGGAGAGGGTCCAGACCGGAGCTCCTTTGTTTACACTGCAATGGCTGTATAATTATTCATTTATGTTACTTTGACCTGCTAATGAATTAGAATATTTTCAATAAAAACTACAGTAATAAAAAAAAAAAAGTGAAGGAGGCAGAGTTAGTGTTAACCCCTTCATGACTTTGGGATTTTTCGTTTTCCAGTGTTCGTTTTTCACTCCGCTCCGTCCCAGAGCCAGAGCCGTCAATTTGGCCATGTGAGGGCTTATTTTTTGAGTTGTACTTTTGAACGACATCATTGGTTTTAGCATGTCGTGTACTAGAAAACGGGGAAAAAATTCCAAGTGCGGTGAAATTGCAAAAAAAAGTGCAATCCCACACTTGTTTTTTGTTTGGCTTTTTTGCTAGGTTCACTAAATGCTAAAACTGACCTGACATTATGATTCTCCAGGTCATTACGAGTTCATAGACACCTAACATGACTAGGTTATTTTTTACCTAAGTGGTGAAAAAAAATTCCAAACTTTGCTAAAAAAAAAAAAAAAAATTGCGCCATTTTCCGATACTTGTAGCGTCTCCATTTTTCATGATCTGGGGTCGGTTGAGGGCTTATTTTTTGCGTGCCGAGCTGGCGTTTTTAATGATAGCATTTTGGTGCTGATACGTTCTTTTGATCGCCAGTTATTGCATTTTAATGCAATGTCGCGGTGACCAAAAAAACAATTCTGGCGTTTCGCATTTTTTTCTCGCTACGCCATTTAGTGATCAGATTAATGCTTTTTTTTAATTGATAGATCGGGCGATTATGAGCGCGGCGATACCAAATATGTGTAGATTTGATTTTGTTTTTTCATTTATTTTGATTGGGGCGAAAGGGGGGTGATGTGAAAGAAATAAAAAAAATATAAAAGTTTAAATTTTTTTTTACTTTTTTTTTTTTTTTTTTTTACTTTTGCCATGCTTCAATAGCCTCCATGGGAGGCTAGAAGCTAGCATAGCACGATCGGCTCTGCTACATAGCAGCAATCATCAGATCGCTGCTATGTAGCAGAATTGCAGGTGTGCTGTGAGCGCCGACCACAGGGTGGCGCTCACAGCTGCCGGGGATCAGTAACCATAGAGGTCTCAAGGACCTCTATGGTTACTATTCTGAAGCATCGCCGACCTCCAATCATGTGACGGGGGTCTGCGATGCGATCATTTCCGGCCGCCCGGCCGGAAGCGGTAGTTAAATGCCGCTGTCTGCGTTTGACAGCGGCATTTAACTAGTTAATAGGTGTGGGCAGATCTCGATTCTGCCCGCGCCTATTACGGGCACATGTCAGCTGTTCAAAACAGCTGACATGTCCCGGCTTTGATGCGGGCTCACCGCGGAGCATATCCCGTCCGAGGTCAGAAAGGGGTTAAACTTACTCCCATCCCCTCTAGACGGAAATAAATCTGCAGATGTGGGAAGATCCTGACCATTGATTGGCTGGTGCTCATCAGGAACTATCAAAGTGGGCTACAGTTAAGGTACCTTCACACTGAGCAACTTTAGAACGATAACGATAGCGATCCGTGACGTTGCAGCGTCCTGGATAGCGATATCGTTGTGTTTGACACGCAGCAGCGATCAGGATCCTGCTGTGACATCACTGGTCAGAGCTAGAAGGCCAGAACTTTATTTCGTCGCTGGATCACCCGCTGACATCGCTGAATCGGCGTGTGTGACGCCGATCCAGCAATGTGTTCACTTGTAACCAGGGTAAACATCGGGTTACTAAGTGCAGGGCCGCACTTAGTAACCCGATATTTACCCTGGTTACCATTGTAAATGTAAAAAAAAAAAAAAAACACTACATACTTACATTCCGGTGTCTGTCACGTCCCCCGGCGTCAGCTTCCCTGCACTGTGTCAGCGCCGGCAGGCCGTAAAGCAGAGCACAGCGGTGACATCACCGCTCTGCTTTACAGCCGGCGCTTACACAGTGCAGGGAAGCTGACGCCGGGGGACGCGACAGACACCGGAATGTAAGTATGTAGTGTTTTTTTTTTTACATTTACAATGGTAACCAGGGTAAACATTGGGTTACTAAGCGTGGCCCTGTGCTTAGTAACCCGATATTTACCCTGGTTACTTGGGGACTTCGGCATCGTTGGTCGCTGGAGAGCTGTCTGTGTGACAGCTCTCCAGCGACCACACAACGACTAAACAGCGACGCTGCAGCGATCGGCATCGTTGTCTATATCGCTGCAGCGTCGCTTAATGTGACGGTACCTTAACTGGGCAGACATGATAGGCTTAACCCCTTAGCGACCGCCGATACACCTTTTAACGGCGGCCGCTAAGGGTACTTAAACTTAATTAACGGCGCTGTGGAAAAAGTTAATAGCGCCCCCCAGAGTCAGATTTTCTCCGGGGTCTCGGCTGCCGGGGGTAGCCGAGACCCCAGAGAACATGATTCGGGTTTTTTTTTTACCCATCCCGCATTTGCGATCGCCGGTAATTAACAGTTTACCGGCGATCGCAAAAAAAAAAAAAAAAACGCGATCCCTTTTTAATTTCTCTGTCCTCCGATGTGATCGCACATCGGAGGACAGAGAAAAGGGGTCCCAGGTAGCCCCCCAATACTCACCTATCTCCCCCGGTGCTCCTCTGGGCTCCCGGTGGGCGCCGCCATCTTCAAAATGGCGGGCGCATGCGCAATGCGCCCGCCGGCCGGCACCGGGGTAATCTTTGGGGTCTCGGCTGCCGGGGGTAGCCGAGACCCCAAAGAACATAATCGGGGTCGGTTTTACCGACCCCTGTTTTGCGATCGCCGGTAATTAACTGTTTACCGGCGACCGCAAAAAAAAAAAAAAAAGTAAAGTGTAATTCTCTGTCCTCTGATGTGATCGCACATCAGAGGACAGGGAAATAGGGGGATTCGGGGACCCTAGCATACTCACCTGTGTCCCTGGGTCCTCCTGCTGCTCCTCCTGGCTGCCGGGGAAAAGACAATGGCGGGCGCATGCGCAGTGCGCCCGCCATCTGTCTCCATCTGCTGGCCGGCAGGAGAACAGCAGTTGGGGCTAAAATTAGGGCTAGGGTTAGGGCTAGGGTTAGGGCTAGGGTTAAATTTAGGGTTGGGGCTAAATTTAGGGTTAGGGTTGGGGCTAAATTTAGGGTTAGGCTTCTTTCACACTTACGTCGGTACGGGGCCGTCGCAATGCGTCGGCCCGACATACCGACGCACGTTGTGAAAATTGTGCACAACGTGGGCAGCGGATGTAGTTTTTCAACGCATCCGCTGCCCAATCTATGTCCTGGGGAGGAGGGGGCGGAGTTACGGCCACGCATGCGCGGTCAGAAATGGCGGATGCGGCGTACAAAAAAACGTTTCATTGGACTTTTTTTGTGCCGACGGTCCGCCAAAACACAACTGATCCAGTGCACGACGGACGCGACGTGTGGCCATCTGTCACGATCCGTCGGCAATACAAGTCTATGGGCAAAAAACGCATCCTGCGGGCACATTTGCAGGATCCGTTTCTTGTCCAAAACTACGGATTGCGACGGATGCCAAACGACGCAAGTGTGAAAGTAGATATAGGGCTAGGGTTAGGGTTGGGGCTAAAGTTAGGGTTAGAGTTGGGATTAGGGTTAGGATTAGGGTTGGTATTAGGGTTAGGGTTGGCATTAGGGTTACGCTTGGGATTAGGGTTAGGTTTGGGATTAGGGTTAAGGTTAGGGTTGAGATTAGGGGTGTATTGGGATTAGGGTTAGGTTTGAGGTTAGGGTTGAGATTAGGATTAGGGGTGTGTTGGATTTAGGGTTTTGATTAGGGTTATGGTTAGGGTTGACATTAGGGTAGTTTTGGGGTAAGGGTTGTGATTATCATTAGGGTTAGTGATTAGGATTATGGATCAGGTTGGGATTAGGGTTAGGGGTGTGTTGGAGTTGGGTTGGAGCTAGAATTGGGGGTTTCCACTGTTTAGGTACATCAGGGGGTCTCCAAACACGACAGCCAATTTTGCGCTCAAAAAGTCAAATGGTGCTCCCTCCCTTCTGAGCTCTGCCGTGTGCCCAAACAGTGGGTTACCCCCACATATGGGGCATCAGCGTACTCGGGATAAATTGGACAACAACTTCTGGGGTCCAATTTCTCTTGTTACCCTTGTGAAAATAAAAACTTGGGGGCTACAAAATCTTTTTTGCGGAATTTTTTTTTTTTTTTATGACTCTGCATTATAAACTTCTGTGAAGCACTTGGGCATTCAAAGTTCTCACCACACATCTATATAAGAACCTTGGCGGGTCTAGTTTCCAAAACGGGGTCACTTGTGGGGGGTTACTACTGTTTAGGTACATCAGGGGCTCTGCAATCGCAACATAATGCCCACAGACCATTCTGTCAAAGTCTGCATTCCAAAACGGCGCTCCTTCCCTTCCGAGCTCTGCCGTGCACCCAAACAGTGGTTTACCCCCACATATGGCGCATCAGCGTACTCGGGATAAATTGGACAACAGCTATTGCAGTCCAATTTCTCCTGTTACCCTTGTGAAAATAAAAACTTGGGGGCTACAATATTTTTTTTGTGGAAAAAAAAAATATTTTTTATTTTCACGACTCTGCATTCCAAACTTCTGTGAAGCACTTGGGCATTCAAAGTTCTCACCACACATCTAGATAAGTTCCATGGGGGGGTCTAGTTTCCAAAATGGGGTCACTTGTGGAGGGTTTCTACTGGTTAGGTTCATCAGGGGCTCTGCAAACGCAACATAATGCTCGCAGACCACTCTATCAAAGTCTGCATTCCAAAACGGCGCTCCTTCCTTCCGAGCTCTGCCGTGCGCCTAAACAGTGGTTTACCCCCACATATGGGGTACCAGCATACTCAGGACAAATTGGACAACAACTTTTGGGGTCCAATTTTTCTTGTTACCTTTGTGAAAATAAAAACTTGGGGGCTAAAAAATCTTTTTTGTGGAAAAAAAAATATTTTTTATTTTCACGACTCTGCATTATAAACTTCTGTGAAGCACATGGGGGTTCAAAGTGCTCACCACACATCTAGATAAGTTCCTTAAGGGGTCTAGTTTCCAAAATGGTGTCACTTGTGGGGGGTTTCCACTGTTTAGGCACATCAGGGGCTCTCCAAACGCGACATGGCGTCCAATCTCAATTCCAGCCAATTCTACATTGAAAAAGTAAAACGGCGCTCCTTCACTTTTAAGCTCTGCGGTGCGTCCAAAAAGTGGTTTACCCCCACATATGGGGTATTGGCGTATTCAGGAGAAATTGCATAACAAAATTTATGGTTACATTTCTGTTTTTACACATGTGAAAATAAAAAAAATGGTTCTGAATTAAGATGTTTGCAAAAAAAAAGTTAAATGTTCATTTTTTCCTTCCACATTGTTTCAGTTCCTGTGAAGCACGTAAAGGGTTAATAAACTTCTTGAATGTGGTTTTGAGCACCTTGAGGGGTGCAGTTTTTAGAATGGTGTCACATTTCGTTATTTTCTATCATATAGACCCCTCAAAATGACTTCAAATGTGATGTGGTCCCTAAAAAAAAATGGTGTTGTAAAAATGAGAAATTGCTGGTCAACTTTTAACCCTTATAACTCCCTAACAAAAAAAAATTTTGTTTACAAAATTGTGCTGATGTAAAGTAGACATGTGGGAAATGTTATTTATTAACTATTTTTCGTGACATATCTCTCTGATTTAAGGGCATAAAAATACAAAGTTTGGAAATTGCAAAATTTTAAAAATTTTCGCCATATTTCCATTTTTTCATAAATAATCGCAAGTAATATCGAAGAAATGTTACCACTACCATGAAGTACAATATGTCACGAAAAAACAATCTCAGAATCAGCGGGATCCGTTGAAGCGTTCCAGAGTTATAACCTCATAAAGTGACAGTGGTCAGAATTGCAAAAATTGGCTCGGTCATTAAGTACCAAATTGGCTCTGTCACTAAGCTAGGTTCCCATTGCGTTAATGGGAACGCGCTAACGGACAGCGTTACACGGCGAAATTAACGCCGTGCAACGCGTCCGTTAGCGCGCCCATTCACGGCAATGGGAACGCGCAGCACTAGCGCGTGCCATGTTCGGCACGCGCTAGCGACGCGCCGGTGTTTTGTGGCGCGCCGCGGACGCTGCTTGCAGCGTCCGAGGCGCGCCCGCGGTCCGTTCCCCGCTCTCGCAGATCGGGGATCTACGAGAGCGGGGACGTTACCGCGACCCCGGAACGCGGCCCCGGTAAAAACATTGCGTTAGCGCAATCTGCTAGCGCTAAACGGATTGCACTAACGCAATGTGACCCTAAGGGGTTAAGATACAGCAGCTTAACAGACAGTCCTATTTAGAATCGGCTTTGATACATAGGTTTAACACACAAAGGATGGACTTAGAAAGAGTAATTAAGAAATTATCACACAGGACAGGCCTTGAGACAGTAGCTTATATAGCTTGACCAGAGGTTTTTTTTTTGGTGGGGGGGTTAACCCTTTCAATTCCCAACATAGCAAAATCTGAAGGATCAGAATTATGAACCTTGGTGAAGTGGAAGGAAATGGCAGATATACTGCATGTTTTACTCCCAATGTCCAACAGTTAACATCTAGTTCTTATTTTAATGGAGCCAGTGGTGCCACCTATGTATTGCTAAATAAATAAAAGTAGTATTGCAATTTATGTATTGATTTCTTTATTT
This sequence comes from Ranitomeya imitator, assembly GCF_032444005.1. Lineage (NCBI taxonomy): Eukaryota > Metazoa > Chordata > Amphibia > Anura > Dendrobatidae > Ranitomeya > Ranitomeya imitator. The sequence goes on along the minus strand of NC_091283.1, from coordinate 448,285,771 downwards.
GAATTAGAAAAAAATGACCTCGAATTCTGCATTACCGAGCAACAAGTGCAAATCTTATGCCAACATTTATATGATCCTTTGCCACAACTAAGGATACCACTTGTATCCAAACCGCATCAGATTGGAATTGCTCCTGTCCATGTGTGTTCTGTACATGTTTTTAATTGAAGAATAAAAGGTCATCTTTTACTCATCTGAGTGCTGGACACTTCCACCTTTGCTGCAATATTAGGGTCCGCTCACACTAACGTATAAAATAAATCGGTCCCATTTTCATCCAGGAGAGGGGGATGATTTTTTTTTTTTCACTTGTCATCCATATGCTGTTTGTTTGCAATCCAATTTTACTCAGCAGCAGGGACATACATAAAAATAATCAGGCCCCATAGCTGCCATTACAATTCCCCCCTACCTTGCGTAAAAAAAGAGCATTTAATATCCCTACTGACACCAGCCAGCCAGCAGCCTCCAAGCTCCTGGCCCTTACTTCATCCTTTGGACTTAAGGTACCGTCACACTAGACGATATCGCTAGCGATCCGTGACGTTGCAGCGTCCTCGCTAGCGATATCGTCCAGTGTGACAGGCAGCAGCGATCAGGCCCCTGCTGTGCTGTCGCTGGTCGGGGAAGAAAGTCCAGAACTTTATTTGGTCGCTGGACTCCCCGCAGACATCGCTGAATCGGCGTGTGTGACACCGATTCAGCGATGTCTTCACTGGTAACCAGGGTAAACATCGGGTAACTAAGCGCAGGGCCGCGCTTAGTAACCCGATGTTTACCCTGGTTACCATCCTAAAAGTAAAAAAAACAAACACTACATACTTACCTACAGCCGTCTGTCCTCCAGCGCTGTGCTCTGCTCTCCTCCTGCACTGGCTGTGAGCGTCGGTCAGCCGGAAAGCAGAGCGATGACGTCACCGCTCTGCTTTCCGGCCGCTGTGCTCACACAGACAGTACAGGAGGAGTGCAGAGCACAGCGCTGGAGGACAGACGGCTGTAGGTAAGTATGTAGTGTTTGTTTTTTTACTTTTAGGATGGTAACCAGGGTAAACATCGGGTTACTAAGCGCGGCCCTGCGCTTAGTTACCCGATGTTTACCCTGGTTACCGGCATCGTTGGTCGCTGGAGAGCGGTCTGTGTGACAGCTCTCCAGCGACCAAACAGCGACGCTGCAGCGATCCGGATCGTTGTCGGTATCGCTGCAGCGTCGCTAAGTGTGACGGTACCCTTAGTCAGTGGTCCTCCACAGCCACCCACACAGACGGACATACGCTAGACCTCATCTTCACCCGCCTCTGTTCCTTATCTAATTTCACAACCTCTCCCTTCCCCCTATCTGACCACCATCTACTCACCTTCTCATCCTTGTCCTCCTCACTTGCCCCCCACGTCCAGCCATTACCACATCCTCGCAGAAACCTCGCACACCTAGACATTCACAGACTCTCAGACTCTCTCCTACCCCTGTCCTCCATATCTTCACTCCATGACACGGACAGTGCCACCGCTTTCTATAACTCCACCCTCACATCAGCCATAGACTCAGTCGCCCCTCTCATGCATGGCTCAGTGCGACGAACCAATAGGCAACCTTGGCATAACAATCTCACAAAAAAACTTCGACAAGCATCCAGGGTTGCGGAGCGGCGTTGGAAGAAAACACGCCTGCCAGATGACTTCACTGCTTTCAAACAAGCTACATTTGACTTCAAATCTGCCCTCACCTCCGCTAAACAGACCTATTTCACCAACCTTGTATCTTCACTATCCTACAACCCAAAACAACTATTCAGCACATTTACCTCCCTCCTCCGCCCTCCACTGCCACCTCCCCTCATCTCCTCCGAGGACTTTGCCACCTACTTCAAAAACAAGATCGACCAAACAAGACTAACCTTTACAGTTCCATCACCCCAACCACTCCATATACCAGACCTCTGCCCTTCCCTAATAACTTCCCTCTCCAACATCACTGAAGGAGAGCTTACTCGCCTCTTCTCCAAATCGCACCTCACCACCTGTGCACTTGCCCCCATCCCCTCCCACCTGCTCCCCAACGTCACTAACATGCTCATTCCAGCCCTAACCCATCTCTTTAACCTATCGCTATCTTCTGGTACCTTCCCCTCGGCCTTCAAACATGCCACCATCACACCCATCCTCAAAAAAACTAACCTTGACCCAACTGCTATGCCCAGCTATCGCCCCATATCACTGCTCCCGTTTGCTTCAAAACTCCTCGAGCAGCATGTCCATGCTCAAATTTCCTCCCACCTCTCATCTAACTCTCTCCTTGACAACCTCCAATCTGGCTTCCGCCCCCACCACTCCACCGAAACTGTCCTGATAAAAATTACTAATGACTTACTCACAGCCAAAGCTAACAGACAGTTCTCCATCCTCCTCCTTCTTGACCTGTCCTCTGCTTTCGACACAGTCGATCACTGCCTACTGCTACAGATTCTTTCTTCCCTTGGCATCAAAGACCTTGCCCTGTCCTGGATTGCCTCATACCTTTCCGACCGCACATTTAGCGTTTCCCACTCCCACACCACCTCCTCATCCCACCCTCTCTCTGTTGGAGTCCCTCAGGGCTCTGTCCTAGGGCCCCTACTTTTTTCCATCTATACTCTTGGCCTAGGACAACTCATAAAGTCCCACGGCTTCCAGTACCACCTGTATGCGGACGACTCTCAGATCTACCGCTCTGGCCCAGATGTCACCTCTCTGCTGTCCAGAATCCCGAAGTGTCTGTCAGCCATATCCTCCTTCACCTCTCGCTTTCTAAAACTCAATGTAGACAAAACCGAACTCATCATCTTTCCCCCATCTCACGTATCCCCCCTACCTGACCTATCTATTATGGTAAACGGTATCACGCTCTCTCCCGCACCTGAAATCCGCTGCCTCGGGGTAACTCTCGACTCTGCCCTGTCCTTCAAATCGCACGTCCAAACTCTTGCCTTTTGCCTCTTATTCCTGTCGCCTCCAACTCAAAAATATTGCCAGAATCTGTTCCTTCCTCAGCCCACAATCTACCAAAACTCTTGTGCATGCCCTCATCATCTCCCGCCTCGACTACTGCAACACCCTCCTCTGTGGCCTCCCCGCTAACTCTCTTGCACCACTCCAGTCTGTCCTCAACTCTGCTGCCCGGCTAATCCACCTCTCTCCCCGCTACTCCCCTGCTTCTCCCCTCTGCAAATCCCTCCACTGGCTCCCAATTCCCCAACGAATCCAGTTCAAACTACTAACATTGATCTACAAAGCCATTCACAACCTGTCCCCTCCCTATATCTCTGAACTAATCTCCCAATATCTTCCCTCACATAATCTCCGATCCTCCCAAGACCTCCTACTCTCCTCCACACTTATTCGTTCCTCATACAACCGCCTTCAAGATTTCTCCAGAATATCCCCCAACCTCTGGAATTCCATGCCTCAACATGTCCGACTATCCACCACCCTTGGATCCTTCAGACGGAACCTGAAAACCCATCTCTTCAAGAAAGCCTACAGCCTGCAATAACCATTCTGCCGCCTCACCATCGCCAGAGCTGCCGCCTCGCCCCTACCTTCTGTCTCTTCCCCACTATCCCATAGAATGTAAGTCTGCAAGGACAGTGTCCTCTCCCCTCTGTACCAGTCTGTCAATGTAAACCTACTTACTGTAATCGATATCTATAACCCTGTATGTAACTCCTTTCTCATGTACAGCACCATGGAATTAATGGTGCTATATAAATAAATAATAATATCTCACAACTGTGCAGCCCATACAAAGTCATTTTCCTCCTACTTGAAGCCCTTAAAATGCCCTTTCATTGACCCCATAAAGCATGATTCCAACTATAGTGTCCCCCCAAAAGAAAGTATGAAACTCCCACAGTGAATTCTTCCACAGTACCCTCCACACACGATATGATGAACCTACTGTATCCCCACCCCCATCAAAATATAGTGTGCACCACACAATGTGATGCCCGAACTTATCACCACACAGCCTTCCATACTGTATGATGGCCCCCACAACCTTCCACTCACTATACTGGCCCCAATACAACCATCCACAATGTATAATGGCCCCCACCCAGCCCTCTAAACAGCCCATAAAAAAGTCACACTGTATAACGGCCGCACATAGCCCTCCAAATGATATAATGACCCCCACATAGCCCTACATACAGTATAATGGCCCCAACATAATCCTGTAAACAGTATACACTAATACCCTCCTCTACATAGACCTGCAAACAGTATAACAACCTCCACATAACCCTCCATGCAGCATCATGGGCCCTACTTAGCCCTCTATACAGTATTATGGGCATTATATAGTTTTTCCATACAGTATTATGGGCTCCACATAGTCCTCCAAATAATATAACGACCTCACATGGCCCTCCAAATAGTATAATGGCCCTCCATACAGTATTATGGGCATCATATAGTTCCTCCATACAGTATTATGGGCACCATATAGTCCTGCATACAGTATTATGGGCACTACATAGTCTTCCAAATAATATAATGACCCCACATAGCCCTCCAAATAATATAATGACCCCACATAGCCCTCCAAATAATATAATGACCCCACATAGCCTTCCAAATAGTGTAATGGCCCCCACAGAGCCCTCCATACAGTATAATGGCCCCACATACCCTCCATACAGTACAATGGCCCCACATAGCTCTCCATATAGTACTGTTAGCACCACATAGCTCTCCATACAGCACAATGGGCTCAACATAGTCCTCCATATAGTACTGTGAGCATCATATAGTCCTGCATACAGTATTATGGGCACCACATAGTCCTCCATACAGCATTATGTGCACCATATAATCTTGCATATAGTATTATGGGCCACATACAGCCCTCCATACAGTATTATGACTACTATATAGTTCACACATTATTTTGTGCCCCATAGAGTCCTGCTTCTATTGGTGGTACGCCACTTCTCAGCAGCTATTACTCTTTTACAGTTTCCTATGCTACAGAATTGTATCCAATTTTTTTCTCATAATAATAATAATCTTTATTTTTATATAGCACTAACATATTCCACAGCGCTTTACACACATCATCATCGCTGTCCCGATGGGGCTCACAATCTAAATTCCCTATCAGTATGTCTTTGGAATGTGGGAGGAAACCGGAGTACCCGGAGGAAACCTACGCAAACACGGAGAGAACATACAAACTCTTTGCAGATGTTGTCCAGCGCTGCAAGGCTGCTGTGCTATCCACTGCGCCACTGTGCAGTCCGCTGAATACTGCTGAGAAATAAATATGCAGATCTGCACTGATTCATTGAACAACATTGGTCTGAATGCAATCCTATTTTTTATCGTATTCTCGTCTGATTTATACGCAAGCGTGAGCAAACCCTTATGGCAATTATATTCTTGTACATCGGATCAGTATTAGACTGGGGTCACACTTAAAGTATGAAAAATTGGTCCGAGTCTCCCTGCCGAGAGTTGCACAAGTGTAATGCGAGTACAATATGATTTTTCACACCTAGCATCCGATTAACATCTGAGTGCAGTGCAATTGCTATCCGATTGCAATCCGATTTTAACATGAGTTTTTACATACAGCAATTCTCTATGTAAAAGTTACATTCCTGTACATAGGGGCAGTATTATAGTATTTATATTCTTATACATAGGATCAGTATTATAGTAATTATATTCTTGTACATAGAGGGCAGTATTATAGTAGTTATAATCTTGTACATGGGGGCAGTATTATACTAGTTATATTCTTGTACATAGGAGGCAGTATTATAGTAGTTATATTCTTGTACATAGGGGGCAGTATTATAGTAGTTATATTCTTGTACATAGGGGCAGTATTATAATAGCTATATTCTGGTACATACGGTGTGGTATTATAGTAGTTATATAGTGTGGTATATAGTAGGTGGTGATGGCGAACTCAGTCGAGGGGTTCAAGAGAGGCCTGGATGTCTTCCTGGAGCAGAACAATATTGTATCATACAATTAGGTTCTGTAGAAGGACGTAGATCTGGGGATTTATTATGATGGAATATAGGCTGAACTGGATGGACAAATGTATTTTTTCGGCCTTACTAACTATGTTACTATGTTACTATATTCTTGTACATAGGGGCAGTATTATAGTAGTTATATTCTTGTACATAGGATCAGTATTATAGTAGATATATTCTTTTACATAGGGGACATTATTATAGTGGTTACATTCCTGTACATAGGGGCAGTATTATTGTAGTTATATTATTGTACACAGTGGCAGTATTCTTGCACATGGGGTGCGGTATTAAAGTAGTTATATTCTTCTACATTGGGGGCAGTATGAATATAACTACTTAAAAACTTAGTGAGTTGCAAAATACTCCGGTCACATGTGTCCTGTGCGCTTCCATGTGACCGGAGTATTTTGCAATTCACTGTTTATTCCTCTAATGAGGCACCCGGCAGGAGCTGCATCGGACCTTTCTCAATCAACATCTCCCCTGATCGCCAGCCTTGCGCTCCGTTAGCCTGTACTTTCTGTATCTATTTGTACTTTAGCACTATGAGACTAACTACATCACATATATGTCTAACACTGCTTATAGTCAAGGAGATCACATGAAGCATAGAGGCATGGGACAAGGATCATGATGTAATCAAAATGTTATCTGTGGGTGTGGGTATCACATGACGGTTAGCACTACATATAGCAGTATTATGTGTCTGCAACTGCTGCATATAATTGTTGGGTATAATAATGAACATGCTCTGATAAGGTAATCATTCTATGGAAATATCCCATCAGTAGCACTCTCCAGGCTTTTAAAGGAGGAATCCATGATGATTCTGCTATGTGTCAGAAATACATGTCTGAGGATCACATTTGTGGCGTTCTTGGGTCAGACCACCACTGATATTCAGGGCAAAGTGCCATCCCCATTTAGATCCTTGAGATGTTTTGCCTTGCCAAGATAGTTTTAATGTTCCTCTATCAAACTACACTCAAAGCTTGAAAATTATGGTAATATTCCTCTTCCCTCCTAAGTTAGAATGGCAGAATCAAAGAAGCCGAGAAATGGAACATGGTTTCAGTGGCCTTTTTTTGGCTTTGCTTGGTGCGGTTATTTTGGCGCTGAATGAAACTACTGTATGAGTTAAAGATTTTATTGTGCATTTATTTAGGCAAGACATGATTATATTATTTGGGGACTAAATGGCACTGCATTGAAGTATGATTTAGAGGCTATAGTAGATATAAAAATTCTACGCACTTTGTAGACTTTAAACTTGTTAAAATGCCAATTTTTTGTTATGTAGAAGAATCACTTCAGAACTTTGTCCACAATTAACCCCTTTCCGACATCGGGCATAAATGTACGTCAATGTCGGACTCCCACCCTTTGATGTGGGCTCAGGCAGTGAGCCCTCATTTTTCCCGGCACATGTCCGCTGTTTTGAACAGCTGACATGTTTCTGGAACAGCAGTGGATGGAATCGCGATCCACCCGCAGCTATTAACCCGTTAAATGCCACTGTCAAACTCTGACAGCGGTATTTAACATGCGCTTTCGGCAATCGTGCCGGAAATCCACCCATCGGTGACCCCCGTCACGTGATAGCGGGTCACCGGGGGTTGGCATGACAACCAGCGGTCTCCTGCAGACCTCTATGGTTGTCACTGCTGGATTGCTATGAGCGCCGCCCAGTGGTCGGAAAAAGAGTCTTGCAATATAAAGTCATAGTTACTCACCGATAACGGTGTTTCTCGGAGCCCATGACAGCACCACGGAGAGAGGGGATCCGCCCTTCAGGGACAGGAAACCTACAGATAAAAAGGGCGGTACCTCTCCCTCGCATCAGTTGGTTTACAGAGCATCGGAGGACCTCCAGGTTAGATACAAAAGAAAAAAAACATTATAACATTGCTTATGAGAGAAACACCGTGCCTATATTATGTTACGTTAGTTATATATAAGTGAGTAAGTGCTCACCGCACTTGTGATGGGAGGGAATAAGTGGGTGCTCTCATGGGCTCCGAGAAACACCGTTATCGGTGAGTAACTATGACTTTCTCGGTCTCCCATGACAGCACCATGGAGAGAATTGCAGAGACTAAGCTTAGGGAGGGACCACAGCCTCGAGAACCCTTTGCCCAAAGGTCAAGTCAGACACAGAGGCTAGATTTAATCTATAGATATTCCAAACGGGAGGGCTCTGTATTGGAAATTTCTTACTTGTCCATCTATGGAGACTGCCATTCTGAGAAATTTTTGGGATTGTTTGTGGATGGGCACATGGTAATATACATCGCTTAAGTCTAGCATGACCATGTAGCAGTTCGGGAAGAGGCTTTTTATGGTGGATTTTATGGTTTCCATTTTGAATTTTTGTTTTTTTACGTATTTGTTCCGGTTTTTTAGATTTATTATCGTTCGATATGAGCCATCGGGTTTTGGCAATAGAAATAGTGGGGAGTAAAAACCTCTTCCTGTTTCTTGAGGGGAGATCTCCTGAATTACAGACTTCTGTAATAGGGATATAATTTCCTTTTCTAATGCAGTTTGCTCTGTTGCTGAGGACATTGTTCTTGTTACTACATAATTTTTGGGGGTAAAGAAAGAAAATCTATTTTTAGACCGGAGTGAATTAGATTTAAAATCCAAGCATTGTTGGATATTTTTTTCCAGGCGGGGAGGAACGAAGTGAGTCTTCCCCCCCCCCCACCGCGGGAAAAATGTAATTTAGAGGGTTTTTTGTCACGGGAAGTGTTGCCAAAAAGTTAACCCTTGTCCCTGCATCCCATTTACTTCGTTCTCTGGGGGGCTTTCGGCAAAAAAATCTCCGGTTCCGAAAGGACTGTCTGAATGGAGCTGGTCCCAGGTTTGGAAACCCCTTCTTTTTATCCCCCGCTTTCTGGAGGATGTCATCCAAGGTCTCCCCAAACAAGAAGTTTCCATCACATGGAATGGAACATAATTTGAGTTTCGTTTGGAGATCCCCCGGCCAACTTTTAAGCCATAATGTGCTTCTGCCTGCGTTGGAGAGGGCTGCAGCCTTGGATGTTAAGCGCACGGAGTCCGCTGAGGAATCTGCTAAGAATGCTGCTGCAGCTCTAATTACAGGGATTGAATCTATCATTTTATTCCTGGGTGACCCGTCTTTAATTTGTTTTTCCGACTGTTCAATCCACACCACTAAAGATCTAGAGTTACATGTCGCTGCAATCGCAGGTCTCAAGCTACCTCCAGCCGATTCCCAGGCCCCCTTAAGAAAGGTATCCGCTTTTTTGTCTAAAGGGTCTTTAAGGGTACCCATATCCTCAAATGGGAGAGCAAATTTTTTTGAGGCCTTGGCTACAGCGACGTCTAATTTAGGCGCTTTGTCCCAAGAAGTGGATGCTTCGTCTTCGAAAGGATACTTTATTTTAAGAGAGGGTACTGAGGAATTTCTCCTATCAGGTTTCTCCCATTCTTTTTTAATCAATGTTTGGACGTTAGAGTTTAGGGGAAATGTTCTCTGCTATTTATGCCCCAAGCCACCAAACATTATGTCTTGAGCCGTTCTATCGGGACGGGGATCCTCTACCCCCATAGTAGCTCTAACAGCTTTTACTAGAGTATCTACCTCATCTAGTGGGAAGCAGTGACGGCCTGAATCTTCATCGGAGGAAGATAAAGAGGAATCAGATTTATTGGAATCCATGTCCTCAGATGTAGACTGGTCAGAGTGGGAATATACCACCTCTTTTTTTCTCATCTTTCACCTTTTTGAAAGATGTGAGGGCGTTCTGAACCTCAGATCTGATTATCATTTTCAGTTCAGATGCGAAATCGGGGGTCTCTTCACATAAGCAGCGTTGTATACATGAGTTACAAAGCTTTTTGTTCCAGGCTACTGGCAAAGCTTTGTTACAGGTGGGACAGGATTTATTTTTCGTTTTCTCCAACCTCTTCTTTCCCTATTAAGGGAGAAGAAGGAACCCCATTACAAAAAATGAACTTTCTCGGAGATCACTCACCATTCAGACGTGGACGAAGGTACCGATTCTGGAGGGGGGTCCGGATCTGGTAGAGGACTCTTGGGAAGGAGATTTGGTCACTGCAGCAGATCTGCTGCGCTGCGTTGAACGACTGCTGGACCCACTTCTCCGGGTTCCCTGGGGGCCGGCCTGCTTTTTATGATGCTGGTGCTGCTGCCTAGGCTGCTGCTCCTGCTGTGCGTCGCTGTCTTCCATGTTTCCAGGGAGTTAGTGCACACATGCTTGTTGTACAATCTCCCTATTTGAGTTTGGCGCCACCTCCCAGCATCCGACGTCCTTCCGGTCTCTACGTCACGTCCCCGGAGAAAAAATGCTACCGCGCATGCGCGCGACGATGACCCGGAAGTCCTACCGCATTCCCGGAGCGGCGGCCATCTTTGTGCACCCGGAGCGTGTGCTTGTCGGCACAGGAGCTCCGGGTATGTCAGCGCCCCTTCCTCTCTCAGAGTGGCGGCGATTCTCCACTCGCACACCCTGAAGAACCCCTTGGTTCCAGCGATGGCACCGGACCAGCCGCGACAGGAGCCTCCTCGCTGCCGGAACCCGGCCCCGGTCCTTTGGATACGGCATCTTGTTTTGCAGGTACTGCGCCGAAAGAAAGGTTCCCCGTCAGGGACAGGAAACCAAGTGATGCGAGGGAGAGGTACTGCCCTTTTTATCAGTAGGTTTCCTGTCCCTGAAGGGCGATCCCCTCTCTCCGTGGTGCTGTCATGGGAGACCGAGAAAAAAACACTTTACATTTCTTCAATGAGATCTCTGGTTTTAACCCTTCCGATATCATTGCCCCCGGCGTGCATAATAATCAAACTTGGTAATGGGGAAAATCTATCTAGCATGAATAATCTGGTTCAGTATATCACATCACTTTAAACCTCTGATGCCAATCCAACAAAGAAAACTCGGGATAAAAAAATAAATTAACACCATATTTCCGTACTGAAGCTCTTTTCTCCACCAAATGTATAAAGGAATGGCAAATAATCCAAATATATCTTTTTCCAGGATCTAAGTGAAAGATTAAACTAAAATCGACTGTGGTCTAACATAGATGTTAAATCTGCTTGATTCCCATCTACCAAGCTGTTTTACAGCTTCCTCACTAAAACGCAATCTCACAGCTTCAGTCACTGTTCCAATCCTGAAGGAATGGGAAGAGAAATCAAAATGCTCAAGGACAAGTTCAACATCTGTAGAGATTTTTAAAGATGAAATTAAACTGGAACTTCGTCACAATGGAACCATCCAAATTAACAAACAAAGGTCCTGTAGAAAAAGTACTCAAATAGGCCACGAACAGGACATATACAATTATTAACCGCAGATAAACGTAACCACGTACCGCTTCGAAATTGGTCAGTCTTTGATTTTCTTATACAGACCCTAAAACTGCAAAGATTCTATAACGTCATCCCAAAAAATCCCAGAAGGGCAAAATTTGTTTTTAGAAACTAAATTTGCTGATCCTTAAAGCTGCAAAAAAAGGCAACTAAAAATCACTTTAAATAACAGAAACTGAAATTGGGATGAACATACTCCGTGCAAAACACCCACCAACCTTGATAGCAACTCAATAGCAACCGGGCGCCTTTTGTCACAACTGAAACCCCATCCCTCTTTAGTCCGTTTAACAACTTCTTCACCTGAAAAACACTATTCAATGGTCACACTTCATATAACTTCGGAAAAAAATGAGATCCCATGTACAATAAGGGCTAGAGAAGAATAAAGAATACGAAAATTGCACATTTATGTGGCTTGCATCAGACGTCAGTCATACAGGTAGCTACATCAATGTGCAGTTTTTTCTACTAGGCAGCCAACCCCTGCAATGTCTGGCTGCTGCGGGGGTGGCCGTTTTTATCAGTAGTTTGCACCTGTGCTGCCCCTTGCCTTTATCAGTGGAGGCCTGCTGCATCCTGCTAGATGTGCATTTGTCATCAGACAGGGTTTTGGGAAGGCCGTATCTAAGGGTATGTGTCCACGTTCAGGATTGCATCAGGATTTGGTCAGGATTTTTCATCAGTATTTGTAAGCCAAAACCAGGAGTGGAACAATTAGAGGAAAAGTATAATAGAAACATATGCTCCACTTTTGCATTTATCACCCATTCCTGGTTTTGGCTTACAAATACTGATGAAAAATCCTGATCAAATCCTGATGCAATCCTGAACGTGGACACATACCCTTATGGTATGTGTTTTTCTGAGTTTTTCTATGTTAGCTCTTTAAAGCATCTCGACCACAATTGCATAATAACAAGACTGCGTCCTCAAAGGAGGCAAATTTAACCACTGCCACACACTTATCCACCTCGTTATTTAAGGAAGATCCCTTTGGAAATGACAAATGGTGGATAGTGATGGGCAAACGTGCTCTTATCTGAGCATGCTCGGGTGTTAGCCGAGTATCCTGGGCGTGCTAGTATATTATATTCGTGTCCCTGCGGCTGCACGATTTGCAGTTGGTTAGAGAACCTGAACAAATATGGGTATTCCTTAGCAAACAGGCAATGCCTGCATGTGTTCAGGCAAATTATGGAGCCACGAGGACGTGATCATAATATAATAGCACACCAAAGATGCTTGGATAACATCCGAACATGGTCAAATAAGAAGTTATCAGAGCATGTTCGCTCATAACTATTCGGTTCCTTCTTGGGGACAACTCCTAATGGTGAAATCCTGTAGGTTTGAAAAGGTGGACTAACGAATGGGCCGGAAAATTTTTCCTTCCTCCAAATCACAAAATAATTTGTCCCTAACCACAGACAAGTGTTTATTTGTTGATTTTAAATTATTCATTACCTTACAACCTACACCTCTAAAAGGCAGTATGAAAAAACATTCTGAAAAACCTTTAGACACTTTTTCCGCCAAATCCCTGTCTGGGAATGCTTCTAGTGAACATTACATTCTTTCCCACCTCACCGATGTCTGCGCCTTTTTTAATGTAATCCTTGGTACTTGGCTCTGGCTGAATGGCGCTGACAACGATTTAAAGCAACGAAATACCAGATGGTTGCCAGAACAAAAAGAGCACCCATGCTTGTACCGGCTATTCTGCAACCATTTACAGCTTGAGTCATTAACCCCTTAATCCCATATGACGTACTATCCCATCAAGGTGCCCTGGGACTTAATTCCCAGTGACGGGATAGTATTTCATACGCAATCGGCCGTGCTCACGGGTGGAGCGCGGCCGATCGCGGCCGGGTGTCAGCTGCCTATCGCAGCTGACATCTGGCACTCTATGTGCCAGGAGCGGTCACGGACAGCTCCCGGCACATTAACCCCCGGCACACCGCGATCAAACATGGTGGTGCAGGGAAGCATTGCCCAGGGAGGGGGCTCCCTGCGGGCTTCCCTGAGACCCCCGCAGCAACGCGATGTGATCGCGTTGCTGTGAGGGTCTCCAAACTTCCTCCCTGCAGCAAGGCCCGGATCCAAAATGGCTGCGGCATCCGGGTCCTGCAGGGAGGGAGGTGGCTTACCAAGTGCCTGCTCAGAGCAGGCGCTTGGTAAGCCTAGAGCACTGCAAGTCAGATCGCTGATCTGACACAGTGCTGTGCAAACTTCAGTAAACACCGTAAGAAAAAAAAAAAAAACACGAGGCAAAAAAACAACCCTTTATTATCATACCGCCGAACAAAAAGTGGAATAACACGCGATCAAAAAGACGGATATAAATAACCATGGTATCGCTGAAAACGTCATCTTGTCCCGCAAAAAACAAGCCTCCATACAGCATCATCAGCAAAAAAGTAAAAAAGTTAAAGTCCTGAGAATAAAGCGATGCCAAAATAATTATTTTTTCTGTAAAATAGTTTTTATCGTATAAAAGCGCCAAAACATAAAAAAAGATATAAATGAGGTATCGCTGTAATCGTACTGACCCGAAGAATAAAACTGCTTTATCCATTTTACCAAATGCGGAACGGTATAAACACCTCCCCCAAAAGAAATTCATGAACAGCTGGTTTTTGGTCATTCTGCCTCACAAAAATCGGAATAAAAAGCGATCAAAAACTGTCACTGGTCAGAAAATGTTACCAATAAAAACGTCAACTCGTCCCGCAAAAAACAAGACCTCACATGACTCTGTGGACCAAAATATGGAAAAATTATAGGTCTCAAAATGTGGAGACGCAAAAACTTTTTTGCTATAAAAAAGCTTCTTTTAGTGTGTGAAAGCTGCCAATCATAAAAATCCGCTATAAAAAACGCTATAAAAGTAAATCAAACCCCCCTTCATCACCCCCTTAGTTAGGGAAAAATAATAAAATAAAAAAAAAATGTATTTATTTCCATTTTTCCGTTAGGGTTAGGGCTAGGGTTAGGGTTATGGCTGGAGCTAAAGTTAGGGTTAGGGTTGGGGCTAAAGTTAGGGTTTGGATTACATTTACGGTTGGGATTAGGGTTTGGATTAGAGTTAGGGGTGTGTCAGGGTTAGGGGTGTGGTTAGGGTTACTGTTGGGATTAGGGTTAGGGGTGTGTTTGGATTAGGGTTTCAGTTATAATTGGGGGTTTCCATTGTTTAGGCACATCAGGGGCTCTCTAGACGCGACATGGCGTCCGATCTCAATTCCAGCCAATTCTGCGTTGAAAAAGTAAAACAGCGCTACTTCCCTTCCGAGCTTTCCCGTGCGCCCAAACAGGGGTTTACCCTAACATATGGGGTATCAGCGTACTCTGGACAAATTGGACAACAACTTTTGGGGTCCAAGTTCTCTTGTTACCCTTGAGAAAATAAAAATATGGGGGGCTAAAAATCATTTTTGTGGGAAAAAAAGATTTTTTATTTTCAAGGCTCTGCATTGTAAACTGTAGTGAAACACTTGGGGGTTCAAAGTTCTCACAACACATCTAGATAAGTTCCTTGGGAGGTCTAGTTTCCAATATGGGGTCACTTGTGGGGGGTTTCTACTGTTTGTGTACATTAGGGTCTCTGCAAATGCAACGTGACGCCTGCAGACCAATCCATCTAAGTCTGCATTCCAAATGGCGCTCCTTCCCTTCCGAGCTCTGCCATGCGCCCAAACAGTGGTTCCCCCCTCCACATATGGGGTATCAGCGTACTCAGGACAAATTGGACAACAACTTTTGGGGTCCAATTTATCCTGTTACCCTTGTGAAAATACAAAACTGGGGGCTAAAAAATCATTTTTGTGAAAAAAAAAAAGAATTTTTATTTTCACGGC
The DNA here is from genome assembly GCF_032444005.1 of Ranitomeya imitator. Classification (NCBI taxonomy): domain Eukaryota; kingdom Metazoa; phylum Chordata; class Amphibia; order Anura; family Dendrobatidae; genus Ranitomeya; species Ranitomeya imitator. The sequence goes on along the minus strand of NC_091283.1, from coordinate 448,270,526 downwards.
TCTGCGTTATAAACTGTAGTGAAACACTTTGGTGTTCAAAGCTCTCAAAACACATCTAGATAAGTTCCTTAGGGGGTCTACTTTCCAAAATGGTGTCACTTGTGGGGGTTTTTAATGTTTAGGCACATCAGGGGCTCTCCAAACGCGACATGGTGTACCATCTCAATTGCAGTCAATTTTGCATTGAAAAGTCAAACGGCGCTCCTTCCCTTCCGAGCTCTGCCATGCGCCCAAACAGTCGTTTACCCCCACATATCGGGTATCAGCGTACTCAGGACAACTTGGACAACAACTTTTGGGGTCCAATTTCTTCTCTTACCCTTGGGAAAATAAAAAATTGGGGGCGAAAAGATAATTTTTGTGAAAAAATATGATTTTTTATTTTTACGGCTCTGCATTATAAACTTCTGTGAAGCACTTGTTGGGTCAAAGTGCTCACCACACATCTAGATAAGTTCCTTAAGGGGTCTACTTTCCAAAATGGTGTCACTTGTGGGGGGTTTCAATGTTTAGGCACATCAGGGGCTCTCCAAACGCAACATTGCGTCCCATCTTAATTCCAGCCAATTTTGCATTGAAAAGTCAAATGGCGCTCCTTCCCTTCCGAGCTCTGCTATGCGCCCAAACAGTGGTTTACCCCCACATATGGGGTATCGGCGTACTCAGGACAAATTGTACAACAACTTATGTGGTCCATTTTCTCCTGTTACCCTTGGTAAAATAAAACAAATTGGAGCTGAAGTAACTTTTTTGTGAAAAAAGTTAAATGTTCATTTTTATTTAAACATTCCAAAAATTCCTGTAAAACACCTGAAGGGTTAATAAACTTCTTTAATGTGGTTTTGAGCACCTTGAGGGGTGCAGTTTTTAGAATGGTGTCACACTTGGTTATTTTCTATCATATAGACCCCTCAAAATGACTTCAAATGTGATGTGGTCCCTAAAAAATATTGGTGTTGTAAAAATGAGAAATTGCTGGTCAACTTAACCCTTATAACTCCCTAACAAAAAAAAAAATTTGGTTCCAAAATTGTGCTCATGTAAAGTAGACATGTGGGAAATGTTACTTATTAATTGTTTTGTGTGACATATCTCTGTGATTTAAGGGCATAAAAATTCAAAGTTGGAAAATTGCAAAATTTTCAAAATTTTCGCCAAATTTCATTTTTTTCACAAATAAACACACGTTATATCGAATAAATTTTACCACTATGGCCTTTGAGGAAGCATGAGATTCAACCAAAGGCCAACATCCTTAAACACCTTTTACATTCTTATGAACTAAGAATTTTTCATGCACCTGCTCATCATAATTAAACCAGGCGAAACCCCCACAATTCGTAATCACCTCTTACACAATGTCTAAATGCTGGAACAAGCCACAGCATTTTTCTGGAAACCATTTGTCAATATTTAATGAGAAAATGCAAAAGGTTTGAAGCCAATTATGAAAGCATCTTGGAACTCCCTTCCGCCGATCATAATCGCTCTCATTTTTTTATCTTGCTTTAAAAATTATTTTGAAGATGGACGTAGAGATATGTCAACAAACGCATTCTTCCAACGTTTATATATTTGATGAGAGATAACCTAAACAGGGATACATCGCATATTAATGCTTCTTTAATGCACATCTCATTAATGTACCTTGAAATTTGCTGATAGAAGCATTCTTATTTAATACAGAATTATAGTCTACAGCCGAACTCTCCTCAGACCTAGCAAAGGCTACAGTCGTGTCATTAATTACGTCTTGTAAGAAAGAATTAGCGTTATTCTAACAAAGTGGGGCAGAGCCCTCATTTATCTCACCCATTCCGGTGTTTGTGGTCTGTGATCCTGGATCCTGATCCCTTGTCTCCCGGTCAGACCTTCTTGGTGCCGTGACCCGATCCCTTGCAGCAGAATAGCAGTCAGGAGCTCCATCAGCGGTCAGTACACCCTCAGCCTGATCTTCAGCCTTGTGGTACCCAGAGACCGTTACTCTGCTGGATTGTATGTCCCCAGTGCTGCCTGCTGAACAGTTTTGAGGTGGCAAAGCTGTGGGAGCCGCTTGCCAGGACGATAACCCTTGGTCTCCGGGCTGGAGGGGAGAGGATAAGCTGACTTGTGTACCTCTCCTCACGGTAGACCGACTCCGCCGCCCTGCTCCCGACCGCTCTCCTCTTGGCGTTACCTCAGTCGTCTTCTTCCTGTGCAGCCGATGACCAGGTGGGGAATAGGAAGCCCTGTGCCTTCGGGTCCTGACAGACAGCCGGATATCATCCGCACCACCCATCTCTTCCTGCAACTCAGAGCATACGTCCGGAACCGGCGGCGCCAAATCCTCTACGGACCCTGCTGCTGGTTCTTCAGCCAAACAATGCCGCAGCCATTCTTCACCACCCGATGACTGAGAATTTTCCATGAGGTGATGTAATAACTCCTCCATCTTCAAATGTTCCTGTCAGAATGACACCACAAATAGCGCACCTTGGTTTAAATAGAAGACTGAACTCATGCTGCATCCACCAATCATCTGGTCCGGATTGAGCGGGAAAAGACATCTCCAGGTCAGTATAATCTGCCTAGCAACCTGGTCAGTCTGATCCTGCGGGCTTCATTAACCCTTGACATAGCTCAGACAAAAACAATAATTTAGCAGATAACTCTCGACTAATTATTACTATTAAAATCCTATGAGCCCCTTAACCCCTTAATGACAGCCAATACGTCTTTTAACTGACCTGAGATATTAGAGAATAGCCTCCCCATATAGGTAACAATCCAGTAGCTGTCTCTGTCCACTATAGCTGACAACTTTCTGCATCAGCCAAGATCAGTGTTTGCACCATCCAAATCTGTTTAACCCCTTAGATGCTGCTGTAAATAGTGACTACATCATTATATATGGTTAACAGAGTGTGGGGGCTTACTCTTTATCCAAACTGGTGCCCTCAGATCATGATTTTGTGGTCCTGATGTTTGCCGTGGCAATTCATGACCAAATAGCGGCCTTAGCATCTGATGGCTGTTGTAACCTGTTCAGAAGTTAGAGGCATTTAGGTGGTAAAAATACACATTTTCATTTCTGTCATACCACTTTGCATTAATTCCTGTAAAGCACCTGAAGGGTTAATAAACTACCTGACAGCAGTTTTCGATATGTCAGGGGGTGCGGTTTTTAAAATGGTATCACGTTTGGGGGTTTCCCAATAGATGAGTCCCCTAAAGTCACTTCAAAGATGACTAAGTCCCTAAAAAATAAATTTAGTCAATTTCCTTGAAAAAAATGAAAAATTGCTGCTTGATTTTTAAACCTCCAAAAATGCTAACAAAATAAAATAACATTTTACAAATGATTCTGATATAAAGCCGACATGTGGGAAATGTTATTTATTAATGGTTTGCTGTGGTATGACCATCTAGATTAAAGGGATAATCATTCAAATTTTGAAAATTGCTACTTTTTTTTACATTTTTCTCAAATTTTTGATATTTTTTTATAAACAAACACAAAACATATTGACCTAAATTTACCATTATCATAAAGTATAATGTGTCACGAAAAAACAGTATCAAAATCACTGGGATTTGTTGAAGCGTTGCAGAGTTATTACCACATAAAGTGACACTGGTCAGATTTCAAAAATTTGGCTCCGTCACTAAGGGGTTAATCTGACAGAAATGGTTTTCACATTCAATGCTTCTGTTAGGGCGCAGTCAGGCGGCCGTATAAATCTGACACAGATGGAACGCAGTGCATGGACTGGCCGGCGGCTCTCCTGACCCGAGCGTTGCGATCTCCATCACATTTATATGGCTGTCTGACTGCGCCTTTATACTGCGCTCAGGGAACAAAAAAGCTAAAACTGACAATTACTTTTCATTTTATTATGTTTTTTTTTCTTTTCAGTAGAGGATGAAGCCCAGTAGAAATGTATGAGAATCAACCACGCCATGAAATCTTTGGTGTCCAAAACTATATAAACATCTAAAAAATGTCTATTATAACGGCACGTTGGCACTATCGTTTAGGCACTTATGAAAATCGGCTACAATGTGTAGAAAGAAAAAAATAAAAAAAGCACAAGATGGGGTTTATGAGGGCAATCATGGAGACAGGTTCCCTGTAAGAGACAAACAGTGAGTAACACCCGGTGACGGGTCACGACAACAAAGTCCTGGGATGTCATTCAGTAGCAGCTCTCCTGTTACTGACATTATCAGTAACCTGTTCTCCCACTTCCCAGTTGTGACCTCAAAGTCTTGTGACCCATCTGATGTCACCGCCACTCCCTGCTGGAAGAGATATATAGAGCGGAGAGCAGGAAGACAGGTGATCGCCAGCTGAGAAGACAGAAACCGCACTCACCAGGTGAGCACCTGCCATTATTACCTGTATAATGACCAGAAGATAGTACGCAGATGTAGCAGAGCCAAGTTTGCAATAAATGTTGATTATGACTTGTGATCTTACATAGGACTGCAGGTGAAAGGACTACATTATCTTAGGACGACAAGAAACTAACTCAGCTCTGCTGCCTCAGTGTATGAGAGGTCTGTACACACTACTAGCACTGTAAGTGTATGTGCACACGTTGCGGATTTTGCTACGGATCTGCAGCAGTTTTCCATGAGTTTACAGTACCATGTAAACCTATGGAAAACAAAATCCTCACAGCACATGCTGGGGTAAAAAACGCGCGAAAAAGTAGCATTGTTTATTCCGCAGCATGTTAATTCTTTGTGCGGTTTACACCTGCTCCATAATAGGAATCCGCAGGTGGAATACGCACAAAATCCGCAGAAAAAAAATTGTGGTAATTTGCAGTTTACCTGTTGATTTACCAAAATCAGTCTGGAAAAATCCGTGGCGTTTGCACATACCCTTAGGGTCTGTTCACAGTAGGCTTTTGAAGCAAAAACTGGGGGTAAGCGCTCCAAAAACTCCTCAAAAACGTGGTGCTTCCGTTCACTGCCTAGGTGCACACAACGGATTTTAGGCCACATTCACACGTTGAATTTTTTACCTCAGTATTTGTAGCCAAAACCAGGAGGGGAACAATCAGAGGAAAAGTATAATAGAAACACGTCACCACTTCTGTATTTATCACCCACTGCTGGTTTTGGCTTACAAATACTGATGTAAAATACTGATCAAATGCTGAACATGTGAATGTGGTCTAATTAAACTCAGGCAAATCTGACAAGTTTTTCAAGTAGAAGATGCTTCAGGAAACTCTGGAGGTTTTTTTTTCCTGCCCCCTTATGCAGTTTTTTTTGGTGGTGGGGAGTGGATCATTTTTCTGATGTGGTTTTTTTTTTTAAGGATTCTCCCAGTTATTTCTGCAATTTTTTTTACTATCATTCTTTATAGGTGTTTATTTCACTACATTCAATAATGAAGAATCAGCAAGCATTTTTTTTTTTTTTTTAAGCAAAAATAATGATAAAACGAGCAAAAAAAAGTCTGTCCACCTTCAGGACATTTTTGCGCTTTCCCATTGACTTTTATTATAAATTACAGAGCGTCTTCCTAGTGGAAAAGGCCAGATAAATGGTCATCACTGCTAACCGCTTGGCGTTTTTAGAAACCTGAAGTGGTAAGAAGACTGAAAATGTGTCAGCGAGCACTTTTCACATACAGTTACTTATGTTCATTCTTTTGACTATTTTCTGCTTCCTCAGGTGGTTACTGTGAGGGAATCTGACTGAAAAACACTGTGTGCACAGAGCCAAAGAAGAAGCGTTTCCTGATGTAGTTTCCACTACAAACCCATTTTTGAACCCCTCAAAAAAAAAAACTCTAAGACTATGTGCACACAACATCTTTTTTAGACAGAGCATGGTGAACACCAATGTAAAAATTACATTGCTGTGCACCAGGAGTGGGTGATAAATAAAGTGGTGACGTGTTTCTATTATACTTTCCCTCTGAGGCCGGCGTCACACTAGCCTTATGAAAATACGGTCCGTTTTTTCCGGCCGTAATACGCAGAAATGTTCCCAAATAGTGATCCGTATGTCATCCATAGGCAGGGTGTGTCAGCGTATTTTGCGCATGTCATCCTCCGTATGTAATCCGTATGGCCTCCGTACAGCGAGATTTTCTCGCCGGCTTGCAAAACGGACATACAATGGATCCATGGGCTCAAATATTCGTTAAAACATATATACAGTATGTGTATATATATATATATGTTATTTATTTTTTATTTTTTTCATACAGCGCTAGATAGCAGAGAAGCCGGTAATTCAATTGCCGGCTTTTGCCATTTTCTTCCCAAACCCAACATGATATGAGACATGGTTTACATACAGTAAACCATTTCATATCCCTTATTTTTTTTACATATTCCTCACTACTAATGTTAGAAGTGTATGTGTGCAAAATTTGGGGATTCTAGCTGTTAAAATAAAGGGTTAAATCGCGGAAAAAACTGGCATGGGCTCCCACGCAATTTTCTTCACCAGAGTGATAAAGCCAGTGACTGAGGGCAGATATTAATAGCCTAGAGAGGGACCATGGTTATTGCTCTCCTTCCCCCCCTCCCCCGGCTAAAAACATCTGCCCCCAGCCACCCCAGAAAAGGCACATCTGTAAGAAAGCGTCTATTCTGGCACTTGGCCACTGTCTTCCCACTCCCATGTAGAGGTGAGATATGGGGTAATAAAGGGTTAATGTCACCTTGCTAGTGTAAGGTGACATTAAGCCAGGTTAATAATGGAGAGGTGTCAATAAGACACCTATCCATTATTAATCCAATAGTAGTAAATGGTTAACAAAACACACACACACACACACACACATTAGGAAAACAGTATTTTATTGAAATAAAGACACAGGGTGTTGTAATAGTTTATTATACTCACAATCCAATTGAAGACCCATGTCACCTGAAACAAAGTTAAAATAAAAAATCAACAATATCCCATACTTTCCGTCGTTCAGTCTTGTCCCACGCTGTAAATCCATCTGAAGGGGTTAAATAATTTTACAAGCAGAAGCCTGCTAATGCAGCTGCCCCTGCCTGTAAAAACTGGTGAATGAATGGAAAGCAGGGGAACGTAGCTACCTAGACTTGCGGTGCTGCGCCCCCTGCTGGCATAACCTCAGATGAACTCGAGCGTGAGAAAATATTCAGAAAAATTCCCACGCTCGAGTTCATCTGACATTTATTATAGCTATTCTATTCTAACCTGTCAGTGTGATTTTACTGTACACCGCACTGAATTACCGGCTTTTCTATAGAACACCGCTGCGTATTTCTCGCAAGTCAAACTGTTGGTCCGTGTGTAATCCGTATTTTTCTCACCCCCATTGACTTTCATTGGCGTGTTTTTTGCGCAATACGCTGACAAACGCAGCATGCCGCGATTTTCTACGGCCGTATAATACGGATGCGTAAAATACGGCAGATAGGCGCTGCCCCATAGAAAATCATTGGTCCGTGTGCAATGCGTATTTTCTGCGCCTCTCATACGTCCGTAAAACTCGCTAGTGTGACGCCGGCCTGATTGTTCCACTCCTGATTTTGACTTAGAAATACTGAGGTAAAATACTGACTACTGAAGGTGGGAACGTGGCCTTAAACGTTCTTTGCAGACTTTTGATTGGACAGTGCCTAGTTTGGAGGAGATTCCAGTCAAAGATATGGCATGCACTTTCTATTTTTCCTCCAAGCGTTCTTCAAATCCTCTTCAAGAAAAAAATAAAAACCTCTCAAAAACTTGTACGAAAGTTGATTTCTCATAGAAATTTATAGGAAGAGTCTTTCTAGCCTTGTTAACGTGTTTTTTTGAGGAAGGTTTTGGCCCAACAAAACCCTATCTGAATATAGCCCTATACAAGTGTTTATTTCTCGATTCTTCAGATATTCTTTTGTTTCCATCAAGATTCCAGTTCTGCATCTTCTTTCAGTTCTGCTGTGGCCCCAGGGGGGCAAATACTATTTTTAGCCTAGTGAAATGCAGTTCCTCCCTGAAATTTTATCTGCATAGCCGCTAGGAATTATTTTGGACACAGGATCATTATTGCACCCACACAAGGTTGTCACCCACCTTTCCCAGAGTCCTGAATGGCAAACCTCCATAGTGATGCGACAATAAATCCTGAGAGTTGTAGTTCTGCAACATCTGGAAGTACACAGGTTAAAGGGCATTTTTATAGCATGGTTAGAGTCAAAATTTCAAAACAAATGGTTAAAAGAAACTTTCATAGGATGATGGGAGTTGTAGTTTTGCAACAACTAGAGTGCCACTCGCTTACTTTGTAATTTGACAGGTAATTCTGGTATTACCTGACGTGAACATTAATGACGTAGCCATCGGCCGCACCCAGCTGTAAGGTGACGCACATTTCTCATATGAGGCACCTCTGAATCAGAAGCTGACCTGATACTTTGTGATTCAGCGCAGAATATATGAGTGAGGACCTGAAAAATGCAGCAAACGTTTATTTCCTGCAGTAGAAAAACCAGCTCCGCCTGGAAATGCCTCACCGGAGCAGCTCAGAGAGTCTTTATTCTTACGCTTCCTGGATAGCATTCTTCCCAAACCATCAAACGGACAGTTTTGTCTATTTATGCAACAATGCGTCACCTCCTCCACCATTTGACATTCAAAAGTTCGGAAAAGCTGGATGAGAACCCTGTCATAACCAACAACGCCTATTACCCAGCTTTCCTAAAAGTTGAAAAAAAGTCTGGGGGCTAATTTCCACCTCCAAACCATGTGGAATTGCGCATTAAAATGCATATTGGACTGCCAAGGTGCCATATATTGTTCTTGCACAGGGGCCCACTCCTGTCTGTGTCCGCTAGTGGTGGCCACTATGTCACTTCTGACCAGGGTTATCACCCAGCGTTCCTATAATCCTAAATGCATCAACCTGCTCCCATATCGCTACATAGAGAGGAAGATTTGACAATCCGGAGTCTGGGAAAGCTGAGTGTTAGCCACTGTCTGCAGTTATCTCTAGCTCTGCAGAACATTGCTTCTGTTTTTCTACAAGTACATATCGACTTAGGCTACTTTCACACTAGCGTTTTCTGCAATCCGTCACAATGCGTCGTTTTGCAGAAAAAACGCATCCTGCAAAAGTGCTTGCAGGATGCGTTTTTTCCCCATAGACTTGTATTGACGACGCATTGCGACGGATTGCCTCACGTCGCATCCGTCGTGCGACGGATGCGTTGTGCTTTGGCAGACCGCTGCACCTCACAATGGGGCAGCGGATGCGCCGGAGAAATGCATCCGCTGCCTCCGTTGTGCAGTCCGTTAAACGCTAGCGTCGGAATCTCTGCCCGACGCATTGCGACGGGGAGATTCCGACGCTAGTGTGAAAGTAGCCTAATTCTAAAGATTATCAATGACCTCATTCTGCTATTTATCTACACCCCAGAAGCAAATATATTATCTTTAGCTTATTGCTTTTGTCTGCAGAGCAGTACTCCGTGCTTTCTACCCACCCTGTAGATGCACATTAATCATTTTTCTGTCGATCTGCAGAACATTACTCTGCTTTGTCTACTATTTTATATATTCTGCAGATTATTTATTAAGACTGATAGATTTACAGTCTGCAGAGTATTGCACTGAAATGATTTCCAGCTTCAAATACAAATTTCAGCTAAATCGGATATTCTCCTGTAAGCATTTCTAGACTTCGGAGTCATTTTCTGCATCTTCGACAGGTTGCTTCACTCGAGCCTGAAATAGCTGATAACAGGGAGCGATAGCGATCAATCATGCCTAACCTCCCTTACTTTACCTTTAAGGCTATTAAGTTTTTTTAGGCAGAGAAAAACTACAAATTTTCTGCTAGAAACCGCTTAAAAAAATGCTCCTTCTTTGAAGAGTTGTTAACTTCCTGAAGCATTTCCTTAAGGGTATATTCACACTGAGTTTTTGTCAGGAGTATTTGTAGAAGAAAGTCTCCAAAAATCATACGGAGTTACAAAAAAAAAAAAACAAATTCAGGAGGTTTCTTTTTTTTTTTTTTATTGGGAGAGTTTCTGCTCCAAATACTTGTGAAAAAAAACTCAATGAGAATACACTTTTAAAGGGAACCTTTTACCAGGTTTTTGCTTTGTAATCTGAGAGCAGCATAATATAGGGGCAGAGATCCTGATTCCAGCAATGTGTCACTTAGTTTACTGGGTACAGCAGTTGTGATAAATGCTGAGCTCTGTATCCTGCCCACACCACTGATTGGTAGCTGTGTAAACTGTGCATAAGCAGAAAGCCTCCCGCTTTTTATACTTCACAGTATAGAAAGAAAGGTGTCGCTGGCAATAGCAAAACCGCCGCACGAAGCTGCCTCAGAAAAATGACCTCTGATGTTTTCCTGAAGAATGCCTGGGTATAAAGGACGCTGTCTACACATACCCTCAGAGTTTTTCCCTGAAGTGTTTTAGGCCAGCCTTCCGATTGGACAGGGGCTAGGTTGGAAAAGTTTCCGTCAGGATCGGATTCAGAGAGGTCGCACACTAAAAACTTGAAGCAGAAAAGAGCGCTCAAAAGCCAGAACACATGAACAGCAAAGTGGTTTAACAATGGAAATGAATAGAACATTTTTTGAGAGTTTATTGATTATTTTTCATGTGTCTTTTACACTGTATTCGTTAAAAAAAAAAAAAAAAACCTCCTCAAATAGCTGTGTGTGCACATAGCCTAACCAAAAAGTGAATTCCTCTGATTCTAGGTACTTGAATCATGTCTCTGTATCCGTCTCTAGAAGACCTGAAGGTGGACCGGGCATTACAGGTGAGAGCAGAATCATGTTTGTTTGTGGTTTTCTTTTTCCTACAAGAAATATATTTTTCATTAAGGATCCCTGGTCCCCTTTCTTTCCAAATTTTTGAAAAATGTGATTTTACAAATATTGGATATCACTTTAAACTAACATTTTACAAAACTTTCCTGCCTGCAACGACAAGGAGTGCACTAGAGAAGAAGCTGGAATAATAAGAGCTGCTCTGCAGTGTCTTCCAAGTGCTAATGTGCTCTGCATGACGGCCATCTCCTTGTCAGACAGCAGGGGTTAAGTAATCATTACCCTCCCTTATTTGTATAAAATGCCAGGGGCACCGAGAAGGAAACTGCAGAGGAAGGTGCGGTAGCAAGTGTGACAGTCACAACATGTACATGTACTGAGTCACCTACTGACAGCGTATGCTCTGGTGACATGATGGTCACGTGGCAGCCATGTATCAGCGGTTATTCCCATGTGCCATGACACAATCTGGCGCAGTGTGGTGTTATCTCACGTGATATAATAACATTTCTCTCCATCGCAGGTCAAATGGCGACACGTGGGATTACTGGAGAGTGACCTGTTTATTTTCATTTATGTTTTCCAGGCTCAGTCCACCCAAATGATCAACCAGTCACCACCCGCAGCCATAATGCCATCTGCAGCCTGCAGCCAAAGTAGGTGGCACCCAGCAAATGTTTCATCTGTGATAATGTATAAGAAGGAGTTCAAACTTTAATCCCTTTATGACTTTTATTTGTTTCTTTTTGTTCTCCCCCTTCTTCAGGTGTAAGGTGACCCTGACAGCCACGGGTGGAATTGCGATCTACCTGCGGCTGTTAACATGTTAAATGCCACCATCAATCACTGATTGCGGCTTTTAATTTGAGCCCCTCAGAAGCGTGTCAAAAGAGCTGCCCATCTGTGCCCCTGTCAAGTGATAGCAGGGTGCCGATGGGTTGACATGACAGCCGGGGATTTGCAGAAGGCCCTGTTGCTTATCATTGCAGATCTCCTATTAACGCCAGCCCGTGGGCGGCATTCATAGGAGATTATTATATCTGGTACACTCAGCAGGAATAAAGCCCTGCTATGTGTAGCACAATCAGAAGATCGCAGCTTCAAGTCTCCTAAGGGGATTATTGGAGCAAGCAAAAAAGTTTAAAAAAAAAAAAAAGTTTTAAAAAATATTGAAAAAAAAAAAAAGATATAAAAATTTAAAGTCACCCCCATTTTACCCCATTCATAATGAAAAAAACAAAACACAACACATATTTGGTATCACTGTGTTCCGTAATGTCGTAACTATCAAAACATAAAAAGAAGTAATCCAATCAATCAGTAAACGGCATAACGACAAAAAGAAAATCAAAAGCTCCAGAATTGTTTTTTTTGGTTGCTGCAACATTGCAAAAAAAAGCAATACTGGGCGATCAATGCGTCATATGTACCCCAAAATTATATCCATAAAAACGTCAACTCGGCTCACAAAAAATAAGGTCTCACCCAGCCCCAGATCCCACAAAATGGAGACGCTACGGGTCTCAGAAAATGACGCTTTTTTTCCCCCCTTGCAAATGTTGGATTTTTTTTTGACCACTTACGGTAAATAAAAAAGAACTTATACATGTTTGGTGTCTGCGAACTTGTAATGACCTGGGGAAGCATATTTGCAGGTCAGTTTAAGTAAACATGGGAAACAAAGACCCAAAAAACAATTGTGGAGTTGCATTTTTTTTGCAATTTCACTGCACTTGGACATTTTTTCCTGTACATTATATGGTAACATCAATGGTGTTGTTCAAAATGACAACTCGTCCAGCAAAAACAAGCCCTCACATGCCTAGATTGACTGAAAAAAAATGTTATGGCTCTGGGGAGAAGGGAGCAAAAACAAAAACAAAAACTGAGAAACGCAAAGTCATGATGGAGTTAAAAATTTGCCTACCATTGTGTTATACAGCCAAAACCGCCATCCATTGTAGACACACAATATGATCTCAGATACCCTGTAGGTCTGAGGAGCTGAGCTGGTTACCAGCATGTCCCAGCCTGTAGGATCGCAGATGGAACAGCTTGTCTGCCCATAGAACCTGCCTACAGTGGAAGCACATCTACATCGCCCTCTGCTGGCGGATTTTGGTTATGGCAGACTCCTTTCATGCAAACTGCCAAACCCATGAGGAAAGACGTCACCATTCACCCATATCTAGAAAAGAGCACACAGAGAACAGCAACCATATAAACCTCCAACAGAGATGTCTCCTAAGAATTTGTGTGCAAGAGAATGTCTCTTGATGTTTTCGGTTATCAGCCATAATTTACAGTGAATGATAGCTTGATGCCAACTATCATGTGTCATATAGGCCTCAGGGATGTCGTTACTGGGGTTCTGCATTACCCAACATGCAGATATGTGCCCTACTGGTGGAAAATGAGATTTCAGCATTAATTTGGTTTCTCTTTTTATAGGTTTGTACCCAAATCTGTCAGAACTGAATAATTACATGGGACTGTCACTGACTGACGAAGAGATACAGCTCAATATGTCGCTGGTTCCATCAGGAGGAAATGTGAGTGTGGCAATACTCATATACTCACCATGTCAAGAAAGCCAAATAATCTCTATAGGTCGGATACTTCTCGCAGCTGAGGGTTTGTTACAATGGTGTCTAGTCTGGATGATCCTCAGTAAAATAAACACATCAGCAGCAATAACTGTCCTGGTTTGATAAATTGTTACAACAAATCAGTGCAGGAAAAATGTACTGGCTGCCAATACACAAGATTGTGAGAACGCTCAGGCTATGTGCACACGTTGTGGATTCGTGTGCGGATTTTTCCGCACCGTTTTTGCAAAATCCACAGGTTTTACCTGTGGATTTACCGCGGATTTCCTGCATTTTTTGTGCGGATTCCACCTGCAGTTTTACACCTGATGATTCCTAATGAGGAGCAGGTGTAAACCGCTGCGGAATCCGCACAAAGAATTAACAAGCTGCGGAAAATACAACGCAGCGTTTCCGTGCGGTATTTTCCGCACCATGTGCACTTTGGATTTGGTTTTCCATAGGTTTACATGGTACTGTACAATGCATGGAAAACTGCTGCGGATTCGCAGCCAAATCCGCAACGTGTACACACAACCTAAGAAGGCCATGTTCACATGTTGCATTTTTTTTTAATGCAACTTAAAATCTGCTTTTCAACAGTAACAGCAAAAGCTATGAGATTTCAGAAATCTCATGCAAACGCTTGCTTTTTTTCCCCCGTCATATGGAAAACTGTAGCATGTCTGTTCTTTTAGTGGTTTTGCAGCACTTATTTCAGCATAGAAAGCATTGAGAAAGTGCAAAAGCGCAACCATGTGTTTTTGCTGTTTTTTTTAATAACTGAAACTAACTTTATTAAACATATTGTGGACAAATGACACATATAGGGCTCGCTCACATTATCAAATAAAAATAGCTCCGATGTTGCTCCTGAAAAGTTAGACGATTGGGATCTGGTTCAACTGATGTTATGCACATGCGCAATTTTTTTCTCACCCAGCATCTGCTTGCAGTGCATTTTTAACATCATCTTTTACATACTGTAATTCTCTATGTACGGTAATTTAAAGCTGTGTGCACACGTTGCGGATTTTTCACGTTTTTTTAGCATTTTTCCGCTATAAAAAAGCATACATATGCAACCCATCATTTAGAATGAATGCCGCAATTTTTGTGCATATGTTGCGTTTTTTTTCCGTGAAAAAAAAAAAAAGCGCATCACGGAAAAAAAACGCAGCATGTTCATTAATTTTTGCCGATTTTTTGCGGATTTACCACTATATTATTGCATCCCAGAACCTCCGGAAAAATCCGCAAACAAACATGCGGATTTCTTGCAGAAAATGTCTTTTTTGTTCAGGAATTTTCTGCAAGAAATCCTGACGTGTGCACATACCCTCTATCTATCTTTCTATGTGCACACGTCAGGATTTCTTGCAGAAAATTCCTGAAGAAAACCGGACATTTTTTGCAAGAAATCCGCATGCATTTTTTTTCGTGTTTTTTAGGCTACGTTCACATTAGCGTTATGCATGTTTGCGTCGGGTTTGCGTCAGGCGACGCAGCGGCGACGCATGCGTTATGCGCCCCTATATTTAACATGGGGGACGCATGCGTCTTTTTGTGATGCGTTGTGCGACACATGCGTTTTTTTTGCCGCAAGCGTCGGGCCAAGAAAACGCAACAAGCTGCATTTTTCTTGCGTCCAAATTTCGGCAAAAAACGTCGCATGCGTCGCAAAACGCAGCGTTTTTGCGTGCGTTTTGTTGCGTTTTTGTTTGCGTTGTGCCGCCGACGCAGCGGCCCACAACGCAAATGTGAACGTAGCCTTACGTGTTTTTTTCACAATACATTAAATAGCGGGAAAAATGCAAAAAATGCGCAAAATTAATGAACATGCTGCGTTTTTTACCACGATGCGTTTTTTCACAGAAAAAAACACAGCATGTGCACAAAAATTGCGGAATGCATTCTAATTGATGGGATGCATTAGTATGCGTTTTTTTATGCGTTTTTATAGCGAAAAAACGCAACGTGTGCACACAGCCAGATAATGTCACAGGCTCCCCACATACAATAAACTTGCCTTTCCTGTGGCACTAAAGGGTGTTTAGCCTTATTTACACAATTAAACAACTTTAAAATTTTTGATAGCCAGACAAGGTAAAGCAGACAGCTGTGGGCTTACATTATCCGTCTGGGAAGGTCCCTGTTATTGGGGCCTTCTCAGCCTAAAAATACAAGCCCGCAGCCACCCCAAAATTGGCAAGTCACATTAGATACGCCAATTCTGGAACTTTGCCTAGCTGTTCCCGAATGCCACAGTACCAGGGCGATCGGGGTAATGGTAGTTGGGGTTGATGACAGCTGTGGTTTGTGAAAAATCACAGCTGCCATCAAGTCCTGGTGTTAGTAATGGAGGGGTGTCTTTCAGACATCTCCATTACTAACCAAGTAATGAAAAATAAAAACACTCACAAAAAACAACTTTATTTGAATAAAGACTCCCACATACCATCCTTCATTCACCAACTTATTGAAAAAAAAAAAAAAAATCCACTGTTGGTCCGCCGTAATCTAACGAATCGGATGTAGTCCAGAAATGGAAACTTGAAAAACATAAAAAAAAGAGAAATAAGAACAGACTGGCTCATCTAGTGTGATGCACCAATACTGAGGCGGCTTCAGGCTGTTATTTTATGCTAGAAAGGGCCCAATAACCATGGACCTTCCTGCCAGATATCAGCTCACAGCTGTCTGCTTTACCTTGGTTGGTTATCAAAAATAAGGGGTACTCCACATAATTGTTTTTTAAATTATTTAATTAATAGGTTAAATAAGGCTAAACACAGATTATTACCACAAGAAGGGCACTAAAGGGTGACAGTTTATTATATGTACGGGGCTTGTGACATTATATATCTACATGGCATCTAGCTAGTCTATCCATCCATGTGCGGTATATACCAACTCCCCATATACACACATCCCGGCTGATCACTCCTGTGATTATCTCTGTACCAAGGAGCAGCAATTGAATTCCAACCTCCTGATCTTTGGGAGCACTCGTATTGTCAGCCGGAGGGCCCTATAAATTAGATATTTGGCCGATTCTATGAGTTCACATGACTTATGTTAAGTGTAGTTTAAAGGCAATATGTCACCTGATTAATGCTGCCCAGACCACGTACAGGATAAATCAGATCCTCGCTAAACATTTGCTGCCAGGTATACATCTTTTTCTGAACCGCTCAGGTGTTTCAGAGATAATATACTTTAAAGATCCAGGTGGGGACTATAACCAGAGAAGAGACTAGTCTGGCACTTTCCCCAGCAGGTTATTACCAGCGCTGCCAGAGGGGATTGCAGGTTTCTCGCTGTGGGAGAGACCTGTCAATCACCTATAGCAGTATTGGGAACAGCAGGAAGGGCCCAGTGCTAGGCTAGTCTCTTCTTTGGCTATTTGCCCTTGCTCAGATCTTTGAGTATATCATCTCTGAAACACCGGAGCACTTCAGAGAAAATGTATACTTGGATGCAATCGTGCAGCCAGGATCTGATTCATGCTGTCCGTGGTCTCGGCAGCATTACTCAGGTGACAGATTCACTGTAAGTCCTTATATCTTCAGCTTCTGAATGTAGAAGTAACCTTTCCTATTCACAAGTAAGCAGCAGTGATAAAATGGTGTTCTACTGACCATTCTTTACATTGTTTGTTCTTCTTGCCCTGCAGGACGTGGTGGTCCCCAACACCCTCCCGGGAGGTCTGGTGGCCCCGGTCACTGGCAATGACATCGGTTTGAGAAGAGCAGAAATTAAAAATGGAATCCGGGAGCTGATCTTATGTAAGGATGAGAACGGCAAGGTGGGCCTGAGGCTGCGGGCCTTGGATAAGGTGAGGACATGCTGGTGGGAAATCCATAGCCTGGAACGGCTCGGATTAGGCAGTGGGACTAACACTCTGTAATCGTCACTCATTTTAGGGGATCTTTGTGCAACTCGTCCAGGCCAATTCTCCAGCCTCCCTGGTGGGCCTGAGGTTTGGGGATCAGATCCTACAGATTGATAATCAGGACTGTGCCGGATGGAGCAGTGACCGGGCGCACAAGGCACTGAAGAAAGCGGGACAAGACAGGATCAGCATGATAGTCCGAGATCGGTGAGTTACTCCTACATAGATGCAATATAAAAACGAGTGCCATGTTCAAAAACCCAAGGTTTCCTCTCTGAAGGGGTTAATTAAGTGCTGACCACAGAGCGCAATAGTTAAAAAAAAAAAAAAATCATGACATCCCAGCACTCTGCCTCCGATTTTTCTGTTCACGTGACTGCAGCCAATCACCAATGTTAGCTTTTATGCAACAGGACAGTAATTACTTGCAGTAGTCACATGGGCTGCAACACAGCATGGACGTCTGGAGATGTAGATGTATTTTAGGTGTAGTGCTGTCTGTAGACAGCTTTATGATTAACTTGGACAAACTCTTTTAAAAAGGAACTCACATTTTCTCTATCATTTGTAACCACGGAGACACATAGGTCTACATAGGACCTGTGTCCACAAAACGATGTTAAATGGTTTTGAATTATTTTGTTTGCAAATTTTGCAGAATTTTTTGTTTTAGATGCATTGGGTTGTCTAAAAAAATGGAAGTGAAGCTAGATGTATCTATGAGCATCTGGAAAAGAATGGCAACAGTTAACATGGGGGGTGTCATCACAGCCAATATGGTTGGCAGTCGGGTTGGTCAGAAACTTATAATATAAAGAGGATAACTCATGAGTAAATAAGAAACTAAGGGAGAAATGGCCGTCATGTCGACTGTCACCTATATTTCCCCCAATAGACAATACTGAAGGGGCAGGGGTGCCCAAAGCCAGGCCAGGACCTTTCTTCTTCTGATTCTTGGTGGAATGATAGACTAAACAGTACAAGATTAGGGAGCATCCAATATAGAATTGGGTTTTAGTTTCTTTATTTCTCTATAAATAGCCAAAAAAGAGGCACAAATCATGAAATATACACCAAATATTCACCATTATTTCAGTGACAGCTGCAAACATATGCACCCACTATGGAAATACAGGGAAGGACTAAGGCCAGTTTCACAATTGCGGTTGTGTCCGCAGCGTTTCTGACGCATACATCCGCATGAGTCTTGATTTCATATCTTTTACATTGTGGACACAGGTTCATGCATTCGCCTGCATTTACTTACGCATGCGTCTTTTCGCGGTGTGCGGCGGGGCGCGGCTAACGCACCATGTTGCAATTTTTTGAGGCGGCAAATTTCCGTCAAATATGCGCAGGCATGCGCGTGTTAAAAAAACGCATTACTGTCTATGGGAATGCATGCATGCGTTCGCTGTGCTTGCGTACTTCGGACTGCGCATGTCCAGGAACTGATTTAGACACGCCCATTGAGACACGCCCTCCTGGAAATATCGAACGCATGCGCATAAAAAGCGCAAACGCAGGCAAAAAACGCATAGAAACGCAGCATCTTTTTTTGCAGTCATGCGTAAGCTGATGCGGATAAAAAAAAAACCCTGAGTAAACATGGGCTGGCATGTGTTTTTGCATGCGTTTGTGGACAAGACGCTGCGGTCTCAGCCACAAATGTGAAACAAGTCTAAGGCTACTTTCACACTAGCGTTGTATGACGCACGACGCAATGCGTCGTGGCGACGTACCGATGCATGCTGTGAAAGCGCAGCACAACGAGGGCAGAGGAATCAAGTTTTACAACGCATCCGCTGCCCCATTGTGAGCTCCGGGGAGTAGGGGGCGGAGTTCCGGCCACGCATGCGCGGTCAGAAATGGCGGACACAACGCACCAAAAAACGTTACATGCAATGTTTTTTGGAGCCGACGGTCCACCACAACACGACGCAACTGTCGCACAATGGTTGCGACGTGTGGCAATGCGTCGCTAATACAAGCCTATGGAGAAAAAACGCATCCTGCAGACAACTTTGCAGGATGCCTTTTTTTCTGCAAAACGACGCATTGCGACGTGCGTCGTACGACGCTAGTGTGAAAGTAGCCTCAGACGGCAGTGTACCTAGAACAGTGCCCTCTAGTGGACAGTCTGCTTCTGTCTCCATTGGGTCTGAAGAGGAACAGTGCAGAACTGCCGCTGTCTTCCTACACTAGAAGTATCTACACGGGGCTCATATCAAGGATTGTGGAAAAAACCTTTACAATAGGGTTAAAACGGAACAGGCCAAATAAATCATGGTACTTGTACATATCCAAGAAAGTCCACTGCACCACCTGACACCTGCCAATAGTGATGAAAGTTAAGGGATTGATGGGGGGGAAGGTGCGGGGAATAGGGTTACCGTGTTACAAAAAAAAAAAAAAAAAGCACAGCTTGTATGTGGTATTGTGTCAACTTCAATGGAACTCGTCAGTTATATTACATGCAACTTATGGACAGGTCAGACACTGTTTTTTTTTGGGGAAAAAAAGCCATCCATCTGTAATCTTGTTCAACCATGGGATCAGATAAGTTCAGTAAATATAATTGGAGCAGCGCCCACTAGTGGCCATGGCATCAGATGAGATGATTTAAGATCATATAAATAGCAGCAGTGCCCTCTAGTGGTCATATGAGCTCAGTTTAGTAGGTATTAGAGCAGTGCCCTCTAGTGGCCATACCATCAGCTCAGTTTAGTAGGAATAATTAGAGCAGTACTCTCGAGTGGTCTTATCAGTTCAGTAGGTACACTTAGGACAGTGCCCTTTTGTGGCCACTGGAATATATTCCAATATAATACAATTTCTTGGAGCCAACATAAAACTTGTATATGTACAGTTTTCCAGTAACGTACATTGACCTATCCCTACCCTTACAGAGCGTGCTCAGTCCATCATGTCTTCTGTAACATTGATTTCCAGTAAAACCAACACAAAGCAAAATCCATTATCATCTCGAGGTCATGGGGTGGAGCTGGGCAGCTGCTTCCATGGTAAAATCAAAATGACAATTGTGCACTGGCCTTAAAGGACCCTGTGGTATTTTTAGTTTCCTATATCACATTACTATAGTGTGAATATAATCTCTCTCACAATGCGCCACAGCATACACTGAACCAGCAGGGTATAGAATAAACTATGCAGCTCTGGGTGTGACTGGAGAGAAGACCTGATGTAACTTTTGCACAAAATTACTTATATTAACCTGTGTTTTTTTCTCAGTCCATTCCAGCGTACAGTCACTCTACAGAAGGACAGCTCGGGACACGTCGGCTTTGTGTACAAGAAGGGCAAGATCACCTCACTGGTGAAGGACGGCTCGGCTGCCAGGAACGGACTGCTCATCAACCATTACCTGTGTGAGGTCAACGGGCAAAATGTCATTGGACTCAAGGTAAACCGACAAATCTATAGGGGACGGGTGCAGAATCTTATAGTTTTGTGCACTATTAAGTGTGAAAGTTTATGTATCAGACAATTGCATGAATAACCATTCCCTAAACGTAAGGGGGACAAAACACGGAAACGGCATACAGAATCTGAAAGATACCTGGCGCCATTTCCATACATAGTTGGAGATTATGGAATTACTATTTATGCAATTATTCACATATGTATATATATATATATTGGGAGTAGATTATTTAGTGCAGAGAACAAGTGATGGCTAATTTTGTAGAATGAAGGAGAATGGGGGTTGGCATGTCATTCAGGGTACAAGTGACGTGTGTGCTTGAGTAGGAGGTGAAAGGGTCATGCAGTGAATAAATTCAGCGAGTGCTATGTGAGCGATTGCTGGACATTGCGAGATAATGATTTATTTAGAGGTTATAAAAGATTTCCTCTTCTCAGGACCGTGAAGTAGAAAATATTTTGGCATCGTCTGGGCACAGCATAACAGTTACCGTGATCCCCACTGTCATCTATGAGCACATTATAAAAAGGTAAGATTTTACCTAAGAGACAACTGGGGCAATACGGCGCCAATGTCGGAGAATTGCTCTTGTCCTGCCTTGCAAGTATCCACGAGGGCTGAAATAAAAATGTCTATTATACACACACACAGAATATAGATGTATCCACCTCTCGTGTCTCCCCTTTTCCCCATAGTTTGTAAGCTTGCGAGCAGGGCCCTCACTCCTCCTGGTATCTGTTTTGAACTGTATTTTTGTTATGCTGTAATGTCTATTGTCTGTACAAGTCCCCTCTATAATTTGTAAAGCGCTGCAGAATATGTTGGCGCTATATAAATAAAAATTATTATTATTATTATTATGTATGTATATTTAATACGGACACACATACAGTATATGTGAATACAAGTGAATTGAAAAAAAAAACTATATATTACATATATTCAATGCACTATTTCATCAATGGGACATACTGAAGAAATATTAGCGCCAGAATCAAGGAGATCCTCTGCACCTTTCTAGTCCACCATAAGTAGGAATGGTAGGCAAAGCGCTGTGGAATTAAAGGCCCTACACAAATGAAATAAATAAATAATACATTCTAATACTTCTGGTGTCTCCCGATTTACATTGAGAAGTATCAGACATGCTAAAAATTCAACATGCCCAATCTTTCAAAATTGGCTGGAGAAATGTTGGCAGAGCATCAAATACTAAATTGATTGGTGGATAAATAGGGGGTTCAGCTGATGTAGGGTTATATACAGCAGAAACTAGAACACATTTCTTCTGTCAGATGATCCTGTTTCCCAGTTGGGAGATAGGCCACGGTCACACGTTCAGTATTTTACATCAGTATTTGTTAGCCGAAACCAGGAATGGAACAATCAGATGAAAACTATAGTTGCATATGCAAGTTTGGGCATCCCAGTTCAAAACTACTGTAATTGTGGAAAAAAAGTCATATTTTACATTTTAAAAATTACAAACAAAAAAAACCAAAATGGTCCAATACAAAATTTGGACACCCTGCAAAGTTAGTACCTAGTATCACCCCCTTTTGTAAGTATCACAGCTTGTAAACACTTTTTGTAGCCAGTCAAGAGACTTTCAATTCTTGTTTGACGGATTTTCATCCATTCTTCCTTGGAAAATTCTTCTACCTCTGCGAGATTCCTGGGTCGTCTTGCATGCACTGCTATTTTGAGGTCTAGCCAGATTTTCAGTGATGTTCAGATCAGGGGACTGAGGGCCATTGTAAAACCTTCAGCTTGTGCCTTTTGAGGTCTGTTGTGGATTTTGAAGTGTGTGTGAAGGATAATTATCAATTTGTAGAAGCTATTCCATTTTCAACTTCAGCCTTTTTAAAAAAAAAAAAATTGTGTTTGCATCAAGAATTTGTTGAAATTTAATTGAATCCACTCTTCCCTCTACCCATGAAATGTTCCCTGTGCCCTTGGCTGCAACATAATCCCAAAGCATGGTTGATCCACCCCACACTTAATGATTAGCGAGATGTTACTTTCCTGAAATTCTGTGCAATTTTTTCTCCACACACCTTTGATCATTGTGGTCAAAACGCATCAGGATTGTTTAGATGTTGTTTTGCATACTTCTGAAGCTGAATTTTATGGTGAGGATGCAGGAGAGGTTTTCTTCTGATGATGCTTCCTTGAAGGTCATATTTGTGCATGTGTCGCTGAACAGTAGAACAATGTACCACAACTCTAGAGTCTGCTAAATCTTTCTGAAGTTCTTTTGCAGTCAAGCAGGGGTTCTGATTTGCCTCTCTAGCAATCCTACGAGCAGCTCTCACTGAAATATTGCTTGGTCTTCCAGATTTTATCTTAACCTCCACTGTTTCCGTTAAGTGCCATTTCTTAGTTAGATTTTTAACCGATTTTTTTTATAGCCTTCTGCTTTGTGGGCCTCAACTATTCTCATATTCAGAGTGCAAGGCAGCTGCTTAGAAGAACGCATGGCTGCAGTTTTTATAAATCTAGGAAATTTGCATCACCTGGTCTTTCCAAGCGATGATCGTGAACAAGCCATAACCCGAACAGGCTAATTAAGGTCTAAAACCGTGCTGAAAGTTATCTGAGCACACAAATCTCCAAGGGGTACCCAAAGTTTTGCATCGACCCAGTTTCCTTTTTGCAATTTTTAACATTGAAAAAAAAAAGACTACATATATTTACGGTAATTAAAATACAAAGACAATGTGTCATCTTAAACTTTAGGCCTTTTAGAGATCATTTGATCTACCGCCTGCTTAACTCTTCACAATAACAGTAATTTTGTCCAGGGGTGCTCAAACTTTTACATGCCACTGTCTAATACAAACCTGTGCACCACTTCTGCATTTTTCACCAACGCCTGGTTTTGGTTTACAAATAAGGCTACGTTCACACTAGCGTTGTGCGCCGCTGCGTCGGCGACGCGACGCACAACGCACCGAAAAACGCGTGCAAACGCACGCAAAAACGCTGCGCTTTTCGACGCGTGTGTCGTTTTTTGACGAAAATCGGACGCAAGAAAAATTCAACTTGTTGCGTTTTCTTGGTCCGACGATAGCGTCAAAAAAGATGCACGTGTCGGAAAACGCAACAAGCAAAAACGCATGCGTCCCCCATGTTAACCATAGGGGCGCATGACGCGTGCTTCGCCGCTGCGTCGCCCGACGCTAGCGCGACGCACACTAGCCGAACGCTAGTGTGAACGTAGCCTAAGGATGTAAAAAAGGAACCAAATACTGAACGTGTGCACTTGTCCTTAAAAGCAGGCAACTAAATATTTGGACTGTTTTTTTTTCTCCCCAGAATGTCCTCCGGCATGCTAAAGAACTCCATGGATCATTCTATCCCAGAGGTATAAAGTCAGCTGGCCAGAAAACCATCTATGTAAGCCCAAATAATCCATCTGACAGCCTAAAGATGCGCACAGTCCTAATATGCACTTTATAAATGAGGGACCTCGAACCTCTTCCTACAGGAGGCCCTGCTCATCTGACCTATGAACTGTCCGCATCTTATCCAGCCTTATATTATGCAAAAGACTAATTAAAGAGAGCAAGATGTGCAGCAAGAGTTAAATCTACGCAGAAGTCACTCATCGAGAGTGTAAAACCATACAATCCGGAGGGGAGATTGCCCACGATGGAGCTGTGTGTTACAAGTAACCCTACAACAGAGGTTAGCGGATGGCAGAAAATAGTCTGTGCCCTGAATGCGGGCTATCACCTCCTTACAGGTTCCATTCATGATGAGCTGGTGTCCGATCTATAGGCACCATGTTATAGAGCAGGAGGAGCTGAGCAAATTGATATATAGGTTTGTGGGAAAATATTCAATATAACTTTTATTTAAATTCCTTACACTGATACGCTTAAGAGTCCAGTAGGCGGTGCCAGATTAAGCCCACCCACCGGACTCCTGAGCATAGAAAGAGAAGGAATTTAAATAATATACAGATTATACTAAACCTTGTCCCTTAAAACCATATATCAAATCGGGCTTGCCTGTCTTCAATGTAACTGTTTCAGAACTTGCAGAATATCTATCTGCATCTAGCTCATCCCTCCCCATAGAATCTTATAGGCACCAACTGTCATCTATCTCAGTAATGGAAAAGTCTGTCATCATTGAATTCAGATTTTAATCATGAATTGAGAGTGAAAGATCAGATTAGTCCAGGAGGCGAAAGAAGCGGATTTCTCTGATAAGGTATATTATATAGTTGCTTATTTCCACATGTACTACTGATTTATGACATAAAAATTAAAACAACTGTTTCTCTTATCCCCCTGTCATATAATAATGGATTGTTCCATTTCCTTTTCCTGTAACCATGTAAGTCACCCGCTTACTATCCTGCATCCCATCTACACTGTAATGGCGGGTACCCGCTTACTATCCTGCATCCCATCTACACTGTAATGGCGGGTTCCCAGAAAATCCCACCATTTCTTGGCGGTGTATGACATTTGATGGGTAGATCTGGGATTTACCTTAGCTAGTGAGTTCCGACAGTGGAGACTCTCTTTAATGTTTACCATTGTGTTTTGTTACAGTGTGTCAGTGCTTTTGTGTGTAACTAAATATTGTGACTTAAATAAAAATAAAACCGAAAATTATTTACCTTTTGTGATTTGTCTGGTCTTCCTATAACCTCACCCACCTCCGACACGACCCACAGCGCCCGCGGGAGGGCAGACAGACGACCACGAAGACGGACTTGGCTGTTGATGTGGCTCAGGCCAGTTTAATACATTCAGCAGGACGGACAACAAATGACAAGCAACATCAAAAAATATAGTTCTCTCTATGTATATATAGATTTATAGCATCAGTGATTTCATTCCGACATTAGTTACTATTTCCTGTCCGCAAAGCTTATTGGGAGGGAGTAATGGGACCACGTGCCGGGTGTCATTGGTCACTCACTCCCAGGAAATTAAGGGGATCTGGTAAGTGCAAAGAAAACGGTTTCTAAGTGCTGAAAAATATGAGGCCAGTCCCCGCGGAGTCTGTGCTCAAACTCATCAACGCCCCCTAGCGAGCATTAAATACACTGCGGTATGAGTGACCAGCACACACACACTACAGCTCCCAAAGACGAGGGAGCAAAATAAAGGGGGAGCACAGCTTTCTACCCCGAGTGCTAGCTTATAAACAGGAGCGAAGGGTGGCAGAGATGGTGGCAGTGCTTAGCAGCGTGTTCCTGCAACGTGCCAGCGTCTGCCCAGCCAAAAGGTCTGCAGACCACAATGTAACAGCATGATTGTTGTAAGGTCAAATCCCACCATTCATCCGACACTGCGAGGCTTGTGCACACACAAGGGAGGTAGCTGCAGGTTTGGAACATGGGACATAGGAGAGCAACTCTGACACCCTCTTAAAGGGATGGAAGTTGAGAGAGCGCTTGATTGGGGTCATACCACTTTGCAAAGTCACATTAAGGGAAAAAAAAAAGGCAGCAGCAAAGCCAGAGCATGGAGTCAGCAGCAAGGAAAAGGTAAGGATTTGGGGGAAACATGGGGCACAAGCAATCAAAGTGAAGACGAGAGACTAGGACAAGTGTAGTCAGGACCGGCCCGGGGCATGTATACACAGCACTAGTTCGCACATACAACATATATGTACATAGTACATTCAATAGCCACGCACTCCATCAGGTCATATAGGGCGATAGAACACACGTCATCACAAGCAAGTACACAGTTTACATGGAGAATTCCTGTACATGTGGTGATCACTCCCAATGGTGGAGCTACTGGAGGACCTAGTGCAGGTAGATGAGACGGGAGGAAGGACAGATGAGCAGCATCTACTTATCAGCTCTGGAGGTATATACACAACTGACCGCAGCAGACCGTGCCCCATGCAGGCCAGTGTCAGACTGGCACAATGACCCCCAGACTCTGGATAAGCAGACATACCCATCCTGATTTCAGGGAAGTGGACCATAGCATTAGCATACAAAGAGTGTTTCTCTTGCAGAACGCAAGTGGTTGGCAGATAGTCTACCCACTGACCTCCAGGAGGAGGACATCCATCCCTTTTAAGCCACCCCCTCCCCTCCAGAGTTCTACAAAGTGCTAAGTAAAATGTCCAGCAGCAGTCACCAGGGTTAGGGCTGGCTGGTGGAGGCACTGACTGGGCGACAACTAATCCTACGGATTGAGTGCAGGGCCACAGAGCAGCAGCCGCGCATCAAGGAGCTGATGTTATATACCGGCTGTCCTTGACGCCTCTGTGCGCGACACAACCAGGCTACCGTAGGTACCACAGGGATCAGTACAGCCAGTAGGTCCACGACAAAATGTCGACTCCAGTAACTAAGAGGAGCATCAGGATCCTCGCCTTCTGCATTCTCTGCATTGACGATGCCATCTGTTACCAGAACCACACAGCTCGAGTCAGCGCTTGCACATTCTGGCTCTATGGGGTCCTTGGTGGTGGGACTGACTGCAGCCTGTGACTGGAGCACTTTCTCAAATATAGAATCAGGCTCTGGGGTGCCCGCAGCTTCATCTGTCTGCACTCCGCAATCACTGACGCTGCTGGCCTGGACAGCCGCCTCTGCACACAATGGCGGGGGCTGCACGGTAAGACATAAAGGGCCTTCGCCCAGGTAGAACTCTGGGCCAGAGGACACAGCACTGCTGTCATCTGGGGCGGCATACCCGCTATCTCCAGTGTCCTGAGAGTGGCGATCTCCGACAGGAGGCTCGCTCAGTTTGGTGTACGTTGAGCTACGGGTGAGAGAGCGAGCTGGTGAATCCCCGGTAGAGCCTCCACCTTCTGCGCCTGGTACAGAGCCATCATGTGCCAGCTCCATGTTCTGCAGGAGAGTCTCCAGCTTTCGGTTCTGAATATTGATGTCAGTAAAGTATTTCTGCATGCCCATATCTCCATCGCCCAGGCGGCCACGGACGCCGTCCATGACCTCACGTAGCTGCTGAATCTCTCGCTGAGCAGCTTTCAACGCTAATTGCGCCTCCACTCGGTGACACTCTTCTTCTATCCAGTCTTCCTGCATCCGACCGAGCTGAGACCTCAGCTCATCAACCTCTGTGTCTCTAAAGAGTAGAGGAAAGAACACAGCAAAGCAAGAAAAAGTTAGTTGGCAGTCTTATCTCCTTAATGACCAAGCCTAGAAAGGACTTAAAAGGGTTGTCCAACTTTGGGGACAGTTTTTTTTATTATTTTTTTTATTTAACTGCATGTCATATGGGTAAAAATCATTTTTATAACTGGGTTTCTTGAAACATTGTTTGCCAACAAGTGCCTCTGTGTTGCTGTTTATTGCAGAATGGGTTAACTGAGAATCCTTCAGTAAGCTCATTCTGAGGGTCTGACAAAAGAGAATTTGTAACTCTGATCTGTGATTTTTAGCTCCTCTCAGCTGATTTATGACGACAGATCACATCAAAGTTGAATGTGCAGCGAAACAAAGAGCCTGGAAAAGCCAAATGGTGTTAAATCTTTAATAAAACCAAATTTCAAAAACACATTTTTACCTCCAAATACATGCATTTCAGTAAGAAAGAAAAATCAAAGTCTAAAAAATGTCCCCCAGATTTTTATTTAATATAGATACTTTAGCCTCTCCGCTTTTTAGCAGCCTTGATATTTATATTTTATCACTGACCTGGTATATTATGCTTTGTCGCTGTTTTAAACACACATAGAAATGATGTAATGTTCATAAAAAAATTTTTTTTAGCACCACAAATATAAAGATACTAGATGGTGGCCCGATTCTAATGCATCGGGTATTCTAGAGTATGCATGTCCACGTAGTATATTGCCCAGCTATGTAGTATATTGCCCAGCTATGTAGTATATTGCCCAGCCACGTAGTATACAGCACAGAGCCAAGTAGTATATTGCCCAGTCACGTAGTATATTGCCCAGCCATGTAGTATATTGCCCAGCCACGTAGTATATTGCCCAGCCACGTAGTATATTGCCCAGCCATGTAGTATATTGCCCAGCCACGTAGTATACAGCACAGAGTCACGTAGTATACAGCACAGAGCCACATAGTATACTGCCCAGTCACATAGTATATTGGCCAGTCACATAGTATATTGCCCAGCCACGTAGTATACAGCAGAGCCACGTAGTATATTGCCCAGCTACGTAGTATACAGCATAGAGCCAAGTAGTATATTGCCCAGTCACGTAGTATATTGCCCAGTCACGTAGTATATTGCCCAGCCACGTAGTATATTGCCCAGCCACGTAGTATATTGCCCAGCCACGTAGTATATTGCCCAGCCACGTAGTATACAGCACAGAGCCACATAGTATATTGCCCAGTCTCGTAGTATATTGCCCAGTGACGTAGTATATTGCCCAGCGACGTAGTATACAGCACAGAGCCAAGTAGTATATTGCCCAGCCACGTAGTATATTGCCCAGCCACGTAGTATATTTCCCAGCCACGTAGTATACAGCAAAGAGCCACATAATATATTGCCCAGTCTCGTAGTATATTGCCCAGTGACGTAGTATATTGCCCAGCGACGTAGTATACAGCACAGAGCCAAGTAGTATATTGCCCAGCCACGTAGTATATTGCCCAGCCACGTAGTATATTGCCCAGCCACGTAGTATACAGCACAGAGCCACGTAGTATACAGCACAGAGCCACGTAGTATACAGCACAGAGCCACGTAGTATACTGCCCAGTCACGTAGTATATTGCCCAGCCACGTAGTATATTGCCCAGCCACGTAGTATACAGCACAGAGCCAAGTAGTATATTGCCCAGCCACGTAGTATATTGCCCAGCCACGTAGTATACAGTACAGAGCCACATAGTATACTGCCCAGTCACGTAGTATATTGGCCAGCCACGTACTATATTGCTCAGCCACGTAGTATATTGCCCAGCCACGTAGTATATTGCCCAGCCATGTAGTATATTGCCCAGCCACGTAGTATATTGCCCAGTCATGTAGTATATTGCCCAGTCATGTAGTATATTGTCCAGCCACGTAGTATATTGCCCAGCCACGTAGTATATTGCCCAGGCACGTAGTATACAGCACAGAGCCACGTAGTATACAGCACAGAGCCACGTAGTATACTGCCCAGTCACATAGTATATTGGCCAGTCACATAGTATATTGCCCAGCCACGTAGTATACAGCAGAGCCACGTAGTATATTGCCCAGCTACGTAGTATACAGCACAGAGCCACGTAGTATATTGCCCAGCCACGTAGTATATTGCCCAGTCTCGTAGTATATTGCCCAGTGACGTAGTATATTGCCCAGTGACGTAGTATACAGCACAGAGCCAAGTAGTATATTGCCCAGCCACGTAGTATATTGCCCAGCCACGTAGTATATTGCCCAGCCACGTAGTATACAGCACAGAGCCACGTAGTATACAGCACAGAGCCACGTAGTATACAGCACAGAGCCACGTAGTATACTGCCCAGTCACGTAGTATATTGGCCAGTCACGTAGTATATTGCCCAGCCACGTAGTATATTGCCCAGCCACGTAGTATACAGCACAGAGCCAAGTAGTATATTGCCCAGCCACGTAGTATATTGCCCAGCCACGTAGTATACAGTACAGAGCCACATAGTATACTGCCCAGTCACGTAGTATATTGGCCAGCCACGTACTATATTGCTCAGCCACGTAGTATATTGCCCAGCCACGTAGTATATTGCCCAGCCACGTAGTATATTGCCCAGCCACGTAGTATATTGCCCAGCCACGTAGTATATTGCCCAGCCACGTAGTATATTGCCCAGCCACGTAGTATATTGCCCAGCCACGTATGTAACAGGTTAAAAACTAAACATATACTCACCATCTGAGGGCCCCTTGTAGTTCTGTCGCCTGTGTGTGGTGCGCGCGGCAGCTTCCGGTCCCAGGCTTGGTATGAGCGCAGGACCAGTGATGACGTCGCAGTCACATGACCGTGACGTCATGGCAGGTCCTTGTCGCATAGCCTCCTTAGCACCGGAACCTGCCGCTTGCACTGCCGAGGACAAGACGACACGTCAGAGGGTGAGAATAACGTTTTCTTTATTATTATTATTTGTAACAGTACATCTTTTTTACTATTGATGCTGCATACGCATCATCAATAGTGAAAAGTTGGTCACACAGGATTAATAGCTGCGTAACCAGAGTGCGTTACACCGCGCTCCGGTAACGCTGGCATTAACCCTGTATGAGGGCTGACTGGAGGAGAGTACGGAGCGGGCACTGACTGCGGGGAGGAAGGAGCGGCCATGTTGCCGCCGGACTGCGCCCGTAGCTGATTGGTCGTGGCAATGGTCGTGGGCGTTTTGCCACGACCAATCAACGACTGGGATTTCCATGACAGACAGAGGCCGCGACCAATGAATATAAGTGACAGAAAGACAGACAGACGGAAGTGACCCCTAGACAATTATATAGTAGAGATATATAGACATATATAATCTCAATTTTTTTTTTTTTTTTACTGTTCAAACTAAATAACCTGTTGAATACATTTTCCAGGTGATTAGGACTGTGTACAGACTGTGCAGATTTTTTTTTTAATTGTATGGAAGAAATTATTATGTGAAGATATAGGTGGAGGCTTATTTTCTATGACTATGATATTGTTTTCCACTGTAACTTGGGCATCCATAGGAGTTTGTTGGGCTCTCCATGCATGTGTTGTGAGTGTCACACAGCCGCAACACATGCAGCTGCGGAGCCGAACAGCTGATCATTGGAGCGAACCAGGTATCCGGGTTCCCTCTGCAGCTTATTCGGTAAGCGCTATAGCTTGCCGAATAAGCCCTGACCCAATCAAATTTGCTCATTTCTAGTTATTATTATTTATATAGCACCATTAATTCTATGGTGCTGTACATGAGAAAGGGGTTACATACAGAGTTAGGCTATGTGCACACGTTGCAGATTATTTGCGTTTTTTTTATAAAAACACTATAAAACCGCAAATAATCTGCATACGTTAAGCATCCCATCATTTATAATGGAATCCGCAATTTCTGTGCACATGATGTGCGTTTTTCCGCATGAAAAACGCATTGCGGAAAAATAATGAACCTGTTCATTAATTTTGCGTTTTTTTCGTGGATTTCCCATATATATATATATAAAAGTTCAAATCACCCCCTTTTCGCCCCAATCAAAATAAAACAAAAAATCAAAGATACACATATTTGGTATCGCCGCGTTCAGAATCGCCCGATCAATAAAAACAATGGATTAACCTGACAGCTAAATGGCGTAGCGAGAAAAAAAAACGCCAAAATTACGTTTTTTTGGTCGCCGCGACACTGCATTAAAATGCAATAACGGGCGATCAAAAGAACGTATCTACACCAAAATGGTATTATTAAAAATGCCAGCACGGCACACAAAAAATAAGCCCTCACCCGATCCAGATCACGAAAATTGGAGACGCTACGGGTATCGGAAAATCGCGCAATTTGTTGTTTTTTTTTAGCAAACTTTGGAATTTTTTTTCACCACTTAGATAAAAAAATAACCTAGACATGTTAGGTGTCTATGAAATCGTAATGGCCTGGAGAATCATAATGGCAGGTTAGTTTTAGCATTTGGTGAATCTACCAAAAAAGCCAAACAAAAAACAAGTGTGAGATTGCACTTTTTTTGCAATTTCATCACACTTGGAATTTTTTTCCCATTTTCTGTTACATGGCATGGTAAAACCAATGGTATCGTTCAAAAGTACATCTCGTCCCGCAAAAAATAAGCCCTCACATTGCCATATTGACGGAAAAATAAAAAAGTTATGGCTCTGGGAAGGAGGGGAGCGAAAAACGAAAATGAAGAAACGGAAAAAGCTCCGGGGGAGAAGGGGTTAAAGCAGCACTCCAGCGGTGACTTAAAAAAGAAAAGCTGGAGTGGTACTTTAAGTATTTATCTTCCAGCAACTAGTGTTGGACACATGCGCTAAGGATAAGCAGTCTATGTTGTGTAAAGATAAGTCAATTCCTTATCACCAGCAAGATAATCATGGAAGTTGGCGATTTCCTGATGCTCCAAAGCGAAGTAAGTAGAGTAGGTGAAGTCTTTAAAATGGTGCCGGAGAGCTGCCCTGGCCGGTGGCAGCTACTCCGTCTGTAAACTCTAGTAGGAGGTGGGATCCTGTGTCCTAGTAACCAGACGCCGCGCGGTGTGAGGACAGTGAAAGCAGCTCGTCTGGAGGACCTTCGTGACGAAGGTGGTCCTTACCGCAATCCGTACACACACTCCAGTTACGCGGGCTGTCACGTGATTCACTGCACCGCGAAAGTCCTCCAGACGAGCAGCTTTCACTGTCCTCACACCGCGCGGCGTCTGGTTACTAGGACACAGGATCCTGCCTCCCACTGGAGTTTACAAACGGAGTAGCTTGTCTTATCTTCTAGGTTCTTCAAAGTAGCCACCTTTTGCTTTGATGACTGCTTTGCACACTCTTGGCATGCTCTTGATGAGCTTCAAGAGGTAGTCACCGGGAATGGTCTTCCAACAATCTTGAAGGAGTTCCCAGAGAAGCTTAGCAATTGTAGGCCCTTTTGCCTTCACCATCTCGATTGGGTTCAGGTCTGGTGACTGTGGATGGAGTAGCACCCCATCACTCTCCTTCTTGGTCAAATAGCCCTTACACAGCCTGGAGGTGTGTTTGGGGTCATTGTCCTGTTGAAAAATAAATGATGATCCAACTAAACGCAAACCGGATTTAGCATGCCGCTGCAAGATGCTGTGGTAGCCATGCTGGTTCAGTATGCCTTCAATTTTGAATAAATCCCCAACAGTATCACCAGCAAAGCACCCCCACACCATCACACCAAATCCGCCATGCTTCACAGTGGGAACCAGGCATGTGGAGTTCATCCGTTTACCTTTTCTACGTCGCACAAAGATGCGGTGGTTGGAACCAAAGATCTCAAATTTGGACTCATCAGACCAAAGCACAGATTTCCACTGGTCTAATGTCCATTCCTTGTGTTCTTTAGCCCAAACAAGTCTCTTCTGCTTGTTGCCTGTCCTTAGCAGTGGTTTCCTAGCAGCTATTTTACCATGAAGGCCTGCTGCACAAAGTCTCCTCTTAACAGTTGTTGTAGAGATGTGTCTGCTGCTAGAACGCTGTGTGGCATTGACCTGGTCTCTAATCTGAGCTGCTGTTAACATGCGATTTCTGAGGCTGGTGACTCAGATAAACTTATCCTCAGAAGCAGAGGTGACTCTTGGTCTTCCTTTCCTGGGGCGGTCCTCATGTGAGCCACTTTCTTTATAGAGCTTGATGGTTTTTGCCACTGCACTTGGGGACACTTTCAAAGTTTGCCCAATTTTTCGGACTGACTGACCTTTATTTCTTAAAGTAATGATGGCCACTCGTTTTTACTTAGCTGCTTTTTTCTTGCCATAATACAAATTCTAACAGTCTATTCAGTAGGACTATCAGCTATGTATCCTCCAGACTTCTGCACAACACAACTGATGGTCCCAACCCCATTTATAAGGCAAGAAATCCCACATATTAAACCTGACAGGGCACACCTGTTAAGTGAAAACCATTCCCGGTGACTACCTCTTGAAGCTCATCAAGAGAATGCCAAGAGTGTGCAAAGCAGTCATCAAAGCAAAAGGTGGCCACTTTGAAGAACCTAGAATATAAGACATATTTTCAGTTGTTTCACACTTTTTTGTTAAGTATATAATTCCACATGTATTAATTCATAGTTTTAATGCCTTCAGTGTGAATGTACAATTTTTATAGTCATGAAAATACAGAAAAATCTTTAAATGAGAAGGTGTGTCCAAACTTTTGGTCTGTACTGTAAATATATTTATTTTTATTCCATTGGCTTTTTATCAGCGCAATTATTTTTCCTTTATTTTATACTGTATTACAATTTTTGTGGTGATTGTTTATTCGCAGCAGGAAATTATCCTCTTGACACCTTGAGCCACCTGTATATATATTTTCTTTATTCTTTAAGTATTTCCTGTGTTTTTGCAGCAAAAAATGCAGCATTTCTTAGTACCAACTAAGTGAATGAGATTCCTGACATCTCATGCACACGTTGCTTAGTTTTGCCTTGCAGATTTGAAGCGGTTTCAAATCTGCAGCATATCAATTCTTTCAGTGTTTTTCACCCTATGCAATACATTGGAGGAAGGAAAAGCAAGTAAAAAAAAACAAATAAAAAATGCAAGTAAAAAATGAGGTAAAGCCGTATGCATTTCATATATATATTTTCCTGTCACAAGACACGTTTTGATGTGAAAATGTCTGCAGCAAATACTTAATGTGTGCACATACCCACATACAGCCTATTTCAAACACACAAATTCAGCTATACGCTATAAACACAAATGCACACATATAGGAATTGCAGTGCACAAATTCACAGCCACAAACATGCAGTACACGGCACAGTTATTAGACATACACATTACATGTACTGTGCTTATATCATACACATGTACACTGTGCAGAGGACTGGGCACCTATCATGCATCCTCAGTCTCATGCAATGCGGTAGGAGGCACAAGACCCTCACTAAGTGCTCCATGTGCAGCTCCCTGCACAGCAGACTGCTCCCCTCCCCCTCCTGTTTGCCGACTACTAGATGTGCTGGAAAGGCAGGAGCGGGAGTTGTAATAATTGCTGTGTGGTTGGTGAGAAGCAATAGTGCTGAATAGGGGGCAGGGGATTAGTATACCCCATCCTGCTCTAAAGGTACCTTCACATTAAGCGACGCTGCAGCGATATAGACAACGATGCCGATCTCTGCAGTGTCGCTGTTTAGCCGTTGTGTGGTCGCTGGAGAGCTGTCACACAGACAGCTCTCCAGCGACCAACGATGCCGAGGTCCCCGGGTAACCAGTAACCCGATATTTACCCTGGTTACCATTGTAAATGTTAAAAAAAAAACTAACACTACATACTTACATTCCGGTGTCTGTCGCGTCCCCCGGCGTCAGCTTCCCGCACTGACTGTGAGGGCCGGCTGTAAAGCAGAGCACAGCGGTGACGTCACCGCTGTGCTTTACGGCTGGCCGGCGCTCACAGTCAGTGCGGGAAGCTGACGCCGGGGGACACAACAGACACCGGAATGTAAGTATGTAGTGTTTGGGTTTTTTTTACATTTACAATGGTAACCAGGGTAAATATCGGGTTACTAAGCGCGGCCCTGCGCTTAGTAACCCGATGTTTACCCTGGTTACCAGTGAAGACATCGCTGGATCGGCGTCACACACGCCGATTCAGCGATGTCAGCGGGTGATCCAGCGACGAAATAAAGTTCTGGCCTTCTAGCTCCGACCAGCGATGTCACAGCAGGATCCTGATCGCTGCTGCGTGTCAAACATAACGATATCGCTATCCAGGACGCTGCAACATCACGGATCGCTAGCGATATCGTTGTTAAGTTGTTCAGTGTGAAGGTACCTTAAAGGTGGGCAGCAGAGAGGAGGCTTCTTCATCCTGGAGACAGCAGCCGAGCAGGGCAGTGAGTGCAGCAGCAGCCGAGCAAAGCAGTGAGTGCAGCAGCAGCCGAGCAAAGCAGTGAGTGCAGCAGCAGCCGAGCAAAGCAGTGAGTGCAGCAGCAGCCGAGCAGAGCAGTGAGTGCAGCAGCAGCCGGAACAGAGCAGTGAGTGCAGCAGCAGCCGGAACAGAGCAGTGAGTACAGCAGCAGCCGAGCAGAGCAGTGAGTGCAGCAGCAGCCAAGCAAAGCAGTGAGTGCAGCAGCAGCCGAGCAAAGCAGTGAGTGCAGCAGCAGCCGAGCAAAGCAGTGAGTGCAGCAGCAGCCGGAACAGAGCAGTGAGTACAGCAGCAGCCGAGCAGAGCAGTGAGTGCAGCAGAAGCCGGAACAGAGCAGTGAGTGCGGCAGCAGCCAAGCAGAGCAGAGTGCAGCAGCCGAGCAGAGCAGTGAGTGCAGCAGCCGAGCAGAGCAGTGAGTGCAGCAGCCGAGCAGAGCAGTGAGTGCAGCAGCCGAGCAGAGCAGTGAGTGCAGCAGCCGAGCAGAGCAGTGAGTGCAGCAGCCGAGCAGAGCAGTGAGTGCAGCAGCCGAGCAGAGCAGTGAGTGCAGCAGCCGAGCAGAGCAGTGAGTGCAGCAGCCGAGCAGAGCAGTGAGTGCAGCAGCCGAGCAGAGCAGTGAGTGTAGCCCTGCAGCTGCTCCTGGCGCTTGTGTAGCTGCTCTCCAGCGTGGAGAACAGACCCTTGCCGTAGCGGTCACTTCTATGTGTTGTGCTCCCAGGTACAAGAGAGCAGTCAGGAAAGGCAGCACGGCTGTCAGGCTGCTCTGGAAGAACGTGCCCTCAGGAGGTTCGGAGCATCATGCTTTTGATCCAGGGCTCAGGCCCCGAATGTAACTGACTAGCGACATCCCTGCCCTGGAGCAGATGAGCAGAAGCAAAGGGGGAGGCCTGGACTGGGTGAGACACACTGCTGGCATATCTCACACAGTCCAGGCCCCTCCTCTTTGTTTCTGCTCACCAGGCCGCATACACTAGTAAGGGTAGTAACGCCCTGATGTCACTTAGGTGACTGACAGGTATCTTCCTCTTATGTACATAGGGAGAGACCTGTAAAATCACCTCTTGGAGCGCTGGAAAGACCCGGATATGACTAGTCTGTTCTCTGGCTATGGTCCCCAGCCACGTCTTCAAAGTATATTTTCTCTGGTAGGCTACCTTTATGATCAGTTCAAAAGAATTAATACTAAAACTAAATTAGAGAACTTTTCGGAGCTCAGCAGAAATTCCTGTAGTCACTGTGTGTGAATACAGGGCACACACTGTGTGTGAATACAGGGCACACACTGTCAGGATTCCCTCTATTCTCCAGTGTGAATGTGCAGATTAGATTCTAGTTGGCATGTGACCACAACTATTCAAATCGCATGTTTCCAGTCAAGTGACCACCCATTATCTGGAGAAAGAGTGAATCCTGACAGTGTGCGCACTGCACACTTTCACAACATTTTTCTTTATACCTAGTGGCTGAACATTTTCTTGACCTAATACTTTCAACAGCTTGACCCTTTTTTTTTTTTTTTTTAAATTGTACCCATAGTGAGCTCAGTGGTGCAGTCATGTGACGACGGTAAAGGCCCCGTCACACTTAGCGACGCTAAAGCGATCCCAACAACGATACGACCTGTCAGGGATCGTTGCTGCGTCACTATGTGGTCGCTGGTGAGATGTCAAACTGTGAGATCTCCCCAACGACGCAGCAGCGATGCGGCGACCTGTAGCGACCTGTACAAAGATGTCACATGGCAGCTATTTCATGACGATTCACAGACCTCAATGAGGGACGTCCTGTCATGAGGTCGTTGGTAAGGTGTCAAACACAGCGATGTGTGCTACCCAGTGGGACCTCAACGATCAAAAAAAGGTCCAGGCCATTCCGACACGACCAGCGATCTCACAGCAGGGGCCTTGTGACTCAGCAGCGATCTCGCTAGCGATCTCGCTTTGTGTGACGGGGGCTTAAGGATGACACATTATGCGGATATGGCAGCAATCTGGAGAGCAGATCTTTGTACATTGAGCAGGCAAGAGGACATTGGAGCAGATATCTAGCCTCACCTCTCCTGCAGGGCGTCCTGCATATCTTTTAGCCTTGCCCTCAGGTGGCGGATGCAGACCTCTTTCTGCTGCAGGGGGGTGAGGTATTGCTCGGGGGTGGGTGGCTTGATTCCATGATTTTCACTGCATAGACTGTATTTATTTGAGCGTCTAAGAAAGCAAACAAAAATGTCACAAATATAATCCTACTGTCTTGAGAATTGCCACTAAGTACCTGTATAATATTCTGCATTTGTATATAGGTGCCATGCAATGCTTCTGATCCAGAACAGCATTCTGATTTACACTCTAGTCACATCCAAAGATGCAGTCACAATTCTTTTAGTTTTCTAGCTGCAGCATCTCACATGTCAAGTAGACCCTGCTAGTTCAGTGTCTGCACACATGGCCGGCAGCTCTCCTGTATGTACAGCTGTGCCTGGGACTGCAGATCAGCACATTTTGCCTGTGCCGTGGCCCCCGATAATGGGGACCCTGGAGATATAGAGATTCCCCTTTCAATATAATACAAATTACATTATTGCACTTATACTCTGTGGGGTTTGTCACCTTTGGTCTTTAAGGGAAACTGCCAGCAGGTTTTATTACCCCCAATTGATCTAATCTGACAGCGGTAATGTAGATTTATTTCCATATCTTGGTTCTAGCAATCCATTATTCCATTCCTGAATAACTGCTTTTCCAATTTTTATGTAAATGAGCCGCAAGTGCAGGGGCTCTGCTTTTACAGCTCTCCGGCCTTCCTCTCTGCGTACTGCCATTCTCTGGTTGATGACCGACAGGTGACTCCAGTCTGAGTTACCTGACTTCCCCACCGAAGATGTCGTGCGGGTGCAGCCATTCCTTTCGGTGGTGTATGCGCAATTAAGTCCCGATGACCGGGAATGAGAGCACCTGAACAAGATCTCCAGGGGCGAAACCAGGCAACTGACCTGTCATTCGATGACTGGAGGATGGCTACAGGTGGGAAAAAGGTGAGAACACCCTTAAGGGCAGGGAAGAGTCTCCACATTTACATAATAATTGGAAAGTTGATTACTCAGGAATGGAATAAAGGACTTAAAAAATCCAAAACATACAGAATTAATCTGTATTACAGTGAGCTAACATGGATTAGATCAGTTGTGGGCTACTAAGATCCCTTTAAATGGCAGCCAGCAGAATTATGAATGCAGCTTTGGATGTAACTAGAGACTATTTTTAGGTTGATCAGCTGTTTAGAAAAACACAATGTTAAAGTGACAGGTGACTGCCCGTCTATAGTTACCTGGATGCAGGGCTGCTGTCACTTCCTTTATAGGAGCTGGATGTGCTGCTGCTGACAGAGGACGTCCCGTACGGATCCCTCATTGATACAGGAGGGGATGTTCGCCTGTAGAGAGGGAAAAGGGACAGAGACTTTAATCCAAAAGTATTACATGTGCTTCTCACTAAATTAGAATATCAAGAAGTTAATTTATTTCAGTTCTTCAATACAAAAAGTGAAACTCCTATTATATAGAGTCATTACAAACAGAGTGATCTATTTCAAGTGTTTATTTCTGTTAACGTTGATGATTATGGCTTACAGCCAATGAAAACCCAAAAGTCATTATCTCAATAAATTGGAATACTTTATAACACCAGCTTGAAAAATGATTTTAAAATCCGAAATGTTGGCCTACTGAAATGTATGTTCAGTAAATGCGCTCAATCCTTGGTCAGGGCTCCTCTTGCATCAATTACTGCATCAATGCAGCGTGGCATGGAGGCGATCAGCCTGTGGCACTGCTGAGGGGTTATGGAAGCCCAGGTTGCTTTGATAGCAGCATTCAGATCGTCTTAATTGTTGGGTCTGGTGTCTCTCATCTTCCTTTTGACAACAGATTCTCTATGGGGTTAAGGTTAGGCGAGTTTGCTGGCCAATCAAGCACAGTGATACTGTTGTTTTTAAACCAGGTATTGGTACTTTTGGCAGTGTGGACAGGTGCCAAGTCCTGCTGGAAAATGAAATTTCCATCTCCAAAAAGCTTGGGAAGTGCTCTAAAAATTCCTGGTAGATGGCTGCGCTGACTTTAAGATGAGAGACACCAGACCCAACAATGCAGACGAGGTGAAGGCTGCTATCAAAGGAACCTGGGCTTCCATAACCCCTCAGTAGTGCCACAGGCTGATTGCCCCAATGCCACGCCGCATTGATGCAGCAATTGATGCAAAAGGCACCCCGACCAAGTATTGAGTGCATTTACTGAACATACATTTCAGTAGGCCAACATTTCGGATTTTAAAATCATTTTTCAACCTGGTGTTACAAAGTATTCTAATTTACTGAGATAATGACTTTTGGGTTTTCATTGTCTATAAGCCATAATCATCAACATTAACAGAAAAACAAGTGAAATAGATCACTGTTTGTAATGACTCTATATATGAGTTTCACTTTTTGTATTGAAGAACTGAAATAAATTAACTTTTTGATGATATTCTAATTTTGTGAGAAGCACTTGTATATGGAAAAGCAAAAGAAATGGAAGTGTGGTGAGGTGGGGGATTACCTGCGTGAGCCAACTGATGACCTTCTGCCTCCTGGCACAGACATAGGTGCACTGCAGCAAGGTGGCACTACCGGGCGGCACAGGGCACCTACTAGAAATGATTTCATTTACATTACACGTCAATCAGCCTTAGGATAGATCCATATGTGAAACAAGGACATGCCATACACTACACTGCCAAAACTGGCACCACACATCTCTCCTAACCTCCTGGGCAAGGGTAGACATACCATTAGGGCAAAATGTGCAGTCGCACAGAGGCCCAAGAAGAAAGGGGGCTCACTTCCACCTCTAAAGCAGCAAGAAGTTCTGCTATGGATACATAAAGGATTACCGTACATTATTTTGGACTGCCAAGGGCCCATACACTCATTTGGCACTGGGGCCCTATTCTATGTCTTGCAGCTTTCTGAAACCGTTTTGTGGTTTTAGCACCAGCTCTGGCCTGAACTGGGACCCTGGCACCAGACACCCATTGTGACCCTCTGGTGCCAGTTCCCTGATGAAAGCTATAACACGCACAAAGAAAGAAACAAGAAGCGCAAAAGAACGGTGCACACTGAGCCACAATACTATAGAATAATGAAAATTTTATTAGAGACCCAAAAACACACAGTGCTCGACATTAAAAACATTAAAAACACAGCATAAAACATATGCCTGTACACATATGGTGAACGTCCTCCAGATATGGGGATATAATGAACAGACAGACCCCTAAGGAAAAATAATACTAAAAAAAACATGCCTCCGTGAATATACATGCAAAATAAGTCTATCTAGTACAAGCAGGTATCAGCAGGAAAGGCTCCGGCAAAATATATTAATAAATGAAATTAAGCATAATAAGAAAGAAAATATACATTATATAAATAATACAAAAATAATACAAATTCTGCCAAGTGTCTCACCGGAAAATGCACTATGCAATATTGTAATATCAAATTTTGAAAGCATAGATGTGCATTACCATGTGATATTCCAGGCGCATAGGTAGCACCGGGCATATAATCAGTTTAATATCGTGGTGGTGCCCGCTCAACTTTTTCTTTTGTATTTTTTCTTTTGTATAGAAAGCTATAACCACCACCATAAATATCCACACCTACAGCCGCCGCAGATCTCCACACAAGCTTTGCAGTAATTCCAGCCTCAGCCATTTTTACTAAAGCTTGCCAGCAAAGAATAATCCAATATTCTTATTTTTTGCAAGAAATCTTCCTTATAGCATATAATGAAAATTGTATTTGTCGGAACATAAATAATAAAAATGTAAAATAAGCACAAAATGAGCAGCTCAAACAGCAAAGAGTTTAAGAATTAACCTGTGCCCAGAGAAATGCCCCAGCCCTGACCATTAGGGTACTACAAAGAGGTTTGTGTGCCCGACAGTTAGCTGCATTGTATGTATTATATACTTGTTTTATAAGGCAGCAATAGACACAGGGGCGTAAAATAAGCACAAAAGGCAAACAATGGCCCATCTGTGACAAAGGGTCACACACCAACCTGCAGGAGAGACCACAACCGCCCCGTCTCCACGAGAGCTACGGAGGAGGAGGCATCCTGCCCATCACTCATGCATCCCACGGGGTTGCCATAGTAACAGTGA
Organism: Ranitomeya imitator; assembly: GCF_032444005.1. Classification (NCBI taxonomy): domain Eukaryota; kingdom Metazoa; phylum Chordata; class Amphibia; order Anura; family Dendrobatidae; genus Ranitomeya; species Ranitomeya imitator. Next base: position 448,228,113 of record NC_091283.1, on the reverse strand, counting down.
TGATGCTCGATTAGGATCGCAGGCTGTCAGATACGGCGTTTTCCTGATCCTCCACCCACTAATCGCTGCAAGCAACAGCATCCAAGCTGCAGCCGCTCAGCTATCATCAGATGCCCAGCAGTAACAAGTCGTAGCCAGGAAATCTGTGTGTGGCACAGGCATAAGAATATAAGCTGACTGGCAGCTTTCTAAACAGCTCCTGGGGCTGCCCTCCATACATCACATCTAATGCCAATCTAACGTACCACACAGGCAGCCTCTGCAGATGCAATGCTGCCAATATAGCGTGGGAATGAGCTCAGGACCGCCACAACCACACAGACAATGTGCGTAAACAAGGTCAACTTATCTGGTGGGAGATGGGGACCACCTACCCAATGATGAGACCTATGACCGAGAAACAGAAGACATACAAAATATGCCAATACCACAGACAGTGGCGTAGGAAGCGGGGTGCGGTCCGCCCCGGGCGGCACAATGCGGGGGACGACCGGCGCTGCAGGAGAAGAAAAAAAAAAAAAAAAAAGACGCCCCTTTAAATCTTCGGGCGGCGCCGTCCGCCGCCACGACCAGGGCCAGCTCCCCCCACCACCGGACCCCGCCCCCCGCTCTATACTCACCTCTCCTGGTTCCTGCGGCGCCGGCAGCTGCAGCGTCCTCTGACTCTGCGACGTCTCAGAGCAGAGGGCGCGATGACGTCACTACTGTGCGCGCCGCTCTGCCTCTCTGTCCTGAGCGTCGCAGAGCCGGAGAGACGCTGACTGCACCGGACCTGCGCTGGGAACGGGAGAGGTGAGGATTTTACTTTTTTTTTTTTTTCTTTATGTCTGACTGTCTGGGGCTGGGGCAATGCTGGACACACTGGGGCAATACTGGAGACCATGGGGCAGATTGCTGGACACACTGGGGCAATACATGAGACCATGGGGCAGATTGCTGGACACACTGGGGCAATACATGAGACCATGGGGCAGATTGCTGGACACACTGGGGCAATACAGGAGACTATGGGGCAGATTGCTGGACACACTGGGGCAATACTGGAGACCATGGGGCAGATTGCTGGACACACTGGGGCAATACATGAGACCATGGGGCAGATTGCTGGACACACTGGGGCAATACAGGAGACTATGGGGCAGATTGCTGGACACACTGGGGCAATACTGGAGACCATGGGGCAGATTGCTGGACACACTGGGGCAATACAGGAGACTATGGGGCAGATTGCTGGACACACTGGGGCAATACTGGAGACCATGGGGCAGATTGCTGGACACACTGGGGCAATACAGGAGACCATGTGGCAGAATGCTGGACACACTGGGGCAATACAGGAGACCATGTGGCAGAATGCTGGACACACTGGGGCAATACAGGAGACCATGGGGCAGATTGCTGGACACACTGGGGCAATACAGGAGACCATGGGGCAGATTGCTGGACACACTGGGGCAATACAGGAGACCATGGGGCAGATTGCTGGACACACTGGGGCAATACAGGAGACCATGGGGCAGAATGCTGGACACACTGGGGCAATACAGGAGACCATGTGGCAGAATGCTGGACACACTGGGGCAATACAGGAGACCATGTGGCAGAATGCTGGACACACTGGGGCAATACAGGAGACCATGGGGCAGATTGCTGGACACACTGGGGCAATACAGGAGACCATGTGGCAGAATGCTGGACACACTGGGGCAATACAGGAGACCATGGGGCAGATTGCTGGACACACTGGGGCAATACAGGAGACCATGGGGCAGATTGCTGGACACACTGGGGCAATACTGGAGACCATGGGGCAGAATGCTGGACACACTGGGGCAATACAGGAGACCATGTGGCAGAATGCTGGACACACTGGGGCAATACAGGAGACCATGGGGCAGATTGCTGGACACACTGGGGCAATACTGGAGACCATGGGGCAGAATGCTGGACACACTGGGGAAATACTGGAGACCATGGGGCAGAATGCTGGACACACTGGGGCAATACAGGAGACTATGGGGCAGATTGCTGGACACACTGAATACTGGAGACCATGGGGCAGATTTCAGGACACATTGAGGCAATGCTGGAGACCCTGGGCAGACTTCTGGACATACTGGGGCAATACTGGAGACCATGGGGCAGATTGCTGGATACAACGGGGCAATACTGGAGACCATGGGGCAGAATGCTGGACACACTGGGGCAATACAGGAGACCATGGGGCAGATTGCTGGACACACTGGGGAAATACTGGAGACCCTGGGGCAGATTTCTGGACACTGAGGCAATGCTGGAGACCCTGGGGCAGACTTCTGGACACACTGGGGCAATGCTGGACACTGGGGCAGATTGCTGGACACACTGGGGGTAATATGCTGGACACACTGGGGCAATGCTGGACACTGGGGGTAATATGCTGGACACACTGGGGCAGACTGCTGGACACACTGGGGAAAGGCTGGACACTGGGGCAGATTGCTGGACACACTGGGGGCAGTGCTGGACATACTGGGGCAGATTGCTGGACACACTGGGGGTAATATGCTGGACACACTGGGGCAGATTGCTGGACAACATGGGGGTAATATGCTGGACACACTGGGGCAGATTGCTGGACAACATCGGGGTAATATGCTGGACACACTGGGGGCAGGACTTGAGGCATGGGCAGAATGTAGATACGGGGCATGATTGGAGACACGGGGCAGGATTGGATCATGGGGCAGGACGGATACGATGGAGGCTGGTGGGGCAGGATGTGGAGATCATATGGGGTAGAATGGATACTCATGAGGGCAGGATGCGAGAACATATGGCTGGAGCCAGGAATGAGAAACGGGGCCAGGGTGGGGAATATTATTACCATAGGGGCTAATTAAGGGATATTATTACTGCAGTGATGTATTTATTTTATTTTTTGAGTATACTGTTTTAAATGGGGGGGCGGTCCTGTTACTGTGCAGAGTGACACTATATCACCTTTTTTCTTCATGTGATGTAATGTAGAAGTTGTGAAAAATTAAGTAATGTGTTCTGCAAGCGGAGCTCGAGATAACTGTTATTTCCTGCAGAAACGAGTCCTGGCTGGAAGGAATGATGGCGGTCTGTGCTGGATGAAAGATGAAGGACTTCACCTAGAGACGTCACTGGTGAGTCAGTGTGTTACCTATACGCTGAAACTATACACTGTATACTATATAGAGGTCCTGTGTATAATGTCACCAGTGATCTCTGTATTACCTCTACACAGACACTGCATACTAAGTACAGATCTCCTGTGAATACTGGCACTTATGGTGATAGTATTGTGTTTTTTTTTTTATTACTGATCAGTATTGTAGTATTCAGTCACTATGTGGTGGTAATATGTGGTCTGGAAATGGTGTTGTGGTATTTGTCCCTTGTATGTAGTATTATTCGGTCACTATGTGGCCTGGTCATGGTGTGGTGGTATTAAGTCACAGGTGTGGCATGTGGGGGTGACACCATTAGGCCCAGTTTAAGTTCTACAAAACAGGAAAACCGTTTTTGGTAACCTTTGTGTGTATTGAGCCGGGGGGGGGGGGGGGGCGCCAAACTCAGGAACAGCCCCGGGCGGCAAAAGCTCTAGCTACGCCTCTGACCACAGACCAGGACAGGGATGGAAGCAGCTGTTAATAAAACTCCCATCATGTCCTGACTGCTGTTTGTAAACAGTGTTGCCCCCAAAATAAGGTTTTGTAGCTTTTTGGCACAAATTTTACTTTGGAACGTTCCAAAGACACAGGGGAATAAAAAGAAAAGAAAACTCCATTTGCAAATGTCTCAGCACGTTTGGCCACAACTTCTTGCCCAATAATCTGATGGGTTCAGATGGTAAGGCCACCCATCTCCTAAGTAGTGAAGGGGGCAGTAAGACTCTCCGGCTCACAGACGGTGAAAAGAGTGTGGACCCTGGATCAGATTTTTGGGCCCCCTTTACTGTATATGCCAAAGACGCATCCTGAGTCCAACACAGTGTTCACATTAGCATCACAAACACGACCTATACAGGTCCTCAGAGACCATGGAGATAAAGACCCCAGCTCAGGATAGCTCCATCTCCTCCAAAAATAGCAAACGAGGGGAACAGGACAATGGGTTATATCCAAAAAAGGATGAATGTCAGGTAAAGAAGAGAATGGGTAGGGGGGGGTTAGTGATGATCTAGCAATCAGAGGGACCCCCACCCCATACACTGTATCCAGAAAACACAATGACACTGAGCAGATCCCGGGCGGCATCTATAATTAAATGTGCAGGAATCCTGCGCTCACACCCTCGTACTACACAGCTCTCGCTTTCTCAGCAGAATTGCAGTGTTCTGGACCCAGGAGATCCACCCACACATCAATGACGGAGGCTTAAAAACGGAGGAGCGAACAGATGCCCCAACCCTACTCCCATCACAGCGGATCAGGACAGTGGTAAAGCTACAGCTGTGTGTGACCTTCACAATAACAGCAAATGCACGGAAGAGCCGCTGTCGACATCCGGAGGGAATAGTGGCCAAGGCCGTGAGATATATATGGAGGGATGGAACAGAGACAAACAATCCTCAGTCACCTTTGCGTGACTACTGGACCATGCACACGCTCACAGATAGGGCTGCAAGCTCTTGGGACAATTCACAGTGAAGTTTGTCCTTGAGGTATATTATGGCACCTCCAAAACGACACAGACCCCTGGCTGTATACAACCAAACCCATTAGCACAGATATGAGGGACATAAGTGATCCCCAATCTTGCCTGATAAATACAAGCATTAAAGTGTTTATATAGACAGCAAAAAGACAGGAGGGGAGTAATAATGATTGACCCCCAATATCAAACTCCAATCGATGCAGAATTACGCTCCTCCAATTCCATATTGTATACATCCATTCACACACGTTCCATCTGACACCTCTGTATCAACTGGAACCAGAAGCTGGGGTCCTCATCTGGGAGGCGCCATAAGAACATGGCCCCACTTTCAAGGAAAAATATTTAGTTCCATTTCCCTTAAAGATAAATAGAAACTTGTCTCCAAATCAGCAACAGATTTACAAGGATAATAATAAACAGGGGTAAACAAACAAGCGGACAGAGGAGGCGGAAGGTGGAGCCCTCTGCAGGTGCCCTGGGTCAGCTCCCAGTACAACTAGGCACATCTGATCAGTAGCACTCCTGATCCACAATTACCAGGAGGCACCACTAGATTATCCCGGCGAGGCTACCCCCACCACCAGATTACCAACGAGGCTACCCCCACCACCAGATAACCAACGAGGCTACCCCCACCACCAGATAACCAACGAGGCTACCCCCACCACCAGATAACCGACGAGGCTACCCCCACCACCAGATAACCGACGAGGCTACCCCCACCACCAGATAACCGACGAGGCTACCCCCACCACCAGATAACCGACGAGGCTACCCCCACCACCAGATAACCGACGAGGCTACCCCCACCACCAGATAACCGACGAGGCTACCCCCACCACCAGATAACCGACGAGGCTACCCCCACCACCAGATAACCGACGAGGCTACCCCCACCACCAGATAACCGACGAGGCTACCCCCACCACCAGATAACCGACGAGGCTACCCCCACCACCAGATAACCGACGAGGCTACCCCCACCACCAGATTACCGGACGAGGCTACCCCCACCACCAGATTACCGGACGAGGCTACCCCTACCACCAGATAAACGGACGATGCTACCCCAACCACCAGATTACTGGATGAAGCTACCCCCACCACCAGATTACTGGACGAGGCTACCCCACCACCAGATTACCGGACGAAGCTACCCCCACCACCAGATTACAGGACGAGGCTACCCAACCACCAGATTACCGACGATGCTACCCCCACCACCAGATTACTGGAAGAAGCTACCCCCACTACCAGATTATTAATAGTGATGCATGCTCGCTGCCAAACAAAAGCAGCACCCCCTAGTGCTCAACAGTGCCACATTCTGCACCCATCGTCCTCTCCAGTGCCACTCTGTGCACCCCATCATACACCAGTACCACAGCACTCACTAGTTCTCCACAGTGCCACGCTCTGCACCCCCATAATCCTACACAGTGCCACGCTCTGCACCCCCATAATCCTACACAGTGCCACGCTCTGCACCCCCATAATCCTACACAGTGCCACACTCTGCACCCCCATAATCCTAAACAGTGCCACACTCTGCACCCCCATAATCCTACACAGTGCCACACTCCGCACCCCTTAATCCTACACAGTGCCACACTCTGCACCCCCTAAACCTACACAATGTCACGCTCTGCACCCCCATAATCCCACACAATGTTACGCTCTGCACCCCATCATCCTCCATAGTGCCACACACCGCTTGCCCAATGCTACACAGTGCCATTCTACACACCCTATAATTTATCACAGTACCACGCTCTGCACCCCATAATTCTCCACCTTACCAAACTGCGCCCCCCCAACCTTATAACCTAAACAGTGAAAACCGCCCCCTTTCTCCTCACTGTGTAACTATGTAAACTCTGCGTCTGCCCCCATGCAATCTATAGCGCTACCACAGCAGTAGCGCAGCCCCCAATATGCTACACAGGAGCTCCCGCGCCCTCTGCCCCCGGTGTGTGGCCGTGTCCCGGGCGCTGTCACCTGCGGGGCTCTGCATGATGCTGCCGCAGCTCCGGCCGGCGGAGGAGGACTGCGGGGAGGAGAGGAGAGGACGGGGGGAGGGGAGAGCAAGCTGCGTCATTTCACATTCATTTAAAGACACAGAACATACAGAGCCGAGCGGAGATCTGGATGAGCCTGTGCTCCCCATACAGGACGCCAGCAGTGGAGCATGCTGGGACTTGTGGTGTGTCTCATATCCCTAGTAATGATCAATATAGATCTATGTGCTTGGAGCTCCTGGACTCCCAAATTTCACAAGCCATGATGTATAGCCCCTGCTGTCTCCTTACTCAGGTCCCCCTGCACACAGGCTCATTGGTCATTTCTGCCCCTGGTTATAGTCATACTTCCCAACTTTTGAGGAAGGGAAAGAGGGACAAAGAGCGGTGCGCGCACCGCGGCGAATTTTAGGCCACGCCTCTGACCACGCCCATTTCACAACTAGTCACGCCCCAACCACACCCATTTAGCACTGCTGATCACAATGTTTCATAAACAATAATTATAAACAGAAAAAAATATGGCCACACAGTGCTCCATATTGTATAACAGCCACACATGATGCTCCGTACTGTATAATGGCCACACATGATGCTCCATACTGTATAATGGCCCCAAATGATGCTGCGTACAGTGTACTGGCCCCACGTGATGCTCCATACTGTACAATGTCCACACATGATGCTCCATACTGTATAATGGCCACACATGATGCTGCGTACTGTATAATGGCCACACATGATGCTCCATACTGTAAAATGGCCACACATGATGCTTCATACTGTATAATGGCCACTCATGATGCTCAATACTGTATAATGGCCACATGATTCTCCATACTGTATAATGGCCACACATGATGCTCCATACTATATAATGGCCACACATGATGCTCCATACTGTATAATGGCCACCCATTATGCTCCATACTGTATAATGGCCCCATATGATGCAGTGTACAGTATATTGGCCCCACATGATGGTCCATACAGTATAATGGGCTCACATGATGCTTTGTACAGTATAATGGCTCCACACGATGCTGGGTACAGTATAATGGCCCACATGATGCTGAGTACAGTATAATGGCCACACATGGTTACCCCACCACCATCATTGCCTTCTCTGTTGTGAATTCTGTTGTCGGTCTCCCTCCTGTGGTCATGAATGGTACTTCGGCTGGTTCTGTCCATGGACTTCCTCTGGTGGGTGTTTCTGAGTTTCCTTGCACAGGTGACGAGGTTAATTCGTTAGCTGGCTGCTCTATTTAACTCCACTTAGATCTTTGCTCCATGCCACCTGTCAATGTTCCAGTATTGGTCTAGTTCACTCCTGGATCGTTCTTGTGACCTGTCTTCTCAGCAGAAGCTAAGTTCCAGCTTGTATTTCTTTGGTTTGCTATTTTTCTGTCCAGCTTGCTATTTTTATTGTTGTCTTGCTTGCTGGAAGCTCTGGGACGCAGAGGGAGCGCCTCCGCACCGTGAGTCGGTGCGGAGGGTCTTTTTGCGCCCTCTGCGTGGTCTTTTTGTAGGTTTTTGTGCTGACCGCAAAGTAACCTTTCCTATCCTCGGTCTGTTCAGTAAGTCGGGCCTCACTTTGCTAAATCTATTTCATCTCTGTGTTTGTATTTTCATCTTTACTCACAGTCATTATATGTGGGGGGCTGCCTTTTCCTTTGGGGAATTTCTCTGAGGCAAGGTAGGCTTTATTTTTCTATCTTTAGGGCTAGCTAGTTCCTTAGGCTGTGCCGAGTTGCATAGGGAATGTTAGGCGCAATCCACGGCTATTTCTAGTGTGTTTGATAGGATTAGGGATTGCGGTCAGCAGAGTTCCCACGTCCCAGAGCTCGTCCTTTATTATCAGTTACTATCAGGTCATTCCGTGTGCTCTTAACCACCAGGTCCATTATTGTCCTGACCACCAGGTCATAAGAGTACAGGTGGCCCAAAGTACTAATGCATCTCAATAGAGGGATAAGAGAAGTTCTGAGACCATTTTTTTTTCTTTGCAGTGTGTTTTGTCTCTCTTTTCCCCTTTACCTCTGGGTGGTTCAGGACACAGGTGTAAACATGGACATTCAAGGTCTGTCCTCTTGGATGGATAATTTCACTACAAGGGTACAGAGCATTCAAGATTTTGTGGTTCAGAATCCGATGTCAAAGCCTAGGATTCCAATTCCTGATTTGTTTTTTGGTGATAGATCTAAGTTCTTGAATTTCAAAAATAATTGTAAATTGTTTCTTGCCTTGAAACCTCGCTCCTCAGGTGACCCTGTTCAACAAGAAAAGATCATTATTTCTTTGTTACGTGGTGACCCTCAAGACTGGGCATTTTCCCTTGCGCCAGGAGATCCGGCATTGCGTGATTTTGATGCGTTTTTCCTGGCGCTTGGATTGCTTTATGACTAACCTAATTCAGTGGATCAGGCAGAGAAAATCTTGCTGGCTCTGTGTCAGAGTCAGGATGAAGCGGAGATATATTGTCAGAAGTTTAGAAAGTGGTCTGTGCTCACTCAGTGGAATGAATGTGCCCTGGCAGCAATCTTCAGAAAGGGTCTCTCTGAAGCCCTTAAGGATGTCATGGTGGGATTTCCCATGCCTGCTGGTCTGAATGAGTCTATGTCCTTGGCCATTCAGATCGATCGACGCTTGCGTGAGCGTAAAGCTGTGCACCATTTGGCGGTACTATCTGAGCATGGGCCTGAGCCTATGCAATGTGATAGGACTTTGACCAGAGCTGAACGGCAAGAACACAGACGTCGGAATGGGCTATGTTTTTACTGTGGTGATTCCACTCATGCTATCTCCGATTGTCCTAAGCGCACTAAGCGGTTCGCTAGGTCTGCCACCATTGGTACGGTACAGTCTAAATTTCTATTGTCCGTTACTCTGATTTGCTCTTTGTCATCCTATTCTGTTATGGCATTTGTGGATTCAGGCGCTGCCCTGAATTTGATGGACTTGGAGTATGCTAGGCGCTGTGGTTTTTTCTTGGAGCCCTTGCAGTATCCTATTCCTTTGAGAGGAATTGATGCTACGCCTTTGGCCAAGAATAAGCCTCAGTACTGGACCCAATTGACCATGTGCATGGCTCCTGCACATCAGGAGGATATCCGCTTTCTGGTATTGCATAATCTGCATGATGTGGTCGTTTTGCGGTTGCCATGGCTACAGGTTTATAATCCAGTATTGGACTGGAAATCTATGTCTGTGTCCAGCTGGGGTTGCCAGGGGGTACATGGTGATGTTCCATTTTTGTCTATTTCGTCTTCCACTCCTTCTGAAGTTCCAGAGTTTTTGTCGGATTATCGGGATTTATTTGATGAGCCCAAAGCCAGTGCCCTACCTCCTCATAGGGATTGCGATTGTGCTATTAATTTGATTCCTGGTAGTAAGTTTCCTAAGGGCCGATTGTTCAATTTATCTGTGCCAGAACACGCCGCTATGCGGAGTTATATAAAGGAATCCTTGGAGAAAGGCCATATTCACCCGTCGTCATCACCGTTAGGAGCAGGGTTCTTTTTTGTGGCCAAGAAGGATGGTTCTTTGAGACCTTGTATTGATTACCACCTTCTTAAAAAAATTACAGTCAAATTTCAGTATCCTTTGCCGTTGCTGTCTGATTTGTTTGTTCGTATTAAAGGGGCTAGTTGGTTCACCAAGATAGATCTTCGAGGGGCGTATAATCTTGTGCGTATTAAACAAGGCGATGAATGGAAAACAGCATTTAATACGCCCGAGGGCCATTTTGAGTACCTGGTTATGCCATTCGGGCTTTCCAATGCTCCATCAGTATTTCAGTCCTTTATGCATGACATCTTCCGAGAGTACCTGGATAAATTCCTGATTGTGTATTTGGATGATATTTTGGTCTTTTCGGATGATTGGGAGTCTCATGTGAAGCAGGTCAGAATGGTGTTCCAGGTCCTTCGTGCGAATTCCTTGTTTGTGAAGGGGTCAAAGTGTCTCTTTGGAGTTCAGAAGGTTTCATTTTTGGGGTTCATTTTTTTCCCTTCTACTATCGAGATGGACCCTGTTAAAGTCCAGGCCATTTACGATTGGACTCAGCCGGCATCTGTGAAGAGCCTGCAAAAGTTCCTGGGCTTTGCTAATTTTTATCGGCGCTTCATCGCTAATTTTTCTAGTGTTGCTAAACCGTTGACTGATTTGACCAAGAAGGGTGCTGATGTGGTCAATTGGTCTTCTGCAGCTGTAGAGGCTTTTCAGGAGTTGAAGCGTCGTTTTTCTTCTGCCCCTGTGTTGTGCCAGCCAGATGTTTCGCTCCCGTTTCAGGTTGAGGTTGATGCTTCTGAGATTGGAGCAGGGGCTGTTTTGTCGCAAAGAAGTTCTGATGGCTTGGTGATGAAGCCATGTGCTTTCTTTTCTAGAAAGTTTTCGCCTGCTGAGCGTAATTATGATGTTGGTAATCGTGAGTTGTTGGCCATGAAGTGGGCATTCGAGGAGTGACGTCATTGGCTTGAAGGAGCCAAGCATCGCGTGGTGGTCTTGACAGATCACAAGAATTTGACTTATCTTGAGTCTGCCAAACGGTTGAATCCGAGACAGGCTCGATGGTCGTTATATTTCTCCCGTTTTGATTTTGTGGTTTCGTACCTTCCGGGCTCTAAGAATGTGAAGGCTGATGCCCTGTCAAGGAGTTTTGTGCCTGACTCTCCGGGTGTTCCTGAGCCGGCGGGTATTCTCAAAGAGAGGGTAATTTTGTCTGCCATCTCCCCTCATTTGCGGCGGGTGCTGCAAAAATTTCAGGCTGATAGACCTGACCGTTGCCCAGCGGAGAAACTGTTTGTCCCTGATAGATGGACTAGTAGAGTTATCTCTGAGATTCATTGTTCAGTGTTGGCTGGGCATCCTGGAATCTTTGGTACCAGAGATTTGGTGGCTAGATCCTTTTGGTGGCCGTCTTTGTCACGGGATGTGCGTTCTTTTGTGCAGTCCTGTGGGACTTGTGCTCGGGCTAAGCCCTGCTGTTCTCGTGCGAGTGGGTTGCTTTTGCCCTTGCCGGTCCCGAAGAGGCCCTGGATGCATATTTCTATGGATTTTATTTCGGATCTCCCCGTCTCTCAAAAGATGTCGGTCATTTGGGTGATTTGTGATCGCTTTTCTAAGATGGTCCATTTGGTACCTTTGTCTAAATTGCCTTCCTCCTCTGATTTGGTGCCATTATTTTTCCAGCATGTGGTTCGTTTACATGGTATCCCGGAGAACATCGTTTCTGACAGAGGTTCCCAGTTTGTTTTGAGGTTTTGGCGATCCTTTTGTGCTAGGATGGGCATTGATTTGTCTTTTTCCTCGGCTTTCCAGCCTCAGACAAATGGCCAAACCGAACGAACTAATCAAACTTTGGAAACATATCTGAGATGCTTTGTTTCTGCTGATCAGGATGATTGGGTGTCCTTTTTGCCGTTGGCTGAGTTCGCCCTTAATAATCGGGCCAGCTCGGCTACTATGGTTTCACCGTTTTTCTGCAATTCTGGTTTCCATCCTCGTTTCTCTTCAGGGCAGGTTGAGTCTTCGGACTGTCCTGGTGTAGATACTGTGGTGGATAGGTTGCAGCAGATTTGGACTCATGTGGTGGACAATTTGACATTGTCCCAGGAGAAGGCTCAACGTTTCGCTAACCGCCGGCGCTGTGTGGGTCCCCGACTTCGTGTTGGGGATTTGGTTTGGTTGTCGTCTCATTTTGTTCCTATGAAGGTTTCCTCTCCTAAGTTTAAGCCTCGTTTCATTGGTCCGTATAAGATTTCTGAGGTTATCAATCCTGTGTCATTTCGTTTGGCCCTTCCTGCTTCTTTTGCCATCCATAATGTGTTCCATAGGTCGTTATTGCGGAGATACGTGGCACCTGTGGTTCCATCCGTTGATCCTCCTGCCCCGGTGTTGGTTGAGGGGGAGTTGGAGTATGTGGTGGAGAAGATTTTGGATTCTCGTGTTTCGAGACGGAAACTCCAGTACCTGGTCAAGTGGAAGGGTTATGGTCAGGAAGATAATTCCTGGGTTTTTGCCTCTGATGTTCATGCTGCCGATCTGGTTCGTGCCTTTCATTTGGCTCATCCTGGTTGGCCTGGGGGCTCTGGTGAGGGTTCGGTGACCCCTCCTCAAGGGGGGGGTACTGTTGTGAATTCTGTTGTCGGGCTCCCTCCTGTGGTCATGAATGGTACTTCGGCTGGTTCTGTCCATGGACTTCCTCTGGTGGGTGTTTCTGAGTTTCCTTCCACAGGTGACGAGGTTAATTCGTTAGCTGGCTGCTCTATTTAACTCCACTTAGATCTTTGCTCCATGCCACCTGTCAATGTCCCAGTATTGGTCTAGTTCACTCCTGGATCGTTCTTGTGACCTGTCTTCTCAGCAGAAGCTAAGTTCCAGCTTGTATTTCTTTGGTTTGCTATTTTCTGTCCAGCTTGCTATTTTTATTGTTGTCTTGCTTGCTGGAAGCTCTGGGACGCAGAGGGAGCGCCTCCGCACCGTGAGTCGGTGCGGAGGGTCTTTTTGCGCCCTCTGCGTGGTCTTTTTGTAGGTTTTTGTGCTGACCGCAAAGTAACCTTTCCTATCCTCGGTCTGTTCAGTAAGTCGGGCCTCACTTTGCTAAATCTATTTCATCTCTGTGTTTGTATTTTCATCTTTACTCACAGTCATTATACAGGTCCTTCTCAAAAAATTAGCATATAGTGTTAAATTTCATTATTTACCATAATGTAATGATTACAATTAAACTTTCATATATTATAGATTCATTATCCACCAACTGAAATTTGTCAGGTCTTTTATTGTTTTAATACTGATGATTTTGGCATACAACTCCTGATAACCCAAAAAACCTGTCTCAATAAATTAGCATATCAAGAAAAGGTTCTCTAAACGACCTATTACCCTAATCTTCTGAATCAACTAATTAACTCTAAACGCATGCAAAAGATACCTGAGGCTTTTATAAACTCCCTGCCTGGTTCATTACTCAAAACCCCCATCATGGGTAAGACTAGCGACCTGACAGATGTCAAGAAGGCCATCATTGACACCCTCAAGCAAGAGGGTAAGACCCAGAAAGAAATTTCTCAACAAATAGGCTGTTCCCAGAGTGCTGTATCAAGGCACCTCAATGGTAAGTCTGTTGGAAGGAAACAATGTGGCAGAAAACGCTGTACAACGAGAAGAGGAGACCGGACCCTGAGGAAGATTGTGGAGAAGGACCGATTCCAGACCTTGGGGAACCTGAGGAAGCAGTGGACTGAGTCTGGTGTGGAAACATCCAGAGCCACCGTGCACAGGCGTGTGCAGGAAATGGGCTACAGGTGCCGCATTCCCCAGGTAAAGCCACTTTTGAACCATAAACAGCGGCAGAGGCGCCTGACCTGGGCTACAGAGAAGCAGCACTGGACTGTTGTTAAGTGGTCCCAAGTACTTTTTTCTGATGAAAGCAAATTTTGCATGTCATTCGGAAATCAAGGTGCCAGAGTCTGGAGGAAGACTGGGGAGAAGGAAATGCCAAAATGCCTGAAGTCCAGTGTCAAGTACCCACAGTCAGTGATGGTGTGGGGTGCCATGTCAGCTGCTGGTGTTGGTCCACTGTGTTTCATCAAGGGCAGGGTCAATGCAGCTAGCTATCAGGAGATTTTGGAGCACTTCATGCTTCCATCGGCTGAAATGCTTTATGGAGATGAAGATTTCATTTTTCAGCACGACCTGGCACCTGCTCACAGTGCCAAAACCACTGGTAAATGGTTTACTGACCATGGTATTACTGTGCTCAATTGGCCTGCCAACTCTCCTGACCTGAACCCCATAGAGAATCTGTGGGATATTGTGAAGAGAAAGTTGAGAGACGCAAGACCCAACACTCTGGATGAGCTTAAGGCCGCTATTGAAGCATCCTGGGCCTCCATAACATCTCAGCAGTGTCACAGGCTGATTGCCTCCATGCCACGCCACATTGAAGCAGTCATTTCTGCCAAAGGATTCCCGACCAAGTATTGAGTGCATAACTGAACATTATTATTTGATGTTTTTTTTGTTTGTTATTAAAAAACACTTTTATTTGATTGGATGGGTGAAATATGCTAATTTATTGAGACAGGTTTTTTGGGTTATCAGGAGTTGTATGCCAAAATCATCAGTATTTAAACAATAAAAGACCTGACAAATTTCAGTTGGTGGATAATGAATATATAATATATGAAAGTTTAATTGTAATCATTACATTATGGTAAATAATGAAATTTAACACTATATGCTAATTTTTTGAGAAGGACCTGTATGTGGGGGGCTACCTTTTCCTTTGGGGAATTTCTCTGAGGCAAGGTAGGCTTTATTTTTCTATCTTTAGGGCTAGCTAGTTCCTTAGGCTGTGCCGAGTTGCATAGGGAGCGTTAGGCGCAATCCACGGCTATTTCTAGTGTGTTTGATAGGATTAGGGATTGCGGTCAGCAGAGTTCCCACGTCCCAGAGCTTGTCCTTTATTATCAGTTACTATCAGGTCATTCCGTGTGCTCTTAACCACCAGGTCCATTATTGTCCTGACCACCAGGTCATAACACTTCTCCATCACTACACACACCTTTCACCACGCTCCCTCGCAGCAGCCGGAAGCTTCCACTCCCGTGGCGCTGAATGATGTCATCCAGCTGCCCTGCTGACTGCTCACGTCGCTGCAGCTGTGATACGCCACTGATAAAGACCTCTCCGTGTCTCCTGTGCCAGTCAGTGTCAGAGCGAGGAGCAATATCTGCTCCGATCCGACACAGCTAGCGTCCGCTCCGTACACCTCGTACACACATGAATCCGCTCCATACACCTTGCACACGCAGTTCCGCTCCGTACACCTCGTACACACACGGCTCTGCTCCGTACACCTCATACACACACGGCTCCTCTCAATACACCTCGTACACACACACACGACTCCGCTCCGTACACGTCATACACACACGGCTCTGCTCCGTACACCTCGTACACACATGACTCCGCTCCGTACACCTCGTACACACACGGCTCCACTCCGTACACCTCGTACACTCACACATGATTCCCCTCCATACACATTGCACACTCTGCTCCGCTCCGTATGCCTTGTACACACGCGGCTGCGTTCCGTACACCTCATACACATGGCTCCGTACACCTCTTACACACACGACCCCACTCCATACACCTTTCACACGCTGCTCTACTCTGTATACCTCGCACACACACGACCCCGCTCCGTACATTTTTCACACGCTGCTCCGCCCCATACATTTTTCACACCCTGCTCCGCTCCGTACACCTCTTACACACAAGACTCCGCTCCGTACACCTCTTACACACACGACTTCGCTCCATACACCTTTCATACGCTGCTCCGATCCGTAGACCTCATACACACTCGACTGAGCTCCGTACACCTCATACACACGGCTCCGTACACCGCTTACACACACGACTCCGCTCCATACCTTTCACATGCTGCTCCAATCCATACACCTCGTACACACATTGCTCTGCTACATCCACACTGTAAACACCTCCTGACCTCACAAATACGCTTACCCTCATCCAGCGCCATGACAACCAGCAGAATCCTGTACACGGAGGTCCTCCCGATCATGTGACCCTTGACTCCTCCCATCCTGTGACCTCATCACAGGTCTTGTGCGCACAGAGCAGTCAATATGTGGTGTAAGGCTCTGCGGGTGCAGGGACTCAGGGAGCTGACCAGGTGATATTACACACCTCCCAACCAGTGCGACACAACTAATGTCCCGCCCGTGATCGCCGGACTGACTGTCAAAATCGGGACAGTCCCGCTGGATCCGGGACGGATGGGAGGTATGTTATAGTCACTTTCTGATGGGTTGACAGATGCAGGGCACAGTGGGAGTTCAGGTCCAACCACAGACTGGGCACTGCCACCTATAACCTCCAGGTGCCACTGTATGGTGGCAGTGCTTTTAGGGTGGGGCACCATATGGCGGTACTACTAGTGCCATATTACAATTCAGACGATCATAATATCCGAGACCTCACAGAGCGAAATATTATTACAGTGTTGTCGTGTTCAGTCCTTTCAACGTCTTTTAACTGTTTCAGATTCCCAAAAATGCCAAGCATCTTATAGACACCTCTCCATTACTAAGTCATGGGCTTGATGTCACCTGAAAGGTGAAATCAACCACACAAATATTTGAGGCTCACCGTCTATTGCACTGACGCAAAGTTCACGCCATTTCTCTTCTAAATTGAAATCATGTTCATACAGGGTAATTGCGGTTTGGATGGGTGGATGTCTTGATTTCAGTCGCTGTTTTTGAACATCTTGGATATTTTGATGTATTGGTAGATTTTCATTATTCACTACTTTGATGTATTGTTTAACCCCTTTCTGCCATTAGACGTACTATTGCGTCCATGTGGGGTGGGCTTTACTTCCCAAGGACGCAATAGTACGTCATATGCGATCGGCAGCGCTCACGGGGGGAGCGCCGCCGATCGCGGCCGGGTGTCAGCTGTTTATCGTAGCTGACATCCGGCACTATGTGCCAGGAGCGGTCACGGACCGCCCCCGGCACATTAACCCCCGGCACACCGCGATCAAAGATGATCGCGATGTGCCGGCGGTGCAGGGAAGCACCGCGCAGGGAGGGGGCTCCCTGCGGGCTTCCCTGAGCCCCCCGCAGCAACGCGATGTGATCGCGTTGCTGCGAGGGTCTCACCTCCCTCCCTGCTCCCTCCAGCCCCGGATCCAAGATGGCCGCGGATCCGGGTCCTGCAGGGAGGGAGGTGGCTTCACAGAGCCTGCTCAGAGCAGGCACTGTGAAGGCTGCAGCGCTGCATGTCAGATCAGTGATCTGACAGAGTGCTGTGCAAACTGTCAGATCACTGATCTGTGATGTCCCCCCCTGGGACAAAGTAAAAAAGTAAAAAAAAAAAAATTTCAAATGTGTAAAAAAAAAATAAAAAAAAATATTCCAAAATAATGAAAAAAAAAAAAATATATTATTCCCATAAATACATTTCTTTATCTAAATAAAAAAAAAAAAACAATAAAAGTACACATATTTAGTATCGCCGCGTCCGTAACGACCCGACCTATAAAACTGTCCCACTAGTTAACCCCTTCAGTAAACACCGTAAGGAAAAAAAAAAAAAAAAACGAGGCAAAAAACAACGCTTTATTATCATACCGCCGAACAAAAAGTGGAATAACACGCGATCAAAAAGACAGATATAACTAACCATGGTACCGCTGAAAGCGTCATATTGTCCCGCAAAAAACTAGCCGCCATACAGCATCATAAGCAAAAAAATAAAAAAGTTATAGTCCTGAGAATAAAGCGATGCAAAAATAATTATTTTTTCTATAAAATAGTTTTTATCGTATAAAAGCGCCAAAACATAAAAAAATGATATAAATGAGGTGTCGCTGTAATCGTACTGACCCGAAGAATAAAACTGCTTCATCAATTTTACCAAACGCGGAACGGTATAAACGCCTCCCCCAAAAGAAATTCATGAATAGCTGGTTTTTGGTCATTCTGCCTCACAAAAATCGGAATAAAAAGCGATCAAAAAATGTCACGTGCCCGAAAATGTTACCAATAAAAACATCAACTCGTCCCGCAAAAAACAAGACCTCAAATGACTCTGTGGACCAAAATATAGAAAAATTATAGCTCTCAAAATGTGGTAACGCAAAAAATATTTTTTGCAATAAAAAGCGTCTTTCAGTGTGTGACGGCTGCCAATCATAAAAATCCGCTAAAAAATCCGCTATAAAAGTAAATCAAACCCCCCTTCATCACCCCCTTAGTTAGGGAAAAATTAAAAAAATGTATTTATTTCCATTTTCCCATTAGGGTTAGGGCTAGGGTTAGGGCTAGGGCTAGGGTTAGGGCTAGGGTTAGGGCTAGGGTTAGGGCTAGGGTTAGGGCTAGGGTTAGGGTTAGGGCTAGGGTTAGGGCTAGGGTTAGGGCTAGGGTTAGGGTTAGGGCTAGGGAAAAAATTTTTGTTTTATTTTTACGGCTCTCCATTATAAACTTCTGTGAAGCCCTTGGTGGGTCAAAGCGCTCAGCACACATCTAGATAAGTTCCTAAGGGGGTCTACTTTCCAAAATGGTGTCACTTGTGGGGGGTTTCTACTGTTTAGGTACATTAGGGGCTCTGCAAACGCAATGTGACACCTGCAGACCATTCCATCTAAGTCTGCATTCAAATGGCACTCCTTCCCTTCTGAGCCCTCCCATGTGCCCAAACAGTGGTTCCCCCCACATATGGTGTATCATCGCACTCAGGACAAATTGGACAACAAATTTTGGGGTCCAATTTCTCCTGTTACCCTCAGGAAAATACAAAACTGGGGGCTAAAAAAATAATTTTTGTGGGAAAAAAATTTTGTTTTATTTTTACGGCTCTGCATTATAAACTTCTGTGAAGCACTTGGTGGGTCAAAGTGCTCACCACACCTCTAGATAAGTTCCTTAGGGGGTCTACTTTCCAAAATGGTGTCACTTGTGGGGGGTTTCAATGTTTAGGCACATCAGTGGCTCTTCAAACGCAACATGACGTCCCATCTCAATTCCTGTCAATTTTGCATTGAAAAGTCAAACGGCGCTCCTTCCCTTCCGAGCTCTCCCATCCGCCCAAACAGTGGTTTACCCCCACATATGGGCTATCAGCGTACTCAGGACAAATTGTACAACAACTTTTGGGGTCCAATTTCTTCTCTTACCCTTGGGAAAATAAAAAATTGGGGGCGAAAAGATAATTTTTGTGAAAAAATATGATTTTTTATTTTTACGGTTCTACATTATAAACTTCTGTGAAGCACTTGTTGGGTCAAAGTGCTCACCACACCTCTAGATAAGCTCCTTAGGGGGTCTACTTTCCAAAATGGTGTCACTTGTGGGGGGTTTCAATGTTTAGCCACATCAGGGGCTCTCCAAACGAAACATGGCGTCCCATCTCAATTCCAGTCAATTTTGCATTGAAAAGTCAAATGGCACTCCTTCGCTTCCGAGCTCTGCCATGTGCCCAAACAGTGGTTTACCCCCACATGTGGGGTATTGGCATACTCAGGACAAATTGTACAACAATGTTTGGGGTCCATTTTCTCCTGTTACCCTTGGTAAAATAAAACAAATTGGAGCTGAATTAAATTTTTTGTGAAAAAAAGTTAAATGTTCATTTTTATTTAAACATTCAAAAAATTCCTGTGAAGCACCAGAAGGGTTAATAAACTTCTTGAATATGGTTTTGAGCACCTTGAGGGGTGTAGTTTTTAGAATGGTGTCACACTTGGGTATTTTCTATCATATAGACCCCTCAAAATGACTTCAAATGAGATGTGGTCCCTAAAATAAAATGGTTTTGTAGAAATGAGAAATTGCTGGTCAACTTTTAACCCTTATAACTCCCTAACAAAAAAAAATTTTGGTTCCAAAATTGTGCTGATGTAAAGTAGACATGTGGGAAATGTTACTTATTAAGTATTTTGTGTGACATATCTCTGTGATTTAATTGCATCAAAATTCAAAGTTGGAAAATTGCGAAATTTTCATAATTTTCGCCAAATTTCCGTTTTTTTCACAAATAAACGCAGGTACTATCAAATAATTATTACCATTGTCATGAAGTACAATATGTCATGAGAAAACAATGTCAGAATCACCAGGATCCATTGAAGCGTTCCAGAGTTATAACCTCATAAAGGGACAGTGGTCAGAATTGTAAAAATTGGCCCGGTCATTAACGTGCAAACCACCCTTGGGGGTAAAGGGGTTAAGTAGGAGCTTTTGTTTTCTCAGATTTGCAGGTGCGATATGGCTCAAGACAGGTAACCAGTGGACAGGCGTAAGTCTGATAGCACCAGATATTATGCGCATAGAGTTGTTCAGCTGATTGTCGATTGCATTCACATGACAACTATTCAGCCATACTGGAGCACAATATTCTGCAGCAGAGTACACCAAGGCAAGGGTTGAGGGTTGTCTCAAGACAGGTGTTGAGGAACCCCAGGAGGATCCGCAGAGTTTCTAAATAATATTACTGCCTGCTTTCAGTTTCTGTGCTGTCTTATCCAAGTGAAATTTAAAGGTTAGGCTTCTATCAAGGATTACGCCTAAATACTTGGGATTGACGTTGTGTTTGACAAGTTGACCTTCAAAATGTACTTTGAGTTCAGTCTTCGCACTTGCGTTGTGTAAATGAAAGCGACATACTTCCGTTTTTGATGGATTGGGCTTTAGCCTCCATTGTCGAAAATACTTTCCTATTACACTAAGATCTTCTGTTAGAACCTCCTCTGCTTCCTCCATTGTTTTGCTCACTGTAGCAAGTGCCCAGTCATCAGCGTATCCACATTTCAGTGATATTGTGTCAAGAATGTCAGCTCGGTACAAAGCAAACAGGAGAGGTGCCAGCAACTTTAATCACTGCTTTCATGCGTCCTGGCATGCTTTCCACCAGTCTTTCACACTGCATCTGGCGCAAAAATGGAAGCAGTTCTTCTATGTTTGATGGCTTGTGACTATCCATCATCCTCTTGATTACATTCCAGAGGTTTTCAATGGGGTTCAGGTCTGAAGATTGGGCTGCCCATGACAGGGTTTTGATGTGGTGGTCTCTTAATTTTTGCCAGAGCTGTATATGCCTATGCAAGCTGGTGAGTCTGGGTCAGGAGACCCGCGGTCAGTCCATACCGGTTTACATCATATTGCATTTTTGGGGGGGACGTAAAAAAAACCCTTTAATTAACTATGTTTATTGTTCCCCACATCTCCAAACAACACATGATATACATTTTTTTCTACATTATTTTCAGGGGGCGACATCTTGAAGTATAGAAGTATATAGCAGTACAGCTCAGTACATCTAAAGTATAGTAGTTTTCCTTGCTGTACCAGTCTAAATCAGAAACAAAACAAAACTTGTTTTCAACATATATAAACTTAGATGGATGCGTACAACTTTTACATCAAATTCAGACAGATGTATGACACGCGATAGCATATGTTCTGGTTGCAGTCTGCAGACGTACAATTGTGAACCTAGTCCTACAGAGGTTGAAAAAAGGAAAAGGTCCAATTTTTCTCAACATGGACACAAATAGGAGGTCTTTGGTGCCTACATCGGGTTCCATAGGTTGGAAATGCAGGTCCATTCATGGGAGAAGAAGGAAAGTAATCACTATTACATGGGAGTGGATTACCCAGAGGATGAGAACAGCAGCTTGGAGGTTGAGGACACAAACAGCTCCAGCGGCAATGAGGAGGGGAACAGCTTGGTTAATCTGTGCTCCTAATAATTAATCTTTCATCGAATAAGAGCCCTGGCTGGCAGTGTGTGTCCTTACTAGACCTCTATGCTGTAGTGTGCTACGGAGTCCCTGGGGACTGTGGACTAAATTATATTCTGTGGCCATTGTCAAAACTGCGGCCCAATGGGATTTTGACCACAGCTGCATCTGGTCTATTTCATTTTTACAACCACATAATCCAGGTGTTGATGCTGCCGAAACCTTGCACACATTGATGGCTGCTCAACCTTATGTGCACACTATCCAGTGTGCCAGATTTGGCATATGCAACAAAGGTTACCCTTCACTGGCAAAGACCACCCATATAAGACCAATGGGGATCTCACTCTTGTCTTCCTAACCAGTTATATAAAGGACTGTTTTCCAGTCACAGCTCTGTACATTTTACAGTAGCTGTATCTGATATTACCATTCAGCCCAATTTACTTGAATGGAATGAGGCTGTAATGAATTTGCAGCACGTCCACGCTGAACTTTCCTCCCACCTCTCATCTAACTTGCTCTTTGACAATCTACAATCTGGTTTCTGCCCCCATCACTCAACTGAGACAGCCGTGACCAAAATTACTAACGACCTACTTACAGCCAAAGCTAAGGGACAATACTCTGTACTCCTCCTTCTAGACCTGTCCTCTGCTTTCGACACAGTTGACCACTGCCTCCTACTACAGATCCTCTCTTCCTTTGGCATCAAAGACCTCGCCCTATCCTGGATCTCCTCATACCTTTCCAACTGCACATTCAGCGTCTCCCACTCCCACACTACCTCCTCATCCCACCCTCCATCTCATAGATCTTCCTTAGGCTACGTTCACATTAGCGTTGCGCCGCCGTTGCGTCGGCGACGCGCCCCTATGTTTAACATAGGGGACGCGTGCGTTGTTTTGGTGGCGTTTTTCGCCACGTGCGTCGTTTCCGACGCTAGCGTCGGACGCAAGAAAACGCTACATGTAGCATTTTCTGTGCGTCCGATTTTCGTCAAAAACGACGCACGCGTCGCAAAACGCGCGCGTTTTTGCGCGCGTTTTTACGTGCGTCGCGTCGCTGACGCAGGGCGGCGCAACGCTAGTGTGAACCTAGTCTTACCTGACCTATCTATTGCAATTAACGACATCACGCTTTCCCCTGTACCGGAAGTCTGCTGCCTCCTAGTAACCCTTGACTCTGCCCTGTCCTTCAAACCGCACATCCAAGCTCTTTCCACCTCCTGTCGCCTCCAGCTCAAAAATATCTCCAGAATCCATCCTTTCCTCAACCGTCAATCTACTAAAATGCTTTTGCATGCCCTCATCATCTCCCGCCTTGACTACTGCCACATCCTTTTCTGTGGCCTCCCTGCTAAGACCCTTGCACCTCTCCAGTCCATCCTTAACTCTGCTGCCCGACTAATTCAACTCTCTCCTCGCTACTCCTCCGCTTTCCCCTCTGCAAATCTCTTCACTGGCTCCCATTCCCTCAGCGTATCCAGTTCAAATTACTAATACTGACCTACAAGGCCATCTATAACTTGTCTCCTCCATATATCTCTATTGTCTCCTTCCCCACCATCCTGTAGAATGTAAGCCCGCAAGGGCATGGTCCTCGCCCCCTCTGTATCAGTCTGTCATTGTTAGTTTGATTACTGTGATATCTGTAATTTGTATGTAACCCCTTCTCATCTACAGCACCATGGAATCAATGATGCTATATAAACAATAATTTGGAACCGCACGAAAAGGTTGGCATCGTTAGTAAGGGTAGAACTCCGTTTTGTACCTTTAACATCTTAACAGCCTTCCATCAAACTGTAGTCCTCCTGCCACCCCATTACTCTCCCCTGCCATCTCATAGCTCTCAAAGCCACTACCAGCAAGACCACCACCAGGTTAACCAAAGTCAACCTGAGTAGGCAGTGACTTCTCTGTCTGGATGTTTGGTTTTCTCACGTCCCCAATGCCTGGTTAAACACAATGTTCTTCCACAGGTTCAATATCAAAAAATGTTTTAAAATTCCCAATTTTTTTATTTTTCGTGTAGTTTCCATTCCTTTCTCGCCCAATGAATAATTGTACAGAAATACTTCAAAAAATGTTATTCCAGGATTTTATGTGCATACAGTGTCTTAACAGGTTCATGAGAAGTCCAAAACTTCGGGATGAAATTTCTGAGGTCAATAATTGCCTCCATGAAACAAGAGAAGTTCAAGGATCATCAAGGATCAGTCCTTGCGCAAACCCATTTCTGTAGCCCATCAGTGATTCCTCTGTTTTACAATTCACTCAAGCCATTGCCAATGTAGGGGTCATCCAATTTGGTGGCCATTTTTACTTCCAACAAAGAAGCCCCCCCACCTTCAGAAAAATACTTGGACTCTTCAGATTCACTATCCATTGTCAATTTGTAACTGTGTTTGGATGGGGGTGTTAGGGTTTTCTAAAAGGAGACAATTCCTTCCATCAGTGGGCTGCTCTGGCTCTTTGGGACAAGTTCAAGTCTTGGGACTACCTGCTTTCTCTCCCCCAACCTGACCTTCAGCAACTCCTCCCCAGTGGTTGGGCTTAAAGACAGATGTCAACCTCATCAGTTGGGGATGAGTGTTCCAGAATCCGATAGAGGTAGATCAATGTTCTTGAGTAGTGATGAGCGAATCCATTCTGGCATGAGGCAATAAGGGAACCAATTGTCCACTTCTGGATGGAGACCACCAAGAGAGTTAAGGTACCGTCACACTCAGCGACGCTGCAGCGATATAGACAACGAGCCGATCGCTGGAGCGTCACTGTTTAGGTCGCTGTAGAGACGTCAAACACAGCAACTCCAGAACGATGCAGGAGCGATCCAGTGACGTAACGGCGACTCACTTATCGTTCTCGCTGGTTAGCTCCATGAAAAACGTTGCTGGCATTGTTGCTTTTGATGTTAAACATGACGATACACGCCGACCTGACGACGAAATAAAGTTCTGGACTTCTAGCGCCGACCAGCGATGGCACAGCGGGATCCAGATCACTGCTGCGTGTCAAACACAACAAGATCGCTATCCAGGACGCTGCAACGTCACGGATTGTTGCCGTTCTAGTTGCAAAGTTGCTGAGTGTGACGGTACCTTTACAGTGTATGTTTCCTCGCATCTCAGATTGCAGATCAGCTCTGACCTAAGTGTTACTTCCTGATGGTTTAGGTAGGGGACTGCTGTTGCTTTTCCTGTCTTAACCCTGATAGTGTGACCTGCAAGAAGGTGGGTGGTGGGTACAAGTTAGAGCAATATGGCCAAAAGCTCAAGAATAGTGATGAGCGAATATACTCGTTAGTTGAGATTTCTCGAGCATGCTCGGGGGTCCTCCGAGTATTTTTTAGTGCTAGGAGATTTAGTTTTTGTTGCTGCAGCTGAATGATTTACATCTGTTAGCCTGCATAAATACATGTGGGGGTTGCCTGATTGCTAGGGAATCCCCACGTTTCTAAACTGGCAAATAAAGAGGACAGTACAGCATGCATATAAGCCACTGTAAAGTTCCAGGTACTATACAAAAAACATTGAAAATAAACAACGACAATCCTGTCGGGGGAGAAATATCAAATAGAGTGTTATGAGCCTAGACATAAATAACTAACCCTCAATTAAAGGGGTGGTCCGGGGCCAACATTGATTTTAATCCTAAATGTCTCTCTATTTAACCCAATTGCTTTACCATTCCCTCTATTTCTTTTGCTTGCTTCCAGTTTGATGACATTTCCTGTTCAATGTACTGTAAGTGTACATTGAAAATAAGAGAAAGCATTGAGAAGGGAGAGAAAAGAACAGCCCAGTCCACGAAACAGACATCACTGGAGATGATTGGTTTCAGGGTAGGGACAACAGCTGCAGCAGTGACCACAGCCTCTGCTTCATGATGACGTCCTGGTTGAGTATCCCAGCAT
Organism: Ranitomeya imitator; assembly: GCF_032444005.1. Lineage (NCBI taxonomy): Eukaryota > Metazoa > Chordata > Amphibia > Anura > Dendrobatidae > Ranitomeya > Ranitomeya imitator. Next base: position 448,202,220 of record NC_091283.1, on the reverse strand, counting down.
CCATTGGGGATTCTCATATGAAACATTATCAAACCAAAAGTAAACAAAATAAAACAAAGCAGATAAAATAGAGAGGGGTCAATAGGGACTTTTAAGTAAAGTGTATTAAAAATGCAATTAGATCAATACATTAAATAGGCGTTTAGGAATAAAATTAATGTTAGCTTCGAACCACCCCTTTAACAATAACTTGAAAGGGGGAAAGCTGGGGAAAATGTGGAGGGATGGGGGAGGGGGTGTAAGGAAGAGAGGATTGGAGGTGTGGGGGGAGGAGGAGGAGTCTCTGAGCTTAAAGGTAAATAAGTAGTATATAGTGTAAGAGCTGCTTTCCGAACCCAACCCAAGCTGTGTGGTTTGTAATTATAATGGAAAATTGCTTAGGTCTTATTTTATAGAGAAAAACCAGTTCGGATTCAAGAATATACTTTAAAATAGGTTGCTACACCTGGATTTGAAAGACAGCCAAGGACCCCAGAAATGCTTGGTATGAGTTCTCAACTCCCAGTGTGAAAGTTCTAATCTGGAGATTTGGTTAAAGCTACACCAAGCGGTCACGATATGGCTGTCACATTCTGACCAGACGTGCGTGGTCTCACTCAGTTAATTTGTATTGAGTGAAGCTGCTCACATCTAGTCGGAATGTGGCCAGGGGTATGCACATTGCATACTTGCAGTCACAAGACCACTTGTTCTTGCTGCCTGCACCAGAAAATCATTCACAGCGTGCACTGTGTGCGATGCGAGGGTTCACAAGTCTGCAGTTACGTAGAGTGACTGCAGAGTTTTGTGAAAAGCCTGTACAACCCCTTTGTTACGTGGGTTAAATTGCTAAGATTAGCAAGGTTACCTACAAATGCAGGATTCATTAGAAATAAAAGCATGGTCTTTGGTTTTTATTGATAACAATATTGAACGTGCCCCAAAATGGTATCTCTGTATCTTTTATTGCACCTTTTTTTTAGGGATGGGTATGGTATGTGTTTTGTGTGTGTGTGGGGAGGGGGGGGGGCAGGGTGGTGGGGGTTGTTTTAGGGGGAGTGTGGTGACAAAAAAAAAGACAACCTGGCATTTCAATATTTTTCTTTTCAGTGGTCAACATATGATTTATAATAAGTACAATGAAAGAACAATGGAATAAATGGCGTTCCTTGATTACTAATCTTAGGGTCTGGCCTTATGTATGCATCAGATCCAGACTGCATGTATTCCTCTGCTTACTGTCACTGAATGGAGACATTGATTCCTGAAGCTGGACTGACAAGCAAGCAAATCTCTAATAAAACAGCAAGCAAATCTCTTAACGTAAGATTGATGTAACTGGTGCTCCGTGCTGGAAAAAGTCTGCATCTCTTAGGGCCGCAGATTTTGCTCTACGTCCAGTGGTCAAACAGTCTTAGAACATGGCCAGTTGCTCATAGCTACCATGAGTCTTGTGATTGAAGATAAAAACGTATGGATCGTCCGGGCCCTGCCAATGGATATAGGGGGTCACACGTTTCAGAGTTGATCCAACTCCTTCATCTTTCCATGAACTTGTTGTATTTGTCAATACAAGTTTAAAAACTTATGAAATGATAATTTCACTTCTCTCCCTCATTTCTGTCTACCATCCTCTCCTGTGCTCTCTGTTCTGCTAATGACCTAGAAACTAACATCTTCCATAGTGCAAACCTTCCTCTCCCATCTACAAGAATTTCCAGTTCTCTGGAATGCACTACCCCAGACAATCAGGTTCCTAGTGTCCAGTTTTATACATGACCTAAAAATTAATCTTTTACGGTACCTCACTAATGTGTTCTCAGTTTTTCCCCTTCTCTCATTTTCCCTCAGAATCCATTCTCTTCTTTTATCTGTTTCCACACTTTCCATGCACTTAGAAGCACTTTAAATCTGTACATACACAGATACTGGTTGGTGACCATGTAGTTTTACAGAACACAAAGCCACCCATCTTTCCTAGCAAGGTTTTAATTACAAGCTTTACCCGGTTTTCCTTTCTCTTCCCTATTTCAGATGAGGCCTCGCTTGACACAAAGAGAGATGAGACACAAGTGGTAGGGAACATCCATATAAAAAGGTACACCTTGATGTGGTTGGATGGCTCTTGCACTTTTTGATTAGAAAATAAAAAAATGTTGCCTTGGTACTTTACGTTTTTAATGTGAATAGCAATAAAGGAGCTCATGTTTTCATAACTTGCAGTGTGCACATAGTCTATGTATATGGAGCCCATAATCTATGTGTATTGTTGCACCACAGAGTATATTAAATCCACATTAGCCCAGAGGTGCACATGATTGCCCCAACCAAATTTAAGTAGTCTGTGCACGCTATGGAAGGTCACTCCTGCCTGTAATAGTTGGTTAAAAGCTTGTTATAAATGTTGTCACATTGTAGCTAGAAAGGCGGCCGTGAAACAATAGATTTGCAACATACAAAGCTGAAAGATTTGATTGCAACAAAGTAGTTGCATTATAAGCAAATCCCTGATATCCAACTATAACCCAAATTGATTCTTTAGGAAGTGAAAGAAATTCACCGTCACAGTGAAATAAAAATCCAGTGACTATTTTGTTAATGGACAGAACCAAGGATCTGTAGTGATAGCAGTCAGTGCAATGGACTAGACCCAGTGACTGCATAACTTACTAAGATGCAATGATGGATGTTGCTAGGAAAAACAAACATGAAGTATATAACAACTCCAGGGCAGTGGTGTAATAATTTATTGAACAAAGGTAAATAAATAGTTGACAACACAATATAACGAATGCAGTAAGCCTAGGATGTTCTTCGGGTACCTAGATTATTGTTCTGGTAAAGTAAATTTACCTTACAGGGAGCAACTAATATATGTTGAGCTGAGCTGATATTAGCACAGTCAATGATTGCACTATGATATAATGATGCTTATCAGTATGCTGTCCGTAGCTGGATGACCCACACAATAGCGGTCACTTTATAAGCAGATAATATTGTCATGTGATGACCAAATCCTATAACCGATAGTCATGCTCATCCCTTTCTGTAAACTGATGTCTGCTAAGAAAAACACACAAGGTCACAGTGTCCTAAAACAAAATCAATAGATTAATTTGATACTGGCAACAAATTTGGAATTGTCCATATCAATGAGTTTCTCCCGCCCCAGATATCTGGATTCTGGACATCAGCGCTTCAGTGTAAATTGCTAAAATTATAATGATAAACTATGTGGCTTCAGATAAGGTTAAAAGCACATGACCAAGCAGACCTGTACTACAAACCTGTAGTCCCTCTATGTGCGACTATTGTGCATCAGTTATTCGGCATGTGTTGGAGGATCCGTGTGATAGAAATGCTTGCACGTTATATTAAGGTCTGATATTACCCGTTATGAAAGTGTAATATATTTATAACCTTGGTAATTTGGCTTGATATTATTGCAATGTGAAAGTGTGGTGTGTGTGAGATTGTGGTGATTTAGAAACTTGTTTTAATTATAAATGAGTTTTAAGTAAAAGAGACAAACAGAAATGTAGAAATAAATAACATCTTTTGCGAATGCCTGAGATTACAGAGAGTGGAATAGAGGTCCTGGAATGACCGTGATATCGCCGTACGGAGCATTTTGTGTCATCTTGATGGCAGACTGTTTCTTTAGCACCAAGAAACTGTAGAATTTGGTTGACACCAATTTCCGTTTATCGTTCCTACACAGATTGTGAAAACTAAAGGAGTCTTCACCGGACTGGTTCAGTTTCTGCGCAACAAAGGAAATGGAATAATTGTTACACTGTACTATACACTTATTCAGAATTGAAATAGTTAGCAGAATGTTCTGTATTACTGCTATATTATCTGTTCATGGAAAAACCTATGTTTTCCTTATAGGGACAAGATCAATAACAGCCAGTCAATCACATTCGAGGTTTGGCTGCCACTAGAACAAAGGCTATACAGTCTCCTACTTGTCTCATTGCTCATGGTTCTTACTCGCAGGCCGTTGAGGAGGTTTTGTGTCCGTTTGTTCCAATGCTGCTCATCAGTACTTTGGATGTGCTGTGTCGGCCCCTGAGAAAATAGCAGCAAAGAAAATAGCCATTGATAATGCAATAATGAATACTAGTTTAAGGTGATTTCACACTGCAGCTTTTCATTCAGTATCTAGGCTAAATGCCAGAAGAGGATCCAGCAGGAAGAAAGTTTACGTCCTTCCTAAAGATTTTCCATTCCTTGATTCCCCTTCTGGCTTTGGCAGTGGCTTTTTTCCCAAAGAACGCTGAGTATAAATCTACCTTAATACTCGTGTCTCCACACTATTGAGTTTCCAGAATAATAATTTAGATTACTTTTTGGTCCCCAATACTTACACTAAGTTCTTCATCCAGACATCTTGGAGAATTACCCAACAAATCATCAACATATTCCTATAACAATGCAGACATGTTAGTAACACGGGGCTAGTTAGGTAGGTATTGATCCCAGTGCCCACTATTTATGGTAGAAGCTTTCACCACCTTACATGTGTAGCCAATGCAAAGCTTGAATTGTGTTTTTTCCTCTGACCCCCAGCACCATGCCTAGAGATATTTATACTACTATTCTCCAGTGGTGGGTAGATGTGTTGATGATGCACAGAACCATGTCTTTACCTCATGCACAGAGTGGTCCGTATCACTTGGTGCTTGATTATAATCTTTTGAGTCTAGTGTTGTATGTAAAGGCTCTTCAGCAATGGAGGAGCAGACATCTGATATCTTGGACATCTCCAGCTGTGGTAAGTCTATAGATACAGATAAGAACAAAGAAGTAAATTCTGATTTTACAGATGCACACTCTTAAGGTACCGTCACACATAGCGATGCTGCAGCGATACCGACAACGATCCGGATCGCTGCAGCGTCGCTGTTTGGTCGCTGGAGAGCTGTCACACAGACAGCTCTCCAGCGACCAACGATCCCGAGGTCCCCGGTAACCAGGGTAAACATCGGGTAACTAAGCGCAGGGCCGCGCTTAGTAACCCGATGTTTACCCTGGTTACCATCCTAAAAAGTAAAAAAACAAACGCTACATACTTACCTTCCGCTGTCTGTCCTCGGCGCTCTGCTTCTCTGGTCTGGCTGTGAGCGCCGGGCAGCCAGAAAGCAGAGCGATGACGTCACCGCTCTGCTTTCCGGCTGACCGACGCTCACAGCCAGAGCAGGAGGAGAGCAGAGCACAGCGCTGGAGGACAGACAGCGGTAGGTAAGTATGTAGTGTTTGTTTTTTTACCTTTAGGATGGTAACCAGGGTAAACATCGGGTTACTAAGCGCGGCCCTGCGCTTAGTTACCCGATGTTTACCCTGGTTACCAGCGAAGACATCGCTGAATCGGTGTCACACACGCCGATTCAGCGATGTCTACGGGGAGTCCAGCGACGAAATAAAGTTCTGGACTTTCTTCCCCGACCAGCGATCTCCCAGCAGGGGCCTGATCGCTGCTGCCTGTCACACTGGACGATATCGCTAGCGAGGACGCTGCAACGTCACGGATCGCTAGCGATATCGTCTAGTGTGACAGTACCTTAAAAAGGGGTTATCCTGAGAACAAAGCACATTTGAATAATAATCTTTTATTTAGATAGCGCCAACATATTCCGCAGCGCTTTTCAGTTTGCACACATTATCGTCGCTGTCCTCGATGGGGCTCACAATCTAAATTCTATCAGTATGTCTTTGGAGTGTGGGAGGAAACCGGAGTGCCCGGAGGAAAGCCAACCAAACATGGGGAGAACATGCAAACTCCTTGCAGATGTTGTCCTTGGTGGAATTTGAACCCAGGACTCCAGCGCTGCAAGGCTGCAGTGCTAACCACTGAGCCACCGTGCTATACCCTAAATCAATACATCTTGGAATAATAATAATAATAATTTCCACTATTGGATGTGTGCTGAGATAATTATATAAATGTGCCCCTGCAATGTACTGTGTATTGGCTGTGTCTGACCATGCAGAGCTGCTCTAGTTCATGGTCGGCACAAACCAGAGCTCCTGGCTGATAGCTGCTGCATTCTGATGTAACAGACTTCCTTGCTTTATGACTAGGGTTGAGCGACCTTGACCTTTTTAGAGTCGAGCCGTGTTTCGCGAAACCCGACTATCTTAGAAGTCGAGTCGAGTGGAATCGGCCGATTATCGCGAAAAGTCGGGTATCGACCGAAACACGAAACCCAATGCAAGTCAATGGGGGAGCATAGTCGGCAGTGAGTGGAGGCCAGGAAAACACCTACACTGCCCATTTTAATGGCAAAAACATCCATTCTTGTTACAGAAGCTTGTCAATCGTAATTTACCTTATAATAATTGGAAGGCATTTGAAATTGGGGGTCATTTGGCTAAAGTTGTGGGGGGTAGGGCTGGTTGAAGTAATTAGTGGGCCCAGGAAATCTGGACCACGTCACGGCAGTGGAGCAGGGAGAGGTAAGTATTTCAACTTTGCAAGTGCTGTGATCCTGAGCAAGCAGGGGGGGCCCACTCGTTGGCATTGGCACTGGCACAGGGCCCCTCAAAGTACAGCGGTGTGTTTGCACGGCGGGGGCGCCTCCCACCGGCAGCAACACTTTTGCGTACTATGAGAGGCCCTGTGCCAGTGACGTCGCCAACTAGTATTCCTCCCCCCACCTGATGAAGGAACCTGCACTTTCATCTGCACCTTCCTCTTTGTCCCCGTGTAAGGTGGTATGGTATGCGGGTAGAGGAACCTGACTTTCAGCAGGGTCACAATCTTGTTGTGTAGCGTGTACGGGGAATGTTGCGTTATGGGTCAATGTACCAGCAGACTCATCTACCACTGGCTGGGCAATGGGCAGGATGAGGAGGAAACACAGATATAGGCCCAAAGAATAAAGTTGGCTAAATGCAGTTCAAAATTGGTACCACGGACTAACCAGGGGGCATTGCAGTGGAGGACAACTGGAATGAGAGTCTGACACAGAGAGTAGGCCCAAATCAGTAAGTAGTCGAAATGCAGTTCAAAATTGGCAACCGTAGTAAACAGGTGGCACAGCTTTGTTCAGTGGAGGAGAACAGCAAGGAGTGGCAGACACCGATAGTAGGCCCCAACCCAACTAGTAGGCCAAATGCAGTCTAACATTAACAACTACTTAACGAGACCCTGAAAATGGAATTTCAGGACAGGAAACCAGGAGAACAGCAAGGAGCGGCAGACACTGTTAGTAGGCCCCAAACCAACTAGTACGCCAAATGCAGTTGTTCCATTTAACCACTATTTAACAAGAGCCTGAAGATAGAAGCTCAGGAAAGGCAACCTGGAGAACACCTTGGAGTGGAAGACACCATCTCCACACCCCATACCCAATTTGTAGGCCTAATGCAGTGTAGTTTCCAACAACTACTAAACGAGAGCATTAAGATTAAAGCAATGGAGAGGAAACCTGGGGAACACCTTGGAGTGGAACACACCGTCTCTCTACACCCCATACCCAATTTGTAGGCCTAATGCAGTATAGTTTCCAACAACTACTAAACGAGAGCATTAAGATTGAAGCAATGGAGAGGAAACCTGGGGAACACCTTGGAGTGGAACACACCATCTCTCTACACCCCATACCCAATTTGTAGGCCTAATGCAGTGTAGTTTCCAACAACTACTAAACGAGAGCATTAAGATTGAAGCAATGGAGAGGAAACCTGGGGAACACCTTGGAGTGGAACACACCGTCTCTCTACACCCCATACCCAATTTGTAGGCCTAATGCAGTGTAGTTTCCAATAACTACTAAACGAGAGTAGTCTGATCGAAGCAATGTGGATGAAACCTGGGGCACACATTGGGGCGGCAGACACCGTTAGTAGGCCCTACCAAAGTTGTAGCTCCAATGCAGTTTTAAAATTCCTAGAGGCTGAAAACAAGACTATTGACGCTCAGCTTTTTTCAAAGGAACACAGCTGTATTGAGTGGCGCAGACAGACACAGGTAGTAGGCCTTAAACCAAAAATGTGGCTCACTGCAGCTTAAAAAAGGTTACAGGGGTACACAGGCAGCATTGCTCTGGGCAGTGGAGGACAATTTCAATAGTGGACCGCAGACAGACATTGTACGCCTACTATTAAAAAAAGGATGCTCTATGCAATTAAAAATAGGTTCCAGGGGTACACGGGCAGCAGTAGACTGGTCAGTGTAGTAGTAGTTGAAAGAACAGGCCGCAGACAGGCTTCGAAGGCCTAACATAAAAAAATATTGGGCTGTAGGCACTTTAACATTGGTTCCAGGGGTACACAGGCAGCAGTGGTCTGGTCAGTGTAGTAGTAGTAGAAAGAACGGGCCGCAGACAGGCTTCGAAGGCCTAACATAAAAAAAATATTGAACTGTAGGCACTTTTAAATAGGTTCCAGGGGTACACAGGCAGCAGTGGTCTGGTCAGTGTAGGAGTAGTAGAAAAAACAGGCCGCAGACAGGCTTCGAAGGCCTAACATAAAAAAATATTGGGCTGTAGGCACTTTAACATTGGTTCCAGGAGTACACGGGCAGCAGTAGACAGGTCAGTGGAGGCCTAGTGGAAGGAGGGACCGCAGACAGGCTTCGAAGGCCTAACATAATAAAATTGGACAGGCTGTAGGCATTTTATAATTGGTTCCAGGAGTACACGGGCAGCAGTAGACAGGTCAGTGGAGGCCTAGTGGAAGGAGGGACCGCAGACAGGCTTCGAAGGCCTAACATAATAAAATTGGACAGGCTGTAGGCACTTTATAATTGGTTCCAGGAGTACACGGGCAGCAGTAGAAGAGGGGACGGGAGGGGACGGGAAGAAAAACATTAGACTTGAACAAAGAAGACCCAGGAAAACATACTCAGAAGGGAGGTAAGAACATTTCTAAAACAATCCACAGCGAGGAGATTGGAACAAAACAAAATCCTCTAAACTGCATGCTCGCAAACGCCAGAAGCCTGACAAACAAGATGGAAGAACTAGAAGCAGAAATATCTACAGGTAACTTTGACATAGTGGGAATAACCGAGACATGGTTAGATGAAAGCTATGACTGGGCAGTTAACTTACAGGGTTACAGTCTGTTTAGAAAGGATCGTAAAAATCGGAGGAGGGGTTTGTCTCTATGTAAAGTCTTGTCTTAAGTCCACTTTAAGGGAGGATATTAGCGAAGGAAATGAGGATGTCGAGTCCATATGGGACGAAATTCATGGAGGGAAAAATGGTAACAAAATTCTCATTGGGGTCTGTTACAAACCCCCAAATATAACAGAAACCATAGAAAGTCTACTTCTAAAGCAGATAGATGAAGCTGCAACCCATAATGAGGTCCTGGTTATGGGGGACTTTAACTACCCGGATATTAACTGGGAAACAGAAACCTGTGAAACCCATAAAGGCAACAGGTTTCTGCTAATAACCAAGAAAAATTATCTTTCACAATTGGTGCAGAATCCAACCAGAGGAGCAGCACTTTTAGACCTAATACTATCTAATAGACCTGACAGAATAACAAATCTGCAGGTGGTCGGGCATCTAGAAAATAGCGACCACAATATTGTACAGTTTCACCTGTCTTTCACTAGGGGGACTTGTCAGGGAGTCACAAAAACACTGAACTTTAGGAAGGCAAAGTTTGATGAGCTTAGAGATGCCCTTAATCTGGTAGACTGGGACAATATCCTCAGAAATAAGAATACAGATAAATGGAAAATGTTTAAGAACATCCTAAATAGGCACTGTAAGCGGTTTATACCTTGTGGGAATAAAAGGACTAGAAATAGGAAAAACCCAATGTGGATAAACAAAGAAGTAAGACAGGCAATTAACAGTAAAAAGAAAGCATTTGCACTACTAAAGCAGGATGGCACCATTGAAGCTCTAAAAAACTATAGGGAGAAAAATACTTTATCTAAAAAACTAATTAAAGCTGCCAAAAAGGAAACAGAGAAGCACATTGCTAAGGAGAGTAAAACTAATCCCAAACTGTTCTTCAACTATATCAATAGTAAAAGAATAAAAACTGAAAATGTAGGCCCCTTAAAAAATAGTGAGGAAAGAATGCTTGTAGATGACGAGGAAAAAGCTAACATATTAAACACCTTCTTCTCCACGGTATTCACGGTGGAAAATGAAATGCTAGGTGAAATCCCAGGAAACAATGAAAACCCTATTTTAAGGGTCACCAATCTAACCCAAGAAGAGGTGCGAAACCGGCTAAATAAGATTAAAATAGATAAATCTCCGGGTCCGGATGGCATACACCCACGAGTACTAAGAGAACTAAGTAATGTAATAGATAAACCATTATTTCTTATTTTTAGGGACTCTATAGCGACAGGGTCTGTTCCGCAGGACTGGCGCATAGCAAATGTGGTGCCAATATTCAAAAAGGGCTCTAAAAGTGAACCTGGAAATTATAGGCCAGTAAGTCTAACCTCTATTGTTGGTAAAATATTTGAAGGGTTTCTGAGGGATGTTATTCTGGATTATCTCAATGAGAATAACTGTTTAACTCCATATCAGCATGGGTTTATGAGAAATCGCTCCTGTCAAACCAATCTAATCAGTTTTTATGAAGAGGTAAGCTATAGGCTGGACCACGGTGAGTCATTGGACGTGGTATATCTTGATTTTTCCAAAGCGTTTGATACCGTGCCGCACAAGAGGTTGGTACACAAAATGAGAATGCTTGGTCTGGGGGAAAATGTGTGTAAATGGGTTAGTAACTGGCTTAGTGATAGAAAGCAGAGGGTGGTTATAAATGGTATAGTCTCTAACTGGGTCGCTGTGACCAGTGGGGTACCGCAGGGGTCAGTATTGGGACCTGTTCTCTTCAACATATTCATTAATGATCTGGTAGAAGGTTTACACAGTAAAATATCGATATTTGCAGATGATACAAAACTATGTAAAGCAGTTAATACAAGAGAAGATAGTATTCTGCTACAGATGGATCTGGATAAGTTGGAAACTTGGGCTGAAAGGTGGCAGATGAGGTTTAACAATGATAAATGTAAGGTTATACACATGGGAAGAAGGAATCAATATCACCATTACACACTGAACGGGAAACCACTGGGTAAATCTGACAGGGAGAAGGACTTGGGGATCCTAGTTAATGATAAACTTACCTGGAGCAGCCAGTGCCAGGCAGCAGCTGCCAAGGCAAACAGGATCATGGGGTGCATTAAAAGAGGTCTGGATACACATGATGAGAGCATTATACTGCCTCTGTACAAATCCCTAGTTAGACCGCACATGGAGTACTGTGTCCAGTTTTGGGCACCGGTGCTCAGGAAGGATATAATGGAACTAGAGAGAGTACAAAGGAGGGCAACAAAATTAATAAAGGGGATGGGAGAACTACAATACCCAGATAGATTAGCGAAATTAGGATTATTTAGTCTAGAAAAAAGACGACTGAGGGGCGATCTAATAACCATGTATAAGTATATAAGGGGACAATACAAATATCTCGCTGAGGATCTGCTAATACCAAGGAAGGTGACGGGCACAAGGGGGCATTCTTTGCGTCTGGAGGAGAGAAGGTTTTTCCACCAACATAGAAGAGGATTCTTTACTGTTAGGGCAGTGAGAATCTGGAATTGCTTGCCTGAGGAGGTGGTGATGGCGAACTCAGTCGAGGGGTTCAAGAGAGGCCTGGATGTCTTCCTGGAGCAGAACAATATTGTATCATACAATTATTAGGTTCTGTAGAAGGACGTAGATCTGGGGATTTATTATGATGGAATATAGGCTGAACTGGATGGACAAATGTCTTTTTTCGGCCTTACTATGTTACTATGTTAGTGGAAGGAGGGAACGCAGACAGGCTTCGAAGGCCTAACATAATAAATTGGGCTGGTTGTAGGCAAATTAAAATTGGTTCCAGGAGTACATGGGCAGCAGTAGACAGGTCAGTGGAGGCCTAGTGGAAGGAGGGACCGCAGACAGGCTTCGAAGGCATAACATAAAAAAATTGGACAGGCTGTAGGCACTTTATAATTGGTTCCAGGAGTACACGGGCAGCAGTAGACAGGTCAGTGGAGGCCTAGTGGAAGGAGGGACCGCAGACAGGCTTCGAAGGCCTAACATAATAAAATTGGACAGGCTGTAGGCACTTTATAATTGGTTCCAGGAGTACACGGGCAGCAGTAGACAGGTCAGTGGAGGCCTAGTGGAAGGAGGGACCGCAGACAGGCTTCGAAGGCCTAACATAATGAATTGGGCTGGCTGTAGGCAATTTAAAATTGGTTCCAGGGGTACACGGGCAGCAGTGGTCTGGTCAGCGGAGGCCGATTGTAATGAGTGTCTGCCAGTCAGTAGTCCAAAACAATAAATAAATGTGAATGTCTCGCATTAAAACAAAACGAAAACACTAAAGGGTGCAATCATTAGGTACAGGGGTGGGATCCTCTGCGTAGTTTCAGACCTACTAATTTAGCGCAAAGTATTTACTGTGGTAAATAGAGGACACTGCCCCTGACTATGTTAAGTACCATCATACATGTCAACACAATGGTATTGTCAGTGGCAGGAATGGAAGGATGTCAGCGCATAGACTAAACATTGGTGGAAGTGTGAGAGATAACTGTGGAAGTGGTAGAGCAATGTTTGACCTGGGGGTGGGTGAACTCTCTTGTGGCCGGCGGTACAGGCCCAGGGCCCCTCATGTTACAACAGTGTGTCTGACGTTGGGTGCGCACCACCACCGCCAGAGACACTTTATTGTACTATGAGGGACCCAGTGGCAGTGCTGTCGACCAAAAGCAGGCACACCCACCTCTTCAGACAAACAGCACTCTCACGGGTGCTTGCGCCAAGTCGCGATACCACGGCCCCGTGTTGGGAGTTTGGCCATTTAGTGAGGTGTAAACATGTCGTATGCTGGACAATCAGCTGCAGCAAATTAGACATTAGAAAAGTAATTCACAGTAGTCCACAGGCAAGAGCTTTTCATAGGAAAGCTAGGTGTCGGCCGGGCAAGGTGGGGCAAAAGAATTCGAAATCCAGTTGTGGTTCATTTTAATGAATGTTAGATCATCAACATTTTGGGTAGCCAGACGAGTCCTTTTTTCGGTTAAAATTGAACCTGCAGCACTGAATACTCTTTCTGATAGGACACTAGCTGCCGGGCAAGCAAGCTCCTGCAATGCATATTCTGCCAATTCTGGCCAGGTGTCTAATTTTGATGCCCAGTAATCAAATGGGAATGACGGTTGAGGGAGAACATCGGTAAGGGATGAAAAATAGTTTGTAACCATACTGGACAAATGTTGTCTCCTGTCACTTTCAATTGATGCAGCAGTACCTGTCCTGTCTGCGGTCATAGCAAAATCACTCCACAACCTGGTCAGAAAACCCCTCTGTCCAACGCCACTTCTGATGTGTGCACCCCTAAAGGTACCGTCACACTAGACGATATCGCTACCGATCCGTGACGTTGCAGTGTCCTCGCTAGCGATATCGTCCAGTGTGACAGGCAGCAGCGATCAGGCCCCTGCTGTGCTGTCGCTGGTCGGGGAAGAAAGTCCAGAACTTTATTTGGTCGCTGGACTCCCCGCAGACATCGCTGAATCGGCGTGTGTGACACCGATTCAGCGATGTCTTCACTGGTAACCAGGGTATACATCGGGTAACTAAGCGCAGGGCCGCGCTTAGTAACCCGATGTTTACCCTGGTTACCATCCTAAAAGTAAAAAAAAACAAACACTACATACTTACCTACCGCTGTCTGTCCTCCAGCGCTGTGCTCTGCATTCCTCCTGTACTGGCTGTAAGCGTCGGTCAGCCGGAAAGCAGAGCGGTGACGTCACCGCTCTGCTTTCCGGCCGCTGTGCTCACACAGACAGTACAGGAGGAATGCAGAGCACAGCGCTGGAGGACAGACAGCGGAAGGTAAGTATGTAGTGTTTGTTTTTTTTACTTTTAGGATGGTAACCAGGGTAAACATCGGGTTACTAAGCGCGGCCCTGCGCTTAGTTACCCGATGTTTACCCTGGTTACCGGCATCGTTGGTCGCTGGAGAGCTGTCTGTGTGACAGCTCTCCAGCGACCAAACAGCGACGCTGCAGCGATCCGGATCGTTGTCGGTATCGCTGCAGCGTCGCTAAGTGTGACGGTACCTTAACACTCCTGGTCTGCTGCCCCCTGGAGCTCGTGTGAGAACGATCACGGGCGCTGTGTGCTGGGAATGCCTGAAGCAAACGGTCAACAAGAGTTGATTGTTTGGTTGCTAATATTAGTTCCAAGTTCTCATGTGGCATAATATTTTGCAATTTGCCTTTATAGCGAGGATCAAGGAGGCAGGCCAACCAGTAATCGTCATCGTTCATCATTTTAGTAATGCGTGTGTCCCTTTTGAGGATACGTAAGGCATAATCCGCCATGTGGGCCAAAGTTCCAGTTGTCAAATCTGCGGTTGTGATTGGTTGAGGGGCAGTTTCAGGCAAATCTACGTCACTTGTGTCCCTCAAAAAACCAGAACCCGGCCTTGCCACGCAACCAATTTCCAGTGCCCCCGGGAAAGCTTCCTCATTAAAAATATACTCATCCCCATCATCCTCCTCGTCCTCCACCTCCTCTTCGCCCGCTACCTCGTCCTGTACACTGCCCTGACCAGACAATGGCTGACTGTCATCAAGGCTTTCCTCTTCCTCTGGTGCAGACGCCTGATCCTTTATGTGCGTCAAACTTTGCATCAGCAGACACATTAGGGGGATGCTCATGCTTATTATGGCGTTGTCTGCACTTACCAGCCGTGTGCATTCCTCAAAACACTGAAGGACTTGACACATGTCTTGTATCTTCGACCACTGCACACCTGACAACTCCATGTCTGCCATCCTACTGCCTGCCCGTGTATGTGTATCCTCCCACAAAAACATAACAGCCCGCCTCTGTTCGCACAGTCTCTGAAGCATGTGCAGTGTTGAGTTCCACCTTGTTGCAACGTCTATGATTAGGCGATGCTGGGGAAGGTTCAAAGACCGCTGATAGGTCTGCATACGGCTGGAGTGTACAGGCGAACGGCGGATATGTGAGCAAAGTCCACGCACTTTGAGGAGCAGGTCGGAGAACCCAGGATAAGTTTTCAATAAGCACTGCACCACCAGGTTTAAAGGTGTGAGCCAGGCAAGGAATGTGTTTCAGTTGGGAAAGGGAGATGGCAGCCATGAAATTCCTTCCGTTATCACTCACTACCTTGCCTGCCTCAAGATCTACTGTGCCCAGCCACGACTGCGTTTCTTGCTGCAAGAACTCGGACAGAACTTCCGCGGTGTGTCTGTCGCCCAAACACTTCATAGCCAATACAGCCTGCTGACGCTTGCCAGTAGCTGGCCCATAATGGGACAACTGGTGTGCAACAGTGTCAGCTGCCGATGGAGTGGTTGGCCGACTGCGGTCTGTGGAAGAGCTCTCGCTTCTGCAGGAGGACGAGGAGGAGGGGGTGCGAACGCCTACAGCCAACTGTTTCCTAGACCGTGGGCTAGGCACAACTGTCCCGAAATTGATGTCCCCTGTGGACCCTGCATCCACCACATTCACCCAGTGTGCCGTGATGGACACGTAACGTCCCTGGCCATGCCTACTGGTCCATGCATCTGTAGTCAGGTGCACCTTTGTACTCACAGATTGCCTGAGTGCATGGATGATGCGCTGTTTAACATGCTGGTGCAGGGCTGGGATGGCTTTTCTGGAAAAAAAGTGTCGACTGGGTAGCTCGTAGTGTGGTTCAGCGTACTCCATCAGGGCTTTGAAAGCTTCGCTTTCAACTAACCGGTAGGGCATCATCTCTAACGAGATTAGTCTAGCTATGTGGGCGTTAAAACCCTGTGTACGCGGATGCGAGGATAAGTACTTCCTTTTTCTAACCAGAGTCTCAAGTAGGGTGAGCTGGACTGGAGAGCTGGAGATCGTGGAACTAGCGGGTGTGCCGGTGGACATGGCAGACTGAGAGACGGTTGGAGACGGTATTGTTTCCGCCGGTGCCCTAGATGCAATATTTCCTCCTACAAAACTGGTGATTCCCTGACCCTGACTGCTTTTGGCTGGCAAAGAAACCTGCACAGATACTGCCGGTGGTGCGGAAAATGGTGGCCTTACAGTGACGGAAGGGATGTTGCGTTGCTGACTAGCTTCATTGGCCGAGGGTGCTACAACCTTAAGGGACGTTTGGTAGTTAGTCCAGGCTTGAAAATGCATGGTGGTTAAATGTCTATGCATGCAACTTGTATTGAGACTTTTCAGATTCTGACCTCTGCTTAAGCTAGTTGAACATTTTTGACAGATGACTTTGTGCTGATCAATTGGATGTTGTTTAAACCCCTTCCCGACCTGTGACACAGCGTATGCGTCATGAAAGTCGGTGCCAATCCGACCTGTGACGCATATGCTGTGTCACAGAAAGATCGCGTCCCTGCAGATCGGGTGAAAGGGTTAACTCCCATTTCACCCGATCTGCAGGGACAGGGGGAGTGGTAGTTTAGCCCAGGGGGGGTGGCTTCACCCCCTCGTGGCTACGATCGCTCTGATTGGCTGTTGAAAGTGAAACTGCCAATCAGAGCGATTTGTAACATTTCACCTATTATAACGGGTGAAATATTACAATCCAGCCATGGCCGATGCTGCAATATCATCGGCCATGGCTGGAAATACTAGTGTGCCCCCACCCCACCCCACCGATCGCCCCCCGATCTGGCCGGTACACTGCTCCGGCTCCCCTCCATCCAGTGCTCCGCTCCCCCCCGTGCTCTTGTCCGCTCCCCCCGTGCTCCAATCACCCCCCGTGCTCCAATCACCCCCCCTGCATTCAGATCCACCCCCCCGTGCTCCGTTCCACCCCCCGTGCTCCGTTCCAGCCCCCCGTGCTCCGTTCCAGCCCCCCCCGTGCTCCGTTCCACGCCTGCCGTGCTCCGATTCCCCCCCCCGTGCTCCGATCCCCTTCCCCCCGTGCTCCGATCCCCCCCCCCCCCGTGGTCCCCCCCTACCCCATCATACTTACCGATCCAGCCGGGGTCCCGTCCGTCTTCTCCCTGGGCGCCGCCATCTTCCAAAATGGCGGGCGCATGCGCAGTGCGCCCGCCGAATCTGCCGGCCGGCAGATTCGTTCCAAAGTGCATTTTGATCACTGAGATATAATCTATCTCAGTGATCAAAATAAAAAAAATAATACATGACCCCCCCCCCCCCCCTTTGTCACCCCCACAGGTAGGGACAATAAAAAAATAAAGAAATTATTTTTTTCCACTAATGTTAGAATAGGGTTAGGGTTAGGGGTAGGGTTAGGGTTAGGGCTAGGGTTAGGGCTAGGGTTAGGGGTAGGGTTAGGGGTAGGGTTAGGGCTAGGGGTAGGGTTAGGGTTTCGGTATGTGCACACGTATTCTGGTCCTCTGCGGATTTTTCCGCTGCGGATTTGATAAATCCGCAGTGCTAAACCGCTGCGGATTTACCGCGTTTTTTTCTGCGCATTTCACTGCGGTTTTACAATTGCGATTTTCTATTTGAGCAGTTGTAAAACCGCTGCGGAATCCGCACAAAGAAGTGACATGCTGCGGAATGTAAACCGCTGCGTTTCCGTGCAGTTTTTCCGCAGCATGTGTACAGCGATTTTTGTTTCCCATAGATCTACATTGAACTGTAAACTCATGGGAAACTGCTGCGGATCTGCAGCGTTTTCCGCAGCGTGTGCACATACCTTTAGAATTAGGCTATGTGCACACGGTGCGGATTTGGCTGCGGATTGGCCGCTGCGGATTCGCAGCGGTATTCCATCAGGTTTACAGTACCATGTAAACATATGAAAAACCAAATCCGCTGTGCCCATGGTGCAGAAAATACAGCGCGGAAACGCTGCGTTGTATTTTCCGCAGCATGTCAATTCTTTGTGCGGATTCCGCGGCTTTTTACACCTGTTCCTCAATAGGAATCCACAGGTGAAATCCGCACAAAAAACACTGGAAATCCGCGGAAAATCCGCAGGTAAAACGCAGTGCCTTTTACCCGCGGATTTTTCAAAAATGGTGCGGAAATATCTCACACGAATCCGCAACGTGGGCACATAGCCTTAGGGTTAGGGTTGGAATTAGGGTTGTGGTTAGGGTTGTGATTAGGGTTATGGCTACAGTTGGGATTAGGGTTAGGGGTGTGGGGGGGTTAGTGTTGGAGGTAGAATTGAGGGGTTACCACTGTTTAGGCACATCAGGGGGTCTCCAAACGCAACATGGCGCCACCATTGATTCCAGCCAATCTCGTATTCAAAAAGTCAAATGGTGCTCCCTTACTTCCGAGCCCCGATGTGCGCCCAAACAGTGGTTTACCCCCACATATGGGGTACCAGCATACTCAGGATAAACTGCGCAACAATTACTGGGGTCCAATTTCTCCTGTTACCCTTGTGAATCTAAAAAAATGCTTGCTAAAACATCATTTTTGAGGAAAGAAAAATGATTTTTTATTTTCACGGCTCTGCGTTGTAAACGTCTGTGAAGCACTTGGGGGTTCAAAGTGCTCACCACATATCTAGATAAGTTCCTTGGGGGGTCTAGTTTCTAAAATGTGGTCACTTGTGGGGGGTTTCTACTGTTTAGGCACACCAGGGGCTCTGCAAACGCAATGTGACGCCCGCAGACCATTCCATCAAAGTCTGCATTTCAAAAGTCACTACTTCCCTTCTGAGCCCCGACGTGTGCCCAAACAGTGGTTTACCCCCACACATGGGGTATCAGCGTACTCAGGAGAAACTGGACAACAACTATTGGGGTCCAATTTCTCATGTTACCCTTGGGAAAATAAAAAATTCTGGGCTAAATAATTATTTTTGAGGAAAGAAAACGTATTTATTATTTTCACGGCTCTGCATTATAAACTTCTATGAAGCACTTGGGGGTTCAAAGTGCTCACCACACATCTAGATAAGTTCCTTTGGGGGTCTAGTTTCCAAAATGGGGTCACTTGTGGGGGGTTTCTACTGTTAAGCCACATCAGGGGCTCTGCAAACGCAACGTGACGCCCACAGAGCATTCCATCAAAGTCTGCATTTCAAAACGTCACTACTTCACTTCCGAGCCCCGGCATGTGCCCAAACAGTGATTTACCCCCACATATGGGGTATCAGCGTACTCAGGAGAAACTGGACAACAACTTTTGGGGTCAAATTTCTCCTGTTACCCTTGGGAAAATAAAAAATTGCAGGCTAAAAGATCATTTTTGAGAAAATAATTTTTTTTTTTTATTTTCATGGCTCTGCGTTATAAACTTCTGTGAAGCACTTGGGGGTTCAAAGTCCTCACCACACATCTAGATTAGTTCCTTTGGGGGTCTAGTTTCCAAAATTGGGTCATTTCTGGAGGATCTCCAATGTTTAGGCACACAGGGGCTCTCCAAACGTGACATGGTGTCCGCTAATGATTGGAGCTAATATTCCATTTAAAAAGCCAAATGGCATGCCATCCCTTCCGAGCCCTGCCGTGCGCCCAAACAGTGGTTTACCCCCACATATGGGGTATCAGCGTACTCAGGACAAACTGGACAACAATATTTGGGGTCCAATTTCTCCTATTATCCTTGGCAAAATAGGAAATTCCAGGCTAAAAAATCATTTTTGAGGAAAGAAAAATTATTTATTTTCATGGCTCTGCGTTATAAACTTCTGTGAAGCACCTGGGGGTTTAAAGTGCGCAATGTGCATCTAGATAAGTTCCTTGGGGGTCTAGTTTCCAAAATGGGGTCACTTGTGGGGGAGCTCCAATGTTTAGGCACACAGGGGCTCTCCAAACGCGACATGGTGTCCGCTAACAATTGGAGCTAATTTTCCATTCAAAAAGTCAAATGGCGCGCCTTCCCTTCCGAGCCCTGCCGAGTGCCCAAACAGTGGTTTACCCCCACATATGAGGTATCGGCGTACTCGGCAGAAATTGCCCAACAAATTTTATGATCCATTTTACCCTACTGCCCATGTGAAAATGAAAAAATTGAGGCGAAAAGAATTTTTTTGTGAAAAAAAAGTACTTTTTCATTTTTACAGATCAATTTGTGAAGCATCTGAGGGTTTAAAGTGCTCACTAGGCATCTAAATAAGTTCCTTGGGGGGTCTAGTTTCCAAAATGGGGTCACTTGTGGGGGAGCGCCAATGTTTAGGCACACAGGAGCTATCCAAACGCGACATGGTGTCCGCTAAAGAGTGGAGCCAATTTTTGATTCAAAAAGTCAAATGGCGCGCCTTCCCTTCCAAGCCCTGCCGTGCGCCCAAACAGTGGTTTACCCCCACATATGAGGTATCAGCGTACTCAGGACAAATTGGACAACAACTTTCGTGGTTCAGTTTCTCCTTTTACCATTGGGAAAATAAAAAAATTGTTGCTAAAAGATAATTTTTGTGACTAAAAAGTTAAATGTTCATTTTTTCCTTCCTTGTTGCTTCTGCTGCTGTGAAGCACCTGAAGGGTTAATAAACTTCTTGAATGTGGTTTTGAGTACCTTGAGGGGTGCAGTTTTTAGAATGGTGTCACTTTTGGGTATTTTCAGCCATATAGACCCCTCAAACTGACTTCAAATGTGAGGTGGTCCCTAAAAAAAATGGTTTTGTAAATTTCGTTGTAAAAATGAGAAAATCGCTGGTCAAATTTTAACCCTTATAACTATCTAACAAAAAAAAATTTTGTTTCCAAAATTGTGCTGATGTAAAGTAAACATGTGGGAAATGTTATTTATTAACTATTTTGTGTCACATATCTCTCTGGTTTAACAGAATAAAAATTCAAAATGTGAAAATTGCGAAATTTTCAAAATTGTCGCCAAATTTCCGTTTTTATCACAAATAAACGCAGAATTTATTGACCTAAATTTACCACTAACATGAAGCCCAATATGTCACGAAAAAACAATCTCAGAACCGCTAGGATCCGTTGAAGCGTTCCTGAGTTATTACCTCATAAAGGGACACTGGTCAGAATTGCAAAAAACGGCAAGGTCTTTAAGGTCAAAATAGGCTGGGTCATGAAGGGGTTAAAAAAATGCCAGACTGCACTCTTCCTAGCATTGGATACCTTTTCAGGGATTGCAGACTGAGCTTTAACCGGATGGCCACGCTGTCCTCCAACAGGTTTTGGCTTTGCCACGCGTTTTGGGCCAGATACGGGCCCGGCAGATGGAACCTGTTGCGATGTTGATGCCTGCTGCGGCCCCTCCTCCACCTCCGCTTCAGAACTACTGCCGCCTGCACCCTGTTCCCCCAATGGCTGCCAATCGGGGTCAACAACTGGGTCATCTATTACCTCCTCTTCTAGCTCGTGTGCAACTTCGTCTGTGTCACCGTGTCGGTCGGTGGTATAGCGTTCGTGACGGGGCAACATAGTCTCATCAGGGTCTGATTGTGGATCAGTACCCTGAGAGGGCAATGTTGTGGTCTGAGTCAAAGGACCAGCATAGTAGTCTGGCTGTGGCTGTGCATCAGTGCACTCCATGTCAGAATCTACTTGTAATGGGCATGGCCTGTTAACTGTTTCACTTTCTAAGCCAGGGACGGTATGTGTAAAGAGCTCCATGGAGTAACCCGTTGTGTCCCCTGCTGCATCCTTCTCTCTTGTTGTTGTTTTTGCTGAAGAGGACAAGGAAGCGACTTGTCCCTGACCGTGAACATCCACAAACGACGCGGTGCTTTTACATTTAACAGTTTCAGAAGAGGAGGCAAAAGAGCTAGAGGCTGAGTTTGCAAGGTGTTGTGAATTCTGTGGCAGAGCTCCCTCCTGTGGTCACAAGTGGTACTTCGGCTGATTCTCTCTGGGAGCTTCCGTTTGTGGAGGAAAGTGGTACTGCGGCTTCTGAGTTTCCTCCCTCAGGTGATCTGGTGAGGTCGTTAGGTGCTTCTCTACTTAACTCCACCTAATGCTTTGATCCATGCTTCCTGTCAATGTTCCAGTGTTGGACTTGTTTTTCCCTGGATCATTCCTGTGGCCTGCTGCTCTGCATAGCTAAGTTCTTCTTTGCTATTTGTTTGCTATTTTTTCTGTCCAGCTTGTCTAATTGTTTTGCTGGAAGCTCTGGGACGCAAAGGGTGTACCTCCGTGCCGTTAGTTCGGTACGGAGGGTCTTTTTGCCCCTTTGCGTGGTTTTCTTTAGGGTTTTGTGTAGACCGCAAAGTTATCTTTCCTATCCTCGCTCTGTTAAGAAAGTCGGGCCTCACTTTGCTGAATCTATTTCATCCCTACGTTTGTCTTTTCATCTTAACTCACAGTCATTATATGTGGGGGGCTGCCTTTTCCTTTGGGGTATTTCTCTGAGGCAAGGTAGGCTTATTTTCTATCTTCAGGCTAGTTAGTTTCTCAGGCTGTGCCGAGTTGCACAGGCAGAGTTAGGCGCAATCCACGGCTGCCTCTAGTGTTGTTTGGAGAGGATTAGGGATTGCGGTCTGCAGAGTTCCCACGTCTCAGAGCTCGTTCTATTATTTTGGGTTATTGTCAGATCACTGTATGTGCTCTGACCGCTATGTCCATTGTGATACTGAATTGCCTATCACAACAGCAAGGTAAGCCAAAACTTGCTGTTGCTGCTCCGGCTTTAAAAGCGGTTTTCCTACTCCCAGAAAAGAGAGCGTTCGAGGCCTTGTGTAGCCAGACGACGAACCTGGCTCCACAGCTCCAGACTTAGGTGGAATATTTTTTTTCCCACAACCACCTGATGCTCCACTACCACTACCATCATTACCAGCTGACAATGAACGCCCACGGCCACGACCTCTTGCACCAGACTTCCTCATTGTTTTAAAAACTTAACCAAAGTAACTTTATTTGTTGCTGTCAAACAACTTACACGGTGAGCTATAACTTCAGTATGATTTCGATATCCCTTTACAGGTTAGTGAGACCGCAAGGAAAATCAGGCACAATGTTACACACTCTGTTTTCTGTGGCACCAAATCACAGAGATGCCACACACGCAGGACTGTCACTCAAGCACAAATGTCAATATTAATCTCCCTTTTTTTTTTTTTTTCAGGGAGACTTTAGAAACAAAATAAAATAAAATGATTTTTTCAGGAAGAATTTAGAAACCAAATAAAAAAAATAAATAGGCTTTCTATTGCCCACTGAGTGAGAGATGGCACACACAGGAGTCAGGAGTGGCACACAAGCCCAGGGGCCAATATTTTTCTCCCACTGATTGATTTATTGATTTTTTCAGGTAGAATTTAGAACCCAAATCAAACAAAAAAATAAATAGGCTTTCTATGGCCCACTGAGTGAGAGATAGCACACACAGGAGTCAAGAGTGGCACACAAGCCCAGAGGCCAATATTTATCTCCCACTGATTGATTTATTGATTTTTTCAGGTAGAATTTAGAACCCAAATCAAGCAAAAAAAATAAATAGGCTTTCTATGGCCCACTATTTGAGAGAGAGAGAGAGAGAGAGATGGCACACCCAGGAGTCAAGACTGGCACACAAGCAGAAAGGGCAATATTAATATCCCACTGATTGATGTATTGATTTTTTCAGGTAGAATTTAGAAACCAAATCAAGCAAAAAAATAAATAGGCTTTCTATGGCCCACTGAGTGAGAGATGGCACACACAGGGATGGCACTCTAGCAGAAATGCCAATCTTAATCTCCCACAAAAAAAAAAAAAACAGGGACTGTCCTACAATTACTATCTCCCTGCAGTAATCTCAGCCAGGTATGGCAGGCAGCAATAAGGAGTGGACTGATGCACAAATTAAATAAAAAGTGTGGACAAACAAAAAAGATAGCTGTGCAGAAAGGAAGGAACAAGAGGATTTGTGCTTTGAAAAAAGCAGTTCGTTTGCACAGCGGCGTACACACAGCAATGCAGCTATCAGGGAGCCTTCTAGGGCAGCCCAATGAGCTACAGCGCTGAGAGAAAAAAAAAAAAAAAATGTAGCTTCCACTATCCCTGCACACCGAAGGTGGTGTTGGACAGTGGAAATCGCTACAGCACAAGCGGTTTGGGGGTTAATGGACCCTGCCTAACGCTATCCCTGCTTCTGACGAAGCGGCAGCAACCTCTCCCTAAGCTCAGATCAGCAGCAGTAACATGGCGGTCGGCGGGAACGCCCCTTTATAGCCCCTGTGACGCCGCAGACAGCAAGCCAATCACTGCAATGCCCTTCTCTAAGATGGTGGGGACCAGGACCTATGTCATCACGCTGCCCACACTCTGCGTTCACCTTCATTGGCTGAGAAATGGCGCTTTTCGCGTCATTGAAACGCGACTTTGGCGCGAAAGTTGCGTACCGCATGGCCGACCCCACACAGGGATCGGATCGGGTTTCATGAAACCCGACTTTGCCAAAAGTCGGCGACTTTTGAAAATGAACGACCCGTTTCGCTCAACCCTATTTATGACAGTAGTGAGTGTTTATGAGCTCAGTTCCTACATCACAGATTTGATTTATGAAGAGCTCAGAGGGCTGGAGATGCAGCAGAATCACTCACTCCTATATTACCTCAGGCAGGGAAATGTGTTACCTCAGAAATCAGCAGCTGTGATCCCCTGATGTTTTGTCTTTATACTCTCTTATCATAATCAACTTATGCAACTCCCCCGGGTCAGGAATTGTGGTATGTGCCAACTATAAACTGGAGCAGCTCTCCATGGTCAGACACAACAAATACACAGTACATATCAGGGGCATATTTATAATATCACAGCACAGGATAATTTTTTATTACACATCCAATTGTGGAACTTATTATATCAAAATCTTTTGGGATTAACCTCTTCCTGACAAGCAACGTATATACACTACCGTGTAAAAGTTTAGGGTCACTTAGAAATTTTCTTATTTTTGAAAGAAAAGAACAGTTTTTTCTAATGAAGCTAACATCAAATGATTCAGAAATACACGCTATACATTGTTAATGTGGTAAATGACTATTCTAGCTGCAAACGTCTGGTTTGTATGTAATACAATATCTTCTTAGGTGCATAGAGGCCCATTTCCAACAACCATCACTTCAGTCTTCTTATGGTACTTTTTGTTTGCTAACTGTGTTAGAAGGCTAATGGATGGTAAGAATACCCTTGAAAACCCTTGAGCAAGTATGTTAGCACAGCTGAAAACAGTTTGGCTGATTAGAGAACCTATAAACCTGACTTTCCTTTGAGCTAGTTCTAGTTGAGAATCTGGAGCATTACATTTGTTGGTTCCATTAAACTCTCAAAATGGCCAGAAAAAAAAAACTTTCATGTGAAACTCGACAGTCTATTCTTGTTCTTAGAAATGAAGGCTATTCCAGTGTGAGAAATTGCCAAGAAACTGAAGATTTCCTACAACAGTGTGTACTACTCCCTTCAGAGGAGAGCACAAACAGGCTCTAAACAGAGTAGAAAGAGAAGTGAGAGGCCCCGCTGCACAACTGAGCAACAAGACAAGTACATTAGAGTCTGTAGTTTGAGAAATCGACGTCTCACAGGTCCTCAACTGGCAGCTTCATTAAATAGTACAGTAAAAACGCCAGTGTCAACGTCTACAGTGAAAAGGCAACTCCGGGATGCTGGCCTTCAGGGCAGAGTGGCAAAGAAAAAGCCATATCTGAGACTGGCTAATAAAAGGAAAAGGTTAATATGGGCAAAAGAACACAGACATTGGACAGAGGAAGATTGGAAAAAAGTGTTATGGACAGACGAATCCAATTTTGAGGTGTTTGGATCACACAGAAGAACATTTGTGAGACACAGAACAATTGAAGAGTGCCTGAAGCCATCTGTCGAGCATGGTGGAGGTAATGTAATGGTTTGGGGTTGCTTTGGTGCTGGCAAAGTGGGATATTTGTACAAGGTAAAAGGGATTTTGAATAAGGAAGGCTATCACTTCATTTTGCAAGGTCATGCCATACCCTGTGGACAGCGCTTGATTGGAGCCAATTTCATCCTACAACAGGACAATGACCCAAAGCACACCTCCAAATTATGCAACAACTATTTAGGGAAGAAGCAGGCAGCTGGTATTCTATCTGTAATGGAGTGGCAAGCACAGTCACCAGATCTCAACCCCATTGAGCTGTTGTGGGAGCAGCTTGAACGTATGGTACGCAAAAAGTGCCCATCAAGCAAGACCAACTTGTGGGAGGGGCTTCTGGAAGCATGGGGTGAAATTTTTCCAGATTACCTCAGCAAATTAACTGCTAGAATGCCAAAGTTCTGTGTAACACCCCAGGTAACCAGTTGTTACAGTGATGTTGCCTTCTTTTACGGGAGGGTGATATCATGCTTGGAGGATTTCCTTTACCAGGTAAGCACCTACATGCAACACATTCTGAATCCAGGCCATAAGGGGGAGCTCTGAACCCGGATTCAGGGGAGCTTCCCCCAGACGTATGTATTCTGGTCTGGAGGAGGAGTTAGTGAGTTGTTCAGAGACAGAGAAGGGGAGAGGAGTGTGAGCAGAGAGTGGGGCCGTGCAGCCACGTGTGAGCTGCAGCTCCAGGAATGGAAGATAACCTAAAGGGTTGGAATGTAGTGAGAATCTGAAGGAAGGAGCAAAAGAGAAGGAAAGGGCTTAGAGGGGAACTGTGACTGGGCACCCTCTGAGCCGAAGAG
This sequence comes from Ranitomeya imitator, assembly GCF_032444005.1. Lineage (NCBI taxonomy): Eukaryota > Metazoa > Chordata > Amphibia > Anura > Dendrobatidae > Ranitomeya > Ranitomeya imitator. The sequence continues at coordinate 448,175,687 of NC_091283.1, read as the reverse complement.
CAGGACCGGGCACCGGGAGACCAAGGTTATGTTGAACTCTAGGTCGCATAGCAGAACCGGAGGGCAAAGGACTTTATGTAATTTGTCCGCACCCACACCTGAAGGTGCAGCAGTACACAAAGAGCCCGGGTCGTGATAGAGACCCTATAAAAATGCTTGCACTGTCCACCATACGGTTAACTGTCCCAGGACAGGAGAGAGAGGACTTTGTAAGGGAGCCGCAGGCAGCAAGGACCTCGCATACGAGCGTGAGCAGGAAGGCTTACGGACCTCACCTGGGAGAGGGATCCACCATTGCCTCCATGCCGGCCAGATCACATCACCATCTCTTGCTGGACTGTGGCTGTTTACAACCAAGTAAGCCAGGTAAAGACGCTACAACCATTTTTCCTTCATTTATTTGCTGGCATTCAACACCCTTGCCATACACATCGGGAGCCCTGGGGACCAAGCTTCACTTGTGGGAAGTGATACCATCTTACTGTCGTACCATCACCCCCAGAGGACCCTTTTAAGCAGCATCGGTCACCCCTGACTGAGTACCTCAGATAGCGTTATGAACTTTTATTGCTTTACAACTCCCTTTAAAAACTATCCCTTTTACTTGGGCGCCGGGACCGGGTCGCCGCCACCGTTACCTCCCCTTTAACGACGACCGTACCCGGTATCGAGTACTCCTAGGCCCTGGTGGGCGACTCATCTGCAATGCTGTAATTGCTGCAAAGGGAGCATGCTTTGACAAAAGCAAAGTTTGAAGGAGAAAATTATTATTTCAAATAAAAATCTTTTTTTCGAACCTTGTCAATGTCTGGACTAGATTTTCAATTCATTTGGCAACTCATTTGATTAATAAAAGTAAGAGTTTTCATGGAAAACACAAAATTGTCTGGGTGACCCCAAAATTTTGAACGGTAGTGTATACAGCACAACGTTCCCACAAATTGCCATATATACTGCACCATGGTCGCATGGGCTCACGATGAGCACCACCTTATGGTCAATGCCTCATGGTAATTCAAATGCGGGTGTCAGCTCTATGTGAGAGCTGACACCTTGCAGCAACGCCCACAATTAGTGCTAGCACTGATCATGGGCATTTAACTCCTCTAATACCGCTGTCAATAGTGACAGCGACATTGCGGGGCATCGCAGAGGGAGTGAGCTCCCTCTCTGCTCCCATTGACTCAACATGAAGAGATCGCTTTTGCTGATGGTCTCCATGGTGACCCTGGGCCGAGAGGTGGCCTCGGGGTCTGCAAAGAAGGGTGGCCTGTCAGCTCATGCTAAGAGCATGAGCTGACACGCTTCCTCCCTGCATGTCAGATTTATACTCTAAAAAATAAATTTTAAAATTACAAAATAAAGACCCCCCCAATATATATATATTCAATAAATACAATTGTTTATGTAAAAAAAAAGTACACATACATAGTTGTGTTTGTGTTTCTCCTTCTGCTTTTTTCACTAACTGATGAGCTTTGTGCCAGACAGTGGATGTATACTGCTGAGAAGGTAGGTTTTTTTTTGCCTGTCGCAAGCCTCCTAGCAACAGCAGCATAAGCCTATGCCTGTGGCCTTATCAATTTTACCACACGTGGAATGGCAAGAAAAAAATAATTCTGAATTGCTGTTTTTTTGTGATTCTGCCTCAAATATTGGAATATAAAGTAATAAAAAAATGTAATGTGCCTGAAAATGATGCCAATAAAAACCAACTCGTCCGACAAAAAAAACAATCCCTCACATGATTGACAGACGAAATTTGGAAAAATTATAGCTATCAAAATATCGCAATAAACAAACAAGTTTTTTGCAATAAAAAGCATCTTTCAGTGTGTAACGGCAGCCAAACATAAAAACACAATATAAATCTGGTATTGCTGTAATCACACCAATCAGAAGAATAAAGTCGTCTAATCGCTTTTACCGCATGAGAAACTGCGTAAAATATAAATAAAACCAATGCTGTTGATTTGTTCATTCTGCTTCCCAGAGATCGCAGTAGGGCTTGGGTCACATTTATCCTGCTCTCTACGCGGAGCGCTAACACCGGAGTTTGTGTAAATCTCTCAAATGCGTGTTTCAGATGGAACCCCCAGCAGAAGATTCCCTATAATGAGGCAGATAGAGGCACTGTGGACACCGTCTGCCTTTTGGCCTGGCGCTGTTCGTCTTCTTAGGCGTACATAAAACCATAGTCAGCCACAGTTTTGTGCACTTCTGAAAAGAAGGACACAGCTGAACAGAGCTCAGATGGAGTCCAGAGTAACTTTGCTGTCTCATTATAGTGAATGGATCCATTGGAGTTTCATCTGTCACGTCACTTGGAGATTTAGATGGAAATCCCGATGTAAGTGCTCAGCGTAGAGTGTCGGATAAATGTGAGCCCAAATATTATGTAAAATGTTGCCAACAAAAGTTTCAACTCAATCCACAAAAAAATCCCCACTCAGGTCCATGATCTAACAGAAATATACAAAGGCTCTGGAATACCGCTACGGCTCCTCGCCTCCAAAAGAAATCTCTGACAACGGCATTTAAATTGCGCAAACCAGATGCACGTCTCAGCTACCGTCCATCGGCGCCCAAATCACATGACCGTGGGTCATCGATGTCTTGGCATGGCAACCAGGGTTCTGCAGGAGACCCCTGTGGTTGTCATTGCTGAACTGCTATGAGCACTGCCCGATGGTTGGCGCCAGATGAGCATTTTTGTTACACATAGCAGGGCTCGGTTGCAATGACAAGGATTACCGTGGGCGGACCCATTATGGACATAACTGTTTATCACTCACATAATGGTAATTCTGCTTCACGTCACCTGTCTTATCTATGGCATTTTTCTGTGCATTTTTCCGCTGTCTGATGGTTCCTCCTTAAAGGAACCCTCCGACAGACACATTGAATCTCTGGCCGAGTGCCCCTTTGAGGCCGCGGGCTCCTCCCTCTGCCCGTCCTTTGCAGCTACCTGGGTAGCCAAGGCTGTCTCTGCCTAGGCAAAACATCTCCGCAAGGTTATCATCTCTGGTGCCCTTGCAAATGAGCTGGCTGACGTAGGGGACCAGATCGACCAAGCGAGAAAATACCTCTTGTCCGCGTCCCTCGATGTTTTTAAATACATCAGATAGGACTGCTCTACATGGGTATACCTTGACGTTTGGTGGAGCAGTTTAGTATACATTTTTTGCAAAAAACGTATCAACCAAATACCCTGTTTTTTACATCTTTTTACTAGCACTTGCTGACTACTATGATTTTTTCGTACCAGTTGTTTTGGTTTTACTGTGCTCTTTTGGGTCTTCAACTTTCTTGGTGGTGTGTGAACATGTTCCTACAGACTTGTTCACTGTGCAAGTAACCCATGTGTTTCTGTATCCATAATTATTCTCTTGTGTCTACAAGACTAGGGAGTTATCCACCACTCCTTGTGGGCTATCTGCACAAAAGCGGTTCCATTCAGCGTGTTCACATGGACGTTTACTCTCTGAACCCTGCTCATACAGGTAATATACAGATGATCAGGTTTTTAAATACATCAGATAGGGATTGCATACATCAGTTAGGACTGCTCTACATGGGTATACTTTGATGTTTGGTGGAGCAGCTTAGTATACATTTTTTGCAAAAAAAAGTATCAACCAAATACCCTGTTATTTACATCTTTTTACTAGCACTTGCTGACTACTGTGATTTTTTTGTAACGGGGTTGTTTTGGTTTTACTGTGATCTTTTGTGTCTTCAAATACTTTAATGGGTTGCAATGACAAGGATTACAGTGGATGGACGGGCCTGCCACGGTAATCCTTGTCATTGCAACCCATTAAGGTATTCATATTTACTATTATGTATTGTTACTTTTGGATTGCATCCTAATATGGATCGTACACATGTACTGTCGATATACAGTATGTACCTAATGCCTGTGACATGCCTGCCATTAGCGTTCTATCTGGATGCAGTTACATCTGATTTTATTCTTGTTTAGCCCCATTTGTCCCTTTTTCCTGTTCCAATGATAATAAAGATTTAGACTTTGTTACTCTTAGGCTATGTGCACACGTTCAGGTTTTTTCGCTTTTTTTTTGTGGTAAAACGCTATAATAACTAATTAAAAACACATACATTATGCATCGTATCATTTAGAATGCATTCTGCATGTTTTCTGCACATGATACGTTTTTTTTCCGCGAAAAAAACGCATCGCGGTAAAAAAAAGCAGCATGTTCATTAATTTTGCAGATTTTCTGCGTTTTTCCCGCTTTTCTATGCATTTGGGAAAAAACGCATAAAAAAACGTGTGAAAAACGCGGTAAAAACGCATGCGGATTTCTGGCAGAAATGTCCGGTTTTTGTCAGGAAAATTTCTGCAAGAAATCCTGACGTGTGCACATACCCTTAATGGGCTTTTTGACTGTTGTTTTTTGTCCTTTGGTTTTGCTTGCTATTCTAAGATGCAGCAGTGTTTTATCTGCAGACATACCAATCTCTTCTTGCTCGTGGCGGGGTGTTTCAGTTGCAGGCTCTGCCGGCTCTTTCTGCAGTGCTCTGGAGACATTTGCCTTCTGGATTTGTGCAAAAAGCTGTATGGAGTTGTATATATACAAGTGTCAGTTTCACCGTGTTTACTCATTTCAAACAATTGCTACTTGTCAAAGGGAGAAATAAGTACAGAATATTTACATAAGGCTACGTTCACATTAGCGTTGCGCCGCCGTGCGTCGGCGACGCAACGCGCGACGCACGCTAAAACGCGCGCAAAAACGCGCGCGTTTTGCGACGCGTGCGTCGTTTTCCGACGAAAATCGGACGCATAGAAAATGCTACATGTAGCGTTTTCTTGCGTCCGACGCTAGCGTCGGAAACGACGCACGTGGCGAAAAACGCCACCAAAACGACGCACGCGTCCCCTATGTTAAACATAGGGGCGCGTCGCCGCTGCGTCGCTGCTGCGTCGCCGCTGCGTCGCCGGCGCAACAGCGACGCACATTGGCGGAACGCCAATGTGAACGTAGCCTTAGTGTTACAAAATGCACATAAACCCACATATCAATTAGGCTTTATACGCATAGATTTATCATGGTCACTTATACGTATAGCGTTAACATATTCCGCAGCACTTTACAAACATTTTTTCATTACTGTCCCCATTGGGGCTCACAATCTACATTTCCTACCAGTATGTGTTTGGAGTCTGGGAGAAAAGTGGAGAACCTGGAGGAAACCCACACAGACACGGTTAGAACATAGAAATGACTTGTAGATGCAGTTGTTGGTTCCTTGGTCCATATCCCACTAAGTAAAACTGCGAAAGACGCAGCAAATGTGCTGTCTTCTGCACAATAATTGATTATGTAGCCTCCAGTACACATGAACATGGCATTATTTGGAGCACACACTGCATTTTCCACCCTACAGAATATTCTATGTACTGTATTTTATTAAGGCCATCTACTTACATTTGCATTGAAATAAACTATACATAACCAGGATATTTACCATATAGGATATACAGATGTTGCTTTGGAATACTCCTCTGTCTCCTTGGCGATTGGTCTCTCTAACCTTTGCACACAGACTTCCTGATCTTGATACTCTACTCCCTGTCATCCATTAAGTGTCTACTTTAGTTACCAAAATATTTAGAATTGAGAGTCCTCAGTGGTTGATACCTTTTAATAGCTAACTGAAAAGATGGTAAATTGCAAGCTTTCGAGACTACTCAGGTCTCTTCATCAGGCATAGACTAATAGAAATTCTGAAGAATCACATTTATGCATTTATTACAGAAGACAAAGCAAAAATTACATAGTAGTCTCGAAAGCTTGCAATTTGTTAAGATCTTTTAAGGTAGCCATTAAAAGGTATCAACCACTGAGGACTCACTCTCACTTCTAAATATTTTTCTATCCACTGACAGACATGGTACCAAGATATACAGTATATCTTTCCTGTACTTTAGGTACCAACAATTTTTTCTCTCTCACTTCATTGGGGGACAAAGGAAACCAGGGGTGTAGGCTGCTGCCACTAGGAGGTTGACTCTATGCAAAAAAAAAAGGGTTAGCTCCTCCCCAGCAGTATATACCCACCAACTGGCAGAAAGCTATTCAGTTTTAGCTTAGTGTCAAGTAGGAGGTGGACACAGGGCTGCCCTCAGCCTCGTTTCTACTTTAGGTTTTTGTTGTGTTTTATTAATCATCTCTCTTTTTCAGATTCAGCTTGTGATCTGGGCGATGGAGTGTAATTGGTCACTCCGCTCTCCCCCCTAGTGACCGGGAGCACAGTGTGGGAATGTGTCACTACTGTACCCTCTCGTGTCTACCAGACAGGACCCCTTGCTTCCTAACACTTCAAGCGTGTTTGGGGCATCCGCAAGACTGAAGATGCGGATTGGTCCTTGCCACCCGTCCTCCAGAGCCTGTCGTTCAGGGTAGGAAGACATTATCGTTACCCGACGACCAATGAAGATGTTCAGTGGCCCAACGGTCTGCATGCAAGCCAGTCTTCCAGCACCAGTTTGCGAAGAGGGATGCGGGATCTTCAGGACAAGTATTCATGCGGCAGTGCAGGGGCTCTGGAAAAAAAAGAAACATTTTAAAATTAATGTTGAGATATTCCTTTAAGGATCCTAGCCAGGGGGTAAAATAGCGGTCCTTCGGTCCCATCCCTCGCTCCCTCGGCACCTACAACACCATCCCTCTCCCCCCTGCGGCTTCCTTGCCCAAATTTAGTCCCCGACTCCAGCTGCGGTCTACTACTGGGATAGGCAGAAAAGAGAAAAGGGAAATCCACCGGCACGTCCAACAGGAGAATAAAAGTTACTATTTATTAGAAAAAACTTTAAAACATGATAAAAAAATGAAACCTCAGAAACCTCACCAAGCGGGAAACTCTGCGTGCGCTACAGGCTCTACCCATGACTCGGCTCCATCTTCACGCCGTCTGCAGGTTCCCACATGCAGCTCCCGGTCTACAACCTGCTATCACTGCGCCTCTGCCCAACGATCTCCCGGAGAGGGTCCAGGTCTGCGGGGGGGGGTCAGTTCTCATCCCTGGCAGCTCTCCCCTGGTACTCTGTCTCTCCTTTCTACCACCTTCATCTCATCTATGTCTAACTCTAGGGAAAATATTTAGAATTGAGAGTCCTCAGTGGTTGATACCTTTTAATGGCCAACTGAAAGGATGGTAAATTGCAAGCTTACAAGAACTACTCCGGTCTCTTCATCAGACATAATCTAATAGAAATTCTGAAGAATCACATATTTATGCACAACACAGCACAGAAAAATGCCATAGATAAGATGGGTGGCGTGAAGCAGAATTACCATTATGTGAGTGATAAACAGTTACGTTCCAAAGTTCTTGTCTCTTTCGAGAAGAGCTGGACAAGATTATCTCCAATGCCATGTCAGGAATGGGTACGTCTCTACCCCAACAGAGATCCAAACGTACACCCCGTTGTACTGTTCCCTTTTGTTCCTTTCCCACCACAGATTAACCCTCGACAGGACAAATCCCCGATGCGTCAAAGGAAAAAGGTCCTCCTTTAAACCAACCCCGATTTGGCTTTCAAGACCCGCTCAACGCCGGCCAACCAGGTCAGGCTCCAACAGATTCTCCTCAGCATGACTGGTTGCCCCCACCTGGGTGGCCTCTCAGGGTAGGCGTAGTCTCCTTCAGTTCCGGGAAGAATGGCTATCCATAGTCGACGACCCCTGGGTCCGAGATGTTGTCTCCTACGGTTACAAGATAGAGTTTTCTACTCTCCGTCAATTTCGTTTTTTCGAGTCCCGCCCACCGAAGAATGCCTGTCTCATTCCAGGCTTCTTCAAGGCTGTCGACTCCCTCCTCAAGGCTGGCATTATCGTCTCCGTTCCCACATGAGAGTGCTCCTCAGGTTTTTATTCAAACCGGTTTGTGGTCCCCAAAATGGACGGTTCAGTTCGTTCCATTCTGGACCTCAAATTACTAAACAAATATGTGAATCCCTTCGATCCATGATAGCCTCCATGGAGCCAGAACAATTCCTCTGCTTGGAGACATTCAAGATGCCTACCTGCACATTCCCATCTTTCCCCCACACAAGAGGTTTCTTCGCTTCGCTATTCAGGGACTTCACTTCCAGGTCACAGGGCTTCCATTTGGCTTAGCCACTACGCACAGAGTTTTTATGAAAATAATGGTAACGATGATGGCCATTCTACACAGCAGGGGCATCCTCGTCATTCCCCATCTAGACGACATACTCTTTAAGGCTGCAACACCCCTGGCGTGCCAGGAGAATCTACGGATTATTCTAGACACTTTTCCATCTGGGCTGGATCGTCAACACCGCAAAGCCATCTCTAATCCCATCCCAATGTCTTGTTTCCCTGGGAATTCTTTTCGACACCATCCAGGCAAAGATTTTCCTATCCAAGGAAGTGTCTCTAGCACTTATGCGTGGGGTTCGGCCTCTCAGACGTCATTCTCCCTGCTCCCTTCGCTTCTGCATGAGTGTACTCAGCAAAATGGTTGCTTCAATGGTAGCAGTCCCATTTGCTCAATTCCACACGCGTCCTCTCCAACTCTTCCTTCTAGTGAGATGGGACAAGTCGATCTGCTCCCTGGATCGGCGTGTCTCAATTCCCCTGCGGATAAAGCAGTCCCTGAAATGGTGGAGTGCTCTCAGTAGGCCCACCTTGGGAGGTCCTTCCTCTCTAATCGTTGGAAGGTAGTCACAACAGACGCCAGTCTCCTCGGCTGGGGAGCAGTATTGCAAGATTTGATGGTCGAGGGTCGATAATCAGCTCAGGAGTCATCCCTTCCAATCAACATCCTTGAACTCCGAGTGATATTCCTCACCCTGCTTCACTGGCAGGAACTTCAAGGACAACAGATTTCAGTTCAGTCCGACAACGCCATGGCGGTGGCGTACGTCAATCATCAAGGGGGAGAACTCGAAGTTGGACAGTGATGTCAGAGGTCGCTCGGATCTGATCTTGGGCCGAGCAGAATGTCCCACCAATTTCCACAGTGTACATCCCAGGAGTCGAAAATTGGGCGGCAACTTTCTCGTCCCAGGGTCTCGCAGCAGGAGAATGGTTGTTCAATCAGTCAGTCTTTCACAGGATCTGTCTCAGGTGGGGGGGACTCAAGACGTCGGCCTCATGGCGTCCAGACTCAACCACAAAGTTCCTCAGTTTGTGTCCAGATCTCCCAACCTGCTAGCAAACGGATCCAATGCACTAGCAATACCCTGGACACAGTTCTCCCTTCCATACCGATACCTGTTCCCAACCCATCCGCTGATTCCCAGAGTAATCAAAAAGATAAAAGGCATAAGGAATACCGGTCATACTCATCGCTCTGGATTGGCCACAAAGACCCCTGGTATGCAGAGTTTGTCAACCTTCTAGTGGATACGCCGTGGAGACTTCAAGATCTTCTGGACCTTTTGTCGCAGAGGCCCCTCTTCCACCAGAGTTCTAAGTCGTTCAATTTAATGGCATGGCTGTTGAAGCCGCAGTCTTAAAGTCGGCTGGGTTCTCCGATCAGACCATGATTAAAGCAATGAAGCCTTCATTCTCTCGCATCAACCATCATACGTGGAAGGCGTTTTACGCTGGTGTGAGACTCAGGTCGCTCCAATGGTTTTTCACTTCCCATCCATTTTGTCCTTTCTGGAGTCCGGACTGTCCCTTAGTTCTATTAGGCTGTGTGCACACGTTGCGGTTTTTTCGCGGTTTTTCCCGATAAAAACGCTATAAAACCGCAAAAAAACGCATACAATAAGCATCCCATCATTTAGAATGAATTCCGCATGTTTTGTGCACATGATGCGTTTTTTTCCGCGAAAAAAAAACGCATCGTGGTAAAAAACGCAATATGTTCATTAATTTTGCGTTTTTTTTGCGGATTTCCCACTACAAAATGCATTGGGAAGTGTCCGGAAAAAACCGCGGCAAAAACGCATGCGGTTTTCTTGCAGAAAATGTCCGGTTTTTCTCAGGAATTTTCTGCGAGAAATCCTGAACGTGTGCACATAGCCTTAAGGGACAAGTTTCTGCCCTTTCCATTCTTTTTCAAAGGAATCTGGCTGTTCGCCGACAGCTCAAGACATTCATTCAAGAAGTTGCTCACTCCATTCCCCCCTACCGACCCCCAGTGGAACCCTGGGATCTTAATCTAGTGCTCGACGTCCTGCAGGAGTCTCCGTTTGAACCACTGCGTGAGATCTTTCACACTACTTTCCTGGGAGGTCGCTTTCCTGGTCACTATTACCTTAATTAAACAGGTTTCAGAGCTAGCAGCTCTTTCTTGTCGCTCTCCTTACCTTACAAGTTGGTTCTACGTCCGGTTCCAGCCTTTCTCCCCAACGTGGTTTCCAGTTGTCATCTAAATAAGGACATCGTACTTCCATCCTTTTGTCCATCCCCCTCTCATCCCCGAGAGCGGTTACTAAACAAATTGGATCTGGTGAGAGCTCTGCGCATTTACCTATCCAGGACTGAGCCTTTCTGGAGCTCAGATTCTCTGTTCATCATCCCAGAAGGTCCACGGAAAGATCTCCCTCCGTACAGGTCTACCATTGCTCGATGGTTCCGTTCCAATGTTCTGGAATTTGTGCTCTTATGTCTTTTTCTACTTCTCTTACTGCTTTTTCACTAACTGAATAGCTTTCTGCCAGTTGGTGGGTATATACTGCTGGGGAGGAACGAACCTTTTTTTTGCATAGTATAAACCTCCTAGTGGCAGCAGCACACACCCATGGTTTCCTCTGTCCCCAATGAAGGCTCTGAGAAAAAGATTTTACGGTGAGTACCCAAAATCTTGCTATTCCTCTTGGGGCCTCCTTCTACCCCTTAACTCCCGGAGGTATTTTCGTTTTTTGCTCCCTTTCTTCTCAGAGCCATAACTTTTTTATGTTTCCGTCGATATGGCTGTGTGGGGGCTTGTTTTTTGCAGGACGAGTTGTACTTTTGAGCGACACCATTCGTTTTACCATGTCATGTACTAGAAAACAGGAAAAAAAAGTCCAAGTGGGGGGAAATTGCAAAAAAAAAAGTGCAATCCCCAGCTTGTTTTTGCTTGGCATTTTTTACTAGGTTCACTAAATGCTAAAACTGACCTGCCATTATGATTCTCCAGGTCATTACGACTTCATAGACTCTAAACATGTCTAGGTTCTTTTTTATCTAAGTGGTGAAAAAATATTTAAACTTTGATTTAAAAAAAAAAAATTTCGCCATTTTCCGATACCCGTAGCGTCTCCATTTCTCATGAGGGCTTATTTTTTGTGTACCGAGCTGACGTTTCTAATGATATCATTTTGGTGTAGATACGATCTTTTGATCTCCCGTTAATGCAATGTCATGGGGACCAAAAAACGTAATTCTGGCTGTCACGGATCGCTGCTCCGTGGTGTCACTTATTCGTCACGTGCCTGCTCTCACACGTGACTTTGGGTTGTGCCTGCAAGGGTTAATCTATCTCCCCACTCTCCGTCCAGCATTCAACCTCTGTCCTATGCTGTAATGGGAGCATAAATCACACACCGACCCAGGCCACACACCCGCTCATACGCGCTGCCACCACTCATCGAATACATGGGCGATGAGTCCCAGAAATAACTAATCAAAATATGTTTATCACTCATAAGGTCTCACACACCTCTAGGCTATGGATTCTTTAGAACATTCAAGATTCAACTTATTAAAGTTTATACTTTAATAGAAAAAGATTAAAAGCTTACAAGAAAAAGGTATAAAAATATGATAATAAAAAGACATACAACTTATGCAAGACAGTATAAAATAAAGAGGAGGAAACTTACAGAAATCATCTAACTTGTAGTCTGCTTTCTGCTCCCTGAGGGGGGGGGGGGTGAATGTAGTTGTGGAACACATCAGCTTTTCAGGCTGCCCTCATCATGTGAACACCATTCTCTGTCTGCAGCCTAAATTTATAACTTTGGTCTGAGGTCAGGTTTCTAGACCGGCCCCTCAGGCCAATATCATAACTGCTGCCTGTTTGATTGGGCCACGGCCGCGCTACTAATGAATATATATTATTTTCCTCTGGAGACATGTGTGAAATGGTTCCCAAGGATACCTTCCCTCCAGCAGCATTTAAGGTACCTTCACACATAACGATATTGTTAACGATATCGTTGCTATTTGTGACGTAGCAACGATATCGTTAATGAAATCGTTCTGTGTGACAGCGACCAATGATCAGGCCCCTGCTGGGAGATCGTTGGTCGCTGAATAAAGTCCAGAACTTTATTTCGTCGCTGGACTCCTGCTGACATCGCTGGATCGGCGTGTGTGACACCGATCCAGCGATGTCTTCACTGGTAACCAGGGTAAACATCGGGTAACTAAGAGCAGGGCCGCGCTTAGTAACCCGATGTTTACCCTGGATACCATGCTAAAAGTAAAAAAAAACAAACACTAGATACTTACCTAACGCTGTCTGTCCTCCAGCGCTGTGCTCTGCACTCCTCCTGTACTGGCTGTGAGCCGGAAAGCAGAGCGGTGACGTCACCGCTCTGCTTTCCGGCTCACAGCCAGTACAGGAGGAGAGCAGAGAAGCAGAGCGCAGCGCTGGGGGACAGACAGCGTTAGGTAAGTATGTAGTGTTTGTTTTTTTTTACTTTTAGCATGGTATCCAGGGTAAACATCGGGTTACTAAGCGCGGCCCTGCGCTTAGTTACCCGATATTTACCCTGGTTACCGGCATCGTTGGTCGCTGGAGAGCGGTCTGTGTGACAGCTCTCCAGCGACCAAACAGCGACGCTGCAGCGATCCGAATCGTTGTCGGTATCGCTGCAGCGTCGCTTAATGTGAAGGGGCCTTTAGCATCTCCCCTCCAAGACCTCAGAGGTGTCAAGTGTTCCTTTGTTCTTGGCTCTAGCTAGACCCCCTGGTGAGATATGGAGACAGAATTCCTACTCTTCACAAGGAAGTACATATTAACACCTAGGTGCCACTGGCCTTCAGGACAGATGCTACATTATCACTAGACAGATGTCAGAGGTCACTACACACATATAGATATATATCATATATATACACATATTCCACCACACTGGCGTTTTGACTTTTTTTCTTGCTACGCTGTTTAGCAATCAGGTTAATCCTTTCTTTTGATAGATCAGGCAATTCTAAACACAGCGGTACCAGATATGTGTATGTTTGATTTTTTTAATTTTATTTTGAATGGGGAGAAAGAGTGGTGATTTGAACTTTTATATTGTTTTAATATGTTTACATTTTTTTAACTTTTGGCATGCTTCAATAGTCTCAATGGGAGACTAGAAGCTGCCACAACCAGATCGGCTCTGCTACATACAGGCGATGATCAGATCGCTTCTATGTAGTAGAATTACTCACTTGCTATGAGCGCCAACCACTAGGTGGAGCTCACAGCAATCTGGCAGTGACAATCATAGAGGTCTCTAGGAGACCTCTGGTTGTCATGCCAAGGAGTTAAATGCCGCGGTCAGCGTTTCACAAGGGCATTTAACAGGTTAATGGCCATGGGTGGATCGCGATTCCACCTACGGCTATTCCAGGCACATGTCAGCTGTTCAAAACATGGGGGCGCTGCTGACAGTACCATAATGCAGAGCAGATTAAAAGACATGGGAATTCTGAGTGCTACTACCCCTTGGCAAAGATTACAAAAATTAGTACAAAATATTAAAGCGCATATCTCTGGAAAATTACAGTGGATTTGAAGAAAAAAAAATGGAATACTCTGGAGCATCAGGAGAAAAATTAGAGCAAAAATTGACCACTTTTGTACGAATACCCCATACAGACATTTCTATACAACTGAGCTCCATATAGTGTTTATTTAAGGCAATGTCCCAATATAACCCTAAGACATATTCATTTGAAAGTTTTTTTCTTTTATGCTGGAAGAAAGATTAAAAATTGTAATGGCAGTACTTCCCGTTTACATTAGGGAATGCTGCCTGTAAATGATAATGAGGCAGGCAAATGATCATAAGGAAAAGACCCTTAATGAATTGTGTTGCAAGCAAAAGTGAGTCAGGCAAAAATCATGTAGATATTGTGACAACAATGAGATCAAGCAAAGTGTGGAAAAAAACATTTCCATTATAGAACATTAATAATAATAATAATAATAATAATTAATGTAATTAAAACATTAATTCAAATACATTACACTGGGGAGTAAAGTGTAAATGCAAAGCCCTTAAGATATGGCGGTAAGTAATGGTCAGATAAATACAGGAACACACACAAAACCGTACTATTCCTGCCATCCCTTATACAGTATTATAGCTCTATACAATCGGCAGTTATCCTGGACATATCATGAATACAGCAGAGTAGAGGAAAAGATTTTTTTTGTTCTTCAGACAGTGTGAAAAACTTAATTGACTTGAAACCAGCTTTTTTTCTATATGTATATCATATACATGTTTTATGCATAATCCAACTATATAGCAACTTCTGTCATGCTGCAAAAAAACCCATAAGAATAACATGAGAATGCAAAAAGACCACCTGATAAGATGAGCTCCGTACTCAGCTATCTCTGGCAGTTCCATTCTTAGGATTGGTCAAGGGTCTCATTGATTTGACCCTTACAAATTCACAACTTTAAATGTAGGGAATAAGAATTTTTGGACTTACTGCAATTTCCCTTTCTCGTATCCATCACTGGGGACACAGGAAACCAAGGGTGTACACTGCTGCCACCAGGAGGCGGACACTAAGAATTACAACCTTAAGAAAAAAAAAAAAGTATCTTCCCTCGGCAAGCTACACCCACATACTGGCAATCAAGTTATTAAGTTATCAAGTTAGTGGAAGAGAAGTAGCTAGGGTTTTGGTTCAAAGGAGGCGAAGCTTCTGAGTGGGCCCCTAACCAGGTAACCTTGATTACAGCTGGGTGACGCACCGTAGTAGTGGAGGAGCACCTCAGCAGATGACCGCGTTATTATAATAATAATAATAGTTTTATTTATATAACGCCAACATATTCTGCAGCACTTTACACTTTACAGTTTAACAGTTTCAAACACAACAGTCATAGGTAACAACGTTAACAATACAATAAAGCAAAATAAGACAACCCTGCTCGTGAGAGCTTACAATATACAATGAGGTGGGGGAGATACAAAGTACAGGTGTGTATTTACAATGATGTATTTACAATGATGGTCCAGCCATCTTCAGGGGGTGGGGGATAGATGGAGATAGTGAATGGGCTACACACACACACATAAAATGACTGATTAGTTAACGTGGTAGGCCGCTCTGAACAAATGTGTTTTGAGCGAGCGCCTAAAACTATGCGAGTTGTGGATGGTCCTAATATCTTTGGGTAGAGCATTCCAAAGGATTGGCGCAGCCAGGAGTGGGAGGTACGGATTAGTGCAGTGGTTAGTCGAAAGTCATTTGCAGAGTGCAGCGGTCGGTTAGGCCGATAGACAGAAATGAGGGAGGAGATGTAAGGGGGTGCTGCACGGTGGAGAGCTTTGTGGGTGAGAATTGTATCCTGTAATGAATGGGCAGCCAGTGTAATGACTGGCGAAGAGCAGATGCATCTGAGTAACGATTAGCCAGATGGACAACCCTGGCTGCCGCATTAAGGATAGACTGGAGAGGGGAAAGTCGATTAAGGGGTAGGGCAATTAATTGAGCGTTGCAGTAATCCAGGCGGGAGTGGATCAGGGCGACAGTGAGGGTTCTTGTTGTCTCCATGGTGAGAAAAGGGTGGATTCTAGAGATGTTCTTTAGGTGTAAGCGGCACGAGCGGGCAAGAGATTGTATGTGGGAGGTGAAGGAGAGATCGGAGTCAAACATAACACCCAGACCGCGTGCCTGCTGCCGGGGTGTTATTATGGTGCTACCCACGGAGAGGGAAATGTCAGATTTAGGGAGGTTAGTAGACGGCGGGAGCAGAAGAAGTTCAGTTTTGGAGAGGTTGAGTTTCAGATAGAGAGCGGACATGATGTTGGAGACTGCAGACAGTCAGTGGCGTTCGGTAGTACAGCTGGGGTAAGGTCAGGGGATGACGTGTATAACTATAGTCTGCTGATGGTCTGTCCAATTGGGGCTGTGTAGAGGGAGAAGAGAAGGGGGCCAAGGACTGAGCCCTGAGGTACCCCAACAGAGAGAGGAAGAGGAGATGAAATGGAGCCAGAGAACAGAACACTGAAGGAGCGGTCAGAAAGGTAGGAGAGAGCAGTGTCCTTAATGCCTAGTAACTGGAGCCTAGAGAGTAGGAGAGGGTGGTAAACAGTGTTGAAAGCTGCAGAAAGGTCGAAGAGAATGAGCAGAGTGGTCACCGTTACATTTTGCTGTCAGAAGGTCATTGGTCACCTTGATGAGTGCAGTTTCTGTCGAATGTAGGGGGCGGAAACCGGACTGTGAAGGGTCTAGGAGGGAATGAGTGGAGAGGTATCGGGTAAGGCGGGAGTAGATCAGGCGCTCCAAGAGTTTTGAGATGAAGGGGGGATTGGAGACGGTCTGTAGTTCTTTGTAGCAAAGAAGAAAAAAAACCCAGCTCACCAAGTAGCCACCGCAGGAGCACGGTCATCTCATGAAGAAAAGAAAAAATCGTTTCAGCTCCAAATAGTAAAATCCAAATTCCAACTTTATTAAGCCAATATAAAAACAACGGTGGACATATGCTCTACATGTGCATATCAGGACACGAGCGACGCGTTTCGATCCTACACGGATCTTTATCAAAGCTACATATGAAATGGTCATCAACCAATATATAGACCCTATATACCAATGGCATTCAAATGAACGGTCACATGATCGTATGGGCGGTCCTTCATGAATACACATAGTAATGGAAAAAAAAAAAAAGGAGAAAAAAAAGGAGAAAAAAAAACAAAAAAAACACGAAAACACTATGATAAAACAAATCTGTGATAAACCACATAGCAGCAACATATATAAACACATTCTAATAATGAAACATTAATTTGTTACATCTATTCAAACCTGTGGGAGATCGAGTGCTGAGATGGTAAATCCAAAAGGCCTCACGGGTATGGAGGCAACGAATAGTGTCTCCACCCCGTAGAGGTTTATTAACACGTTCAATCCCGTATGCCCGAAAGAATTTGGTGCTGCGAGCATGAGCAGTGAGGCCTTTTGGATTTACCATCTCAGCACTCGATCTCCCACAGGTTTGAATAGACGTAACGAATTAATGTTTCATTATTAGAATGTGTTTATATATGTTGGTGCTATGTGGTTTATCACAGATTTGTTTTATCATAGTGTTTTCGTGTTTTTTTTTCTCCTTTTTTTTTTCTTTTCATTACTATTTGTATTCATGAAGGACCGCCCATACGATCATGTGACCGTTCATTTGAATGCCATTGGTGTATAGGGTCTATATATTGGTTGATGAACATTTCATATGTAGCTTTGATAAATATCCGTGTAGGATCGAAACGCGTCGCTCGTGTCCTGATATGCACATGTAGAGCATATGTCCACCGTTGTTTTTATATTGGCTTAATAAAGTTGGAATTTGGATTTTACTATTTGGAGCTGGAACGATTTTTTCTTTTCTTCATGTAGTTCTTTGTGCAGGATGGGTCGAGGGTAGGTTTTTTTTAGTAATGGAGTAATGATAGTGTTTAAAGGAGGAGGGGAAAATGCCAGAGGAGAGGGAAGAGATTAAAAATTGTAGTTAGGCGAGTTGTGACCACTGGAGAAAGAGACTGGAGGAGGTGTGAGGGAATGGGGTCGGTGGTGCATGTAGTCGGACGAGAAGAGGAGAGGAGCTTGGAGACTTCTTCTTCTGTGATGGGATCGAATGTGGAGAGTGAGCCAAAGGAGATGCAGGGAGGGATGGGAGTCATTGCACTTGGTGTCTGGGAGCGGATTTCCTGACGGATATTGTCTATTTTCTCTAAGTGGGAAGCCAGGTCATCAGCACAAATGTCTGTGAAATGGTCTTGTGCTTTTGGCCTGAGGAGGGAGTGAAAGGTGTTAAAAAGTTTCTTGGGGTTGTTATCCGTGAGGATATCAGGGTGGTGTAGTAGGATTGTTTGGCAAGGTGAAGGGCAGACATATAGGTCCTTAACATAAATTTGAAGTGTATGAAGTCTTCTGGTGTGTGAATTTTCCTCCATAAGCGTTCAGCACTCCTAGAGCATCGCTGGAGAAATCGGGTTTGCGATGTGAGCCAGGGCTGTTTCACTCTGTATGGTGGTTCTGAGGGTGAGGGGAGCTACTTGGTCAAGAGGGCTTCTAAGAGTGTCATTGTAGTGATGTACAGCCAGATCAGGACAGGAAAAAGAAGAGGGGACAATGATGAGTGTAAGGAGCCTGATAGTGTATGAGGGTTAATGGCATGTAGATTTCTGAATGTGTGGTAGGTAGGAGAGTGCTGGGGTGGACGAGGAATTGTGAGTGTGAAGGATAGAATGTTGTGGTCAGAGAGGGGAAGCGGTGAGTTATCTAGGTAGGAGATTGAACAGAGTCGGACAAAGACCAGATCCAGGGTGTTACCGTCTTTGTGTGTTTCAGAGGTTGAGAGCTGTGAGAGGCCTAGAGAAGTGGTTAGTGATAGAAGCTGGGATGTAGATGTGGAAGTTGGGCTCTTAATGGGGATGTTGAAGTCTCCCAGGATAAGGGTTTGTAGTTCTGAGGACATGAAGTGCGGCAGCCAGGCTGAGAAGTGGTCCAGGAAGTGGGTGGGTGAGCCTGGGTGCCGGTATATGACCGCTACTCTGAGGGAGAGGGGACAAAAGAGCCTGATGGTGTGGGCCTCAAAAGAAGGGAATGAGAGTGATGGAACTGGGGGTATAACCTGGAACGTGCATTGTGGGGACAAGAGTATGCCAACTCCACCACCAGGTCTGTTTGTGGGTATCGGGGAATGGGAGAATTGTAAGCCACCATGGGAAATGGCAGCAGGGGAGACAGTGTCAGAGTCCTGGATCCAGGTTCAGAGTTGTTCACAAAGTAGTTGTGCAGGAAAGGAAGCTTGTTACATACAGACCGTGGATTCCAAAGGGCACAATTGAAAGAGAGAGATGAGGGAATGCAAGTAATATTAATAAGGTTAGTATGGTTTTGGTATGAGGTAGGGTAGCGGATGAGGTTGGGGGATGGGGGACCGGGGTTGGGGGAGATGTCCCCCGAAATCAGTAGGAGTAAGAAGATAAAAAGCAAGTAGTTTTTGGAAGTGTATGAAGTTTTTTTTGTGCAGTGTGTTTGGGCAAGATGGGCTGAGGTTTTTCAGGAAGGTGAGAAGTGCATGGGAGCTGTACATGGGAGAGGAAAGGAGAGAGGAGCTGATGTATATGAGTCGTGGTGGAGGGGGGATTGGGCGGTGATTGTGGATTGCAAGGGAGCAAAGGAGGATAGGAATAAAGCACATGGATAAAAGGGAGAGCAGAGTGTTGGTTACCTGACTCCTGCCCTGACTAACTGCCATGGAATAACTGCTGTATCACAACGCTCATCTTCGTGACGCTTTGCTTCTGTGATGCGTGCATCCCTAAGGATGTTTCAAAATTTATAGTCCAGACTGCTGGGTCAGAAGAGATGGATTGTGGGACCAGGGTGGGGATGATTTGGCAGCTGGGGCCAGCACACCAGGGTGTTTAAATGATCAAACACATTGTGGCTGGCAACATGCTATAACACCTTCCACCTGATAGTATCTAGAGTGGCCACAGTCATGGATATACATCAAACAGTGAGTAAATCGCACAATGCAACCAATGAATTATACAAATCATTAAGCAGGCACATTAAAATAGGTTGCTAGATGGTAGAGTGGCAGATGACAGACAGCAAGCAGAGGGAGTTTATACCATTAGAGTCTACTGAAGATAATCTCTATATAAAGACCACTACTGATATTACCGCCATATGGTCAGTGATAGATACCAGTCCTACAGAACATATAAGATCACAGCACAGTTGCAGATGGTGACTTACAGCTGATGTTCTTTCTGGTGGAATCATTCATTTTTCACGTCTTTTCCATCTGGCCCAGACCAACGTGACAACTTCTTCCAGCCACGACTCGGCTACAGAGAATACAACAAAGACATTTCAAGTCTCATATTTTCAGCACGTCACCATCTATTCCCAACCTGCACAAACTCCTCATCCTGTCGATACCCCAAATACTGAGCCGCTACTGCCTTATGTGTCCCTATTACTGCATCTGCTGTGTGGTTCTCTGTGCCCTCTAAATTCTAAAGCAACCCTCTAGAATATAGTAATGTTGGGTGCAAGTGCCCTAGAAAACAGTGCCCACATTTTGTCCCCTAAAAAGTAATATTGCTCTGTGTGCCGCTTTGACAGTCACAGTAACCCGAGTTCGCCTATAACAATAAAACAATAAGTGCCCACTTTACATTTAATAATGTCCCAAGTCTCCCCCATTTAAAGCTCCCCTCTATGATGCTCTCTTATACAGTCTAATGCCCCCTTACTACATATATACTGACCCCTTAGTATCCCCCAAACTATTTGATAGCTCGAACACTAATCTTCACACTGTATGATGGCCCCCTAGACAGCCTCCATATAGTATAACGCACCAGACAATCCTCAAAATAGTATAATACACTCCCCATAGACCTCCATATAGTATAATGCACTCCCCATAGGCAGACCCTATAGTATAATGCACTTCCAATAGGTAGACTCTATAGTATAATGCACTTCCAATAGGCAGACTCTATAGTATAATGCAGCCCGTAATATAATGCACCCTCGTAGGCAGCCTCTATAGTATAATGTAGCCCCTAATATAATGCACCCCCATATGCAGCCTCTATAGTGTAATGCACCCCCATAGGCAGCCTGCATAGTATATTGAACCCCCATACGTAGCCTGTATAGTATAATGCACACCCATATGCAGCCTGTACAATATATTGCATCCCCATAGGCAGCCTCTGTCTACAGTATAATACACCCCCCATAGGCAGACTCTATAACAGTGGTTCTCAACCTTTCTAATGCCGTGACCCCGCAATACAGTTCCTCATGTTGCGGTGACCCCCAACCCAAAAAATAATTTTGGTGGCTACTTTAAAACTGTAATTTTATTAGTTATGATTCGGAATGTAAATATCTGATATGCATTATGTATTGTATTCTCATTGCTACAAATCAAACATAATAAATAATCACAAAAACAATTACCGTATATACTCGAGGAGGCTGCGGCACCACTATACCAAGACCAATAATATCACACAGGAAGAAACACCACCACACCATGACCAGACCACATAGGGACCAAATAATACTATATACAAGGGACAAATACCGCCTCACCATGACCAGATCACATATTACCACCACTTGGTGACCAAATAGCACATACAAGGGACAAATACCACAACACCATTTCCAGACCACATATTATCACCACATAGTGACTGAATACTACAATACTGATCAGTAATAAAAAAAAAACACAATACTATCACCATAAGTGCCATTATACACAGGAGATCTGTACTTAGTATGCAGTGTCTGTGTAGAGAGGTAATACAGAGATCACTGGTGACATTATACACAGGACCTCTATATAGTATACAGTGTATAGTGTCAGTGTATAGGTAACACTGACTCACCAGTGACGTCTCTAGGTGAAGTCCTTCATCTTTCATCCAGCACAGACCGCCATCATTTCTTCTAGCCAGGACTCGTTTCTGCAGGAAATAACACAGTTATCTCGAGCTCCGCTTGTAGAACACATTACTTAATTTTTAACAACTTCTACATTACACCACGAAGAAAAAAAGGCGATATAGTGTCACTCTGCACAGTAACAGGACCGCCCCCCATTTAAAACAGTATACTCAAAAAATAAAATAAATACATCACTGCAGTAATACTATCCCTTAATTAGCCCCTATGGTAATAATATTCCCCACCCTGGCCCCGTTTATCTCATTCCTGGCTCCAGCCATATGTTCTCGCATCCTGCCCTCATGAGTATCCATTCTACCCCATATGATCTCCCCATCCTGCCCCATCAGTCTCCATCCTGCTCCATGTCTTTCATTCTGCCCCGTGTCTCCAATCATGCCCCGTATCTACATTCTGCCCATGCCTCAAGTCCTGCCCCCAGTGTGTCCAGCAATCTGCCCCAGTGTGTCCAGCAATCTGCCCCAGTGTGTCCAGCAATCTGCCCCAGTGTGTCCAGCATATTACCCCCAGGTTGTCCAGCAATCTGCCCCAGTGTGTCCAGCATATTACCCCCAGTGTGTCCAGCAATCTGCCCCAGTGTGTCCAGCATTGCCCCAGTGTGTCTAGCATTGCCCCAGTGTGTCCAGCATTGTCCCAGTGTGTCCAGCATTGCCCCAGTGTGTCCAGCATTGTCCCAGTGTGTCCAGCATTGCCGCCAGTGTGTCCAGCAATCTGCCCCAGTGTCCAGCATTGCCCCAGCGTGTCCAGAAATCTGCCCCAGTGTCCAGCATTGCCCAGTGTGTCCAGAAATCTGCCCCAGTGTCCAGAAATCTGTCCCAGGGTCTCCAGCATTGCCCCAGTGTGTCCAGCATTGTCCCAGTGTGTCCAGCATTGTCCCAGTGTGTCCAGCATTGCCGCCAGTGTGTCCAGCAATCTGCCCCAGTGTCCAGCATTGCCCCAGCGTGTCCAGCAAATTGCCCCAGTGTCCAGCATTGCCCCAGTGTCCAGAAATCTGCCCCAGTGTCCAGCATTGCCCAGTGTGTCCAGAAATCTGCCCCAGTCTGTCCAGAAATCTGCCCCAGTGTCCAGCATTGCCCCAGTGTCCAGAAATCTGTCCCAGGGTCTCCAGCATTGCCCAGTGTGTCCAGAAATCTGCCCCAGGGTCTCCAGCATTGCCCAGTGTGTCCAGCACTCTGCCCCCAGTGTGCCCAGCAATCTGCCCCAGTGTGTCCAGCATTGCCCCAGTGTGTCCAGCATTGCCCCAGTGTGTCCAGCATTGCCCCAGTGTGTCCAGCATTGCCCCAGTGTGTCCAGCATTGCCGCCAGTGTGTCCAGCAATCTGCCCCTGTGTCCAGCATTGCCCCAGCGTGTCCAGCAATCTGCCCCAGTGTCCAGCATTGCCCCAGTGTCCAGAAATCTGCCCCAGTGTCCAGCATTGCCCAGTGTGGCCAGAAATCTGCCCGTCTGTCCAGAAATCTGCCCCAGTCTGTCCAGAAATCTGCCCCAGTGTCCAGCATTGCCCAGTGTGTCCAGAAATCTGCCCCAGTCTGTCCAGAAATCTGCCCCAGTGTCCAGCATTGCCCAGTGTGTCCAGAAATCTGCCCGTCTGTCCAGAAATCTGCCCCAGTCTGTCCAGAAATCTGCCCCAGTGTCCAGCATTGCCCAGTGTGTCCAGAAATCTGCCCCAGTCTGTCCAGAAATCTGCCCCAGTGTCCAGAAATCTGCCCCAGTCTGTCCAGAAATCTGCCCCAGTGTCCAGCATTGCCCAGTCTGTCCAGAAATCTGCCCCAGTCTGTCCAGAAATCTGCCCCAGTCTGTCCAGAAATCTGCCCCAGGGTCTCCAGCATTGCCCAGTGTGTCCAGCACTCTGCCCCCAGTGTGCCCAGCAATCTGCCCCAGTGTGCCCAGCAATCTGCCCCAGTGTTTCCAGCATTGCCCCAGTGTGTCCAGCATTGCCGCCAGTGTGTCCAGCAATCTGCCCGTGTCCAGCATTGCCCCAGCGTGTCCAGCAATCTGCCCCAGTGTCCAGTATTGCCCCAGTGTCCAGAAATCTGCCCCAGTGTCCAGCATTGCCCAGTGTGTCCAGAAATCTGCCCCAGTCTGTCCAGAAATCTGCCCCAGTGTCCAGCATTGCCCAGTCTGTCCAGAAATCTGCCCCAGTCTGTCCAGAAATCTGCCCCAGTCTGTCCAGAAATCTGCCCCAGGGTCTCCAGCATTGCCCCCAGACAGACATAAAGAAAAAAAAAAAAAAAAAAGTAAAATCCTCACCTCTCCCGTTCCCAGTGCAGGTCCGGTGCAGTCAGCGTCTCTCCGGCTCTGCAACGCTCAGGACAGAGAGGCAGAGCGCGCAGTGATGACGTCATCGCACCCTCTGCCCTGAGACGTCGCAGAGTCAGAGGGCGCTGAAGACGCTGGCTGCAGCTACCGCGCAGCCGCAGGAACCAGGAGAGGTGAATATTAGCGCTGGCACCGGGGGAAGGGGGCGGGCGCCCGAAGACTTAAAGGGCCCACGGTTTTTTTTCTTCTCCTCCTTCTGCAGCGCCGGCCGACCCGCCCCCCGCAGTGTGCCGCCCGGGGCAGCCCGCCCCCCCCGCACCCCCCTTCCTACGCCACTGGGAAGGTGGATGGGGAGGTGAGAGAGGTGGCGACCCCTGTGGTTTGGTCGTTCGACCCCCCTCGGGGTCGCGACCCCCAGGTTGAGAACCGCTGCTCTATAACATAATGCACCCCCCAAAAAAATAAATCCAATACTCACCTCTCTTCCTCCTGCTTCATCCACTGCTCCCGCTCATCTCCTGACAGCGGGCGCCGGATATCATCCACATTCAGGAAAACAATACAAGATCAAGGACTATAGCACCTGCGACACCTCACATATAGTTTATTCCATTAAATGTCCTTGCGGTCTCCTCTACATTGGAGAAACTTCACAATCCATCAGAGATCGCATTAGTAAACATAAATCTACGATTAGATGTAAGAACATGTTACTTCCGTTACCCCATCACTTTATTAACGCAGGACACTCCATACCCCAATTGAAGTTCCAGGTAATTGAACATATCCCACTACCTAGACGAGGGGGGCAATCGTATCCAGACCCTCAAGAGAAGGGAAGCTTTCTGGATACATGAATTGGAAACTATATCCCCCAGGGGACTTAAAAGGGAGTATGACCTATTTTCCTTCATGTGAATATATTCCCCTAGATCTAATTTGATTTACGAGATAATAATATGAATCTGATATGTGATATGAATCAAAAATGTTGTATATACCTGTATTGATACAATGCTTTGTTTTACAGAGTCACCTATATTGAATTGACGTCACGCAAATTCTCACTCCTTGATCCTCCTTCCTCCTGGATTCCCTTCACTACATTAGTCCCATTTCCTTATTTCCCTTATCCCTTTCTTTTTTTCTTTTTCTCTTTACAAGTAATTTGTTTTTTATATTTATTAAAATATCCTTTCACTGGTTAAATACCTCCTTAACACATTACATAGCCATTGAGCTATGTTATCCAAGATGCACAGCGGTGGAACGTCCCACCATACTAATTCTTGTCCCCATGGCAACATACATGATAGTATGGGTCTAGTAGTGACACCCATACCACACAGGGGTGGAACGCTCCACCATACCAGTTCCTGTCCTCCCTGGAACGCACAGAATAATACCGGCACCATCGCTAGGTCACTTCCGGTGACACACTTCCGGTTCGCGGCTGGCGGGCTTGTCCCTCCCCCAACACATATAAACATGTGCGGTTATCACCTGAGTTCACTCCAGAACAAGCGGCGGACACCGCGTTCTATCCGGACACTCACACAGCCTACCCCGGGTAAGAGACATGTATGGAATCTGGTTACTAATTAAGGGGATTTTTACCATATGATTAAATGCATTACAATATGCTTTCCTACACCCAAACAGGGACAAGTCCACTATACGGGTCTGAATACTTAATAAGATTACATGGGGTGTGTACGAGTTTCATCTTTATTATTATCACTATGTATGGCATTTCCTAACACACTCTAAACTTTTATATATAGATTTATCTCTCTGACTGAATAGTATGTGAAGGATATCACTCCACAAGCTACCTTCCGGAGATCTATATAGGATTTTTGCATAATATCCTTATTCATACTACCTTATAGGTCAGTTCCCCCCTTTTCCCTCATTTTTTTGCCCTCTATTTTAACCCCTTTACCCCCAAGGGTGGTTTGCACGTTATGGACCCGGCCAATTTTTACAAGTCTGACCACTGTCCCTTTATGAGGTTATAACTCTGGAACGCTTCAACGGATCCCGGTGATTCTGACATTGTTTTCTCGTGACATATTGTACTTCATGATAGTGGTAAAATTTCTTTGATATTACCTGCGTTTATTTGTGAAAAAAACGGAAATTTGGCGAAAATTTTGAAAATTTCGCAATTTTCCAACTTTGAATTTTTATGCAATTAAATCACAGAGATATGTCACACAAAATACTTAATAAATAACATTTCCCACATGTCTACTTAACATCAGCACAATTTTGGAACCAAAATTTTTTTTTGTTAGGGAGTTATAAGGGTTAAAAGTTGACCAGCAATTTCTCATTTTTACAACACCACATCTCATTTGAAGTCATTGTGAGGGGTCTATATGATAGCAAATACCCAAGTGTGACACCATTCTAAAAACTGCACCCCTCAAGGTGCTCAAAACCACATTCAAGAAGTTTATTAACCCTTCAGGTGTTTCACAGGAATTTTTGGAATGTTTAAATAAAAATGAACATTTAACTTTCTTTCACAAAAAAATTACTTCAGCTCCGATTTGTTTTATTTTACCAAGGGTAAAAGGAGAAAATGGACCCCAAACGTTGTTGTACAATTTGTCCTGAGTACGCAGATACCCCACATGTGGGGGTAAACCATTGTTTGGGCGCATGACAGAGCTCGGAAGCGAAGGAGCGCCATTTGACTTTTCAATGCAAAATTGACTGGAATTGAGATGGGATGCCATGTTGCGTTTGGAGAGCCACTGATGTGCCTAAACATTGAAATCCCCCCCACAAGTGACACCATTTTGGAAAGTAGATACCCTAAGGAACTTATCTAGAGGTGTGGTGAGCACTTTGACCAACCAAGTGCTTCACAGAAGTTTATAATGCAGATCTGTAAAAATAAAAAATTGTTTTTTTTTTTTTCACAAAAATTATCTTTTCGCCCCCAATTTTTTATTTTCCCAAGGGTAAGAGAAGAAATTGGACCCCAAAAGTTGTTGTACAATTTGTCCTGAGTACGCTGATACCCCATATGTGGGAGTAAACCAGTTTACACTTCACTTCCTCAAGAACCACGGTGGCAATCCTAGTAACACCTCAATTTTTGGCCTGCAGAAAATCTTCTGTAATGAAAGAGGTGGTGACCGAAGTAGACTCCGCCTCCAACATGAAGCCCGTTGGATCTTTCGCCTTAATTCCATGGCGCCTTCTGGATTAAATTAAGAACTATTATATACAGGATTCTTGGGTTGACTTTTTATGGCTCTGTTCTTCCGCGACTTCAATTATAGGTGTTTCTTGATCCCTGGACCTTGCTCCATTGTTGCGGTGGTTTTTTTTTATTTATCCAGGGAGCAAATGTCCCTTTTTTTGGGGACATCTCTAGACCTCTGACTTCTCCCAAGGCAAGATTTTTTTTGGGGGGGCACAATATTTTGTCATCTTTGGTGCCGTTTTTTCTCTCAGTGTTGGACTTTGCACTATCTGGGAAGCGTCGTATCGCCTAGACTTTAGAATCTAGATCAATGTGCTATGGTTCCCTTCCTTTGGGCCTTCATTATGGAACATCTTTGGACTATACATGTGGTTTCAAGAATGGATAGTGTGTACCTATTTATTACATAAATATGTATATACGAAATTTAACTACCAAAACTTTTTTGTAGGTTATGTATACCTTCATGTAGGTTTCTGAAGATACTCTGCCTTAAGGCTTATATATATATATATATGTTTATCTGCTCTTATTTTTAGATTTATTTCTTTATAATCTTTACCCTTTCGGGGTCTCGGATTACCCCTTTATATATATATATATATATATATATATGTTCTGTGGGTATAATTAATGTACATATTTTGTCATTCATATGTTTGTTATGGTTACATTCAACAGCCACACGTATTCTCTAACAATCATGCAGTTTGTCCTTAGGTTTCTATTCATATGGAGTTCGCTTTTATTCTATGTGTCCAGATCTGTAGCGCCACCCTTTCCCCATTCACCTACTTTGTCCAGCCCTATTTCCGGTTGTGTGGCCGCAAACTGCGCCAGCTCCCCTCTCTCTGCTGCAGTACTATTCTCGGCGGTCCTTCTTTCCCCGTCCACGCAAGTGTATTCACTTGCTGGATTCTCCTTTGCATTTGCGCATGCGCTGTCCTCCCTGGCTGACTTCCGGTCCTTTGCTATGGACGCAGCACACCGGTAATCATTTTTCTTTCATTATACTTAGCATATAAAGCGGATACTTACCCATGGGTATCTACTCTCCCTGACGAAGCTGCTCTTTAGCAGCGATACGCGTGGGATCTTCCCACACCCTACATCTCTGCCCTGATGTGCCCGGGTTACTTCTGGACCTGCGCCTTTGCTGCTTTCATTCATAAGCACCTTATATACTTCCTCCTGCTTTCCCCGAGATCCACACTTCCACGCCGGCTATGTGACCGGGTTCCAGGTTGTATTCACTTTATTACCTGGTTTGTTTGAGTTCTCCTTTCCATCTTTAGTGGTTTTCAGGGTATACTTGCAGGTTCGCACACTGCGATATTTATTTTGTTTGCAGTCCTCCTCTCACCCTTATAGGGCCATCGGTTCATCTTATATACATACACGCCACATGCCTTTTCTTGGTCATTATTTATGACACATATAGGGACGCCTACAGTGTATCTTGTGCAGGGCTTGGTCTGGTTATTTTTGTAGCAATATTTATGTTGGTTTATTTTGCATTATTTGATAAACCTTGTTAGCACCTTGTCCATTGTCACAACACATGTAGCGTGTTTATTGCAGATTTTGCATCCTTTGTATAGGCTGTTAGATGGGGGTGTTGTGCATGTTTTTGGCATAGTTTTTAATTGATTTTATATTTGTATTGTGTCCTTGCTTGTAGAAAAATTTATTCTATATTTTGTCATATATTTGGTAGCAGGTGTGCACGTTTATATGCATTGGCTCTTTTTTCCTTTGGTCATATTTGCTCTCTCCATGCTTAATGTAGCACCCTGTCATTTTATTATATATTGATTCATATTCAAGTGGTGCACCCGCCACCACCCTTATTTTCAGTTGTAAACCACTGTTTGGGCGCATGTGAGAGCTCGGAAGGGAAGGAGCGCCGTTTGACTTTTCAATGCAAAATTGACTGGAATTGAGATGGGACGCCATGTTGCGTTTGGAGAGCCACTGATGTGCCTAAACATTGAAACCCCCCACAAGTGACACCATTTTGGAAAGTAGACCCCCTAAGGAACTTATCTAGATGTGTGGTGAGCACTTTGACCCACCAAGGGCTTCACAGAAGTTTATAATGCAGAGCCGTAAAAATAAAACAAAATTTTTTTCCCACAAAAATTATTTTTTAGCCCCCAGTTTTGTATTTTCCCGAGGGTAACAGGAGAAATTGGATCCCGAAAGTAGTTGTCCAATTAGTCCTGAGTACGCTGATACCACATATGTGGGGGAAACCACCGTTTGGGCACATGGGAGGGCTCGGAAGGGAAGGAGCGCCATTTGGAATGCAGACTTAGGTGGAATGGTCTGCAGGCGTCACATTGCGTTTGCAGAGCCCCTAATGTACCCAAACAGTAGAAACCCCCCACAAGTGACCCCATATTGGAAACTAGACCCCACAAGGAACTTATCTAGATATGTTGTGAGAACTTTGAACCCCCAAGTGTTTCACTACAGTTTATAACGCAGAGCCGCGCAAATAAAAAATATTTTTTTCCCACAAAAAATAATTTTTTAGCCCCCAGTTTTGTATTTTCCCAAGGGCAACAGGAGAAATTGGACCCCAAAAGTTGTTGTCCAATTTGTCCTGAGTATGCTGATACCCCATATGTTGGGGTAAACCCCTGTTTGGGCACACGGGAGAGCTCGGAAGGGAAGGAGAACTGTTTTACTTTTTCAACGCAGAATTGGCTGGAATTGAGATCGGACGACATGTCGCGTTTGGAGAGCCCCTGATGTGCCTAACCAGTGGAAACCCCCCAATTATAACTGAAAGCCTAATCCAAACACACCCCTAACCCTAATCCCAATGGTAACCCTAACCACACCTCTAACCCAGACACACCCCTAACCCTAATCCCAACCGTAAATGTAATCCAAACCCTAACCCTAACTTTAGCCCCAACCCTAACCTTAACTTTAGCCCCAACCCTAACTGTAGCATTAACCCTAGCCCCAACCCTAACCCCAACCCTAATGGGAAAATGGAAATAAATACATTTTTTTAATTTTTCCCTACCTAAGGGGGTGATGAAGGGGGGTTTGATTTACTTTTATAGCAGGTTATTTAGCGGATTTTTATGATTGGCAGCCGTCACACACTGAAAGACGCTTTTTATTGCAAAAATTTTTTTCTTGCGTTACCACATTTTGAGAGCTATAATTTTTCCATATTTTGGTCCACAGAGTCATGTGAGGTTTTGGTTTTTGCGGGACGAGTTGACGTTTTTATTGGTAACATTTTCTGGCATGTGACATTTTTTGATCGCTTTTTATTCCGATTTTTGTGAGGCAGAATGACCAAAAAACAGCTATTCATGAATTTCTTTTGGGGGGAGGCGTTTATACCGTTCCGCGTTTGGTAAAATTGATAAAGCAGTTTTATTCTTTGGGTCAGTACGATTACAGCGATACCTCATTTATATCATTTTTTATGTTTTGGCGCTTTTATACGATAAAAACTATTTTATAGAAAAAATAATTATTTTTGCATCGCTTTATTCTCAGGACTATAACTTTTTTATTTTTTTGCTGATGCTGTATGGCGGCTCGTTTTTTGCGGGACAAGATTACGCTTTCAGCGGTACCATGGTTATTTATATCTGTCTTTTTGATCGTGTGTTATTCCACTTTTTGTTCGGCG
The DNA here is from genome assembly GCF_032444005.1 of Ranitomeya imitator. Taxonomy (NCBI): domain Eukaryota; kingdom Metazoa; phylum Chordata; class Amphibia; order Anura; family Dendrobatidae; genus Ranitomeya; species Ranitomeya imitator. Next base: position 448,144,861 of record NC_091283.1, on the reverse strand, counting down.
GTATGATAATAAAGCGTTGTTTTTTGCCTCGTTTTTTTTTTCCCCTACGGTGTTTACTGAAGGGGTTAACTAGTGGGACAGTTTTATAGGTTGGGTCGTTACGGACGCGGCGATACTAAATATGTGTACTTTTATTGTTTGTTTTTTTATTTAGATAAAGAAATGTATTTATGGGAATAACATTTTTTTTCATTATTTAGGATTTTTTTTTTGTATTTATTTTATTATTTTTTTTACACGTGTGGAAATTTTTTTTGTTAAACTTTTTTACTTTGTCCCAGGGGAAGGGGGGACATCACAGATCGGTGATCTGACAATTTGCACAGCACTCTGTCAGATCACCGATCTGACTTACAGCGCTGCAGTCTTACCAAGCGCTTGCTCTGAGCAGGCACCTCCCTCCCTGCAGGACCCGGATACCGCGGCCATCTTGGATCCGGGCCTGGAGCAGGGAGGGAGGTAAGGAGACCCTCGCAGCAACGCGATCACATCGCGTTGCTGCGGGGGTCTCAGGGAAGTCCGCAGGGAGCCCCCTCCCTGTGCCATGCTTCCCTGTATTGCCGGCACACCGCGATCATGTTTGATCGCGGTGTGCCGGGGGGGGTTAATGTGCCGGGGGCGATCCGTGACCACTCCTGGCACATAGCGCCGGATGTCAGCTGCGATAGGCAGCTGACACCCGGCCGCGATCGGCCACGCTCCCCCCGTGACCGTGGCCGATCGCGCTGGACGTACTATTCCGTCCTTGGGAAGTAGGGCTCACCCCACATGGACGGAATAGGACGTCCAATGGCAGAAAGGGGTTAATACATACCTCACAAAATCTCTTATCCTTACAATGGCATATTATCATTCTCATCAGGATCCAAAGTAGGACCTTTTCTCGATTAGAGCCACACATATACGTTCTTTCATAAGCAGCAAGGTATGATCTATTTATTTCAGTACTCTTTCTTTTTTTCACTTTTTCCTTTACCCATCCCTCACTTTAAGTGCACAATGTATTTGTATTAGTTTCATTACTTTATGTCACTATGTATCATGGACATTGATTATATATTAAATTCATTGCAGCATACTGAAGAAGGTCATTTCATTGACCGAAACGTCTGTACAAGTGGCTGCTAAAATAAAATATTTTCAGCAAACAAGGGACGGAATCATAGACTTTTTTTAATTATTGACAATCCACCTGAACCATGTAGAGGTCAATTCCTATATATGCCTGTTTTTGCAGTGTGGGAGAAAAATGGGGAACCTGGAAGAATTTGGCACAAACACAAGGGAACAGGCAATCTTCATGCAGATGCTCCACTAATTTTGACCAGATTTGAACATAGGACCATAGTGGGAGCAATGATAAATAATAAAAAACTAAAGTTAGGAGTGGAAGCTGCTTACCAGTAACAAGTCAGTGTTGATTATGGGCTGACTGGGGTGAGACAGCAGCCACTGCATGCCTCCCATCTGCTTCCAATCCATGAGATGCTGAGTTGGGGGAGCAACTTCCAAAGTTGTGACTGTGTCAGATGTATCCTTCAACTGCTCCTGCATGCGAATGCTTGGGATCTCCTTTAAGTCATCCACCATTAACTTGCGCTTCCTTTTCCTCCGTTTCTTCTTTTCTAATACTTAAACATGAAGTAGCCGCTTTAGAAAGCATTTGGCCTAATTTAGTTTCTTAATTTACTGCATTACTGAAAAAATCAGATGAGCATTTGATCGCTATGAATAGTGTGATTTCAAGTAAAATGTGTGGTCAGGTAAATTATATTTTTCCTGTCACAGCTGTGCAAACATGATTGTTTACATTTCATATAGTCTTATTACTCCAAAGCCATGTTCACATGCTGATCATTTGGTCAGTATTTTCCATTAGTATTTGTAAGCCAAAACCAGGAGTGGGTGATAAATACGGAAGTGGTGACGTTTTTCTATTATATTTTTCCTCTGATTGTTCCACTCCTGGTTTTCCACTCCTGGTTTTAGCTTACACGTACTGAAGTAGAAAACTCACCAAATACTGAACTTGTGAATGTAGCCTTATAATGTCTAGTACAGAGATTATGGTAGAAATTTAGTAATGGGCTTCACATGCCAGCTCTAAGTGTGGATAACTACACTGTGCCAAATATAAATCACATTTCAATGAGTTTGGAGCAACTCTAGCTTCAGAATAAATCTATGCCTACATAGATGCACCACAATTTATGCTAAAATGTTGAATAAATTAGGGTAAATCTGTTGACACAAGAGATTTGCCTTCGCTAGCTTAGGCTACTTTCACACTTGCGTCGTTTGCTGTCCGTCGCAATGCGTCATTTTGGGAAAAAACGCATCCTGCAAATGTGCTCGCAGAATGCGTTTTTTTCCCATAGACTTGTATTGCCGACGGATCGCGACGTATGGCCATACGTCGCGTCCGTCGTGCACTGGATGCGTCGTGTTTTGGCGGACCGTCGTCACGAAAAAACTTTCAATGTAATGTTTTTTCGTACGTTGGATCCACCATTTCCTACAGCGCATGCGCTGCCGTAACTACGCCTCCTCCTCCCCGGGACTTAGAATGGGCAGCGGATGCGTTGAAAAACTGCATCCGCTGCCCACGTTGTGCCGAATCTGCACAACGTCCGTCGCATCGACGCTTTGCGACGGCCACGTACCGACGCAAGTGTGAAAGTAGCCTTAGCCGCAACAATTTGTACCTACCACTACTAAGAAAACACAAAAAGTTAGTTTTCTTATGTAAATGTTCATTTGCCACAAAATTTGTGATTTTTTTTTCCACACCAATAATCTGGCATATATTGGAGAATAAATTCCCACCTATGGGGGAATTTACGATGACTGGTGTTTTATGTGAAGCCCACTGGAGTAAGTGCCCCAAATTAATTAAGAGGCAGTCACTTCTCTATAAATTACCCATATCTTGGGCCACAACCTGTAATTCCATGGTCAAACACAGACAGAGGAGGGTCTCTGTGCAAAAACCGTATATCGGCTTTTGGAGTTCAAGAATACAGAAGTTTTTGCATGGGTGGAAGCTAGATGTGGCTCCCTTACCTCTTGAGTTCCTGTGTGGCACCAATTGGTATGGCTGAAATTAAAGCCCCCTATACACATTAGACTAATGTCTGATGAAATCACCAGTATCCAATTTATTGTTGGGAGGAATAGAAATCTGGCAGGTCAGATTTCAGACTGCCGATTGTTTTGTATCTCAGAGATGAGTCGGTGATGGCACTCTCATAGAGAGCGATCGGCCAGACTAGCACTGCTGTGAATGGAATCAGTCCAAGATGATTGCTGGTCGACAGCTATCTTATGTGTATGGCGGCCTTTACACAATGATTTACATTAATTTTTATCGTAAATTATTGTATATCTGTCAGGCTGTGGTTTGCCTCTTACCCACTTTTTAGAAAATTGGAGAGAGCGGTTGAAAATTTCATCCTCCAGAAAACGTAATAAAATGTTTCCTCATGTGTTTATTATTCATGGTCGATTTCAGAATGTACTTCTTCATGGATAGTAAACGATGGTAGACATGACAGCTTATGCGTTTTTATTCACACTAATCTGTACCTGAATCATCGACAGGCTCTAGGACAAAGCCAATTTCTTCATTAGAGATCAGGGTCGTGGTGTTTGCAGCTGCAGCATCTTCTAGTGGTGATTCATGGGTTTCATCCAAATAATCTGCATGAAGACGATAATTAACCATATTTTTTTCTACAGAGCAACAACAGACCTGAGATAGTTATTGGTCTGTGAATATGAAGGAATATAAGGACCGGAATGGAGCGCTGTCACATAGGAGTTATTCCAGTTCACTGATGTGTTCTTTGAGACTATTGCTTTAATTGCATAAAATGTAAAAAATAGAATTAGACTTACCGGTAATTCGATTTCTAGGAACATTCCACGACAGCATAGGAGGATGTCTCCATTCCCTAATGGGGGACAGGAAGCACAAAGAGGTTAAAAGGCCCCTCCTACCTCCGAATTGCCAGTGACTTATAACGGATACCATAGCACTAACTACCTTAATAAAGCCAGGATAAATCCAATGGGAGGGAAATAGCGCTGTCGTGGAAGGTTCCTAGAAACCAAATTACCGGTAAGTCTAATTCTATTTTCTCTAGTCACCTTCCACGACAGCATAGGAGGAGTACCAACCAATTCTGCACTAGGGGGGACAATAGCCTGGAGAACTTCCCGGCCAAAGACTAGATACCGATTGGGCAACAAGTCCAATCTATAGTGTTTGGTAAATGCATGTGGTGAAGACCAAGTCACGGCCCTGCAGATCTGCTCGATGGAGGCGCCCGCTCGTTCAGCCCATGAAGTTGACGTAGATCTCGTAGAGTGAGCTCTCATTCCAATTGGCGGTGTTAAATTTTGGGCTAGATAAGATTCTTGTATAGCCCTCTTAATCCAGCTAGAGATGGTGCTTTTTGCCACCTTCTTCCCTTTTTTCTGACCGGACATATGGATAAACAGCTTTTGGTCAATTCTGAAAGAGTTAGTCTGTTCAAGGTAGTGTATGATGATACGTCTAACATCATGAGTATGGAATTCCTCTTCCTTAGAGTTTGCCGGATTCTGACAGAAGGAGAGGAGGATAATATTTTAAGATCGGCGAAAATCAGACACCACTTTAGGTAGAAAAAAAAAAGGATCCAGACGGAGGGTTATGGAGTCGTCTGTTATTGTCAAGTAGGGTTCTTTTACTGAAAGGGATTGAAGCTCCCCTACGCGTCTTGCAGTGGTTATTGCTACTAGAAAGGCAGCTTTGTGCGACAAATTGAGGAGAGCAAACGGACAGGGGATCAAACGGTGCTTGAGTGAGACCCCTTAGGACCAGGTTTAGATCCCAAGAGGGAACAACGGGTTGTTTCTCAAGTTGCAACCTGAGAGCTGATACCATAAATCTTCTGATCCAACGATGATTGGCCAGCTCCTGATCGAAAACAGCACTGAGAGCAGAGACTTGAACTTTCAATGTGCTAGGTTTAAGCCCTAACTCTAATCCGCGCTGAAGAAAATCTAGTATTTTTTTAATATTTGGATGGAGAGGATCAGGAGTACTAGGAAGACAAAAGGTGGAGAAGGTTTTCCACACCTTACTCTAGATTGCATTCGTAACAGGTTTCCTGGATCTTTGTAAGGTAAAAATCACTGCATCCGATAGTCCCCCTGCATTTAGGACCTGGGTTTTAGCAACCAGGCTGCTAGGTTCCATTTCCGGGGGTTGCAATGTTGAAAAGACCCTTGGTCAGCTTCCCGCACTGACTGTGAGTGCCGGCCGGCCGTAAAGCACAGCGGTGACATCACCGCTCTGCTTTACGGCCGGCCGGCGCTGACACGGTGCAGGGAAGCTGACGCCGGGGGACAGACACCGGAATGCAAGTATGTACTGTTTGTTTTTTTTTACATTTACAATGGTAACCAGGGTAAACATCGGGTTACTAAGCGCGGCCCTGCGCTTAGTAACCCGATGTTTACTCTGGTTACCAGGGGACTTCGGCATCGTTGGTCGCTGGAGAGCTGTCTGTGACAGCTCTTCAGCAACCACACAGCGACGAAACAGTGACGCTGCAGCGATCGACATCGTTGCCTATATCGCTGCAGCGTCGCTTAATGTGACGGTACCTTTAGTCTCTGAATGGCCTTGACGAACCTCACTATCCATGGATGGGAGGCTAGCTGGAAGTCATAGAAGGAACTGAGGGCTGAGATCTGTCCCTTCAGTGTACTAGGCCTAAAGGTACCGTCACACTTAGCGACGCTGCAGCGATACCGACAACGATCCGGATCGCTGCAGCGTCGCTGTTTGGTCGCTGGAGAGCTGTCACACAGACAGCTCTCCAGCGACCAACGATCCCGAGGTCCCCGGTAACCAGGGTAAACATCGGGTAACTAAGCGCAGGGCCGCGCTTAGTAACCCGATGTTTACCCTGGTTACCAGCGTAAAAAAACAAACAGTACATACTTACATTCAGCTGTCTGTCCCTTGCCGTCTGGTTCCTGCACTGACTGCTGGCCGTAAAGTGAAAGTGAAAGCACAGCACAGCGGTGAGTCATACAGCGGTGACTCACCGCTGTGGCTGTGCTCTGCTTTCACTTTACGGCCAGCAGTCAGTGCAGGAACCAGACGGCAAGGGACAGACAGCTGAATGTAAGTATGTACTGTTTGTTTTTTTACGCTCGTAACCAGGGTAAACATCGGGTTACTAAGCGCGGCCCTGCGCTTAGTTACCCGATGTTTACCCTGGTTACCAGTGAAGACATCGCTGAATCGGTGTCACACACGCCGATTCAGCGATGTCTACGGGGAGTCCAGCGACGAAATAAAGTTCTGGACTTTCTTCCCCGACCAGCGATCTCCCAGCAGGGGCCTGATCGCTGCTGCCTGTCACACTGGACGATATCGCTAGCGAGGACGCTGCAACGTCACGGATCGCTAGCGATATCGTCTAGTGTGACAGTACCTTTAGTCCTTTATTAAACCCCGACTGGAGAATGTCTAGAATTTTTGGAATATTTGGACCGTGAGAGACCGATACGGGAACTGTACTCTGAGAGCAGAATTTTTTCCATATCTTTCTGTATATGGCAGTAGTTACCGGTTTTCTACTGTTTTGAATAGTAGCAATGACTGGCTCCGAGAGGCCTTTTGATCTTAGGATCTCTTTTTCAGGATCCACGCTGTTAACTGTAGTAGGCCCGGGCACAATACCGAAAACAAGAACCTTCACAAAGAGACCAAAAAATAAAAAATGTATATAAACTTTATTAAGACTAGCATTAATTGTTTAATTGTATGTTTTTATGTATACTATGGGCATTGATGATAATATATTTCACGGCTACATCTAACTTGTCATTTTGCTTGACATACTGCATTTTTGTGAGGGTGGTTCTTATGTGGGACCCACTGTGTTTTGCTGTACCAGTGGTCACTGTCCCAGCACTTACATGTTTTTAATGCTAGTCTTAATAAAGTTTATATACATTTTTTATTTTTTGGTCTCTTTGTGAAGGTTCTTGTTTTCGGTATTGTGTTTGGTCTCCTTCATGACCACAATAGGGATATTATTTGGTGTTTTCTGTAGTAGGCCCGGGTCCTGATGGACTAGGGGCCCTTGAGACAAAAGGTCCGGTACTGCTGGTAGATGGATTGGATCCTCCCAGGACATCTTCTTTAGTAGAGGAAACCAGCTCCTTTTGGGCCAGTAAGGGGCTATCAAGATAACTGATGTTTGGCTCTCCTGAATCTTCCTCAATACTCTCGGTATTAGGGCCAATGGAGGAAAAGCGTAAGCCAACTTCATGTCCCAGTTCTGAGCCAGTGCATCTATTCCTGATGGCCTGTCTCCTGGGTTTAGTGAAAAGAATTTTTCTGTCTTTGCGTTCTTCCCTGAGGCGAATAGATCTACTTCCGGGAAGCCCCAACGTTGGGTTATTTGGAGGAAGATTTCCTCATTTAAGGACCATTCTGTGGGACATTTTCTGTCTGCTTAGGAAGTCGGCTACTTGGTTTTTGGTTCCCTTCAGGTGAACTGCCGTTATTGATCTGACTGTCTGTTCTGCCCAGGAGAATATTGTGTCTGATAGGTCCTGTAAGTGACGATGTTTTGAACCTCCTTGGTGAAGTAAAAAGGCAACTGTTGTTGAGTTGTCTGAAAAGACACAGATGTGTTGGTCTTTTAGCTTTCCCTGGAATGTTTTTAAGGCCTCCCAGACTGCCCTTAGTTCTCTGTAATTTGAGGACCTGTTTTGTATTGATGCAGGCCAAGTCCCCTGAGTGTAATTCTCTTCTATGTGGGCTCCCCAGCCACTGTGACTTGCATCTGTAGTGATGCTTACACATGGAGATGTTTTCCAAGGCCTTCCTTTCTCGAGATTTTTTATTATGGTCCACCATGACAGTGAACTTTTTGTATCTAGGGATAATCGTATTTTGTTGTCCAGGGTTACGTCCCTGCCATCCCAAAGTGAGAGGATTTCTTGCTGTAGGGGTCTTGAGTGATATTGGCTCCACTGGACGCTGGAAATGCAAGAGGTCATTAGGCCCAATACCCGCATGGCCTTTCTTACGGATGTTCGCTTCTGCTTCTGTAATTTCTGGATTTCTTTTTTGAATGACTCCTGCTTGTGATGTGGGAGGTACGTGTGTTCCTGGACTGAGTCTAGGATTACCCTGAGAAATGATTTTCTTGTTTTGGGTTTGAGGCTTGACTTTTTGAAGTTTATTAGCCATCCTAGCTTTTCCAGGAGTGAAATCTTTGTTGACAAGTTCTCTTCCATCTGTTGTGGAGAGTCTGCTATGAGTAGGATGTCATCCAGATAAGGAACGGTGAGTATCCCTTTTTCTCTCAAGAACGCCATCACTTCTGCCATGAGTTTGGTGAATACTCTGGGGGCAGACGAGATGCCGAATGGCAGACCTGTGAACTGATAGTGTAGAATTTGACCCTGGTCTTTTATGGCGAATCTGAGATACTGTTGGTGTGAGGCGAAGATGGGAACCTGGTAATAGGCACTCTTTAGATCTAATGTGCTCATTACTGATCCTTTCTGGATCAGAGGTATTGCAGATTTTAGGGATTCCATTTTCATTCGCTTGTAAGCAACTGACCGATTTAAAGGTTTCAGGTTTATAATCGTACGGAATTCTCTGCTTGTTTTTTTTAATGGAGAATAGACTCGAATAGTGTCCTCTGAACCTCTGGGCATGGGGTACCGGAATGATGGCTTTTATCTGGATAAGTTCTTGAATATCCTTTAGAAGTCTCTGCTGAACCGACAAAGACTGGGTCTGAGTTAGGCAAAATCTTTTGGGAGGCGTTTGGCTGAACTCTATTTTGTACCCTCGTTCTATCAAACTTAGGATCCATGGGTTCTGAGTGATGTTTTGCCAACCCTGTAGGAAGTACTGAAGCCTTCCACCCACTAAGTTGGCGTCATTGTTTATTAGTTTTTGATTTTTGATCCTGAAAGGTACCCCTGCCTCTACCACCTTTCGGGTAGCTCCATCTTCCGCCCTTCCCTTTCCCTCTATAGTATTGCCTGAAATGGAATTGAGTGCTACGAAAGGACGGCGTGTTTTTAGTTTTTTCTTCAGGAAAACCCTTTTTCTTATCCGCTGCTTTTTCAAGCAATTCGTCCAATACTGGACCGAAGACATGAAGGCCAGAGAAGGGTATTGAACACAGTTTGTTTTTCGACTGTGTATCACCGGACCATGACCTGAGCCATAGAGCTCTTCTTGCTGCATTAGACAAAGCATTGTTTCTTGCAGCAAACCGCACTGACTCTGCCGAAGCATCGGCCATAAAGTCTGTTGCTATCCTCAGGAGTGGTAAAGACTTCAGGATCTCATCTCTGGGAGTTTTATTGTTAATCTGGGTCAACTGAGGTGGCCGCAATATTGGTCTTCATGATAGCGGCTGAAGCTTCCCATGCCATTTTGAGGAGGTCTTCAGATCTTTTGTCCATGGGATCTTTGAGACCCGAGGAATCCTCAAATGGGATGGCGGTCTTTTTTGAGACCTTGGCTACAGGTATATCCACTTTAGGAACGGATTCCCAGATTTTGGTCTCCTCTGGATCAAAGGGCAAACGATATTTGAAATCTCTTGGGACTATCAGTTTTTTCCCTACATCACCCCATTCTTCCAAGATCATTTCTTGAATATGGCGATTCACGGGAAAAACTCTGCTTCTACGAGCTCTAAGCTCCCCAAACATCTCGTCTTGGACCGTAAGGGGTTCCGTGGCCGCCTCTACCCTCATGGTATTTCTGACGGCCTGTAGTAATGTCTCTGTGTGCTCAGAAGAAAATAGATATCTCTTCTTTTCCTCTGGGAGGATATTTGAAGAGCATTCTCCCTCCATGGAATCGGATGCGGGGTAAGCTGAAAGCTCCCCTTCTTCCGAACTAAGATCCTGTTCCCACCTAGGTCTCTTAGGGCGGAGGTATTCGACTGGCATCAGCGCTGACACTGGACTGTACTTCCTCTCTGATCATAGTTTTTATACTATCTAGAAGGGAAGTCTGTTCTCCTTTAAGCAGTCCTGCCATACACTTATCACACACTTTCTTCCTATGCCCCTCTGGTAGCCTATTGGAGCATAGAGGGCATTTACTCGTCTTGCACTTTTGGCGCTTGGATGCCTCCTTATCCTGCAATAGATACGGAGAAGCCCTATAGCTTGTGTTGTAAATGTGATATAATCCCCCTATGTATAACTTACATGATCAGGGGCGAGCTCTGAGGACAGGATCTCTGGACGATCTGCACCCTCCATCTCTCTAGGATCAGTGTGCAGTCAGATGTTTGTGATTAAATAGGATCTCTCACCTGTCTTCAAACCATCTGATTTGTTCTCCTTCCAAGCTCAGCTGCCGGTTATCACTGCGGGTCTCTGTAACGCCCACTGCTGCTGGGCGGGAAATTCAAACTTCAGCTGTACGATACAGCCCGAAGCCGACTTCTGGCGTCTCCGAGCTGCCCAGGAACGCCACCGGAAGTCAGCGCCATAGGCGATTCAGCGTCCCCGCAGCGGCGCGCTCGCTGGTGCCGGTGACACGGCGCGCCCCAGTGACGCGGCACGCCCCGATGACGCGGCGCACCTCAATGACGTGGCGCGCCTCAATGACGCGGCGCAACCCAATGACGCGCGCGCCTCAATGACGCGGCGCGCCCCGATGACGCTGCACGCTCACCTACCCGCAGGGCCAACCCGGCGCGCTCTGGCGCGTGTTGGCAGGATCACCGCCGATACCGGGTGCAGCAAAGGGTGCAGAGCCCTCTGAAGAGGGATGCACCGAAGTCGGGAGCACAGCTCAACTAGCGCTGAGGGACCTCCAGCGGTATCAGCGCTATCGTGCAGAGTCCTGCTCCGCCTGCTCAGAGCCCTCGGGAGAGGGATGAGGCGTCTCTGGGAGCCCTGCTCGACCGGCTACATGGAATCCTCAGCACCGTAAGCCGTGCCAACACTCCTCTGCGTCTGTCCCTGATAGGGACAGGAAAAACACTGAGGGGTGGAGGTGGGGAGGGGCTATTTAACCTCTTCTGTGTTTCCTGTCCCTATCAAGGATAAGAAGGACAACCTCCTGGTGGTGCTGTCAGGAGGGACGTCCTGGAAAAATGGGCTGGAAATCTCAGCTTATACTCGAGTATATACGGTACTTCCGGAAAAGCCCATTTGTTCACCAGCATCCTGAAAGTTCTTTTGTTCAGGCTCCACTTCCCAGGCTGAATGTCCTGACGACTCAGGAAATCCACCTGGAAGTTTGATGACCCCTTCAGGTGGACTGCTGTGAGGGAGAAAAGGTTCTTTTCTGCCCAGCAAAAAATTTGACTCGAGACGCCTGCAAAGCTGTTGAATTTTGAGCTCCCCTGCTGTTTGAGATGGACGACAGTAGTTGTGTTGTCTGAGTAGATCTGGACATGACTTCCTGAAATTAAGCTGTTTGCTGCTATGAGGGCTTCCTCCACTGCTTTCAGTTCCCTGAAATTGGAGGATCTGGCACTTATTGTCAGACTCCAGAGGCCCCGAAACGGAGTATGCAGGATTTACTGCTCCCAAACCCAGCTTGCTGGCGTCAGTCGCGATTGTCACAAGAGGAGATTGTGACCAGCTTACCCCCCGTGTGAATATTTCTGGGGTTTAACCACCATGCAAATGATGCCTTCACGCGACCTGGAGTAAACACTCTTCTGTTTAGGGAACCCGGATTCCCATCCCAGTTTGTGAGAATGTGGGCCTGAAGGACTCTGGAATGGGCCTGAGCCCATGACACTGACTGGATACATGCTGTCATGGAGCCCAGAATCGACATGCTTTCCCGTATGGTTGGAGATCTGCTTTCTCTGAAATCTACCACCTTTTTTGTTAAAGCCCAAAAATGATCTTCCGGGAGAAAGGACTTCTGTTTTACTGAGTCCAGTAGAACTCCCAAGAACCTTCTTGTTTTGGAAGGTTGTAATTTTGATTTTTTTTTAGATTTGGGAGCCACCCTAATATTTTGAGAATGTCTAGGGTTCTCGTAACATGATTGGTGAGAACCTGAGCTGAGGGAGCTATCAGAAGCAGATCGTCCAGGTAAGGGATGATACAGATTCCCTGTCTGCAGATATGAGACACTGTCTCCGCCATTATCTTTGAGAAAACTCTTGGGGCTGAAGAGATTACAAAGGGGAGCACGTTGAATTGAAAGTGTCTCACTTGATGATTGAATTGAATCGCAAACCTGAGATATTTTCTGTGACGGGGGTGAATGGGTACGTGAAGTAAGCATCTTTTAGGTCTATCGTTACCATAAAGAACCCTGGACCTATTAGGGGAATAGTCGATTTCACGGATTCCATCTTGAATCGGTGGTATACAATATGACGATTCAGATCTTTCAGGTTTATTATGACTCTTGGTTCCCCTGTTGGTTTATTTTACCAGGAATAACCGGGAATAGTGTCCTAGACCCCATTCTTCTGGGGGTATCAGATTCCAAGAGAGGGGGGGGGGGATAAGAATTCTATCAGAAGGCCCTCTTGTATTATATTGAGGACCCACTGACATTCTGAGACGGCCCGCCAGTGATGGATGAATCTTGCGAGCCTCCCCCCCACCGGGACGGAGTCATTGCTGCTGCTGCTGTTGGGGAATGAGGATATTTTTTCCCCTCCCTTTGGCATAGCTCCATCTCCCCGTTTTTCCTTTACCTCTTGTTTGACGGGTATTTGACTGGGGGGAGGGAGGCACGAAAAAAAACGGTTTTTACGTACCGGTAATAGGATTTTACAGAGTCCACGACAGCACCCACAACGAGAGAGGGGATCCGCCCACCTTCCGGACAGGAACCTACAGGTTAAAAAGGGGCGGTCCCCCTCGCCCTCCAGTTTCTGTTCCAGAGTACAAGGGATACCGCCAATGAATCAGTACATGACAATATTATCTTAACAATACTAAATACCACCACCTCTATAGAGTGATCTCTAAGGCACACCTTCCAACAGAGTGCAAGAATAAGTAACTAAATACGGGGGGGAATGTATGGGTGCTGTAGTGGACTCTGTAAAATCCTATTACCGGTACGTAAAAACCGGTTTTCCTATCGCCACGACAGCACCCACAACGAGAGACTTTCAAAGATTATCTATTTGGGAGGGATCACAGCACTAAGTACTGAACGGCCAAACTGTAAGCTGGAATTGGCAGATAGATCAAGGCGATAGTGCTTATAAAAGGTGGAAGGTGATGACCAAGTTGCCGCCTTACATATCATATCAATGGGGACATCTGCCTTCTCCGCCCAAGATGATGCCATAGCCCGAGTGGAATGCGCCCTGATGCCTTCTGGTGGTGTTTCTCCCCTGGCAGAGTAAGCAAGACATATCGCTTCTCTAATCCATCTAGCGATAGAATTCTTCGTGACACTTGAACCCTTTTTTCGATTCTGGAAATAAACAAACAAAGCCCTACTCTGTCTCCAGCTTTGTGTCCTATTCAAGTACTCTAATATCGCCCTCTTTACATCTAGAGTATGATATTTTTTCTCCTCTTCTGAACTTGGATTTTCATAAAAAGATGGTAAATAAATCTCCTGACTTCTATGAAATTTAGTTGCTACTTTTGGCAAGTATGCAGGATCTGGTTTTAAGACAATCTTATCCTGGAGAATTATTAGATAGGGAGGATCTACTGATAACGCCTGTATATCACTGACCCTACTGGCAGATGTTAACGCTAAAAGTAGAGCTGTTTTTAAGGTTAAATTTTTCATTGGAAGAGAATCCAATGGTTCGAAAGGGGGTTCAATCAACGCCTCAAGCACTAAATTTAGATCCCAAGGGGGTAATCTTACAATATGGATTGGGTTAGAACGCTGACATGCCTTAATAAACCTAGCAACCCATCTATTACCAGCTATATCACTGTTATACAGAGCCCCTAAGGCTGAAACATGAACTCTCAGAGTGTTGACTGCTAAACCCAATTCCCAGCCTTTCTGAAGGAATTCTAGAATAGCCGAAATCGGAGCTTTATCTCCTAATGGTTGCTGATAAAATGTAAGGAATTTTTTCCAAATTTTAGTGTAGATTTTTGTAGTGACCTCCTTCCTGCTTTTCAATAAGGAAGCTATTAAAGCATTGGAGAACCCCCTCTCCCTCAGAAGCTCCCTCTCAAGTTCCAAGCCGTTAAGTGAAGAGTCTCCAAATTTGGATGACGAAATGGACCCTGAGAAAGGAGTTCCGGAACCACTGGCAAAACCCAGGGATCGGTCACAGACATTGTCATGAGGAGAGAGAACCAAGGCCTCCTTGGCCAGAAGGGGGCAATTAAGATCACTCTGGCTCTTTCCTCCCTGATCTTTCTGAGAACTATCGGAATCAGACACATTGGGGGAAAGGCATATGCCAGCTGGAAGTCCCAACGGATACGAAGGGAATCCACTAAGAACGGTCGGTCTGCTATGTGTAATGATGCAAACTTCCTGACATTCCTGTTCTCCCTCGTAGCAAACAGATCTATTACCGGCAAACCCCAAAGATTGACTATCTGATCGAATATCTGTTTGTTTAGAGACCATTCCCCCTGACGAAGGGAATGGCGACTGAGATAGTCTGCCTCTATATTGAGTTCCCCTTTTATATGAACTGCCGACAGGGAATGAAAGTGATTCTCGGCTAGGGACAATATCTGTGCTGTAGTGGTCATTAGGGATCGTGACCTTGTCCCCCCCTGATTGATGTAGGCCACCACAGTCATATCGTCGGTTTGTATTTGTACATGCAAATCTTTCAGGGATGGTAGTAAGTGAAGAAGAGCCTGATAGACCGCAGCAAGCTCTCTCAAATTTGAGGAATTCTGGGATTCTTGGATCGACCATCTCCCCTGGGTTAGAATGTCCGGTGTGATGGCCCAGAGAACTCCCTTTGATAAATGTGCCAGGTTGAGCCACCATCTCAGATCGTGAAGAGTGGCTGGTGATAGACTGAACTTTCTGCTTAGAGAACCCTGAAGATCTTTCTCTGCTTGAAGAATTTCGTACTGAAGCATTCGAGTATGAGCCTGAGCCCATCTCACAGCCGGTATACACGCAGTCAATGATCCTAGTAGAGACATTGCGTCTCTTAAACTTAAGTTTGGAACTTTCCTTACAGCCATGATCTTTTGAATGATCTTCTGCTTCTTTTCCTCTGGTAGAAAGGATAACTGATTTTCTGAGTCTAGAAGAACTCCTAGGAACATTTGACATCTTGTAGGTTCTAGTTTTGACTTTTCCCTGTTGATTATCCATCCGAGTTCCTGTAAGGATGATATTATGGCATTTACCAGAGCCGTACACTGAGCCCTCGAATTCCCGACTATTAAAAAATCATCTAGATAAGGCACTACAAGGGTTTCCCTCTCCCCGATATGGGCCATTACTTCCGAAATAACCTTTGTAAAAACTCTAGGTGCCATGGACAGGCCAAAGGGCATTGCCCGAAATTGGAAATATTTAATTTGATGGCTTACCCATACTGCCATCCTGAGGAACTGTTGGTGATTTCTGTGAACTGGAAGATGGTAGTATGCATCTTTTAGATCCAAGACCGACATGTAGCACCTAGGAAACAAAAGCTTAGTTGTTGATTTAATGGATTCCATCTTAAAAGCGTGGTATTGAAGATATTTATTTAATTTACGCAAATTTATGATAGTCCTAAAGGACCCATCAGGTTTGGAAATCAAAAATAGCGGAGAATAAAAACCCGACTTCTCCTGATGTTTCGGAACCTCTTCAATAACTCGCTTTGTAAGCAATTGTTGAATCTCTAATTCTAAGGCCTGTTGTTGGGCCGGAGAGTCCAGCGATGTTGTTACAAAATGATCTGGGGGGAGTTCTCAAAAATTATAATTTTAACCCTGACGCAACTACCCCCATTATCCAGGCACTAGAAGTAATTTTTTTCCATTCATCTGAGAAGAACCTCAGTATCCCCCCTACTGGTAGATCTGTTCTATCTGTAGTTACGTCTACGTCTTGATAAAGATGAAGGGTTCTTATAGTATCCACCTTTCTTCTTTTGATCTGATGATTCCCAGTCACGATTATATCCTTGCTGGTATGACTGAAATCTCCTGAAGGGCATGCGTCTCCGGAAGGCGTTCCTAAAAGTGGGATTAAATGTTTTAGGAAATCCCTTCTTTCTATCTTCTGCCTTTGCAAGGATGTCATCCAGCACCGGGCCGAATAGGTACTCACCCTTACACGGAATGGAGCACAACTTGGCTTTAGCCTGAGCATCCCCCTTCCAGGTCTTAAGCCATAGTGCCCGTCGGGCTGCATTTCAAAGACCCGCCGACCTTGCGGCCAATTTTATGGAATCAATCGAAGCATCAGCTAGATAAGCAGCTCCTTCTCTGATCTGAGACAGGGAATTCAATAACTTATCCCTAGGTACTTTCGCTTTAAGTTGTTCCTCCAACTGAGTCACCCAGACCATAACTGATCTGGCAGTACAGGTGCCCGCGATTGCGGGTTTAAAGGCTCCAGATGATGACTCCCACACATTCTTAAGGAGCATGTCAGCCTTCCTATCTGAGGGATCCTTAAGGAGTCCCACATCCTTTAATGGTAGCGAGGCTGTTTTTGAAGTAGAGGCTACTGCCGCATCTACTTTCGGAATCTTCATCCACTGAGATAAGACATCATCCTCAAAGGGGTACCTTCTTTTTGCGGCCGAAGGTAAGAACCCTTTATCCAGTTTGTCCCACTCCCGTTTGACCAGATCTTTAATTGAATCAACCACCGGGAAAGCTCTACGACTTCTCTGGCACAGCCCCGCAAACATAATTTCCTGGGTCGTTTTTGCTTCTTTACTTTCTGCAACCCCCATAGTCGCACGGACTGTCTTAATGTTTCCATATTATCAACGGAAAAACAAGGCCTTCCTTCCTCATCCGAGGAGGATGGTGAAGAACTTTCCGAGCATTCGCCCTCTTGCAGTGAAGGGCTAGAATCGGACACCATCTCCATACTGATCTTTTCATGCCGTCTAGACTTAAGGGACGATCTTATTTCTTCCCTAATCACTTCCCTCAAATCCGATGTACGGAGAGGGGCCTCCTCTTCCAAAGTACGGCATATACACGTCTGACACAACTTTTTAAATAGCTGTCAGGTAGTGGCTCCGTGCATAAAGCACACTGTTTATGCTTAGATTTAGGAACTTTCTTCCCCTATAACAAAGCATAGTACAGAAAAAACAATTGTATCAGCTACTGGCTCGGATATAACTCACCACAGCTGATAATATGGAGTACCGGTCTCTGAGGGGGCGAGGTGCGACGTGACGTCGGGTTGCCAGAATCCTGCTGCCCGCGTACCACATCACCGCTATGAGATCTGCCGCTACCGCTCCTCTGCTGCTCTCCTAGCTGCAGGTGTTCGGCGTCTCCTGTAGAAGACATACTGCCGCACACACTCACCAAGCGCTGCCTTTCTTTTTAAAAGTCCCGCGCTACTCCTCCCGGTCTCCTCCGGAAGTCGAAAGGGTACTTCCGGGTCATAAGCGCCGACCTGCTCCATCAGCATTGCGTGCACGTGGATGACCCAGGGCGGCATGCCTTCCCCCAGGAACGCCACTAATCCTTGCCAGACGAGGGGGTGGGGGGGGGAGCTGAACACAGTACTCCCCCCGACGCTGCTTCCGGGCCCCCGACTCTGCCATTCCCCCCGGACACCGCACAGAGGCTTGGCAGACCTGGGTAAGACGAAACCTGCAGGCTCCCGCCGACCGGACAGGAACCCAAACTGGAGGGCGAGGGGCACCGCCCCTTTTTAACCTGTAGGTTCCTGTCCGGAAGGTGGGCGGATCCCCTCTCTCGTTGTGGGTGCTGTCGTGGCGATAGGAAAACGCTCCCTGATAGGCTTTTGCTCTGGAAGGGCCTTTTTCCGATCTGTGGCTTTTTCTAGAATTTCATCTAGAGAGGGGCCAAATAGATAGTCACCTTTAAAAGGTATTGAGCACAGCTTAATTTTGGAGGTGACATCACCACTCCACATCTTAAGCCAGAGGGCTCTTCGTGCTGAATTGGACTGGACTAGCGATATAGCCGCAATCCTAATAGACTCCATGGGGGCGTCAGAGAAAGGCCGAAGCCTTTTGAAGAATGGGTAGAGAATCCAGAAGTTCTCCCCTTGATGTGCCCTGGGAAATGTGCTTTTCTAGCTCATCTATCCAACGAGAAAGGGCTCTAGCGACACAGGTAGCTGCGATGTTATTTTAATCCAGAGGTGGATGTTTCCCAGGATTTTTTTAATAGACTTTCCATTTTCCTATCTAATGGATCCCTCAGCTGAGAGGAGTCTTCAAAGGGGAATGAGGTTTTCTTAGCCACTCTCACCACCTTTATGTCGACCCTTGGCACATCCCAGGAAGGAGAACCTGCCTCTAGGGGAAACCTGTGTCTCATTTCGGATGGTGTGACTAGACGTTTCTCTGGGCATTCCCACTCCTGAGCTATCATGTCTATGATGTTTTGGTGTACTGGGAACCCCACTCGCTTTTCTGACTTCAATCCTGCAAACATTTCATCTTGTATAGTTTGAGATATAGGTTCCTCCTGCAGCCCCATAGTGCTGCGCACTGCTATTACTAATTCATCAACGTAATCAGATGAGAAAAAAATATTTTCTTGCTTTGCAGATTTTATAACTTGAAGGTTCTCCCCATTTTTCCGAGGAGGAAGAATAGGAATGGTTAGAATCAGAGTCAGAAGCCTCAGTTTGAATTCTCCTTTTTTTTTTTAGAAGGAGAAGGATTCTGTAAAGGAGGAGGCATAGGAGGATTGAAGGCAAACAAGGAAGATTGTACTTCACTTTTGACAAGCGTACGGATTTCTTCGAGCAGGGAAGGCTGCTCGGCTCTAACGATTTTGTCCGTGCAGGCTTGACACAGTTTCTTCTCCCATAAGGAGGGAAGCTTCAAACTGCAGATTGCACATTTTGCTGTTTTTCTGGCCGGGTTTTTCTGGGCAGACTTGTCTCCCTAAAATAGAGGGAGCGTGGAGTCAGGAACTAAAGGGTCCCCTATTACCCTGGGCTTGGACCCACCCCACCACAGACTTACTGGAACTGGGGCAGCACTGGGCTCTACAGATGCAGGGCAGGAAGCACCATCCATACTTAAGGGATCAGCCTTACCTGGAGGTGTCTTCGGGCTGGTTTATGTAGCAATAAACTCAGCCCCAAGTTCAGGTGAAATCAGTCCCCTCCTCTTCTTCAGGTCCAAAGGGCAGGCCTCCACGTGGGGCGGCGCGCCATCTGCGGTGTCTGGAGGCCCGGAGGCCGGAACAAGGCCACACCAAGAAGTGTGTGCGTTCCACAGGGTGGAACGCAGAAACCAGAAGTGACGCGCGAGAACCGCCAACGTCACTTCCGGGACGCCGAGACCGCAGGGTGAGGAAAATGGCGGTGAGCTCAGGAGGACACCGCCGGGGATCACTAGCCCGTTTTACCTCAATGAGGTGCGGGTGGGCCAGGACAGGTCCCGAGTCCAGAGGAGACGGAAGCAGCGCATCATGTGGAGGAAGGCAGAGCCCACGACTACCACTGCCCGGTTGGTAAAAAGGTATACCGTGGTCACAGGCCACGCAGCATAGAACAACCTCTCCATGCCCCATGGGGGACAGGAAAGACACTGGCGATTCGGAGGTAGGAAGGGCCTTTTAACCTCTTTGTGCTTCCTGTCCCCCCATTAGGGAATGGAGACATCCTCCTATGCTGTCGTGGAAGGTGACTAGAGAAGGAAGGATTTTTGGTACTCACATAAAATCTCTTTCTTGGAGCCTTCATTGGAAGGGGGGGGGGACACAGGTGACCACGGGTGTATGCTGCTGTCGTTAGGAGGCTGACACTCGTCAAAAAATAGGAAAATGGCTCCTCCTCTGCAGTATACACCGACCGACAGGCACAAAGTACCTCAGTTAGTGTTAAAGCAGTAGGAGAAACAACCAAAACTCAGCATATGTACCAACCCAACAGCAAAGGCACTTTGGCTCAAGAGTGGTACAAACAATTAGGGAGGGTACTGTGTCCCCCAATGAAGGCTCCAAGAAAGATTTTACGGTGAGTACCAAAAATCTTTCTTGATCGCTTCATTGGGGACACAGGTAATCATGGGATGCCCTAAAGCAGTCTACAAGGGTGGGAACAGAAAGAATGCAAAGGAAAAACAGACTTAGGTCAGCCGATGTGTAACCGCCCCCTGCAGCACCTTCCTTCCTAGGCCTGCATCAGACGAGACACGAGTATGAACCCTGTAAAACCTCGCGAAGGTGTGCAAAGATGACCAGGTCGCGGCCCTACAATATGTAAAGCTGAGGCCTGGTGACAAACTGCCCAAGGAAGGAGTTCTCCAGGGAATGGACCGGAGAAGGACATAGAGAAGAAAGGGCAATGTCTTCATTAATGTGAAAAGAAAAGACCACCTTAGGTAGAAAAGAAGGAACAGGTCTGATAACTACCTTATCTTGATGTAGAATCAAGAATGGAGAACGGCAGGATAATGCCGCTAACTCAGAAACTCCCCTGATGGCCGTAATGGCAACTAAGGGCTCATTGCTCACTTGTGTGAAATACGGCAGAGTCTCGCAGGTTAAAACCTGGCTCTGCCACCGTCACTCCAGAGTGGAGCGTGCGGCTGCACAGCAATACATGGAGCTGCAGGCTCCGCTCCCAAGTGCCGGGTGTTACCATGCGAGACTCGGCCATATTTCACACAAGTGAGTATGAGCTGTTATGACCTGGTGGTCAGGACAATAATGGACCTGGCGGTAAGAGCACACGGAATGACCTGATAGTTACTGATAATATAGGACGAGCTCTGAGACGTGGGAACTCTGCTGACCGCAATCCCTAATTCTATCACACACACTAGAAATAGCCGTGGATTGCTCCTAACGCTCCCTATGCAACTCGACACAGCCTAAGGAACTAGCTAGCCCTAAAGATAGAAAAATAAAGCCTACCTTGCCTCAGAGAAATTCCCCAAAGGAAAAGGCAGCCCCCCACATATAATGACTGTGAGTAAAGATGAAAATACAAACACAGAGATGAAATAGATTTAGCAAAGTAAGGCCCGACTTACTGAACAGACTGAGGATAGGAAAGGTAGCTTTGCGGTCAGCACAAAAAACTACAAAAAGACCAAGCAGAGGGCGCAAAAAGACCCTCCGCACCGACTCACGGTGCGGAGGCGCTCCCTCCGCGTCCCAGAGCTTCCAGCAAGCAAGACAACAATCAAAATAGCAAGCTGGACAGAAAAATAGCAAACCAGAGAAAAACAAGCAGGAACTTAGCTTCTGCTGGGAAGACAGGTCACAAGAACGATCCAGGAGTGAACTAGACCAATACTGGAACATTGACAGGTGGCATGGAGCAATAATCTAGGTGGAGTTAAATAGAGCAGCCAGCTAACGAATTAACCTCGTCACATGTGGAAGGAACTTCAGAAGCCGCAGCCCCACTCACCACCACCAGAGGAAGCCCATGGACAGAACCAGCCGAAGTACCATTCATGACCACAGGAGGGAGCTTGACAACAGAATTCACAACAATGAGCCCTAAGAAGGCAACTTCCCATGATAGAAAAGAAAACGAAATGTCCTGAATGGGCTCAAAAAAGTAGCGTGCTGGAGTGTGCCAAGGACAAGGTTAAGATCCCATGGATCTATCAGGGAACGATAGAGAGGTGCCAGGAGGGCGAATCCTTAGGCTATATGCACACATCCAGAATTGCAGTGGAAATTTCCGCGGCAATTCCGCAACTCAATGCTGCGGGTATAACGCATGCGGAATTGGCATGCGTATTCCCGCTAAACACTAGCGTTTTTCAAGCGTAATTAGCTTGCAGAATGCCAGCGTTTTCCAAGCGATCTGTAGCATCGCTTGGAAAACTGATTGACAGTGACAAGTGTGACCAACTTTTTACTATTGATGCTGCCTATGCAGCATCAATAATAAAAAGATATAATGTTAAAAATAATAATAAAAAAAGTAAATAAAAAAAATCATGATATTCTCACCTTCCGGCAGCACCCGTAGCCTTCCCGCTCCTCGCGATGCTCCCGTTTCCCAGTAATGCCTCGCGGCAATGACCCCAGATGACGTAGCATCTCGCGAGACCGCTACATCATCACAGGTCATTGCCGCAAGGCATTACTGGGAATGGGAGCATCGCGAGGAGCGGGAAGGCTGAAGGTGCCGCCAGAAGGTGAGAATATCACGATTTTTTTTTTTTTTTTTACAGGTATATGGTTCCCAGGGCCCGGAGGAGAGTCTCCTCTCCTCCACCCTGGGTACCAACTGCACATGATCCGCTTACTTCCCGCATGGTGGGCATAGCCCCATGCGGAAAGTAAGCGGATCAATGCATTCCTATGTGTGCGGAAACGCTGCGATTCCGCACAAAGAATGAACATGCTGCGTTTTTATCCGGAATGCGATTCCGCCGTGGAAAAAAAAAAATGCAGCATGTGCACAAAAAATGCGGAATGCATTAAAAACTATGGGATGTTTATGTGAGCGTTTTTTTAGTGTTTTTTTCGGCGGAAAACGGACGAAAAAAAAAAAATCTAAAAATTCTGAATGTGTGCACATAGTCTTAAAGAAAAGTCTTTACCTGGGAACGAGACGCCAGATTTCATTGGAAAAGAATTGACAGAGTGGAAACTTGCCTCTTAAGAGTACTGAGTGATAGGCCCGAGTCAAGACCCGCTTGTGGAAAACCAAGGTTTGAAGGAAGCGAAAAGCACATAGGAACCAAATTGTTGTCCTCACATCACCAGAAGGAGGCCTTCCAGTATCTTTGGTGGATACGCGAGGATACTTGTTTTCTCACCTTAATCATGGTCTGAATGACCTGATGGGAAAAGCCTCTCTCAAAACTGCGGCCTCAACGGCCATGCCGTTAACCTTAGACTGTGAACTCTGGTGGAAGAGGGGGCCTTGCGAAAGAATATCCGGACGGTTTGAAAGCCTCCATGAGCATGTTCACTAGCTCCACTTACCAGGCCCGTTTTGGCCAATCTGGAGCTATCAGGATTACAGGAATCCCTTCTGCCTTTATGTTTTCACAAGTTTCTGAATCAAGGGGAGGGACGGAATAAGAAAAGGCAGTTGGAAATGTGACCACGGGATTACTAGAGCATCGCAACCAATGACTAGGGATCCCGGGACCTGGTTATGTACTGAGGAACCTTATGGTTAATCCGAGACGCCATCAGGTCAACATGCGGTGTGCCCATTTCGGGCATATCTGGTTGAAAACAGCAGGGCTCAGTGATCACTCGCTCGATGCGAGACCCTGACGGCTCAGAGAAATCAGCTGCCCAATTTTCGACCCTCGGAATGTGCATGGCTAATATGGCGGGAACGTGACATTCTTCCCATCGCAGAATCCTGGGTACCTGTACCATAACCTGTTTTCTGTGAGTCTCGCCTTGATGGTTTATGAAAGCCACAGCAGTGGCATTGTCCGACTGTATGCGGACCGGATGGCCTGCAAGGAGGGTCTTCCAGTGACGAAGGGCAAAGAAAAGCATTAAGCTACTTACTGGTAGCGGCATTTTTCGGAGGCCCATGACAGCACTACGAGAGAGGGGATCCGCCCTTCAGGAACAGGAAACCTACAGATACAAAAGGGCGGCACCTCTCCCCATGCATCAGTTGTATTTCAGAGCCTGAGAGGACTACCGCGGTTAGTGGCACACAAATATACATTATATACAGTTTATATACAAAAATAATCCATTATATCGAAACTAGATACCACACGTGAGATCTATCTATCTCATATACATTATAGGAAGTGCAACCCCCACGTGAATAGGGAGTGAACTAAGGGTGCTGTAATGAGCCTCCGAAAAATGCCGCTACCAGTAAGTAGCTTAATGCTTTATTCGGACTCCCATGACAGCACTACGAGAGAATTACAGAGATGTAAACTACCTTAGGGAGGGACTATAGCCTGTAGCACCCTTAACCCGAAGGTGAGATCAGAAGAGAACCCCAAGTCCAACCTATAGTGCTTAAAAAAGGTGGAAGGGGATGACCACGTAGCTGCCTTACATATCTGGTCGATCGAAACTCCAGATCTTTCCGCCCAGGATGTAGCCATGGCCCGGGTGGAATGTGCCCTCAGATTCTGCGGAGCCGGACCTCCACCTGCAGTATAAGCCAGAGAGATAGCCTCCCTAATCCACTTCGCTGGCGTGTACTTTGACACTCTAAGCCCTTTCCTAGGACCTTGGAAGGATAGAAATAACGCATCCTCTCTTTTCCAAGCATCAGTGACTGAGATATATTCTAACAGACATCTCCTAACATCCAATGTATGGAGTAGCTCCTCCTTAGGATTAGAAGGATTAGGGAGAAATGACGGTAAAACTATCTCCTGAGATCTGTGAAAATCTGAGGCTACCTTTGGTAAATAAGCTGGGTCCGGTCTGAGGACTACTCTGTCCTGTAGAAACTCTGTATAAGGGGAAAGCCTAGAAAGAGCCTGTATGTCCCCTACCCTACGAGCAGTTGTAATTGCCACCAAGAATACTGTTTTGAGGGATAGTAATTTAAGTGAGGCTGAATGTAAGGGCTCAAACGGTTCTTTAGTCAAGGCTGAAAGGACTAGGTTGAGATCCCAAGGCATTGACCTATTTCTGTGTAAGAGGTCTAGACCTACTAGATGCTTTGATAAACCTTGATACCCAATAGTTACTAGCAATGTTACAAGAAAACAGAGCCCCTAGGGCTGAGACTTGTACTTTTAGCGTACTTGTAGATAGATTTAGCTCTAGCCCTTTCTGCAGGAATTCTAGAATCTGGTTGATTGGTATTCCCTCTTCAATATTAAAATTTGAAGAGGCCAGAAACTTCCTCCATGTTCTAGAGTAGATCTTAGTTGTCTTATGTTTCCTACTCTTCATAAGGGTATCAATTAAATTTGGGGAAAACCCTCTGTTTTTTAACAATGACCTCTCAAACACCATGCCGTCAAATGGAGTCCCTTCACTTGTGGATGGTTGATCGGACCTTGATGAAGTAAATCCAGAATGTCCGGAAGTACCCAGGGGTCTTCCACTGACATGGTCCTGAGCCAGGAAAACCAAGCCCTTCTGGGCCAGAATGGGGCGATCAGTATGACTCTCGCTTGATCCTCCCTTATTTTCCTGACCACAAGAGGCAATAGGCCCAGCGGGGGGAACGCATAAGCCAATCGAAAATCCCATCTGATCAGGAAGGCATCCACTGCCAACGGATTCTCCCTGGGATTTAAGGAACAGAACTTTTTTGTTTTTCTGTTGTCCTTGGTGGCAAATAAATCCACCTCTGGATGACCCCACATGCGGACAATCTGGTTGAAGATACCTCCGTTCAGAGACCATTCCCCTTGTTTTAAGGTGTTTCGGCTTAGAAAGTCTGCTCTTATATTTTCTTTCCCTTTTATATGTAGTGCAGTTAAACATAGAAAATGGCTTTCTGCTGTCTGGAGCAGGCGGTCCGCTACTTCCATCAGGGATTCGGAGCGTGTTCCACCCTGGTAATTCACGTAGGCCACTGCCACCTGGTTGTCGGAGAGGACCTTGACATGGTGACCCTGTAGATACACGAGGAGTTTCTTAACAGATAGCTCAACAGCCATTAACTCTCTCTGATTAGAAGAGGCTGATGTTTGGGGGTCCCATAGACCCTGAACTACAATGTCACCCATGTGTGCCCCCCACCCCGTGGGGCTGGCGTCTGTTTTTATTACACGAGTCACGTGTGTCACCCAGGGAACTCCTGCTGACAGTTTGTCTTTCTCTAGCCACCATCTAAGAGATGTAAGAACCGCTGGACTTAATGTCACTTGACCCTGCAAGGAACCCTATAAGGCTCTATCATTATCCAGCACCTCAAACTGTAAAGGCCTGGTATGGAACTGGGCCCAACGGACGGCAGGAATACACGAAGTTAGGGAACCTAATAGTGACATAGCCCGTCTTAGGGTCATGGATGGTTTATTAATCGCTTTTAACACCTGCTGTTAAATATGGAGTAATTTATCAGGTGGAAGACAGCATTTTTGGGTCTCGGAATTTAACAACAGCCCTAGGAATCTCTGGATCTTTAAGGGCTGTAATCGGGATTTTTCATAATTTATTATCCAGCCCAGATGTTCTAGTTTAGCCATAGCTGTTTTTACTTGAGCAAGGCAATGGTCTGCTGAGTTTCCAACTATCAGGAAATCATCCAGATAAGGAATAATGAGGATATTGAATTCTCGTAAGTGCGCCATGACCTCAGTGACTACTTTAGTAAACACGCTAGGTGCTGCTGAAAGGCCGAAGGGAAGAGCTCTAAATTGAAGATGGCGAACAATTCCTCCCATAGACACCGCAACTCTTAGGAACCTCTGGAAGTTTTCATGGATAGGAACATGATAGTATGCATCCTTTAAATCTACAATCACCATGAAGCAGTGTTTGAACAGCTCATGTGACCGCGACGTCATTGAAGGTCCTTCACTCACCGCATTCTAAGGAACGGAGGGAGACGCTAGCAGCGCTGTGACCCAGGGCCCGTCCGAGGGTGAGTATATCCATGTTTTTTATTTTTATTCTTTATTTTTTACATGAATATGGATCCCAGGGCCTGAAGGAGAGTCTCCTCTCCTCCAGACCCTGGGAACCACACGCCGAAATGCAGGATCGCTCCCTGCACACGCCGTACCCGGCGTATAAGACGACCCCCGACTTTTGGGACAATTTTTTGGGGTCAAAAAGTCGTCTTATACGCCGGAAAATACGGTATATACAGCAGTCCCTGCATCTCTTGTGTGACATATATACAGCAGTGCCCGCGTCTCCTGTGTGATGTAAATACAGCAGTCCCTGCGTCTCCTATGTGATTTATATACAGTCCCTGTGTCTATGTGATGTATATACACCTGTCTCAGCATCTGCTATGTGATATAGATACAGCAGTGCCCACGTCTCCTGTGTTATGTAAATACAGCAGTCTCAGCGTCTCCTATGTGATTTATATACAACAGTCCCTGTGTCTATGTGATGTATATACACCTGTCTCAGCGTCCGCTATGTGATATAGATACAGTAGTCCCAGCGTCTCCTATGTGAGTATATGATTTACAAAACTTATTATGACAAAAAGTTGACTGCTCTCATGGCCGACATAAACCGGGAAAAGCAGCTGTGAGAAGCAAGATGATCAGTATCACCTAACATCACAGCTGCAACAAAGAGAAGCAGCTCCAGCTGTCACATTAAGGGGGAGTTACTGTAATTGTTTGACTAAATATACCAGGGTAATTTTCAAGGTTATCATTTTTGTGTGGCCCCCGAATTGTGTTAGAAATTTCCAAATGGCCCCTGGCTGGAAAAAGGTTCCCCACCCGTGTCTTAGAGTATCAGTCTATGTACTATTGTTTATCATTATGTGTTCTTCTGAACACTGTTTTTGTCTATACACTGGGTGGTGATTTTTAATGCGTTAATAAATTTATTGATTTTTAAAGGGAATATATGTTTTGCAGATGAATGGTTTTTCCCTAGTCTTATGACGCTTTTTGATTTTAACGGATCTCAGGACCTGGCAACAAACTAAGTAACCATATGGTTCATCCGAGATGCCATTAGGTCGACGTCCGGGGTACACCATCTCTGGCATATCTGGTTGAAGACGGAAGGGTTGAGAGACCACTTGCTCTGAAGACACAGAAAAAAAATCGACTGCCCGATTTTCTACCACAGGAATATGCAGTGCTGATATGGCGGGAACGTGACTCTCCGCCCATAACTGAAACCTAGCTACCTCCGCCACAACCTGTTTGTTGCGAGTCCCGCCTTGATGCTTTATGTAGACCACGGCAGTGGCGTTGTCCGACTGTATGCGGACCAGCAGGCCTGCAAGGAGGGTCTGCCAGCGGCGAAGGGCGAAGAAACTTGCCATGTTCTCCAGGAGACTGATGGGGAGTACAGCTTCTTGGGAGTTCCAGCGACCCTGCACTGTGTGATGAAGAAAAAAAAACGCTCCCCAATCAAGGAGACTGGCGTCGGTGATGATGACCTGTCACCGGAGAGCGTCCACCAGGTCAGGGACTGCCTCACTTTGAGAGGTAGTAGAATGGACCAATCCAGGGAAGCAGTCCTCTTGCTCCAAACAGTCAAGAGGGACAGTTGAAGGGGACAAGTATGGAACTGGGAAGAGTGCACGGCCCCCATGGCGTCAGTCATCTTCCGCAGAACTCTCCTGCAGGACCGAAGGAGGAGTGGAGATGGTCACCCTAGAGCGTAGATCCCCTGGCAGAGAGAGGAGAACCTCTCCCCTGAAAGAAAGATACTGGCTTGGACTGTGTCGAACCTGATGTGCAGAAATGGGATCAGGGAGAACTCCTCCCTGTTGACTATTCAGCCGAGCGTCCAAGGTGATCTGAAGACTCTGGTCGCAGTCTCGGCGGGATGGCCCTTTGATCAAAAGATCGTTCAAGTAAGGGATTACGAGAATCCCTTTGGAACGAAGGATGGCCATGACTGCTGCCATGACCTACGAATCATAGAAAAAACAGACCAAACAAATAATGGTGCGCACATCTGAAAACATGAATATGAAATATACAATTTTTATTAGAAACCTGAGACCTACACAATGTATATTAAAATCACAACCATGTACAACACACGATCAATACACCACACCCCTGAACCAAAACCATTCCCTAACAAACAGACATTCCTCACATGTATTCAGCCTGTTTAGTAGCTGTAAATCATGCAGCTGCAGCGACAAAAACTAAATCTCCAAGCACTAACAAATATCCGGAGACCACCCGGGCGTGCTCGGGAAAAACTGAGCAATGAGTATACTCGTTCATCACTAGTGTGCACGCATCCCCAACCAGCAATCAAAGGCTCCTTATGATAATGACAAAAAAGGGGGAAACAACACAAAAGAAATCCAAAAAGGTGATCTTTAATGCTCGAGAAAGGATTGTATATCCGAAACGTCGCCACGCCGTTGGGCATTAAAGATCACCTTTTTGGATTTCTTTTGTGCCGTTATAGATATATATACACATACATATACATACACACTGCTCAAAAAAAATAAAGGGAACACTTAAACAACAGAATATAACTCCAAGTAAATCGAACTTCTGTGAAATCAAACTGTCCACTTAGGAAGCAACACTGTTTGACAATCAATTTCACATGGTGTTGTGCAAATGGAATAGACAACAGATGGAAATTGCCAATTATCAAGACACACTCAATAGAGGAGTGGTTCCGCAGGTGGGGACCACAGACCACATCTCAATACCAATGTTTTCTGGCTGATGTTTTGGTCACTTTTGAATGTTGGTTGTGCTTTCACACTCGTGGTAGCATAAGACGGACGGACTCTACAACCCACACAAGTGTCTCAGGTAGTGCAGCTCATCCAGGAAGGCACATCAATGCAAGCTGTGGCAAGAAGGTGTACTGTGTCTGTCAGCGTAGTGTCCAGAGGCGCTACCAGGAGGCAGGCCAGTACACCAGGAGAGGTGGAGGAGGCCGTAGGAGGGCAACAACCCAGCAGAAGGACCGCTACCTCAGCCTTTGTGCAAGGAGGAACATGAGGAGCACTGCCAGAGCCCTGCAAAATGACCTCAGCAGGCTACAAATGTGCATGTGTCTGCACAAACGGTTAGAAACCGACTCCATAAGGATGGTCTGAGTGCCCGATGTCCACAGATGGGGTTGTGCTCACAGCCCAACAATGTGCAGGACACTTGGAATTTGCCATAGGACACCAGAATTGGCAAATTCGCCACTGGCGCCCTGTACTCTTCCCACATCAAAGTAGGTTCACACTGAGCACATGTGACAGAGGTGACAGAAGCTGGAGACGCCGTGGAGAGCGATCTGCTGCCTGCAACATCCTTCAGCATGACCGGTTTGGCAGTGGGTCAGTAATGGTGTGGGGTGGCATTTCTTTGGAGGGCCGCATAGCCCTCCATGTGCTCGCCAGAGGTAGCCTGACTGCTATTAGGTACCGAGAGGAGATCCTCAGTCCCCTTGTGAGACCATATGCTGGTGCGTTTGGCCCTGGGTTCCTCCTAATGCAGGACAATGCCAGACCTCATGTGGCTAGGAAAGGTTAGTAAGGGACTTTTTAGACAGTGGATCCGCACTCCATGCTTTCAACCAGAGAATGCGGCTTATAGCAACATCATTGCTAGAAGCCCTGGCGGAACAACCGGCCGCATCCACGGAGGCGGTCAGAAGATATTTGCCAGCATGGGCAATCTGGTCTGCTAAGTCTGCCAGTACATCCGAAGAGGCTACCGCTAGAATACCCTGACAAAGCATTCTTGCCCAGGCAGACATGGAATTTGCCACAAAAATGGGACAGAGGGAGTCGCCAGCTGCTTCAAAGGCTGACTTAGACAAGGATTCCATCTGACTATCCATAGAGACCTTATAAATCATCCGGCAAAGACAAGACTGTCTTTGAAGACAGACGAGGAATGGAGGGAGGTCAACCTAAGGGGACTCTGGAGGTCTGGGCTAAAGGGTAAAGGATGTCTAGCCGCTTCCTTCCCTTCCCACTTTTCAAGGTGTTCCCAGTGTTCAGACACGATTGCCTCAAATTCCCTGTGATTGGGAAGAACGTTTCACTCATTTGAAGAAAACGGAGTGCTCCTGAGCGTGTATCTCGTCCTCCTTTAGGTTAAGAGTTTGGCTAATTGTCAAGATAAGGCTACTGACCATGTCCTGCATTCTTGAGACCTGGTCCGTATCGGACTCAGACTGGGAATCCACATCCAACCAAAAACAGCCTCCAAGGAGGGAGCATGGGGTGAGGACACCATCCCCAAGGATGCAGGGGGACCAGGAGAAGTGGAGAAGGAACTGGAAAGGGCCCGTTTCCTTGACTTTGTATCCAACCTGTCCCTGTAGAGGTCGTGGTCAGGTGCATACGAATCACCGTGAGAGGTGGTCGGAGCACTGGTAGTGGTGGACAAGAGTGGAAGTTGTTCTAGGACCTGGACCAGGGACTGTCATACTTTTGTCAGGTCGGAGACCGACTGTGACATAGCAACAGCCCACTCTGGAGGAAGGGGTGTGAAGTCATCCCGGGTGTTAGGAGGCTCCTGTGGGGCAGACATGGTAGAAGGGCTGCAGGACCAGCAAAAAGGAAAAGGCTGACATGAAGACCTCTTTCTTTGCAGAGGGTACAGGCGTACTGAATATACAGTAGGCTTAGAGAGGCAAGAAGAAGCCTCTCTAGGGTTGTGGAAATACTGCTGTGAAGAAGCAAGGACAAAGAGATAGGCTTTGCTCTATCTGATGCCAGCAATAACCAGCAGATAGCTTTGTGGATGGCTGTGTCCCCCTGTGTGCAGATGACCGCAGGTCAGAAGAGAGCGTAGAGACACAGAGGCTGATATAGCATCGGCTGTGTTGTGTTACAGCAAGTCTGATGCACTGCGGTGGGCGTGCAGGTCTGCCGGCCGGCGAAAAAAGAAAGTATCCATCCGATTGGCTGACATGCCGGGGGCATGAACAGCCAGGAAGATCTGCCGTCCGGAGAAACAAAGTCACCCGCCGATTGGCTGACACGCCGGGGGCGTGAACAGCCAGGAAGGGGAAGCTCCATGATCGGAGAGAAAAAGCCAGCCGAACAAGCGCGTGCTGCACGATGCAGGTGGTGTGCCAGACGGAGAAGGAAAAGGAGGAAGAAGAAAGCTATTGGTTAAAAAGGGTGCGCGATTCAAAAGCGCAATGTGAATGGCCATGGTAAGCCGGGAAGAGGTGGAAGGAGGGAGTGCCCGCAAGCACTGAGACAGAGAAATGGCTACAACTTTGCAGACTTGTCCCCTACGAACGCCGCCATGTCCCATGCTGAAGGGACAGTGATCCTTCCCTGGCCTGACGCGTGCAGCTGAGGAAGGGAAAGGAGGGGAACATACCTGTGAGGAGAGTCCCGGTCCCTCTTCTGCGATGAGGATATCTTCAAGAGCCATCGTGGTGGATGAAGGTCACTGGAATGAGTAATCCTCCTTCCCACACAATCTCCAGACGATGCAGAAGACAGTGTCAACCCCTTACAAGAAGGGGGAAGATCACTGCTGTTGACCACAGTCTTCGTCCCAGCCTCACCGAGAAGAGGGGCGGGGTGGAGAAAAGGCAACGACCGGCCACCAGGAATCACCGTGAAGGTGTCAGAGGATTAGGTCCTGCCTTGCGGGTCCGAGAGTGGGCGATGTGGGTGACACCACACTGCTATCTCGGTGGCATAGGTACAGGAAAACAGGGTGAGAAAGTACACCCTGCTACCCTAAGAAAAGAAACCTGAAAAACATTAATAAAAACACAACAGAGAACCTGAAAAGAAAAATGTGTATCTTGGAGCAGATCCAGGTCTGCCTCCTACAGACACTAAGCTTAAACTGAGGTCACGGTGCTTTGTGCCAGTCGGTGGGTGTATACCACTGGGGAGGAGCTACTTTTTCCGTTTTTGCCTAGTGTCATCCTCCTAGCGACAGCAGCATACACCCACAGTTACCTGTGTCCCCCAATGAAGCGATAAAGAAAGTTATTTTATAGCTAGTACCAAAAAATCCTTTTTTCTGGGTAGTTTCATTGGGGAACATAGAAAACCATGGGATGTCCCAAAGCTGTGACCTGAGTGACCACCGCTTGCAGTACCTTTCTGACCAGGATTGCGTCTGCTGAGGGGAAATGTGAACCTTGTACAACTTGTAGAAAGTGGAGATGAGGACCAGGTGGCAGCCTTGCAGGCTGCAGAATAGAGATTACACTTGTTGGGCTCCAAATGGGAAACATTTATCTCAGATGCTAATGGCGGTAAGAGCACCTGCCTCCCATTTTTAAGTGAAAGCCTCAGCGGAATTATGGTCTAGACCTAAGGTTAGGAAGATGAATGTTGTCTGGGAGATGAGAGAAAAGGAGACAGATGAACAACTCAATTGATGTCGTTTGGATGAATGCCATGATCAAAGGCGTATCTGGGGGGAAAAAGCTGGGGCATGTGCCCCGGGCGCAGCCGGCAGGGGGGGCGGTCAGGCCGCCTAATTCGGCGGTCCGCAGAAAAAACAATGATGGGAATGGTGGGGAAGGAGGCAATGATCGGGTGGTGGTGGAAAAGGCTGTGATGGAGGTGGTGGAAAGGGCAATGATGGGGGTGATGGAGAGGGCAATGACAGGGTGCTAGGGGAGAAAGCAATAATGGAGGTGGCGGAAAGGGCAATGATGGAGTGGTGGGGGAAGGCAATGATGGAGGTGGTGGAAAGAACAATGATGGTGGTGGTGGAAAGGGCAATAATGGGGGTGGTGGGGAGAAGGAAATGGTGGAGGTGGTGTAATGGGCAATGACGGGAGTGGTTGGGGAAAAGACAATGGTGGGGGAGGAGGAAATGATGGAGGTGGTGTAATGGGCAATGATATGGGTTGGTGGTTGAGAAAGCAATGATGGAGGTATGGGGGCATATATGAGGTAACAGTATGGGGGGATGGGTGCAGACAGCATTGGGAGTGAATGGGGGAATGTATGCGGACACAGTATGAGAAGCGATGTGAAAAATGTATGTGGACAGAGTACAAGAAGTGAGGGTGATGGGATGTATACAGACACAGTATGGGGAGTCAGGTGAGCAGGCAGTATAGAAAGTGAGGGAGTAAATATATGAGGAGACAGTATAGTGAACAGGGGGGGATGTGAAAGGAGACAGTATGAGGAGGGAGGGGAATAGTGTGAGGAGACAGTATGGGGTGAGAAAAGTGAGTGGGCCCAGAATAGAAACTGAGTAGTCGGGGCGTAGCATGGAGGGACAGTGTAAGGGCACAGCCAGGACGGGACAGTATACCAAGGAGGGGGGAGTATGATGACAGAGTACAGTATGAATACTGGGCTCTATAAGGTGGACACAGTATGAGGACAGTGTGAAAAGAGCCGGTATGGAAACGAGAGGTCAGTGTGAAGAGCATGTACCATAAGAGGGATAGTGTGGGGGTCATATTTTGTGAGGGGCAATTTATTCAGGAGCATTATAATGACACTTCTGTTTTTAAGGGCATCATGTGGAGCTTTTCTGCAAAAGAGCGGAGAAGATGGAAGTCTGCAGAGATGGCTGTGGATTACAAAACTCATCATGGAGTCTGGACAAAATGAAGAAAAAAAGGAGAACGACTCCAGAGACGACGATATCTATAAGGTACCTGGATGTAATTGTTATTTGTGATACTAACTAACACTCATCATTTTATTTGTTAAGAGCATTAAAGGGAATGTCCAGGTTTTTAATGAGTCTGCAGTCATTCTTTGTGACTGCAGACTTCTGAATTCTCAGTGCGCACTGCACGCTATCAGGATTCTCTCGTGCCGGCGATTTACATACATGCGGTCACGTGCTGACTAGAATGTGTGGCCCCACTTAATGAAAATGAACTGAGGCCGGCATGTCTAGTCGGAATGTGGTCAGAGGTATACAAATCGTATGCTTGTGCTGACATGACTGTCCACCGGCAACGGAGAATCCTAAAAGTGTGCAGTGCATTAGTTGTGAGAATTAAGAAGCCTGCGATGTCAGGATTCAGCTCTGCAGGTTCCAGTAGTCATCGCATGAACACTTCACTCATATGCGAATTTCATACTTGTGGTCCTGTGACAACGAGCTTCTCTCAGTTTTTCACTGAACATTGAGAGCATTAGGGAGAGCTGCTCGTGGGTACATGACTAAGTATGCAAATCGCATACCGTATATACTCGAGTATAAGCCGACCCGAGTATAAGCCGACCCCCCTAATTTTGCCACAAAAAACTGGGAAAACTTATTGACTCGAGTATAAGCCTAGGGTGGAAATGCAGCATTTACCGGTGAATTTCAAAAATAAAAATAGATCATTATTTCCCCATAGCTGTGCCATATAGTGCTCTACACCATTCATATTTCCCCATAGCTGTGCCCCATATAGTGCTCTGCACCGTTCACTGTGCCCCCTAGCTGTGCCATATACAGTGCTCTGCACCGTTCACTGTGCCCCATAGCTGTGCCATATACGGTGCTCTGCACCGTTCATTGTGCCCCCTAGCTGTGCCTTATACGGTGCTCTGCACCGTTCATTGTGCCCCCTAGCTGTGCCTTATACGGTGCTCTGCACCGTTCATTGTGCCCCCTAGCTGTGCCTTATACGGTGCTCTGCACCGTTCATTGTGCCCCCTAGCTGTGCCTTATACGGTGCTCTGCACCGTTCACTGTGCCCCATAGATGCTCCACATTAATCTGTGCTGCCGCTGCTACTGCTGCAATACAAAAAAAAAAACACATACTCACCTCCCTTGATTGCAGCTCCCAGCGACTCGTTCCGGCGCCTCCATCTTCCCGGCGTCTCTGCTCTGACTGATCAGGCAGAGGGCGCCGCGCACACTGTATGCGTCATCGCGCCCTCTGCCTGATCAGTCAGAGAGCGCAGACGCCGGGAAGATGGAGGCGCCGGCCGGGAAGATGGATCGGCGCCCGGCGGCTGGAACGAGGACAGGTGAATATAACATACTCACCTAGTCCTGGCGATCCTCGCGCTGTCCCCTCCTGTCTTCGGCGCTGCAGCTTCTTTCTCTATCAGCGGTCACCGGCACCGCTGATTAGAGAAATGAATAAGCGGCTCCGCCCCTATGGGAGGTGGAGCCGCTTATTCATTTCTGTAATGAGCGGTCCCACGTGACCGCTGAAGAGAGGAAGAAGCTGCAGCGCCGAAGCCCGTGGGACGGCAGGGACAGCGCGAGGATCGCTGGGACTAGGTAAGTATGCCTCAGCGCCCTCACCCCCTCACCTGCCGACCCCACCGCTACCGTGACTCGAGTATAAGCCGAGGGGGGCACTTTCAGCCCTAAAATTTGGGCTGAAAATCTCGGCTTATACTCGAGTATATACGGTATGTCCTGGCTGGGAGGGGTGGGGGGCACCAAACTGAATTCTTGCCCTGGGTGCCAGAAACCCTAGCTACACCTCTGGCCATGATCTATCACAGTGGTCCCCAACTCCAGGCCTCGAGGGCCGCCAACAGTGTAGGTTTTCAGGATTTCCTTAGTATTGCACAGGGGTTGGAATCATCACCTGTGCAGATGATCACATTACCACCAACGCAATACTAAAGAAATCCTGAAAACCTGCACTGTTGGCGGCCCTCGAGGCCTGGAGTTGGGGACCCCTGATCTATCATGTTGGTGTGGAGTAATAGGTGACTCAGTTTGCATTAAAGGTCAGAGCACCAGGTGTAAGGTGTAGTGGTCAACATGGGTAGGCACTCCATTAGTGTGAACTTGGTCTGGAACACCACAGCCAAATTAGATACAAAATGGGACAGAGTAATGGCATATGAAACAGGGGGGAGATGTCTCTTATCGAAGGCCGCCACTGAGCTGTAGAAGGAAGTCTCTTTGCAATTACATGATGCGCAGGTAATATGGGTGACTAGTGGAAGCTGGGCTGGTTGGTGTACGCGGTCTTCTTTTAGAGCGAACATGACAGGGGACAGAAAGTAAGAAAGAACAGGAGAATAAACAATGCTATTAGATGGAAGCACTGCAGACATACAAAGTGTCAGTCTCCTGAGGCAGACCGCCTATCAGGTCTAGAAAAGGAGTGAAATATAAACATAAGGATGAATGACCTCGGGGAGATCAAAACATCCAACACCACGGAGACACCATCACGTGTTTCTCAACGCAGTGATCCAGAATACTGCTCCCATCCCTTATGGGAAATATGCAAATGCATGTAGAAAAGCCGCGGAGACACCATCACGTGTTTCTCAACGCAAGCAATAAATAGCCAGGTCTTTCACCGGGAAGGAACAACCACGGGAAGGGCAGCATCCAAAAAGGAAAACCACCTATGCCAAAACATGGTATCCATCCACAGACAGCTGTTTTGGGGTATTTGCCATCAGTGTGGAGTAGGAAACTGACTATTAGAAGCAGTGCCTAGTGAAAGGACTATAAACATAAGGATGAATGACCTCGGGGAGATCAATGGATGCGGATGGATACCATGTTTTGGCATAGGTGGTTTTCCTTTTTGGATGCTGCCCTTCCTGTGGTTGTTCCTTCCCGGTGAAAGACCTGGCTATTTATTGCTTGCATTGAGAAACACGTGATGGTGTCTCCGCGGCTTTTCTACATAGAAAAGGAGTGAAGGCTGCCGTCCAGATGGCTGTGTCCTACGGCACCAGTCTGAGAGTGCTAAGGCTTCTTTCACACTAGCGTCGGGCTCGGCCCGTCGCAGTGCGTTGGGCCGAGGTTACCGACGCTAGCGTTGCCTCCGCCGCACAACGGGTGCAGCGGATGCTGCTTTTCAGCGCATCCGCTGCCCCATTGTAAGGTGCGGGGAGGTGGGGGAGGAGTTCCGGCCGCGCATGCGCGGTCGGAAAAGACGGTCCGTCGGCTGCAAAAAATGTTACATGGAACGTTTTTTGCGGCCGACGGTCGTCCGAAACACGGCGCAACCGTCGCACGACGGTTGCGACGTGTGGCAATCCGTCGCAATGCGTCGCGTAATGTTAGTCAATGGAGAAAAAACGCATCCTGCAAACACTTTTGCAGGATGCGTTTTTTCTGCAAAACGACGCATTGTGACGGATTGCAGTTAACGCTAGTGTGAAAGTAGCCTAAGGCTCTAGCTGCATCACCATCGCAAGAACACTGGAGCTGCTTGTACCGAGCAGAAGTGTGCACAGCAAAAATGGCAACATCTACGGAGAGAGGAAGGAAAGGCCGAAGCGCCAGAAGAGAACACGTATACAAGCCGGATTGGCCAGAGAGAAAGGCTGCAGCTAAGCCTCAGGTGAAGACCTGAACTAACTTTGAATTTTACTGGGAGGATTCCGTGTGGACCTGCTTGAAAAAAAAAATGTTGTGTACATACCCTAAGTATTTTATTGCATAAAAGCAAAAAACGCTGTAGGAGAGTGCAGCCTGGCAAGCAATTTAACACATATACCCTTGTACTTATACATGAGAGCCACCTTTTTGCATTGTTTTCCATTCGCATTACTCTAACAGTAATGTTGGCACTCTTTACAAAGTGAAAACTCTGCAATTACGCAATGGCTGTTATATAAATTTAAGCTACTGAATTATTAATTCTAATAGACAAATGCAGAATACCAATAAAGTAGCCAGAATAATTAATCAATTGTTCCCATTTTCTAATCCAAAGCAGAGCGCTTACCCTCTGGTGGCTGATCCTCTGGTGGAAGCGTTACATCTTGGCCTATATCTTTGTTTACACTCAGTTCATAGGATTCATTGAAAAGCTCGTTGTTATCTACATTTAAAAAAACAAAAACGAAAAAAAAAGTATAATTATGTTCTTGATGTAAACAACGAACAACCATTGTCTAAGTAATAGAAAGTATTAGAAGCTCAGAGTAGATCGGCAAACTAACCTTTGTATGGCTAGCTAAATATTCTGCTTACCAAAAAAATCTGATGTTGTTCCTTCATCTCCAAATAAGTCATCACCAAAGATATCTTTTGTATCAATAGGGAGGAGGGTAGAGCTCTGCTCGGGTACAATACTATTTGTGTTAACACCAAAGGAGACATCACTTGAAGAGCCATGCCTGAATATGTCTAGGTCATCTCCTGTAGGAAACAATCATGACAATCTAGTTGTGAGACCATCAGAAGCCACAAGCCTTAAATCTAGACCCACTACATAAAAATTATGTAGGAGTTTTGATCTAATATATATGCTCACCGAAGCCACTATGAAGAGTATGCTGTCTGTCAATATCCTCTCGAATTGTGATGTCCTCCACTCGGCTTTGGTTTAGTGTGAAATGATCAACTACATCAATTAAACTGTAAAAACATATCGGACAGGAGTAAATGCCAATTTGTGACCAATACAGCGCTAAAATAAATAAATGAGAGGGGAGACATCACACTTTTGGTTTTGCCAATATAAGTGCTGTGCTATCTGTACTTCTACAGCTGTGATGAAACTACAATTTTCAGCAAGCTGGGAGTTGCAGACAAATTGAAGAGCTGCAGGTTAGAGGCCGCTCTTTTCAAGCCTAGGATGCCCTCTAAAGGAGGTAACAAAATACACTGCTCAAAAAAAAAATATATATATATATATATAAAAGGGAACACTTAAACCCAATGTAACTCCAAGTCAATCACACTTCTGAGAAATCAACCTGTCCAGTTATGAAGCAACACTGATTGTGAATCAATTCCTTCTGCTGTTGTGCAAATGAAACAGACAACAGGTAGAAATGATAGGCAGTTAACAAGACAACCACTATAAAGGAGTGGTTCTGCAGGTGGTGACCACAGACTTTTTCTGTGCTCATCCTTTTTGGCTGTTTTGGTCACTTTTGCATTTTGTTACTGCTCTCACCCCTAGAGGTACAGTAGCATGAGGCGGTGTCGACACAGCAGTTGCTCAGGTAGTGCAGCTCATCCAGGATGGCACATCAATTCAAGCTGAGGAAAGAAGGGTAGATGTGTCTCATTACAGTGTCCAGAGCATGAAGCAGATACCAGCACACCAGGAGACGTGGAGGGGGCCGTACAAGGGCAACAACCCAGCAGCAGGACTGCCATCTCCTCCTTTGTGCAAGGAGGAACAGGAGGAGCAGTGCCAGTGTCCTGCAAATTGACCTCCAGCAGGCCACTAACATCCATGTGTCTACTCAAACTGACAAAAATAGACTGCATGAGGGTGGTATGAGGGCCCGATGTCCACAATTGGGTGTTGCGCTTACATCCCAACACCGTTCCGGGGTGATTGGCATTTGCCAGAGAACACCAAGATTGGCAGATTCAACTTTGGCACCCTGTGCTCTTCATGGATGAGAGCAGGTTAACACTGAGCACATGTGACAGTTTCTGGAGACTCCGTGGAGAACATTCTGCTGCCTGCAACATCCTCCAGCATGATCATTTCTTTGAAGGGCCGCAAAGCCCTCCATGTAATAGCCAGAGGTACCCTGATTGCCATTAGGTTCCCAGATGAGATCCTCATACCCGTTGTTAGAGCATATTCAGGTGCAGTAGGCCCTGGGTTCCTTTTGATGCATGGCAATGCTAGACCTCATGTGGCTGAAGTGTGTCAGCAATTCCCGCATGGTGAATGCACTGATGCTTTGGATTGGCCTGCCAGTTCCCCAGACCAGAATCCAATCGTGCACATCTGGGACATATCTCGCTCCATCCACAAATAACACGTTGCACCACAGACTGTCCAGGAGTTGACTAATGCTATAATCCAGGTCTGGAAGGAGATCCCTCAGGAGAACATCTGCTGCTTCATCAGGAGTATGCCCAGGCATTGTAGGGAGGTCACACAGGCACGTGGAGGTCACACGCACTACTGAGCATCATTTCCCTGTCTTGAGGCATTTTCACTGAAGTTGGATCAGCCTGTAATTTGATTCTCCACTTTGATTTTAAGCATCATTCCAAATCCAGACCTCAATGGCATATTCATGTTGATTTACATTGATTATTCATTACATCGTGGAATGCGTTAAGGGTAATAAAACATAAAAATAAAGATTTGCAACTGGAATATTTAATTCGATGATATCTAGAATGTGGTATTTTAGTGTTTCTTTTGTGTTTTTGAGCAGTGTTTCAAATTCAAATTGCATCCATATCAACCCCAAGACTTGATTCTGACCTCTATGAAGGGGGGCAGGCGTTGTTATAATTACTACTAGATGGTGGCCCGATTTTAACGCATTGGGTATTCTAGAATATGTATAGTAGTATATAGCACAGCCCACGCAGTATATAACACAGCCCACGCAGTATATACGTAGTATATAGCAATGTGGGCACCATATCCCTGTTAAAAAAAAAATAATTAAAATAAAAAATAGTTATATACTCACCTTCCGGCGGCCCCCGGATCCAGCCCAAGCCTTTAGCGACGCTCTGTTCCCAGTAATGCATTGTGGCAATAACATGTGATGATGTAGCGGTCTCGTGAGACCGCTACGTCATCTCCGGTCATTGCCGCAATGGATTCTTGGGACCGGAGAGTCGCGAGGAGCGGGAAAGGCGCCGGAAGGTGAGAATGATTTTTTTTTTTTTTTAATTATTATTTTTAACATTAGATCTTTTTACTATTGATGCTGCGTAGGCAGCATCAATAGTAAAAAGTTGGTCACATGGTTAATAGCAGCATTAACGGACTGCGTTACACCGCGGTGGAGGGCTGGAGGGCAGTATGGAGGGGGCACTGACTGGAGGGGAGTAGGGAAGGGGAATTCGTGGCCGCACTGTGCCTGACCCCAACTGGTCGCGACCAATCAGCGACGCGGGATTTCCGTGACAGACAGACGGAAGTACCCCTTAGACGATTATATAAATAGGTGATCATAATCAGGCTATCGGGCTGATATTAGCTGTAAATTTACAATTTCTACGGAGAAAAAAAACAAACAAAAACAACTTAATAAATTCAATACTTTAAATCAGGCAACTGCATGTCAAAGTCGGGAAAATCTTCAGGGAGAGTGATTGCATTGTAACTTGCTTCCTGGTTATTTTCCATAAGATCCAGAGCTCCTGTATAAATAACATACATTTTAAAATAAAACAATTTAAAAACAAATGCTGTTAACCACAATATAACAAAATAATTGTCACTTTTTAGGATCTAAGAGTTCAAGCCACCTGGACGAAATGTGATTTTCATATTGAGAAATGCTTCGTTACAGTCAGCTAAAAGATATTTTGCTTTTCGGTGGTATATCTTGACAACTCCAAGAAGTAAATGGCCTGACGTTCTGAGGGCGATGACGACCTGTCATGTGAAAAGAAAAGGGGATTTTACTATTCATCTTAAAATACTATTCTAAGGCAGGGTTCACATTAGCGTATGTGTACGCAGCGTATACCTACATACCGATCCGCATGCGTCTTGCGTACATATATTTAACATTGTGTACACAGGGACATGTGTTAGCATGCGGATGCATATGCATGCATTGTTTCGCGGTGTGCGGCGTACGCAACATGTTGCATTTTTTTGAGGCGTCAATTTAGCGCAGATGTCCGCATGCGGATGAGTGCGTCAAAACAACGCATTACTGTCTATGGGAACACATTGGTATGCAAAGACATGCGTACACATGCGTACTTTACACTAATCATGTCCAGGAAATGATGTCACCATCTGCATCTGTGGAGACAGGTAGTCCATTACTCTCAAGACTCTGGATGCAAGCACAAGACTCTGGATGTAAGTATAGAAGCTTTGAAAATGTACGTCTGTCTCACTACATTCTGTACTTAGGTTTTGTTTTCTGTTCTTTCTAGACTGTGTTTTCCTGTCCAGGACTCCTTGCCTGGCTTGCGCCTTCCTTTCCGTGAATACCTGTTGTGGTTGTGGATTGTTCCTGTGGCACTGTGTAAGTATGAGTGTGTGCACTATGTTGCTCTGCCCAGTCTCACACCCTTCATCACTTTGTGTCTTATGTTTTCCTTTTTTTCCTTGTAGACTGTGCGGTGCTGCTGTCCCAGTTTTGTGCTGCTTTTCCGCTGCGGTACTGCTGTCCCCGTGTTGGGCTGCTTTTCTGCTGCTGTGCTGCTGCCTGTAATGTAAGTATTGGCCTTCAAATTTTTTTTTGTTTTTGCTTTGGCTCTTTTAACAAGTTCAATTTTTCTTATCTGTTCTTTTCCCTAGTGTTTCACTTGACTGCTGCCTGCTCTTCAAACAGGTCCTCCAGTGAAGACCTGACTGCTTCCCAGGCTGGACATGACACGGATTATGTAATCACCGTTGATATACTGATTGGTATGTATTGACTGGCAATACTACATATGTGGTAAATCATGTATTTTGTTTACAGGAATCTTCCAGTGCAGAAGAGCAGGAGCAGTCAAGTGGAAATGAATCTTCCCAGGGTCTTTGGGTTCAAATTCCTGAGGAGGAAATGCGGGCTGTAAGTATTCTTTTCATTATCAGACTTGTAATTGGATTTTTTTTTCAGGTTTGTATCTTTAAAACTGTGACTTATTAATTTTTTTTTCTTTTATTTGATCTATAGGTTCAACAACGTGAGGAAGCTCAACATGTCATTGACAATGTCCTACTCATTCCACTGGTTCAAGAGCGTGCAGCGTTGCGGGACCCCCGTGATCATAATCATTCCGACTCAGTATGGATTCAACGAATCTGGGAAGAAGTGGCCAGATCGCTGTTGGATGATTGGTACCATGCAAGGCAAAAAGTCAGAAAGGATTTTCGTAAGTATTGCAATGTGGTCTCTGTTTTGCTGTAAATGTTGTTGTCTTTTTTTACATTTTTTTTTTTTCACTTCACAGTGAAGAGAGTAAAAGTTCGTTGATGTTCGACGAAGGATCGCTTCAATAAGGATATCAGACAGGAGATGTGGGTTAATAGTGGTGCTGCTCCAAAGCTTTCGAAGTACAAATACAATCATATGCTGTCTTTTCTGAGGCCTGAGCTTGCTCTGCAAACGTATCTTTTTTGTTGTCTGACTATT
This sequence comes from Ranitomeya imitator, assembly GCF_032444005.1. NCBI lineage: Eukaryota > Metazoa > Chordata > Amphibia > Anura > Dendrobatidae > Ranitomeya > Ranitomeya imitator. Next base: position 448,101,268 of record NC_091283.1, on the reverse strand, counting down.
ATATAAAAACTTTAAAAACATTTTTTTTTACTAATGTTTTTATTTTATTTTACCCAAAGAACCTGGATCTTCTTCTGTTGGAGCGGCCCCTCATCGACCAGCCAACGAACAGTCCCAATCATCCACCAGCGATGTAGCAACTAGGCAGGCTTCACAGCCTGGGGAATAGGCAGCCGGTCCATTAGGTTTTCCCCTCTCCCAGGCCTCTGCCACTGCTTTTGTTGGGACTTATCGTGGGCGGCAGAGGGCCTGGGAGAGGTCAGTCATGCCCGAGTTTATTGCTGCAAAAAAGAAAAAAAAAAGTGATTAGAGCGGGGTGTGTCGGGAAAACCTTACGCCTGAACATCATTCAGGCCTGCCAGACCGCTTACAGCCAGGCATTACAGCAGCAGCAGTCCTGAACTATCAGTCGCAGGCCAGATTTTACCAGCATCAACAAGCACAGCATCACTGGCCTGTTCCCCCAGTTCACAGCTACACCATGCTCCAGAGTGCGGCAGCCCTGCAGCAAGCAGCATCCACCACACTCCAGAGTGGAGTATCCCTGCAGCAGGCAGCATCCATCTCACTCCAGAGTGCAGTACCCCAGCAGCAAGCAGCATCCACCTCGCTCCTAAGTGCAGTACCCCAGCAGCAAGCAGCATCCACCTTGCTCCAGAGTGCAGTACCCAGTGCAGTACCCCAGCAGCAATAATCATCCACCTCGCTCCAGAGTGCAGAGTGTCTCTTTATGCGAAAACACACATGTGTATTCTATTGTTGAGTCAAGTTGTAACGGGTGTTTACTACTAATTAAACACCTCCAGTTAAAGTCAGCAAACATATGCAGTAAAGTCAAACATATAACATTTACTTAAGGTGTATTAAACCATATCGTCTTGCCATGCAAGACGTCCAATATCCGAAACAAAGTAAGCAGCAAACTTATCCCACAAGTGGGCAACTTCCACTGTTGTCCTCAACAGGCTCGTCAAGTTCTAATTATAGCCGCTCTTTTTCCAGGATGTAATTGTGCATAACACACACTTTGACCACATCATCAATTGTCTCAATTTTCAGATTGGTTGGTGTTCCAAAAGGCACACTGCACAGTTCTTCGTGCCTTTGTCAGTCGGTAGTTGAAAACTCTTTTGTTGTGATTCAAGTCCCGACTAAACTACGGTTTTATGAGGTTGGCACACATTTGAAACGCTTCATCCCCAATCACAGCAAACGTCATTGGTGGTCCTTCAGTTTTTGGAAGAGGTTGTAGCGGTGGAAAATTAAAATTGTTACCATGTAAACGTTAGCCCATGTCAGTCTGTGAGTCATTTCCTCGTCCAAATGAGCCAACGAAGACAAATCAACACTCTGCATCTGCAATCGCCATGAGAACAATCGATTGCAGAGTTCAGTTGTGGGAGGAATTCTGCACGAAGAACATCACATAAAGCATGGCAGGTATCTCCAACAATCTCAGAAAGGGTGGACACGCCAATCTGGAATTGGAAATGTAGAGATCTTAAGGTCTCTCCGGTAGCCAGGAATCTGGGGGAAAAAAAAAAAAAATCAGTACATGGCTTTTCTAACAATAATACTAATGACATGTGTTTATTTTTTCAAAATTACGTACGTCAAGGTCACCAACAGACGTTCCTCAGCCGGAATTGCTCTACGTAGTTGCGTGTCCTGTCTGGTGATGGATCCTCGCATACGTTGCAGCAATTCATCGAAGCTCTGTTCAGACATCCTTGTGTATTCGAAAAACTTCTCCGGGTTTTCACGCAGCTCGGTGTACAACGAGTGGTAGGCTCCACGGCTCTCTCAGACTTCTACGATGGGGTGTTGCCAGTAGCGACGACGTCTTCTCCGTCTTGCTCTTCTCCTTTCTTCTTCACAAGCCACAGCAAAGGCAAAAGCCAATTTAAATTCCAAATCTCACTGGCTGTGAGCGCCGGCCAGCCGGAAAGCACAGCGGTGACGTCACCGCTCTGCTTTCCGGCCGCTGTGCTCACAGCCAGTGCAGGAAAGCACAGCACCGGGGACAGACAGCGGAAGGTAAGTATGTAGTGTTTGTTTTTTCTACTTTTACGATGGTAACCAGGGTAAACATCGGGTTACTAAGCGCGGCCCTGCGCTTAGTAACCCGATGTTTACCCTGGTTACCGGCATCGTTGGTCGCTGGAGAGCCGTCTGTGTGACAGCTCTCCAGCAACCAAACAGCGACGCTGCAGCGATCGACATCGTTGTCGGTATCGCTGCAGCGTCGTTTAGTGTGACGGTACCTTTAGCTAACCTCAGAGAACAATGATTGTGGCAGAAGTTATTGTGAAGTGATACTTTTTGTATGAGCTTCACTTCTTTCATAGTGCCAGTCAACTTTAGAAAAGTTTTTTTTTCCCCCTATGTACCTTGTCTAAATAACGATACTGTAAAAAGGGCACATACCTTTGGTGCCATGATGCTTTGAATGGCTGTTTCGAGGTTGCATTCGAATATGTGAGCCTTGGTCAGTTTCTTCTCCCAGTGTGCAGCAATCCAAATCTTGGAAAGGATGCCTCGTTTGCCCAGAAGCAGATAAGTGTAAAACATAGTTTCACTGAAAGAAAAGTGCTGACAAATACAGCTGAAAAAAAACAGAGAGTGATCGTTATTAATAAAGTGGTTAAGCATAGCAATAAAATCTGTAAACTGGAGCAACAATAGTGTAAGTACAGACACTATATAGTAATGCACTATAATCTGCTCATTACGGCATAACTAGTCTGTTAATATTACCAGGAGGGCTTTGTATATATTGCCGATATGGTCTCTCTCAGTTTTTCATGCAGAGTATAGTTAGATTTACTCCCATCTGTCTTTGTTGGACCAAACTTATCCATTTGGTAAAATCTAACCTACAAATTGCTGCTTCTATAATACATTGTGGATTTTACACCTGGAAAAATCTGGATGGAAAATCCACAGTGTATCATTCCCATGTGGTCGAAATCTAAATGTAGAAGAGAAACATTTTACACCTTGTCTATTCAAGATGTAACGACTACATAATGTCGGATCACTGCTGCGGCTGGGGGCATCTACATCGTGCATAAAGCTTAAAATTAAAAGATTACAGAATGATCTATGATATTACCCATTCGTAATCTAATAGAAACGTCATCTCTGTGAGTCTTAAGCTACATTTTGAAGATGCTATCTAACAAAACTTCCACTGAGACGTCCTCCCCACGGACCAGATCTGCCCAACTGGATCACATTCAATGTTTCTTGTTGTTATTACTGTCATGGGAGCCCTGATTGACCACATTACAGTAGATGGACTGTAAGTGACATGAAGCAGAGTTCTCCCATGTAGTAGAGTAAGATGCGTTATAACTTGGAACAGAAAGCATTTATTGTTCTGGAAAGCATTACTGTGTAAGATCACTCATGGAAAAAAAATCCTTACACTGGGGAGGAACTTAATGTTCATGTTTATACCTTTGGTGTTATAAATGGGATTGTCCTGGCAAACTCTCCCATGTGGAGAGACACTAGTGCACACTAGGAGGTATAGTTGCTGAGGAAACTGTCTGACGCCAGTGAGTATCATTCACTAGTTTTATTAACTAGGGTAGGTCTTGTGTATTATATTATAGTATTTAGTTGTTGTCACGCTGCAGCTATGCAGGTAACTGTAACTTCCACCAGATGGCAACAGAGTGGAAGGAAAGTAACAAGTCTGCAAGGGCAGACCTGCAATGCTGCAGCTTAGGCTACGTTCAGACTAGCGTTGTGCTAGTGTGCGTCGGGTTAGCGTCGGGCGACGCAGCGGCGACGCACGCGTCATGCGCCCCTATGTTTAACATGGGGGACGCATGCGTTTTTGTTTGTTACGTTTTGCGATCCATGCGTCTTTTTTGCCGCAAGCGTCGGACCAAGAAAACGCAACAAGTTGCATTTTTCTTGCGTCCGATTTTTGGCAAAAAATGACGCACGCGTCGCAAAACGCAGCGTTTTTGCGTGCGTTTTGCCGCGTTTTTGCGTGCGTTGTGCCGCCGACGCAGCGGCGCACAACGCTAGTCTGAACGTAGCCTAAGGCTTCTTTCACACTTCCGTCGGTACGGGGCCGTCACAAAGCGTCGGTGCAAGATACCGACGGACAGTGGTGATTTTCTGCACAACGTGGGCAGCGGATGCAGTGTTTCAACGCGCCCGCTGCCCAAAGTAAACTCCTAGGGAGGAGGGGGTAGAGTTACGGCCGGGCATGCGCAGTTTAAAATCAGGACACGACGTACGAAAAAACGTTCCCTTGAACGCTTTTTCGCTGCGACGGTCCGCCAAATACCGACGCATCCAGTGCACGACGGAAGCGACGTGTGGCCATACGTCGCGATCTGTCGGCAATACAAGTCTATGGGGAAAAAAACGCATCCTGTGGGCACATTTACAGGATGCGTTTTTTTCCCCCAAAACGACGCATTGTGACGGACCTAAAAAGACGGAAGTGTGAAAGTAGCCTAAGCTACCACCAGGTGGCAGCAGAATAGTCAAACAAGCCGAGTGAAAACCTAGACCGTCACGCAGTACAAAGGGAAAAAACAATAACAGAGTCAGTGGAGAGCCAAAAGGGTCAAATACCAGACAAGAGGCAGAAGTACCAGGGACAAAGTCAAGTCAGAGTCAAAACAGAGTCAAACATAGAAATCCAAAAGCAATCAGGAAACACTAAGACAAGACAGGCAGGGGAGGAATAGATATGTGAAAAGTCAGAAAGCGCAGCAGGACAAATCCGAATACTAACGGAGTCAGGTACTCACGCCATTACAGAATGCTGTAGATAAGCCACTGATGCCGATGGGCTTAGCTCACCTTCGATTTTGGGGGTGACAGGTTCCCTTTAAGCCTTGACATGATCAGCCCGGCAAAAGTATGATAGAATTCAAAACCCAGACCGGATCATGACAGTTGTACCGTCCACTGTGAGATAATATGGGACAGTATTCCTGAGGAACTCCTTTAAATAAACCCTGTAACGCCCCAAATAGGTATAGATGTTTGGATTCATACTGTCCACATTTCTGAGATGGCTAAGTCCCAACCTCAGAATGGATGTAAAAAAGCTTAGAAACAAGGGATAGGGTTAAATCTTTGCAATCAATATTTTGCTTATTCACAGTGTGGCTGAGTCACACATATGGCAATCACGGTACAAGTATGGACTACGGTGTCCGGAGCAGCCTTGTGTCTCTTGACCATCAACTATCAGCCCCATTTATGCCTAGGAGGTTGTTGAGTTTCAGTCAGGACCATTGCAATCTGTACGTGGACGGTGACTTTTGGACGTGTGACACCCTAAGACCAGTCCAGGGTGTATAAAAATCATGATAGTTTCATCCAGAAAAGTCACTACACGTACTGGGAGACACTGACATGTGAAAGAAGCTTTATCTGAATAGTTAGCAGCGCACAGCTGCCATATTTTATTACAGCACCCCATGGCAGCATATGATCAGCCAACACACAGCTGTCATGCTGTATTACAGTACAGCCCCTAACTCCAGGATACCGTCATCCAGCGCACAGCAGCTAGCATTACAGTGCTATGAAGAAAATAGACGCTTTGCTCTTGCATATGCTGCAAGTGTGGTAGCAGCAGAGACAAATGCTGCAGGTGTGGTAGGGGCAGGGACAAATGCAACAGATGTAGCAGCAGAAGCACATGTGGTGGCGTTAGAGAGGCATGCCGCAGATGTAGTGTCAGCAGAGGAGCAGGCCACAGGTGTGGTAGCGGCAGAGAGGCATGCCACAGATGTAGTGTCATCAGAGGCATGCCACACATGTGGCGTCCGCAGACGCACAGGATGTGGTAGCAGCAGAGGCATGCTGCAGATGTAGTGTCAGCAGAGGAGCAGGCCACAGGTGTGGTAGCGGCAGAGAGGCATGCCACAGATGTAGTGTCATCAGAGGCATGCCACACATGTGGCGTCCGCAGACGCACAGGATGTGGTAGCAGCAGAGGCATGCTGCAGATGTAGTGTCAGCAGAGGAGCAGGCCACAGGTGTGGTAGCGGCAGAGAGGCATGCCACAGATGTAGTGTCATCAGAGGCATGCCACACATGTGGGGTCCGCAGACGCACAGGATGTGGTAGCAGCAGAGGCATGCTGCAGATGTAGTGTCAGCAGAGGAGCAGGCCACAGGTGTGGTAGCGGCAGAGAGGCATGCCACAGATGTAGTGTCATCAGAGGCATGCCACACATGTGGCGTCCGCAGACGCACAGGATGTGGTAGCAGCAGAGGCATGCTGCAGATGTAGTGTCAGCAGAGGAGCAGGCCACAGGTGTGGTAGCGGCAGAGAGGCATGCCACAGATGTAGTGTCATCAGAGGCATGCCACACATGTGGCGTCCGCAGACGCACAGGATGTGGTAGCAGCAGAGGCATGCTGCAGATGTAGTGTCAGCAGAGGAGCAGGCCACAGGTGTGGTAGCGGCAGAGAGGCATGCCACAGATGTAGTGTCATCAGAGGCATGCCACACATGTGGCGTCCGCAGACGCACAGGATGTGGTAGCAGCAGAGGCATGCTGCAGATGTAGTGGTGGTAGAGGAGCAAGCCACAGGTGTGGTAGCGGCAGAGAGGCATGCCACAGATGTAGTGTCATCAGAGGCGCAGGCTACAGGTGTAGTGGAAGAGAGGCATGCCACACATGTGGCGTCCGCAGACGCACAGGATGTGGTAGCAGCAGAGGCATGCTGCAGATGTAGCGGTGGTAGAGGAGCAAGCCACAGGTGTGGTAGCGGCACGCCGCAGATGTAGTGGCGGCAGAGGCACAGGTTGCATTTTTTCCTCCCTTAAAATGATAACCTCTTGAACAGAAACCAAATGGAATGTGGTCTGTCTGGGGGGAAAAATGTCAGTCATAGGCTGGATCCATGTTATTATTCATATAATGGAAAATAAAAACAGATTGCTGAATGCTGTTGTGAATTCAGCCTTTGCCAAACTGTGTTTCACCACAAAACGGCCACCAACAGACCCCCCCTCTCCCGCCCCCCCCCCATTTAATTGGGCCATGGTATTAAATGTAAAGGATTATTTACTGCACCTATCTGTATAGAAAACTGCAGCCAATTACACCAGCTTATAAAATAAAAAGTCATGCCAGCACATACCAGGTCACCGTGGATGAGGATGGCGTAAACGGTGGAGGTCTTCCAAGCAAATACAAAAAATGTGCTCTTAAAACAGAGCAGGAGCAGAGCTCAGGCCTGTGTCTTCACTACTTCACTCTCTTATTTATGTTTTCTGTTGCAGATTATTATTTTAATTAACAACATGTGCATTATTTTTCCTCACAAAAAGTAAAATCTGTGAAAAATAATTGAATGCAAAATTGTTACCTTTACTACAACTCCCAACAAAAGATCCCAAGGTTACAATGGCAAGTAGTATTATTTATTCTAAACTTTAGATGCAGTGTGGTACTACAACTCCCAGCATGCTTTGTTTGGATTCACCTCCGCTACCGGTACACTGAAATCAGACGGCACAAACTATAAACTGTATGCGGCACTACAAGAGCATAACACCGGCATTAGGCCTCCGTGGCGGCCGAGACTAAAGGCAGCGTAACGTACACACGGACCCAACACCGAAAGGACGGAGACCTACTGCTGCCGAGGCGAGAGATTCAAACTGTGATGTCACGTGATCGATCATCGAACTACCAGGCATCTTGCATCACGTTACCGGGTAGGCGCGGATCACAAGCTCCTCACGCTCACAGAGATGGGCGCCGCTCCCTCACACTTCTCATGTACACAGGTGTACGCTCACAGTCACCTCCTACTAAATAAAAGGATTGCCTCACAGTCACAGGCAAACAGGTCCTAACCATGTACTGCTGTTACTTGATGGTAACCTAACAGATATTACCTCACAGCTACTGCAACATGCAGGTATTACCTCACAGATACAGGGATTACCTCACAGATACAGGAATTACCTCACAGATACAGGGATTACCTCACAGATACAGGGATTACCTCACAGATACAGGGATTACCTCACAGATACAGGGATTACCTCACAGATACAGGAATTACCTCACAGATACAGGGATTACCTCACAGATACAGGGATTACCTCACAGATACAGGGATTACCTCACAGATAAAGGGATTATCTCACAGATACAGGGATTACCTCACAGATAAAGGGATTATCTCACAGATAAAGGGATTATCTCACAGATACAGGGATTACCTCACAGATACAGGGATTATCTCACAGATACAGGGTTTACCTCACAGATACAGGGATTACCTCACAGATACAGGGATTACCTCACAGATACAGGGATTACCTCACAGATACAGGGATTACCTCACAGATACAGGAATTACCTCACAGATACAGGGATTACCTCACAGATACAGGGATTATCTCACAGATACAGGGATTATCTCACAGATACAGGAATTACCTCACAGATACAGGGATTATCTCACAGATAAAGGGATTACCTCACAGATACAGGAATTACCTCACAGATACAGGGATTACCTCACAGATACAGGTATTACCTCACAGATACAGGGATTATCTCACAGATACAGGGATTACCTCACAGATACAGGAATTACCTCACATATACAGGGATTACCTCACAGATACAGGTATTACCTCACAGATAAAGGGATTGTCGCACAGATACAGGGATTACCTCATAGATACAGGAATTACCTCACAGATACAGGGATTATCTCACAGATACAGGGATTATCTCACAGATACAGGAATTACCTCACAGATACAGGTATTACCTCACAGATACAGGGATTATCTCACAGATACAGGGATTATCTCACAGATACAGGGATTATCTCACAGATACAGGGATTATCTCACAGATACAGGGATTATCGCACAGATACAGGGATTACCTCACAGATACAGGGATTACCTCACAGATACAGGGATTATCTCACAGATACAGGGATTACCTCACAGATAAAGGCATTACCTCACAGATACAGGTATTACCTCACAGATACAGGTATTACCTCACAGATAAAAGGATTATCTCACAGATACAGGGATTACCTCACAGATACAGGAATTACCTCACAGATACAGGAATTACCTCACAGATACAGGAATTACCTCACAGATACAGGGATTACCTCACAGATAAAGGGATTATCTCACAGATACAGGGTTTATCTCACAGATACAGGTATTACCTCACAGATAAAGGGATTATCTCACAGATACAGGGATTATCTCACAGATACAGGGATTATCGCACAGATACAGGGGCACGGTGGCGCAGTGGTTAGCACTGCAGCCTTGCAGCGCTGGGGTCCTGGGTTCTAATCTCACCCAGGACAACATCTGCAAAGAGTTTGTATGTTCTCTCCGTGTTTGCGTGGGTTTCCTCCGGGTTCTCCGGTTTCCTCCCACATTCCAAAGACATACTGATAGGGATTCTAGATTGTGAGCCCCATCAGGGACAGTGATGATAATGTGTGCAAAAACTGTAAAGCGCTGCGGAATATGTTAGCGCTATATAAAAATAAAGATTATTATTATTACCTCACAGATACAGGGATTACCTCACAGATACAGGGATTATCTCACAGATAAAGGCATTACCTCACAGATACAGGTATTACCTCACAGATACAGGTATTACCTCACAGATAAAGGGATTACCTCACAGATAAAGGGATTATCTCATGGCCACCTCACAGATATAAAAGTATTACCTCACAGTCTCTTCATTAATACATATATTGCCTAACAGATACAGGTATTAGCTCACAGTCACCTCACAGATGCAGCTATTACCGCACATTACCTCACAGATGCAGGTATTACATCACAGTCATCTCTTGGTACAGGTATTACCTCAAAGTCACCTCACAGGTACAGATATCACTTCAAATTTGCCACACAAATACAGGTATTACCTCACAGTGCTTCACAGATACAGGTATTACCACAGTTACTCACAGATACAGGTATCACATGTGCTTAACATATACAGGTATTACCACACAGATAAAGGTACTACCTCACAGTCACCTCATAGTACATGTGTTGTCTTACAGCTACATGTATTACCTCACAGATAAAGGGATCACTTCACATTTGCCACACAAATCCAGGTATTACCTCACAGATACAGGTATTACCTCACAGATACAGGTATTACCTCACAGATACAGGGATTATCTCACAGATAAAGGGATTATCTCACAGATAAAGGGATTATCTCACAGATACAGGGATTATCTCACAGATACAGGGATTATCGCACAGATACAGGGATTACCTCACAGATACAGGGATTACCTCACAGATACAGGAATTACCTCACAGATACAGGAATTACCTCACAGATACAGGAATTACCTCACAGATACAGGAATTACCTCACAGATACAGGGATTACCTCACAGATAAAGGGATTATCTCACAGATACAGGGTTTATCTCACAGATACAGGTATTACCTCACAGATAAAGGGATTATCCCACAGATACTGGGATTACCTCACAGATACAGGGATTACCTCACAGATAAAGGGATTATCTCATAGATACAGGGATTACCTCACAAATACAGGTATTATCTCACAGATACAGGTATTACCTCACAGATAAAGGGATTACCTCACAGATAAAGGGATTATCTCATGGCCACCTCACAGATATAAAAGTATTACCTCACAGTCTCTTCATTAATACATATATTGCCTAACAGATACAGGTATTAGCTCACAGTCACCTCACAGATGCAGCTATTACCGCACATTACCTCACAGATGCAGGTATTACATCACAGTCATCTCTTGGTACAGGTATTACCTCAAAGTCACCTCACAGGTACAGATATCACTTCAAATTTGCCACACAAATACAGGTATTACCTCACAGTGCTTCACAGATACAGGTATTACCACAGTTACTCACAGATACAGGTATCACATGTGCTTAACATATACAGGTATTACCACACAGATAAAGGTACTACCTCACAGTCACCTCATAGTACATGTGTTGTCTTACAGCTACATGTATTACCTCACAGTTAAAGGGATCACTTCACATTTGCCACACAAATCCGGGTATTGTTTCACAGATACAAGTATTACCTCATAGTACAGGTATTACCTCCCAGTTACTCACAGATGCAGGTATTAGGCTCACAGTCACCTCACAGAAACAGCTATTATTGCACATCACCTGACAGATGCAGGTATTACATCACAATCATCTCTTGGTACAGGCATTACCTCACTGTCACCTCACATATACTGGTATCACTTCACATTTGCGACACAAATACAGGTATTACCTCAGTGCTTCACCGATACAGGTATTACCTCATAGTACAGGTATCACTTCACAGTCACCTCACAGATATATATTACTTCATAGTACAGGTATTACCACAAAGATACAGGTATCACTTCATATTCGCCTCACACATACAGGTATTACCTCACAGTGACCACACAGATACATGTATAACCTCACAGTTACAGGTATTACCTCACAGTCGCCTCACAGATACAGATATTACCTCACAATCGCCTCACAAATACAGATATTACCTCACAGTCACCACACATATACTGTACATGTATTACCTCATAGATACAGGTATTAACTCATGGTCACCTCATAAATACAGGTATTACTTCATTGCTACAGGTATTGCTTTATGTTTACTTCAGAGATACAATTATTACCTCACAGTTGCATCTTAGATTCAGACTTTGCCTCCTGGTCACCACATAGATCATATTCATCACTGTTGCTCACATGGGCACCTGCTGCAGGCGCAGAGAGGAGACATCGCAGGAGCTGGGTGAGTTTTTCCCGGGAGGTAAGTGGGTAGCACACAGGAGATGGGAGGCGGGAGGGGACGCACAAACTTTATTTTTAAGGGAAAATTAAAAAAAAACATTGATTTTTCATTCCTTCTCTCCAGCGAACGCTGCTGGGGAGAAGGAACGAATGCCGGCATCAGGACCACACGCAGCGGGGACAGTGCTTACTGTAGCGCTGTCTCTCCTGCGGGCGGTACGTGCACACGGAGGAGAGTGTACACTGTTCTCCGTGTGCACGTGTGCTGTCCGTAGTGTGGTCCGTGCTGCCGGTAAAAAACAGACATGTCTACGTGTTTTGCACACGGACACACGGTCCATGTGAAAACACGCACATGTGCAGAAACACATAGATCCTAATGGGTCTACGTGTGTCAGTGTCTCCGTTACATGAGAAAACTGTCACTACACGTACCGGAGACACTGACGTGTGAAAGAGGCCTTACTGAGAAATCAGCATTTCAAATTATATGGAAATGAAGATTAACCCCTTTCTGACATCGGACGTACTATCCCGTCGAGGTGGGGTGGGCCCCTATGACCACGGACGGGATAGTACATCCAGCGCGATCGGCGGCGCTCACGGGGGAAGCGCGGCCGATCGCGGCCGGGTGTCAGCTGCCTATCGCAGCTGACATCCGGCACTATGTGCCAGGAGCGGTCACGGACCGCCCCCGGCACATTAACCCCTGGCACGCCGCGATCAAAGATGATCTTGATGTGCCGGCGGTGCAGGAAGCATCGCGCAGGGAGGGGGCTCCCTGCGGGCTTCCCTGAGCCCCCCGCAGCAACGCGATGTGATCGCGTTGCTGCGAGGGTCTTACCTCCCTCCCTGCCTGCTCCAGACCCGGATCTAAGATGGCCGCGGATCCGGGTCCTGCAGGGAGGGAGGTGGCTTCACAGACCCTGCTCAGAGCAGGCACTGTGAAGCCTGCAGTGCTACATGTCAGATCGGTGATCTGACAGAGTGCTGTGCAAACTGTCAGATCATCGATCTGTGATGTCCCCCCCTGGGACAAAGTAAAAAAGTTTAAAAAAAAAATTCCAAATGTGTAAAAAAAAATTAAAAAAAATATTCCTAAATAATGAAAAAATATATATATATTATTCCCATAAATACATTTCTTTATCTAAATAAATAAAAAAAAACAATAAAAGTACATATATTTAGTATCGCCGCGTCCGTAACGGCCCGACCTATAAAACTGGCCCACTAGTTAACCCCTTCAGTAAACACCGTAAGAAAAAAAAAAAAAAAACGAGGCAAAAAACAACGCTTTATTATCATACCGCCGAACAAAAAGTGGAATAACATGCGATCAAAAGGACAGATATAAATAACCATGGTACCGCTGAAAGCGTCATCTTGTCCCGCAAAAAACGAGCCGCCATACAGCATCATCAGCAAAAAAATAAAAAAAGTTATAGTCCTGAGAATAAAGTGATGCCAAAATAATTATTTTTTCTATAAAATAGTTTTTATCGCATAAAAGCGCCAAAACATAAAAAAATGATATAAATGAGGTGTCGCTGTAATCGTACTGACCCGAAGAATAAAACTGCTTTATCAATTTTACCAAACGCGGAACGGTATAAACGCCTCCCCCAAAAGAAATTCATGAATAGCTGGTTTTTGGTCATTTTGCCTCACAAAAATCGGAATAAAAAGCGATCAAAAAATGTTACATGCCCAAAAATGTTACCAATAAAAACGTCAACTCGTCCCGCAAAAAACAAGACCTCACATGACTCTGTGGACCAAAATATGGAAAAATTATAGCTCTCAACATGTGGTAACGCAAAAAATATTTTTTGCAATAAAAAGCGTCTTTCAGTGTGTGACGGCTGCCAATCATAAAAATCCGCTAAAAAACCCACTATAAAAGTAAATCAAACCCCCCTTCATCACCCCCTTAGTTAGGGAAAAATTAAAAAAAAAATGTATTTATTTCCATTTTCCCATTAGGGTTAGGGCTAGGGTTAGGGCTAGGGCTAGGGTTAGGGTTAGGGCTAGGGTTAGGGTTAGGGCTAGGGTTAGGGTTAGGGCTAGGGTTAGGGCTAGGGTTAGGGCTAGGGTTAGGGTTAGGGCTAGGGAAAAAATTTTTGTTTTATTTTTACGGCTCTCCATTATAAACTTCTGTGAAGCCCTTGGTGGGTCAAAGCGCTCAGCACACATCTAGGGTTACAGTTTGGGTTGGGGCTAAAGTTACAGTTAGGGTTTAGATTACATTTACAGTTGGGAATAGGGTTGGGATTAGGGTTAGGGGTGTGTCAGGGTTAGAGGTGTGGTTAGGGTTACCGTTGGAATTAGGGTTAGGGGAGTGTTTGAATTAGGGTTTCAGTTATAATTGGGGGGTTTCCACTGTTTAGGCACATCAGGGGCTCTCCAAAAGCGACATGGCGTCCAATCTCAATTCCAGCCAATTCTGCGTTGAAAAAGTAAAACAGTGCTTCTTCCCTTCCGAGCTCTCCCGTGTGCCCAAACAGGGGTTTACCCCAACATATGGGGTATCAGCGTACTCAGGACAAATAGGACAACAACTGTTGGGGTCCAATTTCTCCTGTTACCCTTGGGAAAATACAAAACTGGGGGCTAAAAAATAATTTTTGTGGGAAAAAAAAGATTTTTTATTTTTACGGCTCTGCGTTATAAACTGTAGTGAAACACTTGGGGGTTCAAAGTTCTCACAACACATCTAGATAAGTTCCCTGGGGGGTCTAGTTTCCAATATGGGGTCACTTGTGGGGGGTTTCTACTGTTTAGGTACATTAGGGGCTCTGCAAACGCAATGTGACGCCTGCAGACCATTCCATCTAAGTCTGCATTCAAATGGCACTCCTTCCCTTCCGAGCCCTCCCATGCGCCCAAACAGTGGTTTCCCCCCACATATGGGGTATCAGCGCACTCAGGACAAATTGGACAACAAATTTTGGGGTCCAATTTCTCCTGTTACCCTCGGGAAAATACAAAACTGGGGGATAAAAAAATTTTTTGTGGGAAAAAATTTTTCTTTTATTTTTACGGCTCTCCATTATAAACTTCTGTGAAGCCCTTGGTGGGTCAAAGCGCTCACCACACATCTAGATAAGTTCCTTAGGGGGTCTACTTTCCAAAATGGTGTCACTTGTGAGGGGTTTCTACTATTTAGGTACATTAGGGGTTCTGCAAACGCAACATGGCGTCTCATCTCAATTCCTGTCAATTTTGCATTGAAAAGTCAAACGGCGCTCCTTCCCTTCCGAGCTCTCCCATCCGCCCAAACAGTGGTTTACCCCCACATATGGGGTATCAGCGTACTCAGGACAAATTGTACAACAACTTTTGGGGTCCAATTTCTTCTCTTACCCTTGGAAAAATAAAAAATTGGGGCGAAAAGATAATTTTTGTGAAAAAATATTATTTTTTATTTTTACGGTTCTACATTATAAACTTCTGTGAAGCACTTGGTGGGTCAAAGTGCTCACCACACCTCTAGATAAGTTCCTTAGGGGGTCTACTTTCCAAAATGGTGTCACTTGTGGGGGGTTTCAATGTTTAGGCACATCAGGGGCTCTCCAAACGAAACATGGCGTCCCATCTCAATTCCAGTCAATTTTGCACTGAAAAGTCAAATGGCGCTCCTTCGCTTCCGAGCTGTGCCATGCGCCCAAACAGTGGTTTACCCCCACATGTGGGGTATTGGCGTACTCAGGACAAATTGTACAACAATGTTTGGGGTCCATTTTCTCCTGTTACCCTTGGTAAAATAAAACAAATTGGAGCTGAATTAAATTTTTTGGGAAAAAAAGTTAAATGTTCATTTTTATTTAAACATTCAAAAAATTCCTGTGAAACACCTAAAGGGTTAATAAACTTCTTGAATGTGGTTTTGAGCACCTTGAGGGGTGTAGTTTTTAGAATGGTGTCACACTTGGGTATTTTCTATCATATAGACCCCTCAAAATGACTTCAAATGAGATGTGGTCCCTAAAAAAAATGGTGTTGTAGAAATGAGAAATTGCTGGTCAACTTTTCACCCTTATAACTCCCTAACAAAAAAAAATTTTGGTTCCAAAATTGTGCTAATGTAAAGTAGACATGTGGGAAATGTTACTTATTAAGTATTTTGTGTGACATATCTCTGTGATTTAATTGCTTAAAAATTCAAAGTTGGAAAATTGCGAAATTTTCATAATTTTCGCCAAATTTCGGGTTTTTTTCACAAATAAACGCAGGTACTATCAAAGAATTTTTACCATTGTCATGAAGTACAATATGTCACGAGAAAACAATGTCAAATTCACTGGGATCCGTTGAAGCGTTCCAGAGTTATAACCTCATAAAGGGACAGTGGTCAGAATTGTAAAAATTGGCCCGGTCATTAACGTGCAAACCACCCTTGGGGGTAAAGGGGTTAAGAACTAATGTAGATCTAAAGCCTCCGTCACACCAGCTCATTTCCCTGTCCAGCTCTGCCTCCTCTCGCTTCACTGACAGGCTTTATGCTGTGTGATATCAGACAAAGGAGTCATCAGTCAAGCAGAAGGAGGTGGCGCTGAATGAGGAATAGAGTTGGAGTGACAGAGGCTTAATATCTTTAATAGCTCTTCAGCCTCATGTGCAAGTAAATTCAACTGCTGACTTCTCAGTAATGGAGGTGTGACTGGAGACTTATGAATCCCCCCAGCGCACGCACTGTGTGCTGTCAGGATTTGCTGGTTTCTGTGTCTGGAACGGTGTTGATGTATGCGTTATACATAGAGATGAGCGAATTTGATGGGGTCCCTGCTTAATAGGCAAGCTGTAGCGCTTACCGAATAAGCAGCAGAGGGAACCTGGATACATGGATTGGCTCCGCAGCTGCATGTGTGAGGCTGTATGCCCATATACGTAGGAAACACCCAAAGAAATTAAACACTCACTTTATTATGGAAAAAACTCAACAATAAATGTTAAATACAGGAAAGCACTGGCCTCCTTCTCTGTCTCTTCATTTGTTAGGTGGATAACAGGTTTTGTACAGTCATGGACAAAAATTTTGAGAATGAGACAAATATTAATTTTTCCAAAGTCTGCTGCTTCATTTTTTCTAATGGCAATTTGCATATTCTCCTGAATGTCAGAGTGATCAGCTTAACAGCAATTACTGTACTTGCAAAGTCAATATTTGCCCAGAAAATGAACTTTAACCCCCAAAACACATTTCAACATCATTGCAGTCCTGCCTTAAAAGGAGCAGCTAACATCGTTTTAGTGATTGATCCATTAACACAGGTGTGGGTGTTGATGAGGACAGGGCTGGCGATCAATCAGTCATGATTAAGTAAGAATGACATCACTGGACACTTTAAAAGGAGGCTGGTGCTTGGTATCATTGTTTCTCTTCAGTTAACCATGGTTATCTCTAAAGAAACACGTGCAGCCATCATTGTACTGCACAAAAATGACCTAACAGGGAAGAGTATCGCAGCTACAAAGATTGCACCTCAGTCAACAATCTATCGCATCATCAAGAACTTCAAGGAGAGAGCTTCCATTGTTGTCAAAAGGGCTCCAGGGCGCCCAAGAAAGACCAGCAAGCGCCAGGACCGTATCTTAAAACTGTTTCAGCTGCGGGATCGGACTACCAGCAGTGCCGAGCATGCTCAGGAATGGCAGCAGGCTGGTGTGAATGCTTCTGCACGCACTGTGAGGCGGAGACTCTTTGAGCAAGGCCTGGTTTCAAGGAGGGCAGCAAAGAAGCCACTTCTCTCCAGAAAAAACATCAGGGACTGACTGATATTCTGCAAAAGGTACAGGGAGTGGACTGCTGAGGACTGGGGCAGTCATTTTCTCTGATGAACCCCCTTTTCGATTGTTTGGGACATCTGGAAAACAACTTATTCGGAGAAGAAGAGGTGAGCGCTACCACCAGTCTTGTCTCATGCCAACTGTAAAGCATCCTGATACCATTCATGTGTGGGGTTGCTTCTCAGCCAAGGGAATCGGCTCACTCACAGTCTTGCCTAAAAACACAGCCATGAATAAAGAATGGTACCAGAATATCCTGCAAGAGCAACTTCTCCCAACCGTCCAAGAGCAGTTTGGCGCCCAACAATGCCTTTTCCAGCATGATGGAGCACCTTGCCATAAAGCAAAGGTGATAACTAAATGGCTCATGGAACAAAACATAGAAATTTTGGGTCCATGGCCTGGAAACTCCCCAGGTCTTAATCCCATTGAGAACTTGTGGTCAATCATCAAGAGACGAGTGGACAAACAAAAACCAACAAATTCTGGCAAAATGCAAGCATCGATTATGCAAGAATGAACTGCTATCAGTCAGGATTTGGTCCAGAAGTTGATTGAGAGCATGCCAGGGAGAATTGCAGAGGTCTTGAAGAAGAAGGGGCAACTGTTATGTTTGCTAATGACAGGTGTTATGAAGGCAATCCAGAAACACAGTGTGCTTAGCGATCAGAGCGCACACAGTGATCTGACAAATACCCAAAAATACAAGAACGAGCTCTGAGACGTGGAAACTCTGTAGACTGCACACCTGATCCTATCCTAAACACAACTAAAAGCGGCTGTGGATTGCGCCTAACAACTACCTAGGCAACTCGGCACAGCCTAAGAAACTAGCTAGCCTGAAGATAGAAAAATAGGCCTGACTTGCCCCAGAGAAATTCCCCAAAGGAAAAGGCAGCCCCCCACATATAATGACTGTGAGTAAGATGAAAAGACAAAACGTAGGGATGAAATAGATTCAGCAAAGTGGGGCCCGATATTCTAGGACAGAGCGAGGACAGTAAAGCGAACTTTGCAGTCTACAAAAAACCCTAAAGCAAAACCACGCAAAGGGGGCAAAAAAAACCCACCGTGCCGAACTAACGGCACGGCGGTACACCCTTTGCGTCTCAGAGCTTCCAGCAAAACAAAAGACAAGCTGGACAGAAAAAAAGCAACAAAAAAGCAAAAGGCACTTAGCTATACAGAGCAGCAGGTCACAGGAACAATCAGGAGAAGCTCAGATCCAACACTGAAACATTGACAAGGAGCAAGGATAGCAGCATCAGGCGGAGTTAAGTAATGAAGCAGTTAACGAGCTCACCAGAACACCTGAGGGAGGAAGCTCAGAAGCTGCAGTACCACTTGTGACCACAGGAGTGAATTCAGCCACAGAATTCACAACAGGCAACTCTGCAAATATTGACTTGCTGCATTAACTCATTCTAACTGTCAATATAACCTATTGGTACTCATAATATGATTGCAATTATATTTCTGTATGTGACATAAACATCAGACAAACACTAATAAAAACCAGAGGGCAGCAGATCATGTGAAAATATAACTTTGGTGTCAGTCTCAAAAATTTTGGCCATGACTGTATAGCAACCGGACTGGGGCGTTGGACCAGATACACACAGTTGGGTCATTAGATAGTGTCATTTAAGTTTTCTTTCAAGACCTTGTTTTACATCTTGGATACTATTATCCCCTTTTTGTCCGAGCATGGTCTTTATTGTGTGCTAAAAAAGCCTGCGTATATTTATTTGTGTCCATGTACGAAGATTTTTTTTTGTACAGGACATATATGCATATATATACCCTTTCCCACCACATATTTTATATGGCACTGTGAATAGATGGGGGCTGCTCTTATTGATATTTTTTCCTGTATTTAACACTTATTGTTGAGTCCATGTACACAGCATCAAGCATATTTTTGGTAGTTACGGGATGTACATGATCCATATTATTGGACATGGCCTTTGTGGATTTTCAGAACTGTTTTAAATGTTTTTAATTTGTTGTGTTTGTAGTGTCATGTTTTTTTCCATAATAAATTGAGTGCTTAATTTGTTTGGGTGTTCCCTATGTATATGGGCATTCTTTTTCTTGTGTTTTGCATGTTATATACTTACTAGCTATTGAACCCGTTCTACGCCCGGGTGGCGAGCATTTATATTGGTATATGGTCTCCATCCTGGTATGTGCTGCTCCATCCTGCGCCCCCATCCTGTCATGTGCTGCTCCCATCCTGCGCCCCCGTTCTGTCATGTGCTGCTCCCATCCTGCGCCCCCGTTCTGTCATGTGCTGCTCCCATCCTGCGCCCGTTCTGTCATGTGCTGCTGCCATCCTGCGCCCGTTCTGTCATGTGCTGCTCCCATCCTGCGCCACCATTGTATTATATGCCCCCCGCTCCAGTGTGTATGCCCCCGAATGCTGCTGCCATATAAAAAAAAAAATACCATACTCACCTATCGTCCGGCTCCACTGCAGGTATGTCTTCAAGAAAATGGCGCCGGAAAGCGGGGACTGCGCAGGTGCCGATTCCGGCAGCAGGAATCGGCGCCTGCGCAGTCCGCGCTTTCCGGCGCCATTTTCTTGAAGACACACCGGCAGTGGAGCCGGAGTGTGTCTTCAAGAAAATGGCGCCGGAAAGCGCGGACTGCGCAGGCGCCGATTCTGGCAGCAGGAATCGGCGCCTGCGCAGTCCGCGCCCTCCGGAGCCGGGAGCAGAGGAGGCGGGAGACGGAGCCGCAAGCAGCGCTGGAACCGGGAAAGGTGAGTATACTTACCCTCCCTCCTGGCGGTCCCTGACTCTCCGGTGGAGATCGCGGTATGCGTTCAGTGCTTACGCATACCGCGATCTCCCGGGAGCGTCGCTCTGTGAGGCCCAGACTGCGCCGGCGCTTGCGCAGTCTATAGAGGCTTCGGACAGAGTGACGCTCCCAGCGTTATATTATAGATACTACCCATGGGTGAACCCCATTTTTAAAAAATCTTCATTATCATATAAGTGGTGCCCTCCACATCTTCTCTAATTATAGGCTGTATGCACACGTTGCAGATTTTTCGCGTTTTTTTCGCTATAAAAACGCCAAAAAACGCATACATTATGCATCCCATAAAGAGATATATCCGCAAGGACAGGGCCCTCTCCCCTCTGTACCAGTCTGTCACTGTAAACTTGTTTACTGTAAACGATATCTATAACTCTGTATGTAACCCTTTTCTCATGTGCAGCACCATGGAATTAATGGTGCTATATAAATAAATAATAATAATAATAATCCCATCATTTAGAATGCATTCTGCAATTTTTGTGCACATGATGAGTTTTTTTTCCGCGAAAAAAACGCATCACGGTAAAAAAAAACGCAGCATGTTCATTAATTTTGTGGATTTTTTGCGGATTTCCCACTATATTATTGCATTGGGAACCTCCGGAAAAATCCGCTCCAAAAACGCGGTAAAAACACGAGAAAAACTCATGCGGATTTCTTGCAGAAAATGTCCTGTTTGGCTCAGGAAATTTCTGCAAGAAATCCTGAACGTGTGCACATAGCCTAACAGTCACAACACATGCATGGAGAGCCCAACAAACAGGCTTTACATGCATGTGTTGTGCCTGTCACGCAGCCGCGACACATGTAGCTGCGTTTCGGAACAGCTGATCAGCCGGCGTGCTCCATGTATCCAGGTTCCCTCTTCAGCTTATTAGACATGTGCTATAGCTTGCCGAATAAGCAGGTCCCCATCAAATTTGCTCATCTCTAGTTATACATACTCCCGGCCAGGGCCTGTCTAGTGGGCACGGCCTTACTCAATACAAGTGTATGCAGAGAGACCATGCCCACTAGTTAGCTTCTGTGAGTATGTATGACGCATACATCACCACCGTTCCCGACTCAGAAACTGGCAAATCCTCGCAGCACACAGTGCGTTCGCTGGGGGGATTAATACGTCTGCAGTCACACAGTGACTACAGACTTATTATTTTAGCCTTAACAACCCCTTTAAACAGGCTGTCGGGTAAAACAAGTTATCATCTATTCGGAGGATAGGTGATAACTTGTTGATCGTTGGGGTCTGACTGCTGAGACTCACACCGATCTGCAGAAAGGGGCATTTTGCCTTTGTTAGACTAATGCGGCATAGGACACGCTTTGACTACAAAAAATATGGCAGGCAATTTTACTGTTATGGCTGCCTGGTGTATGTTTTTGTGATTTTGCATAAAAGTTATTTAAAAAAAAAAAGTAATTTCTGTATTTTTTTTGTTTTGCTGAATGATTTTTTGTTTTTTTCCATTAAGTGATACGCTTAAGTTTTATTTCGGCATGCATAGTGATAGCAGTCAGTACTTGCTAGTATATCCTTATAAGGTGTCTTCTACCTAAGATTCAGTGACAGCGAAGAGGACATCCAAATACTTTATACGTATACTGCAAAACACCCACAGGTCCCCCAGGTGGCAATGACAGCTAATACCACCACTATAGCAGTACAGATAGCAGTAAGGCTGCCACCTATTGGCTAGTTACATGAATTATACATCTACCATTATTAAGGCTATGTTCATACTAGATGATTTTGCTTTTCTTTGCTTTTCTGCAGCAAAACCTGATCTCTTGGCAGGAAAGAAACTGCTACAAAAATGCAGGTTTTGCTGTGTTTTTTTGTGATTTTGTCATGCTACATTTGTCTCTTGTGCATGCTGATAAAGTTTAGTGCAAACAAAAATCTCTTAATCAGGTTTTGGCACAAAGATGCTGCAAAACCTGATACCTGCGTTTTTTTTATGTAGATTTTTAGCGTTTTTTGACTACCCATTACTTTCAATAGGTGAAAAACACTGAAAGAAGTGACATGCTCTATTGCGCAAGATAACATGCAAAGCACAAAATGCCATGAGAAAAAACAAGCTGTCTGAATGATATTTTTGAAAATTCATAGACTTTGCTGGTTTTGTAAAATGCAGCTAAAAATTTGCATAAAAAAAATGCATTAAAAAAAAAAAAAAGCTTAATTTTAACATACCCTTAACCCCTTCATGACCGGGGGATTTTTCGTTTTTCCGTGTTCGTTTTTCGCTCCCCTCCTTCCCAGAGCCATAACTTTTTTATTTTTCCGTCAATTTGGCCATGTGAGGGCTTATTTTTTGCGGGACGAGTTGTACTTTTGAACGACATCATTGGTTTTAGCATGTCGTGTACTAGAAAACGGGAAAAAAATTCCAAGTGCGGTGAAATTGCAAAAAAAGTGCAATCCCACATTGGTTTTTTGTTTGGCTTTTTTGCTAGGTTCACTAAATGCTAAAAATGACCTGCCATTATGATTCTCCAGGTCAGTACGAGTTCATAGACACCTAACATGACTAGGTTATTTTTTATCTAAGTGGTGAAAAAAAATTCCAAACTTTGCTAAAAAAAAAAGAATTAAAAAAAAATTGCGCCATTTTCCGATACTCGTAGCGTCTCCATTTTTCATGATCTGGGGTCGGATGAGGGCTTATTTTTTGCGTGCCGAGATGACGTTTTTAATGATAGCATTTCGGTGCAGATACGTTCTTTTGATCGCCCGTTATTGCATTTTAATGCAATGTCGCGGCGACCAAAAAAACGTAATTCTGGCGTTTCAAATTTTTTTCCCGCTACGCTGTTTAGCGATCAGGTTAATACTTTTTTTTAATTGATAGATCGGGCGATTCTGAGCGCGGCGATACCAAATATGCGTAGATTTGATATTTTTTTTATTGATTTATTTTGATTGGGGCGAAAGGGGGGTGATTTAAACTTTTATGTTTTTTTTTTTTTTTCACATTTTTTTAAACTTTTTTTTTAACTTTTGCCATGCTTCAATAGCCTCCATGGGAGGCTAGAAGCAGGCACAACGCGATCGGCTCTGCTACATAGCAGCGATCTGCTGATCGCTGCTATGTAGCAGAAATGGAGGTGTGCTGTGAGCGCCGACCACAGGGTGGCACTCACAGCTACCGGCGATCAGTAACCATAGAGGTCTCTGGGACCTCTATGGTTACAATATACAAGCATCGCCGACCCCCGATCATGTGATGGGGGTCGGCGATGACGTCATTTCCGGCCGCCCGGCCGGAAGCAGTAGTTAAATGCCGCTGTCTGCGTTTGACAGCGGCATTTAACTAGTTAATAGGTGCGGGCAGATCGCGATTCTGCCCGCGCCTATTACGGGCACATGTCAGCTGTTCAAAACAGCTGACATGTCCCGGCTTTGATGCGGGCTCACCGCGGAGCCCTGCATCAAAGCAGGGGAGCCGGCATCGGACGGTATAGTACGTCCGATGCCGGTAAGGGGTTAAAGATAGCCTGTCACTAGATTCATATGCTGGCCGAACCATGGGCAACATGAATCAAAGCTTGCCGAGGACAAGTTAATAATAATCTTTATTTTATATAGCGCTAACATATTCCGCAGCGCTTTACAGTTTGCACACATTGTACCTGAACTTGACCTTGCACTTCTCTATCTCCCAGCTATCAGGAAGTGACACCCCCCTTTATCAACACTAGTTCCCTCCCACTGGGGTAGTTCTATCACTATTTCCTATTCTATAGACTAAACCCATTGTTCTTATCCTATGTCCTATACTGTTGCCAAACTGCTTACTATATAAACAATACTTATCCCTAATCTCATCCTGTGCTTAGGGTACCGTCACACTATAACATTTCGATCGCTACGACGGTACGATTCGTGACGTTCCAGCGATATCGTTACGATATCGCTGTGTCTGAAACGCAGCAGCGATCAGGGATCCTGCTGAGAATCGTACGTCGTAGCAGATCGTTTGGAACTTTCTTTCATCGCTGGATCTCCCGCTGTCATCGCTAGATCGGTGTGTGTGACACCGATCTAGCGATCTAGCGATGCGATCCAGCGATGCGTTCGCTTGTAACCAGGGTAAACATCGGGTAACTAAGCGCAGGACCGCGCTTAGTTACCCGATGTTTACCCTGGTTACAAGCGTTAAACTAAAAAAAATCAAACAGCACATACTTACATTCTGGTGTCCGTCAGGTCCCTTGCTGTCTGCTTCCCGCACTGTGACTGCCGGCCGTAAAGTGAAAGCAGAGCACAGCGGCTGTGCTTTCACTTTCACTTTACGGGCCGGCAGTCACTGAGTGCGGGAAGCAGACGGCAAGGGACCTGACGGACACCAGAATGTAAGTATGTGCTGTTTGTTTTTTTTTAGTTTAACGCTTGTAACCAGGGTAAACATCGGGTAACTAAGCGCGGTCCTGCGCTTAGTTACCCAATGTTTACCCTGGTTACCCAGGGACCTCGGCATCGTTGGTCGCTGGAGAGCTGTCTGTGTGACAGCTCCCCAGCGACCACACTACGATTTACCTACGATCACGGCCAGGTCATATCGCTGGTCGTGATCGTAGGTAAATCGTATAGTGTGACGGTACCCTTACCCTGCACTATGCACTACTCACATTACACATTAACACTTCACATTACTTACAGTCATGGCCAAAAGTATTGACACCCCTGCAATTCTGTCAGATAATACTCATTTTCTTCCTGAAAATGATTGCAAACACAAATTATTTGGTATTATTTTCTTCATTTAATTTGTCTTAAATGAAAAAAAGACGAAAAGAATTGTTCTAAAGCCAAATTGGATATAATTCCACACCAAGCATGAAAAAGGGGGAGGACAAAAGTATTAGCACTCTTCGAAAAATCATGTGATGCTTCTCTAATTTGTGTAATTAACAGCACCTGTAACTTACCTGTGGCACCTAACAGGTGTTGCCAATAACTAAATCACACTTGCAGCCAGTTGACATGGATTAAAGTTGACTCAACCTCTGTCCTGTGTCCTTGTGTGTACCACATTGAGCATGGAGAAAAGAAAGAAGACCAAAGAACTGTCTGAGGACTTGAAAAACCAAATTGTGAGGAAGCATGAGCAATCTCAAGGCTACAAGTCCATCTCCAAAGACCTGAATGTTCCTGTGTCTACCGTGCGCAGTGTCATCAAGAATTTTAAAGCCCATGGCACTGTGGCTAACCTCCCTAGATGTGGACGGAAAAGAAAAATTGACAGGAGATTTCAACGCAAGATTGTGCAGATGTTGGATAAAGAACCTCGACTAACATCCAAACAAGTTCAAGCTGCCCTGCAGTCCGAGGGTACAACAGTGTCAACCCGTACTATCCGTCGGCGTCTGAATGAAAAGGGACTGTATGGTAGGAGACCCAGGAAGACCCCACTTCTTACCCTGAGACATAAAAAAGCCAGGCTGGAGTTTGCCAAAACTTACCTGAAAAAGCCTAAAACGTTTTGGAAGAATGTTCTCTGGTCAGATGAGACAAAAGTAGAGCTTTTTGAGCAAAGGCATCAACATAGAGTTTACAGGAGAAAAAAAGAGGCATTCAAAGAAAAGAACACGGTCCCTACAGTCAAACATGGCGGAGGTTCCCTGATGTTTTGGGGTTGCTTTGCTGCCTCTGGCACTGGACTGCTTGACCGTGTGCATGGCATTATGAAGTCTGAAGACAACCAACAAATTTTGCAGCATAATGTAGGGCCCAGTGTGAGAAAGCTGGTTCTCCCATAGAGGTCATGGGTCTTCCAGCAGGACAATGACCTAAAACACACTTCAAAAAGCACTAGAAAATGGTTTGAGATAAAGCACTGGAGACTTCTAAAGTGGCCAGCAATGAGTCCAGACCTGAATCCCATAGAACACCTGTGGAGAAATCTAAAAATGGCAGTTTGGAGAAGGCACCCTTCAAATATCAGGGACCTGGAGCAGTTTGCCAAAGAAGAATGGTCTAAAATTCCAGCAGAGCATTGTAAGAAACTCATTGATGGTTACCGGAAGCGGTTGGTCGCAGTTATTTTGGCTAAAGGTTGTGCAACCAAGTATTAAGGCCCCTTCACATTTAGCGACGCTGCAGCGATACCGACAACGATCCGAATCGCTGCAGCGTCGCTGTTTGGTCGCTGGAGAGCTGTCACACAGACCGCTCTCCAGCGACCAACGATGCCGGTAACCAGGGTAAACATCGGGTAACTAAGCGCAGGGCCGCGCTTAGTAACCCGATGTTTACCCTGGTTACCATGCTAAAAGTAAAAAAAAACAAACAGTACATACTTACCTACAGCCGTCTGTCCTCCAGCGCTGCGCTCTGCTTCTCTGCTCTCCTCCTGTACTGTCTGGGAGCCGGAAAGCAGAGCGGTGACGTCACCGCTCTGCTTTCCGGCTCACAGCCAGTACAGGAGGAGTGCAGAGCACAGCGCTGGAGGACAGACAGCGGTAGGTAAGTATCTAGTGTTTGTTTTTTTTTACTTTTAGCATGGTAACCAGGGTAAATATCGGGTTACTAAGCGCGGCCCTGCGCTTAGTTACCCGATGTTTACCCTGGTTACCAGTGAAGACATCGCTGGATCGGTGTCACACACGCCGATCCAGCGATGTCCACGGGAGATCCAGCGACGAAATAAAGTTCTGGACTTTGTTCAGCGACCAACGATCTCCCAGCAGGGGCCTGATCGTTGGTCGCTGTCACACATAGCGATTTTATTAACGATATCGTTGCTACGTCACAAAAAGCAACGATATCGTTAACAATATCGTTATGTGTGAAGGTACCTTTAGGCTGAGGGTGCAAATACTTTTGTCTGGCCCATTTTTGGAGTTTTGTGTGAAATGATCAATGTTTTGCTTTTTGCTTCATTTTCTTTTGTGTTTTTTCATTTAAGACAAATTAAATGAAGATAATAGTACCAAATAATGTGTGTTTGCAATCATTTTCAGGAAGAAAATGAGTATTTTCTGACAGAATTGCAGGGGTGTCAATACTTTTGGCCATGACTGTATATGCTGTACATTACCATAACACATTATATACTATACACATCACTATTCACAATACATATAAAACTGCATGAAACTTTTACACATAGCGCGATTGTTGTCTTCAGGGGCAGGAACAGGGTAAGGCTAAGTTCACATTAGCATTTGAGTCCGCAGCATGGTGCTGCGAACTTCTTTCCTTAAGCTCCGTCTACTTCTGCATGCGTCCTGTGTACCTACCTTTTACATGCCCGCCGAACACAAGAAAATTCAACATGTTGCGTACGGCGGGCACATCAAAACAACGCACGCGGACGCATCCGCATACAATGCATGTCCCTGCGTATACAATGTTAAAGATAGGTACGCAGGACTGCAGAAGTAGGTGGAGCTAAGGAAAGAAGTCCACAGCACCACGCTGCAGACTCAAAAGCTAATGTGAACCCGGCCTAAGACAGTCCACATCCCTACACACGCCAGAGTCACCTATCAATCAACTGTGGCTGGAAGAATGGGACTGCAGGGGCCACTCTGGACTAGTCAGATCTCTCCTTGAAATCCCAGGCTACCATCTAAAACAATGTTTTATCTGAAATGGAGCCTTTCAGAGAAAAACATACCTTGCTGCAATCGCTTAACCAGGCAAAATAAATCGTATGACAGATTCCCTTTAAATGTTAGGTTGAAGGGTTTTCACGGGAACAAGTCGCTCACATACAATAACACATTATCCCATCGGCTCACAGGTAACACCTGGTCGCTGTCAATAAAACAAGCCTGTGTGAAAGACTGATGTAAAATGATTGTACGTAAATGTAAGCTGAAAAAAAGTGGCAGAATGTTTGATTATACAATTGCATTTATTTACAAAAATAATAAATAAAATACAGGAAATTACTTTCAAATGTTTCCAGGAGATCCACAATATGAAAATTTGCTCACGTTGATACAACACGATGATAATGAGGAGGAGATGATTATTGTTTCTGGGTACATCAAATACATTCTTGGATCGAGGGCAGCTATTTTTGTCTTTTGTTGCTCATTGACAGCAGAAAACACTATGAGCATTCGTAAATCCAGTATATTGTAGTTGGTAGACATGGTCACACTGTCGCAGTTCAGGTTCTGAAGCTTAAAAGTGGAATGACATTAACCTCACTGTCCCAATTTCTGTGTGTGGCTTTTTAACCAAGTCTAGAATTGGATCCAACAAGAAATGCAAGTATAAGTTCTTTCTTGGTATTTCCCATTCCTTTTGAACCCACTTTTGGCAATTTTCCAAATGCTCTGGCCCTGATTCATTAAGAATTGCTTTTTGTACGCCATTTTTTATGAAGGGAGTGCTGGACTAATACTTGTATGTGCCAAAAAAGTGTGCTTCTCAGTGAACTTGGTACATCTTTCAATTGATGTGCGCCACTACCAGAAATGTAGGCCACCTTTTGTAATGTAAATTGTGATAAATTTGTTGGGCAGGCTTGTCCACTCACCATCCTGGCCTAGATCCGCCCATTTTTTCAAAAAGTTGGGGCAGTGATTACTGGAAGGAGACTTACAATGTCTGGTCATCTTGACTACTTAAAGGGGTTTTACAGGATTAGAAAAACATGTTTTGTTTTTTTTCTAAAAAAAAAATTGTGATTGCTCTTTCTACAGGTTTTGTGTGGGGTTTGCAGCACAGCTCCATTCACTGTGGGATGCTGAAAGGCAATACCACAACTTGTCGAAAGATGGGGCACTGTTTTTGGGAAAAAAAGCAACCATCCTTTTCTGATACACTAAAACCTCTTTAAAGTAATTTGTTACTAAGTTTTTTTTATCAATATATCAGATCAGCTGTTACCGGCAGCCACTGGAAGCGCTCGGATACTGCTGGAACACAGCAGCTCTGTCATTTCTATAGTGGCTATGTACCACAGATCCACCTCCTGTTAATATAAATAGGAGGTGATCTGTGGTACTTGGCCATTGCCACTATAGTTTTGACGGAGCTGCATTAGACAACTTTCAGCGGGCATCCATAACTGATCGCAGCGAGTACAGGGTGTCGCACCCACACAGATCAGATATTCCCAAGGATTGGCCATCAATATAAAAGTAGAGGTCAACCTCTCTAATATTGATCAATTTCGCTTACTGAATAGAAATCTACAGTCTACAAACAAGACGGGAGTGTCGCAGTTTATGGGAGAAAATGAAGCAGACGGTTAAATAATCTCATGGGCCCCTTTAAGGCTAGGGTCACACCAGCGTATTTTATCTTATCTGAGAGAATCGGTCCAATTATGCTAATCATACTCTGATCAGAGTTTGATCAGAGTGTAATCATAGTATGATTTGATTTTCTTGGATGAGGAGAAGATAGAGAAAAAAGTGTCTCCATCTTCCCATTCTGTCAGTCGTGCAGTCTGATTTTTTTTTCCACGCACTCATTGACCTACCTGGTTGAGTGCAATCAAAATATCGGATGCAAATCAAGCACGGTGCGATTCTTTTACTCAGACAGACTCTGTCTGAGGAAATAAATTGGACATGTGCACGGCCCCATAGAATATCATTTGGTCCAAGCGATCTGACAATGTTTTGTCAGATAGCACTCGGACAGAAAATGCTTGTCTGCATGAGCCCTAAGGATGAGCGCTATGGGACAGAATTTCTTCTGAGAACCATCTGTAAAGTAGATGGAGATCCATCTTCCTTGTGGGCAACCAGACTTATGTCTTCTGATGTGGAACGACCTCTGACTCCATGTGACTCCTGGATAGGACGCGTATTTGACCAGTATGTAGATTCAAGCCTGTACTCCCGAATCCTTGCATGTAGAAATCTCAGCTGGGCCAGCAGCCTCTGGTCCTGGATACGCATCTCAGTCTAAGATAGGGAACAAATAGGGGTGCTTACTACACCCCACCAGGTGTAAAAGAATGAGGTTGTTGAAAGTCACTGAACTCTCAAGACAATGGAATCCAACCAATATTATACGGATCATTGAGATTTATAATGGTTTATTGTAGACAGTTGCATACTTTATATATTCCCTCCTTGATTCTCATCCCCTTCTATAGTCCTTCCATTTTCATCCCCTGCTTTCTACAAGGTGATTGAGTCCCTACTTTACCCGGAAAAATTGCTGTAACTTCTAAAAGAGATTGCTGATTGTACTGAAATTTGGACTGTACATACTTTGGTTGAGATGTGAGCATACAGTGAACCTCAGCAACAGCGTTGAGAAATATCCTCGCCCCAAGTGGTCTTGCCGACTTGTCACCCTGCCGGTCTACAATACGAGATAGACTTGCTGCACACTTTTCTGCATGTCGATAGTTTGTGTGGTGCTTGCTTTTCACCCCTGCTGAATTCCTTCTTCATTTGTTAACAATGTACAGATACAGTTTAGAGGAGCGTGTTTTCATTGTGAAAACCTATTGGAAAACTGAGTCCTTAACCCCCTAATCCCATATGGCGTACTATCCCGTCAAGGTGACCTGGGACTTAATTCCCAGTGACGGGATAGTACGTCATATGCGATCGGCCGCGCTCACAGGGGGAGTGCGGCCAATCGCGGCCGGGTGTCAGCTGACAATCGCAGCTGACATCCGGCACTATGTACCAGGAGCGGTCACGGACCGCCCCTGGCACATCTACTCACGGCACACTGCGATCAAACATGATTGCAGTGTATCGGTGGCATAGGGAAGCATCGCGCAGGGAGGGGGCTCCCTGCGTACTTCCCTGAGACCCTCGGAGCAACGCGATGTGATCGCGTTGCTCTGAGGGTCTCCTACCTCCGCCTCCCTCCAAATAGCCACGGGGCTACATCCGGGTCCTGCAGGGAGGTGGCTTACCAGCGCCTGCTCAGATAAAGCCCTGGTAAGCCTGCAGCCTTGCATGTCAGATCGCTGATCTGACACAGTGCTGTGCAAAGTGTCAGATCAGCGATCTGTCACTATAACATGATGCCCACCACTGGGACAATGTTATAAAGTAAAAAAAAAAAGTATTCACATGTGTAAAAAAAAAACCTAAATAAAGAAAAAATATATATATATTGTTCCCATAAATACATTTCTTTATCTAAATACTAAAAAAATAAAGTACACATATTTAGTATTGCCGTGTCCGTAACGACCCCCCTATAAAACTGTCCCGCTAGTTAACCCCTTAAGTGAACGCGGTAAAAAAAAAAAAAAAAAACGAGGCAAAAAGCAACTCTTTATTATCATACCGCCGAACAAAAAGTGGAATACCACGCGATCAAAAAGACGGATATAAATAACCATGGTACTGCTGAAAACATCATCTTGTCCCACAAAAAACGAGCCACCATACAGCATCATCAGCGAAAACATAAAAAAGTTATAGTCCTCAGAATAAAGCGATGCAAAAATAATTATTTTTTCTATAAAATAGTTTTTATCGTATAAAAGCGCCAAAACATAAAAAAAATTATATAAATGAGGTATCGCTGTAATCGTACTGACCCGAAGAATAACATTGCTTTATCAATTTTACCAAACGAGGAACGGTATAAGCGCCCCCCAAAAAAAATAAATTCATGAATAGCTGGTTTTTGCTCATTCTGCCTCACAAAATTCAGAATAAAAAGCGATCAAAAAATGTCATGTGCCCGAAAATGTTACCAATAAAAACGTCAACTCGTCCCGCAAAAAAACAAGACCTCACATGACTCTGTGGACCAAAATATGGAAAAATTATAGCTCTCAAAATGTGGACACACAAAAACTATTTTTTGCAATAAAAAGCGTCTTTTAGTCTGTGACGGCTGTCAATCATAAAAGTCCGCTAAAAAAACGCTATAAATAGTAAATCAAACCCCCCTTCATCACCCCCTTACTTAGGGAAAAATGATAAAATTTAAAAAAATGTATTTATTTCCATTTTCCCATTAAGGCTAGTGTTAGGGCTAGGGTTGGGGTTAGGGCTAGAGTTAGGATTAGGGTTAGGGTTGGGATTAGGGTTAGGGCTAGGGTTAGGGTTTCAGTTAGAATTGGGGGTTTCCACTGTTTAGGCACATCAGGGGCTCTCCAAACGCAACATGGCGTCCCATCTCAATTCCAGCCAATTCTGCGTTGAAAAAGTAAAACAGTGCTCCTTCCCTTCTGAGCTCTCCCGTGCGCCCAAACAGGGGTTTACCCCAACATATGGGGTATCAGCGTACTCAGGACAAATTGGACAACAACTTTTTGGGTCCAATTTCTTTTGTTACCCTTGGGAAAATAAATCAAATTGGGCTAAAAAAACATTTTTGTGGGAAAAAAATGATTTTTTATTTTCACGGCTCTGCGTTATAAACTGCAGTGAAACACTTGGGGGTTCAAAGCTCTCACAACACATCTAGATAAGTTCCTTAGGGGGTCTACTTTCCAAAAATTGTGTCACTTTTGGGGGGTTTCAATGTTTAGGCACATCAGGGGCTCTCCAAATGCAACATGGCGCCCCATCTCAATTCCAGTCAATTTTGCATTGAAAAGTCAAATAGTGCTCCTTCCATTCCGAGCTCTGCCATTCGCCCAAACAGTGGTTTACACCCACATATGGGGTATCGGCGTACAAAGTACAAATTGTACAACAACTTTTGGGCTCCATTTTCTCCTGTTACCCTTGATAAAATAAATCAAATTGGAGCTGAAGTAAATTTTGTGTGAAAAAAAGTTAAATGTTCA
The DNA here is from genome assembly GCF_032444005.1 of Ranitomeya imitator. Classification (NCBI taxonomy): domain Eukaryota; kingdom Metazoa; phylum Chordata; class Amphibia; order Anura; family Dendrobatidae; genus Ranitomeya; species Ranitomeya imitator. The sequence goes on along the minus strand of NC_091283.1, from coordinate 448,068,114 downwards.
TTTTTATTTAAACATTCCAAAAATTCCTGTGAAATACCTGAAGGGTTAATAAACTTCTTGAATGTGGTTTTGAGCACCTTGAAGGGTGCAGTTTTTATAATGGTGTCACACTTGGTTATTTTCTATCATACAGACCCCTCAATGACTTCAAATGAGATGTGGTCCCTAAAAAAAAATGGTGTAAAAATGAGAAATTGCTGGTCAACTTTTAACCCTTATAACTCCCTAAAAAAAAAATTTGGGTTCCAAAATTGTGCTGATGTAAAGTAGACATGTGGGAAATGTTACTTATTAAGTATTTTATGTGACATAGCTCTGTGATTTAAGGGCATAAAAATTAAAAGTTGGAAAATTGTGAAATTTTCAAAATTTTCGCCAAATTTCCATTTTTTCACAAATAAACGCAAGTCTTATTGAAGACATTTTACCACTACCATGAAGTACAATATGTCAATATGTGGTCAGAATTGTAAAAATTGGCCCGGTCATTAACGTGCAAACCACCCTTAGGCTACGTTCACATTTGTATTGTTGGGCGTTGCGTCGGCGACGCAGCGCACAACGCATGCAAAACGCATGCAAAAACGCATTGTTTTGTGACGCATGCGTCCATTTTTGGCTTGATTTTGGATGCAAAAAAAAGCAACATGCTGCGTCCTCTGCGCCCTGACGCTTGCGCCAAAAATGACGCATGCATCACAAAACGCAAGACAACGCATGTCCATGCACCCCCATGTTAAATATAGGGGCGAATGACGCACGCGTTGCCGAACCTGCGCCCGACGCAACGCAAATGTGAACGTAGCCTTAGGGGTTAAAGAGGTGCCAAAGTGATTTTCTTAAGAAGTTTGGAGGTCAAAATCTGTGTATAGCGTGTATTTTGTCACTAGTAAAGAAGCTGGAGCGTAGAGGAATATTACTGGACAGGCATGATGGAGGAAGTCCGAAAATGTCTATGGAAACAATAAAGAATGTGAAAAAACAGGCACTTCTGGCATTTCCATGTAAATTGTTGCACAATCTTTCCTAGGAGACAGGCATGTCTTATTCGACATGTCAACTAGTGGCCAAAAAAGGTCGTGTTCGTCCAGAGTCACTATCGTTCAGGAATTGAAATGGACAATCAAGAGAAAATAATTGCCGGATTATTTCCTTTGAAGCCATTTTAAGTGTTGCGTGTACAGTAATAAGCCACAAACATTACAGGCACTCCCAGGGCCGGACTGGCCATTGGACACTTCTGGCAAATGCCAGAAGGGCCAGTGCCGGTAGTGGGCCGCTGCACGCCGACTCACCCCCCCACTAGCGCCACCGCATTCAACTATACCGGCATCTCTGACGCCGGTACAGTTGAATGCAATGATGGAGGACAGAGCGTCTGCTGACGCCCCCTCTCCCATCATTCCCCGCTCTGCCTCTGACACTGCGGGTGCATGCACACTCACTGTGTGCCAGGCAGTGCAGCGGCAGCCGCCGAGACATGAGCAGGGAGCAATGCGGGCACGAGGAGAGGTGAGGACTGTGTTTTGGTTTTTTATACTGGACTGTGGGGCCATTCTCGGGGGGGGGGGGGCGGGGAGAGATGCAGGCTGTGCTGTATACTACTATGTAGGCTGTGCTGTATACTGCTAAGTGGTCTGTGCTGTATACTACTACGTGGGCTGTGCTGTATACTGCTATGTGGGCTGTGCTGTATACTGCTACGTGGGCTGTGCTGTATACTGCTACGTGGTATGCTACTGTGTGGGCTGTGCTGTATATTACTACGTGGGCTGTGTTATCTGCTCTGCGGGTTGTGCTATATACTATGCGGGCTTTGCTATATACTATGGGGGGTATATTATATTCTATGGGGGAGGCCGTGTTATATACTATGGGGGGTATATTATATTCTATGGGGGAGGCTGTGTTATATACTATGGGGGGCTGCATTATATTCTATGGGGGCTACATTATATATATTATATATTATGGGGAGTTGGGTTGTATTATATTCTATGGGGGGCTGTATTAGACTTTATGAGGGATGATTGCATCATACTCTTTGATGGGGCTGCATTATATCCTGTGGGGAGGTGGGCTGTATTCTATTCTATTCGGGGCTACATTATATTCTATGGGGGGCTGTATTATATTTATATTCTTTGAGGGGTGATTGCACCATACTCTATGAGGGGGGCTGCATTATATTCTATGGGGTGGCTGCATTATACTCTGGGGTGGCTGCATTATATTCTGTAGGGTGGTGGCTGCATTATACTAAATGTGGGCTGCATTATACTGTATTGAGGACTATGGGGAATGCGTTATACTATATGAAGAACTATGGGGGAAGTGAATTGTACTACATGGATAAAGATTATTAAAAAATAAAGATTATTATTACATGGATGACTATGGCGGTGCATTATACTATATGGAGCACCATGAGGAGTGTATTATGCTATATGGAGGACTGATCCATGTATTTTAATATATGGAGGACTATAGGGAGTGTATTATACTATATGGAGGACTGTGGTGCACATTATAATATATGGAGGACTACGGGGTGTATTTTACTAAACAAGTAAAATGCTGTATATTCAGATTGTTTTTGCTGGAACAAAAATCATTGTTCTCAGCAGCACATCACCCGTGTAAACTGTAGATGTGCTGCTGATAACATGATACTGTATGGTGATCTGTTAGTGATCTATTAGTGATCGTTCTGTCCCATCATTATTCCTCAGCTGGTGGAAAGAGGCCGGGAAACAAGCATTGAACAACTTCAGTATTGTCGATCAAACTCATTTAGCAGCCTGAACTCAGCGCATGTAAATACAACCGAAATGCTTTTGTGTGATGTGCAATATATTAGCATTTGGGGCCCCATTTTAAACTTTGCCTAGGGCCCCACTTTGCCTAAAACCGGCCCTGCCTACAAGTGTACAAAGATATTATACAGTCACCATGTGACAAGTGGGCCTGTGTAACTTCAAATGCCAGGGCTGAATTTTAGTCCCAGTCCGGCCCTGGGCACTCCGAGAGCACATACAGCGAGAAATTCAGGCTATGACCCCAGACGTCCTGCAGAATTAATTCAACAATACGCAACAGTGAGTGCAGGCGTGCTTGTATGCGACTGGTGGATATTTTCAACACCTGCTTTAAAACATCAGTTTCTCATGAACCAAGGTATGTGCAGTCCAAATTTCAGTACGGTAGGTCAACTCTTTTAGAGCTACAGCAATTTTTTCCAGGTAAAGTAGCGAATGAATCATCCTGTATATTCTCTGCATTTCCACCCCTTACCTCTAGTCCTTGCATTCTCAAATCACTGCATATTATTTCATCAATTTTAATCTCTTCTATGTATAGTCCCTTGCAGTCTCACTTCTTGTTTTCTATAGTCCTGTGCAGTCTCACTCCCTGCTTTCTATAGTCCCTGCATTCTCACTCCCTGCTTTCTATAGTTCCTGCATTCTCACTCCCTGCTTTCTATAGTTCCTGCATTCTCACTCCCTGCTTTCTAGTCCCTTGTAGTCTCACTCCCTTCTTTCTAGTCCCTTGTAGTCCCACTCCCTTCTTTCTAATTCCTGCAGTCTCACTCCCTGCTTTCTATAGTCCCTTGTAGCCTTACTCCCTGCCCTCTGGTCCTTGCAGTCTCACTCCCTGCTTTTTATTCCCTTGTAGTCTCACTCCCTGCCTTCGAGTCCCTGCAGTCTCACTCCCTGCTTTCTAATCCTTTGTAGTCTTACTGCTTTCTAATCCCTTCTAGTCTTACTCCCTGCTTTCTAGTCCCTGTAAGCCTCTCTCCCTGCCTTCTAGTCCCTTGCAGTCTCACTCCCTGCATTCTGGTCCCTTGCAGTCTCACTCCATGCTTTCTAATCCCTTGCAGTCTTACTCCCTGCTTTCTAGTCCCTTGCAGTCCCACTCCCTGCTTTCTAGTCCCTTGTAGTCTCACTCCCTTCTTTCTAGTCCCTTGTAGTCCCACTCCCTTCTTTCTTATTCCTGCAGTCTCATTCCCTGCTTTCTATAGTCCCTTGTAGTCTTACTCCCTGCCCTCTGGTCCTTGCAGTCTCACTCCCTGCTTTCTATTCCCTTGTAGTCTCACTCTCTGCTTTCTAGTCCCTGCAGCCTCACTCCCTGCCTTCTTGTCCCTTGCAGTCTCACTCCCTGCATTCTGGTCCCTGCAGTTTCACTCCATGCTTTCTAATCCCTTGCAGTCTCACTCCCTTCTTTTTAGTCTCTTGCAGTCTTACTCCCTTCTATCTAGTCCCTTGCAGTCTCACTCCCTTCTTTTTAGTCTCTTGCAGTCTCACTCCCTGCCTTCTAGTCCCTTGCAGTCTCACTCCCTGCATTCTGGTCCCTGCAGTTTCACTCCATGCTTTCTAATCCCTTGCAGTCTCACTCCCTTCTTTTTAGTCCCTTGCAGTCTCACTCCCTTCTTTTTAGTCTCTTGCAGCCTCACTCCCTGCCTTCTAGTCCCTTGCAGCCTCACTCCCTTCTTTTTAGTCCCTTGCAGTCTCACTCCCTGCATTCTGGTCCCTGCAGTTTCACTCCATGCTTTCTAATCCCTTGCAGTCTCACTCCCTTCTTTTTAGTCTCTTGCAGTCTCACTCCCTTCTATCTAGTCCCTTGCAGTCTCACTCCCTTCTTTTTAGTCCCTTGCAGTCTCACTCCCTTCTTTTTAGTCTCTTGCAGTCTCACTCCCTGCCTTCTAGTCCCTTGCAGTCTCACTCCCTGCATTCTGGTCCCTGCAGTTTCACTCCATGCTTTCTAATCCCTTGCAGTCTCACTCCCTTCTTTTTAGTCCCTTGCAGTCTCACTCCCTTCTTTTTAGTCTCTTGCAGTCTCACTCCCTTCTTTTTAGTCCCTTGCAGTCTCACTCCCTTCTTTTTAGTCCCTTGCAGTCTCACTCCCTTCTTTTTAATCCCTTGCAGTCTCACTCCCTTCTTTTTAGTCCCTTGCAGTCTCACTCCCTTCTTTTTAGTCCCTTGCAGTCTCGCTCCCTTCTTTTTAGTCCCTTGCAGTCTCGCTCCCTTCTTTTTAGTCCCTTGCAGTCTCACTCCCTTCTTTTTAGTCTCTTGCAGTCTCACTCCCTGCCTTCTAATCCCTTGCAGTCTCACTCCCTGCATTCTGGTCCCTGCAGTTTCACTCCATGCTTTCTAATCCCTTGCAGTCTCACTCCCTTCCTTTTAGTCCCTTGCAGTCTCACTCCCTTCTTTTTAGTCTCTTGCAGTCTCACTCCCTTCTTTTTAGTCCCTTGCAGTCTCACTCCCTTCTTTTTAGTCCCTTGCAGTCTCACTCCCTTCTTTTTAGTCCCTTGCAGTCTCACTCCCTTCTTTTTAGTCCCTTGCAGTCTCACTCCCTTCTTTTTAGTCCCTTGCAGTCTCACTCCCTTCTTTTTAGTCCCTTGCAGTCTCACTCTCTTCTTTTTAGTCCCTTGCAGTCTCACTCCTTTCTTTTTAGTCCCTTGCAGTCTTGCTCCCTTCTTTTTAGTCCCTTGCAGTCTCCCTCCCTTCTTTTTGCAGTCTCGCTCCCTTCTTTTTAGTCCCTTGCAGTCTCACTCCCTTCTTTTTAGTCCCTTGCAGTCTCACTCCCTTCTTTTTAGTCCCTTTCAGTCTCACTCCCTTCTTTTTAGTCCTTTGTAGTCTCACTCCTTTCTAGTCCCTGCATTTTCACCCCCTGCTTTCTATAGTCTGAAATCTCCCACTCTGCTATCTATGGTCCCTGCATTACCACCATGTACTATGCATTGTCAGTCTTTGCATCCTCATTCTGTGCATCCCCTTAGGTCGGATGATGCCCTCCTCCCTGTCTGCCCCCCACACACACGGCAGCTGTGCGCGCAGGGATAGGGTGGGATGTGTATAATCTTTCTACCATCAGAGGGATGAAATGTGATTGCAGCAGCATGAGATGGTGGATGACCCGTCAGCAGCACTAATCTTACCAGCTCCCTCCTCAGCCAGGACAGGGCGGGTCCCAGGGGCATCTCCATAATGCAATCTATGCCGGGGCAGTGATGGATGTCACTGAGGGGGGCAGTTATGGGGTATCATGGCATCTGATACAGATACATTTACTGGAAACAAAACCGAGGGGTCCCCAGACTCTATGTAATGTTCCACAACTACCAAACCCCAGCTGGTTAGTATTGCCAGCCCATGATATGCCCAGACCGCAGTGGGGGCTTTAAGATGGCGATGCCTGTTAAGGACACTGTGACACTACAGCGTAAACTGTCCAAAGGAGGGCGCTGTGACTCCTGTCTCCTCCCACATGGTCCATGATGGAGTCGATGTATCGGGTCATTCAGTAGCAGCTATAACCTGCAGCACTTCTGTTTATGCCTGCCCGTGCTGCCTACAGAGAGGTGGTCCCTGTGACTGGCACTGATTGTCGGGTGTTCACAGGTTAGTGTCTGCGCACACGGCTCCTCCTCAACCAGGGCTGGGGTCTTCATTGTCTGCTCAGCCTTTGTGTCAGGGACAGTGTGATTGTAGGGGACAATGAGAAGTTAAAGGACAGGCTGCCGGGGACTGTGCTGTCTTCATGTGTTGTCACTAGCTGGGAGGACCACAGGGACCCGACTACTTACTGGGAAACAATGGCTGGAATACGAGTGATTCCTGGAATTCAGGCATCAGCCATCAGTGTTCTCGGTGGGTGGCTGTGTGATGTCTCATGGCTGAGAAGTTGTAGTGACTGGGATGTGGTGCTGAATGGACAGCTCCTCAGCTGTGCACTCCTCTGCTGTCACCACCCTGTGTCCCTACTGTGTTACTATTATTTATATAGCACCATGAGAAGGGGTTACATACAAATTGCAGAGATCACAGTTATCAGCGACTCATCATCTCATGGATGTATCACTGCAACATTGGAATGAGAAGTTACAGGCAGGCAAATATTTGTTACATTGGGCTGCATGTTACAAACAATCTAAAGTGTTAATTTGTGATGACTCAGATTTCCACAGCTCAAATATCAGTGATTGATGCATTGATTGTACTCTGGGGACATATTGAGGGACACAGGCACACAGATTATGGGGCGTGTGATGACAATATAGTAGAAAGTTACTTCTAACAATAATTCAGTCACACTCCCTATCCCCCTGGTGATTTATCAGATCATCTTCTACCTGATTTAGGTCTTAGGCGGCTTTATTGTGGTCCCATGTTACTGTCAGTATGATGACTGCAAACCCTGTCCCGGCTGGTGGTGTACTGACCTGAACCCACAGCATGACAGGGATCCGAGGTCCTATTAGTTCACGTCATTAGATCTGTTGTCATCAAGGGATTTAAATGTATATATTTTGGGTTACATATCATTTTTACAATTTGCCATTAATATGCTCTTTGTTTCCCTGCACATTCAACTTTGATGTGATCGGTGGTCATAAATCAGCTGAAAAAAGCTCCGAAAAAGACAGAAAAGAATTACAAAAGACTGTCATAGTGAGCTCACTGACTGATTCACAGTGAACTCATTCTGCAGCCAGCAATAGACAATGCAATACAGAGGTTACAGAAGGCAAACATTTTGAATAAAGCGCATTTGCAAAAAATAATTTTAAGCCCCAGTTACATGCATTTCAGTGAAAAAAAATTATCCCCCTTTAACAAAGCTTTTTTGTTACTATTTGTCACCTGACTGAGGTTTTGCTTTTGTTAGGCTGCGTTTAGATCTACATTGCAGTGTGGCCTCAATCATATTTAGGCTTTGTTCACATTTGTGCATCTGCGGATGAATACGTAGGATGTGTGTGTCAAAAACCACTGCAATAGTGCACCACGTGTCCAACTACATCTGTATGAATATTATCCATAAAGGGTTTTTTTAAAGTATCTATTTGGTTTCACTCTTTCTTTTTCAACTAGCTCTAATTGGTACAGACAGGAAAACGTATACTTTTTCCACGCATTTAAGTGAACTGCTATAGGTTTTAGTATGTCTCCTATTGAGAACAATGGAGAAAAAAATATATCGTTTTTCGTACAGGTTTTTCAAACAAAAAAACATGGTCAACTACAGGGTTTTTTTTTAGATCCAATGAAACCCGCAATATGACAAAAACCTGACAATACACAGAACATTTTTGTTTTACTGCACTTTATCAATTTTACTCTATGGCTATGCTGCCATATACATCCGAATAAGCATTTTTGCACTGTACAATTGTGAACTTAACCTTACCCAAAAACACAGGTCTGCATTTTACAATATTTATTCCCTTAAAATGTCGGACACCATGATACAAACCTAAAACCCCATTACAGTCAACAGAGGGTCCGTTTGAGGTCCTGTATTCATCTGAGTGTCATCAGTTTTTGTCGTATGTGGAGAAAAATAAAAAGAAAATTTCTCCATTCTGACAGTCTGTGAAATTCAGAGCACACTCGGTTGACATCCAAGTGCGGTATGATTTTTTTCAGGGACCTATAGACTTGCATTGCCGATTTTGATCCAACCCTCATAATCGGACATGTCTGCGATATTTTGCCGAGGATCACTGGGTCAAGGAAAAAATTTGGCATGTGCACAGCCCCATAGAATATTATAGGATGAGTGCTATCCATGATAAACACAGGAAGCACTCGTACGAGAAAATCAGATGTGTGAACAGGCCCTTAGGCTGAATTTACATATAGGTAATAGATGGAAAAATAAACGCCTCCCCTCCCATGTGGCTCTTCTGAACTGAACATACATCACCATAGGGTTCATTGCGAAACTAATTTTTGGCCAGTTGGAGCCATATGAGGTTCTTGACTTGCAAACACATTTATATGCCCATATTACTCTGCAGTAAGTCATTGGCTAAACCTTTTTATGCATATTGATAATAAAATATCTCTTTTCCTACTAAATTCCCCAGTTTGAAAAAGTTCTCCATAATCAGGATGAACAGGATCAGAATCAAGAAATGGCTTCTTCAAACACCTTGGAGCTAAGAGACCTCAGTACAAGACATGCTGCAGATGACCAGACCTATTATCGGAGCTCAGCTGCCATCAGGGGATTTGAGAACCCATCCTATGAAGATATTGGAGAGACCACGTTTGGCCAGGACTCACAAAACGTCCGAGGTTTGACGCCGTTGTCTGAAGTGAGGGGATGGGCTGCAAAGGAGAATGGATCTCCTCACTCGGAGGACAGTCGAGAAGCAGAGACAGGAACGCACTCTGTGGATTATGGTTTTATCTGTTCTCTGGTCTTGTTGATCTGTGGCATAGTGCTCGTGGCTGTGGCGTACACCATACCACGGGAAGTACGGGTCAGCCCAGATTCTGTGTCCGCACGAGAGATGGAGAGGTTGGAACTATACTATGCACGTCTTGGCTCACACCTTGACAAGTGCATTATAGCAGGCTTAGGTTTGCTTACTTTGGGAGGAACACTCCTCTCCATGCTACTTATGATTTCTATATGTAAAGGGGAGCTGTACCGCAGGAGAAAATTCACCACGGCCAGAGGGCCAAGGACAAAATATGGCTCCCTCAACTTACGGATGAGGCAAGTGACTACCGAGGGGGGACAGATGTTGGTTGAACATGAAGTTCTTGAAATGACAAATCATGCTAACCAGCAGCAACACGAGCCATGAATGTACCGGGATCAATTACAAATACTGGAATGTGAGGGGTTAAAAGTTTCAGATGAACAAATTATTCTGGTATGGCTGTATTAATGTTTAATGAGGTCAGATTATTCCCGTACTGAGAGGTGCCTGTTGTTCGAATCTCAGAAACGATGAAGGGGGAAGGGTAGAGACATGAGAAATAGCGTAGTCAATCAATAGACTGCATTCATTAGAACAGAACTGCAAGTTCCAGCATGCCAATACATTTTACTTGTTGTTACTTGTAGTTCTGCAACAGCTGGAGATCTATACAAGTATGTTCTATTGTTTGGTCTGCTTCACATTAACAGACCAGAAATATGGATGTGGTTTAGTAATGGTTGGGATGGATGAGGGGCAGAGGTGAAACCATAGGCGGTGCAGGAGCTTAAGGGGGCCCAAAAGGTCTATTTGACCAAGACTTAGGAGACCAAGACTATTAATGACCTGTGGTAGTTGTGGGTCCTGTTGGTGTTTTTGCATTGAGAACTACGAACTTCAGGATACGCCAGGGGGTGGGGTGGAGTGGGATTATTGTTCATAAGCATTTCTATCCTGGAGTCATTGTGGGTGGGCTTATACTCTACAGATTTATACATTTCTACCCTGCATCATTCATGATTCATTGTGGGTGGGCTTACACACTACAGATCTATAAATCTCCATCCTGTATCGTTCATGATTCATTGTGGGTGGGCTTACACACTACAGATCTATAAATCTCCATCCTGCATCTTTCATGATTCATTGTGGGTGGGCTTACACACTACAGATCTATAAATCTCCATCCTGCATCTTTCATGATTCATTGTGGGTGGGCTTACACACTACAGATCTATAAATCTCCATCCTGCATCTTTCAGGAGTCCTTGCGGGTGGTCTTACACACTACAGATTTATACATTTCCATCCTGTATCATTCAGGAGTCATTGCAAACTGATTAACCCTGCTGTTCTGTTCGGTCTGGGGAGACCTATTTTGAACTTTGGTATTTTTTGGGGTGTTCAAGATGCGGTTCTGAAACTTGTGGTTGATTGACTTAAATGAGGATGGGTCGGTCGGCCACGGGTTTCAGAGCCGCATCTTGAATATTTTAAAGAATATTGAAGTTCAAAGTCGGTCATTTTTGACCAACAGAACAGCAGGGTTAATCCAATTTGAAGACCAATCACAATTGCTACCAAAACAATCCGACATGCTAACAATGTGCATCATCCGATGGACCAAATATTTAAGCTTTATTTAATAGTTGCTGGTGTGAAAACACCATTCTCTTAATGTCAGACTGGGAAGTCCTATAATGGCACTGCCTGCATTCAGACGCCCATAACATTATTCCCGGTCAGTATAATGGAGAGTCTCGATATCACATGTACACACAGCCTTAGGCTGCCGTCACACTATCCGTATTTGGTCAGTATTTTACATCAGTATTTGTAGCCAAAATCAGGAGTGGAACAAATAGAGGAAAAGTATAATATAAACATATGCACCATTTCTGTATTTATCACCCACTCCTGGTTTTGGCTACAAATACTGATGTAAAATACTGACCAAATACGGATAGTGTGACGGCAGCCTTACAGTGCACCGATTCCCAATCAGAGGGAGATGCAGGATCTTTTTTCTTATTAGTTCATACTGTGTTGGTAGGAGAATGTATGAAAAGGTAGTACACATCCCATCATTCCTGACTGACAAGAGCATATAGGCTGGGACTAGATGATAGCACGAATATTATATGTTATACCTAGTGCAGCACATGGGGCGCTGCATGACACAGGAGTAGATTCTCTCTTTGATCTCTGTCGTGCACCGCCTTCTTGGGTCTTGTATCACAGATAGAAAAGTCATCCTGGGATTAATAGTGCCATAGGCTTCATAATGGTGGATGTGGTGGAACACAAACCATATAGCTGTAGGAATCCTGAGCGTTCAGACATTAGAGAATGACAGAATGAAATTTACATTGAAGCATCAGTTTATTAAAGGGGTTGTGTACATTAGAAAAAGTTTTATACAACCCATTAAAGAATTAAAATTAATACAATGGGTGGTCTCTGTACCAGATTGATGGTTAGTGTGGGAATGTTTACAAAGAGCGTCTCGTGTTCTGGACGTCCTGCCTTGTATGACACACACAACCCATTCAATAGAATGGACTCTGTAATGTTTTATTTCTCTAGTGGTGGTGCTGTACAAAAACTGAACCCTTACTGACAGATTTCGCCACAGATCACAGTAGATCGCTGGGGGGTCCAAGCAGGGGGAGCACCTCGTGTCCTGCTTATTGAAAAGGAACTCCTCAAACAAGTAGTGATTATGGAGCATATATATATATATATATATATATACACACATACATACACATATATATACCTATCCATATATATATATATATACCTATCTACTATATAATTGTCTAAGGGTCACTTCCGTCTGTCTGTCCTTCTTTCTGTCACGGATATTCATTGGTCGAGGCCTCTGTCTGTCATGGAATCCAAGTCGCTGATCGGTCGCGCCAGCTGCCTGTCATGGCTGCTGCAACTAATCAGCGATGGCCACAGTCCGATTAGTCCCTCCCTACTCCCCTGCAGTCAGCGCCCGCTCCATACTCCCCGCAGTCACCGCTCACACAGGGTTAATGCCAGCGGTACCAGACCACGTTATGCCGCGGGTAACTCACTCCGTTACCACCGCTATTAACCCTGTGTGACCAAGTTTTTACTATTGATGCTGCCTATGCAGCGTCAATAGTAAAAACATCTAATGTTAAAAATAATAAAAAAAATAAAAAATCATGATATACTCACCTTTCGCGACGTTCCGGTGACCGCTCCATGCAAGCGGCAGTTTCCGGTGGCAAGGATGGTATGGGAGAAGGACCTGCCATGACGTCACGGTCATGTGACCGCAACGTCATCACAGGCCCTGCGCGCCTGCGTGAGGACCTGCCATGACGTCACGGTCATGTGACCGCGACATCATCAAAGGCCCTGCGCGAGAACGACCTGCCATGACATCACGGTCATGTGACCAAACTACAAGGGGCCCTCGGAAGGTGAGTATATGTTTATCTTTTAACCTGTGACATACGTGGCTGGGCACTATACTACGTGGCTCTGGTGCTGTATACTACGTCGCTGTGCAATATGCTACGTGGCTCTGTGCTGTATACTACGTCACTGGGCAATATACTACGTGAATGGGCAATATACTACGTGGCTGGACAATATACTACGTGACTGGGCAATATACTACATCACTGGGCAATATACTACGTGACTGGGCAATATACTGCGTGGCTGGGCAATATACTACGTGGCTCTGTGCTGTATACTACGTGACTGGGCAATATACTACGTGGACATGCATATTCTAGAATACCCGATGCATTAGAATCGGGCCACCATCTAGTGTATATATATATATATATATATATATATATATATATACATACACATATATATATACATACACAACCCCTGGCATAAATTATGTAATCACCAGCCTTGGAGGATGTTGATTAAGTTGTTTAATTTTGTAGAAAAAAAGCAGATCCCAGACAAGGCACAAAACTAAAGTCATTTCAAATGGCAACTTTCTGGCTTTAAAGGGACTCTGTCACCTGAATTTGGAGGGAACAATCTTCAGCCATAGGGGCGGAGTTTTCTGGTGTTTGATTCACCCTTTCCTTACCCGCTGGCTGCATGCTGGCTGCAATATTGGATTGAAGTTCATTCTCTGTCCTCCATAGTACACGACTGCGCAAGGCAAGATTGTCTTGTGCAGGCATGTACTACGGAGGACAGAGAATGAACTTCAATCCAATATTGCAGCTAGCATGCAACCAGCGGGTAAGGAAAGGGTGAATCAAACACCCAAAAACCTCGCCCCTATGGCTGAAGATTGTTCCCTCCAAATTCAGGTGACAGAGTCCCTTTAAGAAACAGTAAAAGAAATCAAGAACAAAAGATGTGGTAGTCAGTAATGGTTACTTTTTTTTAACCAAGCATAGGGGACAAATTATGGGATCACTCAATTCTGAGGAAAAAATTATGGAATCACCCTGTAAATTTTCATACCTGAACAACACCTGCATCAAATTAGATGTGCTCGTTAGTCTGCATCTTAAAAGGAGTGATCACACCTTGGAGAGCTGTTGCACCAAGTGGACTGACATGAATCATGGCTCCAACATGAGAGATGTCAATTGAAACAAAGGAGAGGATTATCAAACTCTTAAAAGAGGGTAAATCATCACGCAATGTTGAGAAAGATGTTGGTTTTTCACAGTCAGCTGTGTCTAAAATCTGGACCAAATACAAACAACATGGGAATGGTGTTAAAGGCAAACATACTGGTAGACCAAGGAAGACATCAAAGCGTCAAGACCGGAAACTTCAAGCAGTATGTCTCCAAAACAAGAAATGCACCTTTGGTTTCTGTGCTGCCGCTCTGATTAATGCCCTCCTTGCCAGGGCTGAGAGTTTTGGTAGGCACCCCTCTCTTGGCAGGTTTGTTGTGATACCATGTTCTTTCCATTTGATGATAATGGATTTGATTGGCTGACTTGTACTTCTCAACAACTTTGTCCCTGACTTGTTTAGAGATCTTCCTGGTGTTGTTTCGTGAGTGGTGCATCTTACTTAATGGTGTTGCAGCCTCTGTGGCCTTTCAGAAAAGCTGTGTATATACTGACCGACCATGTGACAATCAGATTGCACACAGGTGGACTTCTTTTCATTAAGCATATGACTTATGAAGGGACCATGCACCATAAATTTGTAGGGGTTTCATCGCAAAAGGAGTGAACACATATGCACATGCCAATTTATTTGATCCCATAAATGAAATTTATGCCTATATTTATCTCACTTCACTAGCTTAAAATGATTTAGTGCTGATGCATCACACACAAATCGGATTACAAAAATATTTAAACACAGGTTGTAATGTAACAAAATAGGTAAAAAGCCAAGGGGGTGAATACTTTTGCAAGACACTGTATATATTTTATAGCATTTTCCTAGAGCAGACAAACCTTTCATCCTAGTGCAATGGAAAAACATATGTAAAGCAAAAAAAAAACCCTCATAAAATAATAGTGTTTTGATACATATTTTCCCAAATAGGTTCTTAACCCCCAGAGCTTTTTTTCGGTTTCTGCATTTTTGTTTTTCGCTCCCCTCCTTCCCAGAGCCATAACTTTTTTATTTTTCCATCAGTATGGCCATGTGAGGGCTTATTTTTTGCGGGACGAGTTGTAATTTTGTACGACGTCATTGATTTTATAATGTCGTGTACTAGAAAACGGGAAAAAAATTCCAAGTGCGGTGAAATTGCGAAAAAAGTGCAATCCCACACTTGTTTTTTGTTTGGCTTTTTTTGCTAGGTTCACTAAATGCTAAAACTGACCTGACATTATGATTCTCCAGGTCATTACGAGTTCATAGACACCAAACATGTCTAGGTTCATTGTTATCTAAGTGGTGAAAAAAAATTCCAAACTTTGCTTAAAAAAAAAAAAAAATTGATACATTTTCCGATACCCGTAACGCCTCTATTTTTTGTGATCTGGGGTTGCGTGAGGGCTTATTTTTTGCGTGCCGAGCTGATGTTTTTAATGATACCATGAAGGTGCCGATATGATCTTTTGATCTCCTGTTATTGCATTTTAATGCAATATCGTGGGAATCAAAAAACTTAATTCTGGCGTTTTTTAATTTTTTTTCTTGCTACGCCGTTTAGCGATCAGGTTAATCCTTTTTATTGATAGATCGAGCGATTCTGAATGCAGCGATACCAAATATGTGTAGGTTTGATTTTTTTTTTATTGTTTTATTTTGAATGGAGCGAAAAGGTGGGTGATTTAAACTTGCCGTATTTTCACGCGACCGGTCACGCAACCGCGACATCATCGCAGGTCCTACGCTCAATGCATTCTTAGGAACGGAGGCTGCCGCTTGCACCGCTGAGAGCCAGAGTCCGTCGGAGAGGTGAGTATATCCATATTTTGTATTCTTTATTTTTTACATGAATATGGATCCCAGGGCCTGAAGGAGAGTCTCCTCGCCGTATAAGATGACTGTGCGTATAAGATGACCCCCGTCTTATACGGCGAGTATATCCCAAATTCCATATTTTATATGGAAAAGTTGGGGCATCAAAGCAGGGGTTCTGCCATCAGACATACTATTCCGTCCGATGGCAGAAAGGGATTATTTGGGACTTTTTTTTTTTACTATGGGACTACAAACTAACAGGCAGGATGTTACTAACTACCTTCCTGTTCTATTCTGCGCTGGCTCAGAGAGGTCACTGATGGCTCCTGCCGGAAATTCTGCTGCTCAAACTTAACAGAGCAGTTCTTCCTCTTCTGGGCTGCTCAGACTACATTGCGTGTCTACTGGCGTCATGTTGATTGACAGCTG
The DNA here is from genome assembly GCF_032444005.1 of Ranitomeya imitator. Lineage (NCBI taxonomy): Eukaryota > Metazoa > Chordata > Amphibia > Anura > Dendrobatidae > Ranitomeya > Ranitomeya imitator. The sequence continues at coordinate 448,052,063 of NC_091283.1, read as the reverse complement.
GCACCCTGCAGTTAGGCAATGGGGAGCTGGATGTCAATCAGCATGTCAGCAGTCACGCCATGTTGACAGAGTGGAAGAGAAGCAGCTGCTCTGTTGAAGTCACGTCATCAGAAGCTGCAGAATCACGGCACATGATTAAGTAGCTGCTGATGGTCCAGTTAAAATTTGTCTTTTCTCATCTAGAGGAGAAACAGTCAGTAGGAGAGGGAAGACATTAGCAAACTAGAATTAGTACCAATTACAGTTCAATTCAACCTAAAAAGAAAAACACGTTCATGTAGTCACAAGGATATACATAAGGCGCTTTGTACTATAGGTTGTGACGATCCTAGTAATCATAGCCGCAGGTGTTAAAGCACACGTAGATCTCATTTTATAGATCCCATGCATCTAAAATCGAAACTTTGTTTAGGAAACTTTTAAAAAATAGTCTCAAGACAAAAAATCTCCTTGTGTTTACAGCTCCAATGCAGACATGTGTGTTCCCATGGTTACACAATACGAACAAACCTGTGTGTAGTCTTATTCTAGTCATAATGACCCGAAGACCGTACAAAAGCACTGGCAGAGAAACAACTGTAGTGCCAGACTACACATGGTATTCTTGTAGTCTGTAATCATAAAAACACATACACTGCCGTGTAAAAGTATTCATATCGTGTCAACTTTTTCACATTTTTTTCTATGTAACACCCCTAAACCTAAATGTATTTTATTGGGATTTTATGTTATACACCAACACAAAGTAGGACGTATTAGTCAAATGATACATTGTTTTCTAATAATTTTTTTTTAAAAATCTGAAAATTGTGACATGCATTTGTATTTAGCATCCTTGAATCAATACTTTGTAGGACCGCCTTTCGCAGTGATTACTGCTGTAAGTCTTTTGGGGTATGTCTCTACTAGCGTTGCACATATAGGAGGCTGAAATTTTTGCCCATTTGCTCTCGTACAGCGAGCTTTGATGGAGGTGTCTGAACAGCAATTTTCAAATCTTGCCACAGATTCTCGATGGGACTCAGGTCTGAACTGTGACTGGGCCCGTTCGCACACAAAAATGCTTTGATCTAAACCATCAATTGTAGCACTGGCCTTATGTTTAGGGCCATTATCCTGCTGGAAGGTGAACATACACCCCAGTCTCAAGACTTTTACAGCCTCTAATAGGTTTTCTTCCAGCACTGTCCTGTGTTTACCTCCATCTAGCTTCACATCAATTCTATCTAGCTTCCCTGTCACTGCTGAAGAAAAGCATCCCCACAGCATGATGCTGCCACCACCATATTTAACAATGGGGATGGTGTTTTCAGAGTGATGTGCAGTGTAAGGATATGTGCACACGTATTCTGGAGGACTGCGGATTTTTCCCGCAGCGGATTTGGAAAAACCGCAGTGCAAAACCGCTGCGTTTTTTCCTGCGGATTTATCGCGGTTTCTACTGCGGATTCCGCTGCGGCTTTACACCTGCAGTTTTCTATTGGAGCATGTGTAAAACCGCAGTGGAATCCGCAAAGAATTGACATGCTGCGGAATATAAACAGCTGCGTTTCCGCGCGTTTTTTTCCACAGTATGTGCACTGCGGATTTAGTTTCCCATAGTTTAACATGGTACTGTAAAGTCATGGGAAACCGCTGCGGATCCGCAGCTGCAGAAACGCTACGGATCCGCAGCAAAATCCGCAGCGTGTGCACATACCCTTAGTTTTCTACCACCAATAGCTCTTTGCATTTAGCCCAAAAAGTACTACTTTGGTCTCTTGTTCCATATGCTTGCTACATGCAAACGGGACTTCTTACGGATTGCTTTAAAAAATGTCTTTCTTCTTGTTTCTCTTCCATAAAGGCCAGATTTGTGGATTATTTGACTAATTGTTGTCCTACATACAAATTCTCCCACCTGAGCTGTGGATCTCAACAGTGCTCAGTGAGATGTTCAGAGCTTAAGATTTGAGACTTTAAAAAAAAAAAAAAAACAACAAAAAACTAATCCTGCTTTACTTTTCTCCACAACTTTATCCTTGACCTGTCTGGTGTGTTCTTCAGTTGTAATGATGCTGCTTGATTCCTAATGTTCCCAAACAAACCTTTGAGGCCTTTACAGAACAGCTGTAGTTATATCTGAGAATATATTACAAACAGGTGGACTCAATTTACTAATTATGTGACTCCTGGAGGCAATTGGTCACTCAAGATTTTATTCAGTCATATCAGACTATGTGGGGGCTGAATTCAAATGGACATCACAATTTTCAGATTTAGGATAAGTTCACACAGGGCGTTTTTTGCTGCAGCAAAACATGATCTTCTTGGCAGTAAAGAAGCTGCATCAAAAACACAGGTTTAAGTGCATTTTTTTTCTCTTTGTCCATGCTAATTAATGTCCTTGGATTTTCAGCAGCAAATAATGATACCTGCGTTTTTGCTGAGTTTTTTTCAACATCCATTCAAGTCAATGGGTGAAAAAACGCAGAAAAAACGCTGAAAGAAGTGACATGCTCTACGTCCAAAAAACGCAGCAAAGCACAAAATACTGATCACACAAAAAAACAATGTGTGTGCATGAGATTTCTGAAACCTCATAGGCTTTGCTGGTATTGTAAAAAGCAGCTGAAAATTAGTATAAAAAAAAAGCAGCAAAAACGCCCTGTGTGAACTTACCCTAAGGCTTTGTATACACGATGCGGATTTTGCAGCGGATCCGCAGCGGATTTGACCGCTGCGGATCCGCAGCAGTTTTCCATGCGGTGTACAGTACAGTGTAACCCTATGGAAAACAAAATCCGCAGTGCACACGATGCAGAAAAATCCGCGCGGATTCTCTGCGGAAAAAAGAAGGAGCAGGTCACTTCTTTCTGCGGATTCCGCAGCGGATTTCAACTTGCACCAATAGGAAAGTGCAGTTGAAAACCCGCAGAGGAATCCGCAGAAGAAACTGCACACAAATCCGCAGTGAAAACCGCAGCGGTTTTGCACTACGGATTTTCCAAATCCGCGGCGGCAAAATCCGCGGCAAAATCCGCATCGTGTGCACATACCCTTATAGTTTTTAAATATTTAGAAAACCATGTATCATTTCCTTTACACTTCACAAACTCTTGCTACTTTGTGTTGGTATAGCACATAAAAATCACAATAAAATACATTTAAGTTTGTGGGTGTAACATGAAAAAAACGTTTACGGGGTAGGAATATATTTTCAAGCACTGTAAATCGGCATAGGAGTTTTTTTTATCAAACTGTGCTTAATTATATATATTTTTAGATGCATCTGAGCCACGAAATTTACATTAATAGAGACTGCACAATTTTTGATTTATTCATTTTGTGGAGGTGGTTGAGTGCGTTGAATGTGCCAACGGCAATGTAAAAAGTAACCTGTAAGACTTGAGTCTGGTGATGTTGTGACATAGAGAGGAGCAAGGATGCCTGAACCATAAAATTTAACAGAGAAAAGTGTATGCAAATAAAGGTGGGAATACCACAAAGATTTTAGGCAAAAAATTCAAAAAGTTTATTTCCACACACAAGATACTACACACAGATAAAAAACATCTAAAAACCATTCCACAATGGGAAAAACATATTAGATCCAATATTCCAAAATATAGTATTTATTCAAGGTATATATATATATATATATATTGTTCCTGGCTATAATCTTTCTTGCATCAAAACAGTTAGTTTGCAGATAGATAGTCAATATCCAAAGGTGCTGAATACTTCACCCTAACCAGTCCACTGGTCCACTACAGTGGCCCCCTGGTCCCATAAGCAGCGGTGCAGCCAGGATATGGAAGAGTACAGGACTCACGCGTTCCGACACACACGGTGTCATTCTCAAGGTGACGCTCATGGTGATAAGATGTTACATGCAGCATTTATATACTAAACTGTTTTGGAGCAAGAAAGATTATAGCCAGGAAAGATTATAGCCAGTGTGTATATATATATATATATATATATATATATATATATATATATATATATATATATAAACATCGTGGATAAATACTATATTGTGGAATATTGGATCTAATATGTACTTCCCATTGTGGAATGGTTTTTAGATTTTTTTAACTGTGTAGTATCTTGTGTGTGGAAATAAACTTTTTGTATTGTTTGCCTAAAATCTTTGTGGTGTTTCCACCTTTATTTGCATGTACTTTTCTCCTTTAAATTCTAAGTATATTTCTTACATGCATGGTAGTGAACCCACGGCATCTTTTCAATATTATATGATGGTGCCCACTTAAAAAATCTCTATTTAGATACCTGAACCATCTCACAAACCAGCAATCAATGTAAATTCTGCTGATTTATTAAAAAGTTCACACAAAAAAATCTATAGCACGTCCATGGTGGAAACCCAACAACTGGGGGTGAGATCAGGGAGCGCTCACCCGATCGTCGGCAGTAGAATTTACATGAAATACACAAAGTTTCTCTCCACCTGCGCGCCATTCATCAGAGATTTATGCCAAGGATTCTCTGCATTGTGTCTTCTTACTGGTTTGTAATAAAGGAGAATAATAACACGGTGTTTTGTGCTACTATTTTATATGAACCCTTACAGTCTGCAGCTTGTAACAGATTGGTAGCGTTATAAGACATGCAACTGATATGTCACATGTAGATGTTTACGTCTCTAGAGGGCCTAAGAACTGGAGACGTCACTATAAAGTGATCAGGGGGCAAAGAATTTTCACTTGTCCTCCTTATTAACAGGGCAGTGGTTGCCTTTCCCTAGCCTGAAATGGCTGATAACAGAGGCAGCAGACCAACCACAAAGCTCATGGAGAGGTGACATACCTCAAGATTAGCCTGCCTTTACACAGCCATATTGTTTAATATAATTTTTGATATGCGGCGAAGGGACTTCAACCACGTCCACATGAAGTAGTCATATTTGCTAGGAGGCACTCAGCTGATGTCACATATGTTTGAGAAACCAAAGCAGCTGGGATCAGCATGACGTCTTCAAGTCCAGTTTAATTCATTTACAAAGCAGAAAGCAGCGACTTGGCCTTGTAATATTTTAGATTGGCCCAAATAACATGGAAGAAAACACCAACTCCTTCTCAATGGCCTTTGTGGTTCATCACATGAACATGTCGTCATATCCTGGGGGTGGCAGATGATCAGGATCAGGCCTGTGAAGGAACAGGACATCATCACTATTCGTCATACAGACACCTCAACCCATATGCAAAAAAAATGGGGAATTGCTTATTTTACTTACCCAGGACGACCAGAACCAATAGGCCCAAAGGGATCAAAACGTGCCCCAGGAGGCACCGCTCCAGGAGGAAGGCAACCTAGTGGATCAGGTCTGGGTCTGGTACGGCCAGCATGGAAGGGATCCATGATCATACCCCCAGAGTGTCCTCTGTAGGAAGGCAAGTCGACTGTGTGTTATACAGTAGTAAAGATAATTAACATCTAGCTACAACTATCACATAGTAGACGAGGAAAGAAAAACATGGCTGCTTTCTTCCAAGCACAATATGCAGACCGTTTTTCTTATTAAATTAATAACTACTAAAGGGTTATTCCCCCCCCAAAACAAGTTATTCCCTATAAATAGGGTAGGGGATAATTTGCTGATCGCTAGGGGTCCCAGCGCTCAGATTTCTCTGGCAGACCTATGGAGAGAAAAAATGGAGCAGAGGTCGAGCATGCCTACCTCCCATGAATCGGGGAGAACTTGCTGGGTTTTTTGAGGGGACGGTGTGGGTGGAATAACTTCTTGACACTATTCTTTTTAGTGATAGACACTACATACAAACTTTACTTAAATATCACATTAGTTATCATTTATTGATCCGGAGTTACAGTCCTGTGTTAAACTCCAGAGCTTCACTCACTATTCTACTGGTAGAGTCACTGTGTACATACATTACATTACTTATCCTGAGTTACATCCTGTATTATACTCCAGAGCTGCACTCACTATTCTGCTGCTGAGTCACTGTGTACATACATTACATTACTTATCCTGTACTGATCCTGAGTTACATCCTGTATTATACTCCAGAGCTGCATTCACTATTCTGCTGGTGGAGTCACTGTGTACATACATTGCATTACTTATCCTGTACTGATCCTGAGTTACATCCTGCATTATACCCCAGAGCTGCACTCCCTATTCTGCTGGTGCAGTCATTGTGTACATACATTACATTACTTATCCTGTACTGATCCTGAGTTAGATCCTGTATTATACTCCAGAGCTGCATTCACTATTCTGCTGGTGGAGTCACTGTGTACATACATTGGATTACTTATCCTGTACTGATCCTGAGTTATATCCTGTATTATACTCCAGAGCTGCACTCACTATTCTGCTGGTGGAGTCACTGTGAAAATACATTACTTATCCTGCACTGATCCTGAGTTACATCCTGCATTATACCCCAGAGCTGCATTCACTATTCTGCTGGTGCAGTCATTGTGTACATACATTACATTACTTATCCTGTACTGATTCTGAGTTACATCCTGCATTATACCGCAGAGCTGCACTCACTATTCTGCTGCTGAGTCACTGTGTACATTCATTACATTACTTATCCTGTACTGATCCTGAGTTACATCCTGTATTATACTCCAGAGCTGCACTCACTATTCTGCTGGTGGAGTCACTGTGTACATACATTACTTATCCTGCAGTGATCCTGAGTTACATCCTGCATTATACCCCAGAGCTGCATTCACTATTCTGCTGGTGCAGTCACTGTGTACATACATTACATTACTTATCCTGTACTGATCCTGAGTTACATCCTGCATTATACCCCAGAGCTGCACTCACTATTCTGCTGGTGGAGTCACTGTGTACATACATTGCATTACTTATCCTGTACTGATCCTGAGTTACATCCTGCATTATACCCCAGAGCTGCACTCCCTATTCTGCTGGTGCAGTCATTGTGTACATACATTACATTACTTATCCTGTACTGATCCTGAGTTAGATCCTGTATTATACTCCAGAGCTGCATTCACTATTCTGCTGGTGGAGTCACTGTGTACATACATTGCATTACTTATCCTGTACTCATCCTGAGTTACATCCTGTATTATACTCCAGAGCTGCACTCACTATTCTGCTGGTGGAGTCACTGTGTACATACATTACATTACTTATCCTGTACTGATCCGGAGTTACATCCTGTATTATACTCCAGAGCTGCACTCACTATTCTGCTGGTGGAGTCACTGTGTACATACATTACATTACTTATCCTGTACTGATCCTGAGTTACATCCTGTATTATACTCCAGAGCTGCACTCACTATTCTGCTGGTGGAGTCACTGTGTACATACATTACATTACTTATCCTGTACTGATCCGGAGTTACATCCTGTATTATACTCCAGAGCTGCACTCACTATTCTGCTTGTGGAGTCACTGTGTACATACATTACATTACTTATCCTGTACTAATCCTGAGTTACACCTTGTATTATACTCCAGAGCTGCACTCACTATTCTGCTGGTGGAGTCACTATGTGCATACATTACATTACTTATCCTGTACTGATTCTGAGTTACATCCTGTATTATACTCCAGAGCTGCACTCACTATTCTGCTGGTGGGGTCACTGTGTACATACATTACATTACTTATCCTGTACTGATCCTGAGTTACATCCTGCATTATACCCCAGAGCTGCACTCACTATTCTGCTGCTGAGTCACTGTGTACATACATTACATTACTTATCCTGTACTGATCCTGAGTTACATCCTGTATTATACTCCAGAGCTGCATTCACTATTCTGCTAGTGGAGTCACTGTGTACATACATTGCATTACTTATCCTGTACTGATCCTGAGTTACATCCTGCATTATACCCCAGAGCTGCACTCCCTATTCTGCTGGTGCAGTCATTGTGTACATACATTACATTACTTATCCTGTACTGATCCTGAGTTAGATCCTGTATTATACTCCAGAGCTGCATTCACTATTCTGCTGGTGGAGTCACTGTGTACATACATTGGATTACTTATCCTGTACTGATCCTGAGTTATATCCTGTATTATACTCCAGAGCTGCACTCACTATTCTGCTGGTGGAGTCACTGTGTACATACATTACATTACTTATCCTGTACTGATCCTGAGTTACATTCTGTATTATACCCCAGAGCTGCACTCACTATTCTGCTGCTGAGTCACTGTGTACATATATTACATTACTTATCCTGTACTGATCCTGAGTTACATCCTGTATTATACTCCAGAGCTGCACTCACTATTCTGCTGGTGGAGTCACTGTGTACATATATTACATTACTTATCCTGAGTTACATCCTGTATTATACTCCAGAGCTGCACTAACTATTCTGGTGGAGTCACTGTGTACATACATTACATTACTTATCCTGTACTGATCCTGAGTTACATCTTGTATTATACTGCAGAGCTGCACTCACTATTCTGCTGGTGGAGTCACTGTGTACATATATTACATTACTTATCCTGTACTGATCCTGAGTTACATCCTGTATTATACCCCAGAGCTGCACTCACTATTCTGCTGGTGCAGTCACTGTGTACATATATTACATTACTTATCCTGTACTGATCCTGAGTTACATCCTGTATTATACCCCAGAGCTGCACTCACTATTCTGCTGCTGAGTCACTGTGTACATATATTACATTACTTATCCTGTACTGATCCTGAGTTACATCCTGTATTATACTCCAGAGCTGCACTAACTATTCTGGTGGTGGAGTCACTGTGTACATACATTACATTACTTATCCTGTACTTATCCCGAGTTACATTCTATATTATATTCCAGAGCTGCGCTCTGTATTCTGCTGGTTGTTATTAGAAACAGTCAGCAATCTTGAAGACAGACACCCCTCCAAACAATAGAGCTATCTGTGTACAACCTATAGGTATCTTGGTGTTCGGGTAATAAGGGCATTAGGTATTACTGTGTTACATATGGCCCGGGATGAGTACATTGATGGATGGATTGGTGCCAGATGTTGCAGCTTAGAATAATTCTACTCTGTCCTTACATACAACCACATGGGCCTAAGGGAACTCACCCCAGGGGGTCCAGGTCTGCTGCACCGTATGGAAAGTGTCCAGGAGGGTCTGTCCTAAAGAACAGATGTAACATAGGACTGGAGGTAAGCAAAGAAAGGAGAAAAAGGTGACAGGAGGAGGAAGAGAAGAGCACCTACCAGGGAGGGTGACGTGAAGCTGGGTTCCTAGTGGGAACTCTTAGGGGATCATCATCTGCTTGAGGCCTCTCCCGTGGTTTCTCTGCTTTCACATTCTCCTTTTTGGAGCCAAATAAAGGGGAGAAAAGCTTAGCTTGCAACTGGCGCTTCAGCTCCACAGGATTTTTATACACGCTACAATAGAAAAGGTGAAAACATCATGGACTTCTTTAAATCAGCACTTTGGATAGCTCTGATTATACACTTAAGACTAACGCAACCTATTTTTCTCCAATTCATCTAACATAAAAACTAAAATTAAATAAATGTGTCCACTTTGTGTATACAGCTCCTATACAGACTAATGTGTCTCAATGAGCACAAACAAGCATTGTGTGGCCTGATCCTGCATAGTCATGAGTAACTTCACTCCGTCTTCTTGATAATCTCTACTGATGGTAAATTATAAGTCCACCACTATAGAGAAGGCGCACTGACCGGTGGTACTGCCCGATCTGGGCACTGTCTATGAAGTCCTCGATCTTCAAGGTGACATCAGAAACCTTGTCCGACTGAAGCTCCTGCAAGAAGGAAGCACAACGGTCTATTTCACATCCTAATGGACACACATGACAGATTATTGGTTCACAGTAATCCAGAACAGCAGGTGTGCAGACTTTTGCAACCACTTTTATTGCTCATGTACATCCTAAATAAAAAAGTAATTTTGCATTAAAGGGAACCTGTCAACAGGATTGTGCTGAGTAATCTACAGAAAGTGTCAGGTCGGCGCCGTTATACTGATTAATGATACCTGGGTGATGAAATCCGACATGTGGTTGTTGTTTAATCTTTTTATTTTTCGGTTTTGAGTTAATGATATGCTCGTGATCCGGGGCGGCCTGTGGGGTGGTCTTCATGTGGTGCTCTATTTAGGTATTCATAATGAAGACTGCTAACAGGTCACTGATCCCTCACTAACCTGCCCCCTAGATTACATAATTAATATTATATATACACGGTCAGCTCCAGGTTTTTGTAGGCCCCTTTAACCCCTTCATGACCGGGGGATTTTTCAATTTTCCGTGTTTATTTTTCGCTCCCCTCCTTCCCAGAGCCATAACTTTTTTATTTTTCTGTCAATTTGGCCATGTGAGGGCTTATTTTTTGCGGGACGAGTTGTACTTTTGAACGACATCATTGGTTTTAGCATGTCGTGTACTAGAAAACGGGAAAAAAATTCCAAGTGCGGTGAAATTGCAAAAAAAAGTGCAATCACACACTTGTTTTTTGTTTGGCTTTTTTGCTAGGTTCACTAAATGCTAAAAATGACCTGACATTATGATTCTCCAGGTCATTACGAGTTCATAGACACCAAACATGACTAGGTTATTTTTTATCTAAGTGGTGAAAAAAAATTCCAAACTTTGCTAAAAAAAAAAAAATTGCGCCATTTTCCGATACTCGTAGCGTCTCCATTTTTCATGATCTGGGGTCGGTTGAGGGCTTATTTTTTGCGTGCCGAGATGACGTTTTTAATGATAGCATTTCGGTGCAGATACGTTCTTTTGATCGCCCGTTATTGCATTTTAATGCAATGTCGCGGCGACCAAAAAAACGTAATTCTGGCGTTTCGAATTTTTTTCCCGCTACGCTGTTTAGCGATCAGGTTAATACTTTTTTTTAATTGATAGATCGGGCGATTCTGAGCGCGGCGATACCAAATATGCGTAGATTTGATATTTTTTTTTATTGATTTATTTTGATTGGGGCGAAAGGGGGGTGATTTAAACTTTTATGTTTTTTTTATTTTTTTCACATTTTTTTAAACTTTTTTTTTTAACTTTTGCCATGCTTCAATAGCCTCCATGGGAGGCTAGAAGCAGGCATAGCACGATCGCCTCTGCTACATAGCAGCGATCTGCTGATCGCTGCTATGTAGCAGAATTGCACGTGTGCTGTGAGCGCCGACCACAGGGTGGCGCTCACAGCGACGGGCGATCAGTAACCATAGAGGTCTCTAGGACCTCTATGGTTACCATCCAGACGCATCGCCGACCCCCGATCATGTGACGGGGGTCGGCGATGATGTCATTTCCGGCCGCCCAGCCGGAAGCGGTAGTTAAATGCCGCTGTCTGCGTTTGACAGCGGCATTTAACTAGTTAATAGGTGCGGGCAGATCGCGATTCTGCCCGCACCTATTACGGGCACATGTCAGCTGTTCAAAACAGCTGACATGTCCCGGCTTTGGTGCGGGCTCACCGCGGAGCCCTGCATCAAAGCAGGGGAGCCGGCATCGGACGGTATAGTACGTCCGATGCCGGTAAGGGGTTAAACACATACCACAATTCATGATGTACAGATACAGCAGAGAAATAAAGGTATAGTACAATTCCAAAGATTTCACTTACTTCTTACATTACATGAGTGATATTAATAGTTTAGAAATGGCACAGTATAGTCCTCTATACAGTATTATGGGCACCACATAGTGCTTCATACAGAATAATGAGCCTCATATAATGCTCCATAAAGAATGGGCCCCATATATTGCTCCATACAGAATGGACGCCATATAATGCTCCATACAGAATAATCTACTCCATGTAATGCTCTAGACAGAATAATGAGCCCCATATATTGCTCCATACAGTATGAGCCCCATATAATGCTCTATACAGTAGAATGAGCCCCATATAAAGCACCATACAGTATGATGGGTCCCATATATTGCTCCATACAGAAGAGCCCCACATAATGCTCCATAATGGGCCACATATAATACCCCATACAGTATATGATGTGCACCATATAATGCTCCAAACAGAATGGGCCCCATATAATGCACCATATATAACAGGCCCCATAAGATGCTCCATATGTAATTGGACCAATAAGATGCTCCATACGTAATTGGCCACATAAGATGCTCCATATATAATTGGCCCTATAAGATGCTCCATATATAATAGGCCCCACATACTGCTCCATATGCAATTGGCCCCATAAGATGCTCCAATGTAATTGGCCCCATAAGATGCTCCATATGTAATTGGCCCCATAAGATGCTCCGATGTAATTCGCCCCATAAGATGCTCCATATATAATGGGCCCCATAAGTGTCACGCACAGCGTAGGAAAGAAATGTTTATCAAATGGAAAGAGGGAGGCATATCTAAAGAAGAATATACTGTAATGTTATCTGCATAACCTGCAGGGCACGCATCAGATTATCTAAAGCTAATAATGAATTAAGGCTTGCAAGAGACGTCAAAAGCAATAATAAAGGAGTTTGGGGATATGTCAAAAGTAAAAGAAAAGTCAAAGATGCTATAGGATTTTTACAGGGTGAAAATGGTGAAATGGTAAGAAAGAATATTGAGAAGGCCGAACTTTTAAATTCCTTTTTTGCATCTGTTTTCCCTCAGAAAGGAATTGTAACATCAACTGATCTTCACTGTCCTATTAAACGAATAGAAGAATCCAAGATATCTATAAACAGAAGAATAGTGAGGAAACATGTAGCTAACAAATTAATTCAAGTCTCCAGGTCCAGATGAATTACACCCCAGAGTACTGAAAGAGATAGCAGAAGAAATTTTTGAACCACTCTCCATAATCTTTGAAAATTCTTGGAGAACAGGAGAAGTCCCAGAAGACTGGAGAAGAGCAAATGTTGTTCCCATCTTCAAAAAGGGTAAGAAGGTGGACCCAGGGAACTATAGGCCAGTGAGTCTGACTTCTATACCAGGAAAGAGCTTTGAACAAATTAGTAAACAACATGAATGAAAGTACCTGGATAAGAATTAAGTGATTAACCAGAGTCAACATGGGTTTGTAACTAATAAGTCATGTCAGACTAACTTAATTTCCTTCTATGACAGAATCACTGACTGGGTGGATCAGTGAAATGCTGTAGATATAGTATATATTGACTTCAGCAAAGTATTTGACAAAGTATCTCATCCCATCCTTATTGAAAAAAATGACTAAGTATGGAATGGAAAAGGCAACTGTTAGATGGATTCATAACTGGCTTAATGATCGGACCCAAAGAGTGGTCGTAAATGGCTGCACATCCAGTTGGAAGAATGTCTCAAGTGGGGTACCACAGGGTTCTGTCCTGGGCCCTGTATTGTTCAACATCTTTATCAATGATTTAGATGAAGGAATTGAGGGTACACTGATTAAATTTGCTGATGACACAAAGCTAGGAGGGATAGCTAATACTATAGAAGAGAGAGAGAGATGATTCAAAAATATATAATTAAACTGGAGCAGTGGGCATCAACTAACAGAATGGTTTTTAACAAGGAAAAATGCAAAGTACTACATCTGGGCAATAAAAATGAAAAATGCATATACAGAATGGGAGGAATAGGGCTAAGCAACAGCACATGTGAAAAAGACTTGGGTATAATAATAGATCATAAACTGAACATGAGTCAACAGTCTGATGCAGCAGCAAAAAAGGCAAATGCAATTCTTGGATGTATTAACAGAAGCATATAGTCTAGATCACACAAAGTCATTATTGCCCTCTACTCCTCTTTGGTCAGACCTTATCTGGAATACTGTGTCCAGTTTTGGGCACCACATTTTAAAAAAGACATCAACAAACTGGAGCAAGTTCAGAGAAGAGCGACCAGAATGGTGACCGGTCTGCAAATCATGTCCTATGAGGAATGGTTACAGGATTTGGGAATGTTTAGCTTGCAAAAAAGAAGACTGAGAGGAGACTTAATAGCTGTCTTCAAATATCTCAAGGGCTGTCACATTGTAGAAGGATCATCTTTATTCTCATTTGCACAAGGAAAAACTAGAAGCAATGGGATTAACCTGAATGGGAGAAGACACAGATTAGATATTAGAAAAAACTTTTTGACAGTGAGGATGATCAATGAGTGGAAAAGGCTGCCATGAGAGGTGGTGAGTTCTCCTTCCATGGAAGTTTTCAAACAGAGGCTGGACAGACACCTGTCTGGGATGATTTAGTGAATCCTGCTTTGAGCAGGGGGTTGAACGAGATGACCCAGGAGGTCCCTTCCAACTCGACCATTCTATGATACTATGACTGAGTGCAACACGAAGGGATGAGGGGAAGAGAGACTAACACTGGGGAAGGGGGAAGTGGAGACCGCTAGGCAGATCTAAAGTCACCCTCTCTGCCCCAAACGTCTCTATATAGGTTCTGCACCTATCGCCGAGCAGGAACTCGGTAACTGACCCCATAAGATGCTTCATATGTAATTGCCCCATAAAATACTCCATATATAATGGGCCCCATATACTGCTTCATATGTAATTGGCCCCAGAAGATGTTCCAAAAAAAAAAAAAACACTCCCCTCACGTCGCTGGCTGCTGCTCTGCTCCGGACTACTTAGCGTCGGCGTCTTCTGTCTTTCTGCACTGTGACTGTTCAAGCAGAGGGTGCACCTTAGTGATGTCATTGCGCCCTCTGACTTGAACGTCACAGTCAGGAGACGTGGAAGACGCCGCAGCAAAGGAACAGGGGGAGGTAAGTATCGCAAGTCCCGGAGCCCGAGTAGGCTGGGAGACCCACTCGCGGGCACTGGCACAGGGCCCCGATAGTGTGCCGGTGTCTCCGATGGCGAATGGGCTTCCCCGCTTGTTCAGGGCCGCTTGAAAAAAAAAAACCCTTCTGTAGGCAGGTGCCTGCGCTGCAGCATGATCACATATGTAATGTGTATAGAATCCTTTTCTTTCATGTTATCCTTAAATCCATGGAAAAAAAAAATCAGTTCGAAAAGGGAGCCAGCAACTCTTGCGCAGTAGCAGCTATCGGTGATCGCCGATAGCTGCTATTGCACAGGTGGCGACATGTTGCTAGAGAAAAAATATCCACCTGTGCCGTAACAGATATCGGATCGCTGGTAGCTGCTACAGCGTAGGCAGCACTATTTTAAAACTGATTTTTTTTAATGAGTTTAGGGATAACATAAAAGAAAAGAATTACATACACATTACATATGCGATCATACAGCAGCGCAGGCGTCTGCCTGCAGAAGGGGATTTTTTTTATATACTGTATTTTTCGGACTATAAGACGCAACTTTTTCCTCCTAAAATGTGGAGGAAAATGGGGGGTGCGTCTTATAGTCTGGATATATTGGCCCTGGCTGTAATGGGGAGGTGAGGGATTGGAATCGGAGGAGCCAGCGGCTCCGGCTAACTCCTGTGCCCGCTGCTAAAGAGAAATGAATATGCACTGCATTTCAGGGGCAATGGATATTCATTTCTTCCTGACATCCTGGTGTGATTGATTGGCCCCATCCCCTTGCTGGTATGATTGGCCCCATCCCCTTGCTGGTATGATTGGCCCCATCCCAGTCCTGGTATCCATGGCCCCATCAGAAAAGATTAACAAAAAACAATCCTTTACTCTTAGGCCTCGTTCACACTTCCGTCTTCTGCTGTGCATCCTAGTGCAGTAAAATGACGTATCGTCGGACGTCCTGAAAATAGTGAAAAACGTATGTGAAGCATCCAGTGTAATGATGGATGCGTCGTTGCCACAATTTCAATGGAGAAATTTCCGGGACTCAATTGTCCGGAGGGAGACAGGGGGAGAGAGAGAGAGAGAGAAAGAGGGAGGGAGGGAGAGGGAGAGAGTTTTTTCTGGATTTGAAAATCCTTCCGGGCATGCTCAGAGGGGACAAAATGGAATCCGTCGCTGGATTCCTGTGTGTGACGGTCAGCGACGGATCCTGCGTCCATAGGCTTCCATTATAGCCGACGACGGACACAGCAGGACCCGTCGCTGACCGATTTTACGACGTGCATAAAAAAGTTCCTCTGAACGTTTTCTCTCCACGATGGACCGCTATTTTCCGACGATCCAGTGCACGACGGATGAAACGGATGGCCATCTGTCACAATCCGTCGCTAATACAAGTCTATGGGAAAATGCAGGATCCTGCAAATTTTTTTGCAGGATTCTGCATTTTCAAAAATCGACGGATTTCGACGTGAGACAAAAGACGGAAGTGTGAAAGTAGCCTTACCTTCCTCCGCTCCCTTGCAGTTTGCAGGCGTCCTGCTCCAGTGCCAGCAACTGCTTAATGCTTGTAAGCAGGGCATGGCAGGGACATAATGCGCTGCTCACAAGCAGAGCACAGCTGCCAGAATACTCACCGGGTGTTCATCAGAGATCACGGTGAATATCCATTCCTCTTCAGTAGCACGCACTGTCGGTTGCCTGCTTCCTGCTGCTGCCAGCGGTCATGTGTGCCGATACTTAAGAGAAATGAATATTCAGACAGTGAGCGCTACTGAACTACTGAAGAGGAATGGATACTCACCGCGATCTCCGATGAACACCCGGTGAGTATTCCGGCAGCTGTGCTCTGCTTGTGAGCAGTGCATGATGTCTGATGGGGCCATGGATACCAGGACTGGGATGGGGCCAATCATACCAGCAAGGGGATGGGGCCAATCAATCATACCAGGAACTGGATGGGGCCAATAAATCATACCAAGAACTGGTGGGGCCAATCAATCATATCATAATAAGAATGGGACCATGCATACCAGGATGGGGATGAGGGGGACCATATTTACCAGGATAGGTGATCTTAGTACAGAAGTGACCACATTTTTGCTTCAGTTTTTTTTCTCCTAATTTCCTCCTCTAAAACCTAGGTGCGTCTTATGGTCCGAAAAATCCGGCATGTATATGTGTGTGTGTGTGTGTGTGTGTGTGTGTGTGTGTGTGTGTAAATATATAGTTGTGGCCAAAAGTATTGACACCCCTGCAATTCTGTCAGATAATACTCAGTTTCTTCCTGAAAATGACTGCGAACACAAATTCTTTGGTATTATTATCTTCATTTAATTTGTCTTAAATGAAAAAACACAAAAAGAATTTTCCTAAAGCCAAATTTGATATAATTCCACACCAAACATAAAAAAGGGGGTGGCCAAAAGTATTGGCACTGTTCGAAAAACCATGTGATGCTTCACTAATTTGTGTAATTAACAGCACCTGTAACTTACCTGTTGGCAATAACTAAATCACACTTGCAGCCGGTTGACATGGATTAAAGTTGACTCAACCTCTGTCCTGTGTCCTTGTGTGTACCACATTGAGCATGGAGAAAAGAAAGAAGACCAAAGAACTGTCTGAGGACTTGAGAAACCAAATTGTGAGGAAGCATGAGCAACCTCAAGGCTACAAGTCCATCTCCAAAGACCTGAATGTTCCTGTGTCTACCATGCGCAGTGTCATCAAGAAGTTTAAAGCCCATGGCACTGTAGCTAACCTCCCTAGATGTGGACGAAAAAGAAAAATTGATAAGAGATTTCAACGCAAGATTGTACGGATGTTGGATAAAGAACCTCGACTAACATCCAAGCAAGTTCAAGCTGCCCTGCAGTCCGAGGGTACAACAGTGTTAACCCGTACTATCCGTTGGCGTCTGAATGAAAAGGGACTGTATGGTAGGAGACCCAGGAAGACCCCACTTCTTACCCAGAGACATAAAAAAGCAAGGCTGGAGTTTGCCTAAACTTACCTGAAAAAGCCTAAAACGTTTTGGAAGAATGTTCTCTGGTCAGATGAGACAAAAGTAGAGCTTTTTGGGCAAAAGCATCAACATAGAGTTTACAGGAGAAAAAAAGAGGGATTCAAAGAAAAGAACACGGTCCCTACAGTCAAACATGGTGGAGGTTCCCTGATGTTTTGGAGTTGCTTTGCTGCCTCTGGCACTGGACTGCTTGACAGTCCGAAGACTACCAACAAATTTTTGCAGCATAATGTAGGGTCCAGTGTGAGAAAGCTGGGTCTCCCTTAGAGGTCATGGATCTTCCAGCAGGACAATGACCCAAAACACACTTCAAAAAGCACTAGAAAATGGTTTGAGAGAAAACACTGGAGACTTCTAAGGTGGCCAGCAATGAGTCCAGACCTGAATCCCATAGAACACCTGTGGAGAGATCTAAAAATGGCAGTTTGGAGAAGGCACCCTTCAAATATCAGGGACCTGAAGCAGTTTGCCAAAGAAGAATGGTCTAAAATTCCAGCAGAGCATTGTAACAAACTCATTGATGGTTACCGGAAGCGGTTGGTCGCAGTTATTTTGGCTAAAGGTTGTGCAACCAAGTATTAGGCTGAGGGTGCCAATACTTTTGTCTGGCCCATTTTTGGAGTTTTGTGTGAAATGATCAATGTTTTGCTTTTTGCTTCATTCTCTTTTGTGTTTTTTCATTTAGGACAAATTAAATGAAGATAATAATACCAAAGAATTTGTGATTGCAATTATTTTCAGGAAGAAACTGAGTACTATCTGACAGAACTACAGGGGTGTCAATACTTTTGGCCACAACTGTATCTACTATATAATTGTCTAAGGGTCACTTCCGTCTTTCTGTCTGTCCCGGATATTCATTGGTCGCGGCATCTGTCTGTCATGGAATCCAAGTCGCTGATTGGTCGTGGCAATGGTCGTGGGCGTTTTGCCACGACCAATCAGCGACGGGCGCAGTCCGGCGGCAACATGGCCAATCCTTCCTCCCCGCAGTCATTGCCCGATCCATACTCCCCTGCAGTCAGCGCTCACACAGGGTTAATGGCAGTGCTAATGAACCGCGTTATGCCGCGGTGTAACGCACTCCATTAACGCTATTAATCCTGTGTGACCAACTTTTTTACTATTGAAGCTGCCTCTGCAACCTCAATAGTAAAAAGATCTAATGTTAAAAATAATTAAAAAATCATCATATACTCACATTCCGACACCTTTCCCGCTCCTCGCGACGCTCCGGTAACCACTCCATGCAAGCGCCAGGTTCCGGTGGCAAGGATAGTATGCGACAAGAACCTGCCATGACGTCACAGTCATGTGACCGTGACGTCATCACAGGTCCTGCACCCATACCAACCCTGGGACCGCAAGCTGCCGCATGCACCGCACACAGGGCCAGGACTTCAACGGAGGGCGAGTATATGTTTATTTTATATTTTAAGTCTGTATACTACATGGCTCTGTGCTGTATACTCCGTCGCTGTGCAATATACTACGTGGCTGGGCAATATACTACGTGACTGGGCAATATACTACGTGGCTGGGCAATATACTACGTGGCTGGGCAACATACTACGTGGACAAGCATATTCAAGAATACCCATCTAATATATATATATATATATATATATATATATATACACACACAGTACAGACCAAAAATTTGGATCTCATTTAAAGATGTTTCTGCATTTTCAGGACCATGAAAATTGTGAATTCACACTGAAGGCATCAAAACTATGAATTAACACATGTGGAATTATATACTTAACAAAAAAGTGTGAAACAACTGAAATTATGGCTTATATTCTAGGTTCTTCAAAGTAGCCACCTTTGGCTTTGATGACTGCTTTGCACACTCTTGGCATTCTCATGATGAGCTTCAAGAGGTAGTCACAGGGAATGGTTTTCACTTCAGAGCCCTGTCAGGTTTAACCCCTTCATGACCCAGCCTATTTTGACCTTAATGACCTGGCCGTTTTTTGCAATTCGGACCAGTGTCCCTTTATGAGGTAATAACTCAGGAACGCTTCAACGAATCCTAGCGGTTCTGAAATTGATTTTTTCATGACATATCGGGCTTCATGTTAGTGGTAAATTTAGGTTGATAATTTTTGTGTTTATTTGTGAAAAAAATGGAAATTTGGCTAAAATTTAGAAAATTTTGCAATTTTCAAATTTTGAATTTTTATTCTGTTAAACCAGAGAGTTATGTGACACAAAATAGTTAACAAATAACATTTCCCACACGTTTACTTTACATCAGCACAATTTTGGAAGCAACATTTTTTTTTTTGCTAAGAAGTTATAAGGGTTAAAATTTGACCAGCGATTTCTCATTTTTACAACGAAATTTACGAAACCATTTTTTTAGGGACCACCTCACATTTGAAGTCAGTTTGAGGGGTCTATATGGCTGAAAATACCAAAAAGTGACACCATTCTAAAAACTGCACCCCTCAAGGTGCTCAAAACCACATTCAAGAAGTTTATTAACCCTTCAGGTGCTTCACAGCAGCAGAAGCAACATGGAAGGAAAAAATGAACATTTAACTTTTTAGTCACAAAAATGATTTTTTAGCAACAATTTTTTTATTTTTCCAAAGGTAAAAAGCGAAACTGGACCCCAAAAGTTATTGTACAATTTGTCCTAAGTACGCTGATACCCCATATGTGGGGGGGAACCACTGTTTGGGCGCACGACAGAGCTCGGAAGGGAAGGAGCGCCATTTGACTTTTTCAATGAAAAATTGGCTCCAATCTTTAGCGGACACCATGTTGCGTTTGGAGAGCCCCTGTGTGCCTTAATATTGGAGCTCCCCCACAAATGACCCCATTTTGGAAACTAGACCCCCCAAAGGAGCTTATCTAGATGCATAGTGAGCACTTTGAACCCCAGGTGCTTCACAAATTGATCCGTAAAAATGAAAAAGTACTTTTTTTTCACAAAAAATTTCTTTTAGCCTCAATTTTTTCATTTTCACATGGACAACAGGATAAAATGTATCCTAAAATGTGTTGGTCAATTTCTCCTGAGTACACCGATACCTCATATGTGGTTACAAACCACTGTTTGTGCACACGGCAAGGCTCGAAGGGAAGGAGCGCCATTTGACTTTTGAATGAAAAATTAGCTCCAGTCGTTAGCAGACACCATGTCGCGTTTGGAGAGCCCCTGTGTGCCTAAACATTGGAGCTCCCCCACATGTGACCCAATTTTGGAAACTAGACCCTTCAAGGAACTTATCTAGATGCATAGTGAGCACTTTGAACCCCCAGGTGCTTCACAAATTGATCCGTAAAAATGAAAAAGTACTTTTTTTTTTTTTTCACAAAAAAATTATTTTAGCCTCAATTTGTTCATTTCCACATGGGCAACAGGATAAAATGGATCCTAAAATTTATTGGGCAATTTCTCCTGAGTACACTGATACCTCACATGTGGGGGTAAACCACTGTTTGGGCACACGGCAGGGCTCGGAAGGGAAGGAGCGCCATTTGACTTTTTGAATGAAAAATTAGCTCCAATCGTTAGCGGACACCATGTCGCGTTTGGAGAGCCCCTGTGTGCCTAAACATTGGAGCTCCCCCACATGTGACCCCATTTTGGAAACCAGACCTCCCATGGAACTAATCTAGATGTGCGATGACCACTTCAAACCCTCAAGTGCTTCACAGAAGTTTATAACGCAGAGCCGTGAAAATAAAAAATAATTTTTCTTTCCTCAAAAATTATTTTTTAGCCAGCAATTTTTTATTTTCACAAGAGTAACAGGAGAAATTGGACCCCAAAAGTTGTTGGCCAGTTTGTCCTGAATACGCTGATACCCCATATGTGGGGAGGAACCACTGTTTGGGCACACGTCGGGGCTCGGAAGGGAAGTAGTGACTTTTGAAATGCAGACTTTGATGGAATGGTCTGCGGGCGTCACGTTGCGTTTGCAGAGCCCTTGATGTGCCTAAACAGTAGAACCCCCCCACAAGTGACCCCATTTTGGAAACTAGACCCCCCAGGGAACTTATCTAGATATGTGGTGAACACTTTGAACCCCGAAGTGCTTCACAGAAGTTTACAACGCAGAGCCGTGAAAATAAAAAATCATGTTTTAGCAAGCAATTTTTTATTTTCACAAGGGTAACAGGAGAAATTGGACCCCAATAATTGTTGCCCAGTTTTTCCTGAGTATGCTGGTACCCCATATGTGGGGGTAAACCACTGTTTGGGCGCACGTCAGGGCTCGGAAGGGAGGGAGCACCATTTGACTTTTTGAATGCAAGATTGGCTGGAATCAATGGTGGCGCCATGTTGCGTTTGGAGACCCCTGATGTGCCTAAATAGTGGAAACCCCTCAATTCTAACTCCAACACTAACCCCAACACACCCCTAACCCTAATCCCAACTGTAGCCATAACTCTAATCATAACCTTAACCCCAACACACTCCTAACCCTAATCCCAACCCTAATCCCAACCCTAACCCTAATCCCAACCCTAACCACAACACACCCCTAAGCATAACCATAACCCTGACCACAAGCCTAACCCCAACACACCCCTAACCATAACCCGAGCACAGTCTAATCTTAACCCTATTTCCAACCCTAGCCCTAATTCCAACCCTAACCCTAAGGCACTGCGTTTTACCTGCGGATTTACGGCGGATTTCCATTGTTTTTTGTGCGTATTTCACTTGCGGATTCCTATTGAGGAACAGGTGTAAAACGCTGCGGTATCCGCACAAAGAATTGACATGCTGCGGAAAATACAGCACAGCGTTTCCGCGTGGTATTTTCCGCACCATGGGCACAGCGGATTTGGTTTTCCATAGGTTTACGTGGTACTGTAAACCTGATGGAAAACTGCTACGAATCCGCAGCCAAATCCGCACCATGTGCACATAGCCTAAGGCTAGGTTCACATTGCGTTAGTGCAATCCGTTTAGCGCATACGCTAACGGAATGCGCTAACGCAATGTACAAAAAGGGATTGCGTTTAGCGATCCCGGTAGCGCAGATGCCCGATCTGCGCTAGCGAGAACGGACCCAAAAATGCTGCAAGCAGCGTTCGAGGTCCGTCAGAAAATAACGGGACATCGCTAACGCATGCCAAAAATGGCATACGTTAGCGATGCGTTAGATACATTGCGGTCAATGGCAATGCGCTAACGGATCCATTACATTTTGTTAGTGGCGCTATGTAACGGATTCCGTTAGTGGACTGCTACTAACGCAATGTGAACCCAGCCTAATTCTAACCCTAACCCTAATTCTAGCCCTAACCCTAACCCTAGTGGGGGAAAAAATATTTTTTCTTTATTTTATTTTTGTCCCTACCTATGGGGGTGATAAAGGGGGGTTTATTTATTATTTTTTTTATTTTGATCGCTGTGATAGAATCACAGTAGGTAGGAGATCAGTGGTGGTGGTGGGAGATCGTGATCTCCAGCCATGGCTGATGCTATTGCAGCATCGGCCATAGCTGGATTGTAATATTTCACCAATTTTCATTGGTGAAATATTACTATCACTCTGATTGAAAGTGAAACGTCACTTTCAACAGCCAATCAGAGCGATCGTAGCCACGGGGGGGCAAAGCCACCCCCCTGGGCTAAAGTACCACTCCCCCTGTCCCTGCAGATCGGGTGAAATTGGAGTTAACCCTTTCACCCGATCTGCAGAGATGCGATCATTCTGTGACACAGCATATGCGTCACAGGTCGGATTGGCACCGACTTTCATGACGTATACGCTGTGTCACAGGTCCGGAAGGAGTTAGTAGGTGGGATTTCTTGCCTTATAAATGGGGTTGGGACCATCAGTTGTGTTGTGCAGAAGTCTGGTGGATACACAGTAGATAGTCCTACTAAATAGACTGTTAGAATTTGTATTATGGCAAGAAAAATTAGTGGCCATCATTACTTTAAGAAACGAAGGTCAGTCAGTCCGAAAAATTGGGAAAACTTTGAAAGTGTCCCCAAGTGCAGTTGCAAAAACCATCAAGTGCTACAAAGAAACTGGCTCACATGAGGACCGCCCGAGGAAAGGAAGACCAAGAGTCACCTCTGCTTCTGAAGATAAGTTTATCCGAGTCACCAGCCTCAGAAATCTCAGGTTAACAGCTGCTCAGATTAGAGACCAGGTCAATGCCACACAGAGTTCTAGCAGCAGACACATCTCTACAACAACTGTTAAGAGGAGACTTTGTGAAGCAGGCCTTCATGGTAAAGTAGCTGCTAGGAAACCACTGCTAAGCACAGGCAACAAGCAGAAGAGACTTGTTTGGGCTAAAAAACACAAGGAATGGACATTAGACCAGTGGAAATCTGTGCTTTGGTCTGAGGAGTCCAAATTTGAGATCTTTGGTTCCAACCACAATGTCTTTGTGCGACGTAGAAAAGTTGAACGGATGGACTCTACATGCCTGGTTCCCACCGTGAAGCATGGAGGAAAAGGTATGATGGTGTGGGGGTGCTTTGCTGGTGACACTGTTCGGGATTAATTCAAATTTGAAGGCATACTGAACCAGCATGGCTACCACAGCATCTTGCAGCGGCATGCTATTCCATCCGGTTTGCGTTTAGTTGGACCATCATTTATTTTTTAACAGGACAATAACCCCAAACACACATCCAGGCTGTGTAAGGGCTATTTGACCAAGAAGGAGAGTGATGGGGTGCTACGCCAGATGATCGGGCCTCCACAGTCACCAGACCTGAACCCAATTGAGATGGTTTGGGGTGAGCTGGACCGCAGAGTGAAGGCAAAAGGGCGAACAAGTGCTAAGCATCTCTGGGAACTCCTTCAAGATTGTTGGAAGACCATTCCCTGTGACTATCTCTTGAAGCTCATCAAGAAAATGCCAAGAGTGTGCAAAGCAGTCATCAAAGCAAAAAGGTGGCTACTTTGAAGAACCTAGACTATAAGACATAATTTCAGTTGTTTCACACTTTTTTGCTAAGTATATAATTCCACATGTGTTAATTCATAGTTTTGATGCCTTCAGTGAGAATGTACAATTCTCATAGTCATGAATATATATATATATATATATATATATATATATATATATATATATATATATATATATATATATATATATATATATATATATATATATATATATATATACTGAAAACTGAAAATACAGATTAAACAACAACCATGCAATGGATTTCATCAATCAAGGTATTATTTTAATCAGTATACCGCAGCCGACCTGACACTGTCTGTAGGTTACTGTGCTACAACTCCTATGTGTCTCCATGGTTACAGACATCAAAACAATTCCAGTGTAGTCTGATGCTGCACTCCCGCACAGAGATTGTGTGTAGACAGTAACCATGGACACACATTGGTCTACAAGGCTGTATACGTAAAACAAGGTAGATTTTAGCCACAATAATTTGCAGCAGATTTATTTCAGATTTTAGATGCAACATAGGAATAAATCGAAAAATTGTGAAAATATACATACCTATTCACATTGATAGTATATGAGTATTACCCTAAGCTTACCATTGCATTGACGATCAGAGCGTCCTCTACAGTCAGTGCTTTAAGCAGAATCTGTGATGTCCCACGTCCATATCGCAGGGTGTATAGCTCCTTGTTGTTGGCCCATCCATCTGGAAGCCGCTCGGTGCCCGTCTCCTGAGCTCCTGCCTGCAGGTGAGAGAAGCTGTGGAGTTAAGTGTGCACATCATGTAACAATCTGCTCCTAACACTACCTACAATTGCCCACTAGTATTTATAGTCACACAGTGCGGTAAAAGCCATTTTTTTTTACTAGGTGTAATTAGGTGTGAATCTATTTACAAGCAGGCAGTGGGTGATACAGTAAGGAAGCTCATGCACCTTAACTGTAGGTGGAATGCTCATTTACAGAGAACCTGTCAGGCAATTTGTGCTGCCCAAATTGCGTGTTCGAATATGTTCGAGTCTCCGCGGCTACATGTCTCTCTATCGATTAAACCAAAATCAACAGGTTTGTCTCACTTTCGTGTAATGTGTATGTGAGCCTTAGAGGGAACCTGTCACCTTGGAAAACACTATCTGCAGATATAGGGTTAATCTACAGGTAAAAAGCATTACAATGCTGCCCAAGTGACTTTCTGAAAAAAGTTAATTTATTTCAGTTGTTCAATACAAAAAATGAAACTCATATTATATAGAGTCATTACAATGAGAGTGATCTATTTCAAGTGTTTATTTCTGTTAATGTTGATGATTATGGCTTACAGCCAATGAAAACCAAAAAGTCATTATCTCAGTAAGTTAGAATAATTAACAAAAAACACCTGCAAATGCTTCCTAAGAGTTTAATTAGGTCCCTTAGTCTGTTTCAGTAGGCTCCACAATCATGGGGAAGACTGATGACTTGACATGTCCAGAAGGCAATCACTGACACACTCCACAAGGAGGGTAAACCACAAAAGGTCATTGCTAAAGAAGCTGGCTGTTCACAGAGTGCTGTATCCAAGCATATTAATGGACAGTTGAGTGGAAGGAAGAAGTGTGGTAGAAAAAGGCGCACAAGCAGTCAAAATAACCGCAGGCTTGAAAGAATGGTCAAGGAAAGGCCATTCAAAAATTTGGGGGAGATTCACAAGGAGTGGACTGCTGCTGGAGTCATTGCTTCAAGAGCCACCACACACAGACGAATCCAGGACATGGGCTACAAGTGTCGCATTCCTTGTGTAAAGCCACTCATGACCAATAGACAATGCCAGAAGCGTCTTACCTGGGCCAAGGAGGAAAAGAGCTGGACTGTTGCTCAGTGGTCCAAGGTGTTTTCAGATGAAAGTAAATTTTGCATTTCATTTGGAAATCAAGGTCCCAGAGTCTGGAGGAAGAGTGGAGAGACCACAATCCAAGCTGCTTGAGGTCTAGTGTGAAGTTTCCACAATCAGTGATGGTTTGGGGAGCCATGTCATCTGCTGGTATAAGTGCACTTTATTTTATCAAGACCAAAGTCAGTGCAGCCGTCTACGAGGAAATTTTAGAGCACTTCATGCTTCCCTCGACCGACAAGCTTTTTGGAGATAGAAATTTCATTCTCCAGCAGGACTTGGCACCTGTCCACACTGCCAAAAGTACCAATACCTGGTTTAAAAACAACAGTACCACTGTGCTTGATTGGCCAGCAAACTCACCTGACCTTAACCCCATAGAGAATCTATGGGGTATTGTCAAGAGGAAGATGAGAGACACCAGACCCAACAATGCAAACAAGCTGAAGGCTGCTATCAAAGCAACCTGGGCTTCCATAACACCTCAGCAGCGCCACAGGCTGATCGCCTCCATGCCATGCCACATTAATGCAGTAACTGATGCAAAAGGAGACCCGACCAAGTATTGAGTGCATTTACTGAACATACATTTCAGTAATAACAAGAAAATATATAAACTTTATTAATCTTAAAATACAACAGGTGTATGGAAGGTGATACAAAAAATGGCGCCACAGAAATAGACGCTGCAGAAAAACTAGCAGGAGGCGCGTTCCCAGGATCTTCAGTCCACATTGCGGTGGGTACCATTCTCCGGTGACTTTTGTAGTATAACTGTTTCATAGTATTTACTACTGATTGTGCAGATCGGCAGTCCTATGTTAAATATATCTCTTACTTTGCACTGTCAATTTATTAGTATTTCTAGGACTGTGGCATGCGGTGATTTATTCTGATCGCCGCAGGTAGTCTGGCTTCCCACTCCAATGGATTACTTTACATATAGCCTTATTTATTTTGGTATGCTTATTTTTTAGGTTAATTTTCATCATTTTGTTTATTTTTTCTGGATTGTGTCCATAGATACTGGCAGTATGTGATCACTAGTGTTGAGCGATACCTTCCGATATCGGAAAGTATCGGTATCGGTTTGGATCGGCCGATATTCAAAAAATATCGGATATCGCCGATACCGATACCCGATCCCAATGCAAGTCAATGGGACCAAAATATCGGAATTAAAATAAACCCTTTCTTTCCTTGTAGGTTCATTCTACCTGAAGGAAAACAACTAAGAATAATGTAGGATGTATGGGGGAGGTGGCGGAGACATTAAAGGCAATGAGGATTAGTCCAATCAAATAGAATAGCATGTTTTTTGTTTTTTTTTAAAGAAGTTCGGATTGAAAAAGATATTGAGTATGTAAATTTTTTTTATTTTGTCAGATATTGATGTTTCACTATTCCACGCCCTTCCCCTTCTTTTTTTTCTTTTTTTTTTTTTCTTTTCCCACACTTTCATCTTCATCATCATCAGCATCCTTGACATCAACTTCTTCACCTTATTCATCTTCTTCTTCATCTTCTACCTATTTTTTTTTTTATTACATTCTTCATATTCATTTTCTTCAACTATTATTATTCTTCCTATTCTACATATTCTTTTTATTCCACTGTTATTATTCTTCCTATTCTACTTCTTCATCATATTCTCATTTGTGACAGGCATTCCCGTAGTTGTTATCTATAAAAGTTGGAAGATTACACCTTCCGTTCTGCCAGTCACAAAAGTTACATTTGTCCGCGTTCAGTTTGGCCTGCAG
This sequence comes from Ranitomeya imitator, assembly GCF_032444005.1. Classification (NCBI taxonomy): domain Eukaryota; kingdom Metazoa; phylum Chordata; class Amphibia; order Anura; family Dendrobatidae; genus Ranitomeya; species Ranitomeya imitator. The sequence goes on along the minus strand of NC_091283.1, from coordinate 448,023,772 downwards.
CATCAGGCTTTATCCAGGGGCACCACGAGGAGGAACGGACTCACCCCCATACACTGCTTAGTCTTCTTCTGCATATAATTTAGATAATATCTTTTGCTCTGATATTAAGTCTTATGCTTAATGTTCTTCTGCTCTTTGTTCTGCAGCCTCTTGTTCTTCTGCTTCTCGGTCTTCCATGTTGTCGTCTCCAGGGTCTTCGTCTCCAGTGTCGTCATCTCCGCCGTCGTCGTCTCAGCCGTCGTCGTCTCCGCCGTCGTCGTCGTCGTCGTCATCGGGGTGGTCTTCCGGGTCGTCGTCATCGGGGTGGTCTTCCGGGTTGTCGACGTTAGGGTCTTCAACTTGGAAATGTAGCAGAAGGTACAAGAAGGCTGAGAAAATGCCAAGAACCAGCTGATGGAACTGGAACTCGGATGGCTACCCGAAGGTTCAAGAGCCTATGGAACTACCGAGGACCAGCTGACGTTACTGGAACCCGGTTACTAAGCAGGAGGTACCCGTGCTAAAAAGCACTACCAAGGACCGCCTGACGTTGGCGGAACTCGGATACCCAGAAGGAGGCACCTAAGCCAAAGGCTCTGCCCGGAACCAGATGACGTTACTGGAACCAGGATGGGGAGCAGAAGGTACAAGAGCAAAAGACACTGCCGAGAACCAGCTGACGGTACTGGAACCCGGATGGGTAGCCGAATGTCCAAGAGCCAATGGAACTACCAAGGACCAGCTGACGTTACTGGAACCCGGTTACTAAGCAGGAGGTACCCGTGCCTGAAAGCACTACCAAGGACCACCTGACATTGGTGGAACTTGGATACCCAGAAGGAGGCACCTAAGCCAAAGGCTCTGCCCGGAACCAGCTGACGGTACTGGAACCAGGATGGGGAGCAGAAGGTACAAGAGCAAAAGACACTGCCGAGAACCAGCTGACGGTGCTGGAACCAGGTGGTGGACCCGAAGGCCCACAGGAGAGGAGAGAACAGCTAGGCCGCGAGGCAGCCGCAGTTACCGAACCCCAACAGTCCTACAGGGGGAGCTGGGCCTACTGGCACTACAGAACCAGCCTTGACTACCAGTTCACGCAGCCCACATAGGAAGCTCCTAAACTGGAGGCACCCTGGAGTTGGCTAACTCGACCGCCCCACGACGGGGCAAGCATAGGCGTCTCAGTGAAGTTGACACAACCCGGAAACAGCTGACGGTGCTGAAACCAGGCTTGGCACGAGGGAGTACCTGTGACAAGAACACTGCCGAGAACCAGCTGGCGGTGCTGGAACCCGGATGCGTTGCCCCAGTGTGCAAGAGCCAATGGCACGACCGAGGACCAGCTGACGGTGCTGGAACCCGGTTACTAAGCTGTAGGTGCCCGCGCTTAAAAGCACTACCAAGGACCGCCTGGCGTTGGCGGAACTCGGATACCCAGGAGGAGGCACCTTAGCCAAAGGCTCGGCCCGGAACCAGCTGACGGTGCTGGAACCAGGTGGTGGACCCGAAGGCCCACAGGAGAGGAGAGAACAGCTAGGCCGCGAGGCAGCCGCAGTTACCGAACCCCAACAGTCCTACAGGGGGAGCTGGGCCTACTGGCACTACAGAACCAGCCTTGACTACCAGTTCACGCAGCCCACATAGGAAGCTCCTAAACTGGAGGCACCCTGGAGTTGGCTAACTCGACCGCCCCACGACGGGGCAAGCATAGGCGTCTCAGTGAAGTTGACACAACCCGGAAACAGCTGACGGTGCTGAAACCAGGCTTGGCACGAGGGAGTACCTGTGACAAGAACACTGCCGAGAACCAGCTGGCGGTGCTGGAACCCGGATGCGTTGCCCCAGTGTGCAAGAGCCAATGGCACGACCGAGGACCAGCTGACGGTGCTGGAACCCGGTTACTAAGCTGTAGGTGCCCGCGCTTAAAAGCACTACCAAGGACCGCCTGGCGTTGGCGGAACTCGGATACCCAGGAGGAGGCACCTTAGCCAAAGGCTCGGCCCGGAACCAGCTGACGGTGCTGGAACCAGGTGGTGGACCCCAAGGCCCACAGGAGAGGAGAGAACAGCTAGGCCGCGAGGCAGCCGCAGTTACCGAACCCCAACAGTCCTACAGGGGGAGCTGGGCCTACTGGCACTACAGAACCAGCCTTGACTACCAGTTCACGCAGCCCACATAGGAAGCTCCTAAACTGGAGGCACCCTGGAGTTGGCTAACTCGACCGCCCCACGACGGGGCAAGCATAGGCGTCTCAGTGAAGTTGACACAACCCGGAAACAGCTGACGGTGCTGAAACCAGGCTTGGCACGAGGGAGTACCTGTGACAAGAACACTGCCGAGAACCAGCTGGCGGTGCTGGAACCCGGATGCGTTGCCCCAGTGTGCAAGAGCCAATGGCACGACCGAGGACCAGCTGACGGTGCTGGAACCCGGTTACTAAGCTGTAGGTGCCCGCGCTTAAAAGCACTACCAAGGACCGCCTGGCGTTGGCGGAACTCGGATACCCAGGAGGAGGCACCTTAGCCAAAGGCTCGGCCCGGAACCAGCTGACGGTGCTGGAACCAGGTGGTGGACCCCAAGGCCCACAGGAGAGGAGAGAACAGCTAGGCCGCGAGGCAGCCGCAGTTACCGAACCCCAACAGTCCTACAGGGGGAGCTGGGCCTACTGGCACTACAGAACCAGCCTTGACTACCAGTTCACGCAGCCCACATAGGAAGCTCCTAAACTGGAGGCACCCTGGAGTTGGCTAACTCGACCGCCCCACGACGGGGCAAGCATAGGCGTCTCAGTGAAGTTGACACAACCCGGAAACAGCTGACGGTGCTGAAACCAGGCTTGGCACGAGGGAGTACCTGTGACAAGAACACTGCCGAGAACCAGCTGGCGGTGCTGGAACCCGGATGCGTTGCCCCAGTGTGCAAGAGCCAATGGCACGACCGAGGACCAGCTGACGGTGCTGGAACCCGGTTACTAAGCTGTAGGTGCCCGCGCTTAAAAGCACTACCAAGGACCGCCTGGCGTTGGCGGAACTCGGATACCCAGGAGGAGGCACCTTAGCCAAAGGCTCGGCCCGGAACCAGCTGACGGTGCTGGAACCAGGTGGTGGACCCCAAGGCCCACAGGAGAGGAGAGAACAGCTAGGCCGCGAGGCAGCCGCAGTTACCGAACTCCAACAGTCCTACAGGGGGAGCTGGGCCTACTGGCACTACAGAACCAGCCTTGACTACCAGTTCACGCAGCCCACATAGGAAGCTCCTAAACTGGAGGCACCCTGGAGTTGGCTAACTCGACCGCCCCACGACGGGGCAAGCATAGGCGTCTCAGTGAAGTTGACACAACCCGGAAACAGCTGACGGTGCTGAAACCAGGCTTGGCACGAGGGAGTACCTGTGACAAGAACACTGCCGAGAACCAGCTGGCGGTGCTGGAACCCGGATGCGTTGCCCCAGTGTGCAAGAGCCAATGGCACGACCGAGGACCAGCTGACGGTGCTGGAACCCGGTTACTAAGCTGTAGGTGCCCGCGCTTAAAAGCACTACCAAGGACCGCCTGGCGTTGGCGGAACTCGGATACCCAGGAGGAGGCACCTTAGCCAAAGGCTCGGCCCGGAACCAGCTGACGGTGCTGGAACCAGGTGGTGGACCCCAAGGCCCACAGGAGAGGAGAGAACAGCTAGGCCGCGAGGCAGCCGCAGTTACCGAACCCCAACAGTCCTACAGGGGGAGCTGGGCCTACTGGCACTACAGAACCAGCCTTGACTACCAGTTCACGCAGCCCACATAGGAAGCTCCTAAACTGGAGGCACCCTGGAGTTGGCTAACTCGACCGCCCCACGACGGGGCAAGCATAGGCGTCTCAGTGAAGTTGACACAACCCGGAAACAGCTGACGGTGCTGAAACCAGGCTTGGCACGAGGGAGTACCTGTGACAAGAACACTGCCGAGAACCAGCTGGCGGTGCTGGAACCCGGATGCGTTGCCCCAGTGTGCAAGAGCCAATGGCACGACCGAGGACCAGCTGACGGTGCTGGAACCCGGTTACTAAGCTGTAGGTGCCCGCGCTTAAAAGCACTACCAAGGACCGCCTGGCGTTGGCGGAACTCGGATACCCAGGAGGAGGCACCTTAGCCAAAGGCTCGGCCCGGAACCAGCTGACGGTGCTGGAACCAGGTGGTGGACCCCAAGGCCCACAGGAGAGGAGAGAACAGCTAGGCCGCGAGGCAGCCGCAGTTACCGAACCCCAACAGTCCTACAGGGGGAGCTGGGCCTACTGGCACTACAGAACCAGCCTTGACTACCAGTTCACGCAGCCCACATAGGAAGCTCCTAAACTGGAGGCACCCTGGAGTTGGCTAACTCGACCGCCCCACGACGGGGCAAGCATAGGCGTCTCAGTGAAGTTGACACAACCCGGAAACAGCTGACGGTGCTGAAACCAGGCTTGGCACGAGGGAGTACCTGTGACAAGAACACTGCCGAGAACCAGCTGGCGGTGCTGGAACCCGGATGCGTTGCCCCAGTGTGCAAGAGCCAATGGCACGACCGAGGACCAGCTGACGGTGCTGGAACCCGGTTACTAAGCTGTAGGTGCCCGCGCTTAAAAGCACTACCAAGGACCGCCTGGCGTTGGCGGAACTCGGATACCCAGGAGGAGGCACCTTAGCCAAAGGCTCGGCCCGGAACCAGCTGACGGTGCTGGAACCAGGTGGTGGACCCCAAGGCCCACAGGAGAGGAGAGAACAGCTAGGCCGCGAGGCAGCCGCAGTTACCGAACCCCAACAGTCCTACAGGAGGAGCTGGGCCTACTGGCACTACAGAACCAGCCTTGACTACCAGTTCACGCAGCCCACATAGGAAGCTCCTAAACTGGAGGCACCCTGGAGTTGGCTAACTCGACCGCCCCACGACGGGGCAAGCATAGGCGTCTCAGTGAAGTTGACACAACCCGGAAACAGCTGACGGTGCTGAAACCAGGCTTGGCACGAGGGAGTACCTGTGACAAGAACACTGCCGAGAACCAGCTGGCGGTGCTGGAACCCGGATGCGTTGCCTTGCCTATTAAAGATTGTCTTCCTAGAGCCCCAACTAGCGGTGTTGGAGCAAAGGGTAAGCAGGGGGAGATGAGTGTAGGCCGAAGCCTGCACTGGAGGCAGCTTTGTGTCTGCGTTGCGTTTGCAGGACACTTTGCCGGCTACACACTGGGGGAACAGCTGGCGTTGCTGAACCCCACTAACACAATGGCGTGTGTTTTTATCTGTGCAGCTAGCACTTGCGGGCAAAAACTTGCGATGTTAGAGCCCGTGTTGAAGCAGGAGGAGGAGGAGAGGAGCAGAGTGTAGGCCGAAGCCTAGTTGAACCAATTTCAAAGGAAACCTTTAACCCCCCCCTCAGGTGTTACAAAGTACAAGAGACACACCTTGTGCAGTATTAATGCTGCACAAGTGAAAGGTTGCTCTATTAATTTGTCTACTTGCACACGCTGAATGAAAGACATACACAATTTACCCCATTCTACAGTAAAACTGTAGTGGATGCGTGACTTGGTTTTTTGATGAGACGCAGCACAGGTGTCCAAAATAACGCCTTGGTGCTTGGCGCAGCTTCCTGAGCGTTGTTATTTGCTGTACAGGAGTCTGCGCTCTTGTGTTATCCCTTGGCAATGCCCTGTTAGCGCTGCCCATCTTATGACCTCATTTCATGTTGGCCGGTGCGGTTAACGATGGCCATAAATCCCAGACCCACAGTGGCTTTTCCTAAAGTCACACTGCGGTGCTGGGATTCGTGGCCTTGAGCAGTAAATATTTTGGCCGCTCACACACGTCCTTACACCTGCTTCAGACTGGGCGGCCTCTGCTGATCCCTTCTCGCATGCCGCGGCCATGAGGCTGCACAGTCTGAAGAAGGCGGAAGGAGATGAGTTAAGACAGGCGAAGATATGCACTGCTCGTGCCCATCAATCACACCCTCGCAGTCAAAATAATTAAGACAACGAGGAGCATTTTATTCAGGCAGGGCGGACGAACAGGCGCAAGTAGCCAACCAATGATGTCAGAAGACGGGAAGCGCTACCAAGGGGGGTGCTGCGTATCATTAGAAAGGAAAGTCACACCTCAGGGACAGTGGAATGGTCTCAAAGAGACACATTTTGTACGTGTTGAGTTCCACGTGGGCAAGGAGAAAACGTCAGCCACCTTGTACAAATGCAGCAGTACTGCTGTACAAGGTGGCTGTTATACATAGAAACACCTGGGGGTGGTGGCCAGGCTCCCTTCAATTTCAGTTCATGTGCCTGCGTGGCGTTTGCAGGTCACGTTGCAAGCTACACAGCAGGGGAACAGCTGGCGTTGCTGAACCCCACTGACACATTGACTGGTGTTTTTCTCTGTGCAGATTGCATGTCCGGGCAAAAACTAGCGGTGTTAGAGCCCAGGGTCAGCAGGAGGAGGAGGAGAGGAGCAAAGTGTAGGCCGAAGCCTGCACTGGTGGCAGCTTTTGGTCGGTTGTGCCAGCGTGGCTTGTGCTGGACACGATGCCGGCTACACAGCGGGGGAACAGCTGGCGGTGCTGAACCACACTAACACATTGGCTGGTGTTTTTCTCTGTGCAGCTAGCATGTCCGGGCAGAAACTGGCGTTGTTTGAGCCCAGGGTCAGCAGGAGGAGGAGAGGAGCAAAGTGTAGGCCGAAGCCTGCACTGGTGGCAGCTTTTGTTCTGTTGTGCCAGCGTGGCTTGTGCTGGACACGTTGCCGACTACACAGCAGGGGAACAGCTGGCGGTGCTGAACCCCACTAACACATTGGCTGGTGTTTTTCTCTGTGCAGCTAGCATTTCCGGGCAAAAACTAGCGGTGTTTGAGCCCAGGGTCAGCAGGAGGAGTAGAGGAGCAGAGTGTAGGCCGAAGCCTAGTTGAACCAATTTCAAAGGTTACCTTTAACCCCCCCCTCAGGTGTTGCAAGGTACAAGAGCCACACCTTGAACAGCATTAATGATGCACAAGTCAAAGGTTGCTCTATTTAATTTTGCTCCTTGCACACGCTGAATTAAACACGTACACTATTTAGCCCATTATACTGTCAAACAGTTGTGGAGGCGTGACTTGTCTTTTTAACGAGACGCAGCACAGGTGTCAAAATTTGCACCTAGGTACTGGGCGCAGATTCCTGAGCGTTGTTATTTGCTGTACAGGAGTCTGCGCTCTTGTGTTATCCCTTGGCAATACCCTGTTAGTGCAGGCCGTCTCATGACCTCATTTCATGTTGGCCGGTGCGGTTAACGATGGCCATAAATCCCAGACCCACAGTGGCTTTTCCTAAAGTCACACTGCGGTGCTGGGATTCGTGGCCTTGTGCAGTAAATATGTTCGCCGCTCACACATGTCCTTACACCTGCTTCAGACTGGGCGGCCTCAGCTGATCCCTTATCGCATGCCGCGGCCATGAGGCCGCACAGTCAGAAGAAGGCGGAAGGAGGGGAGTGAAAACAGGGGAACATATGCACTGCTCGTGCCCATCAATCACACCCTCGCAGTCAAAATATATGAGACAACGGGGGGCGTTGTGTCGGGCAGGGGGGACGCACAGGCACAGCCAGCCAACCAATGATGTCAGGAGACGGGCAGCGCTAACAATGGGGGTGCTGCGTGTCATTACAAAGGAAAGTCACACCTCAGGGACATTGTAATGGTCTCTAATGAGACACATTTTTTACGTGTTGAGTTCCACGTGGGCAAGGAGAAAAAGTCAGCCACCTCGTACAAATGCAGCAGTACTGCTGTACAAGGTGGCTGATATACATAGAAACACCTGTGGGTGGGGGGCAGGCTCCCTTCAATTTCAGTTCATGTGCCTGCGTGGCGTTTGCAGGTCACGTTGCAAGCTGCACAGCAGGGGAACAGCTGGCGGTGCTGAACCCCACTAACACATTGGCTGGTGTTTTTCTCTGTGCAGCTAGCATGTCCGGGCAGAAACTGGCGTTGTTTGAGCCCAGGGTCAGCAGGAGGAGGAGAGGAGCAAAGTGTAGGCCGAAGCCTGCACTGGTGGCAGCTTTTGTTCTGTTGTGCCAGCGTGGCTTGTGCTGGACACGTTGCCGACTACACAGCAGGGGAACAGCTGGCGGTGCTGAACCCCACTAACACATTGGCTGGTGTTTTTCTCTGTGCAGCTAGCATTTCCGGGCAAAAACTAGCGGTGTTTGAGCCCAGGGTCAGCAGGAGGAGTAGAGGAGCAGAGTGTTGGCCAAAGCCTAGTTGAACCAATTTCAAAGGTTACCTTTAACCCCCCCCTCAGGTGTTGCAAGGTACAAGAGCCACACCTTGAACAGCATTATTGATGCACAAGTCAAAGGTTGCTCTATTTAATTTTGCTCCTTGCACACGCTGAATTAAACACGTACACTATTTAGCCCATTATACTGTCAAACAGTAGTGGAGGCGTGACTACTAGTCTTTTTAAGGAGACGCAGCACAGGTGTACAAATTTACACCTAGGTGCTGTGCGCAGATTCCTTACCGTTGTTATTTCCAGTACAGGAAACTGCGCTCTTGTGTTATCCCTTGGCAATACCCTGTTAGTGCAGGCCGTCTCATGACCTCATTTCATGTTGGCCGGTGCGGTTAACGATGGCCATAAATCCCAGACCCACAGTGGCTTTTCCTAAAGTCACACTGCGGTGCTGGGATTCGTGGCCTTGTGCAGTAAATATGTTCGCCGCTCACACATGTCCTTACACCTGCTTCAGACTGGGCGGCCTCAGCTGATCCCTTATCGCATGCCGCGGCCATGAGGCCGCACAGTCAGAAGAAGGCGGAAGGAGGGGAGTGAAAACAGGGGAACATATGCACTGCTCGTGCCCATCAATCACACCCTCGCAGTCAAAATATATGAGACAACGGGGGGCGTTGTGTCGGGCAGGGGGGACGCACAGGCACAGCCAGCCAACCAATGATGTCAGGAGACGGGCAGCGCTAACAATGGGGGTGCTGCGTGTCATTAAAAAGGAAAGTCACACCTCAGGGACATTGTAATGGTCTGTAATGAGACACATTTTGTACTTGTTGAGTTCCACGTGTGCAAGGAGAAAAAGTCAGCCACCTTGTACAAATGCAGCAGTACTGCTGTACAAGGTGGCTGTTATACATAGAAACACCTGGGGGGGTGGGGGGCAGGCTCCCTTCAATTTCAGTTCATGTGCCTGCGTGGCGTTTGCAGGTCACGTTGCAAGCTACACAGCAGGGGAACAGCTGGCGTTGCTGAACCCCACTGACACATTGACTGGTGTTTTTCTCTGTGCAGATTGCATGTCCGGGCAAAAACTAGCGGTGTTAGAGCCCAGGGTCAGCAGGAGGAGGAGGAGAGGAGCAAAGTGTAGGCCGAAGCCTGCACTGGTGGCAGCTTTTGGTCGGTTGTGCCAGCGTGGCTTGTGCTGGACACGATGCCGGCTACACAGCGGGGGAACAGCTGGCGGTGCTGAACCACACTAACACATTGGCTGGTGTTTTTCTCTGTGCAGCTAGCATGTCCGGGCAGAAACTGGCGTTGTTTGAGCCCAGGGTCAGCAGGAGGAGGAGAGGAGCAAAGTGTAGGCCGAAGCCTGCACTGGTGGCAGCTTTTGTTCTGTTGTGCCAGCGTGGCTTGTGCTGGACACGTTGCCGACTACACAGCAGGGGAACAGCTGGCGGTGCTGAACCCCACTAACACATTGGCTGGTGTTTTTCTCTGTGCAGCTAGCATTTCCGGGCAAAAACTAGCGGTGTTTGAGCCCAGGGTCAGCAGGAGGAGTAGAGGAGCAGAGTGTTGGCCAAAGCCTAGTTGAACCAATTTCAAAGGTTACCTTTAACCCCCCCCTCAGGTGTTGCAAGGTACAAGAGCCACACCTTGAACAGCATTATTGATGCACAAGTCAAAGGTTGCTCTATTTAATTTTGCTCCTTGCACACGCTGAATTAAACACGTACACTATTTAGCCCATTATACTGTCAAACAGTAGTGGAGGCGTGACTACTAGTCTTTTTAAGGAGACGCAGCACAGGTGTACAAATTTACACCTAGGTGCTGTGCGCAGATTCCTTACCGTTGTTATTTCCAGTACAGGAAACTGCGCTCTTGTGTTATCCCTTGGCAATACCCTGTTAGTGCAGGCCGTCTCATGACCTCATTTCATGTTGGCCGGTGCGGTTAACGATGGCCATAAATCCCAGACCCACAGTGGCTTTTCCTAAAGTCACACTGCGGTGCTGGGATTCGTGGCCTTGTGCAGTAAATATGTTCGCCGCTCACACATGTCCTTACACCTGCTTCAGACTGGGCGGCCTCAGCTGATCCCTTATCGCATGCCGCGGCCATGAGGCCGCACAGTCAGAAGAAGGCGGAAGGAGGGGAGTGAAAACAGGGGAACATATGCACTGCTCGTGCCCATCAATCACACCCTCGCAGTCAAAATATATGAGACAACGGGGGGCGTTGTGTCGGGCAGGGGGGACGCACAGGCACAGCCAGCCAACCAATGATGTCAGGAGACGGGCAGCGCTAACAATGGGGGTGCTGCGTGTCATTAAAAAGGAAAGTCACACCTCAGGGACATTGTAATGGTCTGTAATGAGACACATTTTGTACTTGTTGAGTTCCACGTGTGCAAGGAGAAAAAGTCAGCCACCTTGTACAAATGCAGCAGTACTGCTGTACAAGGTGGCTGTTATACATAGAAACACCTGGGGGGGTGGGGGGCAGGCTCCCTTCAATTTCAGTTCATGTGCCTGCGTGGCGTTTGCAGGTCACGTTGCAAGCTACACAGCAGGGGAACAGCTGGCGTTGCTGAACCCCACTGACACATTGACTGGTGTTTTTCTCTGTGCAGATTGCATGTCCGGGCAAAAACTAGCGGTGTTAGAGCCCAGGGTCAGCAGGAGGAGGAGGAGAGGAGCAAAGTGTAGGCCGAAGCCTGCACTGGTGGCAGCTTTTGGTCGGTTGTGCCAGCGTGGCTTGTGCTGGACACGATGCCGGCTACACAGCGGGGGAACAGCTGGCGGTGCTGAACCACACTAACACATTGGCTGGTGTTTTTCTCTGTGCAGCTAGCATGTCCGGGCAGAAACTGGCGTTGTTTGAGCCCAGGGTCAGCAGGAGGAGGAGAGGAGCAAAGTGTAGGCCGAAGCCTGCACTGGTGGCAGCTTTTGTTCTGTTGTGCCAGCGTGGCTTGTGCTGGACACGTTGCCGACTACACAGCAGGGGAACAGCTGGCGGTGCTGAACCCCACTAACACATTGGCTGGTGTTTTTCTCTGTGCAGCTAGCATTTCCGGGCAAAAACTAGCGGTGTTTGAGCCCAGGGTCAGCAGGAGGAGTAGAGGAGCAGAGTGTAGGCCGAAGCCTAGTTGAACCAATTTCAAAGGTTACCTTTAACCCCCCCCTCAGGTGTTGCAAGGTACAAGAGCCACACCTTGAACAGCATTAATGATGCACAAGTCAAAGGTTGCTCTATTTAATTTTGCTCCTTGCACACGCTGAATTAAACACGTACACTATTTAGCCCATTATACTGTCAAACAGTTGTGGAGGCGTGACTTGTCTTTTTAACGAGACGCAGCACAGGTGTCAAAATTTGCACCTAGGTACTGGGCGCAGATTCCTGAGCGTTGTTATTTGCTGTACAGGAGTCTGCGCTATTGTGATCCCTTGGCCATGCGCTGTGAGCGCTTCCTGTCTTCTGACCTCATTTCATGTCGGCCGTTGCGGTTAGCGATGGACATGAATCCCAGACCCACAGTGTGTTTTTAAAAAATCACACTGCGGTGCTGGGATTCGTGCCCTGGTGCACTAAATATGTTTGCCGCTCACACATGTCCTTACACCTGCTTCAGACTGGGCGGCCTCATCTGATCCCTTATCGCCTGCCGCGGCCATGAGGACACCCAGTCTGAAGAAGGCGGAAGGAGATGAGTGAACACAGGCAAACATATGCACTGCACATGCCCATCAATCACACCCTCGCTGTCCAAAAAAATAAGACACCGAGGGCCGTTGTTTCGAGCAGGGGAGATGCACAGGCGCAGCCAGCTAACCAATGATGTCAAAAGACGGGCAGCGCTAACAAGGGTGGTGCTGCGTGTCATTACAAAGGAAAGTCACACCTCAGGGACATTGTAATGGTCTCTAATGAGACACATTTTTTACGTGTTGAGTTCCACGTGGGCAAGGAGAAAAAGTCAGCCACCTCGTACAAATGCAGCAGTACTGCTGTACAAGGTGGCTGATATACATAGAAACACCTGTGGGTGGGGGGCAGGCTCCCTTCAATTTCAGTTCATGTGCCTGCGTGGCGTTTGCAGGTCACGTTGCAAGCTACACAGCAGGGGAACAGCTGGCGTTGCTGAACCCCACTGACACATTGACTGGTGTTTTTCTCTGTGCAGATTGCATGTCCGGGCAAAAACTAGCGGTGTTAGAGCCCAGGGTCAGCAGGAGGAGGAGGAGAGGAGCAAAGTGTAGGCCGAAGCCTGCACTGGTGGCAGCTTTTGGTCGGTTGTGCCAGCGTGGCTTGTGCTGGACACGATGCCGGCTACACAGCGGGGGAACAGCAGGCGGTGCTGAACCCCACTAACACATTGGCTGGTGTTTTTCTCTGTGCAGCTAGCATGTCCGGGCAGAAACTGGCGTTGTTTGAGCCCAGGGTCAGCAGGAGGAGGAGAGGAGCAAAGTGTAGGCCGAAGCCTGCACTGGTGGCAGCTTTTGGTCGGTTGTGCCAGCGTGGCTTGTGCTGGACACGTTGCCGACTACACAGCAGGGGAACAGCTGGCGGTGCTGAACCCCACTAACACATTGGCTGGTGTTTTTCTCTGTGCAGCTAGCATTTCCGGGCAAAAACTAGCGGTGTTTGAGCCCAGGGTCAGCAGGAGGAGGAGAGGAGCAGAGTGTAGGCCGAAGCCTAGTTGAACCAATTTCAAAGGTTACCTTTAACCCCCCCCTCAGGTGTTGCAAGGTACAAGAGCCACACCTTGTGCAGCATTAATGCTGCACAAGTAAAAGGTTGCTCTATTTGTTTTGCTCCTTGCACACGCTGACTAAAACACGTACACTATTTAGCCCATTATACTGTCAAACAGTTGTGGAGGCGTGACTTGTCTTTTTAACGAGACGCAGCACACAGGTGTCAAAATTTGCACCTAGGTACTGGGCGCAGATTCCTGAGCGTTGTTATTTGCTGTACAGGAGTCTGCGCTATTGTGATCCCTTGGCCATGCGCTGTGAGCGCTTCCTGTCTTCTGACCTCATTTCATGTCGGCCGTTGCGGTTAGCGATGGACATGAATCCCAGACCCACAGTGTGTTTTCAAAAAATCACACTGCGTGGCTGGGATTCGTGGCCTTGTGCAGTAAATAGGTTTGCCGCTTACACATGTCCTTACACCTGCTCCAGACTGGGCGGCCTCAGCTGATCCCTTATCGCCTACCACGGCCAGGAGGCCGCACAGTCTGAAGAAGGCGGAAGGAGATGAGTTAAGACAGGCGAACATATGCACTGCTCGTGCCCATAAACCACACCCTCGCTGACAAAATAAATATGACAACGAGGGGCGTTGTTTCTAGCAGGGCGGATGCACAGGCGCAGCCAGCTAACCATGATGACAAAAGACGGGAAACGCTACCAAGGGGGGTGCTGCGTATCATTACAAAGGAAAGTCACACCTCAGGGACAGTGGAATGGTCTCAATGAGACACATTTTGTACGTGTTGAGTTCCACGTGGGCAAGGAGAAAAAGTCAGCCACCTTGTACAAATGCAGCAGTACTGCTGTACTAGGTGGCTGTTATACATAGAAACACCTGGGGGGGTGGGGCCAGGTTCCCTTTTAATTTCAGTTCCTGTGCCTGCATGGCGTTTGCAGGTCACGTTGCCGGCTACACAGCAGGGGAACAGCTGGCGTTGCTGAACCCCACTAACACATTGGCTGGTGTTTTTCTCTGTGCAGCTAGCACTTCCGGGCAAAAACTAGCGGTGTTTGAGCCCAGGGTCAGCAGGAGGAGGAGAGGAGCAGAGTGTAGGCCGAAGCCTGCACTGGTGGCAGCTTTTGTTCTGTTGTGCCAGCGTGGCTTGTGCTGGACACGTTGCCGACTACACAGCAGGGGAACAGCTGGCGGTGCTGAACCCCACTGACACATCACCTAGTGTTTTTTTCTGTGTAGACAACACTTCCAGGTGGCAACTGACAGTGTTGAAACCCAGGGAATCAAAGAGGAGCAGAGTGTAGGCCGAAGCCTGCAGTGGAGCAAGTTGAAAGGGAACCTTTAACCCCCCCCCCCCAGGCATTTGTTGCTGAAAGAGCCATCTTGTACAGCAGTAATACTGCACATGGAAAATGGTGGCTCCGAAAATTATGCTCCTTGCAAACGCTGAAGTACACACTCATATAATGTGTCCCCTCACACCGTCAAACCATCCCGGAAGTGGGACTTTCCTTTGTAATGTGACACAGCACAGCCGTCATTCCAACCCCCTTGGTGCCGGGCACCACCTCCTCAACGTTGTTTGGTTCTGTCACGGAGCCCGCACTGTAATGTTATCCCTTGGCCATGCACAGTTAGCGGTGCCCGTCTTCTGACATCATGTAGGTGTCAGGCTGGCAGTGCCTGTGCGTCCAAGCTGCCCGAGATCCAACCTTGCAGTGTCATCTAATGTAGTCCCACTGCGGGCCAGGGATCCATGGGCATGCGCAGTGCATATCATCGCCTCTCACTCACCTCCTTCCTGCTTCTTCAGACTGTGCGGCGTCACGGCCGTGGCATGCTATTAGGGATCAGCTGACGCCGCCTAGTCTGAAGAAGCGTGAAGAAGGGGAGTGAGAGGCTAGTATATGCACTGCGCATGGCCATGGATACCAGGCCCACTGTGGGATCACATTAGACGACACTGCGAGGTGTGATTTCGGGCAGCGTGGACGCACAGGCGCAGCCAGGACGACAACAAATGATGTCAGAGGACGGGCAGCGCAAACTGTGCATGGCCAAGGGATAACATAACAGCGCAGGGTCCATGACGGAATCAAACAACGCTAAGGAGGCAGCGCACGGTGCCAAGGGGGTAGCAATGACGGCTGTGCTGCGTCACATTACAAAGGAAAGTCCCACCTCCAGGACGGTTGGACGGTGTGAGGGGACACATTACATGAGTGTGTAGTTCAGCGTTTGCAAGGAGCATAATTTCAAGAGCGACCTTTCCCTTGTGCAGTATTAGTGCTGCAATGGTGGCTCTTTCAGTAACAAACGCCTAGGGGGGGGGGGGGGGACAGGTCCCCTTACATTTTAGTTGTGCCAGCGTGGCGGTCGCATGACACGTTGCCGGATACACAGCTGGGGATCAGCTGACGTTACTGAACCCCAATAACAGAGGAGCGACTGTTGACTGTGCACACAGCACTTCCAGGCACCAACTGGCGGTGTTAGAGCCCAGGGACAGCAGGAGGAGCAGATTGGAGGTATTGCCGCACACACAGCTGGGGATCAGCTGACGTTACTGAACCCCAATAACAGAGGAGCGACTGTTGACTGTGCACACAGCACTTCCAGGCACCAACTGGCGGTGTTAGAGCCCAGGGACAGCAGGAGGAGCAGATTGGAGGTATTGCCGCACACACAGCTGGGGATCAGCTGACGTTACTGAACCCCAATAACAGAGGAGCGACTGTTGACTGTGCACACAGCACTTCCAGGCACCAACTGGCGGTGTTAGAGCCCAGGGACAGCAGGAGGAGCAGATTGGAGGTATTTGCCGCACACACAGCTGGGGATCAGCTGACGTTACTGAACCCCAATAACAGAGGAGCGACTGTTGACTGTGCACACAGCACTTCCAGGCACCAACTGGCGGTGTTAGAGCCCAGGGACAGCAGGAGGAAGCAGAGGAACAGAGTGTAGGCCGAAGCCTGATTGGAGCAAGTTGAAAGGAAACCTTTAACCCCCCCCCCCAAGACGTTTGTAGCTGAAAGAGCCATGTTGTGCAGCACTAAGGATGCAAAAGGAAAAGGTTGCTCTTTTAATTATGCTCCTTGCAAACACCGAAGTAAACACTAAAAATGTGTCCCTTTATACCGTTAAACCGTTCCGGAGGTGCGAATTTCCTTCGTAATGGGACACAGCACAGCTGTCATTCCTATCCCCTTGATGCCGTGCGCTGCCTCCCTCAGCGTTGTTTTAAGCTGCCACGGAGCCTGCGCTGTTCTGTTAGCCCTGGCCATGCCCAATTAGCGCTGCCTGTCTTCTGACATAATTTGGTGTCAGGCTGTCAGTGCCTGTGCGTCCACGCTGCTCCAGATCCCACCTCGCAGTCTCATCTAACGTAATCCCACTGCGGGCCTTGGAACCATGGGCATGCACAGTGCATAACCTCGACTCTCACTCCCCTCCTTCCCTCTTCTTCAGACTGTGCGGTGTCACGGCCGTGGCATGCTAGGGATCAGCTGACGGCGCACAGTCTAAAGAAGGCGGAGGGAAATGAGCGAGAGCCCGAGGGGAAGATATGCACTGCGCATGCCCATGGATCCCAGGCCCGCAGTGTGACTCAATCAGAAGACACTGCGAGGCGGGATCTCGGGCACCGCGGCCGCACAGGCCGCAGCAGCCTGACACCAAATTATGTCAGAAGACAGGCAGCGCAAATAGGGCATGCCCAAGGGATAACAGAACAGCGCAGGCTCCGTGACAGCTTAAAACAACGCTGAGGAGGGCAGCGCATGGCACCAAGGGGGTAGGAATGACGGCTGTGCTGCGTCACATTACGAAGGAAAGTCCCAGCTC